>NC_084793.1:274735647-277183837 GCF_963169125.1 Humulus lupulus
CATATATGGGCTCAGCCCTGCATACCAATTCTATTCAAACACATTGGGCTCAGCCTTGCACACAAGCTCTATGGGAACAAGAGTTTTCTTACCTGAGTTCCGAGCTTTCTGAGCACCGATGCCCCGAGCACAGTCCTCTAACGTGAGCCTCGCCGAAACCCTAATCACAACACATTAACAATGTCCATCCATCAAATTCTAATCCAATAAATAACTTTGAGCCATAACCCTAACCTTCGGGACCTTGAATTCTATCAATCCGGGTGATAAATCCATCCCGAGCCTTACCCATTGAGTTCCCAAGCCTAAATACCCTTAAAAACTCAAATTGGCGCTAAGGGCCGCGACCCCACCCACAAGAGCCGCGACTAGCCTCGAAACAGAGGCTAGCACCACACTGACCCCCACACGGGCCGCGGCGCGCCCACCAAGCGTCGCGGCGCGCATGAGCTTCTCAGACTCCCATGGCCGCGCGCGCACCCCTCCTAGGGCCGCGGCTCTCACCTCCAAACCCAGAATTTTCCATCTTCTTCCCTACCTTTTCCTCAAGCTAACTCATACAAAGCCTACTTAACAAACCTAGATAAATAACACATGTATACCAGCTCCATATCAACACTCAAACCCATCAGAAATCTGCTCCAAAATCCTACTAGAATACCCAAAAACAGATTAAGCTTGACTAACATGCATGCTCTAGCAAACCAGCAACAATTCTCAATATAATCCCAATAATTAAAGCTTACCTTGCTGAACTCAATCCCTGGGTTGATCCTCAATCCTTAAGCTTTAAACCCCTAAGTTTCCTCAGCCAATTCCTTGCTTAAGCTAGTTTCCACCAAAATTTCCTTGAGTTTTGTCTTAGGGAGTGAAAGAGAAGAAGAGTTAAGGTTTATCTTCAGCTGGGAGGAGGTGAGTTGGTTCCTAAGTCCTCTAGACAATTCCTTCCTTTGTTTTATTAACTCAAGTCTAAAGGGTTACCTCAAGGCTCGGGGTACCAAAACGTCCCCGAGGGCAAAATGGTAAATTTCCCAAATATTCCCGCCTAGACATTCTATCCTCAAATATATCTCCAAATATTTATTTTCATGCTCCGATAATCCCATAACATGCCTAGTACCCAAATTACCCCTCGACTCACCCTGAGTCCGAATCTCAACCCTGTTGTGACTCTCTGGCTAAGCGCTCCCCAGGGCTGTCTCGGATCGTGCTTCACAGACATATCACATATATATAACATTTATCACATTTATACCCCTAATATCCAGATGGGGTCCACATGCATATTTAACTTAACTAAACATGCATCATAATCATATACACACATAAGTCCACATATTAGCATATTAAATCATTTATTGTCCTCCAGGCACACTAATCAAGGCCCTAAGCCCGATTAGCGAATTCGGGTCGTTACAAGTACGGTTGCATGGAATTCCCAAGACAATAGTGTCCGATAGAGGATCGGTGTTTACATCGAGATTTTGGGGAAGCTTACTGCAAGCCATGGGTACTAAGTTAAGTCTTAGTACAACTTTTCATCCTCGGACAGACGGTTAGTTCGAGTGCACCATACAGATTTTAGAAGATATGTTGCGCGCTTGTGTACTTGATTTCAAAGGATCATGGAATAAGTACTTGCTGTGATAAATTCTCATACAACAATAGCTACCAGTCAACGATCAAGATGGCACCTTATGAGTTACTTTATGGAAGAAGGTGCCGATCATCGTTACATTGGGACGAGGTAGGAGAAAGGCAGCTTCTTGGTCTCGAAGCTGTTAGAAAAGCTCAAGAAGCAGTAGCGCTGATTAGAAAGCGTATGCTTGCTGCTCAAAGCCGTCAGAAAAGCTATGCGGATGCCAAGTGACGTGATGTGGAATTCAAAGTCGGAGATCAAGTCTTCCTGAAGATATCTCCTATGAAAGTCGTAAAACGGTTCGGGAAGAAAGGCAAGCTTAGTCCCAATTTTATAGGTGCTTTTGAGATATTGGACAAAGTGGGAGCAGTTGCATATAGATTAGCCTTACCGCCAGCCCTAGCAGATAGCCACAACGAGTTCCACATCTCAATGCTACGAAAGTATGTGTCAGACCCATCTCACGTCCTCAAGTATGATACAATAGCACTGCAGAAAGACTTGAGTTACGAGGAACGACCAGTTAGCATCCTAGATAGAGGGATGAAGCAGTTACGGTCCAAAAGTATTCTGATAGTCAAAGTCCTATGGAGTAATAGTTCTGAATGGGACGCAAAGTGGGAGTTGGAGGAAGACATGCGAGACCGGTATCCAGAATTGTTTGGTAAGTAAATTTCGAGGACGAAATTCTTTTTAGTAGGGGATAATTGTAGAGTCCAAGAATTTTACCTAGCTAGTTAGATAGTAATAGTAGTAGTAGTAATGGCTAGTAATAGTTGTAGTATGTTTATTACTGTGGATTTTGGTTCAAGCCGGGACTTAGTTGAACACTCGTAGCAACACTTATAGATTTTATAAGTTTAACCTATAGTTTAAGAATATTAATTATAACATAAGGTTTGATTAATATAGCTGATTATGAAGATGATATTTATTATACTATAAGGTTTAGATAGACCCAATAAGATAATGACACTTTTCGTGTGCATGTTTATTAAGAAATTAAGTATTTTTGAGGAATAGTTTTATAAGAGGAATATTTGAAAACCCCAGAGTCTGCCAGCAACTTTGAAATCGTTATAGGACTCAGTCAAAGTTGTTTACTCAATTCAAATTAGGCTAAAAAAGTGCAATTACGTGTATAATATTTCAGCGTATGCCGATATATCGCATCTCTAGGGGGCGATATATCGCCATCAGGGAATATGAAAAACACGTAACTTCGCACGAACACTTCGACGAGCCTCCGGAACATAAGCCCAGGCGATATATCGCCTACCATGGGCGATATATCGGCTCTAGGCAAGTTTTTCAAACAATTTTGAAACCGAGCTCATTTTATTCCATAACCTCTTGATAAGCCTCAGAATCTTTTGACCGAGTCTTAAGCCTCTGCTGAACGATTATTCAAATGTTTTTCAATTAAATAGTCATTATTTTTATTCAAGCTAAAAGAAGATCTTTTCATTCTTGAACTCTATAAATAGGACCTAGTACCCAGCCATTTCTTTCATTCTTCAAGATGAGTTCAGAGCTTTCAAGCTGCTAGGTTTACTTTAGAGTGTTAAACACTTAGGTTGGGGTTATAAGCTTTATCATCTTAAGCTTATTAAACACTTGGGAAGTAAGGTTAATAGTGTGTGTTTTGATATCGAGGTATAGTTCGGTTATAGTGCATTCAAAGGTATTCCTATTCCTAGTTCATTTCTGTATGTTTCATTAGATTTTATAGTTTTTCTCTACTCAAATCCTAACTCAATATTTTCCATTCTTGGTTAGGAATCTAAGTTCTTTGAACTTGAGGTTTCTTGTCGCTAAGTATCTTCTCGGTGGTTTAGACTCATCTCTTTCTTTTAGAAATACTCACATTCTTCTTGTTGGTATTAGGAGTGTTCCAAAATTCCGTCCTTGTTCTCACATCTCGGTATTTGGTAAGGAAAATAAGATAGTTATTATATGCTTATATGATTATGCTATAATTTTTTTTTTATTTGTTATGATAATTATATGTTTTGGGGCTTATAGTTGCTTAAATAAGCCAACCCCAACACTTTTATGTTCTTGGGGCTTATAGTTGCTTAGCTAGCAAACCTAATTGTATTTTGAGGCTTATAGTTGCTTAGTTAGCAAACCCTAATGTTTACCATGTACATGGGTTAGAATTGTGATATAAGTTTATAGCTTATGTTTATGTTTATGTTTCATGCATTTAGTAGATTTTCCTTGCTGGGCATTAGGCCCATGCCTTTTTTTTTTATGTGTAGGAAAATAGTTATGGCAGCGGAAAGATTCTTGGTGACTTGGAATTGTGTATTGAGGGAGAATGGATTCGGTGGACTGCGAGAACGATTCGAGGAAGAAGTTGTTTTTAGTCATTTCAATTATGTTTTCTATGTATTTTTCCGCACTTTGTTTTGTAATGACTTTTAAGATTTTAGCTATTTTTTATTTTCAAACAATGGGATCCCATACCCTACCCCGAATTTTTATGTATTTTAACTTTTGCTTTACAGTTTTTAATAAAGTTATGACTATTTCGTTTGTATGTTTTCTTAAGATTAGTGTCTATGTATAGTAGTTATTAATGGTCCAAAGTCTAGAATTAGTTGGGTCATTACAAAATCAATAAAAGAAAAATGAAATATCCCTGAAAAGGGAGATAATAGTTCATGCATGACACAGTCCAAGGACTGTGCCATTCGTGTACCACTACACTGATATTGTATGAGTGTTGTTTTTATTTAATTTAATTTAATTAATTAATAATTTGAAAATATATATTTTCAAATTTGGTAATTTAGATATTTGCCTAATTTAATTCCTATCATCATTATGATATTATTATTATATTACTATTATTAGTAGTAATAATAAGGTAATAGAATAATCTCTATATATATGATAGAGAATAAAAAGAAGAAGAATATATAATACAAGTGAAAAGCAATACACAAGTCAGTAAGAATTCATAATAGTTTTCAGAATTTTTGTCAAACAAAAGATTATCTTCTTCTTCTTTATTCTAACCATTCTCAGACCATAATCCAAGTTCTCATGTGTTGAGAAATACTTGTGATTCCTAAATTACAAACCCATGTTATCTATGTGTTCACACACATCTTTAGGTATAAAGAACACTCTAGAGATCGTGGCTTGAGTACTCAAAGCATTGGATAGGAAGATCGATAAATATATGAAAAGACTCAAGGACACTTGACAGGCTTCAAGAGGTAAATACTCATGTTTATATGTTTATATGATATATATAAATACATTGTATATTTATATATATCTTGCATGATTAATAATATTGTATGTTAATGTTTCTGTCTGGATATTGTCATGATCATATAATCTGTTTATATGAGAGATGGAATTTTTTTATTATTGTATACACTAGGCCCACCACGTCTATTCCCCTGTGTGCTCTGATTGTTTTTCCAACATCTTCATCACATCGGAAGACGTTTATCAAGCAACCTCCATGGATAATATTGGATCCTCAGCTATGTTGTTTGGTATGAGGTATGTATCAATTCAACTTGAACTCAATCTGTTATGTGATAACAAACTGTTAGAGGAGTTTGAATATATTAGATATTCATCCGTAGTGAAGTAGGTTCTCAGATGAAATTGTGTGTTGCGGAGATAACAGAAGGTCGAGAACATGTGTGTCTTAGTGAAGTAGGTTGTAATGCCTCAAAATCCCTAATGTGGTTTAATGGCTGGATTAGTAGGTCGGGAGGGCCATAATTGTTTTATTATGCCATTAAATGATTATATGCATGTTTATGTGAATTATACTATAATATGATGTTAAATGCATGCATGTGGGTCCAAATTTGATTATTAGGATATTTTGGTAATTTGGCCCGTTGATGGCATATTTGTGTATTTTGGTGCATATTGTGATTTATGGATGAGATCCCATTATTATGGGGATATATTCGAGCTATTCGGCATGAGACGGTCCTATGTTGCAAATTAGCGATTTTGTCATAACGGGGTCAATTATGGGGATATTGGATAATGGGAATGTTTATTTGATGATATATTGGGAGTTATTGAGATCAGGAGGAAATTCTGGGAGTTTCGACTATTTTTCCCCCGGGGATGTTTTTAGGACCCCGAGCATTAGGATTTATTTGAGATTACTTAAGCTTGAAGTAGTCTGTCAGAAGGAAACCTTACGTTAAAACACTTTCTCTCTCTCACATTAACCTTTGTGATCATTCATGGAAATTTCGAAGAAATCTTGAGTTCTAGGAGTCGGAATCAAGCGAGGATTGAGGCATAGCAATCCTATGAAAGATTAGAAGCTTCTTGACTGAAGCATTTAGCGAGAAACAACCCAATCAAAGGTAATTGAAGCTTTAAGTTTTGAGTTTTAGAGTTTTTTAAGCTTTGATTTGGATTTTGTGTGTCGATGAGTTTTTGATTCGTTTGAGCCTCGGGATTTGATGATTTTGGATCATTGGGATGTTTGGGAAATTTTATTTTTGGATTTGGAGATGTTTAGGTAGGTTTTTGGAAGGATTAAAATGTGAGAAAACGGAGTTATGGCTGGTTCCCGGGTGGGGGCTGCGACCCTGTTCTTGGGCGCCGCGGCCCGAGTTGGGTGCTGAGGGCGGTGGAGTTTTGTGTGTGCTGGGGGCCGCGACACTGAGTAGGGTGCACTGCGGCGCTTGCCCCTGGTGCTCCTGGCTTGGCTGGGGGCCGCGGCTCAAGGTTTTGGGGTCGCAGCTCTTGAGGGTTTTTTAGGCCAAATGGGTGTTTTGATCATGGGAACTCAATTTTAGGCCTCAGGATCGTTCCTGCTACCCGGTTTAGTGGGATTCGATGTCCCGGAGGCTAGGTCTTGGTTCGGGAACCTCTGTTACTCATTTTATTGATGGAATCCCATATTTGGTTATGACTAGGTGACCGCTAAGGAATTAAAAGGCAGATCATTCTCAAGGGTCGTTCTTTTACTCATTCTCGCTCGAACTAGAGGTAAGAAAACTGCACCCTATGTATATGACATGTGTGGTTGTTATAGAGGCATGTTGGCTATCAAATGTGGACATTGATTGCATACTAAATGCTTAGCAAATCTTGCTTACTTGTGTATGTCACTGACTATTCAGAATCGGCACTGGTCGCGTATTACTGACCTAGGAGTCAGGAACGGCATAAGCGTCATGAACGCAGAGCCGATAAAATATTAGATCTAATCGATATCAGCGTTGAATGACTCTAGGAGCATTAATGCTGGACCGACCCAAAGGTCGATGAAAATTATAAGCGCTTGAATAGTCTAAGACTAGTTACTCAGAGTCAGGGCCAAAGGCCTAGGTGACTGTTTGTCACATGGCTAGGGAGAGGAATCCCATGGTTGTGACTCTATGGTCACTCGGTAGGTTATGATGGTGGCTGTGTCTTCAAATACCTATCTTGATAAGCTAGTGAAATGATCACTTATTTGTAAAGCCCAGGTGACCCTATCGTCACATGGCTAATGGGAACGAAACTCACCTTAGTGACTTTTACAACTGTCACTCCTCTATTTTGGACTGAAAGTCCTGAATGATTATTATGATCATTGTTGATAATATATTCATGCAATATTGTGTTTTCTTGCTGGGCTTTGGCTCATAGGTGCTATGTGGTGCAGGTAAAGGGAATGAAAAGCTCACCCAGCCTTGAGTGGAGAGCTTAGGTGGTGCTGTGTACGTATGCGGCCGCTTGACCACCACGGCCAAGGAGTTCTCAGGGGAACTATGGGGTTTACCCTATTTTGTCGCTTAGATCGGCGGGTTGTAAATTTTATAATGTAGTGAGCATTTTGCATTGTAAATAACTTGTAAACGTTTTTATGGGCCCATGAACAGTTTTATGTTTTAAATAAAATATATCATTTCCTTTTGATTGGTTTTCCACCTTAACCTATTAATAACACCTAGAAGCACGTTTTTAACCAAAGAACTCGGTTAGCGAGTTAAATTCACGGTTCAAAGTTCACCGTAACGGTCTTGGGGTAACCAGGGCATTACAGACCATATAGTCAAGGAATGATCAACGGGCCTATGACCTTATTTGGAAAGCATTTTCTTTTGAGTTTTATTTATTTTTATATCTTAATGTTGCTCATTTTATCTTGTCATAAACCTTATTTTATTTTTGTAAAGACATGGGATCCCTTTGCTTATTATGATTTTCTTAAATAAAATAGGAATATTTATTTTTATGATCCAACATTGTGTTCTCGATAATATTATGAGAAATTAGGGCGTTACAAGTGGTACTAGAGCCATGACTATATTGGTCTTGATCATACTCACAGAATACACACGACAGCTACAAAAGACCAACTCGCTACCAAGTAAGTATACTCATTTTCAAAATATGTTCATAATGTTTCTCTTGTAATATTTATTTTCAGAATTTAGCACAATGGACCCAAGTGTTGTTAGAAAAGTTAAGGCGATAAGAAGAATAACTGACCCTGATGGTGAGATTGAGTTTGAAAAGTTGTTTCTTAGAATTAACCTAATCCACAAGGAGATAGAAAATATTATTGGTAGTCACACAACCCTGTTAAAATCACATGACAAGTTCATAGTTCTCATGCACTCAACCAAATTACAACTAGTAGAACCGAGATTAAAGATATCATGGAACGAAGTTTTATTTGATCATGATGTACCTGTTGAAGATAAATACGACATAATTATGGATAGGTTTGCACAAAATTTAAGAATAGTAGAAGATGTCATATTACCCAATGGAGAAATAGGAGAAAAGGTTCATCAGTTAGCAAACAACCCTAGGGAAGGATTTCTGTGACAGTCAGTATCCCGTGATTCGTAGGGGAAAAGACTGTAACGACCCAAAATTACTAATAAGGCTTAAGGGCCTTGATTACTGTGTCGGGAGGGAATAATTGGAGGTTATGTGAATTAATGGTGTGAGAATGCATGTTTATGAGTATTGGATAAGCATGTGGGCCCTGTTTGGCTGGTAAAGGCATAATTGTAATTTTGGCCCGTTAGGGCATAAACGTGATTATTTGTGATAAACTGTTGAGACCACATTATTATGTGGATATATGTGTTTGCAGCTTTCGGCACGAGGCGATCCTACGGAGCAAGTAGTAGGAAAGTCACAACGGGACCCAATACTCGACTCGGGGTGAGTCAAGGGGTATTTGGGATATCAGACGGTTATTTGGGTTATCGGGTTATGCAAATAAATAGTTGGAGATATATTCGAGGTTAGGAAGCCTAGGTGAGAATACCGGGGAGTTTTAGCATTTTTCCCTCGGGGACGTTTTCGGTACCCCGAGTCTTGGGATTGACTTAAGTAACTAAGGATAGATAAAACAAAGGAAGGAAAACAGTAAAAGATATCGTAAACCGACCTTCTTCCTATCTCTCTTTTACTCACAAGGGAACCACAGAAACAAAGGATTTCTTGGGCTGGAAACTCATGAGTTGGAGCTGGGATTGTGGGGAGAATTTCTGTGGCAGTTTGAAGGTTCAACCAGGAATTTAGGTTAGTGCTGATTTGCAGTTTAGCTAATTAAATCCTATAGTTTTGAGTTGGGTTCTAAGTGCTTTGGGTTCTTAACTTTTGAAGATTAGATTGAGGCAAGGATTTGGGTATTAGCTCAACAATTGCTTGGTGGATTGGTTCTTCAGTGAAGGTAAGCTCTAATCTATGGTTTAGTGTTGAATTCTGAGTTCTCTTGAATGGTTTTAGTGTTCTTAAGCTTGTGGGTTTCAAAGATCAAAATATTGCTTTGATGAGTTTCTAGATTAGGTTTCTGCTGGGTTATGCTGATGAAATCATGTTAGAATGTTTGTGATAATTGGATTGTATCATTAGGATGAATTTGGATAGGTTTGAATGAGGTTTGAGTGTTGAAAATGGTAGTTTTTCTGGGTTCAAAGGGGTCGGGTCGTGGCATAGTTCTTGGTGCGCTGTGGCCCTCTGAAGCAGATGAATGCTGGGGAAGGAGGGCGGGCCGCGGCATGGGGCTTGTAGGGCCGCGACCCGTGTCTATTTCTGGGCGAGGTTGAGCCTCTGTTTGGGGCCATGCCGCGACATGGAGAGGCTTGAGCCATGGCTCTTAAGGATATTTGTGTTTTTGGGTTTTAAAGCATGGGAACTTAACCTAGGGTGCTCGGGATCGATCCCACTACCGTGTTTGGTGGAATTCGATGTCCCGGAGGCTAGAACTCTATCTGGATATCCTTATGCAATTATTGATGGAATCCTTTATCATGGTTGTGACTAGGTGTACGCTTGGGCTCAGGACAGGATCGTACTCGGGGGTCGTCTTTCCTAACTAAAGCACTTGGAATTAAAGGTAAGAAAAATGCACCTGTATATGTGGATAGGTTGGGACTAAGTGTTCCCTATATTTGTATGTATTGATATATGATTGTGATAAACCATGTGAATATGTTGGGACTAAGAATTCCATATAATTGTATGAATTTCATGAGGTGGTATTATGCCACTAGGACATGTGATAAACGACCTAAGGGTGCTGAAATCAATACTTGTGCACAGGCCGAGGAGTTTATTAGGCTACTTCTGAAATCATTACCCAGACCAAGAATGTTAATGCCTTGAGTTGGGAAGAGTTTCAAACTCTGTTCAACGAGAAATATTATAATGATGCCATCAAGGCAGCTAAGGCTGAGGAGTTTATTAGGCTACTTCAGGGAAATTTGTCAGTCACTGAGTATTCCTTAAAATTTGATCGTTTGGCGAAGTTTGCCATGGAGCTGGTGCCCACTGATGGGACTAGAAGAGAGAGGTTTCTTCAGGGGCTACAGCCCAGATTAGCCCGTGATGTACGCATCACCACCATGGCTGGGGTTACTACCTATGCATAAGTGTTTGAGAAGGCGCTCACAGTTGAGAGTGCAGAGAACAGGATCTGGCGTGATAGTGCAGCCAGAAAGGATTTCAGGAGGACAGGTCCTCCATTTGTGGGTTCTGGTAGGGGTATAGGACTCAGTGAGCAGAAGAGGAAGGTTCCTGACTCCTTCCCAGTTCCAGGTCCTGATAGGTGGCCCCGTGGTATTTCAATGGGTCGTCCAGATGGTAATGAAGCCTGGAAGTCTTTTCCTGAATGCCCTAGATGCAAGAGGTGTCATTTGGGAGAGTGTAGGGCAAGGGCCTGCTTCTCTTGTGGAGCAATAGGTCATCTTAAAAAGGATTGTCCTAAGGCAAGAAAAGAAGAACCCAGAAAAGCGGACAGCTCGACCCCAGCTCGAGTGTTCGCATTGACTAAAGCAGAAGCTAAGGCTTCTCCCTCAGTTGTTACAGGTCAGCTTCTTAGTGCCGGAACACCTTATAATGTATTGATTGATTCTGGTGCTACACACTCTTTTGTTGCTAGTAGTATTATTGATAGACTGTGTAGACCCTGTGATTTTTATGCTGTGGGGTTTAGAACTTTGTTACCAACTGGAGAGTTAGTGGTATCCAGGAGATGGGTCAGATCTTTGCCAGTGACAGTGGAAGGCAGAGAGTTGTCAGTGGATTTGATAGAATTAGTTATGACTGACTTCGATATGATATTAGGTATGGACTGGTTGGCAAAGTATGGGGCAACCATTGATTGCAGAAGGAAAATGGTCACATTTGAGCCTGAAGGTGAGGATCCTTTTGTGTTTGTTGGTACTGTGCATGTGTAACGCCCTGGTTACCCCAGGACAGTTACGGAGAACGGTGAATCGAAAATTTGACTCGTTACCCGAGTCCTTTGGTTAAAAACGTGCATCTAAGTGTTATTAACAGGCTAAGGTGGAAAATCAATAAAAAGGAAAGGATATATTTTATTAAATACATAAAACTATTCATGGGTCCACAAAATCTTTTACAAGTTATTTACAACTCAAAGAGGTCATTACTGTTTCAAAATTACAAACCCGCCAACCTAAGCGGCAAAAATAGGGTAAACCCCCTAGTTCCTCTGAGAACTCCTTGGCCGTGGTGGTCAAGCGGCCGCATAAGTACACATCACCACCTAAGCTCTCCACTCAAGGCAGGGTGAGCTTTTCTTTCCCTTTACCTGCACCACATAGCACCCATGAGCCAAGGCCCAGCAAGAAAACACAATACAACATGATATAATATCAACAATGATCATAATAATTATTCAGGACTATTAGTCCAAAACAGAAAGGTGACAGTCGCAAAAGTCACTAAGTTGGGTATAACTCCCTTTAGCCTTGTGACGATAAGGTCACCGGGGTTTAACAGATAAGTGAAGCTTTCACTAGCTTAAACAGGATAGGTGCATGGTGACTAGTCACCAACATAACCTTCCTCATGACCATAGAGTCATAACCCTGGAACATCGTTCCCTAGCCATGTGACAACCGGTCACCTGGGCCTTAGGCCTTGGCTCTGAGTAACTAGTCTTAGACTAGCCAAGTGCTTATAAGTTTCATCAACCTTAGGGTAGGTCTAGCATTAATGCCTTAGAGCCATTCAACGCTGATATCGATTAGATCTAATCTTCATTCGGCCCTGCATTCAAGACGCTTATGCCGTTTCTGACTCTTAGGTCAGTGCCCCTGACTAGTCAGTACCATATACAAGTAAACAACATTCACTAGCATTTAATATGCAATCCATGTCTGCATTTATCAATCAACATGCCTCAATAACAATCATGCATGTCACATACACATGGTGCAGTTTTCTTACCTCAGATTCGAGCTAGAATGAATAAAAGAACGACCCTTGGGAACGATATGACTTTTAGTCCTTTAGCGGTGACCTAGTCATAACCAAATATGGGACACCATCAATAAAATGAATAATAAAATATTCCCGGACCAAAACCTAGCCTTCGGGACATCGAATCCCACTAAACCGGGTAGTAGAATCGATCCCGAGGCCTAAGGTTTGAATCCCTAAGTCAAAAACACACTTTTGGCCAAGATGGCCCTCAAGCGCCGCAGCCCTTCCCCAAAACAGAGGCAACTCGCCTCAACCAAGCGCCGTGGCCCTTAGTCCTCTTCAGCACCACCTTATTCTTCGAGCTAGGGCTGCGGTCCCCAACTCAGAACCATCCTCAAACACATTTTTCAACATCCCAAACCTCCCAAAAACATGCCTAAACACTTCCAAATCATCAAATCAAAGTTCCCAAGCTTCCCAATGATCCAAAACCATCAAATCCCAAGGCTCGAACGAACCAAAAGCTCAACGATTCACAAAAGCCAATTCTAAGTTTAGAAACTCTAAAAACTCAAAACTTAAACTTAGATTACCTTTGATTGGGTTGTTTCTCGTCAAATCCTTCGGTCAAGAAGCTTCTAATCTTTCCTAGGATCACTATACATCAATCCTCGCTTGATTCTGACTCCTAGAAATCGAGATTTCTTCAAAAATACTTCGAATGGTAAAACGAACTATTTGGGAGAGAACGAGAGGTTTTCTAACGTACGTTCTATCTGACAAGCTACTTCAAGCTTAAGTAACCTCAAATAAAACCTAGTGCTCAGAGTCCCGAAAACACTCCTGGGGGTATTATAGTCAAAACTTCCAGAATTTCATCCTGATCTCGAAAACTCCCAATTTATCATCAAATAAACATTCCTATTACCCAATAATTGACCCCGTTATGACAAAACCGCTAATCCATTATATAGGACCGTCTCATGCCGAATAGCTCGAATATATCTCCATAATAATGGGATCTCATTTACAAATCACAATATGCACCCAAATATACAAATATACCCTTAACGGGCCAAATTATCAAAACACCCTAATATTCAAATGTGGACCCACATGCATGCATATAACATCATATTATGATATAATTCACATAAACATGCATATATTCATTTAATGGCATAATTAAACAGTTATGGCCCTCCCGGCCTACTAATCCAGCCACTAAACTGCATTAGGGATTTCAGGCATTACAATTATCCCCTCCTTACAGAAATTTCGTCCTCGAAATTTACCTGAACAGCTCGGGATACTGACCCTGCATATCTGACTCCAGCTCCCAGGTCGATTCCTCGACCTTGCTGTTCCTCCACAATACCTTAGCCAAAGGTATCGTCTTATTCCTGAGGACTTTATCCTTTCTATCAAGTATCTAAACAGGCTGCTCCTCAAAGGAGAGATCTGGCTCAAGCTCCAGATCTTCGTAGCTCAAAATATGATTCACATCAGATACATTCCTCTAAAGAGCTGAAACATGGAACACATTATGCACGGCTGATAAAGCTGGAGGCAAAGCCAATCTGTAAGCCACTTGACCAACCCTCTCCAGGATCTCAAATGGACCGACAAATCTAGGGCTCAGCTTGCCTTTCTTTCCAAAGCTTCTCACCCCTTTCTATGGCAAGACTCTAAGGAATACAAAGTCTCCCACTTGGAACTCCACGTTCCTACGCTTGGGATCTGCATAGCTCTTCTGTCTACTCTGAGAAGCGAGCATCCGAGCTCTAATCTTCACAATGGCCTCACTGGTCCTCTGAACTGCCTCAGGACCCAAGTATCTCCTTTCACCTGTCTCATCCCAATGAATGGGAGAATTGCACTTCCTACCATACAGCATCTCATAAGGTGCAACTCCAATGGTAGATTGATAACTGTTGTTGTAGGAGAACTCTATCAAAGGTAGATACTTACTCCAAGATCCACCAAAGTCCAGCACACATGCTCTCAGCATGTCTTCCAATATTTGGATTGTCCTCTCAGATTGCCCATCTGTCTGAGGATGATAAGCAGTACTGAACTTCAACTGTCTCCCCATGGCCTTCTGCAAACTCCCCCAAAACTTGGAAGTAAAAGTAGGGTCCCGATCTGACATGATCGACCTAGGCACTCCATGGAGGCGCACGATCTATCTCACATAGAGATCTGCATACTGATCAACTGTATAAGTAGTCCTCACTGGCAAGAAGTGAGCTGACTTGGTGTAGCGATCCACTACCACCCAAATAGAATCATGCTGACCAACAGTCCTGGGTAAGCCCACCACAAAATCCATCGTGATGTCTTCCCACTTCCACTCTGGGATATCCAGAGGCTGCAATAACCTTGCTGGTCTCTGATGCTTAGCCTTGACCTGTTGACATGTCAAGCACTTAGCCACATACTCTACTACATCTCTCTTCATCCCCGGCCACCAATACAATGATCTCACATTCTGATACATCTTCGTGGTACCTAGATGCAAAGAGTAAGGAGTAGTATGAGATTCATCCAGAATCTCTCCCCTCAAAGCAGTGTCTAACGGAACACATATCCGCCCCTTGTATCTCAATAAGCCTAACTCAGACACTGAATAATCTTTGGATACTCCAGCCAGAACATCCTCTCTAATCTTGATCAGTTGTGGATCACCCAACTGACCTTCTTTGATTCATTCCAACAGTGTAGACTGTAGCGTAATATTAGCCAATTGGCCCACCAGCAACTCTATACCAGCTTTGATCATATCATCAGCTAACTCCCTGGCTATCAGCCTCATACCATGAATCTGTCCCGGAACCTTCCGGCTTAAAGCATCAGCTACCACGTTGGTCTTTCCTGGATGATACAAAATTTCTCAATCATAGTCTTTTACCAACTCCAGCCAACGCCTTTGTCTCATATTCAAGTCTTTCTGGGTGAAGAAGTATTTCAGGCTCTTGTGGTCTGTATAGATCTCACATTTCTCTCCATAAAGATAATGCCTCCAAATCTTTAAGGCAAAAACCACAGCCGCTAATTCTAAATCATGAGTGGGATATCTTTTTTCATACTCCTTCAACTGTCGAGAAGCAGAAGTAATTACCTTCTCTGACTTCATTAGAACATAGCCCAAACCCTGATGAGAAGCATCGCAGTAAATCACAAACTTCTCCTGATCTGTTGGAAGACTCAGAATCGGAGCTGTAATCAACCTCTCCTTTAGTTCCTGGAAGCTGTTCTCACATTTGTCTGACCACACAAATTTCTGACTCTTGCGTGTCAGCTCAGTCAACAAAGTAGCAATCATTGAGAACCCTTCCACAAAATGCCTATAATAACCTACCAATCCAAGGAAACTTATAACTTCAGAAGCATTCTTTGGCCTTGGCCAATCTCTGACGGCTTCAATTTTTGCTGGATCTACCTTAATACCCTCCTTACTGACAATGTGCCCAAGAAAAGATACCTGAGATAACCAGAACTCACATTTCTTGAACTTAGCAAGCAGTCTATGTTCCCTCAGTCATTGTAGAACCAAACTTTGATGCTGCTCATGCTCTGACTCAGACTAAGAATATACCAGAATATCATCGATGAAGATGATCACAAACTGGTCTAGATAATCCTTGAACACTCTATTCATTAGAACCATAAAAGCAGCAGGGGCATTAGTCAATCCAAATGACATGACTAAAAACTCATAATGCCCATACCTGGTACGAAAAGCAATCTTTGGTATATCTCCTTCCTTGACCCTCAACTGATGATAACCAGAACGAAGGTCAATCTTTGAGAATACCTTCTTACTTTGCAACTGATCAAACAGATCATCTATCCTTGGCAAAGGATACTTATTCTTAATTGTTAGCTTATTCAGTTCTCTATAATCAATACACATTCTCAGAAAATCATCCTTCATCTTTACAAACAGAACTGGCGCACCCCAAGGTGAAAAACTAGGTCTGATAAAACCCAAATCCAACAGTTCTTGCAACTGCACCTTTAATTCTTTCAAATTAGCTGGGGCCATTCTGTAAGGCGCTCTAGACACTGGCTCCATCCCTGGTGCCAGTTCTATCATGAACTCAATTTCTCTGTGCAATGGCAACTCTGGAAAATCTTCTGGAAACACATCCAGAAACTCACATACAAGTCTAGTCTCCTCTGGTCTCACTGGCACGACCTGTGTGGTATCAACCACACTGGCTAAGAATCCAACACAACCTCCTTGCAATAGATCCCTAGCCCTCACTACAGAAATCATAGGTATACGAGGTCCATGCACAGTACCAACAAACACAAAATGATCCTCACCTTCAGGCTCAAAGGTGACCATCTTCCTTCTGCAATCAATGGTTGCCCCATACTTTGCCAACCAATCCATACCCAATATCATATCAAAGTCAGTCATAACCAACTCTATCAAATCCAATGATAACTTTCTGCCCTCTACCGTCGCTGGCAAGGATCTGACCCATCTCCTGGATACCACCAACTCTCCAGTGGGTAACAAAGTACCAAACCCCACAGCATAAAAATCACAGGGTCTACATAGTCTATCAATAATACTACTAGCAACAAAAGAATGTGTAGCACCAGAATCATTCAACACATTATAGGGGGTTCCAGCACTAAGAAGCTGACCTGTAACAACTGAGGGAGAAGCCTCAGCTTCTGCTTATGTCAACGCGAACACTCGAGCTGGGGCCGAGCTGTCCGCTTTCCTGGGTTCTTCTTTTCTAGCCTTAGGGCAATCCTTTTTAAGATGACCCACTGCTCCACATGAGAAGCAGGCCCTTGCCCTATACTCTCCCAAGTGATGCCTCTTGCATCTAGGGCATTCAGGATAAGACTTCCAGTCTTCACTACCACCTGGATGACCCATAGAAATACCACGGGGCCGCCAATCAGGACCTAGAACTGGGAAGGTATCAGGAACCTTCCTCTTCTGCTCACTAGGGCCTCCACCCCTACTTGAATCCACAAATGGAGGACCTGTCCTCCTGAATTCTTTATTGGCTGCACTGTCACGCCAGATCTTGTTCTCTGCACTCTTAGCTGTGAGTGCCTTCTCAACCATCTGTGCATAGGTAGTAACCCCAGCCACAGTGGTGATATGTACATCACGAGCTAATCTGGGCTGTAGCCCCTGCAAAAATCTCTCTCTCCTGGTCCCATCAGTGGGCATTTCGCCAAACGATCAAATTTCAAGGCATACTCAGTGACTGTCAAATTTCCTTGTAGTAGCCTAATAAACTCCTCAGATTTAGCTGCCCTGATGGCATCATTGTAATACTTTTCATTAAATATAGTTTGAAACTCTTCCCAACTCAGGGCATTAACATTCTTGGTCTGGGTAATAACCTCCCACCAAATCCAAGCATCCTCCCTAAACATATAAGTGGCACAGGCCACCTTCTCATTACCAGATACCCTCATGAAATCAAGGATAGTGGTAATCATACTCATCCACTGCTCTGCCTTGACAGGATCTGCACTGCCCTCAAATACTGGAGGTTGTTACTTCCTGAACCTTTCATAAAGAGGCTCCCATTTATTTCCAACCTCCGGCAGCTGCTCTACGGCTGGCACCGACACAGGAGGTGCCTCTGATACACTAGCCACTGCATGCACTTGCTGTTGTCTCAGGAGATGAATCTCTTCTCCCTGTCTCAACACTGTTGCCTACAAATCATTGATTATCTGCTGCCAGTTTACAGGAGCTGGCAGTGGAATCTGTGACTGGTCATTTTCCTGACCCTGACTATTATTATTCTGGCCCTGATCACTTTGGCCAGCTGACATGTCTGTCTGCCCTGGATTCATTCCTGTCTGTTATACCTTGCTGAAACATTGATCAATACGGCAAGTCAGGTAGTAATAACTAAACCTTTTGCCGCCTTACGGTCCAAGAACAAGCAGACAATTATCATATTCCACGGTCATATAATTATACAGGCAAATACATGTTTGTAGCATTTAGCACTCAGCATGTATCACATAATAATCCATAAACAACAGTACTAATAAGTATGCTCCAGCAATCTTAGTGCTAATTAGCACACATTTGTTGAGGATATAATATTTCAGGGCACAGGTTTAACATGGTGTCTCATGTATAAAGGTAAAGCACATATACTATATTTAAGCAGTTATACATATAATTACATAAATAGTTACTAAACCATGAGTCGAGCTTGACTTCAGTGATGTGTGTACATGCCCAGCCAGTCTGCAGGAACCCTAACCTTGGCATGATCTGATACCAAGTTGTAACACCCTGGTTACCCCAGAACAGTTACAGAGAACGGTGAACCAGAAATTTGACTCGCTACCCGAGTCCTTTGGTTAAAAACGTGCATCTAAGTGTTATTAGCAGGCTAAGGTGGAAAATCAATAAAAAGGAAATGATATATTTTATTAAATACATAAAACTATTCGTGGGCCCACAAAATCTTTTACAAGTTATTTACAACTCAAAGAGGTCATTACTGTTTCAAAATTACAAACCCGCCAACCTAAGCGGCAAAAATAGGGTAAACCCCCTAGTTCCTCTGAGAACTCCTTGGCCATGGTGGTCAAGCGGCCGCATAAGTACACATCACCACCTAAGCTCTCCACTCAAGGTTGGGTGAGCTTTTCTTTCCCTTTACATGCACCACATAACACCCATGAGCCAAGGCCCAGCAAGAAAACACAATACAACATGATATAATATCAACAATGATCATAATAATCATTCAGGACTATCAGTCCAAAACATAGAGGTGATAGTCACAAAAGTCACTAAGTTGGGTATAACTCCCTTTAGCCGTGTGATGATAGGGTCACCAGGGTTTAATAGATAAGTGAACCTTTCACTAGCTTAAATAGGATAGGTGCATGGTGACTAGTCACCAACATAACCTTCCTCATGACCATAGAGTCATAACCCTGGAACATCGTTCCCTAGCCATGTGACAACCGGTCACTTTGGCCTTAGGCCCTGGCTCTGAGTAACTAGTCTTAGACTAGCCAAGTGCTTATAAGTTTCATCGACCTTAGGGTCGGTCCAGCATTAATGCCTTAGAGCCATTCAATGCTGATATCGATTAGATCTAATCTTCATTCGGCCCTGCGTTTAGGACCCTTATGCCTTTTCTGACTCTTAGGTCAGTGTCCCTGACTAATCAGTACCATATACAAGTTAACAACATTCACTAGCATTTAATATGCAATCCATGTCTGCATTTATCAATCAACATACCTCAATAACAATCATGCATGTCACATACACAGGGTGCAGTTTTCTTACCTCAGATTCGAGCTAGAATGAATAAAAGAACGACCCTTGAGAACGATCTGACTTTTAGTCCTTTAGCGGTCACCTAGTCATAATCAAATATGGGACACCATCAATAAAATGAATAATAAAATATTCCCGGACCAAAACCTAGCCTCTGGGACATCGAATCCCACTAAACCGAGTAGTAGGATCGATCCCGAGGCCTAAGGTTTGAATCCCTAAGTCAAAAAACACACTTTTGGCCAAGATGGCTCTCAAGCGCCGCAACCCTTCCCCAAGCACCGCAGCCCTTCCCAAAAACAGAGGCAACTCGCCTCAAACAAGCGCTGCAGCCCTTCCCCAAGCGCCGCGACCCTTAGGCCTCTTCAGCACCACCTTCTTCTTCGAGCTAGGGTCGCGGCTCCCAAGAACAGGGCCGCGGCCCCTAACTCAGAACCATCCTCAAACGCGTTTTTCAACATCCCAAACCTCCCAAAAACATGCCTAAACACTTCCAAATCATCAAATCAAAGTTCCCAAGCTTCCCAATGATCCAAAACCATCAAATCCCAAGGCTCGAACGAACCAAAAGCTCAACGATTCACAAAAGCCAATTCTAAGTTTAGAAACTCTAAAAACTCAAAACTTAAACTTAGATTACCTTTGATTGGGTTGTTTCTTGTCAAATCCTTCGGTCAAGAAGCTTCTAATCTTTCCTAGGATCACTATGCCTCGATCCTCGCTTAATTCCGACTCCTAGAACTCGAGATTTCTTCGAAAATACTTCGAACGATAAAACGAACTATTTGGGAGAGAACGAGAGGTTTTCTAACGTACGTTCTATCTGACAAGCTACTTCAAGCTTAAGTAACCTCAAATAAAACCTAGTGCTCGGGGTCTCGAAAACACTCCCGGGGGTATTATAGTCAAAACTTTCAAAATTTCATCCTGATCTCAAAAACTCCCAATTTATCATCAAATAAACATTCCTACTACCCAATAATTGACCCCCATTATGACAAAACCGCTAATCCATTATATAGGACCGTCTCATGCCGAATAGCTCGAATATATCTCCATAATAATGGGATCTCATTCACAAATCACAATATGCAGCCAAATATACAAATATACCCTTAACGGGCCAAATTATCAAAACACCCTAATATTCAAGTGTGGACCCACATGCATGCATATAACATCATATTATGATATAATTAACATAAACATGCATATATTCATTTAATGGCATAATTAAATAGTTATGGCCCTCCCGGCGTACTAATCCAGCCACTAAACTGCATTAGGGATTTCGGGCATTACAGCATGGGCCTCGCATACCTATGATTTTTGTATTGAGGGCTAGGGATCTATTGCAAGGAGGTTGCATTGGATTCTTGGCCAGTGTGGTTGATACCACTCAGGTCGTGCCAGTGAGACCAGAGGAGACTAGACTTGTATGTGAGTTTCTGGATGTGTTTCCAGAAGATTTTCCAGGGTTGCCATTGCACAGAGAAATTGAGTTCATGATAGAACTGGCACCAGGGATGGAGCCAGTGTCTAGAGCGCCTTACAGAATGGCCCCAGCTAATTTGAAAGAATTAAAGGTACAGTTGCAAGAACTGTTAGATTTGGGTTTTATCAGACCTAGTTTCTCACCTTGGGGTGCGCCAGTTCTGTTTGTAAAGAAGAAGGATGGTATCATGAGAATGTGTATTGATTACAGAGAACTGAATAAGCTGACAATTAAGAATAAGTATCCTTTGCCAAGGATAGATGATCTATTTGATCAGTTGCAAGGTAAGAAGGTATTCTCAAAGATTGACCTTCGTTCTGGTTATCATCAGTTGAGGGTCAAGGAATGAGACATACTGAAGACTACTTTTCGTACCAGGTGTGGCCATTATGAGTTCTTAGTTATGTCATTTGGATTGACTAATGCCCCTGCTGCTTTTATGGATTTGATGAACATAGTGTTCAAAGATTATCTGGACCAGTTTGTGATCGTCTGAGTCAGAGCATGAGCAGCATCTGAGGTTGGTTCTACGGAGACTGAGGGAATACAGACTGTTTGCAAAATTCAAGAAATGTGAGTTCTGGTTATCTCCAGTATCCTTTCTTGGGCACATTGTCAGTAAGGTAGGGATTAAGGTAGATCCAGCGAAGATTGAAGCGGCCAGAGATTGGCCAAGGCCAAAGAATGCTTCTGAGGTTAGAAGTTTCCTTGGATTAGCAGGTTATTATAGGCGTTTCGTGGAAGGGTTCTCAAAGATTGCTACTGCATTGACTGAGCTGACACGCA
Organism: Humulus lupulus; assembly: GCF_963169125.1. Lineage (NCBI taxonomy): Eukaryota > Viridiplantae > Streptophyta > Magnoliopsida > Rosales > Cannabaceae > Humulus > Humulus lupulus. The sequence goes on from NC_084793.1 coordinate 274,757,557, forward strand.
AGAGCCAGAAATTTGTGTGGTCAGATAAATGTGAGAACAACTTCCAAGAACTGAAGCAGATTGATTACAGCTCCGATTTTGAGCCTTCCATCAGATTAGGAGAAGTTTGTGATTTATTGTGATGCTTCTCATCATGGTTTGGGTTGTGTTCTGATGCAATAAGAGAAGGTAATCGCTTATGCTTCATGTAAGTTGAAGGAGTATTAAAAGAGATATCCCACTCATGATTTAGAGTTGACGGCTGTGGTCTTTGCTTTAAAGATATGGAGGCATTATCTCTACGGAGAGAAGTGTGAGATCTACACAGACCACAAGAGCCTGAAATACTTCTTCACTCAGAAAGATTTGAATATGAGGCAAAGGCGTTGGCTGGAGTTAGTAAAAGATTATGACTATGAGATTTTGTATCATCCAGGAAAGGCCAACGTGGTAGCTGATGCTTTAAGCCAGAAGGGTCCGGGATAGATTCATGGTATGAGGCTGATAGCCATGGAGTTAGCAGATGATATGACCAGAGCTGGTATAGAGTTGTTGGTGGGACAGTTGGCTAATATTACGCTACAGTCTACGCTGTTGGTGAGAATTAAGGAGGGTCAGCTGGGTGATCCACAGCTGATCAAGATCAGAGAAGATGTTTTGGCTGGAGCATCCAGAGATTATACAGTGTCTGATTTGGGCTTGTTAAGATATAAGGGGCGGATATGTGTTCCGTTAGACACTGCTTTGAGGCGAGAGATTTTGGATGAATCTCATACTACACCTTACTCTTTGCATCCAGGCACCACGAAGATGTATCAGGATGTGAGATCGTTGTATTGGTGGCCAAGGATGAAGAGAGATGTAGTGGAATATGTGGCTAAGTGCTTGACATGTCAACAGATCAAGGCTGAGCATCAGAGGCCGGCAGGGTTATTGCAGCCTCTGGATATCCTAGAATGGAAATGGGAAGACATCACAATGGATTTTGTGGTGGGCTTACCAGGACTGTTGGTCAGCATGATTCTATTTGGGTGATAGTGGATCGCTACACCAAGTCAGCTCACTTCTTGCTAGTGAGGACTACATATATAGTTAACCAGTATGCAGATCTCTATGTGAGAGAGATCGTGCGCCTCCATGGAGCGCCTAGGTCGATCGTGTCAGATCGGGACCCTACTTTTACTTCCAAGTTATGGGAGAGTTTGCAAAAAGCCATGGGGACACAACTGAAGTTTAGTACTGCTTATCATCCTCAGACAGATGGGCAATCTGAGAGGACGATCCAGATTTTGGAAGACATGCTGCGGGCATGTGTGCTGGACTTTGGTGGATCTTGGATTAAGTATCTGCCTTTGATAGAGTTCTCCTACAACAACAGTTATCAGTCTACCATTGGAGTTGCACCTTATGAGATGCTATATGGTAGGAAGTGTAGGTCTCCCATTCATTGGGATGAGATAGGTGAAAGGAGATACTTAGGTCCTGAGGCAGTTCAGAGGACCAGTGAGGCCAATGAGAAGATTAGAGCTCAGATGCTTACTTCTCAGAGTAGGCAGAAAAGTTATGCAGATCCCAAGCGTAGGAACGTGGAGTTCCAAGTGGGAGACTATGTCTTCCTTAGAATCTCGCCATGGAAAGGGGTGAGAAGGTTTGGGAAGAAAGGCAAGTTGAGTCCTAGATTTGTAGGTCCATTTGAGATCCTGGAGAGGATTGGTCAAGTGACTTACAGATTGGCTTTGCCTCCGGCATTGTCAGCTGTGCATAATGTGTTCCATGCTTCAACTCTTCGGAGGTATGTATCTGATGTGAGCCATATTTTGAGTTATGAGGATCTGGAGCTTGAGCCAAATTTCTCCTTTGAGGAGCAGCCAGTCCAGATTCTTGACAGGAAGGATAAGGTCCTCAGGAATAAGACGATAACTTTGGTTAAGGTATTGTGGAGGAACAGCAAGGTCGAGGAAGTGACCTGGGAGCTGGAGTCAGATATGCAGAGTCAGTATCCCGAGCTATTCAGGTAAATTTCAAGGACGAAATTTCTGTAAGGATGGGATAGTTGTAATGCCCTGGAATCCCTAATGCGGTTTAATGGCGGGATTAGTAGGCCGGGAGGGCCATAATTGTTTAATTATGTCATTAACTGATAATATGCATGTATATGTGAATTATATTATAATATGATGTTATATGCATGCATGTGGGTCCACATTTCATTACAGGGATGTTTTGGTAATTTGGCCCGTTGAGGGCGTAACTGTGTATTTGTATGCATGTCAGTGATCTATAGTTGAGACCACATTATAATGTGGGTTTGTTCGAGCTATTCGACATGAGACGATATTGGAATATTAATTAGCGGTCTAACCATAACAGGTTTAAGTTTGGGGCTCGGGATGAGTCTCGGGGTGATTTTAATGATTAGAGCGTTGCCGGGAATTAAAGGGTAACGGGATATGAATTATTGGTGTTTGAGATTATCAAGAATAGCGGGAATTGGAGAGCGTTAATTATGATTAACGAGATAGGTGGGAAATACCAATTTTTCCCTTGGGAGCCTTTAGAAACCTTTAATTGACCTAGGGGTGTTTTGGTCTTTTTACCCCTAGGATAGACTTAAGCCATTGAAGGCTGTAGAAAGGTAGTGAAAACATAGTATTATTCAAAGTTTCTCCCGTTCCTATTCTCCATAAGTTTTCTTTGTGATTTTTGAGCCATTCTTGAGGATTCAAGCTTGGGAAGTAAGCCTTGGGAGTGTGTTCCACCATTGAAGAGCATCATAAGCTGAGCTTTGGGTAAGTTTCTAGCCATTGAATTCTCTGGTTTTCCCTGTTTTGGTTCTAGTTTTCTGTTGTGATTTCTAGGTTGAATACTTGGTTTTGTTGGGAGAATTGGCTATGGTTCTTATGGTTGTGATATTTGGGGTATGTTAGGATGTTTTTTGGGTTCATTTGGCACCAAAAATGGGATTTGGAAGCATTGGAAACAGGTTGGAATCGAAGGAGTCGAAGAAGGAGGTTTCAGGGGAATGCTGGTCTGGGGGTAGCGCTACAGCGCCCATCCTAGGGTGCTATAGCGCTACACAGGATTCTTTTGGGCATTTTGGGGGTTCTGAGAATAGCGCTGGGGCGCTAGGGAGCAGCGCTGTAGCGCTACTCTGTTCCTTCAGAATCTCATTTTGTGTGTTTTTAAGTGTTTTTGGCTCGGGGTTTCAATCCTTAAGGCCCGAGATCGAATCTACTCACTGTGTGGGCATGTTTCGAGGTCCCGAGAGTGGGGTTTAGGTGAAGACCCTTTCAATGTTGATTTTCATTAATGGAGGTTATAATTGGTTGCGATTAGGTAACCGCTAAGGAACCAAAAGGTTGATCGTTCTCAGGAGTCGTTCTTATAATATTTCTCGCTCGAACCTGAGGTAAGAAAACTGCACCTTGTGTATATGACATGCATGATTGTTGTTGAGGCATGTTGGTTGATAAATGTGGACATGGATTGCATATTAAATGCTAGCTGATGTTGTTTACTTGTGTATGGCACTGATTAGTTAGGGACGGCATTGGTCGCGTATTACTGACCTAAGAGTCAGAAATGACATAAGCGTCCTGAACGTAGGGCCGAATGAAGATTAGATCTAATCGATATCAGCATTGAATGACCCTAAGGCATTAATGCTGGACCGACCCTAAGGTCGATGAAACTTATAAGCGCTTGACTAGTCTAAGCTAGTTACTCAGAGCCAAGGCCTAAGGCCTAGGAGACCGTTTGTCACATGGCTAGGGAACGGTGTTCCAGGGTTATGACTCTATGGTCATGAGGAAGGTTATGTTGGTGTTTAGTCACCATGCATCTATCCTGTTTAAGCTAGTGAAAGGTTCACTTATCTATTTAGCCCCGGTGACCCTATCGTCACATGGCTAAAGGGAGTTGTACCCACCTTAGTGACTTTTGCGACTGTCACTTATTTGTTTTGGACTGAAAGTCCTGAATGTTTATTATGATCATTGTTGATATTATATCATGTTATATTGTGTTTTCTTGCTGGGCCTTGGCTCATGGGTGCTATGTGGTGCATGTAAAGGGAAAGAAAAGTTCACCCAGCCTTGAGTGGAGAGCTTAGGTGATGATGTGTACATATGCGGCCGCTTGACCACCACGGCCAAGGAGTTCTCAGAGGAACTAGGAGTTTACCCTATTTTTGCCGCTTAGGTCGGCAGATTTGTAAATTTGAAACAGTAATGACCATTTTGTGTTGTAATTAACTTGTGAAAGATTTTATGGGCCCATGAACAGTTTTATGTATTTAATAAAATATATCCCTTCCTTTTTATTGGTTTTCCTCCTTAGCCTGTTAATAACACTTAGATGCACGTTTTTAATCAAAGGACTCGAGTAGCGAGTCAAATTTCCAGTTCACCGTAACTGTTCTGGGATAACCAGGGCGTTACAAGAACAATCAACCCTTTGATCCCTTAGCGATCACCTAGTCATAACCAAATATGGAATCCCATCAAAAAAATCAATAATAAAAAGGTTCATGATGTAAACCTCACTACCGGGACCTCGAATCCTACTAACACGGTTAATAAATTTGATCCCAAGCCTTAAGAATTGAAACCCCGAGCCAAAAACCCTCAAAAGTGCTGAAAAGAATGCCTTGGAAAAATAGGGTAGCGCTACAGCGCTGCCCCAGGCGCTATGGCGCTACAACCAGAGCTGCCATGCCCTGGATAGTGCTGTAGCGCCAGAACCAGGGTGTTTCAGCCCTGGTTTTTCCCCTTCAAGTTCTCCAAATTCCAACCTTCAAAACCTGATTCCAAACCTCAACCAAACTCACAAATGAACCCAAAAACCCATTCTACAATTCCTAGGCATCAAAACCCAATCAAACTTTGCCAAAAACTTCATTGAATTCCCAACTATCCATTCCAAAAATTCCAACTGAAAACAATTGAAAAACAGAGTAAAACTAGAGTTTCCATGGCTGAAATCTTACCTCAAGCTCAAGGTTAAACCCTCTTCAATGGCTGAATACAATCCTAAACCCTCAAGGCTTGATTTCCTAGCTTGAATCCTCAAATTAAGCTTCAACATTTGAAAGGGAAAAGAGAGAAGAAGATGATCGTGGGGGAGGGAAAGGAGTGCTCTCTTTTGCTTCTAAGGTTTCTACAGCCATCCTTAAGTTAACATATATCCCTTGGTAAAATGCCAAAATGCCCACAAGCCTATCTTCTTTTCTTAACAGCCCCCAAGGGAAAAAATGTCATTTCCCGTCTATCCCGTTAATTATAATTAACGTCCTCCAATTCCCGTTATTCTAAATATTTTCAAATGCTAATAAATCATATCCCATTACCCTTTAATTCCCGATAATGTACTAATCATCAAATTACCCCGAGACTCACCCCGAGCCCCGAAATTAACCCCGTTATGACCAAACCGCTAACTTGCATTCAAATATCGTCTCATGCCAAATAGCTCGAACAAATCCACATTATAATGTGGCCTCATTCATAATTCACCAAAATGCATGAAAATAGACAAATATGCCATCAACGAGCCAAATTACCAAAATGTCCTTATAATGAAAAGTGGACCCATATGCATGCATTTATCATCATATAATAATATAACTCACATAATCATGTATATAATCATTTAATGGCATAATAAATCAATTATAGCCCTCCCGGCCTCCTAATCAAGGCCCTAAGCCTTATTAGGAAATTTGGGTCATTACAGCAGCCGTTGCCGCTCAAGAAAATTTGGAAAGAAAGAATGGTCGTCTTAGGGCAGAGCTAAGGAGGAGAGAAGAAGAATTCGAAATAAACCAAGGACAACAACAACAAGTGGCGCAATAAGTCATTCCTCTAGCACAATTATTACAGTTGGCAGAGCCTCACTATGAGGTAGTATATGAACGCTTTAGGAAGCATCAACCACCAAACTTCGATGGAAGATCAGACCCAATAGAAGCAGAAGAATAGCTTTGCTCAGTAGAATCTATCAAAGAACATATGCGATTGGGGAACAAGGACCGAGTCTCGTGCGCTTCAAGTTTACTCAAGAAAGACGCCCACATCTGGTGGGAGATAGTGAAGCAGACTAGAGATGTAAACCTTATGACATGGGGCGGGTTTGTCCAGGCGTTCAACAAAAAGTATTACAATCGTGCGATTCTAGCCACAAGGGTGGATGAATTCATCGCGCTTACTTAAGGGAATTCGACCGTGACAGAGTACACCAGAAAATTTGGCCGACTGGCCAATTTCGCAACGGACACGATACCCACTGAGATGCTAAGAATTCAAAGATTCATAAAAGGACTAAAGCCAATGATAGCCCGAGACGTGAAGCTAGTTTAGGGAGTAACCACGTACACAGAAACATTGGAAATAGCTTTAGAAGCCTAATAGTCAGAGGATAGAATATGGAAAGAAGGTGCGGCAAAGAGGGACGCTAAAAAGAACATCAACGAACAGAACGACCACAAGAGGAAACATGATGGTTGTCAAAACCAGAATGCTGACAAGAAATGAAAAACTACGTAGGAAGGCAACGGAAACAAAAGGCCTTACGTAGAATATCCCCAGTGCCAAATCTGCAAAAGAAAACATTAAGGAGAATGTCGATATAAGACCAAGGGTTGCTTCAATTTTGGAGAAGAGGATCATCCCAAGAAGTACTGCATGAAATTGAGAAACCAAAAGAAGGATGAGAAACTAGTACCAGCCAGAGTTTTCGCTCTTACAAAAGGTGAGGCGGAAACTAGCAATACAGTAGTAGTAGGTCAGATCACTATCTCTGGCAAACAATGTAATGTTTTATTCAATTCAGAAGCTACTCATTCTTTTGTCTCTATGATTATGATTGATAGCTTAGAAAAACCATGCGAACTTCTTAGAGATAAGTTCGTTACGGAACTACCCTCGGGGGGAAGAATGATATCTAGTATAGGGGTGCGTAGCGTTGTTATTAGAATCGAAGGAAGGGAGTTACCAGTAGATTTGATTGATTTAGACCTTAAGGATTATGATGTAATATTAGGCATGGACTAGTTAAAAAAACATGGGGCAACGATAACTGTAAAGGTAAGACACTCAACTTTCAAACAGAAGGCAGAGAACAATTCACCTACAAAGGAGAAGTTTCTCAAACTCGCATACCAATAGTCTCAGCTCTCAAAGCTCAAAGATTAATCAATAGCGGTTGCCAAACATTTCTAGCTAACGCGGTGGACAAGTCACGAGAGATGCAACTCGAACCAAAAGACGTACATAATGTATGTGAATTTCTCCAGTGTTTCTAGAAGATCTACCAGGATTACCTCTTATTTTAGTTGATGAAAATTTGCATCAACATTTATATAAAAAATTCTTCAATGTTTAAAACAAATATTTATTTATTTAAAAATAATAATTCATTTAAATGGTTTTAGAATATTTTAAAAATAATATAATAGTTTTTAAAATATTTTATTTTTATTTGAATAAAATGTTTTTTCTAATATTTTTAAAACTAATAGAATTATAAAAATAATTTCAAGTAAATCAATGAAGAGACTATTGTCTTATTAAAATTAATATTGACCAAAAATATGTTTTTATATTGATAAATATTTTAGTATTATTGAAACTAAAAAAAATTGTTAAAATATTTTATATGGACCAACATAATCAATTATGAACTTACACTAATGTCAAATTAGTACATGTTATGTACAATTATGTATTTATATATTTTATATTACACGGTGTTGACTCGTTTTTTCGTTAACTCGTCTAACACCCAAAGAATAATATTGAGAAGATTTGTGAGAGCTAAATAAAGTATATGAGAAGTTTCTAGTGCCTAGAAATAATGGATAGAGAGAGAAAGTTTTATAGTGGTTCAGCCCCAAAAAGATGACCTACTTCCACTTAGTCACTGTCATTGATCTTGCAAGCCATGTATTACATTTGTATTTAGCTTTTAGCTATTTGGCTCCATTGAAGATGGAGAGCTCTCTCTCTATAAAAAGTTGTCGCCCATTTTCTCTCCTTTTGGTCTAGGTCCCTACTCCTCTTATTTATATTGAAGAGTTAGGGTTACATTTGAGTGTGGGCTTAAGTTATTGGGCTTGACCCAAGAATTATACAAAGTTACAATTGACTAGGCCCTCGGCATGATCTGGGCTGATGAGTAGTGATACTCCAAAAATGGGTATAACAATTTCCACCCAAGTTAGTCTTCATGTTTGCATAAGGATGACTTATCGTGTGAACTCTCTTCTTCACGAGGATCAGACCTTTAGGCCTTGGACGTATCATTACTTGACTTCGACGATCTTTTAATAGTGATTCTGGTGCGTATAACCTCACAAGTTGTCTTGTAATCCATTCGAGATGCTTCAGACCTGAGCATGGCAAATAACGATAGTAAAAAGAATTGAGTTGCCCGAAGACCTTAGCCAATTCTTATGCTTGTTGATCCAAGTGGACATACTATTCCTGCGTGGTTCCTAGGTCCTCCAAGAAACAAGCAAAAATGAATGCTCTATTAGGATTAATGCCCTAAAAGCATGTAAAGACATTTTATTAATTTTAATAAAAGTACAATTTTATTACGTTTGAATGTTATAATTAATGTTTTAATTAATTATATAATAATATTAAGAAAATTTCTTATTCATTTATGAGAATATGATCTTGTATTAGTACGAGAGAATTAAGATCATAAATAATTAATAAAATAGTTAGTAACATATATTAAAGTAAGGAATCTTTAATGAATGATTACTAGTGCAGTTTACTAAGCATACATGATTCAAGTGATCTATATTCAGATTACTGATGTGGATAGACATCTTAGTAAATGTGTTGTATATAATAGATATTATATATGACAGGACCGATGACAATTAATTTTCATTATAAACTTGTCATTTGACATAAAGATTTAATTCTTATCATAGTAGATGATCATTTGTAGATCAGTCTAAATCATGAGTATTCATGAACTCCTGTTTGTGTTTGTTGGATCTTTTGATTCACTCGCTAATGTTTCTTAGTATAATGAGGCTTATTACTTTTGTTTTGGAGATTCAATATTATGAATGGCTGGGAACATTATTTACAATAATGGAATTCATACTTTACTAACGGATCGAATATTGGTTCCCTTACAAGTTAATTATGGAACTGAATAGTTATTGAGCTCAAATCTATAATTTGATTATAGATTAATTATTCGCTAGTGAATTAATTCTACTTAAGGATCAAGAGGTAATTAGAAGAGTAAAATGGTATTCTTGACCACCTCTAATTAACAAACCAATAAATGGATGACAAAACTGCATTTATTGATTGTATCAATGGATTACAAGAGAAAACTTTGTAAATATAATTCTATAAATATCTAAAGTGAAATTTCATGTTTATAGTGGAGTAATCATGGAATTAATAAATAAGATTATTAGATTAAAGAGTTTAATTAATAATTTGGCTTATTGGGGCTTCGTATTATAGGTCCATAGTCTCCAGATCACCTCTGTCCTACATTGTCATGGGTAAGGATGACAAAAGAAATATATATATATATATATATATATAGAATGACTTAATTGCAAAGGAATTAATTTTTGAGGGCATAGTAATAATTATGGGCAATTGATTAATTATTTAACTATATAGTTTTTATATTGAAAAACTATATGTTACAATAAATATTAATCATGTTTTGATTAATATATATAGAGAGATTAATAATTATCTTATTTATAATAAGATAAAGTTAATTTTGAATTAACTGATATTTATTTTGGAATAAATATATTGTCTTAATTATTGATTAAACAAACAAATGAGAAAATTATGAAGATCCTAATTGTGTGGTGCGACACACTCACTGCACAGTGAGTATGGTGCCACACACATGGATTTCTTATTCATGGGATTTGAATTTTGAATTTCAAATAATTTTTTTATTTAATTATTCTTTTTAAATATGATTTAAATTAAATTATTAAATAGGTTATAACTGATCAGGTTCATTTTAATAAAATAAAGATTAATTAATTAAGTTAATTATCTTTATAAAACTGAAAGAGCGATACTTTCAGGAATAAGTTGTTTTAAACAAATAAAAAGTTTAGACTTTCAGACTGTCTCTCTCTCTCTGAAAAGAAAGCGATAGTTTTCCCTGAACCTGAAAAACTATTCAATACATATTCTCAAAATCAAACCTCTTTAGATCTCATGTGTTGAGTACATCTAGAGAGTTCTAAATCAACCTTTTGAATCTTACATGCCCACACATGTCCTTGTGTGTGTTGATGATTGGTTTGGAAGATCAAGGTGTGAGCTTTCAGAATCAGAATAGGAAGATCGTTGATTTATACAAAAGATTTGTGGATTCTTGATAGGCTACAAGAGGTAATCTCTAATCTATTTGTATGTGATTTAATATATCTATATAAGTATAATCCTGGTTGGTATTAATAAATTTTTAAAAAGACTTATTCCACTGCATAACTCTGATTTACACTTTTAATACCAACATGCTCCAGGCTCCTAGGACCTCACAGAACCAACCAAGATGAATACTTCAGGTTCCAAGGTCCTCCAGGCTTGAGGAACTTTAGGTCCGAGGTCGTCCAAAGTTTGGGAAACTTGGGACTTATGACACTAGGTTTCCTCTAAAGTGCCCCATATAGGCTCCTCTTATTGAGTTCACTAGGTCTCGAGGTCCTCTAGGCCCGAGGTCCTCCAAGCAAGGTCCTCCAGGCCTGAGGACCTCCCAACTTTGGGACACTTGGGACTTATGACACTAGGTTTTCTCTAAGGTGCCCCATATAGGCACTTATTAGTGAGTTCCCTAGGTCTCGAGGTCCTCTAGGCAATGTAATGCCCCGAACATTCCGATGTGGTTTAGTGTCGGTTTAGTAGGCCGGGAGGGCCATAACTGTTTAATTATGCCATTAAATGAATATATGCATGTTTATGTGGATTATATTATAATATGATGTTATATGCTTGCATGTGGGTCCACATTTGAATAATTATGATGTTTTGATAATTTGGCCCATTGAGGGTAAATTTGTGTATTTGGGTGCATGATGTGATTTGTGAATGAGATTCCATTATTATGGAGATATATTCGGGCTATTTGGCATGAGACGGTCCTATTTAGTGGATTAGCGGTTTTGTCATAACGGGGTCAATTATCGGGTAGTAAGAATGTTTATTTGATGATAAATTGGGAGTTATTGAGATCAGGGTGAAATTCTGGAATTTTTGACTATAGTGTCCTCGGGGGGTGTTTTTGGGACCCCGAGCACTAGGTTTTATTTGAGGTTACTTAAGCTTGAAGTAGCTTGTCAGATAGAACGTATGCTAGAAAACCTCTCGTTCTTCCCCGTTAGCTCATTTTCACCGTTCGAAGCGTTTTCAAAGATATCTTGAGTTCTAGGAGTCGGAATCAAGTGAGGATCGAGGCATAGCGATCCTAGGAAATATTAGAAGCTTCTTGACCGAAGGATTTGACGAGAAACAACCCAATTGAAGGTAATCTAAGTTTAAAGTTTTGAATTTTTCAAGTTTCTAAGCTTTGAATTAGATTTTGTAAATCGTTGAATTTTTGGCTCGATTGAGCCTTGGGTTTTGATGGTTTTGGAGTATTGGGAAGCTTAGGAACTTTGATTTGATGATTGGGGAATGTTTAGGTATGATTTTGGAGGCTTTGGGAAGTTGAAAACGTGTTTGGGAATGGCCCAGGGTTGGGGGCCGCGGCCCTGTTCTTGGAGAGCTGTGACCCTTGCTTGAAGAAGCAGGTGGGGCTCTTTGTGCCTACTGGGCGCTGCGACCCTTGATGAAGGGCGCCGCGGCCCTTGCTTCAGGAAGTTCTGGGGGTCGCGGCCCAAGGTGCTAGGGCCGCAGCCCTTGCCCAGTTTTGACCCCGTTTGCATGTTTTGACCCCAGGAACTTAGTTATAGGCCTCGGGAGTGTTCCTACTACTTGGATTAGTTTGGATTGATGTCCCGGAGGCTAGATATTGGTTTGGGAACCCTTGATTATCATTTTATTGATGGTATCCTTTAATGTGTTATGATTAGGTAACCGCTAAAGGACTAAAAACTAAACCGTTCTCAAAGGTCGTTCTTTTATTCATTCTAGCTCGAATTAGAGGTAAGAAAACTGCACCCCATATGTGACATGCTTGGTTGTTCTTGAGGCATGTTGATTGTGTAAATGTGGACATGAATTGATTATTGAATGCTTAGCAAATCTTGCTCACTTGTGCATGGTACTGACTCATTAGTCAGATTTGGCAAAGGTGTCAGTATCAACTGTGAAGCTGTGACTCATTAGTCAGGTTCGGCAGTGGTACTGGGCACTGGTCACATAGAGCTGACTCATTAGTCAGGACAGCTTTAGCGTGTCCAACCCAAGCTAATAAAGATTAGATCTAATTGATATCTGCATTGGATGACTCAAAGAGCATTAATGTCGGACCGACCTCAAGTTCGATGAATATTATAAGCGCTTGTGTGACTTACCCATCAGTCACTCATCTGAAAGGCTAGTGGCTTACCTAGCAGCCACTCTTCTGTTTAAGGCTAGTGGCTTACCTAGCAGCCACTCTTCTGTTTAAGGCTAGTGGCTTACTTAGTAGCCACTCTTCTGTTTAAATTAGTGACCTACTTGTTAGTCGCTCAGTGTGGTTTCCTAGAACCTCAAGTGATATTCACTCATCTGTTTAAGAGCTATAAGCTCTGTGTGATTATAATGATAATCATTTGGTAATATTTACATATAGTACTGTGTTTTCTTGCTAGGCTTTGGCTCATGGGTGCTATGTGGTGCAGGCAAAGGGAAAGAAAAGCTCACCCAGCCTTGAGTGGAGAGCTTAGGTGGTGATGTGTACATATGCGGCCGCTTGACCACCACGGCCAAGGAGTTCTCAGAGGAACTAGGGGGTTTACCCTATTTTTGCCGCTTAGGTCGGCGGGTTTGAAATTTTGGAACAGTAATGACCATTTTGAGTTGTAAATAACTTGTAAATGTTCTTGTGGGCCCATGAACAGTTTTATGTATTAAATAAAACATATCCTTTCCTTTTTGTCGTTTTTCACCTTAGCCTGTTAATAACACGTAGAACACGTTTTTAACCAAAGGACTCAGGTAGCGGGTCAAATTTCCGATTCACCGTAACAGTTCTGGGGTAACCAGGGCGTTACAGGCAAGGTCCTCCCAAGTTTGGGAAACTTGGGACTTATGACACTAGGTTTACGCTAAGGTACTCCATATAGGCTCCTCTTAGTGAGTTTCCTAGGTCTCAAGGTCCTCCCAAGTTTGGGCAACTTGGGACTTGTGACACTAGGTTTACTCTAAGTTGCCCCATATAGGCTACTCATATTGAATTCCCCAAGTCTCGAGGTCCTCTAGGGCCGAGGTCCTCCAGGTCTGAGGTCCTCCAAAGTCTGGGCAACTTGGGACTTGTGACACTAGGTTTAATCTAAGGTGTTCCATACAGGCTCCTCTTATTGAGTTCCCTAGGTCTCGAGGTCCTCCAGGCCCGAGGTCCTCTAGAGCTGAGGTTCTCTGAGCGAGGTCATCTAGAACTGAGGTCCTCCAAGCCAGAGGTGTCCGAGGAACTCCAGGCGAGGCCCTTTAGGCGAGAGGTCCTTCGGGTAAGAGGTCCTCCATGCGAGAGGCCCTCCGGGTGAGAGGTCCTCCACGTGAGAGGTCCTCCGGGGTCGAGGACCTCTGGAGCCGAGGTCCTCCAGGGGAGGTCCTCCAAGCCGAGGTCCTCTAGGTCAAGGTCCTCTAGGCGAGGTCCTCCAAACAAGGTCCTCAAGGCCTGAGGTCCTCCCAAGTTTGGGCAACTTGGGACTTGTGACACTAGGTTTACTTTAAGGTGCCCCATATAGGGGACTCTTAGTGAATTCCCTAGCTCTCGAGGTCCTCTATGGCTGAGGTCCTCCATGGCCGAGGTCCTCCAAGCCCGATGTCCTCCATGCCTGAGCTCCTCCCAAGTTTGGGAAACTTGGGACTTAAGACACTAGGTTTACTCTAAGATGCCCCATATAGGCTCTTTTTAGTGATTTCCCTAGGTCTCGAGGTCCTCCAGGCCTGAGCTCCTCCCAAGTTTGGGCAACTTGTGACACTAGATTTACTCTAAGGTGCCTCATATAGGCTCCTCGTAGTGAGTTCCCTAGGTCTTGAAATCCTCCAAGCTTGAGTTCCTCCCAAGTTTGGGCAACTTGGGACTTGTGACACTAGGTTTACTCTAAGGTGTCCCATATAAGCTTCTCTTAGTGAGTTCCCTAGGTCTCGAGGTCCTCCAGGCCTGAGGTCCTACCAAGTTTGGGCAACTTGGGACTTGTGACACTAGGTTTACTTTACGGTTCCCCATATAGGCTCCTCTTAGTGAGTTCCCTAGGTCTCGAGGTCCTCCACGGCGAGGTCCTCCAAGCCTAAATTCCTCTGGGGCAGAGGTCATCCGGGTGAGAGATCCTCTGGGGCTAAGGTGCTCCAAGCTCGGTCCTCCAAGCCTGAGGACCTTTAGGAACCCAGGAGAAGGAATGCTCCAAAGTAACTTCTCCCTTCAAGCACTCCCAAGCGATCTTAGAAATGTGGATCTGTCAGCTACTGTACAGATATGCCTGAAATATTTGCTTAACAGAGATGGTTTAGGGCAACTTGTTGCTGGGGTGAATTTCAATGACACCAATGTCTTTTTCCTTGTCTTCAGCTCTCAATGAATGCACCAAAATGTTGACTCATTTTTTTCGTTAACTCGTCTAACACCCAAAGAATAATATTGAGAAGATTTGTGAGAGATAAATAAAGTATGTGAGATGTTTATAGTGCCCAAAAATAATGGATAGAGATTGTTTCATAGTGGTTCAGCCCCAAAAAGATGGCTTACATCCACTTAGTCACTAACATTGATCTTGCAAGCCATGGATTACATTTGTATTTAGCTTTTTGCTATTTGGCTCCATTGAAGATGGAGAGCTCTCTCTGTAAAAAGTCGTCGCCCCCTTTCTCTCCTTTTGGTCTAGGTCATTACTGTTAGGGACAGTTCCTAGTGCACAACGAAAATTGCGGTAATGGTAGTATTGTATACAACAATAAAATTTAATATAAACAACTTCATATGAGGATCCTTTAATATGCAATATGTTAATCAATATTATATGTATATGTAAAAATAATGCAAAATGATATATCTCTTATAGCCTATCAAGAATCCTTGAATCTTTTCATATATATTTCGATCTTCCTATCATCGCTAGAGTACTCACACCTAGATCTTCCAAGACGTTATCTACACCTCAAGATGTGGGTGGGCACATAGAGAATAAGAATCAAATATTTTTGAATCAAAAGTATTCTCAACACATGAGACTTTTGATTATAGGCTAAAGAGAAAAGTTTATCTTTTGTGTGAAAAAGATGATCAATTTTTCTTTTCTGTAAAAACTATGTTCTTCTATTTTCTATCATATAGAATATATAGACATTATTATCATAATAATAATAATAATAAAATTGATCATAATTAATAATAATAAAATAAAATAATTAAAGACAAAGTCTTACATTCCATTTAAAAACTCTTTTCAAAGTGTTTTATTAATTAATTAAATAAAATAAAAAATTAATAACTGATCACTGATCACCATTAGTAGTGGTACACGCATAGGGCAGTCCAAGAAGCCCTGTGCGTGTAGCACTTCCCCTGAAAAATGAGATTTGATTTTTTCATGCATTTTTATTTTAATTAATTAATAATTAAAAATTCAAATAAGGTATCATCTTTTTAAGGAAAATATAACAACTTAAATTTCAAAATTCAAAATTTGAATTTTCATTATCATCTTATTTATCAATTAAATAGATATAATAATCAAAATCAATTTTGACTATCCATATTTATCCTTTCACACTTAAAATAATTGATTAAAATCAAAAAAAAATTTATTTCTACACAATTTCGAAAATTGCACAAATACAATAATAAATTGTGCAACTTCAATTATCACATAATTATATATTTTTCCCGAAGAATAAGTATTCTCTCAAATAGTTCATTCAGAGTTTGACTCTTGTATCAACTCTTACATTGAATAGTGTTGGTAGAGCCGTCTCAGGGACCTATGGACCAATAATTTCAAACTCCATTAAATAAATGATTATTAACCAAAACTCTTTGATTCAATAATTATATTTATTAATCTCATGATTATTCAACTATAATATGATACTGCACTCTTGAGAATTAAAGACATATATTTACCGAGTACTTTATTGTAACCATAAAGTGTCCATTGATATAATTATTACAAACAAATTAATCATCTATTGATGATTCATAATTAAGTGGGAATAAAATACCGTTTTGCCATTTTAATTATATCTTGATTCCTAGTATACCATTGCCTTTACTAGTGAATGTTAATTCATAATCTGATTATGAATTTGACGTCAATAACTTTTTCAGTTCCAAAAGCCAACCCAATAGGGAACCATCATTCAATCTATAAAAATGTATAGATTCCATATATGTTAAGCTATGTCCCCAACCATATACATCATTGAGTCCCCAAAATAATAGTTCTTAGCCTGATCATTCTGACAATCTGTAACGCATGAATCAAAGGATCAAATCACATATATAAGAGTTCATAGTAACTTCAGGATTAAGATCAGTTTGTATATGATCATTAGTTAATGTGTTTTATAATACTACGAAACGGTATTTGAACAAGTATTATTAAATCACATCTAGTCCAGTTCTACACACTCTCAGTATGCAAAGTACATCCACTAAAGTGTCCTACGACACTAGTAACCCGGATCTAGGTCACATGTATTCATGATACTAGTGAATCGTTCTATCAACAATTAATCTAAAGATTCCATAACTTTGTTTTACTGCGAACTATTTAAGTCCATTATCTCAATTATCTCATACCAATATGAGATTGAGACCACATAGATGAACTTGGGAATTTTTTTATATTTACTTAATATTATTTACAATAATATAGTACATAAGCTACATATATACAATAATTCAAGTCATTCATTTATTTCATAAAAATCATTGTCAACTACAATTGCTTTAAGGGCATAATTCCCAACACCTACCCCTCTTATTTATATTGAAGAGTTAGTGTTACATTTGAGTGTGTGCTTAAGTTATTTGGCTTGGCCCAAGAATTATACAAAGTTACAATTGACTAGGCTCTATACATGATTTAGGCTGATGGGTAGTGATACTGTGAAAATGGGTATAACACATAGTATTACAATTGAGTCATAATGATATGGAAGTAGCGTACTAACATGTTTGAGACCATGGACATGCTTTTAAAGTTTTTTGACGCTCTCATTAGGCCAAGACAACTAAAACTCTCAACTTTGGACATCAAGGCCTAATAAGCCCGATTTGGTTCTTACAAAAGGGTTATAAAAAGTGGAAATTACAATAAATATGACTTTTTTTTTGCCACTTAACTATTTATATGGGAATTTCAATTTGTTCATGTTTGTATGACATTTTTTTTATCTTTTCAAATATATGGCTATGTATAGTTTTTTGCATAATTAAATTGATTTATTTTGATTTTTTGTTCTTACTTAAAATTATTTCTTTTGAATTTAAAAATCTTCCCAAATAATTTGTAAAGAATATTTAATATATGTTCAATTTTTTATCTTAAATTTTATAGAGTTAATTATTTATTAAAGTTGTTTTATCATTTTTTTTTCAAATTCATGCTTTAATAATTTTCTCAAATTGTATGGGTACCTTAACCCAACCTAGCATATTTGTATGCTTGATAGGCTTGACATCCTTGCTTGCATTGGAGCCTATTTTGGGTTCTCTTTTCTTTTATTGAGATGGTCTTACAATTGTGGTAAAAGCCATGTATATATAAAAATTATTTTATATATATATATATATTTAAATAATTAGCTGTTCATATCTTAAAAATTTTATAGTGTATATTAATTAGTATAGTGGCCACAGGATCCAATTATGACATGGCAAATTTTTCTTATCATGTTGTAATTTATGTGTAAAAAGGAAAGTCAAAGTTTCATGATTTCCTAATTCAAAGGCAGCAGGAACAAAGTAGAAGCAGGAAAAGAAGTCTTGAAAGGTGGGCATACCAATCACCATTTTAAGTATAATCTCTCTTATGATTTATGCATAATGATAAGGTCAGTTGAACATACCAACTAATAAACAAAACAAACCAGATAAAAGCATGCACAAAGAAACAAAGTCATGTGCTATGCTTATTATTATTAGTAGTAGCAGTAGTAGTAGAAACTTAAGAGACCCTTATATCAAGTTGGAAAATAAATAATTGTAAAATTGATTAGATTCAATTTTATTTTGAAAATTGTGATGGCATAATCAAAAATCATTTTAAATTTAAGATTTGATTTACATCTACTAATTAGATATTTAATTATGCTCTCAAGTATAAAAGAAAGTGAGAGAATCATTAGCTATTAATTTATGAATATCATAACACTCCAATTGAAGTACAACGCATCTTGATGAAAATTTTTATGTGCTATATTATTTTCCTTAATATGATAGAATAACGCGTTTGCACTTTAAAACTAAAAAAATTGGTGGCTAGTTATGTTTGTACCCAAGTTCCACTATGAAAATTGTAACCAATAATCAATCTAACAAAATTGTAACTAGTGTGATATGTTTGTAACTAATTATTACTTGAAAAAATTGTAACCATTACAATGCATATTTGTAACCAATGACCCATTCTAAAAACTATAACCAATTACAATGACTCTTTATACCCATCACTCTAAGAAATTGTAACCAATTATAGTGTCATATTCGAAACCAATTACCCACTCTAAAAACTGTAACTAGTTACAGTGTCATATTCGCAACCAATTACCCACTCTAAAAACTGTAACTAGTTACAGTGTTATGCTTGTAACTGGTAACCACTTAAACTACTTTAAACACTATACCCAGTTACAACTATAAAAAGTATAATTAGTGTCATGATTTCTTGTTATAGCTCTGGTCACATTATTTTGTTTTTTTAATACATATAAATTATTGGGAAATTTACAAAAATGCCTAAGATTTAAAAAAAAATACTAAAAATATAGAATTTGGAAAAAATTACAAAAATATGGAGGGATATAGTCGTAAATATAGAGTTTTTCAAACAAATTTGTAACAATACTATTCTTTTGTAACCAAAGTTTACAAATTTGTAACTAAAATTTATAAGTTTGTAATTATATGTTACGATTTTGTAAATAACATTTACAGACTAAATAGAAAATTGTAAAAGGCGATTATAGCATTGTTACAAACTATCATCCGTATTTTTGTAATTTTTGTAAAAATTTGTATTTTTCAATTTTTTTTAATTTATGGTGCTATGTGTAATTTTTCATAAATTATTTTAGCTAATACATCTTATAACAAGTTATCACTTCAAAAATTATAACCATTATAATGGCATGTTTGTAACTGGTTACCATTTTAAACACTGTAACCAGTTACAACTATAAAAATTGTAATTAGTGTCATGATTTTATCTTATCTACTTGTTATAGCATTGGCCTTTTTTTATTATGATTATTACACATAAATCCTTTTGGCTATTAGATTTCAAATTCAAATTCTTATTTCTAATCTATGTCTAGCTCATCTATCTTCTTCTATTTTTTTGTAGGATAACTTATCTATCTATATTGGAGAGATTTATCTACTCAATAGTGGTTGAGTGGTCAGGCTATAGGAATGCTTCAATGAACTCAGTCTAAACCGGCAATTTTATCGACAACGTCATTGAGAACATCCAAAGCCACAAATTTGAGGCACTTTTGCAAGCTAACCAATCATATTTATCAAAATTGAGACTTATTATTTTAAAAAGTAGTGGCAGATCACTATATTTAATATTTAGATATATATATTTTGGGTCACATATCATTACTCTTTATATATATGTAATGAATATCTTTAATGTTTCAAAGTTAGCTTCTCTTTGGATTGTGGGACTTCTTTTTGAGTG
Source organism: Humulus lupulus (assembly GCF_963169125.1). Lineage (NCBI taxonomy): Eukaryota > Viridiplantae > Streptophyta > Magnoliopsida > Rosales > Cannabaceae > Humulus > Humulus lupulus. The sequence goes on from NC_084793.1 coordinate 274,777,598, forward strand.
GTATGGAGCCAAAAAGGTTGGAGTATAATATAAGAATTCAAATGTGTGTTTAATTTGGTGTCTTAATTTGGTATCTACTTAATTAAAGAGTGACACATGTCTATGGACTTTTAAACAAACTATTACTCCTAATTAATAACTAACCCTAATATACCATTGTTGCTTAAAAAAAACAATAATATATCATTAAAGTTAAAATTTGTTATATACAATTAACGTAATAGTAACTCTTATCAATTTTTTTTCTACTTATATTTTTTTTATTCACTTACTTTTTCATTTTGCGTTGGTTATATATATTTATTATATACTAGATACAAGCAACGTGCGATGCACATTTGTTTAGTTTTATTTATATAATTTATTAAATTTGTATAATTCTCATATAAATAAATAAATAATATTATATATAAAAGAATGTCATAAACATATTAAATGAAAAATTAAATCAAAACACAATTTATGATTTTTTTTTTTTTTTTGTTAGTAAGTCAATTTCATTTCACAAACCAACAATACAACCAGCAACTCCTCAAAAGGAGCCAAAACAGCAAAAAATCAAAACCATCCTATACAACCTATACACTTAATTGATCAAACCAATCTCTATCTAATGAATTAAATCTATCAGTATCAGTGAGAAAGCTACTCACTCTCCTAATAATATCCTGTTTTATACACAAAACTGTAATATCAATATGTCTCACTTTGGATTCCCATAACACCTCATTACGCATGCTCCAAATGTGATAAGTTGCAGCAGCCAAGGCAGTGGCGAACACACCACGCCTGAACCTGGAAAGCCTATGCCCACGAGCCAACCATCTTCACAATCTCTGAAGATTACAAGTCATAACCTGCCAACCTAACCAATCTTTGATCAATTGAAGGCAACGCTTGCTATAAAAACAGTAAAAAAACAGATGAGAAACATCTTCAAAACTGCTCCCACAAACTAAACAGAAAGGTTCCGAAATCACTCCAAATTAGAATAATCTAGAGCAGGTTTTAAGTCTATTTAGAGTAGCTAACCACAAAATAAAGGAGTGCTTTAGTATGTTCATCTTATTCCACACAGTTGGGGCCCAATAACAAGAACCACAATCAGCCTGCCCAGAAATTTTCTTGTACACTCCAGTAATACTATACTGCTGCCCAAGAAGCTCTTGCATCGTGAAGTGAAGCTTCAAGATATTCTTGACATCAATGACTTTCTTCCAGTACCAACTTGAAGAAGGGGGAGCCTCATAGTTCCACCAATTCTCATCTCTAAGATAAACTTCATGAATCCATTTAACCCATAAATTCTCTTTATGAGTAGCCATGGCCCAAGAATACTTCCCTATGGCAGCCACATTCCACATTTCAACATTACGAATGCCCAAACCACCCTTCTTTTTGCTTTTGCAGACCTCATCCCAAGCTACACTACTTGGCCCATCAAAACCAGCAAGCCCTTTCCAAAGATACGCCCTACAAATACTCTTAATTCTCTGTAAAACTTTTTTAGGCAGCAACATAATCTGAGCCCAGTAAGTATGAAGAGCAATAAGGATCGAATTAATAAGAGTTATTCGACCAGCAAAGGACAAGAACTTCGAACTCCAACAACGGATCCTAGCTACCATCTTCTAAATAATCACTTCACAGTCCATCGAGGAAATCTTCTTAGCACAGATCGGCACTCCCAAATAACGCAACGGAAGAGAACCTCTCTTGAAACCAAAAAATTGAAGGATTCTTTGCACTCCTCTGTCATTCATCCCACAAACAATAACTTCAGATTTGTCTTTATTATCTTGAAGGCCAGAGGTTTGATAGAATAGCTCAACACCCTTCATCAAAGTGTAGATGGATTTATATTCCCCATATGAGAAAAGAAGCACATCATCTGCAAAACAGAGGTGATTAAGCTGAAGCTCCGTACATCTCTCATGAAATCTGAAATCATTGGATTGAGCTGTCTTTTTAAGAGTTCTAGATAAGTATTCCATTCCAAGTACAAATAAAAGGGGGGAAATCGGATCTCCCTGTCTAAGACCCCTTTGAGCCGCAAAAAAACCATGAAGAGAGCCATTTATCATAAGAGAAAAACGGGGAGTCCGGACACAAGTCATCACAAGCTTCTTAAAATGTATAGGAAACCCAAAAGCCTCTAACATCTCCTCTAAGAAATCCCAATCTATAGTATCATAAGCTTTCTTAATATCAATCTTAATCAGACAATTAGGTTTGGCCCCCTTCCTAGTATAATGACGAAGCAAATCTTGACACACCATTATATTATGAGCAATGTATCTTCCATGAATAAAACCACTCTGATTTTCAGCAATAATCTCATCTAAAACATCTCTTAACTGAGAGCTAAGAAGCTTAGCCACTATCTTATAAAGAACATTACAATAAGAGATTGGCCTAAAATCACTAACACTTTCTGGGCAAGTTACCTTAGGGATAAGAGTAATGGTTGTAGTGTTGATCTCCTTCAACAGGGTCCCATGCTCAAGAAAAGACAGAACTGCTGAACTCACTTCGTCTCCCACCAAATTCCAATGATGCTGGTAGAAATAGCTACTAAAACCATCTGGTCCAGGGGCCTTCTCTCCAGGTATAGAAAATAAAGCATCCTTGACTTCAAGTTTCCCAAACGGTCTTTGTAAAATCTAAAGAGCATGCTAAGATAAGCTCGACCCTTCTCTCATAACGCACCTTTTAACTCTCTTCCTGCCCTCAAATTTAGTGCCAAGTAATTTTTGATAAATTCTAGAAAAGCTCCCGAAACTCCTTCTACATTAGTTTGCAACCGGCCATGCATATCACGGATTTGAGTCACAGAATTTTGCATCCTTCTAGCCCGAATGCTTTGATGAAAAAATCTGGTATTCCCATCTCCTTGCATAATCCAATTCATCTTACTTTTTTTGCTTTAAAAGCTCAACATACAACCCCTGTATATGTCTAAAATCCATTCGAGCTTCCATTTCCTCATTCATAAGAGAGGTATTTCTAGGATCCCCATGAAGTTTCTGCTGGACAATTTGCAAGTCCCGCTCGGCCTGAATATAAGAGACCCCAAGATCTCCCACCCGCTCCCTGTTCAACTTCTTTAAAGCCTCCTTAACCCTCTTTAATTTGCTCACAATATGAAACATTTCAGTGCCTATGATAGGAGTCCTCCACGCCTCTTCCACTTGGTCCTTATAACCATCATATTGCTGCCAAACTTTAAAATAACGAAATGGCTTCTTACCCATAACCACCGTAGTGCTTAACGAAAGAACTGCAGGGGCATGATCAAAAAGCCCCTCAGGCATAAAAAACACTTCAGCACTATAATACTCATCCATCCATTGCTGGTTGGCAACTACTCTATCAAGTTTAGCCATAATCCTATTGGGAGGATCTTGCTTATTACTCCAAGTATAATAACAGCCTCTATATTTAAAGTCCCCCAAACCACAAACCTCCAAACAATCCCGAAAAGCAGCTGAATGGAGAAGCCTAACCCGCTCTCCAATTCTTTCTTCCTGAGTAATCACAGCATTGAAATCACCAAGAACAATCCACGCCTCCTGACAGTTCAAACCAGCAAGATCTCTCCATAACACCATCCTCCTCACTTCATCATTAAATGCATAAACAAAGGTACAAAAGAAAGGACGCCCCCCACTATGAGGCTCAACCCAGCAATGAACCATTTGGCTAGAACAATACCGGATATCAACAGTAAACAAAGTAGGATTCCAAGCAACTATAATTCGCCCATTTGAATGCCACGCACCATTACTAGTGAAGCACCAATTACTAAACATATTGAGGAATAAAACTCCCAACTTCCGAGCTTTAACCCTCGTCTCTAGGAGACCCACCAACCCGATCTTATTAGCAAAAATAAAGTTCTTCACTTCTTTTTGTTTTCGGCTTTGGTTGAGTCCCCGCACGTTCCATGCTAGCACTTTATCCATTCACCTCAGGAGGTACTCCCCCTCCTTTAGTGATAGCATTAGCCATAGCCTCCCCATTCTCACTAACAAGAACACTCCCCAAGACTTGAAAAGAATTCTGTATTTTTTCTGGACAAGTTTCCTTCCTGACCAAACAGTCTGCATTCTTAGTGCCTTTAGTAACCAGCTGAAACCCATCATCATCAACCATTCGAGATTTTGATTTTACCACAGTCTGTTTAACTTCAGGCACCCAAACCTTCTTCCCTTCTTGCTTCTTACATGTGGCAGCATCATGTCCCAACCCCTTACAAGAAGTTCAAATTGTGGGTTTCCATTCATAAGCCATCACCAAATCCACTTCTTTGTCAAGTTCATTGATAAAACTAATAACACTTGGAAATTCCTGCTAAATTGACACCTCAATCAGAATCCTAGCAAAATTTAATTTCTCTCTGGCCTTCATAATCGGATCCACTTTCAAAGGTTCACCCACTTGAGAGACAATCTTACATAGAGTCTTCTCACCCCAATACTTAAGATCCAAATTCGACAATTGGACCCAAATGGGAACTTTCTTGACATCCTCTTTTTTGAAATCATCCATGGCATTCCATGGTTTCATTATCAAAGGTTTCTTATAAAAAAACATTATACCATTAGCAAGAACTGAGTCCCTCTGCTCCACTGTAGAAAACCGAACAATATAAACTCCATGAGCTAATGTAGCAATCTTATCTATACCCTTATCCTTCCACACCCTCCTACAGAACCCCTCCATTACAGGTAAGGGTGGATTAGCCCCTAACACATAGCACACAATTGATGAAATCCAGAAATTAACCTCATCCTCAATATCTATCAGGTCAATTTTAACTCTCTTGTCAACAAAATGGGAACCCTTGCTTGATTCTACAAACATTTGAGACAAATCTTTAGAGACAGAGTCCTTAGGCCGACTGGAACCAGACCCGTACTCAGAAAACAACGAAGGTTTATGCAGTTGGGAAATACCTTCCAAACCCTCAAGCGAGTCAATCTTTGTTGCAGCAAGTTTCTCACAAATCTCAGAGCTCCTCTGCAAATCCCTGCGTACTTCTGGGGGAGAGCCAGCCAAAACCCTGTTATCCACATCCTCATCATCAGAGAAAACAATTGCCTCCACTCCCAGCAACTCATCTATCGATCGCACCTTCCTCGGCGTCTCCGTCAAAGAAGGCCCATGCTTGGGTCTTCCTCTTTTCTTCTTGACTTTCGAGCCCCCTGCCATGGCAACAGCACATAGCTGAGAAGGAATCCAAGAGAAGAGAGAGAATGAAACCCTAACAGAGCATGGTAAGACTGTTTGTATGAGTGAAAATGTTATTTATTTCTATTTAAAAAAAAAATTTATGTATATATAATATGATAACATTTTTAAACATAAATTATAATTTTTGTAATAAAAATTAAGATTATGTATTATATATTATTATTATAATGATATTTTATAATATTTAAATTTATATTGATATAAGTATTAAATATCTAGTCTTGTATTAAATATTATTATAATAATATTTTATAATATTTGAATTCATATTAATATAATTATATATTATTATCATAATAATATTTTATAACATTTAAATTTTTATTAATATAATTATTAAATATCTAGTCTTGTATTATATATTATTATAATAATGATATTTTAGAACTTTGAGTTTGAATTTGAATTTATATTAATATAATTATTATATACGTATTTTTATATTAAAAATTATTATAATAATGATATTTTATAATATTTGAATTTATATTAATATAATTGATAAATATATATTTTTAAATTAATTTTAAAGGTATATTCCGTTAAATATTTAGAATATCTCGTTAAAGTTAACAAAACAAACTATTAAAAACAAGAATTTCTATTATCTACACACTTTTTATATAAAAGAGGTATATATATTGTTTACCGAGTTTTTCGGAAACGAATAACTAACGGAATAATAAAAAGATAAGAACTGTAGAAATGCTGAAATGTAACTAAACAAACAGCGTTTTTACGTGGTTCAGGCGTTAACAAGCCCTAGTCCACGAGTCGATGTTATTATACTTGGAAAAGGTTACAGTAAGATGGCTGGTGCACAAGAACTTCACACACTCACAGTGTTTCTCTCGGGTTCTCTTGAAGAAGATGAAGCTAGAGAGATTTTAGTAGAGTTTTTGCTATATGATTTGTTCGTCCCTCTTCTTGTAAAATGAAGGGGTTTTTATAGCTAGGGTTTTGGATTAGGGTTTTTCTCTACGTACATGAGTCTTAATTACACCAGCCATAAATAGGGATACAATTATTGTAGTAGCATGGCTACAAGACTCTATGTGGGTATATTTACGTGAAAGTATGGGGAACACACAAAGTCAGCCATCTTTTCCAAGTTGTCAGCGGAACAGTAGGCGAAAAGGTACCCTTAGGCGTGCTGGGATGTGTGCGGCTTTGACCTGACGGGCGTGTCAGGCGGGATCCTGTGTCAGGCGGATATCATTCCAAATATGCCTCCTCCAGGACTCGACCGTTTGGCTTTGTTCCGTGCGAGGCACGGAACTGCTTCCGCGGAGACCACTCGAAGAGCTTCTCCTGGAAGGAGCTTCCCCGGAGGATACCCCTTCGGGAGTCCGGGAGAGTTGACGAGTTTCCGTATTGTGTTTGCTTGGAAGAGTAATCCGGACACTAAGCGGGAGAGGCGAAGCCTTTCTGTTCATCCGCGAGCTCTGGTCACCTACCGTGAAAGACATCGATAATTCTGCTTCCCCGAGGTCATCAATCTAAACGCTATCCGGAAATCTGGATAACATTTACCCCCCAAGGTCACGGAGCTTTGAGGGATCCGGGAGCTTGTACAATCGGTTTCTTAGATTAGGCGAGGGGGCACCTTCTGTGTTCCCGGAAGGGTTCCTTTTTCCCGCCTGAGTGTTAGTATGAAAAAGAAAGGGAATTTCTTCTGTTTGAGATCAAGTACTCAAGTGCGGCAAGGACCACGTGTCATTCTGGGAATGGTTCTGCGACCAAGACGTGTGCGTGAGGCGACTGGTTGAGTATGCGTGTGTCAGTCATCTGACTAATGATTTGACGATTTTTAATGGTACTCCGGGCCCGAGGTGGTGTAATGATGGGAAATAAATACTTTATTCCCATCCGAGGAGTCATAAATAGGATCGTCGCTTCCTCTCCAGCCGTTGGATCTGATGCATACGGAATGGGAAGATCGGGACCGTCCACTTGAGGAATTCGAAACGGCCTCTTCCCTGCTATAAAAACAAGGGAAAGGACCTTTCTTCCTCTTTACGCTTTCAGATTCTCCATCTTTAGGATTTTCAGATTTCCAAACCTTCGAACTCTCAGGCTTCCCAGCTTACGTTCCCCCGAACTTGCCATTTCTTTTGGTAAGTATCTGGAAACTTTTCTTTTTGTTTTGGCAGTGGGTTTATTCCCCGAAGTTCCTGGTTTGAATCACCGTTCGTCTTTGCAGCTTTTACTTCTCGCGATCGTGCTGTGCAGTGATCCAGTTACTCCTTCAACCTCCAACTACCCGAATATCAGTAAGTATTTCTACTTTGCTCTTTCCTCCCAAACCTTAGGTTGTTGGTAGTTGTTAGAGTAGAGGTTTCTGCCATTATTGCTTATGTGCATGTGTGAATAGGGCTTTGGTAGGCATGTGATTGATTGTGAGTCGATAAGTAGCCTTTTCTGCATGCTTTGGCGATTTGCGTTTGGAAAGTCGTCCCTTGTTTTGCTGTTTTAGGGCATAAGCATGAACGCCTTTAGGGTGTCTTTCTCTGGAAAAACACTTCTTTTGGTGGGCTTAGGCTCGGGGTCTGAGTCTGGTTCCTTGCTGCCCTTCGGGTGGCATGGTGCCAATCCCTCGGTAAGCTCGGTGGGAGCCTCTCCAAGCAGTTTTCGGGGAGGGTCTCCCCGACGCCTTTGATACCACCAGGGTATGACAAGGGTGCTGACTGCTTAGAGTGTTTTCTTCTTTCTTTTCTTTTGTCCAGTGACGAACATCTCAAAGGAACAACTCCTTGCTGCGGGGGAGGCTGATTCTGCCCAAGAGAAGGGCTCTCCTGTCGCTGGTGGAAAGGGGAAAGGAAAGGCGAAAGTGGTCGCGGCTAGCCCACCAACCTCCAATAGTTCCATCTGGGAGATGGACCAAAAACCGAACCTTTTCAGGAATTATGGCATGCTGGAGCTGTATTCCTCTGAGGCAGGCCTGAAGAACATCCCAGGTCTGATGTGGCACCGTCTGTTGGTGCTGGGCGAGTCAGCTAGCCAGAGTCACGAGGGCTTTGGTGCCTGGAGCTGGGCACACATAGTGTGTGGGGCGCACTTGCCCCTAAGGAGTTACTTCGCCAATTTCTGTGTGAAGGCGGGGATTGCCCCCTTCCAGTTAATTCCTCCCAGCTACAAGCTCTTAGCAGGGTGGTTCATCTTTTGCAAGTCCCGGAGACTGGAAGCTCCTACCCCGGAGGAGGTGCTGTACTTTTACAGGTTGAAGTCTCAGCCTATGAGGGGTCATTCAAACAAGGTGGGGTTTTACAGGCTAGAAAGGCACCCGGACGTGATGTGCCCCACTTGTCATACCGCGAGGGTTCCAGACCTCTGGGAATACTGGTTCCTGACGACTGGCTTCCCGCTGAAGAGGGTGCCAGCCCTATCTTTGGACTTCAAAATCCCTGGTAAGCGCTCATTCCTCTCCTTTTCTACTTTGTTTCTTTGCGCTTGATTTGCCTTTTGGGAGGATCTCTATCGCTTGTATTTGATTTTCGCAGAAGTCGTTCCGCGGACACCTCGCTGCGCGGAGATGATAAGGAGGTCCAAGTTCTACGAAGGGCTTTCTGAGGAAGAGTTGAAAGTGGAGGGACTTGTGACCTCCGAATCGTTGAGGGAGTATGGGCTACTTGCCTCCTTCCAAAACATCGAGCCAGTGAGTGGCAGGGGGCAAACTCAGGTGTCAGCTGATATCCGGGAGCAGATTGCCCTGGAGCTGTCTAAGGTGATCACCCAAGCAGCTCGGGACGAAAGTACTCTATCTCCTAGTTGGGCGGAGAGGTTCCCCGACCCCCAGCCGGAGGAAGAGGAGATCGAGGCTCGCCACGCCGCGGCTTACCCTAACGAAGGGGCTCCGGGGGCTAGTACCTCCGGGAGAGGTAAGACTAGTTTTCGATTGATCCACACCCCCAGCCTGTCTGAGGTTTCCCGGACCTCTCAGATGGGGTTTGATCCCCGTTTCCTTAGGCTAGATCCGCGTAGGATACCTTTCGACAGGTATTGCGATAGGGTAGATGAGCTCCTCTGGTGTCTGAGTGACGGTAGTCTGCCAGAAGGTGTCATCATGGTTGACCCTTCTTCTCTCAGCATGTCATTCCCGGACTTCAAGGAGTACGGGAGCTTCCTGGAGCAGGAAGCGATGTTTTGTTTTGCTCGGGGAAGGCCATCCACGTTTCTCGTGCATGGTCGTCCCTTTCAAACTTTTCTTTTTCTTGTTTCTTGTTCCCTGCTGGCGGGCTTGCTTGTGCTTTTATGTTGTTGATTGTCTTGTCTTCCGCTTATCTTCTTTCTCATTGCTTGTTGGTTCGTTAACCTTGCTTTGTACGTTTCTTGCAGAGTATCCCGAAGCCAAGATGTTGGGGAGGGTTACTTTGCTTATTAAGAAGGCTGCCACCAGCCAAGACCCGTCCACGGGGAAAGGACGGAAGACCAAGGCTGGTAGGGGAGGTAAGGCTGCCTCCCCCAAGAAGACAAGTGGCGAGGCGCAAGCGTCTCCGAGGGTAGAGAAGTCCCCTGCTGACGGGCCTTCCGAGACTATGATGGTCTCGAGTAGCAGCAGCGACGGGGAAGGGCTTGTGTTCCCCGTGAGGACAACTGGGGTGAGCAAGCGTCCCGGAGAAGATGCTGATGGCGCTAAGAACAAACGCCTTAGACACTCTTCTCCCGGTCGAAGGCAACAACAACAGCAACGACAGCAACCACAACTTCAACAACAGCAGCAACAGGAACAAGAGAGACAATCACCAACGCCGCAGCAGCAGCAACAACAACATCCAAACCAGCAGCAGCAACAAGGGCAATTACTTCTGCTGCCGCAGCAGCAAAAGCAACAGACCAGGGCCTTAATACCCCGGCTGCCTCCTCCTTCAGCCCAAAGGGGGTCCACCCTTCCGGGGTCTCCGTCTTCTCAGACAACCAATCTTCCCCTGCCTGGCCTGAAGTTCCACTTTCCGCGGAAGCCAACCAGTTTCCCCGCTGCTCTCCTGGAGGGTGTAAGACGGGCCGATAGTTTTTTGAAGAGGCGGTTAGAGGCGGAGAAGGCCGTTACTCAGGGAAGGGCAGATAACTTGTCTGCCGTGAAGAGAGCTGAGCTGGCCGAGGGGGTGAGATCTCTTCACCCGGCCGGAACGGTTCTGGATGGTCCAGCCTTGGAGAAGAGGCTGGTGCCTAGGCTCGGACGTGCATTGGCGCCGTTCGGAGCTGAGATGATGGAGGACATGGCCCTGAGCTTATGCGAGCTCAATTCTGAGAAATGGGCCATCAGTAGCAGCAAGGATCTGCTGTTGCTGACACACGCTGTGAAGCAGCAACTGTCCGGGGTAAGCCGTCAGTTGTTATTTTTTGGGATCACCTGTCTTTTGGTCCGGCTTTATCTCATTCTGTTGTCTTTCCTTGTAGGCCTCTATGATCGCGGAACGCTCGTTCCGGGAGGTTGGTGCAGCTCTGGTTCAGCTGGAGGAGAGCCAATTGGCTCGCCAGGCCTTGGAGGCGGAGAAACAGAAACTGACCCAACAGGCCTTAGGGGCTTCGGAGAAGATTGATCAGGCCCGGCGCACGGCTGAAGAAGAGGCGGAGAAGAAATATCTTGCCAAATATCAAGAGTACCGGGCCAAGGCAGAGAATGAGTTTAGACAGCGGTCGGATGGGATGAAGGCCGAAAACTCCAAGCTCCGGGAAGAGCTGTCCCAAGCCAAGGTGGAGAAGGATACCCTGGAAGCCCGCTTGCAATCGAAAAACGATCTCCTCCTTAAGCGGCAAGAGGAATATTCCACTCTTCAGAGTAAGCTGCACGAGGAGGAGCAACTCCATAAGAGGAGCAGGGATCTCGTGTCTATGCTGCAGTTGGGGCTCTCCGAGAAGGATAAAGAGATCGGGGCCTTGCAATTCACTGCCAGGGGGCATGTGACCGAGAAGCAATCCGTGCTGAACCAAAATAGGGAGCAGCGCAAGGAGATTGATTCTCTTAAGGGGGAGCGGGATGCCTCCAAGGCCGAAATGGAAAAATTGAGGGCCCAACTAGCTGTCGCGGAAGCACAGCTGGCAACCTCCGAGGCGGAGCGCTTGAAGGAGAAGGGGGATGCTGAGGTGATACTGAACAGGACGATTAATATATCGCATGTGGTCCTCATGCATCAACTCTGGAAAGTGAACCCGGAGGTATTAGGCTATCTGGGAGATGATGCCGAAGCCATGAGGGAGAAGCTACTCGTGTGGGATCAGGGCCCAGAGGCGTACGTCCAAACTTACAACATTGACGAACGTGCTGAAGCTCCTGAGGCGGGAGATCCCGGAGAGGCGGGGACCTCTGAACCTTCTCATGACCAAGTTCCTCCTTCCAATGAGCCGACTCCGCCAGCCTCCGTTGAAACCGATGCCCCCGAAGCTGCGGTCGTGGAAGCTGTAGTTACCCCCAATGCTTGAAGGGGTTTTATCTTTAATTATTTTTCATTTTGAGTTTTTCATTGCGGACATTTTTGCCATAATCATAGCATTTTCTTTTCTGCCGAGTTCTTTATTTATCTTTGCGCTTAGGGTAGACATTTATACGGTAGAAACTGTTGTAGGGGCGTATGGGGTTTTGGTTCCAACGGCCAAAACCTATGCACTTCCCACTTGAAGCTTTAACGGATGATGTCTTTTCCCATGTAGTTTCTAGGTTACGAAGGTTTCCTGGTTCCAACGGCCAGGCTCCTTTCACCGTATTTTAGCTTTCCTGAGGCAAATAGCCAATCCCGGGACTTGTAGTTATACTGTTCGCTGGGATTGCTAAGGTGAGTCGTTCCATTGTTTGGAACGGGAGTTCTTTTGGTGAGCGTCGCTAGACTTAAGGTTAGATCTTTGCGAAGCAAAACTAACTGTTGTTGCGAACCTCATGGTGGCTGACTTCAGGGACCTGGCATGGAGCCCTGCGAGGCAAGGCTTATTGCTGTCGGGGAAATCGCCACGCCCACCAGGTGTGATCCTGGAGCAGGGGCTTTGCGAAGCAAAGCCGGCTGTGAGTGGGGGGATCAAGCATGTCTGCTTCTGGAGCTGAAACTTGCAATGGCCATGGAGCTTGCCATGCATTATTTTGTGAGATCCGGAGTTGGAGCCTGCGAAGCAAGGCTTACAACGGTCGCGGATCTTGCCATCTTTCGCCTCGCTGGACCCGGAGCTGGAGCTTGCGAAGCAACGCTCTACAGCGCTCGTGGATCTTGCCAACTTTCACCTTGCTGGACCCAGAGCTGGAGCTTGCGAAGCAAAGCTCTACAACGCTCGCGGATCTTGCCATCTTTCGCCTTGCGGGACCCGGAGCTGGAGCTTGCGAAGCAAAGCTCTACAGCGTTCGCGGATCTTGCCATCTTTCGCCTTGCGGGATCCGGAGCTGGAGCTTGCGAAGCAAAGCTCTACAGCGATCGCGGAGAATTCTGCAAAGGACTTGTCAGGGAGTTGGGGGTGTTTTGGCGTAGCTCTATGAACGTGCCTCAACCCCCAGTCCCGTCCATCGCTGGGCTACACAGGAGATAATTCTCATGATACATTATGGCAGGCATTTCCATGGCAATTTTCACATAAGCACATAATGCACATATGACACGTAATGCAAGCATGTTCATGGCAACAAATAAACCTAAGCTTAACAATTTAAACATTTCAAACAATTTAAAAATTTCAAACACAATGCTAGCACATAAGTGGTGTTCTTTGTACGTTTTGTTCAAGGGGCGTATGGCTATGCCTTAGCCATGTATACCCCCCAAGTGAGCGTGGGGTCCGGACGTCTCCGGACCGCGTGGTCACTTGTTAAAACGCAGCTTTGAACACAGGGATAAAAAGTGCAGTAAAAGCGGAGTGAATCTCTCCGTGTTTCATTAAATTAGCCTGCTAGGCGTGAGTTTTACAACAGGGAGGATTATTTCCACATTTTTCACTTTTGCTATTTTCACCAAGGACTTCCGACTGGATGGTCCGGGGCCTACTGGTAGTAACGGCGGAGGTGCTCCGCGTTCCAGGCGCGCGGGACTTTAGATCCGTCGAGTCTCTTTAAGTGATACGTCCCATGGCCCACTTTTGCTTGGACTTCGTAGGGGCCTTCCCAGTTGGGTCCGAGGACTCCAACTCCTGGATCCTGCGTAGCAGGAAATACTCTCCGTAGGACAAGATCCCCAAATTCGAATGTACGGCTCTGGACTCTCATGTTAAAGTGTCGGGCTATCTTGCCTTGGTACATTTTTAGTTGGACCTGCGACTGCTCCCGGAGCTCCTCGATCATGTCCAAGGACTCCTGGAGGAGGGCATGGTTCCGGGTAGGATCGTAGGTGTCTTGCCTGTGAGAGGGGATCATAGCTTCTACTGGGATGACGGCCTCGCAACCGAAGGTCATGGAATAAGGCGTGTGCCCCGTCGAAGTTCTCTCTGTTGTGCGATAGGCCCAAAGTACTCGCGGAAGTTCTTCCGGCCAGTGAGCCTTGCAGGCTTGGAGTTTTTTCTTCAACGTGGTCTTTAATATTTTTTTTACAGCTTCCACTTGCCCATTAGCCTGGGGTCTGGCGACTGCGGAAAAGCTTTTGATAATTCCATGCGAAGCACAGAAGTTCGTGAAGTGTTCACTGTCAAACTGCTTTCCGTTGTCGGACACAATTTTCTGTGGAAGCCCAAAACGACACACTATATTCCTGATGACAAAATCCAGTGCTTTTTTTGATGTGACCGTGTTCATAGGTTCAGCTTCAGCCCATTTGGTGAAGTAGTCTACCGCGACTATGGCGTACTTCACTCCACCCTTTCCAGTTGGGAGGGAACCTACTAGGTCAATGCCCCAAACGGCGAACGGCCAGGGGCTGGTCATTAGGGTAATTTCTGTAGGCGGCGCTCGCGGAACCTTGGCGTACTTCTGGCACTGCTCACACTTCTTGACATACTCCACACAATCCTTCTTCATGGTGGGCTAGAAGTATCCTTGTCGAAGGATCTTTTTGGAGAGGCTCAGCCCGGAGGTATGATCGCCACAGAAGCCTCCGTGAATCTCATGGATGATGGTGCTGACTTCGGTTCTGGCAACACACCTAAGGAAGGGTATGGACAACCCCCTGCGGTAAAGCTTTCCATCCATAACCACGTATCGGGGTGCTTGATATTGGAGCTTCCTTGCGTCAGCTTTATCAGTGGGGAGCTCTCCGGTGGTGAGAAATCTGAGGATGGGTCCTATCCAGGAGTGGGAATGGTCGATGACGGCGTTTATCCTTCGTGTCTCAGTACTGGGGGCTTCTAAGTGCCCGATGGGGACTAAGCCATACTGTTCAATCTCCGGGTCCGTTGCAAGCTTGGCCAGCGTGTCCGCGAGTGAGTTCTGGTCCCGGGGGACCTGGCAGATTTGGTAGCCTTTGAAATGCCGCAGTAGGTCGCGGGAGAGAGACACGTAGGCAGCCATCCTTTCGCCTTTCGTCTGGTATTCCCTGGATATTTGGTTTACCACAAGTAGGGAGTCGCTGTATACTTCGATTTTTTGGGCTCCGACTTCTCTGGCCAGTCGTAACCCAGCTAACATGGCTTTGTGTTCTGCCTCGTTGTTGGATGCTGGGAACGTGAAACGGATGGCACTCTGGAGCTAATGCCCTTGGGGAGATATTAGGATGACCCCCGCCCCAGCTCCTTTTTCATTTGAGGCTCCGTCTACGTAGACCTTCCAGGTGGGAAGTTCCGGGACAGGATCTTCCGGGAGGTCATTCATTCCCGAGCATTCCACAATAAAGTCCGCGAGAGCTTGACCTTTTATGGAAACACGTGGTTGGTAGTGGACGTCGAACTGGCTCAGTTCCATGGCCCACTTAAGCAATCTGCCAGAAGACTCGGGCTTCTGCAGGACTTGTCGGAGAGGGTGGTTGGTGAGTACTTTGATGGTGTGCGCCTGGAAATATGGCCTCAGCTTCCGTGAAGCGATCAGCAAGCAGAGGGAGAGTTTCTCGATCATCGAATATCTGGACTCGGCGTCCAATAACCTCTTGCTTACGTAATACACAGGGAGCTGGATACGGCCATCTTCCCGGACGAGAGCGGCACTTACTGCGTGCTCAGTCACAGCTAAGTATAAGAACAACGCCTCTCCTTCGACAGGTTTGGACAGAATGGGAGCTCGGGTTAAATGTTCTTTGAGGTGTTGGAAGGCTGCTTCGCATTCGGGGGTCCACTCGAACTTCTTGTTTCCTCGCAACACATTGAAGAAGGGGATACACTTGTCAGTGGCCTTGGATACGAAGCGGCTGAGAGCAGCTATCCTTCCGGTAACGCTCTGGACATCCTTATGTTTCCGGGGGGAAGGCATATCTATGAACGCCTTTATTTTCTCAGGGTTGGCTTCCACTCCGCGGGAGCTGACAATGAAACCGAGGAACTTCCCAGACGAGACCCCGAAAGTACATTTCTTTGGATTTAGTTTCATCCCGTACTTTCGGATCATGGCGAAAGCTTCCTCGAGGTCGTCACTGTGGTCCCCGGAGGTCTTGGACTTTACCAACATGTCGTCCACGTACACCTCCATGTTCCTCCCCAGTTGGTCCTTGAACATTCTGTTTACCAGACGCTGGTACGTCGCCCCAGCATTCTTCAAACCGAAAGGCATGACCACGTAACAGTAGACACCCTTGTCCGTGAGGAAGCTGGTGTGTTCCTGGTCCGCGACATGCATCTTGATCTGGTTGTATCCGGAGTACGCATCCATGAAGGATAAGAGTTCGTACCCGGAAGCAGCGTCTACCATCTGATCGATTCGCGGGAGAGGGAAACAATCTTTCGGGCAGGCCTTGTTTAGGTCCGTGAAGTCAATGCACATTCTCCAGGACCCATCGGGTTTCGGGACCAGAACTGGGTTGGCCAACCACACGGGATAGTGCGACTCCTGGAGAAAGCCTATGGACATCAATTTGTCCACTTCAGCTTTGACGGCTTCGGCTCTCACTGGGTCCAGCGGCCTCCTCTTTTGGCGAATGGGAGTTGCAGATGGGTCTATGTTGAGTGCGTGGCACGCAACATTGGGATTAATCCCCGTCATATCAGCGTGGCACCATGCCAGGATATCCTGATTATCCTTCACAGTGGCTACGATCTTATCTCGAACGGCCGACGGCAGGTTTTTCCCCACCTGAATGACCTTGGTGGGTTCTCCCGGGTTGAGGATCACCTCTTCGACTTCCTCCATCGGCTCTATTGCTTTCTCGATTCCCACTCTTGGGTCGAGTTCGTCAAAGTATGCCTCCTGAGCACCCCCAGTTTCTGGCAATTCTTCCGCCAAAGGAATGGCAGCAAACGTCTCCTGGACCGTGTAGACGGATCAGACGGAGACGTTATAACAGCTCCGTGCACTTCTTTGGTCTCCTCGGAGGGTGACTGGCAGTTGAATTTTCCCTAATGGAATGAGTGCGTCCCCATTGAAACCTTGAAGCTGGATGGGGCATGGGGCCAGGTCTGTCTCGGTCAATCCGATCGCGTGGAAGGCCGCTTTGAAGAGGATGTTCACGGAGCTTCCGTTATCGACCAAGATCCGTGAGACCTTCTTATTGGCAATCTGGGCTTCCACCACGAGGGGATCGTTGTGGGGGAAGTGCACATGTCGAGCATCGTCCTCCGTGAAGGTGATGGGAAGATCCATCATTCGGGGACGTTGAGCAGGTGATTGAACCAAGGCGCACATCTCCTCGGCGTGCTCTAACTCCCTCAAGTACCTCTTCTGGGAGTTGCGGGTGCTTCCGGCAAGGTGTGGTCCTCCGGAAATGGTGGCGACGTGTCCGTCGACGGGTGGCGGAGCAAGGCCGGGCGGATATGGGTTGCCTGGTCCTGGAGCCAACAAGGCAATGGGCGCCGGAGCGGGTGGAGCAGGAAGTGCGGGGAACTGAGACCCGGGAGTTTGGGGGTGACCGGCTTCAGGAGCGCTAGCGGCCCCCCTCTGTCCCGGGGAATATGCAGCTCCGTGAACTATCCCCTGTCCGGGATAGATAATGGGTATCCTCACCCACTGACCGAGGTGTCCCGCTCTTGCCAGGGACTCGATCTCATCCTTCAGCTGAAGGCACTCGTTCGTGGTGTGCCCCACGTCTCCGTGGAACTCACACCTCTTATTGGAGTCTCGCGGACGCCTTCCTCCGTGAGACACTTTCGGGGGCTTCCTGTAGTTGACCATATTACAGGTCGCCCGATAGACATTCTCTCGCGATTCTATCAAACTGGTATATTCCGTGAACTTGGGCTCATAGTCCTTCCGGGGTTTCTTTGAATGGTCTCCCCGGTTTGAGTTTCTTCCGCTTCGTTTGCTCCGCGATTGGCTCAAACTTCGTTCTGGGGCTTCCGCTTGCGGCTGCGGCATGCCAGGAGCGATACTACATCCAGTTTGTACTGCTCCGTACCCAGAGAAATGGGTTTGACTCGGCGTCTGAGCAGACGCGGAAGGCCCATACACACTTGGAGTGAATCGGGCTCCTGGAAGCGTGAGGGCTGGTGTGGGAGCTTGCGAAGCAAAGCTCGGCGCAGTCACGGAAGGGGTTGGAGCCGGGGGAACTCCAAAGGCCTGCTGGTAGGCATCCTCAAGGTTGATGATTCCCTGAGCTTTTGACATGAATTCGGACAGTGTTTCTGCCCGTCTCCTTTGCATTTCCCCCCATAGCAGGGAGCCGACAGTAAGGCCCGATTGAAGGGCGATCAGCTTCATGTCATCGCTGACCTTGGTTTTTGCAGCAGCTTCCATCATTCTCTGAATGAAAGCTTTGAGGTTCTCAGTGGGTTGCTGCTTGATGTTGGTTAAGGAACCAACCTCCATGTCGTGGTCGCGGGCAGCAATGAACTGCCTCCTAAACGCGGACTGTAGCTCCTTCCAACTGTGGATTGATCCGGGAGCTAATCTTTTCCACCAGTCCTCCGCGGACTTGGTAAGGGTGAGTGAGAAGCACATGCATTTGGCGTCCTCACTGACACGCGCCACTTGCATCATTTTATTGTATTTAGCTAGGTGGGTACGCGGGTCTGTCCTCCCATCATATAATTCTATGTGAGGCATTTTGAAGTTATCCGGGAGGGACGTTTCCGCGATCCTCCTAATACATGGTTCCGGGTCTTCCTCCTCAGAATCTGACAGGGCCCCACTTTGCTTCCGGACCAGCTTGGTCAAGGCAGCAATCTGTTCCTCGAGCCTCTTCGTATCACTTTCCGGGAGGTCACGTCCCCGGAGCTTGTCATTAATATGATTTCGGAGGTCATCTCCGCGAGGCCGGGCCTTTTCCCCTTTGGCCTTTTCATACTTGGCCTCCAACCTTCTTCTTAGGTCCACCGTGGACCAGCTATCTTCGGAGTGCGAGTTCGCAGCCCGACCGTCCTGATTGACGGAATCACTGGGGCGGTTGTTCCTTCCCCTAGGCCTGGGTGCCTTAGCACCGGGCCCTTTAGGCACAGAGTGCCCCCTTGGGGCTGAAGGACGTCTGGGCTTAGGAGCGCCAGAGACCTTCTGCGTGCGGGGGGGGGGGGGGGGCAGTCGGCCTGGTGATTCACGCCTTTAGGAGGTGCAGGGGCGTCAGCGCGCACAGGCTCTCCAACTTTTTCTTTGCCCTTGTTAGGGGCGGCTTTGGATGGTCCAGCAGCGGCTGGATCCGGCATGGGGGCATCAGCACCACCTAGAACAGAGGCATCCTCGTCCGAGTCGCCTAGATCTCCGAACTTACTTTGGAGGCGTTCCATCATGCGTTGCATTCTTTCGGAGACGCGCTCCTGCTCAGCAAGCTTGGCCTTAGTGGCCACCAGTTCTTCGGCTACTTGGACCAGTTCTGGGTCCTTCTCATAGTAGCAGCCGTCCTTGTAATAACCGTCTTGGACATACTCTTCTTCGTCTTCTAAGTATGTTGTATCTTCGGTACTGACCCGATCCTGGCGGGATGTCGGGTCTTCACCTTGGTAGTCTAAGGGTTCGCTTTGCACCACATCTTCCATCACGGTATCGGGGTTGACCGTAGCATTTTTGTCAACAGCGGATTTTCTCGTAGTCACCATCTCTTTAGCACGAAGTGAATACAGAAAACGTACACAGAAAAAGAGCTGACTAACAACTTCCTACAGCTCTCAATGAAAGCACCAAAATGTTTACCGAGTTTTTCGGAAACGAATAACTAACGGAATAATAAAAAGATAAGAACTGTAGAAATGCTGAAATGTAACTAAACAAACAGCGTTTTTACGTGGTTCAGGCGTTAACAAGCCCTAGTCCACGAGTCGATGTTATTATACTTGGAAAAGGTTACAGTAAGATGGCTGGTGCACAAGAACTTCACACACTCACAGTGTTTCTCTCGGGTTCTCTTGAAGAAGATGAAACTAGAGAGATTTTAGTAGAGTTTTTGCTATATGATTTGTTCGTCCCTCTTCTTGTAAAATGAAGGGGTCTTTATAGCTAGGGTTTTGGATTAGGGTTTTTCTCTACGTACATGAGTCTTAATTACACCAGCCATAAATAGGGATACAATTACTGTAGTAGCATGGCTACAAGACTCTATGTGGGTATATTTACGTGAAATTATGGGGAACACACAAAGTCAGCCGTCTTTTCCAAGTTGTCAGCGGAACAGTAGGCGAAAAGGTACCCTTAGGCGTGCTGGGATGTGTGCGGCTTTGACCTGACGGGCGTGTCAGGCGGGATCCTGTGTCAGGCGGATATCATTCCAAATATGCCTCCTCCAGGACTCGACTGTTTGGCTTTGTTCCGTGCGAGGCACGGAACTGCTTCCGCGGAGACCACTCGAAGAGCTTCTCCTGGAAGGAGCTTCCCCGGAGGATACCCCTTCGGGAGTCTGGGAGAGTTGACGAGTTTCCGTATTGTGTTTGCTTGGAAGAGTAATCCGGACACTAAGCGGGAGAGGCGAAGCCTTTCTGTTCATCCGCGAGCTCTGGTCACCTACCGTGAAAGACATCGATAATTCTGCTTCCCCGAGGTCATCAATCTAAACGCTATCCGGAAATCTGGATAACATATATATATTTACTTATCCTAGAAACTTTTTTCTAGTGATTCTAATTTTTTATTTTAGAAACATGCTACAGTAAAAATATTGTTATTTTTCATTAAAAATAGATTAATTAAAATGATGGCAAAAAATATTTATTAGAGAGATAGCACTATAAATATAGAAATTCCAACCAAAAAATAATCAATTTAAAAGATAATTTTATTTTTAAGAGACAAAGAAACAAAACTCCATACAAAAAATAATATAGTTTATAAAATAATATAAAATTTTGCCAAAAATTAATAAGTTAAAAGATAAATAATGAAACTAACGTGTAAAACAATAAAACTGAAACAATTTAAATAAATAAAATTAAAATGTTATTGTTACGAGTTAACTAAAAATGACTAGAAAGAAGTAAGTTAATAATGTAAGCAAATCCAATAATGAAAAAAAATCTAAGCCAATATAAAAATATAATATACATATTTTTATATTATTTTATAAAATAAATTTTGATATTAATGATATATTTTTTTAGTTATTAATTATGAGTGATATTTTGTTTAAAAGTATTCTTTAATTGAGTAGACACCAAGGTAGACAGATATGTATATAGAAATTATACTAGATACAAACAACGTGCAATATGCACGTTTGCTTAATTTTATTTATAGAATTTATTAATTATTTTTATTAAATTTATATTAATATTATATAAATTTCAAATAAATATCATATTTTAATTAAATAATTTATTTATTTTTGTTTAAGTTTATGTTTATTCTGGTTTTTGAATTTGGAAG
Source organism: Humulus lupulus (assembly GCF_963169125.1). Lineage (NCBI taxonomy): Eukaryota > Viridiplantae > Streptophyta > Magnoliopsida > Rosales > Cannabaceae > Humulus > Humulus lupulus. The sequence goes on from NC_084793.1 coordinate 274,798,614, forward strand.
TGACAACAAGATATTATATATTATATGTTTAATATAATATTAAATATTATACTTATATTTTAAATTTGAGTTTCTTACTAGATTTAAAAAAAAAAACAATTTGTTACTAATTGACAGTGGATTATATTATATGTTTAATATGATATTATTCTAATAAATGAGTTTAAATTAAATTAAATTTTATTTAAGTTATAAAATGTATGATTTTATTATTTTTAAATAATTATCATTGTAAATATTTAAAATATATCATATTTTAATTTGTTTAATTATTTATTATTTTTAAATAATTATCAGTATAAAATATTTCAAAAATATCATATTTTAAGTTTTTTAATTATTTATTTTACTTTATTTATTTAAGTGCTTGCAAATAACCGTTAAATATAAGAAGATTCTGTTAAATATAAGAATATTTCGTTAAAGTTAACATTAAAAAAAATAAAAAACCGTTAAAACTAAAAAATTATGTTATCTACACACTAGAGATATTCGAAATTAAATTTAAGAGTTAGGGGTATCGTGTGTCACATGAGATTAAGGATACGGAATGTGATACACAACAATATATTATATGTGTAGGTGTAGCCAGTCAAATGGAATTTTAAGAACTTTAATTGCTAAAAAAACCCATATAAAATATAGTAACTTTGTAAAACTATACGTATATGGAAAAGCTTATTATATATTGCCAATTAAAATCCCATATTTTTAAAAACTCCCCTTATAAAAACCCTAAAATAGTAAGAGAATGGTGTGGGTTGGGGGTATTCTAAAGAGAAAATTAAAAGAGTAGCATTCATAGACACCCCTTACAACTTTTTTTTTATTTTTTTATGTTAGTTTTGTAGGTTTAATCTCAAAGGATTCATCAATGAAAATCTACAAAGGATATAAGAGATCTATGCTACACATAGAGGTAATAATGTTTTTCTAAATGAGTTTTGATGCCTTAAATAAGATAAATTTGTCTTTGTTAATGTGTTTAAAAGCATAATTGTTGTTGAAATGCTCACAATGATATATACCCATCAATAAATTAATATATGATTAAAGAGTATCAATATATAACATACAAAACTGTAAAAAAATTATTATACTAATAATAATATATAAAACTCTATTCAATCACAACTCATCATATCCTTCTTTGAAAACATAACCATGATATATTTATATATTATTCTTTCATATAAAGACACTACTTAACAAACCAAATATACATGATAGCGTGTGGTCTATGTCATGGAATTAGAATCTTAGCTAGCCACCAAATTTGGAAGCTTATTGTACCCTTGATAATAATTCTTTTACTATATAACAATTCAATACAATACAAATTCCACTAAACAAAACCATGATGAGCTTAATTAGTATTTTGCTTTAGTTCTGTAGTGAGAGAATAAAAAAAACTTAGTTCACACTAGAATCTACAAAACTAAAGTGTTTTGAGTACGACTACTACCACACACAATATTAATTAAAAGTGTTGTTATTTGGCATTTTAAGGTACACAACAAAATAAGAGATGTCACTCTTTAATTGGTTAATGTTACCTCATAATTATTATTAAATTAAATCGTGTGGGACTCAATATTAGATTTCACCAATAGCATATGTCACCTTCTTGTGGTGTTTAACACCACTAGTGCCCATTAACAATTCTCGTTAATTAATTGTCATATAAAACCCTATTTGACTCCACATGTTTTATGTGTTTACTCTCTTGATCTATTAATTGTCTTATTCCTTTAGAAACTATATTATATAAAAATCTCACAATCCCATTAGTTTCTTTATAATTTATGACTAAAAGTGAGAGGGTAAAGAAATTTAGAGTTCTCCAATGATTCCAACAAATTTAGCGTAGTCAGAAATATATAAAATCAAGTACTACTATTTAAAGAACATGTATCTATCCAAAATTTAAATATTTGATGGATAAATTCATAAGGGACTCAATTAATCAGATACAAATAAATTTAGTCTAGTCATGAAATAAGAGTTTTGAGTATTATGATTACGTTTGTTATGATATTGAAGTAACTTAATTTAGATAATTTTATCGTATCAAATTCTTTATCTTCAAGTATTTCAATACATTATTTTGTATTTAATTTGTTTTTTCTTAATTTATTGTTAGGAAGTGATGAACTCGTTTATTTTTAATTTTAATTTTTATATATTTTTAATAAAATCTTGTCCAATCTAGCTATATATGTATATGAGATAACGAGAAAGAGCCAAAATCATTTAAAGAAGAGTTGATGGAGCCAATAATAATAAGGCGTAGAAATTGAATACGCATTCGCTTATTATACATTTGTATGTATAGATCTATATATATTTTGTGTTGATTGCGGTGTTGTGAAAATGAGTTTATAGATTGAGTTTATTTGTGGGGTCTGATAACGATAATACACTTCATAAACTACCATTTATGAAATGAGCAATAACATGGAGAATGGGGCCTCTGATAATGATCAAGAAGCTTCGTGCCATGACTAGGCAAACATCAACCATCAACCATCAAACATCAAACATCAAACATCAAACATCAAAAGGGGTCCTTATACATATAAACCATTCGATACGATTTAGATTTATGCTTATTAAGCACTAAATGAAGAAGTTTCATCCAACTTATGTAAGTATATATATATATATATATATATATTGTTAGGAAAATGTTCAATTCATCTTAATTATTTGTTGGGGTCCTATACTTTGAGTTTGGTATTAGACTATAGATATCACAAACGACAAGCAATTTAATTAATTACTTGTAAATTATTTATGTATATATGCATGTGTGTATATACATTAGTACATAAATAAGTATATGTACTATGTAGCAATCTCATATATCCTAATAAGGCAAGAATCTTTTTCATTACTTTTAACTTGAAAAGCACCAAACAAATTACACACATATTCTCTAGCTAGTCAAAACTGTCCCACTTTAATTCTTATTAAGCTGGTGACTATAATGATGATTACCATTTACTAATAGCATTAAATTCTAAGTACAGCTCTATGAAGTATGACATGAAAATAACAATAAATGTATAAAAATTGTTGTGAAAAAAATAGTTGAAGCATCTTCAATCAAGTGCTAAATAAGTGATGCAATATTATATTTAACATTATACACATATATATATATATTTATGTAAAAAATTTGTTCAAATAGTTGTGTGTGGAAAATTATGCTGAATGTGTAACAAAATATAACATATGACAAATTTAGAATTAATTATAATAAATATTCTTTAATAAGTACAATATTTCCATTAAAAAATTTAGAAAATGAAAAAAGAAAATGGATATTTTCGTAAATAGTAATGAATCATTAATGGAACTTTATTTTATTAAATATGAATGTGTATCTTTAAAAATTATTTTATATTGGAACACAATACCAAATATTATGAACTTTTTAATCATAATACATTGTTGATAATAATTTCTATTGCGATTAAAAACGAAAAACTTTTTGACGACACACCTATTAAATGTATATAATTATTCAATCATGATTAAATTATTACGCTTATATTTTCAATCATCATTTATTATCCCTTTTTACAATTTACTTCATACATTAATTTAAAGTTGTTCTTGAGCGGAAGAAAAAGTTTACATACGTAGTATCTTGTTTTATTGTTTAGTATTATTTGTATTTGAATAACTGAACAAGTCTATTTGTTTCTAGTTCTTTTATCACATTCATTAATTGATGAATTGAACTTCATCATTTCTGAAAATTATAATTTATTGTTTCATTTTTTACTTACTATCATGATTAATTCAACAAAGTACCCTTGCTTTTTAAATAATTAAAATAACATTTCTAAAAATTATTTGAGAGATAATTGTTTTCTAACCTCTAAATAAGTGATCCAAAGTTCAAATATATATTTTCTTTTTTTTGTATAGAAAAACTACAAATAGCATAATAGTTTTTTTCCTTAGTAGAAAATTTAATTAATGCATTAAAAAGTTCTTTTTTTCACGTGGATCGTAACTTCCAAGGCCACGTATAGAACTAGAAAACTTCCTTTGAAGGCCACGTATAGAAAATGAATGTGAGATTTTCAAGGCACAAATTCCTTCAAGCTTGGAACTTCCCCCACCCTTTAATTAATAATCTCTTTATTTTAATTTATGTATTTTTTTTTATTTATTTATTTCTGGTGTGTGTTTAAATTAAATTTATATTTTCGAGAAAATTGGAATCGACCTCCCCCCAAACCAGACAAAACCTGTCCATACCATTTCCCATTCTGATTCCGAATCATACCCATTCATTCGAAACCCAAACTCGACCCATCAACGTCATACACCATTTTCAAAGTTTTTTTAAAAAAAAAAAGAAAAAGAAGAAAGAGGTAAAGCCTTCTGGTTCTGGACCTCTACCACATATACCCTCCCCTAGTTTCCTCCTACTAGAACCATTAACACTAAAACCCCACTTTAGTTGGCAAGATAATTTTTTTGTGGGTTTTCATTCATCTATGGGTCATATATCTCCAATATAACTACCTTTCGTATTTATTAATTTAATATTTGGTATCAAATGTTAATGGAATTTCCATGACGTTTCAACATCATTTTCACCGTATCACTAAATGGAGTGAACAGATTTTTATATATAAATTAGAAAACATGACTGTCTTTTGTGCTGTTTTTTTAATAATTAAAAAATATATGTTATTCTTTTGTTTTATTTTTAAAAATTAGTTTTTAGACTTCTTGTTTTGTCAAAATATTAAAAATAAGAATAGAATATTGTATTTTTACTAATTACCCGTTTCGATTATTTATTTTTAAATTTTGACTTTTGGACCATATATTTATTCAAAATCTTAAAAATTATTTATAAAAAGTAGGAATATTTGCGGCGAAAGTACTAAATTATTGTGTTTGTAGCACATAAGTACCTAAGTTATTTTTTTAGCAGTAAAAATATATTCCATCCATGTTTTGGTGCAGTTTAGTGCATTTGTTTGTTTCGTTGTTAAGTCAACCACCATTGCGTAATGTTTACTTATAACATTGGTACTTTCGCCGCAAATATCTCTTAAATTGGATATTTTCGCCCCAAATATCTTTTTAATTAGGTAATTTCGCAACAGATATTCATTTAATTTGGTACTTTCGCCTACGTATTACAATCGAACTTAACGGTGATAATTGATGGTTATATAAAAATGCACCAAAACATGGATAAGGAAGATACTTTTACCGCTAAAAAAATGACTTGGGTATTTAAGTGCTACAAACATATAATAAATTTGGTACTTTCACCGCAAATATCTTTAAAAGTAAATTATATAATTTATGTTTTCTATAAGGGTTCACACTATTTTGAATATTGTATTTTAGTTGATTACCCGTTAGGACCCTTTATTTTTAAAAATCAACTTATGGACCTTGTGTTTTGTCAAAATGTTAAAATATAAATGTATAAATATTTGAACCATGTACATTCTAATTGATTGTCGTTTGGACCTTTTATTAAACATGTATAATTATTGTTATATATATATATGTAGATAAAGTGGTTTAAAGAGATTTTAGAGTGTCACACCTTCTCACTGAGACTCTCTTTATTTATATATAAATATATATATATATAGATTCTTTAACTATTGACTAATAATCATAAATTTGAAAAAGAATAATTAAAAAATGTGAAAATAGAAAGTGTGCTTTAGTGCAATTTTAGAGTGTCACATCTCCTTCTTAGAGTTCTCCTTCATAAATATATATATATATATATATATATATTAGATTCTTAAATGGTTCACAATTGTCTAGGGATGTTATTCTTTTTCAGTACTAAGATTAACTAAACTGCCATTTTAAAAATGATATATATATTTTATTTATTTTTTCATTTATATTAATTACATATATTAGTAGGGTAAAAATGTCTTTTAATTTTTAAATATAAAAAAAAAACTTTAACATTTGTTGACCCTCGAATTGGTCAACGACACGAAGTTAGATAAACGATATAGAATGAGATAAAAACAAGAAGAAATCAAGACGAAAAAGTAAACAACACAAACAATTTACAGTGGTTCGGCCCCAATCAGATGGTAATGACCTACGTCCACTTAGTGTTCTTATTGATGTAGGATCCCAACATTGTGATCAATGAACTAAGGGTTCACGAGTTTCACAAGCTTTAGGATGATTACAATTTCGGTGAATAATAACACTATATCTTTCTCTCCGAATTCTCTCAGTCCCAAAAGGTCCCCTCCCTTGAGCCTTTTGATTCGTATTTATAGGCTCAAGAAGGTTACATTGGCCAATGGACCTTAATTACCATTAAGACTTGTGTATCTGGGTAAATAAAGAAATTACAATTAATGCATAATTACAAGATTGCACATCCGAAGGAAATAAATGAATATATGCGACCAGGATGGTCGCACATAAGTATGATGCTTGATAAACCAACAGTCTTCTGGTCGATGGCCGAGCAGGATACACTTCCTAAAAACAGCCACGTGCCTCTCACGTGTAGACCAATCCTGCCACGTCATCAAGTTGTCCGTTTTTGGGTAAACATTTGCCTCCCAAGTTTATTTTACTGCGACCAGAATAAAGTAAACTTATACAACAGACCTTTCGTATATCTTGTCCAATCTGTCAGAGCCATCAATGTCTTCTCGAAAAAAGGCAACCAATCATGTCGTTGCAGTTTCCCAAAAAGTGGTTTGACGGCTATCACGTTTTTCCATGCCTAAAAAAATCACCCCCATCATTACCTCTGTAACCGTGCTTCGACCAATATAAATAAGGGTTTATACATTTTTAGACCCTGTGTTTTGACTCAATATCTGTTTAGACCCTGTGTTTTGACAAATTATTTTTTGAACCCTGTGTTTTGTAAAATGGTTCAAATAGGCCCCTAAACCTGATTTTGATGAACAAAAAATTGAATATAACAACACAGTTCTTAGGCAGAATGACTGTATTTTTGTTTTGAGTTGTTAGTTTGATGAATTATTTGTGATTTTAGTTAAAAAAAACTTTGATCAAAATCGGATTTAGGAGTCTATTTGAACTATTTTAGAAAACACAGGGTCCAAAAAGTAATTTGTCAAAATACATGGTCCAAACAGGTAATGAGTCAAAACATATGGTCTCAAAAAACCATAAACCCTATAAATAACTCCTTAAATTTAATTTTTACTTTTTACCTTTCATTTCTCCTCAAGACACATTGAAGAACAGAGCCTAAAGAACCCAGAAAACTCAAACAATTTTGGCGAACCACGGAGTCTCTGTTCAGTCACTCGACTCAAGGTCTCAGAAAATTCACCAATTTTTATCCAAGTAAGTCTCTTGAACTTCTTCGCCGTTGAGATTCCATGCAATTTTCAGTTTTCTGGTTTGCTTTGGATTTGAAGTTCCTGAATGTTCTTGAAAAAACGATTTGGGGTAATTGGGCATGTAGATATTAACATGATAGGACAAGGAAAAAACACTAAATGAGGCTTAGGAATTGGCTTGGGAGTTAGGATTATTGATTTAGGGTGTAAAATCGAAGTAAAATTCAATTTTTAGGCATTTAGAAAAAACTGGGTTTTTCCCACCCTTTCTCAAAGTCGAAAAGTTTTTTTCTGAAAAACTTTTCACTTCTGCTTTTTAATCCGTTTTCCAAGTTGTTTGCGTACTATTTAGTGTTTATGTTAGGATGCTGCTGGTCGTATAAAAGTTTAACTTTTATACACGAGCAACGTTATCCCACCGCTTCCACTTCTTTGGTCTACTGGCCGTAGATTTTCATCTTCCCTTCTCTGTTTGCAGATTTTCATGCACGACCCATGGGGAAGTGAGAGGTGTTGGGGTTTTATGTCCTAATTAAAACCCAAATTCTTTGTAATCTCATTTTATTATCAATAAAAGAATAGAAATCATTTTTTGACTTGGTCAATCACTTTGCTCACATGTTTTATTTTCATGATTATTTGTTTAATATAAACTTCTATTAAATCCCGAGCATATAGCTAATCTCATTTATAGTGACGTAATCACAGTGGAATATAAATATGATTATATGTTCAAAATAAGTTAGTCCTAAGATTAGTCAGTGCACCAGATTTACACTGACTTGCCAATCTACGATATGATCTACTTACACATTACAGTGTTATGTTCTTTCCAGAACATTAGCAAAGTAGATAAGATCGGATGTATATGTTACATCGGACAGGACCGATATTGACAGTTGATAAGATAAGTAAACATGTCGTTATTATCTATTCTAGTCATATCATATAGTTGACCATAGGTCAATTCAATCTCAATTCTGAGTGGTTGGTATTCTAACTGATTGTATTATTTGAGTTCTTTGACTTGTTCGTTACCAGCTTACCCTACGGACTAGCCCATACTTACATCTTGGGAACTCGGCAGTATAATTGAGTGGGAGTGTTAATCATAGATATGAACATCTATAGCTTCTGATGAAGAAGTGAAACGATGGTTTCCTTTTAGTTTGGTTCAAGGTGTTAAATGATAGAGATCTCATTTCAGTAATTAAATTAGTTTACTGAAATATCATTTACAAGGAACTAAGTGTTTTAAGGATAAAATACAATGAGGGGTAAAACGGTATTTTAGTCCTATCTCATTGTAGACCGTCTATAGAGGATTGAGTGACAATTATGGTTGTAACAATGGATAATTACTAGCGTATCTATATTTGTTATAGAGCGTTCTATGAATTCAAGAGTGCAATTCCAAGTCTATAGTGGAGTCACGAGGAATTAATAAGTTAGTAAATTTATTTGTTAGATTTATGATAACTTATTGGAGCTTGATTTCATAGGCCCATGGTCCCCATTGTACCTTGGATAAAATCATCTAGATAGTCTCAATTAATTGATTTAATTATCAATTATAATTATCAAAGTTGACCAGGTCAATTTTGGATAGTTTCACATAGTTGTGTAATTTTGAGAAGAAAAGAGAAATTATGGCAGATTTATTAATTAAGATAAATTGGTATCTAAATTAATAAATAAATTTAAATCAAGGTTCAAATTATAAATAATTAATTTGATAAAGGATTTAAATAATTATTTAATTAATTAAATCAATAGAAAATAATACATGCCTTGATTTTAAGTCCGATGGGCTTATAATCAAATGGGAAGTTTCACGGGCCTATAGCCCATGATAATTTCGACCTAGGGCTTCAAAATGGCTGTTATTTTATTGATTTTTTAATTAAATTAAATGGCCTAATTGAGTCTATAAAAGGAGTGCTTAGAGAGAAGATTTTAGAGACGACAGACAAGTTACAAGTCAGATTTTTCAGATAGTTTTAGATTCTCTCTAAACACAAGTCCTTTTCTAAGCCACTTTGTTATTTTCTCTTCTTCTCTCTATATTTATCTCATGTGTTGAGAATTGCCCACACTAGTCTAGGTGGTTCTAAGGATACATTGGAAGATCGTGAAGAAAATATAAGATCGGTTCAGTTTCTTGATAATACTCTGCGACAGAGAGGATACAAGAGTTAGAGAAACTGAAGGAATGACTCTTTAATTCCGCTGCGTATACTGTAAGTATTATATTATATGTTTCTCTTTGAATTCAATTTTAAAAACATGTTTTAGGCTATCTCGTATTAATTTGTTTAATATTAGATATACATGAAAATAAATAAAGATCCTGTATAAGCTTAATCCAACAACTGGCCTCAGAGCCTTTGTTAATCTTTATTTTCATGCATGAACATGTTTAAAATTGGATTATTTGATATGTTTGAATAATTGGATGGTTTTCATGTTTTTATGAAGCATATTGATTTTATGTGAATTTTAGCAATTTTTAGGTTATTTTGTTGTGTTTTCTATGCTATTAATTTTTATATATGCTTTATTTTGTGTAAAACATGTTAAAAATTAATTAGAAAATGGTTTTGGTTGAAAAAATTGCACAAAATTTTTTTTTCGAAATTTTTTGTTCTGGCTGCCATGCGCGCGCGCACACCGTTCACAGCAGCGCACGCGCACACCGTGCACAGCAGCGCACGCACGCGCCCGCACAACGAGCCCAGCGCCTCTCCGCGTGCACGCCCAGCGCGCCACCACCTAGCCCCGCGCGCGCGCCACCAGCAGCCAGTGCACACCGCGGTGAACAGTACCCGATGTTCATCCAGAATTTTTTTTAAAACTTTTTTTTAAACTTTTTTTTTTTTGAAAAATAAAGAAAATTAAAATTGTAGAAATTTATTATGTATAATCAAAACCTAAAATATCTTTTTTGTTGTATCATTTAAATTTTTTAAAATAAGATATTTTGGTTAGTTGAGATTTAAATAATTAGATATTTTCTACAAAGATTCAAATTCAAATTTAAAATTAGACTAACAACTTAATTTTAAATCTTTTAATATATTAAAATATTATAATTATGATATAAGATATTTGAGATATTTTCATTTAAATTCTTGATATTTTTATTAAATCTTTATTTGAAAATATAAATATCTTTTTATTCTATAGTTTTTAATATTTAAATTATTTGAAATTTAATATTGTTAGTTAGATATTTTTATGGATATTTGAATTTGTTTAACTATTTGAGATATTTTAGGCTTGTTATAACTATTTGTATTTTATTATTTTTAAATGGTTAAAATATTAGATAATAGTTGTAACAACACAAGATATTTTTTGAAAATAGTTTAGATATTGATTTTAAAATTTAAAATTGGTTAAATTTTGAAAAATATCATTTTTTTCAGCCAATTAATAAAATATTTTTTAAAATAAATGGGATTTAAATTAACTTTGGTTAATTGTTGATAAATCCTATTTAAATTAAATTAATATATTTTTTTTTCAAATTAACCTAAAACCAAGTTGATTGTTGATAAATGAAATTTAAATTAACTATTATTAATTGTTGATAAATTTCATTTAAATTGACTTATTTTTTGTAAAAATTTAATTAATTTGAATTTTTTTTGATAAATTCTAGATAATTAATTGTTGTATTTTTGCATAAATTCATAAAATTGCTCATATAGTAACATGATTAGGCCCATCCAATTATAACATGTCTGTTTGCACTATATGTGGTATTTTTGCAATTGGGCTTAGATGCATATAGTGGCCCATATGTTTGTTAGATATATGATATTTTGCCAAATAAAATATTCATAAAATGATAGGTTTTATTTGGGCCCATTAGAAAATGTAAAGTTTAAATTCCTCTCTTGTGGGTGATTCCACTTGTGAAGACCCATTTGCTTTGCATGACTATAGTGGGCCTAATCAATTAATAACAATTAATAAAACGAAGGTTTAAATTCCTGTCTTTTGGACCTTGTATGGAAGATAGGGGGCCTTTGTAGTGGGAACGACATACTGGACCTAGCCCTCCTCCATACAAGCCCAATTGTTAAGGCCCATTTATCTGAGTTGGACTTAATTGTATAGGTTCATTATATTAGTTAAACCTAAATATTGATTAGCAACAAATTAATTCTAAATTAATTGAATTTGTTTCAATGTGACACTTTAGAATTAATAAGAAATTATAGGACTTTGGTTTTAAAAATTTTAATCTATTTAATTTTTTTTCGAAAACCATAGTCATTAATTTTCTAAAAATAAATAATAAAAAATACTAATTTTAATTTTATAATGAGCTTATTTTAAGAATTTTATTCGATCTCCACCGTTGGTTTAGCATAGTCAATAGCTTAATGGGGCCTCGAGGCGCTTTGATTCGTTCCCCTACGGAAGGTGTTCATTAGTTATTTTGACAAGGTTAGATTTCGAAAGATAGATAATTATAGATCAAATTCTACTAGACTCACCCCTACGGTGACTACTAGGACTAAATCTATGATTATTGAAACCGTGAGTCTAGCTCATACAATAAGAGATTTTGTTTTCTTATTTTGATCGAATAGTAGGTTGTTAATAATGATGTCCATTATTAAATGAGTTTACAACTCCATTTAACTAGTGGTATTTTTGACTCTCGCCAACCGGGACAAGGATATCATAGATTAGTTAAAAACCTAAAGAAATAGAGATATGATTGTTTTTGATATTTTTTCTCATATCTTACATATTTTTTGTATATGTTGTGTTATTTCTTGAAATTTGTGTGAATAGAAGTTTTATTGAGCAAATGTGATTGATTTATATTTTATTGATAATTTGTAGTTTTAAGGTAAGTAGTGTCTGTGTCTACTCCCATCCTTTCTCAACTTTCGATGGAGAAACTCACTGGAGAAACCTTCCTTAATTGGAAGCAGAACATCAACATAGAGTTGATTGGTGACAACTCTGAATTCGTCATGATTGAGGAATCCCCAGAACGAGCACCGTGTCCGCACGTTAGTGATGGCACCGTCAATGCTCGTGATGGTACCGTAAATGCTTGGATAGCACCGTCTCTGCACGTTCGTGATGGCACCGTAAATTCTCGGATGGCACCGTGTCTGCACGTTCGTGCTCAACTCAACTATGGTCTGACGCAGCTCATGAACGAGCTTCATATTATTGAACCTGTCATGGGTGGACCTAGTAAAGGAGGTGAAAATAAGACTACTGATGTTGCTGCACATCTAAGGCTGAAGCTAACCAAGCTTCGTCTTCGAAAGTTGGAAACAAGAGGAAATGTGGACAAATAAACAACCCCAAGCTTGCAAAGGCTGCAAAGACGAGTGCACAACCAAGTGCACAGACGCCTAAGGGGAAGAACAAGAAAAACAAGAAAGGTAAAGATAAGTGCTTTCACTGCAAAGAGAAGGGGCATTGGAAACAAGATTGCCCTAAGTTTCTAGCAGCGAAAAACAAAGGTAATGATTATAGTTCATTTATCTTGGAAACATGTGTTTTAGAGAATGATAAATCCGTTTGGATTAATGATTCTGGAACTACTAACCATGTTTGTAACTCTTTACAGCTTCTTGAATAGTGGGAGGAAGTGAACGAAGGCGGCTAAAAACTTAGAGTTGGGAACGAAGCGTTCGTTAAGGTCCAAGCTAGAGGAATAGCTCGTCTGAAGTTTAGAAATAAATACTTAATTTTAAAAGATGTATTTTTTATTTCGGATTTTAGTAGAAATTTAATTTCAGTTTCCATGTTGCAATTAGAACGATTTGTTATGACTTTCACAAGTTTTAATATATCTATTTCTTTCAATGGATCACAATTGTGTATTGCATGTTTGGAAAACGGGCTTTATATTCTGCGACCTAACGAACCCCTCGCTCTTAACAATGATTTATTCAAAGTAGCTAAACCTAGGACCAATAAACGTCAAAAGACCGATAACAATAATATGACGTATTTATGGCACTTGAGACTAGGTCACATTGGCTATGATAGGATTCAAAGACTTACAAAGGACGAACCTTTGAGGGAACTCACCTTAGGTGAATTACCTGTCTGTGAATCTTGTCTAGAAGGCAAACTGACCAAGCGTCCATTCTCTGCAAAGGGTGATAGGGCCAAAGAACCACTTGGTCTTGTGCATTCAGATGTTTGTGGATCTTTGAATATACAAGCCAGGGGTGGTTTTGAGTATTTCGTCACTTTCATTGATGATTACTCTAGATACTCATGTCTTTACCTAATGCATAGGAAATCAGAAACATTTTCAAAGTTTCAGGAATTCCTAGCAATGGCTCAGAACCAATTAGGTAAAATGTTAAAGATCTTGCGATCTGATAGGGGTGGAGAATATTTGGATATGCAGTTCCAAGATCATTTAACTGAACTTGGGATTTTATCACAACTTACTGCCCCAGGTACTCCGCAACAAAATGGTGTAGCGGAATGCCAAAACAGAACTTTATTGGAAATGGTTAGATGCATGCTTAGTTACTCAACTCTACCAACTTCGTTCTGGGGACATGCAATTGAAACCGCAAATGACATTCTCAATGTCGTGCTGTCAAAATCAATCCCCAAAACACCTTTAGAACGCTGGAATGGTCGTGAACCTATTTTACGCCATTATAGAATCTGGGGGTGTCCCGCTCACGTCCTGAGGAAAAAGGAGGGAAAGCTAGAACCGCGAACTAAAGTTTTCATGTTTGTTGGCTATCCTAAAGGTACTCGGGGTGGACTTTTCTATAGTCATTCAGAAAAGAAAGTGTTTACTTCTACAAATGCTACTTTTCTGGAAAATGACTATGTCCAAAACTTTAAACCTCGCAACAAAGTAGTTTTAGAGGAGATGGTTAAAGAATTGACTCCAACCAATGTTCCATCGTCATCAATGCAAGTTGATGATGAAATTCCCACTCTTCATGTACAATCAACGCAAGTCGATTTAAATGAAGAAAGTACCATTGTTCCTGAGCAAACAGTCACGAAGCCTCGTCGTAGTTGGAGGGTTTCTAGGAACCCAGTTCGCTATGGGTTTGATGGTGAAACCAATATGGTTGTTGGTGACACTAGTGATGATGATCCGTTGTCTTTCAAATAGGCAATGGCAAGCCCTGAAAAGGAACTATGGCTCGAAGCCATGAAACAGGAAATGGAGTCCATGTACTCAAATTCCGTCTGGGATCTTGTGGAAGCACCTAGTGACTTTAGGATCATTGGGTGCAAGTGGATCTACAAGAAGAAACGAGGTGTTGATGGAAATATCGAGACTTATAAAGCTCGATTAGTGGCAAAGGGTTATACCCAAAGAGAAGGCGTGGACTATGAGGAAACTTTTAGTCCGGTAGCCATGCTCAAATCCATTCGCATCCTCTTATCCATAGCTGCCGCTCTCGAATATGAGATCTGGCAAATGGACGTCAAAACAAATTTTCTTAATGGGAAGCTTGACGAAGTCATTTATATGGATCAGCCAGAAGGATTTAAAGTATCTGTATAAGAAGGAAAAGTTTGTAAGTTAAATAGGTCCATCTATGGACTTAAGCAAGCTTCTCGTTCCTGGAATCTTAGGTTTGATGAAATAATCAAAACCTATGGCTTTGAACAAAATATTGATGAGCCCTGTGTTTACCAACTGAAGGCAAATCAAATAGTGGTATTCCTGGTTCTTTATGTAGATGATATCTTACTCATTGGAAACAATGTTAAGAAATTATCTGATGTGAAGAATTGGCTGAGCACTCAATTCCAGATGAAGGATTTGGATGAAGCAAGTTATGTTCTAGGTATCCAGATCATCAGGGATAGAAAGAACAAACTTTTAGCTCTATCTCAAGCAGCTTACATTGATAAAGTGTTTGAACATTTCTTAATGACAAATTCCAAGAAAGGGCGTCTACCGTCCCGCCATGGAATTCATCTTTCAAAGAAGCAGTCTCCCCAGACTCCTGAAGAGGAAGATGCAATGAGAAAAGTTCCTTACGCATCTGCAGTTGGAAGTCTGATGTATACCATGTTATGTACTAGACCAGATATCTGCTATGCAGTGGGAGTAGTGAGCAGGTATCATTCAAACCCAGAACCGGAACATTGGATAGCAGTTAAGCATATCCTAAAGTATTTGAGACGGACTAGGGATTATATGTTAGTCTACAAGGGTGGTGTTCTGAACCCTGTAGGCTACACCGATTCAGATTTTCAGACTGATGTCGATGATAGAAAGTCTACTTCTGGAATGGTGTTTACTCTTAGGGGTGGAGCTGTGATTTGGAGAAGCGTAAAGCAGTCTGCAATCTCAGATTCCACCATGCAGGCTGAGTACATAGCCGCGTCAGAAGCAGCTAAGGAAATAGTCTGGCTAAAGAAGTTCTATTCGGATCTTGGTGTTATTCCATAAATGGATAAACCGCTTGTGTTGTTTTGTGACAATACAGGAGCGATAGCCAACTCGAAAGAACCTCGAAGTCACAAGAGGAGTAAACATATAGAAAGGAAGTATCACATTATTCGAGAATATGTGGCCAGGGGAGATGTGAAGGTTATGAAGATTGCAACTGAAGAAAATCTTGCAGATCCGTTTACAAAGACACTGCCATAAGCTACATTTGATAAGCATATCAAGGAGATGGGATTAGTAGAATTAAGGCATTAGTTTCAATTAGTGCAAGTGGGAGTTTGTTGGGGTTTTATGCCCTAATTAAAACCCAAATTCTTTGTAATCTCATTTTATTATCAATAAAAGAATAGAAATCATTTTTTGACTTGGTCAATCACTTTGCTCACATGTTTTATTTTCATGATTATTTGTTTAATATAAACTTCTATTAAATCCCGACCATATAGCTAATCTTATTTATAGTGACGTAATCACAGTGGAATATAAATATGATTATATGTTCAAAATAAGTTAGTCCTAAGATTAGTCAGTGCACCAGATTTACACTGACTTGCCAATCTACGATATGATCTACTTACACATTA
Source organism: Humulus lupulus (assembly GCF_963169125.1). Lineage (NCBI taxonomy): Eukaryota > Viridiplantae > Streptophyta > Magnoliopsida > Rosales > Cannabaceae > Humulus > Humulus lupulus. The sequence goes on from NC_084793.1 coordinate 274,814,984, forward strand.
CAGTGTTATGTTCTTTCCAGAACATTAGCAAAGTAGATAAGATCGGATGTATATGTTACATCGGACAAGACCGATATTGACAGTTGATAAGATAAGTAAACATGCCGTTATTATCTATTCTAGTCATATCATATAGTTGACCATAGGTCAATTCAATCTCAATTCTGAGTGGTTAGTATTTTAACTGATTGTATTATTTGAGTTCTTTGACTTGTTCGTTACCAGCTTACCCTACGGATTAGCCCATACTTACATCTTGGGAACTCGGCAGTATAATTGAGTGGGAGTGTTAATCATAGATATGAACATCTATAGCTTCTGATGAAGAAGTGAAATGATGGTTTCCTTTTAGTTTGGTTCAAGGTGTTAAATGATAGAGATCTCATTTCAGTAATTAAATTAGTTTACTGAAATATCATTTACAAGGAACTAAGTGTTTTAAGGATAAAATACAATGAGGGGTAAAACGGTATTTTAGTCCTATCTCATTGTAGACCGTCTATAGAGGATTGAGTGACAATTATGGTTGTAACAATGGATAATTAATAGCGTATCTATATTTGTTATAGAGCGTTCTATGAATTCAAGAATGCAATTCCAAGTCTATAGTGGAGTCACGAGGAATTAATAAGTTAGTAAATTTATTTGTTAGATTTATGATAACTTATTGGAGCTTGATTTCATAGGCCCATGGTCTCCATTGTACCTTGGATAAAATAATCTAGATAGTCTCAATTAATTGATTTAATTATCAATTATAATTATCAAAGTTGACCAGGTCAATTTTGGATAGTTTCACAGAGTTGTGTAATTTTGAGAAGAAAAGAGAAATTATGGCAGATTTATTAATTAAGATAAATTGGTATCTAAATTAATAAATAAATTTAAATCAAGGTTCAAATTATAAATAATTAATTTGATAAAGGATTTAAATAATTATTTAATTAATTAAATCAATAGAAAATAATACAGGCCTTGATTTTAAGTCCGATGGGCTTATAATCAAATGGGAAATTTCACGGGCCTATAGCCCATGATAATTTCGACCTAGGGCTTCAAAATGGCTGTTATTTTATTGATTTTTTAATTAAATTAAATGGAATAATTGAGTCTATAAAAGGAGTGCTTAGAGAGAAGATTTTAGAGACGACAGACAAGTTACAAGTCAGATTTTCTGATAGTTTTAGATTCTCTCTAAACACAAGTCATTTTCTAAACCACTTTGTTATTTTCTCTTCTTCTCTCTATATCTATCTCATGTGTTGAGAATTGCCCACACTAGTCTAGGTGGTTCTAAGGATACATTGGAAGATCGTGAAGAAAATATAAGATCGGTTCAGTTTCTTGATAATACTCTGCGACAGAGAGGATACAAGAGTTAGAGAAACTGAAGGAAGGACTCTTTAATTCCGCTGCGTATACTGTAAGTATTATATTATATGTTTCTCTTTGAATTCAATTTTAGAAACATGTTTTAGGCTATCTCGTATTAATTTGTTTAATATTAGATATACATGAAAATAAATAAAGATCATGTATAAGCTTAATCCAACAAGAGGCCGATCGACGACGACTTGCTCGCGCAGCTACTCGAAGATCAAGAACAGCCGCCGCTGCTAATCTTGGAAATTCCCTTTTCTTATAACCCTTCAAATAGACCTTCGACCAGCCCAGCCATGGGCCGCGTAAAATCCATCACACAAAAAAGAAAGAAAACTGCCAAGCCTTCTGATAATCAGCCTGCTCCTCGGGCTGAAATTCCTTCAACTAATCCCCATTCTGAAAATACTTCCCAGCCAGGAATTCAAACAAAAGCCCAACTTCGGGACGCCCTTCAACCAGAGGTTGAATGGTACGTAGCACCCCCTAGTAACATTACAGATAGGATGGTAGGGAATTATCTCAAGAAGTATGGACTTCCTAGGATAACCTTAATCAAGCCTTCGATAGACCAGGGGGCAAACCTGCCCGGGGGCGCCTACAGTGCTTGATCGAGGTATCACATTGAGGCAGGGGAAACCTTGCCTCTTCATCCATTTTTCCAGGGGGTGGCCAACTATTTCGAGGTCGCTCCCTTCCAAATCACCCCAAACGGATATAGAGTGCTTTCTGCTCTCTATATTTTGTATAGCCACAAGAAGTGGCCTGTTCCTATGCCACACAAGATCAATTATTTGTTCGATCTCAAGTCCAACCCCAATCACAACAACACGGGGTTCTTCCACTTCTACCCCCAGGAATCTGCTCGCACCTTCCTGAGTGACATTACCCACAAATCCAACGTGGGAAAGTACTTCTAGGAGTACTTTTTAACACCGAACCTGGTCGCCAACAATCTGGCCTTCACTGAAGGAGGTAAATTTTGTATTCACTAGTCATCCAATTTCCTTTAGCTTTTCTGCACATTCCTTAGAACCTTGGTGTCATTCAGGTCCATGGCATCAACCATCTCCCACCCCAGATATGGAGATCCGAGCAGCATCCTTGGCCAGCATAACAAATATTGAAAAAAGTGTCAAAGAGCTGGTCACGGAGACCAATCTAAGGCTGGTTGGCCTTCTGGCACCTCACCAGGATGTGAGGGAGTCAACTATGGGAAGTGCTATTGGGGGAGAAATTCCTGAGCAGCATCAAGATGCGTCACAACCCCCAAGGAGGGCAACGGGAGTGACCATCAGGGAACCGTCCAGCTCCGCGAGCAGCTGCTGCTCTTGCTCAAAAAGGAAAATGGTACTGACTTATCACTCTTAGACAGTTTGCCCATTCCCTGTCATTTATTTGACGGGGACGGCAACTTTAAATACACACCTAATTTAAATTCAAACTTCTTCAAGACAGAGAGTGAGTGTAGCAGTAGTTCAATAAGTAATGTAGCGACCAGTAATTGTAGCTCGGGTATTTTACTTGTAATTTCTTTGATCTTATTTCCTTGACTTAGTAGGTATCTCCATCTATATTGCATGACTGTTCACTTCTATATTGCAGTCATGTCGGCTGAAGATCTATTCGACATGTATAGTGGACCTGACCCCGTTGCTCCCGCGAGCAAGAGAAATGGGAGCAGGCAACATCATGGAGAAAGCAGCAGCAACCCTCCAACAAAAAAGGCTCGAACTGGGGATCCTCCAGCACCAGTTCCTTCCAGGGAAACAACACCTCCTCCAACTCCCATCGACCAGTCATCTCCATCAGCCCCCGTCGACCAGACACGTCCTCCAGCGCTTGCCAATCCAAATCCTCCACCTCCCGCTGACCAGACACCTCCTGATCAGACAGGAGAGGCTTTGACGAACATGGTTCTTAGTTCGGCCAAAGATAGGTTGACAAAGCTATCGAGGCACTGACGCAGCCGAGAGGCCATCAACAATACTGACTCCATGGAAGTCGATCAGATCTTCAACTGCGCGATGCATGAATTGCTCAGCGTAAGTTTCCATTTTTTGCTGAGATTTATTTGTTTATCTTGTCACTTTATTCCCACTAACAGTTTTACCTTTTTGTTGATCACAGGGAGTTCTAACCATGAGCACTGGCTAGCGAGCAGCTCAAAGCGTCCGAGGATAGACATGTTGAGGAGCTTAAGACGGCTGAGGCGAAATACACCGAGCGGCTCGAGGCAGCCAAGTAGAAAAACGCTTAGCTGCTCGAACAGAAGACCAAGCTGGCCGAAGAGCTGAAACAGCACCAGGCTACCTTGACCAAAGCCACCGAAACTAAAAACAAGTACAAGGAGGCTTCTTTGCTTAATTTCAAGGAAGCCTCTAAGCTTCAAGATGATCTGGTCATTAGCAGAAAGGAGACTGAGGGGTTGGAGGAACGCATCAAAGAGCTCGAGGAGAAAAATGCCAAGAACATGGAGAGATACAAGGGAGCCACTTTTAAATGCTTCTATATGTTCTGGAAGCATAACCGCGGGGCAGACTTCAGCTATCTATCAGAGCGTATGAGGCAGTCTGAGATAAACAGGTGTCTGGCTCTCCTTGAAGAGGAGGAGAGAGCGAAAGTTCTAGCATCCCCTGAAATCTCTTTGGCTACGAGCATCAATGGCGTAGACGAGAAAATTGGGGCCTCCGTCGACCAGCAAATTCCTCAAGATCCTCCTGCTTCATAATTTCTTTTATTTAAATTTGTAACTTGGGACACATGGAACTCGGTTCGTAGTGTCAACAGAATATATTTTTTGCTACACGGGCAACTTTTTCTTTTAAACAGATAATTACATCCGAGCAGTAACTGCTCGCGGTGTAAAATAATTTACTTTTAATATTTAGATATTATAATATTTACAATATATTACAACATCATGTTCGCATGACCGAACTTAGCATAGTACTTTGGTTTGATTTAACAAAATTTTGAAAAATACTCTAAGTACGGTAGCATGCTTTCACTTATTTTGCTGGTGTGTTTACATATACTTGTCGATATGCATTGCTTACTAGGTACCTTATATGCCCCCCAAGTGATTGAGGAGCTTTAGGTTCTCAGTCACTTGCCTTGACCAAGACCTGTTCGAACATTACTACTCGTAATAAAGACTTATAAAAATGATAATATAGCAAAACAACACACGTAATGAGCAAATACTTGTAATAAATACAACAATTGGCAAGATTGATTGGCTACGTACAATCCCTTTTATTTCTCGTAATAAATGGACAATTGTGTTTGTACGAGTGATAAAAAATTTGATCTTACAATTATAAGCGATTAGCCATATGGCTAACTAACCCTTGTTCATAAACTTGTAAAAAGTGAAATTAATACAAGCCAATTCTTTAAAAATAACTATTTATTGATAATACTTGCGCATGTGTTCTCCATTCCAATAGTGAGGAATGAGATCTCCATTTAAGCGAGCAAGTTTGTAGGTGCCTGGTTGAAGGACTTCTTCGATTTGGTATGGTCCTTCCCAGTTAGGTCCAAGCACTCCAGCAGCTTGATCGCGGGTGTTGAGAAAAACCCTTCTAAGTACCAAATCTCTCACATTAAATTTTCTTTCACGTACTTTAGAGTTGAAGTACCGGGCGACCTTTTGTTGGTAAGCTGCTACTCGAAGTTGGGCTTGCTCACGCCTTCCATCGACCAAGTCTAGAGATTCCATCAATAACTGGCTATTAACTGTTATATTATTTTATAATATAATATAATGTAATATTATATTATTTTATAATATAATGTATTAGATTAAATAAGTGTGACAAAGAGTGTCACATATTGTAACATATAATAGAAAGTTACATTATTTAGATATATGTGAAATATCCAAATATATAACATATTTGGTGTTACAAATTCAATCATAAATTTGTAACTTCCAAATATTGCCCATTATTGTGTAGATTTGTTGTTACACAATATTGAGATGTATTTCTTAAAGCCATATATGAAATGGCTGTTAGAGATGTAATTTTAACTCCTATAATGTGTATGAAAGTTACAAAATCAAGTGGAAATGAATTTGGAACGTTTTGGCAAATTTGGAAACTTGGTTGCTGAAAAAAACGTCTTGGGCCGCGTCCTGATTTTTTCAGGCCGCAACCCAGGATTTTTAGGCCGCGGCCTGAGCGGCTGACAACATTTTTCAAACTTTGGTTTTATCCAATTTTGAACGTTTCCAACATCCAAGTAACTCCCAAATCTCTATTTTAATTCCATAAACATCCAATTAATCATTGGTAACAACCATGGGGGTTGGTGGAATTTGAAATTCAAATGGTGTCTCAAAACTCTATAAATAGGAGCCTATTGCTCACTTGAAAGACATAACTTTTCTATCTACTAGAGCACTTGGCTAGAAAAACCTTGAGGCTTGATTATTCCAGAAAGCATTTCCAAAATCTGTGAGAGATCCCTTAGTGCTTGAGTTAGGGGGAAATAAGCTTTTGGACAAAAGTTTCAAACCTTGTTCAAGTTGGTGATCCCCAACACTCTTCACTTTGGTTGTGTGAGTGAGAGTTTTCTTATTGTTTTGTTCTTGTTCTTATTTTTCTTCTATTGCTTCTCTTCTAATCATTCTTGTTATATTTACTTGTATCTTTGTTTAGAGTTGTAATCCTTATTTCTTTTGTTTCAAACCCTTCACTTTATTTGTATCTTTTGCTTAGAGTTGTATATCATTATTCTCTACTTCTATTTCTTCTTTTGTTTATTTGTATTTTTAGTTATAGAGTTGTAACACTTTATTTAATCAATCAATATTTATTTGTAATATTTTGTCTAGAGTTGTATTTTCTTACCATTTCCATTGAGGCAAATATATATTTTCCTAACATTCAAAAGCTTACCCTTTGTTTGTTTCAATGGAAGGTGAGACCATCAAGATTATGAATCAAGACCTAGTGAGGTTGGATAGGTTTTATGGGTCCAATTTCACTAGATGGCAAGACAAGGTGACATTCCTTCTGACCACTCTCAAAATCGCCTACATTCTAGAGTCCACTCTAGAACTTCTCCCACGTCATCCGACAAGGACACTCCCGAGGAGGTGGAGAAAAGGAGGAAGAGGGAGGAGGACCATCTCCTTTGTAGGGGTCATATCCTCAATTCCCTTTCCGATAGGCTCCATGACATCTACACTGAGACCAAATCGGCAAAGGAGATATGGGATGTACTTGAGACAAAATTCAAGGTGGAAGAGGAAGGTACCAAAAAGTTTTTGATATCTCAATATTTTGATTTCAAATTTTTTGGTGATAAACCTATTCTTCCTCAAATACATGAATTTCAAATAATTGTTAACAAGTTGAAAGTGTTAAATATTGAGCTTCCCGAGGCCTTTCAAGTTGGTGCTATAGTGGCTAAATTACAACCAACTTGGAAGAGCTATAGGAAAAGAATCCTTCATAAAAATGAGGATTATTCTTTGGAGGAAATCCAAAAGCATATTCAAATCGAAGAGGAATCGATATGTAGAGATAAACTTGTGGAGGGGTCTAATGGAGAGACTTCCAAAGAAAATGCGGTGTCACAACCAAAACATCCCAAAAACAAAGGGAAAAAGGGTAACGAGAAACCTTTGGGTCCAAAAACCAACCCAAACAAGTTTAAGAGCGAGAAAGGTCCTTGATTTGTGTGTGGGAAAAAGGGTCACTATGCTAGAGAGTGTAGGCATAGAAAATACCAACAAGGACCTAAGGTAAATGCAACTAAAGAGGAAAACATAGTTGCTACCCTTAGTGAGGTGAATGCGGTCCAAGGCAAGGTGAAAGGGTGGTGGTATGATACATGTGACATTGTCCATGTCACCTATGACAAATCATTGTTCAAGTCCTTTGAAGAGTCAAAGGGCAACTATGAGATTCAAATGGGTAATGAGGGAAAATCCAAGGTACTTGGCAAAGGTACCATTGAAGTCTTTTTCACCTCCGGCAAGAAAGTTACATTAGGAATGCACTTTATGTTCCCGAAATGAGTAGAAATTTTGTAAGTGGTGATTTGCTTGGCAAGCCCGGCATTAAAGTCGCTTTTGAGTCCGGTAAACTTATTCTTACCAAATCAAATGTATTTTTGGGAAAGGGGTACTCTTGTGAGGTATGGTTAAATTGTACACCAATGATGTAACTTTCAATGTTATCAATAAAAATGCTAATTCCGCCTATATAGTTGAGTATGATTCTTTATTATTGTGGCATCTTAGACTATCTCATATAGGTTTTTCAACCATGAAAAGAGTAGTAAAATGTGGTATGATTGCATGCAATATTAAAAACTATGGTAAATTTGAAACATGTGTTAAGGCAAAAGTGATTATTTCCTAGTGTAGAAAGATCATCTAATTTACTAGATTTAATCCATAGTGATCTTTGTGAATTAAATGGTGTTTTAACTAGAGGTGGTAAAAGGTATTTTCTTACTTTTATAGATGATTTTAGTAGAAATACCCATGTGTTTCTTTTAAAGCATAAAGATGAAACTTTTGATGCTTTTAAATTATATAAATTAGAAGTTGAAAATCAACTAAATAAAAAGATTAAGGTGCTAACAAGTGATAGAGGAGGAGAGTACTTCTCTAATGAATTTAATACATTTTGTGAAGAAAATGGTATAATTCATGAGTGCACCGCACCTTATACACCACAACACAATGGTGTTGTCGAAAGGAAAAATATGACTTATCTAGAGATGATAAATTCTATGTTGGTGTTTTCTAAGTTGAACTTCAACTTATGGGGTGAAGCGCTATTAACCGTTTGTCACATTCTTAATCGAATACTGATGAAGAAAAATGAGATATCTCCATATGAGTTATGGGAAGGAAGAAAACCCAACATAGGGTACTTCAAAGTGTGGGGGTGTCTTGCATATTGCAAGAAAAACGAACCTAATAGAAAAAAGTTAGGTTCAAGAGCCATAAAGTGTGCTTTTGTTGGTTATGCCAACAATAGTAAAGCTTATAGGCTATTAGACTTAGAGTCTAATATTGTGATTGAATCTAGAGAAGTTGAATTTTTTTAGAACATGTTATGTGACAACAATTCTCAAGCTTCAACATCTCTAAAGGAGAATTTGTTATATCAAAACAATTCTCAAGCTTCTACATCCAAAAATGATTCTCAAGAGGAGAATTCTCAAAAGGATGTAAAGCAATCCTTTGAACCTAGAAGAAGTCAAAGGCTTAAAAATCATAAAAGTCTAGTAGTGGATGAGATAGATTCTCAATGAATTTCATTCTACATGGTAGAAGGAAATAGAGAGGAAGTCATTAAGAAAATTCCTATTGTACTTCTCATTGAGGATGATCCTAAGACTTATAGAGAAGCTATGCAATCGAGAGATAGTGCATTTTGGAAAGAAGCCATCAATGATGAGATGGATTCCATTCTTTCCAATAACACTTGGGAATTGGTAGACCTCCCACCAGGGTCTAAGCTAATTGGGTGTAAGTGGGTATTTAGGAAGAAATACCACACTGTCGGCACTATCCAAACCTTTAAAGCTAGATTAATAGCTAAAGGGTTTTGGCAAAAAAATGGTATCGATTATTTTGATACCTATGCGCCTGTTGCAAGAACAACTTCTATAAGAATTTTGTTCGCTTTAGCTTCTATACACAACTTGTATGTTCATCAAATGGATGTCAAAATGACATTCTTTAATGGTGACTTCAATGAGGAGGTCTATATGGAACAACCCGAAGGGTTTGTCCTACCAAAATATGAACATAAAGTATGTAGACTTGTAAAATTCTTATATGGATTGAAACAAGCTCCTAAGCAATGGCATGAGAAATTTGATCAAGCCATCATGTCTAATGGGTTTAGACATAACAATGGAGACAAGTGTTTTTATTCCAAAACTTGTAAGGGATATGTGATCATTGTTTGATTATATGTGGATGACATGCTTATTCCAAGTGATAGCATGAAAGGGATAGAAGAAACGAAGAGGTTCTTATCATCAACCTTCAAGATGAAAGATCTTGGAGAAGTTGACACCATACTTGGTATCAAAGTAAAGAAACATAGTGGGGGTTTTGCGTTAGGGCAAGCCCACTATGTTGAGAAAGTATTGAACAAATTTAACCATCTCAAGGTTAAAGATGCCAATACTCCATTCGATCATAGTGTAAAACTAGAGAAGAATGAAGGAAGAGCGGTGGCTCAATTGGAGTACGCTAGTGCTATAGGGAGTCTAATGTACGCTGCCCAATGTACTAGACCTGATATAGCATTTGCGGTGAGTAAACTTAGTAAGTTTACAAGTAATCCAAGTGTGGATCACTGGAAGGCAATTGGAAGAGTCCTAGGTTATCTCAAGAAAACCAAAGGACTAAGACTTCACTACTCCAAATTTCCTTCGATATTAGAAGGATATACAGATGAAAGTTGGATATCCAATCTTGGGGACAACTTGTCCACAACTGGTTGGGTATTTACATTTGGTGGGGGAGCAATTTCTTGGGGTTCCAAGAAACAAACCTGTATATCTTATTCCACTATGGAAGCAGAGTTTATAGCTCTAGCTGCTACCGGCAAAGAGGCCGAATGGTTAAGGGATCTGTTGATAGAGATTCCCCTAATCAAAGAGAATGTATCTACTATATCGATACATTGTGATAGCCAAGCGACATTGGCTAGAGCATATAGCGGAGTGTATAATGGGAAGTCTAGACACATTAGTCTAAGACATGGATATGTAAGAGAATTGATTCAAAGAGGAGTCATCTCAATATCCTATGTGAGAACAAGTGAAAATCTGGCGGATCCTTTCACTAAGCCACTAACGAGGGATTTAGTGGCTGCATCATCTCGAGGGAGGGTCTTAAACTCCCTAAAGAGATTCACGATTGATGGTAACCTATTTTAACACTAGTTATTCAACTAGTGTTAGGTTCAATAGGTAATAACAAGTCAATTAAGTGAATATTAGTTGTACTCAAAACAAGTCCCATCAGAGATATTGAGTACTTGTGTGTTACCAAGTGGAGGGTTAAAACCGAAAGGTTTTTTTTAGAATTCAGTTTTGTGAAGACAAGTATTTTCTGGTAACAAAATACTGTAAGAATTCTACCTATATGGACCTAGGGGTGGTGCCGCGTCTCATGAGAATTGGGAGTATTCTTAAGAACGTCCATGAATGGAAAGTGCACATGGCCATTAACGGTGCAAAGCGAGACATAGAGGTCTCAAGTGAACATCGCAAAGCTGTGTGTGTTGTCACCGATTTGTTATCATGAAAAGATGGTTCAATGCCTAGTGCAACCAAATTTTCGACAAATTTTGTGATAATTACACTATAGTAAAGTTCAAGTTGAAAAACACTTTGCTTTATGCACTAATGCAATGACTCCTATAAGAGAGAATTCTTATTTAATCAAGTGGGGAATATGTTATATTTTAAAATATAATGATTGATTAAATAAGTGTTGCAATAGATAACTATTTAATCTAGTGGGGGAATGTTATAATATTTTATAATATAATGTTTTAGATTAAATAAATATGACAAAGAGTGTCACATAATGTAACATATAATAGAGAGTTACAATATTTAGATATATGAGAGATATCCAAATAATGTAACATATTTGATGTTACAAATTTGTAACTTCCAAATATTACCATTTATTGTGTAAATTTGTTGTTACACAATATTGAGATGAATTTCATAAAGCCATATGTGATATGCATGTTAGAGATATGATTTTAACCCTAATAATGTGTTTTGGGAGTTACAAAATCATTTGGGAGGGTTTGGAACTGTTTGGAAAAACAACACATTTTTTAGAGCTAAAAATGGTCAGTGGCTGCGGCCACTAAATGTTGGTGGCCGCGGCCTATGGGACAGAGGCTAGTGGCCGTGGTCACAGGCCAAAAACTGACCATTTTTTCAATTTTTTCAATCTTTGTTGAACAGCTCAAAAAACCCAAATAACTCCCAAATCTCATTTTTAATTCCATATTAATCCAATTAAACATTGGTAACAGCTATGGGGGTTGGTGAAATTTGAAATTCAAAGGGTGTCTCTAAACTCTATAAATAGGAGCCTATAGCTCACTTGTAAGACACAACATTTTCTATCCATTAGAGCACTTGGCTAGAAACACCTTGAGGCTTGATAATTCCAGAAAGCATTTCCTATAATCTGTGAGAGATCCCTTAGAGCTTGAGTTAGGGGGAAATAAGCTTTTGGACAAAGATTTCAAACCTTGTTCAAGTTGGTGATCCCCAACACTCTTCACTTTGGTTGTGTGAGTGAGAGTTTATTGTTTTTGTTCTTGTTCTTGTTCTTATTTTCTTCCATTTGCTTTTCTACTATTTCTTCTTGTTCTATTTACTTGTACCTTTTGTTTAAGAGTTGTAATCCTTTTATTTCTTTTTGTTCAAACACCTATAGTTTATTTGTATCTTTTGTAATAGAGTTGTATTTTCTATTTCTATCATCTTACATCTCCTTCTCCTTTTATTTGTAATTTTCAGTTATAGAGTTGTAACTCTTTTTAAATAAATCATTATTATTTGTAATATATTGCATAGAGTTGTAATTTCTTACCATTTCCATTGAGACAAATTTATATTTTCCTAACAATGTCTTGCTGGCAGCCTCAACTTGTTCGTTTGCCTGTGGATGAGTTACTAAAGAAAAACTTTTTATAATCCCATGCCTTTCACAAAAATCGGTGAACAGATCACTGTCAAACTGTATGCCGTTGTCTGAGACAATTTTTCTTGGCAATCCATAGCGACACACAATGTTCTTGACCACAAAATCCAGCACCTTCTTGGTCGTGATGGTCGCAAGTGGCTCAACTTCGGCCCACTTCGTGAAGTATTCAAAAACAACCACCGCATACTTGACGTTGCCTTTTCCTGTGGGCAAAGACCCAATCAAATCTATCCCCCACACTACGAATGGCCACGAGCTTTGCATTTGTTTTAGCTCATTAGTGGCTGCTCGGGGTATCTTGGAAAATCTTTGGCACTTGTCGCACTTTCAAACAAAATCCACAGAGTCTTCATTCATTGTTAGCCAGAAGTATCCTTGCTTTAGGATCTTTTTTGATAAACTCTGCCCCCCAGCATGATCTCCACAGAAACCTTCATGGACTTCTCGCTTTAATTCTTTGGCTTTTTCTTTAGAAATACACCTTAGGAGTGGCATTGAGTACCCTCTTCTGTATAAACTTCCGTCGACCAGGATAAACCAAGCAGACTACCTTTGGAGGGCTCTTGCTTTGTTTTTATCCGTTGGCAGTACTCCATGCATCAAGTATTCAATGAAGGTTGCCATCCACGTGTCTGCTGCCTGAATTACCATAGAGGTTTCTTCTGCTTCAATGCTTGGTGTGGACAGTCGTTCAACAGGCACTATATTCAAGGAGCCAGCATCCTTTGCACTTGCTAATTTGGCCAAAGCATCAGCGTTTGAGTTCTTGTCGTGAGGTACTTGCTAGAGAGTATATTTTTCAAATTGCGCCAACAAATCCTTTGCTTTGTTCAAGTAAGCAACCATCTTCAGACCCCGAGCTTGATATTCTCCAGTAATTTGATTAACCACCAACTGGGAGTCACTATAGATTTCAAGTGACTTTATGTTTATGTTCCTGCGAGCCCTGTGAGCAGCGCTTCATACTTGGCTTCGTTATTGGACGCTGCAAAGTCGAATCTGATTACGCAGTCGAATCAATGTCCTCCAGGCGTTACCAAAATCACACCTGCTCCAGTGTGGTGCTCATTAGAAGAGTCGTCTATGAACAACTTTCAAGAGGGAGTTTGGCTTTGAGGCTCAAGCTCTTCTATTGGTTTAATGTCTGGAAGTCTAATGAGCTCCACGACAAAGTCTGCTAGAGCTTGTCCCTTTAATGTTGCTCGTGGTGAATAAGAAATATCAAACTGTCCAAGCTCAACCGCCCATTTCAATAATCGACCAGCGGCTTCTGGTTTCTGCAGGACTTGCCGTAGGGGCTGGTCGGTGAGTACTGCAATGGGGTGAGCTTGGAAGTATGGTCGTAGCTTTCTGGAGGCTAAAATCAAGCAGAAGGCTAATTTCTCAATGGGCGGATACCGCAGTTATGCTCCTATTAACCTTTTGCTTATATAATACACAACTTTATGCACATGTTCTTCCTCTCTTACAAAGACAATTGTAATGCCCCGAAATTCCCTAATAAGGTTTAGGACCTTGATTAGGAGTCCAGGAGGGCCATAATTGATTTATTATATTATTAAAGGATTATATTCATGTTTATGTGAATTATATTATTATATGATGATAAATGCATGCATATGAGTCTACATTTTAATATAAGGGAATTTTGGTAATTTGGCCCATTGAGGGCATAATTGTGTATTTTCATGCATGTGGGTGAATTATGAATAATACCACATAATATGTGGATTTTGTCAAGCCATTCGGCATGAGACCATCATGGAATGCAAGTTTTCGGTCTAGTCATAACGGGGTTAATTTCGGGGCTCGGGGTGAGTCTCCGGGTGATTTGAGGATTAGAACATTGCCTGGAATTAAAGGGTAATGGGATATGATTTATTAGCATTTGAGAATAACCAAAATTGGAGGGCGTTAATAATGATTAACGAGATAGGTGCGAAAGGACAATTTTTCCCTTGGTGGCTTAAAAAGGAAATAAATAGGCTTGGGGGCATTTAGGTCATTTGACCTTAGGATATGTTTAAAACCAGAAGGCTGTAGAAGATTAAGGCAAAAGCAGGGGCTGGTTCCTTCACTCACTCGATCATCTTTCTCCCTCTCCCTCTCTTTTCTTTGATTTTCTTTGGTGAAAAGCTAGGATTTGAGAAGTTTAAGCTAAGGAATTGCATTGGGGATTGCTAGGAAGCTCTTGAGTTCTTGAGGTAATGATTCTCCAAGCTTTGATCCTAAGTTTCCTCTGTTTTTGTTTAGCTTTTACAGAGTTTATAGTTTGATGTTAGTTGTGAGAATTCATGGAGGTTTTTGAGAAAGTTTGCTTGGGTTTTGATGAGGTTGTGGTATGAATGAAGTTTTGGGGTTGAATGGTATGTTTGGATGATGTTTCAGGTTGGTTTGGAAGCTTAGTTTTCAAGGGAAGTCGTAGGGGAGAAGACCAGGAAAAACTGGTCTGTAGGTGGCGCCCTAGCGCCACTTCTAGCGCCCCAATGCTAGGCAAGGCAGAGAGTGGGACTCTATCTATTTTGGGGCAGCGCCCCAATGCTACCTAGCAGTGCCCCAGCACTAGGTTAGCTTTAGCAAGTCCTATTTTTAGGGCTCGGGTTGATTTTGGGGGCTCGAGGGATGGTTCCGCTACCCCGTTTGGGTGGATTGGGAGTCCCGGGGGTATGAGATTGATCCCGGGAGTGAGGTTTTAGATTATGAACCTTTTTATTGATTTACTTTATTGATGGATTCTGTATTTGGTTATGACTAGGTGACTGCAAAGGGATTAAAGGATCGATCGTTCTCAAGGGCCGTTCATTTGTTATTTCTCGCTCGAACCAGAGGTAAGAAAACTGCACCCAGTATGTGATGCATGTGATGCATGAGGAACATGTGATTAGGGCATGCCATGAATGTTGAATATGAGATTGACCAGAGCTTGAGTCTCTGTGTTTGTGCATGATCCTAATTATGCTAACAATTGTTAAGTAAGCATGTTGAATGCCCTACATTTGGATATTTGACATATGATATATGCCTGGTAGCATTGCTTACTTGTGCGTGGCACTGACTAACTAGTCAGAATTGGCAATGGTGTCAGTATTAATTGTGAAGTTGTGACCTACTTGTCAAGTTCGGCAGTAATACTGAGCACTGGTCACATTGTATTGACTAAAAAGTCAAGGACGATCTTAGCGTGTTTAGCGCAAGCCGATAAAGATTAGATCTAATCGACATCTACATTGAATGACTCAAATGAGCATTAATGTCGGACCGACCTCAAATTCAATGAAATCTAAAATCGATTTTCTAGCCAAAGGCTAGTCACTTAGAGCCAGGGCCAGAGAGCCCCAGTGACTGTTTAGTCACATGGCTATGAGTGCTGAGCCCAGGTAACTGTTTTGTCACATGACTTTGGGTGTCGAGCCCTGTAGTGACTTGTTCGTCAGTCACTCATCTGATTAGAGCCATTGCCAGAAAGCCTAGGTGACTGCTTCGTCACATGGCTATGGGTACTGAGTTCTGTAGTGACTTGCTCGTTAGTCACTCATTATGGTTTAACAGAACCTCAAAGTGATATTCACTCATCGGTTCAGGGCTATAAGCTATGTATGATTATAATGATCATCATTCGCATGGCTATGGGTGCTGAGCCCAGTGGTGACTTGCTTGTCAGTCACTCATTATGGTTAAAGGAACCACCAGTGTTAAATCACTTATCTGATTAGGATTGACTTGATAGTCATCCATTCAGGAGGGCGGTATTGCTTATCCTGGACACCCCATCATTCTCTGAGCTTATTTGCATGCTTGAATAGAGCTATAATTGCTAGGCATGCCTGATATGATTTGATGACATGATTTGACTGTTCATGAGCATATTGAGTTTTCTTGCTGGGCTTCGGCTCACGGGTGTTATGTGGTGCAGGTAAACGAAAAAGAAAGCTGGATCATCCTTGAGTTGGAGAGCTTAGGTGACGATGTATACATATGTGGCTGCTCGACTGCCACGGCCAAGGGTTGAAAGAGGAACTAGGGATAAACCCTATTTTGCCGCTTAGATTGGTTGGTTGTAAATATTTTCTGGTAATAAAGCTTTAAATTATAGTTTTGGGATCCCAATGTATACAGTAAAGGTTTTAGTGAAACATTATATCTTAACCAAAGTTTTTAATCCTAAACCGTTAATCATACTTAGTTACACGATTATGGCCAAATGACTCGGTTAACGAGTTTAGCACTGTTCAAAATGCACACCGTAACGGTCCCTGGAGTTTAGAGTGTTACAACAGCACTAGTAGCATATTCTGTGACCGCCAAATAGATGAACAAAGTTTCTTTTTCAACCTGTTTAGAAAAAATCGGTGGCTGCAACATATGAGACTTTAGAGCCTGGAAATTCTGCTCGCACTCCTCCATCCATTCGAATTTCTTATTCCCCCTAATTAGATTAAAAAATGGGACGCACTTGTCTGTGGATTTAGAGATAAATCTACTTAGAGCGGCAATCCTCCCGGTTAATCTTTGAACATCTTTTATCTTTGTTGGCAATATCATATTGACCAGGGCCTTGATCATTTCGGGATTAGCTTCGATACCTCGTGAGTTCACTATAAATCCCAAAAGTTTCCCTGATCCAACTCCAAAGGAACACTTAAGGGGATTCAGCTTCATCTGATATTTATTTAAGACGTTGAAGCACTCTTGTAGGTCCCCAATGTGTTCTTCTGCCTTCTTTGACTTAACCAGCATGTCGTCAACATACACTTCCATGTTTACATCGATAAGCTCTTTAAACATGTGATTGACCAGTCGCTGGTAAGTCGCACCAGCATTTTTCAAACTGAAAAGCATCACTTTGTAATAGTAGAGCTCTGTATCGGTCTGAAAGCTAGTGTGATCCTCATCAGGTGGGTGCATACTGATCTAATTGTATCTAGAGTATGCATCCATGAACGATAGGATCTCGTGCCCTGAAGTAGCATCAACCAGCTGGTCGATCCTTGGGAGTGGGAAACAATCTTTTGGGCAGGCTTTATTAAGGTCTGTGAAATCCATGCATGTTCTCCATTTGGCATTTGGCTTGGGAACTAGTACGGTATTAGAGACCCACGATGGATAAAACGCTACCCTGATGAATCCATTCTCCTTTAGCTTCTCGAATTCTTCCTTTAAAGCTTTCGATTTGTCTTTGTCGAGCAGACTTCTTTTCTGTTGCACTGGTGGAAAAGTTTTATCTATGTTCAAGACATGGATGATAACTACAGGGTCAATCACAACCATATCTCTATGCGACCAGGCAAATACCTCCTGGTTCTTCTTTAAAAATTCCACCAATCTTTATTTTGCTGTTGTCTCTAAGTTTTTACCGACTTTCACAACCCTGGTTGGATCTGCTTCATCGAGTTGGACCTCCTCGAATTCCTCGACTGGTCCTACTTCTTCATAAAAATCTCCAAAGCAAGGATCTAAATCCCTATCCTCACTTTGGGCAACACCCATATTTGGTGATGTGCTCACCTGATTGGGCTTGTACTTCATCGGCCAATTGTAACTCTTTTCTGGATCTCTCCCTCGATCCACCCTTTTTTGCCTTAGTAATCGAGGAATTGTAGCATTCCCTCGCTTCTCACTGGCTTCCCAACACGCATCCTATCCCTGTGTCAGTTGGGAACTTCATGGCGAGGTGTCAGACCAAGGTTACGGCTCGCAAGTCGACTAGAATAGGCCTTCCAATCACAACATTGTATGCAGAAGGACAATCAACTACTATAAAAGTAGTGAGAAATGTCCTATTCGTAGGCGCAGTTCCTGCTGTAATCGGAAGCCTGATCGACCCTGTTGGCTCGAGCCATTCGCCAGAAAAACCATAAATGGTTTGGTTGCATGGCTCCAGGTCTTTCACTGACAATTTCATTCTTTCCAGCGAATTCTTGTACAAAATGTTCCATGGGCTTCCCGTGTCCACTAACACCCGCTTAACCATCATATTGGCTATTTGGACGTCCACGACCAGAGGGTCTGAATGAGGGAACTGGACATGCTGAGCGTCAAGGTCAGAGAAAGTTATTAGCGCTTCCTCTGTTCGAGCTTTCTTGGGAGTTTGCTCCTCCACATTTAGCATTTCGATGTCCTGGTCGTGGCGTAAGGTCTGAGCATATCGCTCCCTTGCCTTCCCACTATCTCCTGCAAGGTGTGGGCCTCCACAGATGGTTAACAATGTACCCGCCACAGGAGCGGGCTGTAAAGGGGGCGAGCGTTGGCGTATAGGCGCCTGCTCGTTGCCTCCTTGAGCCTCTCGCTGAGAACCTCCAAATGCTTGTACATATCTCCTCAGGTGTCCTTATTTGATAAGGAACTCAATTTCATCTTTCATTTGGTTACACTCATTGGTGTCATGACCATAGTCATTATGGAAACGACAAAACTTCGTTGTATCTCTCTTGGGGATATCCTTCCTAATTGGCACTGGTCACTTGTAGGGACATTGGTGCTGGTCGCCTAGTACACCTTTGCTCTGATTTTGACAAGGGTCGTGTAGTTGATGAATCTTGGTTCATACCTATTGCCCTTAGGGTGCTTATTTTCAAATGTTGACGGCTCATTGTTTGCCTTTTTCCCACCTTTTTTCCCGTTGCTTTTGTCGTTGCCATTGGGTTTATCTGACTCGTTGACGGCTTTAACGGGATCTTCTTTTGGTCCCTTGTCTTTTGCAGGCAACTTCCCTACGTTGGCAATCGCCTCTTCGAGCTTAATGTATCGGTCTGCTCGACCAAGGAATTCCCGGGTACTTTTCACCATATTCTTCCTTCAACTGTTCCAGAGGGGAGAGTGGCGTCGTACTCCAGCAGTAAGGGCCATAATTTTCCCTTCATCGCCAACTGTTTTAGCTCCAGCTGTTGCTCGCATAAAACCCTGGACATACTCCTTTAAGGACTCTCCCTCCTTCTGGCGTATCTCGACTAGCTGATTGGCTTCAGTCGGGCGCACACGGCCAGCATAGAATTGCTCGTAGAACTCCTACACGAACATCTCCCATGACATTATGCTAGCAGGAGGGAATTTAAAAAACCATTCATGAGCAGTATCAGATACGGTGGCCGGAAAAATTCTGCAGCGAGCATCATCCGACACCTTCTGGATGTCCATCTGTATCTCAAATTTATTCACATGAGATATCGGGTCCCCATATCCATCGAACTTGGGCAATATTGGAATCATGAATTTGCTAGGGGTTTCTTCCATTGCTATTCTTTGTATGAATGGAGTGCCTCTTCTCCGATCATACTCGATATGAGATGTTCGGCTCCCCACCAGCTGCTGGACGGCCTAGTTCTGGGCATCAATTTGGGCTTGTATTGCATCTGGTATCGCTGGGGCGACTAGTGCCGAAGGAGCGTACTCATCGTGCCTTTCGCGCTTTTCGTTGAGTACATCCCTCAAGTCATCATCTCTGCGCCTTTGCTCGCTAGCGCCTAACCGATCAAAAATGTTAGGTTGCCTAGGTTGCCCCCCAGTGTTCTGACTTGCAGGTCTATTTTCTCTTGGTGGGGGTGTAATGCCCTAAATTTCCTAATAAGGTTTAGGACCTTGATTAGGAGGCCGGGAGGGCCATAATTGATTTATTGTGTTATTAAATGATTATATGCATGTTTAGGTGTATTAAATATGCATGCGAACCCATTTCTAAGTAATTAGGTGATTTTCATATTTTGGCCATTTCGGGCATATTTGGCATATATGTGATATGTGTGTGGTGCTTTATTATTGTTTGGTTATGCTAGGGTTACTCAGCACAAGACGATCCTAGGAGGTAAACTAGTGGGAAAGTCACAACGGGATTTATTCTTGACTCAGAGTGGGTCAAGGGGTATTTAGAGCATTACCAGGTTATTGGGTAATGGGAATAGATATTTGGTGATAAATTGGGAGTTAGTAAGATCAGGGGGAAATTCTGGAGGTTTTGACTATTTTGTCCCTGGGAGTGTTTTCGGGACCCCGAGCATTAGGATTTGGTTGAGGCTACTTAAGCTTGAAGTAACATTTTAAGAAATAAAAAGAACGTTATGTACGTTCTCTCTCTCTCAAAGTTCCATTTTTGTCTCCCGATCGCATTTTCGAAGGTAAATTGAGTTCTAGGACTCGGATTCAAGCGAGGATCGAGGCATAGAGATCCTAGGAAAGATTAGCAGCTTATTAGCAGAAGGATTTAGTTGGAAACAACTCAATTGGAGGTAATTCAAGTTTTTTAAGTTTTAAGTTTTTAAGCTTGAATTGGGCTTTGTGTTTTGATGAGTTTTTTATTGAATTAAAGCTTGGGTTTTATGGGTTTTGGATCATGGGGATGTTTGGGAACTTTGATTTTTGGATTTGGAGGTGTTTAGGTATGTTTTTGGGAGGTTTTAAAAGTTTGAAAACGGAGAAAAATGGCTGACCCGAAGTTGGGCTGCGACCTTAGCTCGAAGAAGCAGGTGTAGAGTTTTTGCCTTGCTAGGCGCCGCGGCCCTAGGTATAGGGCGTTGCGGCTCTTGCTCCTGGTGAGGCTGGGGGCCACGGCTCAAGGTGCTAGGGTCGCAGCCCTTGGGTAGGTTTGAGCCCGTTTGAGTGTTTTAACCTCAGAACTTGGTTTTAGACCTCGGGATCATTCCTACTACCTGGATTGGTGGGGTTTGATGTCTTGGAGGCTAGGTTTTGGTTTCGGGATTGATTTTAGAACTTGAACTCATTGGATCACCATTTGTGGTTGTGACTAGGTTATCACTAGAGGCTTGGAATCGAGATTGTGCTTGTGGCTCATCTGTTGGTAACCTGTGCTTGGACCAAAGGTAAGAAAACTGCACCCCATATGTGACATGCATGGTTATTCTTAATGCATGTTGGATGTTTAAATGTAAACATTGATAGTATATTGAATGCTTAGCAATCTTGCTCATTTGCATATGGTTATTATTGAGGCATGCTGGATGATTAAGTGTGATGCATGTGATGCACGAGAACATGTGATTAGGGCATGCCATGAATATTGACTATGAGATTGATCAGAGCTTAAGTCTCTGTGTTTGTGCATGATCATAATTGTGCTAGCAACTGTTAAGTAAGCATGTTGAATGCCCTACGTTTGAATATTCGACATATGACATATGTTTGGTAACATTGCTTACTTGTGCATGGCACTGACTAATTAGTCAGAATTGGCAAAGGTGCCAATATCAACTGTGAAGCTGGGACTTATTAGTCAAGTTCGGCAGTGGTACTGGGCACTGGTCACACAGTGCTGACTTATAAGTCAGGATGGTCTTAGCGTCTTCAACGCAAGCCAATAAAGGTTAGATTGAATTGACATCTGCATTAAATGACTCGGAAGAGCGTTAATGCCGGACCGACCTCAAGTTTAATGAAAACTAAAAGCACTTGTGTGACTTACCCACCAGTCACTCATCTGTTTAAGCTAGTGACTACCCATCAGTCACTCATTTGTTTAAGCTAGTGACTACCCATCAGTCACTCATCTATTAAAGCTAGTGACTTACCCAGCAGTCACTCATCTGTTAAGCTAGTGACTACCCATCAGTCACTCATCAGATTAGAGCCATTGCAGGAAAGCCCAGGTAATGGTTTCGTTACACGGCTATGGGCATCGAGCCCTATAGTGACTTGCTTGTCGGTCACTCAGTATGGTTAACAGAACCTCCAAGTGATATTCACTCATCTGCTCAGAGCTATGAGCTTTGTATGATCATTCTGATCATCATTTGCATGGCTTTGGGTACTGAGCCCCGTAGTGACTTGCTTGTTGGTCACTCAGTATGGTTTACCAGAACCTCAAGTGTTAAATCACTCATCTGATTAGGATTGACTTGATAGTCATCCAATCAGGAGGGCAGGATTTCTTATCCTTGATTCCCTAGCATTGTTTGAATTTATTTTCATGCTTGAATAAAGCTATGTTTGCTAGGCATGCCTGATATGATTTGATATCATGATATGACTGTTCATGAGCATATTAAGTTTTCTTCCTGGGCTTCGGCTCACGGGTGCTATGTGGTGCAGGTAAAGGCAAAAGAAAGCTGGACCATCCCTGAGTTGGAGAGCTTAGGTGACGACGTGTACATATGCAGCTGCTCGACCGCCACGGCCGAGGTTTGAAGGAGAAGAACTAGGGTTAAACCCTATTTTGCCGCTTAGATCGGCTGGTTGTAAATATTTTGTTGTAATAAACCTTTAAATTATATTTTTGGGATCCCAATGTATATAATAAACGTTCTAGTGAAACGTTATATCTTAACCAAAAATTTTAATCCCTAAACCGCTAATCATACTTAGTTACATGCTTATGGCCAAATGACTCGATTAGCGAGTTTAGCACTGTTTGCAATGTGCACCATAACGGTCCCTGGATTTTAGGGCGTTACAGGGGGGTTCCTTTCTCCACCTCTCTCTCCTTGTCCTCGACCAGCATTCCCTCGGCCAGAATCAGCTTTGTTGTAGTCATGACCGTCCCGAAAATGTGATTGGTTATGGCGCAACCTACTGGTCGCACTATTTCCTCCTCTCGCTGGTACCTCTCGAGCGTCAGGGGGAGGCCTGCGTTGGTCGGTGGGTCCCCGGGCATTATTATGTCATGGGGGGCCCTAGACCGAAGAGCCTGACTCATCATGCCTTATGTTAGCATAATGGCGTTGTCCCTTGCTCGGTGGATTCAGTTCCTTAGCAGTTTGGTGTCTAGGGCTTCGGGGAGGCTGCCCGGATCTATTCTATCTTTGACGCTGGGGATTATCTCGACCAGCGCGAGAAGGTGGCTGTTGCTCAGGATCTTGAAATGGAATATCTTGTTGACCAGCAGGATGTTGCTCCAGCCTCTAAGGGCTTGCCGACTGAGGTGGAGGACTTGGGTCTAGGCCTTGTTGTTGTGGTGCACTTTGTGGCTGATCTGGTTGAGAAGTTGGCGCAGGTCATCCTCCCGCAAACTGGATGGCTGCCTCCAGGACGGTGTTGGCATCTCTTTGTTGGTAGTCCATGTCAGCCTGCTGCTCATTCAACTCTTGACGTTGACGGTCAATCTCCCTTTGTTGCAACGCCATCGTCTCAGCCACATTCTCCTGATTGGCCCTCAGATTGGCCAACTCCTCCTGCAACACACTCAGTGTTGTCCTCAAGGTCTCGGAATCCATCTCCTCCTCTTCAAAATCCAATTGTGGTTCATCTTCAGCCACATTTAGGGGAGGAGGCTGGGTGGATGCAGCACCAGAAGTCTGTCCTGCCTTTCTAGATGTTTTCGCCATTTGATTTCCTTGGAAGTCTCGAATTTGATCTCTCAATGAAAGCACCAAAATGTTGACCCTCAAATTGGTCAACGACACGGAGTCAGATAAACGATATAGAATGAGATGAAAACAAGAAGAAATCAAGACGAAAAAGTAAATGACACAAACAATTTATAGTGGTTCAGCACCAATCAGATGGTAATGACCTATGTCCACTTAGTGTTCTTATTGATGTAGGATCCCAACACTTTGATCAATGAACTAAGGGTTCACGAGTTTCACAAGCTTTAGGATGATTACAATTTCGGTGAATAATAACACTATATCTTTCTCTCTGAATTCTCTCAGTCCCAAAAGGTCCCCTCCCTTGAGCCTTTTGATTCGTATTTATAGGCTCAAGAAGGTTACATTGGCCAATGGGCCTTAATTACCATTAATACTTGCGTATCTGGGTAAATAAAGAAATTACAATTAATGCATAATTACAAGATTGCACATCTAAAGGAAATAAATGAATATATGCGACCAGGCTGGTCGCACATAAATATGATGCTTGATAAACCAACAGTCTTCTGGTCGAGCAAGATACACTTCCTAAAAACAGCCACGTGCCTCCCACGTGTATACCAATCCTGCCACGTCATCAGGTAGTCCGTTTTTGGGTAAACAACCTTAATCACATTCCTTGAGAAAATTGGGAGAAAACCTTTTCCATTATTTTCTCCTTAATACATGTGGACCCCACTATTCTCTCCCATTCCTAAAATTTGGTAAACAAGGGGAATGAGGATCATTACCATGAAAGTGATTCTCATTCCATTGAAGTAATCATGCCATGAATGAAAGGGGAATGATTGGAATGAATATACATTGTGTTGTCTGTGTTTTCACCAAGTGATACATGGCATACACTAAAAATTAATTATGTAACATCTCAAATTTGCTAATAAGGTTTAATTAATGCCTTGATTAGTGTGCCAGGAGGGCATAAATTAGATGTATATTCGAATTATGTGAAATTAATTGAATTTATGTGAGATTATGCGGCATATATGAATTATATGGTGATAGGAATACTTATTCATGCCTATGTGTATTGAATATGCATGTGGACCCGTTTTTGTTAATAAGGGCATTTTTATAATTTTGACTCGTTGAATGTATAATTGTAATTATATGTGTTATGTGATTGAGACGGCATTATTATGTGGATATATATGCCATATTCGGCTCAAGGCAATCCTAGTGAGCGAGTTAATAGTAAAGCCACAACAGGGTCAAATACCCGGCTCGGAGTAAGCTTAGGGGTATTTTAGTAATCTATTATGTAGTTGGGATTTATCGAGTGATGGGTAGTTATCTTAAGTGGAATTTGAGGTTTAGCGGGAAAAAAGGTGGAAAAATATGATTTTGCCCTTGGGGCGTTAGAGAACCAAGGTAAAGGCTAGGGGAATTTTGGTCTTTTCCCTAGCCTTGGATTACCTTAGTCATCTAGAGGCTTGGGGAAAACTCAGGAACAAGCAAAAACTCAACATCTCCCATTTATTCTCTCTCCCATTCATCTCTCTCTTGGGCACTTGCGAAGCTTTTGAATTTTTAAGGAGAATTGGCCTGGGAATCTAAGGAGTTGAAGCTAGGATTGGGATTAAGAGGTAGCTTGAGGTCATAATCTCAATTAAGCTAAGATTTATGCTATATTTTTTAGGGAATTGTGTTATGGTTTAAGTGTTTGGTTGAGGTTTAAACTTTAGTTTTGATTTTGAGTTTTGGTAAGGATTTTGTTTAGTTTTTGGGTGTTTATGATGCTTATGTTGTGTTATTGAGAGTTCTAGACTCAATGAGGACTTTGGTATAACATTGGGGTGGGTTTGGAGAGATTTTGGCTCGGGAATAATGCAGGAAAACCCCTGTATATATGGGTTCGCGTGGTCGCATCGCGGCGCTGTTCTTGGAGCGTCGAGGCACGCATGAACTCAGGGGCTAGGGGTGGTTCTCTAAACTGCCTTAGTGTTGCGACGCTGGGTGGGTTGCATCACGATGCATGTCTAGGGAATTAAGGGGATTTGCTCTCTGACTTACAGAGGGTCGCAATTCTTGTGTGGGGTGCAGCGGCTCAAATTGGAGGTTTTGACAAAAAGGAGTTTTTAAGCTCGGGAACTCAAACCTAAAGGCTCGAGAATAATTCTACCACCCAGTGTAGTAGAATTAGAGGTCCCAGAGGCTAATGAGTAATCTCGAAGATTTTATTTAGTTTAGTTCTTGATGATTACCCATTATTGTGTTGTGACTAGGTTATATCATTAGGGCTCGAGAGTAAGGATCGTACTCGGAATCGACATACGCTATCTGCTTGGGACTCGAGGTAAGAAAACTGCACCCTTGTTGTAGTTGGGGCTCGGACCCCTGTTAGTGAATATGACTATGATTATACATGTGATTATTTGATTAGGCATGCTTGTATATGCTGCATCTGATTGTGTGTTATCCAAACTATATGTTTAGTTATACCTGATCTGAAAGCTCGGTCTAAGGGAGTCGGGGATGGCATTAAGCATGTAGAGCGCAGGCCATTTTGGCTAGGGCAACCTGGGAGTGCAATATACACTTGACTAGCCCAAATGCCACCTAAATAATCAGAAGTGCGGTCTACACTTGCTTACCTCATTGCATGTTGAATTGGATTACAGGCGTCGTATGCCGCATCAAATTTCATTTTTATTTTTAATCACTTATAAAAACTACTTCGGTGTTTATTGTAGTCGCATCAAATATTTGTAGGTTTTAGAAAATTTTAAATAATTTAGAGTGTTGAAGCAGAATTCTAAACTTACAGTACCACCACTTGTGAAAATTTTCTATTTAGATTTTATTTTCGACACCATAATTTATTAGAGGTTCATTGTGACTACAATGAAAACTGTCATGATGACAAAAAAAAATTATAATAAATAAAGGGATTTTGAAAATAGAAATGAAAATAGCAATAAAAATAATTAAAAATAAAGTTAATAGTTAAAATAGTTAAGAGGTCATTCTCCACCCCCAAATACTCATTCAAGCATTTAAATAATAACATTGATCTATATTCCCAATTAACTATTAACGTCGCAGATAACACTTAAACACTCAATTATCTCATTTTCTCTATTATAATTAATTAAAGTTAAGCGCTCTTAATTAACCTTTTTTACCAAGTAATAAACTCATTAAGCATGCGATCTATTTAACCCAAGAAAAACATTACACTCTGTGGAAACAGGTTAATCTAGGCAACAAATTCATTAAGCATTATTTAACCTAGGTTCTATTTTTCATCACAATTAAAATACTCGTCACAATACCTTAATTGCAATTTATCACTTCTACTTAGAATCCTAAACTATTGGGTGAATAGAAATCCTAAGATGATAGTAGAATAATGAAAAACTCTAATTAGTTGGCCACCTAACAAGATCTCACAAGATTCATAACATTCAATTAGAAAAATAGATGCAATTTAATACAAGGGAATATAAGATCAATGAAAATTATTAAAACCAAGAAATCATATTTAGGGCTTTGAAATCACCATTAACAATAAGCACAACAATAAATAAAAACTAAAATTACTAAAAGAAAAAGAGAAGAAGAGAATGTCTTTCTCTAAAAGAGAGAATCGAGAGTCTGTTTTCAAATAGAGACAGACTTCAATTTCTAATAGTCTCATACTAACAGAAACTAATCAAAATAAAATTTAAATTCAAAACTTGTTATCCAAAGACTAGGTGTGGATGACGTGGCATACATTTTTAACACGTGGCTGACACCTGGCAAGGTTCTGTTCGACTACCGACCAGGGAGGTACCCCTAGCGTAACATTTGGACTTTATATACGACCAGCTTGGTCGTATACCCCGTATATTTTGAGAAGATCTTATGCAATTATAACGATATCCGAGATTATCTCCCATAATTCTTGAGTATCCGATTATTTAGGAAAGAATATCTGTAACAAATTTATGTAATCCTCCTTGAGCCTATAAATAAAGAAGAAATAGCTCAAGGAGGGGACTTTTGGCTGATTTAAGTTCATACTTTACAAGAGAATTAGGGATATTATCTTACGATTGTATTATTCATCTCTCTAAGGCCTGTGAAACTTAGAGAACCCTAGTTCTTTGATCACTCCTTTGAGAATTAATATCAATAATAGCTTAAGTGGACATAGGTCATTACCAATTCGTGGGGCCGAACCACTATAATTTGTCGTGTCGTTTACTGTTCTTTCCATTAGATCTATTTCAACACCTTTTATCACATCAAGCATTTGAATCTGTGTCAGTTGACCAAAATCAGGGTCAACATTCTGGTGCTTTCATTGAGAGTTGAACTCAAGATTGTTGAAGCACTAATGGAAAAAACAACAAAGAAGACTGGGCAGGCGGCTGGTGCTGCACCATCTCAACCTCCTCCTCCAAATATGGCTGAAAATGAGCCACACTAGGAATTTGATGAGGAGGACTGGACTCCGAAACACTCAGAAATACCCTAGGGGTATTGCAAGATGAATTGGCCAATCTCAGGGCCAGTCAAGAAAGTGCTGCGGAGATTATGGCGCGACAGCAGCAAGAAATAGAGCGCTAGCGCCAAGAGCTGAGTGAAAGACATGCGGAGATGGACCGTCATCAGAGGGAGGCCATGGCAGCCCTCGAAGCAGCCCTACAACTGGCTAGGAATCAGGCTGCACCTGCCTCATAGCCTGATCAACCCTCGAATGGGCCACCTCAAAGGGGTCCCAATCCTAGCCCTTTGATCCAACCAACGAGCCCTCAAAGGCCCGAGCAGCCACCAATGCCTCAGGATGATGTCCCACCAAGGGATCCTGAGATGCAGCCTCCATCCCAGGCTGGTCGAGGAAATCCCCTCCAACCAAGGCAGAATAGGGTCGGGTAGCAGCCCCGCAGTTCTAGACGCCAAGAGGGTGAAGAACCGAACCCACCGAGCAGGGGACAACGTCCTTCTAGCAACAAAAGGAACTCAGAGATAAGCTCTGCGATTAGGGCCCCCCATCGCATGATAATGCACGGGGACCTACCGACCAACGCAGGCCTCCCCCTAATGCTCGAGAAGTTCCAGCCCGAGGAGGCAACCGAGGGGACAGTCGATCCCACCATAGCCAATCAAGGTTCAAAGATGGCCATGGCTACAATGAGGTCGACTCAGGCAGAGGGAATGCTGGTCGGAGAAATGAAGAGAGAGGTGGAGGCAGAAGCCCACCACCTGGAGAAGACCAACAAGCGAGACGTAATGCTGGGGGGTAGCCCAGACAAAACAACGACTTTAACCGGCTCGGAGCAAGTGAGCAACGGCAAAGAGATGAAAACTTAAGGGATGTACTCAACGACCACCGAGAATGGCACGACGAGTACATTCCCCCGGCAGCAGAGGCCCCGACGATTCCTGAAGTCGTGCAAGCCCAGATAGATGCCCTGAACCAAGCAGTGCAACAGCTGGTCGGGGGAAGAACGTCTCACATCGAGTACGACAGGAGAAGGGGCACTCCTTTCGTTCAGAGGATAGCTGTGGCAGAGACTCCTAGTAAGTTTAAGATGCCCACACTTCCGAACTTTGACGGGTATGGTGACCTGGTATCTCATGTCAATAAGTTTGAGATACAGATGGACATTTAGAAGGTGTCCGAAGACGCTCGGTGCAGGATCTTCCCTGCAACACTTTCTGATGCTGCACAAGAGTGGTTTTTTAAATTCCCTCCTGTAATTATTGTATCTTGGGAGATGTTCGTAAAGGAGTTTTACGGACAATTCTATGCGTGTCGTGTGCACCCAACTGAGGCAAACCAGCTGGTTGAGATACGCCAGCAAGAAGGAGAACCACTGAAAGATTACGTTCAGTGCTTTATGCGAATAGCGGTTGGAGCCAAAATAGTGGGAGACGAAGGCAAAATGATGGCCTTAACTGCAGGAGTTAGGCGCCGTACGCCTCTTTGGAGTAGCCTTAGAAAGCATGGGGTTAAGACTACCCAAGAATTCTTGGATCGAGCTGATCGATACATCAAGCTCGAGGATGCCATTGCCAGCGAGGGAAAGACCCCAAACAAAGGTAAGGGGACTGAAGACTCTGCCAAAGCCGCCAATGGGTCAAAACCCAACGGCAACAGCATAAATGGGGGAAAGAGACCCCATGAAAAACCTTCTACCTCCGAGAGTAAGCGCGCTAAGGGCAACCGTTATGAGCCACGGTTCACTAACTACACTGCCCTCATCGAGTCTCGAGCAGAGGTATATCAGGCCATAAGTTCCAGTGTGCCTTACAAAAGACCCGCTGCCATTCGAAAGGATATTTCGAAAAGGGATACCACCAAGTTCTATCGTTTTCATAATGACTACGAACACGATACGAATGAGTGCAACCAGGTGAAATATGAAATCGAGTTCCTTATTAGACAAGGACACCTGAGGAGATACATACGGGCCTCGGGGACTTCCCAACGAGAGGCTCCAGGTGGCAACGAGCAGGCGCCTGCACGCCAACGCTCGCCACCTTTGCAGCTTGATCCCGTAGCTGGCACTTTACTTACCATCTGCGTAGGCCCGCACCTTGCGAGAAACAGCGGAAAGGCAAGGGAACGATATGCTCGGACCATACGCCACGACCAGGACATCGAGATGATGACTGTGGAGGATCGGGCATCAAAGAAGGCTCGGACAGAGGACGGTGAAATAACCTTCTCTGACTGTGATGCCCAACATGTCCGATTCTCGCATTCTGATCCGCTGGTCGTGGATGTTCAAATTGCCAACATGATGGTAAAGAGAGTGTTGGTCGATACAGGAAGTTCAGTTATCATCCTGTATAAATCTTCATTGGAATGGATGAAGTTGTCCGTCAAGGACTTGGAGCCCTGCAACCAAACAATTTACGGTTTCTCTGGTGAGGGACTCGCTCCAACAAGGTCAATCAGACTTTCGGTAACAGCAGGTACAGCGCCCGCTACCAAGACATTACTCACTACTTTCATAGTATTCGATTGTCCTTCGGCTTACAATGCTGTAATCGGAAGACCCATACTAGTTGACCTCCGGGCCGTCACCTCAATATGGCACCTGGCCATGAAATTCCCAACAGACGCATGGGTAGGACGCGTGTTGGGAAATTAGAGGGAAGCAAGGGAGTGCTATAATGCCTCAATTACTAAGGCCAAGAAGGGAATTTCGAGGAGCACTCCCCCAGAAAGGTTGCAGATGGCCATTGATACACAAGCCCAGTCAGGTGATGAAGTCACCAAATAGGGTGTTGCCCAAAGTGAGGATAGAGACTTAGATCCTCGCTTTAGGGATTTTGAGGAAGATGTTGGACCTGTCGAGGACCTTGAGGAGGTCCAGCTTGACGAAGAGATCCCGACCAGAGTTGTAAAGGTCGGCAAAAATTTGGAAGCAACAACCCAACACGCACTGGTGGAATTTTTAAGGAAGAACCAGGAAGTTTTCGCCTGGTCACATAAAGACATGGCTGGGATAGATCCTGCAGTCATCAGCCAGGTCCTGAACATCGACAAAATCTTTCCACCCGTGCAACAAAAAAGAAGGCTGCTTGATAAAGATAGATCGAAAGCCTTAAAAGAAGAAGTTGAAAAACTAAAGGAGAATGGGTTCATCAGTGGTGTACTACCAGCAGATAGACACAAAGCCAGGACTCTTCAGAGACAGGCTGCTAGATACATACTGGCTGATGGTGTTCTATACCGAAGAGGATACTCCATGCCACTGCTTAGGTGTGTTACGCCAGAAAAGGCTAAAGAACTGATGAAGGAGGTACATGAAGGCTTCTGTGGAGATCACGCTCGGGGGCAAAGCTTCTCAAAGAAGATTATGAGGCAGGGTTATTTCTGGCCGACCATGAACGAAGACTCGATGGAGTTTGTGCGAAAGTGTGATAAGTGTCAGAGGTTTTCCAAGATCCCACACGCAACTCCTAATGAGTTAAAACAGATGCAAAGTCCGTGGCCTTTCGCAGTGTGGGGTATAGATTTAATCAGGTCCTTGCCAACAGGAAAAGGTGGAGTAAAATACGCAGTCGTCGCTGTCGAATACTTCACCAAATGGGCCTAAGCAAAGCCACTCGCTACCATAACGACAAAGAAAGTGCTTGACTTTGTCATCAAGAACATTGTTTGTCGATATGGATTGCCCCGGAAGATTGTCTCAGACAATGGCACCCAGTTTGATAGTGACCTATTCACAGACTTTTGCGAGAGGCATGGGATCACCAAGAGCTTTTCTTCAGTTGCTCATCCAAAAGCAAATGGGCAAGTCGAAGCAGTAAATAAGAAATTGAAGGATACCCTGAAGAAAAGGCTCGAGGAAGTTAAAGGAGCATGGCCAGGACAGCTGCCTGAAGTACTCTGGTCATATAGAACGTCTCAACGAACAGCAACAGGTCATACCCCATTTTCCTTAGCATATGGGTATGAAGCTATGTTTCCTATCGAGTTAGATCCGCCCTCACATCGTAGACTCACATACGACCAAGATCAGAATAGCCAATTGTTGACGGAGTCCTTAGACCTGATCGAGGAGACACAAGAAAAAGCCCAACTCCGAGTAGCTGCATACCAGCAAAAGGTCGCTCGATATTTTAACTCTAAAGTAAAAGAAAGAAATTTCAACGTTGGAGACTTAGTGCTTCAAAGAGTTTTCTTAGACACTCGCGACCCAGCTGCTGGAGTACTCGGACCAAACTGGGAAGGACTTTACCAGATTGAAGAAGTCCTTCATCCAGGCACCTATAAACTTGCACGCTTAAACGACGATCTCGTTCCGCGTTATTGGAATGGAGAACACCTGCGCAAGTACTATCAATAAACAATCCTTCTTAAAGGACTGGCTTGTATTAATTTTTACTTTTTACAAGTTCTTGAAAAGGGTTAACCATGTTATATGGCTAATCGCTTATAAGTGTAAGATCTTTTTAAAGATCACTCGTAAAGACATGTTTAGTCCATTTAATACGAGAATTATAAGGGACTGTGCGCAGCCAGTCATTCTTGCCAAACTTTGTAATTTTTTACAAGTATTTGTTCATTACGTGTGTTGTTTTGCTGTATTATAAGTTTTACATGTTATACTGAGCAGTAATGTTCGTACAGGTCGTGGTCAAGGCAAGTGACCAAGGACCTAAAGCTCCTCGATCACTTGGGGGGCATATAAGGTGCATCGATAGCAAAGCATACCAAGAGGTATGTAAACTCATGAACAAAATAAGTGAAAGCATACTACGGTACTTAGAGTATTTTTTTCAAAATTTATATTTTGAAAAATCAAACCAAAGTACTATACTAGGTTCGGTCATGCGAACAGATATTATAATAAAGCAAAAATATTATAATGTCAAAGGAATCCTTTTACACCACAAGCAGTACTGCTCGGATGTAACTGTTCAAATAAAAGTAAAATGGCTGCCCTTCCAACAATAAAAAATAAATTGTCTTTACAATACGACCTGTGGGTCGTGTAGTTGAGATAAAAGAAGAAAAAAAAAGATTAAGGAGCTGGAGGGTCTTGAGGAGCGCCTTGGTCGACGGCTGGGCCAGCTTCAGCATCTGCACCGTATATCCCTGCTGCCAGGGAAATCTCTGGGGAAGCAGGCACTCCTGCCTTCTCTTCTTCTTCTAGATGAATGGCGCACTGCGTCATTAGAGTCCTCCTCAAGCGTTCGAACAGATAGCTGAAGTTAGCCTCCCGGTTATGCTTCCAGAATTCGTAGAAGCAGAGATGAGTGGCTTCCTTATACTTCTCCAAATCCTTGGCCCCAGCCTCCTCAAGCTCCTGCCCTCGTTTTCTGAGTTCCTCTGCCTCCTGCCTGCTGGCGATCAGATCAAGCTCGAGCTGACAGCTTCTTGATAGTTGAGCTTGGCGCTTTCCCTGAACTTTTCCCTAGATTCGTTGGCTTTCTTCAGGGCATCCCGGGTTTCTAGCAGCTCCTTGGTCAGAGTAGCTTTGTCTTCGAGCAGCTCAGCTTTCTACTTGGAAAACTCTGTGTTCTCCCCGAGCAGCTCGCCATTCTATTTAGCATGCTCGTTGATTTTAGCTTCGAGTGCTTGCTTAGCCTCGGCGAGCCTGGAATCAAAGTTCCTTCCCCGAGACACCAACGCCCCAGCACGGCGCCAGCCAGCAGTTATGGTCAGCAGTCCCTGAAGACAGATAGAAAAAGATAAAGTAAAGACGGGGAATCAAAAATAAATGTTACAGCAGCAAGAGTTGACTTACGCTAACTATCTCGTTCAGCCCTCTATTGAGAACTTGATCAGCCTCCATAGAAGCGGTGTCGGTAATAGCTGCCTGGCTGCGCCTATGCTTGGAGAGCTTGTATATTCTCTCCCTAGTAGTGCTGACCATGAGGCTGGGCAGGGAGCCTTCGGGTGGAGTGCACAATGTATGGCTGCTAGGAGCCTTAGGAGTAGGCTGCTGGTCGGCAGAAGTTGAGGCCGGCCGGCTGCTCAGGGGGTGTAGGAGGTGGTGAGTTCTCCTTCGAAGGGGTTGTAGCCGGAGGATCATCGGTTCGTGCCTTCTTTGAAGCAGCCTTGCTGCTCTCCCCTCGAGCCCTCTTGTTGTCCTTCTTTTGGCCCAAATAGGCAGCAGCAGCCCTGTAATGCTCGAACACATCCTCGGAGTCTATATTTGCACAAAAGGAAACAACGCGAACAGTAAGACGAAATGGTCACACAGGGCCAAAAAATGAAAGTAAAAAGATTACAAGTAAAGTACCCACGCTACAACTATTGGTCGCTACATTATTTACCAAACTACCTACTGCCTGGAAGAAATCTGAATTTAAGATGGGAGCATTCTTAAATTTGTCGTCCCCATCGAACAGTTGATAGGGAAGTAGTAAATGGTTTAAAAGCGAAATTACTGTACCGTTATCATCCAATGAGTCGTCAGAGAGTTCAGAAGGCTCGGCGGCCTTTTGCTTTCCTTTTCCCTTGGGAGCCAAGGGCTTCTCTGCTCGGTGAGTGTCGGCAGGTTCCCTGATTGTAACCCCAGTTGGTCTCCTCCGTGGAGGAGATCGTGGGGTTGCTGCTCGGGTTCCACTTCGGCGTGAGCATTTTCCGCCGAAGACCCACTCGTCGTTGGTTGAGGGTCCCAGAGGCCAGCCAACCTAAGCTTAGCCTCTGTAACTAAATTTTTGACACTCTTCTCAGCATCTGACATGCTGTCTAAGAGTGCCGCCCTTGACTCCATCCCTGGAGTTGGGTTTGGTCGCAACCATGGGCCTGAAACACATTGAAAGTTCAAGACATTGTGGCGGAAAAACACTAAGTGAAGAAGCCAGGGACGTGAAAATTTTACCTCCTCGTGTGAAAGCCAAGTTGTCTACGACCAGGTCAGGCGTAAGGAAGTACTCCTGGTGGTACCTCCCCACGTTGGAGATATGGGTGGTGTCAGTCGGGAAAATGCACCCGGTTTCCTGATGACAAAGATGGAAGAACCCCGTGCCTTCTTGGTTGGGGTTAGATTTGAGGTCAAACAGGTAGTTGACCTAATGTGGCGACGGTACGGGCCAATTTTTCTGGCTATACAGGATATAGAGCGCAACGAGCATTCTATATCTGTTTGGGGTAATTTGGAAGGGGGCAACTACGAAGTTGTTGGCCACCCCCTGAAAGAATGCGTGAAGAGGCAAAGTGGCACCTGCCTCAATATGAAACCGCGACCAGGCGCTGTAAGCACCCCCAGGCAGATTAGCCCTTTGGTCGTGGTCATGGCAAACCACTAAGTGATCCACGCACTGGAGCAAGGTTATATTACGGTCGGGGTCATTAGGGTGGCGGTGCACGAGCTGGTTTGGGTTAAACCTAACTAGCCTAAGGTCAACGACAACCCTATTTAAGTCCCTAAAGGGGTACGGGTTACCTTGGGCGGAGGGGCCGGCTGCTGCCCCCGATGAAGCTCGTTCTGCATCAGGGTCCCAAGAAGCCTCGGGAACTCACCTTTTCCGAACGAGGGGCACCTCATCTTCTTCTTCCCCTTCGCCTCGCCGGTTTCAACACCCCCTTCGGGGATAGACGCTAGCTCGCAGACAGTCAAGTGGTTAGCCTGAGTCCTCCTCAAGGCCAGAGTCTGGCCTTTGGTAATTAACTTACACGCCAACATCGTGTCATCAGACACGAGCTGGCGGTAGTCCTTCTCACTGGGCAGAAGCCCCACCAAAGTGTCGTATTGACCCCCAAGGGTCGCTGATTTGATTGTCCTCGCAAAAATGGCTGCACGAAGATACTCTAATCAGTATACACACGAGAGGACTAAGTACAGAAATAATAATTTCACGAGCTAAGGAGGGAAAGAAGACTTATGAGGACGGTTGAAATATCGGTGTTCGCAATTGCAAAACCCATTCAAAATAAAGAACTGATCTTTAAAGTTGTTGGGATGCCTGGGCAGCTCGATGACTACGGGTGAGTTCAGGCATCGGGTCAAATAGTAGAACCCGTCGCCTCGTCGTCGTTGATCCACGCTGGCCTTGAGGTAGAAGAAGTAGAGAATGTCTGCAGGGGTAGGGACCTCCCACTCATGCTTCAAGAAAAGGTACTTCAGCCCCACCAACATCCAATACGAGTTCGGGGGGGAGCTAAAACGACGCCAATTTCATGTAGCTGAGGAAGTCGGCAAAATATTGATCGAGGGGAAGGAAGGCCCCTGCCTTTAGATGCTCATCACTCCATGCTGCAAAGTCGTCCTGAAGTTGCATAGCTCCGTTCCCCTTCAAACGGAGGTCGAGCAATTAGGACGCCAGTCCCGACCTCGATGTTGTCGGATGGCATAATCTTGTTGACCCTTCCTTGGGTCATGATCTTGGAGGCTATCCTCTCTGCCTCGAAGAAGAAATCATGTCTAACTATGACCTCCTCCTCCACCATGGGCCCGAACTGGGGGATGGGGGATTCAGAGGCAACCTATTTTCCCTTATTGGCTCATTGAGACGATGAGATAGCTACGTTCTTCTTGGATGCGTCTTTCTTGGGTCCCATTAGCTCGCCTATCGAACAAGAACGATGGAACTCTTAGTGGGGGACCTAGAATTTTTATACAGGCAAGAAATAACAAAGAAACGCTGAGGATTCTAACACATGAGTTGAGGCATTCTCAGCCTGTGATGTGGTGCCACGCGCTACCTATACTACGCACTTAGGTTTCCTAACAGATCCCTGATGTTTAGGGATCCGTATGTTAGAAAATCAGACCACTACCCTCCTTGGGGACGGTTTTAGAGCCATGTCACCCTAGAAACGTAGCCCCTAAGCAACCTATTTTCGAGCCCTAAAAACCTTTCCTCTTCTATGTGTCGAATGGGTATTCCCTAAAAATACCAAGGAATTACCCAGAAAATTACCCAGTTTATGAACATCACAATCCTAAGAACATTTTAGGGCCTACTCGGTCAACCTAATTCGAAGCCTATGTGCCAAAGACATTTGAAGAGCAACCTAATACTGACTACGGTGAAGTGCAGATTAGCATGGTATGTACAAAAAAAAAATAGAAAACTTACAATGTATTCTTCAGCAAAAGAAGTAAGCAGCGTAGAACAATAGGTATTAGCATGGTGACTGGGTTTCCGAGGGTTTTGGTGACGGCTTTTTGGGATTTTATCATAAAAGGAAGAAGGGTTTTGAAGTGCAGAAGAGAGAAAATGAGGAAAAGTTTCGAATGAAAGGTGATGAACACTAAAAATTGCCAACCCTATTTATACGTAAAAGGCTTAAAGCGTCGTAGACCATCCGATCAGGCTGGTGTAAGATACAAGGATCATGTTTCGAAAGATTAAACGGTGGCAAAAACTTGGCCAAGCCATTTAATGTAATCCTCGAAACTCGAACATACGCCAATTACGGCGTTCCATGTGTCCCATACTCAAGTAGTGCCGAACCTGGGTAATTGCGGCAGAAGTTTAAAAGCCCCCACTGTGTCAGTCAGAGGATGATGTCA
This sequence comes from Humulus lupulus, assembly GCF_963169125.1. Classification (NCBI taxonomy): domain Eukaryota; kingdom Viridiplantae; phylum Streptophyta; class Magnoliopsida; order Rosales; family Cannabaceae; genus Humulus; species Humulus lupulus. The sequence continues at coordinate 274,852,327 of NC_084793.1, forward strand.
TAAGACACGGGCAGGGACTTGGGGGGAAAATGTACGTCCTGATATTTCAGCCTGGGTCTTTTAGGCAACTCGAGTATAGTTGGCTAAGCCAGGGACAATACTAGATGATCCACGGGTTGATATATCCTCTGCAAGGGCAGTGAGACTCCCCGAGCAAATAACATGAGCTGATGAATACCGAGCAATAGGACACGAGCTAGAGACGCATATAAAGCACAACATCCTAGACGCGAGCTGGCATTATGTCCAGGTCGGGGTACGCTGAAGATCTGCCATTTCCAGGAGCCTTTATAAACCCCGGATACGTTATATATAAACGTGCATGATCAGACATCACATGTCCGATTATGACAGACGACCCATGATCAGTTTTTCCTAATGATTAGACCATACCTTAATATATATTGTAATATTCATCATTTGTGCAAGACAAGTCACAGAAAGGATGTGTATTCACGAGATGACCCCAACACCTATCCTGGGATGGTTCTTCTATAAATACCAAGACCTTGGATAGGAAAAGGGGCTGGGTTTTTTTCTCTATAATGCAAATACTCTGCCAAAATATAGAGAGATATACAGTAATAATATCGACTCGTGGACTAGGGGATTTTAGCCTCCGAACCACGTAAAAAGGAACGAGTGTTCTTAATATTTCATTCCGAGCATCCTTATGTGTTATTATCCTTATTACGGTTTATCCTTAAGCACTAATTTATTCCAACTAATTATGTAATATATTGTTGGCGAAAAACCGCGTCAACATACTTGTACTCAGAGTAATCTAACCGCCTGAGAAGATACTGTAGAAGCTTGCAACCACAAGCTTGCAATCCCCCTAATACAAAAGACTCGTGGACTAGGGTTCTTTTATAACTTGAACCACGTAAAAACATGTGTTCATATAGCTATTTCTTTAACCTCTTTTATAAACGTTGATAGCGAAAAAGGCACTCAACACTAAGGAAGCTCTAATGAATGGTTACTAGTACGGTTTGCTAAGTATACGAGATGCAAGTAATCTAGATTCAGATTAATATAAAGAGATAAAATTATAAATATCTTATTTATAATATGATATTTATTTAATTTAAAACTAATATTTTAAGATAAAGTTAATTTTGAATTAACTGATATTTATGTTGGAATAAATATCTTGTCTTAAAAGTTGATTAAATAAACAAACGAGAAAATTAGGGAAACCCTAATAGGGTTGGGTGATACACAATGTACATACAGTGTGTGGCACCTAACATCAGGGATTTTATCCCTGGGATTTGAATTTTGAATTTTAAATAAATTTGTTTAATCGGTTATTTAATTAGTCATTTTAAATATGATTTAAATAGACAATTAAATGAAAATATATAATCAGTTTTAATTTGAATTATATTTTAATCAAATAAAGATTATTTAATTAGATTAAATATCTTTATAAATCTGATATACGTGATATTCAGAAAATGATGGATAATCAGACAATCTCTCTTAAAAGCGATAGTTTTCTCTAAACCTGAAAACTATTCTAAACCTTCTCTCTATCAAAACTCCCTATATCTCATGTATTGAGTACATCTAGGGAGTCACATAAATCAACCTTTTGAATCTTACATGCCCACACACATCCTTGTGTGTTTGAGGATTGGTCTGGAAGATCAGGGTGTGAGATCTTAGAACACTAGATAGGAAGATCGCTCATTTATACAAAAAGACTCAAGGACACTTGATAGGCCACAAGAGGTAATCCCTGATCTATTTGTATGTGATTTAATATTTATATATGTATATGATCTTGGATGGTATTAATATTTATTAAAAAGGGTCCATATATTCCACTGCGTACCTTTGATTTGATCATTCAATACCAACAATTGGTATCAGAGCAGTCTATACATATATATTAAATATTGTGCGGGTTTCTTGCATTTGTTATATTCATGTTGATATATTTTTTGAATGTATGGTTGAATGATGGATCGTTAATTATATGGTGCTATTGGGTTAGGAATTTTAATTATTTTTCCTAGATCTTGTGTAAACCATAAAAGGCATAGGATTTTTGTAATTTTATTTCTTGAAATTTAAATTGAAAAATTATGTACACAAGAGGAAATTGGAAGGACTCGAGCCACCGACCATGGCAGTAGCCCGAGCCCTCTCGGCCACTTGCACGAAGCCACGCCTAGCCCCGCGCTAGCCTGCACACGCCCATGTCACCTGAGCCGAGACCATGCGCCTCCCTGGGCGCGCCCCAGCGCACCCGAGCCAAGACCCTAGCCTGCCTGCGCCTACGCCTGCGCACCCCTGCCTGGTCCCTGTGCCCTCCCCTATGTACCGCGCCTAATGCGCCTAAATGCACTGCCACCCATCTCGAGCTTGGCACGTTGTGTCGCCGACCCTAAGGGACCATTTTGGTGCCCAAAACCCTAAATCCTAAGTTGTTATAAAATATCTTTTATTTAATTAATTTTTAAATTATTTGAATTCAAAAGTTTAATTATCTTATTTTATTTTATTAGAAAATAAAATATATTTTAGTTGGTTGAGATATTTTAATGTCTTAAGTTTAAATAAATATTTTAATTTGATTATTTAATTATTTGAATTCAACAAAATTAAAAAGATTTAAAAAAATTGGTTATTTAATTAAACGTTAGTTTTAATTAAATAAATTAATTAGAAAATTTGTTTCTAATTAATAATTTGGGCAAAACAAAGTTCCTAAAGATTAGCAAGAAAGCCTAAAGGAGAGGATGAGCATTCTTGGAGAGTCTTGAAAGCTACATGGGCTTAGATTGCAATTTTATTTCTAATTTTTTATAAGGTTGTAAATCTTAGAAATACCCATTAGTACTCGTTTCATCATTTATTGTTTATTTATTTATTGTATTTATTTAAATAAATGCTCATTGATGTTTGATCGATAACATGATCATGCATTAGTCAATTAAATGTCATTCATGAAACCCCACACAGTTTCTCATTAATCATGCATTTTTTAGAAATATGATTATCTAGGACTGTTCTATTTGTTTATATGAATTGTTTTTGGTGAAATCGATTGCATGTAAACTACTAAGTATTAAATTAGTTAAAACTTTGTAACTCACACCATAATAAAGGCAATAGTTTTTTTATAGGCCTTTAAGATAACCAACTTTATGTAAAAAGCGTTTTAGTAAAGTTAGATAAATGTAATGGATAATTATTTAGATCACATTAATTATAGAAACAGACTCTTTTATAATTATGTTTTTTTGTAATTAATTACATTCATATGGTTGTTAATAAACTAGTAATTAATTTTGAATTAATTGATTAGTTTAATAAAAAAAACATTTAATTTAAAATAGTAAGTGGGAGAAAGTGAACATCTCAATGTGACATATGGTTTCCATTATTAGTACAACACCGTGAGATATGAATAGGGCCTTGAGGCAGCTTTGTTTCCGTCCCCCTAAGGAAGGATTCTAGACGTATCAATACGAAGGTTGGCTTCTTACGAAGATAGGATGAAGTGATGTATTTTAGGCTTGATCGACCCTAAGGCGACACTCTCTAAGTTAAGTCATGAAATCTGAAATAATGGGTTACACTTACAAAGATGTAATTAAGCTTTTGCGGTGGATAATTACATCTTGACCAAACCAGCGATACTTTATATTTAAAAGATAAAATAAAGAGTTATTTTAAGTTTTAAATTATGAAGATAAGATTGTCTTATAAGCTATCTGAATTTAACTTGACCGACCCTAAGGCGGCACTTTATTTGTTGGGTAGTTTTATCGTGGAAAAGTAAATGTTAATTTATGTGTTTTAATTGTTGCATTCATGCATCATGTTTACTTTCCAAAACATTGATATTTTTTTCAAATGATAATATTATTGTGTTTTATTTTCAATCATAAAATGTTGCCATCCAATTATTTTCCTATAACGTGCCCGGTAATGCATAAAAAGATTGATGATCATATAAAGAAAGTCAAATGGCTAAAGCGGATGAAGATGGATGGGCAAATTCAACTTTGTTCATTTTTCTGGCAAAAAATCTTAAACATATCTATAATGATAAGAGGTCTCCTCTTGTACCATCATGGGATGTAAGCAAAGAGAAACATGAGAAATATGCTAATTGGATGAGATCAAATCACATAGTGAGATTTCACTGTCTTAGTACCATGGAAGAGAAGCTAAGGAAAAATTTCGAACACATTGAATATGCTCGTGATTTGTGGGATGCTCCCTTTGAGGATTTACAGGCAAGACCACAATCACGAAAAAGGTAGATATTGCATGTAATAACTTTAGAATATTTTATTTATAATTTGATTATTCTTAAATTTTTTCTTTAGTCATGCAATTGAATATTTGGACTTTATCGCCTTCATTAAAATGAACGAACGCACAATAATTCAGAATTATTTAAAGTAGCAAAACCGCAAGGTAACAAAAGACAAAAAGTTTCAAACGAGGATGACACATATCATTGGCATCTTAGACTTGGTCATATAGGTCTAGATAGGATAAACTAGTTAATAAAAGATGGACATTTGAGAGAACTAAGAGTTGAAACTCTTCCGGTTTGTGAATCTTGTCTAGAAGGAAAAATGACCAAACGTCATTTCTCAGCGAAAGGCAATAGAGCCAAAGAACCTTTGGAGCTTGTACAAAGCAATGTCTATGGTCCAATCAATGTACAAGCAAGAGGTGGATATGAGTTTTTCGTCACTTTTATGGACGATTACTCAAGATATGGTCATACTTACCTAATGCTTAGGAAATCTGAAACCTTTGGTAAGTTTCAAGAATTCAAAGTTGAGGCTGAGAAGCAGTTACATAAGACTCTAAAGACACTTCGATCTGATCGAGGTGAAGAATATTTGGATTTAGAATTCAAAGATTTCTTGCTAGAGCATGGTATTCTATCCCAACTCACAACACCAGGAATGCCACAACAAAATGGTGTTTCTGAAATAAGAAACAGGACCTTGTTGGACATGGTCAGATCTATGTTAAGCTACTCTTCACTTCCTCTCTCATTCTGGGGATATGCACTTCAAATGACGACATACATTTTGAATGTAGTCTCATCTAAGACCATTAGCAAAACGCCACTGGAACCGTGGAATGGAAACAAACCTAGTTTGCACCATTTCTGCATTTGGGGCTATCCTGTTCATGTTCTTAGACCTAAATCAGGGAAACTTGAATCAAGGTCGAAAGTGTGCATTTTTGTTGGCTACGCTCTAGAAACAAGAGGTAGTTATTTCTGTAGTCCCTAGGATAGAAAGGTATTTGTTTCCACAAATGAAACCTTCCTTGAACATAACTATATGAATAACTATAAACCAAAGTGCAAGGTAGTACTGGAGGAACTCACAACTGATTCCTGGAAACCATGATTCTTGGAAAAGAAACTCCGATGCAACGTCGTAGTGGGAGGATTGTGAGACAACCTATTCGCTACAAATATGAGGAACATGTGCTTGTTTCTGATACAGACAAGGACGATCCATTAACCTTTAAAGAGGTAATGGATGATCCCGAAAATGAGAAATGGCAAGAAGTCATGAACCAAGAAATGGAATCAATGTATTCCAATTCTGTCTGGGAACTTGTGGATCCACCTGAAGATGTCAGGCCCATAGGGTGTAAGTGGATATACAAGAAGAAAAGAGGTGCATATGGAAAAGTTGAGACTTTCAAAGCGAGGCTTGTAGCCAAAGGTTACACTCAGAGAGAAGGTGTTGATTATGAAGAAACACTTTCTCCTATGGCCATGCTCAAATCCATTCGTATCCTCTTATCCATAGCGGCTGCCACTGATTATGAGATATGGCAAATGGGTGTCAAGACAACATTTCTAAATGGCTATCTTGATGAAGGTATCTATATGGTACAACCAGAAGGGTTCATAAAGAAAGGGGAAGATCAAAAGGTGTGCAAATTGTTGAAATCTATTTATGGATTAAAGCAAGCATCTAGATCTTGGAATATCACTTTTGATGAAACAATTAAAACATATGGCTTCGAACAGAATGTCGACGAAGCATGTGTGTATAAATACATCAAAGAAAAAGTGGTGGTTTTCTTAGTTCTTTACGTTGATGACATTTTGCTCATTGGGAACAATGTAGAGACATTGTCACATGTAAAGAAATGGTTAGTTGAAAAGTTCCAAATGAAAGATTTGGGCGAGGCGAGCTACATTCTAGGAATCCAAATCCTAAATGATAGGAAGAACAAGCTTTTGGCACTTTCTCAGACTATTTATATAGATAAGGTGCTTGAAAGATTCTCTATGGAGAATTCAAAGAAAGGTCAATTACCGACCAGACATGGAATTGCTTTCTCCAAGGAACAATGTCCCAAGGCACCTCAGGAGGAAGAGGATATGAGAAAGTGTCCCTACGCTTCAGCAGTTGGGAATCTTATGTATGCTATGTTGTGTACTAGGCCCGACATATGTTATGCAGTTGGGATCGTAAGTCTTTATCAATCAAATCCTGGTTTGGAACACTGGATTGCAGTAAAGCACATGCTCAAGTATTGTAGGAGAACGAGAGACTATATGATGGTATATTCAGGGGGTGAGCTAATCCTACTAGATACACTGATTCTGATTTTCAATCAGACAAAGACAGTCGAAAATCAACATCTGGGTCAGTGTTCACTCTTGGTGGAGGAGCTGTAGTCTGGAGAAGCATTAAGTAATCCACCATAGCTGATTCAACCATGGAAGTCGAATACATAGCAGCTTGTGAAGCAGCTAAGGAAGCAGTTTGGTTGAGGAAGTTCTACACTGATCTAAAAGTTATTCTATACATGAATACGCCACTAATCTTGTACTGTGATTGTAATGCCCCAAATTTCCTAATAAGGTTTAGGACCTTGATTAGGAGGCCGGGAGGGCCATAATTGATTTATTATAGTATTTAATGATTATATGCATGATGATGTAAATTATATTATTATATGATGGTGAATGCATGCATATGGGCTCATATGTTAATGATGAGGGCATTTTGGTAATTTGGCCTGCTGAGGGCATATTTGTAAATTGGGTGCATATTGTAATATTTGAATGAGATTTCATTATTATGGAGATATATTCGAGCTATACGACATGAGACGGTCATATCTAGTGGATTAGCGGTTTTGTCATAACGGGATCAATTTCGGGGTAATAGAAATGTTTATTTGGTGATGGATTGGGAGTATTTGAGATCAGGATGGAATTCTGGAAGTTTTGACTATAGTGTCCCCGGGGGTGTTTTCGGGACCCCGAGCACTAGGTTTTATTTGAGGTTACTTAAGCTTGAAGTAGCTTGTAAGTTAAGAACGTACGTTAGAAACTTCTCGTTCTCTCTCAAAACAGTCCGTTTTACCGTTTGAGCGTTTTCGAAGATATCTTGAGTTCTAGGAGTCAGAATCAAGCGAGGGTCGAGGCATAGCAATCCTAGGAAAGAATAGAAGCTTCTTAACCGAAGGATTTGACGGAAAACAACCCAATCAAAGGTACTTAAAGTTTAAGTTTTGAGTTATTCCGAGTTTCTAAGCTTTGAATTGATTTTGTGAATCGTTGAGTTTTCGGTTCGTTTGAACCTTGGGTTTTGAGGGTTTTGAGGCATTGGGAAGCTTGGGAACTTTGTTTAGATGATTGGGGAATGTTTAGGTGTGTTTTTGGGGACTTTGAAGTGTTGAAAACACGTTGGAGAATGGTTCTGGGTTGGGCGCCGCGGCCCTAGCTCGAGTTAGCAGGTGGCCTTACTGTTTCTCTGGGCGCCGCGGCCCTTGTGTGGGGCGCCGCGGCGCTTGCCTCTGGAAATCCTGGGGGCCGCGGCCCAAGGTGCTAGGGCCGCAGCCCTTGCCCTGTTTTCACCCCGTTTGCTCGTTTTGACCCCGGGAACTTAGCTATGGGCCTCGGGAGTGTCCCTACTACTTGGATTAGTTTGGATTGATCTCTTGGGGGCTAGATTTTGGTGTGAAACCTTTGATTATCATGTTATTGATGGTGTTTCATACTTGGTTATGATTAGGTGACCGCTAAGGGCTTAAAGGTTGATCGTTCTCAAGGATCGTTCTTAAATTGGTACTAGCTCGAATCTGAGGTAAGAAAACTGCACCCTGTGTATATGTGACATGCATGGTTATTATGGATGCATGTTGGTTGATTATTGAGCATGACGTGCATGGCTATTATGATGCATGTTGATTGGCTACTGAATATGACATGCATGGCTATGATTGATGCATGTTGGGTGATTAAATGTTGATAGCATAATGAATGCTTGGCAATCTTGCCCATTTACATATGACTGTTGTTGAGGCATGCTTGATGATTAAGTGGAATGCATGTGATGCATGAGAAACATGTGATTAGGGCATGCCATGAATGATGAATATGAGATTGGCCAGAGCTTGAGTCTCTGAAGTTGTGCATGATTATGATTATGCTGGAAACTGTTTAGTGAGCATGCTGAATGCCCTATTCTTGGATAACTGACATATGATATATGTTGAAAGCATTGCTTACTTGTGTATGGTACTGACTAATTAGTCAGGATCGACAACAGTGTTAGTATCAGCTGTGAGGCTGTGACTTATTTGTCAGGCTCGGCAGTGTTACTGGACACAGGTCAGGAAGCGCTGACTTCTTTGTCAGAACGGCCTTAGCGTGTATCACGCAAGCCAACAGAGATTAGATCTAATCGATTACTAGCATTGAATGACTCAAGGAGCATTAATGCCTGACCGACCCTGAGGGTCGATGAACAAACAGAGCTTGAAGGCTAGTGGCTTACCTATCAGCCACTCTCTCGCTAGAAAATAGAGCCTGGAGGCTAGTGGCTTACTTAATAGCCACTCTCCCGCTAAGAAACAGAGCTTGGAGGCCAGTGGCTTACCTAACAGCCACTCTCCCGCTAGAAAAGAGAGCTTGGAGGCTGGTGGCTTACCTAACAGCCACTCTCCCGCTAGAAAAGAGAGCTTGGAGGCTGGTGGCTTACTTAGCAGCCACTCTCCCGCTAGCAAGCAGAGCTTGGAGGCTGGTGGCTTACTTAACAGCCACTCTCCGGCTAGAATTGTGTGATGATCACCCATTGGTTTGAAAGCTTCATGTTCAGTGTGATTATAATGATAATCATTTGATAATGTTTATGAAAGTGTTATGTTTTCTTGCTAGGCTTCGGCTCACGGGTGCTATGTGGTGCAGGTAAAGGCAAGAGGAAGCTGGACCATCCTTGAGTTGGAGAGCTTAGGTGATGATGTGTACATATGCAGCTGCTCGACCGCCACGGCCGAGGTTTAAAGTGGAACTAGGGTTGAACCCTGTTTTGCCGCTTAGAACGGCTTGTAGTAAATATTTTCTGTAATAAACTCTGAATTGTACTTTCGGGATCCCAATGTATATATTAAACGTTCTAGTGAAACGTTACATCGTTACCAAAATGTTTAAACCCTAAACCGCTAGTCATACTTAGATCACGTTTTGGCCAAATGACTCGATTAGCGAGTTTAGCACTGTTTACAAGGCACACCGTAACGGTCCCAGGAGTTGGGGCGTTACAACTTGGTATCAGAGCGAGCCAAGGTTTATGGTTCCTGAAGACAAGCTGGGCATGTACACTCATCACTGAAGATAGCTTCACTCAGGGAATGGTAAATATTTCTGTAGCTATGTGTATAGCTGTTTGAATAAAATGTGAATGCTTTACCTGTACATTGTATTAGGGAGCATGAGATTCTGATAGAGCCTGGCTCTTGACTATATGATTATATGCTTCGTGAATATATATATATGTATATATGACTGTGATCATATGGTTACCTGCTCTGTGAATATATATATGTATAACTGTGTTATTGCATGCTGGGGTTAGAAGCATGGTTTGAGTATTGGAAGAGCAGGGAATATGAGTAAAGTATGAATGCCATGGGCATGCTTGCAGCACTGCAAGTAGATTATGATTGTGGGGTAGTAAGATTTATCCCGTGGGGAAAGCCTTGATATGGTTATTGTGACTAATGGGTCAAGTTATTGACTGCAGATTGAATCGGCAGGTTTATATTCAAGGCAGGTTATGAGGCCTGGTGATAGTTACACAGGGGCTGGGAGTTACAGCCAGGGTATTAGTTCTTCGTCTGCATCTCTGAATGTTCAGCAGACGCTTACAGATTTGCAATTAAGATTGCAGAGGCAGGAGGAAGAGATCAGGTATCTGAAGCACCAGTGGAGTCTGCTGTGGAGTACCTCTTCCTTTGCTATGCCAGGGGTGGCATCAGTTTCAGCTCAGCCTAGGGTTGAGAACAGGTGGGAATTGCTCTGTGAAAGATTCCTGAGGTTTTATCCTCCAATCTTTGAGGGAGGCTTAGATCCATTCAGAGCTGAGCAATGGATGGGTATGATCAGTTCCATTCTTGATAGTATGGGACTGGTGGGTCACGATAGAGTGATCTGTGCTACATGTGTACTGCGGGATGATGCCCGGACATGGTGGGAGGTAGTATCCCAGACACGAGACACAGCTGTGATGGAATGGAAAGAATTTAGGCAGCTGGTTAATGAGAAGTATTATTGTGATGTAGCTAAGACTGCCAAGATGAATGAGTTCCTGAATCTTGTTCAGGGCAATGTGTCAGTGACTGAATATGCTACCGAATTTGATGAGTTGGCCAAGTTTTCCTTAGACATGGTACCCACAGATATAGTTCGGAAGGAAAGATTTATTCAGGGGTTGAATCCTGGAATAGTTCAGGGCATTAGAGTTGCCCCAGTTTATGAAGTCTCTACCTATGCTCAGGTGGTAGAGAAGGCTCTTGCTGTTGAAAGCATCAGAGATGAGGAAAAGAGTGCCATGAGGCATGGAGCCAAGATAGTGGTACCTCCACTTATTGGAGCAAATAAGAAGAAAAGCTGGCAGACTCGTCCAGTATGCACGCGGTGCAAGAGGCGGCATTTGGGGGAATGCCGAGCAAGGTCATGTTTCACTTGTGGCATGGTTGGACATTTCAAGAGGGATTGCCCAAGCCAAGAGGCAGAGCGTGAGCTAAGGGGGATAGACAGCTCGATTCCAACTCGAGTGTTTATTCCAGAGCAATCAGAGTCTGAGTCTGAGACTAGCTCCTCGGGGATGACAGGTCAGTCTACTAGTTCCAAGTTGTGAATTATGTTGTTTGGCTTTGGCGCCATGTTATTCTTTTGCTGGTATGTATATAAAGAAAGGTATATGGATGGTAAATGTGGATCACATGGTTATGTTGCGATGGGAAAAGTAGCACGGTATTGGTGACCTAAGAGATAAGTTGAGTTATGGCAAGGTGATTGACCCAAAACGAGTTTGTTTTAAATATTTATACTCGCAAGCGCACGAATCGTATTTATAGAATAGTTTTCATGTAAGCAAGAGATCGAACCCAAAGGAGTTGACTAAAATCGAAAAAGAGAAACTATTTTAAACCAAAATTAATAAATTCTAACCTAGTTCCAAAGATTGATGGGATTTTTGTATAATAAAAATAAAAAAAAAGACAATAGTATAGAAATTAAAGACAATATATATAAATAAATAAAAGACAATATATATAAATAAAAGACAATATATATATAAATATAAATTAATAATAGAAATGAAGATGGTAAAATAAGATTATTAAGGATTAAAATCCACAAAATATAAGTTCAATAATATTTATAAGTACATTGATTCTCAAGTTTTAGTAATAGTTAAAATAAATCAAACTATCATTTTCCAAATAGATTTATAATTTTAAGCACAAATTACTTCTAAAAATATAAGATTTTTCTTCACTTTTCAAAATTATAATTTCAAAGTATTTAGTGTAAATCAATCTAATGAAATAACAAATAAATCAATGAACATTATTTATAAGGCAAAACATAATATTTTTGTTCTAAGCATGGATGTGTACAATTTAATGACACATCTTACACAAAGAATATTATGTATTTGCACTAATGAAGAACAAAGTTTAAATATGTGCTAACAATCCAAAATACATGATATTTAAGATGAAAGAAAATATTTGAAGAAGAAAATTCACAAACTTTATTGCACAAAATGGGAAATCAACATACAAAATAAACACTATCTAGTTACATAATGTTTCATCATGACCTTAATAATCTCAAAAAGATTAGAAACACATAACTAGAATAACAAATACAAACTAAAAATTACAAACATAAATAGGAAAATTTGGAGGATGAACCCCCAAATATTTCCTCTAAAAATACATAGAAAATAACCAAAAAAGAAGAAGAAGATGAAGAGAATAGAGAGGTTTTGAAATGTGTAGAAATTTTGGTATGGTAACCTCCCCTTCCAAAAATATGACCCCCTAAATGGTCTTGAAATACCATATTTATAGCCAAAATGGGATTATTAAAATAATCAATTTAAATTAATTAAATTGATTAAATTAAATTAATTAATTATAATATGGCAAATAAGGGTAAATTATAGGGTATAATAATTATGTTTTGGGGTAAAATGTTTGTATTTTTAGACAAAAGGGACAATGTTGGGCTCAATAAAATTGGGCATGCATGGGCTTGGGTTGATCTTGGTGTTGGCAGGTGTGAGGCGTGGGAAGCATGCAGCTTTGGCGTGAAGGCTGGAGTGTGGCAGGTTGTAGGCTGGCCCTTGGATGTAGCTGATGGAAGAGCATATATGCAAACTTCCCTCAAATGAATGATTTGGCTAGATGAAGGAAGTGCACCAGGAGGAAACGTGGGGTGCTGAAGCTGAAATTGGGTCTGGGCAAGTGGGCCTTGGGCCTAGGCAGGTGGGCCTGAATTGCTTGGAAAAATGCCAATTCCCTTTGCTATTCTTCACAAAAATGCCATCTTTTTTCATCATTTTCATTGCTTTTCAATAGCTAAAATAATACCACATCATTCCTACAAAATAAGTATAAATTAAGACATGATAAAATATTTTCAATTATAAAATATATAACAAAAGTTCCATGAAAATATTAATTAAAACTTAATTTACTTAATCATTTAAGCTCAAAATATAACATTTTTTTTACCACAAATTAAACTACAATAATTCAAATAATTAAACTACAATATATTACAATAAAATAACTATAAAAACACACAAAAAATATATAAAATCAAAATAAGACTAATAAATTCAAAATTACTTAAAAACTTAATAAATCAATTAAAAACTCAAGAATTAAGCAACAATTAGTACATAAGAAGTGGTAAAATAACTCTATTTTGTAGAGTTATCACACCCCCAAACTTAATATTTTGCTAGTCCTCAAGCAAAAGAAAAATTAAAAACACATTTTTTTTTTTAATTGGTGATATCAAATGTTTAACTAAAAAATTACATAATGGAAATAGTTCAAAGAAAATTATAAATAAAAGTAAAGCTTATGTAATTAATTAAAAAGTTAAAATTGTTTTCAAAATAGATACTTAACATACAAACACAAAAACTATCATCAAATTACCATGTGAACATTACACAAGCCTATGCAAACATAAATAAATTAAATCTCAAGAGATAATCAAGCAAATTCTAGTATTTTTCAATTTTTTTATTTTTTTTTAGATTTAAAGAATTTAATGTTTAAATAAACTATATCCAAATATCACAAATTTGAATATAATAAAAAAAATGATATATTATGAAAAATATATATTTAAACAAAACTAACTTAGAAATTAAAAGTAAAGCTTAATAATTATTTATATTTTTCTAAGAATTAAGAACAATTTCAATCAAAATTCTTATAATTAGAAAATGAAAATCACCAATTTTTTTCTCAAACAAAACAAAGAAAATAATTTTTTTTTTTTAACATTATATAACAAATTAAAAGAAATATTTGTTAAGAGAAAGGACTAAATTGCAAAGTAGTTAATTTTTCAGGGTAATGAGATAATTATGGGTAATTGATTAATTATGAATTAATTAACTATATAGTTTTTATTTTGAAAAACTATAGGTTAAAATTAATATTAATCATGTTTGGATTTATATAAAGAGAGAAAATAATAAATATATTATTTATAATATGATATTTATTTATTTTTAAATTGATATTTTAAGATAAAGTTAATTTTGAATTAACTGATATTTATGTTGGAATAAATAAATAAATGAGAAAATTAGGACAACCTTAATAGGGTTGGGCGACACACACTGTACATACAGTGTGTGGCGCCTAGCATCAGGGATTTTATCCATGGCATTTGAATTTTGAATTTCAAATAAATTTGTTTAATTAGTTATTTAATTATTCTTTTTAAATATGATTTAACTAGATAATTAAATGAAAATATCTAATCAGTTTTAATTTGAATTATATTTTAATTAAATAAATATTATTTAATTAGATTAAATTTCTTTATAAATGTGATATACGTGATATTAAAAAAATGATGGATAATCAGACTCTCTCAAAAGCGATAGTTTTCTCTAAACCTAAAAACTATTCTAAACCTTCTATCTGTCAAAACTCTCTAGATCTCACGTGTTTAGTACATCTAGGGAGTCACATAAATCAACATTTTGAATCCTACGTGTCCACACACGTCCTTGTGTGTTTGAGGAATGGTCTGGAAGATCAAGGTGTGAGATCTTAGAACACTGGATAGGAAGATCGTTGATTTATACAAAAAGACTCAAGGACACTTGATAGACTACAAGAGGTAATCCCTGATCTATTTCTATGTGATTTAAAATGTTGACTGCGTTTTTAGCCAACGACGTGAGAACGTCAATTACGACAAGCCTTCAAGAGCTCCTAGAACGTCAATACAATGTTCGATCGGACATGTTTGGGAGGTGCCAAGGAGGTTGCCTCAATATTGTTCAAGGTGAGGTTCCCTCAATGTTGTCCAAGGTGAGGTTCCCTCAATGTTGTCCAAGGTGAGGTTCCCTCAATGTTGTCCAAGGTGAGGTGCCAAGGTGAGGTGCCAAGGAGGTTGCCTCGGACCACCTTGGTCCGAGGAGAAGCCAAGGAGATTGGTTCAAGGAGGAACATGGCATGCTAGAGGAGAGTGCCATGTTAGAGGAGAGAAGTGCATGTCCTACCACCATGCACGTTCAACCCACCAAAAACATGTCCTACCACCATGCATATCCTACCACCATGCATGATCAACCAGCACTTGCATGGGTAGTGAGTAGGAGGTGGACCAACTAGCTAGAGGAGACTAAGTCAGACACAACTCCAACAACATACGCGGGAATCTCTCATTCTTCCCACAAATAGGGGGTTTGTTACATTTTGAATTTTGAATGTTTAAATGTAATAAATATTATAAAATATCCCTATTATAAGGGGATATCAGTTGAGGATCCCAGGCCTATAAATAGAGAGCTTATGGGATGAGAGAAGGGGCTTCTTCTGCTTCTTCTTTCTAGAGAGAGAAAATTGGGTCTGTCTATTCTAGAGAGAGAAAGTGCTGAAATTAGAGAGAATTCTTGTATTTTCACAATCTATACTGAAGAAACTCAGTTGGCTCAGTCCATCTGATCTTGAGTATAGGTCTATAAATTACAACTCTAAGTGGATTAGGCTATTACCGACAATTGGGGCTGAACCACTATAAAAATCTCTTGTGTGTTCTTTATTTTTTTTATTATACCGTCTGTGTCGTTTACATTCTCTTGAAGGCTTGTCGTAATTGACGTTCTCACGTTGTTGGCTAAAAACGCAGTCAACAATATGTATATAATCCTGTCTGGTATTAATATTTATTAAAAATTGTCAATATATTCTGCTGCGTACCTTTGATTTGATCATTTAATACCAACAGATCATACATATATAGATATATTAAATAACACATAAAAATAATAGATATTATCTCACGTAGCCTATCAAGTGTTCGTGAATCTTTTCGTATAAATCAACGATCTTCCTATCATTTCTGAAAGCTCACACCTTAGCCTTGCAAGTCAATCCTCAAACACACAAGGACGTGTGTAGGCATGTAGAATTCAAATGTTGATTTAGACTCTCTAGATGTACTCAACACATGAGATCAAGAGAGGTTTGAGTTGAGAGAGGCTATAGAAATTTCTAGAATTTCAGGTTTAGGAAATTCTATCGTTTCTTTCTTGGGAGAGTCTTATAGTCAAAATCAACATATTAAACTTCTTTTGAAAGTATCGATTCTTTCAGATTTATAAAGATAATTAACTAATTTAAATAATTTTTATTTTATTTATAATAAAACTAACTAGTTACAACTTATTTAATTATTTAATTTAAATTATATTTAAATATACTAATTAAATAAACAAATAAATTTGAAATTCAAAATTCAAATCTCAGGGATATTTTCAATCCCTGGGTGGCACCACACACTCTCACTGTACAGTGAATGTGTCGTGAGCCACATATAGGGATTTCTTTGATTTTTTCATTTGTTTATTTAATTAATATTTAGATAATATATTTATCCCAAAATAAATATTAGTCAATTCAAAATTAATTTTATCTTAAAATATCAGTTTTAAATAAATAAATAAATATCTTATTATAAATAAGATAATTATTAATCTCTCTATATATTAATCCAAACATGATTAATATTTATTTTAACATATAGTTTTTTTTAAATATACAGTTAAATAATTAATTAATTCACAATTAATCAATTGCCCATAATTATCACATAATTATTTTCTTGCCCCGAAAAATTAATTCGTTTTGCAATTTAGTCACTCTCTCTACAAATCTTCCTTGTGACATCCTTACATTGACAGTGTAGGACAGAGGTGACTTAGGGACCATGAACTTATAATACGAAACTCTAATAAATCAGATTATTCATTAAACTATTTAATCTAATAATCTTATTTATTAATTACATGATTACTCCACTATAAATATGGAACTTCACTCTAAGTATTTATAGAATTATATTTACAGAGTTTTCTTTGTAGACCATTGATATAATCAATAAATGTAGTTATGTCCTCCAATAATTGGTTCAATAATTAAAGGTGGTCGGTAATTACCATTTTAACCTTCTAATTACCTCTTGTTCCTTAAGTACCATTAATTCACTAGCTAATAATGAATCTATAATCAAATTATGGATTTGAGCTCAATAACTATTCAGTTCTAAAATTAACCTTCAAGGGAACCAATATTCGATCCGTTAGGAAAGTATGGATTCCATTATTGTCAATCATGTTCCCAGCCATTCATGGTATTGAATCTCTAAAAAAAAATCACTAGTCTCATTACACTAAGAAACCTTAATGAGCGAACCAAAAGATCCAATAAGCACAAACAAAAGTTCATGACTACCTAGGATTTAGATTGATCTATGAATGATCATCTATTATGATAATAATTAAATTTGTATGACAAACGGTAAGCTTATAAAGATAGTCATATATAATATCTATTATATACAATACATTTACTATGATGTCTATCTACATCAGTAAATGTTAGGAACGAGTTTCCTAATACGCAGCGGAATGGTGGTGTGGTTGGCCCAGTGTACAACAAAAAATTTGTAACATATTTAAACTACCTTTAAATATGTGGATCCATTAATAAACATACATTAATCATAAACAAGATAAGAATAGAATTCATACCTCTTGCAGCCTATCAAGTATCCTTGCTATCTTTTCGTATTTAGAACGATCTTCCTATCCAAGCCGCTCCCACGTACTCACACCAAAATCTTCCAAAGTGTTCTCTACACCTTAAGAAATGTGTGGGCACTTAGAGAATGAAGGATAGTTTGTTTGTGATTCTACTTGATGTACTCAACACATGAGATCAAGAGAATAGGCCTGAGAATTGGTTCTTTATTTTCAGGGAGAAAAAACTATCGTTCTATTTTTCACAAAGCGAATGTTCAGAGTTGTCTCACATACATATCTGAATATTTTTCTGATTAGTCATACTTAAAAGAAAATATCCAAATTTTATAAAATAAATCTGTAACCATTTTACAATTTACTTTTTAATTAATTAATTATTCTATTAATGAAAAAAATCCAAAAACCAATTTTTGAATTATCCATTAATTAATTAATCAAATAAATAAATAAAAATGAAAATCCCATCCCTGAAAATTGCCCTACACGCCACACATAGTGCATGGACTGTGTGTGAACGTGTAGCCTTCCTAATTTTTAGGGATGTTGGTTTTTCAATTTTTATTTAATTATTTATTCAAACTACTTTGTCAGATAAGATCTAACAACCTGATAACTAATTCAAATTTGAATTCAAATTAATTATCTTTTTAATTAATTATCAAATATAATTAATTATTTGAATAAATATTAATCTTTTAAATTCAAATCCAATTTGAACTTATCAGATTATTGTCTCCCACTCAAATAAAGATATTTAATTAATTCTACCAATTAATTAAATCCAAAATTTTCGAAAATAAATATTTAATTTATTATAATTTTGAAAATTATAATTAATTAATTAAATTTCAAAATTAATTTAATTATTTAATATAATTTCGAAAATTATACAATAATTAAATATTAATTAATTTTGTTAACTACAACTAATTTGTAATTAATTAATTAATCGCTATTATCATATAATTGCATATTTGGCCTGAAGAACAAATTTCTTCTTAAATATGTATTTAAACTATTTTCCCTTCATATCAACTCTTACCTTGAACAGTGTTGATAGAGCCGCTATGGGGACCTATGGACCTATAATTCCAAGCTCCAATAAATTTGAGATTATTAATTAAACTCTTTAATTAAATAATCTTAATTTATTAATCTCATGATTATTCCACTATAAATATGAGACTGCACTCTTGTAATTATAGGCATTTCATTTACTGAGTACTTTATAATCATAAAGCGTCCATTGATATAATCATTGCATACAACTTGACCCTCTAATAATGGTTCATAATTAATCGGGAATAAAATTACCGTTTTACCCTTTTAATTATCTCTTGTTTCCTTAAGTACCATTGACTCTACTAGTGAAGGTTAATTCATAACTAAATTATGAATTTGAGCTCAATAACCTTTCAGTCCCAAAAGTCAACCCTTAAGAGAACCATCATTCAATCTCTTGCGAGAAGGCATAGATTCCATATCTGTATACTATGTCCCCAGCCATCTACATTAATGAGTTCCCAAAACAAAAGTTTCTAGCCTGATCATTCTGACAGACCCTAACAAGTGAATCAAAGAACTCATATAACATAAACAGGAGTTCATAGTAACTTCATGATTAAGATCTATTTGTATATGATCATCAGTTGATATATTTAATTAATACTTCGAAACGGTATTTAACTAAGTATTAATAAACATATCTGGTCCAGTTCTATATATTCTCTAATATATAAAGCACCTCCACTAAAGTATCCTACCACACTAGTAATCCAGATCTAGATCACATGTATTCATAATACTAGCGGACCGTACTTGCAGTAATTAATCTAAAGATTCCATAACTTTATTTTACTGCAAACTATTCAAGTTCATTTATCTCAAACGCAATCCTCCTGTACCAATACATATTTGAGATCACATATATGAACTTAGGAATTTTCTTGATATTTACTTAATATTATCACAGAATAATATAGTCCATAAAATATATGCATAACAAATTCAATTCATTTATTTATTTCATAAAAACAATGTCTACTACATATGCTTTCAGGGCACATTTCCAACAGTAAATTGAATCTAGACTACTTGCATCCCGTATGCTTAATAAACCATACTAGTAACCATTCATTAAAGATTCTCTACTTTAATATGTTACTGACTATTTTATTAATTGTATATGATCTTAATTCTCTCATACTAATACAAGATCATATTCTCATACATGAATATGGAATTTTCTTGATATTCATGTAAATTATTTTAATAATAATTATAACATTCAAATATAATAAAATTGTACTTATATTTAAATCATTAAAATGTCTTCAGATACTTTTATGGCAGAAATCCTAACACTAAGTTGGTGTTAAAATAAACAACAAGGCACTACAATCATATTAATTAAAACAATTAGGGTGCCAGGTTGGTGTTACAAACAAAAATCTACTAAAATGGTATTAATTAAATAATAAAATACTAAAGAAATATTATGAAACACTAGAGAGTATTAAACCTTTTTATTAAATCATAGAATCTAATTGTAAATTTAGACATCTTAAGTTATTTTATAGCATTATCCCCTCTAATTAGGATGGCTTAGTTGTATGTTTTTTTAGGGTTTATACTATTTTGGACTCTGTATTTTGTAAAAATATCAGTTTGAATTCTATATTTTTTAAATTTTCATTTTGAACCCTATGTTTTGTAATAGTACCAGTTTGAACTCTGTATTTTGTAAGATGTTACAATAAGGACCCTAAACTCGAAATATTTTAAGTATGATGACCAAAATACCCTTAATTATAATAAAGATTTATACCATTTTGGACCTTATGTTTTGTAAAAGGTTCAAATTAGGACCCTAAAACCGATTTTAGTCAAAATAAATTTTAATATGACAAAAATATCCTTACATCTATGAATTGATTAATTAATTAAAAAACAAAAAAAAATTTATACTCAAATTAAAACATAAAAAAATATTACTAATTTTTAAAATATATTTTAAAATAAAAAAAACTAAAACATACATTTAAATTATAAAAAAATTGTATTTTTTAATAATTTTAATTTATTTTTCCTTACAAGATTCTCTCTCAAGAGTAAGTATCCCGAGATGAGCACCTAATTATGAAAAAGAAAAAAATAAAGAAAAATGTATTAATATGTAATAAACAAAAATAAGTTTGAGGAGCTATATTTACACCCCATAAAATAATATATACCTTAAATTTCAAGACAGATTAAACCAACTTGAAATGTATGTTCGTAAAGAAACAGTTCAAAGAGTTAATTTAATTAAACACATGTGTATATATAATATATATATATATATATATATATTATCAAATGAGTACATGCCATCAATATTGGTGCCACGCCACCAGTTTGGATCGAGATGGAGAGTTAGTTCGAAAGGTTTGGATCGTGACCAAAAGTTGATCCCAAAAGATCGACGGAAGGTTACTTGGATAATACTGTTGGTGTCAACTCGAATAATGGTGTAGGCTTGAAAGTCTATATTTGAGAGAGACCAAGTAGTTTCATTTAAATAATTAAAGCCTACATTTTTGGGTTTAGTTGTGTATTTGTTTACTCAACCCAATTTATATAAGATTCTATATATTTCAAATTTAAATTATATGTTGTTGTAACTTCCCTAAAAGTGTGTGGAGAAATATTTGAACTCAGTCTATATATATTGTTATATTATTTTATAATATAATATAATGTAATATTATTTTATATCATAATATGATGTTTTAGATTAAATAAATGTGACAAAGAATGTCACATATTGTAACATATAATAGAGAGTTATAATATTTAGATATATAAGATACAAATTTGTAACTTCCAAATATTACCATTTATTGTGTAAATTTGGTGTTACACAACATTGAGATGAATTTCATAAAGCCATATGAAAAATGGCTGTTAGAGATATGATTTTAATCCCAATAATGTATTTTGGGAGTTACAAAATCATTTGGGAGGGTTTGGAAGCGTTTGGAAAAACAACACATTTTCAAGTGCTGAAACTGGGCTGTGGCCACGGCCACTGAATGATGGTGGCCACGGCCTGGGGGACAGAGAGCAGTGGCCACGGCCACTGATGTCCCTGGCCACGGCCACAAGTGCATTTCAGGCTATTTTTTCAGTGTTTTCCAAAAGTGTTGAATGGTTCCAAAAATCCAAATAACTCCCAAATCTCATTTTTAATTCCATATTAATCCAATTAAACATTGGTAAAAGCCATGGGGGTTGGTGGAATTTGAAATTAAAAGGGTGTCTCTAAACTCTATAAATAGGAGCCTATAGCTCACTTGAAAAGCACAACATTTCTATCAATTAGAGCACTTGGCTAGAAACACCTTGAGGCTTGATAATTCCAGAAAGCATTTCCTATAATCTGTGAGAGATCCCTTAGTGCTTGAGTTAGGGGAAATAAGCTTTTGGACAAATGTTTCAAACCTTATTCAAGTTGGTGATCCCCAACACTCTTCACTTTGGTAGTGTGAGTGAGAGTTATTTCTATTTTGTTTTCTTGTTCTTTCTTTCTATTCTATTTCTCTTCATCTTCATATTCTTCTCTTTTGTTTATTTGTATTTCTTGTTTTGAGTTGTAATCTTCTTTTCTTTTTGTTTCAAACAATTCATTTTATTTGTATTATTTTGCATAGAGTTGTATTTCTCTATTTCTCTTCTTCTACTTCTTCTTTTATTTATTTGTATTTTCAGTCATAGAGTTGTAACTCTTTTTAATCAATCATTATTTATTTGTAATATATTGCATAGAGTTGTAATATTCTTACCTATTTCCATTAAGACAAAATAAGTTTTCCTAACATTCAAAAGCTTATCCATTTGTTTGTTTCAATGGAAGGTGAGACCATCAAAATGATGAATCAAGACCTAGTGAGGTTGGATAGGTTTGATGGGTCCAATTTCACTAGGTGGCAAGACAAGGTGAGATTCCTTTTGACTACTCTCAAAATCGCCTACATTCTAGAATCCACTCTAGAACTTCTCCCAACACCATCTGACAAGGACACTCCCGAGGAGGTGTGATAACTCTACAAAATAGAGTTATTTTACCACTTTTTATGTGCTAATTGTTGCTTAATTCTTGAGTTTTTAAATAATTTATTAAGTTTTTAAGTAATTTTGAATTTATTAGTCTTATCATGATTTTATATACTTTTGTGTGTTTTTATAATTATTTTGTTGTAAAATGTTGTAGTTAATTATTTGAATTATTATTGTTAAGTTAGTGGTAAAAAAATGTTGTATTATTGAACTTAAATGTAAAATATAAATTAAGTTATAATTAATATTTTCAAAGAATTAAATTGATTTATTTTATAATTTAAAATATTGTATTATGATTTATTTTATATTTATTTTGTAGGGAATTTATGCTCTTGAAAAGAAAGAAAAATGAAGGACAATATGACATTTTCAAGAAAGCAAGACAAGAAAAAATGTGGCATTTTTGCCTTCTCTCTTAGGCCCAAAGCAGCTTCCAGGCCCAATGCTTCACCCATTCCGCAGCCTGCCTCTCTTCTCACCAGCGCGCCAGGTGGCGGCATATCTTCGCGCCACGCATCCTCCACTCCCAACTGAAGCTTCCCTCCAGCAGCTCCTTCGGTTCCCTGCTTCATCACCCAGCTCCTTCCATCACCCAGCCGCATGAAGCCAAGGCCCAAGTCGCTGGCCCAATTCCACCAGGCCCGCCTGCTACAGCACCCTTCAGCCCACTTCTCCACTCCTGCGTCTGGCACCAAGCAGCCATCACACCTCTAGGCCGTACACAACATGATGCACCCACCAAAGCTCCCCACGCCCAGCAGCCTTCACAGTCCAAGAGCCCCTTTGCCCAGCTACTTAATTTGCCTTGAGCCCATAAATTACACATTGTCTCCCTTGTCCCTTTGTCTCAAAAATGCCATATTTTTTTACCCTATTTTCTACACATTTTACCCCAAAACATCATTATTACACCATATAATTTATCCCTATTTGCCATATTATAATTAATTAAATTAATTTAATCAATTTAATTAATTTAAATTGATTTTTTTAATACTCATTTTTTGGCTATAAATAAGGGATTTTGGGTGTCAATTTGGAGGAGAGGTTACCATACCAAAAATTCTACACATTTCAAAACCTCTCTATTCTCTTCATCTTCTTCTTCTTTTTGGTTATTTTCTATGTATTTTTAGAGGAAAAATTTGGGGGTTCATCCTCCAAATTTTCCTATTTATGTTTGTAATTTTTAGTTTGTATTTGCTATTCTAGTTATGTGTTTCTAATCTTTTTAAGATTATTGAGGTGATGATGAAACAATATGTAACTAGATAGTATTTATTTTGTATGTTGATTCCCCATTTTGTGCAACAAAGTTTATGGAATTTTCTTCTTCAAATATCTTCTTTCATCTTAAATATCATGTATTTTGGATTGTTAGCACATATTTACACTTTGTTCTTCATTAGTGCAAAAACAAAATATTCTTTGTGTAAGATGTGTCATTAAATTGTACACATCCATGCTTAGAACAAAAATATTATGTTTTGCCTTATAAATAATGTTCATTGATTTATTTGTTATTTCATTAGATTGATTTACACTAAATGTTTTGAAATTATAATTTTGAAAAGCAAAGAAAAATCCTATCTTTTTAGAAGTAATTTGTGCTTAAAATTATACATCTATTTGGAAAATGATAGTTTGATTTATTTTAACTATCACTAAAACTTGGGAATTAATGTACTTATAAATATTATTGAACTTATATTTTGTGGATTCTATTATCTTAATAATCTTTCTTTTACTATCTTGATTTCTACTTTTAATTTAGTTATATATATTGTCTTTAATTTCTTTATTATTGTCTCTTATTTAATTTTCTTGTCACAAAATCTCTTCAATCTTTGGAGCTAGGTTAGAATTTATTAATTTTGATTTAAAATAGTTTTCTTTTCGATTTTAGACAACTCCTTTGGGTTCGATCTCGTGCTTACACGAACATTATATTCCATATACGATTCGTGCGCTTGCGAGGTATAAATATTTAAAACATACCTGTTTTGGGTCCATCAAGGTGGAGAAAAGAAGGAAGAGGGAGGAGGACAATGTCCTTTGTAGGGGTCATATCCACAACGCCCTTTCTGATAGGCTCTATGACCTCTACACCAAGACCAAATCGGCCAAGGAGATATGGGATGCACTTGAGAAAAAGTTCAAGGCGGAAGAGGAAGGTACCAAAAAGTTTTTGATATCTCAATACTTTGATTTCAAATTTTTTGGTAATAAACCTATTCTTCCTCAAATTCATGAATTGCAAATAATTGTTAACAAACTGAAAGTTTTAAAGATTGAGCTTCCCGAGGCCTTTCAAGTTGGTGCTATAGTGGCTAAATTGCCACCAACTTGGAAGAACTATAGGAAAATAATCCTTCATAAAAATGAAGATTATTCTTTGGAGGAAATCCAAAAGCATATTCAAATCGAAGAGGAATCGATATGTAGAGATAAACTTGTGGAGGGTCTAATGAAGAGACTTCCAAAGCAAATGCGGTGTCACAACCAAAACATCCCAAAAACAAAGGGAAAAAGGGTAACGAGAAACCTTTGGGTCCAAAAACCAACCCAAACAAGTTTAAGGGCGAGAAAGGTCATTGCTTTGTGTGTGGGAAAAATGGTCACTATGCTAGAAAGTGTAGGCATGGAAAAGACCAACAAGGACCTAAGGTGAACGCAACTCAAGAGGAAAACATAGTTGCTACCCTTAGTGAGGTGAATGCGGTCCAAGGCAAGGTGAAAGGGTGGTGGTATGATACATGAGCCACCGTCCATGTCACCTATGACAAATCATTGTTCAAGACATTTGAAGAGTCAAAGGGCAACCATGAGATTCAAATGGGCAATGAGGGCAAATCCAAGGTACTTGGCAAAGGTACCATTGAAGTCTTTTTCACCTCCGGCAAGAAAGTTACATTAGTGAATGTACTTTATATTCCCGAAATGAGTAGAAACTTGGTAAGTGGTGATTTTCTTGGCAAGCCCGGCATTAAAGCCATTTTTGAGTCCGGTAAACTTATACTTACCAAATCAAATGTATTTTTGGGAAAGGGGTACTCTTGTGAGGGTATGGTTAAATTGTGCACCAATGATGTAACTTTCAATGTTATCAATAAAAATGCTAATTCCGCCTATATTGTTGAGTATGATTCTTTATTTTTGTGGCATCTTAGACTATCGCATATAGGTTTTTCAACCATGAAAAGAGTAGTAAAATGTGGTATGATTGCATGCAATATTAAAAACTATGGTAAATGCGAAACATGTGTTAAGGCGAAAATGATTAAGAAACTATTTCCTAGTGTAGAAAGATCATCTAATTTACTAGATTTAATCCATAGTGATCTTTGTGAATTAAATGATGTTTTAACTAGAGGTGGTAAAAGGTATTTTCTTACTTTTATAGATGATTCTAGTAGATATACCTATGTGTTTCTTTTAAAGCATAAAGATGAAACTTTTGATGCTTTTAAATTGTATAAATTAGAAGTTGAAAATCAACTAAATAAAAAGATTAAGGTGCTAAGAAGTGATAGATGAGGAGAGTACTTCTCTAATGAATTCAATACATTTTGTGAACAAAATGGTATAATTCATGAGTGCACTGCATCTTATACACCACAACACAATGGTGTTGCCGAAAGGAAAAATAGGACTTATCTAGAGATGATAAATTCTATGTTGGTGTTTTCTAAGTTGAACTTCAACTTATGGGGTGAAGCGCTTTTAACCGCTTGTCACATTCTTAATCGAATACCGATGAAGAAAAATGAGATATCTCCATATGAGTTATGGAAAGGAAGAAAACCCAACATAGGGTACTTCAAAGTGTGGAGGTGTCTTGCATATTGCAAGAAAAACGAACCTAATAGAACAAAGTTAGGTTCAAGAGCCATAAAGTGTGCTTTTGTTGGTTATGCCAACAATAGTAAAGCTTATAGGCTATTAGACTTAGAGTCTAATATTGTGATTGAATCTAGAGAAGTTGAATTTTTTGAGAATATGTTATGTGACAACAATTCCCAAGCTTCAACATCTCTAAAGGAGAATTTGTTATATGAGAACAATTCTCAAGCTTCTACATCCAAAGTTGATTTTCAAGAGGAGAATTCTCAAAATGATGTAAAGCAACCCTCTAAACCTAGAAGAAGTCAAAGGCTTAAAAATCATAAAAGTCTAGCAGTGGATGAGATAGATTCTCAACGAATTTCATTCTACATGGTAGAAGGAAATAGAGAGGAAGTTATTAGGAAAATTCCTATTGTACTTCTCGTTGAGGATGATCCTACGACTTATAGAGAAGCTATGCAATCGAGAGATGGTGCATTTTGGAAAGAAGCCATCAATGATGAGATGGATTCCATTCTTTCCAATAACACTTGGGAATTGGTAGACCTCCCACCGGGTTCTAAGCCAATTAGGTGTAAGTGGGTATTTAGGAGAATATACCACACTGACGGCACTATCCAAACCTTTAAAGCTAGATTAGTAGCTAAAGGGTTTAGGCAAAAAGAGGGTATCGATTATTTCGATACTTATGCGCCTGCTGCAAGAACAACTTCTATAAGAATTTTGTTCGCTTTAGCTTCTATACACAACTTGTATGTTCATCAAATGGATGTCAAAATGGCATTCCTTAATGGTGACCTCAATGAGGAGGTCTATATGGAACAACCCGAAGGGTTTGTCCTTACCAAAATATGAGCATAAAGTGTGTAGACTTGTAAAATCCTTATATGGATTGAAACAAGCTCCTAAGCAATGGCATGAGAAATTTGATCAATCCATCATGTCTAATGGGTTTAGACATAACAATGGAGACAAGTGTTTATATTCCAAAACTTGTAAGGGATATGTGATCATTCTTTGCTTATATGTGGATGACATGCTTATTCTAAGTAATAGCATGAAAGGGATAGAAGAAACGAAGAGGTTTCTATCATCAACCTTCAAGATGAAAGATCTTGGAGAATTTGACACCATACTTGGTATCAAAGTAAAGAAAATCTGTTGGGCCCTTCGTGGCCCCGTTAGCTGGCTTGCCAATCAACTCACCCGCCTTCCAACTGTCAACAGCCCGCGACGAATGACCCGTTCATCCTTTTCTAAAGCACATGACTAAGAGGGAGAAGGTCCTTAAACAGAGAAAAAGTTTTCCTTAACCCGGGGGGAATTACAAGAACAAGACTTGTTTATACTTTGGTCATGTTACAAACCCCAGACGACGACGGATACTAAGACAACTGGGATTAAAGAAGGATTAAAAGATTGATTTCCTGCCAAGGTTTGCATTAGGGCAAGCCTACTATGTTGAGAAAGTATTGAACAAATTTAACCATCTCAAGGTTAAAGATGCCAATACTCCATTCGATTATAGTGTAAAACTAGAGAAGAATGAAGGAAGAGCGGTGGCTCAATTGGAGTACGCTAGTGCTATAGGGAGTCTAATGTACGCTGCCTAATGTACTAGACCTGATATAGCATTTGAGGTAAGTAAACTTAGTAGGTTTACAAGTAATCTAAGTGTGGATCACTGGAAGGCAATTGGAAGAATCCTAGGTTATCTCAAGAAAATCAAAGGACTAAGCCTTCATTACTCCAAATTTCCTTCAATCTTAGAAGGATATACAGATGCAAGTTGGATATCCAATCTTGGGGACAACTTGTACACAACTGGTTGGGTATTTTGTAACACCCCAATTTGCTAATAAGTTTTAGGACCTTGATTAGCGTGCCTGGAGGGCAATAAGTGAATTAATATGATAATATGTGAATTTAAATGAATATGTGATTAGAATGCATGTTTAGGCGGTATAAATGTGCATGTGAGCCCCGTTTGCATGATAGGGGTAAATTGGTAATTTTAGCCCGTTAAGGGCATAAATGTGATAATTGTATTATGTGGTTTGTATCACGTGAGTGTGGTGATATTAATGTGATGCACGTGCCGAGACGGTCCTAGAGAGCTAGTTAATTTAAAAGTCACAACGGGGTTAACTATCCGGCTCGGGAGGAGCCTAGGTGTACTTTGGGGATTTTGTAAATTGAGTTCTTGTGAGTTAATGGTAACTGGTAATTTGGTAACTTGTGTAACTGCTAGTAACCACTGAGAGTAACAAGTTTGGTTGAAAGGAATGGTAGAATTGTAATAGATAAGAAATGACAAAAGAGCCCTTGAGGTTTAGTTAGGAAGGGATAATTAAGGAAGGGTAAAATGGTCCATTGGCTAAGAAGAGATAAGCATGAGCTGAAGGGAAAAATCATTCACGTTATTCTCATTTGGGCAATTGGGTTTATGCTGAAATTTGGGGAGAAAGCTAGAAGAAAAGGGAAGAAGAGGAAGATTGAGGTTGGAAGACCTAGGAAGAGAATTGAGGGAGTTTGGGGCAATCAAACTCGAATTTGAGCAAGGATTTATCAAAGGTAATAGTTTGAACTCTGTTTTTGTTGAAGTTAAGCTTGAATTTACAGAGAATAAGTGTGGGAACCTAAAGGAAATATGGCTGGTTTTACTTGGAAAATTCAGTTAGGATAATCAAAAGGAAAGGGGCTTGGAGCTGGAATTGGGAGGAGTTCAAGCTAAGTTTGATTGAGGTAAGAATCCTTAGCATGTTTAATTTTCGTATCTGGTGTGGTTTAAGATTTTAGAGGCATGATTTATAGTTTTCAAGCTCTGGTTTAAGTCTTGGAAGCCATAGTTTAAGTTTTAGGAATTTGAAACTCAAGATGGGTTTTTGGGTGTGATTGTGTGATTGGGGTTGTTTATGATGTTTATAGGTTGTTAAAGGGTTCATTTGGGGTTTTGAAATGATTTTGGGACTTAGGTACTTGCTTGGAATGATTTGGAATGGTTTTAGCTCGGGAAAAACGCAAGAGAAAACCCAGAATTCTGGGTTCGCGAAGGAGCGTCATCGCGGCCCTGTTCTTGGGCGCTGCGGCACGAGGCTGTTTCTGGGAAGGAGAAATGCTCTCTGACTTGCTGGGCACCGCGGCCCTCTATGGCAGCGCCGCGGCGCTAGGCCATTTTCAGAACATGGAATTTTGCAATTTTGAGTTTTTGCTCCGGGGGTTCGGGGGATGTTTCCAATGTATTGTTTTAGGAAATTTGGGGATTCCGAGAGTGTGGGATTGGTCCCGGGAAGTGGTTTTGGATTGGTTAGCATTAAAGGGTGTTTATATGTGTTGTGACTAGGTCCTTGGAGAGGCTCGAGTTAGAGGACCGTGCTCGCGGCCTTGGTGCATCGGGAAGCTCGGGATACAGGTAAGAAAACCACTGTTCCCACAAAGCTTGTACGCAGGGCTGAGCCCAATATGTTTGAATTGCAGGGCGTAGCCCTTTGATTGAATTTGTTAGCAATCATTATATGTTTTTTATGCTATGAATATGATTATGAAAATGTTCGGCGAGAGCCGGGAACGGCGCAGGCCGAGGTCGGCAAGGGCCGGGAATGGCAAAGGGCTGGGAACGACATTTGGCACGTTGAGTGCAAGGCCGAGTACGACAAGGGGCCGGGAGCAGCATTGAGCACGTGGAGTGCGAGTTGCCGGGGTGAGACCCTAAAGGATACCTGGGATATCCTCACGGTGTGGACTGCGAACCCAGGGCCTGGTAAAGCGCCTGGGACAGCATGGCCGTATGTGTTTAGCCTACTAGTGGCCTGATTATATGCTAAGTGTCTGTTGTGTATATGTTATCAGCTTGTGAGGGTTTTCTTGTTGGGCTTCGGCTCATGGGTGCTCTGTGGTGCAGGTAAGGGCGAGGGGAAAGTCAACCAACCGTGAGTACGGAGAGCGTGAAGCGGCGCGTACATGTTTGGCCTGCCTGGCTGCCACGGCCAGTGGTTTTGGGAGATGATTGTATTAAAACCTAGATTTTGTCGTCTAGTCGACTTAGATTTGTAAATTATATGTTGTAAATATTTCTAAACAGTAACTTGGGATCCCAAGTGTCAAACACTCAACGATTTGTAATAATTGGAATTATTTTCAAAGTTTATTTCACTATTTTTGATTTAATTATACTTTTGACCTAAAAACCTCGATTAGCGAGTTAAATGCATGTTTAAAACTCACTTAGTAACGGCTCAAAGGAAGTAGGGCGTTACATATTTACACTTGGTGGAGGTGCAATTTCTTGGGGTTTCAAGAAACAAACTTGTATATCTCATTCCACTATGGAAGCAGAGTTCATAGCTCTAGCTGCTACTGGCAAAGAGGTCAAATGGTTAAGGGATCTGTTGATAGAGATTCTCCTAATCAAAGAGAATGTATCTACTATATTGATACATTGTGATAGCCAAGCGACATTGGCTAGGGCATACAGCGGAGTGTATTAGGTGCAGGACTTGCTAATCAAGTCGTTTAGTTAAAAACGTGTCACTAACCATGAAAGTGCTAGGGTTAAAAAGGTTTTGGTCTCAAAATTTACACTTTATATAATTTAACAATTTTATACATGGGATCCCAAAAAGAAACAGTGTTTAAAAGTTGGTTTACAGAATTTCCAAAATACAGACAACTATCAGCCATACTAAGGCAAAATAGATATTTCTGGTTCTCATGTTCCTGCCTTTCCTCCAACCGTGGCGGGTGAGCAGCTGGTCATGTACATTCAGCTCACAGAGCTCTCCAAGTCAGGGCTGGTCGAGCTTGCCCTTGCCTTTACTTGCACCACGTAGCACCTGTGAGCCAAGGCCCAGCAAGAAAACATAATATGCAAAACAAACAACAATAATAGATAATCAATTCTTTAAGCATGATCAAACACTTAATACTCCACATTAACCACTCAGCACTTATACATAACCAATGATGCAACTAATCACAATTAACAATTAGGTCACATAATAGTCAGGGCCGACAACTTAGGCCGCACCCTCTGTTTACCCCACTGACTCCGGCCTGCTTAAACCGAGCTCAGTGCATAATAAGCTGTCCTCGACTACCAGTGGCCAAGCCGCGCTCTGTGCGCTAGTGTAACCCTTGGCACTCTTAGGAAGTTGGTTCACTGTTTACATGGCATAATACCAACCTTTCAAGCATACATATTAGGGAACCCTTAGTCCCATTATAGGTACACAACCGGGTGTAGTTTTCTTACCTTTAATTTCTGCGTTCACTGATTATGAGCAACGTTCCTCGAGCACGATCCATTTCCCAATCCCTAGCTTTAACACCTAGTCACAACCAAGGTATTGGATTCCATTAATATTCAAATAAAGGTTTCCGGGTACAATACTAGCTTTCGGGACATCGAATTCCACCAAGCACGGTGGTGAAATCGATCCCGAGCACCCTAGGCTAGATTCCCGCGCTTAAAATCCCCAAATGTTCAAGAATGTACCTAAGGGCTGCGACCCTTGAAACCTATCCATGGCCCGCCCCTAAAACAGAGCCCAAGGCCCTCATCAAGCAGACACGCGTCGCGGCCCTGCCCAAGGGCGCCACGGCGCTCTCCCTTGGCCGAGCCTCCCTGGCTCTCTTGCTTCGTAGGGCCGCAGCGCTCTAGAACAGAGCCGCGGCCCTTCCCTTCGTGCCCAGAAAATCCACCATTTCTAGGATCCTAACCCCATCCAAAACCATCCCAAAGCACCCTAACTCAAAACCCATTAATCACAAATTTTTTATCATGACTCTAACAACATAATCCAACAGAAATTCAGCCTAAAAACCTACTAAAGTTCCATTTTTGACTCCTGAAACCCAGCAACTCAAACACCAAAACCAGTCATGCAATACTCAAATTTAAACCTCTAAATTACGAATTGAAGCTTACCTCTTTTGCTGAACCACTTCCTTGACAACCTCTGAGCTAAAACCCAAGCACTTATCTTCAATTCAACCCTTAAACATCAAAATCATAAACACCTTAATATTCAGCCAAAAACTTAGAGTTCTAACACCCAAAAACACAATTCAACTCTTACCTTAATCTTGATTGAGTGACCCTTAGTCTAAACTAAGCTAAGCCTTCATGAATTCAGCTCAAACATAGAGTTTTCCCGGCTGATTCCCTTAGGTTTTCTGTAGTTTCTTGGGAGAGAAAATAGAAGAGAAGAGGAGAGAGAGCATGGGTCGATTTGTGTTTTATTCCTCTATTTTTCATTAACTTAGTCTAATCCTAGCCAGTTAAGTCAATCCCGAGGCTCGGGGTACCGGAAACGTCCCCGAGGGCAAAACGATAATTTTCCCCAATATTCCCGCCTAAGCTTTCTATCCTCAAATATATCTCCATATATTTATTTCCATAACTCGATAGTCTAAATAACTACCCGATACCTAAAATACCCCTGACTTATCCAAAGTCAAATATTAAGCCCCGTTGTGACTTTTCCCGCTATCTAGCTCCCTAGGATCGCCTCAAGTCGCATTCTGGAAATCTTCCCACATAATAATGTGGTTCTCACAGATATAACATTTAACCACATTTACATTCATATAATCATACAAGCATGCATTTTAATCAATAAACTCACACATAAATCAATTATGCCTTCCCAGCACACTAATCAAGGCCATTAAGCCATATTAGTGATTTTGGGTCGTTACAGTAACATATTTGGTGTTACAAATTTGTAACTTCTAAATATTATCATTTATTGTGTAAATTTGGTATTACACAATATTGAGATGAATTTCATAAAGCCATATGAGAAATGGTTGTTAGAGATATGATTTTAACCCCAATAATGTGTTTTGGGAGTCACAAAATTATTTGGGAGGGTTAGGAATCGTTTGGAAAAACATCACATTTTCAAGTGCTGAAACTAGGTTGTGGCCGCGACCACTGAATGATGGTGTCCGCGGCCTGGGGGACAGAGAGCAGTGGCCGCGGCTACTGATGTCCCTGGCCGCAGCCAAAGGTGCATTTCAGGCCATTTTGTCAGTTTTTTCCAAAAGTGTTGAACGGTTCCAAAAACTCAAATAACTCTCAAATCTCATTTTTAATTCCATATTAATCCAATTAAACATTGGTAACAGCCATGGAGGTTGGTGGAATTTGAAATTCAAAGGGTGTCTCTAAACTGTATAAATAGGAGCCTATAGCTTACTTGAAAGACACAACATTTCTATCCATTAGAGCACTTGGCTAGAAACACCTTGAGGCTTGATAATTCCATAAAGCATTTCCTATAATCTGTGAGAGATCCCTTAGTGCTTGAGTTAGGGGGAAATAAACTTTTGGACAAAAGTTTCAAACCTTGTTCAAGTTAGTGATCCCCAACACTCTTCACTTTGGTAGTGTGAGTGAGAGTTGTTTCTATTTTGTTTTCTTGTTCTTTCTTTCTATTCTATTTCTCTTCATCTTCATATTCTTCTCTTTTGTTTATTTGTATTTCTTATTTTGAGTTGTAATCTTCTTTTATTTTTGTTTCAAACAATTCATTTTATTTGTATTATTTTGCATAGAGTTGTATTTCTCTTCTTCTACTTCTTCTTTTATTTATTTGTATTTTCAGTCATAGAGATGTAACTCTTTTTAATCAATCATTATTTATTTGTAATATATTGCATAGAATTGTAATATTCTTACCTATTTCTATTGAGACAAAATAATTTTTCCACACATATATTGGGATGATTCATTTGTAATGGACACAATCAATTCCTGTACACAAAAACTTTGTGAAATTGTTTTTTAAGTTTTAACACAGTAATATCAATAATAATGACTCGTGAACTAGATAGATTTAATTACTGAATTACATAAAAAATTTCTTCTTCTTTTTTTCTTTTCTTCCTAATTTTATTGAAGCTTAATTGCTCTTGTTTTTAGTTGACAAAAAACTTCGTCAACATACACCATATTTCATAAATTAAAAAAATACATTCATTCATAATTACACTCCATACATTTCCAATTTATTATTTATATATTTGTATTTTTTTTATTAATTTAATTGTATGTTTTAATTAATTTTAAAAATATATTTTTAATAATTAGAAATATTTATTTTAATTTAAATTTTGGTATTAAATTTTTTTTAATTTTAGTTAATTAATTCATAAATGCAAGAGTATTTGGTCATATTAAAATTTATTTTGACCAAAATCGATTTTTTACAATCTAATTTTAATCTTTTACCAAACATGTCTAAAATAGTATAAATCTTTATTATAACTATGTGTATTTTAGTCACACTAAAAAATATTTTGGGCTTAGGTCCTAATTATAATATTTTACAAAACACAAAATTTAAATTAGTACTTATACAAAATATAAGGTCTGAAATAGAAAATCTAAAGATATAAAGTCGAAATTAGTATTTTTACACACAAGTCAAAATGTGATCAATTTTATTTAGGGACATGATGCAAAATGACCCTTAATGTTGTGTGAAAGTAAGTAAATGTCCATGTTTTTAATTTTGTAGTAAAATAGCCTAATCATCTATTTAATATCACATATTACCAAATACACCCTTTAACAAATTACTATTTTATTCTAAATATTTTAATATTATGGTATATGTATATTAGTTTTGTTTAATTAGTTTTTATTTTAAAGTTATTTTGATTTTTTTTTTCGTTTTTTATGGGTTGTTGAATGATATGCCATACCACAAAATATATATACTGAGTTGAAAAATAATATACCATCAAAACTTATAAAATTATTACTAAAAAATGTATATACTATGCTAACAAAGTTATATACTCCCATTAAAATGTATATACTATGATACAAAATTATATACTACCACTATGTATAATAAAATAGAAATTAAATATCACAAAAAAAAATTATATACCATACCACAAAAAATATATACACTAATTGGAAAATAATATACCAACAACCTATAAAAAACTTAAAAAATCAATATAACTTCAAAATAAAAACTAATTAAACAAAACTAATATACATTTACCACTATATTAAAATCATACAGTCCTAAGTAAATAAATAAATTATAAAAAATGATAATTTAGGTAATCAACAATATAAAATGGTCATTTATCTACAATTTAAAAAATAAGGACATTAGCTTCTTGATGACTTTATTTTGAACTATTTTCCTATAATTTCTCTTTTATTTATTTATTCAATTTCAGGATGATATGGGTCTCTCTTAGATTTTTGTCACTTTGCCAATTATGTTACACGTTTCGGAGATGGTTCTAATAATGCTAGCTTCCACGTGAAAATCCTACTTATAAAGGCACACGACTACACTCTCTCTCTCTCTCTCACGAATACACACTCTCTCTCTCACGAATACACACACTCTCTCTCTCTCTATATATATATATATTTTTTTTTTTTTTCAAGTTTAACATCATCATTTTCTTTACACATCCTTAATTTCTTTTTTTCTTTGCGGAAACTTACACACGTGGGTCCCTGTGATAATTTCTTCAGTATAATGTCTATTCAAGATTATTTATTTATATTTGTCCCGAAAAACGATTATTTATTTATACAAAATCCACGTGTATACTATAAGAGTAATATTAATGAAAAGTGTATACTATATTTTATAAATATACGGATAAAATTACAAAAGTGTTTTATGTATTTTAAAAAATATATATTTTTAGTTTTAATATTGTTTTTATATTTTCTATTTTATTCATGTTATTTACAATTTTATATATATTGTAAAAAAGAAAAAAAAAATTTCAAAAAAATTAAAGTACATATATAAAATATTTTATTCCTAAAAAAATCAATTTATGAAATTGAAATCAATTATATTAAAAGTGAAAAGTCAAAATACTGTAACTTTATCTTTTCCTAATAATAAAATTAGGTTTTAGTACTTTTAATGGATGTTTTACTCTATTTTTTTAAAATACTTCTCAAAATACATTATTTTCTATTTTACCTCTAAGTTTTACATTATACCATACATCAAATTTTTTATATATTTTTCACCATTATTTAAATATTATATATTTAAACATATTTTCTTAATTAAAGTAAAATAAAATAATTGAAAAAAAAAAGAAATAATAAATATATACTAAATGGGAAAGAAAAAGCTTATAAAAAATAATAATATTAAAATATTATATAAATGATATGTAAATGGAAATATGTATTAATTGGAGTTTGTGCATATCTACTATAAATATATGTATAAAAGAGCTGCTAAAAAATGTTTTCGTGAGTTTTAGCTAAATATTATAGAGAAAGTGTATTACAAAATACATCACCAAAACATTTTTATTTATAATTTACCTCAAAATTTTACATTATACCATACATCAGATTCTCTATTTTTTCTCTACATAATTTAAATATTATATTTTAAAAAAAATATTTTATTCATTTTAATAAATAAAATAATTAAATATAATAGTATCACACTTATATATATATATATACAAAAGTTTATAAAAAATATTTATAGCTTGATGAATAGTGTTTCACTATATATAGAGAAATACTATTTATTTAGGTAAAAAAATATAAGTTTACATCACCCATTGAAAAATTATTTAACCATTTTTTCTCTATATTATAAAGAATTAGACATTTTAGCTCCTCCATTGAGAATAAGAAGTAATTTGCAAACAATTTATCAATAGCTTTTTTTTTCATATATATATTTTGGTAGAAATAAAATGCAATTTTTCTTTTAATTTGAAAACTCACCCTAAGTTTTTTTCTTTGCTAAACAACAATAATTACATAATCTTATAAAAAAAGTCAGAAAGGATATATCTTTTATATATACATATATATATTATATGCGAAAGAACAAATTCCAGAATTTGTGAATTCGATTCGAATTATATATATACACACAAAAAGATTATAATCCACTTTTGTCACACATTTTAGCCGACAAGACCAAGAAAGGTTAGGATTTGAACTTGACCCACCCACCAAACCCAAAGACTCTTATTTGTGTGGTTAATGCTTATACCACTCTTGGTGTTTCGGCCTATAAGAAAAGCCTTCATTTTGACCAAAACCAAAACAAAAAAGGAGGAAGAACACAGTCAATTTGAGTCTACTTGATGCGTTTAACATTATTGAGTATTGATCTCATAAAACGTGAATAGATCCATATATAATAATATAGTATACTCATCTAACTTTTCTCTTTTATGACAAGATAACTAATGTTGATTACAATACAAACCAAACACTGTTGATAATGGATTTTGATTAGGAGCTGACACTCGAGGTGATAGGAAAGAGAAAGAGTGGATTATTTTTCAATATCACAAAATAAAAAAATATATACGACCATGTGAAACATTATATATTAGGCAAATTTTTTAGTCCCACAAGTGAGGCAGATTAAATTTTTCAAATATCATGATGTGAGCTAATTTAGTGTATTTATTTTTTTATAGTATTTTACTAATAGAATCGGTTATATAATCCGATTGTGAATAGTTGTATTGATGTGTTTGTTAAAAGCAAAGGCAATTGGGTAATTTTACGTCCAGAAAAATGTATAATTGAGGAGAATATGATCATCTTGATATTGATTTGTAACTTATTTACAATATTGGTAAAGTATCATTTTGCCATGGGTAAGTAATAATGTTATAGCATAAAGTAAAAAAACATGAACTAATCAGTTTAGTTTTTTTTGTTGTGAATTGTGTTAGTAAAAGCTTAAAATATGTTTTAATGATTGGATGAATGAATTAGCACTAATTAGGTACCTTAGTGTTGTATAATTAATTTTGTATGAATTTTGGGTACCTAAGAGTTTCACTTTACATAAGTATTTTTTTAATGAATTTTTTTGTAACAAAATTAGAGTAGATTGTAAGAGTACTAGAATATTAATACTACTAAATGTAATGTAACTAAGACTAAGGCATGATGCATGGTAATTTTAATAGCTTTCATCTTTTTTTTCTTATTTAAAAGTTTACCTAATTCTCTTGCAGTCACGTTGGTATATTCTCACAACAACATAAATTCATGTCACTTATATAAATAGATATGAATCATAAAATTACCATGTCACTAGCAAATAAAATGATTCTTACAAATTAAACAACAACACTGTACAATTTATAATTAACTTTCTAACAAAAAAAACTTGAATGAAACCAAAAAATATCACAATGACTTTCATCAAATGGGTCTTGTACAACACAATTGTTAATAAATGCTATCATTAACTCAAACCACATTTAATTAAGAAAACTAATCATGTCCATGCATAAATAATCATTAATTTCAAATGCAGAACAAGTTTTTCTTTAAAAAAAAAAACAAAGTCAATGGAAAATATATAGGTTAAAACATCACTCCAGTTAAAATGCATGTATCAGTCTCAAAAAGTACGACATATAGATTCAATTCATTCTTCATTTACACAGACAAAATAAAATCTAAAAGTAGGCAAATAGGCATTACATCAAACATTTGGTGCTCTATCTGAATCCATAAAAAAAAAAAAGGAAATATAGAGAGAGATTACCTCTCCACGACTTTAGAAGAACAGGTGGAAGTAGGGAAGAGTGCCTCTGTCACGGACCACCCATTGGGACGATCAAATACCTCTGAGTGGGTGTGTTGCTTGACAGGAGTGAGAATGAACAAAGGAATGAATTAAAATCAACGGAACAAAACAAGAAACAAATGATCTGCATCCATCAAATTTAGTTAGTAGAACAGAATTTCTGTAATGCCCCAAAATCCCTAATGTGGTTTAATGGTCAGATTAGTAGGCCGGTATGGCCATAATTGATTTATTATGCCATTAAACTATAATATGCATGTTTATGTGAATTATATTACAATATGATCTTAAATTCATGCATGTGGGTCCACATTTCATGACAGGGGTATTTTGGTAATTTGGCCCGTTGAGGGCATAATTGTATATTTCTATGCATGTCGGTGATTTATTGTTGAGGTCATATTAAAATATGGATTTGTTCGAGCTATTCGGCATGAGATGATCTTTGAGTGCAGGTTAGCGATTTAGTCATAACGGGATTAAGTTCGAGGCTCGTGGTGAGTCTCAGGATATTTTGGTGATTAGAGCGTTGCCATGAATTATAGGG
This sequence comes from Humulus lupulus, assembly GCF_963169125.1. Lineage (NCBI taxonomy): Eukaryota > Viridiplantae > Streptophyta > Magnoliopsida > Rosales > Cannabaceae > Humulus > Humulus lupulus. Next base: position 274,892,037 of record NC_084793.1, read on the forward strand.
TAACTGGATATGAATTACTAGTATTTGGGAATATCGAGAATAGCGGGAATTGGAGGATGTTAATTATAATTAACAAAATAGGTAGGAAATGACGGTTTTACCCTTGGAAGCCTTTAGAAACCTTTATTTGACATAGGGGAATTTTAGTCTTTTCACCCCTAGGATTGGTATAAGCCATTGAAGGCTGTAGAAGTTTACCCAAAATAGAGCAAGTTCAACACCTCTCCCATACACCATTTCTCCTCCTTCTTCCTCTCAATTTTGAACCCAATTTGAAGAAACAAGTTAGGAAATCAAAGGTTGGAGCTTAGAGACTTGGTTCATCCATTGAAGAGGACTCAAATCCATTTGAGGCAAGAATTCATCCATGAATCTTAGTTGTACTCTGTTTTTGTTATGGTTTTTAAGTTGAGGAATTTGAGGCGTGTAGTTGGGAATCAATGGAAGTTTTTGAGTACGGTTGATTGGATTTTGATGAGGTCATGATATGTATGAAGTTTAGTGTTTGGGATTGGTTTGGAAGCTTGGTTTTTAGGGGAAATCGCAAGGAAGGAAACCAGAACAAATTCTGGTCTGCAGATGGCGCCTCAGCGCTAGGCAGGGCAGAGAGCTAGGTCTCTCTGACTTAGGACAGCGCCCCAACGCTGGTCCATTTCCCAGCAAGCCTATTTCAGGGCTCGGGATGACTTTTAAGGCTCGGGGATGGGTTCCTTTACCCTGTTTGGGTGGATTGGGAGTCCCGAGAGTGCGGGATTGGTCCCGAGAGTGAGGTTTTAGATTGTGAACCTCTTATTGATTTACTTTATTAATGGATTCCAATTGGTTATGATTGGGTGACCGCTAAGGAACTAAAAGGAAGATCGTTCTCAAGGGTCGTTCTTTCATTATTTCTTGCTCGAACCTGAGGTAAGAAAACTGCACCCCATATGTGACATGCATGGTTATTGTAATGCCTCAAATTTCCTAATAAGGTTTAGGACCTTGATTAGGAAGCCGGGAGGGCCATAATTGATTTATTATGATATTTAATGATTATGTGCATGTTTATGTGAATTATATTATTATATGATGGTAAATGCATGCATATGGGTTCACATTTAATTATAAGGGCATTTTGGTAATTTGGCCCGCTGAGGGCGTGATTGTGTATTTTCATGCATGTGGGTGAATTATAAATAATACCACATGATATGTGGATTTGTTCGAGCCATTCGGCATGAGACGATCATGGAATGCAAGTTTTCGGTTTAGTCATAATGGGATTAAGTTCGGGGCTCGGAGTGAGTCTCGGGGTAATTTGGTGATTAGAACGTTGCCAGGAATTAAAGGGTAACGGGATATGAATTATTAGCATTTGGGAAATATTGAGAATAACGGGAATTGGAGGGTGTTAATTATAATTAACGAGATAGGAGGGAAAAGACAGTTTTACCCTTGGAAGTCTTTAGAGGGATTTAATTGGCCTAGGGGCATTATGGTCTTTTGACCTTAAGGATTTGTTTCAGCCATTAAGGCTTAGAAAGCTATAGAAAGTTTAATAAAAACAGAGTAAGAAAAACATCTCTTCCGTACCTCTTCTTCTCTTCTTCTTCTTTGAAATTTTTGACCCCAATTTGAGGTATCAAGCTAGGAAATCAAGGTTTGAGGTTTAGAACTTTGATTCATCCATTGAAGGGGATTCAAAACCAGCTTGAGGTAAGAAATTCAGCCATGAAATTTTTGTTATGCTCTGTTTTTCTTTTAGTTTTCAGCCTATAGATTTTGATGTGAATAGCTGGAATTAATGGGAGTTTTTGAGTAAGATTGATCGGGTTTTGAAGATGTTGTGATATGTATGAAGTTTTGGGGTTAAATTGGGTGTTTGGGGTGATGTTTGGGGTTGGTTTGGAGGGTTAGTTTCAAGGGAAATCGCAAGGAGGGAAAACCAGAAAGTTTCTGGTCTGTGGTTGGCGCAGCAGCGCTAGGCAGGGCAAAGAGCTGGGCCTCTCTGACTTGAAATGGCGCCTCACCGCCATTTAATAGGGCTGCAGCGCTGGTCCATTTTCCAGCAAGTCTATTTTAGGGCTTGGGATGACTTTTAAGGCTCGGGGATGGGTTCCTTTGCCCCGTTTGGGTAGATTGAGATTCCCGAGAGTGTGGGGTGGATCCCAGGAGTGAGGTTTTATATTATAAACCTTTTTATGATTTATTTTATTGATGGGATTCCATATTTGGTTATGACTAGGTGACCGCTAAAGGATCAAAGGATTGATCGTTCTCAAGGGTTGTTCTTTTACTAATTCTTGCTCGAACCCGAGGTAAGAAAACTACACCCTGTGTAATGTGACATGCATGGTTATTCTTGATGCATGTTGGATGTTTAAATGTAATGCACGAGAAACATGTGATTAGGACATGCTTTGTATACTAAGTATGATATTGTTCAGAGCTTGAGCCTCTGTGTTTATGCATGATCTTAATTGTGCTAGTATTTGTTAAGTAAGCATGTTGAATGCCCTGTATTCAGATATTGGATATATGATATATGTTGGTGACATTTCTTACTTGTATATGGAACTAACTAGTCAGGGACACTGACCTAAGAGTCAGAAATGGCATAGCGTCCTGAACGCAGGGCCAAATGAAGATTAGATCTAATCGATATCAGCGTTGAATGACTCTAAGGCATTAATGCTGGACCGACTCTAAGGTCGATGAATCTTATAAGCGCTTGTCTAGTCTTTGACTAGTTATTCAGAGCCAGGGCCTAAGGCCTAGGTGACCGTTTGTCACATGGCTAGGGAATGATGTTCCAGGGTTATGACTCTATGGTCATGAGGAAGGTTATGTTGGTGACTAGTCATCATGCACCTATCCTATCTAAGCTAGTGAAAGGATCACTTACTTACTTGATAGGTTTATGTTGGTGACTAGTCATCAGATACCTATCCTATCTAAGCTAGTGAAAGGATCACTTATCTATAGAGCCCCGGTGACCCTATCGTCACATGGCTATTGGGAATAAACCCACCTTAGTGATTGTACCACTGTCACTCTTCTGTTGGGGGCTAAAAACCCTTAATGATTATTATGATCATTGGTTGATGTGTTATACTCAACGATACGTGAATGCATTTGCCTGCTTGGCTAGGGCTATATCTACTAGGTGTGTGCCTTATGGTTTGATGACATGTTATTACTTTTCATGAGCATATTAAGTTTTCTTGCTGGGCTTCGGCTCACGGGTGCTAAGTGGTGCAGGTAAAGGCAAAAGAAAGCTGGACCATCCTTGAGTTGGAGAGCTTAGGTGACGATGTGTACATATGCAGCTGCTCGACCACCACGACCGAGGTTTGAAGAGGAACTAGGGTTAAACCCTATTTTGCCGCTTAGATCGACCTGTTGTAAATATTTTCTTGTAATAGACTCTGAAATTATATTTTTGGGATCCCAATGTATATAGTAAACGTTCTAATGAAACGTTACATCTTAACCAAAAATTTTAATCCCTAAACTGCTAATCATACTTAGTTACACGATTTTGGCCAAATGACTCGATTAGCGAGTTTAGCACTGTATACAAGGTACATTGTAACGGTCCCTGGAGTTTGGGGCGTTACAGTTATTCATGAGGCATGTTGAATGTTTAAATGTGGACATGGATTGAATATCGAATGCTTAGAAAATATTGCTCACTTGTGTATGGCACTGACTAAATAGTCAGAATTGGCAATGGTGTCAGTATTAGTTGTGAAGCTGTGACTCATTAGTCAAGTTCGGCAGTGGTACTGAGCACTGGTCACATGGTATTGACTCATAAGTCAAGAACGGTCTTAGCGTGTTTAGCGCAAGCCGATAAAGATTAGATCTAATCGACATGAGCATTAATGCCTCAAATGAGCATTAATGCCACATCGACCTTGTAAGGCCCTACTTCCTTAGAGTCGTTACTAAGTGAGTTTAAAATGTGCAATTAAATCGCTAATCGAGGTTTTAAGGCAAAAGTGTAATTAAACCATAAGCAGAGTCATATACTTTGAAAATAGTACCATTCATAGAAATTCATAAAGCGTTTAAAATTTGAGATTCCAAAATACTGTTTAAAAATATTTACAACTCAAAAATATAAATAAAGTCGGCTAAACGACAAAATCTAGGTTCAGTACAGTCATCTCCCAAAATACCCCTGGTCGTGGCTGCCAGGCAGACCAAACATGTACGCGCCGCTTCACGCTCTCCGTACTCATGGTTGGTCGACCTTCCCCTTGCCCTTACCTGCACCATAGAGCACCCGTGAGCCGAAGCCCAGAAAGAAAACCACTCACAAGCAAATAACATATACATAATCATCAATCAATATATAAGCAAACCACCAACCGACTAAACAAGTACGGTCATGTCGTCCCAGGCGCTTTACCAGGCCCTGGTTTCGTGGTCTACATCGTAAGGATAAACGAGGTATCCTATAGGGTCTCACCCTGGCAACTCGCACTCTGCGTGCTAAACGCTGCTCCCGGCCCCTTGTCGTACTCGGCCTTGCCGTTATCGGCCTTCGCCGTTCCCGTCCCTCGTAGTTCCTGGCTCTTGCCATACATTCACATATATGCACACATATCATAATTAACAAGTATTTAAACACGTGTAAGCACAATCAATGGGGCTACGCCCTGCAACACAAACTATAGGGCCTCGCCCTGCTCTATGGGTACAATAGTTTTCTTACCTGTGTTCCAAGCTATCCGCGCACCACGATCACGAGCACTGTCCTCTAACTCGAGCCTTGAAGAAATCCTAGTCACAACGCATGAATAATAATCAACCATCACGTTCTAATCCATTAAGTAGTTTCGAGATGTAATTCTAACCTCCGGGACGTTGGTTTCTACCAAACTGGGTAGTAGAAACCTTCCTGAGCCTTAATGTTCAAGTTCCTGAACTAAAAACCTTCATTTTGCCAAAAATCCACCTTTGGTCCACGGCCCAGCCTCCCTTAAGTGTCGTGGCGTGCCCCAAAGCAGAGGCAAAACTGCCTCACATCTGCCAGCCTAGGGCCGCGGCGCTTGGGAAATTTCCCGAAGCCCCACTAGCCTATAAACTCAAGCGGGCCGCGACGCTGATGAACAGGGCCACGGCTCAACCACGAAACCCAGAAATTCCATGCAATTTTTACAAGCTAACTCCCCTGGAAATCATCCCAAACGCACCCCAACAAAAGAATTGAGTCCCATAATCATCCTAATACACTTTAAGCAGCACATAAGCCCAGAGAAACCAACCAAAATCCTACTATAACTCAAGTTCAATTATCTAAGCTTTAACCCCTCAGACTTCAGCAAAACAGAGGAAAATTAAACAAAATTCAAGGTTAGACCCTTACCTCAAGAATGGTTTTGACCCTCAGCTATTTGTAATCTGCTCCAAGCTTTGATTTCCCCAACTCTCAGCCTTAAATTCAAAGCTTTCTCCTCCAAAAATCCCAAATCCCCCAAGAGAAAGTGTGAACCGAATTTGAGAGAGAGCTATCTGATTTTTGCTTACTTCTTTCCCTTCCAAAATATGCTAGAGACTAAGGGAACCCCTGCTGCTTAACTTAAGCCTATCCCTTAACCAAAATGACCAAAATAGCCCTTTAACTTGTCCCTAATCCTTAAGTAATCCAAGGGTATTTCAGTCATTTTCCATACCCCGCTAAATCCTCGAGTAGTCTTATAAATCCTTATTAATCATGACATATCCCAACCATTACTTATTTACTACCCGCTACTCAATAATTCCTGAACACATTTTACATTCCCAAAATACCCCTAGGCTCCTCCCGAGCCGGATATTTGACCCCGTTGTGACTTTCTAGCTAAATCGCTCCCTAGGACTGTCTCAAATCGTGCATCACAAATATATCACCAATATATCATAAATATCACATATATTGCATTTATGCCCTCAACGGGCGAAAATTACAAACATGCCCCTAGTAACCAGACGGGGCCCGCATGCATATTTAATTTACCTGAACATGCATTTCTAATCACATACTCATCAAATTCACATATTAAGATAATAAATCACTTATTGCCCTCCAGGCACGCTAATCAAGGCCCTAAGCCTTATTAGCAAATTTGGGACGCTACAGACCTCAAGTTCGATGAAAACTAAAAGCGCTTGTTTAGCCAAAGGCTAGTCATTTAGAGCCAGGGCCGGCGAGCCCCAGTGACTGTTTAGTCACATGGCTATGGGTGCCGAGCCCCGTAATGACTTACCCATCAGTCACTCATCTGTTTAAGCTAGTGACTTACCCATCAGTCACTCATTTGTTTAAGCTAGTGACTTACCCATCAGTCACTCATTTGTTTAAGCTAGTGACTTGCTTGTCAATCACTCATTATGGTTTACCCGTCCCTCAAGTGATATTCACTCATCTGTTCAAAGCTATAAGCTCTGTGTGATTATAATGATAATCATTTGATACTATTTATATGCATTATTGTGTTTTCTTGCTGGGCTTTGGCTCATGGGTGCTACGTGGTGCAAGTAAAGGGAAAGAAAAGCTCACCCAGCCTTGAGTGGAGAATTTAGGTGGTGATGTGTACATATGCGGCCGCTTGACCACCACGGCCAAGGAGTTCTCAGGGGAACTAGGAGGTTTACCGTATTTTTGTCACTTAGATCGGCGGGTTTGTAAATTTTATTCAGTAATGACCGTTTCACATTGTAAATAACTTGTAAACGTTTTTATGGGCCCATGAACAGTTTTATGTTTTAAATAAATATATCCTTTCCTTTTGATTGGTTTTACACCTTAACCTATTAATAACACCTAGAAGTACGTTTTTAACCAAATAACTCGATTAGAGAGTTAAATTCATAGTTCAAAGTTCACTGTAACGGTCTTGGGGTAACCAGGGCGTTACAACTTGGTATCAGAGTGTGCCAAGGTTTAGGGTTCCTGTAGACTTGCTGGGCATGTACACTCACCACTGAAGATAAGCTCAACTCATGGTTTGGTAACTATTTATGTAATATATTTAACTGCTTAAATACAGTATAAATGCTTTACATGTTTACACGAGACACCATGTTAAGACTGTGCCCTGAATACTCCATCTTCAGCAACCATGTGCTAAATAGTACTAATATTGCTGAAACATACTCATTAGTATTGTTGATTGTGAACTATTATTTGATACATGTGAAGTGCTAAATGTTGTGATCATGTATCCATTTGTATACTTGTATAACTATGGAATTTGGTGATTATCTGTTGATCTTGGACCGTGAGGTGGCAAGAGGTTTTGTTATTACTGCTTAACTAGCCGCATTGATTGATTCAGTAAGGTTTAAGTTGATAAGAATGAATCCAAGACAGACAGATACATTAGCTGGCCAGAGTGATCTAGGCCAGAATAATAATCAGGGTCAAGAAAATGACCAGGGTCAGGTTCCACAGCCAGCTCCTGCGAACTGGCAGCAGTTATTCAATGATCTGCAGGCTACAGTGTTGAGACAGGGAGAAGAACTCTGCCTCTTGAGACAACAACAGGTTCTTGCAGTGGTCAGTGTATCTGAGGCACCTCCTGCATCGATGCCAGCAGCTAAGCAGCTGCCAGAGGTTGGTAACAAATGGGAGCCTCTCTATGAAAGGTTCAGGAAGCAGCAACCTCCAGTGTTTGAAGGCAATGCAGATCCTGCTAAAGCTGAGTAGTGGATGAGCATGATTACCACCATTCTGGACTTCATGAGGGTGACTGGTAATGAGAGGGTGGCTTGTGCCACATATATGTTTCGGGAAAATGCCCGAATTTGGTGGGAGGTCATATCTCATACTAGAAACATCAATGCCCTGAGTTGGGAAGAGTTTCAGACTCTATTCAACGAAAAGTACTACAATGATGCCATCAGGGCAGCAAAAGCTGAGGAGTTTATCAGGCTACTTCAGGGGAGTTTGTCAATGACTGAGTATGCCTTGAAGTTTGATTGATTGGCAAAGTTTTCCATGGAGTTGGTGCACACTGATGGGACCAGGAGAGAGAGATTTCTCTAGGGGCTACAGCCTAGATTAGCCCGTGATGTTCGCATTACCACTGTCGCAGGGGTTACTACCTATGCACAGGTGGTTGAGAAGGCACTCACAGCTGAGAGTGCAGAGAACAAGGTCTAGCGAGATAATGCAGCCAGAAAGGAGTTTAGGAGAACAATTTCTCCTTTTGTGGGTTCAAGTAGGGGTGGAGGCCCCAGTGATCAGAAGAGGAAGGTTCCTGACACCTTCCCAGTTCCAGGTCCTGATAGGCGGCCCCGAGGTATTTCAATGGGTCGTCAAGGTGGTAGTGAAGCCTGGAAGACTCATCCTGAATGCCCTAGATGTAAGAGGCGTCATTTGAGAGAGTGTAGGGCAAAGGCCTGCTATTTGTGTGGAGAAGTGTGTCATTTTAAGAAGGATTTCCCTAAGGCAAGGAAAGAAAAACCCAGGAAAGCAGACAGCTCGAGTGTTCGCATTGACTCAAGTAGAAGTTGAGGCTTCTCCCTCAGTAGTTACAGGTCAGCTTCTTAGTACTGGAACCCCTTATAATGTATTGCTTGATTATGGTGCTACACATTCTTTTGTTGCTAGTAGAATTATTGATAGACTGTGTAGACCCTGTGATTTTTATGATGTGGGGTTTGGAACTTTATTGCCCACTGGGGAGTTGGTAGTATCCATGTAACGACCCAAATTCACTAATAAGGCTTAAGGGCCTTGATTAGTGTGCCAGGAGGGCATAATGGGGAGTTATGTGTGGTTTTAATGATTAAGATGCATGATTATGATTTTAAGCATGTTATATGACTATGTGTATTATGTTATGTGATAATTATGCTATGTGATTTGTACCACGTGGGTGTGGTGATGTCAATGTGATGCACGTGCTGAGACGGTCCTAGAAAGCTAGATAAGGGTAACTGGTGATTTGGTAACTTGTGTAACTGTTAGTAACCATAGAGAGTAACAGGTTTTGTTGGAAAAGTGGTAGAACTGTAAAGTAAGTAAAAGACAAGTGTGCCCTTGAGGTTTAGTTAGAAAGGGATATTTATGGAGGGATATAGTGGTCTTTTGGAAGTGAATAGGTGAATTTCAGCTGAAGGGAAATACAATACGTATAACACTTTGGGAAATTGGTTTATGCTGAATTTTGGAGACCTAGAAATAGAGCAAAAGAAAGATAGAAGAGGGAAGCTGAATTTGGCTCTTGGAAGGAGAATCAAGGGGGTTTGAAGTTATTAATCAAGCCTAGGCCAAGAATACTCAGAGGTAAGGACTTAGCTATGATTTGTTTAAGTTTCAAGTCTGGTTTTTAGAAGATAAGCATGAATTGAAACAAGTTGGTGGCTGGTTTTGCATAAATTCAAAGTTGGAATAATCAAAAGAGAAGGTGGTTTGAAGCTAGAGGTTGGATTCTCCATTCAAGGTAAGGATTTTGTGTAATTGTAAAGCTTATTTCTGTTATGAATTAGGGAATTTGAAGTGTGGTTGGGTTTAGGTTTAAGCTTTCAACTTTCTGGTTTGAGTTACTAAGGCATGGAACTCAAGAGTGAATTTTGGGAATGATTGTGTAATTGAGCTAGGGGATGACGTTTCTAGGTTGTTGTGTGGTTTATTAGGGGTTTTGAGTTGGTTTTGGGGATTAGGTATGAATTTGGGATGGTTTGGAATGATTTGGGTTCGGGAAAAACGTAAGGAAAAACCCAGAAATCTGGGCTCGCGAAGGAGCGCCGCGGCGCAAGGCTGTTTCTGGGCAGAGCAAGCTCTCTGACTTGCTGGGCGCCGCGGCGCTAGGCCAATTTCAGGACATGGGAATTGGCAATTTTGAGCCTTTGCTCCGGGGGTTCGGGGGATGCCTTCGGTGCATTGTTTTAGGGATTTTGGGGTTCCGAGAGTGTGGGATTGGTTCCGGGAAATAGTTTTGGATTGATTAGTGACAAAGGAAGTTTCATTTGTGTTGTGATTAGGTCCTTGGAGAGGCTCGGGGTAGAGGACCGTGCTCGCGGCTTCGAGGCATCGGTAACTAGTGAATTGAAAGGTAAGAAAACTGCACCCGGTTGTATGATTGTGATGGGACTAAGTGCTCCCGAAAGATATATCGTGTCAACGTTGGTATTACGCCATGGGACATGTAAAAGCGGTCTAAGAGTGTCGTACATGATTTTAGCGCACAGGGCGTGAATTGGCCACTGGGAGCCAAGAACAACGGGATAACGGAGGGAGCAGCCTGAGGGCGCTAGCCCTGGTTATCGTTTGTGAATTATGAATATTATGAACTGAAATGCCTAGTATGTGGAATACTTGATTATACTGACTGATGATATATCTGAGTATATGTGATGCAATGTGAGATGTTGACTTGTCTGTTAATTGTTCATGCTCTGTTGTTGTTGTGTTTTCTTGCTGGGCCTTGGCTCACGGGTGCTACGTGGTGCAGGTAAAGGCAAGGGCAAGCTGGACCAAGCCTGAGGTGGAGAGCTCCGAGGTGAAATGTACATAGCCAGCTGTTCGATCACCATGGTCGAGGAGTGAGTCAGGACAGGGATCTACCTAACTGCTCGTTTTGCCTTAGTATGGCTGGTTAATGTACTTGAACCTTGTAACTTTTGTAAACGGCCTTTAAACTGATATTTTTGAGATCCCGTGTAAATAAACAATGTTTGTTTGTAATGAAAATGTGGCTTTTGAAACCAAAACGCTTTCAACCCTAGTTTCTTAATAGTTTCAATAACACGATTTTATTTAAATGACTTGGTTAGCAAGTCTGGCACTTTATAAACACACAGTGTAACGGTCTTGGCTATCCAAAGTCAGAGAACCCCAGAATCTGCCCTGACTAGCGTTGGGGAGCCATCAGCAGACGAGAAACTTTTCTGGTCTTCTCCCCTGCGATTTCCCTTGAAAAACAAACCTCCAAACCAATCCCAAACATGACCCAAACATCACACTCAACCCCCAAACCTCATCTACATCACACCCTCATCAAAACCCAAGAACCCAACCTCAAGAACTTCCATTAATTCCCAACACTAACACCTCAAATTCTCAACTGAAAAACCATAAGGAAAAGCAGAGTATAGCCTATATTCAAGGATGAATTCTTACCTCAAGCTTGATTTAAATCCTCTTCAATGATTGAACCAAAGTCCTAAGCCCCCACCTTTGATCTCCTAGCTTGGTACCTCAAGTTGGCTCTCAAAAATTGAAAGGAAGAAGGAGGAGAAATGGTGTACGGGAAGGAGAGAAGAAATGAAGATGAGGATGCTCTGTTTTCAACAATTTCACAACCTTCTAAACTCAAAGGCTGATATACATCTTAGGGGTGAAAAGACCATTTTGCCCCTAGGTCAAATAAAGGCTTCTAAAGACTCCAAAGGGTAAAATCGTCATTTCCCACCTATCTCGTTAATTATAATTAATACCCTCCAATTCCCGTTATTCTCAAAATTCTCAAACACCAATAATTCATATCTCGTTACCCTCTAATTCCCGGCAACGTTCTAATCACCAAATGACCCTAAGACTCACTCCGAGCCCCGAACTTAATCCCGTTATGACTAGACCGAAAACTTGCATTCCATGATCGTCTCATGCCGAATGGCTCGAACCAATCCACATATAATGTGGTATTATTTATAATTCACCCACATGCATGAAAATACACAATCACGCCCTCAACGGGCCAAATTACCAAAATGCCCTTATAATTAATAATGAACCTATATGCACGCATTTACCATCATATAATAATATAATTCACATAAACATGCATATAATCATTAAATATCATAATAAATCAATCATGGCCCTCCCGGCCTCCTAATCAAGGTCCTAACCCTTATTAGGAAATTCGGGGCATTACAACTATCCCCTCCTTATAGAAATTTCGTCCTCGAAATTTACCTGAACTGCCAGAACATCAAATTCCGCACAACTGATTCCAGTTTCCCCAGGTCGTTACTTCGACCTCACTGTCTCTATAGCATTACCTTAACCCAAGGTACTCTCTGTTCAATAGAACCTTGTTACTTCTGTTACAGTCTGAACTGGCTATTCCTTACCGGAATACTTAACCTTAACCTTCAGATTCCTATTACTCAACTTATGAGTTCCTTTAACTCTGTCCACTGCATGGAAATACATAACACACTGTATAAAACTGGCAGTGCTAAAGGTAAGGCTAATCCAAAGTCAACCTAATCAGACCTATGCAGGATTCAACTGTCGAGATAATCTAGGGCTTAGCTTGCCCTAACTCCTCACCCCTTTCCATGGCGATACTTTAAAGAAGATACAATCTTCTACCTGGAATTCCACGTTACTACTTTTCAATTCAGCAAACTTTTCCATTTATTCTGAGAAGTGAGCATCCAAGCTCCACTCTTTAATAATCTCAATAGTCCCCTGAACCACCTCAGGATCCAGATATATACTAACTCATTCATCTTATAAGATGTTCTTCCAATAATAATTGGATAACCCTCTCTCTCTGATTTACCATCAGTCTGAGAGTAGTAAATTGTACTGAATTCCATCTATATTCTCATCGCCTTCTTAACCCTTCCAAAACCTGGAAGTCGCAATAGAGTCTTCATCTGATAAGATAGACCTTGAGTTTCATGAAGGCGCTCTATCCCTTTTACATAGGGATTTGAATACTGATCAGTCGTATTATTTACTCATCCTTACCGATGAAAATAGACTCACTTGGACTACTAGTCCACAATGACTCATTGCCAACTCACGTTGACCCACTGACCTGGAAATCCCACCGCGAGACTCATCGCGATGCTCTCTTATCCCCATTATGAAATACTCAAAGGCTGTAATTGTAACATCCTGCTAATTAGGGTCCATTACTAGGTGTGTTTTGAAACCAGTGCTGGACTTACTAACAAGTCATTTGAACTAAACATGTGATTAAGCCACTAAGGTTTGGGTATTAAAAACTTTTGATCATTTCATAAACATTTCCATTAGGTTAATAACCAGTTCTTTACATGGGATCCCAAAAACATTAGTTTAAAAGTCTGTTACAAAACTCAGATACACACTAAGCCGTCCTAAGCGGCAAAAGCTGGGTTTAACCCTAGTTCCTCTGAGCATCTCGGCCGTGGTGGTCAAGCGGACTACATATGTACATACCACTGCTAATGCCCTCCGACTCATGGCTGGTTGAGCTTCTCTTTACCTTTACCTGCACCACAAAGCACCCGTGAGCCAGAAGACTCAGAAAGAAAACTTAATCAATAGTTTAGTGAATAAAACAACCATCAAACAATAATGACTGGATCCAGTGCATTCATTAAACCTAATTGGAGACCATAGAGTCACACAAGTGCATGTCGCACTTTCTTTCAAGTTGTTGGCATCCGACCCAGTCAAGTGCATGTTGCACTCCCAGGGTGGCCCAGCCATAGTGGCCTGCACTCCACGTGCAATATGCCAATCTTAGCTTATAAACCAAGTCCTTATGCCCTTGACTTATAAGTCAAGCCACCACGTGCCTCCAACTTATAAGTTGAAGCCTTGAAATTCTCAACTAATAAGTTGATCTCCACTTAACATCCTAATGATACCCTAGCTTATAAACTAAGCCTCACAATCATAACAGACAGTCACATGTTTCATATAGCATACTTAACAAATAGTCACACAATGCATTATAATACATTCACTCAACAGTCACAAGTATAATCATAATTATGCACGTTACAACGTATCTAATCAAACATTCGCAACATAATTATAATCATGTTCATCACCTTAACTAAGCTCTAATCATGCATTCACATAACAAATGCAGTTTTCTTACCTTTGGTCCGTATGCAGGTTACTAGCAACAACCCTCCGAGTACGATCCCCGATTCAAGCCCTTAGCGAAAACCTAGTCACAACAGCGATAAATAATTTCCCATCAATAACATGTAAATAACAACTTCCAGACCAACTCCTAGCCTCCGGGACATCGAATTCCACTTAACAAGGAAGTAAAATCGATCCCAAGCCCAAATGGTTAAGTTCCCAATCTAAAAATCCCATTTAAGCCAAAATTCCCCTTAAGAGCCGCGGCCCCTCACACCCGAGCCACGGCCCGCCTCTAAATCCAGAGGCTCGGCCTCCCTGGAATCCTACGCGCGCCGCAGCCCGCCCTTGCCTCCGAGCCCTGCTGGCTTAAAAATTCCTTCGCAGGCCGCGGCTCACCACCACGAACCCAGAAATTTCTGGGTTTCTCTTCAACCGAACCCAGCCAAAACTTAACCAAATTCGTCCCACACCTCCAATTCAATTCCCACAACTTATATACCCATTCTTACCAACAAAACCCAGCTAATTACCATAGTCAAACTCATCAAAATTCCCAAACCCAACCAACCATCTATCAAACATGCATGGACACCATAGCTTTAAATAACCCAACTGAACTAACATGAAATATTTCAGTTCAGAACCTTACCTCAGCTATAAGACTCCAATGATAATGACTCCCAACAATTCCCTCGTTTCAAGCCTTCCCTCCAAGAAAAATCCTTCAATTTGATCAAAATCACCAAAGCTCCAAGAGAAAAAATGTAGAACGTGATAGAGAGCAAGAGTGAGCTACTGAACTTCTTTCCTTTAATTTCTCCAACCTTCTGATAAATTCCCAGCCATCTAAATCCTAAATTGCATGGTTATGACTAAATTTCCCCTTGCCCTTAGCTTATTCCCAAAATGTTCACAAGGGCAATTTTGTCCTCTACCTCAAATCCCGCTAACCACGATTTACATCTTATAATTCCCACTACTCCCAATATTCTCACACAATTACCAATAAATTCCCATTACCCACTAATTCCCGGTAATGTACTAAATTACTAGAATACCCCGAACCGGGTATTTAGACCCCGTTGTGACTTTTTCGCTAACTTGCTCATCGGGACCACCTCTTGTTGAGTAACCCAAATATATCCACATAATAATGTGGTCTCAATCACACAAGCACATATTCGCATTTATACCCCCAAACAGGTCAAATTACTAATATACCCTTCTTATAAGAAACGGGCCCACATACACATATTTAATATCTTTAAAATACAAGCATAATTATATTATGATATAATTCACATATTAACTCAATTATTGCCTCCTGGCCCCCTAATCCAGGCACGAAGCCTTATTAGAAAATTTGGGATGTTACAGTAATGGCCTTGCTGATTCCTGAAACTTTGTCTTGACCTGCTAACAGGTTAAGAACTTTACCATGCATCCCATTACATCCCTCTTCATCTCAGGCCACCACTATAAAGCTTTCATATCCTGTTACATTCTCATGACGCCTGAATGAAAAGAATAGAAGAATAACACAAGATTCATCCAGAATCTCCCAATTAATCTCAATGTCCATCGGATTCCAAATCCGACCCTTATACCACAATAAATTCATATCTGACACTACACAACTCTTAGCTAATCCAGCTAAAGCTTTCCATTCAATCTTTCCTATCTGTGGCTCACTTAACCATCTTTCTTTTTTATCTTCCCTGAGATAATAATCTCAAACAATAAATTGGCCACCTGGCCCACCGGAAGCTCTACTCTAGTTCTGGTCAGATCCTTTAACCAACATATTGCTTAGGCAATTACTTTTCTCTATCACTGAGATGTCATAACAACCCACTAACTGGTTCTGATCTGCAAGAAGACTCAAAACTCTTTCCCAAGGCACCTGTAGTATCCTCACCACCCAAGGACACTCCTGCCCCTAAGGTGTTCCTTAACCTTGGAAAATCTCCACAGAGAAAACACCACAATAACATCGTCCAAGACGATCACAGATCCCATTCAAATAATCCTTTGAATGCTCTATTCATCTGATTCATAAACACTTGGCATTAAGCGATTTTCCCCAAATCATACTCAGCACTCTCAGTGCTCTAATCTGATACAAACACGATCTTTTCTCTCTTCTTTTTTTATATAACTTCCTCTCTGATCTCTAACTGGTCCTAATCAAATCCAAGATTTACCTTAGAGAATTCCATCTTACTCAATAACTAAACCTTTAATTCTTACAACTTCGTTGAGCCATTCAAAACAGTGCTTACATCTGATTCCATCCCTGGCACTGATCCAATCATCATTCTAATCTCCTTTCATATAAAAGAAACCCTGGCAAACCACCTGAAAACACATCCAGAAATTCACAGACTAATCCAGTCTGTCCTGATCTCACTGGCACGACGTAAGTGGTATCCACCACACTAGCTAAGAGTTCCATGCATCTCTCTGCCATAAAACTCTAGCTCTCAATACAGATGTCATCAGCATACCAAATCTATGCACCGTGCCGACTACCACAAAGCTTCCCACTCTCAAGCTCAAGAGCTACTATACTTTCCTTGCCATTTAACATTGCCTCATAGTCATTTAACCAATCTATACCCTGGATCAAACCAAAGCCAGTCATAACCAGCTTTAACAAAGTCACTAATAAGTCCTTCCACAATAATTCACCTGGTCTCTTAAATTATCAATACAGTATCACCTTTCCGTCATAACATAACCATATGACCTGTATATCAATTTTATACCTCTCTATATACAACAAATAAAGGGACAACATGGCACCAAATCAGTCAGCACAAAATAAAGAGCAGAACCAAAAACTGACCTGCCACCCTCGAGGAACTAGCCTTGGTCTCAGACTTTGACTGCCTCGGAATAAACACTCGAGTTGGAATCGAGCTGTCTATCCCCTTTTTCTCAAGATCTCTTAGCCTTGGTCAATCCTTTTTGAAATGACCAACCATGCCACATACAAAACATGCCCTTGCTCGGCATTCTCCCAAATGATGCCTCTTGCACCGCGTGCATATTGGACGAGTTTTCCAGCTTTCATTCTTACTTGCTCCAATAAGTGGAGATACCACTATCTGAGCTCCGTGCTCCCTGGCACTCTTCTTCTCATCTTTTATGCTCTCAATAGCAAGAGTCTTCTCTACCACCTGAGCATAGGTAGAGACTTCATGCACTGGGGCAATCCTAATGCCCTGAACTATTCTGGGATTCAACCCCTGGATAAACCTTTCCTTCCGAGCTATATCTGTGGGTACCATGTCAAAAGCAAACTTGGCTAACCCATCAAATTTATTAACACACTCGGCTACTGTTGCCTCTCCTTGAACGAGATTCAGAAACTCATTCATCTTAGCAGTCTTAGCTGCCTCACAGTAATATTTCTCATTAAACAGCTGCCTAAATTCTTTCCAATCCATCACAACCATGTCTCGTGTCTGGGATACTACCTCCCACCATGTCCGGGCATCATCCCGCAATACATAAGTCGCACAGATCACCCTATCGTGACTTACCAGTCCCATACTATCTAGAATGGAACTGATCATGCCTATCCATTGCTCAGCTCCGAATGGATCTAGGCCTCCCTCGAAGACTGGAGGGTAATATTCCTGGAATCTTCCACAAAGAAATTCCCATCTATTCTCAACCCTAGGCTGAGCTAAAGCCGATGCCACCCCTGACATAGCAAAGGAAGAGGTGCTTCCCAACAGATTCCGCTGTTGCTTCAAACACCTAATCTCTTCCTCATGCCTCTGCAACTTTGATTGCAAATCTGTAAGCATCTGCTGAAAATTCATAGGTGCAGATGAAGAACTAACGCCCTGGCTGTAACTCCCAACCCCTGTATAACCACCACCAGGTCTCATAATCTGCCTTGGATATAAACCTGCTGATTGAATCTGCAATCAATAACTTGATCCATTAAACATGATGAGCATATCAAGAGCTTTCCCCACGGGATAAATCTTACCACACCACAATCACAACCGCTTGCAGTGATAAAAACATGTCCACGACATTCATACATCAACTATAATCCCTGCTCTTCCAATATTCAAACCATGCCTCCCACTCCAGCATGCCAATATCACAATTATATATTCATGGAGCAGGTAATCATATGATCACAATCATATACATAATCATGGAGCATATAATCATATAGTCAAGAGTTTAGCCTGGCTCTTATCATAATCTCATGCTCCCTAATACAATGTGCAGGTAAAGCATTTACATTCTATTTAAGCAGTTAAGATCATAACTACAGAAATAGTTACCATTCCCTAAGTGAAGCTATCTTCAGTGATGAGTGTACATGCCCAGCTTGTCTTCAGGAACCATAAACCTTTGATCGCTCTGATACCAAGTTGTAATGCCCTAACTCCAGGGACCGTTACGGTGTGCCTTGTAAACAGTGCTAAACTCGCTAATCGAGTTATTTGGCCAAAATCGTGTAACTAAGTATGATTAGCGGTTTAGGGATTAAAAATTTTGGTTAAGATATAACGTTTCATTAGAACGTTTAATATATACATTGGGATCCCAAAAAATAATTTTAGAGTCTACTACAAGAAAAGATTTACAACAGGCCGATCTAAGTGGAAAAACAGGGTTAAGCCCTAGTTCCTCTTCAAACCTCGGCCGTGGTGGTCGAGCAGCTGCATATGTACACATCATCACCTAAGCTTTCTAACTCAAGGATGGTCCAGCTTTCTTTTGCCTTTACCTACACCACATAGCACCCGTGAGCCGAAGCCCAGCAAGAAAACTAAATATGCTCATGAACAGTAATAACATGTCATCAAATCATAAGGCACACGCCTAACAGATATAGCCCTATTCCAGCAGGCAAACGAGTTCACGTAATGTTGAGTATAACACATCAACCAATGATCATAGTAATCATCCAGGACTTTTAGTCCAAACAAATAGGTGACAGACGCAAAAGTCACTAAGTTGGGTCTAGCTCCCTTTAGCCTTGTGACGATAGGATCACCGGGGCTTAACAGATAGGTGAACTTTTATTAGTTTAAACAGGATAGGTGCATGGTGACTAGTCACCAACATAACCTTCTTCATGACCTTAGGGTCATAACTTTGGAACATCGTTCCCTAGCCATGTGACAATCGGTCACCTGGGCCTTAGGCCCTGGCTCTAGTAACTAGTCTTAGACTAGACAAGCGCTTATAAGTTCATCGACCTTAGGGTCGGTCCATCATTAATGTCTTAGAGCCATTCAATGCTGATATCGATTAGATCTAATCTTCATTTGGCTCGGCATTCATGACGCTATGCCATTTCTGACTCTTAGGTCAGTATCCCTGACTAGTTAGTACATATACAAGTAAGCAATGCCACCAAACATATATCACATACCCAATACCTGAATACAAGGCATTCAACATGCTTACTTAACAAATACTAGCACAATTAGGATCATGCACAAACACAGAGGCTCAAGCTCTGAACAATATCATACTCAATATACAAAGCATGTCCTAATCACATGTGTTCTCGTGCATCATATGCATCATGTTTAACCACTTGACATGCCTCAACAATAATCATGCATGCCACATATAGTAATCCAACATGCATCAATAATAATCATGCATGTCACATATACACAGGGTGCAGTTTTCTTACCTCGGGTTCCATCAAGAATTAGTAAAAGAACGACCCTTGAGAACAATCAATCCTTTGATCCTTTAGCGGTCACCTAGTCATAACCAAATATGGAATCTCATCAATAAAATAAATGATAAAAAGGTTTATAATCTAAAACCACACTCCCGGGATCCATCCCGCACTCTCGAGACTCTCAATCTACCCAAACGGGGTAAAGGAACCAACCCCCGAGCCTTAAAAGTCCTCCCGAGCCCTAAAAATAGGTTGCTGGAAAAATCACTAGCGCTGGGGCGCTGCCCCAAAGTCAGAGAACCCCAGAATCTGCCCTGCCTAGCGCTGGGGCGCCAGGAATGGCGCTAGGGCGCCATCAGCAGACCAGAAACTTTTCTGGTCTTCTCCCCTGCGATTTCCCTTGAAAAACAAACCTCCAAACCAATCCCAAACATGACCCAAACATCAAATTCAACCCCCAAACCTCATCTACATCACACCCTCATCAAAACCCAAGAACCCAACCTCAAGAACTTCCATTAATTCCCAACACTAACACCTCAAATTCTCAACTGAAAAACCATAAGGAAAAGCAGAGTATAGCCTATATTCAAGGATGAATTCTTACCTCAAGCTTGATTTAAATCCTCTTCAATGATTGAACCAAAGTCCTAAGCCCCCACCTTTGATCTCCTAGCTTGGTACCTCAAGTTGGCTCTCAAAAATTGAAAGGAAGAAGGAGGAGAAATGGTGTACGGGAAGGAGAGAAGAAATGAAGATGAGGATGCTCTGTTTTCAACAATTTCACAGCCTTCTAAACTCAAAGGCTGATATACATCTTAGGGGTGAAAAGACCATTTTTCCCCTAGGTCAAATAAAGGCTTCTAAAGACTCCAAAGGGTAAAATCGTCATTTCCCACCTATCTCGTTAATTATAATTAACACCCTCCAATTCCCGTTATTCTCAAAATTCTCAAACACCAATAATTCATATCTCGTTACCCTCTAATTCCCGGCAACGTTCTAATCACCAAATTACCCTGAGACTCACTCCGAGCCCCGAACTTAATCTCGTTATGACTAGACCGAAAACTTGCATTCCATGATCGTCTCATGCCGAATGGCTCGAACTAATCCACATATAATATGGTATTATTTATAATTCACCCACATGCATGAAAATACACAATCACAACCTCAACGGGCCATATTACCAAAATGCCCTTATAATTAATAATGAACCTATATGCATGCATTTACAATCATATAATAATATAATTCACATGCATATAATCATTAAATATCATAATAAATCAATTATGGTCATCCCGGCCTCCTAATCAAGGTCATAACCCTTATTAGGAAATTCGAGGCATTACAGGTTCAAATAGAACCATAAACTCGCTTTTGGTCAAAGTTTTCTGAACTAAAATTATAACTAATAATTTAAAATAAAAGTAAAAATATTTTATCTAACAACTGTATTATTATATTTAATTTTTTCTTCATCAAAATTGAATTTAAAAATTTATTTAAACTATTTTACAAAACACAAAATTCACATAAAAAAAAAAAATTATCAAAATATAATGTCAAAATACAAAATGTAAAAATGTATAAAGCTTTCTTTTATTCTGAAATAGTCGAAGCAAATTGATGTTTATCCTGTAAAGGGAGCAGCTAATGTCTTTGCTCGGAATTTTGGTCCTGTGTAGTCTGTACAGATACCATTAATATATACAATTTAATGTTATTTTCTGATGTAAGTTTCAGACTCCAATAAATAAAGTTTCAGAATAATAATAATAATAATAGATGTGCATGAATCAAAAGAATTAATGGACCACAATATATACACATCTAGCTTCACAAAAAAGTTTTTTTTAAATGTCAACAAAATAATAAATAATAAAAAAGAACGGGTAGGGTGTGACGTGTATCTTGGGTAGGGACGCTTAAACCTCGGATAGTTTTAAGCTTCGGGCAGATGACGTGGAGCTTCATTTGGCGGCCGTACTTGTTACAATGACCGAACGATAAGCGGCTGATGTGGACGTCACGTTTAAAGTAATCGTTGACACCAGTGTCTGTCGTTTTCTTCCTTTCTTTCTTTTTTTCATTGTCGTTTAACCTGATTAAGTAATTGTCTTGATTTAACAATATTTCTCATCATTTAAATTTGTACAAGTGGTTTTAATTCAATTGTCTTCGGAATCTGATTCTTGTTAAAACATGAGAGCTATAGCAAAATGGATTCATATTATTATTATTTTACCAAAGCGGTCAAATTAAAAGTATTTTCACGTGAAAGGACATCAAAATATTAATTTTTTTAAAAAGGTAGTGCTTCATATTATTTTTCAGTAATAATTGTGGAGAATAAGAGATGTTAGTATCTGACCACATCTCTTACTTTTTCCATATAAAAAGTGTTAGTGTCTGACCACATCTCTTACTTTTTCCATATAAAAAGTGTGGAGATAATAAACATTATTGATTTTAAAAGTTTGATTTATTAATTTTAATGGGATATTTTAAATATTTAATATAATATATATTTAATACTAATTAAAAATAGATATTTATTAATTATATTAATATAAATTTAAATATTTTATAACATTTGAATTTGAATTTGAATTTATATTGATATAGTTGAGGACCCCAACTGTCAGATTTCGTAGGGACAGATCAGCATTGGGGCTAGCTAGGCTTGCCCTATTCGAAAGTCTGGTCCAGATTCGTTTACTAATATCCCGGTTCACTTACCAGAGTCCTGGTTCGTTCACCAGGACTCGGGTTCATTCACCAAGATGGAAATTGTGACACTGAGTATCTCCTCTGGATTCTTGATAAGGTCTGTCTCCATCGACTAGTTAGTCTGCCACCTCAATTGGCATCCCAGAGGATGTAGGTTGGTCGGGACCGGGAAGATGATTCGGGCCTGCATCTTAGTCCTGGTTCCTTTGTTATGCTCGCGCGCCATTGAACATTGTTGGGCTCAATGGTACTTGAGCTATTTGGGGTTTCATCCTTCCCCGTTCACCAGGTTCAGGATGGGTCCGGACCTCTTAAGAGGCCCACGGACCCATTGGGTCATGCTACGTGTCACAAGCAGAAAACAGGGATAACAATTATAATTATATTTAATACTTATATTAATATAACTTTAAATATTATAAAATATCATTATAATAATAATACATAATATTAATTTTTATTAAAAAAATTATCATTTATGTTTAATTTTTTTTATCACATTATTTATCTATTTAAAAAATCATAAACAATATTTTGATTTAATTTTTCATTTAATATGTTTATGTTATTCATTTATATATAATATTGTTTATTTATTTGAAAGTTATATGATAATGATACAAATTTATTAAAAGTAATTAATAAATTTTATAAATAAAACTAAACAAACTAGGGCTGAGCATAAAATCCGAAAAACTGAAAAGCCGAGTACACCGACTTTTCGAACACCGAAAAAACAAAAACCAATTAAACCGAATACCGAAAAAATTGTTAACGGTGCAAACTGCCACTATTTGGTCGGTTTGAAAAATCTGGGTGCACCGACCAAATTCAACCAAAATTGACCGATTACACATATAAAATTATAAATATAATATTATATATTAATTAATTGTTAAAATTATTAAATAAAAATTAAAATCCGAAAATTATTTTTTTCTTTAGGGCACCCACGTATATATCTCTCTCTCATCTCATCTCATCTCCTCCCTCTTTCTCTTTCACTCTCCTCCCAGACCGACCAGTTGGCGGCAGCAGCAGCAGCACGGACGACCCTCGCTCACTCACAAATCGTAGCCGCCAGCCCAGCCACAGACCTCACCAACTTAGCCGAGTTGCACGACCCACGCACACACGAATCTCCTTGTCTTCCTACTCCAACGACTGCTTCACGGCGGCTCTTCTCATAGGTGTATAAATCTTTAAACACATTTATCTTAGTTTATATCAATTTTTTATCTATTGATTTATTTGGTGTTCTGTTATTTTATTGTAATTTTGTGTATGTTTATTATTATTTCATTATTGATTAAGTTTCAGTTTTGGCATTTTGCATCTTTTGGATGGATTTAGTGGTGTCAAATGTTGGTTATATTTGGATTTAGTTATAATTAGGGCTGAGTTATAGTTAGAGTTTTTTTATTCTCATTCTTTTGAAAAATGTTAGAAATTTTAAATTGGTGATGTTATTTACTTATTTTTGGGGTTGGGATTTAGTGTTTGGGATCATTAGGTTGATAACTTGATATGTTTTGGTGCAATATAGGTCTCCGAGGTTTGGATAGAGGTTGAGTTTTGTGGGTTGTTAGTAGTGAACAAAGTTGACCATGGATGATATTTGTAACTATCATTTCTTTTTTCCTACAAAGTTTCAAAGTAGAGGAATAAAAGATGGTGTTTATTGACTGATTTTTAAACCATTTTGGCACCTATGGTTTTTTTTTTATGGTAAAAGATATAAAAATAAGACACTCAATTCAAATGTGGTCAATTTTTTTTTTTATTAAGATGGATTTTTTTATATTCTTCTTTTTATAAAACATGAGATTGTTAAAATAAATGGAAGAATTCCAAAGTAAATTAATGATATAGAGAGAAGAGGATAGGAAATTAGTAATTTTAGGGATTCTTGTGTTTTTTTAATTTATTTTTTTTATGGTTTTTAATTCAATAGTTAATAAACACTGAATGATTTTTTATTAGTTGAGAGATGTTGAGAAATGTTCAAATTAGTATATAAAAAAAACTAGTAAGGAAGTTTCTTGAACTCACTTGATTATGCCTTAGCTGAAATTGTGTTTATAAATATGTAAATACGAAAATAGATCATTAACATGTATAACGAGGAAAATTTAAAAGAGATGATAGGGGAGTGATTGGAGTATGCTGAAACTAATTTGTCAAGTTCTAATGGAGAAGAACAAGCAAAGGAAAGAAAAAAAGAGAACGTACGAAAGAAGAGGAATGATCGACAAAATCAAGATAAGGAAAAAGACAAAGAGATCGAGAAAGAGGAGAATGAAAAAGAAAAGGGGAAAGAGGTTGAACGACAAGAAAATAAGCAAAGGGTTGGAAAGAAAACATCGAGTGTGTGGGATCATTAAACTATGATGCCTGATTGTTATCCTATAAAGCCAAGGGCTGCTTGC
This sequence comes from Humulus lupulus, assembly GCF_963169125.1. NCBI lineage: Eukaryota > Viridiplantae > Streptophyta > Magnoliopsida > Rosales > Cannabaceae > Humulus > Humulus lupulus. Next base: position 274,916,683 of record NC_084793.1, read on the forward strand.
AATTATTGTGGCATAGATTATGAAGCTGATACAAAGTTGAATGGGAGTAGCACACTATGGGCACATGTGGAGAGAAAATGTAAGAAGTGCCCTTTCAGTGACTGGGTTGAGAAAAGTAAGAAGCAACAATCAACTATGGATAGATTCACTAAAAATACAACAACCTGCAATGAAGAAGAAGTTGCTTCAAGTGGGCTGCCACTAAAGTTTAATCAAAATGTTGTTAGGAAAGGGATCATTGAATATATCATTATTGATGAGCTATCCTTTAGGCATATGGATGGAAAAGGATTTCAAAAGCTCATTAAACATTTCTTTCCCACATTTCAGTTCCCATCAAGATTTACTGTTGCGAGAGATATTTAAAATGCATTTCTAGATCAGAAGAAAGAGTTGAAGTTGATTTCCGTGAAGCACAGAGTGTCGTTGACATTGAATCAAAAGCCTTGTTATGCTTGGGTGTGGTTACTAGGTAGAACTCCACCTACTTGATGTTAGAATCTGCTATAAAATTCAAGAAGGCTTTTGAGAATTTAGAAGCAGATGCGAACTACACAAAGTACTTTGATGAAGAAAGAATGGATGGCCCACCAACCAACCTATACTGGGAAAAAACAGTTGTATTTTTTGACTTTGTGAGGAGATTCTATGATCTTACTAATCGATTTAGTGGGTCATTATATTCCACATCCAATCTATTCCTTGCGGATATTTTGAAGGTTTAAGCTGATTTAACTACTATGGCTTCTAATCATGATACTTTGTTAGGGGCTATGGCAGTTAGTATGAAATGAAAGTATGACAAGTACTAGGGAAGGATTGAGAAGCTAAATATGTTGAAATTTATTACCAATATCCTTGATCCAAGGTATAAATTAGACGTTGTGAATCGTGGTTTCAAATTTGTGTACACTTCATGTAACACCCCCAATTTCCTAATATGGCTTAGTGTCTGGATTAGGGGGCCGGGAGGAAATAATTGAATTAATTGAGTGCTTATGTGTTATGAGCATGTTATTATGTGAATTGTATTATGATATGATTATGCTTGCATGTTTAGGTGTATTAGTTATGCATGGGGGCCCATTTCTTATTAGAATGACATTTTTGTAATTTTGATCCGTTAGGGGTATAATTGTATATATATATATATGTGTGATATATGATTACGACCACATTATTGTGTGGATATATTTGAGTTACTCGGCATGAGGCGATCCTAGGGAGTTAGTTTGTAACGCCCTGGATAGCCCAAGTGTTGATCTGTGAAATTGACCAACGGTCGTATGTACAGTATACGACACATTTTGAATGAAATAAATTGAATAAACGACAGAGTACGATTATCTTAAGTAAACACACAGAAATTTTATAGTGGTTCAGCTCTGTTCTGATGAACAGTAATAACCTAATCCACTTAGCTTTTAGTATTGAATCACTCGACAATTACACTGTTGAACCAAAGTATTCACTCGTTCTAACTTGACCAGAATTCTCCCCAAATGTTCTTTATATCTCCAAAATTCCAGAAAAAGCGATCCAGAAAAGAGAGTAAAAAAAAGTCCCTTTTATGAAGCCCTGGGTCCTTTATTTACAGTACCCAAGGGCTGTTACATGATCATTAGTACTGGAGATTGTGGTTTGGTACAAAATTATCAGGCAATGGAGATACGTGTCCACCTCCCCATGATTATGAGATCGTGGGTCTTCTGTTGTTTCTCTAGATCATGATAGAAACCTCTGGGAAGATGTTAAGTCCTTGTTGGTATGTGAGACTTAGGTGCTAGGCCCGATGACCCGAGCTTGGGTGCTAGGCCTGTGACCTTCTGGATGCTGGATCTATTGATCCTCTAGGTGGTAGGCCCGTGACCTTCTGGGTGCTAGGCCTGTTGATCTCAGTTTGAACGAGAGTGAGTATTTCTCAATGAAGTGTACTTGGGGGTTTGAGCCGACCACCCTATGAAGAATAGGGTGGGTCGACCACCCAGGTGGTTATTGAGCATGTCAGGTCGACCACCCTAGGGGTTGGGGTCAGGCCGACTGAGGCTGACCACTCCTGGGGTAGGGGTCAGGCCGACCACTCTCTTGGACACACTGGGGCCGACCACTCTCTTGGACATACTGGGGCCAACCACTCTCTTGGACACACTGGGGTCGACCACCCCTATGGTAGAGGTCAGGCCGACCACCCCTAAGGCTCTTGGGCCTGCTTAGGCCGACCACCCCTAGGGGTAGGGGTCAGGCCGACCACCCCTAGGGGGTTTAGGCTTGGTTGACTTCCCCATAGGTCTTGGACCCATCTTTTTTGTCCGTCGATCTTTTCTCAATAATTTGTTGTTTTTTCCCTGATTTGTGATGTCACGTGTCGCATTCTCATTCGCCACGTCATTTTCATGGAGCTCTAGCATATTCCTAGTCACAACCATGATAAATGATTCCATCAATAATAAGTGAATAAGGGTTTCCAGACAAAGTTCTAGCCTTCGGGACATCAAATTTCACTAAACACGATAGTGGAATTAATCCCGAGCACCCTAGGTTAAGTCCCTGCACCTTAAACCTCCTCAAGGCCAAAAATTCCTTTAAGAGTCATGGCCCTAGACACTCCATGCCGCGGCCCACCCCTACCAGAGGCCCAGCCTCCCCAGACAACACACACGGGCCGCGGCCCTAAGCTTCCCATGTCGCGGCTCACCCTCCTTCCTGGCACACCTCTGTTGTAGAGGGTCGTGGCACACCAAGAACTGAGCCGCGTCCCGACCCCTTCGAACCCATAAAAACTCCATTTTCATCCACCAATCTCAACCAAATTAACCCAAAATCATCCCAATAACATATTCTAATTATCACAACAGTTCAGGTATACTTCCAGCAGCAAAACCCATAGGAAAACTAGCCTAAGGACTCATCAAAATCACACTTCAATCCTTGAAACTCAAAAGCTCATAAACCTCCTAAAACATCCAGAAATTCATAGAATTCAAGGGCTAACCATAATTAAGAGCTTACCTTTTCTGAAGAGCAAATCCACCTTGTAGTTGCAAAGCTAATCCCCAAGCTCCCAGCAATAAAACCTAACAAGAATTCAACTCAAATCCTCACCCAAAGCTTCAATTCAACTCTCAACATCAAAGACCCAAAAAAAATTTAAAACTCAGAAATTAAACATTAAAACCTTAATTTGAATCTTACCCCAAACTCTGGTTGAATCCATCAACAATTACTAAGCTAATCTCCAATTCTAGAGCTCCAATTCTTGTGAACCCAGCCCAAAAATCCCTTGGTTCAATGGCTAGCTTGAGAGACTCCTTGAGAGGAAAGAGAGAGAGAGTCGGTTCCAGGCAGACTTCTAAACGTTTCTTGCCTTTGGCTTATCTAACTTATGCCTCTTAAGTTAATCCCAAGGCTTGGGGTACCAAAAACGTCCCTGAGGGCAAAATGGTAAATTTCCCCAGTATTCCCTCCTAAGCTTCCTGACCTCAAATATATCTCAAATTATTTATTTTCACAACTCAATAATCCAACTAAATATCTATTACCCAAAATACCCCTTGACTCGCCCCGAGTCGGGTATTGGGTCCCGTTGTGACTTTCTCACTAACTTGCTCTCTAGGATTGCCTCGTGTCGAATACTGCAAGCATAAATATATCCACATAATAACGTGGTCTCAATAGTTTATCACAAATAATCACATTTATGACCTAACGGGCCAAAATTACAATTATGCCCTTACAAGCTAAACAAGGCCCGCATGCTTATCTAATACTCATAAACATGCATTCCACATATCCATATATTCATAGGATCATGCATATCACATAATCATGCATTTTTGCCAATACTTCACATAACTTCCAATTATGCCCTCCCGGCACAATAATCAAGGCCCTTAAGCCTTGTTAGTAATTTTGGGTCGTTACAGACTTGTCTCTTGTTTTGATCATATGGGTCGATAGGCTCCTCAAGAACCAAGATCGAACATGATCCATAATTTGGAGACAAGGTCCTAGGACCTGTCTCTTGTTTGGATCGTATGGGTTGATAGGCTCCTCAAGAACCAAGATCGAACATGATCCATAATTTGGCGACAAGGTCCTAGGACCTGTCTCTCGTTTGGATCGTATGGGTCGATAGGCTCCTCAAGAAGCAAGATCGAACATGATCCATATTTTGGCGACAAGGTCCTAGGACATGTCTCTCGTGTGGATCGTATGGGTAGATAGGCTCCTTAAGAACCAAGATCGAACATGATCCAATGGGGATGACAGGTCTACAAGCCCCTCGTTGAAAGAAATTTAAAGAATTAAGTGAAACTTAAGAAATTAAATTCATTCATTCATTGAAGCACAATGGTTGTTATCTAGATAATTCGAAAATAATAAATTTGCCTCCTGCTTGGCTATGCTTCTTTCCACCAAGGATTCGATGGGAATGACATTCAGGGTGTCCGCATCTTTAGCACTGGCAAGCTTGGCTAAGGCATCAGCATTGGCATTCTGCTCCATCGAGACTTATGTAATCGAGTATCTCTTGAATTGTGTCAACAAGTCCTTCGCCTTGTTCAGGTACTGCACCATCCTAAATCCCTTGGCTTGATACTCCCCTTGTACCTGGTACACCACTAGCTGGGAATCGCTGAATATCTCCAAGGACCGTGCATACACATCCCGAGACAAGCGTAATCCTGCTAATAATGTCTCGTACTCAGCCTTGTTTGAAGCGTTGAATCCAAATCTAAGAGTGCAATGGATTCGGTGATTCTCCAGAGTGATCAGTATGATTCTTGTGCCTGAGTTGTGCTCATTGGATGCTCCATCAACATATAGCTTCCATACAGGAGTATCTCCTTCCTTCTCGGTATCTCCATTCTCCGATTGGTAGGAAGGGTCTTCAAGGTTGGTGCCTTCGACTATGAAGTCTGCCAATGCTTGTCCTTTTATCGCCGTCCTCGAATGATAAGTGACACCAAACTGCCCTATTTCCACTGCCCACTTGAGTAATCATCCCGAGGCCTCTAGTTTCTGAAGAACCTGTCTCAGCGGTTAATCATCACGACTCGGATTGAGTGAGCTTGGAAATATGGACGCAACTTTCGAGAGGCGATTACTAAACAATAGGCTAGTTTTTCAAGAGGGGATACCTAGACTCGACACCTACTAGCCTTTTACTGATATAGTATACAGGGTTTTGCACCCTGTTCTCTTCCTTTACCAAAGCAGCACTGATTGCATGCTCGGTGATTGCCAAATAAATGAATATTACTTCATCATATATTGGCTTTGCTAGGACAGGAGGTTGGGTGAGGTGCTCCTTCAGAGCTTGGAAAGCTTCTTCACATTCCTCGGTCCATTGGATCTTCTTGCTGCCCCTCAGTAAATTAAAGAAAGGGACACACTTGTCTGTATACTTTGATATGAACCTACTGAGGGCAGCTACTCTCCCGGTTAAGCTTTGCACTTCTTTGATTGTGGTAGGTGACTTCATGTCGATCAATGCTTTGATCTTCTCGGGGTTAGCCTCGATTCCACGTGAATTGACTATGTATCCGAGAAACTTACCAGAACCAACTCCAAACGAGCACTTGAGAGGGTTTAACTTCATGCTATACTTTCTAAGTATTGCAAAGCATTCCTCCAAGTCTTGAACATGCCCTCCAGATTCTTTGGACTTGACCAACATGTCATCGACACATACCTCCATATTTTTGTCGATCAAGTCTTGGAACATACCATTCACTGAACGCTGGTAGACGGCTCTTGCATTCTTCAAGCCGAATGGCATCACCTTATAATAGTACAATCCCTTGTTTGTCCAGAAGCTGGTATGTTCCTCGCTGGGAGGGTGCATACTTATTTGATTATACCTAGAATATGCATCCATGAATGAGAGTATTTCATGTCCTTCCATTGCATCAACCAGTTGGTCTATTCTGGGTAGTGGGAAGCAGTCTTTGGGGCAGGCCTTATTCAAATCTGTGAAGTCCACGCATGTTCTCCACTTCCCATTTAGTTTTGGGACCAGCACGGGGTTTGATACCCAATCAGGGTAGTAGGCTTCCCTTATAAAACCGTTTTCCTTGGCCGCTCGACCTCCTCCTTCAGGGCTTGAGATCGGTCTTTGTCAGGCAGTCTTCTTTTTTGTTGCACTGGTGGGTAGTTCTTGTCTATATTGAGGACATGACTTATCACGGATGGAGAAATTCCAACCATGTCCTTATGTGACCAAGCAAAGACGTCCTGGTTTTTCTTCAAAAATTCCACAACCATGCTTTAATTTCCACCTTTAACTTCTTCCCGACTTTGATTACTCTAGTCGGGTCCTCCTCATCTTGTAGGACTTCGTCAAGATCTTCGACTTGTCCCACCCCCATGACGTCATCCCCCAAGTGAGGATCGATGCCGTTTCCCTCGCTTTGGGAAACTTGCTATAACAACAAATCTTCGTTAAAAGGAGCCCCCAACTCCAATAGAGTGTTTCTTTCAATGTCAACTTCCATTTTGACAACCTCATTGGTTCCTTCATTCTCTTCGCTGCAGGTTACTATCATGTTGTTTATGCATGGTCATTTATTTGCCTTGACCATTGACACATTATAGCATTCTCGTGCCTCCCTTTGGTTACCCTGTACGCATCCTTGCCCTGCGCTGGTGGAGAACTTCAAAGATAGATGCCAAATAGATACTGCTGCGTGTAATGCCATCAGGAGGGGTCTCCTGAGCACTACATTATAAGCCGATGAACAATCTACCACCAGGAACTCTGTCATCACAGTCTCGTGCCTGGGGGCATCCCCCACCATGACCGGTAGTCTGATAGTTCCTGCTGGTGTTAGGCATTCTCCCGTGAACCCATATATCACTTGGGAACACGGTGTCAGGTCCTTGACCATGAGCTTCATCTTCTCGAGGGATGATTTGTAGATGATATCTACTGAGCTTCCCGTATCTACCAAGCATCTCTTCACCCGGGCATTGGCGATTTGATTGGTAAGGACCAGAGGGTCATTGTGGGGGTACCTCATGTGTTTGGCGTCATCCTCTGTAAAAGTGAGAGTTTCACTTTCATACTCTGGATTTTTTGGAGACCGCTCCTCGACTACCATACATTGGGAAGACTCCCCCACCTCATGTTTGAGGGTCCTTTCATATCGCTCACGGGCATTGTTCCTGTTGCTTGCTATGTGGGGCCCTCCACATATGGTATCCAATGTGAAGTCTATAGCTGCCGACTTCAGTGGTGGACTCCTTTGCCTTTGGAATTTTGGATTCATGCTTGGGGTTTCGGTCTTGCCTCGGTACCTCGAGATTTTTCCTGATCAGAGAAAAAACTCTATCTCATCCATCAATTGTTTGCACTCGTTTGTGTCATGCCCATAACCATTATGGAAACGACAAAACTTATTATTGTCCTTCTTTCCTTCTGAACGCAAGGGTGGTGGCTTTCGGTATGGTACCTCCTGGTATGTTGCCAAGTAAATCTCAGCCCTTGATGTGGTCAGGATGGTATAATTGGTAAACCTGGGCTGGTAGGGTTGATGCTTAGCTTGTTTGTCGGCGGGTGCTGACTTAGCTTTCTTTTGCCCACCCTGCTCAGCCCCTCAGGTATTCCTCTTTTTACCGTTGCCCCCACTGCTATCCTGAGGGTTTGAGCCGTTCTTATTTTCCTTGACAGTGGTCGAATGGTTTATTCCTTTTTCTTCCTTCATGATAGCATCATCTAGCTTCATGTATTTGTCGGCTCGGTCCAAGAACTCTTGCAAGTTGTTGATAGGGTTCTTGTGTATACTATCCCATAAGGGACTACAATAAATTATTCCTACCGAGATGGCAACGAACTTCCCTTCATCTCCTACTGTGGACACTCGGTTTGCCTCTCTCATGAATCTTTGAATGTTCTTTCAGGGATTCATCTTTCCCTTGATTGGCATGAACTGGTTGAATCCTCCCGGCACTAAAGACCTTGCATAATTCCTTCCTAAACTGCTCCCAGGAAGTGATGGATATAGGTTTGAATTTCCAATACCATTCCTGAGCCGAGTCAGAGAGAATGGTAGAGAATACTCTGCACCTATAATCATGCTCCACACCGAGTAACTCCATCTGATCCTCGAACTTCCCAATATGTCATATTGGATCCTCCTTCCCAGTGTATGTTGGGAGTTTCGGGGTCTTGTATTTCGGTGAATGTTGAGCAGCTTGGATATTAGCACTGAAGGGACTCCCACTTCTATGTGCCAGCTCAACATTGGAAGGTTTCTTTGTCAGACCCTGGACAGCCATGACAAGTGCATCTATTTGAGCCTGCATTGCTGGTGGGATCACTGCTCTAGGTAGAGTAGACATCCCTGGTACCCCCTCCTGAGCGCTGGTCCTCCTGTTGATGACTTCCCTTAGATCCTGAGGTTGCGCATCTTTCCCCAGCCTATCAAACACAGTATTAGTGTTATTCATCAGTTCTTTTCCCTTGTGAGACTGAGGGTGTAAGGGTGGTAGGTCCGCCTTGTCCCCGTCGGTGCGACCCTGCCCCCTCTCCTCTCCTCCTACATGACTTTGAGATTTTGAGCGACAGTTTCCATTCTTGTCACGCCTCTCAGATGGTTGACCCTCATCTCCTGCGTTGTTTCGTCAGTCCCCTTGGGAGGGGGCCTTCAGGTTGGTAATACTCCTACTTCGAGATGAAGTGTTATTCTTCTTAGTCATGGAGGAGGCAGTCTTGGAATGTGCCTCTTCATCCTGTCTCTTAGAAAGTGGTTTTGAGAGTGTCCTTAGGGTCCTACTCCTCCACTGGGACTCTCTGTTACTGTTGTCTCGCATTCCTGCTGCTTTGGCCTGAGCCTCCCTCATCGCCTGAGCAGCAGCTTCAGCGTTAGCTCGGGCTAACTGAGTAGTCGCCTCCAAGGCCATAGTAGCCTCTTGGTGTCTCTGGTCATCTTCCTGCTCCCGCTCCTTCTGGATCATTCTCTGAACCTGCTCATCTATCTCCCATCGTTGTCATTCCATAGTTTCCCTCTGAAGGGAAATTTCTGCAGCAAAGGCCTCTTACCTCGCCAGAAATTGTGCCATCTCCTCCTGGTGAGCGTCCTGTGGATCCTCCGCATCAGGTTGAAGTCCAACCTCCACCCGAGGTTCATTAATGGGATCTATGGGATCTTGGGTGGTGGAATCCCTGGGAGCAGTCTTCTTGGTCTGATTGGATTTTGGAGGCATCGTAAATATGATGAGAGTGTGTTTCTTGATTCCATACTCTCAATGAAAGCACCAATGTTGACCTGTGAAATTGGCCAACGGTCGTATGTACAGTATATGACACCTTTTGAACGAAATAAATTGAATAAATGACAGAGTAAAATTATCTTAAGTAAACACATAAATTTTATAGTGGTTCAACCCTGTTCTGATGAACAGTAATAACCTAATCCACTTAGCTTTTAGTATTGAATCACTCGACAATTACACTGTTGAACCAAAGTATTCAATCGTTCTAACTTGCCCAGAATTTCTCCCCAAATATTCTTGAGATCTCCAAAATTCCAGAAAAAGCGATCGAGAAAAGAGAGTAAAAAAAAAGTCCCTTTTATGAAGCCCTGGGTCCTTTATTTATAGTACCCAGGGGTTGCTACATGATCATTAGTACTGGAGATCGTGGTTTGATTCACAATTATCAGGTAGTGGAGATACGTGTCCACCTCCCCATGATTATGAGATCGTGGGTCTTTTGTTGTTTCTCTAGATCGTGGTGGATAAAGCACGATAGAAACCTTTGGGAAGATGTTAAGTCTCTATTGGTATGTGAGACTTAGTTGCTAGGCCCGACGACGTGAGCTTGGGTGCTAGACCTATGACCTTCTGGGTGCTGGACCTGTTGATCCTCTGGGTGCTAGGGTTGTGACCTTCTGGGTGCTAGGCCTGTTGATCTCAGTTTGAACAAGAGTGAGTATTTCTCAGTGGAGTGTTCTTGGAGGTTTGAGCCGACTACCCTATGAAGAATAGGGTGGGCCGACCACCCTACGGGTTGGGGTCAGGCCGACCACCCCTAGGGGTCCTTGGGCATATTGGGGTTGACCACTCCTGGGGTAGGGGTCAGGCCAACCTCTCTCTTGGACACACTGGGGCCGACCACCCTTGGAGTAGAGGTCAGGCTGACCACTCTCTTGGACACACTGGGGTCGACCACCCCTAGGGTAGAGGTCAGGCCGACCACCCATAGGGCTCTTGGGCCTGCTTAGGCTGATCACCCCTAGGGGCAGGGGTCAGGCCGACCACTCCTAGGGGGTTTAGGTTTGGTCGACTTCCCCATAGGTCCTGGACCTATATTTTTTGTCCATCGGTCTTTTCTCAATACTTTGTCATTTTTTTCATTGATTTATGATGTCATGTATCGCATTCTCATTCGCCATGTCATCCTCGTATTTTTTAGGGATAACATCATGACTGTCACACTATGTACTTTAAATATTGCTTAACTCGCTAAACGAGTCATTAGGTTATAAACGTGCATCTAGGTGTTATTAGTAGGCTAGGGTGAAAATCTCGGTCAAAAGGAATGGATATAATTTATTAAAAACGTTAAACTATACATGGGCCCCATATAAGTGTTTACAAGTTATTTACAATCCAAAATGGTTATTACAGGATAAAAGTTACAACCCGCCGACCTAAGCGGTAGAAATAGGGTTAAACCCTAGTTCCCATGAGAAACACCTTGGTCGTGGTGTTCAAGCTGTCGCATATGTACACATCGCCACCTAAGCTCTCCACTCAAGGTTAGGTGAGCTTTTCTTTCCCCTTACCTGCACCACATAGCACCTGTGAGCCAAGGCTCAGCAAGAAAACTTATTACTGCATATATACATTATAAATAATTGATTATGGGGCTTGCAGCCCTAATCAAATGATGACTAATAAGTCATTCTGGGCAAATGAATAATAAGTCTCTTTGGGGTTTTACGCCCCCAAGACATGTGATGTTTTAGTCACTTGAGTCTTTTAGCCCTGGCTCTAAGTAACCAGCCTTTAGCCTAGTCAAGCGCTTTAGTTTTCTTCGACCAATAGGTCGATCAAGAATTTAATGCACATGTTGATTAGATCTAATCAGTTCGGCCCACGCTAAACACGCTAATGCCGCTCTTGACTCATAAGCCAATACCATATGACCAGTGTTCAGTACTACTGCTGATCATGACTAATAAGTCAGAATTTCACGACCCATACTAAACACCAATGTCGTTTTCGACTAATAAGTCAGTGCCATTCACAAGAAAGCAGAGCTGCCATGCATTTACAATGCAACCAATGTCCAAAAATAGAGCACTCAATATGCCACATCAATAACCATGCATGTCACATACTGGGTGCAGTTTTCTTACCTCTGGTTCGAGAATGAAATAATAAAAGAATGAACTTTGAGAACGATCTATCCTTAGGCCTCCTTAGCGGTCACCTAGTCATTAATAAAATAAGTAATAAAAGGTTCATGGACTAAAACCCCGCTCCCGGGACCTCGAATCCTACTAAAACAGTTAGTAGAATCGATCCCGAGCTTAGAAGAATGAAAACCCGCACTTAAAGGCTAGTTAAAACCCAACCTGGCACAAAAGGATGGACGGGTCGCGACCTGCCCCCCAAGGGCCGTGGTGCGCCCCCAAGACGGAGAGTTCCCTGTCTGGGGTGCCAGGGGCGTGCCACGACTTGACCCCGTGTGTAATGTCCCAAAATCCCTAATGTGGCTTAATGCTTGGATTAAGGGCCCGGGAGGGACATAATTGATTTATTATGCAATTAGGTGATTAAATGCATTATTATGTGGTTATATGTATGATTATGTGAGTTATACGATTATATGATGATAATTGGATATTTGTATATTCATGTGCGTGTTTATGATTTATGGATGAGACCACATTCTAATGTAGATATGTTCGAGTTATTCGGCATGAGACGATCCTAGAATGGAAGATTAGCGGTTTGGTCATAACAGGATTAATTTATGGGCTCGGGATGAGCCTAGAGGTAATTTAATGCTTAGTACATTACCGGGAATGAACAGATAATGAGATATGATTTAATTATTATTTGAGAATATTAGGAATAACGAGAATTGGAGGACTTTAATAATAATCAGCGGGATAAGTGAGAAATGACTTTTTTCCCCTTGGGTGGCTGTTTAGGAGTTAAATGGGCTTAGGGGCATTTTGGTCTTTTGACAAAGGGATAGATTTAAGAGGCTGGTTGTAGAAGATTTCAGCAGCCAAAACAGAGACTATTTTCCTTCTCCCTCTCGATCATATCTCTTCCTCTCTTATCTTTGGATTTTGAAGCTTACTTTGAGGATTCAAACTAGGGAATCAAGGCTTGTGAGCTTAGGTTATTGGTTCAGCCATTGGAAGGGATTCAATTCAAGTTAGGGGTAAAAATTCTAAGCGTTATTTTCTAGTTTTGCTCTGTTTTGAGTTAGTTCTTGAGCTTGAGAGTTTTGATCTTAGAAGTGGTTATTTGGTGTGGTTTTAAATGATTCAAAACTTGGGTTTTGTTGTTGGAATGGTGGATATGTTGTGCTGATGTTTGGTTTTGAGTTTGGGATGATTTGGTGAAGGTTTGATTGAGGTTTGAATTGAGAAAATGGCAGGGGAGCTGGGTTCGTGGGGTCAAGTCGCGACTTGGACCCAAGCCAGAGCCTCCCTTGGGCTCTATTAGGCAGGCATGCTGCGACTTGATAGGCCAAGTTGCGACCCACCCCTGGTACCCCAGACAGATTGCTCTCTGTCTTGGGGGTGCACCGCGACTCACTAGGCCAAGTCATGACCCGCCCCTTCCTTTTGTGCTAGGGAGGAGTTTTTCAAGGGTTTAGGCTCGGGGTTTCATTTCCTAAGGCTCGGGATCAAATCTACTAACTGTTTTAGTACGATTTGAGGCTCCGGGAATGAGGTTTTAGATTATAAACCTTTTATTATTTATTTTATTAATGGAATTCCATATTTGGTTATGACTAGGTGACCGCTAAGGAACTTAAGGATTGATCGTTCTCAAAGGTCGTTCTTTTATTATTTCTCGCTCGAAGCAGAGGTAAGAAAACTACACCAAGTATGTGACATGCATGGTTATTGATGAAACATGTTGAGTGCTCTATATATTGATATTGATTGCATAGTAAATGCATAGCAGCTTTGCTTATCTGTGTATTGAAATGACTTATTAGTTAGAGAACGACAATGGTGTTTAGTATAGATCCTGAAGTTGTGACTTATCAGTCAAGTTCAGCGGTAATATGAGCACTAGTCGTATGGTATTGGCTTAAGAGTCAAGAACGACATTAATGTGCTTAACACAAGCCGAAATGATTAGATCTAATCACCATAAGCATGAAATGCTTGACCAACCCTAAGTTCGATGAAATCTAAAAGCGCTTGTCTAGTCTAAAGACTAGTTACATAGAGCCAGAGCCAAAAGGCTCAGGTGACTGAATGTCACATGACTTGGGGTGTAGAGCCCTAGAGATAGACTTATTAGTTATCTATTCAAAGTATGACTTAATAGTCACTTATCTGATTAGGGTGTGGAGCCCAAAGTGTGACTCACTATCTGATTAGGGCTGCAAGCCCCAGAATGATTACCATAATCATTTATTGATATTACATACATGCAGTAATAAGTTTTCTTGCTGAGCCTTGGCTCACAGGTGCTATGTGGTGCAGCTAAAGGGAAAGAAAAGCTCACCCAGCCTTGAGTGGAGAGCTTAGGTGGCGATGTCTACATATACGGCCGCTTGACCACCACGGCCAAGGTGTTTCTCAGAGGAACTAGGGGTTAACCCTATACGTGCCGCTTAAGTCGGCGGGTTGTAATTTTTACACTGTAATGACCATTTTGGATTGTAAATAACTTTGTAAACACTTTTATGGGCCCATGTACAGTTTTATATTTTAAATAAAATATATTCATTCCTTTTGATCAAGATTTTTTTTCACCTTAGCCTATTAATAACACCTAGATGCAGATTTATAACTAAATGACTCGTTTAGCGAGTTAAGAACTGTTTAAAGTCCACAGTAACGGTCTTGGAGTAACCAGGGTGTTACACTGTGGGTCGCGGCACACCTGTTTGACAGAGACCAGGGGGCTCTGGAATGGGTTCAAGTCGCGATTTGCATGAACTCGGTCACGACTTGACCCTGCGAACCCAGCCCCCCTGTATATTTCTCAATTCAAACTCAGCCAAACCTTAAACAAACCAATCCCAAAATCACCACCAATTATCACCACAATATTACTACCATTCAAACCACAAAACCCAAGCTTTGAAACACTTAAAACCACACCAAATAACCACTTCTAAGATCAAAACTCTCGAGCCTTTAAACAACATAAAAACAGAGCAAAACCTTGAAATTTCAGCTAGAAACCTTACCTCAAACATAGAATTGAACCCCTTCAATGGCTGTAACACAACCCTAAACTCCACACCTTAATCCTCAAGCTTTAATTCCCAAATTAGCTTCAAACTCCAAACCGAGAATGAGAGGGAGAGATGATCAAGAGTGAGAGAGAAATGAGGAACTTTGTTTTTTCCTTAGAACCTTCTACAACCAACTAACCTTAAGTCTATCTAACAACCCAAATGACCAAATTGCCCCTAGAACTAATTTAATCTTTCAAAGCCATCCAAGGGCAAAACTGTCATTTCCCACCTTTCCCGTTAATCATAATTAACGTACTCCAATTCCCGTTACTTTCAATATCCTCAAATAATTATTAAATCATATCCCATTACCCGTTCATTCTCGGTAATGTACTAATTACCAAATTACTCCCAGACTCTCGAGTTCGGAAATTAACCCTATTATGACCAAATCGCTAACTTGCATCCTAAGATCGTCTCATGCCGAATAGCTCGAACATATCCACATAATAATGTGGTCTCATCCATAAATCACAAACATGCACATAAATATACAATTATGCCCTTAACGGGCCAAAGTTACGAAAATGCCCTTCTAATAAGAAGTGGGCCCACATGCATGCAATTATCATCATATCATAATATAATTCACATAATCATGCATAAAATCACATAATTGTATATTAAATCAATTATGGCCATCTTGGCCCCCTAATCCAGACATTAAGCCACATTAGGGAATTTGGGACATTACATAGTTAGCGAAAAAGTCATAACAGGGCAAAATACTCGCTCGGGGTGAACTTAGGGGTATTTTGGTAATTTGGTAAATTGTCGGGGATTATAGAGTAACGAGAATTAATTGATGGATATTTTGGTTTGATAGATTATTTAGGATTGTATGAGATGATTGAGGTGTTGAGGTTTATTTATGCCCTAATGAAAACCAAATTTCTTTGTAATCTCATTTATTATCAATAAAATAATAGAAATTATTTTTTGACTTAGTCAATCACTTTGTTCACATGTTTTATTTTCATGATTATTTGTTTAATATAAACTTCTATTAAATCCCAAGCATATAACTAATCATATTTATAGTGATGTAATCATAGTGGAATATAAATATGATTATATGTTCAAAATAAGTTAGTCCTAAGATTAGTCAGTGCACACGATTTACACTGACTTGCCAATCTACGATATGATCTACTTAAACATTGTAGTGTTATGTTCTTTCCAGAATATTAGAAAAGTAGATAAGATCGGGTGTATTTGTTACATCGGACTGAACCGATATTGACAGTAGATAGGATAAGTAAACATACCATTATTATATATTCTAGTCATATCATATAGTTGATCATATGCCAATTCAATCTCAATTCTGAGTGGTTAGTATTCTAACTGATTGTATTATTTGAGTTCTTTGACTTGTTCGTTACCAGCTTACCCTACGGACTAGCCCATACTTACATCTTTGGAACTCGGTAGTATAATTGAGTGAGAGTTTTAATCATAGATATGAACATCTATAGCTTCTGATGAAAAAGTGAAATGATGGTTTCCTTTTAGTTTGGTTCAGGTGCTGAATGATAGAGATCTCATTTCAGTAATTAATATTAGTTTACTGAAATATCATTTACAAGGAACTAAGTGTTTTAAGGATAAAATACAATGAGGGGTAAAGCGATATTTTAGTCCCATCTCATTGTAGGCTGTTTATAGAGGATTGAGTGAAAATTATGGTTGTAACAATGGATAATTAATAATGTATCTATATTGCTTATAGAGCATTCTATGAATTCAAGAGTGCAATTCTGTGTCTTTAGTGGAGTCACGAGGAATAGTCCCATCGTCCCTACTGTACCTTGGATAAAATCATCTAGATAGTATCAATTAATTGAATTAATTATCAATTAGAATTATTAAAGTTTACCAGGTCAATTTTGGATAGTTTCACAGAGTTATGTAATTTAGAGAAGAAAAGAGAAATTAGGGCAGATTTATTAATTAAGATAAATTGGTGTCTAAATTAATAAATAAGTTTAAATCAAGGTTCAAATTATAAATAATTAATTTGATAAATGATTTAAATAATTAATCAATAGAAAATAATACAAGCCTTGATTTTAAGTCCAACAAGCTTATAATTGAATGGGAAATTTCACGGGCCTAAAGCCCATGGGAATTTCGACCTAGGGATGATTATTGACTATTATTTTATTTATTTTTTTAATTAAAACAAAGACCTAATTGTGTCTATAAAAGGAATGCTAAGTGAGAGTTCAAGACAGACGATAAAAAGACTATCTGATAGAAAATCAGAAGATCTATTCTTGATGCTCTTGGTTTTAGATTCTCTCTACAGCATAAATCCTTTTCTAAGCCTCAATATTATTTTCTCGTCTTCTCTCTGTATGTATCTCATGTGTTGAGAATTGCTCACTCTAGTCTAGGTAATTCTAAGGATACTTTGGAAGCCTGTGAAGAAAATTGAAGATCGGTTCAGTTTCTTGGTGATACCCTTTGACAGAAAGGGTACAAGGGTTAGAAAAACTGAAGGAATGACTCATTCATAAGGCTGAAGGGGGAGGCTCATTCACGTTCAAGCATTTCTTTGGTTGGGAGCATTTTTAGAAGAGCTCACTCAAGACACTCCAAGGCAAGGCTAAGCATAGATTTTGTGGAAACTAAAGGCAATCTTAGAGGAGTGGCAACTTGGAATTTGGTTTAGAAGCAGCTAAGATCATCCTCATCCCCAGGAATTTGAAATTAGAGGGTTTCCACCAGGCTCTGGTCAGGATCAGCGCTCGGGGTCGTTCCATTACATGCAAGAAGATCGAGGTAAGAATACTGCACCCGATACGTGAAATGTATGATTGGGGCTTGGCTCGGCTATTAATGTAATATGATTGGGGCTTGGCCCATTTGTTAAATGTAAATGTGATTAGGGCTCGGGCCCAGGTAATGAGCATGATTATAATTGTGCATGTGCATATCTGCTTAGTATACTGTAGTGCATTGTATCTGTATGTATATTGAATGTATGATGTGGATGTTTGTTCTGGCTAGGAAGCTCAGTTTATTAACTGAGAATCTGTCTGTTGTATCTGATTAAAGCTTAACCTGCTAGTCAAGGGTATATCTGGTTAAAAGGGGGCTCGACTTATAAGACGAGGGTTTCCAAGGCTTGACTTATAAGTCGAGGGTCTGTAAGGCTCGACTTATAAGCCGTGATCGTTGTTATGCGCGTTGAGCGCAGGTCGTTATGGCTAGGCCACCCAGAAGTGCCTTATGCACTTAACTGGCTCGGATGCCATATGAATAAATGGGAGTGTGACATGCACTTGTGTGACCCTATGGTCACTTATCTGTACAGTGTGTATGCTTGTTTCCAGTTATTACGGTTAAGCATGTTGTTATATTCTTTGAACTATCTGAATATGTTTTCTTGTTGAGTCTTTTGGCTCACGGGTGCTTTGTGGTGCATGTAAGGGTAAGGAGAAGCTTGGCCAGCCATGAGTTGGAGAGCGATAGCGGTGATGTGTACATATACAGTCCGCTCGGCCGCCACGACCGAGATATCACATGGGATCTAGGTTTGGACCCTGTTTTGCCACTTAGGCCAACTTATTTTGTAATCTCTAGGTTGTAACCAACTTTTAAACTTGTATTTTGGGATCCCATGTAAAGACTAAAGTTTTTGTTCAATGGAAATGTTTATGTCTTGACCAAAATTTTAATACCGGAACCCTTAGTGGCTTAATCACATGTGTTTAGTCCAAATGACTCGTTTAGCGAGTCCAGCACTAATTTTAAACACACTTGGTAACGAACCCTAATTAGCAGGGTGTTACACTTCAAGTAAGGCTAAAAAAAAATGATAAAGTTGGTGACAAATACTTTGGTACATCTGTATGCTTTTTATAAACAACAACAACAACAACAATAAAAACAACAATAACCATCTCAGTCATCTCAAGCTCAACCATCTCAATCTCAGTCTCAACCATCTCAACCTGTTATCAATTCCACTACATAATCATTTTTTCAAGGGCAACTATAGCTTAGTGATGAAATTGAAGAAGATGATCTTGAATACTATTTGAGTGATCGTCATGAGAAGCTTGATTCTGCCTTTGATATTCTACAGTGGTGGAAACAGAATGGAATCAAGTATCTAATAGTTGCACATATGGAAAAATATGTATTGGCTGTTCAGATGTCTACAGTAGGATCTTAATCAACTTTTTCTACTGGGAAGAATCCTAGATTCATTTAGGAGTTCCTTGTTATGATTGGTTAAATACAAATGATAAGTATTAAAATACAAGCAAGTTATAAACACTTGGTAGAATTCACATAGTGAAGATGTGAATTTGAGTTTCAATTGTAGACACTTATAAAATGCAAATTTGGGTCCAAAGTGATACATGAGAGTATCTAAGGGTTCCAAAAAAAATTGGTGGCATTTGGAGAATTTTTGGGACATTTGGAAGTGTCCAAAGTTAGAGAGGGTTGCAATACATCGCCACCCAAGAGGCGAAACGTCATCTGTTGGCTAGGGTTTTCAGAAACCCTAGCAGGTGATGCATCGCTTGCTGTATTACATGAAATATTGTAAATGCTCTAAATGATGTGTTTTTCAAGTCTAATTCCATTGGTTAGACATAATGATGGTACCTACTCTATATAAGGGTAAAAAATAGTGATTTGGGAGACTTGATCACTCTCTCCAATCTATCTCTCTAGCTCCAAGAATCTCTAGTTTTCTCCAAGAACTCTCCAAGAAAGTGCTTGACTTAGAGAGTTAAAGGCTTGTTCAATATCAATCCACATTTCCTCAAAAGAAGGCCTCAAGCATCAATCGTGGCTGGGAAATAGAGGATTAGGACAGCGTTCTACAACGTGTATAAGCCTTGGTTTGTGTTTGGTTTGCTGAAATGATTTGTTCAAAGTGGTGAATTTTCCTAGGGTTTGAAGCTTCATCAAAATTGAAGAACACCATTGTTATACTTGAGTTAGCTTGTTCTTTCTCAATCTTTGTTAAGTCTCTGTCAATCCAAATTTTGTGTCGATTCTATTTCTTGTGGTGGTATTATATCACTCTCCCCCAACATTCTAATACTCTATAATCTGAGATAGCATATCATGGAAGAATCTAACTCTCTTTCGACATTGAAGTTCAATACTCAAGACTTTGTTAGATTGGATAGGTTTGACGAGACAAACTTTGTTCATTGGCAAGACAAGATTAGATTCTTGCTCACCACTTTGAAGGTTTTCTATGTCTTGGACAAGGACCTAAAAGCCTTGGAAGATCCCAAGGAAGATGATAGTCAAGAAGTTATCAAAGAAAGTAAGAAGCGCGAAGAAGATGAATTGATTTGTAGGGGTCACATCCTTAATGCTCTATCGGATAGGCTCTATGATCTCTACACCAACACCAAGACCGCAGAGGAGATTTGGGGGCCTTGGAAAAGAAGTACAAAGTGGAAGAGGAAGGTATAAAGAAATTCCTTATTACTCAATATATGGAATTTAAATTTTAAGATGATAAACCCCTTCTCCCTCAAATTCATGAGCTACAAATTATTGTGAATAAATTGTCTACTCTTAAAATTGTATTTCTGAAACAATTTATTGTGGGTGCCATTATAGACAAGTTACCTCCTTATGGAGAGGCTATAGGAAAAATATGCTCCATAGAAATGAAGAGATTTCTTTGGAGGAAATTCTCAAACACTTGAGAATTGAGGATGAATCTCATTCTAGAGATATGATTGAAGAGAAGTCCAATGGAAAGACTTCTAAGGCCAATGTTGTGGCAAATCCTCCTAACAAAGGCAAAGAAAATGGCAAGAACAAGGGTAAGGGTCAAAAACCCTTAGGGCCCAAGAAGAATGAGGGAAAATTTAAAAGTTCCAAGGGACGTTGCTTTGTGTGTGGCAAGAATGACCACTTTGCTAGAGATTGTAGGTTCAAGAGGAGCCATAACAATGAGACAAAAGTCAACTCAACCCAAGAGGAGCGAGTTAGTGGCAACACTAAGTGAGGTTAATGCCATTCATGGAAAGGTGAGTGGGTGGTGGTATGATACTTGTGCCACCATTCATGTAACCTATGATAGATCTCTATTCAAGACCTTTGAATCTTCAAAGGAAGGGCATGAAATAAAAATGGGCAATGAGAAAAGGTCCAAGGTTAAAGGACAGAGAACTATTTACTTGTTCTTCACATCCGGCAAGAAGATTCTACTCACCAATGTTTTGTATGTGCTAGAAATGAGTAGAAACCTTGTGAGTGACAATTTACTTGGCAAACTAGGAATCAAGGTTGTGATAGATTCCAACAAGCTTATTTGATCTAAAGACAATGTTTTTGTTGGAAAGGAATATGCTTGTGATGACATGTTCAAACTTTGTACCTCTATTGACCATGTGAACAATAAAGTTTGTTGTTCTTCTTCTTGTTATATGCTTGAGTCAAAATCTATTACTTTGTGGCATGTTAGACTTGCACATATATGAGTTAGAAAAATTAAAAGGGCTGTCAAATGTGGATTAATTGATTGTGATAATGTTGAGCATAAAAAATGTGAATTATGTGTTAAATCTAAAATGGTAAAGAAACCTTTTCGTAGTGTTGAAACAAACTCTAAGTTGTTAGATTTGATACATAGTGATTTATGTGAACTTAAAGGAATGTTGACTAGAGGAGGAAGTAGATATTTTATTACTTTCATTGATGATTGCTCTAGGTCCATATATGTATATTTTCTTAAAAATAAACATGATGCATTTGATGTGTTTAAAGTGTATAAAGCGGAAGTTGAAAATCAACTTGAAAGGAAAATTAAAATACTTAGAATTGATAGGGGTGGTGAATATTTTTCAAATGAATTTAATTTTTGTTGTTGTTGTTGTTGTGAAGAACGTGAAATAATTCATGAATGTACAACCCCTTATACTCCACAACAAAATGATATAGCGGAAAAAAAGAATAGAACATTTATTGAGATGATTAATGCTATGCTATTACACTCTAAATTGAATTTTAGTTTGTGGGGTGAATTCTAATGCCCCGGATTCCCTATTATGGTTTTAGAGGCTTTGGATGACACAATGGTATTTTGGTCATTTTAGGGAGGATATATGTGACTTTAGGTGGCTGATGGCTGTAGAAAGTGGTAGACTAAACAGGACAAAAACAGAGACTCTCATCTTCCTTTTCCGTACACAATTTCCTTCATTCTTCCTTTGAGGTTTTTGAGTTCTAGGTGGGGATTCAACCTAGGAAACTCAAGGGCTGGCTTGGTGGTCTTGGTTCAACCATTGAAGAAGGTTCAAATCTGAATTTGAGGTGAGTTTCAGTCACTGGTTTTAGGTGTTGCTCTGTTTTCGTTTTAGTTTTTAATTCATGGTTTTTGATGTGGGAAGTGTGAATCAAAGGGGGGTTTTGTGTTGTTTTGATTGGGGTTTGATGAGGGTGAGCTATGGGTGTTATTTGGGGGTTTAAATGAGTGTTTGGAGGAGGTTTGGAGTTGGTTCGAAAGGTTAGTTCCAAGGGAAAACGTAGGGGAGAGTTGGCTGGTGCGTGCTGGTTTCTTGGCTGGTTTGCGTAATGAGCCGCGGCCTGTCTATGGTGTGCCGCGGCCTGAGTTGGCTTAAAAGGTGAAAATGGCCCTGTCAGGAGGGTGAGCCGCGGCCCATCAGGGCAGATTTAGCCAAAAAGATGTTTTTAGCTTGGGGATTCAAACCTTAGGCCTCGGGGTTGAACCTAGTACCTAGTTGAGTTATGTTTGATGTCCTGGAGGCTAGATCTTGGTTTGGGAACCCTCAGTTATCATTTTTATTGATGAATCCTATATTTTGGTTATGACCAGGTGACCGTCGAGGAATTTAAAGGTTGATCGTTCTCAGGGGTCGTTCATAAAATAATTCTCACTCGAACCAAAGGTAAGAAATGTAGAGTCCAAGAACTTTACTTAGCTAATTGTTAGTAGTATTATGGTATGTTTAGTGTTATCTTTGTTACTATGGATTTTTGGTTCAGACCGGGAATTATTTGGACACTCATAGTAGTACTTATAGATTTTCTAAGTTTAATCTATAGTTTAAGAATATTAAGTATAACCTAAGGTTTGATTAATGTGACTGATATTAAGGATTATATTATTATATTATAAGGTTTAGACATCAACCAATAGGATTTTAAGCACATGTTATGAATGGTAATTAAGGATTAAGTATTTTTGAGGATTAAATTAAATAAGGGTAAAATTTGAATGTTATAGGGTCAGTCAGCAGCCTTGAGTACGTTGAGGGCTTAGTCAAGGCTGTTTAATCCATTCAAACTTAGCTAAAAATGTGTAAATTCGTGTTTAAATATTCAGCGTATGCCGTTATATCGCAGCTATAGGGGGCGATATGTCGCAGCACGTAGATACGGAAAACACGAATCGATGCACGGTCGCCTCGGGAACAAAGGTTCAGGCGATATATCGCCTATAGGGGGCGATATATCGCCTCCACCAGCATGAATTCAAATACTTTTGAATTCTTTTCCCTTCAGCCATTCAAACTCCTTCAACAGTCCAGCATCTTTTGAACGAGTCTTCAGCCTCTGCTGAACGATTATTCAAATGATTTTCACTTAAAAAGCCATTATTTTTATTCAAGTAAAATCAAGATATTTTCATTCCCAAACTCTATAAATAGGACCTAGTACCCAGCCATTATTCACCATTTGCTCTAAGTTCAGAGGCTGCTAGTGTTAAGTGAGTGTGAGAGTGTAAACACTTGGTTTGGGGAAAAACTATAAGCTTAAACATCATAAGCTTATCAAACACTTTGGGAAGTGAGTGCTATAGTATTTCGGTGGATGTTAGATTGATCTTGCAATCTTTGAGGTAAACCCAAAACTCTAGTTCCTTTCTGTATTTTATGTTATTTCCTTTCTCAAAACCTTCTACTCAGTCCCCTAACCTTATTCTTATTTTGGTTAGGGAATCCAAGCTTTTAAGCATATAAGTCGGTAAGTATGTTTTCTATGGTTTAGTCTTTCCATCTCTTTCATTTCATCTCCTTTCTTTAGACTTACTCTTTCTTATGGTTTTAGGAGTGTTCCAACAATCCCAACTCAGTCCATAATCTCGGTAACTTTGGTAAGGAAAATAGGCTAGAATTAATATGTTATGTGCTTATGTTATCTATATGTTTTATGTTATTAATGTGTTATGTTTTGTTATGAATATGTTATTGATGTGTATGTTGTAGGCTTGGGCTTATGCCCTATTTGACTAACAAGACCCCAAAAAGATTGTGGGCATAAGCCTATTTAGCTGGTAGGACCCCACTAATCTCATGGGCATAAGCTTGTTTAGTCTATGGGACCCCAAGTAATAATGGCCATTATAATAAGTGAATTATGTGTTATGATATGTCTTTATGTTTTCTTATGAAATTATGTATATGACTATGTGTTAGGTTTTCCTTGCTGGGCATTAGGCTCACTCCTTTATGTTTATGTGTAGGAAAATAAGCTTAGAGGCGGTAAGATTCGTGACGCTTGGAGGATGTGTATCGATGATGAATGGAGTCAAGGGGCCGAGTGTTATTCGATTCGAGGATGTAGTCTCACTTCTTATGTTTTTAATGGTTTTACATGTATTCTCCGCATTATTATGTAATGTCTTTTATTTTAAATCATCTTTTGTTTTTAAAGACAATGGGATCCCATAATCCTCCTTAGTATTTTGTTTATTTGTAAATAACTCTTATTTTGCAAGTTACTCAATAAATTATGGTATTTTCGTAAAAATGTAAGTTTTATGTATAGTTTCGATAATGGTCCAATTAGTCTAGATTAGTGGGTCGTTACAAGAAAACAGTGTATGATTACAGTTGCACCCTGTATAGGAATATGACATGCATGGTTTGATATTGAGGCATGTTGGTTGATATATGTGGACGTGGATTGCATATTAAATGTTGATGTACGCTGATTGCCTGTTTAAGACACTGACTAGTCAGGGACCGACTCTAAAGTCAAGAATCATGCATTGAATGGCTCTATGGCATTAATGCTAGACCGACCCTAAGGTCGATGAACTTATAAGTGCTTGCCTGGTCTACGATCAGATGATTACAGCCAAGGTATATGACCCCGGTGACCGTTTGCCACATGGCTAGGGGACGTTGTCCATAGTTTCGACTCTAGAGTCGTGAGGAGGGTTATGTTGGTGACTAATCACCATACACCTGTCCTGATCAAACTTATGAAAGAATCACTTATCAGTTAAGCCCTGGTGACCCTATCGTCACATGGCTAGAGGGATCTGTGCTCATTATTGTGACTTTTGGCTACTGTCACCTATTCGTTGGACTGATAGTCCTGAATGGTTATTATGATCGTTGTTGATATTATATCATGCTTTATTGTGTTTTCTTGCTGGGCCTTGGCTCATGGGTGCTTTGTGGTGCAGGTAAAGGGAAGGAAAAGCTTAATCAACCCTGAGTGGAGAGCTTGGGCGACGTGATGTACATACAGGGCCGCTTGACCGCCACGGTCAAGGAGTTCTCAGAGGGACTAGGGGTTTACCCTTTTTTTTTTGCCGCTTAGGCCGGCGGGGATTGTAAATTTGAAACTGTAGCGACTCTTTTGTATTACAAACTACTTGTAAACATTTTAAAAGGCTCATGAGCAGTTTATCTACTTAATGAAATGTACCCTTTCCATTTTATTGTTTTTTCTCACCTTAACCTGATAATAGTACCTAGATCACGTTTTTAACCAAAGGACTCGGGTAGCGAGTCAAATTTCCGGTTCACCGTAACTGTTCTGGGGTAACCAGAGCGTTACATGAATCCTTGCTATCTGCTTGTCATATTTTGAATCATATTCCCATGAAGAAAAATAATATATCTCCATATGAGTTATGGAAAGGAAAAAACTAAACATTGGTCATCTTAAAGTGTGGGGGTGTCTTGCTTATTGCAAGAGCACCGATCCAAAAAGGACCAAGTTGGGTCCAATAGCTATAAGATTTGCATTTGTGGGTTATGCCCAAAATAGAAAAGCTTATAGATTATTAGACTTGGAGTCTAATGTAATAATTGAATTTAGAGATGTTGAGTTCTTTGAGAACATGTCATGTGATGACAACAAGTTAGAACCAACTCAAACTAGAGAGCCTCAAGAGAAGACTCTTAGAATAGTTGGTGAACAATCTTAATTGCCTAAAAGGAGCCAAAGGCTCAAAGATTTGGGATCAAATGAGAAGTGTTCTCCAATATAGACACTATACCTTGTTGAAGGTGATAATGAGGAAATTATTTGGAAACATCCAATAGTACTTCAAATAGAAGATGATCCAAAAACCTTCAAGGAAGCAATGTCCTCAACGAACTCCACCTTTTGGAAGGAGGCAAATAATGATGAAATAGATTCAATTATGTCAAACCACACTTGGGAATTGGTTGACCTTTCAAAGTGGTCCAAACCAATTGGGTGCAAATGGGTATTTAGAAAGAAATACCACACCGATGACACCATACAAACCTTTAAGGCTAGGCTAGTAGCCAAAGGTTTCAAACAAAGAGAGGGAATATATTACTTTGACACATATGCACCGGTAGCAAGAACTACTTCTATAAGGTTGTTGTTTGCCTTATCATCTATATACAACGTTTATGCTCACCAAATGGACGTCAAAATGACATTCCTAAATGGGGATCTTGAGGAGGAGGTCTATATGGAACAATCAGAAGGTTTTGTTCTTGAAGGAAATGAACATAAAGTGTGTAGACTTGTCAAATCATTATATGGTTTGAAACAAGCTCCAAAACAATGGCATGAGAAATTTGATAAAGTCATTGTTTCTAATGGATTTAGACACAACAATGCAGACAAGTGCTTATACTCTAAGATTTGTGGTGACTATGTCATACTTGTGTGTCTATATGTAGATGATATAGTGATTTTGAGTAATGACATGAAAGGAATAATAGAAACGAAGATGTGTCTGTCTTCTAACTTCAAAATGAAAGACCTTGGAGAAGTGGATACCATTCTAGGTATCAAAGTTAGAAAGAATAGTAGAGTCAAACACACTATGTTGAGAAAGTGCTCGACAAATTCAATCATCTCAAAATCAAAGAGGCACATACACCATTTGATTCAAACATGAAGTTTGAAAAGAATGATGGAAGAACGGTGGCTCAATTGGAATATGCAAGTGGAATAGGTAACCTAATGTACGCCGCTCATTGCACAAGAGCAGATATTGCATATGCGGTTAGTAAACTTAGTAGGTTTACTAGAAATCCAAGTATCAAGCATTGGAAAGCTATTGAGAGAATACTTGTTTATCTTAAGGGTACCAAAGAATATAGTCTTCACTATACAAACTTTCCAAAGATACTTGAAGGATATTTCGATGCTAATTGGAGATAATCTCTCCACCACCGATTGGGTATTTACTCTTGGAGGAGGTGTAATCTCATGGGGCTCTAAGAAGCAAATGTGTATATCACACTCAACCATGGAAGCGGAGTTCATAGCTTTAGCAGAAACTGGAAAAGAGGCCGAATGGCTTAGGAATCTCATGATGGATATTCCTTTAACCACGAATATGGTATCAACAATTTCAATATATTGTGATAGCCAATCCGCACTTGCTAGAGCATATAATAGTGTGTATAATGGAAAGTCTAAATACATTAGTCTATGACATGAATATATGAGACAATTGATTCAAGGTGGAATCATATCGATCTCATATGTTAAGACAAGTGAGAACTTAGCGGGTCCATTTACAAAACATCTTGTGAGAAGGTTAGTAAGTTCTACTTCAAAAGGGATGAGATTGAAACTCTTAGAAGAATAGATTCACCAATGATGGAAACCCAACTCTCAACTTGTACTAATAAAGGGAAAGAGTTCAATGGATAAGAACAATTCATTGATAAGTGAATAGTTTCAACACTAAAATTTATGATGATTTCCATCCGAGATGGTTAGTGTTGGTTGCTACCGAGTTAGGGTTAAGCCTAGGGATTTTAAAGAAGTTCAGTTGAATGCAACAAACATCTATAAAGGTAGCAAAGATGCTGTAAGAACTTCACCTATGTAGACTTAGAGGTGGTGCTGCCTCTCATGGATGTTGGAGTTTCTCTCCGGAAAGTCCATGAAGAGATGAGCACATGGCCATGATAGTGCTAAGCGAGAAAGTGGGAAAATAAAAGATGTGGTGAAGGTTTGTGAGGTTTCACCGGTGTTATCATATGGAATACTTGGTTCAAGTTCAAACCGAAATGCACTTTATTTTATGACCACAAATTTTTAAGCTAGAGAATGTGGCTTGTATTTAACTAAGTGGGGGATTGTTATGATTGATTAAATACAAATGATAAGTATTAAAATACAAGAAAGGTATAAACACTTAGTAGAATTCACATAATGAAGATGTGAATTTGAGTTTCAATTTTAGGCACTTATAAAATGCAAATTTGGGTCTAAAGTGATACATGAGAGTATCTAAGAGTTCCCAAAAAGTTTGGTGGCATTTGGAGCATTTTTGGGACCTTTGGAAGTGTCCAAAGTCAGAGAGGGTAGCGAAACGTCGCCACCCAAGAGGCGAGACGTTGCCTGCTAGGGTTTCCAGAAACCCTAGCAGTTGACGTGTCACCTGCTGTATTACATGAAATATCTTAAATGCTCTAAATGACGTATTTTTCAAGTCTAATTCTATTGGTTAGACATAATGGCAGTGCCTACTCGATATAAGGGTTAAAAACAATGATTTGGGAGACTTAATCACTCTCTCCAATCTATCTCTACCCTTACTCTCTCTAGCTCCAAGAATCTCTAGTTTTCTCCAAGAACTCTCCAAGAAAGAGCTTGACTTAGAGAATTGAAGGCTTGTTCAATCATCAAGAGAAGGCCTCAAGCATCAATTGTGGCTGGGAAATAGAGTATTAGGACAACATTTACAACGTGTATAAGCCTAGGTTTGTGTTTTGTTTGCTGAAAGGATTTGTTCAAAGTGGTGAATTTGCCTAGGGTTTGAAGCTTCATCAAAATTGAAGAACATCATTGTTCTACTTGGGTTTTCATGTTCTTTCTCAATCTTTTTTAAGTCTCTATCAATCCAAATTTTGTGTAGATTCTATTTCTTGTGGTGGTGTTATCTCACTCTCCCCCAACATTCCTTATCCCCGAGGATGGTGGAGGCTTTGATTTGTTCTAAAAATTGGTATACTTGTGAGTCTGAAGAGCTCGTTGTGCTTCGACAATACATGGATGAGATTGATGGTTTAGAGGCATGTGAACAAGTTTTTCTAGGTATTTATTTACTTAATAGCTTATGCTAATTGAAATATTTATTTTTTTATAAATATTATAGCTTATTTGTATTAATTGAAGATTTGTCAAGTGATGGCTCGTGTATTACCTATGTATCTGAGAATCTTGGCAGTGGGTCTGGGAGCGGGAGTGAGACCGATAAGAGCAACTGAAATCTCAAGGTAATTAGTTGAATTCTAAGATTGTAGTTTAGTAGCTTTATTTCTCTTAAAAGTATTATGTAGCATGAGTCATACATTATAATTTTATTCTTTCTTTTGTCTTAGGAGTAGGGGTGGCAATTTAGGTCACGACACAATGACACGACACGACACGACACGATTAAGGTAAACACGAACACGACACGTTTAATAATCGTGTCGTGTTCGTGTTTACCTTAATCGTGTCATGTTATAATCGTGTCAGACACGATAACACGAATAATTTACATAGGTTTTATGATTTTTTTTCATATAATTATGATTAGTCGTGTCATAATTGTGTTGTCGTGTTCGTGTCGTGTTGACCCGTTTAATAATCGTGTTGTGTTTGTGTTCGTATTTTTGACACGTTTAATAATCGTGTCGTGTTCGTGTTTACCTTAATCGTGTCGTGTCATAATCGTGTCGACACGAATCTGACACGTTTACATGAATTGCCAGCCCTACTTAGGAGCAGGTGGTCATGGTTGCTTGATACAAGCCATGAAATGAATGCTGGATTTTGGATTGGATTTTGTTTTCTATCTACTCTTTTGAACTTGATTTGTGTTGTAGTCGATCGAGACTTTGATTTAATTTGTGTTGTAATGGACTATGGACTTTAAGTTTAAACTTTAACCATGTGTTGTGATTTGTGGTTGTAGGGTTTTGGTTTTAATTGTGTTGTGTCTTGGATTTGACAATAGACATTGGACTTTTGATAATGTGTTGTGATTTGAAGTTATGCTTATAGACTTTTAATTATGTTTCAAACTTTTACATTTGTGAATGTAACTATGTTCTATGTATTTAAGTTTTGAATATTCAAGTTAACAAGTTAAATGGATCAATTTCATATTAAAAAAAACATAAAAATAGATTCCAACAATCGAAGTTTTTTAGTTTTTTTTAACTTAAATTTTCTCAAAAATTATGAAAAAAATAAATAAACATCGGTTTGGTCCCAAAACAATCGGTTTTTTCTGCAATAGATTTTGTCGGTCGTTTTTTGGATCACACCAATCCAGACTGAAAAACAAATTCTAAATTTAAGAATATGAAAAATCTATCAAAACCGACTGATGCTCAACCCTAAAACAACACATGCATTACACGTTACTTGTATCTATTATAATGAATAAGTATGAATGTATGATATTAGTTAGATATTTTGAATAGTAAATTCGAGTTATTATAAAATTCAATGTAAAAACACCCATTTCACGTTATCATGATAATGATGTCTCAGTTATTTATAACCAATATTTCACTTATATACATAACTGGTTGCGATGTAAAGAACAATTAGTACAAGAATTTTAAGATTATATTATTCTTTTTTCTTTTTCTTTTCACTAATAATTACTATATCGAAATAAGAGAAAAGTTCAGTAGCGGTTAATTAAACCACATGATAGAACCGATCGAAATTATAAATAACACAAACTTTTAATTAGTACCTGCAAAGCCAGATATATACCGAAGGCTTATAATATGATATGGTATTATTAGAAATAAATATAGCAAAATCAAACCCCACCCACCACGCATACTTTTTTCTTCTTAAGTTATTGAAAAAAATGATTGGAAAAGTAAATTTTTTTTTTATATTATCCAAAAATAAAAAACGAATTTTCATTTTGATAATAATTTTATAAAGACTGAGGGTAATCTTTTTTAAAAAAAAAATACTGATACGGAAATATGTTGGAAAAATAAGTTAATTTTTTCTATAATTTTTTATTCTTGTAAAATGCCCCGTAAGCATTTCAATACAATTGGCTATCTAAATCTCAATATTTTAATTTATATTTGCAATTGGCATAATATATAAATGAGAAAAAATTATAACATCTTTCTCATACAATTTCAGCCGTTGGATTATAATCACAATTATGAAAGTGAAAAAAATGGAAAGTAAAAGGGGCTCCACCCGTAAGCTCAGCAAATAGGGTAGTACTAGTGGCACCCACCTCGGCCTGTATAGATTCGCAATGCGCCACCAATATAATAATATCGACGGTTTGGAATCAATCATCAAAAGCAACGGCTATGATTTATTTTTATGTAAGTTGTGGCGACCAGACGCAGGTAAAAGTTTTTTTTTCCCTTTTACGAAGCACCATAAGAAACAGAATCTCAAGCTTATTCGTCTCACGACAATAGATAGTTGTGTATAGAGTGGAACAGGTTTAACTGGGCCGTAAATATTTGAGTTATTATATAAAAGAAAAAGTAACGGTAGATTGACGGTGAATCCGGACCTGAGCTTCTATCTCAATTTGATTTAATTTGAACAAATATATACGCCCGCATGGTTGTGCATTTGGGATAATATTTCAAAGTGTTCATGCATACGTGTGGGGCTACGTCGTCTGCCGTTTCCGTGTGTTGTGTGTTTTTATGGTATAGTTTAGAAATGTTCCACTGCCCGTCTGACCACCGGGCTCGCCTGTTACCAATCAATTACGTTCCGAAAATACACTCATTTTATTATCTATCACTTCCCATATTTATTTATTTATTTTTAAACTTTTTAGGAAAAAAGATTGCGGGGATAGAATTAGCAAGATAAAATGTTCTAGCATTGACCAATGAGTTGTAAGATTCAAATATATACCATCACTGTTGTAAAACATAAGAAAAAGAATAATTGTATTATAGAATAAGTACCGTAATTGATAGGTAAAAATATAATATTAGTTTCCTCATACTTGCGGTTTTATGGTACTTGTTGATAGTATGACTAATCATCTTCTTTTTTTTAATAAAAAAATAATCTCAATACACTTATTTGTATTTTCTTCTTCTTTTTTGTCAAAGTAAATAGATAGTTGTTGAAAATAAAATAAAGTGAGAATAGGCCGGATTTGGTTTTTTTTTTTTAACTCTTATTCCTCTATATTCAAATTTTTAAGAGCATTTATATCCTTGTACTCATTTAAAATAGAAATGAAAACATTACAAAACTTTTCCAATTAGTTTTATATTTTGGGACATAAATTTAACTCTATTGAAACTTCTCTTGAGGCTTATATTATGCATGCATTTTTTTTAATGGATAATTGTTTTGAATTTGTATATACAACTAGAAAAGATCTTTTACTATCACGACACAATTATTGTTGTTAAAATTAAATCACCCTATAGAGACCATTTATTATTGTAAGTTGTTTCAACCCTGAAATTAGAAAAAGTATTTAGGAAATGTTTTTAGTAGGGCATCGATTTTATTCTTGTGATAGGGGTATTATATGTTTAGAGAATTGAAGAAATTATAATAATCTAATTTTTTTATTTGACAGTATATATTATAATTATAGTGTTATAATTTTTTGTCTCGAATAGAAAAATCAAATGAGATTTTTGTCCCACATTGGTTTGAAGAGAATTTTCTTTTTACAGTAAAAAATTTATGCGAAGTAATTGAGTTATTTGTCGTTCAACTGTGTACTACATATATTATATACGTGCCTAATTTTTTTTATATGGAAAACAAATTATTTAAATTTAAATTTTAATATGATAAATTATTTAAAATTTTTAAAAAATTAACCGAATAACTACTATATATAAACAACTATTATATATAGGGTATTTCTATAGTGCAACTCACAAAAGGAGATGCACATCTTTATTTTGTTTGCAATGTGAATAGATTTTGACGTGAATTTTTTTTATGGCCGAATAATTTATAATACCAAAAATAAAGTTCAAATAGGTTGTTGCACGTGTGATTATTTTTTTTATACGAGTGAAAAAAAAAAATTTGAACATTATTTTTAGTACTCTAAATTATTTATATTTTTTTAAAAATTTAAATTATTTTAAATAACTATAATATAAAAATTATTCACGAAGATTGAAAAAAAAAAAAGCACTGATACACGTTGTACCAAAGAAATTACCTCTATATATATAATATATATATATAGTCATATCAAAAGAATTAAATTATAGTTCATGCAAATGGTAAGAGACAGCGCCCCTTACCATAGAATTGTCTAAATCATTTATTTATAAATAAACATTGAAAAGTTATTAATACACGACAAATCAGGTATTGAATAAGAGCAGGGGCAGCCAGCTATGGTGGAGGTGAGGACCAGTGGATTCTTAGTCTTTATCAGGCTACCGCATCTCGTTTAATGGGTTTTGGAATTTCTCTCACCCGGGTCTTGACCAGGGATAGGATTTAACCAGGGTTATAGCCAACCCTAGTTAAACCCAAGTTAAGACACCCAACTAGGTAAGCCTGAACCCTTTATAAGGGGTCTCTCCGCTCGTTTCGTAGCTCCATCATCCTCACTCATTTTCTTCTACCTCGAGAGAAATCTATTACTGTCATTTTGATGGTTTCTCAATACTCTCTTTATTCCTATCTCATTTCTCTTTAGTTTTTCCTATCACTTTCTTTCTCTCCATTTTCATTTCCCATTTCCCAGCTACCAAACTAAGGTTTCTCCTTTCACTTTTGATATAATCCCAAGTTAGTTTTACTGATCATGTTTTGCATGGTGTTCTTATTCTGATCGTATCAAGTAAAAATATAGCTTAATTTTGTTATTGTTTTATTTTTATTTTGGTTACAGATATGGCCTCTAACG
This sequence comes from Humulus lupulus, assembly GCF_963169125.1. Lineage (NCBI taxonomy): Eukaryota > Viridiplantae > Streptophyta > Magnoliopsida > Rosales > Cannabaceae > Humulus > Humulus lupulus. The sequence goes on from NC_084793.1 coordinate 274,950,234, forward strand.
GTAACGCTAACGGCGAGTTCAGCTTCGGCAACGGGACAGCACGTAACGGGCTGAAAATTCAGACGCAGAAGAAAGATAACGGAATATGCCATGACGACAGTGCACCAACGGTGAAAGCCCAAACGATCGACGAGCTCCACTCGCTCCAGAAAAAGAGGTCTGCCCCTACCACTCCCATTAAGGGTGCTCAGGGCGCGTTCGCTCCACCGCTCATCTCCGATGAAGAGCGCCAGAAGCAGCAGCTTCAGTCCATCAGGTTATATATTATTATTAATAAATATAAAAATAAATGATGAAATAAGACGGTACTTAAAATGGACAGAAAGAAAACCCCGAAAAATATTGCACCCGATTAGACTATGCCAAAGACCAAGGAGTGGGACCCGGTAATGAGTTGAATTGAAACTCCAGTATTGTATGACGCAAGAAAGGAAGAGAGAGATTTAAAAAAAAAAAAAAATTAAAAAAAGAACGTGGGACCCACCAGATATAGTTTATGTTTTGGAGTGTGTGCCATACGCTAAACGACAGTGCTTTGGCTATGTTCCGAGAATCCGATGGAAAATAGGGATTTTCTGATTTACAGGATCATATTTTATCTCTGCACTCAAAGTAGGGCCCACCAGTTGGTCACTTGTTTGCCACGTCTTCCTCTTAATTTTTCTTCGATGATTTTTCCTGGAAAATTTTTCGTGATAAGGGAGCAGTGATGTTTTTTTTTTCTTTTTCCTGAGAGAAAAGTTTTGTGAATATGGTTGTCACTTGTCATGATCTAGCTTTAGTGATTTGATTATATATATTTGTGATATTGTAACAGTGCATCTTTGGCGTCGTCGGCTAGAGAAACCGGACCAAATGTGGTGAGAGGAGATCCGGCAAGGAAGTCTGAGACTCCGAAGGTGTCACACGTGTCACAACATCACTTTTTCACTCCCACCATCAGCGTTAGCGACAGTTCCTTGAAATTCACACATGTCCTCTACAACCTCTCTCCCGCTGGTAATTATCAAAACCATATCTTTATTTATTTATCTTATCATCTTAAAAATATTTTTTTATTAATCTGTATGAAGTATATGATATATAATCTTACATCTAAAAAACCTTAATAAATCTTCTGCTCGAAAAGTCCAGTCATGTAGTATCTAATCTATTGGGTTTACTATTTTAAACGAAAAAAAAAAAACCCCAACTTGTATTGATTTCTTGAAAAAGTGTATCTTCTTTTTGTATTCTCTTAAGAGTTAAGATGATTATCATGACCGGCAAGATCTCATAGATTGTCCATGGGATAAAGAAAGTGGTCAATCACGTGTTTTATGAGAGAGTACGTAAAAGTAGTTTTGCCTATTAATTAACATGTATGCATACATACGTAGTAAAGAGAGTTACTATATGGTGAGGGTTTATATGTAAAATAGTTTTATATGTATATGTTTTTGTTTTGTTTGGGAGTTGAGTAGGGACTAGAGTGTAACAATATTGAGTTTGTATGTGGTCAGAGCTATATGAGCAGGCAATAAAATATGAAAAAGGGTCATTTATTACGTCTAATGGTGCCTTGGCCACTCTCTCGGGAGCCAAGACCGGTCGCTCACCAAGAGATAAACGCGTTGTTAAGGATGACACCACTGAGGATGAGCTTTGGTGGGGAAAGTAAGTTCTTTTTTTCTTTTTTTATAATTTATTCTCTTTCAGTTCTTTACCCTACATTTTCATTTAAATATATCATTATTATTCATTTTAAAAACTATAATTTTGGGTTTGATTTACTTGTTTCAGGGGTTCACCTAACATTGAAATGGACGAGCACACATTTATGGTGAACAGGGAAAGAGCTGTCGACTACTTGAATTCCTTGGATAAGGTCATACTTTTTTATTTTTAATTAATAATCAATTTTCATGGTATGATACGTTTTTGTCCAAGGGTGTTTGTTAAGCCACATAAGTACATGGCTCTATTGCAGTACTATTTTAGGTCACACAACTATTTGTGGGTACATCTAGTGAAGTGTTACAACATCAATATATCTTGCATTTTTATGAAGGTGATGGGGGCAATTGGTATCTTTTTTGTCCTCTTCTGCGGGGGCCAAGAGTCACTCTATTCTTTGGGAGAAGCAATCTTGCTGTTTTTGAATGATTCCACTTATCCACGTTTAAGCGGTTCTCCTTAGTTGTTCGTGTACTTGTGTCGTTTTCCACATTTTACAGTACAAACTTTGCTTGTCTACGCTAATATTATGGGGAGGGACATAGCATATATCGTACTCTACTTAGAGAACAAAAATATAAAAGATGGTAGCTTTACTTTGTCCAAAAGTGAGCCAACAAATTACACCTTGGCTGGCTTCTTTCTTTCTTACTTCAATCCTAATTTGGAGTAAATTGGAGGATTAGATGCTTTTCAAAGCTAAGCAACCCTTCACGTTTAACTTAAACAACATCTTAATTTTTATAATTTTGAAACTTCCAACAAATTAACCCTTTTTTTGTCAATCACTTAATAATATGTTTTGGGGTTGTACAATACTGAAAAAAGGCTTCTGGTTTTTTCAGAATTCTGCTTTTTGCAAAATTTGACTATATTTATCTCCAATTTACTTTCTTAACCTTCACATTGTCAATATTTACTATTGCTGTACTTGTATTTTCTCAATTGATTTAAATATATGCTTCCAAAAATGAATTAAGGCTCTACGTTTGACCATGTTTATTTATTCATTCATTTGCTAAATAGTGGTCTAAATTTCAGGTGTTTGTGAATGACCAATACTTGAACTGGGATCCAGAGAACAGAATCAAAGTCAGAATCGTATCAGCCAGAGCTTACCATTCACTTTTCATGCACAACATGTAAGTAAAAGATAAACTTTAAAAGAAAATCACACACTCACAACAGCTCTATAAGCCCCCCCAGATAAGTCTCCTGAACGTTATATATAGATTAACAATGTTTTTAAGCATTATAATCCCTTGTGATGAAGTTATCCATGTGTGATTAGCTGTTAATAAAGTCCAAGAGGCCAAAAAAAAAAGAAAGTTTAGCTTAGTGTACAATCGATAACTGGGTGGGTTGCAGGTGCATCCGACCCAGTCCTGAAGAGCTGGAGAGTTTTGGTACTCCGGACTTCACTATATACAATGCTGGGCAGTTCCCGTGTAATCGTTACACGCACTACATGACATCCTCTACTAGCGTAGACCTTAATCTTGCTAGGAGAGAAATGGTCATCCTCGGCACTCAGTACGCCGGGGAAATGAAGAAAGGTCTCTTCAGTGTTATGCATTATCTCATGCCTAAGCGTCAAATCCTCTCCCTACATTCTGGCTGCAATATGGGGAAAAGTGGAGACGTGGCCCTCTTCTTTGGACTCTCAGGTATAGTATCATCGGCATCATTCGCCGATGGTCACAACAATTTTGTGGCTCATCATCATCCCATCCCCCCTTTGGCGTTTAAGCCCCGCCATCCCGTATCTGATACGTGCCTCCTATCTTGGATATTACAATATGATTATATGCTATGATGATTGTTGTATTAGAGTGGGATGGTTTGCGTGCTTTGCTTTGGTGTTTTGTTTCATTGTTAGTGATGAGTAATCCTCCGGTTTTAGGTACTGGGAAGACAACTCTGTCTACTGATCACAATAGGTACTTGATTGGAGATGATGAGCACTGTTGGAGTGATACTGGTGTGTCGAATATCGAAGGTGGTTGTTATGCTAAGTGCATCGATCTTTCGAGGGAAAAGGAGCCTGATATTTGGAATGCCATCAAGTTCGGAACTGGTAAAATTATTCAACTTTTTTACTTTTTAATTGATTTGGGTGAATGATATGAATTTGACGTTTGTACTTTGTTTCTTCAGTGGTGGAGAATGTGGTTTTTGATGAGCATACCCGGGAAGTGGATTATACTGATAAATCTGTCACAGGTAATTTTGAACTCTTTTATTTTCTATAGTCTATTTGAGATTAATTTTTTCTCAAATGGAATTTGACAAAGTTCATGATAAGTAATGACTCGGATTTGCATTATTAAAATTTAGATCATAATACCATTTTAAAATGAAATGAGCTTAAGATGCACATTTTAAATACGACTTGAAGCAAAGAATGGTGGCAATTATGACTTTATCAAAATCCTGTTGACCTTATCTGATTGCTAAACACGGCTGACTTTACTCGACGATTTAAGCAACCTAATATTAGATACGTTAAGTCAATAGCTCTCCGTACAGATGAGATCAAATATATTTTTAGTTTGTTACTATAATCAATAGTCAATTAACTCTATTAATATTGTTTTTTATTACGGTTCTTCTTGCTGTTGCAGAGAACACTCGTGCAGCCTATCCGATCGAATACATTCCCAATGCAAAGATACCTTGTGTTGGTCCACACCCAAAGAACGTCATTCTTTTGGCCTGTGATGCATTTGGTGTGCTCCCACCAGTGTGCAAGCTGAGCCTGGCACAGACCATGTACCACTTCATAAGTGGCTACACAGCTCTGGTGAGTAGCGGTCACTAAACTTTACATTACTTTCAAAGTTCTTTCCTTTTTAAATGTTGAGAAAAACAACAATCAATTGGCTAAACTCTCTGCTCATGACAAACTCAGGTGGCTGGGACTGAAGAGGGAGTGAAGGAGCCTCAAGCAACATTCTCGGCTTGCTTTGGCGCTGCTTTCATAATGATGCATCCTACCAAGTATGCAGCCATGCTGGCCGAGAAGATGCTGAAACATGGCGCTACCGGATGGCTCGTCAACACTGGCTGGTCAGGCGGAAGGTATAGACAAAGATCATATTCTTGTGACACATTCCTTTCATAGCAAATGGTTTTAATTAAGCTGAACTAACATTTTTTCCTCTGTCTCAACTCTTAACCCTGCAGATATGGTTCTGGTAAGCGAATTAGGCTTCCTTACACAAGGAAAATCATCGATGCCATTCACTCTGGTAGCCTCTTGGAGGCAAACTACAAGAAAACTGAAGTGTTTGGACTTGAAATCCCCACTGAAGTGGAAGGAGTCCCTTCAGAAATCCTGGACCCTGTGAACACTGTTAGTTGACTTTTCTTTTCTTTGACCTTCTTATGTTATATAAGTTTTAAGGGGCCTTAAATTTATGACTGAATTGTAAACATTTTTTTTTTCAGTGGGCAGACAAGAAAGCTTACAAGGAGACTTTGCTGAAGCTGGGAGGACTTTTCAAGAAGAACTTTGAGACATTCACAACCTACAAGATTGGCAAGGACAACAAGCTTACTGAAGAGATCCTTGCTGCTGGTCCAAATTTTTAAAGCTGGCGAAAGAAGAAACTGCTTTCACTGTGCTTGGTTTGTAGAGCCAGCACTAGTTTGTTCATGGGGGCAACAATAAAAGATCTTATTATAATTATTATATGTAATCAAATGTGGTTTCAGCACCCGAAAAAGAAGAGGTGGGGGAGAAAAAGTGAAGTGGTTTTCGTGATATGTGTAACATGGTTATTGTAAGTTGATTCATCAGTAAAAAATGTAGGTGAACACTCGAGTCGGTCGTCTTGTATTAGTTCATATCATATATAATCTCTTATGTTTCGGTGGAAAAGTTGGTGGAAAGTATCCATCTTCCCTCGAAGCTCTGGCTTCTCCTATTATTATTATTATTAAAAATTTCCAATATATATACTTAGGTTTTCAATTTCAAAATTTTAGTATTTTGTCGAAGATTAAATTTTGGCATTTACAAGTCCTCTTCTGTTAAATTTTTGTTTTTAATTTTGGCACACAAAAGATAATCTCAAAGTTCTTTAAGAAAATATGATTCTCAATAATTCAATCAGGTGAAAAAAAAATTCATAAAATTCTTATATAAAAATTATTTTTTATTTCTTTTAAATAAATATTTTTTTTAGGGTACTTTGGCAAAATGATCTATTTTTTAAAGTCATTTTGTACTCTAACCTAGTTTTAATAATTTTTTGTAAATGAGCTCTTATAATTTAGACGGCTATTCGAAAATTTAGACAGGTGGTCGAAAAATTCAAACAGGCGGTCGAAAATTTTAGATAGCTTGTTGAAAAATTTAGACAACTAGTCAAATTTTAGATTAATGTTATTTTGCAAAAAATTATCAAAAGTAGGTCGGAGTGTAAAATCATTTAAAAAAAGAGGTAATTTTCACCAATATTTTATCTTGAGATCATTACATGTAATAATTAATCATATATATATATATATATTTTAAGAGATTTTTTCATATTTATGATTTTTCTTAGGTTAAATATCATTTTGGATCTTATGTTTTGCAAAAGTTACCGATCAGATCCTGTCTTTTGTTAAATGATAATTTGGACCTTGCATTTTGCAAAATGGAACAAAAGAATACACTGGACCAGATTTTGGTCCAACTTTTTTTAATATGACCAAAATGTCCCTAGTTTTATAAATTAGTGAATATAATAATCTAAAATAAAACATTATTGAATTAAAAATTAATAAAAAAATTGATATAAGAAAACTTTATCAGACACAAATCCTTCTCCCATGATCCTTGAAAATCTAAGACACAAGCTCGAAGCATATCTTCAGGAGTTTGAATGGTCCTTTCAGATTGTCTATCAGATTAGGGGTGATATGCCGTAGTAAACTTCAATCTTGTGCCCAATGCTCTTTGCAAAATTTCCCAAAACATTGAAGCAAATCAAGCATCCCGAGACACTCCATGTAATCTAACAATCTCCTGAATATATAATTCAACCCACTGATCCATAGTATAAGTCACGCGTACCGGAAGAAAGTGTGCTGATTTGGTATATTGGTCTACTATAACCCAAATAACATCATGTTGTTTAGAAGTCTTTGGCAATCCAACTACAAAATCCATAGTAATCTCTTCCCATTTCCACTACGGTATCTGTATTGGTTGTAGCAAACCAGCAGGTTCTGATGTTCAGCTTTCATTTGTTGACAGGTTAAACACTTGGCTACAAACTCGACCACATCCTTTTTTATGTTGGGCCACCAGTAGTGTCTTTTCAAGTCATTATACATCTTTGTCGTCCCCGGATGTACTGAATACAAAGTTGTTGACTGTGTTTTTAGCCAACGACGTGAGAACGTCAAAAACGACAAACATTCAAGAGAATTCAAACGACACAGACAGTTTAATAAAGAAAATAAAGAACACACGCAATTTTTATAGTGGTTCAGCCCCAATCAGTTGGTAATAGCCTAATCTACTTAGAGATTTGATTAATTTATCTACACTCAAGATCAGATGAACCAGTGTCAACTGAGTTTCTTCAGTGTAAATTCTTAGAATACAAAAGAGTTCTCTCTCAAGAAAACGCACTTTCTCTCTCTAGAAAACTCAGACCAAAAATTCAAATTGCCAAAAGTCTTTTTCTGATCCCATCAACCCTCTATTTATAGGCTTGGGATCAGAAACTGATATCCCCATAGGATCGGGATATTTTATTATTCGTATTATATTTAAATTACAAGAAATATTCAAAATACAATAGAATCCCCAATTTGAGAGAAGAATGAGAGATTCTCGCGTATGACCAGACCAATTCTCATTGAAGCCGTTTCTGGGAATTTGACGCAGTCTGGTCTATTTGGTTGATGAATATCGTCTTCTGATTGAACACATGCATGTTGGATACATACAAGTGCTGGTCGGACATATGCATGCCATTTCTCTATTTGGACAACCATGCACTTGCTGGACATATGCATAAGGACCACACCTTGGCCTCTCCTCGGACCAAAGTCCGACCACATCTTGGACTACTCCTCGGACCAAAGTCCGACCACACCTTGGACTCTCCTCGGACCAAGGTTCGACCACACCTTGGGCTCTCCTCGGACCAAGGTCCGACCACACTCTTGGGCTCTCCTCGGACCAAGATCCGACCACATCCTTGGGCTACTCCTCGGACCAAGATCCGACCACACCTTGGGCTCTCCTCGGACCAAGGTTCGACCACACTCTTGGGCTCTCCTCGGACCAAGATCCGACCACACCCTTGGGCTCTCCTCGGACCAAAGTCCGACCATGCCTTTGGAGTGCTCCTCGGACCAAAGTCCGACCGGGCACACCCTAGCCCAAGTACTCTCCTCGGGTGCACTTGGCTTGGACATGACACCTCTCAAGCAGTCAAAACTCTTCACTGATGCACTGGGCTGCTGCTAAGCCAGATCACCCAACTATTCCATGCCACTTGTCATTTCTATTGCCACATCATCATTTTCAAATTTTGGGATAACAAAAGTATTGTGAGCTTTTGTAAGGATTTCTCTCTTCAACTCCTCATCATTAGGGACACAAATTCTTTCCTTGAACTTTAGCTTCCCATTACATAACACTAAAATCATTGACCTTCCCACTTTCCAATTCACATTTTTGTTCCACCAAGTAAGGATCCTCACATTGACCTTGTTTGATTCTTTCTAACAAGGTAGATTGAATAGTCATTACTGATAATCTTCCTGTGATTACCTCAATCTCTGCTCTACGCATGTCCTCCTGAAGTGGTCTTGTCAATTTCCTAAAAATTGACACATTACTACGAGACTTTCTACTCAGTACATCTGCAACTACATTTGCTTTTCCCGAATGATAAGTTTTTGACAATCATAATCTTTCACTAGCTCCAACCATCTCCTTTGTCTCATATTTAATTCTTTTTTAGTGAAGAAATGCTTGAGACTTTTATGATCGATATATATTTCGCACTTCTCACCATACAAATAATGTCTACAAATCTTTAGTGCAAAAACAACTGCTGCCAACTCCAGTTCATGTGTTGGATACTTCTGTTCACAGTCCTTCAATTGTCTAGAAGCATAAGCTATGACTTTGCCATTCTACATCAACACACACCATAATCCTTGTTTTGAATCATCACTATAAACCACAAGTCCTCCTGATCCAGATGGAATAGTAAGTATTGGAGCAAAAACCAATCTTTGCTTCAACTCTTGAAATTTTTTCTCACAATCTTCAGTCCATTCAAACTTATGATTCTTCCTCGTCAGTTGTGTCAATAGAATTGCTATCTTGGAAAATCCTTCAACAAATCTTCGGTAATAGCCTACTAATCCTAGAAAACTCCTTACTTCTGAAACATTTGTTGGTCTATTCCATTTACTAACAGCTTCAATCTTTGATGGATCCACCGAAATACCATCTTTTGAGACTATATGGCCCAAAAATGCCACCTTTTATAGCCTATTCACATTTCTTAAATTTGACATAGAGTTGTTTTTCTTTTAATTTCTCCAATGTCAACCTCAAATGTTCCTCATGTTCTTCTTTGGATCGAGAATACACCAAAATATCATCAATAAACACTATTACGAACTTATCAAGGTAGTCCTTAAACACCATTTTCATTAAGTCCATGAATGCAGCTGGAGCATTAGTTAATCCAAATGGCATGACAAGGAACTCATAATGGCCATACCGAGTTCAAAATGCAGTTTTTGGTACACCCTCTTCTCTAATCTTTAATTGGTGATACCTAGATCTCAAATCAATCTTTGAAAACACCCATCCTCCTTGTAATTGATCAAAAAGATCATCAATTCTAGGAAGTGGATAAATATTCTTGACTGTCAACTTGTTCAGTTCTCTATAATCAATACACATTCACATGTCCCATCCTTTTTCTTCACAAATAGCACCGGAGCTCCCCATGGTGAAAAACTAGGCTTGATAAACTTTTTATCCAGGAGTTCTTGCAACTGTATCTTTAATTCCTTTAGTTCTGCTAGTGCCATTCTATAAGGTGCCTTGGACACGGGGGCTGTACCAGGAAGTAGCTCGATCACAAATTCAATTTCTCTGTCTGAAGGCAATCTTGGTAAATCTTCTGGAAACACTTCTAAGAAATCTCTAACTACTAATACATCTTCTGGTTTTAAATTTTGTTCCTTATAAGAGTCAACCACACTAGCGAGATAACTCATACATCCACTTTCCAATAGTCGCCTGGCCTTCATAACAAAAATTAAAGGAATGCAACTTTTTGATGTCGTGCCAATAAACATAAACTCAACTTCCTTCGAAGGCTTAAATATCACTGTTTTCTTTCTACAATCAATAGTGACATTATACTTTGAAAGCCAATCCATACCCAAAATCACCTCATAATCGTGCATCTCTAACATTATTAGATCAACATATAATTCCCTACCATCAATGCAAATAGGAACCCCCCTTAACCAATGTGTAGAATACAAAATCTCTCTAGATGGTAACATTGTACTAAAAACTTCAGATAATTTCTGACACGATCTACCCAACCTTTTTACATATGTCAAGGATGCAAATGAATGCGTGACACTTGAATCTATTAATGCATGAGTGAGAATACCAGATACAAAAATATCATCTGACACCACAGAGTTGTTGGCATCAGCATCAGCCTGAGTAATCGTAAACATCCTAGCATTTGCCTTTTGAGGTTCATCCTTCTTTTATTGGTTCTTCATCAATGGACAATCTTTGATAAAATGATCCCCATTGCCACATTTGAAGCAAATCTTATTTAGAAGCCTGCACTCCCCGAAATGATTCTTTCCACAAGTTTGAAATCGTGGTTGTTGTTGGAATCCAGATTGCCTATTTTGCTGACCTCCTTTAAATTTCTTATTATGTCATTGTCTAAATTGAAAATTTTGGGCCCCTCTTTTGTTGTCATTGGGAAAATGGTTTTGTTCTTTATTGAATGGGGTGTCTCTACGAGGCATGCTAGTAGCAGCCTTGGCTTTTGTTATCTTTTCTTCTCTGTGTTCATCTCTTAAAGCTTTCTTCACAGCCTGAGCATAAGAAAAAGGCCCTGTACGTCCCATATCCACATCCCTGGCCAATTCTGGTTGCAAACCGTCCAGGAAGCGATTCACTCTGCTAGTTTCAATGCTAACCATGTCTGGTGCAAACTTGGCTAATCGGTCATGTAACGCCCTACTGCCTTAGAGTCGTTACTAAGTGAGTTTAAATGTGCAATTAACTCGCTAATCGAGGTTTTAAGACAAAAGTGTAATTAAATCATAATCAGAGTCACAAACTTGAAAATAAACCTTTCATTGAAAATTATAGGATATATAAAATTTGGGATCCCAAAAACATTGTTTAGAAATATTTACAACTCAAAATTTAGTTAGAGTCGACTAAACGAAAAAATTCAGGTTTGTACAAACATCTCCCAAAATACCCCTGGCCGTGACAGCCAGACAAACCGGACATGTACGCGCCGCTCGTCCCGCTCGACAAACTCAAGGTTGATCGACTCTCCCTTTGCCTTTACCTGCACCATAGAGCACCCGTGAGCCAAAGCCCAGCAAGAAAACCCTCACAAGCAGATAATAAACGTATATCAAACACTTAATATAAAATCAAGCCAACACTAGGTCATACATGTACAGCCATGCTGTCCCAGGCGCTTTACCAGGCACTAGGTTCGCGGTCTAAACCGTAAGGATATCCCAGGTATCCCTCGGGGTCTTACCCTGGCAACTTGCACTCCGCGTGCTAAATGCTGCTCCCGGCCCCTTGTCGTTCTCGGCCTTCGCCGTTCCCAGCCTTCGCCATTCCCGGCCTTCGCCGTTCCATCATTAATGCATACACATAATATACTAAACAAGTATCATAACACACATAAATTCAGTGAAAGGGCCATGCCCCGCAACACAACCATATAGGGGCCGAGCTCTGCAACACAATCATATTGGGCCGAGCCCTGCAACACAAGCTCTATGGAAACAGTAGTTTTCTTACTTGTGTCCCGAGCGTTCTAGGCACCAATGTCCCGAGCACAGTTCCCTAGTCCGAGCCTCGCTGGAACCCTAGTCACAACACATTAACAATTTCATCCATCAAGTTCTAATCCACTAAATGGCATCGAGCCATAATTCTAATCTTCAGGACCTTGAATTCTATCAATCCAGGTGACAAAATCCATCCCAAGCCTTCGCAATTAAGTTCCCAAGTCAAAACCCACAAAAACTCCCTGCACCTTGAACTAGGGTCGCGGCCCACCCCACAAGCGCCGCGGCTAGCCTCAAAACAGAGGCTAGACACCTCCCTGGACACACACACGGGCCGCGGCATGCTTGGCCAAGCGCCGCGGTGCGCCTCGAGCTCCATGGCCTCCCAAGGCCTTGCGTGCACACGGGCCGCGGCATGCCCCTCCTAGGGCCGCGACCCTCGCCTCCAAACCCAGAAAAACACCACTTTCCTTGCATTTCCTTCGAGCCAAACCCCACATATCTCAACCAAAGTCACCCCCATCCTCAGAATTAAACCTAGAATTCATACTCATGCAACCTAAACATACCAACAAACTCAAGAACCAATTCCCACACCCATCAAGCAATCAAAACCAGTCCTAGAATCCAACCATGCATGTCTAAATCCTAACACCCAATATCAACAGAATTTAGCTGCAATCAACATTACTTAACATATTAGAAAGCTTACCTTATACAGAATTGAATCCTCAACTCAGTTCCCTAAGCTCCAAGCCTTAGATTTCTGGTTAGAGTCTCCCAAACTCAGCTCCAATTCCTTAGTTCTTGACTGGTTTTCCTCCAAAATATCACTATGCCTTCAAGTGTAGAAGAGAAAACAGAGTGAGGGAACAGCGAGTGGGTCAGTTTAGAGAGTTCTAAATGATTCCCAGTTTTGTTTTATTCAACTTAAGCCTATAAGGTTATCTTAAAGCTCGGGGTACCAAAAATGTCCCCTGAGGGCAAAACGGTAAATTTCCCCCATATTCCCTCCTAGACATTCTAACCTCAAATATATCTCCAAATATTTATTTCCATAACCCAGTAACCCCATAAACATCTGATACCCGTAACACCCCTCGATTCGCCTCGAGTCGGATTCTCAACCTCGTTGTGACTTTTGACTAACGGCTCTCTAGGACTGTCTCGGATCGTGCTACACAGATATATCACAAACATAACACATTTATCACATTTATGCCCTCGACGGGCTAAAATCACAAACATATCCCTAATATCCAAACGGGGCCCACATGCATATTTAATTCAACTAAACATGCATCTCTATCACATATTCACATATTATAACAATAATTCACTTATTGCCCTCCAGGCACACTAATCAAGGCCCTAAGCCTTATTAGCAAATTTGGGTCGTTATAGGTCAAATGTCCTGGAGTACTCAGCCACTGAAAGATTCCCTTGCTGTAATCTACTGAACTCACTTATTTTAGCAGTCAACACAACTTCATTATAAAACTTTTCATTGAAGACCAGTTCAAAGTCTGCCCAAGTCATATGATTCACTTCTCTAGTCTACTTAACCACTTCCCACCAGATCTTAGCATCCTTTTTTCAGAGTATGTGCAGCACAAGAAACCTTTTCCCTGTCACTTAGTTGCATAAACTCAAAGATGTCTTCTAAGGAACTCTTCCAGTCTTGTGCGTCAAGTGGGTCAGTGCTACCTTAAAATACTGGTGGGTGTTGTTTTCAGAAACGTTCATATAGTGGTTCCATGGGGTCCATTATTGGTGGGGCTTGTGGAGGTGGAGATGGTGGTGTGGGATTTTCAATAGGTGGTGATGGTGCTTGTCTTTGTCGTTGTTCTGCTAACATTTTCTCAATTTGTTCAGCTTGTCTATTCATTATCGCTCAGAGTTCAGCCATTTCTTGTTCATAGTTATTACTACAAGAGCCTTCAGTAGCCCTCATTGCTTGTTTACGATCCATCTGTGTTATAATATATATCTTAAGACAAAATGTCCATAACTTATGTCATTAGCCAATAATGCACATGAGGCATGCAACCAGCACATAATAAATGCACACATAAAACTTACAGGTGAACTGAGCATTATCCTTTCCTCAATGTGTATGTATGCACGGTCTACAAGAACATTTTAACCATAGCTCTGGTACCGACTTGTAACACCCTCACTTATTTTAGTTAAAACCATATCTGAGGTGTTACGTTTTAAAACTATATCATAATTACTTTCAGTGAAAGTTTGGATTTTTTTTTTAAAGAAAACTTATTTAACATTATTTACATTAAACATAAAGTGTGCCTCAAACATATTATACATAAGTATTAAATAACCCAATTTGTTTTAAAAACATAACTTCACACTTTATTACAAACATACACACTGATAAACTAAAATGACCCACAAAAGGTTGATATGTTCATATGTACAAATCAGGGTCACAGCCATGCTTCAATTCTCCTTTCTCATTCACTCATTTCTTTCTTTACCTGCAACACAAGACAAATGTGAGCCTAAATCTCAGTAAGAAAAGTAATGCATGCAATGCTAATGATTACCACATGTCAATGTGCACACACAACTTCTTTTTAAATTTTGGGCCCCTTATTATTGTCCACACTGTTTTATTAGGTCAATTCCTGCAGGGCTTGTTACACATATAATATAAAATCTCATGGGTTCTCCTCTGGCTAGCCATCACCACAGTAGAGCGCATTACAAACCTTATTCCATCGTTGCCCTATCGGGTTCAAGAGTTAAGGAGGCGGTTCAAGAGTTAAGGAGGCCACACACTATGGTCTCAATACATATAACAATAACTCATATGAAGGAGAAATAAAAACGGGAACATGACAAACAATATAATTGATTCACAAAAACCTAGCCCAAGGTATTGGGCTGCCACTATGAGCCTAACTATAGGACTCCGTTTACACTTACTTACACTATCATTTGCCTTTTCAAAACAGTGGCACTGAACTTAAACTTCTTATTACAACTTACTTTTATGTTGCGTAAAACTTGCTAAGGCATCACATAATTAATCATCATAATATCATGCATGGTCTTATATTATAAAATAAATCACCATATCACTATTATGTCATGCATACAAATTTATGATGAAATGTTAATGTGTGTTAACACCACCTACTCACAAAATATTCATATAATGCATACTTTCACATAACATGTAATTCTTGTGTTGCAGTTGAGTACTTTACTTACCTTATGACCAAAATATATTTCACCGTGTAACAAGTGGTGTCTTAGGTGTTGATGTGCTTATCCTGACAATGACATGAATTTCACATCATAATGATGGTAGTAAGACATTGACCTATCATTTAAAAATATCCATAAAACATCATATCAATTTTCATATCCTAATCATGCCTAAAATGCCTTAAACCACTTAGATCGAGCGTTAGATTTATCTTAGACACTTGGAGAAATTTTGACAGAGATTTCCCTTAATTTTACCTATCCCCAAATATCAAAATAAATCAGTAATTAACATAAAATAACCTGCCATAACCACATATCCCAAATACCAACATAGATCATCACAAAATTATCATATACCGATTTTGATAAAATTCTAACTTCCAAGATCATCACCCAAATTAAATGAGTCTCCACGTCATTTAAAACATTTATAAACATATCTACCCTCCTATAAACTCAATAAAATAACCAAAAATTAATTTGAACTCCAAGAACCACAATAACCTTATAAAACACAAAATTTCACTTACCGAGCAATTTTTTGGCAAAAACAATCTCTTATAGCTTTCTAAACCTCAAACCACTTGGAAAACACCAAGAAATGTCTTAAAAAAGATAAAACAACATAAATAAGCTCTCAGCAAAGTTGAAAAATGCGGTTTAACTTCCAAGTAGAAGAACTTACCATAAAAGGCCAAAACTAAGCTTAATCCACTTCTTTAGCTTTGATTTAACTTGAATCTCCTTAGAATATTTTCAAGCCAACCTAGAAATGTTTTTGGTTTTCTTTTCTCTCTGTTTTTCAGAGTCTTGGTCATGGAAAGTGATAAGGTTGATGATAATCCTTTATTTTCAATGATTTGGCCTTATTGTATCAAAATTTTACATATTTCACCTTATCATTTCACTTTTTGACTTATAAAAACCTTATCACTTCAATAATTTTGAGTTAATAATATTCTAGGTCTATTATCCTTATGTGTGAAATACTCACACAAAACCTTAGGTCCATATGAGTTCATACCCAATAGTTATGCTTACTTGATTGAGCGTAGCGCACTTATGCTAAGCTCGTTTTGACTTTGCGTCAACACCACTGATTATATATACCTCCCATCAAGAATTGATCCAATGATTCTAAAACTATTTTTATTTCATCAATGAGACCTTAATTAACCATAATTGAGCCAAAATCCCTCACTTTCTGGGACACTAGTGCAGTCGCGCTAGGTCACCAGAAACCCAAAATTAACCATAATTCAAAGTGTTCTTCCCTAAATCGTAACCCACGATTTTTCCCTGTGAAAACAGACTCAAAATCTGACCCAAATAGGTATTACCCGCCGTTTTTGACCACAAACCACCTCAGAAAACATAGGTAAACAACTATCAACAACAAAACACCTGAAAAACACACTAAAACATATCAAAATCACACTTGTCCATAGTTGAGTTTCAAACTCAACTTTCATTCTCAAATCCGAAAATCACCTTACAAAGCTCAAATCCCAGCAACAACCAATTATCAAAATCAAGGGTAAACCTAACTCTATACCCATTTGACCCACCTAAATCACCCAAAACATGCCAAACTCGAAATTTAGACCAAATCTTCAAGTAAACTCAAGAACACCCTCAAGAACATGAAACTACCAAAAAGTGAGAATTAAATTAATGAATTTCAAAATCCCAAGCTGGTTTTGAAGTCCTCAACAACTTCTAATCCTCCAAGAAGTCTCAAATCTCCTTAGCAAGGAATTAAATCATGAACTTGCACTTGCACTTGGTGTCCTTGAGAAGCCCCTTCCAAAATGGCTATGTAAATCCTAGGGTGCTTTGAACGTGTAAGGACCAAGGAAATCAGCAGTTATTCATTTGATTAACTTTTATGGTCAAAAAACCATTATACCCCTGCCATAAAATTTATCTTCAAAATATCACCAAGGCCAAATAGTCATTTTGCTTCAACTCCCATTAATCCTCACTGAACACCTTAAATTCCTAATTAATCCACTAATCTTCCAAACCCCAATATTTTCCCAATGTATTTCACTTTTAATAATTCCTCAACATATAACAATTTACCAAAATACCCATTGGCTCACTCCGAGCCGCGTATAAATCATTGTTGTGACTTTTCTGCTATGTTGCTCAAACGGATTGACTCATGTCGAATATCATGATAATATCCACACAATCATGTGGTCTCAAGCATATAGTACAATAAAAATAAAAATATACCCTCAACATGTCAAAATTACAAAAATGCCCATTTTAAACAAAAGCGGGCCTTTAAGCATATTTAATACACATAAACATGCATAAATAGTCATATAATAATAAAACTCATATAATCCACACAATCACATGTTTATTCAATTTAATTATCACATAATTCCTCCACGTGCCCTCCCGGTATGCCAATCAAGGCACTAAGCCTCATAAGGAATCTTGGGATGTTACACACTTTATACAAAGTACCTCCACTAAGATGTCCTACTACATTAGTAATGCGGATCTAGATTACATGTATTCATAATACTATTGAACCTTACTTACAGTATTTAATCCACAGTTTCCACATAACTTTGTTTTACTGCAAACTGTTTAAATTCATTCCCTACAATCTTAATCCTCTCGTACCAATACAAGATTGTAGTCACAATAATGAGTTTGTGAATTTTCAGATATTCATATAATATTATTCTAATAATAATAATAAACAAACAATATATTCAAAAATTCATTTCAATTATTTATTTCATAAAACATTGTTCAAAACATATGCTTTAAAGGGAACTAATCCTAACAAAAACCACATGCGATATAAACACAATACCATATTAAAAATCCAATGCGTGTTGTGCTCACACACATAAATCACAGTCGCATATCGCACATTGTACTAAAAAATGATAATCAACTCACATCCATGTTTATTAGACATGAAATATAAATTAGCCCTGCCTTGTGCTATACTCACACTTGGCATTCCCACTAGGCATCTCATTACCATGAATTGTACTCACCCATGATAATACCTACAAGTGTTGTCCTCACACAAGCAGGAGTTTCATAGCACACGCCTATAGTATATCGTTCAAGCATGTCAACTATCTACTCATTCTAGCACTATTATTATGCTAACAACACTATCATAAAATAGCCAATCACAAAACATAAGTACATAAAATAACAAACCATAAAACAAGGTTGTCTGTTTCGACATATACCCTGTGTGCATGTATCCACTCTTCTTACCTCAATTGATGCAAACTCATTTTCCTTTCTCCGTACTCCTTGTTGAGTTCCCTTGTTTAGGTGAAGACCCTATACACTCAACAATGCAATGATGCACTCAAAATACATTCAACAACTAAGGTTTCAGACATACAAACCCTAGTTTCAAAGAAAAACCCTAGGCTGAAGCACTATTCATACAAATATTCCAACCTAATAACCACTATCACACACAGGCTCAATCATACAAATATATTCCACACAAACTTTATTTAAATACAATTATACAAAATCGCAAACTTTACATAAACACATTAATATGCAACCTTTTTGGCATATTCTAATATGTAAGGGTCTGATTGGTTTGCGATTAGAAAACTGTATTTTTGAAAAGTGTGATTCTGAAATGCAAATCTGAATTTAGTGACTATATGTTTCTGAAAATGTGATTGGTTCAATGTCAGTAAACAATTTTTTAGTTTTAAAAAACTGAATCTGTGATTGGTATTAAATTTGAAAATATAACAGAAACTGAATACGTGATTGGTTCAGCTGAATCTGAATATTATTTTAATTTTAAATATTTTTTATACATAGGTTGTATAATATTAAATTTTGATTTATCAATAGATTTAATGAAGTAAAATTTAATTATATTGATAAATTAAAATTTAATAATAGTGCATTGGTTAAATTTATAACAATATTGCATTGTCATTAATTTTGTTTTAAAAAAAAATTAAAGTAATAGTACATGAATCTAACACAACCCATCATCCATGCTCCATATATAAAACTAAAAACATCAATATATTCAGACAAAGAATATATAATAATCATTTCGAAAACAACATTAATAATAATAATAATAATAATAAATAATAATAATAATAATTTAAAGAAAGGAATAGGATAATACCAAGTGAAGTGGAGTTGGGCTCTGTTCCTTTGGGTGCTGCCGAGAGAGAGATACGGGAGGAGAGGGGATATTGTTTTTAGAGTTTTGGGGAATAAGTTAGAAAACATGATTTTACCGTTTTCAATTTTACAATACAAAATCCAGATATTATTTTGGATTTGATTTCCAAAAATAAGCTACCAATCGCGTATTCTTGTGGACCCACAAATTATAAGTTTTCAAAATTATAAAAATGAATTTGAATACCCAACCAATCAGCCCCTAAATAATTCATTTTAAATCAAATAAATTTACGCATGTGACCATAATAAATTCAAACAACGCCTATGTTTATTTTATTCTTATAAACTCACATTAATGCTCAACATTTAGTTTAATTATTTATTTCCAATAATTAACCCTTTAACTACACATAATTCACAAAATAAATAAATATTCTATAAAATTAACCAAGTCAATAACATGTTTCTAAATTACTTATACAGGTTATAAAACATAACTATTTATTTTAGAAACATTCACCAACTATTATAGTTATTTACACATAAAATCACACTTTTAAAAACATAAAATACCAAATAATGATCCATAAATTATAAACAACCTAATCATGTTTCTAAATCTGTTATAAATAGTTTAATATTATTTTTAAATCATATAAACAGTACCCAAATAAAGAGCAATAATTTATACCATTTAATTTAATTTAGATCTATTTATTTCACAATTATCAATAATTAAATTCTAAAAATTCCTTATTTTATCTTCTAAGATTCAAACTCAGTTCCAAATTACTTTGAAATTAATAATTAACATCACAAAATCCAAACAGTGACTAAAACATGTTCTAAGTAATTTTCATAATTAATCTAAGCATTAAAACAAATAATTACAAATAAATACACAAACAATCAAAAACTTAAACCAACCACCCATAATTGTTTCCTAACACATAATAACCCATCAAAATTATTTCAAGAAATTTTCAATAGTCTAAGTATTTTTCATAATTATTCTTTGAAAAACACCAAATAATTCACAATAATTCAAGAAAATTTCAAAACAATCTCAAACTTCACCAAACATCCCTAAAAATCATATAAAATCTAAAAAAGAAAAAAAAAATGAAAAAAACTTCTGCAAGTGCCCAGATCGGGCTTCGTCGGTGCCTCATCAGAAACTTAGTCTTCTTCGACGCCGGTGGACTGTAAATTGCGTTTTTCGACGTTCTTGGCTGCTTTCTTTGAGTGGAGAACCTTCCTAAGTCCTCTAGCACCTCACCACAACCAAAAATTACCAAGGAATCACACCACATCTGTTGTTTTGTGGTCTTCTTCCCCAACGCCGATGTACCGGTTTTAATGGTGCTCAAATCGTGTTTTCGCATTCTAAACCTCTTGAACTCATTTTCTCATGTACAAAACTCTTCTATGAGTCCCCCAAACTCAACCAACAAGCTTTTTAAATCCAGAACTCATCCAAGTACCTTAGATTTTAAAATCACTCAAGAACCCTAACTTTGAAGCTCAAAAATGGTGATTTCGGGTTTTGGGGTTCTTGTCCACTTTTGCCATGCCCAAACACTTCCTTAGACCCTAAGGATCACTCCTAGAATGCCCAAAACAACCCTGAAAATTTTCAAGCCTCTCAAACCCAAAATCTCACTTTCTCTCTTTAGGGTATTTCTTGAACAAACCTTAACCCGACCCTCACTTTTTCTCTATCCTTTCCCACTGTTTTTCTCACTCAGAAACAACCTAAATTCGAAATCTAAGAAGAGAAAAAGAAGAGTTTGATTGTGATATGTTATTTTCCCCAAATAACAAATATATATAGAGAAAAAGATATGTTAGTGACTATTCATTTAAATTCAAATTGAATTTGAATTTAAATTGATATTTTATGATTCCACCATAAATTTGAATGGATATTTTGGAATTTTAAACTCAACATTCCCTTAATTAAATTCTAGGGTCATTATCGTATTCTCATAACTCCACAAATATTATTATTAAATCCTTTTTAATTATAATAATGTGATAAATCAAACAAATCAAATAGAATTAAAATTCATACCATATTATTAATTGTTACTATACTCTTAACAATAATAATATTCACAAAAATAAATAATTAAAATTAACCCAAAAATTAATTATTTACTAGGCAATATGCTCATGCCGAGATTTTATTATCATGGCAATATACTCATGCTCATGAAATCAAAAAATTTAATTGTCATAAAAATTTCATACATATTTAAACTCATAAATATGAAAAATAATAATAAAAAAATTATTATCCCGCACAAGTTGATATTATAGGGTAACTATAGTACTCGAGTACTATAGCCTCTACCTACGTCCTTTCATATGCTTAATTACCACCACTTTCGAGATTGAACGTGGTTCATTGGGCCAGTAATAAACTTGAATTAATGGCCCACATCACTCATCAGTTACCAGATTTTACCTATTTAAGCCTTCCTTCTCCATTTTCATCTTTTGACATCCTCAATCGTTTGCATGTTTTCTAAAAGGAAAAAACCAGACCTCTCTCAATCTTACGAATCTCCAAGGTCCTCTCTATTCAAGACTTTCCAATTCAATCTTCAATCCTTTCCTCGACTAACTTTGCATAAGTTTATCCATCTTTCTCTATATTTTGGTAAAAAAATATTACATGTACATGCACTGTTTTATTTTTTGAAATTTGTTCTTGGGATGCTCTTGAGTTTTATGGAGAAATAGGATGTTTTTATATGTTTTGTGTAATGACCTACGACCTAGGGACCGTTACGTTGTGAATTTTAAACAGTACTAAACTCGCTAACCGAGTCATTTGGCCATAATCGTGTAACTAATGTGATTAAGGATTTAGGGTTAAAATTTTTTGGTTAAAGATATAACGTTTTACTAAAATGTTTACGGTATACATTGGGATCCCAAAATATATTTTAAAGGTTAATTACAGCAAAAGATTTACAACTAATTGGCAAAATAGGGTTTAACCCTAGTTCCTCTTTAAATCCTTGACCGTGGTGGTCGAGCAGCCGCATATGTACACATCGTCACATAAGCTCTCCTACTCAAGGATGGTCCAGCTTTCTTTTTACTTTACCTACACACATAACATCCGTGAGCCGAGGCTCAGCAAGAAAACTCAATATGCTCATGAACAGGAAATAACATGTCACTGAATCATAATAAGCATGCCTAGAAATAATAGCCCTATTCATGCATGCAAGTAAGTCCAAGTAAAGGATTGTGGGACCTGCCCTCCTGTATGGATGACTATCAAGTAATTCCTAAGTGAATATCAATAATGATTCTGGTAATCATGTTGGGGCTTACAGCCTAATCAGATAAGTGAATATCAATAATGATTATGCTAATCATGCTGGGGCTTGCAACCCAATCAGATAAGTGAATAATAAGTCACGAACTTGAACCAGATAAGTAACTAATAAGTCACGAACTTGAACTAAATAAGTAACTAATAAGTCACGAACTTGAACCAGATAAGTAACTAATAAGTCATGAACTTGAATTAGATAAGTAACTAATAAGTCACAAACTTGGGCTCTACACCCTAAGCCATGTGACATTACGGTCACTTGAGCCTTTTGGCTCTGGCTCTAAGCAACTAGCCTTTAGACTAGACAAGCACTTTTGTTTTCATCGAACACTAGGTTGGTCAAGCATTTCATACTTATGTTGATAATACTTATGTCGATTAGATCTAATCTTTCCGGCTTGCGTTAAACACACTAATATTGTTCTTCACTCATAGGTCAATTCCATACGACCAGTGCTTAGTACTACTGCCGAACTTGACTAATAAGTCACAACTTCACAGTCAATACTGACACCATTGCCGATTCTGACTAATAAGTCAGTACCACTCAAAAGTAAGCAAGACTACTAAGCATTTAATATGCAATCAATGTCCACATATAGAGCACTCAACATGCCTCATCAATAACCATGCATGTCACATACTGGGTGCAGTTTTCTTACCTTTGGTCCAAGCATAGGTTACCAATAAACGAGCCACAAGCACGATCTTGTTTCCAAGCCCTAGTGATAACCTAGTCACAACCATAATATAAAACCTCATAAAAAATGAGTAAATATATACTTTCAGACCCAACCCAAGCCTCTGGGACGTCGAATCCTACTCAACTGAGTAGTAAGATCGATCCTAAGCCCTTAGAGTTAAGTTCCCATGACTATAAACCAAATATGGGCAAAACTGCCCTTAAGCATCGCGACCCCCAAACCTTGAGCCGTGACCCGCCTCTAGACAGAAGCCAGACCACCTCTCTGCCTGCACCTTGCACTGCGGCGCACCAACCTTGCTCCGCGGCCCTACCAGCCCATCAGCCAACCTCATCCTCTTCATCAAGCCTGGGCTGCGGCGCCCTAGAATAGGGCCACGACCCAACCACGAACCAGCTGAAAACCTTCGTTTTCTTCATTTAAAAACCTTCCGAAAACCTATCCAAACATTTGAAAATCCCAAAATCAAAGTCCCAAACATCCGAATGATCCAAAACCATCAAAACCCGAGGCTCAAACAACTCAAAAACTCATCAACACATAAAATCCAATCAAAGTTTAAAAACTTGAAAACTTAAAACTTAAAATTTGGATTACCTCCGATTAAGACATTTTCCAACTAAATCCTTCGGCTAATAAGCTTTTAATCTTCCCTAGAATCGCTATGCCTCGATCCTTGCCTGAATCTGAGTCTTAAAACTCAAGTTGCCTTTGAAAATGTGATTGGTGTCAAAAAGGGAACGGGAGGGAGAAAGATTGTTCTTTTTATAATTCTAACATGTTACTTCAAGCTTAAGTAACCTCAAGCAAATCCTAATGCTCGGGGTCCCGAAAACGCCCCCCGGGGTAAAATAGTCAAAATTCCCAAAATTCTCTACTCATCTCACTAACTCCCAATTTATCATCAAATATTTATTCTCATTACCCAATATCCCGGTAATGTGCTAAATACCCCTTGACTCACTACGAGTTAAGTATGAATCCCATTGTGACTTTCCCACTAGCTTGCTTCCTAGGATCGTCTCGTGCTGTGTAACCCAAGCACCACACACATACCACATATATGCCAAATATACCCAAAATGGGCGAAAATATGAAACTTGCCCAATTAATTAGAAATGGGCTCACATGCATATTTAATAGACCTTAACATGCATATCAAGTCACATTATAACATTGTTCACATATTCACATAATAATGCACACAAGTATCATATAATCCCAAAATTTGCCATCCTGGCCCCTTAATCAAGGACCTAAGCCTTATTAGGAAATTTGGGTCGTTACAACTATCCCTCCTTACAGAAATTTCGTCCTCGAAATTTTATCTGAATAGCCTGGAATATCAATTTTGCATAACTGATTCCAGTTCCCAGGTCGCTCCCTCGACCTTACTGTTTCTGTATAATACCTTAACCAAAGGTATAGCTTTGTTTCTCTAAACTCTGTTCTTTCTGTCTCATATCTAGCTGGCTATTCCTCATAGGGTAACTTAGCCTCTAATTCCAGATTCTCATAACTCAACACATGAGTCTCATCTACACATGTCTCCTTGACATGAACAATATGAAATACACTGTATACGACCTACAATGCCAAAATTGAGGTCAACCCAAAGGCAACCTGACTGATCCTATTCAAGATTTCAAACAGTCCTTACTAATCTAGAGCTCAACTTGCCCTTATTTCCTTACCCCTTTCCATGGTGAAACTCTAAGGAAGATATAGTCTTCCACTTAGAATTCCATATTCCTTCACTTAAACTTCACATAACTTTTCTGTTTACTCTGAGAAGTGAGCATCCAAGCTCTAATCTTTTCAATAATCTCAATGATCCTCTAAACTAACACAAGATCCAAATATAACATCTCACCTATCTCATCCCAGTGAATGAGAGATATACATTAACTACCATACAACATCTCATAAGGTGCCATTCCAATAACTAGATAACTTTCTCTGATTTACCATCAGTCTGAGGATAATAAACTGTACTAAACTCCAACTATATACCCATCGCCTTCTGCAACCTTTCCTAAAACTTGGAAGTAATAACAGAGTCCTCATCTAATAAGATAGACCTCAAATTCCATGAAGGCATAATACCTCTCTCACATAGAGGTTTGTATGCTGATCAACTGTATTACTTGTCCTTACTGATAGAAATGAGCTAACTTAAATACTGGTCCATAATGACCCAATCCAAATCAAGTTGGCCCACTATCCTGGGTAGCCCCACCGTGAAACCCATCGTGATGTTTTCTTTACTTCCATTATAGAATACACAAAGGTTGTAATGGCCCTACTGGTTCTTAATACTCTGTCTTGACCTGCTAACAGGTTAAGAACTTTGCAATGTATTCAGTTACATCCCTCTCCATCCCATGCCACCAATATAAAGCTTTCAGACTCTGTGACATCTTCCTGATGTATGGATGAAGAGAATAAGAGGGTAGTATAAGATTCATCCAGAATCTCCCAAATCCGATCTCTATACCTTTATAAACTCATACCTGACACTGCATAATCCTTATCTAATCCAGCTAAGACTTTCCCCTCAGTTCTTCCCATATGTGGGTCACTTAGTTGTTTTCCCTTTGATCTTCTCTACAAGAGTAACTCAAACATAATGTTGGCCACCTAGCCCACTAGTAACTCTGCTCTAGTTCTGGTCACACCCTTCAACTAACATGTTGCTTTGGCAATCATCCTTTTCCTGTCAATGAGGTGTCATAATGACCTACAAACTGCATCTGATCTGAAAGAAGACTCAAATTTCTTCCACAAAGCACATGTAATATCCTACCCATCTAAGGAAACTCCTGCCCTCTGAGGCGTTCCTTGACCTTGGCAAATCTCCAACTGAGAGTATACCACAATATCGTCGATCAAGACGATCATAAATCCAATGCAGGTAATCTTTAAATACCATGTTCATCTAATCCATCAAAACAACTCAGCATTAATCAAATCCTCAAAACATAACCCAAAACTCTTAGTGCCCTTATCTGATATAAAAAACAGTCTTCTGCATATCCTTCTCCCTGATCTTCAGCTGGTAATAACCAAATCAAAGATCCACCTTAAGAATATCGTCTTACTCAGTAACTAAACCTTAAGGTCCTACAGCTTTGCTGAAGCCGTCCAATACAGTGCCCTAGACCTGATTCCGTCCTCGGCACCAACCTAATCACCATTTATCTCTTTGCATAAAAGTAATCCTTGAAAATCACCTGGAAATACATCCGAAAACTCATGGACTATTCCAGTCTGCCCTGGTCCCACTGGCACAACCTAAGTGGTATCTATCACACTAGCTAAGAGTTCTATGCATCCTCATGCACTAGATCTCTAGCTCTAAATACAGATATCATAAGCATATAAGGACCATGCACAGTGCCAACTACCATAAGGGTTTCCCACTCTCAAGCTCAAGAGTTACTATCCTTTCCTTGCAATCTATCACTATCCCATGCTTGGCTAACCAATCTATATCCAGAATCATATTGAAGTTAGTCATAACCAACTTTATCAAGTCAACTGATGAGTCATTTCCACAATAATCTAACTTATCACAACATAACCATGCAATCTGCATATCAAGTGTATACCTTTCTAGATGCAACAAGTAAACATGGCACCAAAACCAGTTAGCACAATACAAAAATCAGAACTAGAAAGCTAACCTGCCACCCCTGAGGAACCAGCCTCAGTCTTCGACTCTGACTGCATCGGAGGGAACAATCAAGCTGGAGTCGAGCTGTCCACCCCCTTTGGCTCATCCTTCCTTTGCCTTGGGAAATCCCTCTTGAGGTGCCCCGTTATCCCACATAAGAAACATACCTTTGCTCGACATTCCTTTAGATGATGCCGCTTGCACTGAGCGCATTTTGGGTAAAGTCTCCAACTCTTATTCTTGCTCGAAATAATAAACAGAGGTGTCACTACTTGAGTACTACGCTCTCCAGCACCTTCCTTTATAATCTCATTTCATGTGCTCTCAACAGTAAGAGCCTTCCCTACCACCTGAGCGTAGGTAGAGATTTCATGCACTGGGGTACCCTAACGCCCTGAGCTATCCTGGGATTCAATCCCTGGATAAACCTTTTATTCCGAGCTACATCCATGGGTACCATATCAAAAGCAAACTTGGCCAACCCATCGAATCTGTTAACATACTCTGTTACTATTGCATTTCCCTGAACGAGGTTCAGAAACTCATTCATCTTAGCAGTCTTGACTGCATCACACTAATATCTTTAATTAAACAACTGCCTAAAATCTTTCTAGTCCATCACAACTGTATCTCGTGCCTGGGATACTACTTCCCACCATGTCTGGGCATCATCTCGCAATACAAATGTAGCACAGATCACCCTCTCGCGACCCACCACCCCCATATTGTCGAGGATGGAACTGATCATGCCCATCCATTGCTCAGCTCTGAATGGATCTAAGCCTTTCTCAAAGACTGGAGGGTAATATTCCTGAAATTGTCCACAAAGAAATTCCCACCTGTTATCAACCCTAGGCTGAGCCAAAATTGTTGCCACTCCTGGCATAGCAAAGGAAGAGGTGTTCCCTGACAGATTCTGTTGCTGTTTCAAACACCTAATCTCTTCCTCTTGCCTTTGCAATTTTAATTGCATATCTGCAAACACCTGTTGGAAATTCTGAGGGGTAGGTGAGGAACTCAAACCCTGACTGAAATTCCCAACCTCAGTATAACCACCACCAGGTCTCATTATCTGCCTTAGGTACATAACCTCTGATTGAATCTGCATCCAATAACTTGACTCATTAAACATGATGAACATATTCAATAGCCTTCCCTATGGGAAAAATCATACCACACTACATTCACAGACCACTGCAGTGCTAAAAACATGCCCATAACATTTGTTCATCAATTCATAACCCCTGCTCTTCCAACAAACACACCATGCTTCCAACTCCAACATGTAAATATCACAGAGCAGGTAATCGTGTAATCATATCAATAATCAAGAGTCAGGCTATATCAGAATCTCATGCTCCCTAATACAATATGCAGGTAAAGCATTTACATTCTATTTAAGCAGTTAAGCATATGACCACATAAATAGTTACCATACCCTGAGTAAAGCTTGACTTTAGTGACGAGTGTACATGCCCAGCTTGTCTACAGAATTCTTAACCTTGGCGTGCTCTGATACCAAGTTGTAACACCCTACTACCAAGGGACCGTTACGTTGTGGATTTTAAATAGTGCTAAACTCGCTAACAAGGCCATTTGGCCATAATCGTGTAACTAAATGTGATTAACGGTTCAGGGTTAACAAATTTCAGTTAAAGATATAACATTTCACTAAAACGTTTACGATATACATTGGGATCCCAAAATATATTTTAAAGGTTAATTACAGTAACAGATTTACAAACCAGCCGACCTAAGCGACAAAATAGGGTTTAACCCTAGTTCCTCTTTAAACCCTCGGCCGTGGTGGTCGAGCAGCCGCATATGTACACATCGTCAACTAAGCTCTCCAACTCAAGGATGGTTTAGCTTTCTTTTGCCTTTACCTAGACCACATAGCACCTGTGAGCCGAGGCTCAACAAGAAAACTCAATATGCTCATGAACAAGTAATAACATGTCACTGAATCATAATAAGCATGCCTAGCAATAATAGCCATATTCATGCATGCAAGTAAGTCCAAGTAAATGATTATGGGCCATGCCCTCCTATATGGAGGACTATCAAGTCAATCCTAAGTGAATATCAATAATGATTCTGGTAATCATGCTGGGGCTTGCAGCCCAATCAGATAAGTGAATAATAAGTCACGAACTTGAACCAGATAAGTAACTAATAAGTCACAAACTTGAACTAGATAAGTAACTAATAAGTCACGAACTTGGGCTCTGCACCCTAAGTGACATTATGGTCACCTGAGCCTTTTGGCTCTGGCTCTAGCTCTAAGTAA
Source organism: Humulus lupulus (assembly GCF_963169125.1). Lineage (NCBI taxonomy): Eukaryota > Viridiplantae > Streptophyta > Magnoliopsida > Rosales > Cannabaceae > Humulus > Humulus lupulus. The sequence continues at coordinate 274,979,426 of NC_084793.1, forward strand.
CTAGCATTTAGACTAGACAAGCGCTTTTGTTTTCATCGAACTTAAGGTCGGTCAAGAATTTTATACTTATGTTGATAATGCTTATGTCGATTAGATCTAATCTTTTCGGCTTGCTTTAAACATGATAATACCATTCTATTCCATACGACCAGTGCTCAGTATTACTGCCGAATTTGACTAATAAGTCACAGCTTCACAGTCAATACTGACACCATTGCCGATTCTGACTAATAAATCAGTACCACTGATAAGTAAGCAAGACTGCTAAGCATTTAATATGCAATCAATGTCCACATATAGAGCACTCAACATGCCTCATCAATAATCATGCATGTCACATATTGGGTACAATTTTCTTACCTTTGGTCCAAGCACAGGTTACCAATAAACGAGCCACAAGCACGATCCTGTTTCCAAGCCCCTAGTGATAACCTAGTCACACCTATAATATAAAAACTAATAAAAAATGAGTAAATAAATACTTCTAAACCCAACCCAAGCCTCTGGGACGTCGAATCCTACTCAACTGGGTAGTAGGATCGATCTCAGGCCCTTAGAGTTAAGTTCCCACGACTAAAAACCAAATATGGGAAAAACTGCCCTTAAGCGCCGCGACCCCCAAACCCTGAGCCGCGACCCACCTCCAGACAAAAGCCAGACCACCTCTCTGCCTGCACCTTGCGCTGTGACCCTACTTGCCCATCAGCCAACCTCATCCTCTTCATAAAGCTTGGGCTGCGACGCCCTAGAACAGGGCCGCGACCCAACAAGGAACCAGCCAAAAACCTTTGTTTTCTTCATTTTAAAACCTTCCAAAAACCTATTCAAACATCTCCAAATCCCAAAATCAAAGTTCCCAAACATCCCAATGATCCAAAACCATCAAAACTCGAGGCTCAAATAACTCAAAAACTCATCAACACATAAAATCCAATCAAAGCTTAAAAGCTTGAAATCTTAAAACTTAAAACTTGGATTACCTCTGATTAAGTCGTTTCCCAACTAAATCCTCCAGCTAATAAGCTTATAATCTTCCCTAGAATCACTATGCCTTGATCCTTGCCTGATTCCAAGTCCTAAAACTCAAGTTGCCTTCGAAAATATGATCAGTGTAAAAAAGGGAACGAAAGGGAGAAATAACGTTTTGAACGTTCTTTTTATAATTCTAATAGGTTACTTCAAGCTTAAGTAACCCCAAGCAAATCCTAATGATCGGGGTCCCGAAAATGCCCCCTGGGTTAAAATAGTCAAAATTCCCAAAATTCTCTCCTGATCTCACTAACTCCAAATTTATCATCAAATATTTATTCCCATTACCCAATATCCTGGTAATGTGCTAAATGACCCTTGACTCACTCCGAGTCAAGTATGAATCCCATTGTGACTTTCCCACTAGCTTGCCTCCTAGGATCATCTCGTGTTGTGTTCCCAAGCATAACCAAATAATAATGAAGCACCACACACATACCACATATATGCCAAATATACCCAAAATGGGCGAAAATATGAAACCTGCCCAATTAATCAGAAATGGGTTCCCATGCATATTTAATACACCTAAACATGCATAACAAGTCACATTATAATATTGTTCACATATTCTTATAATAATGCACATAAATTTCATATAATCCCATAATTCTCCATCCTGTCCCCCTAATCAAGGCCCTAAGCCTTATTAGGAAATTTGGGTCGTTACATTTTGGGTGATGGATTTTGAATAAAAATGGTTAATTTTGGTTAATAGGACATAGACTATAGGTTCCACGTCATACAAGGAATAAGGTTTTATAAGTAGGGTTTCTTTGAACACAAATCAATGATAACCCCTTTTTTGGGCAACTGCTCATTTTCCTTAGAATATCGAAACAACCCAAAATGGAAATTAACCACCCACTTCAAGTGGGCCTACCTCGATGCTTCAAACCTTTAAGCATAACACCTAATCGATGGTGGAGATATTTTCTCCCACACTCGATATCCAACTTGCATCAGAGTATCCCTCAAGTATCTTAGAAAACATTGGAGATCTAGCTTCTTGTTCCTCTCTAGGTACCCTAGAATTCTCTCAATTTCCTTCCAATGTTTAATACTTGGATTGCTAGCAAAACCTACTTAGTTTGCTAACTACATACGTCGTACATTAAAACTACTAATGCACTTGCATATTAAAATTGAGCCACCGCTCTACCATTGTTCTTTTCAAGCTTTATGCTTGAATCAAATGGTGTATTCGCCTCTTTGATTTTGAAATGACTAAATTTGTCATGCACTTTCTCAACTGTAGAGTCCCAGAATGTTTACTTAGTTAGCTAGATAGTTAGTAGTAGTTATAGTATTTTAGATTTCGTGGATTTTTGTTCAAACCGGGACTTAGTTGAAAACTCCTAGCAACAGTTATGGATTTTATAAGTTTAACTTATAGTTTAAGAATATTAATTATAACATAAGGTTTGATTAATATTGCTGGTCCTAGATATATTATTTATTATAACCTAAGGTTTAGATAGAGCCAATAAGAATATGACATTTGTCATAAGCATGATTATTAAAGAATTAAGTATTTTAGTGATAAAATAAAGAAATAGAAGCCTTAGTGTAATGCCCCAAATTTCCTAATAAGGTTTAGGACATTGATTAGGAGGCCGGGAGGGCCATAATTGATTTATTATGATATTTAATGATTATATGCATGTTTATGTGAATTATATTATTATATGATGGTAAATGCATGCATATGGGTTCAATTTTAATTATAAGGGCATTTTGGTAATTTGGCCCGTTGAGGGCGTGATTGTGTATTTTCATGCATGTGGGTGAATTATAAATAATACCACATTATATGTGGATTGGTTTGAGCCATTCGGCATGAGACGATCATGGAATGCAAGTTTTCAGTCTAGTCATAACGGGATTAAGTTCGGAGCTCGGAGTGAGTCTCGGGGTAATTTGGTGATTAGAACGTTGCCGAGAATTAAAGGGTAACGAGATATGAATTATTGGTGTTTGAGAATATTGAGATTAGCGGGAATTGGAAAGCATTAATTATGATTAACGAGATGGGTGGAAAATACCAATTATACCCTTGGGATGACTTTAGAAGCCTTTATTTGACCTAGGGGCAATATGGTCATTTGGCAAAGGATATGTATCATTTAAAGGATGTATAAAATGTATGAAAAAAACAGAGCATCATCATCCTCATCTTTCTTTCTCTCCCGTACCTATTCCTCCTCCTTCTTCCTTTTGATTTTTGAGAGCCAATTTGAGGTAGCAAGCTAGGAGAGCAAGGCTTGAGGGTTTAGGACCTTGGTTCAATCATTGAAGGATATCTAAATCAAGCTTGAGGTAAGGAATTCATCCATGGAAACAAGCCATACTCTGTTTTTCCTTTTGGTTTTTCAGTTGAGTATTTGATGTGGATGGTTGGGAATTAAGGGATGTTTTTGTGTTAAGTTGATTGGGTTTTGATGAGGGTGTGATGTAGATGAATTTTAGGGGTTGAATTGGATGTTTGGGATTGATTTGGAGGGTTGGTTTTAAGAGAAATCGCAAGGAAGAAGAACCAGAAAGTTTTTGGTCTGTAATTGGCGCAGCAGCGCTAGGCAGGGCAGAGAGCTGGGCTCTCTGACTTGGAAATAGCGCAGCAACGCCATTTAATAGGGCTGCAGCACTGGTCCATTTTCCAGCAAGCCTATTTTAGGGCTCGGAATGACTTTAAGGATCGAGGTTTGGTTCCTTTTCCCCGTTTGAGTATATTAAGATTCTCGAGAGTGCGGGATGGATTCCGGGAGTGTGGTTTTCGATTATAAACCTTTTTATAATTTATTTTATTGATGGGATTCCATATTTGGTTATGACTAGGTGACCGCTAAAGGATCAAAGGGTTGATCGCTCTCAAGGGTCGTTCTTTTACTAATTCTTGCTTGAACCCGAGGTAAGAAAACTGCACCCCATATGTGACATGCATGGTTATGTTTGATGCATGTTGGATGTTTAAATGTAAACATTGATAGCATATTGAATGCTTAGCAATCTTGCTCATTTGCATATGATTATTATTGAGGCATGCTGGATGATTCACTGTGATGTATGAGATGCACGAAAAACATGTGATTAGGGCATGCCATGAATATTGACTGTGAGATTGATCAGAGCTTAAGTCTTTGTGCTTGTGCATGATCATAATTATGCTAGCAACTATTAAGTAAGCATGCTGAATGCCCTACGTTAGAATATTCGACATATGACATGTGTTTGGTGGCAATGCTTACTTGTGCATGGTATTGACTCATTAGTTAGAATTGTCAAAGGTGTTAGTATCAATTGTGAAGCTGTGACTCATTATTCAGGTTCAGAAGTGGTACTGGGCACTGGTCACACAGTGCTGACTCATAAGTCAGGACGGCCTTAGCGTGTTCCACGCAAGCCAACAAAGATTAGATCTAATCGCCATTTGCATTGAATGACTCAAATGAGCATTAATGTCGGACCGACCTCAAGTTCGATGAATATTAAAAAGCGCTTGTCTAGCCAAAGGCTAGTCATTTAGAGCCAGGGCCAGCGAGCCCCGTGACTGTTATGTCACATGGCTATGGGTGCCGAGCCCATGTGACTTACCCATCAGTCACCCATCTGATAAGAGCCATTACAGGAAAGCCTAGGTAACGGTTTTGTTACATGGCTATGGGCACTGGCCCCACAGTGACGTGCTTGTCAGTCACTCATTATGGTTTAACAGAACCTCAAAGTGATATTCACTCATCTAATCAGAGCTATAAGCTCTGGATGATCATTTTGATCATCATATGCATGGCTTTGGGTGCTGAGCCCTGTAGTGACTTGGTTGCTGGTCACTCAGTATGGTTTACCAGAACCTCAAGTGTTAAAACACTCATCTGATTAGGATTGGCTTGATAGTCCTCCAATCAGAAGGGCAGGATTTCTTATCCTGGATACCCCAGCATTGTTTGAATTCATTTGCATGCTTGAATAAAGCTATGTTTGCTAGGCATCCCAGATATGATTTGATATCATGATATGACTGTTTATGAGCATATGAGTTTTCTTGCTGGGCTTCGACTCACGGGTTCTTTGTGGTTCAGGTAAAGGCAAAAGGAAGCTGGACCATCCTTGAGTTGGAGAGCTTAGGTGATGACGTGTACATATGCAGCTGCTCGACCAATACTTGGGCGAGGTTTGAAAGAGGAACTAGGGTTAAACCCGGTTTTGCCGCTTAGAACGACCTGTTGTAAATATTTTCTTGTAATAGACCTTTAAATTATATTTTTGGGATCCCAATGTATATAGTAAACGTTCTAATGAAACGTTATATCTTAACCAAAAATTTTAATCCCTAAACTGCTAATCATACTTAGTTACACTATTTTGGCCAAATGACTCGATTAGCAGGTTTAGCACTGTTTGCAATGTGCACTGTAGCGGTCCCTGGAGTTGGGGCGTTACACTTAGCACCTACCAGAAACTGTTAGGGTCGTATTTGGACTCAGTCAAAGCAGTTATCCAACTTAAATTATGTTGATAAAGTGCAATTTCGTGTTTAAAATATTCACGTAAGCTGATATATCACATCTTGGAGCCGATATATCGCCTGACGAAGGATACGGAAAACACGTTGATGTTGCACGAACGTACGAACGGAGGCTCAGGATTAGGCAGAGCTGATATATCGCCCTTAGTAATATTTTTTTTATTTTTTATTTTAAAATTAAGCCTTAACTACTTCGACCTACCTCTGAATGTTTTTGACCGAGTCTTAAGCCTTTGATTGACGAATATTCAAATATTTTAAGTTATATTCATTTTTTTATTCAAGCCAAAAAGAAGATATTTTATTCCTAGAACTCTATAAATAGGACCTAGTACCCAGCCCTTCCCCTCATTCTTCAAGCTGAGATCAGAGACTCCAAGGTGTTAGTGCTACCATAGAAAGATAAACACTTGGGTTGGGAAAAAGCTTTGCCATTCTTAAGCTTTATAAAATACTTGGGAAGTGAGGATTAGTGTATTTCGGTATTGAAGTTAGACCAATCCTTAAGGTCAACTAAGGTACTCTTATTCTTTAAGTCCAGTTCTCTAAGATTCTTTAGTTTTTCTTTAGTTCCTTTTATTCAGATCCTAACTTTTGATATTGGTTTTTGATTAGGTTCTTAAAATTGAAAGATCTTTCTTGGTAAGTTTCTTCTTGAAGGTTTAGTTTCCACATTTATTCTTTACTCTTTAGAAATACTCACCATTCTTATTCTTGGTTTTAGGAGTGTTCCAAGTCCCACATTTGTTCTCAAATATCCCGGTTTCGGTAAGGAAAATAGGATAGAATTTTATATGTTTATATGATATGTTATGCTATCTCATGTTATCTTATGTTACATTATGTGTAGTATATTTATAGACTTTGGGCATATGACTTGTCTAGCTAGCAAGCCCCAATAATTTATGGGAATATGACTTGCTTGACTAACAAGCCCCGCAAATCTAATGGGCATATGACTTGCTTAGTTAACAAGCTCCAAGTAGTATAATGGCCATTGTAGTATTATATGACATATGCTTATAGTATATGTTTATGGTATAATTTATGTATATGTTTTATGTTGTTAGAAGTTTTTCTTTGCTGGGCATTAGGCTCACTCATTTACTTTTAGTGTGATGCAGGAAAATAGATACAAAGGCAGAAGGATTCTTGGAAGGTTGGCATGTGTGTTGAGGTGAATGGAGTGGATGGGCTGCATGTCGATTCGAGGATGACGTTATTTTATTCTTAGTCTCTTTAAATTACGTTTTTATGTATTTTTCCGCATTTAGCTTTGTAAACCATTTCATTTAAAGTTATGTTTTATTTTAAAACAATGAGCTTATTTATGTGTTACAAATATTATTTTAAAGTTTCAATAAAGTTATGAATTTTTCTCATGTATGTTCTCTTAAAAGTAGTAGTTATCTCTAGTAGTTTTAATGGTCTAAGTCTTAGAAATAGTTGGGTCATTACATCAACAAAGTGAGCTTGACTTAAGGCATATTCCCCACTATTTCTTCTCACTTTTTATACCAAAGAAGGTATCGACCTCTCCAAGGTCCTTCATCTAGAAAGTGGAAGATAGAAACCTCTTCGTTTCTATTATGCCTCTCATCTCATTGCTCAAAATCAACAATCATCAATATATAGACACACAAAGATGACATAGCCATCACCAGTCTTAGAGTATAAGCACTTGTCCACATTATTGTGTTTAAATCCATCCAAAACAATAGATTTATCAAAATTCTCATGCCATTGATTTGGTGCTTGTTTTAAACCATATAATGATTTAACAATCCTACACACTTTATGTTCATTTCTTCTTAGAATAAAATCCTCTGGTTGTTCTGTATAGATCTCCTCATTGATATCTCCATTTAGGAATGCCGTTTAGGCATCCATTTGATGAACATAAATGTTATATATTGATGATAAGACAAATAAAACTCTTATTGCGGTTGTCCTAGCAACCGGTGCATAAATGTCAAAATAATCGAATCCTTCCTTTTGTTTAAACCCTTTAGCTACTCATCTAGTTGTGAAGGTCTATATGTGCCATCGATGTGATTTTTCCTTCGAGATACCCACTTTCACCCAATTGGTTTTTAACCTTACGGAAGGTCTACCAATTCCATTGTGTGATTTTACATAATTGAATCCATTTATTGCCTCCTTCCAAAAAGTGGAGTCCCTTAAAGACATTGCTTCTTGGTATGTTTTGGGATCATCCTCAACTTGAAGAATCATAAGAAATTTCCATGTGACTTCTTCAAGTTTACCGGAGAGTATCTCTACTTGAGAACATTTTTCAATTGATCCCAACTTTTTAAGCCTTTGGCTTCTTAGAGGCAATATTGGTTGGTCATCAACATTTGGATCTTTCTCTTTACGTGATTTTGCAACACCTGTGGGTTCTTGAGAGTTGCTATCACAATATAACATATTCCTAAAGAACTCCTCTTCTCTTGATTCAATTATCACATTAGACTCCAAGTCTAATAGTCTATATGTAACGCCCTGATTAGCCAAGACAGTTACATTGTGTATTTTAAATACTGCTAAACTCGCTAAGCGAGTCATTTGGCCATAAACGTGCATCTAAATGTAATTAACGGTCTAGGGTTGAAAATTTCGGTAAAAAAGGATAGGTATTTCATTAAAATGTTAAGCTGTACATGAGATCCCATAATAAACGTTTACAAAGTGGTTTACAGTTCAAAAAGGTAATTGCATCTCAAAAGTTACAACCCGGCTGACCTAAGCGGCAAAAATAGGGTTTAACCTAGTTTCTCTGAGAAACCTTGGCCGTGGTGGTCAAGTGGCCACATATGTACACGTCACCACCTAAGCTCTCCAACTCATGGTTGGTCTAACTTTCCTTCCCCTTTACTTGCACCACATAGCACTCGTGAGCCAAGGCCCAGCAAGAAAGCCTAAACATGCTCATAAGCAGTTAATAACACATTTCCAAACCACAATAAACATACCCAATAGTAATAACCCTACTCATGCATGCATACCACTCATATTAATGACTACAATTTCATATGAGACCAGATGCCCTAATTAAATGATTAATTGAATAAAATCAGGGTCTGTTGCCCAAGTTACATGATTAATAAACCATACTGGGGCCCAGCCCTAGGATATGGGACTAATAAGTCACCCTGGGGCCCATTGCCCTGTCCTCTGAATAACCAACCTTGGAGCTGGCCTAGCGTACCTGTCGCTTTAGTTTTCCATGACCATTGGGTCGAATAAGTGTATGATGTGCTCGTGATTAGATCTAACCATATCGACCAGCTCAGCGTTATTGCCGTCCTTGACTTATAAGTCATGCCTTTTCGACCAGCGCTCAACGCTATTGCCGTCCTTGACTCATAAGTCAAGCCTTTCCCAATTATATAATGCTAACATGAAATCGTCATATAACAGATATCCAGATACAGAGCATTCAGTATGCGTAATCAATCATTCACAGACACAATCATAATTATGCACATTTATAGGGCCCACGCCCAATCAAGAATATATTCAACGTTCGGGCCAAGCCCTATTCATGTACATCACATATTGGGTGCAATTTTGTTACCTCAGGTCCAAGTGTAATGTAAAATAACAACGAACCTCGAGCACGATCTTGATCCCGAGCCCTTAGCGAACAATCTATGTTCACCTTGATCCCATTCTGACTGACAATATGACCAAGGAAAGTTACTTGAGGTAACCAGAACTCACATTTCTTGAAATTAGCAAACAGTCTATGTTCCCTCAGTCTCTGTAGAACCAACCTCAGATGTTGCTCATATTCTGACTCTGACTAAGAATAAACCAGAATGTTGTCGATGAAGACGATCACAAAACGATCCAAATAATCTTTGAACACCCAGTTCATCAGATCCATAAAAGCAGCTGGGGCATTAGTCAACCCAAATGCCATGACTAAGAACTCATAATGCCCATATCTGGTGCGAAAAGCAGTCTTCGGTATATCTCATTCCTTGATCCTTAGCTGGTGATAACCAGATCAAAGATCTATCTTTGAGAATACCATCTTACCCTGCAACTGATTAAACATATCATCTATCCTTAGCAAATGATACTTGTTATTAATTGTTAACTTATTCAGTTCCTTGTAATCAATACACATTCTCAGAGAACCATCTTTCTTCTTTACAAATAGGACCGGTGCACCCCATGGTGATAAATTGGGTCTAATCCATTCTGTAAGAAGCCCTAGACACAGGCTCTGACCCCGGTGCCAGTGCAATAACAAATTTAATCTCTCTATGTGGCGGCAACCCTGGTAAATCCTCTCGAAACACATCAAGAAACTCACAAATTAGCCTAGTCTCCTATGGTCCCATTGGCACAACCTGAGTGGTATCTACCACACTGGTTAAGAATCCTATGCAACAACCTTGCAATAGATCTCTAGCCCTCAATGCATATATCATAGGTACACGAGGTCCATGCACAGTGCCAAAAAATACAGAAGAATCCTTATCTTTAGGCTCAAAGGTTACCATTTTCCTTCTGCAATCCATGGTTGCCCCATACTTCACTAACTAGTCCATACCCAGAATCATGTCAAAGTCGGTCATAACCAACTCTATCAAATCAACTGACAAGTCTCTGCTTTCCACTGTCACTGGAAATGATTTGACCCATCTCCTGGATACTACTAACTCCCCAGTGGCGATTTTTGGTATAAAATGATCAAATCAAAGGTGCACAACGGAATATATGGACCCATTTTAATAAATATTAATACTAGCCACGATCATGCACATATATAAATTTTAAATCACATACAAATAGATTAGGAATTACCTCTTGTAGCCTATCAAGTGTCCTTGAGTCTTTTGTATAAATCAACGATCTTCCTATCCAGTGTTCTGAGATCCCACACCCTGATCTTCTAAACCAATCCTCAAACACACAAGGTCGTGTGTGGGTGTTGGAAATGTGCCCTAAAGGCATATGTAGTAGACATTGTTTTATGAAATAAATAAATAAATTGAATTTGTTATGCATATATTTTATGGACTATATTATTCTGTGATAATATTATGTAAATATCAGGAAAATTCCTAAGTTCATATATGTGATCTCAAACACGTATTGGTACAAGAGGATTGTGTTTGAGATAAATGAATTTGAATAGTTCGCAGTAAAATAAAATTATGGAATCTTTAGATTAATTACTGCAAGTACGGTCCACTGGTATTATGAATACATGTGATCCAGATCTGGATCACTAGTGTGGTAGGACACTTTAGTGGAGGTGCTTTATATATTAGAGAATATATAGAACTGGACTAGATATGTTTATTAATACTTAGTGAAATATCGTTTCGAAGTATTAATTAAATATATCAACTGATGATCATATACAAATAGATCTTAATCCTGAAGTTACTATGAACTCCTGTTTATGTTATATGAGTTCTTTGATTCACTTGTTAGGGTTTGTCAGAATGATCAGGCTAGAAACTTTTGTTTTGGGAACTCATTAATGTAGATGGCTGGGGACATAGTATACAGATATGGAATCTATGCCTTCTCGCAAGAGATTGAATGATGGTTCTCTTAAGGGTTGACTTTTGGGACTGAAAGGTTATTGAACTCAAATTCATAATTTAGTTATGAATTAACCTTCACTAGTAAAGTCAATGGTACATAAGGAAACAAGAGATAATTAAAAGGGTAAAATGGTAATTTTATTCCTGATTAATTATGAATCATTATTAGAGGGTCAAGTTGTATGCAATGATTGTATCAATGGATGCTTTATGATTATAAAGTAATCAGTAAATGAAATGTTTATAACTACAAGAGTTCAGTCTCATATTTATAGTGGAATAATCATGAGATTAATAAATTAATATTATTTAATTAAATAGTTTAATTAATAATCTCAAATTTATTGGAGCTTGGAATTATAGGTCCATAGGTCCCCATAGCGGCTCTATCAACACTATTCAAGGTAAGAGTTGATATGAAGGGAAAAATAGTTTAAAGACATATTTAAGAATAAATTTGTTCTTCAGGCCAAATATGCAATTACATGATAATAGTAATTCATTAATTAATTATAAATTAGTTGTAGTTGATAAAATTAATTAATATTTAATTATTGTATAATTTTCAAAATTATATTAAATAATTAAATTAATTTCGAAATTTAATTAATTATAATTTTCGAAATTATAATAAATTAAATATTTATTTTCGAAAATATTGGATTTAATTAATTGGTAGAATTAATTAAATATCTTTATTTGAGTGGGAGATGATAATCTGATAAGTTCAAATTGGATTTGAATTTAAAAGATTAATATTTATTCAAATAATTAATTATATTTGATAATTAATTTAAATTTGAATTACTTATCAGGTTGTTAGATCTTATTTGACAAAGTAGTTTGAATAAATAATTAAATAAAAATTGAAAAAACAACATCCCTAAAAATAGGGAGGCTACACGTGCACACACAGTCCGCGTGTAGGGCAATTTTCAGGGATATGATTTTCATTTTTATTTAATTAATTAATTAATAGATAATTCAAAAATTGGTTTTTTGATTTTTTCATTAATAGAATAATTAATTAATTAAAAAGTAAATTGTAAAATGATTACAGATTTATTTTTTAAATTTGAATATTTTCTTGTAAGTATGACTAATCAGAAAAATATTCAGTTATGTGAGACAACTCATAACATTCGCTCTGTGAAAAATAGAATGATAGTTTTCTCTCTCGGAAAATAAAGAACCAATTCTCAGGCCTATTTTCTTGATCTCATGCGTTGAGTACAACAAGTAGAATCACAAATAAACTATCCTTCATTCTCTAAGTGCCCACACACTACTTGAGGTGTAGAGAACGCTTTTGAAGATCTTGGTGTGAGTACGTGGGAGCGGCTTGGATAAGAAGATCGTTCTAAATACGAAAAGATAGCAAGGACACTTGATAGGCTTCAAGAGGTATGAATTCTATCATTAACTTGTTTATGATTAATGTATGTATATTAATGGATCCGCATATTTAAAGGTAGTTTAAATATGTTACAAAATTTTTGTTGTACACTGGGCCAACCCCACCACAATTCCATTGCGTATTTGGAAACTCGTTCCTAACAATGGGCACGTAGGATTCAAAATGTTGATTTATGTGACTCCCTAGATGTACTCAACACATAAGATATAAGGAGTTTTGATAGAGAGAAGGTTTAGAATAGTTTTCAGGTTTAGAGTAAACTATCGCTTTACAGAGAGAGTCTGTATTTTTTTTATTAAAAAATAATAATTCATTTTTTTAAAGTTACGTACTATGAGACTTATAAAAATATTTAATCTAATCAAATCATTTTTATTTAATTAAAATATAATTCAAATTAAAATTTGATTAGATATTTTCATTTAATTAATTATTTAAATCATATTTTAAAGGAATAATTAAATAATTGGTTAAAAAAAAACTTATTTGAAATTCAAAATTCAAATCACAGGGTACAAATATGTACTGTACAGTGTGTGTTGCCTAACCCTATTAGGGTTGCCATAATTTTCTCATTTGTTTATTTAATCAACTTTTAAGACATGATATTTATCTCAACATAAATATCAGTTAATTCAAAATTAACTTTATCTTAAAATATTAGTTTTAAATTAAATAAATAAATATCATATTATAAATAAGATATTTATTATTCTCTATCTTTATATTAATCCAAACAAGATTAATATTAATTTTAACCTATAGTTTTTCAAAATAAAAATTATATAGTTAAATAATTAATTAATTCACAATTAATCAATTACCCATAATTATCAAATAATTATTTCCTTGCCCTGGAAAATTAATTCCTTTGCAATTTAGTCATTTCTCTTTACAAATCTTTCTTTTGACATCCTTACCCTTGACAGTATAGGACAGAGGTGATCTAGGGACCATGGACCTATAATACGAAGCTCCAATAAATGAGATTATTAATTAAACTCTTTAATCTAATAATCTTATTTATTAATTCCATGATCACTCCACTATATTTATGGAATTGCACTCTAAGTATTTATAGAATTATATTTACATAGTTTTCTCTAGTAGTCCATTGATATAATCAATATATGTAGTTCTGTCCTCCATTATTGGTTCGCTAATTAGAGCAGGTCAAATTACTGTTTTACCCTTCTAATTACCTCTTGATCCTTAAGTACTATTAATTCACTAGCGAATAATTAATCTATAATCTAATTATAGATTTGAGCTCAATAACTATTCAGTTCCAGAATCAACCCTTAAGTGAACCAATATTCGATTCATTAGGAAAGCATGGATTCCATTATTGTAATTCATGTTCCCAGCCATCCATTATATTGAATCTCTAAAACAAAAGTCATTAGCCTCATTATTCTAAGAGACCTTAACGAGTGAATCAAAAGATCCAATAAACATAAACAGGAGTTCATGAATACTCAGGATTTAGACTGATCTACAAATGATCATCTATTATGACAAGAATTAATTCTTTACGTCAAACAACAAGTTTATAAAGATAATTAATTCTCATCGGTCATGTCATATATAATCTCTATTATATACAACACCTTACCTAAGATGTCTATCCACATCAGTAATCCGAATCTAGATTACTTGCATCTTGTATGCTTAGCAAACCGTTCTAGTAACCATTCATTAAATATTCCTTACTTTAATATGTTACTGACTATTTTGTTCATTATATATGATCTTAATTCTCTCGTACTAATACAAGATCATATTTTCATGAATGAATAGAGACTTTTCTTGATATTATTATATAATTAATTCAAACAATAATTATAACACTCAAATATAATAAAATTGTACTTCTATTTAAAACCAATAAAATGTCTTTTCATTCTTTTAGGGCATTAATCCTAAAAAGTCTTTACATGATTTTAGGTCTTTGTCCGACACTCTCCTATTTGGCGCCTCTTGCCTCTGGCGCACTCTAGAAAAGTCCTCCAGCCCTCATTGCCTCAATAACCTGGCTTGCAAATCAGCATGCACCTGTTGCCAGTTCTCAGGAGCTGGCGGAGGGGTCTGACCCTGATTGTCATTATTCTGACCCTGTCTATCATTCTGGCCCTGATCTTCTTGGCCAGCTGATGACTCTATCTGCCTTGGAAGTATACTTCCAAGCTTATACCTTGCTGCAATAATCAATTCAGCCAGTTAGGTAATGATAACTAAACCTCTTGCTGCCTCACATTCCAAGATCAAGCATATAATCATTCACATTAAACAGTCATGCTAATAAGTAGTTAATAACACATTTCCAAACCACAATAAACATGCCCAGAAGTAATAACCCTACTCATGCATGCATACCATTCATATTAATGACTACAATGTCATATGGGACTAGATGCCCTAATTAAATGATTAATTGAATCATATCGGGTCCCGTTGCCCAAGTTACATGATTAATAAACCACACTGGGGCCCAGCCCTAGGATATGGGACTAATAAGTCACCCCAGGGCCCATTGCCCTATCCTCTGAATAACAAGCCTTGGAGTTGGCCCAACGTACCTGACACTTTAGTTTTCCACGACCATTGGGTCGAACAAGCGTATGATGTGCTTGTGATTAGATCTAACCATATCGATCAGCGTTCTACACACTAATGCCGCCCTTGACTCATAAATCAATGCTTTTCGACCAAAGCTTAGCGCTATTGCCGTCCTTGAATCACAAGTCAAGCCTTTTCAACCAGCGCTATTGCCATCCTTGACTCATATATCAAGCCTTTCCAAATTTTATAATGCTAACAGGCATTCATCATATAACAAATGTCCAGATACAGAGCATTCAATATGCGTAATCAATCATTCACAGGCACAATCATAATTATGCACATTTATAGGGGCCCACGCCCAATCATGCTAACAGGCATTCATAATGCTAACAGGCATTCATCATATAACAAATGTCCAAATACAGAGCATTCAATATGCGTAATCAATCATTCACAGGCACAATCATAATTATGCACATTTATAGGGGCCCACGCCCAATCAAAAATATATTCAACATTCGGGCCAAGCCCTAATCATGTACATCGCATATTGGGTGCACTATTCTTACCTTAGGTTCAAGTGTAATGTAAAATAACAACGATTCTCGAGAACGATCATGATTCCGAGCCCCTAGCGATAATGTAATGCCTTACTTCCTTAGAGCCGATACTAAGTGAGTTTAAAACATGAAATTAACTTGCTACTCGAGGTTTTAGGTTAAAAGTGTAGCTAAACTTTAATAAACAAATCATATAAACACATATAATTTGAAAATGTAGTCATTCATTGAAATTGTAAAGTGTGATACATTTGGGATCCCAAAATACTGTTTAGAAACTACTTTACAACTCAAAATACATTTCAGGTTGACTAAGTGACAAATTCAAGTCTATACATTGCTTTCTCCCGAAATAACCCTGGCCGTGACAGCCAGGTAGGCCGAATATGTACACGTCGCTTCACGCTCTCTGTACTCATGGTTGGTCGACCTTTCCCTTGCCCTTACCTACACCATAGAGCACCCATGAGCCGAAGCCCAGCAAGAAAACTCAACATAAAAAATCAACATATGCATATCTATCAATCAGCATATAACAAAACAACCAACAGGCTAAACACATAGCGGCCATGCCGTCCCAGGCGCTTTACCAGACCCTGGGTTTGCGGTCTCCACCGTGAGGATGGATCCATCATCCTAAGAAGGTCACACCCTAACGATTTTCACTCTGCGTGCTCAACGCCGTTCCCGACCCCTTTCCGTAATCGGTTTTGCACTCCACGTGCTTTACGCCGTTCCCGGCCCCTTGCCGTACTCGGCTAAGTGTCGTTCTCGGCTTGCGCCGTTCTATGCCTGCGCGTTCCCGGCCATTGCCATTCATTCACAAATATACATAGCATAATATCAATAAATACTGAAACATATACCAGACATAAACAATAGGGCTACACCCTACAATTCAATCACATAGGGCCTTGCCCTGCAATACAACAATACAAACATTAGGGCTACGCCTTGCTCTACAGGTACAACAATTTTCTTACCTGTGTCCAAGCTTCCTGAACACCGCAATCACGAGCACAATCCTCTAACCTGAGCCTCGCTGAAATATAGTCACAACACATAAGTAACGTTCTCGTTACTAACCGACCCAAAATTGTACCCTGGACCAATCCCGTGCTCTCGGGACCATTCCGTTTCCCCACATGAGGTGGCGAAAGCGTCCCCCGAGCCCCCTGGGCCAAAGCCTTAAAAACACAAAATCCAACACCCTGAAAATGGCCTAGCGCCGTGGCGCCCATCAGGGGCTCCCTATCCAGACTCGTCCCAGCGCCGCGGCACAGAAGAACAAGGCTGCAACACTCATACGCGAACCCAGAAAACTGGGTTTTTCCCACCATTTTTCCTGAGCCAAACTAACCCAAATCACTCCCCAATTATAACCAAGTTCTAATTCGACCAAAATCCCCAAATAAACAACATTACAACACATAAACACCAGAAAACAAACTCATACACTCATCCAAGCTCAAAATCACCTAGTGGTTTAAAACTCCACAGAAACTTAAACCACACCAGCAAATTCACTTCAGAAATCAATGAAATTCTTACATTAAGTAGAAATTCGACCTTGAGCTGCATTCAAATCCAGTTCCAAGCTTAAATTCCCAGATTCCTAAGCTTAAACTTGCCAAAACTTCATCCCAAAAATCCACAAAGCAGAACACAAATCAACTCCTAACCACAACACTTTCCAGCAGAATTTAACAGAGAAACTGAATTAAAACTTACCCTTGACCCTAACTAAGCCTTTGAACTCTTAAATTTTTGGCCTAAAATCCTTCAAAAATCAAACACCATGGAGAGAGAGAGAACTGAATGGAAGAGAGAGCTGAGAGACATTTGATTCTATTTTTTCCTTCCTTTCCCCTGTTTTGTTTAAATGTTTCTAGAGTTCCCAGCTCCCAACTGAGCATATCCACTTGCCAAAAGTCAAGATTTCCCCTCAAATTACTCTAAGTCCTCAAATACCTTGATGGGTAATTTAGTCATTTGCCAAATCTTGCCAATTCCCCGAGTGTTCCCATAAATCCCCGTTTAATCCCAACATGTCCAAATATTACCAAACTAATACTCATTACTCAATAAATCCCGAACACCTATTACATTCCCAAAATACCCCTATGCTCCTCCCGAGCCGGGTATTTGACCCCGTTGTGACTTTCTAGCTAAATTTCTCCCTAGGACCATCTCAGATCGTGCATCACAAATATATCACTAATCACACGTGGTGTCAATCACAATATACACAAATATTGCATTTATGGCCCTCATCGGGCCAAAATTACAAATATGCCCTTAACAACCAAATGGGGCCCACATGCACATTTAATTCACCTAAACATGCATTTATAATCACATACTCATCAAATTCACATATTAACATAATAAATCAATTATTGCCCTCCAGGCACGCTAATCAAGGCCCTAAGCCTTATTAGAAAATTTGGGATGCTACAACTATCCCCTCCTTACAAAAATTTCGTCCTCGAAATTACCTGAATAACTCGGGATACCGCTCCCACATATCTGACTCAAGTTCCCACGTCGCCTCCTCTACCTTGCTGTTTTCCCACAACACTTTCACCAAGGCGATGGTCTTGGTCCGCAAGACTTTATCCTTCCGATCAAGAATCTGAACCGGCTTTTCCTCATAAGATAAATCCCAATCCAGCTCCAAGTTCTCGTAACTCAACACGTGTGCAGAATCTGACACATACTTTTGGAGCATGGATATATGAAACACATCGTGAACCCCTGATAGAGCTGGAGGCATCCCCAATTTGTAAGCTACCTCTATAACCCGTTCCAGAATCTCAAAGGGGCCAACAAACCTAGGGCTCAGCTTTCCCGAACAACAAATCGTTTCACCCCTCTCAAGGGAGAAACTCTGAGAAACACATGGTCACCAACTTGAAACTCTACGCTCCTGCGTCTTAAGTCTGAGTAACTCTTCTGACGACTCCGGGAGGCGAGCATTTGAGCCCTAATCTTTTCAATCACCTCATTGGTCCTCTAAACAAACTTAGGATCAAGATACCTTCTCTCACCCGTCTCATCCCAATGGATAGGTGATCTACACTTCCTCCCATACAACATCTCATACGAAGCCACTCCGATAGTCGCCTGATAACTATTGTTGTACGAAAACTCAATCAAAGGGAGATACTTACTCCAAGATTCCCCAATATCCAGCACACAGACTCGTAACATATCCTCCAGTATCAGAATCGTCCTCTCAGACTGTCCATCTGCGTGAGGATGATAGGCGGTACTAAATCGCAACTGCGTGCCCATAGCCTTCTGCAGGCTCTCCCAAAACTTGGAGGTGAAGGTGGGGTCCTTGTCGGATACTATCGACCTCAGAGCCCTATAAAGTCGAACAATTTCCTTCACATACAACTCAGCATACTGCTCCACAGTATAAGTTGTCCTAACAAGAAAAAATTGGGCGGACTTGGTATACCTATCCACAATTACCCACACGAAATCATGTTTCCCCATGGTCTTTGGTAGTCCAACCACGAAGTCCATGGTGATATCCTCCCATTTCCACTCCGAAATACTTAGAGGCTGCAATAACCCTGCTGGCCTCTGATGTTCAGCCTTTACCTACTGACAAGTCAACACTTAGCCACATAATCCACCACATCCCTTTTCATTCCCGACCACCAATACAAGGTCCTCAAATCTTGGTACATCTTCGTCGTACCCGGGTGTAAAGAATAGGGAGTGGTATGAGATCCATCCAAGATCTCTCGTCGGATATCATAATCCATCAGAACACAAATACGATCTTTGTACTTCAATAGTCCCATCTCTGAAATAAAGAAGTGCTTAGCCGCTCCAGCTAAGACGCTCTCTTTGTGTCCTTTCAACTGGGGATCATCCCCCTGCGCGTCCTTAATCCTCTCAAGGAGTGTAGACTGAAGAGTGATGTTGGCTAATCGACCAACCACCAACTCTATACCCACTCTCGTCATCTCTTCAGCTAACTTGTCTGATATTTGTCCCGAACTGAACAACTGTCTTGGACCCTTCCGACTCAATGCGTCAGCCACTACATTAGCCTTCTCAGGATGATATAAAATATCACAATCGTAATCCTTTACCAATTACAGCCAACATCTTTGGCACATATTCAGATCCTTCTGAGTAAAGAAGTACTTCAAACTCTTATGGTTGGTGTATATTTCACACTTCTCACCATATAGATAATGTCTCCAAATCTTCAGTGCAAACACCACCACTGCCAATTCTAGATCATGCGTGGGATATCTCTGCTCATACTCCTTCAGCTGTCTCGATGCCTAGGCAATCACCTTTCCAGATTGCATCAGTACACACCCCAAACCCTGTCTGGAAGCATCACAATAAACCACAAACTTCTCATTGTCTGACATCAGACTCAATACTGGAGCAGTGATCAGTCACCGTTTCAATTCCTTGAAACTGTTCTCACACCTGTGTGACCACACATACTTTGTCTTCTTTCACGTCAATTCAGTCAATGGTGTGGCTATCCTGGAGAATCCCTCAACAAACCACCGATAATATCGTGCCAATCCCAAGAAGCTCCTAACTTCTGGTAGACTGCTCGGCCTAGGCTACTCTCTCACTGACTCAATCTTGCTTGGGTCAACCAAAATCCCCTCCTTACTGACAATATGGCCCAGAAACGTGACTTGCGGTAGCCAAAACTTGCACTTGCTGAACTTAGCATATAACCTATGCTCTCTCAACCGTTGTAATACCGGGCGTAAATGTTGCTCATGCTCTATCTCTGATTGCGAGCACACCAATATGTCATCAATGAACACAATTATGAACTTATCCAAGTAGTCCTTGAAGACCCTATTCATCATGCCCATAAAAGCTGTTGGGGTGTTGGTTAATCCAAAGGACATAACTAGGAATTCATAGTGTCCATACCTTGTGCAGAAAGCGGTCTTTGGTATATCCTCTTTTTTAATCCTTAACTGGTGGTAACCTGACCGAAGGTCAATTTTAGAGAGCACTGTCTTCCCCTGAAGCTGATCAAATAAATCGTCGATCCTAGGTAATGGGTACTTGGTCTTAATGGTCAACTTGTTCAGCTCCCTGTAGTCAATACACATTCTTAAAGATCCATCCTTCTTCTTGACGAACAAAACTGGAGCACCCCATGGCGAGAAACTCGGTCTGATGAACCCCAAATCCAGTAACTCCTGAACTAAATCTTCATCTCCTTCAACTCTTTTGTAGCTGTTCTATAAGGTGTCCTAGATACTGGCGCCAACTCTATAACAAACTAAATCTCGCGTTGTGGCGGCAACCCTAGCAAGTTTGCGGGAAACAAATCTGGAAACTCACATACCAATTTGGTCTCACTCGGCCCAACCGCCACATCTCTAGATGTATCCACAATGTTTGCTAGGAATCCTATGCAACCATCATGCATCAGGTCTCTAGCCTTCAGTGTCGAAATCCTAGGTACTCGTGGTCCACTCACCGTCCCAGCGAATACAAAGGGTACCTCCCATTCTGGTTCAAAAGTCACCATCCTGCGCTTGCAATCAATCGTTGTCCCATACTTTGTTAACCAATCCATTCCTAGGATCATATCGTATTCATCCATTGCCAACTCAATCAGATTGACAGACAACTCTTTACTGTCTAACTCTACTGCAATGCTCTAACCCATCTTCTAGAGACTACCAGTTCCCCAGTCGGCAACAAAGTCTGAAATCCCCTAGCATACAAATCACTACGTCTACACAACTGATATATCACTCTAGCAGACACAAATGAATGAGTAGCCCCCGAATCAATCAATGCAGTAAAAGAAGAACCAACACTAGAAATCTGACTTGTCACGACCGAGGGGCTAGCCTCAGCCTCAACCTGGGTCAAGTTGAATACTCTGGCAGGAGCGAGATTGTTGCTCTGCTTCGAATCCTCTTTGCTGGCTTGTGGGCAGTCCTTCTTCAAATGGTTGACACTCCCACAAATAATGTAGGCCCTGATCCTGCACTCTCCCTGATGTCGTCGTCTGCACCGAGGACACACTGGGAAACTCCTCCAGTTGTCACCCCCGCCCTGAGGACCACTGAAAGCACCTTATACCCTCCTATCCGAGCTAGGAGGAATGAAAGAGTATGGGGCCTTTCTCTTCTGCTCACTGGGGCCACTACCCCGACTAGGCCCAGTAAAATAAGGCACCATCCTTTGAGCATCGCGCCTAGCAACACCCTCTCTCCATATCTGGTCCTCGGCCCCCTCAGCTGTAAGGGCCTTGTCCACTACCTGAGCATACGTAGTAGACTCTGGATCCAAGGTTATCTTAACATCATGGGCGATCATAACATTCAATCCCCGCACAAACCGATCCCTCCGTGCCATGTCACTCGACACAAGATCCGGCACGAACTTCGCCAACCAGTCAAACTTCAAGGCATACTCAGTAACTGTCATACGATTCCGAGTCAGGTTATTAAACTCATCAACCTTCGTAGCTCGGACTGCGACACTGTAATACTTCTCATTAAAGATGTTCCTGAACTCTTCCCAGGTCATAATTGCAATATTTCTTCTATGTGACACAACATCCCACCAGATGTGGGCATCCTCTCTAAACATGTAGTTGGCACAAGCTACTCTCTCATTCCCTTCCATCCTCATAAAATCCAGGATGGAAGAAATCATATTCATCCACTGCTCTGCCTGTAGTGGGTCTGGTCCACCCTCGAAGGTGGGAGGATGATGCTTCTTGAACCTCTCATACAAAGCTTCCCATCTATTCTCCATAACAGGCTGAACTGGCACTAGCGCCCTAGCCTATGGAACCTGTAATCCAATGCCCTGAGGATGGGCCTGTTGCCTCAACTGTCGAAGCTCTTCTTTTGCTCATTGAAGTCTAGCTTCCATTTCGGCAACACAACTGTTGCCAATTCTGTGGGGCAGGTGGAGGGTCCTGACCTTGGTTGTCATCCTCAACCCTATTACCGCGGAGTCTGATTGATCGCCGAGGCATTTCAGCAATATGCCTGCAATCAATGACGCCGCTTACCAGGCAAGATAACAGCATCCAAAACCACCTCCCAATTCATATAAGCCAACCAAAAACAACAGTCCACCATACACAGATATCATACAGCACTCAAGGGGCCATGCCTTAACATCATGCATATGTTAACACATTCATCATGCTCTATATAAAATAATCAAGCAAACAAGGGATTTAATACGCAATCGAGCATATAATTCGACAATTACCAACCAACCCTAAGTCGAGCTTGTCACTGGCGGCGAGCGTACATGTTCGGTCAATCTCCAGGAACCATAAACCTTGGCTCGCTCTGATACCAAGTTGTAACGACCTACTTCCTTAGAGCATTACTAAGTGAGTTTAAAATGTGCAATTAACTCGCTACTTGAGGTTTTAGGTTAAAAGTGTAGCTAAACTGTAATAAACAAATCATTTGTACACATTTAATTTGAAAATGTAGTCATTCATTGAAATTGTAAAGTGTGATACATTTGGGATCCCAAAATATTGTTTAGAAAATACTTTACAAATTAAAATATATTTAAGGTCGACTAAGCAACAAATTCAAGTCTATACATTGCTTTCTCCCGAAATAACCCTGGCTGTGATAGCCAGGTAGGCCAAACATGTACACGTCGCTTCACTCTCTCCGTACTCATGGTTGGTCGACGTTTCCCTTACTCTTACCTGCACCATAGAGCATCCGTGAGCCGAAGCCCAGAAAGAAAACTCAATGCAAACAATCAACATATGCATATCTATCAATCAACATATAACAAAATAGCCAACAGGCTAAACACATAGCGGCCATGCCGTCCTAGGCGCTTTACCAGACCCTGGGTTTGTGGTCTCCACCGTGAGGATGGATCCACCATCTTAAGAGGGTCACACCCTAACAACTTACACTCTGTGTGCTCAACGTCTTTCTCGGCCCCTTGCCGTAATCGGCTTTGCACTCCACGTGCTTAACGCCGTTCCCGACCCCTTGCCGTACTCGGCTTCCTGTCATTCTTGGGCTGCGTCGTTCCGGGCCTTCACCGTTCATTCACAAATATGCATACATAACATAATATCAATAAATACTTAAACATATACAAGACATAAACAATGGGGCTACACCCTACAATTCAATCACATAGGGCCCTGCCCTGCAATACAACAATACAAACATTAGGGCTACGCCCTGCTCTACAGGTAAAACAGTTTTCTTGCCTGTGTCCCAAGCGTTCTGAGCACCGCAATCCTGATGTAAAAACGCCCTAAACTAGTACTTAGTGAAACATTCACATTTCGTTGGTTTTTAAAGGAAAGCCACTTATTATAAAGATTTCAGTGGGTTCTTGCTTAAAACATGCAAGTTGGGCCCAATAATTTTAAAAGAAAATATGAGTTTTTATGCAAAGTTCCAAAAAAAACAACCAATAATTTAAGTCCCACTGATAAGTTTAAAAAGTCTCATAAAACATAACATTATTAAAATGGCGTCTTTAAGTGATTGTTTTTCGTCCATAGGATGCCCTACGCCATACACACCAGGACGATAGAACTTCCCACATCACCACGCGTGCCATGGAGAAACCTATTTGCTACCTGGAAGGGAAAGTAAGGGGTGAGCTAAAAGCCCAGTAAGGAAGAAGAAACAACAAGCAAGTAAGATACAACAATTTACAAACATTATCGTTCATCTTTATACATCATAGCATCATCGTAAGATTGGCATCAATATCATAAATGTAAACATTTTACCACCATCATATCATAAATATCATAACATCATAACAGAATCATAAACATCACCAAACATCATAACATAATCATAACCATAACCAGACATCATAACACATTCATACACAATTCCTTGTGAACATGGCCCGCTAACTTGTCCATGCCACCCTTTGAGGTAAACAAGAGTCTCTGGTCCTTGAATAACCTCGGCGCGTCCGCCCATGGAGTTACGTCTTCATATCCTTAGTAACTCGGGTTACGTCTTCTTTATCCTTAGCAACACATTTTGATGTGTCGCGTTCATTACGCTAACATCCATTCATATCATACAACATTCATACAAAACAACATATCATCACATTATGGCATTCATAATTCATAACATTTCATTCACACAACAGTCTTACCATTTATAATATAACATTCATAAATTATATCTAACTTCATTACCTCAGGTCCAAGCTAAGTAAAATCACAACTTCTCAACAAGTTTATACCATAATCAAAACGACATTTCTTAGCTTCATATAATTACTATTTTGCCCTTTCATACAACTCATCTGTGCATGGGCCATGCACACATAATAAGAGTTACACACAACATACAAATATACTTAATTACACATAAGGTCATAAAAAGAATAATGCTCATTTGACCTACTTTGCATGCATGATCTTTCTATAAAAACTACATGGTTGAAAAATATACATGATTTTGGACGTAAAAGTGAATTTGCATGTAACATGCATACGTGGGAACGTTGCGTAATTGTGGAGTTTAAAACGATAATTCTACGAGTCTTACTTCTATCGTTTTAAAATTAATAGACTTGTAACATGCTTTGTTTACCATTATTTATCTTCTTAAAATTACTAGGTTGATTAAATCTCTCAAGACATTATTTTTATTTCATAAAATAATTTTATTTAGCTTAAAAAAAAATATGTGATGAATCCATTTATTATTTTCAAATTACAAAGAAATAACAAAGGCTTGGAATTTATTTAAAATACCTATGATTACCATGTTTCCTTAGAAAAATCAATTTAATATTGATTAGTTGGGTTACATAAATGATGAGAGAAAAAAATATATATAAGTGTGGAAAATTATTTTTTATTTGAATTATTTTAAGGCTTAGTTTTATGTAACATAAATTCATAAATGACAATTAAATAAACATTTTAAACTAAACTTTCAGCCACCATTTAATTTCTTTAAAAATCACAAATAAATTAAATTCAATATTTTCCTTAATCAAAATAAAGAAAAATCATAACTTTTAAAATGTACACTCATACCATATTAAAAATATCATTTTTAATATTACCGTAGTTTAGGGTATTAATTTATTTCAAATACTAATCAAATTCCTCTTATTAAAACACACTTCACATTTTTTTTTGAAAAAAATTCCAGCAATCATATTTATCATTAAAATCACTATATTGAATTTAAAACCTCATATTTTTTCTAAAAATATATAAAAAATCTATATGTATTTATTTGAGTAAAAATATCATTTTATTGTGACTTAAAATATCCTTTTAATTTCATAAGATCAACATAGCATTAAGGACATTACTTATGTATGCAAATCACTATTTCACCAAACTTATTACCCAATTATTCACAAAAATTAGCAAGCATAATTAATCATGAAATTCATCTTTTATCTCATGTCTTTCAAAAATTTCATAGAAGATCATACATGTCTAATAAACACAATAAATCACAAATCCTAACATGCTTCTATCATACAAATAATTCAAAGAACATCACTAACACATATTCATATACAACCTTATAAAACCTTATTCTATTTCCAATGAATTCATACATGCAATCCAACAAAACAATAATAACAACATGCATTAATAACATAAACACCAATATTCATATATGCCTTTATATTAAACCTAACATGTTTCTATCATTTTTCATGCATACCATAATTCATTGATACATAATATCATATACATCCTATCATATTTCTAAAATCACCCTTATTTTAAAACATTCAAGGAAAACAATCATGATTGAACTTTTACCCCTAGGCCGAAACACTCAAGATCCACCACAAAATATCACAAAATTCTCATCTATCTTCACATGAAACCTAGAATGCATCTATCATCATTCTTGCATATTTTTACATAAATCAATGGTCTAAAATAATCATAGCAACATGAACATAAAATACAACCTTCATATAAATCTCTTCAAACACATATTCTCTCAAACATTCCCATGAGCCTTTTTAACAAACCATATTATTTTCATGAGAAATAAAACCAAACATAACCACCTCATCACCAACCTATAATAACCAAACCATTAAACACCACCAAAATCAACATCAAGGATAGACTCATCAAACTAATATAGGTTGAGAAAAACCATTACCTCTCTTGATTGTTGAATCAAGAATACTCTAGCAAGAAAAACCTTGTCACCTATAGAGGATTTTCGAACACCATACAACCAAAGAAAGAAACCACAAAATATTCTTAGATTAGAGAAGAGGAGAAGACTCTAATTCAAATATTCAAAACACCAATAGATAGAACATACCTAGGGTTTTCGAAACCCTCTTCTTCTTCTTCTACTCCTTCTCTTTCTTTTTTCTTCTTCTTCCTTCTCTCTAGAAAATGGCAGCCCTTTCCCCTCTCTCTCTCTAACTCGCCACTCTCTCTCTCTCTATCTTCTCTCTAGGTCACGGTACAAAGCTTGAAAATGGCCTCTCTTCCTCTTTTCCTTCCTTTTAATCTTAATTCCCTCATAAAGCCTCACCAAAATAAATGGTAAGTTTCCTTTCTCCTTTTTATTTTCTATTAATTTTCTTATTATTTTCTTTTATGATAATTGATATAGAAGATAAATGGTGATCACATTCCTATCCTAAAATAGCTAGCTTCTTCACATTTTGATTTTATTGCCTTAGAAAATAAATAGAAAATCAATCCCTTTCCCGCTACACACTACACATCCACCATTGCTTACCCATTCTTTTCTTATTATTATTTTTCAATTAAATCAATTAAAATCTAATAAAAGGAAAAATATAAGGTGTGTAGAAAATCTACACATGTGTACCATGCTACCATGCACTAGGACACACTAAATCACTAGGGTACATCACTATCTACCATGTACCTTAGTGCATTCAACCAAACCTCACATAATCACATTTTTAAAATAAAAATAAATATATATCATTTAACAAGTAATTTCACAAAAATATTCTACAAACAATTCTAAAAATTAAATAAAATATCAAAAAATCAAATAAAACAACAACAACTAAATAAAATAAACAACATTTAAATAAAACAATTCATCACACTTAACACTTAAATAAAATAAATTACAAAATTTTAATAAACTAAAAAAAAAAATTTGGTGCACTACACCTGAGCACAATCCTCTAACCTGAGCTTCGTTGAAACCTAGTCACAACACATAAGTAACGTTCTCGTTACTAACCGACCCAAAATTGTACCCCGGAACCCATCCCGTGCTCTTGGGACCTTCTGTTTCCCCACATGACGTGGCGAAAGCGTCCCCCGAGCCCCCTGGGCCAAAGCCCTAAAAACACAAAATCCAACACCCTGAAAATGGCCTAGTGTCGCGGCACAACCCTACAAGCGTTGCTGCGCCTAGTAGGGGCTCCCTATCCAGACTTGTCCCAGCGCCGCGGCACAAAAGAACAAGGTCGTGGTGCTCATACGCGAACCCAGAAAACTGGGTTTTTCCCACCATTTTTCCTGAGCCAAACTTACCCAGATCACTCCCCAAGTATAACCAAGTTCTAATTTGACCAAAAACCCCAAATAAACAGCATTACAACACATGAACCCCAGAAAACAAACTCATACACTCATACAAGCTCAAAAGCACCTAGTGGTTTAAAACTCCACAGAAACTTAAACCACACCAACAAATTCACTTCAGAAATCAATGAAATTCTTACCTTAAGTTGGAATTCGACCTTGAGCCGCTTTCAAATCCAGTTCCAAGCTTAAATTCCAAGATTCCTAAGATTAAACTTGCGAAAACTTCATCCCAAAAATCCACAAAGCAGAACACAAATCAGCTCCCAACCACAACAATTTCCAGCAGAATTTAACAGAGAAACTGAATTAAAACTTACCCTTGACCCTAACTAAGCCTCTGAACTCTTGAATTTCTGGCCTAAAATCCTTCAAAAATCAAACACCATGGAGAGAGAGAGAGAGAGAGAGAACCGAATGGAAGAGAGAGCTAAAGACATTTGATTCATTTTTTCCTTCATTTCCTCTGTTTTGTTTAAATGTTTCTAGAGTTCCCAGCTCCTAACTGAGTATATCCACTTGCCAAAAGTCAATATTGCCCCTCAAATTACTCTAAGTCCTCAAATACCACTAAGGGTAATTTAGTCATTTGCCAAATCTTGCCAATTCCCCGAGTGTTCCCATAAATCCTCGTTTAATCCCAACATGTCCAAATATTACCAAACTAATACACGTTACTCAATAACTTTGAAACACCTATTACATTACCAAAATACCCCTACGCTCCTCCCGAGCCAAGTATTTGACCCCGTTGTTATTTTCTAGCTAAACTGCTCCTTAAGACCGTCTCGGATCGTGCATCACAAATATATCACCACTCACATGTGGTGTCAATCACAATATACACAAATATTGCATTTATGGCCCTCAGCCGGCCAAAATTATAAATATGCCCCTAACAACCAAATGGGTCCCACATGCATATTTAATTCACCTAAACATGCATTTCTAATCACATACTCATCAAATTCACATATTAACATAATAAATCAATTATTGCCCTCCAGGCACGCTAATCAAAGCCCTAAGCCTTATTAGCAAATTTGGGATGCTACAGATAACCTTGTCACAACCAAGTATAGAATCCTGTCAATAACAAGCAAACACAGGCTTCCGAACCAAGTCCTAGCCTCCGGGATGTCGAATTCTACTAAACTGGGTAGTAGAATTGATCCCGAGAGCTAAGGTTTGAGTTCCCGCACTAAAAACCTTCATTGGACAAAAACTCCCATTTGTGCCGCGACGCACCCAATTAGGGTTGTGATGCCCCATGGTAAGAGTCGCACCTCTAACAACTAGAGAGCCCAGCCCCAAATACGTTGGACATGGGCCGCGGCATGATAGCGTTTCAGAGAACCGTCCAGGCCCCTGGTTTCATGAGGGCCGCAGCGCGGCCCCGCGAACCCAGCTTTCTCAGTCCAAAATCCTCTCAAAAATCACCCCAAATCCATACCAAACTCACCATTCAATTACTCAACATCCCTTGAACCTTCCAGGCAACAAAACCCGCGTTTCCAATGGATCATAAACTCACCAAACCTTGAAATCCAATTAAAAATTTAAGAAACTTAAGGAAATGGAAACTTGGAAATTCAAAGCTTAAATTACATCTGATTATGTCATTTTTCAGCTAAATCCTCCAACTATCAAGTTTCCAATCTTCCCTAGAATTTTTATGATTCTAACCTGGCTTGAATCCAAGCCCTAAAACTCGAGTTCCCTTCAAAAATGCTAAGGACATCAAATGAGAGAGCGGGAGTGAGAGAACAAGAGTACTGAACGTACTTATGTTTATGACAAGTTACTTAGAGCTCAAGTAACCTTAAGTAAATCCCAAGGCTCGGGGTACCAAAAACGCCCCTGAGGGTAAAATAGTCAAAATTCCCAGAATTCCCTCCTGATATCACTAACACCAAATATATCATCGAATATTCATTCCCATTACCCAATATCTCGACAATGTACTAAATACCCAAAATACCCCCTTGACTCACCTGAGTCAAGTATTAGTCTCGTTGTGTCTTTCCCACTAACTTGCTCCCTAGGACTGTCTCGTGCCGAGTAACCCAAATATATCCACATAATAATGTATTCTCACACATATATCACATATATGCCAAATATACCCATAGTGGGCCAAATTACGAAAATTGCACTTCTGATAATAAACGGGCCCACATGAATATTTAATACACCTAAACATGCATATCAAGTCATATTATGATATAACTCACATAATCATGCAATGATACACATATATATATATATATATATCACTTAAGCACATAATTTCCATAATTTTCCATCCTAGCCCCCTAATCAAGGCCCTAAGCCTTATTAGGTAATTTGGGACGTTACACTATAGGCCTTGTTATATGAGGCATATCCAACAACTGCATGCTTTACGACCCTTGGACCCAACTTGGTCCTTTTAGGCTCCGTGCTCTTGCAATAAGCAAGGCATCCCCACACTTTAAGATAGCCTATGTTTGACTTCTTTCCTCTCCATAACTCATATGGAGACACATTGTTCTTTTTCAAAGGAATTCAATGTTGGTAACCGGTTTACAATGTGCGCAGCGGAAATCACGGGATGGTGGGCCCAGAGATTTCAAAAAAAAAATTATTTAAAAAATATTTAAATAACTGATCCATTATTATGAAAAACATTAATCAAAGAGAACAAAAAAAAATTAGGATTTACTAGTTGTAGAACAGTCAATAATCAATTAGGATTTACTAGTTGTAGAACAATAAAAAATCTTTGCTATCTTTCAGTAACTCCAACGAATATCCAATCCAAAGCAGCCTTTTGAATACTCATAGCAACATCTTCCAAGACGTATCTTTACACCTCAAGACATGTGTGGGCACGTAGAGTAATGGTGGGAAAATTTCTGACTCATAAGATATACTCAACTCATGAGATCTTGGATTATTAGGTTTGAGATAGTTTTCAGGGATAGAAAAATTATTACATTATATTTTTCTCTCTGTAAAAAGCTTAGAATTTTCTCTCTTATATATTCTCTCAATTAAGAGTATATTTTGAAACAATTTCTATCTGATAAATTTGTAAAAGAATTAATTAAATTTTAAAATTCAAAATTCAAAATTCAAATTATAAATGAATTATTAAAAAAATAAAAGAAATATCTAAGACTCATTGTTGGATGCATGCACTGTAGTTGGCGTGTAACGCATCCTTGATTTTAGGGATGTGTTCCAACCATTTTCTTTAAATTATTATTTATTCAAAAAATATATAAATCTAATAACTTATCTTATCAGATTAATTAGAGAATAAATATCATTTCAAATTCAAATCCATTTGAATTATCATAAATATCTTTTCACATTATTTAAATAAATAAAACTAATTATCTTAATTATTTAAACATTATTTTTGAAAATACCATTTTATTTATAAAATAATTTTTAAAAAATATATTAATTAATTAATTTGTCTCAATTACATATTTGATCCTGAAGAACAAATTTCTTGTAACAACCCTCAAAACGTACAAGACCAAAACATGCGAAAATCTATACTTTTACTTTAAATCATTGTATAAAAAATCCGTATAAAAAAAACTTTTAAAAAGGTCGTGTGTGCACACTTTTAGTTTAGTAAACAGAAATACAACTACTCTTCCACAATGTTATAACAAAACAATTATCCCAAAAATAATAACAAACTTCCAGCTTTTTCTTTTTAAAATGGTGATCCAACAAAAACTTCCCCAGGTCAGGCCACATGTACATATCCACAGAAGACTCCGGTGCTCACTATTCCACTTTGCTTTTGCACTTACCTACAACATGAAACAACTAGGTAAAAGAAAATTCTTAGTAATAATAGCCTTACACACAAGTATACTAAACCCCGTAACAGGTTGACCTATGGTAGTTATCCCTCCCGGTCATTTGGGTATTGGATAAGTTCCAACCCTATCATACAATTCTCAAACAATAGCCAAAATCAGAATCAAATACTTTGATTGTACTTAATAACCAATGTTACACAAAACATGATAACCTGCACTCAGAAAATCCCAGAACATTCAAGATATATATATATAATTACAAAATTAAATCAACTCAACAAACATACAAGATCCTAGCTCCAACTCGGATTCCCTCTTAATGTCCTGGCTCCAACTCGGACAATAATTTCACCATGTCCTGGCTCCGACCCGGACTATATTTTACGTTGTCCTTGCTCCAACCCAGACAATATTACAATAAGGTTCTGGCTTTAACCCGAACTCACTTACCATTTAGTCGCAGAATGCATAAGCATTGCAAAGGTAGGCATTAAGCATACCCTGGTCTTAACGACCCAAAAAAACTAGTGTAATCTACTACTACAAGCACACACTAGGATATTCATGTTGTAGCCAAGAAAGAGAAAGGCTAACTTACTTGGAATCCTTAGCTCCAAGATGGATCTTTAACACCGTTATTCTTTTTCTTTTTTCGTGATTACTGTAATTAATATAGTGTAATCAGATTAAACTATGTCATACTCTTATAGTTAATATTCTATGATAGCTTAGATACCTTACAATGTATAAGGTCGGATTTCATTTCAGTCTTTATAGTATCATGAGAAAATTGGCCTCACCGCAACACGCTCTCCGTGCCGTCCATCCTCATATTCTTTAACTAAAGAACTTTCTTATCGGATAACTTGTATTTTGGTTTTTGGAAAAAAGAGTTTTACTCAACTCATAACTTTAGAAAAGTACCAACTTGTCGTCCTCTTAAAGTTTACTGTTTTCTATCATTTACCAAAATACCGCTTTTTGAACCTTTACAAATAATATCAGACAATGTTATCCCGTTCTCTCAAAAGTTCTACAAAACCCAAACTCCCATTCTTACCATTTTTATCCATAACCTAGGATCTCTTTTTATGTTATTTTTTAAAAGAAGGGCAATTGGACCCTTAACTTATAAAATGGTAAAAATTAACTTTTAAATTAACCCAAGCTGATTTGGGATTGGTTTAATCTCCAAATCCTTAGTTATATTTGTAAACGATTATTTCTTTTCATTTCCAAAACTTTACTTCCACTATTTAATTTAAAGTGGTAAAATTTATTTTTTTAAACTTTTGCCCTAAGTTGAATTTTTGGAAAAATCCCTTAAACTATTGTTCATGTATTCTATGTCATAATGACGGGAACTAGGAAAAAGCCTTGCATCAAAACTTGTTTAAGGTTAAGAGAATCAACCTCCCAAAAATCACTTTTCGTTAAGGTTCAAAATTGCAACTTTTCAGTTTTTATGGAAAAATTAGAAAAATAATTTCTCTTAAAACGTGATACATTTTTCTCTAAAATTTTACAGGATTACTTATACACATCTTAACTAAGTCTCCTAAAAATTTCATAATTTTAAAGAAATCTAGGCAGTACCTGCTGCTCAGAAGTTTTTCCCAGATTTTAAGGTAACTTTGAAAATTTATTTCTCTTACATAAATCTTTATACATGTCTAAATTAGCTTCCTTAAAATTTTTATAATTTATAGAGAAATATAACCCATCAAAATGTTTAAAGCAATCTGGGCAGTGCTTGCTGCCCAGAAGTTTTGTTTCATGATTTTAGGGCAAACTTTGAAAAATCATATCTCTTATAGCATAACACATTTTCCTCTACAACTTTACAGTGACCCTTATACGTGTTTAATCTAAAAACCTACCAAATTTCATAGCTTTTTCATTAGCCAAACTCGTTCAAAAGTTAAAACAATCTAGGCAGTGCATGTTGCCCATAATTTTCCAGATTTTCACCACAATGCAAAAAAGTGTATAACTTGGGTTTAAAAAAATTAATTTTTATGATTTTCCAAAGCCTATCATCAAGTAATCACACAGAAATATGCAACTAAATAAATTACTTTCACAAACAGAGGCAGTGAAATGTGGTCTGACCTGTTGGAAGCCAGACCACGAAATTTTAGCAGCATGCATTTTTATTCACACTCAACAACAAGAAGCTTTCTAGCATAAACCATAGCCACATGCATGCACGAAATTCATCATACCACACAATCTCAAACTTAAGAATAAAATATGCTCAAAAAATATTGAAATACCCTATACTACTAGATCTATAAGAATCACTACAAAACATAAAGAAAACAACCATAGATTCTACCTTTTGAAGCCCTACCTTGGAGATGTATTCCTTAGCTCTTCAAAACCTTCCCTTGGTGCTCTAAACTCTCAAACCGAGCCCCAAGTCCCACATGCAGATTTTTAAGAAAATATTAGGGTATAAAGAAACTAGATGAGGCATAAGAACATGCAAGCTTACAACATCCTTTTACCTTGCGTTATTTGATCACAATGGTGCTCAACTTTGAGATCCAACTAGTAAGGCTTCTCTTGAACCCTAGAACACAAAAACAAGGCCATGCATGGATTTTAGATCACATGCATGCACAAGGAACCCTAGGGTTTCGGGTTTGAAGAAGAAGGAGCAAGAATGAATCACAAGAAAGGATTGCACTTACCTTGAGCTTGGTCTTGCTTAGGATGGTACACTAGCTTCAAAAGAGTCCTTCCTTGAGAGAGAAAGGGAGAGGGACGAAATGAGAGGGAGAGAGCCTCTGATTTTTTTTTTTTTTTCAGAGTTAGAAAAATGAAAATGGAAGGGGGGAGAAAGGGTGCCTCGATTTTGGGGGAAAATGGTAGAGAGAAAATTGTTTTGAGAAGAAAACAATGATTAAACCCTTAACTTGTGAATGGGTAAGATTCTTCCTATTCTCTTTGGGGTATGTGTCCTAGCTCTTGAGAGTTCTAGGATCTAGCCTTGCTTCCCACCCCTCTCTCTCCACCCTTGGAAGTTACTTCTATGCCCTTGCTTATTTTACCTCTCATTTAAGTAATCTAAGGGCCCTTTGGGAATTTTGTGCTCTAAAGTTCCCTTAACTTTTAACCTATAGTTTTTAAATCTCCAAGAATAATTAATTAAGTTAATTTGTGACCAAATATAAAATTTGTCACAACATCACATAATTTTGGCAATTTATCACATATTGACCAAAATGCCCTTAAAGGCCGGAGCAAAAAAATTTCATTCTTAAGCCCGGTTGATTGGAATTCAAGCCTCAATTAATTTTTCTTAAACTTATTGGCTCGACTACAAAGTCCTAGTTGCCAAAATATTCTTATGCCATAGTATTCCTTATTTTATTTAATTCAAGATTTTTCTCCCATTAGGGTTTATTCCTTGGTCTGAGACCAATCTTTCTTTGCATAAAGCTAGATCCCTTACTGGATCATTACAGTGGCTATAAAATTCACTAATCATCACAAATTCATATAATATCATTTATCAAAATAATATTCTACATAATTCTTCACCGGCTCTAACCGACTACTAACGGGTGTTCAAAACACGGGGATGTTATATTTCTTCCAAATTTGTCATTTTCCTAATTCTTCTGAATTGCCACTCTTAACTTGAATAGTGTTGATACAGCCATCTCGGGGACCTATGGACCTATAATTTCAAGCTCCAAATTAGATTATTAAATAAAACTCTTCAATATAATAACCTTAATTTATCAATCTCAATATTATTCCACTAAAAATATGAGACTACCCTCTTGTAATTATAGACATTTATTTATTGAATACTTTTAAATATATAAAACACTACTACAAAAATGTCATTTGTGTCAGTCAACACAGTTGACTGCCGTCGTTGACCGAGAATTAGCATTTGTGGCAGTTGGGCACTACCACAAATGCAAGGGCATTTGCGTTAGTACGTATACTGACAGCGTTAAACGAGGGTGTTTGCGTCAGTGCCACCATGACGTTGTTTAACGGGTCATTTGCGTCAGTGGGCCACTGACTGTAACAGCATGTTTGCGTCAGTGGGATATTGACGTAAATGCCTAAGTGAAACGCGTGTTTTACTTATGCGTTTGCGTTAGTGCCCCCTGACGCAAACGGGTCGTTACTGTCAGTGGCTCACTGACACAAATGACCCGTTAGTTTATTTCAGCGTGGCCTTCGTCCCAGATTGCCATCAACCTAAAAATTACAGAAAAAAAGAGAGAACGTTTTCTCTCTGAAACCTAGCGATGCCTCTGCAGTTTTTGACAATTTGGGTGAGTTTTTTTTCATTTTTTTTTTCAATTTTAAGGTGAAAATGATGATATATATATGTTTTTGAATCTTATACATAGTTTTTTTTTAATTTTTTGTATAGATTTTGTATTCTTAAAGATTATTGTTTGGAAACCCATTAACTTTCTTAGTATTTTGGGGTTTGCTACTTCAAGAACCCACATTACTCAATTACCAAAAGTAAGTGCAATTTTATTAATTTTTATGAATTAAATTTAATTTTAGTGAATTTTCTTTTTATAAATTGGCTATATTTCAGATTTTTCAATTTTTGGATAGTTTTATATTAATGATTATGTAATTGTTTTAGGTTAAAACTTTGCATTTCAATATTTTATTTTTTTAGAATATTTTTATTATAATTGCTTTATTTTTTGTTAACTTTTTCAAATTTTTTTTTAATTAAATTAAATTTTAAATTTAATTATGTAAATGAGTATATATATTAATGTATATATTTTGTATAAGTTCCATTTTATTAATAATTTAGTTTGAATATTTTTAGTAAATTTTTCTTTATATTTTGTTAAATTTTTAAATTTTGGGTTATTAATTGTTTAAATATGTATATATATATATTAAATTGTTTGTTTTCTTTAAGTTCTATTTTACTATTTATTTAGTTAGGATATTTATAGTATATTTTTCTTTATGCTTTTTTAACTTTTTCAAAAAAAAATTATTTAATTTCGAGTTTAAGTATTTAAATGGGTATATATAACATATTATGTATTTTCTTTAAGTTCCACTTTATTGTTTATTTAGTTAGAATATAACTTTAGTATATTTTTCTTTATATTTTGTTAACTTTTTGTTTATTTGTTTATTGGTATATTTGAATAGGTTTCTAGTTGATGACTTTGTTGGTGAGATCAAGCTTTGGAGGATTTTATATTGGACGTAATATTTTTAACCTTAATATATAATTAAGATATTGAACTTAGTGGAATGTAGGGATTATAAAATAGTAGAGATAGGTTCTGGGACTGTGTGCTGAGGTGGTATAAGGCTGGAATTATGCATGTTAGATTGATTAATTAGTTTGTTGTGTTTATGTGATGAATATACGTTCATTTACATTTGGGAAATGTGATAGAAATAAGGGAAATGCTACCCAATTTTTTTTTTAGATTTAGTAATATGAGAATTATGCATGTTTGATTGATTTGTTGAATACTTTTGTCTATATCATGTGTTGTATACATGCACATTTTAAATTTGGGAAATGTGATAGAAATAGGGGAAATGTTGCCCAGTTTCTTTTAGACATATTGTTTCCTTTATTTACTTGTCAATTAGGCAATTCATGAACCTAATTGTTAATGTTTGTTGCTTTGTTTGTTTGTTGTTTTGTGTGTGTGTGTGTGTGTGAAGTTTGACAATGGATAGAGATTGGATGTCAGCGGATAGGTTATCAGTGAAATATAGGAATGGAGTTGAGTTTTTCTTGCAATTTTGTGCAAGGAATACTCAATCTTCTAATAGTATTCCTTGTCCTTGTGTTAAGTGTGGTAATGTTGTTAAGATGACAATTGTTAAAATAAAAGATCACTTATTTAGGAATGGAATAGACAAAAGTTATCAAGTGTGGTTTTTGCAAGGAGAAAGAATGAAAGTCACTGATGATGGACCATATAAGAATAATAAGTATTTTGATGTGGATTATGAAGTCGATGATATTGCAGAAATGATTGATGATGAAAAATATGAATCAGATGTGAATCCAATTAAATTTCAGTAAATCTTAGAAGATGCTGAGAAACTCATTTTCCCTAATTGTACAAGGTTCACTAAATTATCAGTACTGCTTAGGTTGTATAACTTAAAAGCCAAACATGAGTGGAGTGATAAGGGAATGACAAAGTTGTTAGCATTTTTAGGAGAATTATTATGAAATGTCGTCTTCATTTGATGAAGCAAAAAAGTCATTGCGTTCGTTAGGTATGCAATATGAAAAAATACATGCTTGTCCTAACGATTGCATCTTATATCGAAAGAGATTTGTTGATGCAATTGCATGTCCGACATGTGGCGAGTCTAGATGGCAAAAGAAAAAAATTCAGATGCGGTTAGAAAAGGTGTCCCTGCAAAGGTTTTATGGTATCTACCACCGATACCTCGTTTGGTTCGGTTGTACCAAAATGATGATCATGCTAAAAAATTAATTTGGCATGCCAAAGATAGAGTAAAGGATGGTAAGTTGAGATATCCAACTGACTCACCGGCTTGGAAAACAGTAGATGTTAAATGACCTGAATTTGGCAATGAACCGATGAATATTCGTTTGGGTCTTTCTACTGACGGAATTAATCCACACACTTCCCTTAGTAGTAAATATAGTTGTTGGCCTGTAATGCTAGTAATCTATAATCTACCGCCATGGTTGTGTATGAAGAGGAAGTTTACCATGTTAACCTTGTTGATATCTAGTCCTAAACAACCTGGAAATGATATTGATGTATACCTAGCTCCTTTAATTAATGATTTGAGCACATTGTGGTATGAGGGGGTTAATGCTTACGATGCTTATAGGAAAGAAAATTTTAATCTTAAAGCATTGTTGTTGTGGACCATTAATTATTTTCCTGCATTAGGTAATCTTTCTGGATTTAGTGTGAAAGGGTACAAGGCATGTCCCATTTGTGAAGAGGAGACTCATTTTGAATATTTAAAACACTCTAGAAAGATTTTTTATATGGGACACTGAAAGTTCTTATCCGAAGAACATAAATTTCGATGTTGAACATATGCCTTCAATGGTAAACTTGAATTTGGAAAGACTCCACCACCTTTACTTGGAGGACAATTGTTAACAAATTTGAACAAAGTCCAATGCAAGTTCGACAAGCCTAGAATTTATACAAATAAAAGAAAAAATGTTAGACGTGAAAAAACAAAGGAGGTTGTAGATGGTGCGACAGGTTGTTGGAAGAAGAAATCTATTTTTTTTTTAGCTTGAATACTGGAAGCATTTGGTTTTACAACATAATTTGGCTGTGATGCACATTGAGAAAAACATGTCAGATTACTTAATTAGTACATTGGCGAATATTCCTGGTCGGAGTAATGATGGAATTAAAGCTCGGTTGGATTTAAAAGTAATGGGTATACGTAGTAAGTTACAACTAGAGGTTGGTGAGAGAAGAACATATTTACTACCTGCGTGTTGTACCCTGTCTAAAGAAGAAAAACAAATTGTATTCTTTGTCGAATGTGAAAGTACCAGAAGGTTATTCTTCAAATTTGAATTTAGTTGGAATGAAGTCTCATGACCATCATACACTACTTGAACACCTTATACTGGTAGTTATCCGTTCTGTGTTACCCAAAATTTTTTGATATGCATTTACCAAACTATGCTTCTTCTTTAAATCTATTTGTTGTAAAGTGGTAGATGTATCAAAGTTGGACAATCTCCAAAAAATCTCGTGATAACTATGTGTGAGTTGGAGTAGTATTTCCCACCTTCATTTATTGACATAATGGTTCATTTAATAGTTCATTTGGTGAGAGAGGTAAAATTGTGTGGACCAGTATACTTGAGATGGATGTACCCATTTGAACGATATATGAAGATTTTAAAAGGTTATGTTAGAAATAAAAGTATACCTAAGGGTTTCATAGTTGAATCCTACATCGTTGAAGAAGTAATGTAATTCTTCTCCGAATACTTATCAAGTGTTGCGAGCATTGGAAATGTAATGCCCCGAAATCCCTAATGCGGTTTAATGGCTGGATTAGTAGGCCGGGAGGGCCATACTTGCTTAATTATGCCATTAAATGAATATATGCATGTTTATGTGAATTATATTATAATATGATGTTATATACATGCATGTGGGTCCACAATTGTTTATTAAACTATTTTGGCAATTTGGGCCGTTTAGAGCATAATTGTGTATTTGGGTGCATTTTGTGATTCATGAATGAGATTCCATCATTATGGAGATATATTTGAGCCAGTTGGCATGAGACGATCACATATAATGGATTAGTGGTTTTGTCATAACGGGGTCAATTATTGGGTAATAAGAATGTTTATTTGATGATAAATTGGGAGTATTTGAGATCAGGAGAAAATTCTGGAAGTTTTGACTATAATATCCTCGGGGGTGTTTTCGGGACCCCGAGCACTAGGTTTTATTTGAGGTTACTTAAGCTTGAAGTAGCTTGTCAGATAGAACGTACGTTAGAAAACCTCTCGTTCTTCCCCGTTAGCTCATTTTCACCGTTTGAAGCGTTTTCGAAGATATCTTGAGTTCTAGGAGTCAGAATCAAGCGAGGATCGAGGCATAGCGATCCTAGGAAAGATTAGAAGCTTCTTGACCAAAGGATTTTACGGAAAACAACTCAATTGAAGGTAATCTAAGCTTAAGTTTTGAGTTTATAGAGTTTCTAAGCTTTGAATTGGATTTTGTGAATCGTTGAATTTTTAGTTCGTTTGAACCTTGGGTTTTGATGGTTTTGGACCATTGGGAAGCTTGGGAACTTTGATTTGATGATTGGGTAATGTTTAGGTATGTTTTGGAGGATTTGGGAAGTTGAAAAGTCGAGTTTGGGTGTGTTTTGGGTTGGGCGCCGCGGCCCTAGCTTGAAGAAGCAGGTGGGCGGTTTTGTGCTTGCTGGGCGCCGCGACCCTTGATGTAGGGCGCCGCGGCCCTTGCTTCAGTTGTAGAGTCCAAGAACTTTACTTAGCTAATTGTTTAGTAGTATTATAGTATGTTTAGTGTTATCTTTGTTACTAGGGATTTTTGGTTCAGACCGGGAATTATTTGGACACTCATAGTAGTACTTATAGATTTTCTAAGTTTAACCTATAGTTTAAGAATATTAAGTATAACTTAAAGTTTGATTAATGTGACTGATATTAAGGATTATATTTACTATATTATAAGGTTTAGACATCAACCAATAGGATTTTAAGCACATGTTATGAATGGTGATTAAGGATTAAAGATTTTTGAGGATTAAATATAATAAGGAGTAAAGTTTGAATGTTATAGGTTCAGTCAGCAACTTTGAGTACGTTGAGGGCTTAGTCAAGGCTGTATACTCCATTCAAACTTAGCTAAAAATGTGTAATTTCGTGTTTAAATATTCAGCGTGTGCCGATATATCGCAGCTATAGGGGGCGATATGTCGCAGTACGTAGATACGGAAAACACGAAACGATGCACGGTCGCCTCGGGCATACTGGCCCAGGCGATATATCGCCTACAGGGGGCGATATATCGCCTCCTTCAGCATGGATTCAAACTCTTTTGAATTCATTTCCTTTCAGCCATTCAAACTCCTTCAACAGTCCAGCATCTTTTGAACGAGTCTTCAGCCTCTGCTGAACGATTATTCAAATGATTTTCACCTAAAAAGCCATTATCTTTATTCAAGTAAAATCAAGATATTTTCATTCCCAAACTCTATAAATAGGACCTAGTTCCCAGCCATTATTCACCATTTGCTCTAAGTTCAGAAGCTACTAGTGTTAAGTGAGTGTGAGAGTGTATACACCTGGTTTGGGGAAAAACTATAAGCTTAAACATCATAAGCTTATCAAACACTTTGGGAAGTGAGTTCTATAGTATTTCGGTGGAGGTTAGATTGATCTTGCAAATCTTTGAGGTAACCAAAACTCTAGTTTCTTTCTGTATTATGTTTCCTTTCTCTTAGTCTTCTACTCAATTTCCTAACCTCATTCTTATTTTGGTTAGGGAATCCAAGTTCTTAAGCACTTAAGTTGTGGTAAGCATATTTTCTTTTAATGGTTTAGTCTTCCTATTCTCTTTCATTTCATCTCCTTTCTTTAGACTCACTCTTGTTCATTATGGTTTTAGGAGTGTTCCAAAAAGTCCCAACTCAGTCCATTTTATCCCGGTAACTTTGGTAAGGAAAATAGGCTAGAATCTATATGTTTATGTTTATGCTATTTTATGTGTTATGTTTTCATATGTTATGAATATGTTATTGATGTGTATGTTGTAGGCTTGGGCATATGCCCTATTTGACTAACAAGACCCCAAAAAGATTGTGGGCATAAGCCTATTTAGCTGGTAGGACCCCACTAATCTCATGGGCATAAGCTTGTTTAGTCTATGGGACCCCAAGTAATAATGGCCATTATAATAAGTGAATTATGTGTTATGATATGTCTTTACGTTCATTATGAAATTTATGTGTGTGACTATGTGTTAGATTTTCCTTGCTGGGCATTAGGCTCACTCCTTTCTGTTTATGTGCAGGAAAATAAGCTTTAGAGGTGGTAAGATTCGTGACGCTTGGAGGATGTGTATCGATGGTGAATGGAGTCAAGGGGTCGAGCGTTATTCGATTCGAGGATGTAGTCTCCTTTTAAATTTTTTATGATTTTATGTGTATTTTCCGCACCAAATATGTAATGTCTTTTATTTTTAAATCATCTTTTGTTTTAAAAACAATGGGATCCCATAATCCTTCTTAGTATTCTGTTTGTTTGTAAATAACTCTCATTTTGCAAGTTACTCAATAAATTATGGTATTTTCGTAAAAATGTAAGTTTTATGTATAGTTTCGTTA
This sequence comes from Humulus lupulus, assembly GCF_963169125.1. Taxonomy (NCBI): domain Eukaryota; kingdom Viridiplantae; phylum Streptophyta; class Magnoliopsida; order Rosales; family Cannabaceae; genus Humulus; species Humulus lupulus. The sequence continues at coordinate 275,022,377 of NC_084793.1, forward strand.
ATGGTCCAAATAGTCTAGAGTAGTGGGTCATTACATCAGTGATGGTTGGGGGCCGCGGCCCAACGTGCCAAGGCCGCAGCCCTTGAGTAGGGTTGAGCCCGTTTGAGTGTTTTGGCCCCGGGAACATGGTTTTAGGCCTCGGGATCACTCCTACTACTTAGATTAGTTTGGATTGATGTCCCGGAGGCTAGATATTGGTTTGGGAACCTATGTTGTTCATTTTATTGATGGTGTCCCATATTTGGTTATGGTTAGGTAACCGCTAAAGGACTTAAAGTCAGATCGTTCTCAAGGGTCATTCTTTTATTCATTCTAGCTCGAATCAAAGGTAAGAAAATTGCACCCCATATGTGATATGCATGGTTATTCTTGATGCATGTTGGATGTTTAAATGTAAACATTGATAGCATATTGAATGCTTGGCAATCTTGCTCATTTGCATATGGTTATTATTGAGGCATGCTGGTTGATTAAGTGTGATGCATGTGATGCACGAGAAACATGTAATTAGGGCATGCCATGAGTATTAACTGTGAGACTGATCAGAGCTTGAGTCTCTGTGTTTGTGCATGATCATAATTATGCTAGCAACTGTTAAGTAAGCATGTTGAATGCCCTACGTTTGAATATTCAACATATGACATATGTTTGGTAGCAATGCTTACTTGTGCATGGTACTGACTCATTAGTCAGAATTGGCAAAGGTGTTAGTATCAACTGTGAAGCTGTGACTCATTAGTCAGGTTCGGCAGTGGTACTGGGCACTGGTCACACAGTGCTGACTCATAAGTCAGGACGGCTTTAGTGTGTTCAACGCAAGCCAATAAAGATTAGATCTAATCGTTATCTGCATTGAATGACTCAAAGAGCATTAATGCCAGACCGAACTCAAGTTCGATGAATACTATAAGCGCTTGTGTGACTTACCTATCAATCACTCATCTATAAGGCCAGTGGCTTACCTAGCAGCAACTCTTCTGTTTAAAGTTAGAGACTTACCTATCAGTCTCTTCTGTTTAAGGCTAGTGGCTAACCTAGCAGCCACTCTTCTGTTTAAATTAGTGACATGCTTGTTAGTCACCCAGTATGGTTTTCTAGAACCTCAAAGTGATATTCACCCATCTGTTTAAGAGCTATAGGCTATGTGTGGTTATAATGATAATCATTTGATACTGTTTATATACAATACTTTGTTTTCTTGCTGGGCTTCAGCTCACGGGTGCTATGTGGTGAAGGTAAAGGCAAAAGAAAGCTGGACCATCCTTGAGTTGGAGAGCTTAGGCGACGATGTGTACATATGCAGCTGCTCGACCGTGACGGCCGAGGTTTGAAGGAAAGGAACCAGGGCTAAACCCTGTTTTGCCGCTTAGATCGACTGGTTGTAAATATTTTTGTTGTAATAGACCTTTAAATTATATTTTTGGGATCCCAATGTATACAGTAAACGTTCTAGTGAAGCGTTATATCTTAACCAAAATTTTTAATTCCCTAAACCGCTAATCATACTTAGTTACACGTTTATGACCAAATGACTCGATTAGCGAGTTTAGCACTATTTGCAATGTGCACCGTAACGGTCCCTGGAGTTGGGGCGTTACAGGAAAGGTGGTAGAGGTGGTGTTGTTTCTGAAGTAAATAAATCTTATAGAGATGAAGCACATCGCCTAGTCTTACAAAATATTAATGACGTTCAACCATACATCGAGTAAATTCCTATACATATGCATGGTCAATCTTATTTTGCTCTTTCACTATATTGGTAATGAATGAAATGTGTTGATATAAATGATTTTTCTTGAAGAGAACATTTCAATTGGATCAAGACCACTTATCTTAATAAGCCTCAGAATAAAAAATGGGTACAAGATGAACATTATCGAAATTTCAGTACTTGGTTCGAGAATGAAGTAAAATACTTTTGTTGTTCTTGTTTGAGTGTTATTGTATTTTAGCTTGTTATAATTTGATATACTTTGTTTTATTTTATTGTATTCTAGGTTTTGAATAACACCACAAACAAAGTGTCTGAAACACTAAAATGGATAGCACGAGGTCTTTCAATGAGTGTAATTAAGTATCAATGTTATTATATTAACGGTACTCAATTCAACACCATGGACCGTGATAATATTAGAAAGACACAAAATAGTGGTGTTACTATTATCGCCCAAACTTTTCAAATATCTTGTTCCAAAGATAAAAATCCCATACAATGTGATATGACATTTTATGGGGTGATAAAAAAAATTTGGGAACTAGATTATGTGACTATTCAAATTTCTCTCTTCTTGTGTGATTGGGTGAAAAGTGACAACGGGGTCAAAACATATGACTTAGGATTCACACTGGTAGACTTAAGCCGAATATGACATAAATCTGACTGTTTTATAATGGCGTCACAATCCAAGCAAGCATTTTATGTGAGTGATCTAGTAGATGCTCGATAGTCAGTTATCCTAACAAGTCAACCAAAAGATTATGTGCTCAAAGAGTCTGGGAGCGATGATATTATACTTGAACAAGAACATTTACAATTGCTTCACCGCCTATTGATGTCACCATTGATAATGATGATGGCTATATACGCAAGAATGGTGAATGATTGTGGGTAGATAATTAAAGGTATATATATTAATTTTGTGATGACTATATATATATATATGGATCCACCATATGATGATGGTAATGGTCTGGAGGGGGTTAATCCTACCGCACCAACAAATACACAAGATAAGAAGTATAGGGGCAAATCGATTTGTAGTGATGTATTCAAAGCAAGAAGTGGGGGTCGCAATTATGAGGTCGAGTACAATCGTTTTGGTCGAGTGATGGGAAAATGGGGGACCAGAATGAACAACACCATTGGTCTTCTATCACGCACAATCCTTCCATTAGATGTCGACAATTGGAAACAAATGCCGAAGGACAAAAAGGAGAGTATATGCGGTCAAATTCAGTTAAGCTATAATATTAATTATTAAATTTATCCTAAAAAATTAATATCTTGAAAAAAGTTAATCTTTTTGTGTTCGTTTGTGCAGACTACGTTGAAACTTCCAAATTCTGCTGAAACAAACGTCCTCAAAGAAGCATAAAAACATGGAGAAACTAGAAAACAAGATTAACAAAAGATCTTGTTTATGTATATAAGGATGTAGCTCTTGAGCTTCTTGCCAATCCGCCATCAGATTACTCCGAGTATTACAAATCTAAAGATTGGAAAAATTTTGTTGCAAAAAGACTAACCCCAGACTGGGAAGAGATGAGAAAAAAAAACAAGTGGCTTAGGCTCAGAACAAGTATCCACATCACTCAGGACGTGGCGGTTTATGCACTGGTAGAGCAACAAATGGAACAGGAATTGGGTCATGAGTTGATCGAATATGACAGATCTAAGATGTGGACACGGGCACAGATGAACAAGAAAGGAGAAGTTATTGATGAAGAAGCTCGAGAGGTGGTGAAAAGGATTGTAAGTGTTCTTTGACTTTTTTTCAATAATTTTAATGATTAATGTATTTGTTAAATTCTAATTGATTTAATTGTTTTATGTATATAGGTGGAATACAGGAAAAAAGTAGCATATGGTGAGTTGGTGGAGGAAGGTTCAAACGATATACTAACTATGGCATTAGACACTCCAGAGCATGGGGGACGTGTTAGGGGGATCGGTGCACATGTCATTCCCCGTACACCACCAAGAAGATTCAATAACAAACAAAAAGGTGTGGAAGATGCTCGTTATAAAGACCTTGAAGAGAAATGGCGTCAATCTAAAGAAAGAGCACATCCACAAGAGGAAATGTTAAACCAGGTGATGGCGCATATTGCATCTCAACAGAGCAGTGCATTTGGATCATCAAATGAATCTGGTTCGGGTGTAGGAGGAGCCTCAAACACACCACATGAACCATATGCCCCACCACCACCGACAAAGGAACCATATGCTCCTTCACCACTGAAATGGACACCATATGCTCACCGACCACCCTCACAGGTACCATATGCTCCTCCACCACCAACACAGGCGTCATGTGCTCCCCCACCACCACAGTAAAATTTTCCTGATGAGGTAATAGTTTCTTATTAATTCATTATTGCATATATTGGATTAAGTAAAAATAAACTAGTTTATCAAAAAATCTGACAGATTAATTGTAATGTAACAGATTAATTGTAAGTTGTGTCTTGGTTCGACACAAAATATAGATGCAGAGGGGAAACTTTTAAGTACCTGTTGCACAGAAATACATAGCATTCAACTGCCTCCTAGAAATTATCGTGTGGCAGTTAGAAACTGACGCAAATGACCTTTTTGGTAGTAGTGAAAAGTGTCCATCGATTTAATCACTACATACAATTCAATCCTTTATTAGTGGTTCATAATTAAAGTAGGAATTAATTACTGTTTAACCTCTTAAATTATATCTTGTTTCCTTAAGTATCATTAACTTTACTAGTGAAGGTTAATTCATAAACTGATTTATGAATTTGAGCTCAATAACCTTTCAGTTCCAAAAGCCAACCCTTAAGTGAACCATTATTCAATTCCTCTTGGAAAGGTATAGATTCCATATATGTATATTATGTCCCCATCCATCTACATCAATGAGTTCCCAAAACAAAAAATTTCAGCCTAATCATTCTAACACCCATAACGAGTGAATCAAAGAACTCATATGACATAAACATGAGTTCATAATAACTTCAGGATTAAGATCAATTAATAACATATCGAGTCTCGTTCATGCATAACCACTTTATACAAGGTACCTCTACTAAGATGTCCTACTACACCAATAATCCAGATCTATATTACATGTATTCATAATACTACTGAATCGTACTTACAGTATTTAAGCCAAAGATCCCATATAACTTTGTTTTACTGCGAACTATTTAAATCTCTTCCCTACAATCTTAATCCTCTCGTACCAATACAAAATTGTAGTCACAATAACGAATTTGGGAATTTTTTGATATTCATATAATATTATTCTAATAATAATAATAATAATAAACAATAAATATATGCAAAAATTCATTTCAATTATTTATTTCATAAAACATTGTTCAATACGTATGCTTTAAAGGGCACTAATCCCAAAAATCTCTCACTTGCCCTAAAGCAATGAGGCATCTCCCTCAATCCCATATTGCTTACAAGATCTTTAAAAGACTTGGTAGACAAAGTCTTAGTAAAAGGATCGACAAGGTTATGTTGCGAAGTTATCTACATAACTACTACATCTCCTCTATGAACAATATCCCTAATCAAGTGGTATTTCCTCTCGATATTCTTTCCCCTCTTGTGACTCCTTGGTTCCTTCGAATTAGCTACCACCCCATTGTTATCACAGTACATGACTAGTGGCTTATCCATGTCTAGAACAACTTCCAGATCAGAATAGAACTTTTTGAGCAACACAGCTTCTTCACAGCTGCTATGTATTCGACATCCATGGTAGAATCGTCGATTTTTGACTATCTCTGTCTTATTGAAAATCATAATTAGTGTATCCAGTGGGCTTCAAGTCACTTCCTTAATATACAAGCATATATTATCTAGTTCTCCTAAGATACTTGAGAATATTCTTTAGTACAACCCAATGACTCAATCCATGATTGGATTGATAACAACTTACTATCCCTACTGCATAATAAATGTTAGGTCTTGTACACATCATGGCATACATTCGACTGCCTACCATAGAGGCATAGGGATACTATCTCATATCCTCTTCTTCTTGAGGTGTTTTAGGACACTGCTCTTTAGAAAGGACAATTCCATGACGGGTTGGCATATCACCCTTCTTGGAATTTTGCATACAGAATTCCTCCAGTACCTTGTCTATATAAGTAGCTTGAGACAGAGCAAAACCTTTTTTCTGTCAATCCCGAAGGATCTGGATGCCCAGGACGTAGTTTGCATCTCTCAAATCTTTCATTTGGAATTGCTCGGCTAGCCATTTCTTTACTTTTTTCAATGTTCCCATGTCATTTCCAATCAGTAGAATATTATCAACATAAAGAATCAGGAATACCACAATGTCATCTTTGATTTATTTATATACACAAGGCTCATCAATGTTTTGTTCAAATCCATACCTTTTTATTGTGTCATCGAATCTCATATTCCAAGATCTAGAAGCTTGTTTGAGTCCATAAATGGACCTAAGAAGCTTGCAAACCTTTTGCTCTTGACCTTTTATTTCAAACCCTTCTGGTTGAGACATATAAATTGTCTCGTCAAGATAGCCATTCAGAAATGTTGTCTTAACATCAATTTTCCATATCTCATAATCCATGCAAGCAGCTATGGACAAGAGCATGCGAATGAAATTAAGCATGGTCACAGGAGAATAGGTTTCTTCATAATCAACCTCTTCTCTCTGAGTGTAACCCTTGGCTACAAGCCTAGCTTTGAAAGTTTCCACTTTCTCATTTTCTCCTCTTCTCTTCTTGAATATCCATTTGCAACCAATGGGTTTAACATTTTCAGGAAGATCTTCAAGAGTCCAGATGAAATTGGAATACATCGATTCCATTTCCAGGTGAATGGCGTCTTGCCATTTTTCTTTGTCAGAATATTCAATTGCATCTATGTATGTCAATGGATCATCTTTGTTTGTGTCAGACATAAGCATTTTAACTTCGTGTTCATAGCGACTTGGCTGCCTAACATCCCTCCCATTACGACGAAGCTCTCAGTTGTTTTGACTAGAACTTGTGGCTTCTTCTGGTCATTTTTCATTGTGAATAATCGATGATCTATTTACTTGATCTAAGACCATCTCCTCGCATACAACCTTAATGTGAGGCTTATGGTTGTTAATATTTTCATATTCTATAAAAGTAGCATTTGTCGATACAGATGTTTTATTTTCTTTAGGACCATACAATATACCACCTCTGGTCTATTTGGAATATCCCACAAACATGCACAGTTCATACGAGATTCAAACTTTCCAGTATTTCCTTTCAGCACGTGTGTTGGACACCCCCAAATACGAAAATAATGTAAACTAGGTTTAGTACCATTCCATAATTATATCAATGTCTTCTTGAATGATTTAGATGGAACAACATTCAATATGTACATTGCACATTGAATGGCATAGCCCTAGAATGACAGTGGCAATGATGAATAGCTCATCATTGATCTGACTATTAGGATTAATGCCCTAAAAGTATGTAAAGACATTTTATTGATTTTAAATAAAAGTACAGTTTTATTATATTTGAATGTTATAATTATTGTTTGAATTAAATATATGATAATATTAAGAAAATTCCCTATTCATTCATGAGAATATGGTCTTGTGTTAATACGAGAGAATTAAGATCATATATACTGAATAAAATAGTCAGTATCATATTCAAGTATGGAACATTTAATGAATGGTTACTAGTACGGTTTGCTAAGCATAAGAGATGCGAGTAATCTAGATTTAGATTACTGATGTGGATAGATATCTTAGTAAATGTGTTGTATATAATAGAGACTATATATGACAGGACCGATGAGAATTAATTATCTTTATAAATTTGTCGTTTGACATAAAGATTTAATATTTATCATAGTAGATGATCATTTGTAGATTAGTCTAAATCCTGAGTATTCATGAACTCCTGTTTGTGTTTATTGGATCTTTTGATTCACTCATTAAGGTCTCTTAGAATAATGAGGCTAATGACTTTTGTTTTGGAGATTCAATATCATAGATGGCTTGGAACATGAATTACAATATTGGAATCCATGCTTTCCTAACGGATCGAATATTGGTTCCCTTAAGGGTTAATTCTGGAACTGAATAGTTATTGAGCTCAAATATATAATTAGATTATATATTAATCATTGACTAGTGAATTAATGGTACTTAAGGATCAAGAGATAATTAGAAGGGTAAAACGGTAATTTTGACCAACTCTAATTAACAAACCAATAATGGAGGACAGGACTACATATATTGATTATATCAATGGACTACAAGAGAAAACTCTGTAAATATAATTCTATAAATACTTAGAGTGCAATTCCATATTTATAGTGGAGTAATCATGGAATTAATAAATAAGATTATTAGATTAAAGAATTTGATTAATAATCTGATTTATTGGAGCTTCATATTATAGGTCCATGGTCCCTAGATCACCTCTGTCTTACACTGTCAAGGGTAAGGATGTCAAAAAGAAAGATTTGTAGAGAGATGACTAAATTACAAATGAATTAATTTTTTAGGGCAAGAAAATAATTATGGGTAATTGATTAATTGCGAATTAATTAACTATATAATATTTATTTTTAAAAACTATAGGTTAAAATTAATATTAATCTTGTTTGGATTAATATAAAGAGAGAGAATAATAAATATCTTATTTAGAATATGATATTTATTTATTTAATTTAAAATAAAATTAATTTTGAATTAACTGATATTTATGTTGGAATAAATATATTGTCTTAAAAGTTGATTAAATAAACAAATGAGAAAATTAGGGAACTCCTAATAGGACTGGGCGACACACACTATACAGTACATAGTGTGGCACCTAACTCAGGGATTTTTATACCTGAGATTTGAATTTTAAATTTCAAATAAATTTGTTTCATCAGTTATTTAATTATTCTTTTTAAATATGGTTTAAATAAATGATTAAATATAAATATCAGATCAGTTTTAATTTGAATTTTGTTATTTAATTAGATTAAATATTTTTATATAAGTCTGATAGTATGTGACTTTCAGAAAAGTTTTTAATCTATTTTTTATGAGATTAAAAAATACAGACTCTCTCTCTCTAAAGCGATAGTTTTCTCTAAACCTCTTCTCTCAATCAAACCTCTCTAGATCTCATGTGTTGAGTACATCTAGAGAGTCACATAAATAAACCTTTTGAATCTTACGTGCTCACACACGTCCTTGTGTGTTTGAGGATTGGTCTGGAAGATCAAGGTGTGAGCTTTCAGATTACTAGATAGGAAGATCATTGATTTTATACAAAAAGACTCAATGACACTTGATAGTCTACAAGAGGTAATCCATGGTTTGTTTTGTATGTGATTTAATGTTTATATATGTATATAATCTTGGCTGGTATTAATATTTATTAAAATGGGTCCATATATTCCGTTGTGCACCTTTGATTTGATCATTTAATACCAATACTAACCATGTCTAATAACGTCATGTTCCTTCTTTCTGAAACACCATTTTGCTGTGGCGTTCCAGGTGTATTGAGTTGGGATTGAATTCCATGCCCACACAAGTGGTCCTCGAATTCATAATCCAAGTACTCTCCTCCTCGATCAGATCAAAGAACTTTCAATGATTTACCTAATTTCTTTTCAGCTTCAGCTTGGAATTCTTCAAACTTTCCAAAAGTTTCAGATTTCTTTTGCATCAAGTATAAGTATCCATATCTTGAATAATCGTCAATGAAAGTGACGAAATATTCATACCTTCCTCTTTCTTGCACATTAAGTGGTCCACACACATCAGTGTGTACGAGTAGGAATGGTTCTACGGCTCTTGAACCTTTTTGCATAAAAATGTCTTTTGGTCATCTTGCCTTCCAAACATGATTCACAAACTTGGAAGAGAACCGACAGTCAATTCTCTTAAAGGTCCCTCATTTGCTAGTTTGTTAATTCTGTCCAAACCAATATGCCCCAATCTCAAATGCCATAGATATGTTTTGTAACATCCCATGTTTTGAACACTCGTTAGTAGCCGGTTGGAGCCGGTGAAGAATTACGTGGAATATTATTTTGATAATTGATATTATATGAATTTTTGATGATTAGTGAATTTTATAGCCGCTATAATGATCTGGTAAAGGATCTAGCTTTATGTAAAGAAAGATTGGTCTCGGACCAAGGGATATACCATAATAGGAGAAAAACAAGGAATACTATGGCATAAGAATTTTAATTTTGTCTGGCAACTGAGACTTTATAGTCGAGTCAATATGTTTAAGAAAAATTGATTGGGGTTTGAATTTCAATCTACCGGGCTTAAGAATGAGAATTTCTTGCTAGGGCCTCTAAGGGCTTTTGGTCAATTTGATAAAATTACTAAAATTAAGTGATATGTGACAAATTTTATTTTTGGGTCACATTTAATTTAATTAATTAAGCCTGGAGATATGTAAAAACTATAGGGTAAAATTTTAGGGAATTTTGGATAAGTAAAATTACCAAAGGGCCCTTGAGTGTCTAAGGAGAGAGGTAAAAAGGAGCAATGGCATAAGAGTCTTTTCCAAGGGAGGAAAGAGAGAAGGGGGGCGACAAGGCTATGTCTAGGCTCTCAAGATCCTAGGACATTGTAACGCCCTAATTTCTCATAGGTTACCGAGAACACAGCGTTGGATCATAATCGTAAATATTATTCTTTTATTTAATAAAAACTTAAAAATAAATACATGGATTCATGGTTTTATAAAAATAAAATACTTGTCTTTAACATAAAAATGAGCAACATTTAAATAAAACAAACTTTAAAATAATAATAATAATAATAATAATTTGGCCCTCTTGATCTGGCTCGACTATATGGTCCCCAACGAATACATCACGAAGCTCTTAGGTCCCACTCGCCACCGACCTTTCTATCTTTAATTTCCTGAAATAACAACATCATAAGGAGTGAGCTTGTAAGCCCAGTAAGGAAAATACAAACAAGGGTTAGTCATATAATCAGACATAACATATATTCACCAAAGACATACAAACACAAACATCTAGATCATATCATATCTTAAGTCATAATTCTAAATCATAGTCTAAGCCATAAATCATAAATCATACTCTAAGTCATAAGTCATAGATCATAGGTCATAAATCATAACTATAGGTCATATATCATAATCATAACTAAAAATAAAAAATCAGATATAATAAAATGATAAGTGCTTACACAGGGGTGGCAATTAAGCCCCGGACAAAAGTCTGTCATACACCAGACATAGGTCCGTCATAAAGTTTTGGCAACCGAGCCTACTGGACATAGTCCGTCATACATCATTGGACACCTTAGGTCCAGACACACTTACCCCTTTATTTTACCTGAAATGTTAGGTCATACAAACATATACTATATCATATATTACATAAACTAGATCATAATACTAAACTATCTAATTTTCCTTACCTCAGAATTAAAGAACGAGCGTGAGAGATTGCAAGCACAGACCCCTAGAAAAAAAATGATCACCTCAGCTATTGACCACTATCACTTGAATCTAGCATTAATAAGATCTCATTAGTGTCTTTCTAACAAAATTATTTAAAACATAAAAGATACAAGAATAGTCTTACTTTAATTATCCTATGACGAGTCCTCCACAATACATTAATGAGAAGATTGAATTTTTAAACCACCTTCCTTTCCCTTCTTCCTTCTAGACTTTGAACTCTTATTGCCACTCCAAAATGCTTCTAAGCATCTCGGCCACTAGGCCCTTTTATAGACTAATAGCCTAACAACTTTCTTATGAATTCAAATTCACATTTCAAATTCCTAAAATATCTTAACTTCTTTGATAGCAATAAATATACCTCTACCAGATTATTGCTAAAATTATAATATAAAATCATAATATAAACATTTAAATAATATTTTTTCTTTTATATAAAATCATCCTTAACAACTTCTACTCACCGAACTCTCTCTCAATAATAATAACAAATATATTTTTTAATCTATCAATATACTAACCTCAAACAATAGCCTTAACATACGGAAATTCTTAACTGCTTATATCCCAATTACTTAGTTATCATTATTATTTTAGTTGCCACATTTGACCAAGTCAAATACTTAAATATCTTAATAACCATATCATACTATCATCTATTCAAAATAAAGTTCTATTTTTCAATTTCAAAGTATATATAACTTTGAACTAACGTAGTCACTACATGACTAACATTATATAATTGGAAAATTACTAACAACTAAATAAAACTTAAAATCTATTCTCCATAATTTATTCAACCATTTTTTTTAAAAACTAGACATAACTTGATACCAATTTATCTAACAATCTAGAATTCTATGCAATCATCTCACTTTTCTAAAATTAATTAAAATAATACCACAACTAAAAGTATTATTTTAAATCAACATTATTAATGAACATGTCATAACTAAATAGCAAACAATTAATTAACCGAGCTACTTGGATATTACAGACATCTACCCTAAGGGAAGAATAAGAGCCTTGCCCCACTCATTGGCTAAACCATAATCATTTCTCTCTTACACATCTAATCATTTTCTAAAAATTTCCTTTTCCCTCAAGAAAAACACTCTCTTCCATTTCCTCTCCCCAAAACCGAAACCCTTAGTCTCTCTAATCTCCATTGCTGAAATTTTTCTCTCCATGAGCCAAGAGCACTCATTTCCCCATTGAAGGAGGGAGAAGCTCAAGAGCACACTTGTGTAGAGTAAGTGTCGAAACCTACTTCATGTTTCTCCTCTTTTCCTCTTCAAACCCGAAACCCTAAGGGTTTATTTTGCATGCATGTGATCTAAAAGCCATGCATGGAATTGATCGTGCATTCTAGGGTTCAAGAGAAGCTTGTACGGGTAGAATATCAAGGATTTAACACTTTGGAGATCAAGTGAAAGCAAGGTAAGAGATCTTGGTAGTTTGCATGTTTTCTCCATCATCTAAGTCTTTCTACCCTAACTCTTTCTCAAAAAAAATCTGCATGTGGGACTTTGGGGCTCGGTTTGAGAGTGTAGAGCACAAGGAGAAGTTTGAGAAGCTAAGGAAAACACATCTCTAAGCTAGAACTAACAAAGGTAGAAATTTATGGTTGTTCTTGAGTTTTGTGATTTATGTTGGTAGATCTGGTTGTATAAGTTATTTTAACGATTTTTGGAGTTAATTTTATGCTTAACATTGAGATTGTGTGATTTGATTATTTGCATGCATGTATGTGGCTAGGGTTATGCTAGAAATGCTTATTGTTGTTAGGTTGTGTAAAAATGCATGCTACCAAAATTTCGTGGTTTGGATTCCAACGGGTCAGATTGCACTCTACTACCTTTGTTTATGAAAAATATTTGTGTAGCTGCATATTTATTTGTGAGTACTTGAGGATAGGCTTTTTAAAATCATAAAAAGTTCTTTTTAAACCCAAGTTATGCACGTTTTGGCATTTTGGTGTAAATCTGGAGTGGACAGCATGCACTGCCCAGATTGTTTTGACTTTTGAATGAGTTTTACTAATAAAAAAGCTATGAAATTTGGTAGGATGTTAGTTTAAACATGTATAAGGGTCAATGTATAGTTTTATAGGAAAATATTTTATGGTATAAGAGATATGATTTTTCAAAATTTTCCCTAAAATCTGGAAACAAAACTTATGGGCAGCAAGCACTGCCCAGATTGCTTTAAACATTTTGATGGGTTATATTTCTCTAAAAATTATGAAATTTTTAAAGAAGTTTATTTAGACAAGTATAAATATGTCTGTAAAATTTCAGAAAAAACTGGACTACGGTGTAAGAGAAATAAGTTTTCAAAACTACCTTAAAATCTGGAAAAAACTTCTGGGCAGCAGGCACTGTCCAGATTGATTTAAATATTTGAATAGGTTTTGCCATTCGAAAAATTATGAAATTTTGAAAGAAATTATTTAAGATGTGTATAAGGACTTCTTTTTAATTTTATAGAAAAATGAATCACGAGGTAAGAGAAATAATTTTTCTAAATTTTCCCTAAAAATTGAAAGGTAGTAATTTCGAACCTTATTGAAAAGTGATTTTTGGGAGGTTAGTTCTCCTAACCTAAAACAAGTTTTAACGTGAGACTTTCATCTAGCTCCCGTTATTATGACACAAACTACGTGATTGATAGTTTGAGGGTTTTGGTTACAAAACTCAATTGAGGGAAAAAAACTTAAAAACGAGACTTTATCACTTTAAAACATATAATGACATTGAAGTATTGGAAATGAGAAGAAATAATCCTTTGCAAAGATAACTAAGGATTTGGAGATTTGACCAATCCCAAATCAGCTTGAGTTAATTTAAAAGTTTATTTTTACCATCTCATAAGTTAAGGGTCCAATTGCCCTTCTTTTAAAAAATAACATAAAAAGAGATCCTAGATTATGAATAAAAATGGTAAAAATGGGAGTTTGGGTTTTGTAGAAACTTTAAGAGAATGAGCTAACATTATCAGATATTATTTGCGAAGGGTCAAAAAACGATATTTTGGTAAATGATAGAAAACGGTAAACTCTCGTGAGAGGACGACAAGTTGATATTTTTCTAAAGATGCGAGTTGAGTAGAACTCCTTTTTCCTAAAACCAAAATACGAGCTATCTGATAAGAGAGTTTTTTAGTTAAAGAATATTAAGATGCACGACATCGAGAGCGTGTTGCGGTGAGGCCGATTTTCTCATGATACTGTAAAGACTGAAACGAAATCCAGCCTTATACACTGTAAGGTGTATACGAGGCTATAGTATAGAGTCTCTAAGAGAATTTTATTGCATTTAGATATCATAGAATATTAGCTATAAGAGTATTCCATAGTTTAATCCGAGGAAACTGTATTAATTACAGTAATCGCGAAAAAGGAAAATGAATAGCGGTGTTAAAGATCTAACTGGGAACTAAGGACTCCAAGTAAGTTAGCATTTCTCTTTCTTGGCTACAACATGAATATACTAATGTGTGCTTGTAATAGTAGATTACACTAGTTTTGTTTGGGTCGTTAAGACCAGGGTATGCTTAATGCCTACCTTTGCAATGCTCATGCATTCTGTGGCTATTGCCTGGGTTGGAGCAAGGTCGGAGCTAGGATGGTGAAATTATAGTCCGAGTTGGAGCCAGGACATGGTAAAATTATTGTCCAGGTTGGAGCCAGAACATGGTAAAATTATTGTCCGGGTTGGAGCCAAGACGTGGTAAGATAAAATCCGGGTTGGAGTCAGGACAAGGTAAGATAGTCCGAGTTGGAGCCAGGATGTTAAGAGGGAATGTGGGTTGGAGCCAGGATCCTTTATGTTTGTTGATTTGATTAAACTATCTAATTATGTATATCTCGAATGTTCTGGGATTTTCTAAGTGTAGGTTATCATGATATGTGTAACGTTGGTTTTTAGGTACGATCAAAGTATTTGATTTTGATTTGGCGGTTATTTGAGAATTGTATGATAGGGTTGGAACTTATCCAATACCCTAATGACTGCTAGCGATTACTACCTTAGATCAACCTGTTACTGGGTTTAGTATACTTGTGTGTAAGGTTATTCTTACTAAGAGTTTTTGCTTACCTAGTTGTTTCATGTTGTAGGTAAGTGCAAAAGCAAAGTGGAGTAGTGAGCGCCAAAGTCTGCTTGTGGATATGTACATGTGGCTTGACCTAGGGAGATTTTTGATGGATCACAATTTTGAAAAGAAAAAGCTAGAAGTTTGTTATTTCTTTTGGGATAATTTTTTTGTGATAACTCTAGGGAAGAGTAGTTGTATTTCTGTTTACTAAACTAAAATTGTGTGCACACGATCTTTTTTAAAAGTTTTTTTTATATGGATTTTCGGTAGAATGAGTTAAAAGTAAAAAGTTTAAATTTTCGCATGATTTTGTTCTTGTATGTTTTAAGGGTTGTTACATGATTCAATGTCGGAATCAGTCTTTTGACATTTAATAGACCTTGGGTTTGCAACTTTAAACATTTCAGAGTTGTATATAGATCACTCTTTTTCCTTAAGTTTATGCAGCCCATCATCAGATTTTGCATGACATATTTCAATACCAGATCTTGAGATAACAATTGAATTATTATTAAAAGAAATATAAAAACCTTGTTCATGCAACAAAGAAGCTGAAATTAAGTTTCTAATAAATCTAGGAATAAAATAAACATTGTCTAAACAAGAAATTTATTTTATCAAATTCTAAATGGGCTATTCCAACTGCTTTTGCAGATACCACCTGACCACTGCCAACTCTCATAGTCAACTCCTCCTCTATTTTATTTTCCCTCAAATAACTAAGAATCTGTAAAGAAAAGCAAACATTGTTAGTGGCACCTGAATCAACAATCCAGGATGATGTATCATCTTCCACTAAGTAGGCTTCTAAAACAAGTAAATCATATTTACTTTTCTTCTTCTCTTTTAGGTCTGAGAGATTCTTAAAACAATTTCTCTTCTAATGACCCTCAACTCCATAATGAAAGCTTTTCCCTTTGGGTTGCTTTTTATTGGAAGTTTTGTTATCCTTATTCTCTTTGTTCTCCTTGCCTTTGGATGACTTTTTAGGTTTCTTTTCGTGTTTGTCATTGTCCTTTTCATTGAATTTCTTTCTCTTCTTATTTTTCCCTGTTGAAGAGGAAGGTTTAGAATCAGCAACATTTGATTCTTCTACTTTTGCATTACTCTTATTGAGTAATTCAAAAGTCTGCAACTCATTTAACAACCGAGTCATATTATATTCCAACTTGTTCGTAACATAGTTGGTAGTAAATGTGGAAAAGGCTGGTGTGAGTAATTCCAGTATCAAACTAACCTGAGTCCTCTCATCAATGGTTGCTCCATGAACTTCCGCATCATGCATTATATTGATCATGTTTAGAACTTGTTCTCTGACAGAAACTTCTTTCTTCATTTTCATGTTCATATAGGCTCAAGTAACCTCATGTCTGCATTGATCGGACTATTGTCCAAACATGGCTTGAAGAGACTCCTATATTTCATATGCAGTCTCCATGTCTTCATGCTTCTTTCTGAGTACATCACTCATACTAGCAAGCATGTAGCATTTAGCCTTGTTGTTAGATAAAATCCAAGCATCATACTTCTCCCTTGTAGTTTTGGGAGCAGCGGCAGCAGGGACCTCAGGACATTCCTCAGTAAAGAGTAACTTGTGGTTCTCACAAATCAACACAATGTTCATGTTTGATTTCCATTTCATAAAATTATCACCAGTACAAAGCAATAACAGGGTTTGTGTAATGTCCCAAATTACCTAATAAGGCTTAGGGAGTTGATTAGAGGGTCAGGATGGAAAACTATGAAAAATTATGTGTTTATGTGATATTTATGTGTATCATTGTATGGTTATGTGAGTTATATTATAATATGAATTGATATGCATGTTTAGGTTTAATAAATATGCATGTGGGCCCATTTCTTAAAAGAAGGGAAATTTTCGTAATTTGGCCTATTTTTGGTAAATTTGGCATATATGTGATATATGTGTGAGACCACATTATTATGTGGATATATTTGGGTTACTCGGCACGATGCAGTCCTAGGGAGAAAGTTAGCAAGAAAGTCACAACGGGACCAATACTTGACTCGGGTTGAGTCAAGGGGTATTTTGGGTATTTAGTGCATTGTCGAGATATTGGGTAATGGGAATGAATATTCGATGATATATTTGGAGTTAGTGAGATCAGGAGGGAATTCTGGGGATTTTGACTATTTTACCCCCGGGGACGATTTTGGTACCCCGAGCCTTGAGATTTACTTAAGGTTACGTGAGCCTTAAGTAACCTGTCATAAACAGAAATACGTTCAAACACTTTTGTTTTCTCTCCTGCTCGCTCACTTGACACTCGTTAGCGTTTTCAAAGGAAACTCGAGTTCTAGGGCTCGAATTCAAGGAATGTTAGAGTCATAACGATTCTAGGGAAGATTAGAAGCTTGATAGTCGGAGGATTTAGATGGAAAAAAACTTAATCAGGGGTAATTTAAGCTTTGAATTTATGAGTTTCAGTTTCCTTAAGTTTCTTAAGTATTGATTTGGATTTTACGGTTTGGTGAGGTTTTTATCCATCTGAAACACGGGTTTTGTTGCCTGGGAGGTTCTAGGGATGTTGAGAGATTGAATGGTGAGTTTGGTACAGTTTTGGGGTGATTTTTGGGAGGTTTTGGATCTGAGAAAGTTGAGTTGGCAGGGTCGCGGCGCAGCCACGTTCTTGGGCGCCGCGAACCTCATGAACTCAGATGTCAGGGCAGTTTTTTGAAGCAGAGGCGTGCCGCGGCCCAAATTGGGGGCGTCGCAACGCAAATAGAGGATTTTGGCCAGAAAGTGTTTTGGGTGCGGGAACTCAAACCTTAGGGATTAGGATCGATCCTACTACCCAGTTTAGTAGAATTCGATGCCCAAAGGCTAGGACTCGGTCTGGAAGCCTTTAGTCGCTCGAAATCGGGATCGTGCCCGAGGGTCATTCATTCATAACATGTGCTTGGACCAAAGGTAAGAAAATTTCACCCAATACGTGATGTACGTGATTAGGGCTTCGCATGAATGTTGAATATATATTTGATCAGAGCTTGGGCCTCTGAGAATGTGCGTGATTATGATTATGCTTATGATCGTTGATTAAGCATGTTGAACGCTCTGTATCTAGATATTTTATATAAGATATATGCTTGTCTACATTATCTAATTGAGAAAGGCTTGACCTATTAGTCAAGGACGGCAATAGCACTGGTCGAAAAGCATTGACTTATAATTCAAGGGTGGCAATAGCGCGCTGAACTTTGGTTATTTTGGTTAGGCGAACCAGGAGCGCATCATACGCTTGTCTGACCTAATGGTCGTAGAATAACTCAGTGCTAGATACGTTGGGCCAGCTCTAAGGCTGGTTATATAGAGGATAGGGAAATGGGCCCCAGGGTGACTTATTAGTCCCATATCCTAGGGCTGGGCCCCAGACTTGACTTATGAGTCAAGAACGGCATTAGCACGCTGAGTGCTAGTCGAAAGCATTGACTTATAAGTCAAGGACGACAATAGCGCTGAGCGCTGGTCGAAAAACATTGACTTATAAGTCAAGGGCCGCAATAGCGTGTTGGTCGATATGGTTATGCCTAATCAGGAGTGTGACATATGCTTGACCGGCCTATTGGTCATGGAAAACTAAAGCGCTAGGTATGCAGGGCCAGATCCAAGGCTGGCTATTCAGAGGATAGGGCAACAGGGCCCGGGGTGACTCATTAGTCCCATATCCTAGGGCGCTAGGCCCCAGTATGATTCATTAATTATGTATATTGGGCAACGGGCCCCGGTATGATTCATTGGTCATTTATCTAAGGTTGATGTTGTAGTCGTTTATATGAATGGTACGCATGCATGAGTAGAATTATTACTGCTAGGCATGCTTGTTTCGATTTGATAATGTGTTATTAACTTCTTATGAGCATGATTAAGTTTTATTGCTAAGCCTTGGCTCACGGGTGCTATATGGTGCAAGTAAGGGGAAAAGGAAGCTAGACCATCCTTGAGTTGGAGAGCTTTGGTGACGATGTGTATATATATGGCTGCTCGACCACCACGGTCAGGGTTTCTCAGATGAACTAGGGTCAAACCCTATTTTTCCGCTTAGGTCGGCTGGTTGTAACTTTCAATTGTAATTAAACTTTTTAAATATTAGTTAATAGGATCCCAAGTATGGAAGTAAACGTTTTAGTGAAATAGTTATACCCTTTGGCCAAAACTTTTGACCCTAAACCATTAATCATGTTTAGTTACACGGTTATGGCCAAATGACTCGTTTAGCGAGTTTAGCACTATTTAAAATACACAGTGTAACTGTCCTTAATTAGGAGGGTGTTACAGTTTGAGCTATTCATCATTGCTGAAATAAATAAATAAAATGGGAAATTAATTCAACATATATTATGAACATCAGTAAGTTTTTGGACTAGGAAATATGATGCATGAAGGCAGCAAATTTAAATAACACATAAAAACAATTATTATTAATTTCACGATTAATTAATTTGAAAATTAATGGACCAGCTTTAGCGTAGGTCAAACTATTCTCAAATTATTTTTGAGACAATTCTCAAATGCATAAGTGAAAACTTAAAATCAACTATTTTCTCTTTTGACTTACGGACAACCATTAGTTTGATCAAGATTAACTAGTCTGCTTGAAAGCCTAGTTAACCTTTGTGAGTGTAACCCATTATTTTAGATTAATGACTTAACTCAAGAGTGTGCCTTAGGGTCAGTCAAATTTAAAATACATCATTCAATCATATTCTTATAAAGAATTAACATTGAATAATAACACAGTCAAAAACCTTCCTTAGGGGGACACAAACAAAGGCGCCTCGAGACTCATTCCTTAAAACATCGGTGTTAACTAATAATGGAGACCACACGAGTTATTGTTATGACTCCTGCTTCCACTCACTATTTTAGAATATGTATTTTCTCAAAATATCCTATGCTTTTTAATTAATTAAATTAATCAACTTAATTTACCAAATGATATTCTAATAATTACTATTCTCATCAAGCATTTAATTATTAAACAAGATCTAATCAAACTACTAAATAGGCCCTTAAACTATCTAGTCAATAAATGTTGTAATTATTAAGAATATCATTTGCCTATCTAATAAAATTAATTATCAAATAGGTCTTGAAATTAACACTCAAAATCAATTTACCGATTTGTTCTAGATTAATCTAGATTAATTATATGATTCATTAAATGCATATAATCAAATAGGACATTCCTAATCAAAACATGTTTCTACTCTATATGAGATGCATGCTTTAATTAGATATTATGTGGATAATATGTATGTCATGTTATAATACATGACAATGTTATTAAATACATTTAATACATTCAAACATTTAAATAAATAAATGCGAGCCGAGTGTTTTGGGTATTTCTAGAAAAAATTACAACACTTGCAATAAATTACAAAATAAAATAAAAATAAAACCAAGGCTTCATGTAGAATCTTCATCTCCATCTTTTGGGCCTTCTATTATTTTTATGTCATTAAGCCCGATTTTGAATTATAAATTACTTCAATAATTTTTAAACAATCTTTTACATATATTGAACTTTGCTAATTAAAGCCCAATGAGTCATTAACGTCTATTTTGAACTTGGGCCACTTAATTCAAAATTTAATTAGAATTTTAAAATTCAAATTAACAATATTGGGTCAAGCCCACAAATTCAAGGAAACCACCAACCACCCTAGGACTTGGGTAAGGAGCAAGATGATTAGTGTTTGCAATTTGGGGCTCGGCTTGGTGGGGCAGCTCAAAAGAGCCACCATCACAAAAAAAAATCGCAAAGGCAAGGGAGCGGCAAGGCAGCAGGGGCACTGCAGGGCACACAAGGCAGCAAGGGCGCAACTAGGCGAGTAGGCGTACAGGTGCGTCTGGGCAGGAGGCGTGCAGGGGCACGACTAGGCAAGCAGGCGCGCTAGACCGAGATAGATGCTCTGGTGCGCCTGGTGTGTCTGGTGCGCCTAGTGTGTCTGGTGTGCTTGGGAAGTAAGTGCCGAGAAGGATCCTAGGGGCTGGATTTACACTTTTGCGAATAATTTTAAATGCAGAAAATAAAATTACAGAAAATCTTATGCCCCATATGGCTAACAATTTTGTAGATCTAGAAAAAATAAGAACAATTCTTAAACCCAAAATACCATATAACTAACGACTCTTAAGAACAATAATTCATCAAAATAAACATCCATCCATTCATCAATTATACCCACACATCAATTAATGTATGCAGATACTAATGATCACTCTGGTACCAATTGTTGGCAACTGGTTTACCATGTGTGCAACGGAAATCACAGGACGGTAGGCCCAGAGATTTCAAAAAAAATTATTTAAATGAAAAATACCATTTTTGCCCTTGTATTTTTCCCGGATATGCGATTAGCCCCTGTGTTTTGTTAAATGACAATTCAGACCCTGTGTTTTACAAAATGGATCAAAATAGTACCCTAGAGCCGATTTTGGTCAAAATATTTTCAATTATTATTAGATCAATTCTTCGATCGTTAGTGATGCAATGGGTTTAGAGAAGTGAAGAAAATGGTCGAGGAGCTAAGAATGAAATATTAAATTTGAGATTTTTTTTTACCAAAATTGGGGATAAAGTACTATTTTGATCAATTTTTAAAACACAGGGTCTGAATTGTCATTTAATAAAACACAAGGGTCGATCGCTGTAATGACCCAACTACTCTAGACTTTTGGACCATCAACGAAAACTAAACATACTAATCCTTAATAAAACTCACATTGTGAAAATACCATAACTTTATTAGAAAACTTGTAAAAATAAGAGTTACTTACATAAATTGTCAAGTAGGATATGGGATCCCATTGTTTTAAAAACAAAACATAATTTAAAATAGAAAGGAGTTACATAGCAAGTGCGGAAAAATACATGTAAAACCATATAAACAATACTACATCCTCGAAATCGAACTCTCGACTCCTTGAATCCATTCATCACCGATACACATTCTCCCAAGCATCCACGAATCATTCCCGCCACTATAGCTATTTTCCTGCACATATAAACAAAAAGGAATGAGCCTAATGCCCAGCAAGGAAAATCTACCACATAGTTCATATACATAAATTTCATAAGAAACATAAAAACATAACATAACACTTTTATCATACACATACTATAATGGCCATTATTACTTGGGGTCCCATAGACTAAACAAGTCATATGCCCATGAGATTAGTGGGGTCCTACTAGCTAAGCAGGTCATATGCCCATAATCTATTCATAAAAACATAACATAACACTTTTATCATACACATACTATAATGGCCATTATTACTTGGGGTCCCATAGACTAAACAAGTCATATGCCCATGAGATTAGTGGGGTCCTACTAGCTAAGCAGGTCATATGCCCATAATCTATTTGGGGTCTTGTTAGTCATATGGGTCATATGCTCAAGCGTACAAACATACATATCATAACACTTATCATAACATAAGAAACATAAGATAACATATAGAACATATGACACATGAATTTCTATCCTATTTTCCTTACCAAAATTACCGGGATAAGAGGACAGAGGTGGGACTTTGGAACACTCCTAAGAACCATTTGAAAAAGAGTGAGTATAGAGAAGAAGAGTAATGAAAGGAATGGAAGGACTAAACCATTGAGAAAACTACTTACCAAAACCTTTTTGCTCAAGAACTTAGATTTCCTAACCAAAATAAAGATTAAGGTTAGAGGCTGAGTAGAAGACTATGAGAACTTAAAATAAAATAATACCAATGAACTAAGGTGTAGAAATACCTTGAAGACTTGTACACCAATCTAAACCTCGAACCAAAATACTATGAAACCTTACTTCCCCAAGTGTTTGATAAGCTTATGATGATCAAGCTTATGATTTCCCCACCCAAGTGTTTACACTCTCACACTCACCTAGCAACTTGCAGCCTCTGAACTTAGAGTAAAAGGTGAATAATGGCTGGGTACTAGGTCCTATTTATAGAGTTTAGGAATGAAATGATCTTAATTTAACTTGAATAAAAATAATGGCTTATTAAGTGAAAATAATTTGAATAATCGTTCAGCAGAGGCTGAAGACTCGTTCAAAAAGGTGCTGGACTTATCAAAAGGTTGAATGGTTGAATGGAAAATGAATTCAAAAGCATTCAAAATATGCTAAAGGAGGAGATATATCGCCCCCTATAGGCGATATATCGCCTGGACCATTATGCCCGAGGCAAACGTGCATCGTTTCGTGTTTTCCGTATCTACGTGCTGCGATATATCGCCCCCTATAGCTGCGATATATCGGCATTCGCTGATTATTTAAACACAAAATTACACATTTTTAGCTTAATTCAAATTGAGTAAACAGCCTTGACTAAGCCCTCAAACGTATTCAAAGCTGCTGACTGACCTTAGAGCATTCAAACTTTACCCTTATTAAATTTAATCCTCAAAATACTTAATCCTTAATCACCCATACATAACATGTGCTTAAAATCCTATTGGTTCTTATCTAAACCTTATAGTATAATAAATATTATCCTCAATATCAGCCATATTAATCAAACCTTAGGTTAACATTAATATTCTTAAACTATAGGTTAAACTTAGAAAATCTACAAGTACTACTATGAGTGTCCAAATAAATCCCGGTCTGAACCAAAAATCCACAGTTATAAAGATAATACTATAATTACTATAATACTACTATCTAACTAGCTAAGTAAAGTTCTTGGACTCTACAATCGCGTATTTAGGAAAAACACATGGGCCGAACTGGTATTTTCCCATCTTTAAATAACAGATTCATTAAAATGCAAAACATTAATCAAAGAGAAAGAAAGAGATAAAGATTTACCAGTTGTAGAACAATCAAGAATCCTTACTATCTTTTAGAAACTCTAGTGAACATCCAATCCAAAGTAGCCTTTTGAATACTCAGACCACGTTCTTCCAAGATATATCTCTGTACCTCAAGATGTGTGTGGGCACATAAAATAATGGTGGAAAATTTTCTAATTCACAAGATATAGTTCATGAGATCTTGGAATATTAGGTCTGGGACAGTTTTCAAGGATAGAAAAAATATTACGTTATATTTTTCTCTGTGTGAAAAGCTTATAATTTTATCTCTTGAATATTCTCTCAATTAAGCGTATCTTTTGAAACAATTTCTATCTAATGGATTTTTTAAAGAATTAATTAAATTTTAAAATTTAAAATTCAAAATTCAAATTATAAATAAATAAATAAAATATCCAAGACTCATTCTTTGACATTGTTACACGCCAACTACAGTGCATGCACATCCTTGATTTCAGGGATGTGTTCCAACCATTTTTTTAATTATTTATCCAAAAAATATCTAAACTTAATAACTTATCTTATCAAATTATTTAAAGAATAAATAACATTTCAAATTCAAATCTTGTTTGAATTATCTAAAATATATTTTCACATTATTTAAATAAATAAAACTAATTAATTCAAAATTAATTGTCTTAATTATTTAAAGGCTAAATAACATTTTAGACCATGTGTTGTACAAAAGTTACCGATCGGATCCTCTATTTTGTTAAATGACAATTTGGACCTTACGTTTTGCAAAATGGAACAAAATAATACCCTAAACCCAATTTTGATCAATTTTTTTTAAATATGACCAAAATGCCCTCACGTGTTTACTAATTAATGAATTAATTAAATCATTAAAAATATATTTTAAAATAAAAAATAAATTAAATTATTTTTAAATAAAAAAATAACTAAAAAAAGTATTTTAAATAAGAGTAGGTAACCCTGTGTTTTTGTGAAGTATCGTTTCGGTACCTTGTGTTACAATAATGATTATTTGGTACCCTGTATTTTGAAATCGTACATATTTAGTAACTTAAACTCAAATTTAGTTAATAAAATTTTAATAATTTAATCAAACTGCTCTTAATTATACGAATTCCAAATTCAAATTTAATTACATATAATTGATAATAGTTTTGTCGTATTGACAGAATTTTATTAATCAAATATGAGATTAGGATACCAAATATGTATGATTTTAAAATATAGGTACCATATATGAGCATTATTGAAAAATATAGAGTACCAAAATAATACTTTGCAAAAACAGAAAGTATAAAATAAGTAAGTTCCCTTTAAATAATTAAAAATTAATATAAATCACCTTAAATAAAATCTAACTAAATTAAAGAATATTTTTCCTCTTTCTCCTTATTTGTTCCTTTATCAGATTCCAAAATCAAAACTCAAATTTATTTTTTCTTCTAAACTTCCCACTCTGAAAAATTAAATCAAAACCCAAGTTTGAACTTTACAAAACTAAATCTAAACTTTACAGGATTGAACAAAAGGAAAAGAAAACTTCCCACTGCCATCGGAAGTCCTCGACTCAGATTCACTGTCGAAATCTATCGTCGACCACCGTGCTTGAAGGTCGAAGTAGTCGTTGACTCATCGTGTCTCGTGCCCAGATTTGGGTCGAAGTCACCGCCTACTGCAGATCAAACCTCAGCCAATCAAGTCGCACTTGGAAGAACTCCGCCAGTTGCAGATTGAATTTCAGCTGAGATCCATCCTCACCTAGTGCAGGGAATGATATGGGTTTACCATAGGGGCGATGATCTTGGAGGGGTAGATGGTGGATGGAGATGGTGGACGAGATAGATGGTGGACAGAGATGGTGGGCAGGGTAGATGGTGAACGGAGATGGTTGGTTTGGGCAATGGTGGCTGGGACGAAGATGGTTGTCAAGAAGAGAAGAGAGGAAGATAGAGGAAAGAGAAGAGAGATTTGATTATAGTTTTTTTTCTTTTTCTTTTAAATTGTTTAAATTAATTATTACATTTTAAATTTAATTTTAATTTTTAATATTTACAATTTATTAAGGGTAATTTGAGGGTATTATAATTAAGGTGGTATTGAAAAAATATTTTAACCAAAATCGGACTTAGGTATTATTGGTATTATTTTGTTCTATTTTGCAAAATGTAGGGTCCAAATTGTAATTTAACAAAACAGATGGTCTAATCAATAACTTTTGCATAACACATGGTCCAAAATAATATTTTATTTAAAAAAATAATTTTCGAAAGAAATATTAATTAATTTGTCTCAATTACATATTTGACCGTGAAAAAACAAATTTCTTCCAATCATGCCATTTTCCTGATTCTTTCCAATTTCAACAATTACCTTGAATAATGTTGGTAGAGTCATCTCGAAGACCTATGGACTTGTAATTTCAAACTTCATTAAATTTATATTATTAATTAAAACTTTTTAATATAATAACCTTAATTTATTAATCTCAATATTATTCCACAAAAAAAAAATCGCACTCTTGTAACTATAGACATTTATTTATTGAGCACTTTAAATATATAAATAGTATCCATCGATTTAATCACTACAAATAATTCAATCCTCTATTAATGGTTCATAATTAAAGTAGGAATTAATTACTGTTTAACCTCTTTAATTATATCTTGTTTCCTTAAGTACCATTAACTTTACTATTGAAGGTTAATTTATAAATTGGTTTATGAATTTGAGTTCAATAACCTTTCAGTTCCAAAAGCCAACCCTTAAAAGAACCATTATTCAATTCATCTTGGAAAGGTATAGATTCCATATTTGTATATTATGTCCCCAACCATTTACATTAATGAGTTCCCAAAACAAAAGTTTTCACCCTGATCATTCTGACAAACCATAACGAGTGAATTAAAGAACTCGTATGACATAAACAGGAGTTCATAATAACTTTAGGATTAAGATCAATTTGTATATGATCATCTTATTGATATTGTAACGTCTTCCTAATCCAGGACGATTATACTGTGTACTTTAAATTGTGTCAGTCTCGCTAATCCAGTCATTTTGTTAAAAACGTGTAGCTATGGTTAATGTCAAGGGTTAGGGTCAAAAAATTTGGTCAAGGAATTGTTGACTTATATTAAAATAGTTTATACATTCATGGGATCCCAAAATATTACAACCAAACTTTTAAAAAGGTATATATACATAAAAAGTTACATCCGACCGACCTAAGCGGCAAAATTAGAGCTACAACCCTAGTTCCTCTGAGATATCCTCGGTCATAGTGGATGACCAGCCGCGTCTATACACACTGCCACCGAAGCTCTCCAACTCATGGCTGGTCAAGCTTTCCTTTTCCCATACCCGCACCACATAGCACCCTTGAGCTAATGCTCAGCAAGAAAACTTAAGCAAATGCATGAACAGAAAATACAGATTCCCAAATACTTAACTAGCATGTCCAGTAGTAATAACTTACTCATACAGTCATTCAGTTACAAATAAATAGTCATTGGACTAATTTGGGGCCGCTGCCCTAAACAGTTGACCATAGAGTCAACCCCGGGGCCCTATGCCCTAGCTATGTGACCATAAAGTCACCTAGGGCCCTCGCCCTTTGCTCTAAGTAACTAGCCATAGAGCTAGCCAAACACCTTTGGTTTTCCAACGACCTTAGGGTCGGCCAATGTAATAGTACGTTGTTGATTTAGGCCTAAGCCTTTCGACCAGCGCGCAACGCGCTATAGCCGTCCTTAACTAATAAGTCAAGCCCTGTACTAAGTATCCGAATATCAACACAGAAACAGGTATGGATAGGCAGACCCCAACAAGATAAACACGCATACATATTAATCACATAACATCATTAAATAATTGTAATCATAATAATAATCATGCTTATTTAACGGGGCCACGCCTTAATCACGTGAACAATGCAAACAAACATGTAACACTTAAGTGTTATATTATTTCATATAATATAATGTTAGATTAAATAATGTGACAAAATGTGATTTGTCACACCTTGTAACATATTATTGAGAGTCACAAAATTAGACACATGTGTGTGCCCAAATGTGACATATTTTGGAGTTACAAATTTGTAACTCCCAAATATTACCCAATAATGTGTATATTATATGTTACACATTTGAGATTGGATTTCATAAATCCATGATGAAATATGGCTGTTGGAGACAAGTTTTTCACTCCCAATAGGTGTTTAGATGTTACAAAATCATGTGGGAAATGATTTGGGACGTTTTGGAACGTTTTGGAAAAATGACTTTTTTGTGCTAAAAATGGCCTGTGGCCGCGGCCACTGACTTTCAGTGGCAACGGCCTAGGGGATAGAAGCCAGTGGCTGCGACCACTGAAAAGTCCTGGCTGCGGCCAGTGAGGCTGACAGCCTATATGGTTTTTCAGTTTTTTCCAAATTGAACGGTTCTAACATCCCAAATAACTCCTAAATCTCCATTTTAATTCCATAAACATCCAATTAAACATTGGTAACAGCCATGGGGGTTGGTGGAATTTGAAATTCAAAGGGGTATCTCAAACTCTATAAATAGGAGTCTATTGCTCACTTGTAAGACACACCATTTTCCATCCACAAAGCACTTGGCTGGAAAATACACCGTAGATGCTTGATAATTCCAAAGAACTATTTCCTAGAGAGGTCCCTTAGTGCTTAGAGAACAGGGGGAAATAAGCTTTTGGACAAAGGTTTTGAACATTTTTCAAGTTGGTGATCCCACTACTCTACACTTTGGTTGTGTGAGAGTTTGTGTTTTCCATTGATCTTTTCATTCTGTTGCTCTTCTTGTATTATTAGTGTATTGAGTTTGTAATCCTCTTCTCTTATTCCTATTTACATATTTATTGGTATTTTTTATTTTATGGTTTTAGTTCTTATAAGTCTCTTCCTTCTCTTATTTCTATTTACTTGTATTTTGAGTAATTGAGTTGTAATATTTATTTAATCAATTACCTTGTCTATTGTATTTTTGCATGGAGTTGTACATTGGTTTTTCCATATTTCCATTGAGCAATAATATATTTTCTCTAACAATCAAAAGCTTTTGTTCCTTTTTAAATGGAAGGAGAAACCATGGAGATCATATGAGAATCCAACTTTTAAAAGATGGTAAGATAAGGTAATGTTCTTCTTTGGTTTTCTTAGAAGATCTAATGGTTTTCATATAGTGATAGAAATGAGAAGAAGAAAAGTTTATAAATGAGGTTCATTATTTTCTAATCTCCTTTGTTTTTCAAATATAGTGGTTAGATTAGAAGATAATTTAATATCTTGAGTTGTTGTTATATGTGATCAATGTGTAAATAATCTAGTAGATTATTGGGTAATATGCTAGCATATCATAGAATTGTCTTATTTTATGTTAATGAAAAATTATTAGAATGACAATTTTATGAGTTTTATATGACATGCCTATATATTGATTTTATGAATCAATAGAAATGTGAAATCATGTGTATGATATTTGTAATTCATGTTTTCATATTAATAAAGAGCCATATTAGTATGATATTAATCATGTATGTTGACAACAATGTGAAATTATATTTCAAATATTTGTGAGATGATAATATGTTTTATCATATATCATTAGAATGTAATAAGTTACCATTTATTTGGTGAATAAAGTGTATTATTTGGAAATTAAAATTCTCATTAAAAGTGTTGAGCATCTCAATTATGAGATAAGAAAAGATGTAACCCCCTTAGGTTCATCTTTTGATAAGTGTCTTGCCATTGCAAGAAAAATGGATCAAAGTGGATTAAAAAATTGTAGGATGACATATTGACTCAATAGACTTATAGTCTAGAGTGTGGTCAAATGAAATATATTTGAGAATTATTTAGTGACAATAATTCTTAAATATTCAATAAGGAGACATTTCAAAATTGGAGAAGCAATTTTGAATCTTTACACCAACGGTGAATAAAAGAAATTTTATTCATTTTGGTTAAAGATGGTGATATGTTTAAATTAATCTCAATGAGGAAATAATTTCAAACAAAAACATAAGAAATCAAAGTGTTTAAATAAATCAATGAGGGTTTATTTTCTTTGATTTAAAGTGTTTAAAAAATTGACATTTTCATTTTGATTTTGATGAGAAAATCAATAGATGTAAAATTGATGTTTTCAAAAGAATCTCAAAGAGACTCTTAAGAAATACAAAAAAGTTGTTTAAGTGATTTTGAGATTATTTAGACAACTAAAAATGAAAATTTGTGATTATTTGTTGGTGAAATTCTCACATTACATTTGTGTTCACATTTTATTTTGTGAAATATATAAAAGAAAGCAACCAAGTGAAAGTTACTTTCAAATAAGTGTTTCTTGCTTTAGCAAGTAAATAAATCAAGATAAACATTGATGTTTTATCTTGAGAGTTTATCATGTGGCATAGAGGACTGATGATGAACTTTGAGAATCATAAGTCTAGATTTATCTTGGAGGATAAATGACTTAATAGAAATGAAGAGATTTCTATTTTAAAGTGATATTTTATTATCACTATGTGAGAAATGTGAGGGTGATGCTCCAAAGTTAATCAATTTATTTTGTTGTTAATCAATTGATTAATTTGGTCATCCTATCAAATAGATGATTTGGAATTCCACATTCTAAATCACATTGGCTATATGTGTATAGAACGAACAAATCTAGACATGCTTGGTGTCTAGAGTTGTTGTTTTGTAATATTTTGATTCAAGAAGGAATCAATTTAAAACACAAATGAGAATTCTAGAAACAAAATAGGTTTCTAGAATTAATATTCAAATGTTTATCTTGGATATTAAACTATAAAGCAGTGGGGGTGTTGACTATGGTCAAAATCACTATTTTAAAGATGCAACTATTTTAATCAAACTATGGCTAGCAGCACAGTTTGAATAAAATAATGAGAGTGTCTAAGTATGCATACATGAGAAATGAAATGATTCAAATAAAATCATTACTACATCTCAAGAGGTGGGACTTAGACTCCCTAAAAAGATTCACGGTTGATGGTAACCTATCTTAATACTAGTCACCAAATTAGTATTAGGTTCAATAGGTAAAAACAAGTCAATCAAGTGAATAGTAGTAGTACTCAAATTTTGTCTCATCTGAGATATGAGTACTAGTGTCTTACCAAAATGAGGGTTAAAACCGAAAAGTTTTTTAATAGAACTCAGTCTTGAAAAGACAAGTATTTTAGGGTAACAAAATATTGTAAGAGTTCTACCTATATAGACCTAGGGGTGGTGTTGCCCCTCATGAGAATTGGGAGTCATTCTCAAGAAAAGTCTATGAATGGAATGTGCCCATGGCCATTAACGGTGCAAAAGCGAGACATTGAGGTCTCAAGTGAACATAGCAAATGCGTGTGTGTTATCACCGGTTTGTTTATCAAGGAATAGTGGTTCAATGCTTCGACAACCAAAATTTCAACAAACTTTGTGGTAATTACACTAAGGTAAAATTCAAGTCGAAAGACATTTTAGACATTTTACTTTATGCACCAATGCAAAGGTTTCTATAGAGAGTGATTATTTAATCAAGTGGGGGAATATTATATTTTAATATAATGTTTGATTGATTAAATAAGTGTTACAAAAAGTGATTATTTAATCTAGTGGGGGAATGTTATATTATTTCATATAATATAATGTTAGATTAAATAATGTGACAAAATGTGATTTGTCACACCTCGTAACATATTATTGAGAGTCACAAAATTAGACACATGTGTGTGCCCAAATGTGACATATTTTGGAGTTACAAATTTGTAACTCCCAAATATTACCCAATAATGTGTATATTATATGTTACACATTTGAGATTGGATTTCACAAAGCCATGATGAAATATGGCTGTTGGAGACATGTTTTTAACTCCCAATAGGTGTTTGGAGGTTACAAAATCATGTGGGAAAGGATTTGGGACGTTTTGGAAAAATGACTTTTTTGTGCTAAAAATGGTAAGTGGCCGCGGCCAGTGAGGCTAACAGCCTATATGGTTTTTCAGTTATTTCCAAATTGAATGGTTCTAACATCCCAAATAACTCTCAAATCTCCATTTTAATTCCATAAACATCCAATTAAACATTGGTAATAACCATGGGGGTTGGTGGAATTTGAAATTCAAATAGGTATCTCAAACTCTATAAATAGGAGCCTAATGCTCACTTGTACGACACACCATTTTCCACCCACAAAGCACTTGACTGGAAAATACACCATTGAGGCTTGATAATTTCAGAGAGTTATTTCCTAGAGAGATCCTTTAGTGCTTAGAGAATAGGGTGAAATAAGCTTTTGGACAAAGGTTTTGAACCTTGTTGAAGTTGGTGATCCTCACTACTCTACACTTTGGTTGTGTGAGAGTTTGTGTTTTTCATTGATCTTTTCATTATGTTGTTCTTCTTGTATTATTAGTGTATTGAGTTTGTAATCTTCTTCTCTTATTCCTATTTACATATATATTGGTATTTTTTATTTTAGGGTTTTAGTTCTTATAATTCTCTTCCTTCTCTTATTTCTATTTACTTGTATTTTGAGTAATTGAGTTGTAATATTTATTTAATCAATTACATTGTCTATTGTATTGTTGCATAGAGTTGTATATTGGTTTTTCTATATTTCCATTGAGTAATAATATATATTCTCTAACATTAAGCAGGTATAGAATATTTGTAACGCCCTGGATAACTAAGATTATTACACCGTGTGTTTAAAAATAGTGCAGGACTTGCTAATCAAGTCATTTAAATGAAAATGTGATCCTAAAGTCATACACAGGTTAGGTTTAAAAGATTTTTGGTTAAACACAAATAATCTTCATTAAAGTTATGGAATTCTTTAATTGGAGTTGTAAGTATGGTTTACTGAGTATCATAATGATACAAATAATCTAGATTCAGATTATTGATGTGGTAAGACATCTCGGTAAAAGTGCTTTATGTTAGAGAATATATGTTATTGCCTCAATGGAAAAGGTAAGGTAATACAACTCTATGCAAAATATTACAAATAAATAATGATTGATTAAATAAATATTACAACTCAATTGCTCAAAATATAAGTAACTAGAATGATGTAGAAGAAGAAGATTACAAACTCAAAACAATAATAATACAAGTAAATAAGATCAACAAGATCAAAAGAATGAAAATAAAACCAATAAAAAGGGACAAACTCTCACACAACAAAAGTGTAGAGTAGTGGGGATCACTAACTTTAACAAGGTTCAAAACCTTTGTCCAAAAGCTTATTTCCCCCTATTCTCTAAGCACTAAGGGATCTCTCAAGGAAATAGCTCTCTGGAATTATCAAGCCTTAATGGTGTATTTTCCAGCCAAGTGCTTTGTGGATGGAAAATGGTGTGTCTTACAAGTGAGCATTAGGCTCCTATTTATCAAGTTTGAGACACCCCTTTGAATTTCAAATTTCACCAACCCCATGGCTGTTACCAATGTTTAATTGGATGTTTATGGAAGTAAAATGGAGATTTGTGAGTTATTTGGGATTTTAGAATCGTTCAATTTGGCAAAAACTGAAAAATCATATAGGCTGTCAGCTTCACTGGTCGTGCCCAGGACTTTTCAGTGGCCGCGGCCACTGGCTTCTGTCCCCCAGGGCGCGGCCACAGGCCATTTTCAGCACAAAAAAGTCATTTTTCCAAAACGTTCCAAAATGTCCCAAATCTTTTCCCACATGATCTTGTAACCTCCAAACACCTATAGGGAGTTAAAAACATGTCTCCAACAGCCATATTTCATTATGGCTTTATGAAATCCAATCTCAAATGTGTAACATATAATATACACATTATTAGGTAATATTTTGGGAGTTACAAATTTGTTACTGATTTTGTAACTCCAAAATATGTCACATTTGGGCACACACATGTGTCTAATTTTGTGACTCTCAATAATATGTTACAAGGTGTGACAAATCACATTTTGTCACATTATTTAATCTAACATTATATTATATGAAATAATATAACATTCCCCCACTAGATTAAATAATCACTTTTTGTAACACTTATTTAATCAATCAAACATTGTATTAAAATATAATATTCCTCCACTTGATTAAATAATCACTCTCTATAGAAACCTTTGCATTGGTGCATAAAGTAAAATGTCTTTCGACTTGAATTTTACCTTAGTGTAATTATCACAAAGTTTGTTGAAATTTTGGTTGCCGAAGCATTGAACCACTATCCCTTGATAACAAACCGGTGATAACACACACACCTTTGATGTGTTCACTTGAGACCTCAATGTCTCGCTTTTGCACCGTTAATGGCCATGTGCACATTCCATTCATAGACTTTTCTTGAGAATGACTCCCAATTCTCATGAGGGGTGGCACCACCCGTAGGTCTATATAGGTAGAACTCTTACAGTATTTTGTTGCCCTAAAATACTTGTCTTTTCAAGACTGAGTTCTATTAAAAAACCTTTCGATTTTAACCCTCATTTTGGTAACACACTAGTACTCATTTTGGGACAAAATTTGAGTACTACTACTATTCACTTGATTGACTTGTTTTTACCTATTGAACCTAATACTAGTTTGGTGACTAGTATTAAGATAGGTTACCATCAACAGTAAATCTCTTTAGGGAGTCTAAGTCCCACCCCTTGAGATGTAGAAATTATTCCATTTGAATCATTTATTTTCTCATGTATGCATACTTAGACACTCTCATTATTTTATTAAAACTTTGTTGCTAGCCATAGTTTGATTAAAATAGTTACCCCTTTAAAATAGTGATTTTGACCATAGTCAACACCCCCACTATTTTATAGTTTTATATCCAAGATAAACATTTTGAATATTATTTCTAGAAACTCTTTGTTTCTAAAATTCTCCATTATGTTTTAAACTGATTCCTTCTTGAATAAAAATATTACAAACAATGACTTTAGACACCAAACCTGTCTTAGATTTGTCCGTTCTATACACATATAGCCAATGTGATTTAGAATGCAAAATTCCAAATCACTTATTTGATAGAATGACCAAATTAATCAATTATTATCAACAAAATAAATTGATTTAAATTTTGGAGCATCACCCCCACATTTCTCACATAGTGATAATAAAATATCACTTTAAAATAGAAATCTCTTTATTTCTATTAAGTCGTTTATCCTCCAAGATAAATCTAGACCTATGATTAACAAAGTTCATCATGAGTCCTCTAAGTCACATGATAAACTCTCAATAGATCAAGATAAAAACCTCAATGTTTATCTTGATTTATTTACTTGCTAAAGCAAGGCACATTTCTTTCAAAGCAACTTTTACTTAGTTTCTTTCTTCTATGTATTTCACAAAATAAAATGTGAACACAAAAGTACTG
The DNA here is from genome assembly GCF_963169125.1 of Humulus lupulus. NCBI lineage: Eukaryota > Viridiplantae > Streptophyta > Magnoliopsida > Rosales > Cannabaceae > Humulus > Humulus lupulus. The sequence continues at coordinate 275,057,892 of NC_084793.1, forward strand.
TGAGAATTTCTCAAACAAATAATCACAAATTTTTATTTTTTAGTTGTCTAAATAATCTCAAAATCACTTTAAACAACTTTTGTGTATTTCTTAAGAGTCTCTTTGAGATTCTTTTGGAAATATCAATTTGACATCCATTGATTTTCTCATCAAAATCAAAATCAAAATGTCAATTTTTTCTTTTAAACACTTTATATCAAAGAAAATAAACCTTCATTGATTTATTTAAACACTTTGATTTCTTATGTTTTGTTTAAAATTATCTCCTCATTGAGATTTATTTTAACATATCACCATCTTTAACCAAAATGACTAAAGTTCTCTCTTTTATTCACCATTGGTGTAAAGATTCAAAATTGCTTCTCCAATTTTGTAATGTCTCCTCATTGAGATATTCAATATTTAAGAATTATTGTCACTAAATAATTCTCAAATATTTTCTCTTTTGACCATTCTTTAGACTATTAAGTCTATTGAGTCAATATGTCATTCCACAATTTTTGAATCCATTTTGATCCATTTTTCTTGCAATGGCAAGACACAACCATTAAAAGATGTAACCCCCTTAGTTTCATCTTTTCTTATCTCATAAAATGAGATGCTCATCTTTTAAATGAGAAAATTTTAAATTCTCAAATGATTCTTTTATTCACAAATCACATACTAACAATAATATAGGATAAAACCTATTAAAATCTCACAAATTTTATAATTTCACATAGTTGTCAACATACATGACTAATATCATACTAATATGAAAACATGAATTAAAAATATCATACACATATGATTTCATATTTCTATTGATTCACAAAATCAATATATTTATGCATGTCATATAGAACTCCTAAAATTGTCATTCTAATAACTTATCATTATCACATAATAAGCCAATTCTTTAACATGCTAACATATTACCCAATAATCTACTAGATTATTTACACATTGATCACATATCATAAAACTCAAGACATTAAATTATTTTCTAATCTAACCACTAAAAAACAAAGGAGAATAGAAAATAATGAATCTCATTTATAAACTTTTCTTCTTCTCATTTCTATCACTATATGAAAACCATTAGATCTTCTAAGAAAACCTAAGAAGAACATTACCTTATCTTACCATCTTTGGATCCTCACAACATCTCTATGGTGTCTCCTTCCATTGAAAAGGAAACTTAAGCTTTTGATTGTTAGAGAATATATGTTATTGCCTCAATGGAAAATGTAAGATAATACAACTCTATGCAAAATATTACAAATAAATAATGATTGATTAAATAAATATTACAACTCAATTGCTCAAAATACAAGTAACTAGAAAGATGTAGAAGAAGAAGATTACAAACTCAAAACAATCATAATACAAGTAAATAAGATCAACAAGATCAAAAGAATGAAAATAAAACCAATAAAAAGGGACAAACTCTCACACAACCAAAGTGTAGAGTAGTGGGGATCACCAACTTGAACAAGGTTCAAAACCTTTGTCCAAAAGCTTATTTCCCTCTATTCTCTAATCACTAAGGGATCTCTCAAGGAAATAACTCTCTGGAATTATCAAGCCTCAATGGTGTATTTTACAGTCAAGTGCTTTGTGGGTGGAAAATGGTGTGTCGTACAAGTGAGCATTAGGCTCCTATTTATAGAGTTTGAGATACCCCTTTGAATTTCAAATTCCACCAACCCCCATGGCTGTTACCAATGTTTAATTGGATGTTTATGGAATTAAAATGGAGATTTGTGAGTTATTTGGGATTTTAGAACCGTTCAATTTGGAAAAAACTGAAAAATCATATAGGTCGTCAGCCTCACTGGCCGCGGCCACTGGCTTCTGTCCCCCAGGGCGCGGCCACAGGCCATTTTCAGCACAAAAAAATCATTTTTCCAAAACGTCCCAAATCATTTCCCACATGATTTTGTAATCTCCAAACAACTATTGGGAATTAAAAACATGTCTCCAACAGCCATATTTCATTATGGCTTTATGAAATCCAATCTCAAATGTGTAACATATAATATACACATTATTGGGTAATATTTTGGGAGTTACAAATTTGTGACTAATTTTGTAACTCCAAAATATGTCACATTTGGGCACACACATGTGTCTAATTTTGTGACTCTCAATAATATGTTACAAGGTGTGACAAATCACATTTGTGTGACAAATCATATTTTGTCACATTATTTAATCTAACATTATAGTATATGAAATAATATAATATGATTATATATGACATGGACAGATATGAATTAAAGTCTTTATCCAAAAATTATTTAACAATAAAGACTTGTAATTCATATCATAGCTGATGATCATTTATAGATCAACCTAAATCCTAAGTGTTCATGAAGCATCGAGTTCAACATTTATTGTTTATTTATTTAAATAATTATTTTCATGTGATTGATAACATGTTCATGCATTTTATGCCATACATAAAAACACAAACAGTCATAATCATGCATCTCATTAGTAAAAACATTATTATTAGGATTGTCCTATATGTTTATATGAATTGTTTTGCGAAATCAATTGCATGTAAATTACTTAGTTTTATTTTTGAAAACTTGGTAAAATATCACACCAATTTTTATGTCTTTATGACTTAATTTCTTTAAACCAACTTTATTTTTAAAAAAAAAATTTAGTAAAGTTTAGATGAACATAATTGGTAATTTAAAATTGGATATGGACCTAGAAACTCGCTTTTTTTTCCAATTTAATTATGTTCATAAGGTTTAAAGATATTAATAGCGCATCGCGATGGCTTTGTTTTCGTCCTCCTAAGGAAGGTGTCTAGACATATCAATAGCAAGGTTATATTTCTTACAAAGATAGGAACTAATGATGTATTTTAGGTTTGACCGACCCTAAGGCGGCATGTCCTAAGTTAAGTCATAAACTCCGAAATAATGGGTTACACTCACAAAGTTATGATTAAGCTTTTGTAGTGGATAATCATAACTTGACCAAACTAAGCGGTACTTTAATGTTTAAAAGAGAAAATAAAGAGTTATTTTAAGTTTTAAACAATAAAGATAAGAATGTCTTATAAATTCTCTAAAATTAATTTGACCGACCCTAAGGCGGCACTTTAATTGTTCGAAAATTTTATCGTGGAAATTAATCTTTATTTTATCTGTTTTAATTTTGCTCATGCATCACATTTAATTTCCGAAACTTTGATATTTATTTTTCTAAATATAATAATAATATTTGTATTTTTTATTTTATTCAGAATATGTCTATCTCTGGAAATCCCATCACTACTTTGATCGCACAAGAAAAATTAACTGGTGATAACTTCATAAAGTGGAAATCAAATATGAATTTGTTGTTGGTCAGCAAAAACCACAAGTTTGTCCTAAATGAGGAATGTCCTGAAGAACCTGGCGCCAATGCCCCGAAACATGTTTGGGACAAATTTTATGCATGGATTCAATCCAATAACAAAGCTAAGTGCTATACGCTTGTAAGCATGAGTGATGTCTTATGAACAAAGCATGAATCCATGGAAACTGCTTTTGAGATACTAGAATCTCTTAAGGAAATGTTTGGGCGCCCATCTGACCAAAGTCGTCATGAGGCTACTAGAACCTACATGAATGCTAAGATGAAGAAAGGTCAATCTGTGCGTGAGCATGTTTTGAACATGATCAGTGTACTTCATGAAGCTGAGACGCATGGAGCAGTCATGGATGAAAAGACACAAGTAAGCATTATACTTGAGTCTTTAACTCCTGCATTTTCTACATTCACAATAAATTATGTCATGAACAAATTGGAATTTAACATGACACAATTGCTGAATGAATTACAAACTTTTGAGTCTTTGAATAAGACCATCTCAAGTCAGGCTGAAGCAAAACCATTTTCTTCTAAGAAGAAAAGGAAAAGCAATAACAATGACTGCAAACCTAAAAAGGACAATCCGAAAAAGGCAAAGAAGTCATCCAAGGCACCCAAGAACAAAAAGAATAATGACCCCAAACAAAAGGCACCCAAAGGAAAGTGTTTCCATTGTAATGTCGATGGTCATTGGAAGAGAAACTGTCCAAAGTATCTCGCCAAGCTAAAAGAGAAAAAGAAAGGTAAATTAGATTTACTTGTACTCGAAGCTTATATGGTGGAACAAGATAAATTATCATGCATAGTTGATTCTGGTTCCACTAACCATGTTTGTTGTAACGACCCAACTATTCTAGACTTTGGACCATTAATGACTACTATACTAATCTTAAGAAAACGTACATATGAAATAACCATAACTTTATTTAAAAACTGTAAAGTAAATGTTAAATACATAAAAATTCATTTAGGATATGGGATCCCATTGTTTTGAAAACAAAACATAACTTAAATAAATTGGTTACAAAATTAAGTGCGGAAAAATAATACATAGAAATCATAACTAAAAGACTTAAGAACTTCATCCTCGAATCGAACGCGCAATCCACCGATTCCATCCTGCCTCAATACACATCCTCAAGGTGCCAAGAATCTTTCCGCCGCCATAACTATTTTCCTGCACATATAAACATAAAGGAATGAGCCTAATGCCCAGCAAGGAAAAACTACTAACCACATAAACATACACATAAAATCATATCATAACATATGCTAAAAACATATCATAACATATACTATATAAGACTATACTAATAATGGCCATTATGACATGTGATAAACCATCTACGTCCCATGTCTAATATTTGAGGTAGGTTAGATCACATGTAGTGTATGATAACCCATCTACGTCCCCTGTCTAATATTTGAGGTAGGGTAAATCATAACATAGCATATAAAAACATAAACTTATCATAACACATTAAACATAACATAACATAACATATCATACAAACATACAAGATCTAGCCTATTTTCCTTACCAAAATACCGGGATGATGAGAATAAGGTTAGGATTTTGGAACACTCCTAAAAACCATTAATAGAGATGTGAGTTTTCTAAAAGAAAGAGATGAAGAGGAATGAACTAAACCATCGAGAAGATACTTACCAACAAGAAATCTCAAGTTCGAAGAACTTAGATGCCTAACCAAGAATAGAGAAAATTGTGTTAGGAATTGAGTAGAAAAAACTATAAGAACTAATGAAACAATACAGAAAAGGAACTAAGAATAGGAATACCTTTGAAATTGCTATGACCGAACTACACCTCGAAACCGAAATACACTCTATGAACCTTATTTCCCAAGTGTCTAATAAGCTTAGAATGACAAAGCTTATAACCCGAACCCAAGTGTTTATCACTCTATAGTCTCACTAGCACCTAGAAGGCTCTGATCAATGCTTGAAGAATGAATGAAAATGCTTGGTGCTAGGTCCTATTTATAGAGTTCTAGGAATAAAAATCTTCTAATTATATTCCAAATTTAAATTTAAATTTAAAATAGAATCCTAAGGAATAAAAATCTTCTAATTATAATCCAAATTTAAATTTAAATTTAAAATAGAATCCTAACTTCTAACTTTCTAAATTCCGTAACTCTAAACTAACCTACAGTAAAATCAACATATCTGGAGCTGTAGGACTCCGATTTAGAATATCTTTATACCGTTAGAAAGCTAATTAAATTATCTACAACTTTTTAGATATAATATTTTTCGAAATTCATAACATAACTGGGTCAAAAATAGGTCAGAAGTTACAGTACCCTAAAGTTACGAAAAATCTATTTAATTATCTAAATAACAACTTAATCCACAAATAAATAAAATTGTGAGTCTAAATATCTAAATAAATATGATGCTCCTAATAGATTCTGGTGAAGACTAAGTCTTATATTTCCCTTATTAAAATAATGATGCCTTAATAATCATGCATATGACAAGTGTCATAATCCTATTGGCTCTATCTAAACCTTAGGTTATAATAATCATCATATTAATAACCAACAATATTAATCAAATCTTATGTTATAATTAATATTCTTAAACTATAGGTTAAACTTATAAAATCCATAACTATTGCTAGGAGTTTCCAACTAAATCCCGGCTTGAACCAAAATTGTAGAGTCCAAGAACTTTACTTAGCTAAGATAGATAGTAGTATGATAGTATTTATAGCATTATCTTTGTTACTTTGGATTTTTGGTTCAGACCGGGAGTTATTTGGACACTCATAGTAGTACTTATAGATTTTCGAAGTTTAACCTATAGTTTAAGAATATTAAGTATAACCTAAGGTTTGATTAATGTGACTGATATTAAGGATTATATTATTATATTATAAGGTTTAGACATCAACCAATAGGATTTTAAGCACATGTTTTGAATGGTAATTAAGGATTAAGATTTTTGAGGATTAAATATAATAAGGAGTAAAGTTTGAATGTTATAGGGTCAGTCAGCAGCTTTGAGTACGTTGAGGGCTTAGTCAAGGCTGTTTACTCCATTCAAACTTAGCTAAAAATGTGTAATTTCGTGTTTAAATATTCAGCGTGTGCCGATATATCGCAGCTATAGGGGGCGATATGTCGCAGCACGTAGATACGGAAAACACGAAACGATGCACGGTCGCCTCGGGCATACTGGCCCAGGCGATATATCGCCTACAGGGGCGATATATCGCCTCCTTCAGCATGGATTCAAACTCTTTTGAATTCCTTTCCCTTCAGCCATTCAAACTCCTTCAACAGTCCAGCATCTTCTGAACGAGTCTTCAGCCTCTGCTGAACGATTATTCAAATGATTTTCACCTAAAAAGCCATTATTTTTATTCAAGTAAAATCAAGATATTTTCATTCCCAAACTCTATAAATAGGACCTAGTACCCAGCCATTATTCACCATTTGCTCTAAGTTCAGAGGCTGCTAGTGTTAAGTGAGTGTGAGAGTGTAAACACTTGGTTTGGGGAAAAACTATAAGCTTAAACATCATAAGCTTATCAAACACTTTGGGAAGTGAGTTCTATAGTATTTCGGTGAAGGTTAGAGTGATCTTGCAATCTTTGAGGTAAACCCAAAACTCTAGTTCCTTTCTGTATTTTATGTTATTTCTTTTCTCAAAACCTTCTACTCAGTCCCCTAACCTTATTCTTATTTTGGTTAGGGAATCCAAGCTCTTAAGCATATAAGTTGGTAAGTATGTTTTTATGGTTTAGTCTTTCCATCTCTTTCATTTCATCTCCTTTCTTTAGACTCACTCTTTCTTATGGTTTTAGGAGTGTTCCAAAAGTCTCAACTCAGTCCATAATCCCGGTAACTTTGGTAAGGAAAATAGGCTAGAATTAATATGTTATATGTTATCTATATGTTTATGTTATTAAAAGTGTTATGATATGTATATGTGTATGTAGGCTTGGGCATATGACCCATATGACTAACAAGACCCCAAATGGGTTATGGGCATATGACCTACTTAGCTAGTAGGACCCCATTAACCCCATGGGCATATGCTTGTTTAGTCTATGGGACCCCAAGTAATAATGGCCATTATAATAAGTGTATTATGTGTTATGATATGTCTTTACGTTATTATGACATTATGTTTATGTTTATGACTATGTGTTAGATTTTCCTTGCTGGGCATTAGGCTCATTCCTTTCTGTTTATGTGCAGGAAATAAGCTTTAGAGGCGGAAAGATTCGTGACGCTTAGAGGATGTGTATCGATGGTGAATGGAGTCAAGGGGCCGAGCGTTATTCGATTCGAGGATGTAGTCTTGTTTATGTTTTTATGGTTTTAGAAGTATTTTCCGCATTTTCTATGTAACCCTTTTTAGTTTTTAAGTTATTTTTGTTTTAAAGACAATGGGTACCCATATCCTACTTATTTTATGAAAGTAACCTTTGTTTCCACAAGTTTCAATAAAATTATGGTATTTCCGCAAAAATGTAAGTGTTATGTATAGATTCGTTAATGGTCCAAATAGTCTAGATTAGTGGGTCGTTACAGTTGGTATCAGAGCCTTGGTTCCTTCGCATGAAGTTCTCCTCGATACACATGCTCAAAGCTCCGAATCGGACCGCCAAGTAAGTGTTTAAGTTACAAGTTACAAGTTACTTTGTCTATGTGTATAGCTAACGACTTTAGTGTTTATGTTTCAGTTAAGAATGAATGGAGCTTTAAGCAATGAGGATATCCGAGCCATTAAGGCTTTAAAAAGAATAAGGGAGCCAAGAAACACCATAGGAGCACTAGAAAAGATCACTCAAAGATTGATTTTGTTCCACAAAAAGATAGGTCACCTTCAAGAGTCTAAGCAAATCATGATGAGAGCTGCAGAACAATATGTCCTAGTAATTAGGCTTTTAAAAGATTTTCCGTCAGCAATTTTAACTTTAGAAGAAATATGGGAGAATATAAATAATGACGATGACTTACAAGCAGCCCTAAGATATTATTCTCTCATACTTAAGTTCACCTATGATTTAGAGTTTCAATTCACTAATGAGCAACAACATAGGATCTTCTTAAATCTTCCCCGAGGAAATTTTGAGGCTCAAGACAATGATGATTATAAGGAGATAGATAATGATATGCTAGATGAAGGATCGGATGTAGAAGATCCCGATTTTTAAGAATAGCTAGTTTTTTCAATGTTTGTTTTGTTTATTTCTTTATTTTATGATTGTAATAAGTGAAAATTATTTTTTTTCCAAATTAAGTTCATGTTATTTTATTTTCATGTATGAGTTTGATTTTTTTCGCAATCATAATGAGTAATAAATAAAATGAATAATGACTAAGTTCAGTGAAGGTGGATACAAATCAATGAACCAAGTTTCCTTATTGAGAGTTAGGGGGCCTTAGTAGTGGGAACGATTTTACTGATCCCAGCCCTCCCTCAATATGGTTAACTTTGGAACAAAGATAAGTTTCGAGCCTGAGAATTAAGTCATATAGGATGATTAGAAACACACTTAGAAAATAAAGATGACTTGTTTTTCTAAATATAGAAACCCACTCTAATAATAAATAAAGACCTATATAATTTTTCATAAGAAGTCATAATAAATAGGTCCGAGATATGTTTGTTTTAGAATAAGTTTTTGCCTTAGAGCCTATTAGGGTAAGTTCTAACAAGTTCTCGACTGTTAGAACTTTTGGTGAAGATGTCGCTCCGAAGATCTGCACGCACCAACGGAAACGCCTCCAACGTTGTTCCAACGACCAATGATGCCCTCCAGTTCGCAGAAGAGGAGTGCGTGCTACTACTAGCCGCAACGCGCCGACACCGCCATCTGACAACACCGCGGAAATCGCTAGACGGCAACAACAAGTCGAGGAACTCTTGCCGCAACAACGTCAACAGGCGCAGCCTCAGCCTCAGCCTCCGCCGCAACCGCAGCCGTAGCTACAACAAATGGCCCTAGCACCCCAACAAGTTAGTCCATATGGGGGATGCCCAGTGACGAACTACGCGCCACATCCAGTACCGAATATGGAGTCAGTGTATGAAAGGTTCCGCAAGCAGCACGCTCCAAACTTCGAAGGGACTATAGACCCCTTTGAGGCAGAAGAGTGGCTAAGGAATGTGAAGCCAATTCTTACGCACATGAACCTCAGTAATACGGACCGCATATCCTGCGTCTCGTCATTACTCAGGAAGGATGCCAGAATATGGTGGGACTTAGTTCAGCAGACTAACGATGTCACCACCATGATATGGACAAGATTTGTGGAGCCGTTCCACAAGAAGTATTACACCTCGGCATTCATCGCTAATGGTAGAAGAATATGCTCGTCAGTTCATCAGATTAGTCAAATTTGCACCAGAGTTGGTCCCAACCGACTTGATGAGGTTGACCAAGTCCGTCAGAGGACTTAGACCAAAGATGGAATTAGGGGTTAAGTTAGCAAACCTGGGAACCACTACCTATGCCAATGTTCTAGAAACGGCAATCGAAGTAGAAAGGTTTCTGATGAATGTTAGTGAGGAGAAGAAGGATTAAACGATGGTTCCAGACCAAAGTCTTTGCATTGACCCAAGGAGGAACCCATGCTAGTAACAAGGATTTACAGGTCAGATCCTATCCTCGATAGTATATGTTCTAGTATCACTTGATTGGTAGCTGTATACTCGTAGATCTCGTTAGGAATGATAGAAAAACTAGACAAACCTAGTGAAAGATTTAGAACTAGGTTTGTGACCGAGTTGCCTTCGGGCAAAGTAGTTCTATCATCACGAATAGTACGAGGCGTACCGATCAAGATTGAGGACATAGAACTAGAAGGAGACCTGATAGAGCTAGTGATCAAGGACTTCGACGTAATACTAGGCATGGATTGGCTAGCACGGCATGGCGCAACGATCGACTGCAGACGCAAAAAGGTGATGTTCGAGACTCCTGACGGCCAGAAACTGTGCTTCATGGGACAAGCTTCAGGACTACGCACCCCGTTAGTGTCATCTCTCAAAGCTCAACAAAGGATAGAGAAAGGATGGCAAGCGTTCTTAGCCAGTAGCACGAACGTGGAAAGGGAGACGCCACTTAAGGATGGAGATGTTCGAGTTATACCAGAATTTCCAGAGGTATTTTCCCGATGACTTGCCAGGATTGCCGCCAAAGCGAGAAATAGACTTCACGATAGAATTAGTACCGGGCACCGAGCCTATCTCTAAGGCACCATACCGGATGGCACCTACGGAACTCAAGGAGTTAAAGACACAGCTACAAGAACTCCTAGACTTGGGTTTCATTAGGCCAAGCCATTCACCATGGGGAGCTCCGGTACTATTCATGAAGAAGAAGGATGAAAGTATGCGCATGTGCATAGACTACAGTGAGCTGAATAAAGTAACAATTAAGAACAAATACCCGCTACCTCGGATTGATGATTTGTTTGATCAACTCCGAGGCGCGACTGTATTCTCTAAGATCGATTTACGGTCCGGGTATCATCAGCTCAAGGTAAAGGGAGAAGATATTCCTAAGATAGCCTTTAGGACTCGTTATGGACATTACGAGTTGGTTATGTCTTTTGGTCTTGCTAACGCACCAGCCGCGTTTATGGACTTAATGAATAGGGTCTTCGAAGACTACTTGGATAAATTCGTCGTTGTGTTCATCGACGACATTTTAATTTACTCCAAGGATGAAGTGGAGCACGAGGAACACTTGAGGATGATTTTGACGCGATTGAAGGAGCATCAACTCTACGCGAAGTTCAAGAAATGCGAGTTTTGGCTCTCACAAGTGGCGTTCCTCGGGCACATCTTATCGAAAGACGGAGTTGCAGTAGATCCATCGAAGGTAGAGGCCGTGAAGGATTGGCCTAGACCAAAGAATGCGTCAGAAGTAAGAAGCTTCTTAGGGCTAGCAGGTTACTATAGAAAGTTGTAGAGGGCTTTTTCTAAGATAGCCACTCCACACACCAACCTAACCCGGAAGCAACAAAAGTTTAACTGGAACGATAAGTGTGAGGAAAGCTTCCAGTTGCTTAAGCATAAGCTTTGCTCAACACCAGTACTTAGTGTCCCAACACCCAACGATAAGTTCGTTGTCTTCTGTGATGCATCAAAGTTAGGATTGGGATGCGTACTGATGAAAAATGACAAGGTGATAGCCTACGCCTCACGTCAGTTAAAGGAGTATGAACAACGCTATCCAACTCACGACATGGAGTTGACAGCGGTGGTCTTTGCGTTAAAAATCTGGCGCCATTATCCTTACGGAGAACGGTGTGAGATTTATACGGACCACAGGAGTTTAAAGTACTTCTTTACTCAAAGGGAGCTTAACTTGAGGCAGCGCCGGTGGTTGGAATTAGTAAAGGATTACGACTGCGAAATCCTATACCACCCGGGAAAGGCAAATGTAGTTGCCGATGCACTCAGCCGGAAAAGCTATGGGAACTTAGCAGCCTTATCCAGAATAGAAAAGCCGCTACAGCAGGAGCTTATCAGTGCCGGAATAGAAGTGGTTGTAGGCAAGCTGGCTAACTTGTCTATCCAATCGAATCTGCTAGAGGACATACGGATTGGTCAGAGACATGATAGCACACTAGCAACACACACGGATGCAGTCAGAGAAGGCAAGACTACAGATTTCTCAATATCCAGTCAAGGTTTATTGAGATATAAGGATTGGGTATGCGTGCCAGACGATCAAAGTATTAAGAAGACGATCCTAGAAGAAGCGCATAGCACCCCATACTCGGTTCATCCAGGGTCTACCAAGATGACTCATGACATCAAGGCAGTCTATTGGTGGCCAGGGATGAAGAAGGACATAGCGGAGTATGTGTCTAAGTGTCTGGTATGCCAGCAAGTGAAAGCAGAGCATCAGCGCCCTGCAAGATTATTGCAACCGCCTAGCATACCGGAATGGAAGTTGGACGATATAGCCATGGACTTCGTGACGGGTCTGCCAAGGACGAATAAGTAGCATGATTCTGCTTGGATAGTCATAGATAGACTAACCAAGTCGGCTCATTTTCTGCCTGTTAAGACTTCTTATACGGCAGACCAATATGCAGACATCTACATCCAAGAGATTGTACGATTGCATGGAATCCCCAAGACGATAATGTCAGATAGAGGATCAGTATTTACGTCAAAATTTTGGAGAAACTTACAGATAGATATGGGTACTAAGTTAAGCCTTAGTACAACTTTCCATCCTCAGACAGATGGGCAGTTTAAGCGTACGATTCAGATCTTAGAGGTATGCTACGCGCGTGTATACTTGATTTCGAAGGATCGTGGAACAAGTACTTACCGCTGATCGAGTTCTCGTACAACAACAGCTACCAGTCAACGATCGGAACGGCATCTTATGAGTTGCTATATGGACGAAGGTACCGATCACCGTTGCACTAGGACGAGGTAGGAGAAAGGCAGCTTCTAAGGCCCGAAGCTGTTAGACAAGCTCAAGAAGCAGTAACGCTTATTAGACAGCGTATGCTGGCTGCTCAAAGCCGTCAGAAAAGATATGCGGATACCAAGCGACGTGATGTGGAATTCCAAGTTGGAGATCAAGATATCTCCTATGAAAAGTGTCAAGCGGTTCGGAAAGAAAGGCAAGCTTAGTCCCCGATTCTTAGGTCCTTTTAGATATTGGACAAAATGGGAACAGTTGCGTATAGACTAGCCCTACCGCCAGCATTAGCCGATAGTCACAACGTCTTCCACATCTCGATGTTACGCAAATATGTGTCAGACCCATCTCACGTCCTCAAGTACGATACGATAGCGCTCCAGAAAGACTTAAGTTACGAGGAACGACCGGTTAGCATCCTAGATAGAGGGATGAAGTAGTTACGGTCTAAGAGCTTTCCTATAGTCAAAGTCCTATGGAGCAATAGTTTTGAATGCGAGGCAATGTGGGAGTTGGAGGAGGACATGCAAGGCCGGTATCCGGAGTTATGTGATAAGTAAATTTCGAGGACGAAATTCTTTTTAGTAGGGGAGAATTGTAGAGTCCAAGAACTTTACTTAGCTAAGATAGATAGTAGTATGATAGTATTTATAGCATTATCTTTGTTACTTTGGATTTTTGGTTCAGACCGGGAGTTATTTGGACACTCATAGTAGTACTTATAGATTTTCGAAGTTTAACCTATAGTTTAAGAATATTAAGTATAACCTAAGGTTTGATTAATGTGACTGATATTAAGGATTATATTATTATATTATAAGGTTTAGACATCAACCAATAGGATTTTAAGCACATGTTTTGAATGGTAATTAAGGATTAAGATTTTTGAGGATTAAATATAATAAGGAGTAAAGTTTGAATGTTATAGGGTCAGTCAGCAGCTTTGAGTACGTTGAGGGCTTAGTCAAGGCTGTTTACTCCATTCAAACTTAGCTAAAAATGTGTAATTTCGTGTTTAAATATTCAGCGTGTGCCGATATATCGCAGCTATAGGGGGCGATATGTCGCAGCACGTAGATACGGAAAACACGAAACGATGCACGGTCGCCTCGGGCATACTGGCCCAGGCGATATATCGCCTACAGGGGCGATATATCGCCTCCTTCAGCATGGATTCAAACTCTTTTGAATTCCTTTCCCTTCAGCCATTCAAACTCCTTCAACAGTCCAGCATCTTCTGAACGAGTCTTCAGCCTCTGCTGAACGATTATTCAAATGATTTTCACCTAAAAAGCCATTATTTTTATTCAAGTAAAATCAAGATATTTTCATTCCCAAACTCTATAAATAGGACCTAGTACCCAGCCATTATTCACCATTTGCTCTAAGTTCAGAGGCTGCTAGTGTTAAGTGAGTGTGAGAGTGTAAACACTTGGTTTGGGGAAAAACTATAAGCTTAAACATCATAAGCTTATCAAACACTTTGGGAAGTGAGTTCTATAGTATTTCGGTGAAGGTTAGAGTGATCTTGCAATCTTTGAGGTAAACCCAAAACTCTAGTTCCTTTCTGTATTTTATGTTATTTCTTTTCTCAAAACCTTCTACTCAGTCCCCTAACCTTATTCTTATTTTGGTTAGGGAATCCAAGCTCTTAAGCATATAAGTTGGTAAGTATGTTTTTATGGTTTAGTCTTTCCATCTCTTTCATTTCATCTCCTTTCTTTAGACTCACTCTTTCTTATGGTTTTAGGAGTGTTCCAAAAGTCTCAACTCAGTCCATAATCCCGGTAACTTTGGTAAGGAAAATAGGCTAGAATTAATATGTTATATGTTATCTATATGTTTATGTTATTAAAAGTGTTATGATATGTATATGTGTATGTAGGCTTGGGCATATGACCCATATGACTAACAAGACCCCAAATGGGTTATGGGCATATGACCTACTTAGCTAGTAGGACCCCATTAACCCCATGGGCATATGCTTGTTTAGTCTATGGGACCCCAAGTAATAATGGCCATTATAATAAGTGTATTATGTGTTATGATATGTCTTTACGTTATTATGACATTATGTTTATGTTTATGACTATGTGTTAGATTTTCCTTGCTGGGCATTAGGCTCATTCCTTTCTGTTTATGTGCAGGAAATAAGCTTTAGAGGCGGAAAGATTCGTGACGCTTAGAGGATGTGTATCGATGGTGAATGGAGTCAAGGGGCCGAGCGTTATTCGATTTGAGGATGTAGTCTTGTTTATGTTTTTATGGTTTTAGAAGTATTTTCCGCATTTTCTATGTAACCCTTTTTAGTTTTTAAGTTATTTTTGTTTTAAAGACAATGGGTACCCATATCCTACTTATTTTATGAAAGTAACCTTTGTTTCCACAAGTTTCAATAAAATTATGGTATTTCCGCAAAAATGTAAGTGTTATGTATAGATTCGTTAATGGTCCAAATAGTCTAGATTAGTGGGTCGTTACAAAAATCCACAATAATAAACATACTATAACTACTACTAGCTATTACTATTACTACTATTATCTAACTAGTTAAGTAAAGTTCTTGGACTCTACATTTGTTCTTGTTTGCAGATGCTTGAGTTCGCAAAGCATTTGGAGCAAGGAGAGATGACTATGAGAATGGGAAGTGGAGCGCTTATTTCAGCTAAAGTATGTGGAACAGTCCGTTTAAATTTTAAGAACAATTTTCTAGTTTTGAATAATGTTCTATTTATTCCTGAAATTACTAGAAACATTATTTCTTTATCTTTGTTACATGAACACAAATTTGGCATTTCTTTTAATAATAATATGATTTTTATTTCAAGGAATGGGAACAATATTTGTCATGCAAAACAAACGGACGAACTGTACATGCTTAATCCAATAGAAAAATCGCTCAATAATTCTGAATTATTTAAAGTAGCTATTCCACAAAGTAACAAAAGACAAAAGGTTTCTAAAGAAAATGACACGTATCTATGGCACTTAAGATTAGGTCATATTAGTCTAGATAGGATAAACCGGTTAACTAAAGATGGACCTTTAAGGGAACTAACAGTTGGAACCCTACCGATTTGTGAATCCTGTTTAGAAGAAAAATTGACTAAACGACCTTTCACTTCGAAGGGAAATAGAGCCAAAAAACCACTAGAGCTTATACATAGTGATGTATGTGGTCCAATTAACATTCAAGCTCGAGGTGGTTATGAATATTTTGTCACATTTACTAACGAATATTCTAGATACGGTCATGTTTACCTAATGCTTAAGAAGTCAGAAACTTTTGATAGGTTTAAAGACTTCCAAGCCTTAGCTGAGAAGCAATTAGGTAAATCTTTAAAAACACTCTGATCTGATTGTGGTGGTGAATATTTGGATTCTGAATTCAAAGATTTCTTGCTGGAGCATGGAATTCTATCCCAACTCATAGCACCTGGAATACCACAACAGAACGGAGTTTCAGAGAGAAGAAACTGGACCCTGTTGGACATGGTCAGGTCTATGTTAAGCTACTCTTCACTTCCCTTATCGTTTTGGGGATATGCACTTCAAACAGATAATTACATTTTGAATGTAGTTCTGTCCAAAGCTGTGACAAAGACACCACTAGAACTATGGAATGGAAATAAACCTAGTTTACGACATTTCTGTATTTGGGGTTGTCCTGCTCGTGTGCTAAGACCTAAATCTGGAAAACTGGATTCAAGGTCTGAAGTGTGTATATTTGTGGGCTATGCTCCAGAAACAAGAGGTGGATCTTTCTATAGTCCAAGTGATCAAAAGGTATTTGTTTCGACGAATGCAACCTTTTTAGAACACGACTATATGAATGATTTTAAACCTCGGAGAAAAGTAGTTTTAGAGGAACTAATGGCAGATAAAATTTCATCTCCATCTTCTTCATCAGTTAATGATAAAACTGTTGGTTTTTATTGATCAAATCAGAGATTATGCGCAGCGGAACAACAATCAAATTGTCAGATTAATCCCATAAGATTTCTAGATCTACTTCTTCACACTCATATATATATTGAATCAAGGACAAGAATAGAAAAATTACCTCAGGTCCTTCCTTGCTGCTATCTTTTCGTATGGCTGAATCCTTGAGATCTCACACCAAGATCTTCCAAAATGTTCTCAGGCACACAAAGAACGAGTGTGGGCTCGCTATACAAATAATAGGCAATAACTATTTATCAGATGTTCTCAACACATGAGATCTGATAAAGTTTGGACCTAGGTTTTGTGAAGAACAACGACCTTTGTTTTTGTCACTGTTCTCTTTTCTCTGAGAGAATCCTGGATATTTTTCTATCCCTGAAAAATTACATTCTGTGAAAACTGATATCCAATATATTAAAATATTTGTTATTTTAAACAAATTTAAAATAACTGATCAGTTATCAGATTTTTGTTTAAATAATAATATTTTAATCATATTAAAATATCTCATTATTTATTTAATATTTAAATAACTAAAATTGTGGAATCAAGAGACTAAGTCCATCTCTTATGCGTGTAGCACAGTGCATGTGCACTGTGCCACACGTGAACCACATGCCTGTGCAGGCATGTGATTTTTCCCAATTTTTATTATTATTTAAATACCAAAAATCCCAAAAATAAATTAATTCAAAATTAATTATATTTTTGTTAAATCAAATAATTAATTAATTAATTACACATAATTAAACAATAATTATGTTTGATGCATAGAAAAATATTTTACTTATCACATAAGTCCTTTTTGCCCATTTTTTGTATTTGCCTTTGACAGTGATTGTTTGAGCCATTTTGGGGACCATGGACCTATAACATTAAGCTCCAATAAATTGAAACTAAATAATTAAACTCTTTAATTATAATAGTTAATTTATTAATTCTGATATTACTCCACTATAAATTCATAATTGCACTCTTTATGTTATAGATATACTTTTACAGAAATCTTTTTCTTAAGTCGTCCATTGATATAACCATCTTACAATAGTTCAACCCTCTAATTAATTAGTTCATAAATTAGAATGAGAGAATATTTAACCTTTCTAATTTACTTCTTATTCCTTAAGTACCATTAATTCACTAGTGAATAATTAATCTATAATCTAATTATAGATTTGAGCTCAAAATCATTCAGTTCCAGAATTAACCCTTAAGGGAACTAATATACGATTCGTTAGGAAATATTAGATTCCATATTGTTGATACATGTTCCCAGCCATCCATGATATTAAATCTCTAAAACAAAAGTCACTAGCCTCATTCTTTGAAGAGACCTTAACGAATGAATCAAAAGATTTAATAAACATGAACAGGAGCTCATGAACACTCAGGATTTAGGTTGATCTATAAATGATCATCAGTTATGATATGAATTACAATTCTTTATTGTTAAATTGTTTTTGGATAAAGACTTTAATTCATATCGGTCCATGTCATTTATAATCATATTATATAAAGCACCTTTACCGAGATGTCTTACCACATCAATAATCCGAATCTAGATTATTTGTATCATTATGATACTCATTAAATCGTACTTACAACTCCAATTAAAGAATTCCATAACTTTAATTTGTCGTTGTTGACTATTTTTATTCATTCATGTGATCTTAATTCTCTCGTACTAATACAAGATCACATCCTCAATAATGAATATGGAATTTTTCTGATATTTACAAAATTATTCAAATAATAATTTAACAATCTAAATATGACAATAATAATGAACCATTGTATTTATTTATTCACAGAAAAAACAAATGTCTTTACATGATTTTAGGACACACTCCTAACAAAAACAACCAAAGAAACCACAATTTCTGAAAAGGAAAAACCAGTGCAACATCGTAGTGGGAGGATTATGAGACAACCTATTTGCTACGAACATGAGGTACACGTTCTTGTATCAGATACTGAAAAGAACGATCCATTGGATTTTAAAGAAGCAATGGAAGACCTTGATGTTGATAAGTGGCAAGATGCCATGAATCAAGAAATGGAATCAATGTATTCCAATTCAGTCTGGGAACTTGTAGATCTGCCTGACAATGTTAATGCCATTGGATGTAAATGGATCTACAAGAAGAAAAGGGGTGCAGATGGAATGGTGGAGACCTATAAAGCAAGGCTTGTGGCCAAATGCTACACACAGAGAGAGGGTGTGGACTATGAAGAAACATTTTCTCCTGTGGCCATGCTTAAGTCCATTCGCATACTTTTATCCATAGCTTCCATCTATGATTACGAGATATGGCAAATGGACGTCAAGATAGCCTTTCTGAATGGCCACCTTGGTGAAACCATTTATATGGAACAACCAGAAGGGTTTATTAAGAAGGATTAAGATCAAAAGGTATGCAAGTTGTTGAAATCCATATATGGATTGAAACAAGCATCAAGATCTTGGAACTTACCATTTGATGAAACTATTAAAACATATGGTTTCAAACAAAATGTTGACGAAGCATGTGTTTATAAATACATCGAAGGGAAAGTTCTTAGTTTTTTATGTTGATGATATCCTACTCATTGGGAATGATGTCAAGACATCATCAAATGTAAAGAAATGGTTGGCTGACAAATTCCAAATGAAAGATTTGGGAGAAGTGAGCTATGTCCTAGGCATTAAAATACTAAGAGATAGAAAGAACAAGCTCCTAGCACTTTCACAAGAAAATTATATTGATAAAGTGTTTGAAAGATTCTCTATGGAGAATTCCAAAAAGGGTCAATTGCCGACCAGACATGGAATTACTCTTTGCAAAGATCATTGTCCAAAGACACCACAAGAGCAAGAGGATATGAGAAAGTATCCCTATGCATCAGTTGTGGGGAGCCTAATGTATGCAATGTTATGTACTAGACATGACATATATTATGCAGTAGGGATTGTCAGTCATTATCAATCAAATCCAGGTTTGGAACACTGGATTGCGGTGAAACATATTCTCAAGTATCTAAGGAGAACAAGAGACTATATGCTAGTATATTCGAGTAGTGACCTCGAACCTACTGGATACACTGACTCAGATTTTCAATCTGACAAGGATAGTAGAAAGTCTACTTCTGGGTCAGTATTCACTCTTGGTGGTGGAGCAGTTGTCTGGAGAAGCATTAAGCAATCTAGTATAGATGATTCTACCATGGAAGCTGAATACATAGCAGCTTGTGAAGCAGCTAAAGAAGCAGTTTGGCTGAAAAAGTTCTATATAGATCTGGAAGTGATTCCAGAAGTGGAGAAACCACTTGTTCTTTACTGTGAACAAAGAACAAAGAAGCCACAAGAGGGGAAAGCATATAGAGCGCAAATACCACTTGGTCAGAGAAATCGTACATAGAGGAGATGTGTCCATTCTGAAAAATCGCATCAGAACACAACCTGGCAGACCCGTTCACGAAGACGCTTCTTGCAAAGCAATTCGAGGGTCATGTATGAAATATGCGATTGAGAGAAATGCCTCACTTGCTTTAAGTACAAGTGGAAGATTGTTAGGAGTGTGTCCTAAAAGCATGTAAAAGACATTTGTTTTTTTCTGTGAATAAATAAATACAATGGTTTATTATTATTGTTAGATTTAGATTGTTAAATTATTGTTTGAATAATTTTGTAAATATCAGAAAAATTCCATATTCATTATTGAGGATGTGATCTTGTATTAGTACGAGAGAATTAAGATCACATGAATGAATAAAAATAGTCAACAACAACAAATTAAAGTTATGGAATTCTTTAATTGGAGTTGTAAGTACGGTTTACTGAGTATCATAATGATACAAATAATTTAGATTCGGATTATTGATGTGGTAAGACATCTCGGTAAATGTGCTTTATATAATATGATTATATATGACATGGATAGATATGAATTAAAGTCTTTATCCAAAAACCATTTAACAATAAAAACTTATAATTCATATCATAACTGATGATCACTTATAGATCAACCTAAATCCTGAGTGTTCATGAACTCCTGTTCATGTTTTTTAAATCTTTTGATTCATTCGTTAAGGTCTCTTCAAAGAATGAGGCTAATGACTTTTGTTTTGGAGATTTAATATCATGGATGGCTGGGAACATGTATCAATAATACAGAATCTAATCTTTCCTAACGGATCGTATATTAGTTCCCTTAAGGGTTAATTCTGGAACTGAATGATTTTAAGCTCGAATCTATAATTAGATTATAGATTAATTATTCACTAGTGAATTAATGGTACTTAAGGAATAAGAAGTAAATTAGAAAGGTACAATGACAATTCTTCCATTCTAATTGATGAACTAATTAATTAGAGGGTTGAACTATTGTAAGATGGTAAGATGGTTATATCAATGGACGACTTAAGATAAGATTTCTGTAAAAGTATATCTATAACATAAAGAGTGCAATTCTGAATTTATAGTGGAGAAATATCAGAATTAATAAATTTACTATTATAATTAAAGAGTTTAATTATTTAGTTTCAATTTATTGGAGCTTAATGTTATAGGTCCATGGTCCCCAAAATGGCTCAAACAAACACTGATAAAGGTAAATACAAAAATGGGCAAAATGACTTATTTGATAAGAAAAATATTTTTCTATGCATCAAACATAATTATTGTATAATTATGTGTAATTAATTAATTATTTGATTTAACAAATATAAAATTAATTTTGAATTAATTTATTTTTGGGATTTTTGGTATTTAAATAATAATAAAAATTGGGAAAAATCACATGCCATCCCTGGCATGTGGCATGTGGTACGCGTGTAGCACAGTGCACAGTCACTGTGCTACACGCATAAGAGACTCTGAGCAGTTTCTTGGTTCCACAATTTTAGTTATTTAAATATTAAATAAATAATGAGATATTGTAATATGATTAAAATATTATTATTTAAACAAAATCTGATAACTGATTAGTTATTTTCAAATTATTTAAAATAACTAATATTTTATTTTTAATATATTGGATATATTAAATGTAGGATATCGGTTTTTCAGAACGTAACTTTTCAGGGATAGAAAAATATCTTGAAATCTATCTCAGAGAAAGAGAACAGTGGTACAAACAAAAGCCATTGTTCTTCACAAAACCTAGGTCCAAATTTTATCAGATATCATGTGTTGAGAACATCTGATAAATAGATTTTTCCTATTATTTTGTATAGCGAGCCCACACTCGTTCTTTGTGTGCTGAGAACATTTTGGAAGATCTTGGTGTGAGATCTCAAGAATTTTTGCCATACAAAAAGATAGCAGCAAGGAATGACCTGAGGTAATTTTCTATTCATGTCTTTGATTCAATATATATATGCATGTGAAGAAGTAGATCTAGAAATCTTGTGAGATTAAATTAACAATTTGAATGTTGTTCTGTTGCGTATAATCTCTTATTTGATCTATAAAAACCAACAGTTGTGACTATTTCGCCAATCCGCTCACTAGGACCGTCTCGAACCATATATTGCGAACATATCCACATAATAATGTGGTCTCAACAATTTATCACATATAATTACATTTATGCCCTCAACAGGCCAAAATTACAAATATGCCCTTAAAAGCTAAACAGGGCCTACATGCATATTTAATACTCATAAACATGCATTTAGTCCATATAATCATATACTCATGCATGCCACATAATCATGCATTTAATAATTTATGCACATATAAACCAATTATGCCCTCCCGACATACTAATCAAGGCATTTAAGCCTTATTAGAAAATTTGGGTCATTACAATATTCAAGTATGTTTAATCAATAAACGGAATGATAACTTAATCATAATCATTCTCAGAGGCCCAAGCCCTATTCATAATTATTATTAACAATAGGGCCAAGCCCTAATCACATATAACATGTATTGGGTGCAGTTTTCTTACCTCAGGTTCGAGTATAGCGTAAAATAAGAATGAACTTCGAGCACGATCCCAGTTCCAATCCCCTAGCGATAACCTAGTCACACCCATAATATAGGATTCCATCAAAAACAAGCAAATAAAGGCTTTTGGACTGAGTCCTAGCCTCCGGGGCCTCGAACTCCACTAAACCGGGTAGTATAATTGATCCCGAGCCCTAAGGAAAAGGTTCTCATCACTAAGAACTCACCAAGGCCAAAACAACCCAGGCGGGCCGCAACTTGCCCTTAAGGGTTGCGGTGCGCCCCTTAGGTCAGAGGCCCTCCTCTTCTGTTAAAAGGACATGGGCCGCGACCTGCCCTTGAGGGTGCGGCACGCCTCCTAGACAGAGGCCTCCCAGGGCCTAGGGTTCGGTTGAGTTGCAGCCCCTCAAGAACAGAGCCGCGACTTGGCGAAACAAACCCAGATTTCCTTTATTTTTCAACAGCCAAATCCAACTAAAACTATCCCAATTTCACCCCAAAACTATAATTCAACCATCACAACAAATTTAATATCTTCCCAACAGCAAAACCCAACTAAAACCTAGTTTAAAAACCCACCAAAATACCAAATTCAACTCTTGAGCTATAAATCTCAAGAACAACTGTGATTTCTGACATAATTCAATTAAACACAGAGATTAAAACGTTACCTCAGCTGTGAATGATGATCCCCTAGCCTCAAGTTATCCAAATTCTAATCCAGAGCCTTCAATACCTTAGTTTATAGCAAAAATCTCCTTAGTTCTTCAAAAACTCCCTTAGAACAGTTGAGAGAAAAACAGAGAGGGAGAGAGTCGGTTGTGAGAGGTGTTTGTGTGTTTCTTTATGTTTTCCTAAGGCTTAAGTTCACTTAAGCTAATCCTGAGGCTCGGGGTACCAAAAACGTCCCCAAGGGAAAAATGGTCAAATTCCCCAGTATTCCCTCCTAAACTCACTATATCTAAATATATCACCAATTATTCATTCCCATTACCTGATAATCCAATTTAATGCCAAATACCTAAAATACCCCTTGACTCACCCCGAGTCGGGAATTGGGTCCCGTTGTGACTTTCCCGCTAACTTGCTCCCTAGGATCATCTCGTGCCGAGTAACCCAAATAAACCCACATAGTAATGTGGTCCCTCACATATATCACATATATGCACATTTATACAATTATGCCCATAACAGGCCAAATTACGAAAGTTGTCTCTCTAATAAGAAACAGGCCCACATGCATATTTAATACCCCTAAACATGCATAACTAGTTATATTATCATATAACTCACATGATCACAATCAAATATATCAAATAAACATATAATTTCATATATTGCAATCCTGGCCACTTAATCAAGGCCCTAAGCCTTATTAGGTAATTTTGTGACGTTACAGATATCTTACAAAATACTTATAAACTAAACTGTATTATTAAGTATTAATAACATATCAGGTCTCGTTCATGTATAACCCCTTTATACAAAGTACCTCCATTAAGATGTCCTACTACATCAGTAATCTAGATCTAGATTACATGTATTCATAATACTAGTGAACTACACTTACAATATTTAATCCAAAGATTCCATATAACTTTGTTTTATTGCGAACTATTTAAATTCATTTCCTACAATCTTAACCTCTCGTACCAATACAAGATTGTAGTCACAATAAAGAATTTGAGAATTTTCTGATATTCATATAATATTATTATTATAATAATAAACAATAAATATACTCTAAAATTCATTTCAATTATTTATTTCTTAAAACATTGTTCGATACATATGCTTTAAAGGGCACTAATCCCAAAACCTTTGGCACTCCAAAATTTTTCTCAAAACATCTCAAAATGCTCCCAAAAAGATTGTAATACACACCACTCAGGATTGTAATACATATCCTCATCCCTTGGTGGAGCAGGTGGTCCCCGTGAATCGGAAGATCCACTTCTTTCCTCGACATCTGGGTTCTCCATCGGCTGTTTCCCAGGACGTCTTCGATAATTCTCTTCAGGTGTATTCTGATTATTAGCGGCCATAACTTACTCAGGGATGAATGCTTAAGGCTCTCAATGAAAGCACCAAACTGTTGACGCCGTTTTTCGTCAACAGTGAAAGAAGAGCACGTAAACAATAACTAGTAATGGCCAATGAAAATATAATAATACAAAACACGATTTTTACGTGGTTCAGCAGTTAAATCTGCCTAGTCCACGAGTCTTTGTTATTAAACTTGAGATGATCTCTGAAAATTCTTCAAGGATGAATTGTTTAGAGTTTACTCTCAAGATTCAGAAATTCGGCCCTTTACAATGGTGCATCACTTCTCTATTTATAGAGAGGAATGCAGAATACTATCCCACATATTTTGGGTAGTTACTCTTCATTTGCAAATAAATCAAATGGCTTTAAATGCCTGTAATCCGATATAAAAGGAAACGTCCCCTAAAGACCAGGGGGCGTATAACTAATCAAATAATATCCCATGATCTTAGGGGATTTACATTAATAAATGTAGACCACGTCTCTTATGGACAACACTTGAAGATGTTCAAGGTTATTATCATATATCTCCAAGGCCTTATTCTCCCAGGTCTTACATCAACTTTCGAGCTAATGACATCTCCCGAGGTCACATGGCTTTCGAGATCGTACTCGCGTCGGGCTCGGAACCCCTGATCCGAGGTCATCCCTGAGGATAGATGCATCTCGGGTGTTACCCTTCGAGATCGTGTGAATTTCGAGGCCACCATATTCGAAGTCGTCTCAGCTTTGCAGGCTCGATGTCTAGTCTTGAAACATACTTCAGCCTTTACGAGTTCATTCACTGCGAATCCAGCTTTCGAGATCACATTTAACATGGCTCAAAATCTGGGTATAACACATAGATGATTAGAAAAATATCACTTAAAAGATAACCTCAATGGGGCCTTCATAAAACATGCAAGTTTGGGCCCAATAGTTTAAAATAAAAATAAAGTATTCATATGTAATGTTTAAAGAAAATAAAAGTTTAAGTCCCACTGGCATATTTAAAAATAAATCCATAACATAGTTTCTTTAAATCTCGACGCTTATATTGATTATTTATTCATTCATAGGAAACCCCCATGCCATACACACTCAGATGTCGGAACTCCCCACATCACAACGTGTGCTAAAGAGAAATCCTATTTATTTCCTGAAAGGGGTAATGTAAGAGGGTGAGCTAAAAGCCCAGTAAGAAAGTACAACAAAATTAAAGATAAGACAAGAAAGACATGTATAATATAACATGACAGTTTGTAACATCATCATACTCATATTTCATAATCATAAATGAAATCATAGTCATACATCACATTCATACAACATAAGCAAACTCTTTGTGATCATGACACCTCTGTTGTCCATGTCACATCTTGAGCTAACCAATATAACTAGACCGATAAAACCTCCTCTATGAGGTAAATAGGATCTCAGGTCCTTGAATAACTTTGGGGCCTCCACCCTTTGAGTTACATCATATCCTTAGTAACTCCTTTGCTGTGTTGCGTTCAGCACGCTAGTAACATTCTCTTTTCAATCATCATACAAACACATGTAATCCAGTTCACATGAAAACAAAAAAATACATGTTGCATCATACTTTTCATTACACATCAAGATAGAATTCTACTTTTCCATATCACTTGGTTTATCATCAAAACATAGCATCATCATTTACATAGCACATCATTTCTTGTAGCATACAAGTCTTGCCATTTCATAGCATAAACATAGAAATTCTATCTAACTTCCTTACCTTAGGTCCGAGCAAAGAAAAAATGAGAATACATCACAACGAGCCTATAATCATAACCAAACGTTCGTCTCTTAGAATCACGTAAACCTACTCATGCCCAACATACATACTGTAACGTCTCAAATTCCCTAATATGGCTTAGTGCCTTGATTAGGGGGCCAGGAGAGCAATAATTGATTTAATTGCATTATTATGTGATTGATGCATGAATAAATGAATTATGTGAGTTATATTATAATATGACAATATTTGCTTGCATGTGGGCTCGTTTCTTATTAGAAGAGCATTTTAGTAATTTTGGCATGTTGGAGGCATATTTGTATATTTGTGTGTTTATTGATTGAGACCACATTATTATGTGGATATATTTGAGTTATTTGGAACGAGGAGATCCTAGGGATCAAGTTAGCGGTTTAGTTATAACGGGGTCAAATATCGGGTTCATGGTGAGCCTAGGAATAACTTGGTAACTTAGTACATTACTGGGATTGATCAGGTAATGGGAAATTATTTGAGGATATTGGAAGTAACATGAGTTATAAGGCGTTAATTATGATTAAAGGGATATGTGGCAAAAGACTGAATTTCCCTTAAGGGGCTTTGAGAGAGAAATTTGGCCTAGGGGCATGTAGGTCATTTGGGCAAAAAGTAGTGACTTAGGTCACTAAATCCTTCAGCAGCAAGAAACCCCAAAGAATCCTTCAGCTCGACTCAGGGTTTGGTAACTATTTATGTGGTTATGTGTTTAACTTCTTAAATAGAATATAAATGCCTTATTTGCTTGCCTTATTAGGCAGCATAAGATATTCTGATAGGGTCTGGCCCTTGACTACTGCATGATTTAAAAGGACGTGCTTATTAGCACCGACATTGCTTGTGAATGCAAAGGGAATGCTTATCATCGTTTTTATATGGACATGTAAGTCAGGACACACTCATTAGTGCTGTCATAGATACATGTATGCCAGAAAATGTTTATTTTATTTGGTTATGAATGTTAGAAAGTTCTTATTAGCACCATACTAGGATATGAACATGAATCGACATGCTTATTTGCATAACTGCTGAATATGAATGATTATTTGTTTAGTCTTGGACCATGAGGCGGTAAGTGGTTTAATTATTACTACCTAACTAGCTGAATGGATGAGCATGGTTACCACCATCCTTGACTTTATGAGGGTGGTTGGTAATGAGAAGGTGGCCTGCGCCACATACATGTTTCAGGAGGATGCCCAAATTTGGTGGGAGGTGATATCCAAGAACAGAAACGTTAATACCCTGGATTGGGAAAAGTTAGAACACGGTTTAATGAAAAGTATTATAATGATGCCATCAGGGCTGCAAAAGCTAAAGAGTTCAGTAGACAGCTTCAGGGGAATATGTCAATGACAGAGTATGCAGTAAGGTTTGATAGATTAGCCAAATTCACTGCAGACTTGGTGCCCACTAATGGGACAAGGAGTGAAAGATTCCTCCAGGTGCTACAACCTATCATAGCTCGGGATGTTCGCATTACCACCGTGCCAGGGGTGACGACTTATGCGTAGGTGGTAGAGAAGGCCCTTACTGCTAAGGGTGCAGAGAACAAAATTTGGTGCGAGAACACGGCCAGAAGAGACATTAGGAGGGTGGGACCTCCATTTATGGGTTCAAATAGGGGCAAAGGCCCCAGTGATCAGAAAAGGAATGCTCCAAATGCCTCTCCGGCTCCAGACCCTGACAGGAGACCACGTGGTCTACAGATAGGTCGCCAGGGTGGCAATGAGGGCTGGAGGACCTTTCCAGAGTGCGCTAGATGTAGGAGGCGCTATATAGGAGAGTGTCAGGCAAAGGCCAGCTTTTTGTGCGAGGTAGTGGGACACTTAAAGAAAGATTGCCCGAAGGCAAGAAAGGAAGAACCAAGAAAGGCGGACAGCTCAACCCCAGCTCGAGTGTTCACACTGACACAGGCAGAAGCTGAGGCTTGTCCCTCAGTAGTGATAGGTCAACTTTCTAGTGTTGGAACCTCTTATACTATTTTGATTGATTCTGGTGCTACACACTCTTTTGTTGCTAGTAGGATTATTGATATATTGTCAAGGCCATGTGATTATTATGTTGTGGGGTTCGAGACCTTATTGCCCACTAGGGAGTTAGTAGTATCCAGGAGATGGGTTAGATCATTGCCAGTGACAGTGGAGGGTAGAGAATTGTCAGTTGATTTGATAGAGTTGGTTATGAACGACTTTGACATGATTCAGGGTATGGACTGATTAGTGAAGTATGGGGAAACCATAGACTGTAGGAGGAAGATGGTAACCTTTGAACCTGAGGGAGAGAGTCCACTTGTATTTTTTGGCACTGTGCATGGACCCTGCGTACCTATGATATATTTATTGAGGGCTGGAGATCTATTGCAAGGTGGTTGCATAGGAATCCTAGTTAGTGTGGCAGATACCACTCAGGTCATGCCAGTGGGACCAGAGGACACTAGATTAGTTTGTGAGTTTCTGGATGTGTTTCCAGAGGATTTACTAGGGTTGCTGCCACACAGAGAGATAGAGTTCATTATTGAACTGGCACCAGGGATGGAGCCAGTGTCTAGGGCGTCTTATAGAATGGCCCCAGTAGAGTTAAAAGAACTAAAGGTATAGCTACAGGAGTTGTTAGACTTGAGTTTTATTAGACCCAGTTTCTCACCATGGGGTGCACCAGTCCTGTTTGTAAAGAAGAAGGATGGTTCTTTGAGGATGTGCATTGACTAAGGGAACTGAACAAGTTAACAATTAAGAACAAGTATCCTCTACCAAGGATAGATGATATGTTTGATCAGTTGTAGGGTAAGACGGTATTCTCAAAGATAGATCTTCGATCTGGTTATCACCAGCTGAGGATCAAGGAGGGAGATATACCGAAGACTGCCATTCGTACCAGATATGGATCTGATGAACATGTTGTTCAAAGATTATCTTGATCGATTTGTGATCGTCCTCATCAACGATATTCTGGTTTATTCTTATTCAGAGTCAGAACATGAGCATCATCTCAGGTTGGTTCTGCAGAGGCTAAGGGAACACAGACTGTTTGCAAAGTTCAAGAAATGTGAGTTTTGGTACAACATGTGACTTTCCTTGGTCATATTTTCAGTAGGGATGGGATCAAGGTGGACCCAGCTAAGATTGAGGTAGTCAAAGATTGGCCAAGGCCAAGGAATGCCTCTAAGATCAAGAGTTTCCTTTGACTTTCAGGTTATTACAGGAGTTTTGTGGAAGGGTTCTCAAGGATTGCTACCTCATTGATAGAACTGACTCGCAAGAATCAAAAGTTTATGTGGTCAGATAAGCGTGAGAACAACTTTCAGGAACTGAAGCAGCTATTGATTACAACTCCAGTTCTGAGTCTTCCAACAGATCAGGAGAAGTTCGTGGTGTATTGTGATGCCTCAAGACAACATTTGGGTTGTGTTCTTATGCAATCGGGGAAAGTGATCACCTATGCATCACGTCAGTTGAAAGAATATGAACAGAGATACCCCACTCATGATTTGGAGTTGGCCATAGTGGTCTTTTCATTAAAGGTATGGAGGCGTTACCTTTATGGGGGAAATGTGAGATATATACTGACCACAAGAGCTTGAAGTACTTCTTCACACAGAAAGTCTGAACATGAGACAGAGGCATTGGTTGGAGTTGGTGAAGGATTATGATTGTGAAATCCTGTATCACTCAGGAAAGGTCAACGTGGTGGCAGATGCCTTAAGCTGGAAGGGTCTGGGACAATTATACAGTGTGAGACAGATATTCAGGGAGTTGGCAGAGGATATGATCAGAGTTGGAATAGAGTTGTTGGTGGGCCAGTTGGCCAACATCACCCTACAATCTACATTGTTGGAGAGGATAAAGGAAGGTCAGTTGGGTGATCCACAACTGACAAGGATTATAGGGGACATCCTAGTTGGAGTGTCTAGGGACTATACAGTGTTAGATATGGGCTTGTTGAGATACAAGGGTCAGATTTGTGTTCCGATGGACACTGTTATCAGACGAGAGATTCTGGATGAATCTCATACTACCAATTATTCTTTGCATCCAAGCACCATGAAGATGTATCAAGATGTAGGATCGCTATATTGGTGGTCTGGGATGAAGAGGGATGTGACAGAATATGTGGCTAAGTGCTTGACGTGTCAACAGGTCAAGGCTGAGCATCAGAGACCAGCAGGGATATTACAGCCTCTGGACATCCTTGAGTGGAAATGGGAGGACATCACGAAGGATTTCGTGGTGGGGTTACCCAGGACCTTGGGTCAACATGATTCGATGCGGGTAATTGTGGATCGATAGACCAAATTAGCTCACTTCTTACCAGTGAGGATGACATACACAATTGACCAGTACGTAGATCAATATGTGAGAGAAATAGTGCACCTTCATGGAGCTCCGAGGTCGATCGTGTTAGATCAGGACCCCACATTTACTTCCAAGTTTTGGGGAAGTTTGCAGAAGGCTATGAGTACGCAACTGAAGTTTAGTACTGCCTATCATCCTCAGACAGATGGAAAATCTGAGAGGACAATACAGATATTAGAGGACATAATGCAAACATTTGTTCTGGACTTTGAAGGTTCCTAGAGTAAGTATTTCCTTTGATAGAGTTTTCCTATAATAACAGCCATCAGTCGACCATTGGAGTGACTCTTTATGGGATGTTGTACTGTAGGAAATGTAGGTCACCCATTCATTGGGATGAAACAGGAGAAAGGAAATACTTTGGTCCTGAGGCAGTTTAGAGGACCAATGAGGCTATTGAGAAGATTAGTGCTCGGATGTTCGCTTCTCAAAGTAGACAGAAAAGTTATGCTGATCCGAAATTCAGGAATGTGGAGTTCCAAGTGGGAGACTATGTCTTCCTTAGAGTCTCACCATGGAAAGGGGTGAGGAGATTTGGGAAAAAGGGCAAGCTAAGCCCTAGATTTGTAGAACCATTTGAAATCCTAGAGAGGATTAGTCAGGTGGCCTATAGATTTGCCTTACCTACGACACTGTCGGCCATACCAATGTATTTCATATTTCGGCCTTTCAGAAATATGTGTTAGACGTGACTCATATATTGAGTTATGAGGATCTGGAGCTTCAGGCAGATCTCTTCTATGAGGAATAACCAGTCCACATACTAGACAGGAAGAACAAGGTCCCGAGGAAAAAAACTATACATTTGGTTAAGGTATTATGGAGGAACAACAAGGTCAAGGAAGCGACCTGGGAGATGGAGTCAGATATGTAGAATTAGTATCCCGGGCTGTTCAGGTAAAATTTTGAAGAAGAAATTCTTGTAAGGAAGGGATAGGTGTAACGTCCCAAATTCTCTAATATGGCTTAGTGCCTTGATTAGGGGGTCAGGAGGGCAATAATTGATTTAATTGCATTATTATGTTATTGATGCATGAATAAATGAATTATGTGAGTTATATTATAATATGACAGTATTTGCATGCATGTGGGCCTGTTTCTTATTAGAATGACATTTGTAATGACCCAACTATTTCTAAGACTTAGACCATTAAAACTACTAGACATAACTACTACTTTGAAGAGAACATACATGAGAAATATTCATAACTTTATTGAAACTTTAAAATAATACTTGTAATACATGAATGAGATCATTGTTTTAAAATAAAACATAACTTTAAATGAAATTGTTTACAAAGCTAAATGCGGAAAATACATAAAAACGTAATTTTAAGAGACTAAAAAATAACGTCGTCCTCGAATCGACACGCAACCCATCCACTCCATTCACCTCAACACACATGTCAAGCTTCCAAGAATCCTTCCGCCTTTGTATCTATTTTCCTGCATCACACTAAAAGTAAAGGAGTGAGCCTAATGCCTAGCAAGGAAAAACTACTAACAATATAAAACATATACATAAATTATATCATAAGCATATACTATAAACATATGGCATGTAATACTACAATGGCCATTATACTACTTTGGGCTTGTTAACTAAGCAAGGCATATGCCCAATAGATTTGTGGGGTTTGCTAGCCAAGCAAGTCATATGCCCATAAATTATTGGGGCTTGCTAACTAAACAAGTCATATGCCCAAGGTCAATAAACATACTATACATAATGTAAACATCACATAACATAAGATATCATAACATAAGATAATATAACATATCATATAAACATATAAAGTTCTATCCTATTTTCCTTACCAAAACTGGAATATTTGAGAACAAATGTGGGACTTAGAACACTCCTAAAACCAACAATAAGAATGGTGAGTATTTCTAAAGAGTAAAGAATAAACGTGGAAACTAAACCTTCAAGAAGAACTTACCAAGAAAGATCTTTAAGTTTCAAAAACCTAATCAAAACCAATATCAAAAGTTAGGATCTGAATAAAAGGAACTAAAGAAAAACTAAAGTAGTTTAAAGAACTGGACTTAGAGAATAGAAATACCTTAGTTGACCTTATGGATTGGTCTGACTTCAATACTGAAATACACTAAACCTCACTTCCCAAGTATTTTATAAAGCTTAAGAATGACAAAGCTTTTTTTCCCAACCCAAGTGTTTATCACTCTATGGTAGCACTAGCACCTTGGAGTCTCTGATCACAGCTTGAAGAATGAGAGGAAGGGCTGGGTACTAGGTCCTATTTATAGAGTTCTAGGAAAAAAATATCTTCTTTTTGGCTTGAATAAAAATAATGAATATAATTGAAAATATTTGAATATTCATCAGTCAAAGGCTTAAGACTCGGTCAAAAACATTCAGAGGCAGGTCTAAGGAGTTTAAGGCTTATTTTTAAATTTAAAAACAAAAGAAAAATATATCTTACTAAGGGCGATATATCGCCCCTATGTGGCGATATATCGGCTCTGCCCTAGTCTCGAGCCTCCGTTCGTGCGTTCGTGCAACGTCAGCGTGTTTTATGTATCCTTCGTAGGCGATATATCGGCTCCAAGCTGCGATATATCGGCATATGTGAATATTTTAAACATGTAATTACACTTTTTCAACATAATTGGTATGGGATAACTGCTTTGACTAAGTCATAATACAACCCTAACAGTTTCTGGTAGGTGCTAAAGTTTCTATTTCTTTATTTTATCATTAAAATACTTAATTCCTTAATAATCATGCTTATGACAAGTGTCATATTCTTATTGGTTCTATCTAAACTTTAGGTTATAATAAATAATATATGTAGGATCAGCCATATTAATCAAACCTTATGTTATAATTAATATTCTTAAACTATAGGTTAAACTTATAAAATCCATAATTGTTGTTATGAGTTTCCAACTAAGTCCCGGTTTGAACCAAAATCTTGAAAATCTAAAATACTATAACTGCTACTAACTATCTAACTAACTAAGTAAACATTCTGGGACTCTACAACTTTTTAGTAATTTTGGCCCATTAGGGGCATATTTGTATATTTTTGTAGTGTGTAGTGGCAGTGGCAGTGGTAGTGGAAGTGGCAGTGGCAGTGGCAGTGGCAGTAGCAGTAGCAGTAGCAGTAGCAGTAGCAGTAGCAGTAGCAGTAGCAGTAGCAGTAGCAGTAGCAGTAGCAGTAGCAGTAGCAGTAGTAGTAGTAGTAGTAGCTTATAGTATTTTAGTTTTCGTGGTTATTGGTTCAAGCCGGGATTTAGTTGGAAACTCATAGAAACAATTGTAGCTTTTATAAGTTTAACCTATAGTTTAGATATATTAATTATAACATAAGGTTTGATTAATATAGCTGGTCCTAGAAATATTATTTATTATAACCTAAGGTTTAGATAGAATTAAGAAGAATGTGACACTTTTCACAAGCATGTTTATTAAGGATTTAAGCATTTTGGATGAATAATTTAATAAATGATATATCTAGAAGCTCTAGAACCCTCCAGCAGCTGTTAGGATCACGCTTTACTCAGTTAAAGTTGTTTAAACAAATTCAAAATATGTTGAAAGAGTGCAAAAACGTGTTTGATATATCAACGCATGTCGATATATCGCAACTATAGGGGCCGATATATCGCCTACGGGAGATACATAAAACACGTCGGTAGGGGTGATATATCGCCTAGGGTGGGCGATATATCGGCTCCTGGAGCCATTTTTGAATCTTTGTGGAATTAAATTAGAAACAGCCCCAACCACTTGGACTTGCTCTTGAACGTTTTTGACCGAGTTATGGGCATCTGTTGAATCGAAAGTTCAAATCTTTTCAATTTATATTCATTTATTTATTCATTTTGAAAAGGGGCTAGTTTCACTTCTTGAACTCACAACAAGGAAAATGGGCTTTTATTTCGGTTTTTAAGCTTGATTTACTTCGATTTTTGCTAAAATTCGCAACCGCAGTAGTTCGGAGTGAAGTAAAAAGTAGTTAAAAACCGAAGTAGAATCCCCACTTTCTACTTCGGTTTTTACATAATAACCGAAGTAGAAAGTGGTGCACGCATCCATCTTGGGCACGCATCCATCCTGAGTACTCTATAAATAAGACCTAGTACTCACCCATTTCATTCATCATTCAAGCATTCTTAAGAGGCTCCAAGCTGCTAAGTTATTCTAGAGAGAAAACACTAGGGTTTGGGATTTAAAAGCTTTTCCAATCTAAGCTTTTCTAAACACTTGGGAAGTAAGATAGAGTGACTTTTCAGTATTAAGGTGTAGATCAAAGTTCTAGTCCATTCAAGGTATTCTTATCCTCAGATTTAGTTCTTCATAGTTCTTTTATTTTCTTTCAGATCCTAACTTGATTTTATGGCTTTTGGTTAGGTGTTTAAGTTCTTGAAACTTAAGGTTCTTCAGTAAGTTTCTATCTTGATGGTTTAGATATCTTTTTCATCTCCATTTATTTAGAAACTCATCGTTCTTATTGTTGATTTTAGGAGTTTTCCAATCCCGTTCTTGTCTCCAATATCCCATTTTTCGGTAAGGAAAATAGGTTAGATGATATGTTATGTGCTATGTATATATGTATGAATATGTTTTTAGTCGCTTAGGGCTTATAGTTGCTTAGATAACAAACCCCACGATTTTTTTTTATCATTATCGTGGTTTAGAGTTATGATTTACCCTACCTCGATTAGTAGACTGGGGACCTAGATGGGTTATCATATACTATTTTGTGATTTAACCTACCTCGATTAGTATACTGAGGAACTAGATGGTTTTATCACATGCTACAGTAATGAGTTAATGGCCATTAATATTGTAGTCCTATATGATATACGTTTTTACGTCATATGTTTTATAGTATATGTTTTATGATATAGTCTTATGATTTATTATATATGTTTTTAGTAGATTTTCCTTGCTAGGCATTAGGCTCATTCATTTTATTTTAGATGGTGCAGGAAAATGAACTTGGAAGGCGGGACAGATTCGTGGTAGCTTGGCAAGTGTATTGGGGATGGATGGATTGAATGGACTGCGGGAAGATCGAGGATGAAGTTGTTTAAAGTCTTTTAATTTATGTTTTATGTATTTTCGCTCTTAGTATTTAAATGGTTGATTAACGTTTGTGTTTTTATGTTTTATGTACTAAACATTGGATACCCATACCTTATTTTATATTTCATACCATATTTTCGATTTTTAATAAAGTTCTAATATTTTATATGTATTCCAAAATAGTAGTTATGTTTAGTAGTTTTAATGGTCTGAGGTCTAGAATTAGTCAGGGCATTACAATTTGTGTGTTTATCTATTGAGACCATATTATTATATGGATATATTTGAGTTATTCGGCACGAGGTGATCCTAGGGAGCAAGTTAGCGGTTTAGTCATAACGGGGTCAAATATCAGGCTCGGGGTGAGCCTAGGAATAATTTGGTAACTTAGTACATTACCGAGATTGATCGGGTAATGGGAAATTATTTGGTAATTATTTGAGGATATTGGAAGTAACAGGAATTATAAGGCATTAATTATGATTAAAGGGATATGTGGCAAAATACTGAATTTCCCTTGAGGGGCTTTGAGGGAGAAATTTGGCCTATGGGCATGTAGGTCATGTTGGGAAAACTTATTTAGGATATTGTTTATTTTCATGTAAATTATATATTAAACATATTAATATAAGAAAATCTAGAACATGTTTCTAAAATTGAATTCATACAGAGATAATGATAAGATCACTTACATTATTGTGCAGCGGAATGGTTGAGTCATTCCTTCAATTTCTCTAACCCTTGTATCCTTTTTGTCGCAGGGTACCACCAAGAAACTGAATCGTTCTTCAATTTTCTTCACAGCCTTCCAAAGTATCCTTAGAATCACCTAGACTAGAGTGGGAAATTATCAACACATGAGATAGATACAATAAGAAGAAGAGAAGAGAATATTGAGGCTTAGAAAGGACTTATGCTGTAGAGAGATTCTAAAACCCTAAAGCATCAAAACTAGATCTTTTGATCATCTGTTAGATAGTCTTTCTGTTTAATCTGTTTTCAACCCTCACTTAGCATTCTTTTTATAGGCTTAATTAGGTTAATTATTTAATTAAAAAATCAATAAAATAATAGCCAATTATCAGCCCTAGGTCGAAATTATCATGTGCTTTAGGCCCGAGAAATTTTCCATTTAATTATAAGCACTTTGGACTTAAAATCAAGGCTCGTATTATTTTCGATTGATTAATTAATTAAATAATTATTTAAATCATTTATCAAATTAATTATTTATAATTTGAATCTTGATTTAAACTTATTTATTAATTTAGACACATATTTATCTTAATTAATAAATATGCCCTAATTTCTTTTTTCTTCTCTAAATTACATAACTCTATGAAACTATCCAAAATTGACCTGGTCAACTTTGATAATTAAATCAATTAATTGAGACTATCTAGATGATTTTATCCAAGGTACAATGGGGACCATAGGCCTATGAAATCAAGCTCCAATAAGTTATCATAAATTTAACAAATAAATTTACTAACTTATTAATTCCTCGTGACTCCACTAAAGACTCAGAATTGCACTCTTGAATTCATAGAATGCTCTATAATAAATATAGATACGTTATTTATTATCCATTGTTACAATCATAATTGTCACTCAATCCTCTATAGACGGTCTACAATGAGATGAGACTAAAATACTGTTTTACCCCCTCATTGTATTTTATCCTTAAAACACTTACTTCCTTGTAAATGATATTTCAGTAAACTAATATTAATTACTGAAATGAAATCTCTATCATTTAGCACCTTGAACCAAACAAAAAGGAAACCATCGTTTCACTTCTTCATCAGAAGCTATAGATTTTCATATCTATGATTAACACTCCCACTAAATTATACTACCAAGTTCCAAAGAAGTAAGAATGGGCTAGTCCGTAGGGTAAGTTGGTAACGAACAAGTCAAAGAACTCAAATAATACAATCAGTTAGAATACTAACCGATCATAATTAAGATTGAATTGACCTATGGTCAACTATATATATATGACTAGAATAGATATTAACGGCATGTTTAGTTATCCTATCTACTGTCAATATATGTCCAGTCTGATGTAACAAATACATCCAA
Source organism: Humulus lupulus (assembly GCF_963169125.1). Lineage (NCBI taxonomy): Eukaryota > Viridiplantae > Streptophyta > Magnoliopsida > Rosales > Cannabaceae > Humulus > Humulus lupulus. The sequence continues at coordinate 275,095,887 of NC_084793.1, forward strand.
TCTTATCTACTTTGCTAATGTTCTGGAAAGAAAATAACAATGCGATGTGTAAGTAGATCATATCATAGATTGGCAAGTCAGTGTAAATCTTGTGCACAAACTAATCTTAGGACTAACTTATTTTGAACGTATAATCATATTTATATTCCACTATGATTACGTCACTATAAATATGATTAGCTATATGCTCAGGATTTAATAGAAGTTTATATTAAACAAATAATCATGAAAATAAAACATGTGAGCAAAGTGATTGACCAAGTCAAAAATTTATTTCTATTCTTTTATTGATAATAAAATGAGATTACAAAGAAATTGGGTTTTAATTAGGGTATAAAATCCCAACAGGTCATTTGGGCAAAAAGTAGTGACTTAGGTCACTAAATCCTTCAGCAACAAGAAACCTGAAAGAATAGAAACCCTTACAACTCTCTCTCTCTCTCTCTCTCGATTGTTTTCTCTTCCTCTCTCTCTATATTGGTTTGATATTTGGAGGAAGTTAGAGAATCATATAAGCTAAGGCTTGGGAATTGAAAGCTTGAAGTCTAGAGTGTGATTAGTTGCAGCTAAGAGGTGGAATTCACAAATGAGGTAAGGTTGTAAACTCTGTTTCTAATTGAATTCTATTTTGGTTTTGGGCGTTCTTGAGCTTGAGGTTTAAGGTATTGGATTTAGTTTTTGGTGGGGTTTTAAGGGAGTTTTGAGCTTGGGTTTTGTTGCTGGTTTAGTGTTGATGTTGTTCTAGGATTGAAGTGTGATTTTGGGATTGTTTAAAATGATTTTTTTGGTAAGTTTTGGTTGAGGAAAATAGGGGAAATTCTGGGTTTGTAAGGTCACGTTGCGACCCTGTTCTTGGGGTGTCGCGACCCGTGTGAACCTATGGCGCAGGGGGCTCTGTTTGGAGAAGGCGTGCCATGACCCTCAGGGTCAAGTCACAGTGTGTGTCCCTGGGCAGAGGCAGGGGAGGCCTTAGATTGGAGGCGCGCCGCAACCCTCAGGGGCAAGTTGCGGCTCGCATAGACAGTTTTGCCCAAGTTAGGTTTTGAGTGACGGGAACTCAAACATAAGGGCTCGGGATCAATCCTACTACTTGGTTTAGTAGAATTCAAGGTCCCGGAGGCTAGGTCTCAGTCCAGAAGCCTTTATTCGCTCGTTATTGACGGGATTCTATATTTGATTATGACTAGGTTACTGCTAGGGGATCAGAATCAGGATCGTGCTCAAGGGTCGTTCTTAATATACATTGCACTCGAACCTGAGGTAAGAAAACTACACCCAATACGTGATGTACATGATTAGGGCTTGGGTCTCTGACAATGCACATGATTATGATTATGCCTGTGATTGTTGATTAAGCATGTTGAATGCTCTGTATCTGAATATTACTATATGATATATGCTCTGCATTATCTGATTGAAAAGACTTGACTTATGAGTCAAGAACAACAATAGTGCGCTAAGCGCTGGTCGGAAAGCATTGACTTATAAGTCAAGGGCAACAATAGCGCGCTGAGCGCTGGTCAATATGTTTAGGTTTGATTAGGAGCACATCATACGCTGTCCGACCCAATGGTCGTGGAAAATTAAGCGCCAAGTAAGCTGGGCCAACTCCATGGCTGGTTATACAGAGGATAAGGCAATGGGCCCTGGGATGACTTATTAGTCCCATATCCTAGGGTTGGGCCCCAGTATGATTTATTAATCATGTAATTTGGGCAACGGGCCCTAGTATGATTCATTAATCATGTATTTTGGGCAACGTGCCCTGGTAAGATTCATTAATCATTTAATTAGGGCAGCTGACTCCATATGAAGTAGTAGTTATTTATATGAATGCATGAGTAAGGTTATTACTTCTAGGCATGCTTACTATGATTTGGTAACATGTTATCAACTGCTTATGAGCATGTTGAAGTTTTCTTGCTGAGCCTTGGCTCACGGGTGCTATGTGGTACAGGTAAGGGAAAAGGGAAGCTGGACCAGCCATAAGTTAGAGAGCTTCGGTGGCGACGTGTACATATGCGGCTGCTTGACCACCACGGTCGGGGTTTCTCAGAGGAACTAGGGTTAAACCCTATTTTTGCTGCTTAGGCCGGCTGGTTGTAATTACCCTTTTGGAACTGTAAACAACTTTGTAAACGTTTATTATGGGATCACACGTACAACTTAACGTTTTAACGAAATAACTATTCCTTTTTACTGAAATTTTTAACCCTAAATTGTTAATCACATTTAGTTGCACGTTTATGGGCAAATATGTAAAGAACGCCCTAGACTAATACTTACAAAATATTCGCATAACATAGCTTATAAAAGAATACCATCCATTATTAAAGTCTCAGGGGGACTTATTTAAAATCATGCAAGTTGGCGCCATAAGTTTAAAATAAAACATAGGTTTTTATGCAAAGTTCAAAGAAAACCAATTAAGTTAAATAACAGAGTCCCACTGATAATTTAGGAAAAAGTCCCTTAAAACAAAACATAATTTAAATGGCGTTCTACGTTGATCGTTTTATCGTCCATAGGATTGCCCCACGCCATACACCCCATGATGAAAGAACTCCTCACGTCACCACGCGTGCCATAGAGAAAACCTATTTGCTACCTGGAAGGAAAGTAAGGGGGTGAGCTAAAAGCCCAGTAAGGAAGTACAAGCAAATAAGCAAGTAAGAAAACAACAAACAACCAAACACTAACGTTCATCTAAAACATCATGGTCTATCATAACATAATCGTAACATTGCATCATATCATAACATAAATGTCACATATCAACATATCATAACATAAATGTCACATATCATCATATCATAACATAAAAGTGACATATCAACATATCATAACATAAATGTGACATATCATCATATCATAACATAAAAGTGACATATCATCATATCACAAACATACAGCATACATGATGAGCATGGAACGCTAGTTGTCCATGTCACCCTATGAGGTAAACAGGAGATCACTGGTCCTTGAATAACCTCGGCGCGTCCGCCCTAGGAGTCACGTCTCAATGTCCTTAGTAACTCGTACGATGTATCTGACATCGAAATCTGTTTGATGTATCTAACATCACATTCTGTTTGATGTATCTAACATCCATACACATATCACATTCAACAGATCATCACATTAAGGCATTCATAATTTCATAACAGTTCATTCATATAACAGTCTTACCATTCATAGCATAAAATCATAAAATCTATCTAACTTCCTTACTTCAGGTCCAAGCTAAGAATTTCACAATCTTTTCAACGAGCCTATATCATAATCAAAATAACGTTTCTTAGGTTCATAAAATTACTATTTTGCCCTTCCATACGACTCATGTGTGCATGGGCCATGCACTCATGATAACAGTTACACTAAAACATGCAATTTTCGCCAAAAAGAATAATGCTCGTTCTACCCATTTTGCTAACATGATTGCTTTATAAAAATTACATATTTGAATAATAATCATGATTTTGGACGTAAAAGTTGATTTGCATGTAACATGCATACGTGGGAACGTTGCGTAATAAAGACGTTTTCAAAAACGATAATTCTACATTTCTTGCTTTTATTGTTTGAAAATCAATAGACATATTACATGCTTTCTTAAAATTTCTAAGTTGATTAAATTTCTCAAAACTTTATTTTATTTTAGCTCAAAATAAAATATGTGACATTTTCATTAAATAAATATTAATTTACCAAGAATTAACCAACAAGCTTGGATTTAATTAAAATACCTATTTTAACATGTTTCTTTAGAAAAATATATTTTATTATTGTGTTACAAAAATGATGTGAAAAATATATTTTAAGTGTGGAAAAATACATTTTGATTTAATTTATTTAAGACTTAGTTTTTAAGTAGTAAAAACTCATATGTGACAATTTAATAATAATTGTTAACCTTTTTAAAACAAACTTTCAGCCACTATTTATTTTATTCAAAAATCACAAATAAATAGAGTTTAAATATTTTTCTCAATCAAAATAAAGAAAAAACATTATTTATCAAAATATGCATTCATACCATTAAAATATCATTTTTCAATATTACCATAACTTAGGAAAAATAATTTATTCCAAAAATTAATCAAATTCATTTTTAGTGAAACTTACTTCACATTTTATTACAAAATTCCAGCAACCATTTTTTTATCATTAAAATCACCATATTCAATTTATAAACTCATTTTTTTCTCAAAATTCAATAAAAATTCTGTAGGAAGTTAATTGAGTAAAATATCATAACATGAGACTTAAAATCCTCTTTTAATTTCATAAAAATTAACATATTCATCAAGAACATTATTTATGCATGCAACTCATCTTTTTATCAACTTTTACCCAATTATTTGAAAAAAAAACAGTAAGCTTAATTCTTTGTAAAACTCAACTTTTGTCTAAAAAATTACATAAAATCATTCATGCCTATAATCTCATTATGCTCTTATAATATGCATGATTTCACTAACATAATCACATGAATCCTTTTAAAATCATTTGTTGCAATTCTATGAAAACCAACAAAACATTAACAATAAAAATAGCATATAGTAAATTTATAAGCACCATATTCACATATGCCTTATATTAACCTAGCATATTTCTATCATCATTTTCATGCATCTGATAATTTAATCATTCAAAATATACCATGCATCTAACAAGATTTCATGATCAAAATATCAAGATTACCACTTATTCTCTTACCCATATATCATAGATCCTAAAACATGGATCAAACATATTGTAAATCACACAACATATCAAGAACACCCTTGGGTGTACCTAGGCCGAAATCACCTTACAAGTGTTCATAGATTATAACAATTTTTTTATGCATAGCAAAATCAACATCACAACCCTTAAACACAAATCATGCCCTCACAAAAATCCAAATCCTATACATCAATCCTACCCAAAATCAACCATTAGCACCATTAGCAAAACCTCATATACAACCCACCAAAAACAATATAAGGCTAAGGTAAAGACCATTACCTCTCTTGATTGTAGAATCAAGAACACAAAAGATCAATACCACAAACTCCACACCCTTGTTCAAGCCTAGGGTTTTTATGGGAAAACCACCATGAAGAGAAGGAAAGACCCAAACACACACAAGAAAATAACACAATCAAAATCATATTATCAAATAAAAAGATTATGTAAAAGAGAAAACAAGAAGACATACTCTAGGGGGGTTCCTCTTCACTTTCTTCTTCCTTCTTCCTTTCTTTCTTTCTTCCTCTCTCTCTCTCTCTCTCTCTCTCTCTAGGTCACGGCAGCCACACACACACACAAGAGCAATGGCTCTTCTCTCCTTTCTTAGCCCCTTTATCACAAATCCTCTCATAAAGTCTCCCCAAACAATATTAAGGTAAGTTTCCATTTCTCTTTTATTTTCCTTGATTTTTCTTTATTTCAAAAAGATACAAAGGGATAAGATATGATCATGCCTATCCCCAAATGATCATGGTCTTCAAGTCTTGATTTTTTTACCATTTTAAGGAAATATTCCATTCCCACTAGGTCACACGCCCACTCCTCATTTCCCTTTTCTTTTCTTCTTTTTTTTTTTATAAATAAATAAATTACTCAATTAAATCTAAAATAAGGAAACCTAAAATGTGTAGAAAATCTACACATGTGCACCATGCTACCATGCACTAGCACACACTAAATCACTAGGGTGCATTACTATCTATCATGCACCTTAGTGCATTCCACCATAGCTCACATAATTACCTCATTTGTCACACTTAAATAAAATGTAACACTAATAGTAAAATAACATGTTACACAATTATTCACTTATTAAATTAATTAACCAAAACATTTCTAACAATTAAATAAAATAACAAACAATCAAATAAAACAAATAAACAATTAAATAAAATAACAACACTTAAATAAAACAATTCATCACACTTAACATTTAAATCAAATAAAGCACAAAATTTAAATAATCTAAAAAATAAAATTTGGTGCACTACAAAATAACTTGATTAGCAAGCCTAACACTATTTAAAATACACAATCTAACAGTCTTGGCTACCCAGGGCGTTACACATACCCCACGTATGCATGGTCCATGCACACGCGGCATAAGTTGCTCAATAATTGCAAACATACAACATTTCCATATATAATCATAAAAGAATAATGCTAATTCTACATATTAACCCTTCATGGTTACAAAGTAAAAGTCATGTGTTTGAACAATAGGCATATATTTGAACGTAAAAATGCATTTGCATGCGACATGCATACGTGGGAGCATTATTAAAATTTAACGTTTTAAAACGATAATTCCTACATGCTTATTTCTTGTATTTTCAAACAAAATTCAGCATCATTCTTTATTTACCATTAATTGTTTCTCTAAATCCCAAAATTTGTTATAGAAATTTTAATAAAAAAATTTATATTATTAATAATCTATTAAGTATTTTCTAATTTCTCATAAAATAATAATTCCATTTATTATTTAAATATCATAAAAAAATGTGACAAAGTTTGTAGCTATTTAGAATAACTAAATAAGTTTTTGGTTTCCTTTAGAGAATAATTTTTCTAATTTTTGTTTTTAAATGTGAAAATTCATAAATAAAGTGTAGAAAAATTAAATTTTCATATATATCACTTAAATTATTGTGGTGTAGAACTTATTTATCTTCAATAAAATAATCATTTTATCTTAATAACCCAAAGTTTTCAGCAACTAATAATTTGTTTAAAAACCACAAATGGATTTAAACCATAATCTTTTCACATTTCAAATAAAAAAACTGCACATAAATAATAGTGTGAAAATACATATTTACATTTTGAAAATATGATATTAATCATATACATAGCTTAAGGTTCAATTTATTTGATGCATTTGTTTTACTTATCTCATATAAAAGGCTTTTCTTAATATTTGCCAAAAATTCCAATAACTATTTTATTTAATTAAAATCACGTACTTGAATTAAAACTCTATTTTCTTTCATAAAAATATACAAAAATTTGCATGTATTTAATTTGATAAAAATACCATTAACATGTGAAATAATGTCTTTTTATTTTCATAAAATCAAATACCACTTTGAAGAGTCATATGTGCATTTCAAAACATTATTTTACCATTACCATCACAAAATATATATATATATAAAAAAAGACAGCAAGCATAAAATCATCAAATCATGTTTAAATAATGCTCATAAAATGATTTTATCTATTTAACAATTTACCCTAATATTCTCCTACACTTGTATACCATACTATTATATTTAGCATGAAATTTAAACAACACAAAAATCAAACATCAAATATGACCCTATGTTGAAACCGTCATGATCAACATCTCATATTTCTTTTGCATTTTTACAAGAATATTTAAAAGACAACGTTATCATAACATAGACCAAACCAAACTTAAGCCCTAGCATGTGTCTATTAGCATTCTTGCATTCTTGTTACATTAACCATTAGATATAAAACAACCATGAAAACATAATCATAAGATCCCATACTTCATGCATGCCCAAAAATTTCTATTCATGCTTGCCTATATACACCACACACCCAAGCATACTCAAACACATAAAATCATAGATCCCACACACCTAGGCCATATACAATTCATCACAAATCCTTTAAAGAACTACTCACACCTAATCAATATGCATATTCCCCTTCATGTTCTTATATACATCAAGAAAGTAAATAACAAATGAGAAGAATGAACATAGACCAAAACCCTATCCCTTGGCCGAAACTCAAACCATAAAACACAAATATACTCTTCAACATATTTCCCATCAAAATCATGGATTCATTTACAAAGACAAGAGTATCCATAACACATGTTCATAACCCAAAACCAATATTACAAATCAACATGTTTTTTCCATGAAGACCACTCAAATTAAAAGAACACAACAACACATCATGTGAAATATAATGGCACTAGAATCTCCATTACCTCCTTTGATAGAAATCAAAACCCACAAATAACTATGGTCACCCTCTTGATTGTTATCCTCCAACACCTTATCATCATCACCAAACCATGAGACCAACCAAACCAAAATCTCATATCAAGCAACATAAGGGACTAAAGAATAAACTTACCCTTGTAGGCTGAAACCCTAGGCTAACACCTCCCTATGCTCTTGTGAGATTAAATCCTAGCATCACCATGAATTCTACCAAACTTAGAACCAAGAAGTGGAGGAAAAATGAAATCATAAACCCAAACTCATACCTTAGGGGATTCGAAGCCTCCTCTTCCCTTCTTCTTTCCTTCTTCTTTTCTTCTCTTTCCTCTTATTTTCTCATTCTTCCCTCTAGGTTATAGCAGCCACAAGACCCAAATGAGCCTTCAAGCTTTTTTCTGATTTTCTATTTAAAGGCCTTAATCACCAAAACCTAGCTAAGGAAAAGGTAATTATCATTTTTCTTTATTTTCCCAAATAAAAATATAAAATCAATTAATAATTGTACTCAGCAAATCAAACTCAGCCAGTCAAATCACTTTGACAATTTACAACACACTAACTTCTCTCTTTCCTTCATTGGCACAACACACTAATAAGGAAAAGTTTAATTTTCGTAGTTCTAGGGTCCTACCACTTGGGACTCGAATTTGGCCTTATTCGTTACATTTTAGGAATAATTCTATTTCACAAAAATTGTAGATAATTTAATTATCTTTCTAACGGTACTAATTTTGTCTAAATTGAATATATACAACTTAAATTATGACTATTTTACTAAGGTTAGGTCCAGGGTTGCGGGAATTCAAAAATGACAACACTATCCCTTCTTACCATTTGTTTCCCACTTCTTTCTTGTGTGAACAAAAGCCTTCTGGAGCCTTCTCTCTTTATTTCTCCCCATTATTTTCATTTTAATTAAATAAAACTAAATAACAAATAAAAGGAAAAATCTAGAATAATGCATGAGAAAACTATTGCATGCTCACCATGCAATCATGCACATGCACGCACACAAGTGCTAAGTGCATTTTTACTAACCATGCACCTTGGTGCATACAACCAAAACACATTCTCTTACAAATTAAAAAAAATTAAATAAACAATTAATAAAAATAAATTCACATAATTTCTACCAAACAATTCAAACAATTAAAAACAATTTCCTAACACTTAACAATTAATAAAAAAAATTAAAGCACAAAATTAATTAAACTCAAAAAAATGGTGCACTACTGTAAAGTCCAAGAACTTTACTTAGCTAGTTAAATAGTAGTAGCAATAGTAATAGTTGTAGTATTTTTATGATTGTGGATTTTGGTTTAGACCGAGATTTAGTTGGACACTCGTAGTAACACTTGTAGATTTTCTAAGTTTAACCTATAGTTTAAGAATATTAATTTTAACCTAAGGTTTGATTAATATGACTAATATTGATGGTGATATTTATTATATTATAATGTTTATATAGACCCAATAAGATAGTAACACTTGTCATATGTATGTTTAATGATAATTAAGTATTTTTGAGGAATAAGTTTATTAAGATTAATATTTGAATATCCTAGGGTTTGTCAGCAGCTTTGAAATCGTTAGAGGACTTAGTCAAGGCTGTTTACTCAATTCAAATTAGGCTGAAAATGTGCAATTTCGTGTTTAATATTTCAGCGTATGTCGATATATCACAGCTATAGGGGGCGATATATCGCCATACGGGGATACGAAAAACACGTAACTTTACACGATCACCTCGACGAGCCTCGGGCATATTAGCCCAGGCGATATATCGCCTACTAGGGGCGATATATCGGCTCCTTTGAATGCTTTTTGAATGTTTTTTAAACCGAGCTCATTTTAATCTTTAACCTCTTGATAAGTCCAGCATCTTTCTGACCGAGTCTTCAGCCTCTGCTGAACGATAATTCAAATATTTTTCAATTAAAAAGCCATTATTTTATTCAAGTTAAATGAAGATCTTTTAATTCTTGAACTCTATAAATAGGACCTAGTACCCAGCCATTTATTCATTCATTAAGCTGAGTTCAGAGTCTGCAAGCTGCTAGGTTATTTTTGAGTGCTTAAACACTTGGGTTGGGAATATAAGCTTTAACTTTATAGGCTTAGTAAACACTCGGGAAGTAAGGTTCATAGTATTTTTGGTTCGAGGTATAGTTCGGTTATAGAAGCATTCGAGGTATTCATTATTCTAGTTCATTTCTGTGTTATTCTTATAGTTTTCTACTCAAAATCCTAACTCTATTCTTTATTCTTGGTTAGGAAATCTAAGATCTTGAACGTAAGATTTTTGGTAAGTATATTCTCAATGGTATAGTTCGCCCATTCTTTTCATTCCTTTTTCTTTAAGTATACTCACCTTTCTTTGATGGTTTTTAGGAGTGTTCCAAAGTCCCAATCCTGTTCTCATATCCCGGTATATTTGGTAAGGAAAATAGGATAGGATTTTATATGTTATGGTATATGTTATCTTATGATTTATGTGTTATGTTATGTATGTTGTAGACTTGGGCATATGACATGTATAACTAACAAGCCCCAATAAATTTATAGGCATATGACTTGCTTAGCTAGCAAGCCCCACAAATCTAATGGGCATATGACTTGTTTAGTTTACGAGCCCCAAGTAATAATGACCATTATAGTATATGTGACATATGTTTATGATATGTTTTAGTATATGTTGCGATATGAATTTTATGTATATGATTTATGTGTTAGATTTTCCTTGCTGGGCATTAGGCTCATTCCTTTATGTTTATATGTGCAGGAAAATAGCTATGGTAGCGGAAAGGTTCTTGGCAGCTTGGGAGTTGTGTATTGAGGCAGAATGGAAATGGATGGATTGAGTGTTCGGTTTGAGGATGAAGCCGCTTCTTAGCCTTTTAAAAATTATGCTTTATATGTATTTTTCGCACTTTGTTTTGTAATCCATTATTTAAAGTTATGTTATGTTTTCATTTTAAAAACAATGGGATCCCATATCCTACTTTAAATTTTATGTAGTTTAACATTTGTCTTACAAGTTTTAAATGAAGTTATGATTATTTCACTTGTGAGTTTTATTAAAGATTAGTATCTATGTATAGTAGTCATTAATGGTCCAAAGTCTAGAGTAGTTGGGTCATTACAACTACACGAACATCCAATTCAAAGAAGCCTTGCGAATACTCAAACCAAGATCTTCCAAGATGTAACTCTACTCCTCAAGACATGTGTGAGCATGTAGAGTAATGGTGGGAAATTTTATGATTCACAAGATGTACTCAACTCATGAGATCTTTGAATATTAGGTCTGAGACAGTTTTCAGGGATATGAAACATATTACGATATATTTTTCTCTCTTTGTGAAAAAGCTTAGAATTTTCTCTCTAGAATATTCTTTCACTTAAGCGTATCTTAAAACAATTTCTATATGATAGATTTATAAAAGAATTATAAATTTAAAATTCACACTACAATCCAATTATTAAATAAATAAAAGAAATATCAAGATCCAATCTTGGAACCTTGTCACACTGATACACGCCAACTACAGTGTTAGATTTGTAGTTGGCGTGTAGCACATCCCTGATTTCAGGGATGTGTTTCAACCACTTTCTCTTAATTATTATTTAATCATTATTTATTCAAAAATATCTAAACTTGATAACTTATCTTATCAGAATAATTAAAGAATAAATATAATTTTAAATTCAAATCCAATTTGAATTACCATAAATATATATTGACATTATTTAAATAAATAAAACTATTTAATTCAATATGATTTAGGTTAGGAAATGGGAATAGAGATTAGGAAAAGAAAATACGCGGGAATAAGATAGAGAATATTCGGATAAACAAGAGATCGTCCTTGGCAACACGCTCATCAGGATTGGGGGAATCAATGTGCTTCCAACAGTACTTGTTGACGCGGTTTTTCACCAACAGTAGATTTAGAAATCTAATAAGGATATTAGTTCTTATTTGTAAATCGTAATGAACTTATATGAAAAAATTTGCACACACACGATTTTACGTGGTTCAATGGTTAAAATCCACCTAGTCCACGAGACAATATTATTAATCTCTCATAATTTCTGCAGAGTTTCAATAATACAAAAAAGTAGTCCCCTTTCCTGTCCATTATCCTTAATACTTATAGTTGAATTCTCTTGACAGGTTTGGGTAACCGTGTGCATAAATATGGTAAACATTTAATAAAGATAATTCATGTTTACATAGGGATACAATGGCATAACATAAATTAGTCTTGTTATCTCGAACAATAAATGTGCAATACAACCTAGACATTAATGAGCATATAGAGTGCCTCCGAGACTCTTGGGATCCTTCACTATGCGTCATGACCAGGTTTCCACAAGCTGAACATCTTCATCGAGCTAGGGATTGAAGGGAATCCAAACCTTGGTTCGGGTTAAGTTCAAAGGGCCCTAAAGGGGATCTGGCCACTACATGTCTCGAACCAGACCATCATCCTAAGAGGCGACAAGATAATTATATGAATGTCGTACTGCCAAGTCCTAACTCGAGTTGCTCACATCATCATTAGCTAGATGTTCTACTCGTATGATTTTTCCATATATTCATCTGCCAACTGTACCCCTAGCTAAGTGATTAAACCCATACTAATTTTTACGGTACAACATTTTCTCCCCAAGCTCCTGCCCGTGCTTGATGTCATCACTTTCTGACACGCACAGTAGGGGCTTTTAGGCTTCTGTCATGTAAAATCGTGCTTGCCTACTGCTCGAGTGTTGAACACATGGTCGCCTGTAATTGGCATTTGTTCGGGTTTCGAGGACTGTGACAACTGTTCTGTCAACCTTTTGTCGCCGCACGGGTCATTTAATCTTGGCCTTTGGATATCGAGTTGACCCAATCGAATGGCCCAAAGTAATTCCTAAAGCTTGTGTATCAATAGGGAGATCAAACTTGAACCTTACCACCTTTACATTCAAAAACTTTCCTTTCAAAAACAAAAATCCCCATTTTCTCTCAATTTTTTTCCAAAAACCTTCACCGCCCTTCAGTTTCTCAGAAGCTCTCAAGCTCCTACCTGTGGAAGCATAAGCATTCTCATTGAACAAACATATAAACTATAAATATTTCCTCATCTGGTTTGAATCTTTCACTTCTTTATTTTCCAATGAGATTTTTAGTTCAAAAAACATTTTTTTTCAATATCATTTCGTGTTCTAGCCATGCCTGAGTTTAAATAAGGTTTGGTTTAGGCTAAAAGAATGGCACTAGACTTGTTTAGAAATAAGGCATTTGAAAACTAGCCAAATTTTCTGGGTTTTGCAAGGAAAATGTCGCTGATGAATCAATTAGGATACCTGTTTGGATGTAGAAGTTGAGAGGTTTTTAGGTTTGATTCTGGGTAGCTTAAGGGTCATGATTCCTTAAGCGGTTTTGCATTAAACCGCTTTCAAAAGAAAGTAGTGAGTCTAACGGATCTAACACACGAATCCCGAAGTATCAGGGAATTTCCCAAATCCATAGCGTGGCCTAGGACTATGCGTGGAAACACACGTTGGTGCTAGGACATATCTTAGCTCATGAAAATTTTGAATCACCAAAAGTAAACCACTCAAACCCTTGGGTCACCGTACCTTTATTGCCGTGGCTAGTCATTATCTTAGGTCGCCACTAATAGGTCGCTTTGTCGTTAGGCGAGCTAGATCATGGCCCCACCAAAGAAAAACTTCGCGAGCTCATCTACTCATAATAAGAATAAAGACAAGCAGATGGTGTCAAAATCTCCAATTCCTCACTTCGACCCAGTGGTGGATAGGGAGATTGTTGTCAACCCTAATGCTTTTTTCGAGGTCGAGCACATCATGTCCCGAATAACGTCACAGGGGAAAGTGAACGAAATATTTCTGAGCCATGGGATCGAGATGGGAATTGATGGCCTCGTCGCCCGACCTCCATTGGAAGGAGAGCAAAGTTGTGCCCCTTTTCAAGATGACTTTGGGGCTTGGAGTGAGGAGCACCTGAAGGCAGGTTCTTTCCTCCCATTAGACCAGTACTTCATGGATTTTTTGAACTACGTCTAACTGGCTTTGTTCCAGCTCCCCACAAAGTCGTATCGACTTTTGGTGCGGTTAAAATATCTATTTTTGAGGCACAAGTGGGAGGCCCCTACCCCAGCTGATATTATGTACTTCTTCTGCCTCAAGCCCAGTCCTGATCAGAAGGGGCGAGATGACAAATTTTACTACCTTACTCGCTTCCCCAATTCGGCTTCTGTTATTGACCTCAGTAGCCACCCAAATGACTATAAAGATCAGTTCTTTATGTCGAATGGGTTCAAGAATCACTATCACCGATACTTCAACCGCCCTCGTAAGTCTCCTAACTTTCTGAATTTTGTATGTGAACTCTCTTCTCATTTTTTTCGAGTTTAATCCTTCTAACTGAGTTCGTTCTTTGTGCAGCTATATTCAAGAGGACAATGCGGTCTGAGACCCTTGGTTGTCAATACGAGACGATGTCCTGTCTTCCTTCGAAGGAGAAGGACTTTCGACAGGTAGTGAATGATGTTACCATGGTGGCTTGCAACCCGATTCGTAAAGATTAGACGCTGGATATTAGGATCCGACGTCCACCTCCCATTCTACCCGATCTTCCTCCTCCTTAAGAAGTCCTGCCCGCCATTGAAGACACCCAGGAGGAAGAGGATGTGGTGTTGCTGGTGCGCAAGAGGAGAGTTCCCAAAGATGATCAGGGTTTTGATCAAGAGAAGGCTGAGTCTGGGGCAGCAGCCGGCACTTCTGGCCAAGGTAACCCATATAGAGAACTAGATCAGGTTGCTGCCAATTTTAGGCTAATTTGTTTCAACCCTCATCAGCTCGTTAGTCGACATCCTTCTGACCTAGACTTGAACACAACACTTCTCTAGTGTGTGGATCTGTAATGACCCAACTATTCTAGACCTTGGACCATTAAAAACTACTACACACAGATACTAATCTTAAGAAAAACATACATATGAAATAACCATAACTTTATTATAAACTGTAAAGCAAAAGTAAACATACATAAAATTCATTTAGGATATGGGATCCGATTGTTTTGAAAATATTAAAATAAACATAACTTTAAATCTTAAAATTCGTTACAAAACAAAGTGTGGAAAAAATACATATAAATCATAATTAAAAGAGTTAAACAACTTCATCCTTGAATCGTTCACGCAATCCACCGATTTCATTCTCCCTCAATACACATTCCCAAGCTACCAAGAATATTTCCGCCGCCATAACTATTTTCCTACACATATAACATAAAGGAATGAGCCTAATGCCCAGCAAGGAAAATCTACTACAAGCATGAAACATAATCATACACATAAACTATGAACATATATCATATACTATAACACGTATATCATAATTCTAACCCATGTACATGGTAACTATTGGGGTTTGCTAACTAAGCAACTATAAGCCTCAAACTACAATGAGGTTTGCTAGTTAAGCAACTATAAGCCCCAAAAACATAAAAGTGTTGGGGTTTGCTATATCACAACTATAAGCCCAAAACATAAAAGTGTTAGGCTTTGTTATATAACAACTATAAGCCCCAAAACATACATATATCATAACATATTATATAAACATAGCACATATCACATAGAAACTATCCTATTTTCCTTACCAAATACCGGGATGTGAGAACAAGGGCGGGATTTTGGAACACTCCTAAAAACCATTAATAGAGAGGTGAGTATTATAAAAGAAGAAGATGAAAAGGGAAATAAATATAAACCACCGAGAAGAAGAACTTTTCAAAGAACTTGATTGCCTAACCATGAATGGAAAATAGCGAGTTAGGAATTGAGTAGAGAAAAACTATAAAAACTAATGAAACAATACAGAAAGGAACTAGAAATAGGAATACCTTGAATGCTCTATGACCGAACTACACCTCAAAATCGAAATACACACTATGAATCTTACTTCCCAAGTGTTTAATAAGCTTATAATGATAAAGCTTATAACCCCAACCCAAGCTTATAACCCCACCTTGAAGGCTCTGAACTCAGCTTGAAGACTCTGAACTCAGCTTGAAGAATGAAGAAATGGCTGGGTACTATGTCCTATTTATAGAGTTCAAGAATGAAAAGATCTTCATTTAGCTTGAATAAAATAATGGCTTTTTAATTGAAAAACATTTGAATAATCGTTCAGCAGAGGCTGAAGACTCGATCATAAAGATTCTGGCTTATCAAGAGGTTAATGGAATAAAATGAGCTCGATTTCAAAATCATTTGAAAATGCAGCCCTAGAGTCGATATATCGCCTACCATAGGCGATATATCACCTGGGCTCATATTCCCGAGGCTCGTCGAAATGGTCGTGCGAAGTTACGTGTTTTTTGTATCCCCGTGTGGCGATATATCGCCCCTACAGCTGCGATATATCGACATACGCTGAAATATAATATATGTAATTACACTTTTTCAGCCTAATTTGAATTGAGTAAACAGCTTTGACTGAGTCCTATAAAAATTTCAAAGCTACTGGAAGACCTTGGGATTTTCAAATATTACTCTTTATAAACTATTCCTAAAAATTACTTAATTTCTCATTAAACACACACATGACAAGTGTTATTATCTTATTGTGTCTATCTAAACCTTATAGTATAATAAATATCATCTTCATAATCAGTCATATTAATCAAACCTTAGGTTATAATTAATATTCTTAAACTATAGGTTAAACTTATAAAATCTACAAGTGTTGCTACGAGTGTCCAACTAAGTCCCGGCTTGAACCAAAATCCACAGTAATAAACATACTATAACTATTACTAGCTATTACTATTACTACTACTATCTAACTAGCTAAGTAAAGTTCTTGGACTCTACAGGATCATCTGGTGATATGCTATGACCATAGATACCCAGATGCACCATTGTGGTTGACAACACCCTCAATTTTAGGTCCTCCATTTTTTAGGAATATGGAACAAATCGTAGGACATGGCTTCCTTACGCCAGGGTGTATTCTCCCCCAGCTTTAGGCAGTTTGTAGATGAATCTAGCTCAGTCCAACTCATAACCTTGAGTTGATCGTAGTAGATTCATCCCCTAGCTCAGAGGGTAGGGTTCTTGCTCTGTTCTTGTCTTTGCATTATTTTGACTAACTATCCCTATTTTATGAATCTTCTGCTCGTTCCATTTCAAGAGAAGAGATGGACTTGCTAGACGCTTCGGGTTTAAGGGGTGCCTTCAAGGCTGGCAGGGCCGGAGCTGGGCCTGTGTTGAAAAGGCCCAAGGTGCCAAAGAAACATGTTTCCAAGACCAGAACTTTTATCGGGTCTTCTGTCAAAGGCAAAGGTGCCAGCTCCACCTAGGAGCAGTAACAACAAACTCAACCCCCAGCCCCGGTAACAAGAGTCACAGTTCTTGAGGCTCCTCCTCCTCTTCCTCGACATGCACCTCCCTTGATTCCTCAAGTGATCTAAGGCGAAACTCCCTCCGCTCAGGTCCCGATTGTTTAGATCCCGGTAAAGCCACTCGAGTTTGCAAGGATCCCCGAAGAGTTTCAAGGGAATGTATACAAGATGGCGAGCCATATGGTGGGCCATGCGTATAGAGCCAATGTCAAGGATCTGAGGGCCATGGAGGAGCGTACTCCCGAAGATGTTCTCGAGTCCGCTATGGGAATGAACCTCACTGTGAGCCCCTTTCATTCCTCTATCATTTCTTTTTCTTTTCTTCTCTTTTTTTTTACTAACATTGACTTGCCTTTTCCTTTTGCAGTCTTTCCTGGATCAACTCTGCGGAATTGCTTGCGTTTGAGCTAGGAGTGATGAGCTTCAAGCCACCCTAATCATTGCCCGAGAGAACGAGCGGCCCACCAAAGCCGCCTTGGTGTCCTCATAGGAGAGTGAGCAGTCTGCAAAGACTTCCCTGACTACTTCCCAGGAGGGCGAGCGAATTGCTAAAAATCAAGTCGTGGAAGTAAGTCATCGGTTGGATCAGCTACAAGCTGAGAATGATACCCTCAAAAAGAATCTTGGCAAGGTCGAGGCCAAAGCCAAGGAGGAGGTTGAGAGGGCAAGGTTGGAGATTGCGGAGTCGTCAAACTCAATGGAGAAGATGCTTTACAAGTGTTGGGCTTTAAACCAGGACGGGAATTTCACCTTTATGCAACCAGAGTTTTGGGAACCTTATTGTAATGCACTACTTCCTTAGAGTCGTTACTATGTGAGTTAAAAATGTTCCATTAGCTCGCTAATCAAGGTTTTAGGTTAAAAGTGTGACTAAACTGGAATAAAACTCGTTTAACAATGATAATTATAAAATTTTGGACATTCATTGAAATCATAAGAGGCTATATAGTTGGGATCCCAAAATATTGTTTTGAAAATATATTACAACTCAAAAATACAATTACGGTCTACCTAAGTGACAAAGCAATTCATTACAGTACATTTCCCCAACATAACCTTGTTCGTGGCAGACAGATAGGTCGAACATGTATCTATCATCCACGCTCTCCATACTCATGGTTGGTCAACCTTCCCTTTGCCCTTACCTGCACCATAAAGCACCCGTGAGCCGAAGCCCAGCAAGAAAACTCAACATATAACACGTAACATAACATTCAACAGTATACGACAAAACATCCAATGGGCTAAACACATAGAGACCTACGCCATCCAAACGCTTTACCAGGCCCTGGGTTTGCGGTCTTCACCGAGCGGGTGGATACAGCACCCTAGGAGGGTCTCGCCCTAGCAGCCAGCACTCCGTATGCTTGACGCTGATCTCGGCCCCTTGCCGTACTCAGATTCATGTCGTTCTCGGCCATTTCCTTTCTTGGCCTTTGCCATTCTCGGCCACTCGTCGTTCACTCATAGACATACATAACACAGCATAATAATCACAAATATCCACACATATATTAAGCATAAACAATAGGGTCGCACCCTGAAATACAAACAATAGGGTTGTGCCCTGCTCTACGGGTACAACAATTTTCTTATTAGTGTCCCAAGCTGTCTGAGTATCGCAATCCCAAGCACAGTCCTCTAACCCAAGCCTTGTTGAAAACATAGTCACAACGTATTCATAATAACCATCCATCATGCCTTAAACCAATTAATAACTTCGAAAGATTAATCTAGCCTCCGAGACCTTGGATCATACCAAACCGGGTAATAAAACCCTTCCTGATCCTTAACATTTGGGTTCCCAAGCTTAAAACCCTTAAATAGCCAACATTTCACATTTGAGTCGCGGCCCAACCCTTAAGGGCTGCAGCGTGCCTAGGTCAGAGGGAAAAGCCCTATCTGTTGAAGGACATGGGCTACGACAAGCTATACCCTGTGCCGTGGTGCCCCGGGCAAATTTCTGAGGCCCCCAGGCCTAAACATTCTAATGGGCCATGGCGCCTGATGAACAAAGCCGCGGCTCGAGCCTCTAAACCCATAATTCCCCATGCATTTCATGAGCCAACCTCCTCGAATCTCACCAATTCCGAGCTCTAATCCTAGAATTCAGCCTAGGATTCATAATCAAACAACACAACTACTATAAACATCCAAAAAAAACTCCAACAAATCCTCATCATAACCTAAATTCAATCACCCAAGTTCCAACCCCCCAAACTCTAACAAAAACAGAGAAATTTATACAAATACTTGTTTTAATCCTTACCTTTGTTATGATCTCGCCCTGAGCTAACTTCAGTTGCCACAAACTTTGAATCTCCCCAAGCTCCGAAAGCCTCTAGTCTCCAATTCTTTAGCTTAAATCCTCCACAATTCCTCAACTCCTAAATGTCTAAGAGAGGGAGGGAGAACCGAGTATAAGAGAGAGAGCTGAGAATTTTTCCTTCTGTTTCCTTCTAACTCATTCTAGAGTCTCAGCAGCCTAAGCCAAGTTTATCCCCCTGCCAAAAAGTCCAAAATACCCTTAAGTCATTCTTAATCCCATAGTGCCACTGAGGGCAATTCCGTCAATTGCCACATCTCGCTAAATCCTCGAGTGTTCCTATAAACCCTCATTTAATCCTGACATGCCCAAATAATTGCTAAATTACTACCTGTTACTCGGTAATTCCCGAACACAAATTATATTCCTAAAATACCCCTAGGCTCCTCCCGAGCCGAGTATTCAACCTCGTTGTGACTATTTAGCTAAAGTGCTCCATAGGACCGTCTCAGATTGTACATCATAAATATATCACCACTCATTCGTGGTATCAATCACAATATACACATATATCACATTTATGTCCTCAACGGGCTAAAATTACAAATATGCCCCTAATAATCAGATGGGGCCCACATGCATATTTAATTCACCTAAACATGCATTTCTAATCACATAATCATTTAATTCTTATATTAGCATAATTGAATCAATTATTGCCCTCCCGGCATGCTAATCAAGGCCCTAAGCCTTATTAGAAAATTTGGGACGCTACACTTATCTTGCCAAATTCAAGATTCGATTCTCACAGGAACCCTCTGAGACCGTCAAGGCTTCCGATGCTGCTGGCGGGGACAGTGAGGAGGTGACATCGTCTGAGCAAGTCGGCGGAGGTCAATGATTCCTTTACTTTATTTTGTATATTGTAACTAAGTCCCTGGGGATTAAAACAATCACCTTCGGACTCAGATCGAGGTTTTTTCCCTCCTCGAGATAACTATATGCTTTTGAATACATATTTAATTTGTGATATATTTGTGTTCCCCTTAGTGTATTGTTTTCTCATGTTTGTGAATTCTGAATTCTTGTACACTTGAAATCTTAGGGTTTATCTTTAGATCGGAATAAGTTTTCTATGGCTTGACTAATTAATTTCAATTGATGTCTTAGTTATATCCAAGATTTTGTCTGCCTAATTGTGTTATACATGTTAGGAACCAGGCCTCGGACCTGGTCGTATCCATGAATTTTAAGTTTGCTTAATAGCATTGTACCTGTTAAGAATCAAGCATCAAACCTAGTCGTATCTAGGAGTTTTTAGTCTGCTTAATAACATTGTACCTGTTAAGAATCAGCCCTTGGACCTGGTTATATCCAGGGGTTTTGTTTTAGAAATTCTCAACTTAGTTCGTATTCGGAATTATTTTGAAAATCTGAGCTTTAAAAAGTCGTTGAATAATCAATTTTTCCAAACTCTAAGTTTCAAGCTTTATTCGAATATGCTGAACTCTTTTAAAAGCTCTCTTCGATTATGTGCCCCCCCCCCCAAGCGACCAGAACTTATAAATGTTCTAGGTTGCTTTTACAAAATGAGCCCGCGATAATAAAATGACAAAATTGATAACGTAATAATCCAATTATTATTAAAATGAAATGGCTTTCATAGATAAGCCTTACATGAACAATAATTCCAAAAACATTAAAGACAAAAAAATTATTGGAAGTACTTTTTTAGGTGTAGGGCATTCCAGGTCCGTGGAACTAATTCTCCACTTAACAGGGCTAGCTTAAAGGTCCCTTCGCGCAGGATCTCCACAATCTAGAATGGTCCTTCCCAGTTTGGCCCTAACACACCATCCTTGGGATCGTTACTTGCCAAAAACACCCTCCGAAGAACCAAAATACATAGTCAGAGTCTGCGTCCTTTTACCTTCAAGTTGAAGTAACGAGTGATATTCTGCTGATAATGGGTGAGCTGCAATTGTGATGCTTCTTGTTTTTCCTCGATTAGATATGGGGATGCACTGAGTAGCTCGTGGTTCTGATCTCGATCAAAGTTTTTCTGTCTATGGGTCGTCACCACCATCTCAATCGAGAGCATAGCCTCACTTCCAAAGGTCAGAGAAAAGGGGTATGTCCCGTGGAGGTTCGATGTGAGGTTCTATATGTTATATTATTTTATAATATAATGTTTTAGATTAAATAAATGTGACAAAGAGTGTCACATATTGTAACATATAATAGAGAGTTACAATATGTAGATATATGAGAAATATCCAAATATGTAACATATTTGGTGTTACAAATTCAGCTACAAATTTGTAACTTCCAAATAGTACCCTTTATTGTGTAAATTTTTTGTTACACAATATTGAGATGAATTTCATAAAAGTCATATGTGAAATGGTTGTTAGAGATATGATTTTAACCCCAATAATGTATTTTGGGGGTTACAAAATCAATTGGGAGGGTTTGGAAATAT
Organism: Humulus lupulus; assembly: GCF_963169125.1. NCBI lineage: Eukaryota > Viridiplantae > Streptophyta > Magnoliopsida > Rosales > Cannabaceae > Humulus > Humulus lupulus. The sequence continues at coordinate 275,118,062 of NC_084793.1, forward strand.
TTGGAAAAACAGCACAAATTCATGTGCTGAAATTGGTCAGTGGCCGTGGCCTGTGGGACAGAGAGCAGTGGTCGTGGCCACTGATGTCCCTGGCCATAGCCACAAGGGTTTTTCTGACCAAATTTTCAGTTTTTTCCAACTTTGTTGAACGTCTCAAAAAACTCAAATAACTCCCAAATCTCATTTTTAATTCCATAAACATCCAATTAATCATTGGTAATTGCCATGGGGGTTGGTGGAATTTGAAATTCAAAGGGTATCTCTAAACTCTATAAATATGAGCCTAATGCTCACTTGAAAGACACAACTTTTCTGTCCATTAGAGCACTTGGCTAGAAATCACCTTGAGGCTTGATTATTCCAAAAATCATTTCCAAAATCTGTGATAGATCCCTTAGTGCTTGAGTTAGGGGGAAATAAGCTTTTGGACAAAGGTTTCAAACCTTGTTCAAGTTGGTTATCCTCAACACTCTTCACTTTGGTAGTGTGAGTGAGAGTTGTTTGTCTTTTGTATCTTGTTATTCTCTTTTATTCTATTGATTTTCATCTTCTTATTCTTCTTCTCCATTTACTTGTATTTCTTATTTAGAGTTGTAATATTTTCTTTTCTTTTGTTACAAACACTTTTACTTTATTTGTATCTTTTGTTTAGAGTTGTATTTCGTCATTCTCTTCTTCTAATCCTTCTCTTATTTATTTGTATTTTCAGTTATAGAGTTGTAACACTTTATTTAATCAATCCTTGTCTATTGTATTTTTTGCATAGAGTTGTAAATTTCTTACCATTTCCATTGAGGCAAATATAATTTTCCTAACATTCAAAAGCTTACCCTTTGTTTGTTTCAATGGAAGGTGAGACTATCGAGATTATGAATCAAGACCTAGTGAGGTTGGATAGGTTTGATGAGTCCAATTTCACAAGGTGGCAAGACAAGGTGAGATTCCTTTTGACCACTCTCAAAATTGCCTACATTCTAGAGTCCACTCTAGAACCTCTCCCAACACCATCCGACAAGGACACTCCTGAAGAGGTGGAGAAAAGAAGGAAGACGGAGGAGGACAATCTCTTTTTTAGGGGTCATATCCTCAATGCCCTTTCTGATAGGCTCTATGACCTCTACACCGGGACCAAATCGGCAAAGGAGATATGGGACACTCTTGAGACAAATTTCAAGGCGGAAAAGGAAGGTACCAAAATGTTTTTGATATCTCAATACTTTGATTTCAATTTTTTTGGTGATAAACCTATTCTTCCTCAAATACATGAATTGTAAATAATTGTTAATAAATTGAAAGTGTTAAAGATTGAGCTTCCAGAGGCCTTTCAAGTTGGTGCTATAGTGGCTAAATTACCACCAACTTGGAAGAGCTATAGGAAAAGAATCCTTCATAAAAATGAGGATTATTCTTTGGAGGAAATCCAAAAACATATTTGAATCGAGGAGGAATCGATATGTAGAGATAAACTTATTGAGGGGTCTAATGGAGAGACTTCCAAAGCAAATGCGGTGTCACAACCAAAACATCCCAAAAATAAAGGGAAAAAGGGTAACGAGAAACCCTTAGGTCCAAAAACCAACCCAAACAAGTTTAAGGGCGAGAAAGGTCCTTGCTTTGTGTGTGGGAAAAAGGGTCACTATGCTAGAGAGTGTAGGCATAGAAAAGACCAACAAGGACCTAAGGTTAACGCAACTCAAGAGGAAAACATAGTTGATACCCTTAGTGAGGTGAATGAGGTCCAAGGCAAGGTGAAAGGATGGTGGTATGATACATGTGCCACCATTCATGTCACCTATGACAAATCATTGTTCAAGACCTTTGAAGAGTCAAAGGGCAACCATGAGATTCAAATGGGCAATGAGGGAAAATCCAAGGTACTTGGCAAAGGTACCATTGAAATCTTTTTCACCTCCGGCAAGAAAGTTACATTAGTGAATGTACTTTACGTTCCCGAAATGAGTAGAAACTTGGTAAGTGATGATTTGCTTGGCGAGCCCGGCATTAAAGCCATTTTTGAGTCCGGTAAACTTATTCTTACCAAATCAAATGTATTTTTGGGAAAGGGGTACTCTTGTGAGGGTATGGTTAAATTGTGCACCAATAATGTAACTTTCAATGTTATCAATAAAAATGCTAATTCCACCTATATAGTTTAGTATGATTCTTTATTTTTGTGGCATCTTAGACTATCTCATATAGGATTTTCAACCATGAAAAGAGTAGTAAAATGTGGTATGATTGCATGCAATATTAAAAACTATGGTAAATGTGAAACATGTGTTAAGCCAAAAATGATTAAGAAACCATTTCCTAAAGTAGAAAGATCATCTAATTTACTAGATTTAATCCATAGTGATCTTTGTGAATTGAATGGTGTTTTAACTAGAGGTGGTAAAAGGTATTTTCTTACTTTTATAGATGATTTTAGTAGATATACCTATGTGTTTCTTTTAAAGTATAAAGATGAAACTCTTGATGCATTTAAATTATATAAATTAGAAGTTGAAAATCAACTAAATAAAAAGATTAAGGTGCTAAGAAGTGATAGAGGAGGAGAGTATTTCTCTAATGAATTCAATACATTTTGTGAAGAAAATGGTATAATTCATGAGTGCACTGCACCTTATACACCACAACATAATGGTGTTGTCGAAAGGAAAAATAGGACTTATCTAGAGATGACAAATTCTATGTTGGTGTTTTCTAAGTTGAATTTCAACTTATGGGGTGAAACGTTATTAATTGCTTGTCACATTCTTAATCGAATACCGATGAAGAAAAATGAGATATCTCCATATGAGTTATGGAAAGGAAGAAAACACAACATAGGGTACTTCAAAGTGTGGGGGGTGTCTTGCATATTGCAAGAAAAACAAACCTAATAGAACAAAGTTAGGTTCAAGAGCCATAAATTGTGCTTTTGTTGGTTATGCCAACAATAGTAAAGCTTATAGGCTATTAGACTTAGAGTCTAATATTGTGATTGAATCTAGAGAAGTTGAATTTTTTGGGAATATGTTATGTGACAACAATTCTTAAGCTTCAACATCTCTAAAGGAGAATTTTTTATATGAAAACAATTATCAAGCTTTTACATCCAAATTTGATTCTCAAGAGGAGAATTCTCAAAAGAATGTAAAGCAACCCTTTGAACTTAGAAGAATTCAAAGGCTTAAAAAGGAGAAAAGTCTAGTAGTGGATGATAAAGATTCTCAACGAATTTCATTCTACATGGTAGAAGGAAATAGAGAGGAAGTCATTAGGAAAATTCCTATTGTACCTCTCGTTGAAGATGATCCTAAGACTTATAGAGAAGCTATGCAATCAAGAGATAGTGCATTTTGGAAAGAAGCCATCAATGATGAGATGGATTCCATTCTTTCCAACAACACTTGGGAATCGGTAGATCTCCCTCCGGGGTCTAAGACAATTGGGTGTAAGTGGGTATTTAGGAGAAAATACCACATTGACGGCACTATCCAAACCTTTAAAGCTAGGTTAGTAGCTAAAGGATTTAGGCAAAAGAGGGTATCGATTATTTCGATACCTATGTGCCTATTGCATGAACAACTTCTATAAGAATATTGTTCACTTTAGCTTCTATACACAACTTGTATGTTCATCAAATGGATATCAAAACGACATTCCTTAATGGTGACCTCAATGAGGAGGTCTATATGGAACAACCCGAAGGGTTTGTCCTATCAAAATATGAACATAAAGTATGTAGACTTGTAAAATCCTTATATGGATTGAAACAAGCTCCTAAGCAATGGCATGAGAAATTTGATCAAGCCATTATGTCTAATGGGTTTAGACGTAACAATGAAGACACGTTTTTGTATTCCAAAACTTGTAAGGGATATGTGATCATTGTTTGCTTATATGTGGATGACATGCTTATTTTAAGTGATAGCATGAAAGGGATAGAAGAAACGAAGAGGTTCCTATCATCAACCTTCAAGATAAAATATATTGGAGAAGTTGACACCATACTTGGTATCAAATTAAAGAAACATAGTGGGGGTTTTGTGTAATGCCCTAAACTCTAGGGACCATTACGGTGCGTATTTTAAATAGTGCTAAACTCGTTAACCGAGTCATTTGGCCATAATCGTGTAACTAAGTATGATTAGCGATCTAGGATTAAAAAATTTGGTAAAGATATAACATTACACTAAAACGTTTACTGTATGCATTGGGATCCCAAAAATTTAATTTAAAGGTTTGTTTCAAGAAAATATTTACAACCAGCCGATCTAAGCAGCAAAATAGGGTTTAACCCTAGTTCCTCTTTCAACCCTCAGCCATGGCGGTCGAGCAGCCGCATATGTACACATTGTCACCTAAGCTCTCTAACTCAAGGATGGTCCAGCTTTCTTTTGCCTTTACCTGCACCACATAGCACCCGTGAGCCGAAGCCCAGCAAGAAAACTCAATATGCTCATGAACAGTAATAACATGTCATCAAATCATAATGTGCATGCCTAGCAATAATAGCCTTAATCACGCATGCAAGCAGGTACAAATAAATGTTTATGGATTCTTGCGCTCTTAGTAGATGACTAGTAAGTCTCTCACTCTGAGGGAGATGACTAGTAAGTCAATCTCGGGGTGGGTGACTAATGAGTCACACCCTGCATAGGTGACTAATGAGTCACACTCTGTATAAATGACTAATGAGTCATACCCTATATAGGTGACTAATGAGTCACACTCTGTATAGAAGACTAATGAGTCTATCTCTGTCTAAATGACTAATAAGCCATTCCCTGTATAGGTGACTAATGAGTCACACTCTGTATAGAAAACTAATGAGTCTATCTCTATGTGGGTGACTAATGAGTCACACCCTAAGGTCCCATACCCTCCTAGCCATGTGACATGTAGGTAACCTTAGTCTTTCCGACTCTGGCTCTAAATAACTAGCCTTTAGACTAGACAAGTGCTTTTAGTTTTCATCGAACTTGTGGTCGGTTCGGCATTAATGCTCATGATGAGTCCTCCAATGCAAATGTCGATTATATCTAATCTTTCATTGGCTCTGCGTTCTTGACGCTTATGCCGCTCCTGACTCTTAAGTCAATAACATACGATAAGTGCTCAATACCGCTGTTAAACTTGACTAGTAAGTCACAGCTTCACAGCTAGTTCTGACACCAATGTTGATTCTGACTAGTAAGTCAGTGCCACGCACAAGTAAGCAATGCTACCAGGTATTTATCATATGTCAAATATCCGAATATAGGGCATTCAGCATGCTTACTTAACAATTGCTTAATAATTAGGATCGTGCATAAACACAGAGACTCAAGCTCTGAACTATCTCATATTCAACATTCATGTCATGCCCTAACCACATGTTTCTTGTGCATCACAAATAAGCAAGATTTGCTAAGCATTTAATATGCAATCAATGTCCACATTTAGACACTCAACATGCCTCAATAATAACCACGCATGTCATATATATAGGGTGCAGATTTCTTACCTTTGGTCCACGCACAGGTTACCAATAAAGAGCCACAAGCACAATCCTGATTCCAAGCCCCTAATGATAACCTAGTCACAACCATAAACGGTGATCCAATGAGTTCAAGTTCTAAAACCCAATCCCGGAACCAAGACCTAACCTCTGAGACGTCGAATCCCACTAAACCGGGTAGTAGGAACGATCCTGAGGCCTAAGGTTTGAGTTCCCATGATCAAAACATTATTTTGGCCACAAACGGCATCAAACGCCGCGACCCCACTAACCAAGCACCGCGGCCCCAGGCCTTTCAGCAACCTCCACCTTCTTCATCGAGCCTGGGCCGCAGCGCCCAAGTACAGGGTCGCGGCCCAATCACGAACCAGCCATTTTTCCTTGATTTTACCATTTTAAAACCTTTCAAACATCTCCAAACTCAAAAATCAAAGTTCCCAAACATCCCCATGATCCAAAACCCATAAAACCCAAGCTTCAATTCATTCAAAAACTCATCAAAACACAAAGTCCAATTCAAGCTTAAAAACTTAGAACTTAAAACTTGAATTACCTCTGATTATGTCATTTCCCAACTAAATCCTCCGGCTAATAAGCTTATAATATTTCCTAGAATCGCTATGCCTCGATCCTCGCTTGAATCTGAGTCCTAGAACTCAAGTTTCCTTCAAAAATGTGATCGGGAGACGAAAATGGAACTTTGAGGGAGAGAGAACTTACTGATCGTTCTTTTATTTCTTAACAGGTTACTTCAAGCTTAAGTAGCTTCAAACAAATCCTAACGCTCGGGGTCCCAAAAACGTCCCCGGTGGCAAAATAGTCAAAACTTCCATAATTTCCCCCTTGATCTTACTAACTCCCAATTTATCATCAAATATTGATTCCCATTACCCAATAACCCGGTAATGTGCTAAATACCCCTTGACTCACTCCGAGTCAAGAATAAATCCCGTTGTGACTTTCCCACTAGCTTACTTCCTAGGATCGTCTCGTGCTGAGTAGCCCTAGCATAACCAAATAATATTGAAGCACCACACACATATCACATATATGTCAAATATGCCTGAAATGGCCAAAATATGAAAATCACCTAATTAATCATAAATGGGTCCACATGCATATTTAATACACCTAAACATGCATATTATCATTAAATAGCATAATAAATCAATTATGGCCTTCTTGGCCTAAACCTTATTAGGAAATTTGGGGCATTACAACTATCCCCTCCTTACAGAAATTTCGTCCTCGAAATTTATCTGAACTGCCCAGAATATCAATTCTTCACAACTGATCCCAGTTTCCCTAGGTCGTTCCCTCGACCTCACTGTTTTTGCAACATACCTTAACCCAAGGTATAATTTTGTTCCTCAGAACCCTGTTCTTTCTGTTTCATATCTGGACTGGCTATTCCTCAAAGGATGACTTAGCCTCAACTCCCCAAATTCTCATAACTCAATTCATGAGTTTCTTCTAACCCATGTCCTCAACATAGAAATACAAAATACACTGTATACAACTAACAGTGCCAAAGATATGGCAATTCCATGGGCAACCTGACCGATCCTATCCAGGATTCAAATGGTCATAATAATCTAGGGCTCAGCTTGTCCCTATCTCCTCACCCCTTTCTATGGTGATACTTTTAAGGAAGATACAATCTTCTACTTGGAACTCCATGTTCCTGCTTTTCAATTCAGTAAAACTCTTCCATTTACTCTGAGAAGTGAGCTTCCAAGCTCTAACCTCTAATAATCTCAATGATCCCCTGAACCACCCCAGGATCTAGATATAACATCTCACCCATCTCATTCCAATGAATGGGTGATAAAAATTCTTGAACATACCTCATCTCATAAGGTACCTTTCCAATATTGGATAACTGTACTGAATTCCATCTATATACTTATGGTCTTCTGCCACTTTCCCCAAAGCTTGGAAGTAAAAACAGTGTCCTCATTTTCTAAGACAGACCTTGAATTCTCATGAAGGCATACTATCTCTCTCACAGAGAAATCTGAATACTGATCAACTGTATTACTTGTGATAGCCAAGCAACATTGGCTAGAGCATACGGCGGAGTGTATAATGGGAAGTCTAGACACATCAGTCTAAGACATGGATATGTAAGAGAATTGATTCAAAGAGGAGTCATCTCAATATCTTATGTGAGAACAAGTGAAAATCTGGCGAATCCTTTCACTAAGCCACTAAGAAGGGATTTAGTGGCTACATCATCTCGAGGGATGGGACTTAAACTCCCTAAAGAGGTTCACGATTAATGGTAACCTATCTTAACACTAGTTATTTAACTAGTGTTAGGTTCAATATGTAACAATAAGTCAACCAAGTGAATATTAGTTGTACTCAAAACAAGTCCCATCTGAGATGTTGAGTACTTGTGAGTTACCAAGTTGAGGGTTACAACTGGAATGTTTTTAATATAATTCAGTCTCGTGAAGACAAGTATTTTTTGTAGCAAAATATTGTAAGAATTCTACCTATATCGACCTAGGGGTGGTGTCGCCTCTCATGAGAATTGGGAGTATTCTCAAGAACGTCCATGAATGGAAAGTGCACATGGCCATTAACGGTGCAAAGCGAGACATAGAGGTCTCAAGTGAACATCGCAAAGGTGTGTGTATTATCACCGATTTGTTATCATGAAAATATGGTTCAATGCCTAGTGCAACCAAATTTTCGACAAATTTTGTGATAATTACACTATAGTAAAGTTCAAGTTGAAAAACACTTTACTTTATGCACGAATGCAATGACTCCTATAAGAGAGAGTTCTTATTTAATCAAGTGAGGGATATGTTATATTTTAAAATATAATGATTGATTAAATAAGTGTTACAATAGATAACTATTTAATCTAGTGGGGAAATGTTATATTATTTTATAATATAATGTAATATTATATTATTTTATAATATAATATTTTAGATTAAATAAATGTGACAAAGAGTGTCACATATTGTAACATATAATAGAGAGTTACAATAGTTAGATATATGAGAAATATCCAAATATGTAACATATTTGGTGTTACAAATTCAGCTACAAATTTGTAACTTCCAAATATTACCCTTTATTGTGTAAATTTGTTGTTACACAATGTTGAGATGAATTTCATAAAAGCCATAAGTGAAATGGTTGTTAGAGATATGATTTTAACCCCCCAATAATGTGTTTTGGGGGTTACAAAATCAATTGGGAGGGTTTGGAACCGTTTGGAAAAATAGCACAAATTCATGTGCTGAAATTGGTCAGTGGCCGCGGCCTGTGGGACAAAGAGCAGTGGCTGCGGCCACACGGCTTTTTCTGACCAAATTTTCAGTTTTTTCCAACTTTGTTGAACGGCCCAAAAAACCCAAATAACTCCCAAGTCTCATTTTTAATTCCATAAACATCCAATTAATCATTGGTAATAGTCATGGGGGTTGATGGAATTTTAAATTCAATGGGTGTCTCTAAACTCTATAAATAAGAGCCTATTGCTCACTTGAAAGACACAACTTTTCTATCCATTAGCACTTGGCTAGAAATCACCTTGAGGTTTGATTATGCTAGAAAGCATTTCCAAAATCTGTGAGAGATCCCTTAGTGCTTGAGTTAGGGGGAAATAAGCTTTTGGACAAAGGTTTCAAACCTTGTTCAAGTTGGTGATCCCCCACACTCTTCACTTTGGTAGTGTGAGTGAGAGTTGTTTGTCTTTTGTTTCTTGTTATTCTCTTTTATTCTATTGATTTTCATCTTCTTATTCTTCTTCTCCATTTACTTGTATTTCTTGTTTAGAGTTGTAATCTTTTCTTTTCTTTTGTTACAAACACTTTTACTTTATTTGTATCTTTTGCTTAGAGTTGTATTTCGTCATTCTCTTCTTCTAATCCTTCTCTTATTTATTTGTATTTTCAGTTATAGAGTTGTAACACTTTATTTAATCAATCCTTGTTTATTGTATTTTTTGCATAGAGTTGTAAAATTCTTACCGTTTCCATTGAGGCAAATATATTTTGCCTAACAATATAGGCCCAGAGTACTTGCGGGAGCTGCTCGGTCCATAGTCCCTTGGTTTCATCTAATTGCTTCTTTAAGCTCTCCTTTAGGGTCTTGTTTACGATCTCGACCTGCCCATTAGCCTGCTGGTATGCTACCGACGAAAAACTCTTGGTATGTTTTTCACAAAAGTTTGTGAAGGGATCACTATCGAACTGAGTTCTGCTGTCAGACACGATCTTTTTTGGGAGCCCAAATCGACATATGATATTTTTTACGACAAAATCCAAGACTCTCTTTGAGGTGATGGTTGCCAGAGGTTCATCCTCCACCCACTTCATGAAGTAATCGATGGCGACAACAGCATAGCGAACTCCTCCTTTTCCCGTTGACAAAGAACCAATCAAGTCAATTCCCCACACTGCAAATGACCAAGGGGATGAGATCATGGTTATCTAAAGGGTAGTTGCTTGGGAAATTATGGTGAAGAGTTGGCATTTGTCACATTTCTGCACGTACGAGATCAAGTCCTTTGTCAGCGTGGGCCAAAAATAGCCTTGTCTCAGTACCTTCAGAGCCAGGTTTTTTCCCCAGCATGGTCTCCACAAAAGCCTTCGTGTATTTCTTGCAAGATAGTTTGCGCTTCCTTGGGCAAAACACATCGTAGGAAGGGTAGCAAATGTCCTCGTCAATATAGAATCCCTTCAACCATAACATATCGCAGAGCTTGATATAGCAGCTTTCTTGCGCATTTTCAATTGTAAGGTAATTTTCCAGTTGTCAGATACTCCACTATGGGGGTCATCAAGGTTGGTTTTATGTCAATCATTTCAACCTCAACCGTTTCTGCTATTATGCTCGCTTTTTCCAAGAACTCCACTGAAACTACGTTCAGTGTATCTGCCTCTTTGGTGGTAGCAAGTCAAGCCAAAGCATCAACATTGGAATTCTACTTGCGAGGTACTTGTTCAACGGAGCTAAACTCGAATTCAGACAACTCGCCTTTAACTTTGGCTATGAAGGTCACCATCTTGATACTAAGAGCTTAGTATTCCCCCAATATCTGATTGACTATGAGCTGGAAATCACTATAACATTGGATCGCCTTTTCTTTTAGCTCTTCCGCAACCCTTAGCCATGCCAATAAGGCCTCATACTCAACTTCGTTGTTGGATTCTTCGAATCCAAACCTGAGAGTTGTATGGAATCGATGCCCTTCAGATGAGATTAAAATTATCCCAGCTCCCAATCCGTTTTCATTAGAGGATCCATCAACGAAGATTTGCCACAACTCTTGCACTAGTTCTCTAATCGGCTCATCCTGAAAACCCGTGCACTCGGCCACAAAGTCAGCGAGGCCTTGACTCTTGATTGTTGTGTGTGGCATATATAATATCTTGAACTGGCTGAGTTCGATGGCCACTTTAATAAACACCCCAACGTTTCAGGTTTTTGCAAAATACTGCCATAAAGGTTGGTCGGTTAAGACGTGGATAGTGTGGGATTGAAAATTTGGTATGAGCTTCCTTGTAGACAAAATAAGACAACGCGAGCTTTTCTATTAATGGATATTGAGACTCGGCTCCGAGAAGTCTTTTACTTACATAATACACTGGTTTCTACACTCGATTTTCCTCTCGAACTAACACAGTGATGATCGCATTTTCTGTCACACCCAAATACAGAAACAAACATTCTCTAGATGCTTATTTTTATAGTACGGGGGGTTCAGCCAGGTGAGCTTTCAGGTCGTGAAATGCTTGTTCACATTCTTCAGTCCACTCGAACTTCTTTTTTCCCCTGAGCAAGTTGTAAAATGGGAGACACTTGTCAGTGGATTTTGAAACGAAGTGGTTTAGGGCCGCCATCTTTTCAGTTAAACTTTGTACTTCCTTGCGCGACCTAGGCGAATGCATTTCTAACAACAGTATGATTTTCTCTGGATTTTCCTCTATCCCCCTTGTGTTGACTATAAATCTCAGTATCTTTCTCGATGAAACTCTGAAAATGCACTTGTGAGGGTTTAACTTCATGTCGTACCTCCTTAGTATGCCAAAACACTCTTCCAGATCGGATACATGGTTACTAGCAGTCTTTGATTTAACGAGCATATCATCGATATACACCTCCATGTTTTTCCCATTCTGATTAGCGAACATTTTGTTGACTAATCGTTGGTATGTATCATCAACATTCTTTAGCCCGAATGGCATAACTTTTTAGCAGTATACATTATGCTCAGTTATGAAGCTGGTATGCTCTTGGTCTGCAGAGTTCATCGCATCCATGAAAGACATGACCTCGTGACTGGTGGTGGCGTCTACCAACTAACCAATTCTAGGTAATGGAAAACAGTCCTTAGGATAGGCCTTGTTAAGATTGGAGAAGTCAATGCAAGTTCTCCACTTCCCATTTGGCTTCGGAACCAGAACAAGGTTAGTAATCCAGATCAGGTATTTTGCTTCCTTGATAAATCTGTATTTAAGTAGGCGAGCTACTTCTTCTTCTAATGCTTTCGATCGTACTCTCCAAAAAAGCCTTCATTTTTGGGACTTTGCAGGCACATTCCTGTCCAAGTTCAAAGTATGCATTATTATACTTGGACTGATTCCCACCATGTCTTCATGTGACCATGCGAAAATGTCCATGTTCTTCCTCAAGAATTTGACCAGCTCCTACGATTCAGCTCCAACAACTCTTGAAGGTGTTTATGGGTTGATACTGATTTCCTCAAGTTCCTCCACAACTTTGAGCTCAAATCTATCTTCACATATTTGCGGATCAATGTCGTCCTGTTGGGTGACCTCGTTATCTCCTTCTCGAGGTTCTTCCGTCCCATGGGTAACTTCCATTACCGGGGACTCCTCACCTTCTTCTATGACCATTGCCTACTGCCCGAGTTGGGTTTTTTCCTTCATGTCTATGCTATAGCATTCTCTGGCGGCGAGCTGGTATCCTCTTACTGTGCATATACCTGAAGTTGAGGGGAACTTCATAGCCAGGTGTCAGATTGAGGTAATGGCTTCAAAAACCATCAACGTGGGTCGTTCCAAATCCGCGTTATACATAGCTGGACAATCGATTACAATAAACTCGAGTATTTTAGTAATAGTCGTGCATCATCCCCTAGCGTGACCACCAGTACGATTGTCCCTATTGTCGTCATCCCTTCACCTGAAAATTTGTACAGTGTCATTGAGATAGCCTTTAGATCGGTTATGGATAATCCCATCTTTTCTAGGGTGGATCTGAAAAGCACATTTATTGAGCTCCCATTATCTACCAATATCCTTCGTACCCTTCGATTAGCGAGCTGAACGGTTACCACCAGCGGGTCATTATGTGGGAACTGAACGTGGCTAGCGTCCTCCTCTGTGAAAATGATTGGTTGTTTTTCCAACTGTTGTTGTTTTGATAACCATTGCTCTAGGATAAATTCCATACCGTTATGAGTTTTTAGCTCTTGTATATACCTCTTTTGGGCTCCATTGCTCGTGCCTGCCAAATGAGGTCCTCCGACAATAGTAGTTATATTGGGGGAGGGTCAACTTGGTTCTCTCGATCCATCTGAGCCCTAGGCTGACCTATCAGAGTTTCCAGAGCTGGACGATAATTCTACCCGGTAGATTAATTTGGAACAACTCAGTTTTGGGCGTACTGGGCTAACGGTCCAACCCGAATGAGAGTTTTGATCTCATCCTTCAATTTTCGGCAATCATCAATATTATGATCGATGTCATTGTGGTATCAAAAAAAATTTGAGGGATCTCTCTTCGCCCTTTGATGCCTTAATGGCTCTGGTTTCTTCCACGGAAGGTGATTAGAGTTTGCCAGGAAAATATGTTCCCGTGTATCCGTCAGGTTAGTGTAGGTGGCATAAATGGGCTTGAATTTTTCCTCGGTCTTGTTATTCTTTGTGTCATTCTAGTCGCCCTCACCATTCCCTTTCCACTTATTGTTTCCCGCTTGGTTATTCTGGGTAACAGGTTGAGCCATAGCTACAACATCTATCACCGCTCTAGCCCGCTGAATAGGGGCCTGGCTAGTTCCTGTGACAATAGAACGCACCTCCTCCAAGTTATTCATTCCTGAGCTCAGGCTAAGAACTCATCTACACTTTTTACTCCTTTTTGTTGGAGCTCCTGCCATAGATAGCCTCCCACCAAGATTCCTGTTCTCATTGCCATGAGCTTGGAGATATCATCAGTGTTTCTAGCTCGTGCTGCAATGTTGGCGAATCTATTCATATATGCTTTCAAGGACTCACGAGGTTGTTGTTTTACGTTGGCGAATGAGTCAGCCTCTACGCGAGTTTCCTTTGAAGCTCGGAATGCTATCTTGAACTCATAAGACAAATTCTTCCATGAGCTTATCGAATGTTTTTTGTACTTTTGAGCCAGTGCCTGGAATGTCCAATTAGAGTTGTGGGGAAAAAAATACATCTTAGGTCGAACCTGACATTGTGGGTCATCATCAACGTATTGAACATCCTGAGGTGGTCAGATGGATCTGTGTTTCCATCAAATGTTAGCATGTTCAGCATCCTGAAGCCAATAGGATATGCAGCTGCTGCAATGTTCAGGGCGAAAGGTTCGAGCTCCTCATCAGAATCACAATCATCAATCCATTTTCCAGATTAGATCTTCTTCATTTACTCCTCCATCAAGGCCATTCGTTCGAGGTTTAGATCACAGCTCCCGTCCTATTGTACGCATTTGATGGGTTGTTTTCCCTCCAAGTTCGAGCTTGGTTAGGTGGGACATTCCCATTGTCGTGTACGATAGACGAACCTCCCCGTGTTGAGTATAACTCATATCATCATTGTGAGCTGGATACCTCCTTTGTGATTTTAGATGATCACGCAGGTCAAGATGTGGATCAAAACGATGACTTTGTGCTGAACTAAGATGATTCCTCAGGTCACTTTCAGACCTACCTTAATGTTGGCTCCCCGTACAGTAACTTCCATTTGCGAAACTTACAGCCCGCGGCTGAGATCGAGGATCTGGATTATCAACATGTGCTCGAGGGTCATAAGTGTCTACTAACGAGGGAGGATTCTCCTACTATTTCCATGAATTGGAGCATCTCTCTGTGGGCGCAGTGGTGTAGGATGTCTGACCGGTGATGGCGGATGTCTTATCGGTGAGGCTTTCCTCGTCCCATCGGGACTGACAAATTAGCTCGTCTCGGTTCTACCCTGATATCCTGAGTTCTCTGTGCCTGTGGTTCTGATCGCAATGCAGGCAAATTCGATGGGGTGTTTTGTCTTCGTGAATTTGTCTCAGCTCACCTTGATGGGTAGTTATGGCCATTCTTGGGAATCTGTGTAGAAGGCACGGAGCTGGGGGTCGTAGTTCTAACCGACCGACTGACATGTGGATGATTGTTCCTGTGATGATTAGTGGGCTGAGCACTCTGGTGATTTCGCTCTGAAGGTACACAGCTCGAAGTGGCAGTCCTGATAAAACGACTGGGATTGGGTCAGTTATTCCCGTGGGACCTATGGGACCCACTATGCCTCTTTCCGACATTAGCATTAATTGCAAGAGGGCTAACCGAGCCGACCTCCTCAATCTATCTATTATCCCTAGCGAGATGGGTCCTTAAATAGGCATTCTCCATCTCAATGGTTGTTAGATATCCTAGATTAGGATTTGCTGGGCATGAAGTTAAACTCCCAGTGTCATCTTGGCCCACCTATTGCTTCCTAGGACGTTGTTGAACATCTGGGCCCTTTTCAGTGGGAATGGCTGTATGATGCGCCTCTTGCCCACCAGGCTGTTCCATTTCGTTTTCATGCATCGATTGAGTAACCACCATGATGAACGTTGAATGAAACTTGTAAAGGATTAAGCACTGATTTCCTCTCAATGAAAGCACCAAACAGTTAAAGCAGTTTTTCGCCAACAGTGGATTTAGAAATATAATAAGGATATTAGTGCTTATTTGTAAACTGTAATGAACTTATATGAACAATTTCTCACATACACGATTTTACGTGGTTCAGTGGTTAAAATCCACCTAGTCCATGATACAATATTATTACTCTCTCACAATTTCTATAGTGTTTCAGTATTACAAAAAAACAATCTCCATTCCTGTCCATTATCCATGATACTTATAGTGGAATTCCCTGGAAAGGTTTGAGTAACCGTGTGCATAAATATGGTAAACATTTAATAAAGATAATTCCTGTTTACATAGGGATATAATTGCATAACAGAAATTACTAATGTTATCTCGGACAATAAATGTGCAATACAGCCTGGACATTAATGAGCGTATAGAGTGCCTCCGAATCTCTCGGGATCCTTCATTATGCATCATGACCAGGTTTCCACGAGTTCAATATCATCATCGAGCTGGGAATCAAAGGGAATCCAGACCTTAGTTAGGATATAGTTCAAAGCGCCCTAAAGGGGATTTGGCCACTACATGTCTCGAACCAGACTGTCATCCTAAGAGGTGACCTGATAATTATCTTAATGTCATACTGCCAAGTCCTAACTCAAGCTACTTACATCATCATTAGCTAGATATTCTACTCGCTTGCCTTTTCCATATATTCATCTGCCAACTGTACCCCTAGCTAAGTGATTAAACCCATACTAATTTTTAGGGTACAATAGTACTCGATGACCTTAGCAAGAGTATTGCTTGAAGTTAGGTAGAGGAATGACATTCTCGACACAACCATCTTTAATGATATGCTTGATCGTCTGGAACTGTTGCGCAACTGCCTCTTCGATCTGAAATGACTCACCATCTAAACTATTGAGGATGATCTTCTTCGAGGACGACGACTGTAACGCCCTAGATAGCCAAGACCATTACACTGTGTATTTTAAATAGTGTTGGACTTGCTAATCAAGTCATTTGGACATAAACGTGTAACTAGAAGTAATTAACATATTAGGGTTCAAAAATTTTGGTCAAAGGAATATTTACTTTCATTAAAAGTTTAAGTTCATACATGGGATCCCAAAATAAACATTTAAAAATGTCATTTATAATCCAAAAGGGTGGTTACAACACAAGCCGACCTAAGTGACAAAATTAGGGTTTAACCCTACTTCCTCTGTGAATCCTCAGCCATGGTAGTCTAGGAAGATGCATATGTACACGTCGCCATCGAAGCTCTCCAACTCATAGCTGGTCCATCTTCTCTTTTCCCTTACCTGCATCACATAGCACCCGTGAGCCAAGGCTCAACAAGAAAACTTAAACTTGCTCATAAGTAGTTAATAACATATTACAGAATCATAATTAGCATGTCTAGAAGTAATAACCCTACTCATGCATGCATTCAATTCAGATAAGTGACTATAGAGTCACGCCGAGGCCTGTTGCCCTAGGATAAGTGACTGTAGAGTCACCCTGGGGCCTATTGTCGTATCCTCTACATAGCCAGCCTTAGAGCTAGCCAAGCATACCTGGCACTTTATTTTCTAAGCGACCATAGGGTTGGTTAAGCATATACCACGCTCCTGGATAGGCCTAACCATATCAGCATGCGCTCAGTGCGTAATTTCCACCCTTGACATATAAGTCAAACCTTTCGATCTGCGCTCAACGCGCTATTGCCGCCCTTGACTCATAAGTCCAGCCTTTCAATCAAGTAAAACAGATAAGCATACATTATATATCACAAGTATGCACAACACAGTTAACATGTCTAATAAAATAGTCCAAGCATGGTCATAACCATGTTCAATAACTGGGCCAAGCCCTAATCACATATTGGAAGCAATTTTCTTACCTCTGGTCCAAGCACTGGATAGATGAAAATGACCCTCGAGCACGATCCTTTCCCAAGCCCTAGCGGTAACCTAGTCACAACCATAAATAATACCCTCACTTTTATTCAATCCCATAAACAAACTCTGGGACCAATCCCAGGAACTCCTATAAGTCAAAGAGTTCCCAGGAGCTCCCCTACATAGTGTGACGTGTTGCGTCATGACACATCTCCAGGGGGCTATTTTGTATGTATGAGCATGCCTTGGTGCTTGATCATTAGTCAAGTCTTGCACCAAGTAACCTCAGGGGTAGGGAATGGCACTTTTGTAATTATGCATATGTCTCCCAGACAAAAATCATATATGTTCCTAGGAAGACTTCATTTGCTTAGAATGCTCCTTACGGGGGGGGGGGTGACCTGGTGACTTAAGGAAGCACCATGGCCACCAGCAGATAGGGGTTTAAGCTGTGTACTCCCTTGCCCTATCAAGGCCTTATATGAATAAAACAATGCTTTGCCATGTCCCTTTGTGTATGCTTTCTTTACGGTCTATGTGTTGCTTGTTTGTTGCCTTCGTTGGGCCATTGTGTGCCACTTGAATGTGTTGTATGCTCTGATTGTTGTGTGGGATGTTGTCTCTGGATTGCTTGCCTCGTGCTTGCTCCCGCTTCATAATTGCCCTTACTTGTAATGCGACTAACCATTGAGTTTGCTTGCCGCAGGTATTGAATTCTAGGCTGACTTGCTAGTTAAGAGCGCTAACAAGTGTCGCACGTTCCGTCAATTCGAGTATCGAAGTTGGCGGCCTGTGACACATAGCGCAGGGGCCCCTAGAACAAGGGCAGTGGTGCCCAAGCAAGTGAGAGAGCCCTCAAAGCCCTCCCCTGCTTAGCGCAGGGGCACCCAAACCCAAGGCAGGGGTGCCACCTCGAAAACCCAGAATCCTGGGTGCGTTTTCTGCAACTCAAATCCACAAATCTCATCCCAAATGCATGCCAAGGCCACAACTGAGTCCCAAAGCCATTATAACACATCTCACACAACATCAAAACACCAAGAATTCAACATAACTTCAATTAGAACTCAAATAGAGATTTTGGGTCTCACAAACAAACAAGGTTCCCAAACTCAAATCAGCATTACCCAACTAAATTCACCTCCCAGATGTAGACCTATGTTCCCCAAACAAGAATTAACAAGTTCATGACCTCAAAATACCAACTCAAACTTCCTAGAACTAAGAATTTCAACAAAACACTTCAAGACTTCAAGATAACTCAAGAACATGAAGAACACTAAATTCACAGAAATCATACCTCTAAATCTAAACTTCCTGGCTTGGAGATGACCTTCACTTCTCCCTAAACTCCAATCACTCTCAGCTTTCCTAAAGAAATCCACCAATCTTCAAGAATTAACCTTCAACTCCTAAAGTAGTCCAAGCCTAGAGAGAAAACCCTTAAGTGAAGGAAAAGGAGAGAGGGAGCTATACGTGTATGAGCCAAAGTGCTCAGGTTTTGGCTAACATGACTCAGCCCAACGGTCAAAATGACCAATTTACCCTCACCCAAACTAGTGCCCCTTTGTCTAAACCAAGGGCATTTTAGTCCTTTTCCTGAGATTCCCACTAATACCCAAATTATACCATAAATTCCCAAGTAACTTCAACACACCAAAAATAATCACCAAATTAATTCCCATCACCCAATAAATCTCGATAATGTAATAAATTACCAAAATACCCCTAAGCTCACCCTGAGCCGGATATTTATTCCTTTTGTGAATTTTCCGCTACATTGCTCACTAGAATCGCCTCGTGTCAAGTAACTCAAATATATCCACATAATAATGTAGTCTCAATCATAAAGCACATATAATTACAGATACCCTCAGCAGTTCAAAATTACAAAAATGTCTTTCTAATAAGAAATAGACCCACATGCATATTCAATACACTTAACATGCATAAACAATCATATCATAATATAACTCATGTAATCATGCATATAATCATAAACATGCACATAATATAACACAAACACGTAATTAATCTAACTATTTCCCTCCTGGCCCCATAATCAAGACACTAAACCTTATTAGGGAATTTGAGACGTTACAACGACTATGACATGACTAAATTTTCTTCTCTTTTCGGGAATGAGGGAATGATGATTGAACTCCTTAGTCCTTGGGGGTTTATTAATAGGAGTCGAGTTGTCATAGTCATAGGTGTACTTAGTGAGAAATGACGGTTGGAATTGGTGGTGCTTCATGAGATATGATTGTTGGGATTGGTGATGGTGGTGGTGATGCTTCACGAGTTATGATCGTTGGGGTTGGTGGTGGTGAAGCCCCCGGGAATTGAAACGAGATAGCCAATAACGATATTGATGGGGTAGCCAAAAAATCACTGGTGCCAACCCCTTAGCCCAAATCCGTCGGTCCAGTTCATTGGTGAAGAAGATGGTTCGTCCCAACCCCAGAATTGAGATATGCACTTGTTTAACAGTTCTACGTACAGATTTCATCAGATAAGTTAGTTTCTCTTCCTTTTTTTAATAACCGCATTTTATTTCTAATTTTTGCTTTCAAATCAAAGTTCAATACATATATTCTTTAATCCCGTCTTAGTTTATTTAATATATAACTTGTAGATTTAATATTAGGGAGATTTGAAATCGGAGAACTGTTTGTGATTAAACATCATTAAAAAGAAAATATCATATGTTTTGCCTTTTGCCTCCGTCACTTCATTTGCCCTTCAATCCTAGCAGTAGCTTTCCTATTGTTTATTGTTTTCTCTCTTGGGTCACAATTACATTCTTTAGAATATTATGTTTGTATCATTTCAAAATTATATATATTTTGCATTTTGGATATCTGGGTTATCATTATATATTCTCTACATTTCTTTGCTTATCCATTAGCAATATGTTTAAGTTCCTGCATATTGATGGTTACTCATGTTCTTCTTTAATGTTAATATCTTCTCCCTTTTTATTTTATTTTTACCGTATTTCCGATTACGGTTTTCCAATTGGTTTGAATTTGTGTAGTTTTTTAAGTTAATTCTTTTGAAGTATTTTCCGGTGGTTTTTTTAACAACTGTTTCTCACGATAAGGTAGTTTTTAGTTTTTAATTTCTTTTTACCGTTACATATTGAGTTAATCATTAACAATTACTTTTCTTTTAAGTTTTTAACTACTTATTACAAGTTATTTTATTTTTTTCCAGCAATTTATTAGAGAAGTTAGAGATATTATTATTCTTATTATTATTTTTATTTTATTACTTTACAGCTCGATATAATTTAATAAACAATTGTATAGTAGTTATTTTGTTTCAATATTTGAAGTTATTTTTTAGGTTTATTATATATATTTTTATACAATAATTATCTTAAATTTAATATTATGATATAATATTTTAAGATATTTATTTTATTTAGGTCAGTCAATTTTTTATCATTATTATTTTGAAATTTTATTTTTTATTATTATTGTTGTTCTTGTTGTTATTCTAAGTTATTGAAGTTATTTGGTATTATAAGTTTTGTTATGGTACATTGTTATTGTAAGTCACTGGAAATTTTGACAACTTCGAAAGATGGTTACAATTTTCAGTTTTTGTTATTGGATTTTTTTTCATTGAGGCATCTATACAAAGATAAGTTTTTTTTTCTCTTCTTATTTATTTCTAATTTATAAGTTTAGTTTTTTCAATATTCATTTTTTCTAACTCATAAAATATTTTTATGGTATTTCATTTTAATTGTAACTGATTAAACTTAATTGTATAATGTTTATTATTATTATTATTATTGTTGTTGCTGTTGTTGTTGTTGTTGACCCTTGATTTGGCCAACGACACAGAGTCAAATAAACGACAAAGAACAAAAAGAAATCAAGAAAAGAATCAAATGGAAAATAAAATGACACAAGCAATTTATAATGGTTCGGCCCCAACTCGGTGGTAATGACATACGTCCACTTAGTGTTCTTATTGATATTGAATCTCAATATTGTGATCAAAGAACTAGGGTTCTTGAGTTTCACAAGCCTTAGGAGGATTACAATTTCGGTAGATAATCACACTATGCTTTTCTCTCTGAATACAAAGATCAAAAGTTCAAAAGTCCCTTCCTTGAGCCTTCTCCTTCTTATTTATAGGCTCAAGGGGGTTACATGGGTCAATGGGCCTTAATTACAATTAAGATCAACGTATCAAGGTAAATAAAGGAAACATAATAAATGTAATTATTACAAGATTACATATTCCAAAGGAAGTAAATGGAAGTATGCGACCAGATTGGTCGCACCCAATCGCGAGACTTGAAGAATCAATAATTATCTGGTCAATGATCGAACAGGATCAATTCACCCGAAAACGCCACGTGTAAGAAAATCTCGCCACATCATCAGGAGCCATTTTTGGGTAGACATTTGCCCCCCAAGTTTATTTTACTGCGACCAACATAAAGTAAACTTAGGTGACCGACCTTTCACATGCCCCACTAAATCTGTCAGATTCGTCCATGCCTTCTCGAAAAAAGGCAACCAATCACATCATTGCAGTTTCCCAAACGTGTTCTGACGGCAATTGCACTTACCCATGCCTTGGGAAGTTATCCCTTATGATTACCTTGGTAACTGCCCCTCAATTAATATAAATAATCCCTCATAATCATTTTTCACTTTTTACGCTTTACCTTTATCCTCAAGAACACCGAAGAACAAGGCGTAAAATCTTCAGAAATTCAGGCGGTCTTAGACAATCCACGAAGTTCTTGCCCAGCCAGATCAACTTAGCGTCACAGAACTCTACTCCATCCTCTATACAAGTAAGCTTCTCAAACTTTTCAGTTGTTGAGATGCCATGCAATATCTGTTTTATCTCCATTTTAGATCCTGAGTTCTTGAATGTCTTTGACTGTCCTTAAAAAAAATTATTTCGGGGTAAAAAGGGCACGTAGATTTGAGCTTGAAATAATACTTTGCAGGGGTTAAGGATCAGTTTGGTAGTTAGGATTATGAATTTAGGACGTAAAATCGAAGTAAAAATTCAATTTTTAAGCTTGTAGAAAAACTGGGTTTTTCCCGCCCCTTCAGAGTCGAAAAAGTTTTTCCTGAAAAACTTTATACTTCTGCTTTTTAATCCACTCTCCAAATTGTTCGTATATAATTTAGTGTTTTTGCTAGAATGTTGCTAGTCGTATAAAAGCCTTAGTTTTATACACGAGCAACGTTATTCCAACTTTCACACTTCTTGGTCTTTTGGCCGTAAATTCTCATCTCCCCTTTTCTGCTCGCAGAGTTTCATGTACGATCCATGGGGAGGTGAGAGGCCAATCGACAACGACCTGCTCGCCCTGCTGCTCGAAGATCAGGATCAGCCGTCGTTACTTATCCCGCAGATTCCCTTTTCTCATACCCCATCTAACAGACCTTCAACGAGTCCATCAAACATGGGTCGAGTGAAATCAACCGCCTAGAAAAAGAAACCAACCAAACCTCCTGTAAATCAGCATGCTTCTCCGGCTGAAATTCCTTCGACCAGTGGACAAGCTGAAAACACCCCTGAGCCAAGAATCCAAATGAAAGCCTGACCTTGGGACATTGCTCGACCAGAGGTCGATTGGTACGTTGCACCTCCTAGCAACATTACCGATAGGATGGTGGGGAATTATCTCAAGAAGTGCAGACTTCCTGGGATAACCCTAATCAAGCCCACAATCGACCAGCGGGCAAACCTACCTGGTGGCGCCTTCTTCAGCGCCTGGTCGAGATACCACATTGAGGCAAGAGCAATCTTGCCTCTCCATCCTTTTTTCCAGGAAGTGGCCAATTACTTCAAGGTTGCCCCCTTCCAAATAACTCCAAATGGGTATAGAATGCTTTCTGCTCTCTATATCCTTTATAACCATAAAAAGTTGCCTGTTCCCACGCCACATGAGATCAACTATCTGTTCGATCTCAAGTCCAACCCCAATAAAAACAACACGGGGTTTTTTCATTTTTGCCATCAGGAATCTACTCGCATTTTCCTGAGTGAGACCACCTACAAATTCAATGTAGTAAAGTACTTCCAGGAGTACTTTTTAAACATAGACCTGGTCGCCAACAACTTGGCCTTCACTGAAGGAGGTAAATTATTTATTCATTGGTCACTTAAATTCCTTTAGCTTTCCCACGTGTTTATTAGAACTTTTATGTCATTCAGGTCCATGGCTACGACCAGCTCCTACTCCAGAGATGGAGATACGAGCGAAATCTTTGGCCAGTATGACCGACGTAGAAAAAAGCGTCAAAGAGCTGATTACAGAGGCCAATCTAAGGCTGGTCGGCCTTCTGGCACCTCACCAGGATGTGAGGGAATCCACAGTGGGGAGTGCCCCCGGTGGAGAAGTCCCCGAGCAACACCAAGATGTGTCACAACCCCCGACGAGGAGGGCAACGGGAGTGACCATCAACGAACCTTCCGGTGCCCCGCGATCCGTCGCTGCTCCAGTCCCTTTAGGGAAGGGCAAGAAGAAGGATTTTGAACACCCCGAGCCTATTCTTGAATCATTAGATGAGAACGGTACAGACTTTTCGCTTTTAGATAATTTGCCTATTCCCTGTCACTTATTTGACGGGGACGGCAACTTTAAATACATCCCTACTTTAAATTCAGACTTCTTCAAGCCAAAGAGTGAGTGTAGCACTAGTACAGTAAATAGTGTAGCGACCAGTAATTGTAGCTTGGGTATTACTTTTAATTTCTTTGCCATTATTTCCTTGACTTGGCAAGCTCCTTTTATTATATTGCCTGACTGTTCGTATGTTTTCTTCCTTGCAGATATGCCTGCTAAGAGGGCTTTCGACTTGTACACCAATTCGGCGAGCAAGAAGAAATCTAGCAAGCACCATCCTGGGGAGGGCAGCAGCAACCCCTCTACAAAAAAGGCTCAAACAGGGGATCCTCCTGCGCCAACTCCTACCAAAGAGACAACTCCTCTGCCAAGTCCCATCAATCAAAATCCCCCAGCTCCAGTCGAACAAACTCCTCCTGTAGCTTCTGCTGGCCTCACTCCTCTAGCTTCCACCGACCAGACGCCTACAGGTCGCCCAGAAGAAGCTTCAAGAGAAGATCTTACGGGCGTGGTGCTTAATTCAGCCAAAGATAGGCTGACCGAGATAACAAAGCACCGTCGCAGCCAAGAGGCCATCCAAGAGACTGGCTTTATGGCAGTCGAACAGGTCTTCAACCGTGCACTGAACGAAGTGCTTAGCGTAAGTCGCCATTTTTACCATGCTTTACCAATCTACCTTGTCAACTTTTTCTCTATTAACAACTTTATCTTTTTCTGGTCGCAGGGAGTCCTCACCATGAGCTTCGATTGGCGGAGTTCGAGGTCACTGTCTGCTCTGTTTGAAAAAAGGTTTAGCAAGCAGCTTGGCAGAGCCGAGGCCCAACATGCCGAGCAGCTCAAAACAATCAAAGCTAAACACTCCGAGCAGCTCAAGGAAGTTGAAGTGAAGCATACCAAGGCTCTCAAGGAGGTCGAGGTGAAGCACACCGAGGCCTTGCAAACAGCTGGGGCCAAACTCACCTCCCTCAAAGAGGAGCTGAAGAAGAAGGAAGCATCAATTGCCAAGATCTCTGCTTCCAATGAACAGTATAAAGAGACCTCGCTTATGAACTATCGGGAAGCCCACAAGCTTCAAGCAGAGCTGGTGATAAGCCGCAAGGAGAGTGCTGATCTGGAGGAGACGAACGCCCGTAACCTCAAAAATTACGAGGGGGCGGCGTTTGAGTGTTTCTATATGTTCTGGAAATGCAATCCCAACACCGACTTTTCCTATCTACCAGATCATATAAGGGAGGTTGAGCTAGCAAGGTGAGTGGCACTCTTAGAGGAAAAGAAGGCTCAAGTGTCTCCCGAGATCTCTCTAGCAATTAGCA
This sequence comes from Humulus lupulus, assembly GCF_963169125.1. NCBI lineage: Eukaryota > Viridiplantae > Streptophyta > Magnoliopsida > Rosales > Cannabaceae > Humulus > Humulus lupulus. The sequence continues at coordinate 275,143,238 of NC_084793.1, forward strand.
TTGAGGGTGTCCAGGAAGACGCTGGAGTTACCGTCGACCAGCAGCCACAAGAGCCTCAGCAGGATCCTCTGGCCGCTTCGTAACTTTATCTATTTTTTCTTTAAATTTTATTTTGAGATATACGACCTATGGTTCATGATGTAAAGACAATTTATACTTTTATTGCTGCACGAGCAGCTTTTTTCCTTTTAACAGACAATTACATCCGAGCAGTAACTGCTCGTGGTGTAAAGGATTTCGTTTATGATATTATAATATTTGCATTCTATTATAACATTTGTTCGCATGACCGAACTTAGCATAATACTTTGGTTAGATTTAACAAAATAATAAAATTTTGAAAAATACTCTAAGTACCGTAGCATGCTTTCACTTATTTTGCTCGTGTGTTTACATACCTGTTGATATGCTTTGCTTACTAGATACCTGATATGTCCCCCAAGTGATTGAGGTGCTTTAGGTCCTCGGTCACTTACCTTGACCAAAACCTGTTCGAACATTTTTGCTCTTAGTAGAGATTTTAAAACGATAATATTGCAAAACAACACACGTAATGAGCAAATACTTGTAATAAATACAATAGTTTGGCAAGATTGACTGGTTGCGCACAGTCCCTTTTATTTCTTGTAATAGATGGACAATCGTGTCTGTACGAGTGATCAAAAATATGATCTTACACTTTTAAGCGATCAGTCACGGGAATGACTAACCCTTGTTCATAAACTTGTAAAAAGTAAAATTAATACAAGCCAATTCTTTAAGAATAATTGTTTATTGATAGTACTTGCGCAGGTGTTCTCCATTCCAATAGCAAGGAATGAGATCTCCATTTAAGTGAGCAAGTTTATAAGTTCCTGGATGGAGGACTTCTTTGATTTGGTACGGTCCTTCCCAATTAAGTCCGAGTACTCCAGCGGCCTGGTCGCGGGTGTTGAGGAAAACTCTTCTAAGTACTAGATCTCCCACATTAAATTTCCTTTCACGTACTTTAGAATTGAAATACCGGGTGACCTTTTGCTGGTAAGTTGCTACTCAGAGTTGGGCTTGCTCGCGCTTTTCATCGACCAAATCCAAAGATTCCATTAATGACTGGCTATTAGAGCCTTGATTGTATGTCATCCTCCGATGCGATGGTGGATCTAATTCAACAGGCAACATAGCCTCATATCCATAAGCTAAGGAAAATGGAGTATGGCCTGTTGCTGTTCGATGGGATGTTTTGTACGACCAGAGGACTTCAGGCAATTGCTTCGGCCATGCCCCCTTTGCTTCTTCAAGCCTTTTCTTAAGAGTATCTTTTAGCATTTTATTAACTGCCTCAACTTGTCTGTTTGCCTGAGGGTGTGCAACTAAGGAAAAGCTTTTGATAATTCCATGTCGCTCGCAAAAATCTGTGAACAGATCGTTGTCAAACTGTGTGCCGTTGTCTAAGACAATTTTTCTTGGTAATCCATAGCGACACACTATATTCTTGACCACAAAGTCTAGCACTTTCTTGGCTGTTATGGTTACAAGTGGCTCAGCTTCGGCCCATTTTTTGAAGTAATCGACAAGTACCATGGCGTATTTGACGCCACCCTTTCCAGTGGGCAAAGATCCAATGAGGTTTATTCCCCACACTGGGAATGGCCACGAACTTTACATCTACTTTAGCTCATTAGGGGCTGCTTGTGGAATCTTGGAGAATCTCTGGCACTTGTCACACTTTCTAACAAATTCCATCGAGTCTTCATTCATTGTTGGCCAGAAGTACCCTTGCCTTAGGATTTTCTTTGATAAACTCTGCCCCCCAGTGTGATCTCCGCAGAAACCTCCATGGACCTCTCGCATCAATTCTGCTGCTTTTTCCTTTGAGACACACCATAGGAGTGGCATCGAGTACCCCTTTCGGTATAGAATTCTGTTAACCAGGATAAATCGAGCAGCTTGCCTCTGGAGGGTCCTTGCTTTGTTTCTATCCGTAGGCAACACTCCATGCGTCAAGTACTCTATGAAAGGTGTCATCCACGTATCTGTTGTTCGAATTACCAAAGAAGTTTCTTCTGCGCTGATGCTTGGCGTGGGCAGACGCTCAACGAGCACTATGTGCAACATGTCGGCATCCTTCGCACTTGCTAGTTTGGCCAAGGCAACAGTATTTGAGTTCTGGTCGCGAGGTACTTGCTGGAGAGTATAGCTTTCAAACTGTGCCAACAAATCTTTTGCTTTATTCAAGTAAGCAATCATCTTTAGACCTCGAGCTTGATATTCTCCAGTAATTTGATTAACCACCAACTGGGAGTCACTATATATTTCAATCGACTTTATGCTCATGTCTTTGGCTAATCGTAATCCAGCGAGTAGTGCTTCATACTCTGCTTCGTTGTTGGATAAAGTGAAGTCAAATCTAATTGTGCAGTGGAATCAATGTCCTTCAGGCGTCACCAAAATCACTCCCGCTCCAGCGTGGTGCTTATTAGAAGAACCGTCTGTAAACAACTTCCAAGAGGGAGTTTGGCTTTGAGGTTCAGGCTCTTCTGTCTGCTCATTGTCTGGAAGCCCAGTGAGCTCTGCGATGAAGTCAGCTAGAGCTTGTCCTTTTACCGCTGCTCGTGGTAAGTAAGAGATTTCAAACTGCCCAAGTTCAACCGCCCATTTTAATAATCGGCATGCGGCTTCTGGCTTATGCAGAACTTGTTGTAAAGGTTGGTCGGTTAAAACTGTGATTGGGTGAGCTTGGAAGTACGGCTGCAGCTTTCTGGAGGCTAAAATCAAGCAGTAGGCTAATTTTTCAATAGGCGGATACCGCAGTTCTGCTCCAATTAGCCTTTTGCTTACATAATAAACAGTTTTTTGCACATTTTCCTCCTCTCTTACTAGAACAGCACTAGAAGCATATCCTGTGATCGCCAAGCAGATGAACAGAGTTTCTTTTTTGACTGGCTTAGATAGAATCGATGGTTACAACATGTGAGACTTTAAAGCTTGGAAAGCCTGATCTTACTCCTCTGTCCACTCGAATTTCTCGTTGCCTCTAAGTAGATTAAAAAATGGGATGCACTTGTCCGTCAATTTGGAGATAAATCTACTTAGAACATCGATCCTTCCGGTTAAACTTTGAACATCTTTGATTTTCACTGGCGATTTCATATCGACCAGGGCCTTGATCTTCTCGGGATTAGCTTCAATTCCTCGTGAGTTCGCTATAAATCCCAAAATTTTCCCTAATCCAACTCTGAAGGAACACTTGAGGGGATTCAGCTTCATCTTATATTTAGTCAAGACGTTGAAGCACTCTTGCAAGTCTCCTATGTGTTCTTCTGCCTTCTTCGACTTAACCAGCATGCCGTCAACATATACTTCCATGTTTGTACCGATCAGCTTCTTGAACATGTGATTGACTAGTAGCTGGTAAGGCACACCAGCATTTTTCAAACCGAAGGGCATTACTTTGTAACAGTAAAGCCCTGTATCGACTATAAAGCTAGTGTGATCCTCATCAAGTGGGTGCATACTGATTTGATTGTACCCAGAGTGTGCATCCATAGATGATAGGATCTCGTGCCCTGAAGTGGCATCGACCAGCTGGTCGATTCTCGGGAGTGGGAAACAATCTTTTGGGCAGGCTTTATTAAGGTCTGTGATATCCACAAATGTTCTCTATTTTCCATTCAGCTTGGGTACTAGTACAGGATCAGAGACCCATGATGGATAAAACGCTACCCTAATGAATTCGTTCTCCTTTAGCTTCTCGACTTCTCCCTTTAAAGCTATCGATCTATCTTTGTCGAGCAGGCTTCTTTTCTGTTGTACTAGTGGAAAACTTTTGTCTATGTTCAGGACATGGCTGATAACTGTTGGGTCTATTCCAACCAAGTCTTTATGCGATCAGGCAAAGACTTCCTGGTTCTTCTTTAAAAATTCCACCAGTTTTTGTTTTGTTGTTGTCTCTAAGTTTTTACCGACTTTCACAACCCTGGCCAGATCTACTTCATCGAGTTGGACCTCTTTGAGGTCCTCGATGGATCCTACTTCTTCATCAAAATCCCCAAAGCGAGGATCCAAATCCCTATCCTCACTTTGGGCAACACATTATTTGGTGACATAATCACCTGATTGGGCTTGTACTTCATTGGCCGTCTGCAACTCTTTTCCGGCGGTTTCCCTCGATCCACATTTCTTCACCTTAGATATCGAGGAGTTGTAGCACTCCCTCGCTTCTCGTTGGTTTCCCAATATGCATCCTACCCCTGCGTCAGTTGGGAATTTCATGGCAAGGTGCCAAACCGAGGTAACTGCTCGCAGGTCGACCAAAATAGGCCTTCCAATTATAGCATTGTACGTGAAAGGACAATCAACTACTATGAAAGTAGTGAGTAATGTCCTGTTAGCAGGTGCAGTACCTACTGTAACTGGGAGCCTAATCGACCCTGTTGGCACGAGTCCTTCACCAGAAAAACCATATATGGTTTGGTTGCACCGCTCTAGGTCCTTGATGGACAACTTCATCCTCTTTAGTGAAGACTTATACAAGATGTTGACTGAGCTCCCTGTGTCAACCAACACCCTCTTAACCATCATGTTGGCAGTTTGGACGTCAACGACTAGCGAATCCAAATGTGGGAATCGTACGTGCTAAGCATTGTCTTTAGAGAAGGTTATCAACTCCTCCTCTATTCGAGCTTTTTTAGGTGATCGATCCTCCACACTCATCATCTCGATGTCTTGGTCATGGCGTAAGGTCTGAGCATACCGGTCCCTTGCCTTCCCACTATCTCCTGCAAGGTGTGGGCCGCCACAGATGGTGAGTAATGTACCTGCCACAGGAGCTGGCTGTAAAGGTGGCGAGCGTTGGCGTGCAGGCGCCTGCTCATTGCCTCCTTGAGCCTCTCGCTGAGACCCTCCTGTGGTTCGTATGTACCTCCTTAGGTGTCCCTGTCTGATAAGGAACTCAATCTCGTCCTTCAACTGGTTACACTCATTGGTGTCATGACCGTAGTCATTGTGAAAACGACAGAATTTTGTTGTATCTCTCTTGGAGATATCCTTCCTTATAGGTGTTGGTCGCTTATAAGGGACATTGGAGTTGGTCACCTGGTAGACCTCCACCCTGCTTTCGACAAGGGTTGTATAATTGGTAAATCTTGGCTCATATCTATTGCCTTTGGGGCGTTTATTTTTGGATGTTGATGGCTCATTGTTTGCCCTTTTTCCACCATTTTTACCATTCCCGTTCCCGTTGCCTTTGCTATTTCCATTGGGTTTATCCGACCCATTGGCGGCTTTGGTGGGATCTTCCTTCGGTCCCTTGTCTTTCGCAGGCGATTTCCCCTTGTTGGCAATCGCATCCTCGAGCTTGATGTATCAATCAGCTCGATCAAGAAACTCCTGGGTACTCTTTACCCCATTCTTTCTTAGGCTGTTCTAGAAGGGAGAATGGCACCTTACTCCAGCAGTTAGGGCCATCATTTTCCCCTCGTCGCCCATTATTTAGCTCCAGCAGCTACTCGCATGAAACGCTAGACATATTCCTTTAAGGGCTCTCCCTCCTTCTGTCGTATCTCAACGAGCTGGTTGGCCTTAGTGGGGTGTACGCGACCATCGTAGAATTATCCGTAGAATTCCTTCATGAGCATTTCCCATGATACTATACTAGCAGGAGGGAATTTAAAGAACCACTCCTGAGCAGTGTCAGGTAGGGTGGCGGGGAAGATCCTACAGCGGGCATCGTCCGACACCTTCTGGATATCCATCTGTATCTCAAACTTGTTTACATGAGATACTGGGTCCCCATACCCATCAAAGTTCGACAGTACCGGCATCTTGAACTTGCTGGGAGTTTCTGATACAGCAATCCTCTGTACAAACGGAATGCCTCTCCTCCGATCGTACTTAATGTGGGATGTCCGGCTCCCCACTAGCTGCTGTACCGCTTGATTTAGAGCATTAATTTGGGCCTGTACAGCATCGGGGATCACTAGGGAAACTGGTGTCAGAGGAGCGTACTCATCGTGCCTCTCGCGCCTGTCATTGAGCACGTCCCTCAGGTCATCATCTCTGTGCCTTTGCTCGCTAGCGCCCAGCCGATCAAAGACGTTATGCTGTCTAGGCTGCCCCCCAGCGTTCTGGCTCGTAGGCCTATTTTCTCTTGGTGGGGGGTTCCTATCCCCACCTCTTTCCTCATGCCCTCGACTAGCATTCCTCCTTCCGGAATCGACCTCATTATAGTCATGGCCATCCCTAAACTGCGATCGATTATAGCGCGACCGGTTGGTCACGTTGTTTCCTCCTCTAGTTGCATCTCCTGAGCATCAGTGGGAGGCCTGCGTTGGTCGATGGGTCCCCGTGCATTATTATGTCATGGGGGCCCCTGACCAGAGAGCCTGAATCATTGTGCCTTCTGTTAGCAGAAGGATGTTGCCCCCTACTCAGTGGATTTGGCTCATCGACCACTGAGCGTCTAGGGCTTCGGGGAGGCTGCCTGGCCCTATTATGCCTCTGGCGCTGGGGATTGCCTCGACCAGCTTGAGAAGGTGGCTGCTGCTCGAGATCCTGAATTGGGATATCCTGCTAAGCAACAATTGGTTGCTCGGGCCTTTGAGGGCTTGCTAGCTGAAGTGGAGGACTCAGATTTGGGGCCCGTTGTGGTGGTGCATTTGGTGGCTAATCCGGTTGAGAAGTCGGCGCAGCTTGTCCCCGAGCCAACTGAATGGCTGCTTCTAAAGCGGTTGTGGCATCTCTCTGCCGACGGTCCATGTCTGCCTGCCACTCATTCAATTCCTGACGCTGACGCTCAATCTCCCTTTGTTGTAGCGCCAAGGTTTCCGCCGCATTCTCTTGATTGGCCCTGAGATTGGCCAACTCGTCCTGCAACACACTCAGTGTTGTCCTCAGTGTTTCAGAATCCATTTCTTCCTCCTCAAAATCCAAGTGTGGCTCATTTTCAGCCACATTTGGAGGAGGAGGCTGAGTGGATGCAGCACCAGAAGTCTGCCCAGCTCTCTTGGATGTCTTTGCCATTTGATCTTCTTGAAGTTTTTTATTAATCTCTCAATGAAAGCACTCAAATGTTGACCCTTGATTTGGCCAGCGACACGGAGTCAAATAAACGACAAATAACAAAAAGAAATCAAGAAGAGAATCAAATGGAAAATAAAATGACACAAGCGATTTATAGTGGTTCGGCCCCAACTCGGTGGTAATGACCTACTTCCACTTAGTGTTCTTATTGATATTGAATCCCAATATTGTGATCAAAGAACTAGGGTTCTTGAGTTTCACAAGCCTTGGGAGGATTACAATTTTGGTGGATAATCACACTATGATTTTCTCTCTGAATACAAAGATCAAAAGTTCAAAAGTCCCTTCCTTGAGCCTTCTCCTTCTTATTTATAGGCTCAAGGGGTTTACATGGGCCAATGGGCCTTAATTACAATTAAGATCAACGTATCAAGGTAAATAAAGGAAACATAATAAATGTAATTATTACAAGATTGCGTATTCCAAAGGAAGTAAATGGAAGTATGCGACCAGACTGGTCGCACCCAATCGTGAGACTTGAATAATCAATAATTATCTGGTTGATGATCGAACAGGATCCATTCACCCGAAACCGCCACGTGCTAGCCACGTGTAAGAAAATCTCGCCACGCCATCAAGAGCCATTTTTGGGTAAACAATTATTATTATTATTATTATTATTATTATTATTATTATTATACTTTATAAAAATATACTTATCCATCTTTCATTTCTCTTTTCGTAGATTTATTGAAAGAGATTCATAACTGTCATTGGATATTTGGATGCTAAACAAGAATGATGCGAATTTGTAGAGGCAGAATGTGTGTCTTTGATGGTGATGCTGGTTCAGAGTTATCAATTTGGTCTTTCCTTGCCATGTTGCAGCAGTACCGCCCCCAATCCTTGTCCTGAGATGTCACCTTGCAGTTCCAAGGGCATTTCCTGCACTGTCATCATGTACTCCATCGGCTGCCAACTCAGAGCATCTTCCACCTTATTGGCCTTTCCGTGATGGTATAGAATGTAACAATAATAATCGTACAATTCTAACCACCGGCACTGGCTCATGTTCAAATCCTTTTGGGAGAAGAAGTACTTGAGGCTCTTATGGTTGGTGTAAATGTTGCAATGTATCCCATAGAGGTAATGCCTCCAGATTTTTAATGCGATCACTACTACAACCAACTCTAAGTCATGTGTCGAGTAGTTCTTTTCAAAATTCTTTAGCTGTAGGGAGGCATAAGCTATCTACTGGGGTTTTATGCCCTAATTAAAACTCAATTTCTTTGAAATCTCATTTATTATCAATGAAAGAGTAGAAATCATTTTTTGACTTGGTCAATCACTTTGCTCACATGTTTTATTTTTCTTGATTATTTGTTTAATACAAACTTTTATTAAATCTCGAGCATATAGCTAATCATATTTATAGTGGCGTAATCACAGTGGAATATAAATATGATTATATGTTCAAAATAAGTTAATCCTAAGATTATTCAATGCACAAGATTTACACTGACTTGCCAATCTACAATATGTTCTACTTACATGTCACAGTGTTATGTTCTTTCTAGAACATTAGCAAAGTAGATAAGATCAGATGTATTTGTTACATCGGACTAGACCGATATTGACAGTTGATAGGATAAGTAAACATACAGTTATTATCTATTCTAGTCATATCATATAGTTGACCATAGGTCAATTCAATCTCAATTCTTAGTGGTTAGTATTCTAAATGATTGTGTTATTTGAGTTCTTTGACTTGTTCGTTACCAGCTTACCCTACGAACTAGCCCATACTTACATCTTGGGAACTCGGTAGTATAATTGAGTGGGAGTGTTAATCATAGATATGAACGTCTATAGCTTCTGATGAAGAAGTGAAACAATGGTTTCCTTTTAGTTTGGTTCAAGGTGTTAAATGATAGAGATCTCATTTCAGTAATTAATATTAGTTTAATGAAATATCATTTACAAGGAACTAAATGATTTAAGGATAAAATACAATGAGGGGTAAAACGGTGTTTTAGTCCCATCTCATTGTAGACCATCGATAGAGGATTGAGTGACAATTATGGTTGTTATAATGAATAATTAATAACGTATCTATATTGCTTATAGAGCGTTCTCTGAATTTAAGAGTACAATTTCGAGTCTTTAGTGGAGTCACGAAAAATTAATAAGTTAGTAAATTTATTTGTTAGATTTATGATAACTTACTGGAGCTTGATTTCATAGGCTCATGGTCCCCACTGTAACTTGGATAAAATCATCTAGATAGTTTCAATTAATTGATTTAATTATCAATTAGAATTATCAAAGTTGACCAGGTCAATTTTGGATAGTTTCACAGAGTTATGTAATTTTGAGAAGAAAAGAGAAATTATGACAGATTTATTAATTAAGATAAATTGGTATCTAAATTAATAAATAAGTTTAAATCAAGGTTGAAATTATAAAAAATTAATTTGATAAAGGATTTGAATAATTATTTAATTAATTAATCAATAGAAAATAATACATGCCTTGATTTTAAGTCCAATGGGCTTATAATTAAATAGGAAATTTCACGGGCTTAAAACCCATGATAATTTCGACCTAGGGCTATTAATTGGCTATTATTTTATTGATTTTTAATTAAATAAATGACCTAACTAAGTCTATAAAAGAAATGCTAAGAGAGAGTTGAAAACATAAGTCAAAACACAAGTTGAATCACAAGTTTCTTATAGGTTTTAGATTCTCTCCAAACATAAGTCATTTTCTAAGCCTCATTGTTCTTTTCGCTTCTTCTCTCTGTATCTATCTCATGTTTTGAGAGTTGCCCACTCTAGTCTAGGCGATTCTAAGGATATTTTGGAAGACTATGAAGAAAATTGAAGATCGGTTCAGTTTCTTGGTAATACTCTGCGACAGAAAGGATACAAGGGTTAGAGAAACTGAAGGAATGACTATATTATTCCGCTGCGTATAATGTAAGTATTCTTATCATTATTTCTCTTTGAATTCAATTTTAGAAACATGTTATAGGTTGTCTCATATTAATTTGTTTAATATTAGATCTACATGAAAATAAATAAAGAACTTGTATAAGTTTTCTGAACAACTGGCCTCAGAGCCTTTGGTAATCTTTATTTTCATGCATGAACATGTTAAAAATTGAATTATTTTATGTGTTGAGTAATTGGATGGATTTCATTATTTTATGAAGCATATTGAATTCTATGTGATTATTAGCAATTTTAGGTTATTTGTTGTGTTTTCTATGCTATTAATTTTTAAATATACTTTATTTTGTATAAAACATGATAAAAATTAATTAGAAAATGGTTTTGGTTTGAAAAATTGCACAAAAAAAATTTCCGAAATTTTTTCCTTTGGCTGCCAGTCACGAGCGCTCGCATGCGCGCACCACCCAGCCACCGCGCACACTAGCGCGCACATCGCCCGAGCACGCGCATGCGCTGCCCCACTCCTCCTACGCGCATCCCTTGGCGTCGCCCCCTCCTACGCGCGTCACCAACCAGCAGCCACAGTGAACAGTACCCGTCACGGGTTCTGTTCATCCCAATTTTAAAAAATAAATAAATAAAAATGTGAAAATTGATTATTTATAATCAAAGCCAAAAATATCATATTTATTTTATCATTTAAAAATATTTTTTTAAAATAAGATATTTTTGTTGTTTGAGATTTAAATAATTAGATATGTTTACAAAGATTTAAATTCAAATTTAAAAATAGACTAACAACTTGATTTTAAATATTTTAATATATTAAAATATTATAATTAAGATATCAGATATTTAAGATATTTTCTTTTAAATACTTGTTATTTTTATTAAATCTTTATTTGAAAATATAAATATATGTTTATTCTATAGTTTTTAATATTTAAATTATTTGAAATTTGAAATTTGTTCGTTAGATATTTTCATGGATATTTGAATTTGTTTAACTGTTTTGAGATATTTTAGGGTTGTTATAACTATTAATATTTTATTTTATTTTTAAACAGTTAAAATATTAGCTTATTGTTGTAACAACACAATATATTTTTTGAAAAACAGTTAAGATATTTATTTTAAAATTTAAAATTGGTTAAATTTGAAAAATATCAATTTTTTTCAACCAATTATCAAAATATTTTTTTTAATGGGATTTAAATTAACTTTGGTTAATTGTTGATAAATCCTATTTAAATTAAATTAATATTTTTCAAATTAACCTAAACCAAGTTGATTGTTGATAAATGAAATTTAAATTAACTATTGTTAATTGTTGATAAATTTCATTTAAATTGACTTATTTTTTGTAAAAATTTAATTAATTCGAATTTTTGTTAAATTCTAGATAATTAATTATGGTATTTTTGCAAATGAAATAAATTGTTGTATTTTTGCATAAATGCATAGACTTGCTCATATAGTAACATGATTAGGCCCATCCAATTATAACATGTTTGTTTGCACTATATGTGGTATTTTTGCAATTGGGCTGAGATGCATATAGTGGCCCATATGTTTGCTAGATATATGAATTTTTGCCAAATAAAATATTCATAAAATGATATTTTTTATTTGGGCCCATCAGAAAATGTAAAGTTTAAATTCTTCTCTTGTGAGTAATTCCACTTGTGAAGGTCCATTGGCTTTACATGACCATAGTGGGCCTAATCAATTAATAACAATTAATAAAACGAAGGTTTAAATTCCTGTATTTTGGACCTTGTATGGAAGTAAGGGGGCCTTAGTAGTGGGAACGACATACTGGACCCAATCCTCCTCCATACAAGCCCAATTGTTAAGGCACATTTACCTGAGTTGGACTTAATTGTATAGGTTCATTATATTAGTTAAACCTAAATATTGATTAGCAACAAATTAATTCTAAATTGATTGATTTTGTTTCAATGTGACACTTCAGAATTAATAGGAAATTATAGGACTTTGGTTTTAAAAATTTAATATTTTCAATTTTTTGGAGAATCATAGTCATTAATTTTCAAAAATTAATAATAAAAATACTATTTTATACTGAGCTTATTTTATAAGAATAATATTCGATCTCCACCGTTGGTTTAACAAGGTCAATAGCTTAATGGGGCCTCGAGACGCTTTAATTCATCCCCCTACAGAAGGTGTTCATCAGTTATTTTGACAATGTTAGATTTCGAAAGATAGATAATTATAGGTCAAATTCTACTAGACTCACTCCTACTATGACTACTAGACTAAATCTATGATTATCGAAACTGTGGGTCTAGCTCATAAAATAAGAGAATTTGTTTTCTTATTTTGATCGAATAGTAGGTTGTTAATAATAGTGTCCATTATTAAATAAGTTTACAACTTTATTTAACTAGTTGTATTTTTTACTCTCTCCAACCAGGACAAGGATATCATAGATTAGTTAAAAACCTAAAGAAATAAATATATGATTATTTTGGTATTTTTTTCTCATATCTTACATATTTTTGGTATATGTTGTGTTATTTCTTGAATTTTGTGTGAATAGAAGTTTTATTGAGCAAAAGTGATTGATTTCTATTTTATTGATAATATGTAGTTTTAAGTATGGCTATGTCTACTCCCATCATTTCTCAATTTTCGATGGAGAAACTCACTGGAGAAAACTTCCTTAAATGGAAGCAAAACATCAACATTGTGTTGATTGGTGACAACTCCAAGTTCGTCATGACTGAGGAATCCCCGGAAGTTCCACCTGAAGGAGCTACCAAGTCTGTGAGGGATAAGTATAAGCGTTGGCAGGCGGCTAACAACAAGGCGCGGTACTACATGTTGACTAGTATGGTCGACACTCTCAAGACAAAGATAGAGAATGTCGAGACAACCTACGAAATCATGGATTAGCTCCAAGACATGTTTGGTGCCAAGTCAACGCAGACTCGTTTTGAGGCCACCAAGAAATATGCCAATGCTTAGATGGCACCTTCTCAACATGTCCGTGATCATCTGATCAAAATGACAAACTACTTTCAGCAAGCTGAACTGCATGGAGCAACAATAGATGAGGAAACTCAAGTTGGCTTAATCCTCAACATTATCTCTCCAACTTTCCTGTCGTTCACCACCAAATATGTGTTGAATAAACTCAACTATGGTCTGACGCAGCTCATGAACGAGCCTCAGACTTTTGAGTCTATCACGAGTGGACCATGTAAGGGAGGAGAAAAGAAAACAACTACTACTACTGCTCCTGATCCAGCTAAGGCTAAAGCTAACCAATCTTCGTCTTCGAAAGCTGGAAACAAGAGGAAAGGTGGACAAAACAACAACTCCAAGCCTGCAAAGGCTGCAAAGACGAGTGCACAACCAAATGCACAGACGCCTAAGGGGAAGAACAAGAAAAACAAGAAATTTAAAGGTAAGTGTTTTCACTGCAAAGAGAATGGGCATTGGAAACAAGATAGCTCCAAGTTTCTAGCAGCTAAAAACAAAGGTAATGATTATAGTTCATATATCTTAGAAACATGTGTATTAGAGAATGATAAATCTGTTTGGATTATTGATTCTGGATCTACTAACCATGTTTGTAACTCTTTACAGCTTCTTGAATCGTGGGAGGAAGTGGACGAAGGCGGCTGAAAGCTTAGAGTTGGGAACGGAGCGTTCGTTGCGGTCCAAGCTAGAGGAAGAGCTCGTCTGAAGTTCGAAAATACATTTTTCATTTTAAATGATGTATTTTTTATTCTGGATTTTAGTAGAAATTTAATTTCAGTTTCCATGTTGCAGTTAGAACAATTTTTTATGATTTTCACAAGTTCTAATATATCTATTTCCTTCTATGGATCATAATTGTGTATTGCATGTTTGGAAAATGGGCTTTATATTCTGTGACCTAACGAACCCCTCACACTTAACAATGATTTATTCAAAGTAGCTAAACCTAAGACCAATAAACGTCAAAAGACTGATAACGATAATATGATATATTTATGGCACTTGAGACTAGGTCACATTGGCTATGATAGGATTCAAAGATTTATAAAGGACGGGCCTTTGAGGGAACTGACCTTATGTGAATTATCTGTCTGTGAATCTTATCTAGAAGGAAAATTGACCAAGCGTCCATTCTTTGCAAAGGGTGATAGGGCCAAAGAACCATTTGTACTTGTGCATTAAGATGTTTGTAGACCTTTGAATGTACAAGCCATGGGTGGTTTTGAGTATTTTGTCACTTTCATTGACGATTACTCTAGATACTCATGTTTTTACCTAATGCATAGGAAATCAGAAACATTTTCAAAGTTTCAGGAATTCCTAGCAATGGCTCAGAACCAATTAGGTAAAACGTTAAAGATCTTGCGATCAGATAGAGGTGGAGAATATTTGGATATGCAGTTCCAAGATCATTTGACTGAACTTGGGATTTTATCACAACTTACTGCCCCGGGTACTCTACAACAAAATGGTCTAGCAAAACACCGGAACAGAACTTTGGAAATGGTTAGATGCATGCTTAGTTACTCAACTCTACCAACTTCGTTCTGGGGACATGCAATTGAAACCGCAAATGACATTCTCAATGTCATGCCATCTAAATCAATCCCCAAAACACCTTTAGAACGCTGGAATGGTCGTGAACCTAGTTTACACCATTATAGAATCTGGGGGTGTCCCGCCCACGTCCTGAGGAAAAAGGAAGGAAAACTAGAACCGTGAACTAAAGCTTGCATGTTTGTTGGCTATCCTAAAGGTTCTCGGGGTGGACTTTTCTATAGTCATTCAGAAAAGAAAATGTTTACTTCTACAAATGCTACTTTTCTTGAAAATGACTATGTCCAAAACTTCAAACCACGCAGCAAAGTAGTTTTAGAGGAGATGGTTAAAGAATTGACTCCAACCAATGTTCCATCGTCATAAACGTGAGTTGATGATGAAATTCCCACTCTTCATGTCCAACCGACGCAAGTCGATTTAAATGAAGAAAGTGCCACAGTTCCTGAGCAAAAAGTCACGGAGCCTCGTCGTAGTGGGATGGTTTCTAGGAACCCGGTTTGGGCTGTGTTCTGATGCAGTCAGAGAAGGTAATTGCTTATGCCTCTCATCAGTTGAAGGAGTATGAAAAGAGATATCCCACTCATGATTTAGAGTTGGCAGCTATGGTCTTTGCTTTAAAGATATGGAGGCATTATCTTTATGGAGAGAAGTGTGAGATCTATACAGACCATAAGAGCCTGAAATACTTCTTCACGCAGAAAGATTTGAATATGAGACAAAGGCGTTGGCTGGAGTTAGTAAAAGATTATGACTGTGAGATTTTGTATCATCTAGGAAAAGCCAACGTGGTAGCTGATGCTTTAAGCCGGAAGGGTTTGGGACAGATTTATGGTGCGAGGCTGATAACTAGAGAGTTAGCAGATGATATGACCATAGCTGGTATAGAGTTGCTGGTGGGCCAGTTGGCTAATATTACGCTACAGTCTACACTGTTGGAGAGAATCAAGGAGGGTCAGTTAAGTGATCCACAGCTGATCAAGATCAGAGAGGATGTTTTGGCTGGAGCATCCAGAGATTATATAGTGTCTGAGTTAGGCTTGTTGAGATACAAGGGGCGGATATGTGTTCCGTTAGACACTGCTTTGAGGCAAGAGATTCTGGATGAATCTCATACTACACCTTACTCTTTGCATCCAGGCACCACGAAGATGTATTAGGATATGAGATCATTATATTGGTGGCCGGGGATGAAGAGGGATGTAGTGGAATATGTGGCTAAGTGCTTGACATGTCAACAGGTCACGGCTGAGCATCAGAGGCCGGCAGGGTTATTGCAGCCTCTGGATATCCCAGAGTGGAAGTGGGAAGACATCACGATGGATTTCGTGGTGGGCTTACCCAGGACTGTTGGTCAGCATGATTCTATTTGGGTTATAGTTGATCGCTACACCAAGTCAGCTCACTTCTTGCCAGTGAGGACTACTTATATAGTTGATCAGTATGTAGATCTCTATGTAAGAGAGATCATGCGACTTCATGGAGTACCGAGGTCGATCGTGACAGATCGGGACCCCACTTTTACTTCCAAGTTCTGGGGGAGTTTACAGAAAGCCATGGGTACACAATTGAAGTTCAGTACTGCTTATCATCCTCAGACAGATGGGCAATCTGAGAGGATGATCCAGATATTAGAAGACATGTTGTGAGCATGTGTGCTGGACTTTGGTGGATCTTGGAGTAAGTATTTACCTTTGATAGAGTTCTCCTACAACAACAGTTATCAGTCTACCATTGGAGTTGCACCTTATGAGATGATGTATGGTAGGAAGTGCAGATCTCTCATTCATTGGGATGAGACAGGTGAAAGGAGATACTTGGGTCCTGAGGCAGTTCAGAGGACCAGTGAGGCCATTGAGAAAATTAGAGCTCGGATGCTCGCTTCTCAGAGTAGACAGAAGAGCTATGCAGATCCTAAGCACAGGAACGTGGAGTTCCAAGTGGGAGACTATGTCTTCCTTAGAGTCTCGCCATGGAAAGGGGTGAGGAGGTTTGGGAAGAAGGGCAAGTTGAGCCCTAGGTTTGTAGGTCCATTTGAGATCCTGGAGAGGATTGGTCAGGTGGCTTACAAGTTGGCCTTCCAACCGGTGTTGTCAGCTGTGCATAATGTGTTTCATGTTTCAGCTCTTCGGAGGTATGTATCTGATGTGAATCATATTTTGAGTTATGAAGATCTGGAGCTTGAGGCAGATCTCTCCTTTAAGAAGCAGCCAATCCAGATACTTGACAAAAAGGATAAGGTCCTCAGGAATAAGACGATACCTTTGGTTAAGGTATTGTGGAGGAACAACAAGGTCGAGGAAGCGACCTGGGAGCTGGAGTCGGATATGCAGAGTCAGTATCCCAAGCTTTTCAGGTAAATTTCGAGGATGAAATTTCTATAATGAGGGGATAGTTGTAATGCCCTTAAATCCCTAATGCGGTTTAATGGCTGGATTAGTAGGCCGGGAGGACCATAATTGTTTAATTATGCCATTAAATGATTATATGCATGTTTAGGTGAATTATATTATAATATGATGTTAAATGCATGCATGTGGGTCCACATTTGATTATTAGAGCATTTTGGTAATTTGGCCTGTTGAGGGCATATTTGTGTATCTTGGTGCATACTGTGGTTTATGGATGAGATCCCATTATTATGGAGATATATTCGAGCAATTCGGCATAAGACGGTCTTATTTTGTAAATTAGCGGTTTTGTCATAACGGGGTCATTTATTGGGATATTGAGTAATGGGAATGTTTATTTGATGATAAATTGGGACTTATTGAGATCAGGAGGAAATTCTGGGAGTTTTGACTATTATGTCCCCGGGGGTGTTTTTGGGACCCCGAGCATTAGGTTTTATTTGATGTTACTTAAGCCTGAAGTAGTTCGTCAGATAGAACCGTACGTTTAAAACACCGTTTTCTCTCTCCCGTTAACCTTTGTGACGTTCGTGGCAATTTCAAAGAAATCTTGAGTTCTAGGAGTCAAAATCAAGCGAGGATTGAGGCATAGCGATCCTAGGAAAGATTATAAGCTTCTTGATCGAAGGATTTAACCAGAAACAACCCAATCAAAGGTAATCTAAGCTTTAAGTTTTGAGTTTTTAGACTTTCTAAGCTTTGAATTAGATTTTGTGAATCGATGAGTTTTTGATTCGTTTGAGCCTCGGGATTTGATGATTTTGGATCATTGGGATGTTTGGGAACTTTGATTTTTGGATTTTCAAGTGTTTAGGTATGTTTTTGGAAGGTTTAAAATGAAGAAAATCAGAGTTATGGCTGGTTCTCGGGTGGGGGCCGCGACCTTGTTCTTGGGCACTGCGGCCCAAGCTTGAAGAAGCAGGAGGAGTAGTTTTGGGTGAGCGGGGCGCCGCGGCACTGAGTAGTGGGCACCATGTCCCTTGCTCGTGGTGTGGCTGGGGGCCGCGGCTCAAGCTTCTAGGGTCGCGGCTCAGGTAAGGTTTTGAGGCCAATCGGGTGTTTTGATCATGGGAACTCAGTCTTAGGCCTCGGGATCGCTCCTACTACCTGGATTAGTGGGATTCGATGTCCCGGATGCTAGATCTTGGTTCGGGAACCTTTGTTATTCATTTTATTGATGGTGTCCCATATTTGGTTATGACTAGGTGACCGCTAAGGAACTTAAAGGCTGATCATTCTCAAGGGTCGTTCTTATATTAACTCTCGCTCGAATCAGAGGTAAGAAAACTGCACCCTGTGTATATGACATGCATGATTGTTATTGAGGCATGTTGGTTATTAAATGTGGACATTGATTGCATATTAAATGCTTAGAAACTCCTTCTTATTTGTGTATGGTACTGACTAGTCAGGGTCAACATTGGTCGCGTATTACTGACCTGAGATTCAGAAACGGCATAAGCGTCCTGAACGCAGGGCCGATTAAAGATTAGATTTAATCGATATCAGTGTTGAATGGCTCTAGGAGCATTAATACTGGACCGAACCTAAGGTCGATAAAAATTATAAGTGCTTGACTAGTCTAGGACTAGTTACTCAGAGCCAGGGCCAAAGGCCTAGGTGATAGTTGTCACATGGCTAGGGAGCGGAATCCCATGGTTGTGGCTCTATGGTCATGTGGTAGGTTATATTGGTGACTAGTTCATCGAACACCTATCTTGATAAGCTAGTGAAAGGATCACTTATTTGTAAAGCCCAAGTGACCCTATCGTCACATGGCTAAAGGGAACGAAACCCACCTTAGTGACTTTTCAATTGTCACTCCTCTATTTTGGACTGAAAGTCCTGAATGATTATTATAATCATTGTTGATATTATATTCATGCAATATTGTGTTTTCTTGCCGGGCCTTGGCTCATGGGTGCTATGTGGTGCAGGTAAAGGGAAAGAAAAGCTCACCCAGCCTTGAGTGGAGAGCTTAGGTGGTGCTGTGTACATATGCGGCCGCTTGACCACCACGGCCAAAGGGTTCTTAGAGGAACTAGGGGGTTTACCCTATTTTTGCCGCTTAGGTCGGCGGGTTTGTAAATTTGAAACTATAATGACCATTTTGAGTTGTAAATAACTTGTAAATGTTTTTATGGGCCCATGAATAGTTTTATATTTTAAATAAAATATATCCTTTCATTTTGATTGGTTTTCCACCTTAACCTGTTAATAACACCTAGAAACACGTTTTTAACCAAAGAACTCAGGTAGCGAGTTAAATTCACGGTTCATCATTCACCGTAACTGTTCTGGGGTAACTAGGGCGTTACACGTTCTATGAATTCAAAAGTGCAATTCTGAGTCTTTAGTGGAGTCACGAGGAATTAATAAGTTAGTAAATTTATTTGTTAGATTTATGATAACTTATTGGAGCTTGATTTCATAGGCCCATGGTCCCTACTGTACCTTGGATAAAATCATCTAGATAGTCTCAATTAATTGATTTAATTATCAATTAGAATTATCAAAGTTGACCAGGTCAATTTTGGATAGTTTCACAGAGTTATGTAATTTTGAGAAGAAAAGATAAATTATGGCATATTTATTAATTAAGATAAATTGGTATCTAAATTAATAAATAACTTTAAATCAAGGTTCAAATTATAAATAATTAATTTGATAAAGGATTTGAATAATTATTTAACTAATTAATCAATAGAAAATAATATAGGCCTTGATTTTAAGTCCAACGAGCTTATAATTAAATGAGAAATTTCATGGGCCTAAAGCTCATGATAATTTTGACCTATGGCTGTTAATTGGCTAATATTTTATGGATTTTTTAATTAAATAAATGACCTAATTGATTCTATAAAATGAATGCTAAGAGAGAGTTGAAAACATAAGTTGAATCACAAGTTTCTTATAGGTTTTAGATTCTCTCTAAACATAAGTCATTTTCTAAGCATCATTGTTCTTTTCTCTTCTTCTCTCTGTATCTATCTCATGTGTTAAGAATTTCCCACTCCAATCTAGGTGATTCTAAGGATACTTTGGAAGACTGTTAAGAAAATTGAAGATTGGTTCAGTTTCTTGGTAATACTCTGCGACAGAAAGGATACAAGGGTTAGAGAAACTAAAGGAAGGACTCTATTATTCCGTTGCGTATAATGTAAGTAATCTTATCATTATTTTTCTTTGAATTCAATTTTAGAAACATGTTCTAGGTTGTCTCATATTAACTTATTTAATATTAGATCTACATGAAAATAAACATAGATCATGTATAAGCTTTCCCAACACTATCACCTTGCCATGTTGCATCAGTACTGCCCCCAATCCTTGTCCTAAGGCATCGTTGTAGATCACGTATCCCTCTCTCCAACTTGGGATAGTCAGCACTGGGGCGGTGGTCAACATCGTCTTTAGTTCTTGGAAACTCCTCTCACACTACTCGGTCTATACAAACTTAGCATTTTTACGAGTAAGAGTGGTCATTGGCGTAGCTATTTTCGAGAACCTTGCTACGAAGCGCCTATAACACCCTACTAATCCGAGAAAACTTCTCACTTCCTGAGCATTTTTTGAAGGTTTCCACTGACTTACTACCTCTATCTTGGTAGGATCCACGGATATCCCTTCTCTTAACACCACATGGTCCAAGAAACTCACCTTTTCTAGCCAAAATTCACACTTGGAGAATTTGGCATAAAGTTTTTGTTCCTTCAAACGCTGAAGAACCATCTCCAAATGCACTGCATGTTCCTTCGAGTTCCTCGAGTATATCAAAATATTTTCAACAATAACGATGACGAATTTATCCAAAAACTCGCTAAACACTCGTTTCATGAGGTCCATGAATGCGGCGGGTGCATTGGTGAGTCCGAAGGACATCACTACAAACTCATAGTGCCCATACCGTGTCTGAAACACTGTCTTTGGTATGTTTGACTCCTTAACTCTGAGCTGATGGTAGCCTGATCTGAGATCTATCTTGGAGAATACCAATGCTCCTTGGAGTTGATCAAATGAATCATCGATATTGGGAAGCGGGTATCGATTCTTAATCGTCACCTTGTTCAGCTCCCGATAGTCTATACACATTCTTATGGAGACATCTTTCTTCTTTACAAACAATATCGAGGCTCCCCATGGAGAATGACTCGGTCTTATGAACTTTTTATCCAACAGTTCTTGCAGTTTATCCTGCAACTCCTTCATTTCTATTGGCGCCATTTGGTACAGAGCTTTTGAAATGGTGACATCCCCGGAATAATTTCTATTTTGAACACCACTTCTCGCTCTGGCGGTAGCCCAGGAAGGTCATTAGAAAATACTTCAGGATATTTGCATATGATGGGTACTTCGGCTGGTTGTAATGTTTATCCTTATCCACGACATGTGCCAGATATCCAATGAAATTGTCCCCTAACATCTTCCTCACCTTCATATCGGAGATCATCGCGAATTTCTTTTCCCTGGCTGTGCCTTAGAACGTAAACGACTCTTCTCCTGTTGGTTTGAAAACAACTCTCCTCTTCTTACAGTTCACTATGGCGCCATACTTAGATAACCAGTCCATCCTTAATATTACATCATATTCATGTAGGTCTAAAATCAACAAGTCTATTTTCAATTCTCGTCCCTCTACCCAAATTGGTACAGCTCTTACCCATGACCACACCAACATATCTTCACCTGAAGGCAACAATACCCCACAGACACTAGGCATAGGTTCAGGCATTCTATTCAATTTTTCAACAAAAGAGGCAGCTACAAAAGAATGTGATGCAGTAGTGTCCATTAATGCATATGGTGAGGTTTGGGCAATAGAGATCTGACCTGACACCATCTCATATGGTCTGACTCTCTTGTCGCCTCATGTGAGTGCATAAACAAGTGCTGATGCTCCTATCCACCTTTGCTTACCATTCCAGTCCTTCCTGCTCGAGTTTGGGTGTTCCTTGGAGAAGTGTCTCGGCTTGGCGGAACTATAACACCCATTTTCATCCTTGATTGCATCAAATTATGGACCAAATCTTCCAAGAGTCCACGAATTTCACTATATTCCCTTATAGTCAGTTCATAAACCTTCACTGCTTAGATGCCTCAGTGCTTATTAAGTCATGTGAAAACCTGAACAACTAGTCAAATATCTGAATGTTTCTAGCATGCTCAATGATCTTTGCCTTAAGTTTGTAACTGCAACCACCTCACTCTAGCGAGTTGTCATAACATTTGCATCTCCTTTCCTTGTTCACTCTGAGTGCCTCATCTTTTCACTAATCATCGTAATTCTTTTAGTTATTCTGCTAGTCCCGATGCTCGCCTTGCTGCATGGATTTGATTTCTATCAATTGGTCCTACTTGAGGTACTATCTCCAAGAGCTTATCCCTACACGCTCTAGTCCTAGGGATATAACATTAGCTACTACAGTATACTATGATACTTTAATAGGGAGTAAATCGTGGGATACACACATAGTAATAACAACTATAATGGGTTGCTTTAGACAAAGCATAAATTTAACATAAGCATCCAATCATAAAAACCAAGAAAGCCCATAATTAGATTACGTAGTTTTTTACTTAATTGTCACACCACCACTAGGTTTCCTACTTGGATCTACCCTAACTGCAATCAAAAGTGAGTAGTCAGGTAGAAGTAAATAGTCTTCTGTATATAAGGGTTTAACACCGGGAAATTACTATCCTAAGTTAGACGAGTATGTCCCTGTCAGTATTGGTGTCCTCGTCGAAGTCCTCAAGTGTCTCACCGACGATGCCATCGTCATCTGTCTTATTTCTTGGTTCCTCGTCAGGATCATCTTTTGTATCTTCTTCAAGATCTCCTTCCTCGGAGTCTTCATCGACTTCCATATCTTCACCATTTTTTTTCTGGCCTTTCCCATCTTCTACCCTAACGAGGTTCTCCATGATCACATAATTCACTGTCACCGCCTGATTTTCCCTTTCGTTTGCTGCGGCCTCGGCCTAATCATTCCATGTTCCAAAGAATCTTTGACATCTTAGGTACCCGCTTAACCTCTCCACAGGTGGTACAAAATATAACTCCATGGATAACGGAAAGGAAGGCCACTCTATGTTAGCTGGAAAAATGTGATACCAACAAAGAGATCTGCCCCTCAGACATAGGAAGGTTAACCTAACCATAAAGCTCGGGGGTGTTGTAATTTCCACAAAGAAAAGGGGCATAAGACCAGACATCATAAGCGCAGTCGCCCACCTCTCTGGCATATAAACGAGGAACCATGCGGTTGAATGATACGCAAATATCGATCCTCTGCTCCAAGGTGTACTCTATGGGTGGGTTAACTAATATAAGGTATTTCTTTTTATTTTTTTCCAACATAGGTAGGTCAGCCATTTAACCTACAATTTATAGAATTTAAGTAGGTAAAAAAATATACAGAAATACACACAATACAAGAAACGCAATACTTACAGTGAGCGTCGATCTATCTTTACAAATGTACATGTGGGTTTGTCTACAGAACCGGTTTAGTCCAGTGCTCTGATACCAACTGTAACGTCCCGTAAAATTTCTTTACATAATTTGCATAAAAACATAACCATTTGCTAAAAATAAGGTAGCCAAAAATCCATATAAAAAAACTTTTAAAAACATGCAATAGTTTGGAAGTATGCGCATACTTAAAAGTCAATTGCATAATTTAAAAAACATTCATCAAGCCCAAAATAAATTCTTAATTAACATATGGGTTCTAGTCCCCAAAACATAAAGTTCCCAAAAGATCGGTTCACATGTACATCCTCGCAGATAAACTTCAGCGCTTACTGCTCCACTTTGCCTTTGAGCTTACCTACAACATGAAAAAATTAGGTAAGTGAATCGCTTAGTAAGAACAACTTAACAAACATAACCACATAAACAGAGCAAGAACTTAACCAACTGTAACTAGACAGATAAGCAACCAAGGATAGGATTATGGTGAAACTGAAACCCTAGCATACAATTTAAGAATGTGCGATTGTTCTGGCAAACTTATGGTCATGCCTCATAACCAAAATTCATATCCTGAAAATACACCTGCACGCAGAAAATCTCAGAGCATGCATACAGTTTTAACTGGTAGCATACATACTTACTTACTCAGTCATATCTTAACATACATACTTACTTATTCATTCATATCTTAACAAACATACTTACTTAGTCATCTTAACATACATATTTACTTAGTCATTCATATCTTAACATACATACATACTTAGTCATTCATATCTTAACATACATACTTACTTAGTCATTCTTATCTTAACGTACATACATACTTAGTCATTTATATCATAACATGCATACATACTTAGTCATTCATATCTTAACGTACATACATACTTAGTCATTCATATCTTAACGTACATACATACTTAAGTCATTCAACAAACATACATACTTAGTCATTCATATCTTAACGTACATACATACTTACTTAGGGTTCTGGAGGAACCTTCAACATATCTTACCATAGCTAAACATATCTTAGTATATCTTAACAAATCTCACCATAGCGTCGACAGGTGTAAACTAGTACACTGGTTACGCAGACTCCTACAAGAATTTGGCATACTTTCTTAGTCATAGAGATTTGATTATGGAATTAACTTACTTACATGTCACAGGGTTTAACCGGACTCTTATGTCGCAGGTGTTAAACCGGACTTCTTACATGTTGCAGTGGCCAACCGACCTTAGTTACATAGTCACTGGTGGCGAACCAGTTTCTTACTTAGTTTCCCGATGGCTAGCCAGAGTTCATAGTTGTCACGGTAGCTAGCCAGAATCGGAATCAACTTACTTATGTGTCCTGGAGTTTAACCAGACTCTTATGTCACGGGTGTTAAACCAGAATTTTTACATATTGCGGTGGCCAACCAACCTTAGTTACATAGTCACCGGTGGCGAACCGATTTCTTAATTAGTTCCTAGTAGCTAGCCGAAGTTCGTAGTCATCACGATAGCTAGCTAAACTGCTTACCTTAGTCATGAGTATGCAAACCCTCTAGGACCATGGTCTTGAGTAAACCTTCTAAGACTAGTTCAAATTATTAGCTTATAACTTAGTTATCTAAACTAGTCATTAACTTGTTGTAGTCAAACATATCATAAGTTGTCTTACCTGGATTCCTTAGCGCTTGCTTGTGGAAATCTTTTATCCAGAAGCGAGCCTTCTCGCTTAGATAACATTGTAGTGAAACCACACAGTAACTCTGATTAATTAAGTTTATGTCTTTAAGTTGAGCGATTAGGAATGAACTTAAAAAAATTTCAATACTTTAAAAGCATTTGCTTTTAAATCTTAAAACTTAGACTAAACCCTTGAATTTATAGCCTTATCACATTATTCATAAAAGCATGCCTACAACTAATGGTGCTGGAAATTTTGGAAATAAGATCCCAATTGCATAAAGAGACCACATTCGTAAGCCTAAAGAAAACTTTCATTACCGCTTTCTTATTTTCCTTATAAAATAAAAGTGTTAAACGCTATCTCCCGCTTTATTAAAATTGTAAATGAAACATTCTGAAATTAGAATTACCAAGTTTGAAAAATAAATTTTTATTTTATTAATATTGTAAATTTAAAAGGTCAATTTTTCAGTAAATTAAGAAACCCATAAGTTTTATCATCCAAAAAGATTTTATTTTCTCAATTAACCAAATAAACAAATTTTAGTCCTAAGTGATAATTATTTTTGTGAAAAAATAAAGTCCTATCTCACACAAGAGTATCATCTTAAGATTTTTCAATAAAATGTAAAACCTCGTTATATTTTAAGCCACTTAAATTTTAACCCTTAATTTATAGAAAATTATCTTATATTTACTTTAAGAAAAAGAAACATGATTTGACTAGTGAATTATGACTTAAAGTTTGAAAACCAAATCTGTCCAAAATTTTATTTGACAACCTTTTTAGAAAAAACAAAACTCACAATCTATGGAGTATTTCTTAGTCAACTCTTGTAGAGCTTTTAATTAGTATAAAAATAGTCTAAATAGTTAAAACCAGCTAAAAATGTTGATTTAAACTTATCAAAACGTTGCTAAACACATGCACTCTTCAAGCTATCAGTTTTTTCACTCCAACTTGCACATCAATAAAAAAAGCTTATAACTTGACCTAGACATAATATTTTTTAGTGTTTCAAAATGCTAAAACCAAGTACTCTTCCTAAATAATGAAATCTGAAAGTCCCACTTGAAAATTTGACCAATAACCTAGTATTTGGCCCGTTGGAAGCCACTATAACAACATCATCTTGGCATCAAATAGTTTTGAACATCTAAGTTGGAAAATTTATAACTCCCTAACTATAGTGAATTTTTAAAAACTGTTTCATGGGCTTATTGTAGAGTCCAAAGAACTTTACTTAGCTAGTTAGATAGTAGTATAATAGTAATAGTAGTATTATTGTTATGACTGTGGATTTTTGGTTCAGACCGGGATTTATTTGGACACTCATAGTAACACTTGTAGATTTTCTAAGTTTAACCTATAGTCTAGGAATATTAATTTTAACCTAAGGTTTGATTAATATGACTGATATTGAGGGTAATATTTATTATATTATAAGGTTTTGATAAGACCCAATAAGATAATAGCATATGTCATGTGTATGTTTAATAATGATTAAGTATTTTGAGGATTAAATTTATTAAGGTTAAAATTTGAATATCCTGGGGTCAGTCAGCAGCTTTGAAAACGTTAGAGGGCTTAGTCAAGGCTGTTTACTCAATTCAAATTAAGCTAAAAATGTGTAATTTTGTGTTTAAATATTCAGCGTATGCCGATATATCGCAGCTATAGGGGCGATATATCGCAGCACGGAAAAAAAAAAAACGTTGCACGATTGCCTCGGGCATACTAGCCCAGGCGATATATCGCCTCCTTCAGGGCATTTTGAAACATTTTGAAAATGTTCTCCATTCAATTCTTCAACCTCTTGATAAGTCCAGCATCTTTCTGAACGAGTCTTCAGCCTCTGCTGAACGATAATTCAAATATTTTTCACTTAAAAAGCCATTATTTTTATTCAAGTTAAATGAAGATCTTTTCATTCCTAAACTCTATAAATAGGACCTAGTGCCCATCATTTATTCATTCTTCAAGCTAAGTTCAGAGACTGCAAGTTGCTAGGTTATTGTGAGAGTGTAAACACTTGGGTTGGGGATCATAAGCTTAATCACTATAAGCTTACCAAACACTTAGGAAGTAAGGTATATTCACATTTCGGTTCAAGGTTTAGATTGGTCATATAAGTCTTCAAGGTATTTCCAAACTCTAGTTCAATTGGTATTATTTTCTTTAAGTTCTCATAGTCTTCTACTCAGCATTCTAACCTTATTCTTTATTCTTGGTTAGGAAATCTAAGCTCTTGAGCATAAGATTCTTGGTAAGTGTATTTTGATGGTATAGTTCCTTCATCACTTCCATCCCTTTTCTTCAATATACTCACCCTGATATAAATGGTTTTTAGGAGTGTTCCAAGGTCCCAAACCTGTTCTCATATCTCGGTAATTTTGGTAAGGAAAATAGGATAGGATTTATGTGTTATATGACTTTATATGTTATCTTATGATTTTATGTTATGTAATATGCTATGTTAAGTATGTTTGTAGACTTGGGCATATGACCTATACAACTAACAAGCCCCAAATAGATTATGGGCATATGACTTGCTTAGCTAGCAAGTCCCACTAATCTAATGGGCATATGACTTGTTTAGTTTATGGGACCCCAAGTAATAATGGCCATTATAGTATGTATGTGACATAAGTCTTATGATATATTTTATGTTTCTTTATGAAATTTATGTATATGGTTTATGTGTTAGATTTTCCTTGCTGGGCATTAGGCTCACTCCTTTTATGTTTATATGTGCAGGAAAATAGCTTTAGTGGCGGGAAAGGTTCTTGGAAGCTTGGGGAATGTGTATTGAGGCAGAATGGATTCAAAAAGCCGAGAGTTTCGATTCGAGGATGAAGTCTTTACTTATGGTTTTATGTGTATTTTTCCGCACTTATTTATGTAATCTCTTTTTAATTACCATTATGTTATGTTTTGTTTTTAAAACAATGGGATCCCATATCCTACTTGAGATTTTATGTAAGTTTAACATTTGTTTTTACAAGTTTTAATAAAGTTATGATCTTTTCACTTGTAAGTTTTGTTAAGGAATATGGTCTATGTGTAGTTTTTATTAATGGTCCAAAGTCTAGAGTAGTTAGGTCATTACACTTATATTTAATATGTCAAGAACATTCAGTAAAATTTCAGCCAGAAATAATAATATTTACCCATTCAACTAACTGTTCAAAGTTTTAAGGTCGAAACTACAAAATCTTAATCCAGCTTGCACTAGATTCCCAAAAAGCTCATAACTTGAGTTATATAAAATGTTTTTGTGACAGTCAGTATCCCATGATCCATAGGGGGAAAGACCGGGTAAAGCTGTGCAATCCCACATCGCCTGGGGAAGGTCAAGTGTGATGAATCTAAGACTGTGTAGGTATGAGACTACAAAGTTGAAGAGGGCTTAAATGGATTGATGGGTACTACCTATATCAACAAGAAGCATCTTCTTTTCGGTAGCCCATCACTTGAGAACTCCAAAGTTAAGCGTGCTTGACCTGGAGTAATCTCAAGATGGGTGACCTCCTGGGAAGTTTTTCCAGGAAACATGCGAGTGAGGAAAAAGCAAGCTAGAAAGACTCGTGTTGGTTTGTAGGGCCAGTCATTCCAGAAAGCAGCCATAGTGACATGGAGCGTTACAGTTTTTCAGTGGTTCAAGATGTTAAAATCATCTCTTCCTAAATAACGCATTATAAAATCATTCATTGAATAATTAGGTCATTTAGGTATGATTTGGCCATTTGGAAACCACTATAAAATGTTGGCAGCAAGCATGCATCAACAAATCCTATGGAACTTTGGATTCCAAGCTACCAAACACCACATAAACCACATGCATGCATCATCAGCCAACTAAATAAACTTATTACAACCCAAATAACTAATTTAACTTCCAAAACAACAATCAAATTCAGATTTGCTAAAGCTATTAAAATATTAAGGTAGGAATCAAGATTTTTACCTCTTTATGTTCAAGCCTTTGGGGTGGTTGAGCTCTTAGGGTTTCGGACCACTTCTCAACATTTCACACACTTAAATCCCTTCCCATAAACACTAAGAATCAGATTATAGAGCTAGAAAAAAAAAAGAGAGAGAGGGATGCTTAAAAAAGAGTTTGCTCTATGGTTTACCTCTTTCAAAAATTTCCTTCTAAGCTTGCATGCATGTAGATGATGGTGCTCACACTTGCATCAACCACACCTAGGTTTGAGATGATGGTTGTGGTGAGTGTTAAACCAACATGCATAGAGTTTTAGAACCCTTAAAGGTTCAGTCAATATAGGAAGAAGAAGGAAAATAAAGATGGTAAGGAGAAACAAGATAACTCACCCTTTTTTCTTAGCTTTGGTTCAAGATTTTTGTAAAACCTTCAATGGAGCTTATTCAATGGTGCTCTAAATTTCTAGAGAGCTTTGAGAGAGATGAGTGTGTGCTGAAAAAATCAAATGGATTAAGAGAGAGAGAGGGGTTCGGTTGGGGTCTTTGGGAGGTGAGATTGGGTGTTGAAATTAGCTTAGTTTTCTTTTCCATAAAAGATGATAACATGGGAAAATAATGGGTATTTTCTTGAAATTCTATTGGGCAAACCTTTTCCACTCAAGCACTCTACATGACCAGCCACACATGCCTCAAA
This sequence comes from Humulus lupulus, assembly GCF_963169125.1. Classification (NCBI taxonomy): domain Eukaryota; kingdom Viridiplantae; phylum Streptophyta; class Magnoliopsida; order Rosales; family Cannabaceae; genus Humulus; species Humulus lupulus. The sequence continues at coordinate 275,172,975 of NC_084793.1, forward strand.
GTGCCCTTAATTTAAATTTTATTAATCCTCAAATAAGCTTGAACATAAAGTCAAAAATGTATTTAGCATAGTGTATAGTTTTAATTCATTTTTTCTTAGTGAAAAAAATCAATTTAAATAAAATGTGACATCACCAAACTTATCATGTTTTATTAATAAAATAACCTATAGTTATTTTTTTAAGTTTATGTTCAAACTTAGTTTTGCCATAATTATTCTATTAAGAATATTTTATCTGAGATTTTTACCCGATTAGGGTTTTGACCCAGTCCACGACCAAAGGTCTCGGTTTCTAAAAAAAACCGCACTTACCACAATATGGCTAGCATTCACACATCACGAACTTCTTATAACATAAAATGTTCCTTTGAAATAATACATAATACAGGGATTTAAAATACCTGAAACTAAGGTTTACCCGGTGCCCTAAACGCGGGGCATTACAACACAAACATGAGTTCATAATAACTTCATGATTAAGATCAATTTGTATATGATCATCTAATTGATATATTTAATTCATACTTATAAAGTAAACAATATTATTATGTATTAACAACATATCAGGCCCTGTTCATGTATAACCACTTTATACAAAGTACTTCCACTAAGATGTCCTACTACATCAGTAATCCGGGTCTAGATTACATGTATTCATAATACTAGTGAACCGTACTTACAATATTTAATCCAAAGATTCCATATAACTTTGTTTTACTACGAACTATTTAAATCAGTTCCCTGCAATCTTAATCATCTCGTACCAATACAAGATTGTAGTCACAATAACGAACTTGAGAATTTTCTGATATTCATATAATATTATTCTAATAATAATGATGATGATGATGATGATGATAATAATAATAATAATAATAAACAATAAATATATGCAAAATTAATTTTTAATTATTTATTTCATAAAAAATTATTCAACACATATGCTTTAAAGGGCATTAGTCTCAACAATAGACACATGGTCAAATGATTGATTCAATTAAATTAGTTCCTTCCCAATTTGGCCAGAGCACACCTGCTGTCGGATCTCTTGTGGCCAGAAATACTCGTATGAGTACCAAATCTCCTACCCCAAAATTCAAGTCTCAAACTCTTTTATTAAAGTACCTTGTGGCACGTTGTTGGTATGCATCATTTTTAAGTTGAGTGCCATCTCTCTTTTCTTCAAGCAGGTCTAATGATTCTTCGAGTTATAACTAGTTAGATTCTTGTGCATATGCTTCATGTTGTAACGTTGTCACTTCGACTTCAATTGGAAGTATTGTTTCACAACCATAGGCTAGTAAAAACGGTGTGTGCCCTGTCGAGGTTCAAGTTGTGGTCCTATAAGCCCATAGTACTTGTAGTAATTCATCATACCATTTTTCTTTTGCTTCTTCGAGCCGCTTTTTGATAGAACTCATCAAAGTTTTATTCACAGCTTTGACCTGACCATTTGCTTGAGGGAGCGCCATAGATGAAAAGCTTTTTATAATCCCATTTTTTTCACAAAATTGTGTAAACAATTCACTATCGAGTTGAGTTCCATCATCAGAAACAATCTTTCTCGTGATCCCATATCAACACACAACATTTTTTACCACGAAATACATGACCTTTTTCGAGGTGATTGTAGCTAGTGGCTCAACTTCAGTCCATTTTGTGAAGTAATCGACTGCGACCAAAACGTATTTAACTGTAATGACCCAACTATTTCTAAGACCTTGGACCATTAAAACTACTAGACATAGCTACTATTTTGGGAAACATACATAAGAAATAACATAACTTTATTTAAAACCCCAAAATAAATATTGTGCAAAATACAAAGTAAAATATGAAAGATAGAATACGGTATGGGTACCCATTGTTATAAAACATAAAAACATAGACTTTAATTGTTTGAAATACTAATTGCAGAATTACATCAAAACATAATTTAAAAGACTAAATTAACGTCATCCTCAATCGACACACAGTCCATTCAATCTATTCATCCTCAACACACAGGCCAAGCTGCCAAGAATCTTTCCGCCTTCCATATATCATTTTCCTGCATCAAGCTAAAAATAAAGGAGTGAGCCTAATGCCCAGCAAGGAAAATCTACTAACACATAAATCATAAATCATAAACATAAGACTATATCATATACTATAAATCATATGACTATAAAAACATATATCATATAGTACTACAATATTAATGGCCATTAACTCATTAATATGGCATGTGATAAAACCATCTAGGTCCTCTGTCTACTAATCGAGGTAGGTTAGATCACATGGTAGTATATGATAACCCATCTAGGTCCTCTATCTACTAATCGAGGTAGGGTAAATCATAACTCTAACCCATGAAAATGATAAATATTCTTGGGGTTTGCTATCTAAGCAACTATAAGCCCCAAGCGACTAAAAACATATTTATACAAAAAAACATGTTATAACATAAAACGTATCATAACATAAACATATAAACACATATAATCTATCATATTTTCCTTACCACGAACTGGGATATTTGGGAACAAGAACGGAATTAGAATACTCCTAAAAACCAACAGTAAGAATGGTGAGTATCTCTAAAGAATAAAGATGAAAATAGAACTAAACCATCAAGAAGAACTTACCGAGATGAACCTTAAGTTTTCAAGAAACAACAACACCTAACCAAGAATTGTAAACAAGAGTCAGGATCTGAAAAGAAAACTAAAGAACCATAAATAACTGAACTTAGGAATAAGAATACCTTGAATGATCTTATGAATTGATCTAAACCTCGATACAGAAATCTCACTATATCTCACTTCCCAAGTGTTTAGAAAAGCTTAGAATGATAAAGCTTTTAACCCAAAACCCAAGTGTTTCTCTCTATAATAACCTTAACAACTTGAAGGCTCTGAAGACTGCTTGAAGAATGAAGAAAATGGCTGAGTACTAGGTCCTATTTATAGAGTTCAAGGAGTGAAACTAACCCCTTTTAATTTGAATAAATAAATTATTATAAAATGAAAAAGATTTGAATTTTCGTTCAACAAACGCCCAGAACTCGGTCAAAATCGTTCAAATGTAGGTCTAAGTGGTTAAGGCTATTTTAAAAATTTAAAAACCAAACGTTCAAAAATGATAGCACCATGGGCGATATATCGGCTGGACTATTTTCCCGAGCCTCGTTCGAACGTTCGTGGAAATTCGACGTGTTTTCCGTATCTTCCGTAGGCGATATATCGGCCCGTATAGCTGCGATATATCGGCATACGTTGATATATCAAGCACGTATTTGCACTTTTTCAACATATTTTGAATTGGATAAACAGCTTTGACTGAGTCTAAACGTGATCCTAATAGCTGCTGGAAGGTTCTAGAGCTTCTAGATCTTTCTTTTTATTAAAACTATTCATCAAAATACTTAATTCCTTAATAATCATAATTATGACAAGTGTCACACTCTTATTAACTCTATCTAAAACTTAGGTTATAATAAACAATATATCTAGGACCAGCAATATTAATCAAACCTTATGTTATAATTAATATTTCTAAACTATAGGTTAAACTTATAAAATCCATAACTGTTGCTATGAGTTTCCAACTAAGTCCCGGCTTGAACCAAAATCCACAGTAACTAACATACTACAAACTAATACTAACTACTACTACTATCAAGCTAAGTAAAATTCTGGAACACTACATTAACTCCACCTCACCCCATTGGTAATGATCCTATGAAGTCTATGCCCCATACAACGAACGACCATGGGGAAGTTAACAAAGTGAGCTCGGTTGGTGGAGCTCGAGGTATTGAAACGAACCGCTAGCACATATTACAATGTTTAACATATGTGAATGCATCAACTTTTAGTGTCGGCCAAAAGTATCCTTGTCTAATCATTTTTTTCGAGAGGCTATGCTCCCCTGCGTGATATCCGCAAACCCCTTTATGGATTTCTTCAATGATTCTTCTCACTTCAGGCGGGGTTACACATCATAACAATGGCATGAAATAGCCTATTTGATACAAATTTCCCTCCAATATTGTATATCTTGGAATCTTGTATAGTAATTTTTCGAGCCTCATTCTGGTCTTTAGAGAGACTTCAAGTTTCAAGGTAGTTGATTATAGGCGTCATCCATGTCGGTTGTGAGTCAGCCATTTCGATGTCACCCATTTCTAGCTTGGATATACTAGATTGTGGCAAGAATTCCACTAGAACCACATTGAGTGCGCCAGCTTCCCTAGTTGTTGCGAGTCAAGCTAACGCATCAACGTTTGAGTTTTTTTCCCTCAGAACTTGTTCAATCGTGTAGTAATTGAACTGCTCGGAAGCAGTTTTGGCTTTTTCTAGGTACTCTGCCATTTTTGTCCCTTGAGCTTGATATTCACATCGTACCTGGTTGACTATAAGTAGAGGGTCGCTATGGAAGTGTATGGCCTTGGATTTTAGTTCCCAAGCCACTCGAAGCCCTACCAATAATGCTTCATATTCTGCCTCATTAATGGATGCATCAAACCCAAATCTCAACTCATAAAGAAATCTATGTCCTTTGGGGGTTATGAGTATGATCCTTGCCCCTGATCCATTCTCGTTTGAGGACCCATCAACGTAAAGTTTCCACAGCTCTTTAGCTAGGGTTGCCCCTTCCTCGTTGGATATGTCGGTGCATTCAACTATAAAGTTGGATAATGCTTGGCCCTTGATCGTTGTTCTCGAGTGATAGGTTATCTCGAATTGCTAGAGTTCGACTGCTCACTTTAATAGTCGTCTTGACGCTTTAGGTTTTTCCAATATTTGCGTCAAGGGTTGGTCAAGAAGAAGATGTATGGGGTGTGCTCGGAAGTAAGGTAGTAACTTCCGCAAAGCATGCAACAAACATAGTGCGATCTTTTCCATTAGAGGATATCGTGATTCAGGTTCTAATAGCCATTTACTGACATAATACACTGATCTTTGTACTTTTTTGTCCTCACGAACTAACGCATCGCTGATGGCGTGCTCAGTTATGGCAAGGTATAAGTACAGTATGTTGGAAAAACATTCAGAGCATGCTGCGGAATGGAGGTGGCCCATTGGGTACAGCAATAAAAAAATTCATTATTCATATAAACAGTTTATATGAACAAGAAAACATCCAGACAGAAACATTAACATACAATATTATTAATCATGCAACATATATATAAATATACAATATATTTATATATAACATATAAATACATAAACATATGAATATTCAAGAACATGAATAATTACATCTCAAAGCCTATCAAGTGTCCTTGAATCTTTTCGTATATTTATCGATCCTCCTATCCAATGCATTTAGTACCTAAACCATGATCTTCTGGAGTGTTCTCTACACCTCAAGATGTGTGTGGGCACATAGAGAACATGGGTTTAGGTTTGCAATTTTAGGAATCACGAGTATTTCTCAACACATAAGAACTTGAATTATGGTGTGAGAATGGCTAGAATAAAGAAGAAGAAAAAAGAGTTTTTGTCTGACAAAAATTCTCAGAATTATTCTAAATTATGTATTGTGTTGTTGTTGTTGTTGTTGTTTTTCTTCTTATTATTCTATATCATATATATATATAGAGAGAGAGAGAAAGAGAGAGATTATTCTATTACCTTATTATTCCTAATAATAATAGTAATATAATAACAATATCATAATGATGATAGGATTTAATTTATGTAAATATCTAACTTACCAAATTTGAAAAAACTATTTTCAAATTATTAATTAATTAAATAATATAAAATAAAAACAACACTGATATAATATCAGTGTAGTTGGTACACGCATGGCACAGTCCTTGGACTGTGTCATGCGTGTACTGCTATATCCCTTTTTAGGGATATTGCATTTTATTTATTTATTTAACTAAAATTAATCTCTCACAAAATAAGGTGTTTATCTTTTTGAGGAAAAGATGACAACCATATTTCAAAATTTAAATTTTAAATTCAAAATTCAAATTGATGATCATCATTATCATCATCTTTTAAAATTCAATAAATCAAAAACTATTTTTGACTTACCAATTTTATTTTCTCCCACTCAAATAAAATAATTAATTTCAAAAAATTTATTTATTTATTTATATATATATGAATTTCAAAATTATATATTTAAATTAATAAATATATTTTCTAAAATTAATAATTATTCAACCTTAATTATCATATAATTATGTACTTGACCCGAAGAATAAAATTCTTCTCAAATTCTCAATTTACAGTTTTACTCTTGTATCAACTCTTACCTTGATATGGTGTTGATAGAGCCATCCTAGACACCTATGGACCTATAATATTAAGCTCCAATAAATATTAGATTATTAATCAAAGCTCTTTGATTAAATAATCATATTTATTAATCTCATGATTACTCCACTATAAATATGAGATTGAATTTTTTATAATTATAGACATATATTTACTGAGTATTTTATTTAATAATAAAGTGTCCATTGATATAATCATTACATACAATGTTAATCCTCTATTAATGATTCATAATTAAAAGGGAATAAAATTACCGTTTTACCCTTTTAGCCATATCTTGTTCCTAGAGTACCATTGACTTTACTAGTGAAGGTAGTGTCACAACAAGTTTGCGACGTGAGCGCTCATAACCTTTTCAGTTCCAAAAGTCAACCCAATAGGGAACCATATTCAATCTATAAGAAGGTATATATTTCATGTCTGTTAAACTACGTCCCCAGCCATATACATCAATGAGTCGCCAAAACAATTATGTTTAGCCTGATCATTCTGACAAACCTTAACGCATGAATCAAAGGATCAGATGACATATATAGGAGTTCATAGCAACTTCACGATTAAGATCATCGTTTGATGTGTTTGATTAATACTATGAAACGATGTTTAAACAAGTATTAACAAATCACATCTGGTCCAGTTCTATACATCACTATATATAAAACACCTTCACTAAAGTGTCCTACTACACTAGTGACCCAGATCTAGGTCACTTGTATTCATAATACTGGTGAATCGTACTAGCAGTAATTAATCTAAAGCTTCCATAACTTTATTTTACTACGAACTGTTTTAAATTTATTATCTTAATCTCTATCCTCTCATACCAATATGAGATTAAGACCACATAGATAAACTTTGGAATTTTCTGATATTCATTTAATATTATCAATATAATATCGGACATGGTCTATATATATATATAATAATTCAACTCAATTATTTATTTCATTTAAAACATTTGTCAACTACAATTGCTTTAAGGGCACTATTCACAACACAGTACATTTCCCAAGATGGGTTTAGACAAAAATTGGTGGTTCTGCGAGGTGTTTCTTGATAGCCTGAAAGGATAGCTCGTACTCCTCTATCCACTCGAATTTCTTGCCCCATCTATAAAGGTTAAATAATTGCTGACATTTATCAGTTGATTTTGAGATGAACTTGTTCAAAGCTTCCATACGTCCAGTTAAACTCTAGACATCCTTGTGCTTTCAAGGTGAAGGCATTGCTATTAGGGCCTTATTTTGTCTAGGTTTGCCTCGATTCCTCGAGCATTCACTATAAAACTGAGGAATTTTCTCAAAGATACTTCAAAGGGGCTTTTTTGTGGATTTAGCCTCATATTTTACTGCTTGAGTATAGTGAAACATTCTTTGAGGTCGGTAACATGGTTATTGGTGTGTTTCAATTTAACCAACATGTTATCCATGTACACCTCCATGTTGTTTCTGATCTGCTCAGAGAACATACGATTTACCAATCTTTGATATGTTGCTACAACGTTTTTTTAGCCCAAAGGGCATCACGTGTAGCAATATAATCCTTTATCCTTTATGAAGCTCATGTGTTCCTGATCGGGAGCATGCATAGCTATCTGGTTATATCCAGACTAGGCATCCATAAATGACATGACATCATGTCCCGAGTTTGCATCAACGAGCTAATCAATTCGAGGCAGTGGGAATAATCATTTGGCACGCTTTATTCAAATCTGAATAGTCAATGTAGGTTCCCACTTCCCAGTTGGCTTTGGAACTAAAACTGGATTGGCTATCCAGTCTGGATAGTAGGCTTCTCTTATGAAACGATTAGCCTTTAACCTATCCACTTCTTCCTTTAAGGCTTGCTTTTTTTCATCATCAAGGAGCCTCCTTTTTTTCTATTTCGGGGGGAAATTTTTATCTATATTTAAAGTGTGACTTATTTTGTTGGGATTGATCCTAATCATGTCTACATGGGACTAAGCAAAAACATCTTGGTTCTCTTTCAAGAAGCGTGTTAATTGCTATTTCACTTCTCTAGCAAGGTTTTTTCTAATTTTCCCCACTTTAGTTATGTCCCTATTATCGAGGTGGACATCTTCAAGCTCCTTAATTGATCTGAGTTCAGCTAGTTCCTCACCCATTCGAGGGTCAATTTCATTTTCGACCTCAAAAATTATTTCCCCTATCTCTTCGATCACAACTGGTTCTTGGGTGCTGGATTGACCTTTTCCCCTCATAGAGATGCTATAACATTCTCGACATGCTAGCTGGTCTCCTCTCAATGTCCCAATTCCACTTGGTGTTGGGAATTTGAGCGCCAAGTGCCTTACAGATGTTACAGAGCCTAATCAAGGTTTTTCTCTAGAGCAAAACATTGTAGGCAGATGGTGTATCTACCACTATGAACTCAAACATCATAGTCACTGGGACTGGATACTCTCCTAGTGTTACTGTGCTAGATATCCCTTCTCCCAAAAACCCATACAGGTTAGCTGCATAAGCTTTTAAGTCTCGAACTGATAAGCCCAATTTTTCCAATGTTGTTTTATACAAGATATTCACCGAGCTCCCATTATCAATCAGTACTTGGTGAACTCTTTTATTGGAGAGCTGGATGGTAATGACCGGGGAGTCGTTATGTGGGAACTGTACATGAGAGGCATTTTCTTTGGTGAAAGTTATTGGTTGGGTTTCGACTCGTTGTTATTTTAGAGCTCGGGGCTCTGGAACATAGGGAGATCCATCCTTACTTTTCAGTTCTTGTACATATCTTTTCTGGGCATTCCTACTCATTTCATATATGTGGGGCCCTCTGGAGATGGTCATTACATCTTCTCCATCAATCATAGGTGGTCGGTTATCATCTTGAGCAAGGGGCGCCACGAGCTGAGGTGGCGGTGCAAGTTGGGCTGGTGCCACTCTTTGGTTTTGTGGAGCTTGCCCCTGGTTATTGCTCCTATTCCAGACATACTGCCCGAGGTAACCTCTCGAGATTAAATCCTTGATCTTGTCATTCAACTGCCTGCATTCCTCAGTCATCTGGCCGATGTCCCTATGGAATCAATAATATTTATTTTGATCTCACTTGGTGCGTTGATTGCGCATCAGTTCAGGTCGTCGAAATGGAACCTAATTTTCATTTGCCACATAGATATTCTCATGAGTCTTTGTTAGCTCGGTATACACTATGTAAATGGAGATGTACTTGTCTCCCTTTTTCTTCTTCCTCCCTTATGCCTTTGGAGTGTTTCCCTCATTCTTCTTTCGTTTGGAAAATTATCACCAGAGGGTTGTACAACAGTTGGTGTCGCCGAACTTGAAGCAGGGTTCATGTTTATCGTTATAGTTATTGGGGCAGGAGGTTCCAACTGTAATGCTAACCTGGCCTCTTCTACATTGATGAATCTCTGAGCTCGTAATGTAAATTCCATTATGGCACAAATCAGTTTTAGCTGCAGGTCATCCCAAAGGTCACTTCTCGACAGGATTCCAGGTTGAATAGCCATCAAGTGGCTACTATTATCTATGTATCGAGCTCGAGCATCTTCGATATTGAATTATCAATATACTTCTTGAGTGATTCACTCTGTTGTTGTTTAATATTTGCCAAGGATGAGGCCTCGAACATAATACTTTTTGCAGCTCGAAACTGCTTTTTGAAATCCCTACACAACTATTCCCATGACAAAATGGAATGCCTACGGAATTTGTGGAACCAACTATTTGCAACTCCTGTTAAGTTTGTCGAAAACATCATACATTTGAGCTCAAATCCAACATTACTAGCCCTCATCACTGTGTTAAAAGTGCTCAGATGTCTACCAGGATCAGTACTCCCATCGTAAGGCGCCACATAGGGTATTTTAAAACCATTTGGAAATGGTGTGCTCGAAATATGAGGGTGAAGGGTTCGAGCTCTTCATCTGAGTCGTATTCTTTCTCCTTGTTTTTTTCTTCTCACAGGAGCTTGAACTGTTCCTCAAGCATGTTAATTCTCTCCTTAACCGAATCTACCAAGGGCGGAGCCTGTACTACGGGGAGCTGATTATTTTCAAAGGAACTCCAGCTCCTTGTTGTAGTATCGGGTTATAATTATTCTTGTAAACTGGTTGTAAAGGCTCCCGCTGAGCATTTAGATGTGCTATTAGGTCTGGGTTTGGCTGGTTATACTGCCCCCGATTCTGGTTCAGATGACCTCGAAGATCAAGTGCATTGTTAGGATAATTTTCGTAGTATATGGGCTCAGTGTTGTATACGCTTACCGACATATTGATATCTTGACTATCTTCAAGAAAACTAATCATTCTTTGCTGTTGTTGGTGTTGAGCATAATTTCGAGGTGGATTATCCACGTGTACCCTGATCCTAGTGGCTCGGTATCCGATAAGTAACTTCCCGAAGGCTGTGTTGGGAAACTTATACAAGATCTTTATTTATTTTAATATAGATCTAATATTAAACAAGTTAATATGAGACAACCTAGAACATGTTTCTAAAATTGAATTCAAAGAGAAATAATGATAAGAACACTTACATTATACGCAACGGAATGAATGAATCCCTCCTTCATTTTCTCTAACCCTTGTATCCTTTATGTCGAAGAGTATTACCAAGAAATTGAACCCTTCTTCAATTTTCTTCATAGCCTTCCAAAGTATCCTTGTAATCACCTAGACTAGGGTAGGCAATTCTCAACACATGAGATAGATACAGAGAGAAGAAGAATATAAGAGAAAAATTGAGGCTTAGAAAATGACTTATGCAGTATAGAGAATCCAAAACCAAATAGATCTTCTTAGAAACTTATGATTCAACTTATGTTTTCAACTTTCTCTTAGCATTCCTTTTATAGACTCAATTAGGTCATTTATTTAATTAAAAAATCAATAAAATAGTAGATAATATCAGCCCTTGGTCGAAATTATCATGGGCTTTAGGCCTGTGAAATTTTCCATTTAATTATAAGACCGTTGAACTTAAAATCAAGGCCTGTATTATTTTCTATTGATTTAATTAATTAAATAATTATTCAAACCCCTTATCAAATTAATTATTTATAATTTGAACCTTGGTTTAAACTTATTTATAATTTAGATACCAATTTATCTTAATTAATAAATCTTATCTAATTTGTCTTTTATTCTCTAAATTGTATAACTCTGTGAAACTATCCAGAATTGACCCGGTCAACTTTGATAATTCTAATTAATAATTAAATCAATTAATTGAGACTATCTAGATGATTTTATCCAAGGTATAGTGAGGACCATGAGCCTATGAAATCAAGCTTCAATAAGTTATCATAAATCTAACAAATAAATTTACTAACTTATTAATTCCTCGTGAGTAAAACGCCCTAGACTAGTACTTAATAAAACATTCACATTTTCATTGGTCTATAAAAGAAATCCACTTATTATAAATGTTTCAGTGGGGTCTTGCTTAAAAACATGCAAGTTGGGCCCAATAGTTTTAAAAGAAAATATCATTTTTTATACAAAGTTCTAAAACAACCAATAATTCAAGTCCCACTGGTAAGTTTAAAAAAAAAAGTCTCATAAAACATAACATTATAAAAAATGGCGTTTTTAATTGATCGTTTTTTGTCCATAGGATGCCCCCATGCCATACACACCAGGATGATAGAACTCCCCACATCACCACGCGTGCCACAGAGAAAACCAATTTGCTACCTGGAAGGAAAAGTAAGGGGGTGAGCTAAAAGCCCAGTAAGGAAGTACAAACAACAAGCAAGTAAGATACAACAATTTATAAACACTATCATTCATCTTTATACATCATAGCATCATCATAAAATAGGCATCAATATCATAAACATAAACATAATGCCACCGTCATATCATAAACATTATAACAAAATCATAAACATCACCAAACATCATAACATAATCATAAACATCACCAGGCAACATAACACATTCATAAACAATTCCTTGTGAACATGACCAGCTAACTTGTCCATGCCACCCTTTGAGGTAAACAAGAGACTCTGGTCCTTGAATAATCTTGGCACGTCCACCCATGGAGTTATGTCTTCATATCCTTAGTAACTCGGGTTACGTCTTCTTTATCCTTAGCAACCCATTTTGATGTGTCACGTTCATCACGCTAACATCCATTCATATCATACAATATTCATACAAGCCAAAATATCATCACATTATAGCATTCATAATTCATAACATTTCATTCACACAACAGTCTTACCATTCATAATATAACATTCATAAATTCTATCTAACTTCCTTACCTCAGGTCCAAGCTAAGTAAAACCACAACTTCTCAACGAGCCTATACCATAATCAAAACGACATTTTTTAGCTTCATATAATTACTATTTTGCCCCCTCATATAACTCATGTGTGCATGGGCCATGCACACATTGTAGGAGTTACACACAACATACACATATGCTTAATTACACATAAGGTCATAAAAAGAATAATGCTCATTGTACCTATATTGCATGCATGATCTTTCTATAAAAACTACATGGTTGCATAATAGACATTATATTGGATGTAAAAGTGAATTTGCAGGTAACATGTATTCGTGGGAATGTTGCGTAAATGTGGCGTTAAAAACGATAATTTCATGTGTCTACTTCTATCGTTTTATAATAATAGACTTGTAGCATGTTTTGTTTACCATTGTTTATCTTCTTAAAATTACTAGGTTGATTAAATCTCCCAAGACATTCTTTTTATTTCATAAAAACAATTTTATTTAGCCATTAAGAATATATAAAAGACCCATTTATTATTTTTAAATTACAAAGAAAAGCAAAGGCATTGGAAATTATTTAAAAAGAAAAATACCTATGTTTATCATGTCTCCTTAGAAAATAATAATTTAGTTTAAGTTAATAGAATTTCATAATTTGATGTGAGAAAAATAATAATTTTAAGTGTGGGAAAAAATATATTTTGCTTGAATTATTTTAAATACTTAATTTTTATGTAATACAAATTTATATGTGAAAATTAAATAACTAATTAAAACTTTTTAAACTAAACTTTTAGCCATTATTTAAAATTCACAAGTGAATTAAATCCAACAGTTTTCTTAATCCAATTAAAGAAAATCATAACTTGTAAAATAACAATTCATATTATATTAAAAATATCACTTTTAAGTTTTACCATTGTTTATGTTATTTATTTATTTCAAAATACCAATCAAATTCCTTTTATTGAAACACACTTTACATTTTTAAACAAAAATTCCAGCAATCAAATTTTATCATTAAAATTATCATCCTTATTTTTAAAAACTCATATATTCTCAAAAATATAAAAAAAAAATCTGTAGGTATTTATTTACACAAAATATCATTTCAAGGCATAATTAAATTTCCTATTAAATTTCTTAAAACATCAAAACACTTGCAAGGTTTATTTAAGCACTCAAAACATTATTCTCATCATAAACAACATTATTTTTGCACAAAAAATCAGCAAGCACATTAAATCATAAAATTCATTCTTTTCATTATATTAACAAAATTCATGCTTATTTATGTACAATATTCCAACACAAACCCTAGCATGCTTCTAACCTCTTTAACCATTTTAATCACATCATGAGCATACAATAATCACCTTGAAACTCATGAAAAAATAACCACCATTGATCTCGTGTTAAATATACTCTCAATACATTATTACCATGCAATTATTCTAAAGAACAAAACAATCATAACTTCATACAAGATCACAACCTATCATGATTTCTAAGATTAAATTGACATTAAAAAAATAACCATCATACTTGAGCATTACCCTAGGCCGAAACACATTTAATAAAAAATTAACCCATTCTTTTCATGTATTTTAAATATTCATCATCACTTTTCATAGATCACAAATTTAAACCCATGTACAATTTCACATAAATTCTTTAAGCCAAAACATACCTATCATTTAACCATATAAAAGCTTTGAACAACATATCACAATCACCATATTTCAACAATCATCTCACTACACATATTTTAATACACAACCATAAAAATCAAACCCAAACAACATCAACCCATGCCCACGCCTAGGTCTATCTTCCCTTGCATCAAAATATAACAAAAATATACATCAATCCATGAACATCATAACATTAGCTTTAGAGATTTGATACCTCTCTTGATTGTAAAATCAAGAACACAAATTGATCAACACCCAAACTTTACCACCCCTTGTTCAAGCCTAGGGTTTTTATGAAATCCACCATGAGAAGAAGGAGAGATTCAACAACACACAATAAAGAAACCATAGTCAATATTACTAGAAAAGAAGAGAAAAATAACAAGCATAACACAAAGAAGGCATACCCTAGACTTGGTATTCCCTTCTCCTTCTTCTTCCTTTCTTCCTTCTTCTCCTTCTCTCTCTAACTCACATCCCACTCTCTCTTTCTCTCTCTAATTTCGGCAGCCACAAGAGCAAATGGCTCTTCTCCTCTTTCCTTTCCCCTTTATCCTTATTCTCTCATAATGGCTTAATAAAAAGAAAAGGTAAGTTTCATATTCTCTCCATATTTTCTCTTAATTTTTGTATATTTGTTTTTATCTTTAAATGGCATGGAATAAAAAGATGATCACATCCTTACTTAAAATAACCAAGGTCTTCAAATTTTTAATTTATTTGAATCAAGAAAATAAATGGAATAAATCATTCCTTTCCCACTACACTTACACGTCCACCATATGGTTTCCCATTCCCTTTTTATTTATTTATTTTTTGTAAATAAATCAATTAAATCTAATATAAGGAAACTATATCATGTGTAGGAAATTCTACCCATGTGCATCATGCTACCATGCACTAGCACACACTAAATCTCTAGAGTACATCACTATCTACCATGCACCTAAGTGCATTCAATCAAATCTCACATAATCACATTTTTGAAATAAAAATAAATAAATATCATTTAACAAATAATTTCACAAAAATATTCTACAAACAATGCTAACAATTAAATAAAATAACAAACAATTAAATAAAACAAACAACAACTAAATAAAATAAACAACATTTAAATAAAACAATTCACCTCACTTAACACTTAAATAAAATAAAACACCAAAAAATGTTAATAACTAAAAAAAAAATTGGTGCAATACATCGTGACTCCTCTAAAGACTTGGAATTGTACTCTTGAATTCATAGAACGCTCGATAAGCAATATAGATACGTTATTAATTATTCATTGTTACAACCATAATTGTCACTCAATCCTCTATAGACGATCTACAATGATATGAGACTAAAATACTGTTTTGCCCCTCATTGTATTTTATCCTTAAAACACTTAGTTCCTTGTAAATGATATTTCAGTAAACTAATATTAATTACTAAAATGAGATCTCTATCATTTAGCACATTGAACCAAACTAAAAGGAAACCATTGTTTCACTTCTTCATCAGAAGCTATAGATGTCCATATCTATGATTAACACTCTCACTCAATTATACTACTGAGTTCCCAAGATGCAAGTATGGGCTAGTCTGTAGAGTAAGCTGGTAACGAACAAGTCAAAGAACTCAAATAATACAATCAGTTAGAATACTAACCACTCATAATTAATATTGAATTGACCTATGGTCAACTATATGATATGACTAGAATAGATAATAATGGTATGTTTACTTATCGTATCTACTGTCAATATCGGTCCAGTCCGATATAACAAATACATCCGATCTTATCTACTTTGCTAATATTCTGGAATAAACATAACACTACGATGTGTAAGGAGATCATATCGTAGATTGTCAAGTTAGTGTAAATCCTGTGTACTGACTAATCTTAGGACTAACTTATATTTGAACATATAATCATATTTATATTCCACTGTGATTACGTCACTATAAATACGATTAGCTATGTTGACCCTCAATTTGGCCAACGACACGGAGTCAAAAATACGACAAGAAATGAGATGATAATCAATAATGGAATCTAATGATAAAGAACAAACGCAAATGATTTATAGTGGTTCGGCCCCAATTGATGGTAATGACCTACGTCCACTTAGTGTTATTATTAATATTGAATTCCAATGCCGTGATCAAAGAACTAGGGTTCTTGAGTTTCACAAATCTTGGGAGAATTACAAAAAGACGATGGATAGTCGCACTGTATGTTCTTTTTCTCAGTTTTCAGAGAAAGGATTCAAAAGTCAAAAGTCCCTTCCTTAAGCCCTCTCATGCATATTTATAGGCTCAAGGGGGGTTACATGGGCCAATGGGCCTTAACTTTCCTTAATATCTGTGTATCAAGGTAATAAAGAGGAAATAATCAACGTAGTTATTACAAGATTACAATCTTTTAAGGAAATAAACCGAATCATACGACCAGCCTGGTCGTATCTAATCGTGAGGTTTGACGAAGCAAGGTGTAGCTAGTTGATAATCGAACAACATCTCCTTATTTCGACTCTGCCACGTGTCAACCACGTGTGAGAAATCCTTGCCACATCATCAGTAGCCGTTTTTGGGTAAACATTTGCTCCCTAAGTTTATTTTACTGCGACCAGCATAAAGTAAACTTAAGAAACTAACCCTTCGCATGCCCCACCAAATCTGTCAAAGCCGCCCATGCCTTCTCGAAAAAGGTAACTAATCATGTCCAATCAAGTCTTTTCAATTTCCCAAAAACTTGTTAGACGGCTATTACACTTCCCCATACTTTGAAAAAAGTAATTCCATGATTACCTCTTTTATGGTGTCACAATCACTATAAATAATACCCCAAGATCACATTTTTACTTTTTACTTTTCACTCGCCTTCTCTTCTTCAAGAACTCTGAAGAACTTCGACCATCAGAGCCAAGAAAATCCCAGAAGCTCCCGCTGCTGATCTAAGGAACTTTCGCTCAGACGCTCAAAACATTCTGTTCATACTCCACCTTTCATCCAAGTAAGCTTTCCAAACCTTTCAGTCGTTTGAGTTGCCATGCAAAATCTTTTTTTATTTGTTTCGTATCTGAGCTCTTGACTGTTCTTGATCGAAACTGTCTTAGGGTAAATGGGCATATTTATCGATGTTTGATAGGATAGTGAAATAATGTTTCACAGGAGTTAGGAGTCAATTTGGTAGTCGAGATCATAGATTTAGGGCGTAAAATCAAAGTAAAAATTCAATTTTTAAGCTAGTTGAAAAACTGGGTTTTTCCCGCCCTCTCGAAGTCGAAAAAGTTTTCTCTGAAAAACTTTTTACTTCCGCTTTTTAATCCGTTTCTCAAACTGCTCGTATAAAACTTAGTGTTTTTGCCAGAATGCTATTGGCTGTATAAAAGCTTAACTTCTATACGCGAGCAATGTTATTCCCACTTTCAACACAAGTTTTTAGGCTTCAAGTTCTCATCTCCCCTTTTCTGTTCACAGATTTTCATGCAAGATTCGTGGGGAGGTGAGAGACCAATTGATGACGACCTGCTCGCCCAACTGCTCGTGGATGAATAACAGTCATCATTACTTATTCCAGACATCCCTTTTTCTCGAATTCCACCTAACAGACCTCACTCAAACCCTTCAGCCATGGGTAGAATAAAATCCACTGCCCAGAAAAAGAAACCAGCAAAACCTTCTGAAAACCAGCCTACTCCCCATGCTAAAATTCCCTCGACCAGCAGTAGAGTTGAGGATACTCCCGAGCTAGGAATCCAAATTCAAGCCCACCTCAAAAATGTCATTCGACCAGATGTCGAATGGTACATTCCCCCCTAGTCGAGTAAGGATTAGGATGATTGCCAATTATATCAAGAAGTACGGGCTTCCTGGGGTGACCCTAGTCCAACCCACCAGAGACCAACGGGCGAATCTGCCTGGAGGCGCCTTTAGCGCCTAGTCGAGGTATCACATCGAGGCAGGAGCGATCCTGCCTCTCCATCCTTTCTTTCAAGGAGTGGCCAATTATTTTGGGGTCGCTCCTTTCCAAATAACCCCAAATGGGTATAGAATGCTCTCTGCACTCTATATCATTTATAGTCATAAGAAGTGCCCAGCCCCCACACCACACGAGGTCAACTATCTGTTCGACCTAAAGTCCTACCCCAATCAAGAAAACACGAGGTTTTTCCATTTCTGCCACCAGGAAGCGACCCGCACTTTCCTGAGTGATACTACTTTCATATCCAACATAGGGAAGTACCATATGGAGTACTTTCTAACTACCGACATGGTCACCAAAAACCTGGCCTTCACACAAGGAGGTAATACCTTTGCACCCCTGATTGTTTGTTTTCCTTTGATTCTTCTTACATTTCCCTTAGAGGTTTAGTGCATTTCAGGTCCATGGTTGCGACCAGTTCCCACTCCAGACATGGAAGTCCAATTAGCCCTCTTGGCCAGCATGACCGACGTAGAGAAAAGCGTCAAACAGCTGGTCACAGAGGCCAATCTGAGGCTAGTCGGCCTTTTGGCGCCTCATCAGGATGTGAGGGAATCTACCGCGGGGAGTGCCACCGGCACTGAAGTCCCCGAGCAACAACAAGACGTGTCATAACCTCCAACGAAGAGGGCAACAAGGGTGACCATCAATGAACCAATCGGTGCCTCGCGACCCGCCGCTGCACCAGCCCCTCTAGGGAAGGGCAAGAGGAAGGCCTTAGAGTCTATTCTTGAGTCGTCGAACGAGAACGGTACTGATTTTTCGCTTTTAGATAGTCTGCCTATTCCCTATCACCTTTTTTACGGGGATGGCAACTTTAAATACACACCTGCTTTAAATTCAGACTTCTTTAGGCCAGAGAGTGAGTGTAACACTAGTAAAGTAAATAGTGTAGAGACCAGTAATTATAGCTCGGGTATTATACTTTTAATTTCTCTGCCCTTGATTCCTAAACTTAGCAAGATTTTTTTATTATATTGCCTAATTGTTCGCTTGTTTCTTTTTTACAGACATGCCCGCCGAACGAGCTTTCGACTTGTACGCCAAATCGGTGAACAAGAAAAAATCCCACAAGCGCCAGTCTTGGGAGGGCTGCAGCAATCCCCCCACGAAGAAATCTCAAACAGTAGACCCTTATGTGCCTACTCCGACAAAGGAGACAATTCCTCCACCAGCTCCTGCCAGAGATGCAACTCCGCCGCCTCCAGTAAATCTAGATCCCCCGTCTCCGGTCGGATAGACTCCTCCACCAGCTCCAGCCGACCTTACGCCTCTAACGTCCACCGTCCAGCAGTCGGCTGGTTGCCGAGAAGAAGCCTCGGGAGACGACCTCACGAGTGTGGTGCTAATTCAGCCAAAGATAGGCTGTCCAGAATAACAAAGCACCATCGCAGCCAGGAGGCGATTCAGGAGACTGCCTCCATGGCAGTTGATCAAGTCTTCAACCGTGCACTGAACGAAGTGCTTGCTGTAAGTTGCTTTCCTTATTGTACTTTATGAATTTTCTCGCCAATTCGCCCTACTAACAGCTTTATCTCTTTCTGATCACAGGTTGTTCTTACCATGACTTCTGGCTGGCGATGCTCGAGGATGCTAACCGCTCAATTCGAAAAGAAACTTAGCGATCAGCTTAGTGCTGCTGAGGCTCGATACGCTGAGCAACTCAAGGCAACTGAAATCACTTATGTCGAGCAGCTGAAGGTAGTTGAGGTGAAGCATTATAAGGCTCTTAAGGAAGCTGAGGTGAAGCATACCGAGGCCCTTAAGGATGCTGAGGCGAAGCACCTCAAGGCGCTGCAAGTGACCAAGGTCAAACTCGCTTATCTTAAAGAGGAGTTGGAAAAGACGGAGGTGAGTATTGCTAAGATCACTGCATCTAAGGAGTAGTACAAGGAGATCTCGCTCATAAATTACGGGAAGCCCACAAGCTTCAAGATAAGCTGGAGATAAGCCGCAAAGAAGTTACTGCATTGGAGGAACAGAATGCCCGCAATCTTGAAGACTACGAAGGGGCAGCGTTCAAGTGCTTTTACTTGTTCTGGAAAAACAACCCCAGTGCTAATTTCTCCTATCTTCTAGACCATATCAGGGAGGCGGAGCTAGCTAGGTGTGTTGCTCGTCTGGAAGAAGAAACAATTCTAAGGTCTCCAGAGATTTCTTTAGCAACCGGTATCGAGGGCGCCTGAGAAGAGGTTGGAGATACAGTCGACCAGCAGCAACAGAAATCGCCACAGGACCCCCCGGCTACTTCATAATTTTATCTTTTTATTTTTGAATTATATGACCTACGGGTCATGATGTAAAAATAATTTTATGTTTTAACTTATATTGCTGCACGGGCAGCTTTTCCCTTTTTATAAAATAGTTACATCTGAGTAGTCACTGCTCACGGTGTAAAAGAATTCATTTGGATATTATAATATTTTTATGTTATTATAATATCTGTTCGCATGACCGAACTTAGCATAGTACTTTGGATTGATTTAACAAACTAACAAAATTTTGAAAAATCCTCTAAGTACCTTAGCATGCTTTCACTTATTTTGCTCATGTGTTTACATACCTTTCGATATGCTTTGCTTACTAGATGCCTTATATGCCCCCCAAGTGATTGAGGAGCTTTAGGTCCTTAGTCACTTGCCTTGACCGAAACCTGTTCGAACATTACTGCTCGGAGCAAAGGAATTAAAATGACAATACAGCAAAACAACACACATAATGAGCAAATACTTGTAATAAATACAATAATTGGCAAGAATGACTGGCTGCACACAGTCCTTTATATTTCTCGTAATAAATGGACAAAACATGTCTGCATGAGTGATCAATAAGATCTTACACTTATAAGCGATTAGTCATGTAAAATGACCAACCCTTTTTCATAACTTGTAAAAAGTAAAATTAATACAAGCCAATTCTTTAAGAAGAATTGTTTATTGATAGTACTTGCGCATGTGTTCTCCATTCCAATAGCGAGGAATGAGATCTCCATTTAAGCGAGCAAGTTTACAGGTGCCTGGATGGAGGACTTCTTCAATCTGGTATGGTCCTTCCCAATTAGGTCCAAGTACTCCAGCAACCTGGTCGCGGGTGTTTAGGAAAACTCTTCGAAGTACCAGATCTTTGACACTGAATTTCCATTCACGTACTTTAGAATTGAAATACCGGGCAATTTTTTGCTGGTAAGCAGCTACTCGGAATTGGGCTTGCTCACGCTTTTCATCAACTAAATCCAGG
This sequence comes from Humulus lupulus, assembly GCF_963169125.1. Classification (NCBI taxonomy): domain Eukaryota; kingdom Viridiplantae; phylum Streptophyta; class Magnoliopsida; order Rosales; family Cannabaceae; genus Humulus; species Humulus lupulus. The sequence goes on from NC_084793.1 coordinate 275,194,393, forward strand.
GATTCCATCAATAGTTGGCTATTAGAGCCTTGATCGTACGTTATTCTTCGATGTGACAGCGGATCTAACTCAACAGAAAACATAGCTCATACCCATAAGCCAAGGAGAATGGAGTATGGCATGTTGCTGTTCGGTGGGAAGTTCTGTATGACCAAAGGACTTCAGGCAATTGCTCCGACCATGCCCCCTTAGCCTCCTCGAGTCTTTTCTTCAGAGTATCCTTTAGCGTTTTATTGACCGCTTTGACTTGTCCATTTGCCTGAGGATGATTGACTGAAGAAAAGCTCTTGATAATTCCATGTCGTTCGCAAAAATCTATGAACAGATCACTATCAAACTGCATGCCGCTGCCTGAGACAATTTTTCTTGGCAATCCATAGTGACACACAATGTTTTTATTCACAAAATCCAGCATTTTCTTGGTCGTTATGGTTACAAGTGGCTTAGCTTCAGCCCATTTAGTGAAATAATCGACAACAACCACACATACTTGACGCCGCCATTTCCTGTAGGGAGAGATCCGATTAAATCTATTCCCCAAACTGCGAACGGCCACGGACTTTGCATCTGTTTCAGCTCATTAGGGGCTGCTCATGGGATTTTGGAGAACCTCTGGCACTTGTTGCACCTCCGGAAAAATTCCATTGAGTCTTCATTCATTGTTGGCCAGAAGTATCCTTGCCTTAGGATCTTTTTTGATAAGCTTTGCCCCCCAGCATGGTCCCCACAAAAGCCTTCGTGTACCTCTTTCATCAATTCCTTGGCCTTCTCTTTCGAAATACATCTGAGGAGTGGCATTGAGTATCCCCTTCAGTACAAGATTCCATCGACCAAGATATACCTAGTGGCCTGTCGCTGAAAGGTCCTAGCTTTGTTTCTGTCCGTTGGTAACACGCCTTGTGTTAGATACTCTATGTATGGTGCCATCCATGTATCCGCCACCTGGATCACCAAAGTAGTCTCCTCTGTTTGGATGCTTGGCATAGACAGCCGTTCAACTGGCACTATGTTCAGAGTATCAGCATCCTTCGCACTTGCTAATTTGGCCAAAGCATCAGCGTTTGAATTCTGGCCGCGAGGTGCTTGCTGAAGGGTGTACTTGTCAAACTATGCTAATAGATCCTTCATTTTGTTTAGGTAAGCGACCATTTTTAAGCCACAAGCCTAGTACTCTCCCATGACCTGATTTACCACCAGCTGAGAGTCACTGTAGATGTCAAGTGCCTTTATGTTCATGTCCCTGGCCAATCGTAACCCAGCGAGCAATGCTTCATACTCAGCCTCATTGTTAGAAGCAGTGAAGTCAAACCTGATTGCGCAATGAAATTGATGCCCCTCAGGCGTTATCAGACTCACACCTACTCCTGCGTGATGTTCATTAGAGGAGCCGTCCGTGAACAACTTCCATGAGGGAGTCTGGTTTTGAGGCTCAGGTTCTTCAGATGCTTCTGGCTGCTCGCTATCTGGAAGTCTAGTGAACTCTACGATGAAGTTAGCCAGGGCTTGCCCTTTTATCGCTGCTCGTGGCAAGTAAGAGATATCGAACTGCCCAAGTTCAACCGCCCATTTCAATAATCTTCATGCGGCTTCTGGCTTATGCAGAACTTGTCGTAGAGGCTGGTCAGTCAAAACCGTAACTGGGTGAGCCTGAAAGTAAGGTCGCAGCTTCCTGGAGGCTAAAATTAAGCAATAGGCTAACTTTTCAATAGGTAGGTATCGCAGCTCCGCTCCAATTAGCCTTTTGCTTACATAATAAACAGCCTTCTGCACGCCTTCTTCTTCTCTTACAAAGACAACACTAGCAGCATATTCTGTGATCGCCAAGTAGATGAACAAAGTTTCTCCATCAACCGGCTTTGATAGGACCGGTGGTTGCGACATGTGCATCCTCAATGCTTGAAAAGCCTGTTCGCACTCCTCTGTCCATTCGAAATTTGTGTTGCCTCTGAGTAGATTAAAGAATGGGACACATTTGTCTGTTGATTTGGAAATAAATATACTCAGAGCAGCAATTCTTTCGATCAAGCTTTGAACATCCTTAATCTTTGCTGGCGATTTCATATCGACCAGGGTTTTGATCTTTTTGGGATTAGCCTCGATTCCTCGTGAGTTTACTATAAATCCCAAGAACTTCCCTGATCCTACTTCGAAGGAGCACTTGAGAGGATTCAACTTCAACTGATATTTGTTCAAGATGTTGAAGCATTCTTGCAAATCCCCTATATGCCCTTCTGCCTTCTTCGACTTAACCAGCATGTCATCGACGTATACCTCCATGTTTGTCCCGATCAGCTCCTTAAACATGTGGTTGACCAGTCACTGGTAAGTCGCACTAGCATTTTTCAAACCGAAGGGCATTACTTTGTAACAGTAAAGCCCTGTGCCAGTCCGAAAGCTAGTGTGATCCTCGTCAGAAGGATGCATACTAATCTGGTTATACCCAGAGTATGTATCCATGAATGAGATAATCTCGTGCCCTACAGTGGCATCAACCAACTGGTCAATTTTGGGGAGTGGGAAACAATCCTTAGGGCAGACTTTATTAAGGTCTGTGAAATCTACGCATGTTTGCCATTTGCCATTCGACTTGGGAACAAGCACAGGATTAAAGACCCATGACGGATAAAATGCTACCCTGATGAATCCATTCTCCTTCAGCTTCTTGACTTCCTCCTTTAGAGCATTTGATCTATCTTTGTCGAGGAGGCTCCTTTTTTGTTGCACTGGTGGAAATTTTTTATCTATGTTCAGGACATGGCTAATGACTGCACGATTCTGACCATGTCTTTGTGCGACCAGGAAAAGACTTCCTGGTTTTCCTTAAAAAATTCCACCAGTGCTTGTTTTTTTGTTGTCTCTAAGTTTTTACCGACTTTCACAACCCTGGTCGGATCTTCTTCATCGAGTTGGACCTCTTCAAGGTCCTCGATGGGTCCTATCTCTTCATCAAAATCCCCAAAGCGAGGATCTAAGTCTTTATCCTCACTTTGGGCAACGCCCTATTTGGTGACATTATCACCTGATTGGGTTTGTACATCAACTGCCATTTGCAACTCTTTTCCGGGAACTTCTCTCGATACACCTTTCTTCGCCTTAGTTATCGAGGCGTTGTAGCACTCCCTCGCTTCCCGCTAATTTCCCAACATGCATCCTACCCCTGCGTCTGTTGGGAACTTCATGGCAAGGTGCCATATTGAAATGACGGCTCGCAGGTCGACCAGAATTGGCCTCCCAATTATAGCATTATATGCCGAAGGACAATCAACAACTATGAAAGTAGTGAGTAATGTCCTGTTAGCAGGTGCAGTACCTGCTGTAACTGGGAGCCTAATCGACCCAGTTGGGTGGGGCGAGCCCTTCGCCAGAAAAACCATAGATGGTTTGGTTGCATAGCTCCAAATCTTTAACGGACAACTTCATTCTTTCCAACGAGAACTTGTATAAGATGTTGACCGAGCTTCCTGTGTCAACCAACACCCTCTTCACCATCATGTTGGCAATTTGCACGTCCACAACCAACGGATCGGAGTGTGGGAATCGTACATGTTGGGCATCGTCTTCAGAGAAGGTTATCAATTCCTCCTCTGTTCGAACCTTTTTTGGTGCTCGATCCTCCACACTCATCATCTCGATGTCCTGGTCATGGCGTAGGGTTCGAGTGTATCGTTCCCTTGCCTTTCCACTATCCCCTGCAAGGTGTGGGCCACCACAGATGGTAAGTAACATGCTTGCCACAGGATCTGGCTGTAAAGGTAGCGAGCATTGGCGTGCAGTCGCCTGCTCGTTGCCACCTTAAGCCTCTCACTGAGACCCTCCTGCGGCTCGCACATATTTCCTTAGATGTCCCTGCCTGATCAGGAACTCAATTTCATCCTTTAATTGGTTACACTCATTAGTGTCGTGTCCGTAGTCGTTATGAAAATGACAGAATTTTATGGTATCTCTCTTAGAGATATCCTTCCTTATAGGCGCGGGTCGCTTATAAGGCACGTTAGAGCTGGTCACCTAGTAGAGTTCCGCTCGACTTTCGACAAGGGCCGTGTAGTTGGTGAATCTTGGCTCATATCGATTTCCTTTGGGGCATTTATTCTCAGAAGTTGAGGGCTCATTGTTCGCCCGCTTTCCACCATTCCTATCATTTATGTTCCTGTTGCCCTTGTCGTTGCCATTGGGTTTCTCCGACCCGTTGGTGGCCTTGGCAGGTTCTTCCTTTGGCCCCTTGTCCTTCGTTGGCGATTTCCCCTCATTGGCAATCGTATCCTCGAGCTTGATATATCGATCAGCTTGATCCAAAAACTCCTGGGTACTTCTTACCTTATTCTTTCTTAGGCTACTCCAGAGGGGGGAATGGCGCCTAACCCCAGCAGTTAGGGCCATCATCTTGCCTTCGTCACCCACTGTCTTGGCTCCAGCCGCTGCTCGCATAAAGCACTGGACAAATTCCTTCAAGGGCTCTCCTTCCTTCTGGCGTATCTCAACCAGTTGGTTGGCCTCTGTGGGGTGTACGCGACCCGCATAGAATTGTCTGTAAAATTCATTCACGAACATCTCCTAGGATACTATCCTGGCAGGAGGGAACTTAAAGAACCACTACTGGGCAGTATCGGACAGTGTTGCGGGGAAGATCCTGCAACAGGCATCGTCTGACACCTTCTGAATGTCCATTTGTATCTTAAATTTGTTGACATGAGATATTGGGTCTCCATACCCATCAAAGTTTACCAGTACAGGCATTTTGAATTTGCTGGGGGTTTCTGCCACAACAATTCTCTGTACAAATGGAGTGCCTCTCCTCCAATCGTACTCTATGTGGGACGTTTAACCCCCGACCAGCTATTGTACCGCTTGGTTCAGAGCATCAATCTGAGCCTAAATGACTTCTAGGATTGCTGGGGCGACTGGTGCCTGGGGAGCGTACTCATCGTGCCTCTCACGACGGTCGTTGAGTGCGTTACTTAAATCATCATCCCCGCGTCTCTGCTCGCTAACTCCTAGCCGATCAAAGACGTTGTGCTGCCTGGGTTGCCCCCCAATGTTATGGCTTGCTGGCCTATTTTCTCTAAGTGGGGGGCTTTCGCCTCCACCTCTTTCCTCATTCCTTCGACCAGTATTCCCTTTGTCAGAATCGGCTTCATTATAGTCATGGCCATCTCTAAACTGTGGCTGACTACGGCGTGACCGGCTGTTCACACTATTTCCTCCTCGAGCTGGCATTTCCCAAGCGTCAGGGGGAGGCCTGCGCTGGTCATTGGGTCCCTGTGCATTACTATGCTGTGGGGGGCCCCTGACCGCAGAGCCCGACTCGTGATGCCTTCTGTTGGCAGAAGGACACTACCTTCTGCTTAGTGGATTTGGCTCTTCGTCCCTTGGGCATCTAGGGCTGCGGGGCAACTGCCCCGCCTTATTCTGCCTCTAGTGCTGGGGATTGCCTCGACCAGCCTCAGATGGAGGTTGTTGCTTAGGATCCCTAGCTGGGACATCATCCTGAGCCAGAGGTGGCTGCTTTGGCCTTTAAGGGCTTGTTGGCTGGAGCGAAGGACTGGGATTGTGAGCCCGCTGAGGTGGCGCACTCGGTGGCTGATCCGGTTGAGAGGCCGGTGCAGCCTGTCCTCGAGCCAATTGAATGGCTACTTTAAGAGCGACCGTGGCATCCCTCTGCCGACGGTCCATGTCCGCCTGCCGCTTGTTCAGCTCCTGACATTGACACTCAATCTCCCTTTGCTGCAGCGCTAGGGTCTATGCTGCATTTTCCTGATTGGCCCTCAGATTGGCCAACTCATCCTGCAACACCCCCAGTGTTGCCCTCAGCATTTCCGAATCCAACTCCTCTTCTTCAAACTCTAAATGTGGCTCATTCTCCGCCACACTTGGAGGAGGTGGTTGAGATGATGCAGCGCCAGCGGCCAGTCCAGCTTTCTTAGATGTCTTTGTCATTAGATTCTCTTATAGCTTCTTGATCAAGCTCTCAATGAAAGCACCAAAATGTTGACCCTCGATTTTGCCAACGACACAGAGTCAAAAATACGACAAGAAATGAGATGATTATCAATAATGGAATCTAATGATAAAGAACAAACGCAAACGATTTATAGTGGTTCGGCCCCAATTGATGGTAATGACCTATGTCCACTTGGTGTTATTATTAATATTGAATTCCAATGTTGTGATCAAAGAACTAGGGTTCTTGAGTTTCACAAACCTTGGGAGAATTACAAAAAGACGATGGATAATCACACTGTATGTTCTTTTTCTCAGTATTCAGAGAAAGGATTCAAAAGTCAAAAGTCCCTTCCTTGAGCCCTCTCATGCATATTTATAGGCTCAAGGGGGGTTACATGGGCCAATGGGCCTTAACTTTCCTTAATATCCGTGTATTAAGGTAAATAGGAAATAATCAACATAGTTATTACAAGATTACAATCTTTTAAGGAAATAAACCGAATCATATGACCAGCCTGGTCGTATCTAATCGTGAGGTTTGACGAAGTAAGGTGTAGCTGGTTGATAATCGAACAACATCTCCTTATTTCGACTCTGCCACGTGTCAACCACGTGTGAGAAATCCTTGCCACGTCATCAGCAACCGTTTTTGGGCAAACAAGCTATATGCTCGGGATTTAATAGAAGTTTATATTAAACAAATAATCATGAAAATAAAATATGTGAGCAAAGTGATTGACCAAGTCAAAAAATGATTTCTATTCTTTTATTGATAATAAATGAGATTACAAAGAAATTGAGTTTTAACCAACAGGCTGGGGCTGTCTTGCCTACCTTACCCCTTAGTTTGCTCCCACTGGGGCCTTATGGTTATTCATTTGTCATGTCCGGTCCAGGGATTTCTATCTCGACTAGCACTTTTTGCTGCTCTTTGAGGTATCCATTGCCAGCTCGAGTTCCACCTGGGGCTTGTTGCTGTGTATCTTGAACTGGTGATGGGTGTCTAATGGGAGAAGGAGGATGCTTGATCAGAGATGGTGACGATCTCTCATTATTTGAGGCTGGCCTCACAGGTTTGTGTTATTACTCTGAGTTGCTTGGGGGGCAGCTCAACTATTCCCATTATTGGTAGGACTTCCCTCGCCTGGTTAGCACGTGGGGGTTTTCGAGATGAAATCCTTGACTGGTGAGCTCCAGTATTTACTCCAGCTCCTCCTACTGTTGAGCTTTTTGCTCGGCCATTCGAGTCACGGTACTTCCTCGAGGATGTCCCCTAGTCCTCCTTGGAGGTGTTTGGGCTTCAACAACCCTTCTTGCCATTTCTTCGTTCAATTGAGTGGCTTCGGCTAGCCTCTCTCAAATTCTTTGGTTTTCCAATTCCACTATTGAAACATATCTCTCAAGATTGTAGTAATCCTGATGTGGTGGCCTTGAACTTTGGCCAGGATCTCATGGCGTTGAGGAAACACTCTCTTCATCTGGAGTTCGATCATCATTCATGGGTCATTTGACAGCTCGTCGGGGGTGTTCCTCATTCCGCGGGGTGGTTTCCTCTAAGATTCTGGGCAGTGGTCGTCCATTTCGAGATCCAGGGATGTTTCCAATGGGTGCAACCATTTTTGTGATGAACACGAATTTAGATGGGAGGTTTGAAAGAATGCTTAATGCTCTCAATGAAAGCACCAAACTGTTGACGACGTTTTTCGTCAACAAAAAATAAGAGCAATTAAGCTTATTCAAGAAACTAGGAAGAAAATAAAATAACTGGGATTTTTGACGTGGTTTAGTAGTTAAATCTACCTAGTCCGCGAGTTACTATTATTTAGATAATATGCGTTAAAGCCTAAAGACAATTTCACAGAGTTTCAGTCCCAAATTTGAGCGTGCTTTACAAATAAATAATCCCAGTATTTATAGACTGGGTTCATATATTTTTTCCCACATTAATAGGGAAGTTACAACAATATTCAATTTAAATTTGAAATATAAATAATCCCATAAGAATAAGGTTGACTAAACAAATACAAAACTAAGCCCATGAATGTAGCCTTTTATTATTCAAATGCAACTACCTGTTGTACCAAACATTCGCTTTCGAGCCTACATCACGATTCGATTTGACAATTGCATCACTATCATGTCACCATCTTTCGAGCTTTTGAAGTCAACCTTTGGCATAATCCGATCATTTCGAGCTAACTCCTCATTTCGAGCTAGACTAGTGAGGTGGCATCAATATTATTGACGTACACACTTGATCATATAAATATGTGCATATAAATACATTATTTCCTCAAACCTTATCCTTGCGAATCTACATTTCGAGATGACTTAATAAGTCTCAAAATTTGGGGTATAACAATTGTACTTTTTTTTAGTATTTTTTCTACTATATATAAAAATCTTCAAATCAATTTTTTCAACATTTTCTTTTTAAAGTAACCCTGATATGAACATTCAAATTTGGAAAGAAAAAAAATTAGATATAAAAACGTGAATGGGTAACCAGTTATCTTGTTGAGCACAGAACATTCAAATCTGGAAAAAAATTTGATATGAAAACATAAATGAGTAACCGGTCACCCTAGCAGGAACATCCAAATATAAAAGAAAGAAAATATATTTGAAAACTTGAATGTGTACCTAGTAACACTAATAGGAACGTTCAAATTTAGGAAAAAAATAGATATGAAAACGTGAATGGATAACCAGTTACCCTGATGAGAACATTCAAATCTGAATTCTTTTTTTTTTTTTTTAATGATAACATGAATAAGTAACCAGTTACCCTAGTAAGAACATCCAAATATGGAAAAAAATATGAAAAATTGAATGGGTAACAAGTAACACTGATCAGAACATCGAAATTTGGAAAGAAAAAAATAGATAAGAAAACGTGAATGAGTAATCAGTTACCTTGATGAGAACATTCAATTCTGAAAGAAAAAAAATCTGACATGAACATGTGAATGGGTAACTAGTTACCTTGATGGGAACATCCAAATATGAAGAAAAAAAATCATAACTGTTAATGTGAAAGTAATTAGTTACTTAACCAGACACAAAAACATGTTTGACGAAAGAGGGAGGAGAAAGAAGTTGTCACAGATAAGAGAAGTTGAAGAGATAAAAACTTAAAATGGTAAAGTGAAACTATAATTGTGATTTTGAATTGTAACATTAAATTACAAAAAATAAAGATTAAACAATATAAAAATAATAAAATAGATTAAGTTCTCTTTTTAAAATACTAAACTAATATTTTATAATAAAATTAATATAAAAATAATCAAATAAAATTAGTATTATATTTGTTGGGTTTTATGCCCTTATAAAACCATGATGGACATGTAACACGATTTTATATTGTCAGTAAAAGTAGTAGAAATCATTTAGTTTGACAACATGTTGTTTGCTTATTTTATTACATGATTATTGGAATAATACAAACATTTATAAAATCCCGAACATATAGACAATTACAATTATAGTGACTAGATCACAGTGGATTATGATTGTAATTATATGTTCAAAAGAACGAATCCTAAGATTAAGTCAGTGCATTGGATTTTCACTAATTTGGTAATCTAAGATATTATCTACTTCACATTCAGGATGTGATGTCTTATCCAAGGCATTGACCAAGTATATAAGATCGAATGTATATGTGTACATTGGACTAGGACCGATATTGATAATTGATAAATAAATAAGTATCGTTGTTATCGAATCTAATCAATGTCACAACGTTGACTATAGGTAAAGTTGATCTTAATTCTGAGTGAAAATATTCTGCTAATTATATTATTTAAATCTTTTGACTTGTTCGTTACCAGCTTACCCTACGGTCTAGCTCATACTTACACCTTGGAGATTTAGTAGTGTAATTGAGTGGGAGTATTAATCATAGATATGAAATCTATAGCTTTTGTATGAGAGGTGAAAAGATGACTTCCTTAATAACTTAGTCTAAAAGGGTAAATGATTGAGTGCTCATATATGTGATTAAGTTCATGAATTTATCATTTGCAAGGGACTTAGTGAGAGTTAATGATAAAATACAAATGAGGGGAAAACAATAATTTGCACCCGACTCGTTAGTAAGTCATCGATAGAGAATTGAATGATTGTAATGGTTATAACAGTGGATAATGTATTTGTGATTTGAAAAATATTTTCTATGAATTCAAGAGTTCAATTCTGAATCTATATCGGAGTTATGAGGAATTAATAAATTGTGAGATAATTTATTTAATAAATAAACTCACGGAAATTTATTGTAGCTTGTATTCATGGATCCATGGTCCCCACATCACCTTTGAGTAAATCATCTAGAATGTCTCAATTAATTGATTTAATTATCAATTATGATTTTTAAAGTTGACTACATCAACTCTGGTAAATTTTACAAAGATATGAGATTTAGATAATAAAAGAGAATCTTTGGGCAAATTTATTAATATTGATAAATTGATGTCAATATAAATTAATAATATTAAATCAAGTTTCAAATTATAATTAGTTAATTTGAACAAGGATTTAATTAATTAATTAAAAGATAAATAAATAAAAATATTTTGATTTTAGGCCCAATTGAGGTTTAAATTCAAAACAAAGAGATTGTACCCAAATCCATTTATGGCAACCCAAGACTTTTATTTTTTGTTTATTATTTTTAATTAATTTAAATTTAAATAAAGCCCATTAAATTGCCTATATAAGGAATATGATATCTAGGGTTTTCAGGAGTCAGTCTCAGTTGATTCATTGGATAAGTGAAAACCTAGACAGTCTAATCCTTTCTTGGCCACTCACACTTTTCTAGATCTCTATCTCATGTGTTAAGAATCAGCTCATACTAGTTCTAGGTTGATCAAATGCTTGGTGAGGAAGACTATGTTGCTGATCTAGTTCAATCTCTTGATAATACTCAGCTACAGAAATGAATCAATGGTTAGAGAGATTGAAGTAAGGAGTTGTTCCAGTTCCGCTGCGTATTCGTAAGTTTCTACATCTTTGTGTTTATGTTAATTTACGAATTTGATGTTCATTTGTATGTCATGTTATTTTATTTTTCTTGGCCACTCACACTTTTCTAGATCTCTATCTCATGTGTTGAGAATCAGCTCACACTAGTTCTATGTTGATCAAATGCTTGGTGAGGAAGACTATGTTGCTGATCTAGTTCAATCTCTTGATAATACTCTGCTACAGAAATGAATCAATGGTTAGAGAGATTGAAGTAAGGAGTTGTTCCAGTTCCGCTGCGTATTCGTAAGTTTCTACATCTTTGTGTTTATGTTAATTTACGAATTTGATGTTCATTTGTATGTCATGTTATTTTATGTTTCTATTATGTTTTTGGAAAAATAATAGGAAACATGCATCTAGATTTAAATTATAAGTTGCTACCATATTTGCAGCCAAAAATTTGATCAAGATATCCATTTTTATTACAAATTAATATATAATATATATTGTTTTTCAACTTATGCGTCTAATTTTTTTTATTCTAAAAAATATATATAAATAATATGTATTTTAAATATTTAAATAAAAAAAATTAAACCAATAATATATTAAAACTTGTTAAAGTAAGATTTTAATTTCTAAAAAATTATACATTATTTAAAAAAAATTATGAAAAAAGTAGAATAAAATTATTGAAATTAACAAACTAAGGAATTAAAGAATATCAAAAAAAAATATTGAGAGAAAATGTCAAAAAATATTTTAAAATTAATTTTATTTAATTAACAGGGTGCCTATATATATTATTGGGGTGCAAATAAAATTACTCAATAAAAAACAATGAAATGACTAAAACAACCAAATAAATTAAATAAACTTAATTAAGAGCAAAACTATGACATAAACTAATTTTTATACTAAAATATGAGAAATTAAATCCATAAATTTGAAAATTCTTATAAAAAATCATAAACTAAGTTTTTTTTAAAACCACATTTTTGTAAACTAGTTAAAAATAGCTATAAAATATGTAATTTATTTTTAAAAAAAATAATTTGATGTATTTATTCATCACACAATATTAATAATACATAGTATAACATAATAATAATATTTACAAATAAATGAAAGGGGTTCTATAACTACCGCTTGAAGCTTTGCAAATTCAAAATAATTATTCATATTTTTATATGTTCTTAAAGACTCTTTAATTGGGCTTTCTATATTTTTTTTTTTTGGATAAATAAGATTTTTTTTCTATGAACTATGACATTGTAGAGTTTTGCTCTTTTAAATTTTTGCCTAGCAAAAATCCCCTAAACTATAACAAACATTACAAATGTGCCAATTCTATTCATTTTTTTAAAATAGTTTGTTGATGTGGCACCAATGTGATGCAATTTGAGAGTCAAGGTAGAAAATACATGCATTGATAGTTGTTAAATGACAAAATTTAAGAATATGTATCTGCATTCTTCGAGCTAATTTTATACGTTTAACATCAACAAACTCGATTTCAGCTAACTTCAGTTAGTTAAATAGACTATCATACTGTAACTATGCCTGTGACCGCATCAACAAACTATTTAAAAAAATGAACGAAATGTAACAAAAAATGCATGTTTGCAATGGTTACTAAAGTTCAAAAAGAATTTTCGCACACAAAATAATTTAAGGAACAAAACTCAACCATGACTATAGTTCACGGAATTTTACCCTCTTTTTTTACATTGGAATTTAGACTAGAATCCTGTTTCTTTTTTAATATTAGGTTGGGTTCTCAGTTTTAAATAATTATAGATAAGATTTTTTTTTGTAAACTAATAAAAAAAATAGTACATTCAACTCAAATTTGGTTAGCTATAAGAATTTATATTTGTTTCTCTATAAGTCCCCAATCTTATTATTTTGTGTCTCTATATTTTGTGTATATCAGTGTAATTTTTTTTAGCATATAAGTCGACCTTCCGGAGAGTACCGGCCCGGACTTCAAACACGCTAATCAGAAGCATAATGGACCTCCGATCTCGTGGAATGAGAGAGAAAAAAGGCGGGCATAACAAAAACACCCCCAAAATAAAAATAAAAAATTAATAATAAATAAGCAAAAGGAAAAAAAAATTAGGGTTGGGGGTGCGCACTACACTACCCGCGTACGCTAGTACTGATCACCTTTATTTCTGGGACCTTCGGTTTCCGTCCTCTATATCCCCCGTTATCTCCTTTTCTTGACGCCCAATTCGTTCTCCTTCGTTTCGCACAGATCTGAGATTGCTTCGTTTTCTCCAGTTAGTATTGATTCGTCTCGCCACGATCGGTCGCCTAAATCGCAGAATTTCGCCGAATTTCGTCGATTTCGGCCTTATTTTCAGGTATTTGATTCAATTTCATGCGAAATTCGTTTATTTCGATCGAATCTGATTGGTTTTGATGTTGATTTTGTATATGAATTCGTTTTTCGTTCTATTTGATCGATGTAATGCGATTGTGAAGTCGAGGGATTTTGATTTGGATAAAGGGGAGGAAATTAGGGTTTCGGATTTTACAATTTTGGTCATAATCGATTCGGATTGATGATCGGTGGGCGTTTTTGTTTCAGGTTTTTGCGTTGAAGTGGTTTTTAATCCGAAAAAGCAATGCGGGGATACGATCGAGATGTTAGTATTCTTCAAATCTGTACCTTTGTTGCGTATTGTTCTTATTCTATATTTTCTGATTATATTTTGCCATTTCTTTAATGTTTTTGTGCAGGAACTGCATCCACAAATGGAAGATGAGTACGAAGATTACGATGATTCTGGATACGGACATGAGGAAGAAGTTGACGAGGAGGAGGAAGAAGAGGAATATGAAGAAGAAGATCCGAAACTTACCAAAGAGCAGTTGGAGTATCTTGCGTACAGACAACGTGTAAAAGAACGAATCAGAAAGCAGAGGAAGAAAGAAGGCGGTTCTGGTTCCAACAATTCTAATGGCGACAGGAAAAAGCTTCCGTATGATAAGTGAGTGACTTAATTCCTCGTTGAAGCTAACTTCTTTTCCAGTACGATACCCGATGTGTGATATTTAACATTTTGATTTACCGGTACCTTGTTTAAGAATTTGTAAATTTTGTATCTCACGTATTGGGGTTTGGAGTCATTTTGAACACATTTGTCTAATAGTTAGCTGGTTCTTTCTTGGATTTTCTTGTGATTGTTAAATCGTGACCATGGACGATTACTGCAGAGTTGAATTTGATGAGATGCTTTTGAGTATGCATCATGGGAGCATTGAGATTGTTGCAATTGTACTCCTTTCTCTACGAAGAATTATTTTATTTTAGGCCTATCAAGTTTGATAATTGTCGCATTGTAAGGCTTTCGGATTTAATGGCATTGCAATACGCTGGTGTGTTAATATTTTCTTTGCTGAAGTAGATTATGACGGATTGATGTTTGTGCTGAGTAATTTTGTTTTGTTTTTGCAGTTATGGATCCTTTTTCGGCCCATCCCAACCAGTTATTGCTTCAAGAGTAATTCAAGAGAGCAAGTCACTATTGGAAAATCAACATTTGACGCCTCAACTTTCCAATGCCCTTCATCCTGTATGTATCACAGTTACTATTTGATTTTCATTTAATTGGATGCTGCATGATATTTTTTGTGTTAGTGAAAGTTCTTATATTAGTTATACGACGGTTTGAACCTTTTAATGGTCCTTTGTACAGTAATTTTATACTTTCCTTGTTTATGGCTGCTATGATTATGCCCCTTTGTGTGTTGAGGCTGACATTTTTATTTTTTAATTTGACCATAAGTTTTGCTTGTGGAAATTGAAGTTCTTATCATTTTTCTGTCTTTTGAAATAGATCGTTTATGTATCTATTTAATCTTTAGATTCTCAAGTATCTCCCTCCTGTTTAGAAGTGCTTCAGTTTCAGTTGCAATTGCCCATTGCGTTATTTGGTTTGATTCATTGTATCTTGTGGTTATATTTTTTGTTCAAGTTTAAAGATATGTTAGTGTTTGTCTTCTAAATCGTTTCATTGATTGCTGTTATTGCGTAACCTTTGTCGCATCTCCTCCCTTTTGAGTCTACTGATATATATATATATATTTAATACATAATATTGTTGAACTGAAGCAAAAAACTTAGGATCTTAGTTTTCATACTCTCCCTCTCTCTCTCTCACGCACACACACACACATTTATTTGATATATTCTCTGTAGACATTCCACCCCTGATTATACTTACTATAGCTTACATAGGACTGCCAGAATGATACTGCAGTGCTGGATACTGTTGTAGTTCCTTGCACAGATTTTAAACATGTACATGTGAAATTTCTTTCATAAGCGTGGACTTTGAATATTTTTTTTTTCTTTTTCTTTTTTTTCCCTCTTAGTGTTTTAGATTCTATCTGACTGCTGATTTTTCTTAGCAGACCAAAAAGAGCTCAAGTTCGTCCTCTGCAAGCTCAAAACCTGGAGTACAGGGTCAGAAACCGAAAGTTGTAAATGAGGTATTTTAGCATGCAGTACTTCACTGGTCCTTCAACATACTCTTTATTTTGCTTCATTTGATGAATATTTTGGCACTTGCAGGTTAAAACTAAAGTCCAGAAACTAAAAGATACAAGAGACTATTCTTTTTTATTGTCTGATGATGCAGAGCTTCCAGCTCCCGCAAAGGTGCCCCCACAGAGAAATGTGTCCGCTCCAAATTCTGGTGTGTTACTAGATCTTAACTTGCTCTTGGCTATGGGGCTTGAAAACTTCTATTTTTCATTGAGGAAACTTATACAGGTTTTTTGCTGATGTTGAAGATGCGCGACCTGCTCAACTGCCAATGAAAAGTAAACAAGCATTGGGAAATAATGGAAGACATTCTCAGGGTAGTCATCCAGAAAGGAAGTCAGTTCCTATGAATGGACATGTGCATTCTAAAGTAGGCTCGAATAAATTACCTTCAGCAAGTAAGCCCAGTTCGGCACCAATGGATTCTAGAAGACAGCATAGTAGCAGCAACGGGACTGGGCCTGGTCGGCCTCTAGTGACTAAAAGTTTGCCCTCAAGGAGTCCTGCTCCTGTGGGTAAGAAGGTTGCCACACCAGCTGCAAAGAGCTCCATCCCAAGTACTAAGAGTTCCTTCCCAAGTACTAAGAGTTCCATTCCAAGTACTAAGAGTAGTATGCAGAAGCCCCTTTCTTCAAAGTTGCAGCCCTCTATTTCTAGGCAGCAGCAGTTTGGACAGAGAAGGGAATTACAGGCACCTGCTAAGGCTAAATTGTTGCCTAAACAGCCAACTGGATTGTCAAGACCTCAGGTTTTTTTTTCTTCTATACTTCCCTTGGGGTCAAATTTTCACTTGGCTGCTGCATTCTTATTGAATTGTGGATAACGTTCTTTATTTTTCATGAATTTGGCAGATAAACAAGCCACAAAGACAAATGTCATCCCACCTTTCATCTCAAGACAACCGCCCCAAGAAAAAGCCTGCGAGACGGTACTCTGATGACGAGGGTGATGATGATGAACAGGCCATTAGTATGATCAGACAAATGTTCGGGTAAATTACTCTTTTTTTTTTACCTTTTAATTTCTGCTTTAGGTTAATTAACTGCTAGATCCTTTATTTGAAAATTTCATTTGCTAACTGGTTCATTCTTTTTGGGCTACATATATATATTTATAAATATACATTTTACTATTTTGCAATAGATGTTAACTTCTCCGGATCCTTCAATTCTTTTTTGTGTTTGAGTTTATAGACTTTTTTTAGTTGTCCTGGTACATAAAACCCTTTGAAGTTTGGATGGCACTCATCAGGAATTTTATTGTTTCTGATTGTAGTTTTTATGTTCATGTACAGTATTCCTAAAACAAAATCTGGATTTTTTAATTTCTTCCAGGTACAATCCCAATAAATTTGCTGATCGCGATGATGATCTTAGCGACATGGAGGCCAACTTTGAGGATATTATGAGAGAAGAGAAAAGAAGGTGAGTAGCATGGTTCACTTAAACCGGTATTAAAGATTTTATCCCGTTATAACCTTGAAAGAGTTTAAAAGAGTAAAATACTGCTTAAAATTAAACTATATAGTACTTGAAATGAAGAATAGCGAAATTGGGTTTTGATTTCTAATTAAATTTTCTACTAGGGACATGGTAAAGAGTACACATTTAATTGTTATTATAAGAAAAGAAGAGTGTTAAATTTAGGAGCTTATATGAAACAACTTGCCATATGGTGAGTATGTGTTTTGATGTTAATAGGGTTTTGTTTGTGATTTTGCAGTTCGATAATTGCGAGAAGAGAAGATGAAGAACAGCAACGTTTGATAGAGGAAGAAGAAAGAAGAGAGAAGGAGGCTAAGATGAGAAGATTAAAGAAGCGAAAGCTGGGGCATTAGAACTATTATTATCTGAGTCTTTAGGAAGTATACATTTTCTCATTGTTATTTAAGCTCGACCAAGTTGTACACAATCAAATTTCTTTTTTCTTTTTTTTTTTCCTTTGGAGGTGGAGGGGTCAAAATATTGAGTTAATTATTCTCTAGTTTAGGAAGCTGTTGCTGGTACCAATTGTACTTAGTGGGTAGTAATAACATGAGAGAGGTGATTTTTTTGAGTTGCATCTTGTTATTGCCACTCGTAGCCAAGTAAATAACAAGTTCCATCCATAGCTCATTCTTGGACGCTTGTCTATGACCTCTATTAACATGTCTATAACTAATATATTCAAAATTATATGTTTTTGTTTTTTAATAGATCAAAACATATCGACGAATTATTATGTTAACCCTATAAGAGACTTTACAGTATATTTTGATGTTTATAATTTTGTTCACCAAAATTTGGATGGAATGTTATATTCGTGCTTCTACTTTTTCTACATGTTTTTTTCGATAATTATTTAAATATTTATACTATTCTTTACCATGTATTCTCTAAAATACTTGGTAACTAATTAGATTAGTATTTTTTTGGTTATTCTATACGAAATCTATTATCTCCTCCCTCTTTATCACTTTTTGTCATCTCTTTCTCTCTCCATTCCTCATTCGTGCAAATATCATCATCCTTTGTTGAAATAAAAACTTCAAAGACCAACCAAAATAGCATGAAGAAATTTAGATATTTTACTCTATTTTATACGCTTTATAGTTATTATTCCTACAATTCCAGAACTTAATTGTTAAATGCTGTTTCTTTAAAGGGATTAGATTGTCAATGAAAAATTTAAATTGTGTTCATATTACTATAAAATTCTCATTGGAATAAAAAAGTATTTTTCCAAATTTACTACCTATGTGTTATTATTTTTTTTTTTTGAAACAAGTTGTATATGCAAGGCCGAGATTGGATAACTTCCACTAATTATTAACTAATGCTCTACATCCACGTCCGGTTTCATTTTCCATTAATTATTTCCAAGGAAAGGAAAAGGAAAAAAAGGAGAGTCTGGGATCCCGTGATTATTTTTTTTTTCTCGAAAATGTTGAAATGAATAATTTAAGTAGAAGAAAATTGAACTGAGTTTTGTGGGTTCGGTTTGAGAGGAGTGAGAGAATGAAGGCGTTGATGATAACCACCACCCCTGCGATTCAATGGCAGCAATGGTTTCCTTCTTCCTCAAAATTCAACAACCCACTGCAACCTCTACCTGTTTCCCCCAAATATCCTTCATTTTCTTCTTGCTTAAGGTGACCTCACTTTCTCTACTCACCTTCACCATTCCATTCTTCCTTTTTTTCTTTTCCTGTTTATTATAATTATGTTAACCTTTTTCTATGGCTTTCCTTGATATTTGGTCAAAATTCTATGCTTCCTGGACTGTATAATTCTTTCCTTTTTCGGCTACTTTTGCTTTCTAAGCTCTTTACAAATATACACCTTTAGTTATGTATATATATATAGACATACATACTGTTCGTATGCTTGTATCTACCAATCTATTTGTAAATGTGAAATTAGCATATTTGATTATGATTTCATCATTGAGTGAATATTCTTCTCTTATGGCTTTTCAATCATTTTATTTATATAGTTAGTTGTTTTCTGTATTTGTAAGTCTCTAATCAACAGTTTTTTATGTGTGTGCGCCTCTTAGGTTGGAAGGTCATGGAAATGCAGAAATTTCTGAGGTATACTAATACAGTAATTGCTACGAAATTCAAACTGACCACCTTTTTTTATTTATTATTATTTCATTGAACTTACAATGACATTTATATTTAGCTTTTGTTTTTCTGTTTTATCTGAATTTGGTTTTTGATTTTTTCCCTTTAATTGTTCAATTTGAAATGATGTAAAGTCATCGAATGGTGAGACAAAGAAGCACGCGGACGTTTGGCGACTATTCAAAGAAGCTCAGCAGAGTAAGTCTTTAATGCAACTGGGAGTTTGCTTTTTTTTTTTTTTTGTTGAAAAATATGTTTTCTTGAAACTGTGACTCTTAAACATAACATTTTGTTAAGATTTATGTATATGATACATTTGTTTTTATACGTAGATATTTTGTACTTGAACAAACAGCGCCTAAAGGCCATGAGGGAGCTGGACAGAACAAACAAAGAGAAGCAGTTGTTACTGGATAAGATTGAGCAGTTAGAGTTGGAAAGCCAGTCTGTTGTTGCAAAAGGTAATGATGTCATAGTGCGAACTGATTAATTTTGATCAGTTTTATAATTTGTGGTATATTTCAGTTTGAGGTCCTTATAATTTGCTTCTATCATTCTTTATGCATAGTGAGGCATCTATGGCATTCCCTGGTATAGATTTGTCCATGTGGTCGTTGACATTTGGTTCATCATGTCTAAATTGTACTTCTTTCGAATATTATAACAAAGAGCGATTGTAAATTAAAATTCCTTGATGAATTGTTTACAATACTGGAGTTATATGGGGTAAGGAACCACCGAGTTGTATAGTCCTTGTGACATCTAAAATATCCTTTCACATCAGTTCAGCCAAATGCAATTTCCTTTTTCTCAATTTGTTTGCATAGAATTCGAATTGAAGAATAGTCTTATAATTCATGATCCCAAACCAGATAAACTGTCATTTTGTTGGGAAATGCTACTTCGGATAGACTCAATGGTCCTCACTGGCATGATTAGCACAGATGAGGCGTCTGACTTGAGAAGGCTGATCATGGATCACAAAGAAAGTATAGTTGATGTTCTCACTGACACACTACAGAAGAAAGATGTTGAGTTTCTAGCAGCGCTTCGGCACTTTTCAGACCGAAGAAAAAAGTAAAATTATCTTCTAGACATTTGGGTATCTTTTTATCATTGTTCTTACTGAAGTTATTCATTTACACATTTATCCCTTGAAACTTGTGGATGCTATGCCTGTGGTAAAGTATTGCATTATAACAAACATCACTTAGTTATTGGTGTATAATTTATAATTCTGTGCTGAGGAGGATAGCTTCAAGATATGCATGCACATGAGTGACAGATTGGCTCTTCTTTAAATTTGTTTCCAATACCGTCTTCAGTTATTGACCTGAAATAAATATAAAAAATTCATGAGCATATATGCTATTTAGGCTTTTCTTTGTACTGCAATATAGAATATGCAATAGATGGGAGTGCCTTTTAAAATAGCCTTTAGTTACGGTCACTCTCAAAGCTTCCTGTATGTATCATTTTTTCTTGTGATGTTTTCAAGGTTTTGAGTTATTTTGCTCCTTTAAAGTTGTTAGCGTCTTTGCTTCCTCCGTTGTTGTTTTCTTATTATATTTTGGCTTTCCACTCTATCTATTCGTTTGCCTCCTTTACTTTTTTCCCCCTGTTCTAACAGTAAATTTCTTTATCATTCTTAATCCAGGAATGGATTTTACATTGTCCACATATGTACTGAAATGGCACCATTGGTCTCAGTTGGATCTTTGGCATTTTACATAACAGGCTTATCTCGTGCATTACAGAGAAAGGGTCATTTGGTGGAGGTCATATTACCAAAGTAATCTCCGGACCTTTTCATTATTCATTCTTTAATAGCGGCTTAACATAATTCAGCTTCATTGTGATGAGATATAATCTCTCTTCATTTGAAAGTATTTTGGAAAACATAATTCATTGTAATTTGTACTTGAGTAGATTGTGGTAACATAATACGTAAATGTTATATGATGAGGTTGCTTTCTGGTTGCCTTTGAAAATATCCTTTTAGGGAGTATAGAAATTCCGGTCTATTGAAGTCCAGCGCATGCAATCACTTATGCATGTCTTGCCTACATTGATTATTATTGCCTTCCTTAAGGATCAGGCAGGCAGAGGAATTCAAGTGTGATATTATATTTGGCAAGAGAGCATTAAATTGATCACATGCACTTGAATGTGCAGTGGTCCACTTGATTTCAAGTTAGGTTATTATTTACTTATTTATTTTTTGTGAAAAGACACTTTGAATTCTTAGGTCCATGGTATTTTGAATTAATAGTGAACTGCAAGGAAGATTTTTTAATTTATTTATTTTTTGAATCATAAATTTGCTAGTAGTTGTATACTTACTCATTGGTTTCCTTCTGGAATTCACCATGTAAATAGGTATGAGATCCTCAATCTAGATGAAGTTCAAGGGCTGCATGAAATTAATGTAGAATCCTATTCATATTTTAACGGTCAATTACATGGAAACAGAATTTGGACTGGGTAAGTTCAGCTCCTTGGAGATTCTTATTTGTTTGGTTACTTCAAACTATATTTCAAACTCAAGATAAGGACTGTTCATCTTCCTTTTACAGTGTTGTCTGTGGCATTGGAGTTACTTTAATTGAACCGCAGTACTATTCATCCTTTTTCAGTCGTGAGAGGGTTTATGGGTACCCAGATGACTTTGAACGGTTAGTAGAAAAATGTTACTCTCTTAACACATTTTCTGCTAGTTTACTACATCATATTCGTAGTTTTCCTACTTGGCCTTTCTCATTGGCACCACTTTCCTTTCCCCCTTCTCACTGAAACTATAGACATTTCTTACTGTGAAAATGTTGGGGCCTTCAATAAATTTTTTATGCATCTCCTAGTTGTATCAACAATACATTAAATTGTGAGAAGTTAAATTTTTGTTTCTTTCAGGTTTTCTTACTTTTCTCGAGCTTCTTTGGATTATATAGTAAAATCAGGAAAGCATCCTGATGTGTTGCACATCCACAATTGGGAGACTGCTATCATTGGGCCACTTTTCTGGGATATTTTTTCTAATCAGGTGAAGTTATTCTTATATTATTCTTGTAGAAGTTTGAGTTTAGCGTGCATGTGACAGATTCTGCTCTTAGTTTTACTTGTTAAACAGTTAAATAGTGATGATCAATTAGCTCAAACTTTGATAGATCTTTTCTGTCGAGATGAAGACTTTTAGAAGTCTTTGTTCTTTGCATGTAACCTGCGGAAAGGTTTCCTTAGTGCGTGAAGGAATATGAGGAATCCAAATATTATCATTAGCGGTCAGTTAAAAGTAGGTAAATTGACATTTGGTCCATTGACTACTTAAGTTTTTACAATTTGATCTCCAACTTTTCTATTTTTGGCACTTTTGGTCCCTTGACTTTAGTTGTGATGCTTTGGTCTGTGAAGTAAGTTATTTATAGTCATCATTAATTTGGTCACTTTGGTAATAAGTGGCTAATTTGGAGGCTAAATCATCATAACTTTTTGGTCAAGGGACCAAATGAGCCAAAATAGTCATAATTATTAAATCAAGGACCATATATGCCAGAATTGAAAAGTTTGGGATCAAATTGTGAAACGTAAATAATCAAGGGATCAAATGTGCTAACTAGTACTTACCCTTATAAGTTTAAGAGTAAGGAAAAGCGAAAGCTTCCTGAAGTGAAGATTTGACTGTTTTCTTTGTGTGCTGTTATATTCTAACTGAGCTGATATATTCTGCCATTGAAATGGGCCAATTGACTTTGTTTTAGTGAAACTTGCTTTTATAACAGCAGTGAATAAATTTTATTCTCCTTCAAAAGAAAGCTTTTTCTTTTTTTTCCTGTGTTTATTAGCTAGTTATTTTACCTCATATATAGGGACTTGGAGGCACAAGAATATTATGGACATGCCATAACTTGAATATATCGGTAAGTTTTAGTAAATTTTCTTTTCTGACTTTACATATTTCTAACCATCTGTATCTATTTGACATTAGACCATGTGCCCCATGTTTTGACACTTTAGCATCTTGAACACCCGGATAAACTAGAATTATGTGGACTTGATCCTGCTAGGCTTCACCGCCCTGATCGTTTGCAAGATAATGACAAGATGCATCTTGTCAACATTTTGAAGGTACACATCTTTCTCATGCATGATCGTTCTTTTTTATGGGGTTAAATTTCTTTATTTAACTAAAAGCTTCATCAGAAGATGCTATTTAAGTTTTTAATTAACTCTAGTAATGTATTTATTTTCTTTTATGTACATGTACAAAACATCGGGCTTGGATCTATTTGATTTGATTTGTGACATCATAATTTATAAATAATCATTTAACTACAACTTAAGTCAAGAACTGGCTGTCTGAGTACGTCAGGAGCAACTCCCAATACCTTTCAAAATTGACAAGTATTATTGTTTATTGAGACTTATGTTAAGTTGCAGTTATATACATCGATCTTAAGATTCACAAAGTACAATTAGATCCTTTTCACCTAAAGGCTAGTTAGAAACTTTAAGTGTAATTGTGATGTGACATGGTATACAGGATTGTAATGGAATGTCGTATTGAAAACCTAAAATTAATAAGTTGGTGTTTATCTTGATTTGCAGTCCAATGAGCTCGTTTCCGTCAGATATCTTTGAATTTAGATTCTATATATCTCAGAGAAGGGAAAAGAAATCACTAATATTAAGATGCTATTATGCCCGAGGGGAAAAAAAACTCATTTCCATTTAGGGTGTGTTTGAAAACAACTGTGTAATTATTAGGCCATGTAATTACTAGGGTAGTAATTACATATCTGAGTAATTACACTATATTTTAAAATACAAGGTCTGATTGGATGTCAAGTGGTAATTACTTATGAATTCCTACTGTTATGTTTGTCAATATAGTTAGTAATTACACATAAAAATGATATTATTTAATTAATACTATTTAAAATTGATATTAATTAGTAATTACACTCAATTCTCACGGGGCTATGAGAATTGGATAGTGTAATTAGGACCCTTCAATTACATAGTCACAGTGTAATTATATGGTCAGACAAACACGTCAAATCAAGTAATTATTCCGAATTACACCAAATTCCAATTACAGGGTAGCTTTTCAAACGCACCCTTAATGTCTTTTAATTTATATTACAGCACACACTTGAAAAGCTCATATTTGTTAGAGGCTGTGGCGTCTTTATCTGTCCATCGTTCATTGTTTTTCATTTGTATAAATTTGCAGGGTGGAGTTGTTTACTCGAATAAAGTTATAATTATGTCATCCATACAGTCAAAAAGCAAGCTCATTAGTAATGAAAATCATGGTTTGGAATCCACCTTGAACATTTACAAGTAAGTAACACCTAAATGCCGGTAATGGAATTTGGAAATAAATTCTTCAGTCGCATTCACTTTCTTTATTCATTTGTTGCAGGGACAAGCTGGCTCTTTCTCCTTTCGGATTTGATAGCTCTACCTGGGATCCTTCCCAAGATACTTTTCTTCCAGAGAACTACAGTGTGGATGACATGGAAGGGAAAACCTCTTGCAAAGTTGCACTGCAAAAATACATGGGGTTATCTGAGAATGAATCAAAAATTGTTGTAAGTTTTAAACCTGGGTTAATTATGAAATTTAGTGCCTGATTTCTTAGGTGTTTTAGTTCTACAATATGGTATGAGTAGTTTCCATGATCCAGAACTCAGTGATGAAATAGAAAATATCCTTAGCTGTTTCAAGTGATCATTTAAAGGTAAATATCATTTCTTAGAAAAAAAATTGCAATGTTTAAAATGCAGTGGGAAGACAGTGATGTGCTTCACTTTCCAATGTCTCAGTAATTTTGTAACACCATCTTGTCTTCTCCCCCCAACCTTTTTATTACCCTACTAACTGGTGAAGTTTTTCATGATAAATTTATGCTTTCTCTTCAGTGATTACTGATTAATTTGTGACTTCATTTTTTTAATTTTAACAAATTCATGGTAAATGGTTCTATATCTTACTTGCCTGTTATTGAATGGTCACTGGAAGTTATGAAGTTATGTTGTATCAGGTGGGATGCATCCTGTCTGAAGGTTTAGATGTTGATATGGAGAACCTGAAAGTTATTGTAAGGAATGCAATTGGGAGAAGAGTCCAGGTTACTTACTTGTATCAGATTTGCACTCCCCTTTATTTCCCCTGGTCATTTCTATTCCTCTATTTAATGGTCAAAACTAGTTGAGCCCAACTTATCAGAAGGGGAGGGGGGAAAATCACATACTTGCTGCAGAAGTCCTACATTGATTCAAAAAAGAAAAAATGTTGGTTAATGGTGTTTTTATAGAAAGGAATCAAATAATGAGCCACATTTATCGATAAGATTCTCATAACATAATAATGTCCCAGAAATGTTTCTCATTCACGTTATTTTCCTATGTAATTTGTCTGTGGCTTCCTACAGTTTATTGTCATGGGGAATAGTACTATGCCAAATACAAATACCAGCAGGGGGCTTGAATCTCTTGAAGACGAGCTTAAGGTACAAAATGCTACGTCTTTTTTTCTGTGTGTAAGAAATTGAGAAAGATAAAAGAAAAATGGCAAGAGCACCGTGTTTTTAATTTACTTAATTTTGGTGGCTTGGATAATGTATAAAACTTGTATTCGGAGTTCGATTGAATTGGAGCTTTATCAATGAACACTAGCAATATCGAGCTGATTGAAAATAACAGATACCATTGAAAGGTTCCTTTATTGATTGCAAATAGACTAATATCTCAGTTAACAATTCTTTCCACTAAAATTGCTAATGTCTCTTATATTACTAGAATTCATATTTGGTGGTCTTCTTTCCTTTTTGGTACTAAAGTATTTGAATTCTTTAAATCTGCAGGATAAAGATATACGCATTGTTCTCAGTTATGAAGAAGCATTGTCACATGTAATCTTTGCTGGTTCTGATATTATTCTGTGCCAATCTTTTCATGACCCTATTTTCCAAGCTCCGGTTTGTCTCCCTCTCTTTCTCTGTTATTGTTGTCATTTTGTTTTTTGTTTTTCATTTTCTCTGAAGTCGATGATATTTTAAAACAAAATCAACTCATCTGCCGCCCAATTCATTTACTAGTTATAATTCTACAATTACTTCAGAGCATTGTCATTTTTAATAGGTTTTTATACAGCGCTGAGTGCATTCATAATTGCAGACTCTTAGAACTCGTCTTGCACTTATCTGAGGTTTAAGACTCAAATTCATTACAGTGACTGAATTTTTCAAATCCTTGGATTATTGTGCTTGATAACTAATAACTTTCTCCTCAACCCATATTTTGGCTTTTTTTGTCTTGATTGTGATGGTAGCTTGTATTCCAACTTCCCCACTGTGGAAAGTTTCATACCCATTTGTGACCTCCATACACGTTTAAATCATCTCCAAAGCCTCTCTTTCCTAAGTTTTTTTTTTTGCCTTCAATACGTTTGGTTGGAATGAAAACATAGAAATAGGAATGGTAATGGTAATGGTAATGTGAATAAGAATAAAAATGGAATAATATTTAATATGAATAAAAGAAACTGATAAAACAATTATTAATTTATTTTTCATCCTGCATTAAAATGACATTTCCACCCATTAGTGGAAAAGTCATTCCATTCAAATGACATTTCAATAATTTTAAATACAACCAAACAAAAGAATAGAATAAAAATTGATTCCTTTCCATTTTATTTCATTACCCCCAACCAAACATAATCTTAATTGTTATTTATTTTCATTTAATAATTTAGCTTAAGGCTTTGAAGTACGGAGCAGCTCCAATCTCGCTAGCCTCCGAGAATTACAAATTCAGGTAACTTCATCTCTTG
The DNA here is from genome assembly GCF_963169125.1 of Humulus lupulus. NCBI lineage: Eukaryota > Viridiplantae > Streptophyta > Magnoliopsida > Rosales > Cannabaceae > Humulus > Humulus lupulus. Next base: position 275,221,308 of record NC_084793.1, read on the forward strand.
CATAATAATGAACTACATTTCTCTCTTTTTTTTCTTAGCTCTTAAAAAATGAAAATGATTCTTAACCATCTTCTTCTATTTGAGAAGATTTTTTGTAGATCATGATTTTGAGTCAACTAAATTCTCACGGTTCATCAGCTCTACATTTGGAAATATGTCACTCGACGAAGCATTGAACGAAATTGTACGTTTTTTCCTTACCAATAGTCATTAGAATTAGATCTTCTAAGTTATGATGTGTTGTATATAATTAAATATATTAAATAAGAATAAGTGTATTTGAGGCTTGATGTTATGGTTTATTCTTTGTAGAAAAACAACCAATCAAATTGGAAGCAAAACGTAATGGAAGGGATGGCTATGGACTTCTCATGGGATGCCGAGTGCTGTGACACCCATGTTTCTGCTTATACAGCCTTGAGGAATTTGTAAATCGCTTTGTAATTATAAAATTGTATATAATTATTTTTATTATTTAAGAGTAGTATTTATTGTATATTTTAATTCCCAATAATAATAACATTGATAATAAAATATGAAAATTTCAATTTGATGATTCGATCACTTTATTTATTTATTATTAGGTGAAACAAAGTCCACAAAACATACAATTAATTAGGTTTTGGAATATGAGTTAGGATAGCATGAGAAATGGCAAGGGTAGCTCCACATATTAATATTTCTTTACTCCTTTACTATAAACATATATCCCTAGTTTTTCACAAAAATAACTCCAAACCAACTTAAAAAGTCCCAATTACCCTTAACACAAATTAAGGCTCTCTCTCTTCTCTTCTCACCTTTTCTTTCTCCTCTTCTCTCTTATGTTTTGCAGCAGCCACCACTTACCGACGATTAAGTCCATTGTAGCAATAGAATTCAATTGACAAAGAGAACTCATGCTCTATAGTTTTGCTCTATATTTTAGCATCATTATTTTGAAAAATTCCCCAAAGTTGAATGAGAAGTGAGATTTGACGCCATTGATAAGTTTTAGCGTCATTCATTTGAAAAATTCCCTAAAGTTGGGGGAGGAACGAGTATTTGATGCAATTGATAATAAGCAAGTTGTTTTGTTATTTATAAGTCATGGTGTGTTATAAAATAGTTTGTGTTTTTCGCACTAATTTGGGGCATAGAAACCAACCAAAAATATTAATTTTATGTTGAGATTATGAATTTCTATTGAAATCTATGATTTAGGGTTTTGTTGTTAGGACATGGTTTAGTTTGACCTTGTTCTTACCGAATTCTGACTTTGTTCGGACATGGTTCAGACCTTGTTCAGACATGGTTCGGACATGGTTCGGACATACTTTGAACCTAGTATGAACTTAGTTTGAATTTGGTCCAAGGTCTGAACTGTGTCCGAACTAGGTCTGAAACAGGTCCAAACTATGTCCGAACATGAAAACCTTAAATCGCAGAGATCACATAAAAATTCGTCATCTTAAATAAAATATTTTTTTGGCAAATTTTTCAGCCCAAAAAAGTTCGAAAAACAACTATAAATTATTATATGACATACTCATAACCTATAAAGAACAATAACACTTAAAAATTATCAAAAACTCTTTCTTCCTTCAACTTTGACAACTTTTGAATGAAAGAACACAAATTCGAAATAGAAGAAGATTGTAGCTGCACTTTGTGAGTGAGGTGAGAAGAAAGAAAGAACACAAAAATTGATGGTGGTTTGTTGTTGCAAAATCGTTAGAGAGGAGAGGAGAAAGAGAGTGGAGAAGAGAAAGAGAGAGTCCTAATTTGTGCTAAGGGTATTTGAGACTTTTCAAATGGGTTTATGGTTATTTTTGTAAAAATCTTTGAAGAGATATATATCTTGTTGTTCATGTTTTCATCGAGTGACACGTGGCATACATTAGGAGTAATCTAGTGTACACGGAAGCTGATTGAGCTTCTGGGAACTTACCTAGAGTCCCCCGAAAGGAAGGCTTTTCCCATTATTGACCGTTCGCCGCCTCCGAAGAAGTATGTCCTTGTGGAAGGTTACTTCATAAGGACTACTTACGATATCTCTCCTGTTCACATCTCCTCCACACGTCCTCCAGGCCACCGAGATCCTTCCTCAGGGCCTGGAGCAGGATTGCCAGATGTCATGCACAACGACATTTGACCACAAGCAGCTTTTTCATGGCCACTGTAGCACAAGGTGTGTTGTCGACTCTGTACAAGCGACAAGCAGGATGTCTCACAATGCCGCCTGATATTGGAAAATGTGCAGCTACCCCCTGACACTGTCAGAGACGTGTTACCCCCCAAAAGTAGTGGGTTGTAACCTCGTAAATTGGCCCACTGAGATACGCCTGGGCCCATCAGCACCTGAACTAAGGGAATGTATCATTTATTATTGATTTAATACCCCATTAAGGGAGAATGTTTGTTATGAATCCACATTAAGGAGTTAATTGCCCTCAACCATCTATACATAGGGCTGGGGCACACATTGTAAATGATCCTAGTTTCTTGTATTCAAAGCTTTGCTAAAACGTTGCCTGAACTTCATAGAAGCTTGAACCCCTAAGCTTTCCAAATCCTAATACAATTGACTTGTGGACTAGGGTTAATTAATAACCTGTACCACATAAATCTATGTGTCTCCTTCTACATTTCTTTAAGATTTTATTTAATTGCTTGTTAGTGAAAAGCTAGTCAACATTTTTGCTTCTTTCATTGAGAGCTTGAAGAAAACTTTGAGTCACAACGATGGTGAATACCAGACGCATCGTTACTAAAGAAATCCCTGCTTCCACCGTCATTGAGGGAGAAGAACCAAGTCGACCACCTCCACCAGCTGATCCGAAGGTGGCCCATGACGACGGCTATGACGAGAACGATGGATACGATGGAGAGGATGGAGATGACTACTACGAAAGTGAATACTCCAAGTCATTCTATACGGAGAAGCCACCAGAAATGGTGGCCCTCAAGGGCCAAATCGCCTCCTAGCAACACAAGATAGAGGCTTAAGAGGGTAGTATCGCCGCCTTACAGGAGGTGGTTAATGCCATGAAGGCTACTTTGGCAGCTCAAGGGCTGCAAGTGGACCCTCATGGCGAAGTACCACCTAGGCAGCCAGCTGGCGTGCCACATGCGCACCTAGCTGGAGTGCCACCTGCTCAACCAGCAGGCGTGCCCCCCAAGCACCCTGCTGATGTGGCGCAAGATCTGCCAGCTGAGATTTTTTCCTCCTCGGCTCTTTTAGGCGATGCTTCGCCTCCCATAGGTGACACAACGTAGATGCCTTTGTAATAAAGCCCCGAGCATGACCCCAAAATGTCTCCAAATGCCTCCAAACTTTTTGGGAATGTTTGGATACCTCATTGTATCACTTTAGACCCATAAAAATCACTTTTGGATGCCTACTATACAATCTCATGTTTTCACTTCAACTTAAGTGAAATTCGTTAAGTGTTTTTCACCTCAACTTAAGTGAAAATCGTCAAGTATTTTTCACCTCAATGTGTAAATATCTTAACCATTATATTTAATCAATCTCAACATGATTTTCCTTAAAGATTGGTTGGTGAGGACTTTGATGGGATGTGCCTGGAAATAAGGCTTGAGCTTCCAAGAAGCCATCATCAGGCTAAAGGTCATCTTCTCCATGAGCGGATACCTGGACTCTGCCCTGAGGAGTCTCTTGCTTACATAATAGACGGGGTGTTGGACGCGACCTTCCTCGCGAACCAAGGTAGCACTAATGACGTTTTTAGAGATAGCTATGTAGAGGAGGAGGGGTTCTCCATCTACGGGCTTTGACATAATTGAAGGATTTGCCATATGTGCCTTCAACTGCTGGAATGCCTGTTCACACTCCTCGGAGGGTATTGAAGAACGTAATGCACTTGTCGGTAGCCTTATAAACGAAGTGGATGAGAGCTGTTATCTAACCAGTCAAGCTTTGCACGCCCTTGAGCTTTCTGGGTGACAACATCTTGATCAAGGCTCTTATCTTCTCGGGATTTGCTTCAATTCCTCGGGCACTGACAATAAATCCCAGGAACTTCCCGGAGGCTACCCCAAATGTGCATTTTTGGGGATTCAACTTCATCCCAAATCTACGGAGAACTGAGAATGCTTCTGCCAAGTCTTTCACGTGGTCGGGAGCCAATATGAACTTCACCAGCATGTCGTCCACGTACACCTCCATGTTTCAATCAAGTTGATTCTTAAACATCTTATTCAAAAATCTCTGGTACGTGGCCCCAACAATTTTCAGACCAAAAGGCATCACTTTGTAGCAATAAACTCCTTTGTCTGTTCGGAAGCTGGTGTGCTCTTGATTTGCGACATGAATGCTATTATCTAATGTCCAAAGTCCAAATTACAAACATAAAAATGTCAAAATTCCCAAAATACAACCATAAAAAAACATAGAGTCAATAAAGTCCATAACTAGTTAACTAAAACCATAATAAAGTCCATAACTCTACAACCATAAACATAACGTCTATGAAAATCCAAAATACAAAGAAAGAGATTAGTAGTATGTATGACCACTCCATTCCTTTCAAAATTCAAATGTTCAAATTAAAAAAATTATTAAAGAAAAGAAATCAAAGATAATAAATAACAATACACTAAGTAAAATAAGGCATGAATAAATTCTTACTAGCAATTCTTTCAATTCATAGATTATTGTGCAGTTGATGAGGCTGAAGATTGAACATTGACAGAGGATGAGGCTGGCCCAGCACTAGTAGAATCATCAGTCATCTCTACAAATATTATTAATATAAAAGATAAATATTAGATTATAAAAAATTCACACTTAAAATAAATATTTATAAGTTATAAGTTGCAAGTTAGACCATGAAAATCCAAATAAAATGTAATAAATTACCTGACTCAAGATACTCTGATGTTTGAAGCGCTTCTTCTTCATCCATATAGTCTCGAACAATAATGGGTTGATGTGATCTGCTCCACCATTTTTTGAGATAAATTAATGTTTCGACTATCCTTGGGCTTAGTGAGCTTCTAAAAGGATATAAAATTTGACCTCCAATAGAAAATGTCACCTCAGAAGCAACAGTGGTAACCGATATAGCTAACACATCACAATCCATGAGTGATAAGATCTTTTACTTGCACCCACTACTAGCCCACCATCCCAAAACATTAAAATTCTCACTTGGTCACTCAGGTTCATCTTCCAAATATTTATCTACCTCATTTTTTGTCATTCCATTATCCTTCTCCAATCTTTGTGCCACAAACTCATCATGCAAATTACGTGACTTCTTGGCAGTAGGTCAACCACTAACATGCATGATGAACGTGGATGAACCACTAACAATAGGCTGAGACTGTGGCTGAGTCATTGATGTTAATGGATGAAGACTTGATGTTGTCTCATTATATTGATCAAACATTGCTCGTATTGTCTGCTCTACCCTTTTCACCATCTCTTTGCACGTCATCTCATCATAAGTAGCACCATAGCAATGGCTGAGATACTCGAGCTTGTATCTTGGGTCTAGGACCAAGGCATTTAGAAATGACTCATTACAATCATCAAGCTTTACCCAATACTTGTCATACTTTAGTTTCATGCTCATTGCCATTGTCCTAAAAAACTCATTCTCATTGTCGTCAACTACTAAGTCATACAACTCATGTTGCATATTGCAGATCTCAATGAAGTACTTATTATCAGTAACATAAGTAGACCCACTAAACTTTAATGTTATTTTGTAAAAAGTCTCCAAAAACCTCACAAACACTAAAGCATTATCCCAATCAACATCAGTGGGGGGTCCCTCCTTTTGCTTTCCATCTTTGTCAATTTCTTCAAAATATTTAATATAATTAGCATCTGATTCCATCCTCTCAAATGCCTTTTGAAGTTTCATTGCACAATTGAGCATTAGATATGTGGAGTCCCACCTTGTTGTGACATCTAAACACATCCCTTTACATTCGATCCTTTCCTCCGTCACACACTTCTTAAAATATTTTAGCCTAGAAGGAGAAGATCTAACAAACCTCACAACATTTCTAATTGCTGCAATTGACCCATGTTTTTCCTTCAACCCTTTAGTAACAATTAGGTTCACTATATGAGCGCAACACCTCATATGTAAAAACTTTCCATCCAAAATTGTCCTTTCTCTTTCTCTTTGAACTTCGTCATCAAGTATCTAATGGAAACATCATTAGAGGAAGAATTGTCAACCGTAATGATAAACAACTTAGAGATGGCCTATTCTAAAAGACATAGCTCGATCTATTTGCCAATAGTTTCCCCTTTATGATCTACCACTTGGAAAAAATTGATAATTCTTTTCAGATACTCCCAAGCAATATCAATAAAATGAGCACTGATGACCATGTAATTCAAATTTTGAATGGAATTCCAAGTACCGGTAGTAATCGATATCCTCTCACGGCTCAAAATATTTTTCAATGTCATCTTCTCCTCCTTATATAACTTCAATACATCCCTAGCAACAGTCATTCGAGAAGGGATCTCATGTTGGGTTTTATGCCCTTATAAAACCATGTCGGACATGTAACACAATTTTATATTGTCTATAAAAGTAGTAGAAATCATTTAGTTTGACAACCGTGTTGCTTGCTTGTTTTATTGCATTTTTATTGAAATAATTCAAACATTTATAAAATTCTGAACATATGGATAGTTACAAGTATAGTGATTAGGTCATAGTGGATTATAGTTATAAATATATGTTCAAAAGAAGGAGTCCTAAGATTAGATCAGTGCATTGGATTTTCACTGATTAGGCAATCTACGATATGATCTACTTACACATTTGGGGTGTGGTGTCTTGTCCAAGGCATTGAACAAGTAGATAAGATCAGATGTATTTGGTTACATCAGACTAGGACCGATATTGAAAACTGATTGATAAATAAGTATCATTGTTATCTAATCTAATCAATGTCACAACGTTGACCATAGTTTAAGTTGATCTTAATTCTGAGTGATATTGTTTTGTTAATTATATTATTTAAATCTTTTGACTTGTTTGTTACCAGCTTACCCTACTGTCTAGCCCATACTTACATCTTGGAGAGTTAGTAGTTTAATTGAGTGAGAGTATTATTCATAGATATGAAATCTATAACTTCTGTATGAGAAGTGAAAAGATGATTTCCTTAACTTTGTTCAAAAGTTTAAATGATTGAGATCTCATTTCTATGATTAAGTTCACAGAAATATTATTTATAAGGAACTTAGTGGGAGTTAAGGATAAAATACTGATGAAGGCTAAAACGACAATTTTCACCCAGCTCGTTAGTAAGTCATTGATAGAGGATTGACTGACTGTAATGGTTATAACAATGGATAACGTATTTATGATTTGGAAAATACGTTCTATGAATTCAAGAGTTCAATTCTGAGTCTATAGTGGAGTCATGAGGAATTAATAAGGTAGTGAAATTATTCGTAAGTAAATTCACGGTAACTTATTGGAGTTTGATTTCATGGATCAATGGTCCCTGCATCACCTTTGAGTAAATCATCTAGAATGTCTCAATTAATTGATTTAATTATCAATTAGGATTTTTAAAGTTGATTGGTTCAATTTCGGAAAATTTACAGAGATATGAGATTTAGAGAATAAAAGAGAATCTTCGGATAAATTTATTAATATTGATAAATTGGTGTCAATATAAATAAATAATATCAAATAAAGTATCAAATTATAATTAGTTAATTTGAATAAGGATTTAATTAATTAATTAAAAATAAATAAATAAAATGTTTTGAATTTAAACCCAATTGGGATTTAAATTCAAAACAAAGAGATTGAGCCCAAGTCCATTTGTGAGAGCCCAAGACTTTTATTTTTAATTAATTTAAATTTAAATTTAAATAAAGTCCATTAAGTTGCCTATATAAGGAATATGATATTTAGGGTTTTCAAAAAGTCAGTCTCAGTTGATTCATTGGGTAAGTGAAAATATAGATAATCTAATAATTTCTTAGCCACTATCTCTTTTTCAATTCTATATCTCTATCTCATGTGATGAGAACCAGTGTACACTAGTTCTAGGTTGATCAAAGGATTGGTGAGGAAGGCTGTGTTTTTTATTTAGTTCAATCTCTTGATAATACTCTGCTACAGAAAGGAAACAAGGGTTAGAGATATCGTGAATACCAAAATTCTGCTTGAACGAGGCCCCCGCCTCGTGACCCTCAAAATATAGGTTTGGGATGGAAATAGTCTCGCTCACACGCCTTTGCGTCTCGCACCAAGGGGCCTCGCGGACACTGTCTCGCCCACATGCCCTTGCGTCTTACTCCAAGGGGCCTCGCGGACACCGTCTTTCCCATACGCCCCTGCGTCTCGCGCTAAGAGGCCTTGCAGACACCGTCTCGCCCACACGCCCCTGCATCTCATACCAAGGGGCCTCGTGGACACCGTCTCGCACCATGGCCTCCGCCTCGCGTCAAGGGCCTCACCCTCACACCCTTACATCTCGCGAGGCTCTCGCCCTCCATGCTCCTTGGGGTTCTAACTTCCATGAGGACCCGAAAAGACTTCAACATATAAAGGGTAAGAGAATAGGATGCATTGTGAGGATGAAAACCCGCGCATGACCAGAAGAGCACATACGTGTGAGGAATGCGTTGACAAGTGGTGAACCTTGTCCACTCTGGGTATGGAAGATGTATGGAGGTACGACCCTAAAAACCCCAAATGATAGACCCTAACTCCATGCCAGACAAGTAGGTTCCGAACTCCGGCCGGCAAGATCCGGGTCCATCAATGCGCAGACCCGACAAGAGTCCCCGAGTACATTCCATAAGCTCGAGCTCTAGGACTCGATTCTACGAAGAGGAGATACGCGACTTACCATGAAAAAATCAAAGGGTAGAAACCACCTTAGGAAATATGCAAGAGGTGTTGAATGACCTGTTACAGGGAAAGTCAAGCATGCTTATTCCTAAGAGAAAATGGGAAGGCCATGAAGGAGGAGAAACCACAGTCCCTATAGATGACAGGAGGACTCGACTCTCCACTAGCAATACCCCTGCCAAAGCAACATGAATGTCCTAGACAAGCGAAGCAGCCTAAGTGGACAGAGCGGAGGAACATTGCTAACCCTCATAATGAGGTTGAGGTCACTTCAAGGGAAACATCCCCAGACTTGAGGGAAGAACTCAACAGGAAAAGGATGAATGAGAGGACTACACCTTTGGTGGCTCCCCTGGAGGACAAAAGGAAAGGAAAGGCCAACCCATCCCACTTGAGAGACTCCTTGAACAAAAGCAGGCAAGACTTAGACACCGAGATGAGGAGCCTACGGAGCAAGATAATCACCATGTCTGGGGGGCACGCCGTCGACGACGAGTTTGATTATGAATCACCCTTCATTGGAGAAATCCAAGCCATGCGACTCCCAGACAACTTCAAAGAGCCTCACATGACCTCTTATGAGGGCAATACAAACCCAAAATACCATCTTGACACGTTCAATGACCTAATGAAGCTAAGGGGAATTACTAGCAGAGCCAGATGCCACTGTTTTGCTGTCACGTTAAAGGGACCTGCATGCAAGTGGTTTAAGAGACTTCGGTCAGGGTCCATCAGGTCTTGGCAACAATTTTATGACGAATTTCTCCAGCAACATCATGTTGTTCGTGATTACACCACGCCAGGCACCAGCCTTGCTAATGTGAAACAAGGAGAAGAAGAGAGCCTGAAGAGCTATATTTATAGGTTTAATATGGAGGCAGCCAAAGTGGGAAGCCTAACCCGTGGGGAGTTAAAAATGGCCATTACAGTCGGGGTGCACCCGGGTAGTAATCTATGGGATAACATGCTAAAGAGGTAGGTCACTGACTTGGAGGATTTCTATAAATAGGCACTGTGAATGCACAAGATTCCATGCTTGAAAGAGGTCCAAAGTGCACGCCAAGGTCCCAAAGATGCCTAAATACATGCTTGTGTCGTGAGGTCCTCGGGCCACCATCATCCCGCAGATAGGTACATGAGGCTAACCTCGGCATGCCTAGCATCCATGCACCTTAGCAGGACCGTCATCTCACGCCGCAGGGGAAGGAACGTCTCACACCCAGGCAGCCGAGGGGACTCGCGCGCCCCACGCGTGCCCAGGTGGCCGAGGGGCCTCGCGCGCCCCACGCGTGCCTAGGTAGCCAAGGGGCCTCGTGCCTTGGAGTGGCCTCGCGCCTCGCGCAACCCATATCTGCCCAAGGGGCCTCGCGCCTCACGGTGGCCTAGCGCCTCACGCGCCCCGTATCCGCCCCAGGGACCTCGCGCGCCCCGTATCCGCCCAAGGGGCTTCGCGCATCGCAAGGGCCAATGCCTCGTGTGCCCTGTGCGTGCCCAGGTGCTTCGAGTGTCTCACACCGTGGGCCCAAGATCCCCATCTCACCCTTGCATGCACCGAGTGTCTCGCACCCTGCACCTCAAGATGGTGTCTCTCATAAAGACCTATGGAAACCTCAACATTAAGAGGTAAATATCCAAGTATAATTTGAAAAGGTCAGTACGATCTTGTACGAGGTGCGACCTTTAAGAGAGAGGACACGCCAGGCTAGTAGTGGGAGCACTAGGAGAGGTGACGTGGCCTGTGTGTTTCTAACCAGATGTCAGAGTCGACAACACCACCAGCACCACTACGCATGGAGCCATTCCTCTGACACTCGTACTAAATGAGTAGTGGAGGCATCCCCACAGAATCTGACCATGTACGGGAACCAACACCACTACCCCTGAGACCACTCACCTGACAGTGTACTTGCGTACTATCTGGTCCCCTGGACTACATTATATCAGGGGCCATTAGAGCCCATTATAAAAGGAACTCTACTTCCACTTGGAAGGGGATTGGAAAAAACATTGTAGCACTATACCATAAGAAATACAAATTCAGTTCACCATTTTTCTCCTGCAAGTGTTCTTTGAGTTTCCAATTAGATCTTGAAAGTTTTTCTTTTGATAATCTCTACGTTTCTATTTTTCTAACTTAACTTGGTTGACGAGTTCTCACCCTCAACAGTTTGGCGCCGTCTGTGGGAAGGATAGATTGCAAGTCACTGTTCTTCCATTGATTCCGATAAGAAAAAATGCCGCGACATTCGAAACGGTTGAGAGAGCCGCGCGAGGTGGAAGTCCACCTTGACGGAGATCAGCCAAAAGCCTCCATGAAGGATCCTTCTCCACCTGCAAACATGGAGGCCCCAAGGAAGCCTGAGGTGCCCAGAGAAGAAAGGGAGGCCTCATCCTCGGCAGTCCCACCTGAGGAGGATCGCCCAAGGTCGGCGGCTGCCCCAGCAAGGGGCGCCGATGAGTTCTTGCCTCCAAGGCCGCCACAGGTGCCAAACCCTTGTCATCAGGATCCAGGCCCATCGAAGCGTCGGGCTGACAAGCACCCTCGGGTCCACTCCGTGAGCTCGAGTTCTAAGTCTCAATTCTACGAAGATGAGATACGAGAACTTCACCGTAAGAATCAGAGGCTAGAAACCACCCTGGAGAACATGCAAAAGGTGCTAAATGGCCTGTTGCAAGGGAGATCACACGTGACACTCCCTAAGCGGAAAGAGAGAGGCTAGGAGGGGGTAGAAACCACCGTCCCAGTAGATGATGGATGGACCCGACTCTCCACTAGTAACACCCCCGGAAGAAGCAGCATGAATGCCCCGGACCACCAAAGCATCCCCAGGGGCCAGGGCCGAAGACCAATGCTGCCCCTCGTAATGATGTCGAGGTCACCTCAGATCTACGGGAAGAACTCAACAAAAAGGGGGCGGGTAAAAGGACCACACCCCCTACGGCGCCCTGAGGAGGCGAAGGAAGGGGGGATCCTAACCCATCCACGTTGAGAGATTCCTTGAACAAGAGGAGGCAAGACCTGGACATAGAAATGAGAAGCCTACGGAGCAAAATCGTCACTACCTTTGGAGGTCAAGCCTTTGAGGATGAGTCGACCATGAGTTTCCCTTCATCAAGGAGATCCAAGCCATCCAGCTCCCAGCCAACTTTAAGGAGCCCCATATGACCCCCTACGAAGGAAGCACAGATCCAAAATACCATCTGGACGCATTTAACGATCTGATGAAATTGAGGGGAGTTAGTTGTGGAGCCAAATGTCACTGCTTCGCTGTCACATTGAAAGTACCTGCGTACAAATGGTTTAAAAGACTTAGACCGGGGTCCATCAGATCCTGGCAACAGTTTTCTGATGAATTCCTCCAGCAGCACCACGCCGTACGGGACTAAACGATGCCAGGCACCAGCCTCGCCAATGTGAAGCAAGGAGAAAATGAGAGTCTAAAGAGCTACATTCACAGGTTCAATATGGAGGCAGCTAAAGTAGGGAGCTTGACCCGCAGAGAGCTAAAAATGGCCATCACAGTTGGAGTGCGCCCGGGAAGCAATTTATGGGATAACATGCTCAAGAGGGAGGTCGCAGACTTGGATGATTTCTACGAGCGAGCACAAAAATATATTTGCGTGGAGGATGGTCACGAGAGCCTCAAAGCCGGAAAAGGCTAGTCTCCCCCAAAACCTTCGATCTGAGAAAACCAAAGCGGTGCAAAGAAGAAGGGGGTCTATGAGGGAACGAGAGATGATCGACCCCAGAAGCATCAACGCTCTGATGAGCGCATACAGGGCCCTTACACCTTTTATACTGACCTCACCCATGCGAGAGAGCATATTTTTGTTACGAACGAAAACCAGGTCCCTTTAAAAAGGCCCCCGCCAATGAAAAAAGACCGGTCTAAAAGAGACCCCAGCAAGTATTGCCAGTATCATAAAGATATCGGCCACACCACCGCGGAATACAACCATTTGAAGGTGGAAATCGAGGAGCTCATCCGTAGGGGACATTTGGGCAGATATGTGCGCAAGGAGAACCAGAGGCCACAAGAAGGAACGTCCCCGCCGCGAGCGCGAGAGGTGGCCCCAGAAGTACAGGGAGAGGTCAGGACCATCTTTGGAGGACCAGGATTCGGAGGCGATTCAAGGAAGGGACGAGACAAATATGCCAAGGAGGCCAGACAAAGTCCACCACCATGCGTCTTAAGTTTGGAGCAATGCCCCTCGAAGAGTTTCAAGGGCGAGAATGACTCGATAACCTTCACTGAAGAAGACGCGCAGGGGGTACATTTCCCTCATAATGACCCCTAGTGCTAACTATCCAGCTTGCGAACATGAGAGTACATCGGGTCCTAGTGGATAATGGAAGCTCTGTAGACATCCTGCATCGCCCCGCTTTGGAGAAGATGGGACTGAGCATCCGACACCTGAAACCCTGCAATACCTCCCTTTACGGGTTCACAGGGGACTCGATACAGCCCCTAGGTGCAATTGAATTAGTCCTCACCATGGGGGAACAACCCAGGAAAACCACCATAATGGCAAACTTTGTCATGGTGGATTGCTCCTCATCCTTCAATGCGGTATTAGGGAGACCCTCTCTGAGAGAATTGAAGGCAATAACTTCTGTGTATCACCTAGCTATGAAATTCCCAACCCCTGGGGGAGTAGTATGCATGAAAGGGGAGCAGAAGGAAGCGAGGGAATGCTATAACATGTCCCTCCACATGTCCACAAAAACATCAGTGCCGATGGCAATGGTTGTGTATGAAGGCGCGATCCACACGAGTTGGACCCACGAGTTACAGAACACCTCAAGAAATGCTACCAGTGAGGCTTCTGCACCCAGTGCAAAGAGGACCTATGTTTAGTTTGTTCCTTGTTATGTTAGCTTAGTGAGTAAGAATCAAAAAGGATACCTAGGTAACCTCTCAATTAGATGTAACCCTTTTTTATATGCCGTTATAAACCACATGCTATGAATGAAACTGTTCGCAACTTCACGTGTTATTTTTCTTCTCTATGCGAGCATCAGCCAAAGTGCCTGCCAAAATATATTTCACCAAACACTTGGGGGGGTAGGACAGGAGGAAAAAGCATACAGCAAGCAAGAGGATCCTAAAAAGGACTCCTCGCATCAGGAGGATCCTAAAAAGGAGGAACCTAAAAGGACCCCTTATATCAGGGCCTTAAACGAGTTCCTTAAAGGGATTTCTCGTATCCTAAAAAGAGCTCCTAAAATTGAGGATCCTAAAAAGGACCCTCTATCAGGAGGAACCTAAAAAGGGCTCCTAAAAAGGTGGATCCTAAAAAGGACCCTCTATCAGGAGGATCCTAAAAAGGGCTCCTAAAAAGGACCCCTTGTATCAGGGCATGGTGAACCCTAACAAACAGGGAGGAGACCTTGCAAGACATCTCCTGAAGTTCACAAGGATTAGCTACCCTTACGAACATCAAGGAGGCCAAAAGGTCTTATAAAAAAAAAAACAAGCTCCCAAATAAGGGCAGATACTCTCTCAAAGGGAGAAGCCCCAGAAAGAGAACCCGCCGATAAGCCTAGAGCGGCCACCAAGCCGTTTAGCCAAAAAGGTTCCTAAAAGAGACCCTTGCAAAAATAGTACTATGAATAATGACGAGAAGGACGCTTCTCGCAAGAAATAATAAGTGCGTGCAAAAATATATAAAAGGATAGCTAGAACCCAAGGGGTCAATATATCCTTATAAAAATAATCAAGAGGCACCGAAAAAGGACCCATTGAACCCTTTCACATGGGCTCCAAAGGACCTCTAGCCCGATAAATAAAAGAGGGGAACCTACCAAACCCCATCATACGGGCTCAAAAAGACCTCAAACATAGAGGAATAAGAGATGAATAACTACATATGTATATATTAAAAGAGAGTCTTGGTAACATGACAAGATTTAAAAAAAAAATTATTACAAGCACAACAAGGCTTGAATGAGCAGACAACCCACAGCGGACTAACTGACAGAAATTATAAAATGACGACCTCAAGGCCTCCTGCCATGGGCGTTCCACCCAGCCGCTCGGGTGACGGCATGCTCGCCAAAGGAAGAAAAATTGAAGTTTGGGTCCTGCCTCCATACACCGTAAAAGGGCGCGCTCTACGGACCTGTACTCAATAGCTGCCCTGTCCGCTTCTAAGGAAGCAACCCTCTCCTGCACCGCAGCTGCAGCAGCCCTGGCACTCTCAAGTTCGCCCTCTAAGGCAGCGACCCTCTCTTGCGACGCAGCCGCGGTAGCCCTGGCACCCTGGAGTTCGGCCTCTAGGCTAGTGACCCTTTCCTGCAACATCGTGGCCTTGGAAATTGCCCTATTCTTCTTTTTCGATGAGGCAGAAATTTTTGCCAAGGCCTTTTCTAGCATAGACTTGGTTTCAGGAAGCTCCCTCTCGAGCTCCTGGACCCGAGTTGCAAGACGGTCCCTCTCGACATTCGACGTGGAAAGGTTGTGAGCCGAGTCGGCAAATCGCTGCACCACGGTATAGGCCTGCACAAGAAAAATGACAACAACAGTGATAAGTAACAAAAAGAAATAAAAATAAAAAATAATAATAAAATAAAAAATAAATAAAAAATAAGGTCGACACAAGATGCATGAACTCACCCAAGCAGTAGTGCGCGTAAGAGTCTCCCCAAGATCCGACATGGCGAAACTCCCAAGACCACTCCAATCAGCTTCGGGGAGGTCTGAGGCGATCTAGACATACCGCCACCCGTAAGAGGCTGCCATGCGACCCACCCAGGGAGCCCCTTCCGAGCCAAGGGTACTTGGCTGGGTAAGGACAGACGACCCGCTCGCCGAAACAGGAAAGGGCGCAGGAAAATTGGAAAAATGAGCCCCGGGTAGATCTGGAGGGGGTGTAGGAAGATCAGGAAAGTAAGCCCCTGATGGACCGGGGTCGAGGGGAGCCTGAGGAAAAGTGTCAAAGTCTGCGGGGTCGGGGCAAACAAAATGCCCCGGTATGGCCTGTTGACCTTGGGATTGGGAAGCCATGTCAGGGTCAAAAAGGAAAAAGGGAGGACTTCCCCCGGGGGACGAAGATAGCTGGTAAGGTTGCCCGTGTCCAAGGGAGACTCCCTCCAACACGCCCTCTGCCTCACCTTCACCCGAACAAGGCTCCGCCGAGGCAGCCTGCGTCTTCTTTGACCCAGGAATAGTCCATAGCAACCTGGGATCTGAAACCGGGGACAGCTTGTGAAGGTTAAGATTCTCCATAGTGAATAGGTACGCAACCTTTTTCACGGCGGGGTCAGCGTTGATAAGATCGTTCATGGCGTTCGCCTCCGACCCAACAACTAAAGGTATGGCGAACTGCTCTGCACGATCCACACCATTATCGACACAAACATAAGTTATAAAACAATAAGTTTCAACAAAAAAAAAGAGAAGAAAAGGTGGCTCGAGGTACTTACTGGGAGCAGAACGGAAGTGCTCACGAACAGAAAGAGGGCCTTTCACAAAGAAAAAGTCCTGCTTCCAGGACCCTGGGTTGGACACTGTGCCCTCTATCAAAGGGACTTCATTATTTTCTTTTTGCAGGTAATAAAAGCCCTTGGATTTGGGAGAGGGCATGAGATTGTACAGGAAATGCACCTCTAGGGCCGTAGGAGCACGTTTGGCAAGTTCCGCAAACGCGATAAAGAGGCAGCTCAAGGTCAGCCAATTGTTGGGTGCCAGCTGAAGTGGAGTGAGGTCAAAATAGTTGAGGACCGCAACGAAGAATGAGTGTAATGGGATGGTACCACCCGCCTTCAGGATATGCTCACTAAGGGCCACGAAGCCATGACTAGGGCAGTCAGCCTGGCACTTGTCCGAAGGGGTGTATAATGCGTACTCCAGAGGAACATGATCGTGCTCTACAATTCCCATCAATTTATTTTCAGACACGTGGGACACCAGGGTGGATGCCAATAGGGGGGCATCGTCCTGGTCATTAACGGACACCTGTCGTCGTCCTCTCTTTGGCATATCTGCAAAACTAAAAGAAAAAGGTGAGGAAGAGACAGAGCACTTGACCCTCCATTTTCTCTTCCTAGCAAGAGTCTTCCACCGGGGCACCGGCTGCGGAAGCACTAAGCTAGGGAAGATTGAAAATAAGGGCTGAAGAGAAGCAGAAGTGGCCCCATGACAGTCATCAGGCAAGGATGGGCTAGAAGGCTCAGGCGGAAGATGTCCCTCCATGAACTCCAACTCCCCTTGCAAATCTAAAAGGGTCACCCTAAGGCTCGCTACATGGTCACTAAGATCAGGAGGGAGAGGTGCTCCGTCTCCTCTCAACATCGAGTCAATTTCGCTCTCTACCACCCAAATTTTTCGCCTAAGCTCAGCCATGTGCTTAAGATGACGAATACAGGCCTGCCTTAAGGTGTCATGGTCATGGTAAGGATTTTCCTCAGGGGACTCTGAGTCCGAAGACAAGTCAACAAACTCAACCCCCGGAGGAATGCCGAACGGACCTTCACTTGCCATGAGACCTCATCCCGAAAGCGAAAAGGGTTCACGTATAAAGGAGAGGATTGCTACAAAACACAAAGGAATGGACTCAAAACCTCTAGGCCTAAACACTCTAAATGACCCACTACGGGGTTTGAATAAAGGGGCATGCATCAAGGCTAACTCGCGACGAGCTCAGGCCAAAGTACCCCATCCCAAGTGGTGCTAATGTGGACCCAATAAACATAAGGGAGAAAGAAAGTATACCTCAAGCAAGTAAAATGGGGCATTGACGTGGTCAAAAGGAGGTCGAGGGCCAAAAGCATCGTCATGATAAAAAAGAGCCAAACGGTCGAAAGTACGCGTCTGCAAAAATAAACAGAAAAGATGTGTTGGCCTCCAAATATATGAAGGGATATAGACATACCAAAAATGAGCTCAAATATGTATAATAAAAAAAAAGGGACGAAACAATAACAAAAATGAGATAATGGGGGATTGAACCCCTCACCTCTTGAAAGAAGAAGGAATCTCAAAACCTCTAAGCTAAGGAAGTAAGGTGTAGATAATAGGCTAGGCATGAACGCCTATTTATAAGAATCTAAGAGAAGAGTCTACCAGAGTACCTAAAGGTCCTCTCCTAGACTGGGGGGCAAGTGTGAATGCACAAAATTACACGCTTGAAAGAGGTCCAAAGTGCACGCCAAGGTCCCATGGATGCCTAAATACATGCCTGTGCCGTGAGGCCCTCGGGCCACCATCATCCCGCGGATAGGTACATGAGGCTAACCTCGCCGTGCCTAGCATCCATGCACCTCAGCAGAACCGTCATCTCACGCTGCAGGGGAAGGAACGTCTCACGCCCAGGCGACCGAGGGGCCTCGCACACCCCACGCGTGCCCAGGTGGCCGAGGGGCCTCGTGCACCCCACGCATGTCCAGGTGGCCTCGCGCCTCATGCGCCCCATGCGTGCCCAGGTGGCCGAGGGGCCTCGCGTGCCCCACGCATGCCCAGGTGGCTGAG
The DNA here is from genome assembly GCF_963169125.1 of Humulus lupulus. Lineage (NCBI taxonomy): Eukaryota > Viridiplantae > Streptophyta > Magnoliopsida > Rosales > Cannabaceae > Humulus > Humulus lupulus. The sequence continues at coordinate 275,239,630 of NC_084793.1, forward strand.
GGGCCTCACGCGCCCCACGCGTGCCCAGGTGGCCAAGGGGCCTTGCCCCATGCATGCCCAAGTGGCCTCGTGCCTGGCATGCCCCATATCCGCACAAGTGGCCTCGTGCCTCGCGCGCCCTATATCCGCCCAAGGGGCCTCGCGCCTTGGAGTGGCCTTGCACCTCATGCGCCCCATATTCGCCCAAGGGGCCTCGCGCCTCACGTAGGCCTAGCACCTCGCGCGCCCCGTATTCGCCCAAGGGGCCTCGTACCTCGCAAGGGCCAATGCCTCGCGTGCCCTGTGCGTGCCCAGGTGCTTCGGGTGTCTCGCACCGTGGGCCCAAGATCCCCATCTCACCCTTGCATGCACCGAGTGTTTCGCACCCTGCTCCTCAAGACGGTGTCTCTCATAAAGACCTACGGAAACCTCAACATTAAGAGGTAAATATCCAAGTATAATTTGAAAAGGTCAGTACGATCTTGTACGGGGTGCGATCTTTAAGAGAGAGGACACGCTAGGCTAGTAGTGGGAGCACTAGGAAAGGTGATGTGGCCTGTGTGTTTCTAACCAGATGTCAGAGTCAACACCACCACCAGCACCACTACGCCTGGAGCCACTCCTCTGACACTCGTACTAAATGAGTAGTGGAGGCATCCCCACAGAATCTGACCATGTACGGGAACCAACACCACTACCCCTGAGACCACTCACCTGACAGTGTACTTGCGTACTATCTGGTCCCCTAGACCACATTGTATCAGGGGCCATTAGAGCCCATTATAAAAGGAACTCCACTTCCACTTGGAAGGGGGTTGGAAAAAACACTGTAGCACTACACCATAAGAAATACAAATTCAGTTCACCATTTTTCTTCTGCAAGTGTTCTTTGAGTTTCCAATTAGATCTTTAAAGTTTTTATTTTGATAATCTCTACGTTTCTATTTTTCTAACTTAACTTGGTTGACGAGTTCTCACCGTCAACAGGCACAAAAGTACATTCGTGTCGAAGACGACCATGGAAACCTAAAGGCATCACTTGTCAAGCCCTCGGCCCCTGAAGGTTCGAATGACGCAAAAACAGAAAAGAGTGTACAAAGGGCCAAGAGATGACCACCAGAGGAAGCACAAACACAGAGGTAACCCTAGGAAAACATCCTACACCATCTACACTGACCTAACACATACTAGGGAACATATCTTCGTAGCGAACGAGAATCAGGTCCCCTTTAGGAGACCCCCACCAATGTAGAAAGATTGGTCAAAGAGAGATCCAAGAAAGTACTGTCAATATCATAAAGACATTGGCCACACCATGGCGAAATGCACAAATTTAAAGGTGGAAATTAAAGAAGTCATACGCAGGGGGCACTTGGGTAGATACGTCTGAAGAGAAAATGAAAGAACAGATGATAGACCACCCTCGCACAAGCACGAGATGTAGCCTCAGAAGTGCAAGGAGTGGTGAGGACAATCTTCAGAGGACTAGGATTTGGAGGAGAATCGAGAAAGGGGCGAGATAGATACACCAAGGAAGCCAGACAAAGTCCACCCCCATGCATGTTAAGCTTAGAACAACGACCCCCGAATTTTTTTAAAGGGGAAAACGATTCAATAACCTTCATCGAAGAAGATGTATGGGGTGTGCATTTTCCACACAATGATCCCTTGGTATTTAGTGTACAACTGGCTAACGTGCGGGTGCATCGTGTTCTAGTAGACAATGGGAGCTCCGTTGACATCCTATATCACCCAACCTTAGAGAAGATGGGACTGAGAATCAGGAACATAAAGCCCTGCAATACCTCCTTGTATGGTTTTACAGGAGACTCGATACAGCCCCTGGGCACAATCGAGTTAGCCCTCACCATGGGAGAGCCACCCAGACAGACCACTGTAATGACAAACTTTGTCATTGTAAGCTGTTCCTCGGCCTTCAATGCAGTATTAGGGAGACCCTCACTGAGAGAATTGAAGGTGATAACCTCAGTATACCACTTGGCCATAAAATTCCCAACTCCTGTGGGGGTAGTGAGCATGAAAGGGAAACAGAAAGAAGCAAGAGAATGTTATAGCACATCCCTCCGCACAGTCATGAAACCGCCAGTACCTATGGCGATGGTAGTGCATGGGAGCACAAACCCGCATGGGTTAAACCCCAGGAAGAACCTCCTAATAAAGGTTGATACCTCCACGAGAGGAAATGCCTCAGGAAGAGCATCCACCAATAAGCCTAGAGCGGCCACCAAGCTGTCTAGGCAAAAAGGGTCCTAAAAGAGACCCTTGTAAAAATAGTACTATGCATAATGACAAAAAGGACGCTTCTCGCAAAAAATAACAAGCGCGCACGAAAATATATAAAAGGATAGATAGAACCCATAGGGTCAACATATCCTTACAAATACAATCAAGGTGCACCAAAGAGACCATTACTACCGGTCCAAATAAAGCATCAATGAGTTATTAGAAAAAAGAGAGACCTATCGAACCCCTTTTTCTCCTGCATACATGAGTGGGCTATAAAGGACCTCAAGCATAAAGAAACAAAAACAAAAGATCACATATATATATATTTAAGAAAAAAGTTGTGATAATGTTGCAGGATAAAGTTAGCACCAACCACAACAGGACTTAAAAAAGTTCCTCAAGGAAAAAGCAAAAAACCAGGAGAAACATCTCCAACATAATAAGGTTCGAATAAGCATACAACCAAATCAAAGTGAAAAATAAAAACTGTAGAAACAAAATCTCAAGGCCTCCCTCCACGAGCATTCCACTCAGCCACCTTGGCAACAACATGGTCACCGAAGGAGGAGAAGTCGAAACCACGATTATGCCTCCACATTCCATAAAGGGTGGCTCTACGGACTTATACTCAACCTCTACCAAATCGACCTCCAGGAGGGTGACCCTCTCTCGCAACACCTCAGTCCAAGCTTCTACTCTCTTCTTCTTTTTGGATGACGAAGAGGCCTTCGCCAGGGCTTTCTCCAGCTTAAGGTTGACATCGGCAAACTGTCCCTCAAGCTCTTGAACTCTGACCACTAGACAATCCCTTTTAGCATTGGATGAAGATAGGTCCTATACCGAGTCTACAAAGCGCTGAGCCACCAGAGAAGCCTGCAAGGAAGCAAAAAGTGAGCAAACAAGGAGCCCAAAACACAAAAAAGACCAATGTAAGACGCATGAACTCACCCAAGTTGTGGAGTGCACAAGGGTCTCCCCAAGCTTCGCCATGGTAAAATTCTCGAGACCTCTCCACTCGGTCTCGGGGATACCCTCGGCAACTTGGGCATACCTTCACACATAAGGGGCTAGTGTACGACCCACCCAGGATGTCCCCTCCAAATCAGGAGCGCCCGAGTGAGCCGGGACAGATGACCCACTCACCGAACGAAGAGGAGGTGTAGGAACATCAGACGAATGGTACCTCGAATAGCCATGACTAGCGGGGGCATAAGGAAGATTATCAAATTCATAGAAGGAAGGCAGAACGAAGCACCCTTGCATGGACTATGGACCACGGGAATGAGAAGTCATGCTGCAGTCCGTAGGAGCAGAATAGGGGTGTCCCCTGGAGGCTGGAGAAAGCCAAGTTGGATGTTTAGATTCGAGTGAAGCCTCCTCAGGCACCCATTCAACATCACCCTCGTCCGAGTGAGGTTTTTTCGGAGTTGCCTTCTTCTTTTGCCAGAGATGTGCCATAGCAGGTCGGGCTCCAAAACCCTGGATAGACCATAGTAATTAAGGTTGGCCATAGTAAAGAGATGGGCAACCATTTTCGTTGCAGGGTCTGCATCAAGGAAGACATCTGTCGGCGCTGCCTCCGACTCAGGAACGTCGGGGATACTGAAGCTCTCTGAACAATCAACTTAGTTATCAATATGAGTATAAGTTCCACAATAGCAAACACAATATAAAAGGAAAGACTTGAAGTGCTTACTTGGAGATGAGCGGAAATGTTCGCGGACAGAAATGGGACCTTTCACAAAGAAAAAGTCATGCTTCCATGAACCCGGGTTAGAAACGGAACCCTCTATCAAAGAGACCTGAGAGTTGGCTTTCTGTAAAAAGTAGAAGCCCTTAGATTTAGGAGTGGGCTTGAGATTGTACATGAAATGCACCTCCTGGGCCGTGGGAGCGCGATCGTTAAGCTTCATGAACTCCATATACATGCATCTTAAGGTCAACCAGCTGTTGGGTGCCAGCTGAAGTGGAGCAAGGTCAAAGTGATTCAGGACCATGATGAAGAACGGGTGTAGGGGAATGGTCCCACCCGCCTTAAAAAATGTTCGCTCATAGCGACATAGCCCTATGGGGGGGGGGGGGGGATTATTAGCCCAACATTTGTTGGATGGTACATATAGCTTGTACTCCTTGTTAATGTGGTATTTCTCGGATAGCTCTAACAGCCTGTTTTCTGACACGTTGGAAATGATGGTGGATGCCAATAAAGGACTGGAGTCCTGCTTCTCAGGAGCAACCTGTTGTGTCATTCTCTTTGACATGTCTGCAAAAACAAAGGAAAAAGGTGAGGTAAAAAATAGACCACTTTACCCTCCATTTTCTTCTTCTTGCGTGAGTTTTCCATCGAGACATCGAGTGTGGAAGTGTCAAACACGGGTGGATTAAGGACAAGGGTTGAGGGGAACCGGGGGTGACCTCAGGGCTACTATAGGGAGAACATGGGGCTGAGGGTTTAGGAAGGAGGTTTCCTTCCATGAACTCTAGCTCCATTTGTAGGTCAAGAAGGCTCACTCTAAGGCTTGCAATGTGATCATTAAGATCAAAGGAGAAAGGGACTCCATCACCCCTCAAAACCGAGTCTATCTCGCTCTCCACCACCCATATTTTATGCCTAAGCTCGACCATGTGTTCAAGGTGACATATACGAGCCCTCCTCAAGGTGTAGTAGTTTTGGTAAAGGTTGTTTTTAAGGGACCCCGAGTCTGAGGACAAGTCTACAAACTCGACCCCTGGAGGAATGCTAGACAGCCCCTCACATGCCATAAACTCGTGTCTTGTTGGTGATATGGGTGCAAGTGTATGTGGAGAGTGCACTACAAAAAAAAAAGGAATAAGCTCAAAACCTCTTGACACAAGTGCTTGAAACAACCAACTACGGGGTGCAAGGGAGGTTATATGTGCTAACGGGTGCATATACATAAATTAGCTCACAAGGAGCTCTGGTAGAGACAACCCTTCCCAAGTAATGCTAATTTAGACCCATTAAGCACAAGAAAGGGTGAAGGCGTACCTTGAGCGGGTAAAGTCATGCACCGTCACAGTTGTAGAAATACCAGGGGTCAAAAGTACACGCCTACAAAAAGAAAGGAGATAGATGTTTTAGTCACCTAGCACATATACATATATTTATATATATATAAAGGAAAAGAAAGAAAAAATGCCCATATGAGGGATAAAACCACTCACCTCTTGGAAGCTTTGAAGACAATAGCACCACCAAGCTAAGAGGAGAAAGTGTAGAAATTATCCTTAAGAAGAAGACCTTTTTATAGGAAGCTCAAACTCATCCTAGCCGTTGAATTCAATATTTGATCTATGATCAAGAATGAAGCCAAACACCTGCATTGGGATCCGTGAAGCCAAATGATAGGTTCACATTTACTCTCAAGGAATGATGGGAATCATCATCCCAAAGTGTGTTACTTCACAGTACCAAGGCAAAGGAACACACCAACACAACAAGGGGCTTGAAGGCACTATACCAAAAAGTCTACCGGAGCACCTAAAGGCCCTCCCATAGACTGGGGGGCAGGTGTGAATACCAAAATTTCGCTTGGTTGGGGACACAAGTAACAATGATCCGTTGACCTTTAAACACGCAATGGGTAAGTCTGAAAGTGATCTTTGACTCAAAGCCAAGTACCAGGAAATAGAGTCTAAGTACTCTCAATTTTTCTGAGATCTTGTAGATGTGCCATTGGAATTTAGGCCCATGGGGTGCAAGTGGATCTGTAAGAAGAAGAGGGGAGCTGATGGAAAGGTCGAGACATTAAAGGCTTGACTCGTGGCAGAGAGAGAAAGTTGACTTAGAGAAAACTTTTTCTCCGGTAGCCATGTTAAAATTCATTTAGTATACTCTTATCCATAGCCACAACTCTTAATTAAGAGATAAGGCAAATGGACATCAAAGAAGCATTTTTAATGGCTATCTTGACGAGACCATTGACATGGGTCAATCAGAAGGATTTAAAGTAGTTGGACAAGAAAGTCGACAAGCTGAGTAGGTCAATCTATGGACTTAAACAAGCTTCACGCTCCTGTAAGTGAAGGTTAAATGGAAACATTAGTGACCTACTTAGGTGAGGTTCTTGGGCGTTACTCTGTAACAAATTCCTTGAAAGGATGTTTAGTGTCTTGACATGGAATTTATTTTTCTAAGTAACAGTCTCCAAAGACTCCTTAAGAGAAAGAAAAGATGTAACAAATTCCTTATGCATTTGAAATTAAAAGTCTAATGCATGCTATGTTGTGTGCTGTGACTGAAGATCTGCTATACAGTGGGAGTGGTGAGCAAGTTCCAGTAAAACCTTGGAAAAGATGGAGGTTGATATCTTTGATGGACTAGAGACTATATGCTAGTCTTTTCAGGTGGATCTTTGAACCTATAAGGATACACAAATTGAGATTTTAGACTGATGTTGATGATAGGATGTCTACTTCTGAAAAATGTGTTTACTCTTGGGGGTGGAGCTATGATTTGGAGAAACGATGGGTTGTCTGCCATCTCAATAGCTATGATTTGGAGAAGCATTAGGCTATCTACCATTTCAGAATCCACCTTGGAGGCTGAGTACATAGTTGCGTCTATGGCACCTAAGGAAATAGTCTGGTTGAGGAAGTTCTATACGGATCTCAGTGTTATTCCAGAAATGGATAAACAACTCATTTTGTCTAGTGACAGTAATGAGGCAATAGCAAATTCAAAAGAACCTTGAAGCTACAAAAGAGCAAAGCATATAGAGAGAAAGTACCACATTATCGAGGATGTGTGGTGAAGGCGTGATGTGAAAGTGATGAAGATAGCATTGGAAGGCAATCTTTCATATCCCTTTACAAAGATATAAACAGATAGTATAATTGTGAAGCATGTAGGACGCATGGTTTTGAGAAACATGTCTGATAAGTGAATTTTAGATTCACTTATTAGTGTCATTTTATATCTAATTTGTAGGTGTCTAGGTTGTTTTGTTTGGTTTTATGCTTGTGTTGTGTATGTGTAGGGTCCAAGGAGAAGTGGTTGAAAGTTCGTAAAAAACGGGAGTAAAATAGAGAAAAAATGAAAAAAATTGTGAAATAGGGCTGCAACCCCTTGTTCTAGCGTTGCAGCCCTATCCTGAAGAATCAACATTCCAGAATTTTCCTAGGCGCTGCAGCGCCATCATCAGGGGCTGCAGCGCAATTTTTGACTTGAATTAGGGCTGCAGCGCCATCATCAAGCGCTGTAGTGCCTGACTGTTACAGAGAGCGTGTATCTGGCCTTCCAGTAGCGCAACAGCGCATGTTCGAGGGGCAACAGCGCCCGGATTCGTACGAAAAGTTTAAGTTACGAATTTTGAAGGGAAAAAGAGGTCTTTTTGAGGGGATATAAAAGGAAAAGCATAATTAGGGTTATAATTACGTTTTGGAGGAGATTAGATCTGGGATTACATGTTTGGAAAGGAAAAAGGAGGCTAGAATTCATCAACATCACCATCATTACATCTAGTTTCTTTCTTCCTCCTTTTATTTTAGTTTTTAATGATGAACACCAATATTGCTATTGTGTTTAAGTTTGTAACGGAGAACTAAACTCCATTTGTACTAGAGTATTAGATGGATCTATTTTGATTATTGAATTGAGGTTTTTATTATTATCTTTATGAAGTTCTTCTTGTTTGTTCATATCTTCTTGATTTAATTTTCTCATATTAATGTTTGGCCATCATTATTGTGAATTGAGATCTAGGGTTTATGCTTGAGAAAGATAAACTTAGATTGGACATAGGAAGATTTGACATAGAGTGATTGTGAGATTGAGAGATTCCTTGAACTCTATGAATTTGGCTTAGAAGAATATTTGCTTAATGACTTCTTGATTAATTAATAGCGAATAGAGATATCATATTGATTAATTGAGATTAATTGCATATATGCTTGAGAAAGATAGATGCATTATATTAGAATTCTAGAAATTACAAATGAGGAGAACTAATTAGGATAATAAAGAAACCATGTTCATAATTAAATAGTGAGATCATTACTCTAATACATTTATCTTTTATCTAATCACTTTCCAAGATCATTAGCTTCTATTATTTTGCTATTTCATTTTCTTTATTTTATTGTTTGAGTTATTTGTTGAATTTTCTAATTAACATTATAGACTTAAAAGTTATAATAATTGGTGAATTAAATATTTAATCCCTGTGGGTTCGACATCCTTTAAATTATAACTATATTGCAATACACCGTACACTTGCGGTAGAAAAATCTGTATCAATGTTCCATTTGTTTTACAAGGGCAAGTAGGAGTTTGTTAGGTTTTATGCCCTTATAAAACCATGTCAAACATGTAACGCAATTTTATATTGTCTATAAAAGTAGTAGAAATTATTTAGTTTGACAACCGTGTTGCTTGCTTGTTTTATTACATGATTATTGAAATAATACAAAAATTAATCTCGAACATATGGATAGTTACAATTATAGTGACTAGGTCATAGTGTATTATAGTTGTAATTATATGTTCAAAATAATGAGTCCTAAGATTAGATCAGTGCATAGGATTTTCATTGATTAGGCAATCTACGATATGATCTACTTACACATTCGGGGTGTGATGTCTTGTCCAAGGCATTGACCAAGTAGATAAAATCAGATGTATTTGGTTACATCATACTAGGACCGATATTGATTGATAAATAAGTATCGTTGTTATCAAATCTAATCAATGTCACAACGTTGACCATAGGTTAAGTCGATCTTAATTTTGATTGATAATATTCTGCTAATTATATTATTTAAATCTTTTGACTTGTTCGTTACCAGCTTACCCTACGGTCTAGCCCATACTTACATCTTGGAGATTTAGTAGTGTAATTGAGTGGAAGTATTATTCATAGATATGAATTCTATAACTTCTGTATGAGAATTGAAACGATGATTTCCTTAATTGCTTTTTTCAAAAAGTTAAATGATTAAGATCTCATTTCTGTGATTAAGTTCATGGAAATATCATTTATAAGGAACGTAGTGGGAGATAAGGATAAAATACTGATGAGGGGTAAAATGGTAATTTGCACCCGGCTCGTTAGTAAGTCATCGATAGAGGATTGACTGACTGTACTGGTTATAACAATGGATAACGTATTTATGGTTTAGAAAATACGTTCTATGAATTCAAGAGTTCAATTCTGAGTCTATAGTGGAGTCACGAGGAATTAATAAGGTAGTGAAATTATTCGTAAATAAATTCACGGTAACTTATTAGAGCTTGATTTTATGGATCCATGGTCCCCGCATCATCTTTGAGTAAATCATATAGAATGTCTCAATTAATTGATTTAATTATCAATCAGGATTTTTTTAAAGTTTACTAGGTCAATTTTGGAAAATTTACAGAGATATGAGATTTAGAGAATAAAAGAGAATCTTTGGGTAAATTTATTAATATTGATAAATTGGTGTCAATATAAATAAATAATATTAAATCAAGTTTCAATTATAATTAGTTAATTTGAATAAGGAATTATTTAATTAATTAAAAAAAAAAATGTTTTGAATTTAGGCTCAATTGAGATTTAAATTCAAAACAAAGAGCTTGAGCCAAAGTCCATTTGTGGGAGCCCAAGGCTTTTATTTTTTGTTTATTATTTTTAATTAATTTAAATTTAAACAAAGCCCATTAAGTTGCCTATATAATGAATATGATATCTAGGCTTTTCAAAAAGTGAGTCTCATTTGATTCATTGGGTAAGTGAAAACCTAGACAATCTAATAATTTCTTAGCCACTATCTCTTTTTCTCTTCTAGATCTTTATCATGTGTTGAGAACTAGCCCAGACTAGTTCTAGGTTGATCAAATGCTTGGTGAGGAAGACTGTGTTGCTGATCTAATTCAATCTCTTGATAATACTCTACTATAGAATGGAATAAAGGGTTAGAGAGATTGAAGGAAGGAGTTGTTCTAGTTCCCATGCGTATATGTCAGTTTATGTACTTAACTCTGTTTTGTATCAATTTTATAGGAGCATGTTCTAGGAATTTACATGTTATTTGTTTGATAATATGTAAATTACATGAAAATAAATAAAGATCCTACAATATCTATTTCCTACATCTCAAACCTATGTTGGAGTGTTTTGTCAAATCTTTTGAAACCTTCACCCTCAACATGTATAAATGGCAACTCGTCCAACACAATATAAGTCCCCTCTTTTTATCCCTAGTATTTCTACCCTTATTAGTAGGAATATGGTTTTCAGTCTGAGCGAGAGGTGGTTGATCATCTATCGGAAGAGAAGTTTCATCTAACTCATCAATATCCATTACCTAATACAAAATATTTAAGAAAAAACTAATCAATAGAGCAGCACAAACAAGCATAATATCTACTACAACATGACAACACACAAGCCTATAATCAACTACAACAGAGCAGCACACAAGCAGTCTCTAATCCACTATAACAGAGTAGCACACAAACCTATAATCCAAATCCACTACAACAGAGCAACACACAAGCCTATAATCCACTACAACAGAGCAACACACAAGCCTATAATCAACTACAATAGGACAACACACACTCACAAAGAATAAAGATATTTTTACTTGACGCTTCAAAGTATAAGCAATAACTTTAAAATTTAGCCTAGTCCGCTTCCGCTCCTACCAATCTGTAAATACACATAGAAGTAATTGTCATTTGTCACTGTCATAATTAGCCTTGCATTTTTATTCACCAATCAAGAGATAGAAATAAGGAATTAAGCGTAGGAAGCAAAAACTTGGGTAAATATTAATGACCATATTTTTATTTATGTTGATTTTGGCAATCAAAACAAAAAATGCCATTTGACAAAAGGATCAAATTCATTATAATGGCAGAGAATAAATAATTACCAATTCATTATACTGATCAAAACAAAAAGAGAACATTTTTTCAAAAATGCCCAACTCAAAAGTCATTGCCTTTGCCTTGCAAGTTTGGGTCTTCAAAAATGCTATTTTGTTTTGCTTTCCTTTTCTTTTCCTTCTCATTTCTTTTTATTACTCTTTCAGCTATGCCAAAATGTATTTTAATTCCTGCAAAAATAAATCAAATCAAATTCAAACTAAATATTTTCAATTGTAAAATATATTGCAATAATTTCTAGAAAATATTAATTAAAACTTAATTTAATTTGACATTCAAAATCGATAAATGTGCATTTTTCACCACTAATCACAATCCCCAACTAGCTTATTGCTACTCCCTAGCAATTCAAGTAGATACAAATATTATCAAATTGAAATAGTGAATTAAATCATGCAAAACTATTTAACAAAGTATTTATTGAGAATTTAGAAAATGCTATTTAAAACTATCAAAGTTGTAATTTTGAGAGTTTCAAGTGTGTGTGCACCAAAACATATTTATCTTTCCATAGTCCTTAACACAAACAGTATCGGAAAATCACTAAAGAATAAAGTCTCAATTTCAAATCCTCACAAATGTATTGAAAGTATTTTTACGGGAAATAGTTGACACTCTTGGTTTTGGAAATTTATCAAATAACGCTAAAAAATTGATGTTATCGTTTTAGGACAAACAATGTTAATGAATATTGATCAAAAGATAGGCTAAGCAATTGATTGGAATCTAAATGAAATAAAAACCTTTAGGATTTTACAATATAACAAAGAGCCAAGAACCAAAATGACGAACAGTTTAAAATAAAATACAATTTTTATTTTATTTTTAAATAACATAAAATTGAAAACAAATGTAGTAGTAATGTTGATTTTTTTTATTTGACACTTTTTTTTCTTTCAATAAAACTACAAAAAATGAAAATGAAAAAAGTTGCTCTTGTTCTTTTTTTTTTCTGTTCTCGTTTTTTTCATTCATTTTATATATATATTTTCTTTTTTTATATAATTATTTTTTGGACAAGAGACAACATAAAAATAAAGAAAAAATATAAGGAATTAAAGATAAAATTACAATAAAATACAACAAAGGCTCTTAAAAAAATTATCCCTCTAGTAAATGTCATGTTTTAAATTCTCAAATATTAATTTTACCAACTCAAATGATCAATAGAAGTTTTCAAGGTTGTTTTCTCATTCTCATAACTCACAAAAAAATTAAATGCTTTAAAATTTAGGATTTTCCTCAACTGAATGTGTTAAAAAATTTCTTTTCCCATGTTTGGTTGTGCATGAAATTACTCTCAATTTACTTAGCTAGTTAGGTAGTAGTAGTAGTAGTAGTAGTAGTAGTAGTAGTAGTAGTAGTAGTAGTAGTAGTAGTAGTAGTAGTAGTAGTAGTAGTAGTAGTAGTAGTAGTAGTAGTAGGAATATGACACTTGTCATATGTATGATTATTAATGAATTATTATTTTAATGATAAAATAAGGGAAATATAAGACTTAGTCTTCACCAGAATTTATTAGGAGCATGGCATTTGTCACAATTTTATTTATTTGTGATTTAGATAATTAAATAGATTTTTCGTAACTTTAGAGTACTGTAACTTCCGACCTATTTTTGACCTAGTTATGTTACGAATTTCGAAAAATAGTATTTCTAAAAAGTTGTAGATAATTTAATTAGATTTCTAACGGTATAAAGATATTATAAATCAGAGTCCTGCAGCTTTAGATATGTTAATTTTACTGTAGGTTAGTTTAGAGTTACAAGATTTAAGGAGTTAGAAGTTAGGATTCTATTTGATTTTTTTTAAAAAAAAAAAAAAAAATCAAGCTTTGTTGACCAAGTCCTAAGCCTTTGGCTGAAGGATATTAAAATATTTTCAATTAAATTCATTAGTTTTATTCAAAGCCAAAAAGAAGATTTTTATTCCTAGAACTATATAAATAAGACCTAGCACCAAGCCTTTTCATTCATTCTTCAAGCCTTGATCAGAGCCTTCTAGGTGCTAGTGAGACTATAGAGTGATAAACACTTGGGTTGGGGTTATAAGCTTTGTCATTCTAAGCTTATTAGACACTTGGGAAGTAAGGTTCAAAGAGTGTATTTCGGTTTCGAGGTGTAGTTCGGTCATAGCAATTTCAAAGGTATTCCTATTCTTAGTTCCTTTTCTATATTATTCTTAAAGTTTTTCTACTCAAATCCTAACTTGTATTCTCTATTCTTGGTTAGGCATCTAAGATCTTGAACGTAAGATTCTTATTGGTAAGTATCTTTTCGATGGTGTAGTTCATTCTTTCCATTTTTTTCTTTAGTATACTAACCTCTCTATTATGGTTTTTAGGAGTGTTCCAATGTCCCGATCTTGTTCTCATATCCCGGTTTTTGGTAAGGAAAATAGGATAGATCTTGTATGTTTGTATGATAGGTTATGTTTATGTTATGATATGTTTATGCTATAATATGTATATGTATAATATGTTTTGTAGTCCTTGGGCATATGACTTGTTTAGATAACAAGCCCCAAGATTATGTTTTTAGTCGCTTGGGCATATGGCTTGCTTAGATAGCAAGCCCCAAGATTAGTTTATCATTTTCATGGTTTAGAGTGATGGTTTACCCTACCTCAAATATTAGACAGGGGACCTAGATGGGTTATCATATACTACCATGTGATCTAACCTACCTCAAATATTAGACAGGGGACCTAGATGGTTTATTGCATGCCATGTTAATGAGTTAATGACCATTAATATTGTAGTCCTATATGGTATATGTTTTATAGTGTATGCTTGTGATATATAGTTTATGTTTATGATGAAGTTTTATGCTTATGATATATGATGTATGTTTTTAGTAGGTTTTCTTTGCTGGGCATTAGGCTCATTCCTTTATTTTTAGTGTGATGCAGGAAAATGAATATGGAAGGCGGAAGGATTCTTGGTAGCTTGGCTTGTGTGTTGAGGATGGATGGAATGTGTGGACTGCGTGTCGATCGAGGATGAAGTTATTTATTTTTAGTCTTTTAAATCATGTTTTTTCCGCATTTAGTTTTGTAAATAATTTTCTTTAGTTTAAAATTATGTTTTATGTTATAAACAATGGGTACCCATGCCATATTTTCTATTATTATGTATTTGATACAATATTTCAAGATTTAATAAAGTTAGTTATATTATTTCTTATGTATCTTTCCCAAAATAGTAGTTATGTATAGTAGATCTAATGGTCCAAGGTCTTAGAAATAGTTGGGTCATTACACAAAGATTACTTCCTAATCGTAAAAATAGCAAATACTATCTCGCAAAAAAATTGTTGTCTTGAATTTTGCAAAATTTTAACTCAAAAATTCAAAATGGTAATCAAAACATATTTCAACGCACAAATATGCTCACTACCCCCTACTATAAATGAGACATTGTCCTCAATGTCTAACATTATGCACATTGTGAGAGCAAAAGGGAAAATGATAACCAACAAACAACAAAACCCAAAAAAGTAAAATTGTGCAACATAAAATAAGCACACAAATTAAAATAAAACACACTAAAAAGAAAGATAAAACCCGATCAGTCTTTGGTAGAAAAAAACATCGCCTTAGGTAAGTCTACCAAATACATGTTTGTGTATTATCATGTATCAAAAATGAATTTTCGTTTTGTTTACTGAGTTTTTTGGAAACTAGAATTATGAAAGATAAGAGAGCTTAAGAAGAAATGATTTAGAATTTGCAAGCAAGGTTTTTACGTGGTTGGGGCGTTAATGAGCCTTAGTCCACGAGTCAGTTGTATTAGAGCTTAGAGAGCTTTTGACAATGGAGTTTTCTGCAAGTTTGAGCAGAGTAATTTCTTACAGGAGAAAATCTAGGATCCCCTTTATTGTGCACAACTGGCCCTATTTATAGACAGTTAGCAATGGGCTTGGGCCAGACTAATCCTGGCCCAATAGGGATGTAATTATAGTTTGCTCGCTAATGGAGCCATAATACAAAGAATGTTGCTTAATAAATCGTATTAGTCAGGGCCCATTGGGCCGGCTTGGGCATAGCCAAGCCTTACAGCTGTCAATAGTACATAACCTCAGACTGGTCCGCGAGGGCTTCTAAGGGGATCTTGGGGAGAGGTGGCAGCACTATTTCCTAGGAACTGTGTATGTTCCGTGCGTAACCTCTTCTGCAGGTTAGTTAAGGAGACCAACTTCTGTGTTTCTCGGGGACCTGTCAGCGTCAGGGAAGATCAAACTTTTCCTATCCGGACGTCTGGTTCGGGTTCATTTACTAATGTCCTGGTTCATTTACTAGAATCCTGGTTTGCTCACCGGGACGGGTTCATTCTCGACAAGGTCTATTCCCAGACTAGTGAGTCTGCCACCTCTATTGGCATCCTAGAGGATATGGGTAGGTCGGGATCGGGAATATGAGTTGGGCTTGCACCTTGATCCCGGTTCCCTGAAAATATGAGTAGGTTGGGACCGGGAAGATGAGTTGGGCCTGCACCTTGATCCCGATTCTCGGAGGATACGGGTTGGTCGGGACCGGGAAGATGAGTTGGGCCTGCACCTTGGTCCCAGACTAGTGAGCCTACCACCTCTATTGGCATCCCAGAATATACAGGTAGGTCGGGACCAGGAAGATGAGTTGGGCCTGCACCTTGGTCCCAGTCCCCTTGTTATGGTTGTACCCATCGAATGTTGTTGGATTCATTGATGGTTGGGCTATCGGGACTTTCTTCTTCTCTGTTCATCGGGCTCAAGATGGGCCTGGATCTCTTTGAGGGAGCCCATGGGCCCATCGTGTCATGCCACGTGTTCTGGGGGAAAACAAGGATAACACGTTTATCATGTGTCTAAAAAATAGAAGCATTAGTAACATTATCAGGATAAAGAAAATGTTCTATTTAAAAGTTGTGGAGGAAATTGTGTGAATATTTCATTGCAAATCTTTTTTATGATTTCCTCAGTGAATATGTCTATCACATCAGTATGATAACTCTCATTTTCCTTTGGAGTGGTTGGAAGAATTTCTGTATGGGAAAGAGTTTCGCTCCAAATGGTAATGACATCATCCTCATCGGGTTTGGAATTGGGAATTAAGGATGGTATTATGGTCTCAGGTTGGGACGAGAATTGACTTAAATTATATGAAATACAACGTTGGTCAATTTTGAAAGTTGAGTACTAGTTTCCCTAAAATCATCCACAATGTGTTTATTAAACTCTCTTTGCTCCTCTATAAATGTGTGTAAAGTATCCTCTAAGGAATTCCTATCAGCCCAAAGATTATATTGAGGTTCATGGGGGAAGCTAGAAATTTTTTGCTCAAAATTCATGTGAGGTAGTGCATGGTAATTGAACTTAGACTTCCAACTAAAATCTACGAGGTTGTTCAAGTTAGGATTAAGATTCCTATGGTCAACTCTTTCAAAGTCACAATAACGTTCATCATAATCTACCTTAGTAGCCTCATAACTTTCTCTATCAAACTTAGTTTCTAAGACCTCAAGTTCTTGATACTCCCTTACACTAAGTTTGTATGCACCCCTAAAATAGCCAGTACCCTTAGTAGCACTAGAATTACAATTGTTTCTGAATGAAGAATAGCACACTGGAAAATAAAGCTCGAAACATTCATCTATTCTTCATTCATTTTTTTTTAATTATTTTAAATTATTTTTTTTGTTTTACTTGTTTCTATCAATTTGAGATTTTTAGAACGATCCCACTTAAGACCCACACTTTATTATAGAACTCCCCGAGGTTCATAGATAATTGTGGAGGGGTTTAGAATATATTATTTAAGTAATTAACGCTACCAAAAACCAAAATTCTAATTAATTATGATTAAAGTCAATATTGGGATTAATTGACAAATATTCTCAATATGATCAACATTTAAGTTAGTTACCCAATATTTCATATCCTATTGAATGTCAAATATTCTGAAATTAATTGTGGCAGAGACCTTGATGGAAGTCTCACCTATATAAACATAGGGTTCTGGTCCCAAGCTCATTTGCTCATTCTCATACTCCATCTAAATGGCTAGTGAGAGCTTGGAAGTCCATTACCATCTCTAATATTCTTTTCCTTTTCTTTTGCAGATCTAAAGACTTTAGATCGATGTTATCAACTCAATGGCTGGAGGTATAATTTATCGATCTATTTTATTTTGTAACAATCCTATGTAGTTTTATTCCACATATTAGGATTGTTAATGCATCTAGATATAAATTATCTAACATTTGGTATCAAGAGCCACCTTTACCTCCGACTTGATATATGTTTTGCCATGATTTTTTACCCATATATTATTATATCAGAATATATACACATCTATATATATATTTATACATTTATATTTGTCGGTTACGTGTTGGCCGATTACTCTAAATTGTTACTTCATTCTATTATGTTTTGATTGTAGTTTGATTGTTAGGAATGTTTTATTCAATGAATTCCTTGCTTATGTGTGTAATAAAAGACATTACACGATGGTTTGAATATGAGTTTTAAATTTTTTAAGTTCATGGACGATTTTTAAGGTAATATAGTTTTAGCTTAGAATTGTTTTTCAATAGCATTAGAAATCCTTCATATCATGTTCTATGTTTTCTAATGACCTATGCATATAAAGCGAGTTTTTGAAACCCTTAGAAGCATTCAAAATCTTCATGAACACGTTAATGGCCGGAAATTCCTTTTGAAATTAAAGTCGATTTTTAGTTGTTTTTTTATGCAAACAAACACCATGAATCAAGATTGATCTGGGCAAAAAAATCAAGATTCCGACGTCAGAAACGTGATTTCTAGCCCGGTTTTCCAATCGGGCCACGTCACCCACTTGTAGGAAATCAGGTCAAAATGACCCGATTCATTGAAAAAGATGAGACAAACGAAGTTTTGTTTTCCCATTGAAAAGCTGAAAATGACTTGTCGTTTTCGCAGGTTGCACGACACAATTAAGGGGAAAACGAATTCTCCATGGCAGAATTTAAAAATAAATAATATATTCTAACATTCTCTCACTTGGTCTGCATTTAAACTAAAGTACCACTTAAGCTCAATGATTATCCTTATTAGACAACAAACAAATGAATCATAGCGATAGGTCATCTTTTATGACGAGTATTATCTTCAATGTATTATAATGTATTTATTGCTCAACAATAAACTTTATGTGGTGATGTAACTTAATGAATGAATCCTATGTTTATTCAGGTCCTATGAAGATAAAATTTTCTCAAATAAAATTAAATTGCTCATAAATATGAGAAAACAGAAGGGTCACAATTCACAAAAATGGTTCTTTTACAACCAACACTTACTAGAACTCCCTGAGGTTACTAAGTAAGCATGGATGAAACTTTACTCAAATTGGCATTTAAACAAAAATTGCTTATGTTGACAAACCAAGCTTTGTTTTTACTAGGTATTTCTTTTGTATTTTATGATTTTTAAAAGATTTAAAACCTAAAAATTAAAAGTTAACAAAAAAGCTAATAACAATAAAAAAAAAATAAAGAGTCAAGTCTACCAATAATAAATAAATAAAATTATCTAAACACAAGAAATAAGATGCTTACAAAGTCTAAAAATAGGAAAAAAAACAATAAATAAAAGGGCTAATAAAATTCTAAGCAAGTAACATTTTTTTAATTTTTTTTCAAAGCTAGAGGAAAAACTAACAAAGGAAAGAAAAAACTAAAGTAATCCAACATACACATAAAAAAATAACACAAATGTAAGATAGAAAAAAAATATCACCAATCCTAAACACAAATAATTAAAACAAAGAAAAAGCAAAACAAATAAAGTAAAACTAACATAACAAAATATAAGCAACCAATTTATTTTTTTAATTTTTTTGTTTTTTACTACAACAAAAAAAAAAAAGAAAAAAAATAAAATAAGCAACCAAAAATAAATTAACAAGAGAAAAAAAAGACTAATGATTATATACACATAAGAAGTTTTTTTTAATTTAATTTTTTTTACACAACAGTAATAAATGAAAAGAAAATAACAAAATAAACTAGAAATAAAGCTAAAAAATCCTATACAAGAAAGGATATTTTTTTAACACAACGATGATATAGAAAAAATGAAAAACTAACCAAAAAAGAACAAAAAAAAAGTATAGTAAATATTTTTTTTGTTACTTTTTTTAAGAGTAAATAAGGTAAATCTAAAAAAAAACCTAGAGAAATATTGATTAGCGCCCAAAACGTACATCCACTAAGTGGCGGTTGTAGTAAAGATCGGGGGTCGATTCCACAAGGAGGTAATTAAGAACAAAAATATTAGTGGAAAAATAAACACAAAAAGTTAGTGAAAGGTAATGAAAGGGAAATTGATTTATGATTTTTGGTTTGAAAATCTGATGGTAAAATAAAGCAAATAAAAATAAGATGTAATCCAAGATTAAAGAATAGAAAGGCATTAAGAGTAACCTATATGCATTGTTTAGCTATTTAGATATTTGATTCATAAAATTTATATAAACAAATAGTTCACATCCCAACTACTTATTTGGAGGATTTAAACATTAAAATGCATGCATGTTTCACAAAAATATATTTGAGCAAATATGTTATTACTTTGGAAGTAATATGTTAATCTTATGAAAAGTCTAAGAATGATACTATATCATTAGGCCATAATGCAATAAAAGATTGAACATAAAACTAAGCATCATTATTATATATACTAATTTTAATACATAGAAAAAACATGACTAATTCTATATATAATATTAGCAACAATAAATAAAGATGAAGAAGATGATAGAAGAACATAAATTACTCAAATATATAAACTTTAAGGACACATATATTGAATCAAAAATATAAATAACAACACTTTGCATATGAGATCATCCCTAACCTTCCAAGGAAGATTAGGCCATTATGCACACCATTCTCATAAAAATTCTATAAAGAAATATGAGAGGAAAAGTGAGAGAAAATTTTGTTATAGTTTCTTTATGTTACACCCAAATTTCAAGAATAAAATAAATAGCCTCGAAGTGTAGGCTCGAAAAGAGTAAGCTCGAAAATAACAAGTGTTGGCTGTACACTTGTATAAATTGACATACGATTCCAGATCTGCTATCAGAGTTCGAGTATAAGTTCCAGGCTCAAACACACCAATCTTCTTCAAGGAACGGGTTTGACAAAATCACTGGATGGGGAGGAGGTTATAACTAGAACGATGAGTTCGAAGTCTGGCCAGTCTCGAAATTGCGCTAGCACAATGATCAAGCTTAGTGACGTGTTTTGCATGCGGAAAGACTGTTAGGAAATCCTTATTTTGAAGGGATTCGTTATTATCATATACTAAATCCCTATTGTCATGGGATATTATGTAATTAATGCATTTATTGTATTTATTTTATTGATTGTAACTACTCTGAATCAGAGGAAGATATTCTCATGACCAGGTCTATAAATAGCCTGGAGTAATTCAATTGTAGGGACACGAAAAAATGTACTAGAGAATACTCTGCCAAATTGCTTTATGAAAAAGCTTTGAGACAGTAGTGAGAATAATAGTAGTGACTCATGGACTAGGCAGATTTTAACTGTTGAACCACGCAAAAAAGCCTCTGAATCCTTCTACTTTTTCTATATTTTTTCTTAGTCATCAACAGTTTGGTGCTTTCATTGAGAGCATTAAGAAAATCGGTATATTGTTTAATCAAAAACCTCCTGCATACCATCAATGGCCGCCACGAACAACCCTGGAACTGGTGGGCGACCATTGCCACAAATCCTTGAGGAGCAAACTCCTTAGATTGAGAACTACCCACGAAGGCCTAGGAAGCAGCTTGTGGTAGATCAAAGCCCTAATGAGGGAAGTGCATCATCAGCCTCCAGGGGGCAACCTGCTCCAACCCCTAGACCCGACGAGGATCTATACTATAATCCAAAAAGGTACATACCCATCGTGGAGTTGGAGAATCGCATATTGCGGAACAACTAGCCGAAGCCACACGGAAAAACGAGGAATTGGCTAGGCAAGCTGCTGAAGTACAGGCACCGCCTTAGAGGGCCAGAGGATGACCTCATGGGAGTATGGCCGCCAGAATGGCTAAGCAAAGGGCTCAATAGGCCTAACTGAGGCCCAGGAAAAATACCGGCAATGGTCGTCCTAAGGGAAATGCTCAAAGCGCTGCTAGGGGAAACCCTACGGTAAGTGTAACTGCTGGAACAGGGAATAACCAAGCTCCTCCCGTAGCTCAGAATGATAACCCCGAGTCTGCCAAGAACAACCCGGAGCCTATTCGATATAATTCCGGACCTTCAAGACCCAATAATGGAAGGCCCCTGCCATCACCAATAAGGCATCCTCCATCGCCAATAAGAAACCCTTCTCCAGCTCGAGAGGCACCCCAGCCAACTCCTAATGGAAATCGAACAGGGGAATGGGAACCCCGAAAACCCTCTCGGAGTGGGAACCAAGATAAAAAATAATAGGGCTCGACCCGAACAAGGGGGTGAACGAGAGGCTCCCTGAGGACATAGGGCATCCCAACCAGCGGAAAGTCATATGTCGAGGTCACAAATGGCTGGGGTGAGGGGGCAAGCGGAAAACCCACCTCGCAACCATCGAGCCACACAAAAACAACCTGAGAGGAATGTTAGCTTCCTAGTGGAAGTCTGGACCTCAGCAGGTTGTGAGTGTATACAACACCGATCCCAGGAATACTGGGAATTATGAGAACAACTATCCTGATCTTCGAGATCATTTGAATCAAAATCGGGGGCAGGCTAACCCTTCAAACCTAGATTTACGAACACATCTGAATAGACAAAAAGAGCCCATGTAGCCAGTACACGGGAATCCGTATAACTCTATACTAGGGCAGGGAGTTGGAGTTTTCACAAACAATAACCAGCTGCCCCAAGTGTAGGCTCAACCTTCGGTGGACCTGGTCTAAGAGAGAATCAACCAACTTGAAAGAGCATTCAGGCTCTTTCAAGAAGAAAGAAATAAGGACAAGGCTGACGACTCCGATGAGGAGCTCGAGCCTTTCGCTCCACACATATCAAACACCCCATTTCCTTATGGATTAAAGATACCCCACATGGCACCCTTTGATGGGACCTCAGACCCATATAGCCACCTGAGTACGTTTAACATGATAACGCATCGTCAGATACGAGCTTAGGTGCATGCTCTTTCCAACCACGTTGACAGGACCAACAAAAAACTGGTTCGACAAGTTCCGAAGGCATTCAATCTTGTCTTGAGAACAACTAGCTAAGGAATTCAAGAAACAATTCAAGGCCATGGTAGGTGCCAGGCCCTTAAGCATGTGTGATGACATTGTACAAATTTTATGGAGAAGGAATAACTAGCATGGGATATATCAAGCTCCCGGTAACCTTGGGGGACTATCCAGTCTCAGTAACCAAGATAATGGAGTTCATAGTGGTGGACACCCCCTCGGCCTACAATGTACTGCTCGGGAGACCAGCCCTGATTAGGTTGGGGGCAGTGTCATCTGTGAGGCACTTGGCCATCAAGTTCCTAACACCTATGGGCATTGGGACGTTGAAGGGAGACCAGCTGGCCATCCAAGAGTGCTATAGCATCTCCATGAGAGGGAAGGGCCAGACAAGTGCACAAGCACTTGTTGTCTTACAAGAAATAAGTGGGACAGTCTTCGAAGTCAAAGAAGAGATCGACCCCAGAATAAAAGAGAATAGGGCTGATCTCGGACAATTCGAGGATGTAGAGATTGATGAAAAGGACACCACTAGGTTGATGAAAATAGGGAAGAACCTCCCAAAGGATGCGAGATAAAAATTAATTCACTTCCTGAGGGAAAATCAAGATGTGTTTGCATGGTCGCATTCAGACATGATTGAGATCAACCCAAACATTATAAACCATGCCTTCAACATAGATATAAGCTTCCCTCCAAATCAATAGAAAAGAAGGCTCCTGGATGATGAAAGTAATAAAGCCTTGAAAGAAGAGGTCAAAAAAATTGGTTCATCCGAGATGCCTTCTATCCCAATTGGATAGCCAATCTGGTGTTAGTTCCGAAGCCTAATGGAAAGTAGCGAACTTGCATTGATTATTCAGGCCTCAACAAGGCATGTCCAAAGGATTGATTTCCCCTACCTTGCATTGATCAGCTTGTAGATGCCACTGCAAGTCACGACATCATGTCATTCATGGATGCATATTCGGGATATAACCAGATAGCCATGCATGCACCTGACCAGGAACATACGAGCTTTATGACCGATAAAGGTCTGTATTGCTACAATGTGATGCCTTTTGGGCTCAAGAATGCTAGGGCCACATACCAGAGATTGGTGAATAGGATGTTTGCCGAGCAAATAGAGAATAACATGGAAGTTTATGTGGATGTCATGATGGTCAAGTCCAAGCATAACTATAACCACGTAGATGATCTTGCTGAATGCTTTGCTATACTCTGGAAGTACAACATGGGGCTTAACCCATAGAAATGCTCCTTCGGAATAGCCTTGAAAAAGTTTCTCAGATTCATAGTAAATGCTTGAGGCATAGAGGCAAACCTGGATAAGATGAAGGAATTAATCGATATGCCCTCACCTTGAAAACATAAAATATGTCTAGAGTTTAACAAGAAGAATGGCGACCTTAAGTTGGTTCATCTCGAAATCTACAGACAGATGCCTTCCATTCTATAATCTCTTGAGAGGGGGCGAGAAATTCGAATGGTAGGACGAGTGCGGGCTCAGTTTTCAAGCTCTTAAGAAGCACCTCGCTGAGCCACCAATCTTATCCAAACCAATCACAGAGGAAATATTGTACTTATATCTCACCACAACCTAGGATACCATTAGCGCAATACTTGTTCGGGAAGATAAGAAAGTACAAAAACTTGTTTACTATGTTAGTAAAAGGTTACTGTAGGCAGAGTCGAGATATCCATTAATGGAAAAGCTGGCCTTGTGCTTGATACATGCATCTCAGAAGCTTCGATCTTACTTCCAAGCACAACATGTACTTATATTGACTGATCAACTGTTAAGGAAAGTATTGTCGAAACCTCAGGCATCCGAGAGATTATTAAAATGGGTTGTCGAACTTGGGCAATTCGAGATCACCTATCATCTGAGAATGACGATCAAATGGAAAGCCTTAGCAGATTTCATAGTTGAATGTACGAGAATCACCAACGAGGAAGTCGTAACCCCAGCCCGCGAGCTGTGGAGACTTTACGTCGATGGATCTTCAAATGAGAACAGGTCGGGGTCAGGAATCATTTTGATCACTTCGATGGGAAATCATTTTCATTCCGCCTTATGGTTTGGCTTCGAGGCATCAAATAACGAGGCTGAATATGAAGCACTACTAGCAGGACTTCAAATAGCTTTCGAGCTCAAAGTGAAGGCCATCCATTGTTACAGTGATTCCCAATTGGTCGTTAACTATGTCTTAGGAGAATATTAGGCTCGTGGCATTAAGATGGTAGCTTACTTGGAGAAAGTCTAGGCGACATTCAGGCAATTCGAGTTCTATGCCATTGAACAAGTTCTGTGAGAGCAAAACTTGAATGCAGATGATTTAGCTAGGCTTTCCATAACCAAAGAAGTTGATGCACTCAATGTGGTGTTGGTCGAGTTCCTATTGGTCCCAAGCATAGCCGAGCCTGACGAAGAAGACGTCAACATGATTGACTCGCAGCCTACCTAGATGACCCCTATAATTGACTACCTCAAAATTGAGAGCTTCCCAGCAGAGCGAAATGAGGCTAGGAAACTTATGTACAAGATACCAAGATACACCATCTTGGAATGAAAGTTGTACAAAAGAGGGTATTCTATGCCACTACTAAGGTGTGTAACTCCACCCGTAGCTAGAATTTTTTTGGAAGAAATCCATGAAGGATTTGCAGAGACCACACTGGGGGGCATAGTATATCAAAAAAAGGTGACCAAGCAAGGATACTTTTGGCCTATAGTTAAAGCACAATAGTTCGAATACGTCAAAAGTTGTGACAAGTGTCAACGGTTTGCTACAATCTCGCGAGCTCCACCAACCAAGCTCACCATGTTGAGCTCCCCGTGGCCATTTGTGGTATGGGTAATCGTCCTCATAGGATCCTTACCAACAGGAAAAGAGGGATTAAAATATGCAGTAGTCGCTATTGATTACTTTACAAAGTGGATTGAGGACGAACCTCTAGCTAAAATCACCTCGATTTTTTTTTTTGATTTCATGGTGAAAAATATAATTTGTAGATACGGGGTACCAAGGAAAATAGTGTCAGACAACGGGACCCAGTTCGACACCGAACTATTCACACAGTTCTATGAAAAGAATGGGATAATAAAAAAAATTTCCTTGGTAGCTCATCCACAGGCGAATGGCCAGGTCAAAGCAGTGAATAAAACTCTAAAGAGTTCTATTAAGAAAAGGCTCGAAGAAGCTAAAAAAAATGGCCAGAAGAATTACCACAAGTCCTATGGGCCTACAGAACAATAGCTCGAACTTCAACATGACATACCCCTTTCTCTCTGGCTTATGGTTGTGAAGCTATGTTACCTATTGAGTTCGAAATCCCAAGAATAAGACGCAGGGCATATGACTAGACCTCAAACCAATTCCAGCTCAAAGAAACTCTAGACCTAATTAAAGAAAAACGAGACGAAGCCCAACTTAAGAACGCTGCATACCAGCAAAGGGCTACGAGATACTTCAACAAGAGGGTTCGAGACAGAAAATTTGGATTGGGATATTTGGTGCTCAGACGCATGTTTTTGGCCACACGAGACCCCTCGGAAGGCATGTTCGAGCTTAATTGGGAAGTACCATACCAAATCGAGTCCATCATTCGACCTGGTGTTTATAAGCTAGCGAGATTAAATGGAGAATTAGTACCACGAGCTTGGAATGGTGAACATCTATGGCCTTATTATCAGTAATGAAAGAATAATGTTTATTCATTTGTAACCCAACTTGTACTTAGTTTTTTCTTTTTATCAATAAAGCACCGAATTTTATACACATTTTGTGTAGTTTTATTGTTGTACTTTTTGTAAGCTCTAAAAATTCAATAACCTAAGATTACAATCATATGATATTAAAGGGGCATAAGTGGTGTACAATAATATCATAGCTCGAAAGTATAACATCAATAAAAATGATCTAAAATTAGTCAAAGTGTACGGATTACTAACCAACGCGCGAATTAAACAAGTGTATGGATTATTAACCAAACACAAACTAAAAGAGTCTAGAATGAACCAGTAAATTCTAATCGACATAACTAAAAGTTATAGTTCTAGATAAACCAACGAAAAACTTATAAGTCGAAACAGAACTGGAAATTTTTGCAAATAAGTTTCAACCACGCAACCTAGACCATACTCGAGGATGAGGAAAAGTTACTACAATTAATCAAAAAATATCAACTAGACTAATAAGGTTACCCACCAAAAAGTATTTTAAACGAAGATACTTGGTAAAAGTAACATTCGATCTTGAAGATAACGAAGTCAAAAAATGTGCAATCGAATGAACTATGTATGAATACATGGAAATTCAAGCTCAAGCACAAAAAGTATTTATGGGGATAAACAAATATGGAAGTAAATAATATATGGGCATGCTCGAAATATTTCAAGGCTAGAAATGCGAAGCATGCGATAGAGGAAAAAAGTGCTAATGGTAGACAGTGTGCATAAATATTTTGATAAAGAAATTTAAGCATAAAAATATAAACTACCATCAAAATATAAAAAACTCAAACCTTGAGTTTTAATTGTCTTTGCCCAAAGGGCATAAAAAAATATTAATTACATAATAATAAAAAAAAAAAAAATAAAAAAAAAAATAATAATAATAATAATAATAATAAGGGACACAATGCTTGTCAAAGAATGATTCATTTTTGGCTAGCAGGAGAAAACTCAGCTTCTTTGCCATTCTCCTCTTCACCTCCACCATCCATGGTGGTGACAGTAACCTCCTCCTCGGCTAACCTAGCTTTCCACTTGAAGACGAACTCCTCTTCCTTATCCAGTAGGAATGAGGTGTCCATCTCGGGGTTCAGAGACCACATCCTGTACATATCCCGATCGGTAGCCCAATCATTCTTGGCCTTGAATTCCTCGAGCATGCGTTTTTTCTCATCCTCGAGGATCTCGAAAGCGGCGCTCTTTTCCTCCTTTAGGCGATCGATCTCAGCCTTAGCAAGGTAAAGGGATAGACTTTGAGGTTATAGTCAGATTTACAGGATTAGTATCCCGAGAAGTTTGAATAAATTTTACGGATGAAATTTCGATAAGGAGGGGATAATTGTAACGTCCCAAACTTGCTATTAAGGTTGAGTGCCTTGATTACGGTACCTAGAAGGCATAACAGGATTTATATGTGGAATTAATGGAAAATATGTATGATTATGTGATATAAGTGGTTTATATGGGTATGTGAATATTTATTCATGTTTATGTGTAGTAAATATGCATGCGAGCCCGTTTTTGTAAATTGGGGGCATATTCGTAATCCTTGACCTGTTGAGGGTATATTTGAAATATATACATGCTTTATGAGTGAGACCATAGTATTGTGGAGATATATTTGAGATGTGCGGTCCAAGGTGATCCTAGTGAGCGGATTAGCAGAATAGTGACAACGGGGTTAATACCAGGCTCGGGGTAAGCCTAGGGGTATTTTGGGAAACCTAGTGAGTATTTGGGATCTATCGGGTAACGGGTAGTTATTTGGTGATTACTTGGGTATATTGGGATTACTTTGGAATTTATAGTGTTATTTGTGGATTAGCGGGAAATGGGACACAAAGATTGTTTTGCCATTGAGGGGCTTTGATGGGAGAGTTGTACTTCAGGTGCCGCAACCCGTATGAACTAGGAGGCTTGGGAGCCTCTGAAACTATCCAGGTGTCATGGCCCATGTCCCCCTAAAGAGAGCCCAAGGCTCTCTAACTTGTAGCGTGCCGCGGCCCTAAGGGGTTTTGTCGCGACTCAAATAGGGATTAAGGGCCAAAACATGGTTTTAAGCTCGAGAAACCAAATTTAAGGGCTCGGGAAGGATCCTACTACCCGATTTAGTAGAATTCAAAGTTTCGGAGGCTAGTATATTACTCTGAAGCTTCTACTTGATTTAGGTTTTGATATTTGTTTTGGATTATGTTGTGACTAGGTTATATAGCTAGGGCTCAGGGATAAGGATTGTGCTAGGAACTACCATACGCCAGTTGCTCGGGACTTGAGGTAAGAAAAATGTACCCGGGTCGTGAATGGGGCTTAGACCCCTGTTAAGGAATATGTTATGATTGTGAATATATCTGTATATGAGAATATCTGGATAGGCATGCTTTTATATGCTGCCTCTGATTGCTTGTTGTGCAATGTATATTTGTGATTGTATATGTTGACGCGATTTTTCGCCAACAATGTATTTAGAAATAATAAGGTAGATTAGTACTTAGTAATAAACCGTAATGAAAAATGAAATGAATTCACAAGAACACAAATCTTTTACATGGTTCAGTGGTTAAAATCCACCTAGTCCACGAGTCTATATTATTGTTATTTTTCTCTCTATTTTTGCAGAGTTTCAATATTACAGAATAATGGTCCCCTTCCTTGTCCTACATTCCCAATATTTATAAGGGAATTCCATAGATAGGTTTGGGTAATCGCGTGAGTCAATCGCGCATATACATATTTATTACATTTAATACATATATTTCCCATTTATAATGGGATATGATTTGATCATACAGTAAATGTTCTCCTAATATATGGGACATTAAATATGACAGCCTTGTTATAAATAAACGCATAAAAGGACTCGAGTCTTTGGGGATTCGCGGGTGTGCAATATATTCGAATTACCATGAGCTGAATATCTCATCCAAGCTCGTACTTCAACTGTCGTTTGAATATTATGAGCTCGCGCTTCACAACCATCGTGTCTGTAGCTCGGGTTAAACCCAAGACGCCTAATACCACACTTGTCCACATGAAACTGGAGTTGTCTACGTAGATAATAAATAGATATCATTCCCTTGGTTATTTCTCTGTATATTTATTTGGAAGCTATACCCGAACTGAGTGAATGAACTCGGGCTAAAATTAGGGTACAACATTTGCCCCCCAAGCTCCTGCTCGTGTATGACGTCGTCATTTTCTGACTTACACAGTAGGGTCTTTTAGACTTCTGTTACACAAAACCATGCCTGCCTACTACTTGGGTACTGGACACGTGGTGTACTGCTATTAGCGTCTATTCGGGTTTCGAGGACTGCAATAATTGTCTTGTCACCTTTTTTCTGCCGTTTTGTCTATTTAACCTTGGCCCTTGGATCTTTAACTAACCTAATTGGATGGCCCAGATCAATCTTCACAATTTACGTATAAAAGGGATGGCTAAGTTTCAGACTTCACCACCTTTCATTTAAAAAAATTCCTCTTCTGCACTTCCAAACCTCTCTTCTTTTCCAGAAATCCCCAAAAATTGTTCGCTGCACCCAGTCGCTTAGAAATTTTCTAGGAACTTCCCTTCGCTAAGTCTTCATATCACCATCGAAGAACACATTGTAAGTATCTCATTCTTTGGTTTTAAGAGTTTTTTTTAATGGACTTTTGTTCTTCACCATGTTCATCCGCAATATTCACTGTAGTCACTGTTAGACTACTTATAAATGTTTTTAGGGAATAGGTTTCGACTTAGGTTCAACGGGTGAGTCCAAAAGTAGCTCTAGAAATAAGGCATTCATAAAACTGGGAAATTTATGGGTAAATCTGGGTAATTTTAATGGTGAATTCATTTAAAGAATACCCATTTAGGATAAAGGAGAAGAAGGTATTTTAGGTTTCAAACCAGATATCTTAGAGGTTACGTTTCTTGGGTGGTTTTGTACTAAACCACCTCCCAAGGTAAGTAGTGGTTTGACAATCTGACACACGGATCCCTAAATACCAGGGGTCTGTTAGGAAACCGAGGCGCGTAACTTAGGGGATCGTGTGGCATCATGCGATGGGGCTGAGGCGAACCTCAGCTCATATAACAAAAGTAAACCATTCCCCCCTTCGTATCTCACGTCATAGACCCTAAATCCTCTTAGGTTGCCTACTAACTAGGTTGTTCTGCTCGTTAGGTGATCTGATGGCTCCTCAAAATAAAATCGCCTCAAAGAAGAATGCATCAAGCTCTTCCGCTCAGCAGAAGAACAAGGGGAAGCAGATCGCCCCAGAGTCTCCTATCCCGCACTTCAGTTTGGTGGTGGAGAAGGAGCTGGTGGTTGACCCAAATGCCTACTTTGAGGCTGAACGTATCGTATCAACGATCACGACCCAGGGGAGGGTGAAAAAAATCATGCTAAGCCACAACATTGAGGTCGGGACTGAAACTCTCCTTGCCCGACCTGTGTTAGAAGGGGAATGGAGATACTCCCCTCTCCAAGACGACTTTGCGGCTTAAGGTGATGAGCATCTAAAGGCTGGGGCCTTTCTTCCCCTAGACCAATACTTCACGAACTTTTTAAATTACGTGAAGTTGGCTCCATTTCAGCTCCCCCCAAATTCTTATAGACTTTTGGCGGGACTGAAATATTTATCTTTGAAGCATGAGTGGGAGGTCCCCACCCCGGTAGATATACTATACTTCAATGCCTCAAAGCTAGCCTGAAGCAGAAAGGGTGAGGTGAAGGGTTCTATTATCTCAAAAGGTTTCCCAACTCTGCTCCCGTCATCGAGCTTCCCAGCCATCCCAACGACTACAAAGACTTGTTCTTTATGTCGAATGGATTCCGGAATTGTGAACACCGATACTTCAACCGACCTCATAAGTTCCTTACTTTTGTAACTTCAGCTCGTGACATTTTATTCCTTTTAAGATATTTCTTTTGTACATGTCTTAACTAAATTTGTTTCTCGTGCAGCCATATTTGCGAGGACGGGAAAGTCCGTGACCCTCGGGGGTCAATACGATAAGTTATCTGGGTTTTCACCCAATGAGAAGGACTACCGCCAGGTCATGAATGACATCATGATGCTGGTATGCAAGTTGATTGGCGAAGGTCAAACGTTGTCCTTGAGGTCTCGGGCTACCCTTCCGGTGATCCACGAGCTTCCCTCCTCTCAAGAGGAGGCCTTGCCAGCCACTGAGGGCGAGGAGGAAGAATAGGATGAGGTGCCTCTTGTGAGGAAAATGTGGGCTCCCGAGGCTGTCCGGGAACCTGATTTAGAATGAGTTGCATCAGGGGCAGCAGCTGGCCCCTTCGGCCAAGGTAACCCATACCCCTATAGGGAATTAGATAGGGTTGTTGCCAATTTTAGGTTAGTTTGAATTAACCCAAATAAGCTCGTCCATCATCATCCTCATAACCCAGATTGTAATATAACCGTGCTCCAATGCGTAGATCACCTAGTGGTACGCCATGATAATAGTTACCCCAAGGGCACAATTTTTGTTGACAACACTTATTTTAGATCCACCATTTTTTAGGAGAATGGAACCAACCGTAGGACCTGGTCTTCTCTACTCCAGGGTTCATTTACCCCTGGATTTAGACAGTACGTAGATGAATCCAGCCCTGAGGAAGGACTTGAGCCTGAACCCCTTAGGATCCTAGAAATATCAACCGTAGACTCTCCCTCTCCTCCATTAATTCCAAGGCCGGAGGTCATGCCTATCTGGGTCAAAACACCCGTGCTGGTGATAATAGACTCCTCCCCCAGCCCGGAGTGTAGGATTTTTTTTTCTCTATCCTTGTATATGTTTTTGACAACTTTATTTGTGAACCAACTCATTTTTGTTCTTTTTCAGGCGAAGAGATGGAAAAACACGGAGCTCCTGACCTCTGAACTACTTTCCAAGCGAGGAAGACCGGCTCAGGCCCCGTGGTGAAGAGGCCTAGGATTACAAAGAAGACTGCCCCTGCCGCGGGAAAACCCTCGAAATCCCCTGCTAAGGGGAAAGACACGAGCTTGGCTGACGAGGTAGCTCCGGTGATTTCTGTTACCGCTAGGAGGGTTTCCCCTCCTCCTCCTCCCCGATTCGCGCCTCCTCAGGACCAAGTAATACAAGCTGAGCCTCCAACCCCCACTGTCCCAACCCCAGCCATTCGAATACCAGTAGATATACAGGATCTGGAAAAGATCCCTGAAGCTTT
The DNA here is from genome assembly GCF_963169125.1 of Humulus lupulus. Lineage (NCBI taxonomy): Eukaryota > Viridiplantae > Streptophyta > Magnoliopsida > Rosales > Cannabaceae > Humulus > Humulus lupulus. The sequence goes on from NC_084793.1 coordinate 275,271,896, forward strand.
TCGGGGTATCATTTACGAGACGACGAGCCATTTGGTGGGGCATGCCTATAGGGCCTGTAACGACCTAATTTGCTAATAAGGCTTGGAGCCTTGATTAGTGTGCCTGGAGGGCAATAATTGTTATACTGCATTAATTTATGTGAATTTAATGAATATGTGGTTAGTATGCATGTTTAGGTGAAATAAATATGCATGTGGACCCCGTTTGTATGATAGGGGTAAATTGGTAATTTTAGCCCGCTGAGGGCATATATGTGATAATCGTATTATGTGATTTGTACCACGTGAGTGTGGTGTTATTATTGTGATGCACGTGCCGAGACGGTCCTAGAGAGCTAGTTAACTTAAAAGGTCACAACGGGATTTTTATACCTAGCTCGGGAGGAGCCTAGGGGGGTACTTTGGGAATTTCATGGTTGAGTTGAGAACTAGTGGTTATAGTTATTGGTGATTGAGTAACCTGGGTAACCATTTGTAACAGCTGTGAGTAACAAGTTTAGATGGAAAATGGTAGAATTGAAATAGAAGTGAAAGGACTAGAGTGCCCTTGAAGGTTTAGTTAGGAAAGGATTATTAGGAGGGGTAAAATGGTCATTTGGCAGGGGGTTTAGACAAATTTCAGCTGGGATATTGGGGTACACGGTTTAGGCTTAGTCATATTATGGTTTTGTTAAAAAAAAAAAATAGAGAGAAGAAAAGCTAGATGAAAAGCTAGGGCAAGAAGAAGAAGAAGAAGAGTAGAAGGGGCTGAAGTGGGAGTTAGGAGAAGAATAAAAGAAGCTTAAAGGGTGGATTCTCCACTTGAGGTAAGGATTCTATGTAATTTAAGGCTTGTTTCTGTTTTGGTTTGAGGAATTGAAGCATGAGTTAAGTTTTCAAGTCTTGTGTTGAGTTTGCTGAAATTAGAAATCAAAAGGTGGATTTTTGGGTGTGATTGTGTGTTTGATCTTGATGCTAGTGTTTATGGGTTGTTAGGTGGTTCATTTGAGGTTTTAAATTGATCTTGGGGTTTAATTATTTGTTTGGGATGATTTGGAGGGGTATTGGCTCGGGGAAATGCAGAGGAAAAACCCAGATTTCTGGGTTCGCGAAGGAGCGCCGCGGCCCTGTTCTTGGGCGCCGCGGCGCGAGGCTATTTCCAGTCAGGGGAACTTTCTGACTTCTCTGGGCGCCGCGGCCCTCACGGGTAGCGCTGCGGTGCTAGGCTATTTTCAGGATGGGAAATTTTTCAATTTTGGGCATTTGTTCTGGGGGCTCGGGGGATGTTTCCGATGCATTGTTTTAGGAATTTGGAGGTCCCGAGAGTACGGGATTGGTCCCGGAAAGTGGTTTTGGAATTGGTTAGTATTAAAGAGTGTTTTATATATGTTGTGACTAGGGTTTCGGAGAGGCTCGTGCTATATGACCGTGCTCGTGACTTTGGTGCACTGTGAAGCTCGGGATACAGGTAAGAAAACTGTAGCACTCGTAAGACAGGGCATGGACCCATAGTGTTAATGCAGGGCACGACCCTAAATTGTATTACATGATTATGGTATAGTTTTGATTGAATTGTTATATGTTTGAATGTTATTTGAATTATACTATATGTGATTATAGTAGCGAGAATGGCAAATGTGCCGAGAACGGCAAAGGAGCCGAGAACGGCAAAGGTGCCGAGAACGGCAAATGTGCCGAGAACGGAAAGGGAGCCGAGAATGGAAAATGAGCCGAGAACGGCAAAGGTGCCGAGAATGGAAAATGAGCCGAGAACGGCAAATGAGCCGAGAACGGCAAGGGAGCCGCGAACGGCAGCGGGGCCGGGAGTAACATTTAGCACGTGGAGTGTTTGTTTAGTCTAATGGACTACTTGGATTATCTGATAGATTGATTATATAATATGCATATGATATGTGTTGTTTGAGTTTGCTTCCTGGGCTTCGGCTCACGGGTGCTCTGTGTTGCAGGTAAGGGCAAAGATATAGTCAACCAGCCATGACTATGGAGAGCATGAAGCGGCGCGTACATGTTTGGCCTGCCCGACTGCTTTGGTTGGGGGCATTTTCTAAATGGCTGTATTAATCTGTAATTTGATAGTCAATCAACCGTAAACTTATTTTAAGTTGTAAAACATTTTGCAAACCTTATTTTGGGATCCCAAATAATAGATACTTGAAGTTTTCAATGAAGTAAAGCATTTTCAAAAGATTACAGGCTTAACTTTTGCTTAGTCACACTTTTGTTTTAAAAACCTCGGTTAGCGAGTTAAATGCACAAAGTTTTTTTTTTAAAACTCACTTGGTAACGGCTCTAAGGAAGTAGAGCGTTATAGGGCCTGCTTGAGGGATCTGAGGACCATCGAGGAGCGGAGCCCAGAGAATGTCATGAAATCATCTATGGGAATGAACCTTACTATAAGTTATCCTTACTTGCTGACATATTTCCTTTTATTGTACCCAAGGGTATATCTCTGACTTGTTTTATTATTTTGCAGTCTGTCCTGGCCCAGTATCGCAGCATAGCCCGAACTAGGGCTAGAAATGATAAGCTCCGGGCCGAACTAAACGCTGCCAACACTGCCCTGACAGCTGCTCAAGAAGGCGAGAAGGCCACCAAAGCTGCCTTGGCGGCTGCTTAAAAGAGTGAGCATGATGGCAAGGCTGCTCTCGCCTCATCCCAGGAAAGCGAGCAGGCTACAAAGACTGCATTGTCTGCCCTCTAGGCTCAAACTGCACAACTTCAAGCCGAGGTGGATGAAGCCAAAGCAAAAATGCTCGAGGCTGAGGCCACAGTCAAAGAAGAAAAGGCAGCCTCATTGTCGTCCATGGAAGAGATGCTATACCAGTGTTGGGCCTTCAACCAGGATGGGAACTTCTCTTTCATGGAACCCGAGCTGTGGGATCCGTACCTTGCAAAATTCAAGGCTTGGATTTTGCAAGAACCGTCAGAGATTGGGGAGGCTTCCGTAGCAGCCGAGGGGGATGGCAAGGTCACATCTTCGGAGCGAGCTGGTGGAGCTCATTGATACCCTTTTTTTGTATTTGTTTGCAATTGCTTAACCGTTTTTTTTATTAAACAATTTCCTTCGGGCTGAGTTCGAGGTTTTTCTCCTCGGGATAATTTTAATATACATCTAACTTTTCGATCCATTTATCTTTCCTTTAATATCTCTCATGTTTATGAATCCTTATTTGTACATTCGAGATTTTAGGAATCAATTTTTAGATCGAGATAGATATTTTGAGCTCGGTTATATCCAAGTTTTGTGTGTTGATTTGTATCATACATGTTAAGAGTCAGGCCTTGAATCCAATTATATCCGGGGGTTTTAATTTATTTAAACTTGGTTTGTGCTAGGTTTATTGACAACTCAAGCTTTAACAAGCCCTTTGATATTAAACAATTTTCCAGACTTTCCAAGTTTCGGACCTGGTTGCGTCCAGGGTTTTAAATGATTTAAACTTAGTTCGTGTTAGGTTTATTGATAACTCGAGCTTTAACAAGCCCTTTGATATTAAACAATTTTCCCAACTTCTAAATTTAGAACCTAGTTACGTCCAGGATTTTAAATGATTTCAACTCAGTTCACGCTAGGTTTATTGAAAACTCAAGCTCTTAAAAAGTTGTCGAATAATCAATTTTTCCAAGCCTCTAAGTTTTGGACCTGGTTACGTCCAGTATTTTAAATGATTTCAACTTACTTCGTGCTAGGTTTATTGAAAACTTGAGCTCTTAAAAAGTTGTCGAATAATCAATATTTCTAAGCCTCTAAGTTTTGGACCTGGTTACGTCCAAGATTTTAAATGATTTCAACTTAGTTCTCGCTAGGTTTATTGAAATCTCGAGCTCTTAAAAAGTTGTCGAATAATCAATTTTCCAAGCCTTTAAGCTTTGGACCTGGTTGTATCTAGGGATTTTAATGATTTAAACTTATCAAGCAAGCTTAATTTTTCCAATCTCGGGTTATATGCCCCCCAAGTAACCAGAATGTAGAAACTTTCTTGGTTGCTTTTACAAAACTAGAACACGAACTCATACTATCTTAAAGATTATTTAATAATCCACCTATTATTTAGTAAAATGGCTTTTATAAATAAGCCTTACATTGATGGTGGTGCTACTGATAATATTTTTTCAAATGTAGGGCGTTCCAGGTCCGTGGGACTACTTCCCCATTCAGTCGAGCTATCTTGAAAGTTCATTCTTGCAAAATCTCAACGACCTGATATGGTCCCTCCCAATTCGGGCCTAAAACACCATCCTTGGGATCTTTATTTGCTAGAAATACCCTTCGAAGAACCAGGTTGCCCAGTCCAAATCTACGCGTCCTAACTTTAGAATTAAAATAGTGAGTGATTTTTTATTGATAATGGGCGAGCTGTAACTGCGACTCTTCTCATTTTTCTTCAATCAGATCGAGGGATGTGTTAAGTAGTCCCTCATTCTACTCTTGGTTGAATGTCCTTTGCCTGTGAATGGCTACCATGGCTTCGACTGGAAGGACAACCTCGCTTCCAAAAGTTAAGGAAAAAGGAGTATGTCTCGTGGAGCTTCTGTGAGAAGTCCAGTATGCCCAAAGTACTTGCGGGAGCTGTTCGGGCCATAATCCTTTGGTCTAATCTAACCTCTTCTTTAGGCTCGCCTTTAGGGTTTAGTTCACAGCCTCAACCTGTCCATTATCCTGCGAATATGCTACTGAGGAGAAACTCTTAATAATGTCGTATTTATTACAGAAGTCAGTGAAGAGATCACTGTCGAATTGTGTTCCATTGTCTGACGCGATATTTTTAGGAAGCCCAAATCGACGTATAATACTCTTCACCACAAATTCTAGGATTCTCTTTGAAGTGATGGTTTCCAAAGGTTCGGCTTCTACCCACTTCGTGAAATAGTCTATCGCCACCACCGCGTAACGAACTCCTCCCTTTCCCATAGGTAGGGACCCTATTAGGTTGATTGCCCATACCGCGAATGGCCACGGGGATGAGATCATCGTTAGCTCAACTGGAGAAACTCGGGAAATTATGGCAAAACGTTGGCATTTTTTTCACTTCTGGACATACGAGATTGAATCTTTTGTTAGAGTGGGCCAAAAATAGCTCTGCCTCAATATTTTCAGTGCTAGGTTTTTCCCCCAGCATGATCTCCACAAAAGCCTTCGTGTACTTCTTGCAAAATGGTTTTAACTTCCTCGAGAAGAACACATCATAGGAGAGGCAATGAATGACCACGTCAGTACAATGTCCCATCCATTATCACATACCTCGGAGCTTGATATAGTATTTTTCTTGCATCCTTTCTATCCTCAGGTAGCCTTCCTGTTGTGAGGTATTCCATTACGGGAGTCATCCAGGTCGGTCTTTTGTCAATCATTTCGACTTCTACCATTTCTGTTACACTCAGATTCTCCAAGAATTACACTGGCACTACATTCAATGTCTCAGCTTATTTGGTGGTGGAAAGCGTTTCCAAAGCATTAGTGTTAGAGTTCTGCTTACGAGGTATCTCTTCAACAGTATTGTACTCAAATTCGGACAGTTCTCCCTTCACTTTAGCTAGGTAGGCCGCCATCTTGGTACCTCGAGCTTGATATTCTCCCAGCACCTGATTAATCACGAGTTGAGAATCACTATAGCATTGGACGGCTTTTGCCTTGAGCTCCCTTGCCACTCTCAGCCCAGCTAGTGAAGCCTCATATTCAACTTCATTATTGGATGCATCGAATCTGAATCTCAGAGCTGTATGGAATTGATGCCCTTCTGGGGAGATTAAGATGATCCCTGCTCCCAATCCATTCTCGTTCGATGATCCATCCACAAAGATTTTCTATAATTCCTACACCAGTTCCTTCAAGAGCTCTTCTTGAAATCCGGTGCATTCAGCCACAAAATCACCAAGGTTCTAACTTTTTATTGAGGTCCATGGCACGTACAGTATCTCGAACTGGCTAAGTTCGATAGCCCATTTTAACAGATGTCCCGACGTTTCAGGTTTTTGCAACACCTACCTTAAAGGTTGGTTGATCATGATGTTGATTGAATGAGACTGAAAATATGGCCGGAGCTTCCTGGAAGCCAATATTTCAGACAGAATGCCAGCTTCTCTATCAGTGGGTATCGTGACTCAGCTTCGAGAAGTCTCTTGCTTATATAATATACTAGTTTTTGAGCACAGTCTTCTTCTCGGACTAACATGGCACTGACTGCATTTTCTATCATAGCCAAATAAAGGAACGAAGGTTCCCTAGACATAGGCTTAGATAACACTGGGGGCTCGCCCAGGTGCATTTTTAGGTCGAGTAATGCCTGTTCGCACTCCTCAGTCCATTCAAATTTCTTGTCTCCCCTGAGCAAGTTGTAAAATGGTAGGCACTTGTCAATAGATTTTGAAATAAAATGATTCAAAGCTGCCACCTTTCCAGTCAGGATTTGAACTTCTTTACGCGACCTGGTGAGGGCATTTCTACCAACGACCTGATTTTCTCAGGATTTGCCTCTATTCCCCTCGCGTTGACTATGAAACTAAGAAATTTTCCTGCCTCCACTCCGAACGTACACTTCTGAGGATTCAACTTCATGTCATACCTCCTTAAGATTTCAAAACATTCTTTCAAATCAGATACATGGTTATAGGGAGTCTTGGATTTGACAAGCATATCATCGACATACACTTCCATATTTCTCCCGATCTGATTAGTGAACATTTTGTTGACTAAGTGTTGATATGTAGCTCCGACATTCTTCAGCCCGAAGGGCATGACTTTATAAAAATATACGTTATTTGGGGTCATGAAGCTAGTATGTTCCTAATCTGCAGAATTCATCGCGATCTGTTTATATCTAGAATATGCATCCATGAAGGACATGAGCTTGTGACCTGCCGTGGCATCTACCAATTGATCAATCCTTGGTAGTGGAAAGCAATCCTTGGGAAAAGATTTGTTTAGGTCAGAGAAGTCGATGCAGGTCCTCTATTTCCCATTTGGCTTTGGGACCAGCACGGGATTGGCAACCCAGATTGGGTATTTTGCTTCACGAATAAACCTGCACTTTAATAGTCAAGCTACTTCTTCCTCAAGAGCTTTAGCTCGGACTGTTCCCAAGCATCTCCGTTTTGGGGATTTTTCAGGCACGTTCTTGTCCAAATTTAGAGTGTGCATGATTACACTCGGGCTTATTCCCACCATGTCTTCATGTGACCAGGCGAAAACGTCCAGATTCTCTTGTAAGAAATTGATCAACTCATTCTTCCTTTTATTATTTAGATTCTTCCCAATCTTTACAACTCTTGAAGCTTCATTGGGGTCAATGTTTACCTCCTTAAGCTCCTCTATAGCCTGGAGTTCTAACCTGTCTTCGCCTATCCGTGGGTCAATGTCATCGCACTGGGCGTCGTTACTGTCCTCTTTTTGCTGAGGTTCTTCCGTCCCACAAGTAACTTATACTTCCCGGGACTCCCCGCCTCCGTCATTTATGACCATAGCTTGCTGCCCAGGTTGTGATTTTCCCTTCATAGAAATGCTATAGCATTCTCTGGCAGTGAGCTGATCACCTCTGACGGTACATATTCCTGCAGCTGAGGGGAATTTTATTGCTAGGTGGCAGATAGAGGTTGTGGCTTCAAATACCATCAACGCAGGTCAGCCCAAAATCGCATTGTATGTAGTTGGATAGTCGAACTCAAGTAGCTTGGAGATAGTTCGTGAACCTTCTCCCAATGTTACCACTAATTCTATCGTCCCGATGGCTGCTGACCCTTCACCAGAAAATTCGTACAGAGTCATTGAGGTTTCCTTCAATTCTGCTACAGAAAACCCCATTTTTTCCAAGGTGGACCTAAAAAGTAGATTCACAGAACTCTCGTTATCTACTAATGTCCTCCGGACCCTCCGGTTGGCGAGCTGAACAGTTATGACCAAGGGATCGTTATGTGGGAATTGGACTTGGTTAGCATCCTCTTCTGTAAAAATGATTGGTTGTTTTTCCAATCGTTGTTGTTTCAATAACCGCTATTCAAGACGAACTCCACTCCGTTATGGGATTTCAGTTTGTTAATGTACCTCTTATGGGCTCCTCTGCTTGTGCCTGCCAGATGAGGTCCTCCCGAAATGGTGGCTATATCTCCCCCTATTATCGGAGGAAGATCGTCCTGATTTGCTTGAGCTCCGGTTTGACTTACTAGAGCTTCGGGGGCTGACAGAGGGTTTGGTCCAGCAAGCTGATTAGGGACCACCCGATTTCGGGCGTATTGGGCCAAAGGTCCCGCTCTAATGAAAGTTTCAATCTTATCCTTCAGCTGTCGACAGTCATCAGTGTTATGACCAATATCATTATGAAATCGTTAGAATTTCGAAGGATCTCTCTTCGCTCTTTGGTTTTTCAATGGTTCTGGCTTCTTCCATGGAAGGCGAGTAGAATTCGCTAGGAAGATGCGCTCCCTAGTATCCGTGAGGTCAGTATAAGTGGCATAAACAGGCTTGAATTTCTCCCTAGACTTATTTTTCTTTGTCCCACTCTGGTCGCCCTCACCATTTCCCTTCCTTTTGTTACTCCCCTTACCGCTCCAACAAGCTGGACAGGGATCTGGCTGGTTCCTGGGACGGAAGCTCGCGCCTCTTCCAGGTTAATCCATCTTTGAGATCGTGCCAAGAACTCGTCCACACTATTAACTCATTTTCTCTGTAATTCTTGCCACAGGTCACCCCTAACAAGGATTCTCATCCTCATTGCCATGAGCTTGGAGCTGTCATCAACATCCCTAGCTCGTGCAGCAACATTGGCAAATCTACTTAGATATGCCTTCAACATTTCGCCAGGTTTCTGTTTTACATTGGCTAATGAATCAGCCTTAACCCGAGCTATCTGGGAAGCCCGGAATGCCTTTTTGAAGTCAGAAGAAAACTTTTTCCATGAACTTATATAATGCCTCTTGTATTGCTTAAACCACTGCCTGGCTGGCCCAATCATAGTTGAAGGGAATAAAATGCACCTTAGATCGAGTCCGACATTGTGGTCCATCATCATGGTATTAAACATCCCGAGGTGGTCTGATGGATCTCCATCTCCATCAAACTTTGACAAGTGTGGCATTCTGAAGCCTATCGGATATGTGTCCGCCGCAATATTTGGAGTGAAAGGCTCGAGCTCATCCTTTGAGTTGCAATTGTCTTTATCTTTTCTAGATAAAAGCTTTTTCATTTGCTCTTCCATCAAAGCTAGCCTCTCGAGGGTTTTGTCTCTAGTCCCTAGGTTATCTGGGGGTTGTTCAACAGCTCCCATCCTATCGTACACATTTGATGGGTTATTGTCCCTCCAAGCTCGAGCTTGGTTTGGTGGGGCATTGCCATTATCACGTACTATGGAAGGACATCCCTCTTGCTGAGTATAACTAACATCTTCATTCTGAGCTGGGTTCCTTCTTCTCTACGAATTCAAATGATCACGAAAATCAGGTTGTGAATCGTACCGAGGGCTTTGTGCCGAACTCAGCTGATTTCTTAGATCGCCCTCAGACCTACCTCTTCGTCGACTTTCAGTTCGGTAACTCCCGTTTGTGAAGCTTATAGCTCGCGGTTGGGGCCGAGGATCTGGGTTTTCAACACGTGTCCGTGGGACATAGGTATTGGAAAATGGAGGAGGATTTCTCCTACTGTCTCCATAAGCTGGAATGTCTCGTGTAGGATGAGGTTGCGTCGGATGTCTTATAGGTAATGGGGGATGCCTTATTGGCGAGGAAATCCTGGTCCCGTCAGGGCGAACTAGATTAGTCTGCCTTTGTTCTGCCCCATTATTTCTAGCTTTCTACACCTAACGATCTGATCGTGACGTAGGAGGGTTTGCTAGAACATTCAGTCTTCGTTAGCCTGTCCTAGCCCCTCCTCATGGGTTTCCATGGGCATTCCTAGGTGCTTGTGAAGGAGGCACCAAACTTGGGGTTGCGGTTCTAACCGATCGACTGATATGCTGATGACCCCTATGAGGGCCACTGGGATGAGCATTATGGCGGTCTCGCCCTATAGGCACAAAACTTGGGGTGGCAGTTTTGACTAAACGACTTGGTTTGGATCGATTATTCCTGTGGGACTTGTGAGACCCACTTTGCCTCTTTCCGACATTAACGTCGGTTGCGAGAAGGAGTAATCGAGCCAAAACCTCCTCAATTTGCATGTTTGCCTTAGCGAGATGGCTTCTTAACTGCATATTTTCCATCTCAATGACGGTTAAGTATTATGGTTTTGATTTGGTGGCAATGACGCCAAACTTCCAGTGTCGCCATGACCCGCCGATTATTTCCCGGACGTTGCTGGACTTCAGGGCCATGCTCGTTGGAAACATCGGTATGATGGGCCTCCTGCCCACTAGGCTGTTCTTTATCATTGTTGTGCATTGAGCAAGTGAGCACCATGATGAGATTCGACTAAGATTTTGATGAAGCACTAATTTCACTCTCAATGAAAGCACCAAACTGTTGACGCGGTTTTTTGTCAACAATGTATTTAGAAATAATAAGGTAGATTAGTGCTTAGTAATAAACCGTAATGAAAAATGAAATGAATTCACAAGAACACAAATATTTTACGTGGTTTAGTGGTTAAAATCCACCTAGTCCATGAGTCTATATTATTGTTGTTTTTCTCTCTATTTTGGCAGAGTTTCAGTATTACAGAATAATGGTTCCCTTCCCTGTCCTACATTCCCAATATTTATAAGGGAATTCCATAGACAGGTTTGAGTAACCGCGTGAGTCAATCATGCATATACATATTTATTACATTTAATACATATATTTCCCATTTATAATGGGATATGATTTGATCATACAGTAAATATTCTCCTAATATCTGGGACATTAAATATGACAGCCTGGTCATAAATAAACGCATAAAAGGACCCGAGTCTCTGGGAATTTGCAAGTGTGTAATATATTCGAATTACCACGAGCTAAATATCTCCTCCAAGCTCGTACTTCGACTGCCATTTGAATATTATGAGCTCGCGCTTCACAACCTTTGTGTCTGTAGCTTGAGTTAAACCCAGGACACCTAATACCACACGTGTCCACATGAAACTGCAATTGTCTACGTGGTAATAACCATATATCATTCCCTTGGTTATTTCTCCGTATATTTATTTGCCAACTGTACCTGAATTGAGGGAATGAATTCAGGCTAAAATTAGGGTAGAACAGTATATATTCTGAAGGTTGACATAAGGGTGTCGAGGGCCAATAGGAAGCGTGCTGAATGCAGCCCGGCCTAAGCGTGTCGAGGTTGGCTATAAGATAAGAGGACTCGGCAAAAGGTTGCCGAGCCTGAACATTATACAAATAAACAGAAGTGTTGACTGCACTTAACTAACTGTATTGATTGTTGAAATTAGATTGTATGTTTGATCGAGCAGAACATCACTGCTAAGCTTATTGATTATATCCTATTGTTGACTGAATTTATTGATCTAAGTCTATTGTTTATATACTGCTACTCAGTTATGCATGCTGATTTAAGTTTTCTTGCTGAGCCTTGGCTCATGGGTGCTATGCGGTGCAAGTAAGGGAAAGGGATAGCCGGACCAACCATGAGTTGGAGAGCTTTAGAGGCGATATGTACATATGCAGTGTAACGCCCCCAACTCCTGGGACCGTTACGGTGTGCCTTGTAAATAGTGCTAAACTCGCTAACCGAGTCATTTGGCCAAAACGTGATCTAAGTATGATGAGCGGTTTAGGGTTTAAACACTCTGGTTATGATGTAACGTTTCATTAGAACGTTTAATATATACATTGGGATCCCAAAAATACAACTCAGAGTTTATTACAGAAAATATTTACTACAAGCCGTTCTAAGCGGCAAAACAGGGTTCAACCCTAGTTCCACTTTAAACCTCGGCCGTGGCGGTCGAGCAGCTGCATATGTACACGTCATCACCTAAGCTCTCCAACTCAAGGATGGTCTAGCTTCCTCTTGCCTTTACCTGCACCACATAGCACCCGTGAGCCGAAGCCCAGCAAGAAAACATAACACTTTTCATAAACATTATCAAATGATTATCATTATAATCACACTGAACATAAAGCTTTCAAACCGATGGGTGATCATCACATGATTCCAGCGGGAGAGTGGCTGTTAAGTAAGCCACCAGCCTCCAAGCTCTGCTTTCTAGCGGGAGAGTGGCTGTTAGGTAAGCCACTAGCCTCCAAGCTCTATTTTGTAGCGGGAGAGTGGCTGTTAGGTAAGCCACTCGCCTCCAAGCTCTGTTTTCTAGCGGGAGAGTGGCTATTAGGTAAGCCACTGGCCTCCAAGCTCTGTTTGTTCATCGACCCTCAGGGTCGGTCAGGCATTAATGCTCCTTGAGTCATTCAATGCTAGTAGTCGATTAGATCTAATCTCTGTTGGCTTGCGTGATACACGCTAAGGCCGTTCTGACCAATAAGTCAGCGCTTCCTGACCTGTGTCCAGTAACACTGCCGAGCCTGACAAATAAGTCACAGCCTCACAGCTGATACTAACACTTTTGTCGATTCTGACTAATTAGTCAGTACCATACACAAGTAAGCAATGCTATCAACATATATCATATGCCAGTTATCCAAGAATAGGGCATTCAGCATGCTTACTAAACAGTTTCCAGCATAATCATAATCATGCACAAATTCAGAGACTCAAGCTCTGGCCAATCTCATATTCATCATCCATAGCATGCCCTAATCACATGTTTCTCGTGCATCACATGCATCTCACTTAATCATCAAGCATGCCTCAACATCAGTTATATGCAAATGGGCAAGATTGCCAAGCATTCATTATGCTATCAACATTTCCATTTAAACATCCAACATGCATCAATAATAACCATGCATGTCATACTCAATAATCAACCAACATGCTTCAATGATAGCCATGCGTGTCACATATACACAGGGTGCAGTTTTCTTACCTCAGATTCGAGCTAGTACCAATATAAGAACGATCCTTGAGAACGATCAACCTTTAAGTCCTTAGCGGTCACCTTCGATTGGGTTGTTTCTCGTCAAATCCTTTGGTTAAGAAGCTTCTAATATTTCCTAGGATCGCTATGCCTTGACCCTCGCTTGATTTCGACTCCTAGAACTCAAGATTCCCTCAGAAAAGCTCAAACGGTAAAACAGACTGTTTTGAGAGAGAACGAGAAGTTTCTAACGTACGTTCTTATCTGACAAGCTACTTCAAGCTTAAGTAACCTCAAATAAAACCTAGTGCTCGGGGTCCCGAAAACACCCCTGGGGACATTATAGTCAAAACTTCCAGAATTTCACCCTGATCTCAAATATTCCCAATCTATCACCAAATAAACATTCCTATTACCCCAAAGTTGACCCCGTTATGGTAAAACCGCTAACTCACAATCTATGATCATCTCATGCCAAATAGCTCGAATATATCCCCATAATAATAAAATCTCATTCACAGATTTCAATATGCACCCAATAGGCCAAATTACCAAAATGCCCTTATCATTATAAGTACACCCATATGCATGCATTTATCATCATATAATAACATAATTCACATTTACATGCATATATTCATTTTATAACATATTAAATCAATTATGGCCCTCCCGGCCTCCTAATCAAGGTCCTAAACCTTATTAGGAAATTTGGGGCATTACATGTAGCCTACTCGACCACCACGACTGAGACAACCTGGGAGGAACTAGGGTTGAACCCTGTTTTTTCGCTTTGGACGACTAATTTGTATTCCATTTGTCGTTTATCAGTTTGTAACCAAATTTTGGATCTCGTGTATAAACTTAATATTTTAATGAAAAATAATTACTTCATTGACCAAAATTTTTAATACCTAACCTTGATTTAGTCTTAATTACATATTTATGTGAAAATGACTCGCTTAGCGAGTTAAGCACTATTTTAAACACACAGTGTAACGGTCTTTGCTAACCAGGGCATTACAACTTGATATCAGAGTGGTCTAGTTTTAAGTGTTCCTGAAGAGTGGCTGGGCATGTACGCTCACCGCTAAAGATAAGCTCGACTCACAGTTGGGTATCTAATAACATGACTGTGTGTTTAATTATTTAAATTGAACCTTTGTGCCTTATCTGCATGCTAGAATGGAGAGAATGATGTATATAAATGTATTTTGTGGGAATAAGACTTGATAAATGATGCATGAACAATATAGATTTGTGTTTTGATATCCATATTGTGTGGTGGCTACCATTTTATTTGGCCTGCTCATAGAATAGTTCTAGATAGGAGTATCAGGATTGATAGGTTAAGTCGTTGACTGCGGAAATATTTGGAAATAATGTATTCAAGGTAGTCAACTGGACCTGAAATTGCTAGAATGGGGGTTGTTAATGATAGTCAGGGTCAAAACCCTCCATCTACCCCAGGAATTGGCAGCAAATGTTTGTTGGCATGCAAGCAATACTGTAAAATCAGGAGGAGGAGATTAGGTGGTTGAGACAGCGGGTTCCGTCAGGGAACGCTGCTCCATACATTTTGATAGTAAGGGCACTAGTTACGGTTTAACCTGAGGGTGGAAACAGAGGAGAATTATTGTATGAAAGATTCCAGAAGCAATATCCTTCAATTTTCAAAGGAGGATTGGATTTGTTTAGAGCTAAACAGTGGATGGGCATAATTAGCTCCATCCTTGACTATATGGGAGTGGTAAGCAATGATAGAGTGCCTCGTGCCACGTATATGCTGTGGGAGGATGCCCGGACCTGGAGGGAAGTGGTATCCCAGACCCAGAATGTGTCATGATGGGTTAGTAGGAATTCAAATGGTTGTTCAATAGAAGATACTACTGTGAAGCAGTTCAAACTGCGAAGACTAATGAGTTTATGAACTTGGTTCAGGATAGTAAGACAGTGACAGAGTATGTCAATGAATTTGATGGGTTGGCCAAATACGCTTTTGATTTGGTACCAACAGATTTGGCCCGGAATGAAGATTCATTCGAGGATTGAACTCTGGGATGGCCCAAACCGTTAGGATCGCTCCAGTACATGAGATTGTTACCTACGCTCGGGCAGTAGGGAGGACCCTTGTTATAAAGGATGCATGAGATGAGACATGGAGTGAGACTGCCGTAGGGCAGGAAGCTCAGGTAATGGTATTCCCATTTGTGGGATCTGTTAGGGGCGGAGGCCCCAGTAATTAGAAAAGCAAGACCCCTGGCAGTTCTACTACCCCGGGTCTTGATAGGAGGGGTTATACTTTACAGGGTGGCCGCTAGGGCGGTAATGAGGCCTGGAGAAGTTATCCAGTATGGGTCAGGTGTAGGAGACGTCATCTGGTAGAATTCCGAGTGAAGGCATGCTTTCTATATGGAATGGTTGGGTACCTTAAGAAGGATTTCCTGGTATTAAAGGAGGGAGAACCAAGGAGTGTGGATGGCTTGACTTGAGTTCGAGTGTCTTCCTTGTTACAGTCAAAGCACGAGGCTAGTCCCTCGGAGGCAACCGGTTGACTTTCT
Source organism: Humulus lupulus (assembly GCF_963169125.1). Lineage (NCBI taxonomy): Eukaryota > Viridiplantae > Streptophyta > Magnoliopsida > Rosales > Cannabaceae > Humulus > Humulus lupulus. The sequence continues at coordinate 275,287,359 of NC_084793.1, forward strand.
AGTTCTCGTTCCTTTTTATATGTTGAGCTGATTGAGTTTGGTGCTATGCATCTCTTAGAAGAAACATAGATATGTGGCACATGCTATATGGTTGTCACACCATGGGGCTTGAGATTTTAGTGTCTGCCTGGGGAAATTGGTAATTTCCAGAAGATGGGTTAGAGTCTTTATGGGACAAAGTTAGCAGCAATAATTGATTGAGCTGGTTCTATAAGGATTTTGATGTGATCCCGAGTGTGGATTTGTCTGCCAAATATGAGACAACCATGGATTGTAAGAAATGATGGTGACTTCTGAGTTTAAAAAGGAAAGGATCCAGTTGCAGTTATGGAATGCCTAGCTATTGAGGAGGGTACCACTAGGGTTGTATCAATTAGACCAGATGAAAATTGGATTGGCCAGCAAGGTTTCAGATGGGTTCACAAGGGTTCGTTGGGATTGTTGTCGCGTTTAGGAAATTGAGTATGCTACGGGATTAAGGTAGGGATAGAATCGGTATCAGGGACATCATGAAGAATGACATTAGCTCAGAAGAAAGAATTAAATGTTTAGTTAAAGAAGTATTTGACGTGAGGGTTGATCAGACGGAGCATCACATCAATGCTCCAGTGGCCCACGTAAATTCAACAAGTAAAGAGTATAGGGATAATTTGGACAAGTTGTATCTAGATCAATCGAGAATGTTTCTGACTACTTCCGGCTAGAAACAAAGCACGAGCAACATTTCCACTGATACTACTGAGGCTGAGGAAGCAAAGTTTACAGGTAAGGTTCTGAAAGGAATGGGTTCTGATTTCACCAAATGATATTCAAGGTCACATTATGAGAAGTGATAGGATTTTGTATGATTTAATTAAGATAGAAACAACAAGGAATTAGATAAAGGGACGCCTTCTGGGTGAGAAGCACGGTGAGACCGGTAAGACACATTGGCTAATACTAGAAGCATCTTTGAGGACAGCCATGCCTTGATTGAAGCAACGTAAGAACCTAAAGCTTGTTTGAATGGATAATTGTGTACCGAGTTTTCAGAAGTTGAAATAAAGGTTGGTTAGTACACCACGATATTAGAATATGCATGTGATGGACTGATACAGGAGAACGACATGATGGACATTGTCCTTGCTTAAAACATGAAATTACAGTGTGGTGCATCAAGGACTAGGGTGCACCTGTGTGTAGACTAAAATGGTGATTGTTCATGCTTCACAGTGGATGAAGGGATAAGAACATAGATACTCTACACGGGGCGTTAGTCGACAGTAATGCTAGATAGCCACGGTTAGGGTGAGGTGACAACATTTATGGGAAAGAAGTGCGTACACTAGCATGAAAGTTAAAACATTTTATCACCCATAGGGGGTTGACCATGAGACAAAGGCACTGGTGGGAACATGTGAAGGATCCATATTGGAATCCTTATTACGTAGAGAAAACTAATGTGGAGGATGTCACCTTGAGTGGGAAAAGTCTGTGCCAGTTGTATGATTCGCCATGGACTATAGTAAAGTCAGATGAAGTAACGACCGAGATTGGAGTAGAATCTGTGATTGATAGTTGGCAGATATACCTCTATGAACAATGGAATACAGAAAGAAGATCTTGTAGGAATGGTTAAAAATCCTACTATTTTAGCATGGATAGGTTAAGATATAAGGATCGAATGCGTGATCCGATGGATGCTGGCGTTAAGGTAGAGATTCTGGAAGAGTCTCATACTACCTTGTATCAAGGAAGTTTGAATGGGTGTTTAGACCTAAAATTTGTGTACTGGGAGGTGCACTGCCTAATCTTTGAGTAAGTAAGAGATGATAATCAGAAGCCGGAAAGGCTATTATGACTCTAGAGTTTCCTGGAGTTATCATGGGTGGATATAGTTATGGACCATAAGGGTGGATCACCTCAAATTACATGTGAGATGAGCGGATGCAATAAGTGGAGACTTGACATATTAGGTTAGCACGCTCTGGTGTATGCGAGTGAGTTATCGTAGAAATGCGTATGTGCGAAGGGAGATTGTACGTCTTTGTGGGACACTAAAGTCAACAGTGTCGGATTGAGACCCTTTATTTCCCAAGTTCTGAAAAGGGTCATAGAGGGCAATGAGTATGAGATTGGGATTTAGAATTATTGGTTACCTTTAGGCAGACTGACAATCTAAAGGAATGACTCAGACTTTAAGAATTTTGGCTCGAATGAGTAATTTTTTGAGACATTGAGGCAAATATGGTCCCTTGATTGGATTTTCATGTTGATGAATACCGGTCGACATCCAGAGTGATTATGGACAAGATATTGTGAGATAGGAAATGATAATTTCTTATTTTGGGGAAATGAGGTGAGGGATATGAAGTATCCTGGTTCAGAATTGGTTCGGAGGACCAATGAAGTTATTACAGATTATTAGGGTAGGAGTGTATGCTTATTTGAAAGGACATAAGAGTTCGCAAATTTAAACATGGGAATGTGGTGTTCCAGGATTGGAGACTTTGTACTTCTCCAAGTATGGTGGACTAAAAAGGGATAAGATAGTTTGGGAAAGAAATAGGAGTTTTGACTCTAAAATTGATAGACTTGTAAGATCTTAATAAGGATTAGGCTAGGGGCCTACAAATTACCCTCACCCCAGCATGGGTAGAGGCTCATAAGGTGTTACTGGTTCGAATGTCTAGGAAAGGGGTGTTGAGTACTATCCCTGATTGGGTGAAGAGACCCTGAAATTTCAGTGGGATTTATTGTGCAAGAAAAACAAGTGGAATTCTGGATAGATGAGATAAAGTCCTACGGAATAAGACTATAACTCTAGTGAGGGTGTTACAAAGAGATAACAAGGTAAAGGGCTAGACTTTGAGGTTATAGTCAGATTTACGAGATTAGTATCTCGAGAAGTTTGAATAAATTTTGAGGAAGAAATTTCGATAAGGAGGGGATAGTTGTAACGTCCCAAACTTGCTATTAAGGTTGAGTGCCTTGATTACGGTGCCTGGAAGGCATAATAGGATTTATATGTGGAATTAATGGAAAATATGTATGGTTATGCGATATAAGTGGTTTATATGGTAATGTGAATATTTATGCATGTTTATGTGTATTAAATATGCATGCAGTCTCGTTTTTGTAAATCGAGGCATATTCGTATTAAATATGCATGCAGTCTCGTTTTTGTAAATATGCATGAAGGTATATTTGAAATATATGTGCTTTATGAGTGAGACTACAATATTGTGGAGATATATTTGAGATGTGGGGTCTGAGGCGATCCTAGTGAGCAGATTAGCGAAATAGTCACAACAGGGTTAAATACCAAGTTCGGGGTGAGCCTAGGGGTATTTTGGGAAACCTAGTGAGTACTCGGGATCTATCGAGTAATGCGTAGTTATTTGGTGATTACTTGGGTATGTCGAGATTACTTTGGAATTTATAGTGTTATTTGAGGATTAGCGGGAAATGGGACACAAAGACTGTTTTTCCCTTGAGGGGCTTTGATGGGAGAGTTGTAAGGCAGGGGTATAGTGGTCATTTGGCTAAGGGATAGACTTAATACCTTAGAAGCCTTTAGAAACCAGAACATGACAGAACACTTATCTCAGCAAACACACACACTCTCTCTCTCTCTCTCTCTCCCTCTCACAGTTTTTTTTCCATCTTTCTCTCCCTTGGGTGCACTTGGAAACTTTGGTGAAATCCTTGGGAAATTGGTCTTGAACTGAGGAAGCTTGGTGCTTAAGGTGTTTAGATTTAGCTCGGGGTCGGAATTGCAGTTGAGGTAAGGATTGTGTTCTGATTTTTTTATAGTACTTCTATTGTAGTTAGAGGTTTTCTTGAGTTATAAACTTAGGGTCTAATTTTGAGATTTGAGGTAGTTTATAGGTTGTAAATGTTGTATGTGTTGCAGTGAACCTGTTGGGTGTTTGATTTTGGGAAAAAGGGAGATTTTTAGTAGGAAATTCTAAGGATTTTTTTATTGAAAATATTGGGAATTTCTGGGCTTTTGGGCTCGAGCCGCGACCCTATTCTTCAGGCGCCTCGACTCGTAAGAACTAGGAGGCTTGGGAGCCTCTGAAACCATCCAGGCGCTGTGACCCAAATGGGGTGCGCCGCGGTCCGTGTCCCCGTGAAGAGAGCCCAAGGCTCTCGACTTGTAGTGCATCATGACCCTAAGGAGATGGGCAGCGACTCAAATAGAAATTAAGGGCTAGAACAAGGTTTTAAGCTTGGGAACCTAAATTTAAGGGCTCAGGAAGGATCCTACTATCCAGTTTAGTAGAATTCAAAGTCCCGGAGGCTAGTATATTATTCTGAAGCTTCTACTTGATTTAGGTTTTGATAGTTGTTTGTTATTACATTGTGACTATGTTATACCGCTAGGGCTCAGGGATATGGATCGTGCTCGGGTCTGCCATACGCCAGCTGCTCGGGACTTGAGGTAAGAAAATTGCACCCGGGTTGTGAATGGGGCTTAGACTCCTGTTAATGAATATGTTGTGATTGTGAATATATTTGTATCTGAGAATATCTGGATATGCATTCTTGTATATGCTGCCTCTGATTGCTCGTTGTGCAATGTATATTTGTGATTGTATCTATTCTGAAGGTCGGCCTAAGGGCGCCAGGGGCCGATAGCAAGCGTGCGGAACACAGCCCTGCCTAAGTGTGTCAGGGCTGGCTATAAGACAAGAGGACTCGTCACAAGGGCATCGAGCCTGAACATTATACAAATAAACATAAGTGTTGTTGCACTTAACTAACTGTATTGATTGTTGAAATTGGATTGTATGTTTGATCGAGCAGAATATCGTTGCTAAGCTTATTGATTATATCCTGTTGTTGACTGAATTTATTGATCTAAGTCTACTATTTATATATTGTTGCTCAGTTGTGCATGTTGATTTAAGTTTTCTTGCTGAGCCTTTGCTCACGGGTGCTATATGGTGCAGGTAAGGAAAATTGATAGCCAGACCAGCAATGAGTTGGAGAGCTTCAAGGGCATTGTGTACATATGCAACCTACTCGACCGCCACGACCGGGAGAACCTGGGAGGAACTAGGATTGAACCCTGTTTTGCCACTTAGGATGACTAATTTGTATTCCATTTGTCTTTTATAGTCTGTAACCAATTCTTGGGATCCCGTGTATAAACTTAATATTTTAATGAAAAAAAATTACTTCATTGACCAAAATTTTTAATACCTAACCTTGGTTTAGTATTAAATTACACATTTATGTCCAAATGACTCGCTTAGCGAGTTAAGCACTATTTTAAACACACAATGTAACGATCTTGGCTAACTAGGGCATTACAGTCTTGGTATCGAGCTCGACCTTCAAGTTGTTGACGTCAGACTCGGAAGAAGCGAGCTTGGTCTGGGAAGCTCTGAGGGCATCCTCGGCTTTGACTTGGGCCTCTTGGACCTCTTGAAGCAATGTTTTAGCGTGGGCTTGGGCCTCCGTGGCTTCCATTAGTAAACTCTCGGCTTTAACTTGGGCTCCCTTGGCCCTCTTCAAGTCATCCTCGGCACAATCTCAAGCCTGGTGGGCATCGTGGACCAAGGCCTCGGTAGTAGCTATTTTCGAGGAGAGAAGGGAGTTCTTGCGTATGACACCAAGAAGGGTCTGAAACACAAAATTGTAATAGTTAGTAAAAATAATAACAAGTAACTAAGAAAGTACAATTCAAAGTAATGCAGACTTACAGAAACCCCGAGCTCCATAATCTGATCAAAGAGGAGTGTGGTGTTATCTCCCTCAGAAATCGCCACACATCATAATCAAGGTTGCTGCACGATTGGCCTGCCCAGGATAGAAGGTCCGAGCATAGGTCGGCTTCTAGGGTCCCAGCCACGTTTGCCAGCGGATACTCGAGCATATGTGGTGCGGCCACGAACTGTCAAACCACGGTCGGAGTTGGGGCGCCCACAAGCTTCGGGGATGAAGGGTCTACAACCTTTTTACCTTTGTCCCCTGTAAGGACTAGGCGAGGAGGAGGAGGAGGAGGAGTCTTCTTTCCATGAGGAGATTGTAACGACCCGAATTTGCTAATCGGGCTTAGGGCCTTGATTAGTGTGCCTGGAGGGGCAATAAATGATTTATTATGCTTTATGTGTTAATGGGTGAATTAATGTGAATATATGATAGTGATGCATGTTTAGTGAGTTAAATGCGCATGTGGGCCCCGTCTGGATATTGGGGGCATGAGTGTGATATATGTTGTATATATGTGAAATGACGATCCGAGACAATTCTGGGGAGCGGTTAGCCAGAGAGTCACAACGGGGTTGAGATTCTGACTCGGGGCGAGTCGAGGGGTAATTTGGGTACTAGGAGTGTTATGGGGTTATTGGGGCATGGAAATAAATATTTGGGGATATATTTGAGGATAGAATGTCTAGGCGGGAATATTGGGGAATTTTACCATTTTGCCCTTGGGGACGTTTTGGTACCCCGAGCCTTGAGGTAACCCTTTAGACTTAAGTCAAATAAAACAAAAAAGAGGAATTAATTAGAACCTTGTGGGAACCGACCAACACTTCCTCTCTTAGCTGAGATAGCTCTCATCTTCCTCACTCTTTCACTCTCTAAGATAAACACAAGGAAAAACTAAGGGACTCAACTTGAAGGTCTAAGGGAATTCAGCTGTGAGATTATAGGAGTTTGAAGCTTAAGGCTAGAGGATCAACTACAGGGATTGAATTCAGCAAGGTAAGCTTTAATTATTGGGATTATGTTGAGAATTGCTACTGGTTTGCTAGAGTATGCATGCTAGTTAAGTTTGACTTGTTCTTGGGGTTTTAGTTGGATTTTTGTAGTAGACTTTGATGGATTCTGATGTTGTTACTGAGTTGTTGCTGGGCTGAAGTATGTGTTCAATATCTGGGTTAGATAGGTGAGTTTTGGTGAGGGTTGGCTTGATGAAAAGGGAGGAAATTGATGAAGAATTATGGGTTCAGCGGGGAGCGCCGCGGCCCGTGTGTGCGCGCAGCCATGGGAGGCTGAGAAGGTTCATGCGCGCCGCGGCGCCTAGTGGGCGCACCGCGGCCCGCGTGGGGGTCAGTGTGTTGCTAGCCTCTGTTTTGAGGCTAGCCGCGGCTCTTGAGGGTGGGGCCGCGGCCCTTAGTGCCAGTGTGTATTTTTAAGGGTGTTTAGGCTTGGGAATTCAATGGTTAAGGCTCGGGATGGATTTTATCACCCGGATTGATAGAATTCAAGGTTCCGGAGGTTAGGGTTGTGGCTTGAAGTTATTCATTGGATTAGAATTTGATGACTGAATATTGGTGATGTGTTGTGACTAGGGATTTTGACGAGGCTCTAGTTTGAGGACTGTGCTCGGGACATCGGTGCTCAGAAAGCTCGGAACTCAGGTAAGAGAACCCTTGTTCCCATAGAGCTTGTGTGCAGGGCTGGGCCCAATGTGTTTGAATGAACTAATATGCAGGGCTGAGCCCAGTGTGAATGAATGAATTAGTATGCAGGGCCAAGCCCAAAATGTTAGAACTGCGGGGCGTAGCCCTTTATCTGTTTATGCTAGAATTCTGTACTTGCTGTTATATCATGCATGATAATATGTGAGTGATTGGCAAGAGCTGGGAACGGTGTAGACCGAGGACGGCGAAGGGCCGAGAACGGCGTCAGGCAAGTTGGGTGCAAGGCCGAGAACGGCAAGGGGCCGGAAGCAGCGCTGAGCACGTGGAGTGCGAGTTGCCAGGGCGAGTTCCCAGAGGGATACCTGGGATATCCTCACGGCATGGTCTGCGTATCCAGGGCTTGGTAGATGCCTGGGACGGCTAGGCCGTACATGTTTAGCCATTGGTGGCATGTTTATATGTTTGATATTTGTGTTGCATATGTTATCTGCTTGTGGGTTCTCTTGCTGGGCTTCGGCTCACAGATGCTCTGTGGTGCAGGTAAAGGGTACAGAGGTGATCAACCAACCATGAGTACAGCAGGCGTGAGGCGGCGTGTACATGTTTGGCCAGCTTGGCCGCCACGGCCAGTGTATTATTTGGGAGATGCTTGTAGATAAACTCTGATTTTGTTGTCTAGTCGACTTGGTTTAATTAATGTGTTGTAAACATTTCTAAACTATATTTTGGGATCCCAAGTGTAAACCTTTTATGATTTTCTATGGAAATTAATATCTCTAAGGTTTTTCCTCCGTTTATAGCTTAATTACACTGTTTGATCCAAAACCTCGATTAGCGAGATGAAAGCACGTTTTTAAACTCACTTAGTAACGGCTCTAAGGAAGTAGGGCGTTACAGAGATGGCACAGAATTTGGAGGCTCGTTTATGATCGCCTTCGAGGTCACGGGAGTGATGTCCTTGGCCACCTTCATAGCGTCAGGAGTCTGAGGCTTGGGCTTGTTAGAGGCAGCCTTTGAGGTCGCCAAGAGAGGGTCCTCAGCAACCCTCGCGACCTTCAAAGGAGGGGCTACCTTCTTCAAGGTGTCGCGTCCCTGTTTTCTACCTCAAGCCTTAGGAGGCATCCCCAAGATGTTGTCCAGGTTGGAATCCATCTCGCCTGAAAAGAAAAAAGAAGATTAGTTATGCTAAGAAAAGAAAAATTATACCAGTTTTAATATTGAAGATGACTAAGTATTAGGATCCTAACTAAAGGAATCATTTGAACACGAGCTTGGGGACCAGAAAATTCTCCTATCTTCTGACGAGGCTAATGGAGTCCCCTCCTTAAAAGTAGGGGACATCCTCGAAAGGTCCTTATAGTCATTAGTGCCATATTGGAAGGCTATCCCATCCCAAACCTTGTTTAAATTGTACATTTTTTGGTATTTCCCCAACCATCTACCCCTGACCAGACCATAAAATTGTTTTGGGGATTGTTAAACAAAACTATGTTATTGGGTTCTTGTCTAAGTAAGGTGGGAGACCATTTGGACAGGTCGAGCATGACTTTACCTCCTACAATTGAGCTCATTGAGGCCTCGTCTTGTGCTTCGTTACCCCAGTAAGAAGGTTCGACGGGCTGAGGTACAGGGTTGCGCGAGCTCGAACCCCATGTTTACCCCTGGAAGGGAGCCTGGCTGTTGGCACAGGGACTTGCAGATTCTCGAGTCATCTGTAGACTCGTCTTCACCAAGGAGGCTATAAAGTTAGAGCTTGTCCTCGTGAAGAAGGTAGTTGAGGGATCGCCGACCATAAGGGAGCTTTAGGATTGCTTCCCTATGGTCCTTCAGGGCCTCGAAAGGTTGTGGGCGATGATAGTTGGCTACAAGAAAAGATTGGATGAGTATTTTGAGTTAGAAATAAAAGAAGAAACCAAAGAACTATGACATGGTACTTACAAATCTGCTGGACTGAGTAAAAATGGGTGGGAGTGAGACCATCCATCTAGAAGAAGATGGTCTTGAAGTTAGGAGGATGGTTGGGGATATCCTCGAACAACCACCTCTCCTTGGGGTAGCTGGACAGATAGTAAAGCCTTTCTCCACCATGAGCTCAGGAGAGGTTTCTCTTGAGGCAGAAGAGGTATAGAATATCTAGGGCCGAAGGTCCATCCCACGTCAACTCGAGGTATAAAGATCTAAGGGCAGCCAAGAACCTATACGAGTTAATCTGGAGCTGGAACGGGGTGATGCCGGCGTAGTCTGTGAAGATCCGGAAGTAATCCTTTAGGGGCAATAATGCCCCAGCTCTCATGTGCTGGGGTGAAGTAGCTCCAAGTCGCGAGCTTAACTTTCCTCTCGGGATCGTCTTTGCTAGGGGTGAATTAGCTCCTTTCATCAGAGTTGGCAGGTCGGTACACCAACTCGCCGGATAGCTTTATCCCATGGCAGGATAGTAACTCTGAAATATGCTGGATCGAGGTGACAGGACTTTGGTAATGTTCGGCCTCGAAGAATGAGTTTTCCAAGGCCGGGATGGAAATAGATTTGGGGGTTGTGGACGGTTGATTTGATGAACCCTCTATGAGGTTGAATAAAAGTGTGTCGGGGGAGTAGGCTATGGTGACTTTAAGTTTAGGATCTAGTGGAATTGGCTGAATTTCAGGGTCCGGATCGGGAATCACCACAACTCGAAGCTTCTTTCTCTTCCATTCTTCGACCTCGTCGATCTGACGTCAAAAATGGGCTCAGATATCCTCTCGTTCAAGATGTTTCTTATGCTCGTGGATTAGCCGTTGGTTTTGCGTGAATGGCGATTCAGGTCGAGGAGATGATGGGTTGTCAGGGATGGCAAGCTCGAGACCCCACTGATTCTTTGAAGACTGCGACATCTAACAAGGAAGAAAAAGGAGAGGGCCCATTATACAAAAGAAAATGGGAAAAGAATAAGATCTTGATAACTCGAGTTTGCAAGCTCGAGATAACGAGAATACCTTAATCGAGCCTAAAGGCTCGAAATGGCAAGATTAACTCAAATGCCAACACCGAACTATTACAAAGTTTGGGGCATCGTGGGTGTCCCCACGCGAGAGTAGGGCGCTTATTGTCAATTTAAAAGTATCTCAAATTTCTAGGAAAAAATGGGAAGTTACCCAAAAAAGGAGATATTATCGGGATACGTATGTTAAAACCCTAATTAAGAACCCTTTTTCTTAGGATGCACGAAACCTATAACCTGTTACCCCATAACCTAAAGAAAGGTTCCATTTTTATCTATTTTCACCAAACTTTTTTGCCTAAACATATTTATAATCACTACAAAACTACCCAAATAAAAAACCACCTCTTGCAAAGAAAATTTCAAGAATGTGGTAAGAACCAATTTTCTTATGTATAAGAAGCACACAAAAATAAAATAAAAAAATGTGTAAGAAATAAGTGATAAAGTGTAGTGAACTTACACAAAGTTGATCATGGGAATGTAGAGATCGTAGACTGGAAAATGGGAAGCAGAAACGATCCCACAGAGTCGAAGGTAGTGAGATTGTGTTGTTTCTTTGGCTTGGAGAACATGCAAAGAGTTGAGAGCTCTGGTTCGTGTTTTTTCTTCTAAAAATTAAAAAGCAAAGTAAGGAGGTAGAATATGGCACATGGATTCAAATAGACAAAAAGGTGGTGCTCAAAGGGGAATTTGAGCCCTTGATTGGTGATAACTCTACAATATAGAGTTATTTTACCATATTTTATATGCTAATTGTTGCTTAGTTCTTGAGTTTTTAATTGATTTATTAAGTTTTTAAGTAATTTTGAATTTATTAGTCTTATCATGATTTTATATATTTGTGTGTGTTTTTATAGATATTTTATTATAATATGTTGTAGTTTAAATTATTTGTAATTAATATAGTTTAGTTAGAAGTAAAAAAAAGTGCAATTTTGTTGATCTTAAATGATAAATTAAATTAAGTCTTAATTAAGTATTTTCAAATAATTAATATGATTTATTTATACTTGAAAATATTTGATTGTGATTTAATTTATTTTTATGTTGTAGGAATTATGTTGTATCTTTTTTGTGTTTGAAAAATAAAGAGAAAGAAAGGAAAATGGCATTTGTGAAGAGGAAATAACAAAAATTGGCACAAGGCCATCTTCCTTTGGCCCGGCCCAACCTCTTCAACCCTCCCAACCGATCTCACTTGCCCAGGCCCGTCTCCAGCAGCTGCCACAGCCACCTTCCATCCTTCAGCCCAGCCGAAGCTCCTTGTTCCAACCCTCTTCCACCATGGGCCAAGCCTCCCAGCCAGCTCCAACAATCGGCCCAACGCAACCTACTCAAGCCCAGTCCGAGTCCCCAGTTCAGCATAAATGGACCCTAGCTTGCCCAGCCCGCCTGGCCCCTTGGCCAGCTCCTCCAGCCGCCTGCCACACAGCCACCTTCACCTTTTTCCACCCTTATTGAGCCCAACACAATGTACCCTTGTCCCATTTTCCCAAAAATGCCAACTTTTTATCCAAATTTTCCACATATTTCACCACAAAAATCATCATTACACCCTATAATTTACCCCTATATGCCATATTTACTTTATTTAATTAATCTATTCAATTTAATTAATTTAAGTTGATTATTTTAATACTCTCATTTTGGCTATAAATATGCAATTTCAAGACCATTTTAGGGTGCTTAATTTTTGGCGACCATCTTCTTTTCTACCATTTTCTCTCTACCATTCTCTATTCCATTCTGGGGTTTTTCAAGAGCACTTTCAAGTATGTATTATGTGTATGTTGTAATTTCTATTCTAGTTATGTGTTTCTAATCTTTTTCATAAGATTATTAACATCATGATGAAGCAACTTGTAACTAGATAATATTTATGTTGTATGTTGATTTCCCTTGTAATGCAACAAAGTTTATGGATTTTCCTTCTTCATATATGTCTTTCATCTTTAATGTCTCATATTTTGGATTGTTAGATAATATGCACTTTGTTCTTCATTTTGCAAAACATAATATTCTTTGTGTAAGATGTGTCATTAAATTGTACACGTCCAATGCTTAGAACAAAAATATTATGTTTTGCCTTATAAATAATGTTATTTGATTTTTTGTTGTTTCACATTAAATACTTTGAAATTATACTTTTTGAAAAGTGAAGAAAAATCCTATCTTTTAAGAAATAATTTGTGCTTAAAATTATAATTCTATTTGGAAAATGATAGTTTGACTTATTTTAACTGTCACTAAAACTTGAGAATCAATATACTAATAAGTATTATTAAACTTACATTTTGTGGATTCTAGTATCTTAATTATCTTTCTTTTAACACTTATTTTCAAATCATTATTGGTTTATTTTTGTTCTCTTAAATAGTTTTATTTTTCAATCTTTTATTTTATGTTCATAACATTAAAACTCATCAATCTTTGAAGCTAGGTTAGAATTTATTAATTTTGGTTTAAAATAGTTTTCTTTTTTATTTTAGACAACTCATTTGGGTTTGATGTTGTGCTTACACGAACATTATATTTCATATACGATTTGTGCGCTTGCGAGTATAAATTTTTAAAACATACCTATTTTGGGTCAATCAAGTTTTTGGCGCCGTTGCCAAGGAGATGCAAGAAAAGAAACTAAATTTATCTCAAAGTAAGTGAATTCTTCTACTAGTTATTTTACTTTTTGCACTTAAAAAAAACTATATATATAAAAAAATATAAAATATATATACATTTATAAAACTATAAAAATTAAAAAAAAAGAGATAAAAAGAAAATTTGGGACAATTCTACCACCCATAAAAAAACTTATATATTTATATTTATTGTTTTTTAGTTGACGACACTTGTGACTCCTAATTTTGTTATAATTTTGTTATAGTTTTTATTCCTTGTATTTCTTTGTTTGTTGACGGCAATTGTGCCTCCTAACCTTTGTTGTAATTTTCTTTATTTATTTTTTTGTTTTTTTTTTTGCAAGTTACTAGTCCTAGCTAGTTGATGACAATTTTGCCTCCTAGTCTTTTATCTTATGTTTTAGTTGATGGCACCTGTGCCTCCTAATTTTTACCTTATTTTTGTTATGGTTGATGGCATACTATGTCTCCCTACTCTTGCTTAATTTTTTATAGTCTTATTTAATTTTACCTTATTTTTCTTTATCTTTTATCATAATAGTGTGTAATTGTGAAAAAATACTTGAAAAAAAAAAAGAAACCTAAATCTTGTCCTTTCACCATAAGCAATTTTTGCTTAAAGGAAATTTGAACAAAATTCCCAATCCGCCTCTACTAATTAACCTCGGGGAGTTGTTAGTAGTGTGCGAGTAAGTGAAATCAAATAGGCCTGGGGACAAGTAAACCATAAAAATTATATTGTTGTGAAATCTCTAAAAATTCTAAGTATGTTCTGTGGTTGCGGTTTTAACTAATCTTCCACATCAGAAAATTGCTGGTTTGAGATTATCTTTGTTGTATTGTTTGTGAAAATTGTATGCATCATTGGGAACGTAACTCTAAAAATCGATTAGTAAAAAGATGTTTATCTTTGTTTGAAATTGAAAGTGTTAGTAAAAATTTGAGCATCATGGAAATCCTGTTGATGAAACTGTTGTGCCTGAAAAAACTTTGCTTGAATATTTTGCACCTATTTCATCTAATGCTCCTTCATGTATTGTTCTTCCTACCACTTCTGCTACCAATTTTGAGCTTAAACCATCAATCATTCAATTGTTACCATCTTTTTATGGGTTGGATAGAGAGGATCCTTGCATGCATATCAAAGATTTCTTAGAAATTTTCTCAACATTTAAATTTCAAAAAAATTCTGATGAGTCGGTCAAACTAAGATTGTTCCCTTTTTCATTAAAAGACAAATCAAAGGTTTGGTTAAATTCCCTTCCCACGGGGTCTATAACTACATGGGATCAACTTTATAATAAATTCTTACTAAAAAAATTTCCGATGTCTAAAACTGATAGTCTAAGGAGATAAATCTCCGAGTTTTTTCAAAAAGATAATGAAGAGTTTTATGAATGTTGGGAAAGATTTAAAGATTTATTATTAAAATGTCTTCATCATGGTTTTGAAAAATGGAGACTTGTAAAATATTTTTATGATGGTTTCACTCCCTCTAATCGTCAAATGATTCAATCTATACATACCGGAAATTTTTTCAAATTTCAAGGACAAGAGGCTTGGGACGCCCTTGAAGATTTATCTGTCAATTCACAACAATGGAATTATTTTGATCCTAGGTCTAGGTCAACTAATTCACCAAAAAGAGGAGGAAGGTATGAATTAAAAGATGAATTAGACTTAAGAACATCATTAGACAAATTAGCAAGAAAAGTAGAAGCTTTAGCCATAAGCCAAACTATAAATTCTCCAATACAACCAAGAAAAGATGTTTGTTCTATATGTTCTAGTCCTTTCCATAATGCCCAATCAGGTCCTTCCTACCAAGAAGCCTTTTCTGAGGAGGTCAATGCTCTTCATGCTTATGGGAAACCAAATGATAGCCCATTTTCATCCACTTATAATCCAAATTGGAGAAACCATCCAAACTTTTCATGGAGACAAAACCAACCTCAAATGAATCAAGGGCACCAATACAACACTCAAAACAAAACTCATGCCCCACAAAATCAGCCATATCCTCAATAAAGGAAACCTTCCTTAGAAGATACTTTACAAAAATTTATGCAATCCACTAAACTCGAGACACAAGTAGGACAACTCGCTACTGCTTTAGCTGATAGAGAAAAAGGAACATTCCCTAGTCAACCTATCCCTAATCGAAAAGATCAATATGAGATAGGAAAGTCTAATCATAATGGAGAATTCAAATCAATTTCAACTCTTAGGTCTAGAAAGAACACTGTCAAACCTGATTACATACCCGAGATTGAAAAAGAAAATGAAAAAGAAAAGAGTCAGCTTTCTAGTTCTAATGCCAATGACTCTTCAAACAAGGAAACTCCAATCCATCATTTCATTCCAAAAGCCCCATTCCCACAAATATTATTTCCAATTAAAAAAGGCGGCAAATATAATGACATCTTAGAAGTTTTTAAACAAATTAGTATCAATATCCCTTTCTTAGATGCCATTAAACAAATTACTACCTACTCTAAAATTTTAAAGGATCTTTGTACTGTTAAAAGAAACACTAATGTTCCTAAAAATGTGTTTTTAACTGAACAGGCAAGTTCCATTATTCAATATAAGAGTCTTGTTAAATATAAAGATCCTGGGTGTCCCACAATTTCATGCATTATTGGTGATCATTTTATTAACAAGGCTCTACTTGATTTGGGTGCTAGTGTGAATTTATTGCCTTATTCTGTTTATAAGAAACTTGGTCTTGGTGAACTAAAACCTACTTCTATAACTCTTCAATTAGACGATTGTTCTGTGAAAATTCCTAGAGGCATTATAGAGGATGTTTTGATAAAAGTTGATAAATTTTATTTTCTTGTTGACTTCATTGTTCTTGTTACTCAACCTGTGGAAAATGTGCATGCTCAAATTCCTATCATTTTAGGTAGACCATTCTTAGCTACATCTAATGCAATCATTAATTGTCGTAATGGTATTTTGAAATTATCTTTTGGAAATATGACCGTTGAATTGAATGTTTTTAATGTTGCTAATTCTGTTGAGTGTGAGGAAGTGCATGAAGTAAACATGATAGATAGTATTTGTGAAAATGATGGAAATGACTTACTTGACTTTTGTGAAAAATACATTGGTATGAACTTGCATGTTGACGATTCTATTGATGATGTGAATTCTTTGCTAGAGTCTATACCCTTAAATGAAACCAAAGTTGAACCTTTTTCACCCTTAGATCACGTGCAATCAATTTCCGAGTCTCCAAAGTTAGACCTTAAACCTTTGCCAGAAAATTTAAAATAAGCTTTTCTAGGACAGTCTGAAACCTTACCTGTTATCATAGCATCCGCCTTTGATAAGGGACAAGAAGATAAATTGTTAGATGTCCTTAGAAAACATAAAGAAGCCATAGGTTGGACCATTGGAGACATTAAAGTAATCAGCCCATCCATATGTATGCATAGAATCCATCTAGAAGAGAATGCTAAAACCTCTCGGGAATGTCAAAGAATGTTAAATCCAAATATGAAAGAAGTGGTTAGAGAAGAGGTCATAAAATTATTAGACGTAGGTATCATTTACCCTATTTATGATAGTCAATGGGTTAGTCCAGTTCAAGTTGTGCCTAAGAAGTCTGGGATAACAGTTCTTGAAAACGAGAAAAATGAATTAATCCCTACTAGAGTACAAATGGGGTGGAGAGTGTGCATAGACTATAGAAAGCTGAATAATGTTACTAGAAAATACCATTTTCCATTACCCTTTATTGATCAAATGCTTGAACGTTTAGCTGGCCATGCATATTATTGTTTTCTTGATGGGTATTCGGGATATAACCAAATCCCCATTGCCCCAGAAGATCAAGAAAAGACTACATTTACATGCCCTTTCGAAACTTTTGCATATCATCGCATGCCTTTTGGATTATGCAATGCACATGCGATCTTTCAAAGGTGTATGATTTCAATTTTTTCTGACATGGTTGAAAGATTTCTTGAAGTGTTTATGGATGATTTTTCTGTGTTTGGTTCTTCCTTTGATGAATGTTTGTACGATCTGTCGCCTGTTTGAATTCGTTGCAAAGAGAAAAACCTTGTGCTCAACTGAGAAAAATGTCATTTTATGGTTAAAAAAGGAATTGTTTTAGGTCATGTAATCTCATCTGAGGGAGTAGAAGTTGATAAAGCTAAAGTTTATCTTATTTCAAAACTTCCCCCACCTAAAACTGTGAAAGAAATTAGATCATTCTTAGGCCATGCCGGTTTCTATAGAATATTTATAAAAGACTTTAGCAAAATGTCTCGGCCTTTATGCCATTTACTTGGAAAAGACAATGGTTTTGTCTTTGATAATAATTGCCATGTTGCCTTTGAAAAATTAAAAAGTTTGTTGACTACTGCACCCATTATTCGACCTCCTAATTGGAAAATACCCTTTGAAATAATGTGTGATGCTTCTGATTATGCTATAGGTGTTGTCTTAGGACAGAGACTTGAAAAAATACCTCATGTAATTTACTATGCTAGCAAAACTTTAAATGATGCTCAATTAAATTATTCCACAACCGAGAAAGAATTGCTTGCTATTGTTTTTGCATTAGAGAAATTTAGGTCTTATCTGTTAGGATCTAAAATTATTGTATATTCTGATCATGATGCATTAAAATATCTCTTGTCAATAAAAGATTCTAAGTCTCGTTTGATCCGTTAGATCCTACTTGTACAAGAATTCGACTTAGAAATACGTGATAAAAAGGGATTTGAAATTGTTGTTGCTGATCATTTATCTAGACTAGTTGTTGAAATTATACATAATTCCACTCCTATCACTGAAACTTTTCCTGATGAACAACTGTTGCATGTTTCTTCCTTGCCTTGGTATGCTGATATTGTTAATTATTTGGTCACTAAAGAAATACCATCTCATTGGTCTAAGCATGATAAATCTAAATTTTATTCTGAGGTAAAAACTTTATTTGGGATGATCCCTACTTATTTAAATACTGCCCTGATCAAATAATTAGAAGATGCATTCCAAATTGTTACCAATCAAAAATCATATCCTTTTGTCACGATCATGCATGTGGAGGAGATTTTAGTGGTAAGAAAACAGCTGCTAAAGTTTTACAATGTGGTTTTTATTGGCCTACTATCTTTCATGATAGATATGTTTATTGTAAAGCTTGTGAACGTTGCCAAAAGTTAGGAAGTTTAACTAAAAGAAACATGATGCATTTAAATCCTATTCTTATTATTGACATATCTGATGTTTGGGGCATTGATTTTATGGGACCATTTCCTAACTCTTTTGGTAATCTTTATATTCTTGTTGGAGTTGATTATGTATCTAAATGGGTTGAAGCTATTGCATGCCACACTAATGACCACAAAGTTGTGCTTCGGTTAAAAGAAAATATATTTTCCCGTTTTGGTTCACCCCATGCTACCATTAGTGATAACGGTACACACTTTTGTAATAAACCATTTGAACATTTGATGAAACAATATGGCATTACACATAAAGTCTCAACACCATATCACCCACAAACTAGTGGTCAAGTTGAAGTGTCTAATAGGGAAGTTAAGCACATTTTAGAAAAAACTGTGAATCCAACTAGGAAAGATTGGTCCTTAAGACTCACTGATCCATTATGGGCGTATCGTACCGTGTACAAAATGCCCGGCCTGTCACCCTACATACTTGTGTATGGGAAGGCATGCCACTTACCTGTTGAGTTAGAACATAGAGCCTTTTGGGCAATTAAGCAGTTAAACTTTTCTTTAGACAAGGCAGGTGAGAAAAGAAAACTTCAATTGAATGAGCTAGACGAAATCAAGAATGATGCATATGACTATTCAAAAAAATATAAGGATCGTATGAAATTTTACCATGATAAAAATATTTTGAGAAAATATTTTTCTCGAGGTCAGAAAGTCCTTTTATACAACACTCATTTGCATTTATTCCGGGAAAATTACGCTTTAGGTGGTCCGGTCCTTATATTGTTCGAGTCGTTTTTCCATATGGGGCTATCGAAATTGAAAATCCTAAAAATGGTGATATTTTTAAAGTTAATGGACAAAAATTAAAACCATTTTTAGAATTAAAAACCAATGAAGTGGATGCGATCCTCCTTGAGGACCCTGTTTATCATGCTTTTTGATTCCTATTTGATCTTGATAACTTGTGTTTTATTTGTTTTGTTTGTTTTATGTGTGATTTAATTTTTTTGTTGTTGTATCTTTTACTATCTTGGAGATGCACCATATCGAGGTATGACTATTGTAAATTCTAGCCTCTTTTACTTTTCACATTTTAATTGTGTTTTAACACATTGATGACAATGTTTAAATTAAGTTTGGGGGTATCGGGTTTATATAGTTATTATCATTAGGAGAGTATATTTTATTGTGTTTTGTGTGGTTTGTTTGAAAGTTTGAATATATATATAAATATAGTTGTCTTGTTAAAAAAACAATAAAAAAAATTTCATTTTCATAAAAAGTCAAAAAAAAAAATTTGGTGATATTTTTTTATTTTCAATGATAAAAATCTTGATTGAGTTTGAATTTAATTCTCTTAAAAATATAAATAATTTTTAAGTTTTGTCTTTAGTTGTTGGGTCAATTTTGCTTGTAACAAAAATTACATTTTTCATAACAAGAACACTTTTGCCTATAAGTTTAAGTGAAAAATAATTTCAATGAAAACCTCTTTTTTTTTTTTTTTTTAAAAATAGCGAAATTGACAATTTAATTAATTACATAAGCTTAACTTTTTTTCATAATAAATTTTTTAGAATTATTTTCATTGTGCAATTTTTTAGAAAATCCTTTTTATATCACCAATAAAAAAAATGTGTGTTTTAAATTTTCTTTTGCTTGAGAACTAGCAAAACTTTAAGTTCAAGAGTGTGATAACTCTACAAAATAGAGTTATTTTACCATATTTTATATGCTAATTGTTGCTTAGTTCTTGAGTTTTTAATTGATTTATTAAGTTTTTAAGTAATTTTGAATTCATTAGTCTTATCATGATTTTATATATTTTTGTGTGTTTTTATAGATATTTTATTATAATATGTTGTAGTTTAAATTATTTGTAATTAATATAGTTTAGTTAGAAGTAAAAAAAGTGCAATTTTTTTAATCTTTAATGATAAATTAAATTAAGTCTTAATTAAGTATTTTCAAATAATTAATATGATTTATTTATAATTGAAAATATTTGATTGTGATTTAATTTATTTTTATGTTGTAGGAATTATGTTGTATCTTTTTTGTCATTGAAAAATAAAGAGAAAGAAAGGAAAATGGCATTTGTGAGGAAATACCAAAAATTGGCACAAGGCCATCTTCCTTCGCCCCGGCCCAACCTCTTCAGCCCTCCCAGCCGATCTCACCTGCCCAGGCCCGTCTCCAGTAGCTGCCACAGCCGCCTGCCATCCTTCAGCCCAGCCGAAGCTCCTTGTGCCAGCCCTCTGCCACCATGGGTCGAAGCCTCCCAACCAGCTCCAATAATTGGCCCAACGCAACATGCTCAGGCCCAGTCCGAGTCCCCAGTTCGGCCCAAATGGACCCTAGCTTGCCCAGCCCCTTGGCCAACTCCTCCAGCCGCCTGCCACACAGCCCACACAGCTACCTTCACCTTTTTTCACCCTTATTGAGCCCAACACAATGTACCCTTGTCCCCTTTGCCCAAAAATGCCAACTTTTTATCCAAATTTTCCACATATTTCACCACAAAAATCATCATTACACCCTATAATTTACCCCCATATGCCATATTTACTTTATTTAATTAATCTAATCAATTTAATTAATTTAAGTTGATTATTTTAATATTCTCATTTTGGCTATAAATATGAAATTTCAAGACCATTTTAGGGTGCTTAATTTTTGGTGACCATCTTCTTTTCTACCATTCTCTCTGCTATTTTGGGGTTTTTCAAGGCCTTTATCAAGTATGTATTTTGTTTATGTTGTAATTTCTATTCTAGTTATGTGTTTCTAATCTTTTTCATAAGATTATTAACATCATGATGAAGCAACTTGTAACTAGATAATATTTATGTTGTATGTTGATTTCCCTTGTAATGCAACAAGGTTTATGGATTTTTCTTCTTCATATATGTCTTTCATCTTTAATGTCTCATATTTTGGATTGTTAGATAATATGCACTTTGTTCTTCATTTTGCAAAACATAATATTCTTTGTGTAAGATGTGTCATTAAATTGTACACGTCTAATGCTTAGAACAAAAATATTATGTTTTGTCTTATAAATAATGTTATTTGATTTTTTGTTGTTTCACATTAAATACTTTGAAATTATACTTTTTGAAAAGTGAAGAAAAATCCTATATTTTTAGAAGTAATTTGTGCTTAAAATTATAATTCTATTTGGAAAATGATAGTTTGACTTATTTTAACTGTCACTAAAACTTGGGAATCAATATACTAATAAGTATTATTAAACTTACATTTTATGGATTCTAGTATCTTAATTATCTTTCTTTTAACACTTATTTTCAAATCATTATTTGTTTATTTTTATTCTCTTAAATAATTTTATTTTTCAATCTTTTATTTTATGTTCATAACATTAAAACTCATCAATCTTTGGAGCTAGGTTAGAATTTATTAATTTTGGTTTAAAATAGTTTTCTTTTTTATTTTAGACAACTCATTTGGGTTTGATGTTGTGCTTACACGAACATTATATTTCATATACGATTCGTGCGCTTGCGAGTATAAATTTTTAAACATACCCGTTTTGGGTCAATCTACTGGGGTTAAAACGTGATCCAAGGGACCACGTTCGATTTTAAAAATTGGAGGCAAAAAGGGAATAGGAAGGGGCGTGCATAGAGAAAAGAGTACTCGTGTACTCTTGGTATGCAATCCCCTCATAACATGTGTCCACACTCGAGTGTAGTATGTGGGCACGTTTTTTGAAAGTGAAGTTCAAAAGTTTCCTTCTCAGAGGATTCGAACCAACACTTTTGAGGGGGCAAAATGTTACACCCAAATTTCAAGAATAAAATAAATAGCCTCGAAGTGTAGGGTCGAAAAGAGTAAACTCAAAAATAACTAGTGTTGGTTGTACACTTATATAAATGGACATACGATTCCAGATCTGTTATCAGAGTTTGAGCATAAGTTGTAGGCTCGAACACACCAATATTCTCCAAGGAATGGGTTCGAAAAAATCATTGGATGAGGAGGAGGTTATAACTGGGATGATGAGCTTAAAGCCTGGCCAATCTTAAAAGTGCGTTAGCACAACGATCGAGTTAAGTGACGCGTTTTGCAAGCAGAAACACTGTTAGGAAATCCCTATTTCGAAGGGATTCATTATTATCATATATTAAATCCTTATTGTCATGGGATATTATGTAATTAATGCATTTATTGTATTTATTTCATATTTATTTAATTAATTGTAACTTCCCTAAATCAGTGGAAGATATTCTCATGACCAGGTCTATAAATAGCCTGGAGTAATTCATTTGAAGGGACACGAAAAATTGTACTAGATAATACTCTGCCAAATTGCTTTTTGAAAAATCTTTGAGAGAGTAGTGAGAATATTAATAGTGACTCGTAGACTAGGCAGATTTTAATTGCTGAACCACGTAAAAAAAGCCTCTGAATCCTTCTACTTTTTCTATATTTTTGTTTAGTGCTCTTCATATCTAAGTTGATGAAAAACTGCGTCAACACCTTACTCTCAAAATTACATACCAAACTAATAAAATGAGCTCCTATTTATAGAGCCTAAAAAAGACTAAAAAAATAAATAAAGAAGATTTTTGGGGTTTCCAAATAAATAAAATATCAATAATAAAATCAGACTATTTAAATTCAAATTATATTATTAATATTATTTTTTATGTAGTTATCATTGTTATTTTGGACTTATATTATTGCATGAAGCTCGAGTGTGAGCAAAATATGGGAAGATAAGCTCATGGGCCATTATTTTGACCCAAATTGATCAAAAATTGCAGTAGACCGGCGTAGCCAATAAAAATATACCATGTGGTAGCCTGAATGGCTACTGAAATAAGCCAAATGGGGCTGGTGGAGCAATGGGCTGAAGGTGAAAGAAGGCCTTGGCGGGCTGGGCAGCAGTTGCTTGCAGGTCTAGGTCCGGGTCGCAGAGGCGGGTCGCATGCGGAGCTGAGTGCAGGTAGGCAGGTCAGGTGGCTGGGTCTTGCTCAATGCGCAGCACGCAGAGGACGCACCAAGTGGCAGAGGACGCACCATGGGCCGACTTCTGTTGGGCTTGGACCAATTATCTTCAATTTTTCCATTCTTCTATTATTTTCTTCAATTTCAACTATTTCTTTCTTTTTTTATTTTATTAATGTCCAAATGCAATTTATTTCCTGAAAATTAAACAAAAATTAAATTAAAATTAATATTTTCAATTAAAAATATATATTACAATAAATCCAAGAAAATATTAATTAAAACTTAATTAATTTTACAATTTAAAACTAATAAATTGACATTTTTGAGTACTATTCACAACCCCTAACCAGTTTATTGCTAGTCCATAGCAATTCAAGCAGAGAAGAATATTATCAATTTGAACAATCAAGTCAAATCAAGCAAAATCATCTAAGTATTTTCAAAATATCAGCAAGAAATCATAAATTATTATCTAAGCTACTTCAGTTGCAATTTCAGAGTCATGTGTGCGTGCACCAAACCAAATTCATTTTTACTGCAAGTCATAACACAAATAGTATTGAAAAATCTAAAAAATATAAAAGTCTCAACTCCAAATTCCTCACAGGCATCTAAAGAATTTTTACGGAAAGGATAACACTTTTGGAGTTGGAAATGTAACAATTAATGCTCAACTGAGAGAAGATAAACTTTTTAGAACAAACAATTTGAAGAAGTATTGATCACAAGATAGACATATCAACTTATTGTAATTCAAATGAAAAACAACATGTGACAGTCATAATCCCGTGATTTGTAGGGGGAAAGACCAGGTAAAAGTTGTGCAATCCCACATTGCTTGGGGAAGGTCAAGTGTGATGATTCTAAGACTATGTAGGTATGGGACTACACAGTTGAAGATGGCTTAAATGGATTGATGGGTACTACCTATGCCAAAAAAATGCATCTTCCTTTCAGTAGCCCATCACTTGAGAACTCCAAAGTTAAGCATGCTTGACCTGGAGTAGTCTCATGATGGGTGACTGTAATGCCCCACGCACTATTGTTGCTTCCTGGAATGACGAGAGGCCCTGCAAACCAACACGAGTCTTTCTAGCGTGCTTTGTCCTTACTCGTACGCTTCCTAAGAAAACTTCCCAAGAGGTCACCCATCATTAGATTACTCCAGGTTAAGCACTCTTAACTTTGCAGTTCTCAAGTGATGGGCTACCGAAAAAGAAGAAGCATCTTGTTGGCATAACTAGTACCCATCAATCCATTTAAGCTCTCTTCAACTGTGTAGTCTCATACCTACATAGTCTTAGAATCATCACACTTAACCTTCCCCAGGTGATCTGGGATTGCACAGCTTTTACACAGTCTTTCCCCCTACGGATCACGGGATTCTGACTGTCACAATTACCCCCCTTACGGGCTCGACGTCCCCGTCGACCACACTTTCGGCTGGGTCACGGCTCTGATACCATTTGTAATGCCCCACATTACTATGACTGCTTCCTGGAATGACGACTGGCCCTATAAACCAACACGAGTCTTTCCAGCATGCTTTAACCTCACTCGCACGCTTCCTAGGAAAACTTCCCAGGAGGTCACCCATCATTAGATTACTCCAGGTTAAGCACGCTTAACTTTAGAGTTCTCAAGTGATGGGCTACCGAAAAGAATATGCATCTTGTTGGCATAAGTAGTACCCATCAATCCATTTAAGCTCTCTTCAACTGTGTAGTCCCATACCTACACAGTCTTAGAATCATCACACTTGACCTTCCTCAAGTGATGTGGGATTGCACAGCTTTTACCTGGTCTTTCCCCCTACGGATCACGGGATTCTGACTGTCACAATAGTTGTAATGCCCCAAAATCCCTATTGAGGTTTAATGGTTGGATTAGAAGGCCGGGAGGGCCATAATTGATTTATTATGCCATTAAATGATTATATGCATGATTATGTGGATTATATTATTATATGATGAAAAATGCATGCATGTGGGTCCACTTTTCATTATAAGGGCATTTTCGTAATTTTGCCCGTTGAGGGCATATTTCTATATTTTCATGCATGTTGGTGATTTATGGATAAGACCACATTATATGTGGATTTGTTCAAGCTTTTCGGTATGGGATGTTCTCAGAATGCAAGTTAGCGGTTTGGTCATAACGGGGTTAATTTCTGGGCTCGGGGTGAGTCTCGGGGTAATTTGATGATTATTTTATTACCGGGAATTAAAGGGTAATGGGATATGGTTTATTATTATTTGAGAATATTGGGAATAACAGGAATTGGAGGACGTTAATTATGATTAGCGGGATTAGATAGGAAAAGACTATTTTTCCCTTGGGGGCTGTTAAGAAAAGAAGATAGGCTTGGGGGCATTTTGGTCATTTGACCAAGGGATATGTTTAAATTAGGATGGCTGTTGAAGAATTAAGCCAAAAACAGAGACCCTTTTTCCTCTTCCACAATCATCCTTACCCTTCTCCTTCCCTTTGAATTTTTGAAGCTCAATTTGAGGATTCAAGCTAGGAGATCAAAGCTTGAGGTTCTAGGTTTATGTTCAGCCATTGAAGGGGGTTTAATTATGAGTTTAAGGTAAGGTTTTAGTTCAATTTTTCTAGTTTATGCTCTATTTTTCCAGCTGGTTTTTAGTTGATACTTTGGACTGAAGAGATGGGAATTTGATGAGGTTTTAAATGATTCAAAGCTTAGGTTTTGTGGTTAAACTAGTGGATATGATGTGTGGATGCTTGGTTTTGATTTTGGGTTGGTTTAATGGAGGTTTGGTGAAGGTTTTTGGCTGGTTTTAATGGAGGAAATGGCAGGGGAAGCTGGGTTCGTGGGGTTAAGTCGCGACTCAATAGGCCAAGTCGCGACTTGGACCCAAGTCAGAGGCTCCCTGGGCTTAGTGGGGGAGGCGCGCCGCGACTCAGCTTGCGTCAAGTCACGACCCGCCCCTATTTCTCTAGGTAGTGCTCTCTGTTTTGAGGGCAAGTCGCGACCCACTAAGCCAAGTCGCGACCCACCCTTCCTATTTGAACTAAGAAGGGTTTTTCAAGGGCTTTAGGCTCGAGGTTTCAATTCGCTCGGGATCGAATTTACTAACCGTGTTAGTAAGATTCGAGGTCTCGGGAGCAAGGTTCATACCATGAACCTTTCATTAATTATTTTATTGATAGAATCTTATATTTGGTTATGACTAGGTAACTACTAAGGAACTCAAAGGACTAATCGTTCTCAAAGGTCGTTCTTTTATTATTTCTCGCTCGAACCAGAGGTAAAATTGCACCCAGTATGTGATGCATAAGATACATGTGATTAGGGCATGACATGAATATTGAATATGAGATTGATCAGAGCTTGAGTCTCTGTAAATGTGCATGATCATATTTATGCTAGTGATTGTTGAGTAAGCATGTTGAATGCCCTACATTTGGATATTTGACATATGATATATGCCTGGTTGCATTGCTTACTTGTGAATGGAACTGACCTATGAGTCAAGATTCGGCAATGGTATCAGTATTAACTGTGAAGCTGTGACTTATTAGTCAAGTTCGGCAGTAATACTGAGCACTGGTCGTATGGAATTGACCTATGAGTCAAGAACGGTATTAGCGTGTTTAACGCAAGCCGAAAAGATTAGATCTAATTGACATAAGCATTATCATCATAAGCAGAAATGCTTGACCGACCTTTAGTTCGATGAAAACAAAAGCGCTTGTCTAGTCTAAAGGCTAGTTACTTAGAGCCAGGGCCAAAAGGCTCATGTGACTGTAACATCACATGGCTTAAGTTCATGACTCCATAGTCACTTATCTGATTCAAGTTTGTGACTCCATAGCCACTTATCTGGTTTAAGTTTGTGACTCACTCATTAGTCACTCATCTGATTTGGGCTACAAGCCCCAACATGATTATCAAAATCTCAAAGTGTTAATCACTCATCTGATTAGGGATACAAGCCCCAGCACGATTACCAGAATCTCAAAGTATTAATCACTCATCTGATTAGGACTGACTTGATAGTCATCCATACAGGAGGGCAGGATTCACAATCATTATTTGGACTTATTTGCATGCATGAATAAGGCTATTATTGCTAGGCATGCCTATTATGATTTAGTAACATGTTATTATTGTTCATGAGCATATTAAGTTTTCTTGCTGAGCTTCGGCTCATGGGTGATATGTAATGCAGGTAAAGGCAAAAGAAAGTTGGACCATCCTTGAGTTGGAGAGCTTAGGTGACGATGTGTACATATGCGGCTGCTCGACCGCCACGACCGAGGGTTTAAAGAGGAACTAGGGTTTAACCCTATTTTGCGTCTTAGGTCGGCTGGTTGTAAATATTTTCTTGTAATTGACCTTTAAATTATATTTTAAGATCCTAATGTATACAGTAAACGTTTTAGTGAAACGTTGTATCTTAACCAAAAATTTTAATCATAAACCGTCAATCATACTTAGTTATACAATTATGGCCAAATGACTCGATTAGCAAGTTTAGCACTGTTTAAAATGCACACCGTAACAGTCCCTGGAGATTAAGGCATTATAGTGACCTCGTGGGAAGTTTTACCAAGAAGCGTGCAAGTGAGGACAAAGCACACTAGAAAGACTCGTGTTGGTTTGCAGGGTTAGGCGTCATTCCAGGAAGTAGCCATAGTGACGGTGGGCATCACACAACATTTGAGATTTACAAGAGAAAACTTAAAGAATAAAGATCCAACTAACTAGAAATGAAATATAAGAAATGGAAACTATTAATAATAATTTTTTATTGTTATTAATTTTTATTTTTATGAATTTTTTATATAATTTTTTTTTTCTATTAATGAATACAATTACACAAAACAACAAAATAATAATAGAAATAATTTTTAATACAAAATTACAAAATAATAAAGGAAAGTGTTGCTCTTGTTCTTTTTTTTTTTCATTTTTCATTTTTTGTACTTTATTTTTCTTTTCTTTTTTATTCTTTTTTTTTTTTTTTTTGACAAGAGGCAACACAAAAATAAAAGGAAATTACAAAAAAAAAAAAGTTGAGGGCCTTGATAGCCCAATAAGCTTTATGCTCGAGCTCGATAGGTAAATGACAGGCTTTTCCAAAAAGAAGTCGATAGGGAGACATCCTAAGAGGGGATTTGAAAGTAGTGCGGTATGCCCAAAGATCGTCTAGAAGACGTGTAGACCAATCGTTGCGGTCGGGATTTACTGTCTTTTCCAGAATATGTTTTATCTCTCTATTGGTTAACTCAACTTGGCCATTAGTATGTGGATGATATACATTTACAACTTTATGAAGTACACCGTACTTACGCATAAGAGCCTCAAAAGATATGTTGCAAAAGTGAGTACCTTGATCACTGATGATAGTGCGAGGAGTACCGAACCTTGATAACACATTTTCTTTCAAGAATTTGACAACTGTAGCATTATCACTGGTTCGACAGGGTACTACCTCGACCCATTTTGATACATAATTCACAACTAGAAGAATGTAAAGGTAGCCAAAAGAAGGTGTAAATGGTCCCATAAAGTCTATCCCCCAACAATCAAATATTTTGATGGCCCGAATTAGGTTCAAGGGAGTCATGTGTCGACGGGACAAGGAACCTAACTTTGGTACCTAATACAATAACGACATAAATCATTGGTGTCTTTAAACAAAGTGGGCTAGTAAAGACCGCACTGTAAGATTTTTGTAGCAGTTTTCTTCATAGAGAAGTGACCACCACACGCATCATTGTGGCAAAATTTTAGAACACTAGACACTTCATCGTCATGTATGCATCTTCGCATGATTTTATTGGGGCAATACTTGAATAAGTATGGGTCATCCAAAAGAAGTTGCACACCTCGACCAAAAATTTGCGTTTATCTTGTGAAATCCACTCAGAATGAAGTTCACATGTTACTCAGTAGTTAACAATGTGTGCATACCACAGTAACTTAGTAGCAGAAAGAAATTTTTCATCGGGGAAATCATCATGAATAGGTGGACCACCAGCAGGATCACTAAATTCATGTCAGGACAAGTGTTCCGTGACGATATTTTCAACACCTTTCTTGTCTTTGATTGTTATATCAGATCTTGCAAAAGAATGATCCATCGTAATAATCTTTCCTTAGCATCCTTTTTGGAAAGGAGGTACTTAAGGGTGGAGTGATCTGTGAAGATCGTAATAGGGTACCCAATCAGATAAGCTCAAAATTTGTCAAGAGCAAAGACCATTACAAGCAACTCTTTTTCAATAGTGGAATAGTTCATTTGAGCACTATTGAGAGTTCATCTTGCATAATAGACAACAAAGGGTTTCCCATCCCTTCATTGTCCCAATACAGCTCCCACAACAAAGTTGCTGGCATCACACATGATTTGGAAAGGAAGACTCCAATCAGGTAACTGAATGATGGGAGCAAAAGTGAGTAAGGTCACAAGTTTTTGGAACGAATCTTCACACTTTGGTGTCCACTCAAAGATGACATCCTTGGCTAGGAGGTTACATAATGGATGAGAGATCATTGAAAAGTTTTGTATTAACCATCGATAGAAACCAGAATAACCAAGGAATGACCTAATGTCTTTGACAATCTTATGGGTAGGAAATTTTGAGATGAGGTTAATTTTAGATTGATCAAACTCAATCCCTCTTTTAGAAACAACGTGGCCTAAGATTATGTCGGAAGATACCATGAAATGGCACTTCTCCCAATTAAGCACAAGACCTTTCTCAATGCATCGTTTTAAAATGGCTTCAAGGTTGAGAAAACAAGTATCAAAAGAGTTTCCAAAGACGGTTAAGTCATCCATGAATACTTCCTTAGATTTTTCAATCATGTCACTGAAGATACTCATCTTGCATCTTTGGAAATTACCTAGTGCATTACACAACCCAAATGGCATACGCCGAAAAACATAAGTATTAAAAGGACAAGTGAAAGTGGTCTTATCTTGCTCCTCTAATGCAATCTCAATTTGAAAGTGGTCTTATCCTGGTCTTATCTAGATTTTACACATAAAGAAACTTTTCATTTATCACTCTGTGTGAGTTGAAAAAAAAAATGAGCAACATTTTGGTGCTTTCGTTGAGAGTGTGAGTCTCAAAGTGAGATATCCTCACCTACCACCCAATGTTTCCCATGCCTTCGCTGGTCATGGCACCTAGACAGTACAACAACAAAAAATTGGCCATTGCTGCCTCACTAAATCCTCATCCGAGGAACGTTGAGGAAGACCCTCGCGAGAACCTAGAAGAGGGTGATGGAGACTACATCCCCCAAGAGCCAGAAGCAGTCCAGGAGGATGTCGCCGCCCTAAGAGAAGAGATTGTGCGACTGTGCACCGTGAACGCCACTGCGGTAGCCAAGTTAGGTGCTCTGTGACGGGACATGGAAAAACATCAGAGAAAGGCAACCCTCGCCTTTGAAGTGGTGCTCCGCATGTTAGAGAGGGGTCGTCTAGCCTCCCCTTGACAACCCCATCCCGTATATGGAGACGGGGTGGAACAATAAACTTCTTGCCACTCAGAAGTAAGGGTGAACTCGAGGAGCATTGTGAATCCTGAGAGATCTCGATCCCATGCGTAGCGATCCCCTCGACCTCAAACCCAAGGGGATCGATGACCACCTCAGGTGGAGGTCCGTGGTGGAGGTTCAAATCAGTCACTCACTTTGCGACTATCCACTCAGGCAAGAAAAGGAAGCCGACAGCGCCAATGCTAATAGCATCTTCGCCCGCCTTTTAGAAGAAGTATAGTCAAGGAATGGCCTTGAACTACGCAAACATCTGAACAACTGGCAAGGTGATGCTCAAGGCTAGAATTTAAAGGATAGAAACAATCTGCATGACCATCTAAATGCCCAAAGGGAAAACCGAAGGAACCATCCTAGTCGACCGCCAGTCGCCAACGACCAGGGGGCCCCAGTTACGGATGATCCCTCCTTGCCCAGATTGAGAAACTTAGAAAGGCAATCAGAGAGATGGATGAAGTCCTGAATGGCAAGGCCATGAGGCCACATATGACTGTAATTTTCCCAGGTCAAGGAGCTTAGAAGGGCGATCATAGAGATGGACGAAGTCCTGGATGATGAGGTCATGAATGACTGGAATCTGCCCAGGTCAAAGAAATCAGAAGGGCGATTGGACAGATGGACGAGGTCCTAAATGACAAGGCCATGATTGGCAAGGCCACGGATGACTGGACTTTGCCCAGGTCCAGGAGCTCAGAAGGGCGATTAGAGAGATGGGCAAATTCATGGATGGTGAGGCCATGATTGACGAGGTCACGGATGACTGGAATCTTCCCAGATCAAGCATCTCAGAAGAGTAATCAGAGGGATGGAAGAGGTCCCAAACAGCGAGGCCATAGATGATGGGACCAAAAAAGGAAAGGCCATGATTGGTTAGGCAACTTGAGGTAAGGCCATGATTGGCGAGGCCACAAACGACAAAGCCGCAGACAACGAAGATGGTGAGGCCACAAAAATCGAAGACGGTGAGGCCACGATTGGAGAGGCCACAGACAACAAAGCCGTAGATAGTGAGGCCGCAGATAGCAGATATGGTGAGGTTGAAAACCAAATAATGGCAAGGCCACGAATAGCATAGAAACAAAAGGCGAGGCCACGGATGGCGAGGCCATGATTATCTCTATTCTAAACCTTCCTAATTGCTTAAAGCTTCAACTAAGTAGAATGAGATTTGGGATTGAACAAGCCTTACAACTCATGCAAGTCAAGCAAAGCTTGATGAGTTTCTTGGAGAAAAAATTTGGTCTTAGAAAGCTAGAGAGAGAATGAGTTTAGAGAGAGAGTTGGAAAGTGTGATCAAGGCTTTTCAACTCTAATAACCCATATACATAGTGTAGGCATCATCATTAGTCTAACCAATAGGATTAGAGCATTTAAAACACATCATTTGGAGCATTTTACGTAAACTATACGACCCAAAAAGACCACCCAAGCGATGTATCGCTTGCTAGAGCTTTTGAATCCCTCGCATTTTGGTGATGCTACGCCACTTAGGGGGCGACGCATTGCCACCCTCTCTTAACAATTATATTTAACCAATCTCAACATTCCTCCACTTGGTTAAATATAATCATCTCTTCTTGGCTTAACAGTTGTGATGCATAAAATAAAGTATCTTTCGATTTGAAATTTCTCTTAGTGAAAGTATTACAAAGCCTTATCAAAGTCATTGGTGTATTAAAGATTGAACCAAGTACTCCTTAATGATAAAACCAATAACACCACACACACATCCACTAGACCATTCATTTTCCCACTTTTCTCGCTTAGCACTCATATAGCAAAATGTGCTCATCCATTTCATGAACTTTCCGTGGAGAAACTCCAATCCCATGAGAGGTGACATCACCTCTAAGTTCACATAGGTGAAGTTCTTACAACATCTTTGCCACCTTTAGAGATGCTTGTTGTACACAACTGAACTTCATTAAAATCCTAAGGCTTAACCCTCACTCGATAGCAACCAACACTAACCATCGTTGGATGGAACTCATGATTTTGTTAGTGTTGAAACAATTCACCCAATAACTTGTTCTTACCAATTGAACTCTTACCCTTGATGTTCACAAGCTTGGATTTGGGTTTCCGTCATTGGTGAATATATTATTCTAGGAGTTTTAGTCCCATCCCTTTTGAAGTAGAATTACTAACCTCTTCGCAAGAAGTTTTGTAAATGGATCCAATAAGTTCTCACTTGTATTTATACATGAGATCGATATGATTCCTCCTTGAATCAATTGTCTCATATACTCATGTCTAGACTTCTCATGCCATTATAAGATCTAGCTAATGTGGCTTGTTTATCACCATTGGGATATTACTCATGAAATCCCTAAGCCACTTGGCCTTTTTTCCATTTGTTGCTAGAGTTATAAAATCGTTCTCCATGGTTGAGTGAAATATATGTTTGTTTCTTTGGGCCCTAAGAAACCTCTCTTTTGAGCATAAACACCCAACCACATGTGGAGAGATTATCTCCTATACTTGACAACCAACTCACATCGTAATATCCTTCAAGTATCTTCGCGAACTTTGAATATTTGAGGCCTAGCTGCTTGGTCCTTTTAAGGTACCCTAGAACTCTCTCAATCGCTTTTCAATGTTCCATACTTGGATTGCTAGTAAACTCATATAGTTTACTAACCGCTCTACCATTGTTCTTTTCAAGCTTTATGCTTGAATCAAATGGTGTATTCGCTCATTTGATTTTGAGATTACTAAACTTGTCAGGCACTTTCTCAACAAAGTGAGCTTGACTTAAGGCATAACCTCCATTGTTTCTTCTCACTTTTATACCAAAAAAAGGTATCGACCTCTCAAAGGTTCTTCATATAGAAAGTGGAAGATAGAAACCTCTTCATTTTCGTTATGCCTCTCATCTCATTACTCAAAATTAACAATCATCAATATATAGGCACATCAATATGACATAGCCATCACAAGTCTTAGAGTATAAGCACTTGTCCTGTAATGTACCAAATTTGCTAATGAGGCTCAGTGCCTTGATTAATGTGTCGGGAGGTCATAACTGGATATATATATATATGTGTGTGTGTGGAATGAATTGATTAAATGTGTGACTACGTGGCATACACGATTTATATGGTAATATGAATATATGTGCATGTTTATGTGTATTAAATATGCACGTGGGCCCATTCTTGTTAATAAGGGCATATTTGTAATTTTGACCCGTTGAGGGTATAAATGCGATTATATGTGTAAAATGATTGAGATTACATTATTATGCATATATATTTGCGGTATTAGGCTTGAGGCAATCCTAGTGAGAGGATTAGCGGAATTGTCACAACATGGTTAAATGCCCGGCTCGGGTGAGTCTAGGGGTATTTTGGGGACTTAGTGCGCATTTGGGATTTATCGGGTAATAGGTAGTTATTTGGTGATTATTTGGGCATGTCGAGATTAATTGGGAATTTATAGGACCCCTCGAGGAATTAGCGGGAAATGGAGTTAATGACCATTTTGCCCTTGAGGGAATTGAAAGGAAAGGTCTTGACCTATTTTTGATGTTAGGGGATAGACTTAGGCAGTCTTGGGAAGCAATCAGAAGAAAAACAAACACTCAGCTGCTCTTTCTCTCCATCATTTTCATCTCTCTCTCTCTCTCTCTCTCTCTCTCTAGAGCCTTGGGAGATATTTGGAGTCTTGGTGATTTCAAGGGGAAGGGTTGAGTTTTTTCTAAAGAATTGAAGCTAGGATTACTTGAGGATCAGTTTAGGGTCAGAATCGTTATCAAGGTAAGGTTTAAAACATGTTTATTAGGTGAATTTCTATGATCAAGTTAATTTTTTTTAAGTTCTCAGCTTAAGTGTGAACCTTAAGATTTGAGGTAGTTTTGAGCTAGTTTATAGGTCATAAATGTTGTATATGCCACAATGAACTTGTTTGGGGGGTTTTATTTTGGGGAAAATGAGGATTTCGATAGGAAATTTTGAAGATTTTTGGATTGGAAATGTTGGGTATTTTTGGGAATGGGCTCGAGTCGCATTGCTATTCTTCAGGCACCATGGCCCGAGTGCAGGGGATGGCCTTGGCAACTCTCTGAAATCGCCTAAGTGCCGCGACGCTGGTTGGGGTGCGCCGCGGCCTGATTCTTCTAGGAGAGAGAGCCCTTGCTCTCTGTCTTGTAGAGGGTTGTGGCACCTCTGAGGTGGGTCGCGACTCAAATAGGAATTGTTGCCCAAATAGGGTTTTTCGGCTCAGGAACTCAACCTAAGTGCTTGGGAAGGATTCTACTACCCGGTTTAGTAGAATTCGAAGTCCCGGAGGCTAGTATATTATTCTGAAGCTTTTAATTGGTTTAGGTTTTAATGGTTACTTATTATTATGTTGTGACTAGGTTTACCGTTAAGGCTCGACCTTAGGGATCGTGCTCGGGACCGTCTTACACCTTCAGCTTGGGACTTGAGGTAAGAAAACTTAACCCGGGTTGTGATTGGGGATTGGACCCCTTTTAACGAGTATGGTTATATATATATGTGTGTGTGTGTGTGTGTGTGTGTGTGTGTGTGTGTGTGTGTGTGTGCGATTGTGATTATATATATATTTGAAAATATCTGGATAGGCATGTTGGTTTATGTTCTGCAATCTATTTGTTTGTTTATATTTGATCTGAAAGTCCAGCCTAAGGGAGCCGAGGTTGACGATAACCGCGTGGAACGTAGCCTGGCCTAAGTGAGCCAGGGTTAGCTATATAACCAGAAGACTCAGGCCTAAGGGATCCGGGCCTAAATGTCTATGAATACGAATTTTAGGCTTTGTCACTGTATAATTCTCAAAAGTTATATACAACCAGTGGCCACTCTAATGGAAAAATACAAATTTTAGGCTTTGTCCCTGTACTTTCCCTCGGCCGTGGCAAATGAGAAGCTAACAATGTACACCTCACCCTTAGAGCTCTCCAACTCATGGTTGGTCTAGTTTACCCTTGTCTTTACCTGCACCACATAGCACCCATGAGCCAAGGCCCAGTAAGAAAACCATAACAGCAAACACATAATCAGTAATAGCATCCAATCAATTATAAGGTAACCATTTAGAAGCTCAGCAAATTATAAGCATCAAACAAATAATAGTAAGCATGATCTTTCAAGGATATATCTTAACCAACAAACAAATGCTCAGGATCGACGCCCTTAGGTCGAGCCCTCTATTTTCTCATCTGACTCTGACTCGCTTAGGCCGAGTCCATTGTTTATTCAACTAACCCCGGCTCATAGTGGCCGAGTCGCGTCCTATGCACAAGTCATCAGCCCTACCTTTCTTAGGCCATTCATTTCATGTTTCACATAACAATATCATAGTTACACAACACATATATCCAAATACAAGGAATCTCAATCCCAACACAGCCACACAAGGGTGCAGTTTTCTTACCTTGAATTTCGAGCGGAGGATACAGAACGGTCCCAAGCACGACACTTAGTACTAAACCTTGGCGATAAACCTAGTCACAGTGGCCAATGGGTAATTATCAATTTCTAATCCAAATAAATACTTAGGAGACAAAAACTAGCCTCTGGGACCTTAATTTCTACTAAACCGAGTAGTAGAAATCGTTCCGAGCGCCTAGGTTCGAGCCCCCGAGCCTTACCAATCCTAGAAACCATCCTAAGGCAAAATCCCCTAGGCAGGTCGTGACCTAGCCCTAAGGGTCGCGATGCGCCCCCAAGTCAGAGACTCAATCTTCCAGCATCAGGGGAAGGCGAGCCGTGACTTGCACCCTAGGGCCGCGATGCGCCTTCAAAACAAAGCCCACCCAGGGCATTCTAGGCATGTGGGTCGTGGCACCCACGAGTTGGGTCGCGGTGCTCCCCCTCGCACCCAGAATTTCTGGGTTTCCTCAACACTCTTCCCAGCCAACTTTCTCAAAATTCAATCCTAACAGGCCTCCCAACCAAAAATCAAGGTTAGCTATGAATTTAAGACCTTTAATCACATATTTTAAACACCAAAATCTTAACAATTATACTGAAATCACTATCTCAATTTTGTAGAAACTCATCATTCAATATCCAACTTATTTCTACCCCAACAACCAGAATTCTATATCATAATTAAGGACAAGAACTTACCTCAATTATTGGTTGAATCCTCAACTTTAAATCTTCAATCTTTGAGCCTAAATTTTCTAAGTTTCCCAGCTAAATTCCTTGGTTAGATGATTCAATTCCTCAAGACTTCCCAACAGAATTTTCCTAAGCTTTAACCTTCAATTCAACAAGAACTCTTCAAGAGCAAGAGAGAGAAGGAGAAATCGTGTCAGAGAAGAGGGAGGGAGAGAGAGTGTGTGTTTGGGGTCTTTCTAATATGTATAGTGAGCTCTAAACACCTCTAGGTCCTTAGCTGATCACATCCCCAACAACAAAATGACCAAAATGTCCTCCCCTAAACTACTTAACCATTTAATTACTCTAAGGGTAAAATAGTATTTTCTCCCCAGTTCTCGCTAACTCCTCAAGTGTTCCTAATATCTACCAATTAATCTCGTCGCTCCATTAAATTACCACATACTTATTCAATATCTACTAATTCCCAAAATATATTCTCTAAATTCCCAAAAATACCCCTAGGCTCCCCTGAGCCGTGTATTTAACCTCGCTGTGACTATTTCGCTAATCCGCTCACTAGGACCATCTCTAGCCATATACTACAAATATCTCCACCTAATAATGTGGTCTCAACCATTCATCACATATAATCACATTTATGCCTTCAACGGGCCAAAATTACAAATATGCCCTTATAAGCTAGAAAGGGCCCACATGTATATATAATACTCATAAACATGCATATAACATACTCATATAATCATATTAATCATGCATGCCATGTAGTCATGCATTTAACCAATTAAACATACATATAAACTAATTATGCCCTCTCGGCACGCTAATCAAGGCTCTAGGCCTTATTAGTGATTTTGGGTCGTTACAACTATCCCCTCCTACTGAGAATTTCGTCCCCGAAATTTACCTGAATAACTTGGGATATTGATCCCACATTGCTGACTCAAGCTCACAAGTCACTTCCTCGACCTTGCTATTCCTCCATAACACTTTGACTATAGAAATCGTCTTGTTTCGCATAACCTTGTCTTTCCTGTCCAGGATCTGAATCGGTCATTCCTCTTATGACAAATCTATCTACAACTTCAAATCCTCATACTTCAACACATGATCGTATCTGAGATGTACTTCTGAAGCATAAAAGTGTGGAATATGTTGTCCGCTCCCAACAACGACGGTGGTAGAGCCAATCTATAGGCCACCTGCCCGATCCTTTCCAGGATCTCAAAAGGTTCTATGAACGTAGGGCTCAGCTTGCTCTTTTTCCCAAACCTTCTCGCCCCTCGCAGTGGTGAGACTCGTAGGAACACGTGGTCCCTTACCTAGAACTCCACGTCCCTACACTTAGGATCAGTGTAGCTTTTCTGTCTGCTTTGCGCGACGAGCATTCGAGCTCGGATCTTCTCGATAGCCTCATTAGTCTTCTGAACCATCTCTGTTCCTAAATACTTCCTCTCACCCATCTCATCTCAATGAATGGGTGATCTACACCTTCTTCCATATAACCTCTCATACAGAGCTACTCCAATCGTTGATTGATAACTTTTGTTGTATGAAAACTCAATCAATGGGAGATACTTACTCCAAGACCCCTCAAGGTCTATCACACACGCCCTGAGCATATCCTCCAACACCTGAATCGTCCTCTCAAACTGTCCATCAGTCTGAGGATGAAAGGCCATACTGAACTTCAGCTGAGTCCCCATAGCCTCCTGCAGACTACCCCAAAACTTGGAGGTAAATATAGGATCCTAGTCTGAGACTATAGACTTAGGAACCCCATGGAGATGTACAATCTCCCTCACGTACAACTCCACATACTGATCCACGGTATAGGTCGTCTTCACTGACAGAAAGTGAGCTGACTTGGTGTATTTGTCTACTATCACCCACACCGAGTCATGTAGCCCCACTGTCCTGGGTAAACCTCCCACAAAAATCCATTGTAATGTCTTCCCATTTCCACTCAGGATTACCCAAATGTTGTAGCAACCCTGCTGGTCACTGATGCTCAGCCTTCACCTGCTGATAGGTTAAACACTTGGCCACGTACTCCACTACATCCTTCTTCATCCCAGGCTACCAATATAATGTTTGTAGATCCTGATACATCTTCGTGGTGCCTAGATGGAGTGAGTACGATGTAGTATGGGATTCATCTAATATCTCTCGTCTAATATCCCTATCTGCTGGGACACAAATCCAACCCTTATACCGTAGCAACCCAGTCTTTGAAATGGAATAGTCCTTAGCTATCCCAACTAGGGCATTCCCTCTAACCTCTTGCAATGATGAATCAACCATCTGGCCCTTTTTTACCCTCTCTAGAAGGGTCGACTATAAAGTGATAATTGCCAACCGACCCCAAACTAGCTCAATCCTCGCTCTAGACATCTCCTCTGCCAACTTTCTCAATATCTGTGCAGAGCTAAACAACTGTCCCGGGCCTCTCCGACATAGCGCATCTGCCACAACATTGGGCTTCCCTGGGTGGTAAAGGATATCAAAATCATATTCCTTTACCACTCTAGCCAACGCCTATGCCTCATATTCAGGTCCTTCTGGGTGAAGAAGTACTTCAAACTCTTATGATCAGTGTATATCTCGCACTTCTCCCCATACAGATAATGTCGCCAAACTTTCAATGCGAATACCACTGCTGCCAACTCTAGGTCATGGGTAGGGTACCGTTGCTCATACTCCTTCAGCTGTCATGATGCATAAGCTATAACCTACTCATTCTGCATCAACACACATCCCAATCCCAACCTCGATGCATCACAGTATACCACAAACCTCCCTCCCTCCGAAGGAGAACTCAACACTGGAGTAGTAATTAGCCATCGTTCCAATTCTTGGAAGCTATTCTCACACTTGTCTGACCAGACGATCTTCAAATTCTTCCGTGACAATTCTGTCATCGGTGCAGCAATCTTTGAGAACCCTTCCACAAACCGTCTGTAATAACCTGCTAATCCAAGGAAGCTCCTAACCTCCGAGGCATTCCTTGGCCTCGGTCAATCTCTCACTGCCTCCACCTTAGTTGGATCCACCTTGATCCTATCTTCACCAATAATGTGTCCAAGGAATGTCACTTCTAGTAACCAGAAATTGCACTTCTTAAACTTGGCATACAACTGGTTCTCTCTAAATCTCTGCAATACCTATCGGAGATGCTACTCATGCTCTACCTTTGAACTGGAGTAAACCAAAATGTCGTCGATGAAGACAATCACAAACTGATCCAAGAAGTCCTTGAACACCTTGTTCATCAAGTCCATGAATGCTGCTGGGGCATTGGTCAAACCAAATGACATGACCAAGAACTCATAATGTCTATACCTCGTTTGGAAGGCCATCTTCGGTATATCCTCATCCTTGATCCTCAGCTGGTGATAACCAGATCGAAGATCAATCTTCGAGAATACCGTATTTCCCTACAGCTGATCAAATAAGTCATCGATCCTTGGTAAGGGGTATTTGTTCTTAATGGTCAACTTGTTAAACTCCCTGTAGTCTATGCACATTCTCAGAGTACCGTCCTTCTTCTTCACAAAAAAAAAACCGGAGCACCCCATGGCGAGTAGCTAGGCCTGATAAACCGCAAATCAAGAAGTTCTTGCAATTGTACTTTTAACTCTTTTAGTCCTGCTGGAGCCATCCTATGTGGTGCCCTCAACATTGGCTCCGTAGGCGGCGCTAACTCAATAACGAACTAAATCTCCCTGTGTGGCGGCAGTCCTAGTAAATCCTCATAAAACACATCCAAGAACTCGTGCACCAATCTGGTCTCTCCCGGCCCTGCTGGCATAACCCTAGTGGTATCCACCACACTAGCTATAAAACCTATACAACCTCCCTGCAATAGGTCCGTAGCCCTCAATGTTGATATCATGGGTATGCAAGGTCTATGCACAGCACCCACAAAAATAAAAGGACCATCTCCCTCAGGCTCAAAATTCACCATCTTCCTCCTACAATCAATGGTAGCCCCATATCTGACCAGCCAATCCATTCCTAGGATCATCTCAAAGTCATTCATACTCAACTCGATCAAATCTAATGATAATATCCTACCATTAACCATCACAGGCAGTGCTCTAATCCACCTCCTAGAAACTACCAGTTCCCCTGTATAGTCTCAAACCCCACAGTATAATACTTACTAGGTCTACACAATCTATCAATCACATTACTAGAAAAAAATGAATGTGTAGCACCAGAGTCAATCAATATAGAATAAGAGAAGCAAGCGCTAGAAAGCTGACCTGTCACTACTGAGGGACTAGCCTCGGCCTCTGTCTGCGTCAAGGTGAACACTCGAGCTAGATTCAAGCTGTCCACCTTCCCTGATTCCTCTCTCTTCGCTGTTGGGCAGTCCTTCTTGAGGTGTCCCACCACCCCGCACATATAACAAGCCTTTGCCCGACATTCGCCTGGATGGTGTCTTCTGTACCTCATGCACTCTAGATAACTTCTCCATGTCTCACCGCCTCCCTGACGGCCACCCTGAGCACCCCAAACCCTCCTATCCGGACCAGCAGTGGTCGAAGTGTCAGGGGTCTTCCTTTTAACATCTTTAGGGCCTCCACCACTACCGGACCCTGTGTATGGAGGCACCGCCCTGCGAACCTCCCGTCTCGCAGCGTTCTCCCTCTAAATCTTATTCTTCGCCTCTTCAGCAGTAAGAGCCTTCTCAACAACCTAGGCATAAGTCGTTCCCCCAGGTACTATTGTGATTCTCACGTCTTGAGCTATCATGGCATTAAGCCCTCGAATAAATCTGTCCTGTCTGGCTGCATCTGTAGGCACTAAATTTGGTGCAAAATTCACAAGCCTGTCAAACTTCAGGGCATACTCAGTGATTGTCATGTTGCCCTGCACCAACCCCACTAACTCATTCACCTTCGTTACTCTGAAGGCAACGTTATAGTATTTCTGGCTGAACAAGTCTCTAAACCCATCCCTACTCAAAGTAGAAATGTCCTTGGTCTGTGATGCCACCTCCCACCAGATCGGGCATCCTCTCTAAGCATATAGGTGGCACAGGCCACCCTATCATTACCTTCCACCCTCATAAAATCCAGGATAGAAATGATCATACTCACCCACTGTTCGGCCTTTAGTGGATCTGGTCCTCCCTCAAAGGTTGAAGGATGTTGTCTCCTGAATCGCTCATACAGTGGATCTCACCTATTCCCAGCCTCAGGTGTCTGTACAACTGGTGCCACAGCAGGTGGCAAAATAGGTGCAGCACTCCCTAATGGAGCCTGCTGTCTCAGAAGATGGATATACTCTTCTCGACTCTACAACCAGGCTTGCATGTCTGTAAGTATCTACTGCCAGTTCTCAGGGATTGGCAGAGGGTTCTAGCCTTGATCATCATCTCTAGCCTCAGACCCTGTGTCGGCTAGTCGTATAGATCGCCTTTGACAAATAGCTATCCAAGTTTATCTGCTATCAACGACTCTGCGGTCAGGAAATGATGACATGTTAACAGTCTTTCCATAGTCCACCATTGAAACTCAACAAATCACAAGCAATCAAGATGCAAACAATCATTCAAATATTCATTCACATATAGCAGCAATGCTAATAAGCATGCCTCATAAAAGTCACACAGCAGTCAAGGGTCAGGCCCTATCAGTATCTCATCCTCCCTATTAATCATGCAATAAAGCATTTATATTCCATTCGGACATTTAATCATATAATCATATATATACAATTACCAAACCCTGAGTCGATCTTGTCCTTAGCGGCGAGTGTACATGCCCAGCCAGTCTTCAGGAGCCCTTAAACCTAGATGACTCTGATACCAAATTGTAACGCCCTGGATAACCAAGAGCATTACACTGTGTATTTTAAAATAGTGCAAGCCTTACTAATTAAGTCGTTTGAACAATAGTGTGTTCTTAAAGTCAACTATTAGGTTAGAGTTAAAATATTTTGATCGTAAACAGTTAATTTTCATTAAAATAGATGTTTGGTACATGGGATCCCAAAAACAAGGTTTAAGAGACAATTTACAATTCTCAAAAGTTATATACAACCAGTGGCCACTCTAATGGAAAAATACAAATTTTAGGCTATGTCCTTATACTTTCCCTCGGTCGTGGCGGATGAGTAATTGACAATGTACACCTTGCCCCCAGAGCTCTCCAACTCATGGTTGGTCCAGCTTACCATTGCCTTTACCTGCACCACGTAACACCAGTGAGCCAAGGCCTAGCAAGAAAACCATAACAGCAAACACATAATCAGTAATAGCATTCAATCAATTATAAGGTAACTATTTAGAAGTTCAACAAATCATAAGCATCAAACAAATAATAATAAGCATGATCTTTCAAGGATATATCTTAACCAACAAACAAATGCTCTGGGTCGACGCCCTTAGGCTGAGCCCTCTATTTACTCATCTGACTCCGGCTCACTTAGGTCGAGTCCATTGTTTATTCAGCTGACCCCGGTTCACAGTCGCCGAGCCGCATCCTATGCGCAAGTCATCAGCCGAAACTCTCTTAGGCCGTTCATTTCATGTTTTGCATAACAATATCATAGTTACACAACACATATATCCAGATACAGGGAATCTCAGTCCCAACACAGCCACACAAGGGTGCAGTTTTCTTACCTTGAATTCTGAGTGGAGGATACAGAACGGTCCTGAGCATGAACCTCAGTCCTGAGCCTTGGCGATAAACCTAGTCACAGTGGCCAATGGGTAATTATCAATTTCTAATTCAAATAAATACTTAAGAGACAAAAAGTAGCCTTTGGGACCTCGATGTCTACTAAACTGAGTAGTATAAATTGTCTCGAGTGCCTAGGTTCGAACCCCCGAGCCTTACCAATCCTAGAAACCAACCTAAGGCAAAATCCTCTAGGCGAGCCGCGACCTGTCCCTAAGGGTCGCGGCGCCCCCCCAAGTTAGAGACTCAATCTTCAAGCATCAGGGGAGGCGGGCCACAACTTGCACCCTAGGTTCATGGCACACCTTCAAAACATAGCCCACCCAGGGCATTCGAGGCATGCGAGCTGCGTCACCCACGAGCTGGATCGTGGCGTGCCCTCTCACACCCAAAATTTATGGGTTTCCTTAACACTCTTCCCAGCCAACTTTCTCAAAATTCAATCCTAACAGGCCTCCCAACCAACAATCAAGCTTAGCTATGAGTTTAAGACCTTTAATCACATATTTTAAACACCAAAATCTTAACAATTATACTGAAATCACTATCTCAATTCAGTAGAAATTTATCACTCAATATCCAACTGATTTCTACCCCAACAACTAGAATTCTATATCATACTTAAGGACAAGAACTTACCTCAATTATCGGTTGAATCCTCAGCTTCAAATCTTCAATCTTTGATCCTAAATTTCTTAAGTTTCCCAGCTAAATTCCCTAGTTAGATGCTTCAATTTCTCAAGTCTGCCCTGAATTTGACAGACTAGCGAAGTTTTCACATGATTTAGTGCCTATAGATGCAGCTAGGAAAGAAAAGTTTGTTTGAGGGCTGAATTTTATGATAGCTTGAGATGTACAGATCACATCAGTACCTGGGGAGACGACTTATTCCCAGGTGGTTGAGAAGGCTCTCACAGTTTAGGAGGCAGAGAACAAGATATAGAGGGAGAGCATTGCAAGACGAGATGATCAGAGAGCACTGCCTCCAGTTGTGGGATTTGGTAGGGGCGGAGGCCCAAGTAATCAAAATAGGAAGACCCCTGACACCTTGACTACTGCTAGTCATGATAGGAGGGGCCGGGGTGTCCAGGACGACAGTAAGGCTTGGAGAAGCTACCCAGAGTGTGCTAGATGCAGGAAGCGCCATCTGGGTGAATGTCGTGCGAAAGCCTGTTACTTGTGCAAGGTGATTGGGCATCTCAAGAAAGACTGCCCGACTTTGAAGAAAGAAGAACCGAGGAAGGCATACAACTTGACTCCAGCTCGAGTGTTCGCCTTAACTCAGGCAGAGGCTGAGGCTAGTCCCTCGGTGGTGACAGGTCAGCTTTCTAGCACTGGCATTCATATACTGTATTGATT
The DNA here is from genome assembly GCF_963169125.1 of Humulus lupulus. NCBI lineage: Eukaryota > Viridiplantae > Streptophyta > Magnoliopsida > Rosales > Cannabaceae > Humulus > Humulus lupulus. Next base: position 275,332,197 of record NC_084793.1, read on the forward strand.
GACTCTGGTGCTACACATTCATTTGCTTCTAGCAAAATGATTGATAGATTGTGTAGGCCTTGTGAGTATTATACTGTGGGGTTTGGGACTATACTGCCTATAGGGGAACTGGTAGTTACAAGGAGATATGTTAGATTACTGCCAGTGATGGTGGACAATAGGGAACTATCAGTAGACTTGATTGAGTTGTCTATGGATGACTTCGACATGATTTTGGGGATGGATTGGTTAGTCAGGTATGGGGAGACTATACACTACAAGAAGAAGATGGTGACATTTGAGCCTGAGGGTGAAGACCCCTTTGATTTTGTTGGTACTGTGCATGGACCTCACATTCCCATGATATCAATGTTGAGGGCCAGAGACCTATTACAAGGAGGATGTAGAGGTTTTCTAGCCAGTTTTGTGGATACCACTAAGGTCATGCCAGTGGGACCAGGGGAGACTAGATTGGTATGTGAGTTCTTGAGGACTTACCGGGACTTCCGCTGCACCAGGAGATCGAGTTTGTCATTGAGTTAGCGCCAGGTACAAAACCAGTGTCGAGGACACCATACAGAATGGCTCCGACAGTGCTGAAGGAGTTGAAGGTACAATTATAGGAGTTATTGGACCTGATATTTATTAGACCTAGCTTCTCACATTGGGGTGCTCCAGTTTTGTTTGTGAAGAAAAAGGATGGGACCCTGAGGATGTGTATAGACTACAGGGAGTTGAACAAGTTAACTATCAAGAACAAGTACCCACTAACGAGAATAGATGACCTATTCGATCAGTTTCACGATAAGATAGTATTCTCAAAGATTAATCTTCGATCTGGTTATCACCAGCTGAGGATCAAGGATGAGGATGTCCCGAAGATGGCCTTTCGTACGAGGTAAAGGCATTACTAGTTCCTGGTCATGTCATTTGGAGTAACCAATGCCCCAGCAGCATTTATGGATCTGATGAACAGGATGTTCAAGGATTATTTAGATCAGTTCATGATTGTCTTCATCGACAACATCCTGATTTACTCTCGTTCAGAGGAAGAGCATGAGCAACATCTTCGATTGGTATTGCAGAGGTTGAGGGAGCACCAGTTATATGCTAAGTTTAAGAAGTGTGAGTTTTGGCTACCGCGGGTGACATTCCTTGGTTATATTGTCAGCGGAGATGGGATTAAGGTAGATCCAACCAAGGTTGAAGCAATTAGAGATTGGCTGAGGCCAAGGAATGCCTCAAAGGTTAGGAGCTTCCTTGATTTGGCAGGATATTATAGGCGGTTCGTGGAAGGGTTTTTGAGGATTGTCACACCATTGACTGAGTTTACACAAAAGAATCTGAAGTTTGCATGTTCAAACAAATGTGAGGGTAGTTTACAGGAACTGAAGCGACGGTTGATTACTGCTCTGGTGCTGAGTCTTCCTTTAGATGGGGACAAATTCATGGTGTATTGCAACGCATCGAGACTGGTATTAAGATGTGTGTTAATGCAAAGTGGGAAGGTTATTTCCTACGTATCGCGACAGTTGAAGGAATATGAGAAACTGTACCCTACCCATAATTTGGAGCTATCAACGGTGGTATTCGCACTTAAAGTGTGGCAACAGTATTTGTATGGAGAGAAGTGCGAGATATACACTAATCACAAGAGCTTGAAGTATTTCTTCACCCAAAAGGACCTAAGTATGAGACAGAGATGTTGGCTGGAGTTGGTAAAGGATTATGACTGTGAGATCCTTTATCATCTAGGGAAATCCAATGTAGTGGCAGATGCTTTGAGCCGGAGGGGCCCAGGACAGTTGTTTAGTTCAAAGCAGATATCGAAGGAATTGACAGAAGCTATGACCAAAGCAGGGATAGAATTGGTAGTGGGCCAGTTGGCCAATATTACTTTGCAGTCTACCCTCTTGGAGAGGATAAAAGAGGGCTAGGTGAGTGATGCATGGTTGAAGGAGATTAGAGGTGATGTCCTAGCTAGAGTAGCTAAGGATTATTCCATTTCAAAGACGGGTTTGCTGAGATATAAGGAACGAATTTGTGTTCCGATGGACATGGGTATCAGATGAGAGATTCTCGATGAGTCTCATACCACACCATACTCATTACATCTAAGCACCATGAAGATGTATCAGGATCTATGGTTGTTGTACTAATACCTGGGATGAAGAAGGACGTGGTTAATTACGTAGTAAAGTGTTTAACCTGTTAATAGGTGAAGGCTAAACACCAGCGCCCAGCGGGGTTGTTATAGCCTTTAGGTATTCCCGAATGGAAGTGGGAAGGCATTACCGTGGATTTTGTAGGAGGCTTGCCCAAGACGGCGAGGCAACATGACTCGATATGGGTGATAGTAGACAGATATACCAAGTTGGCTCACTTTCTGCCCGTGAGGATAAACTATACTATGGACCAGTATGCAGAGCTGTATGTGAGGGAGATCGTACATCTCCATGGGGTTCCAAAGTCTATAGTATCAGATTGAGATCCCATATTTACTTCCAAGTTTTGGGGTAGCTTACAAAATGCTATGGGGACTCAGTTGAAGTTTAGTACAACCTTTCATCCTCAGACAGACAGGCAGTCTGAGAGGACAATTCAGTTATTGGAAGACATGCTATGAGCATGTGTGCTAGACTTCAAGGGGTCTTGGAGTAAGTATCTCCTATTGATTGAATTGTCCTACAATAACAGTTACCAGTCAACGATTGGAGTAGCTCCATACAAGATGATGTATGGAAGGAAGTGTAGGCCACCCATTCATTGGGATGAGATGGGGGAAAGGAAGTATTTGGGTCCAAAGATGGATCAGAGGACTAATGCATCTATTGAGAAGATCCAAGCTTGAATTCTTACTTCAAAGAGCAGACAAAAAAGCTACGCAGATCCTAAGCGTAGGGACGTGGAGTTTTAGTTAGGGGCCATGTATTTCTGCGAGTTTCGCCATTGCGGGGAGTAAGGACATTTGGGAAGAAGGGCAAGCTGACCCCTAGATTCATAGGAACTTTTGAGATCCTGGAGAGGATCGAGCAGGTAGCCTATAGATTGGCTCTGCCCCCATCATTATCAAGAGTTCATGATGTGTTTCACATCTCAATGCTTCAAACATATGTGTCAGATACGACCTATGTATTGGGATATAAGGATCTGGAGCTACAGGCAAACTTGTCTTATGAGGAGTGACCAATTTAGATCCTAGACAAAAAGAACAAGGTTCTAAGGAACAAGAAAATTTCTCTAGTTAAAGTCTTATGGAGGAATAACAAGGTCGAGGAAGTGACCTAGGAGCTAGAGTCAGTTATGTGGGATCAGCACCCCAGTTATTTAGGTAAATTATGAGGACGAAATTTTCAGTATGAAGAGATAGTTGTAACGTCCCAAATTTGCTAATGAGGCTTAGTGTCTTGATTAGTGTGTCAAGAGGGCATAACTGGAAATATATATGTGTGGAATTAATTGATTAAATGTGTGACTACGTGGCATACATGATTTATATGGTAATATGACTATATGTGCATGTTTATGTGTATTAAATATGCATATGGGCCCGTTCTTGTTAATAAGGGCATATTTGTAATTTTGACCCATTGAGGGTATAAATGTGATTATATGTGTTAAATGATTGAGACCACATTATTATGTGGATATATTTGCGGTATTCGGCTCGAGGCAATTCTAGTGAGCGGATTAGCGGAATAGTCACAACAGGGTTAAAGCCCGGCTCGGGGTGAGTCTAGGGGTATTTTGGGGACTTAGTGCGCATTTGGGATTTATCGGGTAACGAGTAGTTATTTGGTGATAATTTGGGCACATCGGGATTAATTGGGAATTTATAGGACCACTCAAGGAATCAGCAGGAAATGGAGCTAAGGACCGTTTTTCCCTGGAGGGCATTGATAGGAAAGATCTTGACCTAGGGGCATTTTAGTCTTTTTAATGTTAGAGGATAGACTTGGGCAGTCTTGGGAAGAAATCAGAAGAAAAACAAACACTCAGTTGCTCTCTCTCTCTCTCTAGAGCCTTGGGAGATATTTGGAGTCCTGGTGAATTCAAAGGGAGGGGTTGAGTTTTTTTTTGAAGAATTGAAGCTAGGATTACTTAAGGATCAGTTCAGGGTCGGAATCGTTATCAAGGTAAGGTTAAAACTGTTTATTAGGTGAATTTCTGTGATCAAGTTAAGTTTTTAGCTCAAGTGTGAACCTTAAGATTTGAGGTAGTTTTGAGCTAGTTTATAGGTAATAAATGTTCTATATGCCACATTGAACTTGCTTGGGGGTTTGATTTTGGGAAAAATGAAGTTTTTGGTAGGAAATTATGAAGATTTTTTTATTGAAAACGTTGAGGATTTCTAGGTATTGGGCTCAAGCTGCGATGCTGTTCTTCAAGTGCCGCGGCCCGTGTGATAGGGATGGCCTTGCTGATTCTCTGAAATTACCTAAGTGTCACGGCGCTAGTTGGGGTACGCCACGGTCCATGTCTTCCAGGAGAAAGCCCCCTTGCTCTCTGACTTGTAGAAGGTCGTGGAGGCCTCTGAGGAGGGTCACGACTCGAATAGGAAATGTTGCCCAAATAGGGTTTGTAGGCTAGGGAACTCAACCTAAGTGCTTGTGAAGGATTCTACTACCTGGTTTAGTAGAATTCGAAGTCCCGGAGGCTAGTATATTATTCTGAAGATTTTAATTGGTTTAGGTTTTAATGGTTATTTATTATTGCGTTGTGACTAGGTTTGCCGTTAAGGCCCGACCTTAGGGATCGTGCTCGGGACCGTCTTACACCTTCAGCTCGGGACTCGAGTTAAGAAAATTGAACCCGAGTTGTGATTGGGGCTTGGACACCTATTAACGAGTATGGTTATAAATATATGTGTGTGTGATTGTGATTATATCAATATTTGAGAATATCTAGATAGGCATGCTGGTTTATGCTCCAACTGATTGGGTACTCTGCAATCTATTTGTTTGTTTATATTTGATCTGAAAGTTCGACCTAAGGGAGTCGGGGCTAACGTTAAGCGTGTGGAACACAGCCTGGCCTAAGTGAGCCAGGGTCAGCTATATAACCAGAGGACTTAGCCTAAGGGAGCCAGGCCTAAACGTCTCTGAATAAACAGAAGTGCCTTTTTTCACCTAACTAGCTGTATTGAATGTTGAGATTGAATTACAAGTTGGATTGAACTGTTTATTACTGCCTAGCTGATTGCTCATGATCTATTGTTATTGAATTGAATGATATGAGTGTACGATTTATATGTTGTTGTTTGTTTATATTTGTGAATTAAGTTTTCTTATTGATCCTTGGCTCACGGGTGCTATATGGTGCAGGTAAGGGAAAGAGGAAGCTGGACTAGCCGTGAGTTGGAGAGCTCTAGGGGCGACATGTGCATTTGCAATTGCTCGACCGCCACAGCCGAGGGATTAATAGGGAATAGACCCAAACTTGTTTTTTTCACTTAGGCTGGCTTTAATTGTAATTATTTTGAGGGTTTTAAATGCCTTGTAAACCCTTATTTTTGGGATCCCATGTACAAACTCAAACCTTTTAATGAAAAAAGATATTTCTACGATCAAAATCTTTTAACCCTAATTTGTTAATTAACCTTAGTAACATGCTTATGTCCAAAGGATTTGATTAGAAAGTCTTGCACTATTTAAAATACACAATGTAATGGTCTTGGCTATTCAGGGCATTACATGTCCATTATTGTGTCTACACCCATCCGAAACAATTGCTTTATCAAACTTCTCATGTCATTGTTTCTATGCTTGTTTTAAACCATATAGTGATTTAAAAAGACTACACATTTTACGTTCATTTCTCCTTAGAACAAAACCCTCCGGTTGTTCTATATAAATCTCCTCATCGAAATCTCCATTTAGGAATACCATTTTGACATCCATTTGATAACATTTCTCAATTGTTCCCAACTCTTTAAGCCTTTGGCTTCTCCGAGACAATATTGGTTACTCATCAACCTTTGGATCTTTCTCTTTAAGAGATTCTCCAACACTTGTGGGTTCTTGAGAATTTCTATCACAATATAACATATTCTCAAAGAACTTCACTTCTCTTAATTCAATTATCACATTAGACTCAAAGCCTAATAGCCTATAGACCTTGCTATTTGAGGCATAGCCAACAAATGCACACTTTACAATCCTTGGACCCAACTTGGTCCTTTTAGGCTCTGTGCTCTTGCAATGAGCAAGACATCCCCACACTTTAAGATAGCCTAAGTTAGGCTTCTTTCCTCTCCATAACTCATATGGAGACACATTGTTCTTTTTCATAGAAATTCGATTCAATATATGACACGCAATAAGCAAGGCTTCACCCCACAATTTATAACACAATTTAGCATGTAAAAGCATAAAGTAAATCATCTCAAGAGAAGTCTTATTCTTTCTTTCAGCTATTCCATTTTTTTGTGGAGTGCATGGTGCAATGCATTCATGTATAATGTCATGTTGTTCACAAAACACATTGAAATCATTTGAAAAATATTCACCACCTCTATCACTTCTAAGAGTGTTTATTTTTCTTTCCAATTGATTTTCTACTTCAAATTTATAGATTTTAAATGCATTAAATGTCTCATCCTTACTCTTAACTAAATACACATAAGTATACCTAGAGCAATCATCTATAAAAGTCATGAAGTATCTATTTCCTCCTCTAGTCAACATGTCATTCAATTCACATAAATCACCATGTATTAAATCTGGCAAGTTTGAACATTTATCAACACTTGAAAAAGGTTTCTATACCATTTTAGATTTAACACACAATTCACATTTATCATGCTCATTCACATCACAATTAATCAATCCACATTTAACAACTCTTTTAATTGTGCTATAACATATATGAGCAAGTCTATTATGCCACAAAGTAATAGAATTAGAATTAATTACATTGCAAGATTTAGATGCCATATCATTATTGTCACTATCAAGAGCACAAATTTTGATCATTCCATCACATGTATAACTCTTTCCCACAAAAGTGCCCAAATTAATCAAAGTGAGTTTACAAAATTCAAACTCCATTTTCATATTGGATTTACTCAATAGACTTCCACTCATAATGTTTCTAATCATATTGGGAACATAGAAAACATTAATTAGGGTCACTTTCTTTCCATAAGTGAAGAACACATCAATGCAGCCGCTTCCAAGTACATTGGATCTCTTTTCATTCCTATTTGGACTTCAAGTCCCACCTTTGAACTTTCAAAGGTTTTAAAAAGAGTTTTATCATAGGTTTAATGAATGGTCGCACAAGTATCATGCCACCATCCTTGCACCTTTCCTTGGGTTGCATTAACTTTACTTAAGGGTGCAATAATCTCAACATCAAATGCATTGACCTTAGTATCTTCACTTTCTTTTGTAATGATCTCATCATCAATTGCATTGACATGTTCACCTTCTCTTAAGGTTACATTAGTCTCATCACTATATGCATGAATCATGTCAATTCTCTTTAGGGTTATCATACATTCATCATCAAATGCATTATTCTCAATTAGGGTTAGAATGCACTACTCATTAAATGCATTAAATTTAATCAAAGTCACAAAGATCTCATCATTAATTAAAGTGACCAAATTAAATTCATTTAAAAGTGCAATGATCTTAACATCAATTGCCTTAACCCTAATCTTATTATTGTTAATTTTACAATTACCATATATCACGTGATGATCAATAACTTAACAAACAAAGCAAGTACAACAATAACCCTTGAATTGCTTATTAACATTCACCATTGTACTCTTAATATAAACAATGATCTCAAACTCACAAAAATATGGCATCAAACACATTTTATTCAAATTCTTGAAATCTACACATTAAGAAATAAGGAATTTGATGATGCCAATCTCCTTAAGCATGTAATCCCATTGAGTTGTCTCATCCTTTGTTGATGAAGACTTTGTATCCATATCCACATTCATGTAGAACATTTCCAAATATAACTTTCTTTGATATTTCATGGTTATCTTGAAACAAGGATTTGAAGGTTGTAGAAGATGAACCAATTTCCCTCATTGTTGATAATGAAAAACACAAAATGAAAGTAATTAGAAATAGATATTTTGATTGTTGAGAATATATGGCTTTACTCTTTGAAAATCAACAATGAATAATGATAATAATGCAATATTCCAAACCCTAGATGTTGATCAAGATTCAAATTCAAAGTATGAATGCAATTCTTGATAATCAAATAAACATATTCATGATATGAATGTTAATCTTGAATATAAGAAACTAAATGATTAAATGATGATAATATAACTAAATGATTAAATGGTGATAATATGAACTTAGATACAATTAATCATCAATTCTAACAATAAAAAACATAATAGAATTACATAATACAAGATTAGGGTTAGAGAGATACAACCTTTGTACTGAGCAACTAGAATCTTCAAACTTGTGGAACTTCTAAGGCATATACACAATAATAATATTGTTGTCCAAAATCTCTATTCCAAGCCTTCCCAATTGCTTGAAGCTTAAACTAAGTAGAATGAGATTTGGGATTGAACAAGCCTTAAAACTCATGCAAGTCAAGCAAAGCTAGATGAGTTTCTTGGAGAAAAACTTTTGTCTTAGAAAGCTAGAGAGAGAATGAGTTTAGAGAGAGCTAGAAAGTGTGATCAAGGTTTTTCAACTCTAATAACCCATATATATAATGTAGGCATCATCATTAGTCTAACCAATAGGATTAGAGCATTTAAAACACAACATTTAGATGATTTTACATAAACTGTATGACCCTAAAAGACCGCCCAGGCGATAGGCGATTAAACGCCTGCTAGGGATTTTGAAGCCCTTCGCATTTTGGCAATGCTACGCCACTTAGGGGGCAACACATCGCCACCCTCTCTGACTTTGGACCATTCCAATGGTCCTAAATTGCTCCAAATGCTACTTAAATTTTTGGGAATATTTGGATACCTCATTGTATCACTTTAGATCCACAAAAGTCACATTTAGATTCCATCTACACAATCTCATGTTTTCACTTCTCTTTAAGTGAAAATTATTACGTGTTTTACACCTCAACATGTAAACATCTTAACCATTATATTTAACCATTCACAACATTTTCAAGGCACAAACATCGGGAATCGATGATGGTATGCACATCACCGCATGGGGAGGCGAAAAATTGAGTAACTAAGTCCTTGTCGAGGCCTTCGCCTGGCTCATCACCATCGCGCCATGTGCCCTTGCTTCCTCGTTGATCCACTCAGCTAGGAGAGCCCGCGCCATCGATTTCATGCCTATGTGCCCTTGACAATCCCTTCAGTTCGGAGGGCCCACGCCAATGCCTCGCGCCCCCGCACCCTTGCGCCCTCGCTGATCCTTTTGGCTCGGAGGGTCCGCGCCAGCGCCACGTGCCCCCTCACTCTCACACTCACACCCTTATGCCCTTGTTGTTCCTCTCGGCTTGGAGGGCTCGCGCTAATGCCCCCCCCCCTTCCCATGCCCTTGCACCCTCACCGATCCTTTTAGCTCGGAGGGCCCACGCCAGTGCTACACTCCCCTGAACCATCTCCCTCACACTCACGACCTTGTCGATCCTCTCAGCTCGGATGGCTGCACCAGTGCCTCACGACTCTGTGTCTTTGCGCCCTCGCTTATCCTTTCGACTTGGAGGGTCCGCACCAACGCCACGCTCCCGTGCCCTTGCGCCCTCATCGATATCCTTGGCTCGGAGGGCCCGCGCCATCTCACTTGTGCCCCTACACCCTCACCGATCCCCTCAGCCCAGAGGGCCAGCACCATCACCTTTCACCCTCACCGATCCCATCAACCCGAAGGGCCCTGTCATCACCTTGAGCCCTCGCTCCTTCGTGCCCTCGAGGCTGCGCTCCCTCGTCGATCCCTTCGGCTTGGATGGTTCGCACATTTGCCTTGCGCCCTCGCTAGTCCCCTCAGCCTAGAGGGAAAGCGCTATCACCTTGAGCCCTTGCTCCCTTACCTTGAGATGACAAGTTGTCGCTGCTACCTTTTGCCGAAGAGTTCCACCACGCGATCGACCCCCATAGCTGATTTGGGCACCCGAGCACCACATACCGCCTTATGGCGGACCAAGGTGACCCATTAATGCACCCAGCCCAACAAATTCTAACCGAAATTTTGTGGGTCTAGCAAAGAATGAGGGAATTTCCAAAGGAAAATGTAGGGCTCATGCATTGGGAATCAAGCAAAATTCATACAAAGTAAACTTGATGGGAAAAAGAAAGAAGGTGAAAATCTTACCAACACAAAGGACATGCATGGAGAATCGGCTCGCCAGTCACTCGAAGTCGATGGGATGGGCTCGTCGATGGCACCGTGAGAGGAAGGATGGCGAGAGCCCTGTCACTTCTCAAGCCCCATGTACTATTATGTTGATCGACCCTATGGTCACTTCGAAAAAAATAAAGCGCTTGGCTAAGGGCCTCGGGTGACTCTATGGTCTCTTAGCTAGGGCATAGGACCCCAGGTTGACTCTATGGTCACCTATTCAGAGCAGCGGGCCCCAGAATGATTCTATAATCATTTATTTGTAATTGTATGCATGGATGAGTAAGTTATTATTGTTATGCATGCTAGATATGCATTTGGAATATGTATTTACTGTTCATTCACATGTTTAAGTTTTCTTGCTAAGCCTTGGCTCACGAGTGCTATGTGGTGCATGTAAGGGGAAAGGGATGTTGGACCAGCCATAAGTTGGAGAGCTTCGGTGGCGGTGTGTACATATGCAGCTACTCGACCACCACGGTCGGGGTTATCTTGGAGGAACTAGGGTTGTACCCCTTATTTTGCTTCCTAGGTCGGCTTGATTTGTAACTTTTGAACTGTATTAACTTTTAATGTTATTTGGGATCCCACGTATGAACATAAATATTTTTAATGAAAAGTCAACGTTTCCTTTTGACCAAAATGTTTAACTCTAGCCCTTGTCATTAACCTTAGTTACACGTTTATAACCAATGGACTTGATTAGCAACTCTAGCACTATTTAAAGTACACCGTGTAACAGTCCTGGATTAGGAGGACGTTATAGCTTGGTATCAGAGCTGCCAAGGTTTAAGGGCTCCTGAAGACTGGTCGGGCATGTACACTCGCCACTAAAGATAAGCTTGACTCAGGGTTTGGTAACTACTTATGTGATCAAGTACTTAACTGTTTAAATAAATGTATATGCCTTATCTGCATGCATTATTAGGGAGCATGAGATATTATGATAGGGCATGGCCCTTTACTTTTGCATGAATGATAAGGATATTCTTATTAGCATTGTTATTGCTTGTGAATGCAAAGGAACCGCTTATTAGCATTGTTATATGGACATGTAGGTCAGGACACGCTCATCAACGCTGTTAATTGCATATAGGCCAGAAAATGCTTATTAGCACTATTAATACTGGCAGGGATTAAAGAACATGCTTATTAGCATTGTTGTACATGTATAAATGCTTGAACATGCTTATTTGCATTGTTAACAGCTTATGAATGCCATAAATGCTTATTAGCATTGTTATTTGCTGATGAATGTCAGAAAGTGCTTATTAGCACCATGGTTGAATATATTATGTTTTGGCCTGCTTATTAGCACCGTGGTTGAATATATTATGTGTTGTCATGCTTATTAGCATTGCATCTGTTTGTTTGTTTGGTCTTGGACCGCCAGGCGGTAAGTAGTATAGTTATTACTTACCTAACGGTCGAATTAATCACTGTAGAGTGGGATAGTTATCAGTATGCTTCCTCGAAGGTCAGAGAGGTTGGCTGGCCAAGAAATACAACCATGGAAGAGAATGACCAAGGTTGGGCCCCACCGCGATCTTCAGAGAATTGGCAACAAATGCTTGCTGATATGCAAGCCAGATTATAGAGGCAAGAAGACGAGATTCATCTCTTGAGATAGCAATAGGTTCAGCAGGGAACCTACAGCCTGCAGTACTAATAGTGATACAACCAGCAGTACCAGTAGTAGTACAGCCTTAGGCAGTGGAACACAGATAGGAACCCCTGTGTGAGAGGTTCAGGAAACATCACCCTCCAGTTTTTTAGGGTAGCTCAGACCCACTAAAGGCTGAGTAGTGGATGACAGTGATAACCACCATCCTGGATTTCATGAGGGTAGGCGGTAATGAGAGACTAGCCTGCGCCACTTATATGTGTTCGGGAGGATGCCCAGATAAGGTGGGAGGTGGTATCCCAGACCAGGAAAGTAAATATTATGGAATGGGGAGAATTTAAAACTCTGTTTAATGAGAAACACTACAACGACGTAGTTAGAGTTGCGAAGGACGAAGAGTTCAGCAAGTTACTTCAGGGCAACATGTCAGTGATCAATTATGCTTTGAAGTTTGACAAATTAGCAAAGTTTGTCGGGGATCTGGTGCACACTGATGGGACCAGAAGGGAGAGATTTCTCCAGGGGCTACATCCTATGATAGCCTGGGATGTTCGCATCACTACTGTGCCAGGAGTGACTACATACGCATAATTTGTTGGGAAGGCGGTCACAGCTGAGAGCACAGAGAACAAGATCTGGCACGAGAATGCGGCCAAAAGGGATTTCAGAAGGCCGAGACCTCCATTTTCAGGCTTTGGTAGGGGCAGAGGCCCTAATGACAAAAAGAGAAAGACTCCAAACATATTTTTCAGCTCCAGGGCTAGATAGGAGGCCACATGGCATACAGATAGGCTACAACGGTGGCGGTGAGACCTAGGAAGCTTTCCCAGAGTGTACTCACCATATTGGGGAATGTCGGGCAAAGCCCTGCTTTGTCTGCGGGATTGTGGGACACCTGAAGAAGGATTTCCCGAAAGCCAGGAAGAAAGAGACCAAGAAGGTGGACTGCCTGATGCCAACTCGGATGTTCACCCTAACTCAGGCAGAGGCCAAGGCTAGTCCCTCGGTGGTTTCAGGTCAGCTTTCTAGTGTTGGGACCCTTTATATTGTTTTGATTGATTCGGGTGCTACGCATTATTTTGTTGCTCGTAGGAATATGATGGACTATGTAGACCTTGTGACTTTTATCCTGTGGGGTTTGGTACTTTTCTACCTACTGGGGAGTTAGTGGTTTCTAGGAGATGGGTCAAATCGTTACCAGTGGCAGTGGATGGTAGAGAGTTTTCAGTTGACTTGATAGAGTTGGTTATGACCAACTTTGATATGAACTTGGGTATGGATTGGTTATCCTAGTATGGGGAAACGTAGATTGCAAGAAGAAGATGGTACCTTTGAACTTGAGGGTAAGGATCCCTTTGTATTTGTTGGCACTGTGCATGGACCCCGCATACCTATGATATATGTACTTAGAGCTATAGACCTATTGCAGGGGGGATGCATAGGATTCTTAGCTAGTGTGGTGGATAGCACTTAAGTCATGTCAGTGGGACTAGGATATACTAGATTGGTATGTGAGTTTCTTGATGTGTTTCCAGGAGATCTGCTAAGGTTACCTCCGCACAGGGAGATAGAGTTTGTGATTGAGTTTGCACCAGGGACAAAACCAGTGTCTAGGGCACCGTACAGAATGGCTCCAGCAAAGCTGAAGGAACTAAAGGTTCAATTATAGGAATTACTAGACTTGATTTTATTAACCCCAGCTTCTCGCCATGGGGTGCACCAGTTCTCTTCGTGAAGAAGAAAGATGGTACTATGAGGATGTGTATCGATTATAGAGAATTGAACAAGTTAATTATCAACAGGTATCCTCTGGCAAGGATTGATGATTTGTTTGATCAGTTACAGGGTAGGACGGTATTCTCCAAGATAGATCTTCAATCTGGTTATCACCAGCTGAGGATCAGGGAGGAAGATATACTGAAGATAGCTTTTCGCACTAGGTATGGGCATTATGAGTTTATGGTGATGTCATTTGGACTGACTAATGCCCCAACATCATTTATGAATCTGATGAACAAGGTGTTCAAAGACTACTTGGATTGGTTCGTTATCATTTTTATTGATGATATACTGGTATACTCTCAGTCAAAGACAAAGAACGAGCAACATCTTAGATTAGTATTACAGATGTTGAGAGAGCACAGGCTGTATGCGAAATTCAAGAAGTGTGAGTTCTGGTTGCCACATGTGACTTTTTAAGGTCACATAGTCAGTAAAGATGGAATTATGGTGGATCCAACAAAGATTGAGGCAGTCAGCCAGAGATTGGCCAAGGTCGAAGAATGCTTTAGAGATCATAAGTTTCTTGGGATTGGCAGGTTATTACAGACGCTTTGTGGAGGGTTTCCAAGATTGTGTCACCACTGAAAAAGTTGACATGCAAGAATCAGAGGTTTATATGGTCAGACAGATGTGAGGACAGCATTCAGGGACTAAAGAAGAATTTGATAACCGCTCTGGTTCTGAGTCTTCCTACAGATCAGGAAAAGGTTTTGGTTTATTGTGACGCCTCGAGATAAGGTTTGGGTTGTGTCCTTATGCATACATGAAAGGTGATTGCCTATGCATCACGTCAGCTGAAGGAATATGAACAGAGGTACCCCACACATGATTTAGAACTTGAAACAATAGTTTTTGCACCAAAGGTGTGGCAACACTACTTGTATGGTGAGAGGTGTGAGATATACACTGATCACAAGAGTTTGAAATACTTCTTCACCCAGAAGGACTTGAATATGAGACAGAGGCGTTGGGTAGAGCTGGTGAAGGATTATGACTGTGAAATCCTTTACCACCCAGGGAAAGCCAACGTGGTGGCAGATGCCTTAAGTCGGAAGGGTCCACGACAGTTGTACAGTGTTAGGCAGATATCCAGAGAGTTGGCAGAGGATATGAATAGAGCAGATATTGAGCTAGTGGTAGGCTAGTTAGCCAACATCACCCTGCATGCTACCCTTTTAGAGAGGATCAAAGAGAAACAATTGAGTGATCTATAGTTGGGAAAGATTAGAGGGGACATCCTAGCTGGAGTGGCTAAGGACTATACACTGTCAAACATGGGTTTATTAAGGTACAAGGATCAGAATTTTGTTCTGATGGACACTAGGATCAAACGGGAGATTCTAGATGAATCTCATACTACCCCTTATTCTCTACATCCAGGCACCACGAAGATGTACCAGGATCTGAAAGCTTTATATTGGTGGCCTAAGATAAAGAGGGACGTGACTGAGTACATGGCAAAATGCCTGGCCTGTCAGTAGGTCAAGGTAGAGCATCAGAGACCAGCAGGGCTACTACAGCCTCTGGATATTCCATAGTGGAAGTGGGAGGACATCACGATGGATTTCGTGGTGGGATTGCCCAGGACAGTGGGCTAGCACAATTCAGTCTGGGTCATTGTGGACCGGTATATGAAGTCAACTCACTTTCTACCAATGAGGACGAACTACACAGTTGACCAATATGCAGATCACTATGTGAGAGAAATAGTATGCCTTCATGGGACTCCGAGGTCTATCGTGTCAAATGTGGACCCTATCTTTACTTCCAAGTTTTGGGGAAATTTACCGAATGGGTACACAACTGAAGTTCAGTGCAACTTATCATCCTCAGACTGATGGACAGTCTGAGAGGACTATCCAGATATTGGAGGACATGCTGAGATTATGTGTATTGGACTTTGAAGGATCGTGGAGTAAATATTTGCCTCTGATATAGTTTTCTTATAATAACAGCTACCAGTCGACTATTGGGGTGGCCCTTATGAGATGTTGTATGGTAGGAAGTGTAGGTCGCCCATTC
The DNA here is from genome assembly GCF_963169125.1 of Humulus lupulus. Taxonomy (NCBI): domain Eukaryota; kingdom Viridiplantae; phylum Streptophyta; class Magnoliopsida; order Rosales; family Cannabaceae; genus Humulus; species Humulus lupulus. The sequence goes on from NC_084793.1 coordinate 275,347,914, forward strand.
ACATGGATGAGATGGGTGAGAGGAAACTTTTAGGTCTTGAGGCAGTTTAGAGGACCACAGAGGCTATTGAAAAGATTAGAGCTCAGATGCTCGTGTCTCAGAGTAGACAGAAAAGTTATTCAAACCCAAAGCAGAGGAACGTGAAACTCCAAGTGGGAGACTATGTCTTCCTTAGGGTTCCACCACTAAGAGGGTGAAGAGGTTTGGGAAGAAGGGCAAGTTAAGCCCTGGGTTAGTTGGACAATTTAAGATACTGAAGAGGATCGGCCAGGTGGCCTATAGGTTGGCTTTACCCCCGACATTGTCTAGTGTGCACAACATATTTTATTTTTCCATGTTGAGGAATTATTTATCAAATGAGAATCATGTGTTGAGTTACGAGGATCTGGAACTGGATACAGATTTATCCTATGAGGAGCAGCTAGTTCAGATTTTAGATAGGTAGGACAAGGTCCTGAGGAACAAGACTATACCCTTGGTTAAGGTATTATGGAGGAACAACAAGGTCGAGGAAGTGACCTGAGAACTAGAGTCATATGCGAGATCAGTATCCCGAGCTATTCAGGTAAAAAAATTGAGGACAAAATTTATGTAAGGAGGGGATAGTTGTAACATCTCAAATTACCTAATAACGCTTAGGGCCTTGATTAGGGGGCCAGGATGGCCCTCAGAGTATAGGCTTGGGATGGAAATAGCCCTCACGCCCCTGCATCTCACACCAGGGCCTCGTGGACACCGTCTCACCCACACATTAGTGTCTCGTGCCAAGGTCTTGCGAACACCGTCTCACCCACACAGTAGCGTCTCGCACCAGAGTCTTGCGGACACCATCTCGCCCACACAGCAGCGTCTCGTGCCAGGGTCTCACGAACACCGTCTCGCCCACACAGCAGTGTCTTGCGCTAGGGTCTCGTGGACACCGTCTTTCCACACAGCAGTGTCTCGCGCCCCACTCGGCCACGCGACGGTGCCTCGCGCCCCATAGGTTCCTCGTGAGGCCATCATGCCTTGGCCACTCAGGAGGCGCCTCGCACATCTGCCTTACCCATCTACCTAGACACAAGGGCCTTGCCTAGCGAGGCCCATCTCACCCATCCCGCCTGTCTGTCGTGATGTCGATCACGCATAGGGCCATATGTCGTTTTCCAAAACGTCCCTAGTAAAAGGCATGCCTCGCCGGCCCATAAGCCTCGCTATGTGAGATGTCGTGCCTTGCGCTCAAGGGTCCATGTGAGATCCCACATCTTGCCGGGATGAAGACCCGTGAAAGGCACCTTGCCTCATCATATATGACCCATGCCTCAACTAAGAAGCCCTACTTATCCCCCCAAGAGTAGGTGCCACAAGCGAGACACATCTTCAGTGTGACTTCTCATAAAATGTAGAGTCTAAAGCTTCCCGAGTATACATATGAGGAGAACTAGTAAGGGCCCAACCATCATTTGGTATCAGGCTAGAATAGGTGAAGGTGACTAAGTATGTTACTCATGATGACTTGCAAGCTTTCCCACACTTAGAAAAATACAAGGGAGCTTGGAGAAAAGATGTGTCTTGGAAATGTAAGAAGGACCATCAGGTACGAGGCACGCGTACGGGTACGAGATGTACGACACTGAGGAAGACAAAGGCATGACTCTGACATTCGTATCCGACAAGTAGTGGTGGTATGAATTAGTACAAGACGTGGTGGCATGGCCTGCATAACTCTGACCATCTATCAACATCGACACCACAACCCTCTGCTCCACCACGACCTGTGCCACTACCATGACAGTGTACCCAAGTACCTTCTTTTCCCCTGGGACCACCTTGTATCCGAGGTCATTAGGGCCAAGCTATAAATAGACCTCCACCCCTCAAACTAAGGGGTTGGAAAAATCTTGTAATGCCAGGCTATTCAAAGAGCAATATAAATGTTTTCTTTCATTACTCTACTGTCGTTGTTCTCTAATTCTCCATAAGTTTTCCTAAGTTTATAAGTTCCTGGTTAAGTCTTTGAATTTTATGACCTTAATTCATTGACGAGTTCTCACCGTCAACAGTTTTGCGCCATCTGTGGGAAGGATAAGTGTCAAGCCACTGTTCTTCTATTGATTCTGGCAAAGAAAGATGGCAAGACGTCCTAATCGTTTGAAAGAACCACGAGAGGTTGAGGTCCACCTGAACGGAGATCAACTGAAAGCCCCCATGAGGAATCCTCCACCCAAAAATGTGGATACATCGAAGGAGCCCATGGCTCCTGAAGATGAAAGGGAGGCTTCATCCCCAGCTGTCCAGCCAGATGAAAGTCATCCAAGATCGGCGGTTGCTTCTATGGGAGGTGTCAGAGCGTTTTCGCTTCCAAGGCCGCCTCAGGTACCGATCCGGCGGGCAAGATTTGGGTCCATCAATGCGCAGGCCTGACAAGAGTCCCTGAGTACATTCCATAAGCTCGAGCTCTAGGACTCAATTCTATGAAGAGGATATACATGAGTTAGACTGAAAAAATCAAAGGCTAGAAACAACCTTAGGAAATATGCAAGAGGTGTTGAACGGTCTGTTACTGGGAAAGTCAAGCATGCCTATTCCTAAGCAAAAAGGGAAGACCATGAAGGAGGAGAAACCACAGTCCTTATAGATGAAGGGAGGACTTGACTCTCCAATAGAAATACCCCTCGAACAAGGCAGCGTGAACGTCCCACACAGGCGAAGTAGCCTAAGAGGCCAGAGCGGAAGAACAACACTAACCCTCATAACGAAGTGGAGGTCACTTTAAGGGAAACACCCCCAGACTTGAGGGAAGAAATCAACAGGAAAAGGACAAATGGAAGGACCACACCTATTGTGGCTCCCCTGGAATACAAAAGGAAAGGAAAGCCCAACCCATCCGACTTGAGAGACTCCTTGAACAAAAAGAGGCAAAACATAGACTCTGAGATGGGGAACCTACAGAGCAAGATAATCACCGCGTCTAGGGGGCATGTTGTTGATGATGATTTTGATTACGAATTTCCCTTCATTAGAGAACTCCAAATCGTGCGGCTCCCAACCAACTTCAAAGAGCCTCACATGACCCCTTACGAGGGCAATACAGATCCAAAATACCATCTTAATGCGTTCAATGACCTAATGAAGTTAAGGGGAATTACTAGCAAAGCTAGATGCCATTGTTTTGCTGTCACATTAAAAGGTCATGTGTACAAGTGGTTTAAGAGACTCTGGCCATGGTCCATAAGATCTTAGCAACCATTTTCTAACGAATTTCTCCAGCAACATCACGTTGTGCGTGATTACACCTTGCCAACCACCAGCCTCGCTAATGTGAAACAAGGAGAAGAAGAGAATCTGAAGAGCTATATCCAGAGGTTCAATATGGAGGCAGCCAAAGTAGGAAGCCTAATCCGTGAGGAGTTAAAAATGGCCATTACAACCGGGGTGCGCCTGGGTAGTAAGCTGTGGGATAATATGCTAAAGATAGAGGTCACTAACTTAGAAGATTTCTATGAACGGGCACAAAATTACATTCGTGTCGAAGACAGCCATGAGAACCTGAAGGCATCACTTGTCAAGCCCTCAGCCCCTGAAGGTTCGAATGGCGCAAAAAAGAAAAGATTGTACAAAAGGCCAAGAGATGACCACCAGTGGAAGCACGAACACGGAGGTAATCCTAGGCAAACATCCCACGCCTTCTACACTCACCTAACACATACTAGGGAGCATATCTTCGTAGCAAATGAGAATCAGGTCCCTTTCAGAAGACCCCACCAATGAAGAGAGATCGGTCAAAGAGAGATCTCGGAAAGTACTGTCAGTATCATAAAGACATTGGCCACACCATGGCAGAATGCTCTCATTTAAAGGTGGAAATTGAAGAGCTCATACACAGGGGGCACTTGGTTAGATACGTCCGAAGAGAAAATGAAAGACCACCCTCGCCACGAGCACGAGATGTAGCCCCAGAAGTGCAAGGAGAGGTGATAACAATCTTCGGAGGACAAAGATTCGGAGGAGAATCGAGAAAGGGGCGAGATAGATACGCCAAGGCAGCTAGACGAAGTCCACCCCCATGCATGCTAAGCTTAGAACAACGACCCTCGAAAAAATGTAAAGGGGAAAACGACTCAATAACCTTCACCGAAGAAGACGTGCGAGTTGTGCATTTTCTGCACAATGAACTCTTGGTATTAAGTGTATAGCTGGCTAACATAAAGGTGCATCGGGTTTTGGTAGACAATGGGAGCTCCGTAGACATCCTATATCACTTATCCTTAGAGAAGATGGGACTAGGCATCAGCAACCTAAAGCCTTGCAACACCTCCCTGTATGGGTTTACAGGAGACTCGATACAGCCCCTGGGCACAATCGAGTTAGCCCTCACCATGGGAGAGTCGCCCAGGCAGACCACTGTAATGACAAACTTTGTCGTAGTAAGCTGTTCCTCGGTCTTCAACGCGGTATTAGGGAGACCCTCCCTGAGAGAATTGAAGGTGATAACCTCGGTATACCACTTGACCAAAAAATTCCCAACTTCTGGGGGGGTAGCAAGTGTGAAAGGGGAACAAAAATAAGCAAGGGAATGTTATAACATGTCTCTCCACACAGTCATGAAACTACCAGAACCTATGGCAATGGTAGTGCATAGGAGCACAAACCCGCATGAGTTCAACCCCAAAGTTATTGAGGAGATCAGAATCGATGGTTGTGCATACGCGCCTGAGATTGAACATCGGGTAAAGCTCCACTTTTAGTATGATAAATCAAAAGGGTTACCATAGTTAGCCCCCCAACATAGTTGTGAATCCTCCCCTTAAAAGCAGCTATGAATTAGAGAGGTAACCTAGATGCCTTGATATGTAGTAAGAACAATGTTGCCATAGATACCTATGTACTCTACTCATTTTTAATGAATATGTTTCTTATTGGCATGTCACACTCCTCATTTACGTGAGCATGTATCTAACTCTCGTGTACCTATCACCAATTGGAATTATCAAAGTGCATGAGCGAAATGATCAAAGTGCCCGATGAGATAAATATCGCCAACCACTTGGGGGGCAGAGTATACAACCAAAAAGGGTCCTAAAAGAGACCCTTAGAAAAACAAAAAAGGAAATAAGGAAGAAAACCTTGCAAGGCATCTCTTGAGTTCACAAGGATTAGCTACCCTTATGAACATCAAGAGGGTCAAAAGGTCCTACAGGAAAAGCCTCCTAATAAAGGTTGATACCTCCACGACAGGAAAGGCCTCAGGAAGAGCATCCACCAATAAGCCTATAGCAGTGTAACGCCCTAAACTCCAAGGATCGTTACGGTGCACGTTGCAAATAGTGCTAAACTCGCTAATCGAGTCATTTGGCCAAAATTGTGTAACTAAGTATGATTAGCGGTTAGGGATTAAAAATTTTGGTTAAGATATAACGTTTCACTAAAATATTTACTGTATACATTGGGATCCCAAAAATATAATTTAAAGGTTTATTACAACAAAATATTTACAACCAGTCGATCTAAGCGGAAAAATAGGGTTTAACCCAGTTCCTCTCCTTCAAACCTCGGCCGTGGCGGTCGAGCAGCTACATATGTAAACATCGTCACCTAAGCTCTCCAACTTAAGGATGGTCCAGCTTTCTTTTGCCTTTACCTGCACCACATAGCACCGGTGAGCCGAAGCCCAGCAAGAAAACTCAATATGCTCGTGAACAGTCATATCATGATTTCAAATCATATCTGGCATGCCTAGCAAACATAGCTATATTCAAGCATGCAAATAAATTCAAACAATGCTGGGGAATCGAGGATAAGAAATCATGCCCTCCTGATTGGATGACTATCAAGTCAATCCTAATCAGATGAGTGATTTAACACTAGAGGTTCTGGTAAACCATACTGAGTGACTGACAAGCAAGTCACTACGGGGCTCAGCACCCAAAGCCATGCAAATGATGATCAAAATGATCATACAGATCTTATAACCCTGAACAGATGAGTGAATATCACTTTGAGGTTCTGTTAACCATACTGAGTAACTGACAAGCAAGTCACTATGGGGCTCGGTGCCCATAGCCGTGTAACGAAACCGTTACCTGGACTTTCCTGCAATGGCTTTAATCAGATGAGTGACTAATGGGTAGTCACTAGCTTAAACAGATGAGTGACTGCTGGGTAAGTCACACAAGCGCTTTTAGTTTTCATCGAACTTGAGGTTGGTCCGGCATTAATGCTCTTGTTGTGTCATCTAATGCAGATGTCGATTAGATCTAATCTTTATTGGCTTGCTTAGAACATGCTAAGGCCGTCCTGACTTATGAGTCAGTACTGTGTGACCAGTGCCCGGTACCACTGCCGAACTTGAATAATGAGTCACAGCTTCACAGTTGATACTGACACCTTTGCCAATTCTGACTAATTAGTCAGTACCATGCACAAGTAGGCAATGCTACCAAACATATGTCATATGTCGAATATTCAAATGTAGGGCATTCAGCATGCTTACTTAACAGTTGCTAGCACAATTATGATCATGCACAAACACAGAGACTCAAGCTCTAATCAGTCCCATAGTCAATATTCATGGTATGCCCTAATCACATGTTTCTCGTGCATCACATGCATTACACTTAATCATCCAGCATGCCTCAATAATAACCATATACAAATGAGCAAGATTGCTATGCATTCAATATGCTATCAATGTCCACATTTAAGCATCCAACATGCATCAAGAATAACCATGCATGTCATATATGATGTGCAGTTTTCTTACCTCGGGTTCGAGCAAGAATTAGTAAAAGAACGACCCTTGAGAATGATCAATCCTTTGGTCCTTTAGCAGTCACCTAGTCATAACCAAATTTGGAATCCCATCAATAAAATAAATCATAAAAAGGTTTATAATCTAAAACCACACTCCCGGGATCCATCCCGCACTCTCAGGACTCTTAATCTACCCAAACAAGGTAAAGGAACCAACCCTCGAGCCTTAAAAGTCATCCCGAGCCCTAAAATAGGCTTGCTGGAAAATACACTAGTGCTGGGGCGCTGCCTAGTGGCGTTGGGGAAGTCAGAGAAGCCCAGTTCTTGCCCTGCCTAGCGCTGGGGCGCCATCAGCATACCAGAAACTTTTCTGGTCTTCTCCCCTACGATCCCCCTTAAAAACCAAGCATCCAAACCAATCCCAAACTTCACCCAAACATCAAATTCAACCCCCAAACCTCATCTACATCACACCCTCATTAAAACCCAAGCAACCAAACTCAAGAACTTCCATTAATTCCCAACTAACACATCAAAATCTCTTGAATAAAACTAACAGAAAACAGGGTATAACAAGACTTTCATGGCTGAATTTCTTACCTCAAGCTTGATTTGGATCCCCTTTTGTTGACCCTAAATTTGGCCAACTGACACGAAGTCAAATTTGTTTGATGCGGACAAACACGTTGGAAAGAATATGATGACGAAATAATAAAGAACACAAGAGTTTATAGTGGTTCGGCCCCAGAATCTGGTAATAACCTACGTCCACTCGAATTGTTATTGATATAGAATTCAAAGGAGTGATCAAAGAACTAGGGTTCAATGAGTTTCACCAACCTCTGAAGAACAAGACAATATATCAAAATAGAATCACTCTAGTCTCAAATAATTTGAAGGCCAAAAGTCCCTTCCTTGAGCTATCTTTCTCTATTTATAGGCTCAAGGGGGGTTACATTAATTTGTTACAGATATTCTTTCCTAAATAATCGGATACTCAGGAAATCATGGGAGTCAATTTCAGGATTGACTAAGATCTTTATAAAAATATCATGAGACACGCAGAACCTGCGACCATACTGGTCGCAGGTAAACTTCGACTGCCTTTTGCTTGTAATATCTCTTCTGGTCGATACCCTAGCATAACTCCGCCAAGTGTCAGCCACGTGTCCAGAAATCACTTGCCATGTCATTCGTGCCTGTTTTTTGGATAACACCTTCAATGATTGAACCAAGATCCTAAGCCCTCAAGCCTTGCTCTCCTAGCTTGGATTCTCAAATTGGCTCTCAAAAATTGAAAGGGAGAAGGAGGAGAAATGGTGTACGGGTGAGGGAGGGAGATGAGGATGATGCTCTGTTTTCCACAATTCCACAGCCTCCTAAACTCAAAGGGCTGATATATAACTTAGGGATGAAAAGACCATTTTGCCCCTAGGTCAAATAAAGGCTTCTAAAGACTCCCAAGGGTAAAATCGTCCTTTCCCGCCTATCTCATTAATTATAATTAACACCCTCCAATTCCCGTTATTCTCAATATTCTCAAATACCAATAATTCATATCATGTTACCCTCTAACTCCCGGCAACATTCTAATCACCAAATTATCCCGAGACTCACTCCGAGCCCCGAACTTAATCCCGTTATGATTAGACTGAAAACTTGCATTCCATGATCGTCTCATGCCAAATGACCCGAACCAATCCACATATAATGTGGTATTATTTATAATTCACCCACATGCATGAAAATACACAATCACGCCCTCAACGGGCCAAATTACCAAAATGCCCTTATAATTAAATGTGAACCCATATGCATGCATTTATCATCATATAATAATATAATTCACATAAACATGCATATAATCATTTAATAACATGAAAAATCAACTATGGCCCTCCCGGCCCCCTAATCAAGGTCCTAAAACTTATTAGGAAATTTGGGGCATTACAACTATCCACTCCTTACAGAAATTTCGTCCTCGAAATTTATCTATATAGCTCGGAATAAGAATCCTGCACAATTGATTCCAGTTTCCCAGGTCATTTCCTTGACCTCATTGTTTTTGTAACATACCTTAGCCCAAGGTACAACTTTGTTCCTCGGAACCTTATCCTTTCTGTTTCATATCTGGACTGGCCATTCCTTACAGGATAACTTAGCCTCAAATCCCTTGATTCACATAACTCAACTCATGAGTTCCTTTTAACTCATGTTCTCAGCATGGAAACACATAACACACTGTATATACCTGGCAGTGCCAAAGATAAGGCTGACCCAAAGTCAACCTGACCAGTCCTATCCAAAATTCAAACTGTCAAATAATCCAGGATTCAAACTATTATACTATTCTAGGGTTCAACTTGCCCTTAACTCCTCACCCTTTTTCCATGGTGATACTTGAAGGAAGATACAATCTTCTACTTGAAATTCCATGTCCCTATTTTTCAATTCAGTAAAACTTTTCCATTTACTCTGAGAAGTGAGCATCCAAGCTCTAACTTCTAATAATCTCAATGATCCCCTGAACCATCACATGATCCAGAACCAACACCTCACCCATCTCATTCCAATGAACTGGTGCGAAGCATTCTCAACATACCTCATCTCATAAGGTACCCTCCAATACTAGATAACTATCTTTCTCTCTCTGAGTTACCATCAGTCTGAGAATAATAAACTGTATTGAATTCTATTTCTAAATTCATCGCCTTCTTTAACCCTCCCATAACCTGGAAGTAACAATAGAGTCTTCATCTAATAAGATAGACCTTGAATTCTCAAGAAGGCACACTATCTCTCTCACATAGAGATCTGAATACTGATCAGCTGCATTATTCGTCCTTACTGACAAAAAATAACTTACTTAAAACACTGGTCCACAATGACCCAAACCAATTCACGCTGACCCACTAATCTAGGCAATCCCACTGCGAAACCATCGCGATGTTTTCTTATTTCCAATATAAACTACTCAAAGGCTGCAATGGCCCCACTGATTCCGAATACTCTATCTTGACCTGCTAACATGTTAAGAACTCTACCACGTATTCCATTATGTCCCTCTCCATCGCAGGCCATCACTATAAAACTTTCATATCCTGTTACATTTCCATGATGCCTGAATGAAGAAAATAAGAGAGTAGCATGAGATATATTTAGAATCTCCCAATTAATCTTAGTATCCATCGGCTTCCAAATCCGATCCTTATACCACAATAAATTCATATCTGACACTGTTTAAATCCTTAGCTAATCCAGCTAAGACCTTCCACTCAATCTTTCCTATCTGTGGTTCACTTAGTCATCTTTCCTTTTTATTTTCTCTGAGATAGTAATCTCAAGCATAAAACTGGCCACCTGGCCCACCAGAAACTCTACTCCAGTTCTGGTCAGATCCTTTAACGAACATGTTGCACAAGCAATCACTTCTTCTATCACTGAGGTGTCATAACAACCTACTAACTAGTTCTGATCTGCAAGAAGACTCATAACCTTTTCCCAAGGTACACGTGATATCCTTACCACCCAAGGAAACTCTTGCCTTCCGAGGCATTCCTTGACCCATTCAAATAATCCTTTGAATGCTCTATTCATCTGATTCACAAACACTTGGCATTAAACAAATTCTCAAGACATACTCAGCACTCATATTGCTCTTATCTGATACAAACACAGTCTTTTATATTACTTCCTCTCTGATCTCTAACCGGTCCTAACTAGATCCAAGATCCACCTTAGAGAATTCCATCTTACTCAGTAACTAAACCTTAAGTTCTTACAACCCTGCTAAACCATTCAATACAATGCTTAAATCTTATTCCATTCCTGGCACCAATCAATTCACCATTCTATTCTTTCCATATAAAAGAAACCCTGGCAAGTCCCCTAGAAACACATCCAGAAATTCACAGACTAACCCAGTCTGTCCTGATCCCACTGGCACGATCAAAGTGGTATCCACCACACTAGCTAAGAGTTCTATGCATCTCCCTGCAATAAAACTCTAGCTCTCGATATAGATATCATCAGCATACCAAATCTATGCATAGTGCCAACTGCCCCAAAGTTTTCCACTCTTAAGCTCAAGAGTTACTATTCTTTCCTTGTCGTTTAGCATTGTCCCATAATTACTTAACCAATCCATACCCTGGATCACACTAAAACCAGTCAGTCATAACCAACTCATGAAAACCACTGACGAGTCCTTTCCACAATAATTCACCTGATCTCTTAAATTACCAATACAGTATCACATTTTCATCATAACACAACCATGCAATCTGCATAACAGCTCTATGCTTCTCTAGAAGCATCAACCAAAGAAACAGCATGGCACCAAAACCAATCAGCATAACTCAGAAATCAGAACTAGAAAACTGACCTGCCACCCCTAAGGAACTAGTCTCAGTCTCAGACTCTGACTGCCCTGGAATAAACACTTGAGTTGGAATTGAGCTGTCTATCCCCTTTTGCTCTTCCTCTCTTAGCCTTGGGAAATCCTTCTTGAAATGCCTAACCATGTCACATGCGAAACATGCCTTTGCTCGGCATTCTCCCAGATGACGCCTCCTACACCGAGTGCATATTGGATAAGTTTTCTAGCTTTTCTTCTTGCTTACTCCAACAAGTGGAGATACCATTATCTGAGCTCCGTGCTCCCTAGCACTCTTCTTCTCATCTCTTATGCTTTCAACAACAAGAGCCTTCTCTACCACCTGATCATAGGTAGAGATTTCATGCACTGGGGCAACTCTAATGCCCTGAGTTATTCCAGGATTCAATCCTTGAACAAACCTTTCCTTCTGAGCTACATCTGTGGGTACCATGTCAAAGAGAACTTGGCCAACCCATCAAATTTATTAACATACTCGGTTACTGTTGCATTACCCTGAACGAGATTCAGAAACTCATTCATCTTAGCGGTCTTACCTGCATCATAGTAATATTTTTCATTGAACAGCTTCCTGAATTCTTTCCAATCCATCACAGATGTGTCTTATGTTTGGGATACTACCTCCCACCACGTCCGGGCATCATCCCGCAAAACAAATGTCGCACAAGCCACCCTATTGTGACCTACCAGCCCCATATTGTCAAGAATGGAACTGATCATGCCCATCCATTGCTCAGCTCTGAATGGATCTAGGCCTCCCTCGAAGACTGGAGGGTAATACTCCTGGAATCTTCCATAGAGAAATTCCCATCTGTTCTCAACCCTAGGCTGAGCCAAAGCTGGTGCCACTCCTGGCATAACAAAGGAAGAGGTGCTCCCCAACAGATTTCGCTATTGCTTCAGACACCTAATCTCTTCCTCATGCCTCTGCAACCTTGATTGCAAATCTGTGATCATCTGCTGAAGATTCATAGGAGTAGATGAAGAACTAAAACCCTAGCTGTAATTCCCAGCCTCTGTATAACCACCACCAGGCCTCATTATCTGCCTTGGATAAAAACCTGCTGTTTAAATCTGCAGTCAATAACTTGACCCATTAATCATTATGAGCATATCAAGATCTTTCCCTGTAATGACCCACTAATCTAGACTAATTGGACCATTATCGAAACTATACATAAAACTTACATTTTTACGAAAATACCATAATTTATTGAGTAACTTGAAAAATAAGAGTTATTTACAAATAAACAGAATACTAAGAAGGATTTTGGGATCCCATCGTCTTTAAAACAAAACATGGTTTAAAATAAAAGACATTACATCATAATGCGGAAAATACACATAAAAACCATAAAAACATAAAAGGAGACTACATCCTCGAATCGATAACGCTCGGCCCCTTGACTCCATTCATCATCGATACACATCCTCCCAAGCATCACGAATCTTACCGCCTCTAAGCTTATTTTCCTGCACATAAACAGAAAGGAGTGAGCCTAATGCCCAGTAAGGAAAATCTAACACAAAGTCACATACATAATATCATAAGAAAACATAAAGACTTAACATAATACATATAACATACACTTATTATAATGGCCATTATTACTTGGGGTCCCATAGACTAAACAAGCATATGCCCATGGGGTTAATGGGGTCCTACTAGCTAAGTAGGTCATATGCCCATAACCCATTTGGGGTCTTGTTAGTCATATGGGTCATATGCCCAAGCCTACAAACATACACATATACATATCATAACACTTTTAATAACATAAACATATAGATAACATAAGCACATAACATATTAATTGTCGCCTATTTTCCTTACCAAAGTTACCGAGATTATGGACTGAGTTGGGATTGTTGGAACACTCCTAAAACCATAAGAAAGAGTAAGTCTAAAGAAAGGAGATGAAATGAAAGAGATGGAACGACTAAACCATAGAAAACATACTTACCGACTTATATGCTTAAAAGCTTGGATTCCCTAACCAAAATAAGAATAAGGTTAGGGGACTGAGTAGAAGGTTTTGAGAAAGGAAATAACATAGAAATACAGAAAAGAACTAGAGTTTTGGGTTTACCTCAAAGATTGCAAGATCAATCTAACATCCACCGAAATACTATAGCACTCACTTCCCAAAGTGTTTGATAAGCTTATGATGTTTAAGCTTATAGTTTTTCCCCAAACCAAGTGTTTACACTCTCACACTCACTTAACACTAGCAGCCTCTGAACTTAGAGCAAATGGTGAATAATGGCTAGGTACTAGGTCCTATTTATAGAGTTTGGGAATGAAAATATCTTGATTTTACTTGAATAAAAATAATGGCTTTTTAGGTGAAAATCATTTGAATAATCGTTCAGCAGAGGCTGAAGACTCGTTCAGAAGATGTTGGACTGTTGAAGGAGTTTGAATGGCTGAAGGGAAAGGAATTCAAAAGTATTTGAATTCATGCTGGTGGAGGCGATATATCGCCCCCTATAGGCGATATATCGCCTGGACCTTTGTTCCCGAGGCGACCGTGCATCGATTCGTGTTTTCCGTATCTACGTGCTGCGATATATCGCCCCCTATAGCTGCGATATATCGGCATACGCTGAATATTTAAACACGAATTTACACATTTTTAGCTGAGTTTGAATGGAGTAAACAGCCTTGACTAAGCCCTCAACGTGCTCAAAGCTGCTGACTGACCCTATACATTCAAACTTTTACCCTTATTTAATTTAATCCTCAAAAATACTTAATCCTTAATCACCATTCAAAACATGTGCTTAAAATCCTATTGGTTGATGTCTAAACCTTATAATATAATAATATAATCCTTAATATCAGTCACATTAATCAAACCTTAGGTTATACTTAATATTCTTAAACTATAGGTTAAACTTAGAAAATCTATAAGTACTACTATGAGTGTCCAAATAACTCCCGGTCTGAACCAAAAATCCAAAGTAACAATGATAACACTAAACATACTATAATACTACTAAACAATTAGCTAAGTAAAGTTCTTGGACTCTACAATTCTCCCCTACTAAAAAGAATTTCGTCCTCGAAATTTACTTACCAAATAACTCCGGATACCGGCTCTGCATGTCCTCTTCCAACTCCCACGTTGCCTCGCGTTCAGAACTATTGCTCCATAGGACTTTAACTATAGGAAAGCTCTTGGACCGTAACTGCTTCATCCCTCTATCTAGGATGCTAACCGGTCGTTCCTCATAACTTAAGTCTTTCTGGAGCGCGATGGTATCGTACTTGAGGACGTGAGATGGGTCTGACACATACTTGCGTAACATCGAGATGTGGAAGACGTTGTGACTATCGGCTAGTGCTGGCGGTAGGGCTAGTCTATACGCAACTGGTCCCACTTTGTCCAATATCTCAAAAGGACCTAAGAATCGGGGACTGAGCTTGCCTTTCTTCCCGAACCGCTTGACACCCTTCATAGGAGATATCTTCAGGAAGACTTGATCTCCAACTTGGAACTCCACATCGCGTCGCTTGGTATCCGCATAGCTTTTCTGACGGCTTTGAGCAGCAAGCATACGCTGTCTAATATGCGTTACTGCTTCTTGAGCTTGCCTAACAGCTTCGGGCCCTAGAAGCTGCCTTTCTCCTACCTCGTCCCAGTGCAACGGTGATCGGCACCTTCTTCCATATAGCAACTCATAAGGTGCCATTTCGATCGTCGACTGGTAGCTGTTGTTATACGAGAACTCGATCAGCGGTAAGTACTTGTTCCACGATCCTCCAAAGTCAAGTACACATGCGCGTAGCATATCCTCTAAAATCTGAATCGTACGCTCGGACTGCCCATCTGTCTGAGGATGGAAAGCTGTACTAAGACTTAACTTAGTACCCATGGCTTGCTGTAAACTTCTCCAAAATCTTGACGTAAACACTGATCCTTTATCTGATATTATCGTCTTGGGGATTCCATGCAATCGTACAATCTCTTGGATGTAGATGTCTGCATATTGGTCTGCCGTATAAGAAGTCTTAACAGGCAGAAAATGAGCCGACTTGGTTAGTCTATCTATGACTATCCAAGCAGAATCATGCTGCTTATTTGTCTTTGGCAGCCCCGTCACGAAGTTCATGGCTATATCGTCCCACTTCCACTCCGGTATGCTAAGCGGTTGCAATAATCCTGCAGGCCGCTGATGCTCCGCCTTCACTTGCTGGCATACCAGACACTTAGATACATACTCCGCTATGTCCTTCTTCATCCCTAGCCACCAATAGACTGCCTTGATGTCATGAGTCATCTTGGTAGACCCTGGATGAACCGAGTATGGGGTGTTGTGCGCTTCTTCTAGGATCGTCTTCTTAATACTTTGATCGTCTGGCACGCATACCCGATCCTTATATCTCAATAAACCTTGACTGGATATTGAGAAATCTGTAGTCTTGCCTTCTCTGACTGCATCCATGTGCGTTGCTAGCGAATCATCATGTCTCTGACCATTTTGTATGTCTTCTAGCAGATTCGATTGGATAGACAAGTTAGCCAGCTTGCCTACAACTACTTCTATTCCGGCACTGATAAGCTCCTGCTGTAGTGGCTTTTCTATTCCGGATAAGGCTGCTAAGTTCCCATAACTTTTTCGGCTAAGTGCATCGGCAACTACGTTTGCCTTCCCCGGGTGGTATAGGATTTCGCAGTCGTAATCCTTTACTAATTCCAACCACCGGCGCTGCCTCATGTTAAGCTCCTTCTGAGTAAAGAAGTATTTTAAACTTTTGTGGTCCGTATAAATCTCGCACCGTTCTCCGTAAAGATAATGGCGCCAGATTTTTAACGCAAAGACCACCGCTGCCAACTCCATATCGTGAGTTGGATAGCGTTGTTCATACTCCTTTAACTGACGTGAGGCGTAGGCTATCACCTTGTCATTTTGCATCAGTACGCATCCCAATCCTAACTTTGATGCATCACAGTAAACAACGAACTTGTCGTTGGGTGTTGGGACACTAAGTACTGGTGTTGAGCAAAGCTTATCCTTAAGCAACTGGAAGCTTTCCTCACACTTATCACTCCAGTTAAACTTTTGTTGCTTCCGGGTCAGGTTGGTGAGTGGAGTGGCTATCTTAGAAAAGCCCTCTACAAACTTTCTATAGTAACCTACTAGCCCTAAGAAGCTTCTTACTTCCGACGCGTTCCTTGGTCTAGGCCAACCCTTCACGGCCTCTACCTTCGATGGATCTACTGCAACTCCGTCTTTCGATATGATGTGCCCGAGGAACGCCACTTGTGAGAGCCAAAACTCGCATTTTTTGAACTTCGCGTAGAGTTGGTGCTCCTTCAATCGCGTCAAAATCATCCTCAAGTGTTCCTCGTGCTCTACTTCATCCTTGGAGTAAATTAGAATGTCGTCGATGAACACAACGACGAATTTATCCAAGTAGTCCTTGAAGACCCTATTCATTAAGTCCATAAACGCGGCTGGCGCGTTAGTAAGACCAAAAGACATAACCAAGAACTCGTAATGTCCATAACGAGTCCTAAAGGCTGTCTTAGGAATATCTTCCCCCTTTACCTTGAGCTGATGATACCCGGACCGTAGATCGATCTTAGAAAATACAGTCACGCCTCGGAGTTGATCAAACAAATCATCAATCCGAGGTAATGGGTATTTGTTCTTAATTGTTACTTTATTCAGCTCACGGTAGTCTATGCACATGCGCATACTTCCGTCCTTCTTCTTCACGAATAGTACCGGAGCTCCCCATGGTGAATGGCTTGGCCTAATGAAACCCAAGTCTAGGAGTTCTTGTAGCTGTGTCTTTAACTCCTTGAGTTCCGTAGGTGCCATCCGGTATGGTGCCTTAGAGATAGGCTCGGTGCCCGGTACTAATTCTATCGTGAAGTCTATTTCTCTAGTTGGCGGCAATCCTGGCAAGTCATCGGGAAATACTTCTGGAAATTCTTGTATGACTCGAACATCTCCAACTTTGAGTGATGTCTCCTTCTCCACATTCGTGATGTTGGCTAAGAATGCTTGGCATCCTTTCTCCATCATTCTCTGAGCTTTGAGAGATGACACTAACGGTGTGCGTAGTCCTGAAGCTTGTCCCATGAAGCACAGTTTCTGGCCGTCAGGAGTATCGAATGTCACCTTCTTGCGTCTGCAGTCGATCGTTGCGCCATGCCGTGCTAGCCAATCCATGCCTAGTATGACGTCGAAGTCTTTGATCACCAGCTCTATCAGGTCTCCTTCTAGTTCCTTGTCCTCAATCTTGATTGGTACGCCTCGTACAATTCGTGATGATAGAACTACTTTGCCCGAAGGCAACTCGGTTGCAAACCTAGTTCTAAATCTTTCACTAGGTTTGTCTAGTTTATCTATCATTCCTAACAAAATATACGAATGAGTGGCTCCCGAATCAAATAATACATGACATAATTTATTGAGGATGGAAACCTTTGCCAATTCTGACTAATTAGTCGAGACCATGCACAAGTAGGCAATGCTACCAAACATATGTCATATGTCGAATATTCAAACGTAGGGCATTTAGCATGCTTACTTAACAATTGCTAGAACAATTATGATCATGCATAAACACAGAGACTCAAGCTCTGATCAGTCTCATAGTCAATATTCATGGCATGCCCTAATCACATGTTTCTCGTGCATCACATGCATCACACTTAATCATCCAGCATGCCTCAATAATAACCATATACAAATGAGCAAGATTGATAAGCATTCAATATGCTATCAATGTCCACATTTAAGCATCCAACATGCATCAATAATAACCATGCATGTCATATATGGGGTGTAGTTTTCTTACCACGAGTTCGAGCAAGAATTAGTAAAAGAACGACCCTTGAAAATGATCAATCCTTTGGTCCTTTAGCGGTCACCTAGTCATAACCAAATATGGAATCCCATCAATAAAATAAATCATAAAAAGGTTTATAATCTAAAACCACACTCCTGGGATCCATCCCGCACTCTCAGGACTCTTAATCTACCCAAACGGGGTAAAGGAACCAACCCCCGAGCCTTAAAAGTCATCCCGAGCCCTAAAATAGGCTTGCTGGGAAATACACTAACAATGCGGCGCTGCCTAGGGGTGCTGGGGTGCTGCCCCAAAGTTAGAGAAGCCCAGCTCCTGCCCTGCCTAGCGCTGGGGCACCAGGAATGGCGCTGGGGCGCCATCAACATACTAGAAACTTTTCTGGTCTTCTCCCCTACGATCCCCCTTGAAAACCAAGCATCCAAACCAATCCCAAACTTCACCCAAACATCAAATTCAACCCCCAAACCTCATCTACATCACACCCTCATTAAAACCCAAGCAACCAAACTCAAGAACTTACATTAATTCCCAACTAACACATCAAAATCTCTTGACTAAAACTAACAGAAAACAGGGTATAACAAGACTCTCATGGCTGAATTTCTTACCTCAAGCTTGATTTGGATCCCCTTCAATGATTGATACAAGGTCCTAAGCCCTCAAGCCTTGCTCTCCTAGCTTGGATCCTCAAATTGGCTCTCAAAAATTGAAAGGAAGAAGGAGGAGAAATGGTGTTCAGGTGAGGAAGGGAGATGAGGATGATGCTCTGTTTTCTACAATTCCACAGCCTTCTAAACTCAAAGGGTTGATATATAACTTAGGGGTGAAAATACCATTTTGCCCCTAGGTCAAATAAAGGCTTCTAAAGACTCCCAAGGGTAAAATTTTCATTTCCCGCCTATCTCGTTAATTATAATTAACACCCTCCAATTCCCGTTATTCTCAATATTCTCAAATACCAATAATTCATATCCTGTTACCCTCTAATTCTCGGCAACGTTCTAATCACCAAATTACCCCGAGACTCACTCCGAGTCTCGAACTTAATCTCGTTATGATTAGACCGAAAACTTGCATTCCATGATTGTCTCATGTCGAATGACCCGAACCAATCCACATACAATGTGGTATTATTTATAATTCACCCACATGCATGAAAATACACAATCACGCCCTCAACGGGCCAAATTACCAAAATGCCCTTTTAATTAAATGTGAACCCATATGCATGCATTTATCATCATATAATAATATAATTCACATAAACATGCATATAATCATTTAATAACATGATAAATCAACTATGGCCCTCCCAGCCTCCTAATCAAGGTCCTAAACCTTATTAGGAAATTTGGGGCATTACAAGCGGCCACCAAGCCGTTTAGCCAAAAAGGGACCTAAAAGAGACCCTTGTAAAAATAGTACTATGCATAATGACGAGAAGGACACTTCTCGCAAGAAATAACAAGCGCGCGCAAAAATATATACAAGGATGGCTAGAACCCAAAGGGTCAACATATCCTTATAAATACAATCAAGGTGCACCAAAGAGACCATCACTACTGGTCCAAATAAAGTATCAACGGGTTATTAGAAAAAAGAGAGACCTATCGAACCCCTTTGGCTCCTACATACAGGAGTGGGCTCAAAAGGACCTCAAGCATAAAGAAACAAAACCAAATGATCACATATATATATAAAAAAGAAGAAAGTCGTGATAATGTTGCAGGATAAAGTCGGCATCAACCACAACAGGTCTTAAAAAATTTCCTGAAGGAAAAAGCCAAAAAAAAAAAGACCCAGGAGAAACATCTCCGGTATAATAAGGTTCAAATATGCATACAACCAAATTGAAGTGAAAGATAAAAACTGTAGAAACGAAATCTCGAGACCTCCCGCTGCGAGCATTCCACTCGGCCACCTTGGCAACGACATGGTCACCAAAGGAGGAGAAGTCGAAACTAGGATTCTGCCTCCACATTCCATAAAGGGTGTGCTCTACAGACTTATACTCAACCTCTGCCAAATTAGCCTCCAGGAGAGTGACCCTCTCCCACAACACCTTAGCCTTAGCTTCCGCTCTCTTCTTCTTTTTGGACGATGAAGAGGCTTTCGCCAGAGCTTTCTCTAGCTTGAGGTTGACATCGAAAAGTTGTCCTTCAAGCTTCTGAACTCTGACCACTAAACGATCCCTTTCAGCGTTGGATGAAGATAGGCCCTGTGCTAAATCTACAAAGCATTGAGCCACCAGAGAAGCCTGCAAGGAAGCAAGAAGTAAGCAAACAAGAAACCCAAAACACCAAAAAGACCAATGTAAGACGCATGAACTCACCCAAGTTGTGGAATGCACAAGGGCCTCCCCAAGCTCCACCATGGTAAAATTCTTGAGATCTCTCCACTCGGTCTCGGGGATACCCTCGGCAACTTGGGCATAACTTTGCACAGAAGGGGCTGACGTGAGACCCACCCAGGACGTCCCCTCCAAATCAGGAGTGCTTGGGTGAGCAAGGACAAATAACCCACTCACCGAGCGAGGAGGAGGCGCAGGAACATGAGACAAAGGGTACCTCGAATGGCCATGACTAGTGAAAGTGTAAGGAAGATTATCAAATTCATCAGAGAAAGGCAGAACAAAGAGCCCTTGCATGGTCTGTGGACCGCGGGAATGAGAAATCGTGTCGCGATCCAAAGGAGCATAAAAGGAGCACCCCCTGGAGGATGGAGATAGCTGATCTGGACAGTTAGATTCAGGGAAAACCTCCTCAGGCACCCATTCAACATCACCCTCGTCTGAGGGAGGTTCTGCCGGAGTTGCCTTCTTCTTTCACTCAGAAATGTGCCATAGTAGGTCGGGCTCTGAAACCCTGGATAGACCATAGTGATTGAGGTTGGCCACAGTAAAGAGATGGGCAACCATTTTCATTGCATGGTCTGCATCAAGGAAGACATCTACCGGCACCGCCTCCGACTCAGGAACATTGGGATACTGAAGCTCTCTAAACAATCAACTCAATTATCAATATGAGTATAAGTTCCACAATAGAAAACTCAATATAAAAGGAAAGACTTGAAGTACTTACTTGGAGATGAGCAGAAATGTTCGCGGATGGAAAGGGGACCTTTCACAAAGAAAAAGTCCTGCTTCCATGAACCCGAATTAGAAACGGAACCCTCTATCAAGGAGACCTGAGAGTTGGCTTCCTGTAAAAAGTAGAAGCCCTTAGATTTAGGAGTGGGCATGATATTTTACATAAAATGCACCTCTTGGGCCATGGGAGCGTGACCGTTAAGCTTCATGAATGCCATATACAGGCAACTTAAGGTCAACCAGCTGTTGGGTGCCAGTTGAAGTGGAGCAAGGTCGAAGTGATTCAGGACCATGACGAAGAATGGGTGTAAGGGAATGGTCCCATCCACCTTCAAAATATGTTCGCTCATAGCGACATAGCCCTGGGGGGGGGGGGGGGGGGGTTATCATCCCGACACTTGTTGGAGGGTACATACAGCTTGTACTCTTTGTTAATGTGGTATTTCTCGGACAACTCTAACATCCTATTTTCTGACACGTGGGAAATGATGGTGGACGCCAATAAAGGACCAGAGTCCGGCTTCTCGGGAGCGACCTGTTGTCTCATTCTCTTTGACATGTCTGTAAAACCAAAGGAAAAATGGGAGGTTAAAACATAGCACTTTACCCTCCATTTTCTTCTTCTTGCATGAGTTTTCCACTGGGACATTGGGTGTGGAAGCATTAAACACAGGTGGATTAAGGACAAGGGTTGAGGGGGAGCAGGGGTGACCTCGGGGCTACTATATGAAGAACACGGGGCTGAGGGCTCTAGAGGGAGGTTTTACTCCATGAACTCTAGCTCCATTCGTAGGTCAAGGATGTTCACTCTAAGGCTTGAATTGTGATCATTAAGATTAAAGGAGAAAGGGACTCCATCAACCCTCAAAGCCGAATCTATCTCACTCTCCACCATCCAGATTTTATGCCTAAGCTCGGCTATGCGTTCAAGTTGACATATACGGGTCCTCCTAAAGGTGTCTTAGTTTTGGTAAAGGTTGTTTTCGGGGGACCCCGAGTCTAAGGACAAGTCTACAAACTCAACCCCCAGAGGAACGCAAGACGACCCCTCACATGCCATAAAGTCACGTCTCATTGGTGATATGGGTGCAAGTGTATGTGGAAAGTGTACTACAAAACACAAAGGAATAAGCTCAAAACCTCTAAACACAAGTGCTCGAAATAACCAACTATGGGGTCCAAGGGAGGGTATACGTGCAAACAGGTGCATATACATAAATTAGCTCACACGGAGCTCTGGCCTAGACAACCCTTCCCAAGTAACGTTAATTTAGAACCATTAAGCACAAGAAAGGGTGAAGGCATACCTTGAGTGGGTAAAGTCGCGCACCGTTGCAGCTACAAAAATACCAGGGGTTGAAAGTACACGCCTACAAAAAGAAAGGAGATAGATGTTTTAGTCTCCTAGTACATATACAGACATTTATACAAAAAAATAAAAAATAAATAAAAAAGAGAAAAGAAAGATAAAGTGCCATTGTGAGGGATAGAACCACTCACCTCTTGGAAGCTTTGAAGACAAAAGCACCACCAAGCTAAGAGGAGTAAGTGTAGAAATTATCCTTGAGAAGAAGACCTATTTATAAGAGACTCAAACTCATCCTAACCATTGAATTCAATATTTGATCTATGGTCAAGAATGAAGTCAATGTTAGGAGTGTGTCCTAAAAGCATGTAAAGACATTTGTTTTTCTCTGAATAAATAAATATCAATGGTTTATTATTATTGTTATATTTAGATTGTTAAATTATTGTTTGAATAATTTTGTAAATATCAGAAAAATTCCATATTCATTATTGAGGATGTGATCTTGTATTAGTACTAGAGAATTAAGATCACATGAATGAATAAAAATAGTCAACAACAACAAATTAAAGTTATGGAATTCTTTAATTGGAGTGGTAAGTACGGTTTACTGAGTATCATAATGATAAAAATAATCTAGAGTCGGATTATTGATGTGGAAAGACATCTCGGTAAAGGTGCTTTATATAATATGATTATATATGACATGGACCGATATGAATTAAAGTCTTTATCCAAAAACCATTCAACAATAAAGACTTGTAATTCATATCATAATTGATGATCATTTATAGATCAACCTAAATCCTGAGTGTTCATGAACTCCTGTTCATGTTTATTAAATCTTTTGATTCATTCGTTAAGGTATCTTCAAAGAATGAGGCTAATGACTTTTGTTTTGGAGATTTAATATCATGGATATATTAAATATAGGATATTAGTTTTACAGAACGTAACTTTTTCAGGGATAGAAAAATATCTACAAATCTCTCTCAGAGAAAGAGAACAGTGACATAAACAAAAGTCATTGTTCTCCACAAAACCTAGGTCCAAACTTTATCAAATCTCATGTGTTGAGAACATCTGATAAATAGTTTTTTGCCTATTGTTTGTATAGCGAGCCCACACTCGTTCTTTGTGTGCTGAGAACATTTTGGAAGATCTTGGTGTGAGATCTCAAGGATTTAGCTATACAAAAAGATAGCAGCAAGGAAGGACCTGAGGTATTTTTTCTATTCTTGTCTTTGATTCAATATATATATGCATGTGAAGAAGTAGATCTAGAAATCTTTTGGGATTAAACTGACAATTTGATTGTTGTTCCGCTGCGTATAATCTCTGATTTGATCAATAAAAACCAGCAAATGGTACCAGAGCCATCTTCACATATATATGTATTGAATCTGTGTGGGTTTAATTTTATGCATTTATTTATTTTGATGAATGGATGGATGGCTTAATGTGATTGAATGCGTGGGAATGTTGAATCGTTAATTGTATGGTGTTTTTGGGTTAGGATTTGTTTATGATTAGATCATTGTGTAAGCCATTAAAGGGCATAGGATTTATGTAATTTTATTTGGTTTTTGACACCATAAAATTGTAATTCCAATCACACAAAAGTCAGAACGGAGCCCGGGATTCAGAATTCAGCCACTGATCCTCCAAGGCCGATCTCCGAGCCGCTGCCGGGACGTCGTACGAACGCCGTACGGATCCATACAGTCCAACCCCGACACCCCGTTTTGACGCCACGTGTCCTCGCTTGACTGGTCCAGAATTTTTTTTTTCTGAAATTAATCTATTTTTTTTTTTAATTTTAAAATGTTCAAATATCCTATTTTTGAAATTTGATATTTAAATAATGAGATATTTTTGTTATCTTAACAAAAAAAATTTAAATAAAAAATTTTAATATCTTATTTAAAATTTATTTTTTCAAAATAACAAATTTTAATTTAAATTCATTTCAGTTTTAATTAAAAGTTGTTTTAATTAAAAAGAAAACTAAAAATAATGATTATTTAAAAGTTTGTTTTAATTAATAAAAAATAATTAGAAAATTATTTTCTTATTATTATTCTGGACCAACAACGACACATATCCTTCCGACAAAGTAAAGAAGCCCGATGGAGATCAAGGCGGTTTTATTTTATTTATTTTAATTTTATAAAGTGGTTGTAAAATTAGAAATACCCAAAAGCACCCGGTTCAACATTTATTGTTTATTTATTTATTTAAATAATTATTTTCATGTGATTGATGTGATTGATAACATGTTCATGCATTGTATGCCATACATAAAAACCCACACAGCCATAATCATGCATCTCATTAGTAGAAACATGATTATTAGGATTGTCCTATATATTTATATGAATTGTTTTGAGAAATCAGTTGCATGTAAATTACTTAGTTTTATTTTGAAAACTTGGTAAAATATCACACCAAATTTTAAGTCTTTATGACTTAATTTCTTTAAACCAACTTTATTTTAAAAGTTTTTTTTTAGTAAAGTTTCGATGAACATGATTGGTAATTTAAAATTGGATATGGACCTAGAAACTCGCTTTCTTTCCAATTTTAATTATGTTCATAAGGTTTAAAGATGTTATAATTAATTTGGAATTAATTAGGTTAAAAACACTTATTTCAAAATAGTGAGTGGGAGAGGATTGATATCTCAAACATAACCCATGGTCTCCATAATTAATATAACACTGTGAGATATGAATAGCGCCTCGCGACGGCTTTTTTTTCGTCCCCCTAAGGAAGGTGTCTAGACATATCAATAGCAAGGTTGTATTTCTTACATAAATAGGAACTAATGATGTATTTTAGGCTTGACCGACCCTAAGGCGGCATGTCCTAAGTTAAGTCATGAACTCCGAAATAATGGGTTACACTCACAAAGTTATGATTAAGCTTTTGCAGTGGATAATCATAACTTGACCAAACTAAGTGGTACTTTGATGTTTACAAGAGAAAATAAAGAGTTATTTTAAGTATTAAACAATAAAGATAAGAATGTCTTATAAATTCTCTAAAATTAATTTGACCGACCCTAAGGCGGCACTTTAATCGTTAGAAAATTTTATTGTGGAAATTAATCTTTATTTTATGTGTTTTAATTGTGCTCATGCATCACGTTTAATTTTCGAAAACTTTGATATTTATCTTTCTAAATATAATAATATTATTTGTATTTATTGCCAGCAAAAAATGTTTATTGGTGAATTACACACCGATGCCTTTCTCAAATACTTGGTTTTTGAACTTGAAAATATGCAACACTGGTTTCGAGGCATGTTGACTATTTTTTCTTATAAGAAGATGATGTCAACTGTCTGTGAAAAACCTCCAACAGCACCACCTCTGGCTACTAGCTATGAAGAAGAAGAAAAATATGCAAATTGGATGAAATCCGATCGGTTGGCATGTTATTGATGCTTTCAACCATGCCTGACGAAACAAAGGAAAAATATATACACTATGACTCAGCACATGAGATGTGGCGAGCAATGACAGAGGAAGTCTATGCTGAGTGTTATCGTTTATATCAAACGAAAAAGGTAAATAAGATTTACATATATTTTTCAACTATGAATAGTAGATTCAAACACTATGAATATAAGATTCAAATTTTTGTATAGTAGATTCAAAAATACATGCCACTAATCTTTTTTTTTTTTTTGGCAAGTAAGCAAATTTATTTATAGAAAAAAACACCAATACAACCTATAAACCCCCCAATAAGGGAAACCCAACCAATAAAGAACTAACATATGTTATACAATTAACTCCCCAAGCCAGATTTTATCTGATTCAGAAACTCTATTTTTCACAAAATTATACCCTCTATTTTTAACATCCCTTTTAATATGCCTAATTGTACACTCAATACTCTGAACTTTATCCTCCCATAAGGCAAGATTCCTAACCCTCCACAAATGATATGTAGCTGCCGCTAAACTAGAAGAAAAAATCCACCTTCTGAAGCGAGACAGATGTTTTCCTTTGGCAATCCATCTCAGAAGCTCATGAATATTCTCAGCATTCGAGAGCCACCCTAGCCAAAGCTTTACTGCCATAATGCATTTCTTGCTGTAATAACAGGAGAAAAACAAATGACAGGTGGTTTCTGGAGCAATATCACATATCAGGCATCTATCCGAATTCACAATCCCCATATGATGAAGCCTATCCCTTGTTTTCAATCTATTCAATTTAGCTAACCAAGTAATGAATGCATGCTTAGGAACAACACAAGCACTCCAAACGATTCTTGTCCAAAACATCCCATTCCCAGTCAAGTTCAAAAGCTTGTCATACACTTCATGAATCTGATAAATCATAGAGATAAAGGTAGGATAGGAAAAATAGCTCTTCATTCTGTTTTTGACAGCAACCAATTGGTTCCAATACCAGTTGGAATTTAAAGGAGCCTAATACTCCCACCAGCTCTCTCCTTTTAGATAGACCGAATGTATCCATTTGATCCACAAACTCTCCTTATTGGTGGTGATAGCCCAAGCGAATTTCCCCAATGCTGCAATATTCCAGATTGAAATATTTCTGATGCCTAACCCTCCTGCTTTCTTGCTTTTACACACATCATCCTAAGCAACACAACCCGGGCCTCCATAATTAGCCTCACCCTTCCATAGAAAAGCTCTACAAATCTCATTTATTCTGTTGAAAACTTTCTTAGGGAGCACTACAATTTGAGACCAGTAAGAGTGCACAGAAATCAGGCTGAGTTTATGAGCGTAAGTCTCCCAGCAAAAGATAAAGATTTCCAGCTCCACTTCCGAATTCTAGCCACCATTTTATCAATTATACTGTCACAATCACTAGCAGAGATTTTTGTTGCATTAATTGGCAAACCAAGATAACGAAAAGGTATTTTACCTCTCTTCAAATTGGACACCATGAGAATTCTGTTAACCTCCTCATCAGATATACCAGAAGCAATGAATTCAGATTTGCTAATATTAGCTTGAAGACCCGAGGTTTGAGAGAAAAATTCAAAACCTTGCAGAAGTTTATACACTGATTTAAAATCCCCAGGCGAAAATAGCACCACATCATCTGCAAAGCATAGATGAGTAAGCTGAATCTCCGCACATCTCTCATGAAACTGAAATTCTTTGTCTTTGGCAATTTTTTTCAATATACAGAATAAGTACTCCATGCTCAAGACAAACAAGAGAGGAGACATGGGATCTCCTTGCCTCACACTAATCTATTTTTCTTTTGTCTTTCCTTTTGCAGAATCAGAACCCTGAAAAGGAGGAAGAGACTGATGAGGATTTTGGTAGCAAGTAAGGAGCTGGAGAAGTTGGAGAGCAGTAGTTTTTATTTAGTAATTTTATTGTTAGTTGAACAATTTAAATTTCTTTATTTTGTTTTAGAAATTTTAGATTTCTTTAAACAAAGAAAACTACAGTCTAGAAATTTAGTTTATTGTTAGTAATTTTGATTATTAATGTTTGGAAACTTATTTCTATTTTTGCATAACATTTATTTCTTTTATTAATAAAGTAGTTATTATTTAAAGAAATTATCTATTTACTTGTTATGCAAATGCTTTGGGATAAACAAAGTTTACATACTTATAATGAATGACAATTGTTTTTTATAATTCTGAATTATTTAACACAACTAATCCTAGATCTATTTAACTGATTCCAATAGTGAGACATATCTATGGCACTTGAGATTGGACCATATTGGTCTAGACAGAATAAATAGGCTTGTAAAGGATAGTCCTTTAAGAGAACTATCTATTGGATCTCTCCCTGTTTGTAAATCCTGTCTAGAAAACAAAATGACCAAAAGACATTTCTCTGCTAAAGGTTCAAGAGCCACAGAACCACTTCAGCTAGTACATATGGATGTTGTGATCCACTTAATGTACAAGCAAGAGGAGGTTATGAATATTTCGTCACTTTAATTGACGATTATTCAAGATATGGTTACCTATACTTAATGCAAAGAAAATCTGAAACTTTTGGAAAGTTCAAAGAATTTCAAGCAGAGGCTAAAAAGCAATTAGGTAAATCACTTAAAAGCACTTCGATTTGATCGAGGAAGAGAGTACTTGGACTGTGAATTCAAGAACCATCAACGTGAGCATGGCATTCAATTCCAACTCACTACACCTGAAACAACACAATAAAATGATGTTTCAGATAGTCGGAATAGAACGTTATTAGATATGGTTAGATGAAAGATGAGTTTCTCATCATTACCACTGTCATTCAGGGGCTATACGATTCAATGTGTTCTATACACATTGAATGATGTTCCACCTAAGTCTATCCAAAAGACATCCATAGAATTATGGAATGGTTGTAAACTTAGTTTAAACCATTTTAGAATTTGGGAGTGTCATGCATACGTGCTTAAAAGGAAGATCGGGAAGTTGGAAACGCGCTCTGAAGTGTGTATGTTTGTGGGATATTCCAAAGAGACTAGAGGTGGAGTTTTCTATAGTCCAAATGAAAATAAAACATTTGTATTGACAAATGCAACTTTTCTTGAATATGACTATGTTAATAACCACAAACCTCGCAGAAAGGTTGTTCTGGAGGAGATGATCTTGAATGAAGTTGCAAAAGTCACCAGCAATGACCAATGAAAAACGGCAAGAGGAAACTGCTAGTTCTAGTCAGAATAGTAGAGAACCTCGTCGTAGTGGGAGGGTTAGTAAGCAACCCACACGCTATGAACACGAAGTTCAAATGCTTGTGTCTGACACAAACAAAGACGATCCATTGACATTGGAAGATGCAATGAATCATTCTGACAAGGAAAAATGGCAAGAAGCCATGAACCAAGAAATGGAATCGATGTATTCCAATTCTGTCTGGGTTCTTGAAGATCCACCTGAGAATATCAAATCCATTGGTTGCAAGTGGATATTCAAGAAGAAAAGAGGAGCGGGTGGGAGAGTAGAGACTTTCAAAGCAAGGCCTGTAGCCAAAGGTTACACACAAAAGAAGAGGTTGACTATGAAGAAACATTTTCTCCTGTAAGAAGGGGTTGACTATGAAGAAACCTTTTCTCCATTATCCATGCTAAAATTCATTCATATACTCTTGTCCATAGTTGCATGCATGGATTACGAGATCTAGCAAATGGATGTCAAAACATCTTTTCTGAATGGCTACCTTGACAAAGCCATTTACATGTCTCAACCAGAAGGGTTCGAATTAAAAGATCAAGAGCAAAAGGTTTGCAAGCTTCTTAGGTCCATTCATGGACTCAAACAAGTTTCTAGATCTTGGAATCTTAGATTTGATGACACAAGAAAAACATTTGGTTGTTGAACAAAATGTTGACGATCTTTGTGTCTATAAACAAATCAAAGATGGTATAGTAGTATTCCTCGTTCTTTATGTTGATGATATCCTACTCATTGGGAATGATGTAGAGACATTATCAAAGGTAAAGAAATGGTTGGCTGACAAATTCCAAATGAAAGATTTGGGAGAAGCGAGCTATGTTCTAGGCATTAAAATTCTAAGAGATAGAAAGAACAAGCTCCTAGCACTTTCACAAGCAAATTATATTGATAAAGTGCTTGAAAGATTCTCTATGGAGAATTCCAAAAAGGGTCAATTGCCGACCAGACATGGAATTACTCTTTGCAAAGATCAGTGTCCAAAGACACCACAAGAGCAAGAGGATATGAGAAAGTATCCCTATGCATCAGCTGTAGGGAGCCTAATGTATGCAATGTCATGTACTAGACCTGACATATGTTATGCAGTAGGGATAGTCAGCCTTATCAATCCAATCCTGGATTGAGTCATTGGACTGTAGTGAAAAATATTCTCAAGTATCTTAGAAATACTAGAGATTATATGCTTGTATATTCAGGTGGAGACCTGAACCCCACTGGTTACACTGATTCTGATTTTCAATCAAAAAGAGATAGTCAGGAATTGACTTCTGGATCAGTGTTTATTCTTGGAGAAGGAGCATTAGTCTGGAAAAGCATTAAGCAAACCAGCATTGCAGACTCCACCATAGAAGCCGAGTATGTAGCGGTTTGTGAAGCAGCTAAGAAGGTTGAATGGCTCAAAAAGTTCTACTCTGATCTGAAAGTTGTTCCAGAAGTGGAGAAACCACTTGTTCTTTACTGTGACAACAGTGGAGCAATGGCTAATTCAAAAGAACCAAGAAGCCACAAGAGGGGAAAGCATATAGAGTGCAAATACCACTAACTTAGAGAAATCGTACATAAAGGAGATGTGTCCATTCTGGAGTCATATCAGAACACAACCTCGCAAACCCATTTACGAAGACGCTTCTAGCAAAACAATTCGAGGGTCATGTACGTAATATGGGATTGAGATAAATGCCTCACTTGCTTTAAGTACAAGTGGGAGATTGTTAGGAGTGTGTCCTAAAAGCATGTAAAGACATTTGTTTTTCTATGAATAAATAAATATCAATGGTTTATTATTATTGTTATATTTATATTGTTAAATTATTGTTTGAATAATTTTGTAAATATCAGAAAAATTCCATATTCATTATTGAGGATGTGATCTTGTATTAGTACGAGAGAATTAAGATCACATGAATGAATAAAAATAGTCAACAACAACAAATTAAAGTTATGGAATTCTTTAATTGGAGTTGTAAGTACGGTTTACTGAGTATCATAATGATACAAATAATCTAGATTCGGATTATTGATGTGGAAAGACATCTCGGTAAAGGTGTTTTATATAATATGATTATATATGACATGGACCGATATGAATTAAAGTCTTTATCCAAAAACCATTTAACAATAAATACTTGTAATTCATATCATAACTGATGATCATTTATAGATCAACCTAAATCCTTAGTGTTCATGAACTCTTGTTCATGTTTATTAAATCTTTTGATTCATTCGTTAAGGTCTCTTCAAAGAATGAGGCTAATGACTTTTGTTTTGGAGATTTAATATCATGGATGGTTGGGAACATGTATCAACAATACGGAATCTAATCTTTCCTAATGGATCGTATATTAGTTCCCTTAAGGGTTAATTCTGGAACTGAATGATTTTGAGCTCAAATCTATAATTAGATTATAGATTAATTATTCACTAGTGAATTTATGGTACTTAAGGAATAAGAAGTAAATTAGAAAGGTAAAATGGTAATTCTTCCATTCTAATTTATGAACTAAATAATTATAGGGTTGAACTATTGTAAGATGGTTATATCAATGGACGACTTAAGAAAAGATTTCTATAAAAGTATATCTATAACATAAAGAGTGAAATTCTGAATTTATAGTGGAGTAATATCAGAATTAATAAATTAACTATTATAATTAAAGAGTTTAATTATTTAGTTTATTTATTGGAGCTTAATGTTATAGGTCCATGGTCCCCGAAATGGCTCAAACAATCACTGACAAAGGTAATCACAAAAATGGGCAAAAAGGACTTATGTGATGAGTAAAATATTTTTCTATGTATCAAACATAATTATTGTTTAATTATGTGTAATTAATTAATTATTTGATTTAACAAAAATATAATTAATTTTGAATTAATTTATTTTTGGGATTTTGGTATTTAAATAATAATAAAAATTGAGAAAAATCACATGTCATCACAAGCATGTGGTACACGTGTAGCACAGTGCACAATCGATGTGCTACGCATAAGAGAGTGTGTTTAGTCTCTTGATTCCACAATTTTAGTTATTTAAATATTAAATAAATAATGAGATATTTTAATATGATTAAAATATTATTATTTAAACAAAAATCTGATAACTGGTCAGTTATTTTGAATTTGTTTAAAATAACAAATATTTTAATATATTGGATATATTAAATATAGGATATCAGTTTTACAGAACGTAACTTTTTCAAGGATAGAAAAATATCTAGAAATCTCTCTCAGAGAAAGAGAACAGTGACATAAACAAAAGTCATTGTTCTTCACAAAACCTAGGTCCAAACTTTATCAGATCTCATGTGTTGAGAACATCTGATAAATAGTTTTTTTCCTATTGTTTGTATAGCGAGCCCTCATTCGTTCTTTGTGTGTTGAGAACATTTTGGAAGATCTTGGTGTGAGATCTCAAGGATTTAGCTATACAAAAAGATAGCAGCAAGGAAGGACCTGAGGTATTTTTTCTATTCTTGTCTTTGATTCAATATATATATATGCATGTGAAGAAGTAGATCTAGAAATCTTTTGGGATTAAATTTACAATTTGATTATTGTTCCGCTGCGTATAATCTCTGATTTGATCAATAAAAACCAACAGTCAAATACTGCATTGGGATCCGCGAAGCCAAATGATAGGTTCACGTTTATCCTCAAGGAATCATGAGGATCACCATCCCAAAGTGTGTTACTTCACACCACCAAGGCAAAGAAACACACTAACACCATAAGGCGCTCAAAGGCACCATTCCAAAAAGTCTACCGAAGCACCTAAAGGCCCTCCCATAAGCTGGGGGGCAAGTGTGGATACCAAAATTCCACTTGAACGAGACCCCCTCCTCGTGGCCCTTGGAGTATAGGCTTCGGATGGAAATAGCCCTCATGCCCCTGCGTCTTGCGCCAAGGCCTCGTGGACACCGTCTCACCTACACAACAACGTCTCACGCCAGGGTCTTGCAGACACCGTCTCGCCCACACAGCAGCGTCTCACGCCAGGGTCTCGCAAACACTGTCTCGCCCACACAGCAGCGTCTCCTGCCAAGGTCTCGCGAACACTGTCTCGCCCACACAGCAGCGTCTCGCGCCAAGGTCTCGCAGACACCGTCTCACCACACAGTAGCGTCTAGCACCCCACTCAGCCATGAGATGGCGCCTCGCGCCCCATAGGTGCCTCGCGAGGCCATCGTGCCTTGGCCACTCGGGAGGCGCCTCGCACACCTGCCTTACCCATCTTCCTAGATACAAGGGACTCGCCTAGTGAGGCCCATCTCGCCCATCTGTCTTGTCTGCCGTGATGTCGTTCACGCATAGGGCCATATGCCGTTTTCCAAAGCATCCCTAGCAAAAGGCATACCTCACCATAGAGGCCCATAAGCCTCGCTATGCGAGATGCCATGCCTTACGCTCAAGGGTCCATGCGAGACCCCACATCTTGTCAAGATGAAGACCCACGAAAGGCACCTTGACTGATCATATATGACCCATGCCCCGCCTAAGAAGCCCTACTTATCCCCCAAGAGTAGGTGCCACCAGCGCGGCACATCTTCACTGCAATTTCTCATAAAATGTAAAGTTTAAAGCTTCCTGAGTATACATATGAGGAGAACTAGTAAGGGCCCAACCATGAAGTCAAGAATTGGTGAAGGTGACTAACTGACTAAGTATGAAGGTGACTAACTAGTAAGGACCCAACCATCATTTGGTATCAGGCTAGAATTGATGAAGGTGACTAAGTATGTTACTCATGA
Organism: Humulus lupulus; assembly: GCF_963169125.1. Classification (NCBI taxonomy): domain Eukaryota; kingdom Viridiplantae; phylum Streptophyta; class Magnoliopsida; order Rosales; family Cannabaceae; genus Humulus; species Humulus lupulus. Next base: position 275,381,704 of record NC_084793.1, read on the forward strand.
TGGCTTGCAAGCTTTCCCACACTTAGCAAAATACAAGGGAGCTTGGAGAAAAGATGTGTCTTGTAAATGTAAGAAGGACCATTAGGTACGAGGCATGCGTACGGGTACGAGATGTATGACACTGAGGAAGACAAAGGCGTGACTCTGACATCTGTATCTGACAAGTAATGGTGGTATGAATTAGTATGAGATGTGGTGGCATGTCCTGCATGCCTCTGACCATCTATCAACATCAACACCACAACCCTCTGCTCCACCATGACCTGTGCCACTACCATGACAGTGTACCCAAGTACCTTTTTGTCCCCTGGGACCACCTTGTATCCGAGGCCATTAGAGCCAAGCTATAAATAGACCTCCACCCCTCAAACTAAGGGGTTGGAAAAATCTTGTAATGCCAGGCTATTCAAAGAGCAATATAAATGTTTTCTTTCATTACTCTACTACCGTTGTTCTCTGAGTCTCCATAAGTTTTCCTAAGTTTATAAGTTCCTGGTTAAGTCTTTGAATTTTCTGACCTTAATTCGTTGACGAGTTCTCACCATCAACATTAGTGAGATTAGGAGGGAATTTTAGGGATTTTGACTGTTTTACCCTTGGGGGAGTTTTTGGGTACCGAGAGCCTCGGGATTTGCTTAAGGTTACTTGAACCCTAAGTAAACCACAAAAAATAGAAGAAAAAAAAAAGAGAAAAACTCTCAGCAAACTCTCTCAACACACTCTCTCATGTATACTCCCCCTCTCTCTCAAATCTTTGAATTTCCTTGCGATCTAAGGGGAATCGAAGTTAGCTTAGGCACGGGATTGCTTGGGGAAAAGCTTAGCATCATTTTGGGTAGTAGAGGTATCGATTTCTAGCCTCAATTCTCTGTATTTTCTCTAATTTTAGTTAAGTTTTAGAGTTTTGAAAACTCAAATCTGATTTGGAGATTTGGTGAGGTTTTGGCCAGGTTTAAGCTTGGGTTTTGTTGGTGTTGAAGTGCTGAGTTGATTGGGAACTTTGTTTTTGGGATTTGGCTATGTTTGGATGGGTTTTTGGTGAGATTTGGCTTGAATAAATGAGGGGAAAAACTGGATTTGCATGCCGAGTCATGGCCGTGTTCTTGTTCTTTGTGTGTCGCGGCTCTCATGAACGAAGGGAGAATGAGGTGCTGAATTCCAGTTTGGGTCGTGATGCTTGTAGGGGCACAGCACGTGTGTTTAAAGGAGAGCCCTTGGACTCTCTAACTTGGGGTGGGATGCGGCTCTTTTTCCTTGAGCCACGACACTTGAAGGGCTTTTGAGCCCCGGGAAGGTCTTGAGTGTGGGAACTCAAACCTAAGGGCTCGGGATCAATTCTACTACCCAGTTTTGTAGAATTTGATGTCCCGGAGGCTAAGACTCGGTCCGGAAACCTTTATTTGTCCGTTATTGATGGGATTCTATATTATGGTTGTGACTAGGTTACTGTCAGGGGCCCGAAACCGAGATCGTGCTCGAGGGTCATTCTTATTATACGTTGCACTCGGACCTAAGGTAAGAAAACTGCACCCAATATGTGTTAAATGTGACTATCTCTGTGATTAGGGCTCGACCCCATTAAGGAACATGGTTATTAGTGTGCTTGTATTTAATTAGCTGAGATAAATGGTTGATATGTATGCATACTTGTATCATCTGAAGTATGCTTGTCTGTATCTGATTATCTGTCTATCTGGCTATCCAAATATCTGGTTAAGGCATTGACTTATTAGTCAAGGGCGGCAATAGCGTGTTGTGTGCTGGTCGAAAGGCTTAGGCCTAATCAAGGACGTACTATTACGTTGATCAACCCTATGGTCGCTTGGAAAAGAACATTTTATGTTGATCAACCCTATGGTCGCTTGGCTAGCTCTATGGCTAGTTACTCTGAGCTAGGGCTAAGGGCCTCGGGTGACTCTATGGTCACTTAGCCAGGACATAGGGCATAGGGCCCCGGGTTGACTCTATGGTCACCTATTTAGAGCAGCGGACCCCAGAACGATCCTATAATCATTTATTTGTAATTGTATGCATGCATGAGTAGGTTATTACTGCTGGGCATGCTAGATATGCATCTAGAATCTGTATTTACTGTTCATGCACATGTTTAAGTTTTCTTGCTGAGCCTTGGCTCACGGGTGCTATGTGGTGCAGGTAAAGGGAAAGGGAAGTTAGACCAGCTATGAGTTGGAGAGCTTCGGTTGTGGCGTGTACATATGCGACTACTCGACCACCGCGACCAGGGTTATCTTGGAAGAACTAGGGTTGTACCCCTTATTTTTCCGCCTAGGTTGGCTAAAGTTGTAACTTTTTAACTGTATTAACCTTTTAATGTTATTTGGGATCCCATGTATGAACATAAATATTTTTAATGAAAAGTCAATTTTTCCTTTTGACCAAAAATTTTAACTTTAACCATTTTCCTTAACCTTAGTTACACGTTTATAGCCAAGAGACTTGATTAGCAAGTCTGGCACTATTTAAAGTACATAGTGTAACGGTCCTAGATTAGGAGGACATTACACCTCCTCCCACACCAAAGTGTGCCCTCAAGCTTTTCATGAACATGACACGTCATATTACCATTTTTGGGTAGACAGAAACCTACATTCGTCTAAGTATACTAAAAATTAGCTAGATCGGGAAACAAGTTGCCACAATCAGCTCTTCTCATCTCCGCGGCTATAGATATTGCAAATCAAGATGCCAAGAGGAGAGCTGGACAGAGATCGAGCTTGATTTGGCTAGTTGGCTCATTAAGTCAGTAGCTATTCATCTTCAATAAAGCTCTCATTCTCCATTGTTGTAACTGCCCTAAGAGCAAGAACAAACTCAGTGTACTTGCTCTTGAGGGTTCAAAGTTCACCATCAATAATACTGACTAAGTGGATGTAGGTCGTGTTTTTGGGGTCAAATCTCAATAAATATTTGTCTCTTTTATTCATTACCGCATTCAATTTCCTTTTCTTTGCTTCACTATTCACAGCCAAGATCTCACTCCGAATTTTACACACAAAACAACTCTTCATTTATCACTCCATGTGAGTTGACGAAAAAATGAGTCAACAAATTACTTACCTTTTTTGAAAAATTTGTTGAGAAATTTTTTTCACTATTACCTCCTCAGTAACGGCGTCAAAATTTGTTTAATTCTCAAATGTGACTTCCACTAGCAGTGATTGTAGTATAGATCGGACGATCGATTCTATAAGAAGGCAAAGAAACAAATTTAACAATAAATAAAGTTAAGAGATAAAAAATATGAGGAAAATAGAAAAAGTGATATTTTTGTTGTTTTTGATGATTTAAAGATTAGAAATAAAGATAGGATAAAATTGTTATGTAACAAAATGTAACAAGTAGGAAGGAGAAAGAGTCACATATAGGCATACTAATTTATTTGGATCTTTTATTCACAAAAATTTCACAAATGAATAGTTCATATCCTAAGTATTCATTTGGAAAATTTAATATTGAAGCACAAATATATTTAACAAAAATGCATTTAAGTGATTAATATTTGTTGTCATGGAAGGAGGAGATAAGTGTAGCGGACCAAATTTTCTTTTTATTTTATTAATTTGTGTGCTTTATTTTATTATTAATTGTTAAGGGTTAGGAATGTACTTTTAAATTTTTTGGTAGAAATTATGTGAATTAAAATTGTTAATTGTTAATTGTTTTATTTAATTATTTTATTTTGTGAGTTCTAGAGATTTGATTGTGTGCAAGGAGGTGCATGCTTAGTAGTGATGGACTAGAGCACTTGTATGTGTGCATGTGCATGGTATGCATGGTGAACATGCATTAGTTTCCATCCATAGTATATATTTTCCTATTGAATAATTGTTTATTTTTTTTATTATTTAGTTAATTTAAAAAAAAAAAAAGGAAATAGTTGAGAAATAAATTGGAAGATGGAATAGAGTAATGGTGTGTGGAAGAGAGGGAAAGGGAGAGATTTCTTTTCCAATTGAGTTTTGAAATTTAAATCAATTTTAGCTATTTTGGGTAAGGAAAATCACTATGTAATTATGAGGTTTTTTTTATGGTTGTCTTTGATATTGTGAGTAAATGAAAATGTGGGAAAAAAAAAAGAGAAAAGGAGAGTGAACGACAGCCACAAAGGGGAAAGGAAATTTATTTTTTCTAATTATTCTATTTATTCCTCTTGATGGGTCAAAGGTCTTCATTGCCTTGATTTGAGATTGGGGATTAAGGGGAAAGGGATTTTATTAGTTTCCCTTTTCATTAGCCTTGGTAATAAGACCTTAGGGTAAATAAAATAGGGAATAATGAGTATTGGAAACTGATTGTGGCTGATGTGCAAGAGAGGAAGAGAGAGAGAGAGAGAGAGAGAGAAAAAGAGAAAGAGAGAGAGAGAGTGAGTGTGTGGGAGAAGAAGAAGAAGAAAAGAAGGGTGGTTCTAATCTAGGTTTGTATTCTTGTTTTCCCTAGTGATTGATTCTCTAATTCATCTTCACACCTTCTTGATTACTATGTTTTCTTGTTGATGTTTTATTTCTTTCTTTGTTGGGGAATCAAAAACCCTAGGTATACCAAGGGGGCGATCATAGTTCCTTCTTTGAGTGTTGATTTCTACCAAGGAGGTAATTGAAATCTCAAACCCTATGGTTATCTAGATGACTTATATGTTCTTGGTATATGTTTTGGGTATTGTTTGTTAAAAGCATGATTGTGTATGGAGATTGTAGCACTTTTGTTATCTTTTGATGTTATTGTGTTTTGATCCTTGTTTAAAAGGAGGTTCATGGAAAATATGTTTGTGTGGTGGTTATTTTATATATATATAGAGAGAATATGTATGATTAGGTGTTGAGGTTCATGTTATGATGTTATTGGTTTTCTTGAAAAGTTTAAAAACATTTTTTTGTTTTTTTATTTTAAATGATTGATTTATAAAGATTGCAAAGCTTGGTAATAGAGACATGCTATGATTATTTGTAAAATTTTGGAAATAATAAAGAGATGGAAGCATGTTAGGTTTTGACCAAGGCTTGTATTTTGAGGGTGTATTTTTCTTATTTGATTAAATTGTTGTTACATGCTAATTGTGTTACTAAATCCATAAAGGTATATAAGCATAGTAGGTAAATTTGTTATAATGTAATGGGTGTATCTTGCTTGCTAATTTTTTGCTTAGTAGTATGGTAAATTGCTTTTAATTAAAATAATTGAAAAGTATGTGTTTGCAAACTCATGCCTTACTATTAATGTAATATAATGCCTGCAGAAATTTTTAGGTTCATGGAAAAAGTCTCTTTTGAAATAAAAGATATAAAATGTATGTTTGATTAATTTAGGCTTTAGACTTTATGTTAACATGTGAAATTGGCCAATGGTTGTATGTATAGTATACGACACATTTTGAACGAAATAAATATAATATAAGATAGAGTACAAATATCTAAACAAACACACAGAAATTTATAGTGGTTCAGCCCTGTTCTAATGAACAGTAATAACTTAATCCACTTAGTCTTAGTATTGAATCACTCGATAGATAATGACACAGATGAACTGAAGAGTTCACTCGTCACCAATTTGCCCAGAGTTTCTCCCCGGAAAATATCCCTCTAAATATCGATTCCCCAAGATCCCCCAAATGAAGCCCTGGGTCCTTTATTTATAGTACCCAGAGGTTGTTACATGATCAGCAAGACTGGGGATCGTGGTTTGGTACACGGAGATATGTGTCCACCTCCCCATGATTATGAGATCGTGGGTCTTCTCATTTTTTTTCTCTAGATCGTGGTTTACGATGCAAGATTGAAACCTCTAGGAAAATGCTAAATCTTGGTCTATGAGACTTATGTGCTAGGCCCGATGACCCTTTAGAGCTTGGGTGTTAGGCCTGATGACCTTCTAGGTGCTACGACTGCTGGAATGAGCGTGAACTTTATGTGTATTTGGGAATTTAGGTGATAACTCTACAAAATAGAGTTATTTTACCATTTTTTATGTGCTAATTGTTGCTTAATTCTTGAGTTTTTAATTGATTTATTAAGTTTTTAAGTAATTTTTAAGTTATTAGTCTTATTTTGATTTTATATATTTTTGTGTGTTTTTATAGTTATTTTGTTGTAAAATGTTGTAGTTAATTATTTGAATTATTATTGTTAAGTTAGTGGTAAAAATTGTTGTATTATTGAACTCAAATATAAAATATAAATTAAGTTATAATTAATATTTTCAAATAATTAAATTGATTTATTTTATAGTTGAAAATATTGTATTATGATTTATTTTATATTTATTTTGTAGGAAAATTTTGCTCTTGAAAAAGCAAGAAAAATAAAAGAAAATTGACATTTTTAAGGAAAAGAAAGAAGAAAAATAACATTTTTAAATGCCTTGGATCAAGTTGCAAAGGCCCACCTGCCCAGGCCCAAGTAGGAAGCCCATGCCCATTCCTTCATCAACCATGCCCCTGCAGCTTCTCTCCACGTTCAGCATCAACCTCAAGCAATCAACAGCCTCCTTCAACCAGCTGCCGCCACCTGTCCTGCCTTTCTCCCATTTCCTTCAGCACCCCAATTCGGTTCATGCCTCCCACCTCACAGCCAGCCCAGCAAGCAAGGCCCAACGCCCCATATGCCACCAGCGCCTGCAACAGCCACAAAGCAATTTTCTTGAGCCCATAAAAATACCACAAAGTACCATTGTCCCCTATTGTCAAAAATGCCAACTTTTTACCACACTTTCTACATATTTTACCCCAAAACATCATTATTACACCCTATATTTTACCCCTATTTGCCATATTATAATTAATTAAATTAATTTAATCAATTTAATTAATTTAAATTGATTATTTTAATCATCATTTTTTGGCTATAAATAAGGGATTTGAGGTGTCCATTTTGAGGGAGGTTACTCTACACAAAGTTTCTACACATTCAAAACCTCTCAACTCTCTTCATCTTCTTCTTCTTTTTATTTTTTTCTATGTATTTTTAGAGGAACAATTTGGGGGTTCATCCTCCAAATTTTCCTATTTATGTTTGTAATTTTTAGTGTGTATTTGCTATTCTAGTTATGTGTTTCTAATCCTTTTAAGATTATTAAGGTGATGATGAAACAATTTTGTAACTAGATAGTATTTATTTTGTATATTGATTTCTCATTTTGTGCAACAAAGTTCATGGAATTTTCTTCTTCAAATATCTTCTTTCATCTTAAATATCATGTATTTTGGATTGTTAGCACATATTTACACTTTGTTCTTCATTAGTGCTAAAACATAATATTCTTTGTGTAAGATGTGTCATTAAATTGTACACATCCATGCTTAGAACAAAAATATTATGTTTTGCCTTATAAATAAGATTCATTGATTTATTTGTTATTTCATTAGATTGATTTACACTAAATGCTTTGAAATTATAATTTTGAAAAGTGAAGAAAAATCTTATATTTTTAGAAGTAATTTGTGCTTAAAATTATAAATCTATTTAGGAAATGATAGTTTGATTTATTTTAATTATCACTAAAACTTGGGAATCAATGTACTTATAAATATTATTGAACTTATATTTTGTGGATTTTAATCCTTAATAATCTTATTTTACCATCTTCATTTCTATTATTAATTTATATTTATATATATTGTCTTTTATTTATTTATATATATTGTCTTTAATTTCTATACTATTGTCTTTTATTTTATTTTTATTGTTACAAATTTGCATCAATCTTTGGAGCTAGGTTAGAATTTATTAATTTTGGTTTAAAATAGTTTTATTTTCGATTTTAGACAACTCATTTGGGTTCGACCTCGTGCTTACACGAACACTATTCTATAAATATGATTCGTGCGCTTGCGAGTATAAATATTTAAAACATACCCGTTTTGGGTCCATCATTAGGCCGATCACCCTACGAAGGATAAGGTGGGCAGACCACCCATGTGGCTTTCGAGCATATCAGGCCGACCACCCCTAGGGGTTGGGGTCAAGCCGACCACCCCTACGGGGTTTAGGCCTAGTCGACTTCCTTATAGGTCCTGGACCTATCCTTTTTTGCAGATCGGTCTTTTTTCAACACTTTGCCGGTTTTCCATGACTTGTGATGCCAGGTGCCACTTTCTCATTCTCCACGTCATCTCTTGAATTTTGAGGGATAACACTTTATATATGAAAAATGCATTTTTCCACACTTTTAAAAATGTAATTTCTCATTCTTAATACTGCAGTTTTTTATTATTATTATTTGTAAATAATTAATTAAGTAAAAAAAAATTAAAATGGGACTAAGAAATTTATTTAAGTAAATGGGTTGATAGTTTGGATTTTCATTTTATGACTTGGATGTAAAAATATGGTGACCTCAAAGTCTTAAATTGTTAAAAGGTTAAATTATTTAGTTATTCTATTTATTAAATTAGAAACATTGATAAAGAAAATGAGTATGTATATTATTAAGAATTAATTAATTATGTTAAATTAATTATTTTGTGAGAAATAGAAAAGATATCATATTTTACCTTTATTTAAAATAATAATTGGGATTTTATTATATTAAAAAAAAATGTGACTTATGTGCTAATTAAATAATTAATTTTGTGAAATAAAATCTATAATAAAATCTTATGACCTAAGGAGGTAAAATGATAATATTAACAATTGGTAAACTAATTCTTGCTGATTTTTTTTTAAAGTAGCAATAAAATGAACATGTAGAATCAATCAACTTCAACGCTAATTTTAAGAACCATCTCACGTATGCATGTTACATGCAAGTTTACTTTTACACTCAAATATATGTTATATGATCAAATCCATGGTTCCTGATTTGAAATCATTGAGAATTATTTAGTAGAATTGGCATTATTCTTTTATGATTTTATGTGACGTTGTTGTATGAATAAAGTTGTTGTGCAACTTGTGCCACGTGTGCATGGCCCATGCACACGTGGGGTATGTATGTTGGGTATGTGTAATCTTACATGATTTTAAGACAAACATTTTATTGTGATTCTAGGCTCGTTGTGAAGTACCCCGCACTTTATTTTTGCTTGGATTCGAGGTAAGGCAGTTAGCTAGAATTTTCTATGAATTATGTTATGAAATGTATGAGCTATTGTGTTGCAAAAGTTATAGTGTTACAGAAAGTATAAGTTATGGTAATCTAAAGTGTTATGAAAAGTATGAATTACTATGTTATGTTATGGATTGTTGTATGTCTACTTGTATGATGTATGAAGAAGCAATAGGTTGTTAGCGTGTTGAACACGACACAACAAATGAGTTACTAAGGATATGACATAACTCATAGGGTTGACGGGCCGATGTTATTCGAGGAGTAGAGTTCTTATTTACCTCATAGAGGAGGTCTTACTAGTTTATGCTTTGCTGGTTACCTCACGATGTGACATGGACAATGGGGTGTCATGCTCATATGAAGTATGAAGTATGAAGTATGATTATGATTATGATTATGATTATGAATGTGATACGCTATGATTATGAATATGATATGATTTGATTATGAAATGATACGATATGATTATGAAATGGATATGGATATGGTATGGTATGGTTATGCTATGAGTTTTGCGATACGTAAGTAGTTTTTCCTTGTTATTTCTTGAAATTATTACATTTGTTTGTACTTCCTTACTAGGCTTTTAGCTCACCTTCTTACTTTCTCCCTTTCAGGTAGGCAATAGGATTTCTCCTTGGCACGCATAGTGATGTGGGAAGTTCTGATGTCTAGGCATGTATAATGCGGGGTGTCCTATGAGCGATGATTAAGATGAGTGCCAAGAAAGATTATGAACTTATATGTTATGGTTTATGTTTTACTTACGTAAGTGAGACTTATTATTTTTATTTTATTTTCAAAGACTGCATAAAGACATTACATTTTTATTTTAAAACCATTGGGCCCAAATTGCATGTTTTATCAAGGCCCCACTGAACATTTTCTCTAAAACAATATTTTCTAATATATATGAGTTGAGCGACGTTTTTATAAAGTAAATAGATTAGGGCGTTCTTACAATAAGTCTTATGAGAAAACCAAAACTGACACTATACCAATAGAAATATACCAATGGAAATAATGCAATAAAATACATAGAAAGATCATGACTAATTCTATATAGATTTAGCAAAAGTAAATATATATATGAATGGGATGGAGAAAATAATAAAGATATTATCTATTTTGTTTTTACTAATTTGATAATACATAGAAAGTGCTTGACAAAATCTATATTCTATTAGTAAATATAAATAGAGACAATAAGATGAAGAGAAAGAGATAAAAGAAAATAAATCACTCAAATATATAAACTTGAAGCACATAGTGAATCAATATATGATCATCCCAACCTTTCTAAGAATGTTAGCCTATTATATTATACATTCTCATAACAATTCTAGAGATAAAAGATAAGAAATGAGACTAAAATTTAGTAGAGTTTTGCTACCTAAAAATTAAATGTAAACTATAGAAAATAAGCTCCTATTTATAGAGCCTAAAAAATGATTGAAAAATAAATAACTAAAGGTTTGGGGTACAAAAGATAATAATAATAATATTAATAATAAAATCTGATATAAAAACCATAGTTATTATTGATAGTATTATTTTTTTTGTTATAATTGCTAATTTGGTCTTTGTTGTGCATGTAGGTGGAGTGTGGAGAAAATATAGCTGCTCATGAAAATGAGGTTGATCTGGCCCGTTGACTGATGCTTGATCAAGTGTGGCAACGTGACAGGCGGCTGGCCATTTGCGAAATGCCACGTGGAGGTGCTAGCTGATGGAGATGGGCATTGAATCCGTTGATGCTTTGCTAAAGGGAAATTTGAGTTTCTTAATGGATGGTCTTAATTAAAAAAATGCTAGGCATTTTAATCATGTCAAAATGATCCCACTTGTAGCTACTATACCCAAAATATTATTGGTATTAAATATGAAAATAATAATGCATAGCTGAATGCGATCTTTTAAAAATTTATTAATATCAACCAGGATCATACATATATAGATATATTAAATCAAATACAAATGGATAACAAGATTACCTCTTGAAGCCTATCAAGTTTCTTTGATTCTTTTTGTATAAATCAACGATATTCCTATCCTTATTCTGAAAGCTCACATCTAGATCTTTCATATCAATCCTCAAGCACACAAGGACGTGTGCGGGCACATAGGATTCAAATGTTCATATAGACTCTCTACATGTACTCAACACATGAGATCTAGACAGGATTGAGAAGAGATGGGCTATAGAAATTTCTAGAATTTCAAGTTTAGGAAATTCTATCATTTCTTTTCTTTAGAGAGTCTGATAGTCAAAAACTTCTTAAAAATGTATTCTTCTGAAAGTATCGCTTCTTTCAGGTTTATAAAGATAACTAACAAATTTAATTAATCTTTTTTTTATTTAAAATAAAATTGATCAGTTACAACTTATTTAATATTTAATTTAAATTATATTTAAAAATAATAATTAAATAAATAAATAAATTTGAAATTCAAAATTCAAATCCTAGGGATATTTTCTATCCCTGGGTGGCGCCACACACACTCACTATACAGTGAGTGGGTGTTTGGTATGAGATTTGAGTTGGTGGGAGTAGAGTTAAAAAGGGTTTAGAATAAGGGAATATGAAACTAAAGTGTTTAAAGGAGTTAAGATTACCCTCAAATCAAACTAAAAAATAGGATTCACTTGGAAACACAAACCCCTAAGCCATTAAATATAAATTTACCAAACATGTGTTAGATTTGACATTCTCATTCACACCAAACCAAACCCCAATACCAAACACCCTCTGAGTGTGTCGTGCGCCACATATAGGGATTTCCCTGATTTTCTCATTTGTTTATTTAATTAATATTTAAGATATATATATATATGGGTGCACTCTTAATGGTTACTACCCATAGATGGTTACTTTGATATTAACCATTGGATTAAGATCAATGGTCCATATTTATAGTTTTTAATTAAAATTTCTAAAAATAAATTGTGATTTTTTCAAATTTTTAGAAGAGTGACATGATGACATGTCGGTCACATTATTATTAAATTAAATAATTAAAAAAATCTTATCTAAACATTATATAGAAAATTTGCATTATAAATAAGCATTATATATTTAACTCATCACTTTAAGTAAATGTGACAAAAAGAAAAGGGGGGGAAGTATCTTATTTAAAATCACAAAAAAGCAACATTAATATATTAATCATGTTAGTACGTTAATATATATTATCATTGAGTTGATAGAATAATTGAGAGATAGAAACACATGCATGCTAGCTCATTATTTGTTTTTCACCAAGCTTTCATCATTTTGAATTAAAAAAGAATATGCTTAAGGTTTTTTGTATTATTATTTTTTTCGCAACTTGGAGTTCATATATAAATTAAATATTTTGATCACATTTTAAAAGTTTGTTAGAACTGGTTTGTAAGTTATCTTAAGAAGTTGTTTTTCTTGTTTTAACAAGTTTAGATCCCAAAAAATTCAAGCAAGATATTATATTGTGCAACTTCAGGTTTGACCCATTCTTCATGTACATGAACTTCATCATCCTCAGTACCTTCTATACGCAAACCCTCCGCATCGACTTCCACTTCATGTTCAGACGATGCATTTTCAGTAACTTTTTCTTCATTTTACACATAATGTTCATAACTAGCCTTTGCTGAAAGCCAAATTTTCTTGTAGATTTAGAATATGTATGAAGGATAAATAGACCATATTTATGTCAAAAGTCAATCCAAAAATAAGAAGATAATATATTTAGAAACAAGATAATTATAATAAAAATTTATTATAATTAACTCAATTATAGTTGTGTAACATGTTTTAGTTTTCACATATAATTTATAATTTTAACATTAGTGTGTACGTATATTTATTATTTTAAAATTTTAATTAATGAAAAATTATAATTCTATTTGTTTCCAAAAATAAAAATAGTAATTGATATATTTAATAACCTGAAATATACATAAAAAAAATAACTTATTCATTAGCATCATATATAATATAATATTTGTTACAAAATATTTTCGTTATTTTGAGTTTTTATTAAAAAAAAATCAATATATTTTTAATAATAGGTTTTTTTATTTAATAAAAAATTAAATAATAAAATATACATAAATGTTCATTTGAAATAAACTATCACTTAATTTTTTTTAACAAAAAACAATAAAAAAATATATAAAAAAAAAAACTGTGACATATTTATATTTATAGAACCTATTCATTATTTTTACCATCCAAATAAAATTATTTTGATAGTGAACAATAAAAAACACAATTTATTTACATGATCATGGAAAAAATATCAAAGAATAGTAAAAAAGAACATAATACTTTTAAATATCTTTTCATAATTCATAAATCTCTCACAATTACGTAACTTTAAAATTTTCATTTTATTTATTAATAATATTAGGAAGATTTTATATTTTATAATAATTAAAACTATTATAATCTCTATATATATTGTGAGTATTTTTTATTTTGAAATATCAATTAATTTTATATTTTATAATCTTATATCCCTCTATTTAAGATATATATTTTGCACTTTCAATTTTTTTGTAAGAAGCGTCTTGAATTATAATTTTATTGTATATTCAAAGTAAATAACTTAAAATATGTTTATTGATTGACTTGTTATTTTTGGTAATAAATACTAATGACCAAAGAGTATTAAATAATCAAGTTATCAAGACCATCTAATCTAAAATAATCTAATGGTTCAAATTGAAAGTAAAAATTGATGTGAAAATTAGTGTCCATAGAACCTATCCCCCATTTTTTACATCAATTTTTAAACCTATTTTTAACCATTTTATTAATTCAGATCTAATGTTATGGATTGTTTGGGTATTTTTAATAGCCTATAATAAATATAAAAAGTAATTACATTATTTTTTTTTTAAAAAAAATTAATTACGTTTTTTTAGTGGACATTATTTTTAATAACACCATAACTTAATTTTTTTTTATAGGAAAAAAACATATGACCGAATTTTTTTTATAAGATCATTGTAGTGTTAGTCTCCAAATAATTTATTTCATACAAAAATATTAAAATAAAGGGGTCAAATAGGAAAAAAACTTAAGCTTCCATTAATATAGATTATTTAAACAAAAACATAATATAAAATGATGAAATATTATAAATAACACCAAACAATAATGACACATATGCTAAAAAAACACAATTAAACCGTAAAAAAAAACATATTAAAAAAACACATTGAATCTTCATAAAATTTTTATTCATTCTTCTTCATCTTCTTCTCATTCAACTGTTTTCCTTTCTGGACTTTCATTTTCACTTATTCCTCAAAAAAAGTTTGAATTGATTAACACGATTTTCTAGCGCACTGGAAAACTTTGCAACCTCTTCAAAAAGTCCATCCATGAACTTATTCATTTCAATCATACGACTGATACCGTAATCAAAATCTTTAAAAAAGAGATTAAATTCTAGGTCGTCGCCAAGAGAAACATCACACGGTTTGACATATTTCTCATCATCACTAATTGGTTCAATCTTCATCTTCTTCAGTGGGGACTCTACTTCATCATCATTACACATGTCACAGAGTAACACATCACAAACTCTGTCTTGATCATTGGAATGAGAAGATGGAGATGTTTATTTATTTTTGGAATAGGTTGTATCAAAAATGTTGATCGTAGACATGGTTGGTGATTGTGGATGAAACTTTTTTTTTAGTAAAATAATATAGAATCTCGGTTTTGTGTGAGTGTGTGTGTTTTTTTGGAGAGATTGGGGAGTATTTATAGCATAAAACAATCTAATTATTAAAAAAAATGAACACATAATATTGAATTCATGCAATTGTAACTTTCCAAATTAATCAAGTACCATGTGTCATTACAATTTATGTTATTTCATACTTCTTTTTTTTTTTTTTACAAATATTCCATAAAATTGTTACATATGAGTTTATATTATCTACACCATAATATGTGTGACATTAATTTCATAATAACATTAGTCATATATACAATTAAAAAATTAAATATTTTTGTTATTTGATAAATGACATTTTAGCAATAAATGACATTTATGTTGTTACATATAGTTGTGAATTTTATTTTATATTAGCTATATTGTAGTGTGTGTGATATTTATTTTATCAAAATAACTTTCTTAAATCAAATATAAAAAATTATGTTTTTTTGAAACTATTTTTTTTATAATACATAATATGACATTAATGTTGTTACATATAGTTACAAAATTGAGCTTATATTATACTATGTGTGACATTTTTTTTTCGAAAATATTAGTGAAAACAATAATATAAAAAAAATTAAATATGTTAGTATTTTTAAAAAAAATATATGACATCAATGTTGTTACATATATTTATTAAATCGACTTTATATTATCTATACCATAGTATGTATGTTTGTGTTACACCCTGTTCTATCCAAATTTCGACACAGTCATAAATGATCCACGAAATGTAGGCTCGTAAATTGTATGCTAAAAAATGACAAGCAATGGCTGGACACTTGTACAAATTTGCATGATTCCTGACTTGTTCTTTTTAGCGATTGAGCATGAGTCGCAGTGTTCGAGCCTGAGTTGCATGCTCGAACACATCAACCTTCTCCGAGGAATGAGTTCGGCCGAATTAGTGGATGGGGAGGAGGTTGTGACTGGAACGATGAGCTCAAAGCTTGGGTAGTCTCGAAAGTGTGTCAGGACAACGATTGAGCTCAATCACGCGAAAAGATAATACAGTATGACAGAATCACGGCTAAGTACCAAGCCAAGTTGCTTGGTATGTTCCTAGTGCTGGTCGGTAGGCTGTTTTTCTGATCCCCCTCCACTGTGGTGGAGAGTTTGCATTTATACTGTCTCCTTCGTCCACTGGTTGCGACTGAGCATAACTGATGGGGAAATATCCCTTTCTTCTCGCAAGTGGTTGTTGTGTTAGGAAAAATAGTTTTTGCCTCAATGGAAATGGTCAGAAAATACAACTCTATGCAATATATTACAAATAAATAATGATTGATTAAAAAGAGTTATAACTCTATAACTGAAAAATACAAATAAACAAGGAAAAGAAGAAGAAGAAGAAGAAGAGAATAGTGAATAATACAACTCTAAGCAAAAGATTACAAGTAAAGTAAATGTGTTTGAAACAAAAGAAAAGAAGATTACAACTCTAAAAAAAGGTTACAAGTTAAACGGGTCTCCTTTGGTACAATCTCCTCCGCCGGGTCTATCCCGTACGGTTGGTTATTTTCAAAAAGTAGTGCAATCAAAAAGCATTCTATGAACGAATTCCTTCATAGTCTTCATAGAGTAAGTAGAGTAGAGAGAAATGGGAGTAAGCCTTTGGCATTTTGTTCTTATTACTTAGTTCATGTCTATCTCTATCTAGAATAATGGATCCTCTATGAAGCGGAGAAAGATCAGTCCAGTATTTAGAACTAGATTCGGAAAATTCACATACAGAAAAAAAAGAAAAAAAAAAAAGGTGAGGCTTGAGTCTACTTTCGATTAGAGTTTCGATTACAAAAAAGTAGAGTAGAAAGAAGACTCACTACTCAATTCGAAGGCGACACCCCTTGTAGCCTTTACAAAGATTTCCCTTCTTTGCTTCTTTTTTTTGTTTGAAATAGGACCGGGATGGGTATAATCCGATTGTAAAGAAAGAAACCGCCAGAGTGGGGGATTGTCCTGTCCTCCTCACTGACCCCAAAGAAGATGGCTCTGTCGCTAAGCAGGCCGACAGAGAGGACACCAAATGCCTAAACAAGACAAAAACCTACTAATATGCTTAAGATAAACTTTCCGGTCCCCCTCTAGCACACGGGAATCGACCCTACGCACCGGGGACGAAGCGTAGAGGTCACTTTAGTTTGTTGTACCGGAGTGGTTCATCGTCAAAAGAACAACAATGGGTTGTAGCATTTCCTATTAATTTTTCTAGGGGATGTAAAAGAAGGCTTTCTCGTCTAAAGGCAGGGGCAAGCTTTCTCACTATACAATGACCACTACGAACGAAGGACCAATGACGAACAACAGAATAAGAAGAAAAGCAATAGTGTAAAAAGTAAGAACAAAAACAAAAGTAAACTCTCACTTACACAACCTAAGTGAAGAGTGTTGGGGATCACCAACTTGAACAAGGTTTAAAACCTCTGTCCAAAAGCTTATTTCCCTCTAACTCAAGCACTAAGGGATCTCTCTCAGATATTGGAAATGCTTTATGGAATTATCAAGCCTCAAGGTGTTTCTAGCCAAGTGCTCTAATGGATAGAAATATTGTGTCTTTCAAGTGAGTTATAGGCTCCTATTTATAGAGTTTAGAGACACCCTTTGAATTTCAAATTCCACCAACCCCCATGGCTGTTACCAATGATTAATTGGATTATTATGGAATTAAAAATGAGATTTGGGAGTCATTTGAGTTTTTGGAACCATTCAACATATTTGGAAAAAACTGAAAAATTGGCTTGAAATGCACCTGTGGCCGTGGCCACCATCATTCAGTGGCCGACCACAGCCCAGTTTCAGCACACCAATTTGTGCTGTTTTTCCAAATGGATCTAAACCCTCCCAATTGATTTTGTAACCCTCAAAACACATTATTGGGATTAAAATCATATCTCTAACAGCCATTTCACATATGGCTTTATGAAATTCATCACAATATTGTGTAACACCAAATTTACATAATAAATGGTAATATTTGGAAGTTACAAATTTGTAGCACCAAATATGTTACATATTTGGATATATCTCATATATCTAAATATTGTAACTCTCTATTATATGTTACAATATGTGACACTCTTTGTCACATTTATTTAATCTAAAACATTATATTATAATATAATATAATATTACATTGTATTATAAAATAATATAACATGTTGTCCTATTTGTTAGGAGGTTTGATCAAGTCTTCAGGGCTGTTAGGCGCTCTTTGCGGGTGGTTGGGCGATTCCTGTGGACCGTTAATGGTGGGTGTAACTGCTTTCAGCCGAGCAGGTATGTTTGCTTGTCATACCGACCAACTGCTATCCTAGCAAGCGTACCGAGCAATGACTGTTATTCATTTGTCAAGTGTGCTCCGACCAGCTGGATCTCTGTGATAGTATGCCGAGTAGTAGCTTGTCCTATATCCTGCAGAAATACGGTTGCCAACCTCTCGGGGGGGAGGGGGGAGGGGGGTCTGCCCAGTCTACTCCACGTGTCCAAACTTAATGCAACGTCAGACATGTCAATTTTTTGGAATAACACTTCTACATTCTTGTTTAGTGCTCTTCATAATTAAGTTGACGAAAAACGACGTAAACCGTTTGAAAATTTTTAAATACCATATTATTTGTGACATTTTAATTTATAATCCAAATTTTAATATTTTAACCCTTACAAAATTCACTATTATATCCATTTCAAACATTTAAGTGAACTCTAAGAGTAGTAGTACAAATGATGGTCTGGTTGACAAGAGCTCGATCGAGGTATTAGTGGTATGATTGGTGATCTCACTTACGGGAGCTTGATAGAACGTTTCATTTTTTCTCCAATATTTTTATGTTGTGCATGATAATATCCAAGTGTTACATCCAAGCTGTACCCTTTTACCCGTATAGGTACAATGTCCAAGTCAATAGTGGTATGATTGTAGTATGTGGGACAAGAACTGTTCATTTTGTATCCAATAGGTCTATTTTGTGCGAGAAGATGCACAAGTATGAAATCCATACATCTGAATTATTAAAGTTATTATTCTAACACTTTGACACAAACCGTCTCAATCGCTAGTGGTATGTTTTGTATTGTGTGGGACACGAGCTTGATTGAACAACTCATTTTGTATCCACTAGGTGTATTTTGTGCAAGATAATGCTAAAGTGTCAAATTCATGTTATATGACTTATCAAATTTACTATGTTATCCATATGACCTAAATAGGTCATTTGTCTTACTAACTAGTGGTTCGTTTTGATGTACATAAGACATGAGCTAGATTTGAATAATTCATTTTCCTCGTAAGACTATAAGATTGAAATGATATGCGTATACAAAATAAATGACGGTTAGTGATACTATCTTCATATTTTATGGTTATGTCTCCAAAAATAATTTTACTTTTAGTTTGAAACCACCATTTTCAATTTATGATTGCTAATGTCCACTTACATTAGGTTTTGACTGTACTTATTGTTGACGCGGTTTTTCGCCAATAGTGTATTATGTAGGATCTTGGAATTTAAATCTAGATGCATGCTTCCTATTATTTTTCCAAACACATAATAGAAACATAGAATAACACGACATACATATGAACATTAGATTCGTAAATTAACATAAACACAATGATGTAGAAACTTACGAATACGCAGCGGAACTGGAACAACTCCATCCTTCAATCTCTCTAACCCTTGATTCATTTCTGTAGCAGAGTATTATCAAGAGATTGAACAAGATCAGCAACACAGTCTTCCTCACCAAGCCTTTGATCAACCTAGAACTAGTGTGGGCTGGTTCTCAACACATGAGATAGAGATCTTGAAGAGAAGAAGAAGAGAGTGTGGCTAAGAAAGGATTAGAGTGTCTAGGTTTTCACTTACCCAAATCAACTGAGATTGACTTCCTTTGAAAAACCTAGATATCATATTCCTTATATAGGCAACTTAATGGGATTTATTTAAATTTAAATTAATTAAAAATAATAAACAAAAATAAAAGTCTTGGGCTGCCATAAATGGACTTGGGCCCAATCTCTTTGTTTTTTAATTTAAATCCCAACTGGGCCTAAATTCAAAACCTTTTATTATTTTTTTTAAATTAATTATTAAATCCTTATTCAAATTAACTAATTATAATTTGAAACTTGATTTAATATTATTTATTTATATTGATACCAATTTATCAATATTAATAAATTTACTCAAAGATTCTCTTTTATTCTCTAAATCTCATATCTCTATAAATTTTTCCAAAATTGACCTAGTCAACTTTAAAAAAAACCTAATTGATAATTAAATCAATTAATTGAGACATTCTAGATGATTTAGTCAAAGGTGATGCGGAGACCATGGATCCATGAAATCAAGCTCCAATAAGTTACCGTGAATTTATTTACGAATAATTTCACTACCTTATTAATTCCTCGCGACTCCACTATAGACTTGGAATTAAACTCTTGAATTCATAGAACGTATTTTCGAAACCATAAATACGTTATCCATTGTTATAACCATTACAGTTAGTCAATCCTCTATCGATGACTTACTAACAAGTTGGGTGAAAATTACCGTTTTACCCCTTATCAGTATTTTATCCTTAACTCCCACTAAGTTCCTTATAAATGATATTTCCGTGAACTTAATCACAGAAATGAGATCTCAATCATTTATCCTTTTGAACAAAGCAATTAAGGAAATCATCTTTTCACTTCTCATACAGAAGTTATAGATTTCGTATCTATGAATAATTCTCCCACTCAATTACACTAATAAATCTCTAAGATGTAAGTATGGGCTAGACCGTAGGGTAAGCTGGTAACGAACAAGTCAAAAGATTTAAATAATATAATTATCAGAATATTATCACTCAGAATTAAGATCGACTTAACATATGGCCAACGTTGTGACATTGATTAGATTTCATAACAACGATACTTATTTATCAATCAATAATCAATATCGGTCCTAGTCCGATGTAACTAAATACATTCGATCTTATCTACTTGGTCGATGCCTTGGACAAGACATCACACCCTAAATGTGTAAGTATATCATATCGTAGATTTCCTAATCAGTGAAAATCCAATGCACTGATCTAATCTTGGGACTCGTTCTTTTGAACATATAATTACAAATATAATCCACTGTGACCTAGTCACTATAATTGTAACTATCCATATGTTCGGGATTTTATAAATGTTTGTATTATTTCAATAATCATGTAATAAAACAAGCAAGCAACACGGTTGTCAAACTAAATGATTTCTACTACTTTTATTGATAATATGAAATCGTGCTACATGTCCGACATGGTTTTATAAGGGCATAAAACCCAACATAGTGTATTATGTAAATTAGCTGAAATAAACTAGTGCTTAAGGATAAACCGTAGTAAGGATAATGACTCTTAAGGATGCTTAGAGTGATATAGTAAGAACACTCGTTCCTTTTTTACGTGGTTCAGAGGCTAAAATCCCCCTAGTCTACGAGTCGATATTATTACTATATATCTCTCTATATTTTGACAGAGTATTTGCATTACACCGAAAAAACCCAAGAAAGAGATGAATGAACTAAAAACCACCGAGAATATTCTTACCGACAAGAAACCTCAAGTTCGAAGAACTTAGATGCCTAACCAAGAATAGAGAAGACTGGGTTAGGACTATAAAACTAATGAAACAATACTGAAAGGAACTAAGAATAGGAATACCTTTGAAATTGCTATGACCGAACTACACCTCGAAACCGAAATACACACTATGAACCTTACTTCCCAAGTGTCTAATAAGCTTAGAATGATAAAGCTTATAACCCCAACCCAAGTGTTTATCACTCTATAGTCTCACTAGCACCTAGAAGGCTCTGATCAATACTTGAAGAATAAATGAAAAGGCTTGGTGCTAGGTCCTATTTATAGAGTTCTAGGAATAAAAATATTTTTTTTGGCTTTGAATAAAAATAATGAATTTAATTGAAAATATTTGAATATTCTTCAGCCAAAGGCTTAGGACTTGGTCAACAAAGCTTGATTTTTAAAAACAAAAAAAAAATCAAAACAAATAGAATCCTAACTTCTAACTCCCTAAATCTCGTAACTCTAAACTAAGCTACAGTAAAATCAACATATCTGGAGCTGTAGAACTTCGATTTAGAATATCTTTATACCTTTAGAAAGCTAATTAAATTATCCACAACTCTTTAGAAATACTATTTTTCGAAATTCATAACATAACTAGGTCAAAAATAGGTCGGAAGTTACAGTACCCTAAAGTTACGAAAAAAAAATCTATTTAATTATCTAAATAACAACCTAATCCACAAATAAATAAAATTGTGATAAATATCATGCTCCTAACAGATTCGGGTGAAAACTAAGTCTTATATTTCCCTTATTTTATCATTTAAATAATAATTCCTTAATAATAATGCATATGACAAGTGTCATAATCCTATTGGCTCTATCTAAACCTTAGGAATAACTATGCTCATGACAAGTGTCATATTCTTATTGGCTCTATCTAAACCTTAGGTTATAATAATTATCATATTAATAACCAGCAATATTAATCAAACCTTATGTTATAATTAATATTCTTAAACTATAGGTTAAACTTATAAAATCCATAACTATTGCTAGAAGTTTCCAACTAAGTCTCAGCTTGAACCAAAATTCACAGTCATAAGCATACTACAACTACTACTAGCTATTAATATTACTACTACTATCTAACTAGCTAAGTAAAGTTCTTGGACTCTACATCTAATAAACTTTAATACCCAATATATGTCATTTTTATTTGTCTCATAATAAAATGTATTTGAAGATTGGAAGTTACATTTTTTATTTAATAAGTTCACTAATTACAAAATTTGGCTATGATTAGTATTTAAATTTCAAATATTCAATCACCCTTTTGTGTATTTATATTCAAAATTCAAAATGAGAAAAATATATTTATTAAAATAATATATAAATTTCAAAGTTATTAATTTCATATGAAAATAATTTTAAAAAAAGCAACAATAACTTTTTGACATTTTTCAAAACATTTTTATATTATTCGAAATTTATATATATATTTTTAATTGTATATTAATCAAACAAATCATATTTGGAATATAAAAAGAAAAATCTATATTTAGTATCTTATTGAAATGTTAACTTTTTGAATTCTCAAAAACCAAATATATGTTTTGTTATTATTTAATAAATTTTACACCCAATATATGGCATTATTCTTTGTCTCATTAATTAATTAAGATATTATGGTCTAGATTGTTTGGTGTATTCAATACTATTTAGTAATTAATGAAAAATTATAATTCTATTTGTTTCCAAAAATATAAATGGTAATAGATATATTTAATACCCTTTAATATACATAAAAAAAAAATTCAGTAGCATCATATACAAATATAATATTCATTAAAAAGTCTTTTCATTATTTAGAATTTTAATTAAAAAAATCAATATATTCTTAATAATAGTTTTTCTCTATAATAAAAAATTAAATAATAAAATATACATAAATGTTCATTTTAAATAAACTATCACTTAATTTTTTTTAACAAAAACAATATAAATTATATAAAAAAATCTATCACATATTTATATTTATAGAACATATTTTTTATTTTTACCATTCCAATAAAATTATTTTTGCAGTGACCAATAAAAAAACACAATTTATTTACATGATCATTGAAAAAATATTAGTGTCTTTCATATTTTTTTAAGAAAACAATCAAAGACTAAAACAAAAGAAAAGAACATATAATACTTTTAAATATCTTTTCATAGTTCATAAATCTCTCACAATAATGTACACTTAAGAAATTTCATTTTATTTATTAATAATATTAGAAAGATTTTAGATTTTATAATAATTAAAACTATTATAATCTCTATATATATTGTGAGTATTTTTTATTTTACAATATCAATTAATTTTATATTTTAGAATTTGATATTAATTTTATATTTTATTTCTTTTATCACTCTATTTAAAATATATATATTTTGCACCTTAAGATATATATTCGGCAACTGAAATTTCTTTTGTTTTTTTTCTTCCTATTTATTTTAAGAAATAAATCTAAAATATTGTTTAAGTTTTGAGAATGGTTTAAAATTATGTCTTCTTTTTATCAGAGCTTATATATAACAAAATATGGCATTTGAGATTAAGTTTATGGAGGATGTTGAGGGAATTGTGTTTCATCATATCATTGTGGAAAAGCTCTGTTTCTATTACTAATTATAACAAGTATTTTGACTACTCAGTATTCACAACTTCTAAGAATGTTTACATTCATACACATATATTATATAATTAATAAGGAGAAACCAAATACATCCTCCACCACCACCACCATCACGTACAATACCTACATTTTACATTTCAGGCATAATGGTTTTCATAAGTATAATCCCATTAAAAATTAAAGTAAGATAAATAAAGTTCTGTTCCCTTTTCAATTTCACCATCAAAGACTTAAGATTACATTTTTTTTTATAAAAATAAATAACAATGACAGTACAAAGCATGACACTTGGACCACCCAACACATGTCAATTTCTATATAAAGATTAATATTTATATATAAAGATTATTTATGGCAAAAAAATAATAATAACTAAATTCAACATTAACGTACAAAAAAAAAAATTACCTGTTGGTGACTTGTTATACCAAGTCATTATATTGTCACATCATCATAATTGTTAGTACTCATATATGGGTAGTAACCATTGAGAAGTCTTCCATATATATATATTTATCCCAAAATAAATATCAGTTAATTCAAAAATTAACTTTATGTTAAAATATCAATTTTAAATAAATAAATAAATATCTTATTATAAATAAGATAATTATTATTCTTTCTCTATATTAATCCAAACATGATTAATATTTATTTTAACATAAAGTTTTTCAAAATAAAAACTATATAGTTAAATAATTAATTAATTCACAATTAATTAATTTCCCATCACATAATTATTTCCTTACCCCGGAAAATCAATTCCTTTGCAATTAAGTTCTTCTCTCTACAAATCTTCCTTATGACATCCTTATCCTTGACAGTGTAGGATAGATGTGACCTGGGGACCATGAACCTATAATACGAAGCTTCAATAAACCAGATTATTAATTAAACTCTTTAATCTAATAATTTTATTTATTAATTCTATGATTACTCCATTATAAATATGGAATTGCACTCTAAGTATTTATAGAATTATATTTACAGAGATTTCTTTGTAGTCCATCGATATAATCAATAAATGTAGTTTTGTCCTCCAACTATTAGTTCGTTAATTAGAGTTGGTCAAAATTACTGTTTTACCCTTTGTTGACTGTGATTTTAGCCAACGACGTGAGAACGTCAATAACGACAAGCCTTCAAGAGAATATAAACGACACAGACGGTATAATAAATAAAATAAAGAACACACAAGAGATTTTTATAGTGGTTCAGCCCCGATTGTCGGTAATAGTCTAATCCACTTAGAGTTGTGATTTATAGATGTGATTTATAGATCTATACTCAAGATCAGATGGATTGAGCCAACTGAGTTTCTTCAGTACAGATTGTGAAAATACAAGAGTTCTCTCAAATATCAGCACTTTCTCTCTCTAGAATACACAGACCCAATTTTCTCTCTCTAGAAAGAAGAAGCAGAAGAACCCCCCTCTAATCCCATAAGCCCTCTATTTATAGGCCTGGGATACTCAACTGATATCCCCTTTAGATAGGGATATTTTATTATTCATCTTATATTTATATTACAAGAAATATTTAAAATACAACTAATTCCTCAATTTGAGTGAGGAATGAGAGATTCCCGGGTGCCTAGACTAATTCTTGCTAGAGTCGCTCTGGGGACTTTGACGTAGTCTCACATGCATGTTGATTACTCCTTCAAGCTTTCCTTGGACCAAGGTGATACAAGCTTGGCTCTCCTCGGACCAAGGTGGTCCGAGGCAACACCCTTGCTTCTCACCTCGGACAAGTCCGAGCATACCTTCTCCAATCAAGGTCCGATCGGACCTTGTGGTCTTCTCCTCGGACCAAGGTGGTCCGAGGCATCCTCCTCTTGCCTTCTCCTTGGACCAAGGTGGTCCAAGGCATCCTCCTTGACATCTCTCCTTGGACAAGCCTGAGGCACTCCCCTTTAGCATCTCCCAACTATGTCCGATCGGACATTGTGTAGGCTCTCCTTGGCAAAATCTAAGTCTCCATTCTTGGCTTGCATGGGACTCCTCCTCCTTATCTACTTACCTTGGACACATTCGAGCCAACACTTAGGAAACCTTGGGAGGCTTACCTCAAACACACCCTTGGGGTCTCCTAAGACCACTTTCTTGAGTTCTCCTCGGACCTCATCCTTGGGTTCTCCTAGGATCACTCTCTTGGGGTCTCCTAGGACCACATCCTCCTTGGGGTCTCCTAGGACCACTCCCCTTAGTTCTCCTAGAATGCATTCTCCTTAGCCTCCTAGGATGCATTCTCCTATTTTTTGGGTATAACACCCTTCTAATTACCTCTTGTTCCTTAAGTACCATTAATTCACTAGCAAATAATTAATCTATAAGCAAATTATAGATTTGAGCTCAATAATTATTCAGTTCCAGAATTAACCCTTAAGGAAACCAATATTCGACCTGTTAGGAAAGTGTGGATTCCATTATTCTAAATCATGTTCCCAGCCATTCATGATATTGAATCTCCAAAACAAAAGTCACTAGCCTCATCATACTAAGAAACCTTAACGAGTGAATCAAAAGATCCGATAAGCACAAACAAGAGTTCATGACTACTCATGATTTAGACTGGTCTACAAATGATCATCTATTATGATAAGAATTAAATCTTTATGGCAAACGGTAAGTTTATAAAGATAGTTAATTCATATCAGTCTTGTCATATATAATCTCTATTATATACAGTTAATTTACCAAGATGTCTATCGACATCAGTAATCCGAATCTAGACTACATGCATCCCGTATGCTTAGTAAACCATACCAGTAACCATTCGTACCATTCGTTAAAGATTCCTTACTTTAATATGTTACTAACTATTTTATTCATTGTATATGATCTTAATTCTCTCGTACTAATACAAGATTATATCCTCATAAATGAATATGGAATTTTCTTGATATTCATATTAATCATTCAAATAATAATTATTACATTCAAATATAATAAAATTATACTTTTATTTAAATTAATAAAATATATTTACATGCTTTTTGGGCATAAATCCTAACAAATACCCATGCCATAATTTTCCCTCCCACTTCCTCTTCTCTCTCTCTCTCTCACCTCACCTCACGGCACCACCAATAACAAAAAAACCTCCATAACTTCGGCTATTTGTAGAGATAAACACAATACTTCAAGCAACATACACTTTGAGGATTCTTGGAGTAGAAATTTATGGGTAAGTAATTTTTTTCTTAAATATTTTGATTAGTGATGTTTCCTTCAATATTTTTGGGAATTTTGAAACAGTTCTGAGCATTCTTTGTACAAATTGTTGGTTTGTTTTTCAAATTGTTTTGGATATGCATTTTCTGCAGTTTATATTTGTTTATGTATACTCGATGGTTGCTCGATGCAGGCTCGATAGGGTTGTTTATTAGCATGTTTTTTGTATGCTCGATGCCTACTCGATGCAGGCTTGATGATGTTGTTCATTATCACGGTGTTCTGTATGCTCGATGCGTGCTCAATGTAGGCTCGATGGTGTTGCTTATATGTATGAATGAAAAGGTCTCTCGATTATTGCTCGATGCAAGCTCGATTGTGTTTCTTATATGTATGTGTGTGTTGTGTGTGCTTGATTGATGTTCGATGAAAATTCGATGGTGTTGCTTATATGTATGTTTGTTGTGGTTGCTCGATGGCTGCTCCTGCCTTGTTCGATGGCTGCTAGATGCTGCTTGATGGTTGCTAATTTTTTTTCAGTTATTGATTATGGGTAATTTTTTTTATTTCAGGTTCTACTGTTTACATATTTGTTTCTTACAATGGTATTTGAGAAACGAATGGTAGGAAATGGTATTTTAAGGATGCTCAATGTACAGTGATACCCGATGGAGAATGATGTAATTTACTTCCAACTACTTGACATACTGCACGAGACATTTCAAGTGGGTAGAGAGGTATATGGGTTGAAACTTGAGGTTCCGTACACATGCAGTGACTAACCATTTTCGTTGGTTCATGTCATGAATGATCTTGATATTTGTGTATTCTTAGGAATAACATCTCAAGAACGGATTGCCTTATGTGTGACTCTGGTTAAGAAGAATATCATATCAGATCCCTCTTCTAGTGTGAATAGAAAAGATATGAATAAGACCAGTGTTGATCCATCTCCTACAGGTAGTGGTTACAAGCATGTGTTATAGTGAGGTGGGCACTTTTGTTCCAATTACTAATCCGATGGCTAGTGTTCAGCTTGATATACCTACTGGAGGTCCCACTACTGTGCCTGAAGCATATGAGTACGACCCCTATGTGAATGGAAATCTAGTTTGTGATTGCTTTAAAGATATTGTGGATGGTTCTGGGGATGATTATGAAGTGTATTATATTGCAGATGTGTCAAATGAGGGGTTAGACATTTCGCAAGTCCAACAAGTAGAAGAAGAGGCAGAACCTCCTCTTGCACAAGCACACCTACCATCTCAAGGACGCCGAACACCCACAAGCAGTAGTCATCCTACTAGGACAGAAGATAACACTAGATGGAGGGAGGATATCGTTTCAAGAGAATATCTGTAACGCCCTGGCTACCCCAG
This sequence comes from Humulus lupulus, assembly GCF_963169125.1. Taxonomy (NCBI): domain Eukaryota; kingdom Viridiplantae; phylum Streptophyta; class Magnoliopsida; order Rosales; family Cannabaceae; genus Humulus; species Humulus lupulus. The sequence continues at coordinate 275,410,291 of NC_084793.1, forward strand.
AACAGTTACGGTGAACAGTGAACCGAAAATTTGACTCGTTACCCGAGTCCTTTGGTTAAAAACGTGATCTAAGTGTTATTATCAGGTTAAGGTGAAAAATCAGTAAAAAGGAAAGGGTACATTTCATTAAGTAAACAAACTGCTCATGAGCCTTTCAAAATGTTTACAAGTAGTTCGTAATACAAAAGAGTCACTACTGTCTCAAATTTACAATCCCCGCCGGCCTAAGCGGCAAAATTAGGGTAAACCCCTAGTCCCTCTGAGAACACCTTGACCGTGGCGGTCAAGCGGCCCTGTATGTACACCACATCGCCAAGCTCTCCACTCATGGTTGGTTAAGCTTTTCCTTCCCTTTACCTGCACCACATAGCACCCATGAGCCAAGGCCCAGCAAGAAAACACCATAAAGCATGATATAATATCAACAACGATCATAATAACCATACAGGACTAACAGTCCAACAAATAGGTGACAATAGCCAAAAGTCACAATAATGAGCATCGCTCCCTCTAGCCATGTGATGATAGGGTCACCAGGGCTTAACTGATAAGTGATTCTTTCACAAGCTTGGTCAGGGCAGGTGTATGGTGATTGGTCACCAACATAACCTTCCTCACGACTCTAGAGTCGAAACTATAGACAACGTCCCTTAGCCATGTGACAAACGGTCACCGGGGTCATATACCTTGGCTATAATCATCTGGTCATAGACCAGGCAAGCGCTTATAAGTTCTTCGACCCTAGGGTCAGTCTAGCATTAATGCCATAGAGCCATTCAATGCGTGATTCTCGACTTTAGAGTCGGTCCCTGACTAGTCAGTGTCTTAAACAAGTAATCAGCGTACAACATCATTTAATATGCAATCCACGTCCACATATACTAACAACCATGCTCCAATATCAAACCATGCATGTCATATACCTATACAGGGTGCAACTGTATTCATACACCGTTTTCTTACCTCTGGTTCGAGTGAGAATTATAATATGAACGACCCCTGAGAACGATCAACCTTTAAAGTCCTTGACGCTCACCTGGTCATAACCAAATTATAGGATTCATCAATAAAAATGATAACCGAGGGTTCCCAAACCAAATCCCAGCCCCCAAGACATCAAATACTACCCAACCGGGTACTAGGTCCAACCCCGAGGCCTATGGTTTGAATCCCCAAGCTAAAAACCACATTTTAGCAAAATTGGCCTTAAGGACCGTGGCCCTCCCCTGCTGCACCGCGGCGCGCCCTCAAACAGAGAGGGCTCCCTGCCTGCCAAACGCCAAGGGCCGCGGCGCACCCCTGCTGCGCCGCGGCGCCCAGCCCAGAACAGCAACATGCCCACGCACGAACCAGCTTTTCCCTTGTGCAATTTCCTCTCAAACCAGTCCTTCAAACCTTCATAAAACCTCTTCCAAACATATAATTAAACCCCCAAACAATACCCTTAGCTCACTCTCATCAAACCCCAACCAAACTAACACTAAAACCCCCTTTGATTCTCACTTCCCACATCGAAAACATAAGCTGAAAACCAAAAGAGAAAACAGAGCAAACATGTGAATTAGTGGCTAAAAGCTTACCTCAAGTTCAGGTTATGGTACTCTTCAACAGTGGAACACTCTCCCAAAGTATCAAGGCTTAGCTCCCAAGCTCAAATCCTCAACAAGTTCACAAAAATCCACAAGAAAGATGAAGCAAGGAGAAGGTACGGGAAGAGAAGGGAATTGCCTCTGCTTTTACTCTGTTTATTCTACAGCCTTCTAAGCCTCTTAAGTCACACATATCCTCCCAAAAAGACCAAAATACCCTTGTGTCATCTTAAGCCTCTAAAACCATCACAAGGGCAAAATTGGTACTTTCCGCCTATCCCGTTAATTATAATTAACGCTTCCCAATTCCCGCTAATCTCAAAATCCTCAAACACCAATAATTCATATCTCGTTACCCTAAAATCCCCGGTAACGCTATAGTCATTAGTAACACCCCGAGACTCACCCCGAGCTCAAACCTGTTATAACCAAACCGATAAATCCCGTTCAACGATCGTCTCATGTCAGAATACTCGAACCAATCCACATTATAATGTGGTCTCACAATATATCATTAACGCGCATACAAATATACAATTATACCATCAACAGGCCAAATTACCAAAACACCCCTGTAAACAAATGTGGACCCACATGCATGCATTTAACATCATATTATAATATAATTCTCATAATCATGCATAAACACATTTAATGGCATAATTAAACAGTTATGGCCCTCTCGGCCTACTAATCCAGCCATTAACCATAATAGGGAATCCGGGGCATTACAATATCACACTAGATGGAGTGCCCTAATGTTTACAAAAGAATATATTGAGGCCTCTGGTAAAACACATAGCTCATCATCTGGTGCACCGCTGGGATAATTACACGCTGGGAAAAATTTTGAGGGCAAGATTGAATTGAAAACCAAAACTACTCTATTTGCAATGAAGAATAATTTAGAGTTTGTGGTGAAAAAGTCTGGTATTGATGTGTGGTATATCACTTGCAAGGATCTTGACTGTGGTTGGAGACTGAGAGGGAAAAAAATACCACTATCCTCCATGTTTGAGATCATGGTGTACAACAGTGTACATACATTCTCACTGGAAGTGCGACATAATGATCATTGTCAAGTAGCACCGTGGGTCGTTGGGCACTTGATAAAGAACTAATACGCAGTTGATGGTGCAGGATCTTGAAATTTAAATCTAGATGCATGCTCCCTATTATTTTTCCAAATACATAACAGAAACATAGAATAGCATGACATACATATGAACATTATATTCGTAAATTAAAACAAACACAAAGATGTAGAAACTTACGAATACGCAGCGGAACAATGACTTCTTCCTTTAGATTCTCTATCCTTTTGTCTTTTTTGAATGCTAGAAATTTTCAAGAATCTAAATTGCTTAGATTATGACAAAGTCTTCCAAGCCTATCTCTAAATCAAGTCTAACAAAGAGGGGGCAAATTCTCAACACAGGAGATAGAATTAGAGAGGGAAGAATAATGAGCGGTTAAGAAATGATTAGACTGTCTAGGTTTTCACTTACCAAAAAATGAATCAATTGACTTATGAAAACCCTAGACATCACATCACGAAAGATTTTCGTTTCCTATATTGCTTTTTTTCCCTTGGAGTTTGTAGAAGGGGATTTAGATCTTGTCGTCTTGTAATATGTGTGGATGGCACATTCTTGAAGACCGAGTACGGTGGCCACATGCTATGTGTTGTTGCGTTGGATGTGAATAGTCACTTATATCCAATTGCGTTCGGATTGGTGGATAGTGAGAACCACAACTCTTGGAAATATTTCATGATGAAGTTTAAGGAAGCCATTTGGGATATTAATGACCTGGATTTCGTATCAAACATGCATGCTAGCATTATTCATGCTCTAGAGGTTTTTTTTCCTCATGTCTGCCACGGTGCATGCTACCATCACATCGGTATGGATGTAAAAGTTAAGTTCAAGATTAATCACTGTCACAATGAGATGTGGGCAGCAACCTATGCCTGGAGGAAAACGAAATTTCAAATGTATTTTGAAAATATTAAGCAAATGGATCTTGCCATAGCTGAATATTTTGAGGGAAGTGGTTTCGATAAGTGGTCTCATCCTTTCTTTCCTGGGAATCGATACAATATAATGACAAGAAACTACGCTAAAAGCTTCAACAAAAAAACCAGGGATGTAAGAACCTTTCTAGTCCCTACTTTTTTGGAATTCATTCGGGTCACACTCCAATCTTGGTTTTCTAAACGGCGTAATGAGTCACAAAAGAGTACCACCAAATTATCACCCCTGATGGAGGCAGATTTGCCACAAATTACTAACAAAGGAAGATTCATGAATGTCTACGCCATTGGCCAATTTGAATTTCATGTAGCTGATGCAGACGATGATGCTGAGTTGGATTTGATGATGAAATCATGCTCATACGGTGTGTTTCAGCTCATATGAATACCTTGTGTCCATGTAGTGGCAGCAGCTTTCGACCGTGGTGTGAACATTTACTCTATGTGTTCCTCGTTTTACACCATTGAGTCATGGAGGGAGTTGTACAAAGAAACCATTTACCCATGTGGGAACAAGGATGATTGGACAGTTCCAAATGACATTAAGAATATGGTGGTTTGTGTACTTGTAGAGAAACAACCAGTTGGTCCTCCAAAGAAGAAAAAGTTAGGAAGACCAAAGGCAAAACGTTTAACATCCGACGACGAAAAAGTTGTGAAAGAGCGTAAGTGCAGTAGATGCGGTGGTCGTGGCCACAACAGGTCTTCACGTAAAGCTAGACTTTGAATTTAATTTTTGTTGTATTTTATTGAATCTGAACAGCCCATAGAATTTTATTAAAAATCGGAAAAACCTGTTTTTCTTGGGTTTTCTAGCTGTTTTTTTTCTGGGTTTGTGGTCATTTGCTCGATGGTTGCTTGATGGAACCGACTATAGATTCAGTTTTATCATGCATGATGGCTGCTCGATGGTTTCTTGATGCATGCTCGATGGAACTGGCTATAGATTTTCTTGATGGCTGCTTGGTGCATGCTCAATGCTTGCCTATTGATTATGATTTTTCATGTTAGGTTGGTGCTCGATGGTGGCTTGATGGTTGCCTATTAATTCTTATTTTTCATGTTAAGTTATTTAACAATGAATGCTTGATGCATACTCGATGAGTTTTCACAAAATACATGTAAAGCAAAAAAATCATGAATTTTTTCCCAATAATAATAATAAGGGATTGGCCCATCTGTTTGTTCATATATACAGTGAGGGAAAATAATAATATGGTTATAATAAAAAAATAACTAAAAATCATATATAACAAAAAAAAAAAACATGTCGGAGGTGTGTCAATGGTCAAGGCCTGACATTCTGATACCATAAGTTAGTGGTCCACTTGTTCCTGAACAACTCAATGTTAGCATTGCAGATCATGTCAAGAGGAAGCCTCGCTAATAGATGCTTGATGTGCTTGATGGCGTACACACCACAATCTCCACTGTTAACAAAAACATAAAATTTAGACAGTTAATATAAACTACATTACTAACAAAATGGAATCACATGAAAAAAGTTCCCATCGAACCACCATCGAGTAACACTAGAGCAAATTGAAACATGCATATTGAAACCCCCATTGAACCCTATCGAACCCCATGGAACCCATCATTGATTTAACCCATCGAACCCCATGGAATCCATCATTGAGGTAACCCATCAAACCCATCATTAATCTACCCTATCAAACCCCATCGAACCCCTATTGAGAAACACCAGAAAACCCAGTAATTCATTTCAACGTACCGACATCATTAAAGAGATCCATAAGCACACAAAAACCAAACAAACATTAAAAAAACATAGATTGAGTTAATGATGTTAATTACCTAACTTTGGACTGGGGTACCCCTTCTCTCGGTAGGTGATTCAGCTTGAACTAAGGGTGTCTTTTTGCTTTTTCTAGAATCGTCAACATCGAGTTGTCCTTGAAAATGGCAGATTGTAATAACAGAGTTGGAAAAAGACTACACCATGGCTTCATAAAAGGGTCTCCACGACTTTCTCACTCAACATTGTCAAGTTTGAATCATAAATGTTTAATGTCCAAGTAGAAATGGATGCCACAACTGCAAACCAATGAGCATGAAGGTAGTTCTGGCACCAATATACAGTGTCTACCCCCTTCCAGAATGCTAGAAATTGAGCAGCAATTCCCGTCATCATTGACAACACGTCATCATCCCACAAAAACTTTTTCCTTCTACTTGGCCTTCTGATATTGTGCATGTTGAGATGGCACCACTTGTGAGAACATAATATTCATGAGAACGACATCCCGGCGATATGCCTAGGGGTAGAATTGGCGACGCCTACGCAACATATGCTAGGGTGCATCAACATTCGGCAAAGAAAAAACAAATAAAAAATGGGTAAATTCACAAAAATCGAACCCCCATCGAACTACTATCGAACCCAACTATCAAACCCCCATCGAACCTCGTCGAACCCAACTATAAACCCCACATCAAACCACCTATCAAAACCCCATTGAACCTAACTATCAACCCCCATCAGCCCGTCTATCGAACCCCATGAAACCCAACTATAAACCCCCCGTCGAACAACCAATCAAACCACATATCAAACCCCTCATGGAAACACACATCAAACCACACATCTGTTGAACCAGACCATCAACACCCCATCAAACACCATTGAACCAGACCATAAATACCCCATCGAACCCCTATCGAACTCTCTCATCGAACCCAACATGCATGTTTTTGAACAAAATAACCAAGGCAAAATGTAAGGGGTTTGTAATTACTTACACCATCATCGAGCCAACTCTAGGGTGTCTTCAGCATCAGAAACCAACAAGGACCATAATTCCCTGTGTGGAAATCCCTCTTCTTCTTGCTAGGGATATCTCCAAGCAGCCTTTTGTATAATGTCTTGTATTGTCTACTGAGTTGCTTCTTCAAAGGGTCGATGACTAAAGGTCTGTCATCGGTTGTATCCACACAAGGTCTCTTTCTCGTTGGATCGGTGTAGTCTTCAAATTTCTTAGGCGGGTGTCTTTTCCTCTTGAACGCAATCCCAACAACATCTTAGGGTTCTACAATAGCAACACCTAGGGTCTGAAGATCTACTGCGATAACTACAGTCGAAGGAGTGCATATATCATCTACCTCGAAATCATCTAGTAGATCAAGTGATTCAGTATCTGAATCTAATGCATCTTATGCCGTGTCTCTTAGTTGATCTTGTAAAAATCTCAAGATTTGTTTGACAACATCCATGATCACCGCCTGGTTCTGTAGGATGGTATCTTAATGACCTTCAACCCTCCCCAACCTCTCAAACACATCTCGTGGGCCGGATTAGGCATCGGCAGGGGTCAAGGCAGAGGATGGGGTTGGAGCCGAGGGTGCTGGGCCGGTGGGGACTGGGGTATCATCCTCGTCAAGGCCATCATCAACAAATATATTGGATGCCTTGACAACCTCAGCAGCTATCTTGGTCACTTTTGAAAATCAGTGGCTATTTCATCCTCTTAATCCTCGCCCAACCTAGGATACAGTGGAGCATCATCCTCAGTCAGGCCGCTATAATAATCCATCTCTGAAGGACGAGGCTTCAACATCGATAACACAACCAACTACAACCAATAGAAAACATTAATTTAGTTTGAATCAAGTAAAGAATATTGTCTTTTGAGATAATAAAGAAGAACTTACACTCGTCTTCTTGAACATCGGTGCAAGGTCGGCCTTAGAAATAAGATGCTCCTTATTGCTCGACCAACTGAGCATCCTTGAAAACTAGTTTCCATGGTTGATACCATACTCTCGGGAAAATTGTTGGATGGTCTCATACACCCATTACTGCAAGGTAGAGACATAACCAAATAAACTATACTTCATTTCTCTTTGTTTCCCTTTAACTTCATTCTTCTTCTCGTAGTTTCTCTTCTGTTAATGCATGTATTTTTTACATGAATTCATAAGCTTATTGAATGACATCTTCCCCCATGGTAAGTAAACAAATACTCAATGTCCTCAACTATCTACAACATATCTATCTATACATTTAACTTACCCTCTCGTGCAAGTAAAACCCCTTCAACCAAGAAACATAATCCCAACTTGTATGCATCTTCAACTTTAGTGCAATTTTTGAAAGCAGCCTCCAAATGCATTATCTTGATGGTTTCTTCATCATTAAAGTACTCCTTTATTAAGCGGTCACTAGTGAGGTGGTTTTTCAACTCAGTCTCTGATGGCCCAGCACTGAAGTTCAACCCCGTCACTAGAGCAAACTCGACTATACCAAATCTACACGGTCTAGATCCCAAATGGAAATGCTACTCGTCCTCTTTCTTACACTGGATCTTGCACAACATTAACTGATGAAATAGAGATGTCTGCAACTCCTCAGCCAAGAAAAATTGTTTGAAAGGGGATTCTTTCACCATATCTATCAAACCAAGCTCCTTAAACTTGTCCTTAATTGTACTCTTATGACCACTACCCCTATAGATGACCTAGCTGGGAAAGTGATCAATCAAGGGTAAAAGGAACTTTGACATCTGCAACAAAAAAAACATTTAATTGGAATCAAATGCAAAAATCCATAAATAAACAAAATACATGCATGCATTGAACCACCACCAAACCCCCATTGAACCACCATCGAACTAGAATTTGATTCTATATCATATTACATCTGACCTGCACCATCAAACCCCAATCGAACAACCAACGAGCATATACCTCTGTCCCTTTATCACCTAACCTATCGAACCCCAATCGAGTATGCATTGAGCCCAATCGAGGAATAATGTGGAACCCTTTTATGATGCGAGATTGAGAGACGAGAGGGACAAGGCGTGGGTTTTTGTGATGCGAGATTGAGATATGAGAGAGACGGACTGAGCTTCAGAGGGAGAAATAGAGGGAGGAGGCCACATGGCAGTGAGACATAGGAAAGAGGGAGGAGGCGATTTTGTTGTCGTCGTGGGTCAGGCGGGGGGATGGACCGAGAGAGAAAGTGAGAGAGAGAATGAAGAAGGAAAATTAGGGGGGAAAATTATGGCAAGTGTATTTTAGGTATAGTAAAAACAATTGACATCATTTTGAAATGATTAAAATGCCTATTATTTTTTTAATTAGGACCCCATTAAGTATAGAAACTCAAATTTCCCTTGCTGAATTGAAGACCATGCTATGCATTGATGGACTTTGGGCCAAGTGAAATGAATTAAGACCCATTTAGCCTTAAATGAAACTCGCGTTTAAGAGAAATTGGATTTGGATCCAATAGCATGATATGAGATGCATGCATGTGCTTTGGAGTCTACACGTGATTAGCTTATGAATTTGGGCTAGCAAAATAGGCTTTGTGCTTGGGCCATGCAAGCTTGGGTTTTCAAAAATGCTATTTTGTTTAGCCTTTTCTTTTCCTTCTCATTTCTTTTTATTACTCTTTCAGCTATGCCAAAATGTATTTTAATTCCTGGAAAAATCAAATCAAATCAAATTCAAACTAAATATTTTTAATTGTAAAATATATTCCATTAATTTATTGAAAATATTAATTAAAACTTAGTTTAATTTGGTATTTAAAATCAATAAATGTATATTTTCACCACTAATCAACAATTAATTGTAAATATTTTTTACGATTTCACCACAGATAAGTATGTATTTTTTTAAGCATCATTACAATTTCTTTTTAAATCTCAATATTTATAGGTTACATAAGTTTGGAGCCAAAAATCTTAATTATTTAGAGAAATGAGAAATATTACTCTTATTTATCTATGTCCATAAAACAATAATTTTGTTAATGATCTTTTAGATAGTCAATCAATTTTTCTTCTTCTTTGTGATTGATTTTATCTTTGATTAAGTAGTTGTTATTTTATTTGATATGTTTAAGGAAAAACACTAACTAATCGACATTGAAGTAATTTACAGTAACTTAGATTGGAAATATATAAATCTTCGATCATAGAAGTTATGTGTGTATATAAATCTAAATGATGTATCTTTATCGTCTATTTTTTTATCAAGTATAATTTTTGTGATAATTTTTTTTGGTTATTTCCAGCTTATTATATGATATGTTTTTGTTCAAAAATATTATTTGCATTTCTTATTTTAATAATTGACTAATAACTTTTTTTTATTTCCTACAATAGTTTCTTATAATTCAGGGAAGATTTTAAAAAAATTATCCAAATATTAAATAATTTATTTTATATTTATTGATATTTAGAGAAAGTTTACTCCTATACAATTATGGTGCTTGGTGCAAAATGATCCTTAATAGTGTGTGAAAGTAAATAAATATTCATATTTTTAATTTTGCAGTAAAATAACTTAATCACGTTTTTAATATTACATATTATCAAATATGTCATTTAACAAATTACTATTTTGTTCTAAATATTTTAATATTATGGTTGTTGACCTGTGAAATTAGCCAACGGTTGTATGTACAATATACGACACATTTTGAACGAAATAAATGACAGAGTATGATTATCTTAAATAAACACACAAGAATTTTATAGTGGTTCAGCCCTATTCAGATGAACAGTAATAACCTAATCCACTTAGCTTTTAGTATTGAGTTACTCGACAATTACAAGTATAAACTCCGGAATTCACTTCTCAGAAGAGTTTTTCTAGTCCCAAAAAAGAACTCATCTTTTTTATGAAGCCATGGGTTCTTTATTTATAGTACCCAGGGGCTGTTACACGATCAGTAATACTAGAGATCGTGGTTTGGTACACGATCATGGTGAGTGGAGATACGTGTCCACCTTCCCACGATTATGAGATCGTGAGTCTTCTCTTGTTTCTATAGATCGTGGTGGATAATGCACGATAGAAACCTCTGCGAAATGCTAAGTCTCTGTTGGTATGTCAGACTTAGGTGCTAGGCTTGATGACCAAAGCTTGGGTGCTGGACCTGTGATCTTCGGAGTGCTAGGCTTGTTGATCTCAGTTTGAACGAGAGTAATTAATTCTTAGTGAAGTGTACTTGGGGGTTTAGGCCGACCACCCCTACGGTCCTTGGGCATATTTGGCCGACCACCCCGAGGTAAGGTCAGGTCGACCACCCCTAGGGGTACAAGGCTTGCTTGGGCCGACCACCCGTAGGGGTAGGGGTCAGGCCGACCACCCGTAGGGGTACTGGCTTGGTCGATTTTCCTATAGGTCTTGGAGCTATCCTTTTCGCCCGTCGGTTTTTTCTCAATACTTTGTCGTTTTTCTCTGATTTGTGATGTCACGTGTCACATTCTCATTTGCCATGTTATCTTTGTATTTTTTAGGGATAACAATGGTATATATATTATTTTTTATTTTAAAGTTATTTGAATTTTTTTAATTTTTTATGGGTTGTTGAATGATATATCATACTACAAAATACATATACTAAGTTGAAAAATAATATATCAATAAAACTTACAAAATTATTACTAAAAAAATGTAAATACTATGCTAACAAAATTATATACTACTATTAAAATATATATACCATAATACAAAATTGTATACTACTATTATGTATAAAAAAATAGAAACTAAATATCATAAAAAAAAAATTGAAATATAATACCACAAATATGGAGCATTCAAACACAATTTGATGAGTTACAAGAATATTATTATTCTAATACATATTTTTATCCAGTAATTACATAAAATAAAAAACTAAATAAAATTTTGATAAAGTAGTTTCTTATATTTCATAAAAAAAATAATGAGAATAGAATTTTTTTAAGAAAAACTATTTTAATGTCACATAAATTGTTTTAAATAAATATAATTTTAAAATTTTCTATACCACGGAGTAAAGAAAGCTTAATATGTGGACTTACCAATGGCAAGCACGAGAAAATCACTGTTAGCTAAACTACGTGCCACCAGGTAAACTTAGCATAATAAAGATGTTATAAATTTAGCTACAATACAAACATATTCTTTTGGTATCGATTAAAAATGCTTTGATTCTCCTACATCGAATCTCTAGAGATTTGACTTCCAAGCTCCCATGACATTTTAAATTTTTTTTATTTCTATAAAGCATTATTTTCAAAATAAAACATCAATTGCTCTGAGCTGTTGGTTAACATGCAAATAAACAGTTTTATATTTATTTGAATAAAAACTTAAGAACAAAACATAAAATTACTTTCCGTAAGTTTATTTTTATTTTTTATTTTACATAATTTTGAAAACTATTTTTTCTTACTTTTAAGTTTTTTAAACATTTTTCTTCTCCTTCCTCATCAGCTTTTTTATCAAACATATTTTTATATTTTAAAAATATAAAACAAAAATAGTTACTAAATACAATTTTATTTTATAAAAATAAAAAAATATAAAACAAAAATATATTTTTATTTTTGTGTTTAAAAAATTTACAAACAAAAATTTTAGCTAACGCAACAAATACTTTTTCCATAATAATTTTTTTACGTACTCAGTCAACTTTTAATTTGGCCAAAGGTGATGATCTCACATAGTTTTTATTGGATGAAAAATTAGATTGAATTACTATTTATTATTTGTAATTAATGAAAAAAAAAAACAACTAGACTAGTCATTTCAATTCGTGCCAGTGGAAGCCAAGGAGTAAGTACGGCTAATTTCACCATCTTTGAAGCTTTATCCCTAAACAATTGATTTCAATGATTTTCCTTATACAAAAAGACTTCAATGATTTGGTCATCCGATTTAGCTTTACAAATTAAGAATGACTTTAGACATACTCCGATTTGAAGAACAAAAATGTATATTTACAAATAAATAAATAAATAAAAATACAAATATAAATGCCCATTTTGTGTGACATGTGATACAACGAAAAAAATACTATTAAAAAAAACGTTTCATAAATACAGGCTTATTATTAAATAAAAATTATCACGATGTATTAAAAAAAATTAGCCTGTTGTTACTTTCTTCAATCTAATTAATTAATTAAGGCCATTGACAACTAATAATTTAAAATCTTATTAAAAAATAATTAGCTGAATTATATATTAATTTTTATTTAAAAGAGAGTTGAAAAAAAGGGGTAGATAGACATGCGGTGAAAGAGAGAAGACGTTGGACTTTGAAACATATAATTTGGTTTGCAGATGTTATTTTAATGACGATGAATACCGAAGTTAAAGACTCGTCTTCTGATTCAAACCCCAGCCCCAACCCCAACCCCAACCCCAACCCCAACGGAGTTCAACCTCCATCTCCAATGGCGACCCTTTCAATTAACGATTCAGATCGCAAGCCTTCATGGTTTACGCCCAAAAGGTACCTCCTTCACACTCTTTCTCCCTACTTCTCTTCAATTTTAGGAAGAAACTTCTTCAATTGCTCGGATTGGACTCATGTTTTTCATTTTCAATTCGCACCTTTTGGTGTAAACTTTTGGTCCATGAAATTCTTGGTTGGTATTGTATTGTGATGATTATATGTATTTGTGTATATTTATTGCTGCAGGTTGCTCATTATCTTTTGTATAATTAACATGGTGAATTATGTGGATCGTGGAGCAATAGCAAGTAACGGTGTTAACGGTAATCTTGGAACTTGCACGGATAGTGGAATTTGTACTTCGGGAACCGGAATTCAGTAAGATTTTTATGAGCAGAGTAGCTCTACAGAGTTCATTGGGAATTTAGTTTAGCCTTAGAGCACACAATCATGATGCACTAAAACATTAAGTTTAATTTCTCCATGTTTATGGGCACTGCAGCAAGTGATTTGTTTTATTGTTTTCTTGTAGGGGAGATTTTAACCTCAATAATTTTCAAGATGGTGTTTTGTCATCTGCATTTATGGTTGGACTCCTTATCGCTTCTCCAATATTTGCTTCCTTAGCAAAGAGGTGACTACCTCATTTTCGAGTTAAAACTGTAATTTATTTCTTGTCGTTGTTTTGCTGGAGTAATTACAAGTTGGTATATCCTCTTCTTCTTGCAGCCATAGCCCTTTTAGGCTTATTGGAGTTGGATTATCTGTTTGGACATTTGCTGCAGTGGGATGCGGTATTTCAATTGATTTTTGGTCTATCACAATATGTCGCATGTAAGTAAAAAATGTCGGTTCTTTCATTTGCTTTTAGCCTTTTAAGTTGTGCTACTTTGCTAATTATAACAGTACATTGTCCTTCTAGGCTGGTTGGTGTAGGCGAGGCATCTTTCATTAGTCTTGCTGCTCCATTTATTGATGACAATGCCCCACCTGAGCAAGTTCGATTTTTTCGCCTTCCTTTTCCTTTGTATTCTTATTTTGTTTGTATGTGCATTTTCTTCCTTCATTTTATGCCAAATAACTCTTTGTTGTGGACCTCAGAAAACTGCATGGCTTGCTTTCTTTTACATGTGCATACCCACTGGAATTGCACTGGGCTATGTCTATGGTGGAGTTGTAAGTTTTCATATCCTATGTTTAGGAGTGTGGTCTTGCAATAGTTACAAGCATTGTTAGATCTTTTAAATTTTCATGCTATGAAGATTGAGAATGAGAAACTACAGAAAATGCTGTTCTTTATGTATGGGTTTGTTCTCGGTTTTTATTCATAATATTGGATATGCACTATATCCTTGATTCATCTAGAATGTTTTTAAAAAAATCCTGGAAGTATTTACTCAGTAATATCTTTTGTATTTTTGCTCATTAAGGTTGGAAGCAATTTCAGTTGGCGTTATGCATTTTTTGGCGAGGCACTCCTTATGCTTCCTTTTGCTGTTTCGGGATTTCTGGTGAAACCTTTGCAGTTGAAAGGTGACTGTTCTGAGATGCATATTTGTATGTTGAAGTGCCTTGCATATATTCTTGTCATTTACATATTCACTTGCTGTACTACTTATGACCATAGGATTTGCATATGTTGGTTCAAACAAAGGATTGTCAACAATTGAAGCAACTGGCCATGTAATGGAAGGTAGTACATATCGTAACTTTTTTCTCTATTGTTGTTAGGTTTTATTTCTCCTCTCATTTATAAGTCAAACTAACATCCTTGCATCGAACACATTGTAATTAATTCGGATTTGCAGTAAACAGTTTTTTCTTGAAGTATAATAAAATATAGGAATGTAAATGTGTACATGTGTACACTCTGTAATGACTAAAAGAAAATAACTGCAAAGGCTACAATATTGAAGGTGTCAAAGACTTAAAGGGCTTGTTTAACATGACTTCCAAAGTGGGTAATTGGCACATTTAGTCCCTTCATTGGTTAAGTTGTGACGATTTTGTCCCCATCCTTTCAATTTGGCACATTTAGTCCCTTTATGAAATTTAAGATCAGTTATAATTTTCTTATATCTTGTGCGTCTCTTTCTATTTAAAATACTCATTTTTTCAAATGGGATTTTTATTTTGTGATATTCTATTACATCTTCTAATTTTGACTCTCTCTTCCTCACTCTCTCTTTATTAATGATAAAAATAACTGATTGTTGCATATGAGATGGTATTTTTTTCCTAATTTTCTTTAAAGCATCTTTTACATATTCTCATTATACAAGTTACAAATTTTACTTACACATCAAAAAGGTGTGTAATTTGAGAAGTTATTTTAAAAGACTATCCAAATAATACTTAAAATTAAGCTTTGAAAAAGAAAATTATCCCAAACAAGCGGACAACATCTTTGCACATACTCATGGTGATGGTATTGGAGAATGACATAATCTAAGAACGTAATGTGATAGACCTCCCATCACTTTTGTATACAATAGGAGGGGTAAGGGTAGAAATGGGCTCGGGGTAAGGGCTGATCAAGAGGAAAGAAACATTATGTGAGGTAGTTATATGAGGAGTTTTTGGGTGTAAGTGGGGTAGACGGGAATAGGGTGTAGACCTTACTATAAATAAGGATAGACCAGAATTATATGTTTTTCAGGCTGGAATTGAGTTGTAGTTTCTGTTGTTTGGGAGAGGCCAGGCTCTCGAACTACCTGGGTATTAATGCAAGCTGGTTTTCATTCAATTTTTCTCTGCATTATTTCTTTTCTGTTATTCTGTTCTGTTTGTTGGCTGTTTTGGGACATCACAGATAGGAAATTCCTATCAAATTGGTATCAGAGACAACGATTTCTATGGGGCCGAAGAAAGACCTGCAGAGTGAGGTGCTTGAGGAGAAGATGGAGCTGATGCAGTCTGAATTTCGGAAGGAATTGGAAGAGTTGAGAGTGGAATTTCAGCACCTTCCCAGAGAATTGGAGACGATGAAGTCTGAAGTGTTAAGGTTACCTGCGATGGAGAAGAAGATGGACCTTCTGGTGGTTCATTTGGCCCAGTTGCTTCAAGCTTCGGGGAAGACGGGTAGTGGATCTTCAGCTGGAGAGGCCGACTGTCAGAAGCCAGTTTTGGAGGAGGAGCATCGGTCGGGGGTGCGATCTCCACAACCTCGGGCACAAGCTTTTTCTCCAGCACCGCCTATCATCGGAGAGCAATCCAGCGGCCACCACGAACAGCAGCAGCAGTCCTCGGAACCGTGGGGAGTTGCCCAGAATTTTGGCCAGGATTTTCGCCCACCTCGAATGGAGCTGCCTCTATTTTCAGGAGAAAATCCAGACGGCTGGGTTTATAAAACAGAACGCTACTTCTTGCTGATGCATCTTACGGAACCGCAGATGCTGGAAACGGCGATTATCGGATTGGATGGTGATGCACTCACGTGGTTTCAGTGGGAAAATCAGCGGCGACCGATTACTTCGTGGGCTAGTCTGAAACAGCAAATTTTGCTGCGATTCCGGGCGTCGCCGGTGGGTTCGGTGTCGGAGGAGCTACTGTCTGTGACCCAGACGTCCACTGTGCGTGATTACCGTCTTCGCTGGGAAATGCTGGCTTCTCGGGTCCCTGATGTGCCCGACCATGTGTTGGAAGGCAGCTTTGTCCGTGGGCTCAAAGAGAGCATCAAAGCAGCCCTTCATATCCTCCAGCCCGTGGGCCTATCCAATATCATGGATACGGCCCAACGGATAGAAGAAGGCCACCAATTGCTTCAGACGGGCCAGCCCATTAGATCTGGGTTCACTAAACAAACCCTCAGCCCACTTACCTTACCCAGAACCACTCAGCCGCCCTTCCTCGCCAAGCCACCTCTGACCTCCCCGACAGCTCTTTCTTCTCCGGCATCAGCGCAGACCAGCAGCAGCGTACCTCCAGCGTCGAAAACTTCATTCCGTCGGCTAACAGAAGCAGAGTACCAGGATAAACGTGCGCGTGGCGTTTGCTTTCGTTGTGATAAAAAATTCCACCGCGGCCATGAATGTGAGCAGAAGTTCCTCCAAGTGTTACTGCTCGCGGATGAAGAAGAGTTTGTGCAGCTGGAGGAATCGCCACCACCATCCCCAGAATCCGGTGAACTGTGCGGTGCCGAGGAGACGCTGGCCACCCTTTCTTTGAACTCTCTGGTGGGCATTTCGTCCACTCACACCATGAAACTAGCTGGGCATATTGGGCACAAACCAGTCACAGTTTTGATTGACAGTGGGGCAACTCACAATTTTATTTCAACAACGATTGTTTCTGCAGTGGGAATACCGATTACAGCCACTACGTGTTACGGGGTTCTATTGGGAACCGGCGGCAAGGTCCGAACGGAAGGTATTTGTGCCCAAGTGGAGCTTGATCTCGGAGCATTACGTGTGGTCACTGATTTTTTGCCGTTGGAACTTGGCGGGGCGGACGTGATACTTGGTATTAAGTGGCTGGAAACACTTGGAAATATGCAGGTTAATTGGAGGACCATGGTCATGAAGTTTGAGATGGCGGGTTCGTGGGTTACGTTACAAGGCGACCCTAGTCTTTGTAAATCTCCTATTTCATTGAAAGCAATGATACTATCAGTCGAACGGGAAGCGCAAGGTTATTGGGTTCAGTTTGGGGAGCTAACAGCCACACCAACCACTGCAAATCAGCCCCTGCCGTCAGCTGTGACAGCCGTTTTACAAGAGTTTCAGTCAGTTTTTGAAATGCCAGTGGGTCTCCCGCCCTTAAGGGCTCATGAACATGCAATTCTTCTCAAAGAAGGCACGGGTCCCATCTCCGTTAGGCCTTACCGTTATGCTCAGGTTCAAAAGGATGAGATCGAGCGATTAGTAGCTGAAATGCTCCAAGCCGGTATTATACAGCCTAGTACAAGTCCTTTTTCCAGCCCGGTTTTGCTTGTTAAAAAGAAAGACGGCAGTTGGCGATTTTGCGTGGATTACAGGGCTCTCAACCGTGAAACGGTAGCTGATAAGTTTCCAATTCCAGTCATAGATGAGTTATTGGATGAGCTTCATGGAGCACAAATCTTTTCGAAGTTGGACTTGAAGTCGGGATACCATCAAATTCGGGTCAAGGCAAGGGATATTGAGAAGACAGCTTTTCGCACACATGACGGGCACTACGAATTCTTGGTCATGCCGTTTGGTCTCACAAACGCTCCAGCCACATTTCAAGCCCTTATGAATGAAGTTTTTCGCGATTTTTTGCGCAAATTTGTGTTAGTTTTTTTTGATGATATATTGATATACAGCCCGTCTTTGGAGGACCATGTACATCACTTGACTTTGGTTATGGATCGTCTTCACCGCCACAAGTTGTTTGCAAATCGCAAGAAGTGTATGTTCGCTCAAGCACAAGTGGAATATTTGGGTCATGTGATTTCAGCAGAAGGAGTGGCTGCCGACCCTAATAAAGTGGCTGCAATGGAGGCTTGGCCGACTCCCAAGTCTATAAAGGAGTTGAGGGGTTTCTTGGGACTTACCGGGTATTACCGCAAATTTGTCAAAGGTTATGGAAGCATCGCTAAGCCACTAACGGATCAGCTCCGAAAAGACTCTTATGGGTGGACTCAAGAGGCCGATTCAGCCTTCATTCACTTGAAGAAGGCTATGTGTTCGGTACCGGTCTTGGCATTACCCAATTTTTCAGCCCCTTTTGTGTTGGAAGCGGATGCGTCGGGAGCTGGGTTAGGGGCTGTTTTGATGCAAAACGGGCGCCCCGTGGCCTATTTCAGTCAAAGTTTGTCACCGCGAGCTCGTATGAAGTCTATTTATGAGAGGGAACTCATGGCAATCGTGTTGGCGGTCCAAAAGTGGAGACCTTATTTGTTGGGGCGCAAGTTTTTGGTGAGGACAGATCAACGCAGTTTAAAATATTTGTTGGAACAAAGATTGGTGGCTCTTGAGCACCAAAAGTGGCTTACAAAATTGCTGGGATATGACTTTGATATTCAATATAGACCGGGGTTAGAAAATAAAGCGGCTGATGCGTTATCGCGCCTACCTTGTGAGGCTGTTTTTTCAGCCATTTCAGTTCCTAATGTTGTGTCCATCCCGGATTTAAAGGCTCACACAGCGTCAGATCCTTTTCTTTCTAAGATAACGAAGGAGTTGCAAGAGGGGCAGCAAGTGGCTGGGTATTCGCTGGTACAAGGCTGTCTGAAATTTAAGGGGCGTTTAGTCATTCCAGCATCCTCCCCTTTCATCCCATTATTGTTACAGGAGTATCACAGCAGCGCCGTGGGGGGACATTCGGGGGTGTTTAAAACTTTTCAGCGAGTTGCAACTGATTTATATTGGCAGGGAATGCGGAGGGACGTTCAAAAGTTTGTTGCGGAATGTGCCACTTGCCAGCAAAGTAAGTATCTCGCTCAATCTCCAGCTGGTTTGCTTCAGCCATTGCCCATTCCAGACCAAGTTTGGGATGATATCTCCATGGATTTCATTGAAGGGCTGCCGAAATCGAATGGGTTTGACTCCATCTTTGTTGTGGTGGACCGTTTGAGCAAATATGCGCACTTTATTCCCCTACGCCATCCATTTACAGCCACTACCGTCGCTGCCTGTTTTGTGAGTGAAGTTGTCAAGCTTCATGGGGTTCCACGTTCCATTGTTTCCGATCGTGACAAGGTGTTCCTCAGTTTGTTTTGGAAGGAGTTATTTAGGTTGCAGGGAACAAGTTTAAAGAAAAGTACAGCTTACCACCCCCAATTCGATGGACAAACGGAGGTGGTTAATCGCTGCCTAGAAACGTATCTACGTTGCTTTATTAGCTCAAAACCGAGTCATTGGGCTAGGTGGTTGTCTTGGGCAGAGTATTGGTACAATACTTCCTTTCATTCAGCTGCTGGAATGACACCGTTCAAAGCCCTTTATCATCGTGACCCCCCGCCATTGATCCGTTTTGAACCAGCCAGCACCAAAGTCTCCGCTGTGGAACAGGTGTTAACTGACAGAGACAATGTGCTGGAACTTTTAAAACAGAATCTCCATAGGGCCCAGCAGAAAATGAAGTCTCAAGCTGATAAGAAGAGAAGAGAGGTTAATTTTGAGGTGGGGAATTTTGTTTATGTTAAGCTGCGACCCTACAGGCAACGGACGGTAGCCAAACGTGTTAATGAGAAGCTGTCACCGAGGTACTTTGGCCCTTTTCAGATTTTAGAGCGCATTGGTGCTGCTGCCTATCGTCTCCAGCTTCCTCCTGATGCTACAATACACCCGGTTTTCCATGTTTCATTGCTGAGGACAGCGCTGGGACCAAACCAGCAACCAACTAAGCTCCCTCCCGAGCTCACAGCGGAGTTAGAATGGATTTTGCAGCCAGAGAGTGTGCTGGAGTTTAGGCCAGGAACTCAGAAAGAAGCATCCCAGGCCTTGATCAAGTGGATGAACATACCAGAATGTGATGCAACTTGGGAAGACTTCACTGTGATTCAAGAACAGTTCCCCGATTTTCACCTTGAGGACAAGGTGAAACTGGTGGCCGGCGGTATTGATAGACCTCCCATCACTTTTGTATACAATAGGAGGGGTAAGGGTAGAAATGGGCTCGGGGTAAGGGCTGATCAAGAGGAAAGAAACATTATGTGAGGTAGTTATATGAGGAGTTTTTGGGTGTAAGTGGGGTAGACGGGAATAGGGTGTAGACCTTACTATAAATAAGGATAGACCAGAATTATATGTTTTTCAGGCTGGAATTGAGTTGTAGTTTCTGTTGTTTGGGAGAGGCCAGGCTCTCGAACTACCTGGGTATTAATGCAAGCTGGTTTTCATTCAATTTTTCTCTGCATTATTTCTTTTCTGTTATTCTGTTCTGTTTGTTGGCTGTTTTGGGACATCACAGATAGGAAATTCCTATCATAATGGCAGCTGAACATAGTTGAACTTACAGTTCTGCTTTTCTTAATTTGTAACATGAAAATTTCTATACTTATATTGCTGTGTATTTTTGTTTTTAATGATGCAAATTGTGGTTTTAGATAAAATTGGAGATGGTTAATCAAATTTATGCTGAACTTTTGTCATGTTGTTGCTGTTTTCTGTTCTTTAAGACATGCTTTTGCAGCAACTGTCTTTATCAAGACTGCTGATAACCTTATAACTGTTGTTTCAGACGGATCAGATGTAGATTCTGTGCTTATTCCCTTAGATGAAACGACGAAGTAAGTAGCTATTTCATTTTTTTGGATTCCTTATATATCATTGTTTTGGAAACTACTAAAGGTCAATTGTGATGCCCGAAAACACACTAATACAAATAGATCCTATCGTATTAAATTTTCATATAAGTCCTACACTTGTATTAGTTGTCGTATAAGGCACTGCCTATGCTTCTTTGTTTCCCAAGTATGATCTTTGGTAATTAAGGGAACTGTTGAATTGCAATTCAATTAAGGGAGAGGAAGTAATTTAGTTAAAAGAGAAGAACTGTAGAGAGTTCCAAATTTAAGTGGATATAAAATGTAGACAAATGCAGTCTACCAAAGGTGTACTAAGTAAGACCAAAATTCCTTGGGTTTATTTATTTATGTTGGTTTTGTTAAATATACATTGTCGTCCTTCTTCTAAAATGTGAGATGAAAAAAAATAATAGTACTTTTTAGCATCAGTACCTAGTTAGTGTAAAATTCTTTAACAAAGTTGTACCTGACAGGCTATTTTGTTGAATATTATCTTTTTGGATTCCCAATAAGACAACTTGGAGCAATTTTGTTACGTTTTCTTGCTTATTTATATTTACCCATGATTAGGAAGTTGTGGGAGGGAGCAAGGAAAGACCTTAATCTTTTTCCCTTGCCACACTATAATAGAACTTTTAATTGATGTCAGCCTGATTGAATCAAGATCAGATGTAACAAGTAAATCTAACCTACATAATTGCTGGCCTCAAATAATCTGATTGGATTTTCTTTTGTATGTTTCAGGTTATCAGCTTTCTCTAGATTATCGAACCAATTCTCCAGATTTACAAAGGATATGAAAGTACTTTTGCTTGATAAAGTTTATGTTGTCAATGTTTTAGGTACACTTTATATTCACTTTACTAGAACTTTGTCGCAGAGTTTTATTTCATAAACTTTATAAATTTTGTGATGAAAAATTTACATCTTCTACTGTTATTAGAATGTGTTTTCATTTAAATATATGTTTGTGTGCTCCCAAGTATCCTTTTTTTTTTAAAAAAAAAAAATCATTTCCTTGCGATTTCTCCAATCACTAATTATTTGGTAAATTTAGGCTTTTGTACTTTATTATTTTTTTTATGAGTCGATCCGCTTAAATGTTTTGCTTTTACTGCTATATCGGGAGTTACTCCATGTATTGCTTGACGTAAAACAGATTATTTTTTTTAACGGTTATTTTTTGTTTGTTTGTTTGTTTTGCAATTGATTGGCAGGTTACATTTCATACAACTTTGTTATTGGCGCCTATTCTTATTGGGGGCCAAAGGCTGGTTATAATATTTATCATATGGTAAAGCTGTTGCTATTCTTACTTATTATTATGTATTTGTATCCTTTCAGATTAAGTTTTTGCTTTTCTTCATATTCAGCCCTTATAACTTAAAAAGAAATTTCATTTTTTTGACTTACAGTACAGATGATTATTCTGATTGATTGAAACTTTTACCAGAGTAATGCAGATTTGTTATTTGGTGGGATTACGATTGTCTGTGGAATTTTCGGCACATTGGCAGGAGGGTTTATCCTTGATAAAATGAATGCTACAATTTCTAACGCATTTAAGGTGAGTTATTTCATAGATTTGCATGTATTCAAATTATTATTTGATGTTCTATTCTGTACTTGATTTTTAATAACACACTAGGCTGTATTTATTTTTATGTGTTTAATTTCTTACAAATTATATATGTTAAAGTACCTTTGAAGAGGCCAAGGCATAATCAGAGTAAAACGGTTCCTGTATGAGTAGTCAGTCATGTTCTCATATGCTCTTTAATATTGGAATTGTACCATTTTTGCTAGAACTTTTAAATCATGTACTCTGATGACAATTGTTATTTCATTGCTTAATCTTCTGCCTTTTGCAGCTTCTTTCAGTAGCCACTTTTCTAGGTGCAATATTTTGCTTCAGTGCCTTCTGTCTAAAGAGCTTATATGGTTTCATAGCTCTCTTTGCGGTGGGTGAACTACTTGTATTTGCAACTCAGGTAATCTCTTAATGCACGAGTGTTTTGATAGGATAATGGTTTCTTGTTTACTTTTTCTGTGATTTGTCATGATTAGAAACAGTCATCTTGCACATCCCCAATACATGGAAAATGAAAGGGGTTGGTTGGCTGTCATTATATGACAATGCTTTACTAATGAATCATTAATCGTAATGTTCCTGCAGGCTCCAGTTAATTATGTTTGCCTCCATTGCGTTAAACCAAGTTTGAGGCCATTGTCAATGGCTATGTCAACTGTTTCAATTCACATATTTGGTGATGTTCCTTCCTCACCTCTTGTCGGGATTCTCCAGGTGTGTTTCATTCAACAGAGATTCATTTGTATTTGCAGTGGTCTAGTTTTTGTTGATAGTTAGCTGCCACAATCAGGCTTTTTGTTGTGATTAATGTTTGTGCTTGAAAATACTCTGTTTTCATTTGGCAATATATTTTTGTTCTGAATAATATTTTGCAAGGATGTTAAATCTAGTATGGTGTCTGAGGAAGAGAATTTTCCAGATAATATAATGGCAGCAGCCAGGAAGAGTATGACGTTGATTGCTGACTTATATTATGTACCTCAATGTCATAATAGATTCATTACTTATGAAGGTGATTTTAAGATATGATGTTTAACCTGAGTCAAACATCACATCTTAAACAAAGTTAGCCTAAACTGCTGGAAGAATCCTGTTTTAGTTATTGATTTATGTAAATTTAATAAGCTGGACACTTTGACCAACATCTAGTTTCATAGTTTATGTTTTTGTAGGATTCAAATGGTTGTCCTTTTTATCTTACGGAAAAAGATGGCCCCTTTTTTTTTAATTATTTTTTTTATGAAGATTTCTGCGTAGAATTGCATAAATAAATGAGAATTTTAAATATTTTATATCTTGAATTATAGCTTCTTCCTTCTACCTCATACAAAAACAGATCTAGTGTCATGCTGCTACTCTGTCATTCTATGGATCAAATTGCTTCTTGCCTACAATTAGATTATACGTTGTAAATGATTAGTCTTGGTGATATCTTGGTTATATAAGTTCCTACATGCATGTGTTTTTATCTTTCTCCTCGCCTCACACAAATATTCTCTTCTGTGGCATTATGTTTGAATTTTATCATAATGCAGGATCATCTTAACAACTGGAGGACAACAGCTCTAATTCTGACTGCTATTCTGTTTCTTGCTGCTGCAATATGGTTCATAGGTGAGTGGCAAACTATTGCGAATTTCTTACATGTTTAACCTGTGAAAAAACTGCTCTCCATCTTTGTCTACAAGTGAGAATCACACATGCCATGTTCCATAAGAATAAAGTTGAAACTTATCATTCTTCATCTATCTGCGGGTGTAAGCATGTGCATCAGATATGCCTGCTCTATTTACTTGACATAATAAAAATAGAATTGAAACTTTATTTGTGCGCGATCACAGATTATCTATTTTATGATTTATTTCATATGCATTTACAGGTATCTTCCTGAATAGTTTTGACTTGTCCAATGAGGATGATGAAAATCAAGTTGCTGTAATTAATAGAGACAACCGGAAGCCCTTGCTTGAAGAAAACAGTAATGAGGAAGTGGATGCCCCTGCTCAAGCATAGATTTTCTTTACTTATTCTTTTTTAAATCCCAACAACGATATTTCTTGCACACTACATTCAAGTATTCACACCTGAACATCTTTTCAAAATCATCTATTTCCTTGGAAGGAAAATGGGATGGATTATTCACTTCAACCAGATTGCTGTCCACAGCTTAAGATTGTCAATTGTGTACAGGAAATCATGCAGAAGTTAAAATGTATTTCCTCCATAAATCAGCAGGTAACTTATGACTTGTGAGTTTCTGTTTGAGCATTACTCTTTTCTTTTAGATGTAATTTATTGCTGCTCTAAAAGGTGGGAGAAGACAGTAGGGAAGAGAATTTTTTACTGTTTGAAGTGACGTCTCTGTACAAACTTTCTGTACTGTGCTACAATGTTTGACAATCATGTAAATATTTACTATTCTTCGATGTTTATAGAAAATCTTAATTTTATGAAGGCATTCAAGGGTCTTTCTATATAAAGATATCAATTACAATTGCTAATCTATAACATAATTTAATATTGTAGGACTTACTTTTTTTAGTGTATGGTATTCAAGATCGCAGGTACTTTATATGGTTTCTGCATTTAAGCCTTATGTTGTTCATTTCCTACACTCTGTGCCTATCTTTTGCTTTTAGTCGGATATGAGTGGCTACTCTCGATGCCATTTTTCTGTAATGCGACAATCATTACAGCATAGATCAAATGCACATGAAGATTCTATTCAAATCATGAAAAAACTAGAGGAACGAATGAAGTTATTTTTTTGGGTCATCCTGATTGCAACGTAAAAGTCACCAAGCATGTGTTGGAGTGGAATACTCGAGCAATGGTGGTTATGTGGTGAATTCTGTGTGAAAGTCAATCAATTAGTCCCACTTGCATGAAATCATGTGAAAGTCAATCAATGTTGACCTTTTACGCCTATACCAGATTATAACCAATTTTGTTGTTGTTGTTTATACCTCATTTTGCTCTCCCCTTACCATGTGACACTTGTATTTATCTCATTGGCATTGTGCCCACAATTATTTAATAACCTAAATATAAATATAACTTTTTTGATTTTCTGCTTAGTTATTGAGTCAATCAATGTTGACGAGGGGTATCTTTTACGCCTATACCAGAACTGGGATTATAACCTGTTAGAATTTTTGGTCTGCATTAAACATCTGAACACATCAGCAAAGTTACGTTTTTCTTCCAGTCTTGTCTACCATTTCGCCAGATGAGTCTGCGTTTATTTATGGTATTTTTAAGTTAGATGACAGCTGTAAAAAACCCCCTATAAATAAGTCTTGTTATCTCAGTTGTTTAGAAGGTGATACGAGAACATATTTCATTTTGTAAAATAGGAGCTATTTCAGAGAGAGAAAGAGAGAGAGCTTGAGAGAGAAACACTTGGGTCTTGGGTGAGAGATTTCTTTGTACATGGTCAAGTGTACTTGGGGTTTTGCTTGGGTTCAAGACATTGTAATCCATCAAGTGTAGAAGTTCTCTAGTGGTGACAAGTTGTAATCTTCATTGCTGTTTCATAGTGCAGAGAAGAACATCCCAAGGGGAGTTCAAAGAGGATGTAGGCTCAAGTTATTTGGGCTGAACCTCTATAATTCTTGGTGTTCATTTTATTGTTTTTCTTGCTGATTTTTTCTATTGAATTTGTGTATGTTGTGTCTATTGGTTTGTTGCTTTTGTGTTTGTAGATGAAGCTGGTGTAAGGAAGGTAAATTCCCTAACATAACCAATTTTGTTGTTGTTGTTTATACCTCATTTTGCTCTCCTCTTACCATGTGACACTTGTATTTATCTCATTGGCATTGTGCCCGCAATTATTTAATAACCTAAATATAAATATAACTTTAATGATTTTCTGCCTAGTTATTGAGTGAGTTTCTGCATTTGTACTGTTTTATTAAAAATTAAACTTAGTATTAGAGCCTTGTTTTGTCTGGAGAAAACCCATCTCAAACTCCACAAGTTCTAGCATTGCCATTGCTGTAGTGAGAAATAAGGTCGTGATTGTCCCACCAATTGGGCAGCACCCTCAATCAAATTTTTTCCTTAAGCTAGACCAAAATAATTTCACCTTATGGAAAACAATGGTGTCAACCATTATCAAGGGCGATAGGCTTGACGAGTACCTAAGTCACTAAGTAGACTAAAGACATGTCCTTTAGTGTACATCCAAGCAAGAGTTGCAATTGGCGACCACAACACTGATTTTGGACTGGGGATAAACCCAGAATATGAGCAGTGGATAAATAATGATAAAACTCTAATGGACTTGTATGGGTTGGTGGGAAAAGGAATAACTATCGAGTTTATGGGTTGTAGTACTGCAACACTCTAGAATTTATACGGTGCTTACTCTAAGACCAAAAGGATGAATCAAGAACCACGCTCCAAACTACAAAAAAAGGTAGCTAGTATGACTAACTACCTCAAGTAGATGAGAACTTGGGCGGACATTCTTGGCTTTCCAAGTAAACCTTATATAGAACCCCATCTTGTTGCTAATGTTCTTTATGGCCTTGATTCAAATTATATACCAATTTTAGTGAAAGTTGAAGCATGAAACACATCATGGTTGGCATTGCAGGGTAATTTACTCAATTATGACAATAAACTTGAAAGACTTAATGATATGACTGGCTCAAGCAAGCTCATTGGTTCTTTGGGCACATCTTTAGGGAATCTTGCGAGTGAATAGGGGAGCTCAAACTTTGAGAAAAGACAGCCTCAAAACTCACCTCGTGGTGGTGGAAGAAACTTAAACCAAGAATTTTTTTCAAGGGTGGTAACAATTAGTCAAAAAGTAGAAGGGAAAAAAATAACGACCCTAAAGCGACTTATCAAGTGTGTGTCAAGTGTGGACACTCAGTAGCGATTTACTACAATCATTATGATGAAAGCTACATGGGAACAATTCCTAATGGAGGTACAACTAAGACAAATAATCCATTAGCGTTTGTGGCAACCCTAGATAAGGTTAACAATAATGTGTGGTACACAGGCAGTGGAGCAAACAACCACGTGACAATTGAGGCAAGGCATTTGAATCAAAAGACTGAGTATGGTGGTAAGGAGAAATTAGTTGTTGGTAATGATAGCAAATTGAATATTGTGAAGAATATGATGATTCAATCATAAAATGTACAACTTGGAATGCAGCTCTTTACGTAGAGATGCAAATTTGGTGACTCAATCATTGATGAGGTGTACAAAGTGATTGTGCATCTGATTTCAAATGAATGGGTGAGGTGTGCACAACTTGTATGGTATTTTGGTAGCAAGGACAAGTCTACTATGATTTTATTTATTTTGGAATTGAAGCACTGCGATTGGAGGATCAATAGGTAGCTAAAACAAATGAGAGAAAAATGGGGTATTCAAATGGTGTGGTTCAGTAAAGAAAGGAGAGCAAAACCTTTGTTATGTGTAGCTATTTTTTTTCTTCTGTAAACTTGTGTATTTACATTTTCACCATTGTTGAACCTTTTGTGATATGAACTTGAGCATTATAGTAGATTAAGTTGGATATGGCAACAAGCTGGATGTAGGAGACACATTGTCTTTGAACCAGGATAAAATCTGTTGTGTTCTTTGTCTTATTTTTGCATTTTCTGGTTGGTTCTTATTGTTGGTTTAATATTTGGTTACCTGCGGGATTAACTATTGCTTGTTTTTTTTTTCATTGTGTTGCTCTGAGTTCTTGTTTGTTGCATAACAAACTAGTATCAGAGCCAGGTTTTCTGTGCTCATTGCTGTCTCAGTTTGGTGATACTGTTTAGAAGGTGTTCAATAAAAGGTCCAGATGACTACTGCATCATCTACGACCACTAAGAAGAAAGTGGGGAAGTTTGATGGCTCTCGTGATTTCTCTTTGTGGAAGATGAAAATGTTCGCATTGTTTGGAGGAAGCTCTAAAAGGTGAAGAAAAAATGCCAACTACATTAATCGAAGAAATGAAAAAGGAGATATTGAACAAGGCTTACTATACTCAGAGGGCATTAAAGAACTAAGGCAAAGGCTGGGGGCGTTTTAGTATTTTCTTGCTCATGGAATTGAGTTAGTTAATTAGAAGCTTTCAGAAATCAGATAACCACAAAAACAACTCCCTTTCTCTCTCTCTCTCTCTCTCATTATTTCTCTCCTTCTCTCTTAGACTTTGAGTTTTTATGAGAAAACTCTTGAATTCTAAAGCTTGGAGGTGATCATGGTGGGTATTTGTAACGTCCTGGTTACCCCAGAACAGTTACGGTGAACGGTGAACCAGAAATTTGACCCGCTACCTGAGTCTTTTGGTTAAAAACATGCTCTAAGTGTTATTAACAGGCTAAGGTGGAAAAACAATAAAAAGGAAAAGATATATTTTATTAAGTATATAACTGCTCATGAGCTTATCAAGACATTTACAAGTTATTTACAACTCAAAATGGTCACTACTGTTTCAAATTTACAAACCCGCCGACCTAAGCGGAAAAATAGGGCAAACCCCCTAGTTCCTTTGAGAACTCCTTGGCCGTGGTGGTCAAGCGGCCGCATATGTACACATCACCACCTAAGCTCTCCACTCAAGGCTGGGTGAGCTTTTCTTTCCCTTTACCTGCACCACATAGCACCCATGAGCCAAGACCCAGCAAGAAAACACAATATAGCATGATATAATATCAACAATGATCATAATAATCATTCAGGATTATCAGTCCAAAAAAGATAAGTGATAGTCACAAAAGTCACTAAATTGGGTATAGCTCCCTTTATCCTTGTGACGATAGGGTCACCGGGGCTTAACAGATAAGTGAACCTTTCACTAGCTTAAACAGGATAGGTGCATGATGACTAGTCACCAACATAACCTTCCTCATGACTATAGAGTCAAAACCCTGGAACATCATTCCCTAGCCATGTGACAAATGGTCATCTGGGACTTAGGCCTTGGCTTTGAGTAACTAGTCTTATACTAGCCAAGCGCTTATAAGTTCATCGACCTTAGGGTCGGTCCAGCGTTAATGCCTTAGAGCCATTCAACGCTGATATCGATTAGATCTAATCTTCATTCGGCCCTGCATTCAGGACGCTTATGCCATTTCTGACTCTTAGGTCAGTGTCCCTAACTAGTCAGTGCCATATACAAGTAAACAACATTCAATAGCATTTAATATGCAATCCATGTCCACATTTATCAATCAACATGCCTCAATACCAATCATGCATGTCATATATACACAGGGTGCAGTTTTCTTACCTCAGATTCGAGCTAGAATGAATAGAAGAACGACCCTTGAGAACGATCAACTTTTAGTCCTTTAGCGGTCACCTAGTCATAACCAAATACGGGACATCATCAATAAAAATGATCAACATAGGTTTCCAAACCAATATCTAGCCTCCGGGACATCAGTCCAAACTAATCCAAGTAGTAGGAACAATCCCGAGGCCTAAAGCTATGTTCCCGGGGTCAAAACACACAAACGAGCTCAAACCTGCCTAAGGGCTGCGGCCCTGGCACCTTGTGCCGCGGCCCCCAGCCATTCCTGAAGCAAGGGCCGCGGCGCCCAGCAAGCACAATCTCAGCCACCTGCTTCTTTGAGCTAGGGCCGCGGCACTCCAAGAACAGGGCTGCGGCCCCCAACCCATAACATGCCCAAACTCATTTTCCAACATCCCAAACCTTCCAAAAACATACCTAAACACTTCTAAATCATCAAATTAAAGTTCCCAAGCTTCCCAATGGTCCAAAACCATCAAAACCCAAGGCTCAATCGAACAAAAAACTCAACGTTTCTCAAAATCCAATTCAAAGCTTAGAAACTTGAAAAACTCAAAACTTAAACTTAGATTACCTTTGATTGGGTTGTTTTCCATCAAATCCTTCGGTCAAGAAGCTTCTAATATTTCCTAGGATCGCTATGCCTCGATTCTCGCTTGATTCCGACTCCTAGAACTCGAGATTTCTTTGAAAAGGCTTCGAACGGTAAAAATGAACTAACGGGAAAGAACGAGAGGTTTTCTAACGTACGTTCTATCTGACAAGCTACTTCAAGCTTAAGTAACCTCAAATAAAACCTAATGCTCGGGGCCCCAAAAACATTCCTGGGAGTATTATAGTCAAAACTTCCAGAATTTCATCCTAATCTCAATAACTCCCAATTTATCATCAAATAAACATTCTTATTACCCAATAATTGACCCTGTTATGACAAAAATGCTAATCCATTATACAGGACCGTCTCATGCCGAATAGCTCGAATATATCTCCATAATAATGGAATCTCATTCACAAATCACAATATGCACCCAAATACACAAATATACCCTTAACGGGCCAAATTATCCAAACACCCTAATATTCGAATGTGGACCCACATGCATGCATATAACATCATATTATAATATAATTCACATAAACATGCATATATTCATTTAATGACATAATTAAACAGTTATGGCCCTCTCGGCCTACTAATCCAGCCATTAAACCGCATTTAGGGATTCGGGGCATTACAGTATTGAAGGCTTGGAGCTAGGAATTGGATTAGAAGGAGCTTAGGGGTTGGATTACACAACTGAGGTAAGATTCTTTGCTATGTTTTTGGTGAGAAATTCTGGTGTGGTTTAAGTTTTTATGAGGTTTAACTTGTCGTTTGAGTTTTGAGTTGGAGTAAGGTTTTGGCTCATTTTTTGGGGTGTTTTTGTTGCCTATGTTGTGTTATTGAGAGTCCTAGGCTCAATTGGGACTTTGGTACAACTTTGGGATGAATTTTGAGTGATTTGGCTTGGAGGAAAATGTTGGAAATTTGGGTTCGCGGGGTTGCGCCGTGGCACTAGTCTTGGAGCGCCGCGACCTATATGAACTCAGAGGCATTGAGGTTCTTCTGAAATGCCTTAGCACCGTGGCGCCTGGTAGGCTACGTTGTGACGCGTGTCCAGTGAAAACAGGTCCAGGGTTCTCTGCCTTGGGGCGTGTAGCGGCCCTTCAGGTGTGGGTCGCGACGCTAATTGAGAATAATAGCCAAGTGAGGTTTCGAGTTGTGGGGACTCATACTTAAGGGCCTGTGAAGGATTCTACTACCCAGTTTAGTAGAATTCAAGGTCCCAGAGGCTAGGACGCGGTCCGGAAGCCTTTATTTACTCGATATTGATCGATATCCTCTATTATGGATGTGACTAGGGTACCTCTAGGGCTCGGAAGGGGATCGTGCTCAAGGGTCGTTTCTATTTATCCAGTGCTTGGACCAGAGGTAAGAAAACTACACCTAGTCTGTGGTTAGGGCTTGAGCTCGGTCATTGAACATAGCTATAACTGTGATTGAAATGTTTTATTAAACATGTTTGAATGTATTGAGCATATCTGTGGTAAATGATTTATACTTGTTTGTATTATCTGATTGAAAGACTTGACTGATGAGTCAAGCGCGACAATAGCGCATGGAGTGTAGGGCGAAAGGCTTGACTTATGAGTCAAGGGCGGCAATAGCATGTGGAGCGCAAGCCGAAAGGATTGACTTATAAGTCAAGGGCGGCAATAGCGTACTGAGCGCAAGATGACATGGTTAGGCCTATCCAAGAGTGTGGTATATGCTTGATCGACCCTATGGTCGCTTGGAAAATAAAGCGCCAGGTACGCTTAGCTAGCCCTAAGGCTGGTTATATAGAGAATAGGGAAATGGGCCCCGAGGTGACTCTACAGTCACTTATCTAGGGCAATGGGCCTCGGTGTGACTCTATATATAATATATGGCTTTGCATTTTATGGGTATTGTGGTAATTTTGGCCTATGAGGACAATGTGGTCATTTATGTTAATGCATATGAATTTTTTCTTTTATTTTATTTTCATGATAATATGTGATTTATTTCATGATTATGATGTGTATATGACAACAAAAAAACACGGTTCCTTCAAGTATCAAGGGCTTAAGTGCCAAAGATATTGGAAATTAGGGGTTAAAGTATAATTATGAATCTTGTGGTAGCGACTGTAATTTTCATTAGTCAAAACTATAAGTTTAAGAGGAAATTACAAAAAAAGGACTTGATCCTAATTATGATAGGGTTAGAATTAGAGGCAAAATTGTATTTTGCTTTTAGGGTTAGTATTTGCAAACTAAAATAAAATTAGGATTTAATTTATTGTATTATTGTCGGTCACTGTATCGACCAAATGAAGGATTCTCTGTGAGGTTGAGGTCTAGAATGTTGGAGAACTAAGAATTAACTTGAAGGTAAGATCTTATTACTCTTTACAATCTAGGTCATGTTTATGATTGTTCATGGAATTTAAGGGTAGATGATATGAATTAGTTCTTAGAATTTCAAGTTAGGGTCTTTTATGAATATGTTTTAATGTTATACACATGCTATGGAAGAATTAATGATGAAATAAGGACTGGTTTTGTGATATATACTCATAACTTAGGAAGAATGAGTTTTATTGCATAAAAATTGTTAGAGTTATTTAGTTAAGGGATTCTCATGAATTTTCGGTATTTTATTGATCTCTAATAATTATATGATTATATATAGGGATTCAAGATGAGAAAAATGCAAAAATAATCGTTCAAATTGGACTTAAATTGAGAGAGTTATGGCCGTTTGAAGAACAATCGCGATCTGGGTTCTTCGTCAGGCGTGACTGCGCTACATGCCCAAAAAACATGTTTTTTTCTCCTCATTTTGATGGTTTTGGTTGGGGCTTTGATGGTATAGTTTAAGGGTTTTCTGTTTGGGGATTTCAGGACTTTCTTAAGGACACTTTAAGGCTGTTAGGAGTCCTAGAAAGTCTGAGAGAGATTGCATAAGTCTAATATGACGTGTGGTCTCTAAGTTCAAGATTGTATGTTGTTTGGCTTAGGAATTGCTATAAAGGATACTTGAATGGAACAAGGAACGTGTTTTGGAGCACTGTTGGACCTGAGGTAAGATGAGTGGTCATTGTAACACATGGTGTGCATTGAAGGCACTAATGTGATGTATATGTGATTTAATTATGTATATGTATGGTTAAAGTTATGATTTTGTCATGTATGTTATGACTTTATGAATATAGCATGTTTATGCACGCTGTTGCATGCTTACATTGATATGGGTGTGAATATACTTAAGTGGAGTTGCTATGACCTATGTTTATGTTATGACATTGTTTGGTGTTTGGTAAGATGTTGGGCAGGGTAGTTATCGGAATAGGTAAGGTGTTTGAGGCCGCAGAGATTTAGGGTGGGACGCCACTCGCTACTATAAATTGTCAACACTTGCTTACGTTGTTTGTTGGATGTATGCTTGTGTGGCATGCTTACGTTATGAAAATACATGTATGATAAAATGCATGCTTACATTTCTCGTGCTTAGTTGCACACTTGACCAGATTAGCACCGACTTACGCCGAAATGTTGTCAGTAATACGTGTTATGATTGTATTGTGATATGCTATGATACACTATGATTATGTGATGTTGTGATATGATATAATATGCTATGATTATGTAATAATTATGATACGTTATGGTATGCTATGGTATGTTAAGTTATGCTATGAGAATGATATTGTAACGCCCTGGGTAACAAATACCGTTACACTGTGTATTTTAAAATAGTGCAAGACTTGCTAATCAAGTCGTTTGAACAATAATGTGTTCCTAAAGTCAACTATCCAGTTAGGGTTAAAATATTTTGATTGTAAACAGTTAATTTTCATTAAAACAGATGCTTGGTACATGGGATCCCAAAAATAGGGTTTAAGTGACAATTTACAATCCTCAAAAGTTTAATACGAACAAAAGCCACTCTAATGGAAAAATACAAGTTTTAGGCCTCTGTCTCCGTACTTTCCCTCGTCCGTGGCGGTCGAGCAGCTGATTATGTACACTCTGTAGCATCCCAAATTTGCTAATTAGGCTTAGGGCCTTGATTAGTGTGCCTGGAGGGCAATAAGTGATTTAATATTATAATATGTGAATTTGTATGAATATGCGATTAGAGATGCATGTTTAGGTGAATTAAATATGCATGTGGGCCCCGCTTGGTTATTAATGGCATGTTTGTAATTTTAGCCCGTTGAAGGCACAAATGTGATGCACTTGTGATATATCTGTGTTGCACGTTTTGAGACAATCCTAGGGAGCCGTTAGCTAGAAAGTCACAACAGGGTCGAAAACCCGACTCGGGGCGAGTCGAGGGGTATTTCGGGTATTAGACGTTTTATGGGGTTATCGGGTTATTGAAATAAATATTTGGAGATATTTGAAGATAGAATGTTTAGGAGGGAATATTGAGGAAATTTACCATTTTGCCCTCGGGGACGTTTTTGGTACCCCGAGCCTTGAGGTAACCTTAGAGACTAAGTTAAATATAAAAAACCAAAGAAAATACTCAGAAACTTGGAGAAACCGACCCAAAACACTCTCTTTCTCTCTATGCCAAACCAAGGGAAAAGCTGGG
Source organism: Humulus lupulus (assembly GCF_963169125.1). Taxonomy (NCBI): domain Eukaryota; kingdom Viridiplantae; phylum Streptophyta; class Magnoliopsida; order Rosales; family Cannabaceae; genus Humulus; species Humulus lupulus. Next base: position 275,445,365 of record NC_084793.1, read on the forward strand.
AATTAAGCAAGGATTTGAGCTCTTGACTTGGGGATTAACTCAGCATCACTTTGTGGATTCAAACAGAGGCTAAGGTAAGCATCAACTGTGATTTTAGCTAGTTAATTTAGTGGTTATTGATTGGTTTTCTTAGTTCTTTTGAGGTATTGAAGTTGAAGATTGAATTTTGGGTTTGATAAGTTTTAAAGCTAGAGTTTGTTAGCTTTTGCTGCTGGAATCATAGTGGAACTTCTGAGATGATTAAATTAAGTTGTTAGACTGATTTTAGGGGTAATTGGCTTGGTTTTGGTAGAGAAAATGGTGGGTTTTTCTGGGTTCGAGGGGTCGGGCCGCGACATTGTTCTTGCTGAGCTGCGACCCTTTAGAACTTTGGGCGGCCTGAAAGTGGAGGCGCGCCGCGGCGCCCTACAGGCAGGGCCGCGACGCGTGTGGGAAAAAAGGAGACAGGGCCTCTAGTTGAGCTGGGGGCCGCGATGCTTAGTGCCTTTTTGGACTTTAAGGAGGTTTTAGGCTCGGGAATCCAAAAGTTAAGGCTTGGGATGGATTTTATCACCCAGATTGATAGAATTCAAGGTTCCAGAGATTAGAATTATGACTCAAAGATATTTAATGGATTAGAACTTGATGGATGAATATTGTTGATGCGTTGTGACTAGGGTTTCGGTGAGGCTCGGAGTAGGGGACTGTGCTCAGGACATCGGTGCTTGGAAAGTTCGGGACACAGGTAAGAAAACTGTTGTACTTGTAGAGCAGGGCAAGGCCCTATAGTTTGTATTGTGGGGCACGACCCTTATTGTGTTGCAAGGCGTAGCCCCATTGATTGTGCTTATGCATGTTTAAGTATTTGTTTAGTTATGTTATGTGTGCATATATGTGATTGAACGGCAAGAGCCGGGAACGGCGAGGGCTGAGAACGGCAAAGGCCGGGAACAGCGAAGGCCGGGAATAGCGAAGGGGCCGGGAGCAGCGTTTATCACGCGGAGTGCGAGTTGCTAGGGTGAGACCCTAAAGGATACTTGGGATATCCTCACGATGTGAACTGCGAACCCAGGGCCTGGTAAAGTGTCTGGGACGGCATGGCCGTATGTATTTAGCTTGATGGTGACTTAATTGTATGTTGAACGTTAAATATGCATATGTTATCTGCTTGTGTGAGTTTTCTTGCTGGGCTTTGGCTCACGGGTGCTCTATGGTGCAGGTAAGGGCAAGGGGAAAGTCGACCAACCATGAGTACGGAGAGCATGAAGCGGTGCTTACATGTTTGGCCTGCTTGGCTGCCACGGCCATGGGTGTTTTAGGAGATGATTGTACTAAATCTAGATTTTTTCGTTTAGCCAACTCTGGTTATATCTTTGAGTTGTAAATATTTCTAAACAGTATTTTGGGATCCCAAATGTTAAACTCTTTATGATTTTCAATGAATGGAACTATTTTCAAAGTAAACTCACTTAGTGACGACTCTAAGGAAGTAGGGCGCTACAACTTGGTATCAGAGCGAGCCAAGGTTTATGATTTCTGGAGATTGACCGAACATGTACGCTCGTTGTCAATGACAAGCTCGAATCAGGGTTGGTTGGTAATGATTGACTTATATGCCTGATTATATGCTTAAATGCCCTGTTTGCCTGCTTATTTTATATAGAGCATGATGAATAATTTAACATATGCATGATGCCAGGGCATGGCCCATTGAGTGTTATATGCTATTTGTATGCGATGTGGATTATTATTTATGGTTGACTGATATGATTTGGGAGGATGATTTGGATGTTGTTATCATGCCTGATGAGCGGCGTCGTTGATTGCAGGCATATTGTTGAGATGCCTCGACAATCATCGAGACTCCACGGCAGTAGGGCCGAGGATGACAACCAGGGTCAGGACCCTCCACCTGCCCCATAGAATTGGCAACAGATGTTTGCCGAAATGGAAGCAAGATTGCAACGAATAGAGGAAGAACTTAGACAGTTGAGGCAGCAGGCCCCTCCACAGGTCACTGGGTTACCTGTTCAGCAGGTTGTGGCGCCAGTGCCGGTTCAGCCTGTTGTGGAGAACAGGTGGGAACCTTTATACGAGAGATTCAGGAAGCAGCATCCTCCCACCTTTGAGGGTGGATTAGACCCACTGCGGGCAGAGCAGTGGATGAATATGATTTCCTCTATTCTGGATTTTATGAGGGTTGAAGGGAACGAGAGGGTAGTTTGTGCCAGCTACATGTTCAGAGAGGATGCCCGCATCTGGTGGGATGTAGTAGTTCAAAGGAGGAATGTGGCAGTTATGACTTGGAAAGAATTCAGGAACACTTTAAAGAGAAATACTACAGTGTAGCAGTCCGAGCTGCAAATGTTGGCGAGTTCATCAACCTGACCTAGAACCAGTTGACCATTACAGAGTGCCTTGAAATTTGACCGGTTGGCGAAGTTCGTGCCGGATTTGGTGCCGACAGATGCGGCAAGAAGAGACAGATTTGTACAGGGTTGAATGTTATGATTGCCTGTGATGTGAAGATTACTTTAGATCCAGAGACTACTACTTATGCTCAGGTTGTAGATAAGGCCCTTACAGCTGAGGGGGCCGAGGATCAGATTTGGAGAGAGAGCGCTATTAGGCATGATGCCAGGAGGACGATGCCTCCTTTTATTGGATCCAGTTGGGGTAGTGGCTCCAGTGAGTAGAAGAGGAAGGCCCCAGATTTTTTTGTTCCTCCCAGTTCGGATAGGAGGGCACGGGGTGCTTTTAATGGCTGTCAGGGCGGAGGTGACAACTGGAGGAGTTTTCTAGTGTGTCCAAGGTGCAGACAGTGACACCAGGGTGAGTGCAGGATTAGGGCCTGCTTTGTCTGTGGGAGTGCTAATCATCTAAAGAAGGACTACCCACAAGCCAGGAAAAAAGGAGCCGAAGCAGGGCGACAGTCTCGCTCTTGCCAGAGTGTTTACTTTGACTCAGACTAAGGCGAAGGCTAGCCCCTCGGTTGTGACAGGTCAGATTTTTAGTGCTGGGTTTTCTTATACTGCATTGATTGATTCGGGAGCTATTCATTCATTTGTATCTACTAGAGTGATAGATCAGCTGTGTAGACCTAGTGTTTTCTATGCTACGGGTTTTCAGACTTTGTTGCCAACTGGGGAGCTGGTAGTCTCTAGGAGATGGATTAGAGCTTTACCATTAGAGGTAGATGGTAGGGAGTTGTCTGTTGATCTGATTGAGCTTGCGATGGATGACTTCGATATGATCCTAGGGATGGATTGGTTATCGAAGTATGGGGCGACGATTGACTGCAAGCGCAGGATGGTGACTTTTGAACTAGAAGGGGAGGTACCCTTTGTATTTGTGGGGACAGTTAGTGGACCGCGAGTACCTATGATTTCAACACTGAAGGCTAGAGACCCGATGCAGGAAGGTTGCATAGGATTCCTAGTGAATGTTGTGGATACCTCTAGGGTTGTGTCGGTTGGACAGGGGGAGACCAGATTGGTATGTGAGTTTCCAGATTTATTTCCAATAGATCTACCAGGGTTGCCGCCGCAGCAGGAGATTGAGTTTGTTATAGAGTTGGTGCCAGGGGTGGAGCTAGTATCTAGGACACCTTACAGAATGGCTCCGTCAGAGTTGAAGGAGTTGAAGATTCAGTTGCAGGAGTTACTGGATTTGGGGTTCATCAAACTGAGTTTCTCGCCATGAGGTGCTCCAGTGTTGTTCGTCAAGAAGAAGGATGGATCTCTTAGGATGTGTATTGAGTACAGGGAGCTGAACAAGTTAGCCATTAAGAACAAGTATCCACTGCCTAGGATCGAAGATTTTTTTGACCAGCTACAGGGAAGGACAGTATTTTCCAAGATTGATCTCCGATCAGGTTACCACTAGTTAAGAATCAAAGAAGAGGACATACCAAAGACCGCCTTCCGCACGAGGTATGGACACTATGGATTCCTGGTTATGTCCTTTTGATTAACCAATGCCCCAATAAATTTTATGGATATGATGAATAGGGTTTTCAAGGACTATCTGGATAAGTTTGTGATTGTGTTTATCGACGACATTCTCGTGTACTCTCAGAGGCAGAGCATAAGCAACATCTAAGTTTGGTATTGCAGTGGTTGAGGGAGCATAGGTTATATGCTAAGTTCAGCAAGTGCAAGTTTTGGTTACCGCAAGTTACTTTTCTGGGCCATATCGTCAGTAAGAAGGGGATTCTGGTTGACCCAAGTAAGATTAAGGCTGCGAGAGATTGGCCTAGACCGAGCAGTGTTCCTGAAGTGAGGAGTTTTCTGGGATTGGCAGGATATTATCGGCGGTTTGTTGAGGGGTTCTCCAGGACAATTACGCCATTGACAGAATTGACAAAGAAGAAGACAAAGTATGTTTGGACAGACAGATGTAAGAACAGTTTCAAAGAGTTGAAGCAGCGACTGATCATCGCGCCAGTGTTGAGTCTGCCGACAGACAATAAAAAATTCATGGTTTGTTGTGATGCTTTCAGACAGGGTTTGGGGTGTGTGCTGATGGAAGCTAGTAAGGTGATAGCTTACGCATCGATACAGCTAAAGGAGTATGAGCAGAGATATCCCACGCATGATTTGGAGTTGGCAGCGGTGGTATTCACACTTAAGATTTGGAGACATTATCTATACGGTGAGAAGTGCGAGATATACACCGAACATAAGAGTTTGAAGTACTTCTTTACTCAGAAGGAACAGAATATGCGCCAGAGACGGTGGCTAGAGTTGGTTAAGGATTATGATTGTGACATCCTATACCATCCTGGGAAGGCTAATGTAGTGGCTGATGCATTGAGTCGAAAAGGCCTAGGACAGTTGTTCAGTTCGAGACAGATATCTGATAAGCTAGCTGAGGAGATGAACAGAGCGGGTATAGAGTTGGTGGTTGGTCAGTTAGCCAAGATCACTCTTCAGTCTACACTCCTTGAGAGAATCAAGGAGGCGCAGGGGAAGGATTCCCAGTTGAGAGGTCACAGGGAGAACATCTTAGTCGGAGGGGCTAAGGACTTCTCTATCTCGGAGATGGGGTTACTGAAGTACAAGGGTCGCATTTGTGTTCCGATGGATTTTGATATCCAGTGGGAGATCTTAGATGAATCGCATACCACTCCCTATTCCTTACATCCAGGTATGACGAAGTCGTACCAAGATCTGAGAGCTTTGTATTGGTGGTCGGGCATGAAGAGGGATGTGGTGGATTATGTGGCCAAGTGCTTAACTTGTCAGTAGGTCAAGGCTAAACATCAAAGGCCAGCAGGGTTGCTGTGGCCTCTAGGGATTCCAGAGTGGAAGTGGGAAGATATTACCATGGACTTTGTGGTTGGCTTGCCGAAGACCGTGGGATAGCATGACTCGGTGTGGGTGATTGTGGATAGGTATACCAAGTCCGCCCACTTTTTACCTGTCAGGACGACTTATACTGTGGAGCAGTATGTCGAGTTATATGTGAAGGAAATTTTTCGAATTCATGGGGCTCCAAGGTCGATAGAATCCGACAGGGACCCTACCTTCACCTCCAAGTTTTGGGAGAGTCTGCAAAGGGCTATGGGCACGCAGTTACGGTTTAGTACCGCTTATCATCCTCATACAGATGGACAATCTGAGAGGATGATTCAGATACTGGAGGACATGCTACGAGCCTGTGTGCTAGATTTTGGGGGATCTTGGAGTAAGTATCTCCCTTTGATTGGGTTCTCGTACAATAATAGTTATTAGGCGACTATCGGAGTGGCTCTGTATGAGATGTTTTATGGGAGGAAGTGCAGGTCACCTATCCATTGGGATGAGACGGGTGAAAGATGTTATTTGGGTCCTGAAATGGTTCAGAGGACCAATGAGGCGATTGAGAAGATTAGAGCTCGAATGCTCGCCTCCCAGAGTCACCAGAAGAGTTACTCGGACGTGAGATGCAGAAGCGTAGAGTTTCAGGTCGGTGACCATGTGTTTCTTAGGGTTTCACCTTTGAGGGGAGTGAAACAATTTGGTGTTCGGGGCAAGCTGAGCCCTAGGTTTGTTGGCCCCTTCGAGATTCTGGAATGAGTTGGAGAGGTAGCTTACAGGTTGGCAATGCCTCCAACCTTATCGGGGGTTCATAATGTTTTTCACGTATCCATGCTCCAGAAGTATGTATCAGATTCGACGCATGTCTTGAGTTATGAAAATTTAGAGTTGGACTAGGATTTGTCTTATGAGGAGAAGCCGGTTCAGATTCTTGACCGAAAGGACAAAGTCTTGCGGAGGAAGACCATCGCCTTGGTGAAAGTGCTATGGAGGAACAACAAGGTTGAGGGGGCGACGTGGGAACTTGAATCAGAAATGCGGGGGCGGTATCCCGAGTTGTTCAGGTAATTTTGAGGATGAAATTTCTGTAAGGAGGGGATAGTTGTAGCGTCCTAAATTTGGTAATTAGGCTTAGGGCCTTGATTAGTGTGCCTGGAGGGCAATAAGTGATTTAATATTATAATATGTGAATTTGTATGAATATGCGATTAGAGATGCATGTTTAGGTGAATTAAATATGCATGTGGGCCCCGCTTGGTTATTAATGGCATGTTTGTAATTTTATCCTGTTGAAGGCATAAATGTGATGCACTTGTGATATATCTGTGTTGCACATTTTGAGACAGTCCTAGGGAGCCGTTAGCTAGAAAGTCACAACAGGGTCGAAAACCCGACTCGGGGCGAGTCGAGGGGTATTTCGGGTATTAGACGTTTTATGGGGTTATCGGGATATTGAAATAAATATTTGGAGATATATTTGAAGATAGAATGTTTAGGAGGGAATATTGAGGAAATTTACCATTTTGCCCTCGGGGACGTTTTTGGTACCCCGAGCCTTGAGGTAACCTTAGAGACTAAGTTAAATAAAACAAAACCAAAGAAAATACTCAGAAACTTGGAGAAACCGACCCAAAACACTCTCTTTCTCTCTATGCCAAACCAAGGGAAAAGCTGGGAATTAAGCAAGGATTTGAGCTCTTGACTTGGGGATTAACTCAGCATCACTTTGTGGATTCAAACAGAGGCTAAGGTAAGCATCAACTGTGATTTTAGCTAGTTAATTTAGTGGTTATTGATTGGTTTTCTTAGTTCTTTTGAGGTATTGAAGTTGAAGATTGAATTTTGGGTTTGATAAGTTTTAAAGCTAGAGTTTGTTAGCTTTTGCTGCTGGAATCATAGTGGAACTTCTGAGATGATTAAATTAAGTTGTTAGACTGATTTTAGGGGTAATTGGCTTGGTTTTGGTAGAGAAAATGGTGGGTTTTTCTGGGTTTGAGGGGTCGGGCCGCAACATTGTTCTTGCTGAGCCGCGACCCTTTGGAACTTTGGGCCGCGACATGGGTTCTTGGGGCCACGACACTTAGTGCCCTTTTGGACTTTAAGGAGGTTTTAGGCTCGAGAATCTAAAAGTTAAGGCTTGGGATGGATTTTATCACCCGGATTGATAGAATTCAAGGTCACGAAGATTAGAATTTTGACTCAAAGATATTTAATGGATTAGAACTTGATGGATAAATATTGTTGATGCGTTGTGACTAGGGTTTCGGCGAGGCTCAGACTAGAGGACTGTGATCAGGACATCGGTGCTTCGAAAGCTCGGGACACAGGTAAGAAAACTGCTGTACCCGTAGAGCAGGGCGAGGCCCTATAGTTTGTATTGTGGGGCACGACCCTATTTGATTGTGCTGCAGGGCACAGCCCCATTGATTGTGCTTATGCATGTTTAAGTATTTGTTTAGTTATGCTATGTGTGCATATATGTGATTGAACGGCAAGAGCTGGGAATGGCGAGGGCCGAGAATGACAAAGGCCAGGAACGACGAAGGGGCCGGGAGCAGCGTTTAGCACGCGGAGTGCGAGTTGCCAGGGCGAGACCCTAAAGGATACCTGGGATATCCTCACGGTGTGAATCGCGAACCCAGGGCCTGGGATGGCATGGTCGTATGTGTTTAGCCTGATGGTGGCTTAATTCTATGTTGAACGTTAAATATGCATATGTTATATGCTTTTGTGAGTTTTCTTACTGAGCTTCGGCTCACGGGTACTCTATGGTGCAGGTAAGGGCAAGGGGAAAGTCGACCAACCATGAGTACGGAGAGGATGAAGTGGCGCGTACATGTTTGGCCTGCCTGGCTGCCACGGCCAGGGGTATTTTGGGAGATGATTGTACTAACCCTAGATTTTGTCGTTTAGCCGATTCTGGTTATATTTTTGAGTAGTAAATATTTCTAAATAGTATTTTGGGATCCCAAATGTTAAACGCTTTATGATTTTCAATGAATGGAACTATTTTCAAAGTATATGACTCTGTTTATGGTTTAATTACACTTTTGTCTTAAAACCTCGGTTAGCGAGTTAATTGCACGTTTTAAACTCACTTAGTGACAGCTCTAAGGAAGTAGGGCGTTACACACTCCGCCCCTAGAGTTCTCCAACTCATGGTTGGTCTAGCTTTCCTTTGCCTTTACCTGCACCACGTAGCACCCATGAACCAAAGCCCAACAAGAAAACCATAAAAAGCAAACACATAAACAATAGTAGAATTCAATCAATGTTAAAACAATCATTCAGAAACTCAACAGATTATTAGCATCAAGCTAGTAATAGTAAACACGTACTTTCAAGAACATATTTTAACCAGTAATACAAATGCTTAGGGTCGGCGCCCTTAGGCCGAGCCCTCCATTTACTAAGCTGACCCCGACTCGCTTAGGCCAAATCTTGTAGCGTCTCATAATTTTACTTAGCTATATAGTAGTAGTAGCTAGTAGTAGTTTGTAGTCTTTTAGTTTTCGTGGTTATTCGTTCAACCCGAGATTTAGTTGGAAACTCATAGAAATAGTTATGGATTTTACAAGTTTAACCTATAGTTTAGAAATATTAATTTTAATATAAGGTTTGATTAATATAGCTGGTCATAGAAATATTATTTATTATAACCTAAGGTTTAGATAGAATAATTAAGAGTGTGACACTTGTCACATGCTTTTTTATTAAGGATTTAAGCATTTTAGATGAATAAATTAAAAAAAGGATAGATCTAGAAGCTCTAGATCCTTCCAGCAGCTGTTAGGATCACGTTTTACTCAATCAAATTTGTTTAAACAAATTCAAAATATGCTAAAAAAGTACAAATTCGTGTTTGATATATCAGCGTATGTCGATATATCGCAGCTATAGGGGCTGATATATCGCCTACGGATGATACAGAAAACACGTCAACTTTGCACGAACGAAAATACGGAGGCTCGGGAATATGGGGGAGGAGATATATCGCCTATAGGGGGCGATATATCGGCTCCACACACATATTTTTGAAACTTCGTGGAATCGAATTAGAAACAGCCCTCAACAGCTTAGATTTTCTCCTGAACGTTTTTGACCGAGTTCTGGGCATCTGTTGAACTGAAAATTCAAATTTATATTCATTTATTTGTTCTTTTTAAAAGGGGTTAGTTTTACTCCTTGAACTCTATAAATAGGACCTAGTACTCAGCCATTTCATTCATCATTCAAGCATTCTTCAGAGCCTCCAAGCTACTAAGTTTATTCTAAAGAGAAAACACTAGGGTTTGGGATTTAAAAGCTTTTCAATCTAAGCTTTATAAACACTTGGGAAGCAAGATAGAGTGATATTTTGGTATTGAGGTGTAGATCAAAGTTCTAGTCTATCAAGGTATTCTTATCCTCAGATTTAGTTCCTTATAGTTCTTTCATTTTCTTTCAAATCCTAACTCATTATTATGACTTTTGGTTAGGTGTTTAAGTTCTTGAAACTTAAGGGTTTTTAAGTTTATATCTTGATGGTTTAGATCTCCTTTTTATCTTCATTTCTTTAGAAACTTATGATTCTTACTGTTGGTTTTAGGAGTTTTCCAATCCTGTTCTTGTCTCCAATATCCCAGTTTTTGGTAAGGAAAATATGTTAGATTATATGTGCTATGATATGTTATGTTGATATGTTATATATGTATATGAATATGTTTTATGTTAAAGTCACTTGGGTATTATAGCTGCTTAGATAGCAAATCAAATCCCAAGATTTTTTATCATTATCGTAGATTAGAGTTATGATTTACCCTACCTCGATTAGTAGACTAAGGACCTGGATGGGTTATCATATTCTACTTTGTGATCTAACCTACCTTGATTAGTAGACTGAGGACCTAGATGGTTTTATCACATGCTACGGTAATGAGTTAATGGCCATTAATATTGTAGTCCTATGTTTTTATGATTTACATTTTTACGTCATATATTTTATAGTATATGTTTTATGATATAGTCTTATGATTTATGATATGTTGTAGTAGATTTTCCTTGCTGGGCATTAGGCTCATTCCTTTTACTTTAGATGGTGCAGGAAAATGAGCTTGGAAGGCAGGATGGATTTTTGGCAGCTTTGGCATGTGTATTGGGGATGGACTGAATGGATGGACTGCTGGAAGATCGAGGATGAAGTTATTTCAAGTCTTTTAATTTATGTATTCATGTGTTTCCACACTTAGTATTTTAAACAATTAATTACAGGTTTATGTTTTCTTTATGTTTTATGTATTAAACAATGAGATCCCGTATTTTGGATTTTTAATAAAGTTATATTATTTCTTAAATGTATTCCAAAATAGTAGTTATGTTTAGTAGTTTTTAATGGTCTGAGGTCTAGAATTAGTCGGGGCATTACAAGTTTATTGTTTATTTAGCTGATCTTGGCTCACAGTGGTCAAGTCGCGTCCAATGCGCTAATTGTCAGCTCCGGCTCCCTTAGGCCGTACTTTAATATTTCACATAATAATAATACATTTACATAACACATATATCCAGATACAAGGAACCTTAGTCCCAAACACAACCACACATGTGCAATTTTCTTACCTCAAATCCCGAGCGAAGAATAGAGAATGGTCCCGAGCACGATCCTCAGTCCTGAGCCTTGGCGATAAACCTAGTCACAATTTCAATGGGTAACCATCAATTTCTAATCCAAATAAATACCTAGGGAAGAAATATTAGTCTCCGGGACCTCGATTTCTACTAAACCGGGTAGTAGAAATCGTCCCGATCGCTTAGGTTTTAATTCCCGAGCCTCTCCGAGCCTTAAACCCCATTTTCCCTTAATCCCCCATTTAGGGCCGCGACTTGCCCTTGAGGGCCGTGGCCCGCCCCTTGGACAGAGGCTCAATCCCCCCTGATGGAGGACACGGGCCGTGACCTGCCTTCCTCCGAGTCGTGGCGCCCCTGACGAACAGAGACCCCCAGCCTCAAAAAACTCATGCGGGCCACAACGCCTGAAAAAAAGGCCGCGACCCGAGCCCCTAAACCTAGAAAAACTAGTTTTACTCAGCATTTTTCCACGAGCCTATCCTCAAATTTCCATCTCCAACTAGCAGCCAAACTGCAATTCAAGCCTAGAATTCCCATCCTTATATCCCAGCCATCATTACTAGCCTATAACCATTTTCTTGCACTATGTCCTACCCAAAATCAGCTATCAAATTAACACTCATGCAAACTCAACCCTCTAACATAATCACAATAGAATTAGAGAATCTAACTTGAATTCTTACCTCAAATTGCAGCCTAGCTTCCCCATCAGTATCTTTGAATGATCACAGCTTAATCCCTTAGATTCCCACAACTGAATTCCCTGGTTCAGTTCTTCAATTCATCTAGAATTTCCTCAAGCATAAGAGAGAGAAAGAGAGAGAGAGAGAGAGATAGAGAGAGAGAGAGGGAGAGAGAGAGAGAGAGAGAGAGAGAGAGAGAGAGAGAGAGAGAGAGAGAGAGAGAGAGAGAGAGAGAGACTCGTGAGTGAGAGGGAAAGGGAGAGTGTGAGAAATTTCTCAGAGTTTCTGATTACTCTCCACACATTTTAGTATATCCTTTAACCCTTAAAAAGACCTTTTTGCCCTTAAGTTAATTCAGCCTTCCAATGATCTCTAAGGGTAGAATAGTCTTTTCCCCGATTTTCGCCAATTCCTCAAGTGTTCCTAGCATTTTTCAAGTAATCCTGTCGTGTTCAAATAATTATCAAATACTTATTAAATATCTAATAAATCCCAAAATATTCTCTAAATTTCCCAAAAATACCCCCATGCTCCCCTGAGCCGGGTATTTAAACCCCGATGTGACAATTTTGCTAATCCGCCCACTAAGACCGTCTCGAGCCATATACTGCAAATATATCCACATAATAATGTGGTCTCAACCATTTATCGCATAAAATCACATTTATGCCCTTAACGGGCCAAAATTACATATATATGCCTTTATGAACACTAAAGGGTCCACATGCATATAAGATACTCACATAGTCATATTAATCATGCATGCCACATAGTCACACACTTAACCAATTAAACACACATACAAACCAATTATGCCCTCCTGGCACACTAATAAAGACACTAAGCCCTGTTAGCAATTTTGGGTCGTTACAGATATGATACAATATGAATTATTATTAAACTCTTTTTATGTTAAGGTTTAGATTATGAGTAGTATATGACTTAAGTTGTGATAACTGAATAGTATATGAATTAGGTTGTCATAGTTTGAACTATGTTATATTTTATGTTTATATTTTCTATTTGGGCTTTGGGGTTGTGATCTACATAACTCTTCTTGTGGGGTGTTAGCTCACGGGTACTCTGTGTTGCAGGTAAGGGCAAAACCATAGTAGATGAGGTGATGACTTGGAGCATGCTCGATTTGATGTGTGCATGTCATGATTGGTTGACCTGAGGTTTAAAGGGTGTTACTTATGCATTGTTGTTATAAAAGCCTTTAACCTTTGGTTTTATGTTGTCCATTAAACATTTATTTTTACTTACGACGTGCATGTAAAACATGATTTATTTCAAATATCAAGATCTCAAGTTGCATGTTAGTAAAATGTGTTAATTCATGATTGTTTCAATAAAAGTTTTGTTTTTCTTAAAGAAATTCATGTAAACATCAATTTACTTAAATATGGAGTATTTGGTAAATTAATGGGTTTTAAGTCGGGTCATTACACTATAGTCACTTATATGGGTTGAATGCATGCACGAGTAGGGTTATTACTGCTAGGCATGCTAATTATGATTCTGTATTATGTTAATAACTGCTTATGAGCATGTCTAAGTTTTCTTGTTGAGTCTTGGCTCATGAGTGCTACATGTTTCTTGTAAGGGAAAAGAGAAGCTGGACCGGCTATGAGTTGGAGAGCTTAGGTGGCAGCGTGTACATATGCAGCTTGCTCGACCACCACAGACGGGTCAAACCCTAATTTTGCCGCTTGGGTTAGCCTGTTGTATTCTTTGTAATTGTAAATGACCTTTTAATGTTTATTCTGAGATCACGTATGTAATCTTACACCTTTTAATGAAATGATTACTTATTTTAACCAAAATTTTTAACCCTAACTTGTTAAGTACCTTTAGTTACACGTTTATGACCAAATGACTTGTTTAGCGAGTCTAGCATTATTTAAAGTACACAGTGTAATGGTATTGGCTATCCAGAGCGTTACAAGCTGGTAGAGGGTTGCCATTGTTGTTAGCTCATGTATTAGACTTCACAGCAGGTTGATTGTCAAGGTTGTGGTTAACCCCAACGTTCCCTCGTACTAATCTCCTAGGAAGCATGATGTCAGTTTGTTCCTGAAACCAACATCGTTTCTTAGTGCAAATTTTCCAAATCAGGAACCAAAACATGCTTTAATCCATCAAACAACTAATCTCCATCTATTCATAAAGCCAAAATATCCTGATATATTCATCATTCACAAAGTTCATAAACCAAATCAAAGAAAAAAAAAATCAGACTAAAACCAATTTTCATGTCGCAAAACGTCTACAACCTCATTTTATGCATAGGAAAATAACTTTTGAGCTTATCTAACAACTCTACAAAAATTCCTTGATCAAATGGTTCGTTAGCCACCTCGAACCCTCGTTGTCTTATGAATGCCATAAGTGTTCATTTATACTTAGCACCTTCCAAAGCTTTTTCTTGTACTTGGTTTCATACCACTTGAAGATCTTCATGCATCCTTCTTGAAGAAATTGTATCTCTAAATACTTCGTACTTCTTCTTACAACTTAACTGTAACGACCCAAAATTACTAATAAGGCTTAAGGGCCTTGATTAGCGTGCTGGGAGGACATAATTGGTATATGTGTGATTAGATGATTAAATGCATGATTATGTGGCATGCATGATTAATATGATTATATGGATATATTATATGCATGTTTATGAGTATTAGATATGCATGTGGACCCTTTATAGCTTATAAGGGCACATCTGTAATTTTGGCCCGTTGAGGGCATAAATTTGATAAATTGTTGAGACCACATTATTATGTGGATATATTTGTAGCATATGGTTTGAGACGGTCCTAGTGTGCGGATTTGCAGAATAGTCAAAGTAGGGTTTAATACTCGGCTCGTGGGGGCCTAGGGGTATTTTTGGGAATTATTAGATATTGAATAAATGATTGGTAATTAGTTAAGCATGGCAGGGTTAATTGGTTAATATTAGGAACATTTGAGGAATTAGCGGGAACTGGGGGGAAATAACTATTTTACCCTTAGAGCAATTAAAGGGCTAAGTATAACAAGGAGGGGGCATAGTGGTCTTTTGTTTACAAGGGATTTATTCAGTAATCACTTAGGACTAAAGCAGAAAGAAGTAGAAACTTCAGTGCTCTCTCTCATCTCTCTCACTCACTCTCTCTTATTGTGCATTGAAGATACGGAAGCAAAAGGGCAGAAACTTAGTCCTTAAGCTGGGAAATTAAAGGAAAAGGAGAGGTTTAAGCTGCTGAAGAGTTTAAGCTGGATTGTACCAGAGGGTTGCTGGAGAATTCAAACTGTAATTGAGGTAAGATTCTAGTTCTTCACCCTGGAATTTTTGGTTGAGTTGAGATGGAATTATAAGTGCCTGGTTAGTTGTAGAGTCCAAGAACTTTACTTAGCTAGTTAGATAGTAGTAGTAATAGTAATAGCTAGTAATAGTTGTAGTATTTTTATGACTGTGGATTTTGGTTCAAGCTGGGACTTAGTTGGACACTCGTAGTAACACTTGTAGATTTTATAAGTTTAACCTATAGTTTAAGAATATTAATTATAACCTAAGGTTTGATTAATATGACTGATTATGAAGGTGATATTTATTATACTATAAGGTTTAGATAGACCCAATAAGATATTAACACTTGTCTTGTGTATGTTTAATGAGAATTAAGTATTTTTGAGGAATAAGTTTATTAAGAGCAATATTTGAAAATCCTAGGGTCTTTCAGCAGCTTTGAAATCGTTAAAGGACTTAGTCAAGGCTGTTCACTCAATTCAAATTAGGCTGAAAAAGTGTAATTACGTGTACAATATTTCAGCGTATGTCGATATATCGTAGCTCTAGGGGCCGATATATCGCCATACGGGGATACGAAAAACACGTAGCTTCGCACGACCACCTTGACGAGCCTCAGGAGCATCAGTCCAGGCGATATATCACCTAGCATGGGTGATATATTAGTTGTGGTGCATGGTTTTCAAACGATTTTGAAACCGAGCTCATTTTAATCCTTAACCTCTTGATAAGTCCAGAATCTTTCTGACCGAGTCTTCAGCCTCTGCTGAACGATTATTCAAATATTTTTCAATTAAAAAGCCATTATTTTATTCAAGCTAAATGAAGATCTTTTCATTCTTGAACTCTATAAATAGGACCTAGTACCCAGCCATTTCTTCATTCATCAAGCTGAGTTCAGAGCCTACAAGCTGCTAGGATTACTTTAGAGTGTTAAGCACTTGGGTTGGGATTATAAGCTTTATCATTATAAGCTTACTAAACACTTGGGAAGTAAGGTTTATAGTATATTTCGATTTCGAGGTGTAGTTCGGTCATAGAAGCATTAAAGGTATTCCTATTCTTAGTTTCTTTTTGTATTGTTTCCTTAGGTTCTTATAGTTTTTCTCTACTCAAATCCTAACTCATATTCTCTATTCTTGGTTAGGCATCTAAGTTCTTCAAACTTGAGATTTCTTGTTGGTAAGTATCTTTTCGATGGTGTAGTTCATTCTTTTCATCTCTTTCCTTAGTATACTCACCTCTCTATTATGGTTTTTAGGAGTGTTCCAAAGACCCGATCTTGTTCTCATCATTCTGGTTTTTGGTAAGGAAAATAGGGTAGATTTGTATGCATTTATGTTATTGATGTATGTTTATGTTATAAGTATGATATGTTTATAGTTGTTTTAGTATATGAATTATTTAGATAACAATCACATAATTTGTTTAGATAACAAATAAATAACTTGTTTAGATAACAAGTCCCAATAGTAGATTCCTTGGGCATATGATTGTTTAGATAACGAGCCCCATGAATTTATGTGACATGTTTAGATAACTAGTCCCGTAAATTTATGGGCATATGATTGCTTAGCTAGCAAGTCCCAAGAAGTATGATGGCCATTGTAATAGATGTTGTATTTATATAGTCATATGAATATAGTTTATAGTTTATGTGTATGTATAAGTTTCATGCTTGTAGTAGATTTTCCTTGCTAGGCATTAGGCTCATTCCTTTATGTTTTATATGTGCAGGAAAATAGTTATGGCGGCGGGAAGGTTCTTGGAAGCTTAGGGATGTGTATTGAGGCAGGATAGAATTGGTGGATTGCGCGTACGATTCGAGGATGAAGTTTTTAAGTCTTTTAGTTATGATTTCTATGTACAATTTTTCCGCACTTAATTTTGTAACCAATTTATTAAGTTATATTTTGTTTTATTTTCAAAACAATGGGATCCCATATCCTAAGTGAGATATTTATGTATTTAAACCTTTACTTTACAGTTTTAAATATAGTTATGGTGTTTTCATAAGTACGTTTTCTTAAGGTTAGTATAGTAGTTATTAATGGTCTAAGGTCTAGAATAGTTGGGTCGTTACATTAGTTATGAATTAGGTGTTAGTGAGAGTGTGGATTTCTACTGATTCGGGGTTGAGTTTTTGTGATTTAATTGGGCGAGTTAGGGTCCTAAATTCATAGCTAAGTTTGGCTGTGGTTGTGGGGTTTTATTGGATTGAATGTTGAGAAAATTTGGCTGGGAAGAGTTCGGGAAGAACCCATAACTTTTGGGTTTGAAGGGGGCATGGTGCGGCGCGTGTGCCCTGTAGGCCCTGGGGTTGCTCTCTGATGTGGGGGTGTGCCGCATCCTTAGGAGCTAAGTCGCGGCCCACCTCCCCTGTGGCTTGGGGTTCTTGGTCTCTGACTTGGGGGCAAGTTGCGACCTTTGGGGCCAAGTCGCAACCCGCCAAGGGATTTTTACATTGGAATGATTTTTTATTAGTAAGGCTCGGGGGTTCGAACCTAAGCGCTCAGGACAATTTCTACTACCCGGTTTAGTAGAAATTGAGGTCCCGGAGGCTAGTTTATATCTCATAGGTATTTATTTGGATTAGAGGTTGACGATTACCCATTGGCCACTGTGACTAGGTTTATCCCCAAGGCTTAGGATTGAGGATCATGCTTAGGACCGTTCTATTATCTTCGCTCGGACTTCAAGGTAAGAAAACTGCACCCTGCGTGGTTGTGAACAGGACTGAGAATCCCAATTATTGGTTGCTTGTAATAGGTGTTTGTAAGATTGATTTGTCATACACGAATGACCGACCTAAGGGAGACGGGGCTAATGGTAAGCATACTGAGCATGGTCCGGCCTAAGTGAGTCAGGGCCAGCTAGATCGATGGGGGCTCGGCCTAAGGGTGCCAACCCTGATTACTTGAGATTATGTGATTGCCATTGATTAATTGAATATTCGTACTCTGTTTTATGTTTATATGAGATAAGCTTGATTGAATATCCATATTGCTACATGTGATTATTGTTTTGGTTTTCTTACTGGGCCTTGGCTCACAGGTGCTACGTGGTGCAGGTAAAGGCAAGGGTAACCTGGATCAACCATGAGTTGGAGAGCTCTAGGGGCGAGGTGTACATTGTCAGCTGCTCGTCCACCACAGCCGAGGGAAAGTACAGGGACAAAAGCCTAAAACTTGTATTTTTCCATTATAGTGGCCACTAATTATATATAACTTTTGAGAGTTTGTAAATTGACACCTAAACCCTGTTTTTGGGATCCCATGTACTAAACATACATTGTAATGAAAATTAATCGTTTAAGCTCAAAATATTTTAACCCTAACCTGGTGACTAACCTTAGGGTCACATTTTTATTCAAATAACTTGATTAGCAAGTCTTGCACTATTTCGAATACACAGTGTAACGGTCTTGGCTATCCAGGGCGTTACATTAATAGTCATCCTTTCCGGACCATGCTTGAATGCACCAGTTGACTATTACACAATAATCCACTAACTCCTGGTTTCTCCATTCTACAAGATGTTGCGACCTTATCCTTCATACCTTTCTTATCCTTCTTCCTAACTTCCATCATTGAGTTTTGTTCAAACGAACGTTAGGGACTCTAAGCACACAAGCCATACTAGCTACTCTATACATGCAGGTAAAGCACTAAAACACATAAGGCAAACAATCACGTAACCAAAACAAACTCAAATAAAGCTTGCAGTGCAATAAGTTGAGCTTGTCTTCAGCGGCGAGAGTACATGCCAAGTCTAACTCTTCTGAGTAGTCAAACCCCACGAAGCCACTCTCATTTCCATTTATGAAAAAGGAATTGATAGAGTCAGGACAGTCTATGTAACGCCCTACTTCCTTAGAGCCGTTACTAAGTGAGTTTAAAACGTGCAATTAACTCGCTAAACGAGGATTTTAGGACAAAAGTGTGACTAAGCTAAAACCAAAGTCATAATCTTTGAAAATATTCTCATTTCATTGAAAATTATAAAAGTTTAACATTTGGGATCCCAAAATACAGTTTTAGAAATATTTACAACTCAAAATATAATCACAGTCGACTAAATGACAAAATCCAATTTTATACAATCATCACCCAAAAATGCCCCTGACCGTGGCAGTCAGGCTGACCAAACATGTACATTCCACTTCACGCTCGCCATACTCATGATTGGTTGACTCTCTCCTTGCCCTTACCTGCACCACATAGCACCCGTGAGCCGAAGCCCAGCAAGAAAACTCACAAACAGACAACATATGCATATCAAACACTTATCAGTTAAACAGGCCATCAACTGGCTAAACACATACGGCCATCCGTCCCAGGCACTTTACCATGCCCTGGATACGCGGTCCATACCGTGAGGATATCACAGGTATCCTTTAAGGTCTCACCTTGGAAACTCACACTCCGCGTGCTAAACGCTGCTTCCGGCCCTGGCCCCTTGCTGTATTCGGCCTTGCACTCCGCGTGCCTATCACCGTTCCCGACCCTTTGCCATTATCGGCCCTAGCCATTCCCAGCTCTTTGCTGTTCCTGGCCCCTTTGCCGCTCATTCATCTATAATCATATAGCACAATTCAATAAACATTCAAACATATAACATTGCAATCAAGGGCTACGCCCATCATATAATCATCTAGGGCCCTGCCCTGCAACAAAACTATGGGGCCTTGCCCTGCTCTATGGGTGCAACAGTTTTCTTACCTGTGTCCCGAGCTTCTTATGCACTGAAATCACGAGCACGGTCCTCTATCCCAAGCCTCTTCGGAAACCTAGTCACAACACATATAAAACACTCTTTAATACTAACCAATCCAAAACCATTTCCCGGGACCAATCCCGTACTCTCGGGACCTCTAATTTCCCAAAACAAAGTAGCGGAAACATCCCCCGAGCCCCCTGGGCAAAAGCCCTAAAATGGAATTTTTCCCCTGCCCAAAAATGGCCTAGCGCCGCAGCGCCCAAAATGGCCCTCGTCCCCTGTTGCAGCCTAGCGCCGCAGCGCAGAAGAACAGGGCCGCGATGCCCCTTCGCGAACCCAGAATTCTGGGTTTCTCCAAGTGTTTTCCCCGAGTCAAAACACTCCCAAACCAACCCCAACGCTTACCTAAGCCTCAAATTCAATTTAAAACCTCAAATAGGCCACCTAACAACTTATAAACACCAACAACAAGCCTAAACGCATAATCAAACCCATGATTTGCAATTTGGTTTAAAATTTCAGAAACTTAAACCAATAAACTAGAAACTTAAACCATCCCTTAAAATTCTTAAACCACACCAGAAAAGTACTTCAGAAATGCTTAGAACTCTTACCTCAAGTGGGGATTCGACCTTGAGCTGCTTTCCCAATCAAATTCCAAGCTCAAATCACAAAACTCAAGCTGGACCTAACCACAATCCACCCCAAGAATTCACCAAACAAAACACACAATTCAATTCTCAATCCATGATATTCTTAGTTGAATCCTACAACATATTTACACAGAATTCCCTTACCTCAATATGCTGAATATTCCTCTAAGTTCTCTAGCCTTAACTCCCTTCTTGATCCCAGGAGGTTTGCCCTTCCTTCCTTTCCTTATTGCTCTTAGTTCTCCTTCACTTTCAGCAAGAACTGAATTTGCCTTAGTGTAAAACGTGAGTGGTTTTTCCCTTAGCCAAACTTATCTAAATCCCAGCCAAATGACCCTTTTGCCCTTCCTTCTAATTCTCCTTCTAGCTAAACCTCAAGGGTAACTTAGACATTTCCATCCCTTGCAAATATACCATTTTCTCACCTAAAATAACTATCCTTAATGGTTACCAATGGTCACTCAAGCTACTAAAATACCATTAAGCATTAACCAAAAATCCCCAAACTCAATTTATAAAATTCCCAAAATACCCCTAAGCTCCTCCCGAGCCGGATATTTAATCCTGTTGTGACTTTTAAACTAAACAGCTCCCTAGGACCGTCTCGGAACGTGCATCACAACTATATCACCACTCACACATGGTATTAATCATATTATACAATTATTACATTTACGCCCTCAGCGGGCTAAAATTACCAATTTACCCCTAACAATCAAACGGGGCCCACATGGATATTTATTCCACCTAAACATGCATTCTAATCACATAATCATTTAAATCCACATATTAACATATTAAAACATTTATTGCCCTCCAGGCACGCTAATCAAGGCCCTAAGCCTTATTAGCAAATTCAGCTCGTTACAGTCTACAGGAAACAAAACCATTGCTTTGATACCAACCCCAATTTCTTGAGACATTAATTGGCCTATACAATAAATAATTTTGAAATAAAACATATTTTATTATAAAGAAATCAAACGTGAATAACAACCTAAACGTTTAAAAAGAAAAGAAACTCTAGAGTTTCATAGATATTGTTTAAATATATAAAATCCATCATTTGACTCCATAACGAGACTCAAAACATCATTCAAAATCAGAAAAATAAACATATCTTAAAACTAAATAGAAAACATTATAACTTCCAAGTAGGACCAACCCCTAATGGTTGCGATATCCATGACTTGTACACCGTCCGCTGAAACTCTCCAACTCATTGCCCTATAACCACTTCCTTGCATTTACCTACATCACAGAGTACCCGTGAGCCAAGGCCCAAAAAGAAGAGTTGTGTAGGACACAACCCCCCTTAAATCTTACCTAAGAACATAACTCAATTAAAAACAACATAGATAATTAAATCATAAATATAACATTAAACAGTAAGTCACATCCATAGTAAAATATACATAGCGCATTAAAGCACATAAGAACACAAGCATGCATTTCCAACGTATCATAAGCATGCTAATTTGTAACGTAGACATGCATTTAAGAACATAAGCATGCCTAGCAAAATATTACACATACATGTACCAACCTAATTTACATTCAACGTAACCTACTTAAAACATATAACATTCACTAGCATAACCATATATCAAACATAGGTAAATAAGCATAAAAATTCTACCATTAAGAGTACGTCAAGCGTACAATCTGCGTGTAGGTGTCCACTCTTCTTACCTCAAGTCCAAGCAACGACAATAATATTGTTCCCTTCAAGTATCCTTATCGAGCCCTAGTCACAACATAGAAATATTTACTTTAAAAAAAAATATAACTAAACCCAATATCATGCAATTACTCTTACTCTTTCTAAGACCCAACCATTCTAAAGTGTCTTTAAGAAAGTCCTAAAAGCCCTAAAAAAATGTCTTAGGGAGGAAGTCCTTGATGAATCCCATGTGAAACGACTTCAAAATAGCCTAAACACAACAAAAAATGCTCTTGTCACAGTCAAGCGCCGCGACCCTAATATGGGCACTGCAACCCTTATTTTTCCATTTTCTAGGCATTCTGGGTGCCTAGGCGCGCTCCTTTTGTGTCGTGGCGTTGGTTTGAAAACCAGACGCTGACTAAACTTCGATTGGTCATATCTCCCTCAATATAAATATGTTACAATTTATTTTTGGGTTTTTCTCATATTGAACCCCTCTATATCATCATTCAATTTTTAGAGACAAATAAATACCAAAAATTCATGATAAGCCTCTAACTTCATAACCTTAACAAATCTCTTGCAATAAAACTTCTTATTTCCCAAGCTATGAACATATATCACAAAACCAGTCCTTATATCATCATTGGTTCTTCCATAGCATGTTTATAACATTAAAACATATTAATAAAATACCCTAACATGAAATTCTAACAATTAATTCACAACATCTACCCTTAAACCCCATGAACAATCAGAAACACGACCTAGATTGTAAAGAGTAATAAGATCTTACCTTCAAGTTGATTATTAGTTCTCCAACCTTCTAGACAAAAACCTTAGAGAGAATCCTTGCTTTGATCGATACAACGAGTGACAATAATACGATAGAATTTAACCTAATTTATTTTAGTCTTCAAATACTAACCATAAAACCAAACGAACAATTTTCCCCTAATTCTAACCCTCTCATAATTAGGATTAAGTTCTTTTTGTAATTTCACATAAAACTAATATTTTTCAATTTCCTTAATTAACTTATGACCCAAAAATCCCCTAGATTACACTATGGCATGTAACTACAAAATTCGAGACACTATGCTCTTACTACTTGAAGGAATCATTGTTGTTGCTCATAAACGTACAAAGCTTCAAAAATTATTCACATAATAATATTTCAAATCATAACATAGTCAAATAGACATATAATCATGTATTTACATAAAATTACCAAAATACCCCTTACTAACGGAAGCAGATATTACACCCACACTTTGAGATACCCTAGGCTGGGTTTCTTTCCTTTCCATATGTAATAACCAAGGTTATTATTTTCTTATAAGCTCCTTAAATATGATCTTAGGTTAGATTTAGTTATGACTTGAGTTGTGGAATAAAGATTGCTTTAAGCTTAAATTATTTAAGTTATGATTTTATGACTTAGAAATAATTATAGTTTGGGTAATTATAATTATTTTAGCATATGATTAAATTAGTGTATAGTTTTATTAAGTATTTAAATGCACATGTTATTTGATGTATTAAGAAGTGAGCATGTGGCATTAAACTGAGTTCAAGTATTAGAATTAAAATGAAAACCAAAATAGCTTAGTCTTAGGCTTTAGTCAAAAATAGGAAGGATTTGATATTTTTAAATTTTTTTAAAGATAATAAAGATTAGATCTATTTGAATTAAGTGACTATGTGTCAAGAAGAGTTAGATAAGTAAATGCAGTTTTTGTAACTTTAGGGTGCTGTAACTTCGGGCCTAGTTTTGACCTATTTATATTACGATTTTGGAAAAATAGCCTTTCTAAAAAGTTGTAGATAATTTAATTAGATATCCAACGATATAGAAATAGCCTAAATCAAACTACAGAAGGGTCCAGAGTTATGAGATATAGGATAGTAGTTTGGACGTTGACTAAAGTTTGAACCAAATGGAGACTATGTGGCATACTTGGAGATGATGTAGCAACAAGAAGGGAGTAAGACTAGGCTGGCCAAAACCATATAGTGGAGGGAAGGTTTTATTTTTAAAATTTAAGTTGAATAGTGTGGAGAAAATCAAGGAAGGGAGTTGGGGTTTGAAGCCTATAAAGAGAGACTTACCCTTCACCATTTTTCTCACACGCAAAAACTCTCAAAAACCTCTCATATCAAAATCCATAGTCCCAAAAGCTCTCTCCATTTTGCAATAAACACTCTACATAGCCATAGCCGAAACACTAGTCCTTTTAGTGCTTGGGATCTTTTTCTTCTATTTTCTTTATTTTTCCTTAAACACTATTGCCTTTCTAAACCCTATTATAGCCGAAATATTGAACCCCATCAAGCCAATATATATCCAAAATCTACCCAAGTATCCAAACTCTTGGTGTTGTTGTTGGAGATATACATTAGAGAGAAGACTCGGGATTTCATCATTTTGGTTCTAGGTTGAAGGTATGACTTTATGAGGTTTAGAAAATTCTTGAAAGTATAGTTTTACTATAAGGCTCTAATATAAATATCTTATGTTGTATTTAAGGTTGATTGGACTTTTTTATAGCAAGCAATCTCTTCTCTTTCTTTTTCTCTCCACACTCAAGGTAAGGAAAATAGGTTAGATTATATGTGTTATGATATGTTCATATGATATGTTATGTTATGTTGATATGTTATATATGTATATGAATATGTTTTATGTTATAGTCACTTGGGTATTATAGTTGCTTAGATAGCAAATCAAATCCCAAGAGTTTTATCATTATCGTAGATTAGAGTTATGATTTACCCTACCTCGATTAGTAGACAGAGGACCTAGATGGGTTATCATATACTACCTTGTGATCTAACCTACCTCGATTAGTAGACTGAGGACCTAGATGGTTTTATCACATGCTACGATAATGAGTTAATGGCCATTGATATTGTAGTCCTATGTTTTATGATTTACGTTTTTACGTCATATGTTTTATGATTTATGTTTTTAGTCTTATGATTTATTATATGTTTTAGTAGATTTTCCTTGCTGGGCATTAGGCTCATTCCTTTTTATTTTAGATGGTGCATGAAAATAAAGCTTGGAAGGTGGGACAGATTCATGGAAACTTTGGCATGTGTATTAGGAGAGGACTGAATGAATGGACTGATGGGAAGGATTGAGGATGACGTTTTGTTTCAAGTCTTTTTAATTATGTATTTATGTTTTATTTCCGCATTTAGTATTTGAACAATTAATTAAAGGTTTTGTTTTCTTTATGCTTTATGTATTAAGTAATGGGATCTTGTATTTTGGATTTTTATAATAAAGTTCCATTATTTATGTATGTATTCCAAAATAGTAGTTATGCTTAGTAGTTTTTAATGGTCCGAGGTCTTTAAGTTAGTCGGGTTATTACAGTTGGTACCAGAGCCACAGTTCATATGCATGAAGTTCTCCTTGATACACACGCAAAAGCTCCAGATCTAACCGCCAATGTAAGTGTTTAAGTTATGATTATTATGTTTATGTTAATAGCTAACATTTTAGTCATTATGTTTTCAGTAAAAAATGAACGAAGCTTTGACTTGTCATGATATTCGAGCCATTAAGGCATTGAAAAGGGTTAGAGAACCAAGGGATACAATAGGAGTGCTAGAAAGAATCACTCAGAGATTGATCATATTTCAAAAGGAGATAGTTCACCTTCAAATCGCTAGGCAAATCATGATGAGATCTATGGAACAATATGTCCTAGTAATTAGGCTTTTTAAGGATTTTCCTACTGTAGTTTCAAAATTAGAAGAATTATGGGAGACTATGGATGATGAATATGATTTACCGGTAGCCATGAAATATTATTTTCTTATACTTAGGTTTACCTCTAAGTTTGAGTTTCAATTCACCAATGAACAAAAGCATAATATCCTAATGAATATTCCCCAAGGTAGTTTCGAGGCTTATGATAATGAGGAAATAAATGATGATATGTTAGATGAAGGGTTAGATGTAGAAGATCCTGATTTTTAGAGATTTACCCTAGTTATTATTAGTATAGTTTCTTTATTTATTTTGAATTTATAATTGTAATAAGAGAAAATATTTTTCCGAATGAATAAAGTTGTTATTTTTGAATGGCATGTATGAGTTTGACTTTCTTTTTTACAATCATAATAAATGTAGAGTAAATTCAATAAATAATGACTGAGTTCAGTGAGGGTATACAAACCAATGGGCCGGGTTCTGTATTGAGAGTTTAGGGGGCCATAGTAGTGGGAATGATTTTACTGATTCCAGTCCTCTCTCAATATGGTTAACTTTGGAACATCGATGAGTTTCGAGCCAGAGAATTAAGTCATATAGGGTGGTTGAAACAGACTTAGAAAATAATAAAGATGGCATAATAGTCTAAGTATGAAAACACACCCAAATTTATAAAGAAGGCTTACATAAATTTTCATAAGAAATCATAACTAATAGGTTCGAGTTATGTTTTCTTAGACTAAGTTTTTCCTTAGAAACTATTAGGGTAAGTTCAAGCGTGTTTCTCTCGACAGTTAGAATTCTGTCAAAGATGTCGCTCTGAAGGTCTACACACATTAACGATAATGCCCCCAGCGCCACCAATGGGACACTCGAGACCCCTCCAGTCCGAAGAAGGGGAAGAATTTCCGCCACTACTACTGCTAATGAAAATGCCCCACCTCCAGTTGACAACAACAGTGAAGTTATTCAGTTACGACGACAAGTAGAAGAACTACTGCAACAACAATGACAACCTCAGCCGCAACCGCAGCCTCAGCCAACAACTCAAGCACCCCAGCCAGAGTAGAATAGAGGATATCCAAATGGTGGCTATCCGAATGGAGGATATCCGTACAGGGGATGGCTAATGGAAAATTTTGCACCTTATCCAGCTTAGTAGAAGGAACTAGTCTATGAGCGTATTCGGGAGCAACACACTCGTATATCTCGTTAGGAATGATAAAGAAATTAGACAAACCTTATGAAAGATTTAGAACTAGGTTTGTTACGGAACTGCCTTTGGGCAACGTAGTTCTATCACCACGAATAGTACGAGGAGTACCAATCAAAATTGAGGGCACAAAACTAGAAGGAGACTTGATAGAGCTAGAGATCAAGGACTTCAACATAATACTAGGCATGGACTGGCTAGCAAGGAATGACGCAACCATTAACTATAGATGTAAGCAAGTAACGCTCGATACTTTTGATGGTCAGAAACTATGTTTTATGGGAAAGGTTTCAGGACTACGGACACTGCTTATCTAATCTCTCAAAGCTCAGAAGATGATAGAGAATGGATGTCACACATTCTTAGAAAGCGCCATGGATGTGGCATAAGAAATGCCATTAAAGGTTGGAGACGTCCGCATTATAAAGGGATTTCCAGAGATATTTCCTGACGACTTACCAGGGTTACCACCTACTCGGGAAATTGACTTCATAATCGAACTAGTACCAGGAACCGAGCCTATCTCAAAGGCACCATACCGGATGGTACTAACCAAACTCAAGGAGTTGAAAACATAGTTACAAGAACTCTTAGACTTGGGTTTCATCAGACCAAGCCATTCTCCATGGGGAGCACCGGTTCTATTTGTGAAGAAAAAGGATGGAAGCATGCAGATGTGTATCAATTACCGCGAGCTGAACAATGTGGCAATTAAGAACAAGTACCTGCTACCCTGGATTGACGACTTATTTGATAAACTCCAAGGAGTGACCATATTTTCAAAGAATGATCAACAGTTCGGTTATCACCAGCTCAAGGTATGGGAAGAGGATATACCAAAGATAGCTTTTAGAACTCGATATGAACATTATGAGTTTCTAGTTATGTCTTTTGGTCTTACCAACGCTCCAGCCACATTTATGGACTTAATGAATCGAGTCTTCAAGGCTTACTTGGACAAATTTGTTGTAGTGTTAATTGATGATATTTTGGTGTACTCCAAGGACGAATTCATGCACGAGGAACATTTAAGATTGACCATGATGCGACTAAAGGAGCATCAACTTTATGCCAAGTTTAAGAAATGAGAATTTTGGCTATCTCAAGTGGCGTTCCTTGACCATATAGTATCCAAGGATGGAGTCGTAGTAGACCCAACTAAAGTAGAGGCTGTGAATGATTGGCCCAGACCTAAGAATGCGTCAGAGGTTAGAAGTTTTCTCGGGCTAGCAGGCTATTATCAGAGATTTGTAGAAGGCTTTTCTAAGATAGCCACTCCGCTTACCAACCTAACCCGAAACAAAAAAAGTTCAACTGGATGGATAGATGTCAAGAGAGCTTCCAGTTTCTCAAGGATAAATTATGCTCAGCACCAGTACTTTGTGTACCGACACCCAATGACAAGTTTGTAGTATATTGTGATGCGTCGAAGCAAGGTTTGGGTTGTGTACTGATGCAGAATGACAAAGTGATTGCCTACGCCTCAAGAAAGCTAAAGGAATACGAGCAACGCTATCCAACACACAATATGGAGTTGGTAGCGGTGGTCTTCGCATTGAAAATCTGGCGCCACTATCTTTATGGCGAACGGTGTGAGATTTATACGGACCACAAGAGCTTAAAATATTTTTTCATGCAAAAGAAGCTCCACATGAGGCATCGCAGGTGGTTGGAACTAGTAAAGTACTATGACTGCAAAATCCTATACCACCCAGGAAAAGAAAATGTAGTTGCAGATGAGTTAAGTCGAAAGAGTTACGAAAATTTGGCAGCGTTATCCAAAATTGAAAAGCTGCTTCAACAAGAGTTGATTAATGCCGGGATAGAAATAGTCAGGGGTCAACTGGCTAACTTGTCCATCCAGTCGAGTTTACTAGATGATATACAAATCAGGCAAGGGCATGATGACACGTTAGTATCGCATACAGATGCACTCAAAGAAGGCAAGGCTACGAATTTCTCTATATCAGGATAGGGGTTCTTGAGATATAAGGGCCGGGTATGCGTGCCAAATGACAATGGGATTATGATGAAGATTTTAGAAGATGCACACACAACCCCATACTTAGTTCACCCGAGGTCCACCAAGATGACTCACAACCTTAAGGCACTATATTGGTGGCCGGGAATGAAGAAAGACGTAGCAGAATATGTGTCCAAATGCCTAGTATGCCAGCAAGTGAAAGCAAACATCAGCGACCTACAGGCTTAGTGCAACCGCTTAATATTCCAGAATGGAAGTGGGAAGACATAGCCATGGACTTCGTGATATGATTACCACGAACAAATAAACAACACAACTTGGCTTGGGTTGTGGTAGACAGACTCACCAAGTTAGCTCACTTCCTGCCTGTCAAGACTACATACACTACAAACCAGTACGCAGACATTTATGTTCGAGAAATTGTACGACTGCATGGAATCCCTAAGACCATAGTCTCTGATAGAGGATCGGTGTTTACAACAAGATTTTGGGGAAGCTTGTAGCAAGCCATGGGTACCATGCTAAGTCTCAGTACGACATTTCATCCTCAGACCGATGGTCAGTCCTAGTGTACCATACATATTTTAGAAGATATGTTGCACGCTTGTGTACTAGACTTCGGAGGATCGTGGAGAAAGTATTTGCCACTTATAGAGTTCTCCTACAATAATAGCTACTAGGAAATGATCGGTATGGCACCCTATGAGTTACTTTATGGAAGGAAGTGTTGATTGTCATTACATTGGGATGAGGTAGGAGAAAGACAACTTCTTGGACCTGAAGCTGTTAGAGAGGCTCAAGATGTAGTGGAGCTGATTAGAAAGCGTATACTCGCTGCTCAGAGTCGACAAAAGAGTTATGCAGATGCCAAGCGACGAGATGTGGAATTCAAAGTTTGAGATCAAGTCTTCTTAAAAATATTTCCTATGAAGGGAGTGAAGCGGTTTGGGAAGAAAGGAAAACTTAGTCCCCGGTTTATAGGTCCTTTTGAGATATTGGACAAGGTGGGAACAATAGCATATAGATTAGCCCTACCGCCAGCTCTAACGGATAGCTACAATGTGTTTCACATCTTGATGCTATGTAGATATGTGTCAGACCCATCTCATGTTCTCAAGTATGATACGTTAGCACTTCAGAAAGACCTAAGTTATGAGGAACGACCGGTTAGTATCCTAGAGAAGGGGGTGAAGGAATTACAGTCTAAGAGTATTTCGATAGTCAAGGTCTTATGGAGTAATAGTCCAGAATAGGAGGCAATGTGGGAATTGGAGGAAGACATTCGAGCACGGTATCCAGAATTTTTTGGTAAGTAAATTTTGGGGACAAAATTCTTTTAAGTAGGGGAGAATTGTAACGCCAAATTTCCTTTGCTGATGTGGTGTTTGTGTACAGATCATATAGATGATTCGAGAGAGCGTTGAGGATGTGACCATGGCATATGAGCTCATCTTCTTCGCACTTCTTCTTTCCTTTGATTACTTCTTGAGAATCATCATCCTTTAGTGTACCAAAAGTCTTCAAATCTTTTTCAAGTGTGTAGTAGATCTTCAAGGTTGTGAGAAGAAACTTGATCTTATCTTACCATCGAACAAAGTTAGAGCCATCAAAATGATCTAGCCTAACTAGATCTTGGGACATGAACTTAAGAGCTGAGATAGATGAACTTTCTTCCATGGTGTTTGGTTAGAGTATTGAAAAAGAACCTTAGATGTAAACAATCTTAGAAGATAAATCCAGGGTTAGGGAATAGAGTTTTTTTATTGTTGGGATTATAGCTAATCAACACAACTAGAATATTATAATTTAGGATAATCAATCACAATATACAAATGTATTCAAAAGAACATAACTCTAGATAATCTCTTAAGCAATGGAAGAATAAACACAAATTAAATCAAAGGAAATAATGGACCTTTTTGGTGGAAACCCTAGTTAAATAAAATCATAAAGTTATGATTTCAATGGAGAAGATCATGAAGGCTTGACACAATTGAATTGTTTTTAAAAAAATTTTATTCCTAGCCTACCATAAGGATTGCAGTGCCACAGTGGTCCAAGGGCAAACCCACCCTCGAAGAAACCCATACGCGCCGTGGCGCTCATCCCAGGCACCGCGATGCCACCGCGACAACCAATGAAAGTGTGTCCCCTAAATTTCAAGCCCAATTCCATACCCGAAATTCGATTCCCAACAATTCAAACATGGATTTTTGACCAATATTAACCTCAAACAACAACAAAATACCACAAAAACGCACTAAAACACATCCAACTAACAAATTCAACCTTGGAGTCTTAAACTCAAGCTTTGTACTTCAAATTCTAAAAAATTCCAACTAGAACCCACAAAACCAATATCAATTGAGTTTCTAAACAAGTTATAAATGATTTACAACCCTCAAATCAAACCAAACTCAAGATTCAAAAACCAAACCCATAAAACTCAAGAACACCCAAAGAACGTGAAAACTTAAGAAAGAAGAAATCTATTTACTGAGTTTTTGAAATCCTTGATTATTCTGAAGTATCCAATAGCTTCTAATCCTTCAAGAAATCTCCAATCTCCTCCAAATTCCTCAAAAAATCAAGGCTTTAGCTAGCTTGATGACTTGATGTAGCGCGTCAGAATTTTACTTCGTTAGATAGTAGTAGCTTATGCTGTAGTATTTTAGTTTTTGTGGTTATTGGTTCAAGTCGGGATTTATTTGGAAACTCATAGAGATAATTATGGATTTTATAAGTTTAGCCCATAGTTTAGAAATATTAATTTTATCATAAGGTTTAATTATTGAAGCTGATCCTAGAAATATTATTTATTATAACCTAAGATTTAGATAGAATAATTAAGAATGTAACATTTGTCACATGTATGTTTATTAAGGATTTAAGATGAATAAAATAATAAAGGATAAACCTAGGAAATCTAGAACCTTCCATCAGATGTTAGGGTCTCATATTACTCAGTCAAAATAGTTTAAACAACTTCAACTGTGCTTAAAATGTGCAAAAACGTGATTTAATTTATCAGCGTAAGCCGAAATATCGCCTATGTTGATACGGAAAACACGACGTCTTCGCACAAACAAAACCACAAAGTCTTGGGAAAATGGGGCAGGCAATATATCGCCTATAGGGGCAATATATCGGCTCCCTCAGCCATTTTTGAAAATCCATGGAATCTGAAGCTAGAAACAATCCTCAACAACTTGGACTTGCTTTTGAACGATTTTAACCGAGTTCTGGGCATCTGTTGAGCAAAAAATTCAATTTTATTCGTTTATTTATACATTTTAAAGGGAGTTAGTTTCACTCCTTAAACTCTATAAATAGGACCCTTCACTCATCCATTTGCATCATCTTTCAAACACTTCTCAGAGCCTCCAAGCTGGCAATTTCATTCTAGAGAGAAACGCTAGGGTTTTGGGGTTAAGAGTTTTCAAATCTAAGTTTTTCTAAACACTTGGGAAGTAGGATAGAGTGTGATTTCAGTATTGAGGTATAGATTGAAGCTCTAAGCTATCTAAGGTACTCTTAAAACTCAGGTTTATTCCATTGCTATTTCTTTTATTCTTTCATTTTACTTCAAATCCTAAGTCGTTATAATGGCTTTTGATTAGGTGTTTGATTTCTTGAAACTTAAGGTTCTTGGTAAGTTCTTATCTTGATGGTTTATATCTCTTTTTTATCTTCTTTTTCTTAGGATACTTATGGTTAATCTGTTTGGTTTTAGGAGTTTCCAATCTCGCACTTGTCTACAATACCCCAGTTTTTGGTAAGGAAAATAAGTTAGATTTTATGTTCTATGTGTTTGTACGTATGTTTTTTATGTCGTTGGTCACTTGGGAAATATGGTTGCTTAGATAGCAAATCCTAAGATTTTTAAGTCTTTTAGTTGCTTGGGAAATATAGTTGCTTAGATAGAAAATCCCAAGATTTTCATCACTATCGTAGACTATAGTTGTGTTTAAACCAACCTCTAAATAGTAGCAAGATGACTATAGCGGTTTCTATCACATAATACGGTAATGAGTTAATGGCCATTAATATCGTAGTCCATTTTTATGTTTTATGTCTTATGTTATGTTTTAGTAGTTTTTCCTTACTAGGCATTAGGCTCATTCCTTTTTATTTAGATTGTGTAGGTGAATGAATATGGAATGAGGGACAGATTCTAGGTGGCTTTGGCATGTGTATTGGGTGAGGACTAAAGGAATGGACCGATGGGATCGATCGAGGATGACGTTTACATTTGAATCTTCTTATTTTTGTATTTATGATTTCCGCATTTAGTATTTGAACATTTAAAATAAATGTTTAATTTTCTTTATGATTTTATGTATAAACAATGGGATCCCGTATTTTGGATTTTCTATCATAAAGTTTTATTAATTCATTTATGTATCCAAGAGATAGTATTTATGTCTTAGTAGCTTTAAAGGTCTGAGGTCTTTAAGTTAGTCGGTTCATTATAGTTGGTATTAGAGCCACAGTTCATATGCATAAAGTTCCCCTTGATACACACGCCAAAGCTCCGGATCTAACCACCAATGTAAGTGTTTATGTTATGAATATTATGTTTATGTTAAAAATCTAACGTTTTAGTCATTATGTTTTCAGTCAAAATGAATGGAGCCATGACCTATCAAGATATCTGTGCCATTAAGGCATTGAAAAGGATTAGAGAGCCAAGGGATACAATAGGAGTGCTAGAAAGAATCACTCAAAGATTGGTCAAATTTCATAAGGAGATAGTTCACCTTCAAAACACCAGGCAAATTATGATGAGAGCCATGGAACAATATGTCCTAGTAATTAGGCTTTTTAAAGATATGCCTTCTGTGGTTTCAAACTTAGAAGAATTATGAGAAACTATAGATGATGAAGATGACTTACCGGTAGCCATGAGATATTATTTTCTTATACATAGATTTACCAATAGGTTTGAGATTCAATTCACCAATGAACAAAAGAATAATATCCTAATGAATATTCCATGTGGTAGTTTTGAGGCTTATGATATTGATGATTATGAGGAAATAACTGATGATATGCTAGATGAAGGTTTAGATGTAGAAGATCATAAATTTTAGAATTTTACCCTAGTTATTATTAGTATTGTTTCTTTATTTATTTTGAATTATTATTGTAATAAGTTATTTTTTTCCAAATGAATAAAGTTGTTATTTTTGATTAGCATGTATGAATTTATTAAATTTTTGAAATCATAATTAATTTAGAATAAATTCAATAAATAATGACTGAGTTCAGTGAAGGTGGATACAAATCAATGGACCAGTTTTGTATTGAGAGTTTAAGGGGCCATAGTAGTGGGGACGATTTTATTGATCCCATCCCTCCCTCAATATGGTTAACTTTGGAACAACGACAAGTTTCGAGCATGAGAATTAAGTCATATTGGGTGGTTAGAAATAGACTTAGAAAATAATAAAGATGGCCTAATAGTCTAAGTATAAAAACACACCCTAATTTATAAAAATGACTTACATAAATTTTCATAAGAAACCATAATTGATAGGTCCGAGTTATGTTTGCTTAGACTAAGTTTTTGCCTTAGAAACTATTGGGTAAGTTCTAACATGTTTTTCGACTGTTAGAACTTTGCTGAAGATGTTGCTCCGAAGGTCTGCGCGCACTAATGGAAATGCCCCTAGCACCGCCAATGAGACTCACGAGGCCCCTCCAATCCGAACAAGGGGAAAACGTACTGCCACTGCTACTGTTAATAGAAATGCACCACCTCCGACTGACAACGATGCTGAAATTATTCGGTTACTAACAAGTAGAAGAATTACTACAACAACGATGACAACCTTAGCCGCAGCCGCAGCCGCAGCCTCAGTCGTAGCCCCAGCCTCAGTCGTAGCCGCATCCAGCGACTCAAGCACCCCAGTAAGAGTAGAATGGAGGATACGTATAGGGGATGGTCGATGGAAAATTACGTGCCCTATCTAGCTCAGTACATAGAGCCAGTCTACGAGCATTTCCGTAAGCAACACACTCCAAATTTTGAAGGAAAAACTGACCCATTTGAGGCTGAAGAATGGCTCAAGAATGTAGAACTGATTTTGGCACACATGAACCTCAGTAAAGCGGATCGCATATCCTGCGTTTCTTCTCTACTGAAAAAGGATACCAGAATCTGGTGGGATTTGGTACAGTAGACTCACGATATCACCACCATAACTTGGGCAAGATTTGTGGAGTTGTTTCACAAAAAGTACTACAACTCGGTAGTCATCGCTACGAGGGTGGAAGAATTTGCTAGTCTGAAATAGGGAAAATTGTTGGTAGTCGAGTACGCTCGACAATTTGATCGGCTAGCCAAGTTTTCACCAGAGTTAGTCCCAAACGACTACTTGAGGGCTTGAGGGTAACAAAGTTCACCAGGGGACTCAGACCCAAGATTGAATTAGGGGTCAAGTTTGCAAACCACGGAACCACTTCTTACACCGATTTTTTGAAAATGGCTATATAGGTGGAAAGAATCCCATAAAATGTTAGCAAGGAGGAGGCAAGCAGGTCAGAACCCAAGAAGCAAAATCAAACTCAGAATGGTCGAAACCATAACAACCAGCATAACCATAATGGGTAGAAAAGAAAGCATCCCAATAATAAGCAAAGTGACGCTGACAAACGAGCACGAACTAACAATGGTAATAACAGGCCGGGTTATGAGGAATACCCTCAGTACGGGGGAGTTTCGTCCAAACAGCAAGGGTTGCTACAATTGTGGCCAGGAAGGTCATTGGAAAAGAGATTGTCCGCAACTCAAAATATAAGAAAAGAAGGACAACAAGATGGTTCCAGCCAGAGTCTTCACTTTGACCCAAGGAGAAGTCGAGTCTAGTAACAAGGCGGTCACAGGTCAGCTTCCTATCCTCAATAATATATGTCCACTATTGTTTGATTTGGGAGCAACACACTCGTATATCTCGTTAGGAATGATAGATAAATTAGACAAACCTTGTGAAAGATTTAGAAATAGGTTTGTTACGGAGCTGCCTTTGGACGAAATCGTTCTATCATCACGAATAGTACGAGGAGTATCGATCAAAGTCGAGGGCACAGAGCTAGAAGGAGACCTGATAGAGCTAGAGATCAAGGACTTTAATGTAGTACTGGGCATGGACTGGCTAACAAGACATGGAGCAACCATCGACTATCGACGCAAGCAAGTGACATTTGAAACCCCTGAGGGTTAGAAACTATGTTTTATGGGAAAGGTTTCAGGACTACGGACATCGCTTATCTCATCTCTCAAAGCTCAAAGGATGATAGAGAAAGAATGTCATGCATTCTTAGCAAGCGTAAGTGATGTGGCACAAGAAACACCATTAAAGGTTAAAGGCGTTTGCATTATAAAGGAATTTCCAGAGGTATTTCCTGATGACTTACTAGGGTTACCCCCACTCGGGAAATTGACTTCATAATTGAACTAGTACCGGGAATCAAGCCTATCTCGAAGGCACCATACCGGATGGCACCTATAGAACTCAAGGAGTTAGAAACATAGTTACAAGATCTCTTAGACTTAGGATTCATCAGACCGAGCCATTAGCCATGGGGGCACCAGTTCTATTTTTGAAGAAGAAGGATGGAAGCTTGCGGATGTGTATCGATTATCATGAGCTGAACAAGGTGACAATTAAGAACAAGTACCCGTTACCCTAGATTGATGAATTATTTGATCAACTCCAAGGAGCAACTATATTTTCCAAGATTGATCTACAGTCCGGTTATCACCGGAGGTGAGGGAAGGAGATATAACAAAGACAACTTTTAGGACTCGATATGGACATTACAAGTTCCTAGTTATGTCTTTTTGTCTTACCAACACTCCAGCCGCATTTATGGACTTAATGAACTGGGTCTTCAAGGATTACTTGGACAAATTAGTTGTGGTATTCATTGATGATATATTGGTGTACTCAAAGAATGAAGTCGAGCATGAGGAACATTTAAGACTGACCATGTTGTGACTAAAGGAGCATCAACTTTATGCCAAGTT
Organism: Humulus lupulus; assembly: GCF_963169125.1. Lineage (NCBI taxonomy): Eukaryota > Viridiplantae > Streptophyta > Magnoliopsida > Rosales > Cannabaceae > Humulus > Humulus lupulus. The sequence goes on from NC_084793.1 coordinate 275,482,214, forward strand.
CAAGAAATGCAAATTTTAGTTATCACAAGTTGCGTTCCTCGGCAGCATAGTATCCAAGGTCGAAGTCGTAGTAGACCCAACTAAGGTAGAGGCTGTGAAGGATTGGCCAAGACTCAAGAATGCGTCAGAGGTTAGAATTTTTCTCGGGCTAGCAGACTATTACCGGAGATTTGTAGAAGGCTTTTCTAAGACAGCCACTCCGCTTACCAACCTGACCCAGAAGCAGCAAAAGTTTAACTAGATAGATAAATGTCAAGAAAGCTTCCAGTTTCTCAAAGATAAATTGTGTTCAACACCAGTACTTTGCGTATTGACATCCAACGACAAGTTTGTAGTATACTATGATGCGTCCAAGCATGGTTTAGGCTGTGTGCTGATGCAAAATGACAAGGTGATAACCTACACCTCAAGACAGCTAAAAGAATAGGAGCAACGCTATCCAATACATGATATGGAGTTACCGGTGGTGGTCTTCGTACTGAAAATCTGGCGCCACTATCTTTATGGAGCACAATGTAAGATTTATACGGACCACAAAAGCTTAAAATATTTCTTCGTGCAAAATGAGCTCAACATGAGGCAGCGCAGGTGGTTGGAACTAGAAAAAGCGCTCTCTCGTTGTGACTTTTCTGCTTAATTGCTCAAAAGGATCGACTCTTTAGAATATCACAAATATATCCACATAATAATGGGTCAAAATTACATATAAAATTACAACTATACCCTCAATGGGTCAAAATTATGAAAATGCCAATTTTTAACAAAAGTGGGTCTTTAAACATATTTAATACACATAACATGCATAAAAAATCATATCATAATATAACACATATGATTCAGATAATCACGTACATATTTAATTAAAATCACATAATTCCACTTATGCCCTCCCAGCACATTAATAAACAAATTAACCCTTATTAGGAGTTTTTGGATGCTACAGCAAGGGTCCTACTGTTTGTGAAGTGAGTCGAGCTGATCGAGATGAAGCACATTGCCTTGTTTTACAAAATATCGATGAGGTTCAACCCTACATTGAGTAAGTATTTGATTTGAATTTTGAGATTTATGAAGTTTGTGTTATTTTTTCATACTTTTGATGTGGAATAAGTTATTCATTTGTATTGTAAAGAGAACATTTAAAATGGATCAAGACAACTTATCTGATTAGGTCGAAGAACAAAAAATGGGGAAAAGCGCGTGTTGAAGCGCTTTGTAATCGAATGCAACAATTTCAGCCATAAAAACTCCTTATTTGCCCATGGAACTCATCGTAAGCTAACGACATATATATTATTATATATATAACTAAAGTTTACTATACATGCTTACATCTAATATAAATTTGTTTGGCAATTTGTAGGGAGCACTGGATGCTTGTACTTATTCAGCCTTCCATCCATTTGATAGAGTTTTTGGATCCACTAAATCATCGTATTCGCCCAGAGATCAAGCAGTGCATTGATGCGTAAGTCATATTACTTTTTATCTTAGTTACTTTAATAATTTTTTATATTAACTAATTAATTAAGGTCAATTATCTAAACATATACATAATTGAAATGTGTTTTGTTATGTTTAATAGTGTCGACAGTAGGATGATGACATCAAGTGTGGGTACTACATAATAAAGTTCGCAAGAGACTTCATTTCAGAGCCCAACCCAAAGAACCACTTAAGTCATCGCGTAAGTATTGTTCAATTATTAGTTATTATATAGTTTAAGCTTTATTGTAAAATCATATATGATTTTATTCTAAGTAATTTTTTGAATTCATTTGTAGTTCAAAAGCACAATGATGTACCGGCTTGAAGAAATCAATGTCGTACGAGATGAATGGGCAGAGTCAATTCCACCTCATCTCATTATTTGATGAGAACTAGTGCTAGCTAGCTAGTATATGCCTCCATATATCGATTGAGTATGAATATAGTTTTTTGAGTCACAAGTTGATCTTGACTTAGATTAGTACTAGCTAACTTATTTTTTGTCTCTAAATAATGGACTTACATTAGGTACTAACTTATCTTTTGTCTCTAAACAATGGTTAAGCTAGTAGATTTTGATTAAAAACTTAGTCATTGTTTTCACTCGAGTATATGAATATTTTTCTTAAATCATATATCTCAACAATTGTATATATAATTTCATATAAATATATACTTTTGGTATCTATATACATGTTTCTGCTTTTGTTTTTTTGCAGGGGGAAATGGCAAAAATAGTTGCATAACACAACTTTCAAACTCATCAACGTCGATTCTGCACCGACGCCAAGATTGTTGTCGGTATGTAATCGATGCATTTGCACATCAGAAGTGTATGTTACTGACCGACGCATTTTCCCATCAAAAGTGTCAGTTTCAGACCGACGCATGTGCCCAATAGCGTCGGTTATAGACCTACGCTTCTGATCATCTAAATCGCATCACCTTCAACAACGTCAGTTTTGAAACCAACGCAATTGGCAAAAGTGTTGTTGCAAAACCGAGGCTGAAACCCTTATTTTTAGTAGTGGTTATGTGTTTTTATGCTTGTCTATATCGTTGCTTGACATGCTTACATTATTAAATGCATGTCTACATTATAAAATTGCATGCTTATGATATGTTGAAAACCACATGCTTACATTATTTTTGTGCATACTACACTATTGTCCAATTTAACTTGGATTGTGATATGTTGCTTGGTGTTTACATATATATAATATGATATTTTATTGTTAGGGTTGTAAGTTATGCTTTTTTATCTGGATAAGATTGAGGGGTTGTGTCCTGCACAACTCTTCTTGCTAGGCTTTGGCTCACAGGTACTCTGTGCAACATGTAAGGGCAAGGAAGTGGTTATAAGGAAATGAGTTGGAGGGCTTTAGTGAATGGTGTACATGTCAAGGACTTAACGACTGTAAGGGATTGGGCCTATCTGGAAGATATTTACTATTCATATTTCTTTAAGATAATTTTTAGTTATAGTATATGAATTTAAAGTTTTGGTTTAAGTTTTGTTATTGGTTGGTTGCAAAGGTTTATTTTTATTTAATAATAACTACAAAATCAGGAGTTTCTTTTTTCTTTTTTAAACATTTGAGTTATTAATCACATTTGTTTTCTTTATAATAAAAGGTGTTTTATTTCAAAATTATTTATTACATGGGTCAGTTAACACCTCAAGAAATTGGGGCATTACATGAGAAGTGTGATGAAGTCGCTGTTTCAGATAGGTTTAGACACAATAGTGCAGACAAGTGCTTATATTCTAAGACTTGTGATGACTATGTTATCTTAGTGTATCTATACGTTGATATTATGTGATGACATGAAATGCATAATGGAAAAAAATAGGTTTCTATCTTCTAACTTTAAGATGAGGGACCTTGGAGAGGTTGATACCCTACTAGGTATCAAATTTAGAAGAAGTGTGGATGGGTATACCATACCATTGAGAAAATGATTTAAACGTTTGGTCATATTAATATCAAAGAGGCAACAGACCCTTTGATTCAAGTTTAAAGCTTGAAAAGAATGAAGGGAGAACGATGACTCAACTAGAGCATGCAAGTGCAATTACAAGTTTGATGTATGCTGCACATTGTACAAGAGCGGATATCGCATTTTAGGTTAGTAAACTAAGTAGGTTTACTAGCAATCCAAGTATCAAACATTGGAGGGTCGTGGAAAGAGTATTTGGTTACCTTAAAAGGACCAAATAGTTATGCCTCCAAAGTTTCCTAAGATACTTGAAGGATATTCTAACTCAAGTTGGATATCCAGTGTAGAAAATAATCTTTCCACAACCGGTTGGGTGTTCACCCTTGGTGGGGGTGCCATTTCTTGGGGAACTAAGAAACAAACATATATATATATATATATTTCACTCAACCATGGAGTTCGAGTTTGTAGCTCTAGATGTAACCAACAAAGAGGACGAGTGGCTAAGAGATCTCATGATGGAGATACCAAAAATCGTGGTTGATGTATCAACGATTTCGATACATTGTGATAATCAAGCCACTTTGATTAGAGCTTACAATAAAATATACAATGGGAAGGTTAGACATATAAGTCTAAAACATGACTATGCGAGGGAATTGATTGATAAGAGTATCATATCAATTTCGTAGGTCAAATCATGTGAGAACTGTTATTGTAACGTCCCAAATTACCTAATAAGGCTTAGGGCCTTGATTAGGGGGCCAGGATGACAAAATATTAAAAATTATGTGTTTATGTGTGTCATTCTTTGATTATGTGAGTAATATTATAATATGACTTGATATTACATATGCATGTGGGCATGTTTCTTATCAGAAGGGCAACTTTCATAATTTGGCTCATTATGGGTATATTTGTCATATATGTGATATACATGTGAGACCACATTATTATGTGGATATATTTGGGTTACTTGGGATGAGGCGATCCTAGGGAGCAAGTTAGTGGGAAAGTCGCAATGGGACCAATACTTGACTCAGGGTGAGTCAAGGGGCATTTTGGGTATTTAGTACATTACCGGGATATTGGGTAATTGGAATGAATATTCGAGGATATATTTTGAGTTAGCGAGACCAGGAGGGAATTATGGGGATTTTGACCATTTTACCCTCGGGGACGTTTTTGGGTACCCCGACCCTTGGAATTTACTTAAGGTTACTTAAGCCCTAAGTAACCTGTCATAAACAAATATATTTCAAACACTTTTGTTTTCTCTCTCATTCGCTCACTTGATGCTTGTTAGCGTTTTCGAAGGAAACTCGAGGTTTAGGGCTTTAGATTCAAGCAAGGTTAGAGTCATGACGATTCTAGGGAAGATTAGAAGCTTGATACCCGAAGGATTTAGCTGGAAAACAACTTAATCCGAGGTAATTTAAGCTTTGAATTTCTGAGTTTATGTTTCCTTAAGTTTCTTAAGTTTTGATTTTAATTTTACGGTTTGGTGAGTTTTTTATCCATCGAAAATGTGAGTTTTGTTGCCTGGGAGGTTCTAGGGATGTTGTGAGATTGAATGGTGAGTTTGGTATAGTTTTGGGGTAGTTTTTGGGAGGTTTTGGATCTAAGGAAGCTGAGTTCGCAAGGTCACGTTGCGACCTAGTTCTTGGGCATCGTGGCCTTCATGAACTCAGATGTCAGGGCAGTTTCTTGAAGCAGGGTTGCGTCGCTGGGCTACGTCGAGGCTCATGTTCTAAGTGATTTGGGGCTGGGTTCTCTGTTTGTGAGAGCTGTGAATCTAATGGCGGGGCGTCGCGACCCTAATTGGGGGCAACTACATCAGAGATGAGGAGAACAGTAAAACTTGAGGCTAGGCGGAATGAGTGGTGTCTAGTCAGGAAGATTCAGAAGACAAGGTAAGAATTGGCTGGTATCTGGCGACGCTGGGTTATGCGTGCGATCTGGTTAAGTATAGAGTGAGAGCATAAAGGACCTGATCCATGATGAGGATATGGAATTGTGGGGGTTCATCATAGATTGGGCACGCCCAGGCGCAAATTTATGCGAGGATGGATTGAACCTTGCGGGAGGTGACTGAATGGATCATGGTTGATACACTTGGAACGTTAAGTCAACAGTTGTGCATGGCATAAGGTACTTGAGTGTTGGGTATTAGTAAGAAGGTTAACGTTGAGACCCAGATGTGGTGAAAAGTAACAGACGGATGATCAGTGTTTGGAATCCTCGATTGAACGAGAGGAGATATAATTGGAGGCGGAACTCCTAACTGAGAGGCGTGCGCAGTCAAGGAATAATGCCATAGATTGTAATGGAGTGGACAAGGCAACGACTGAGGTTGGCATAACGTTAGTAGGTATGATTAGCTGGTGAGTGTCACTGAGCTATGGAATCCAAAGAGCGGACTTTGGTTGAAGCAGGGAAGAACCCTGCTAAGGCGGTACAAGTTAGGATACCAGGAATGGATGAAGGATCCAATTAGATTTGGTTTATGAATGAGAATTCTGAAGGGATATCATTCCACCTCCTAGGGTACGTCGTACCGGGAGGGTCGAGCGGGTGACAGAATCTAGTGTTTTCCTTTGGACCCTGAGGGGTTAGGTGATGTGGTGGTGTATCGTGGGAATAGACCACAATAGACCTTAAGTAAGGTGTTTGGACATGAAAAGTTTTAACTCGGTTGTTTGAGTTAATGTAGTTGGTTCAGGTGAACTGGTATCAGGGTAAAACGTCGATGATACTGAATTGAGACCCTATAGTATTTTAAATTTTGGAATGGATTTAGAGAACAAAAAGAACAGAGTGGGAACTTGGAACTATCAGTTGATTGCAAGTGGAATGGCAGTCTGAAAGTTTATCAGATATCTTAAAGAATTGAGCGCTGAGTAGGCGAATACTTGAAGTATTAAGGGAAGTGTAATCCCTGGTAAGTTAGTTGTGGTGGCAGTTGCTGGCGTCTTGTTAATGTAACACGACATAGGACATGGTAAGAGGTGAAGGATAGTGAATACTACGATTTGGCATTGGTTCAGAGAGAAAGCCAAAGAGGTTGTTGGAACTCTTAAGGCAGGAGTGTCTGCCTATTTGAAAGAATAAAAGAACTTGTAAATTGTTAAATTTTGGGAAAATAAAGTTCCGGAAGGAAAGATTTGTGTCTCTACGTAATAACAGACGATGATTGGTATGGTGTTCAGAGAAAGAAGGGAGAGTTCTGACTCTTGATTCAACATAAAATCCTGAAGTTGTACCAAGGGTTAGGCCAGCGGGGCCTACAAGTTGATCCCACCCGGTAGGGGTGATGACTTATGAGTATCTCTGGAAATGGGATTTAGGCAGCGAGGTAATCATTGTAATTTAAGCAGACTCTGAAGTTTCAGCAGGGTTGCGGTGTAAACAAGAAGCTAACAAAGGTATGGCTATTAGACAAAATCTTGTAGGGCAAGATTGTTACTCTTGAAAGAGTGTTGTTGAAAAGTAAAGTAAAGGCGGTGGACCTTGGAAATCATGATCAGAGTTGCGGGTTTACTGCCGGATGTGTTTGGGTAAATTTCGAGGACGAAATTTTTATGAGGAGGGGATAGTTGTAACGACCCAAAATCGCTAATAAGGCTTAAGGGCCTTGATTAGCATGCCAGGAGGGCATGATGGGATTTATGTGTGACTTTGATGAGTTAAATGCATGATTATGATTTAAAGCATGTTATATGACTATTTGACTATGTGAGATGCATGACTATGTGTATTAGTATGCATGTAGTCCCTGATTGTGTTAGAAGGGCATAATTGTAATTTTGGCCATTTTGGGCATAACAGTATTGATATGTGATGATTGTTGAGACCACAGTGGTATGTGGGTGTATCCGTAATTTGTGACTCGAGACGATCCCAAAGAGCAGGTTAGCGGAAAAGTCATGGCGGGAATTTATACCCGGCTCGGGGCGAGCCTGGGGGTATGAGCAGGAATTTAGAGAATAGATTGAGATTAATTTTGATGATGGGGAGTACTTATTTGGTGATTTATCGGGTGTTGGAAAGCAACGGGAAAATATTAGAGACACTTGAGGATTAGCGGGAATTGGGTAAAATGACTAAAATGGCCCTACTTGGACAAAAAGGGTTTAGAATTAATAGGGAGGGCATTTTGGTCAATTGGCTTTTGAGAGATAGATTAAATGAGGCTTTATATGGTGAGTGGGATTGTTAGAGAGTGTGAGAAATCTGAAGGAAAAGAAAGAAAAAGGAAGAAAAGAAAAGAGAGAAAACAGAGGGGTTTTCCAAAGGGGCGGTTTGTGCATTCTTGCACCATTTCTCTCCATTTTTCTTGGAGCAAAGCTCAGTGGGGAGCTAGGATAGGCTGAGCATCAAGGATCTTAAAGTTAGACTTGAAGATTTGGCAAGGATTAGCAAGAACACATCAACTTTTGAGGTAAGTTTTTAGAAATTTCAGTTTTAAGGGTTTGGCTGGTTTGAGCTGTGTTTTGAGCTGAGTTGATGGGAACTTTAGGGAATTTCTGGGCAAGCTTTGAGGAAGAGCAAGCTATGAAGGTCTAGGAAGTGAATCAAGGTCGAAATTGCATCAACGGTATGAATTCTAAGCCTTTAACTTTGTTGTTTGACTGAATTTCTGGGTTTAGGGTTGATCATGGTGAATTTTGAGATTTGGGTTGAATGAGCTTGGGTTTTGAGATTTGGGGATGCTTGGGATGAGTGGAGAGTGTTTATAATCTTGATTTTGAGTTTGGTAAAGATTTGGGGAAGTTTGGGTTGAGATTGGCTCAAAGAAATCGCAGAAAAAGAAGTTGGGGTTTGCCTGGCTGCAACTAGCGCTACAACGCTAGTTAGTGGGCGCTGTAGTGCTAGGCCCTGTTTCTGGGGGGTGTGGTTCTGCTTGTAGCGCTATAGCGCCCTCTTTAGAGCGCTGTAGCACTGCACTGTTCACAGAAAGGGATTTTTGGGCTTTTGTTGAGGGATTTTGACCTAGGGTTCGGGGCTCGATTCCATCACTTTGTTTTGGGGATCTAGGACTTCCCGGGGGCTCGGGATTGGTCCCGAGGCTAGGTTTTCGGACTTGGGGTTCGGTGTTGACTTTGACCTATGGCTGTGTTTAGGTGTGCGCTAAGGCTCGAGTGGGATCGTGCTCAAGGAGTCAAGTGTTGAAAGCTATCAAAATGACAGGTAAGAAAACTATAGCACCCGTAAGACAGGGCATGGGCCCATGATGTGATTGCAGGGCTCGGCCCTATATTGCATTACATGTTAGGGTGCAGACTTGATTGAATTGATATATGTTCAAATATTATTTGAGTTAGACTATCTATGATTATAGTTGAATGATACGGCGAGGAGCCGAGAACGGCAATGGAGCCGAGAACGGCGAAAGGCCGAGAACGGCAGTGGGGCCGGAAGTACCACATAGCACGTGGAGTGCTTGTAGTCAGGGTGGGACCCCATGGATACATGTGATATCCTTACGGTGAGGACCGAGACCCCAGGCTTTGGTAAGGCTTCTGGGACGGCATGGCCGGGTTGCTTAAGTCAAATGGTTGACCTATTTATCTGTGGACTATCTGATATGATTAACTGTATAATTTGCATATGTTATGTACTGCATGAGTTTTCTTGCTGGGCTTCGACTCACGGGTGCTCTGTGTTGCAGGTAAGGGCATAGATTGAGTCAACCAGCCATGAGTACGGAGAGCGTGAAGTGACGCGTACATGTTTGGCCTGCCTGACTGCTTTGGTTGGGGGTTTATTTGAGAAATGGCTGTAATAATCTGTGGTTTAATAATTAATCGACTGTAAACTTATTTTAAATTGTAAATAGTTTTCAAACCTTATTTTGGGATCCCAAATTTTTAATACTAGAAGTTTTCAATGAAGCAACGCATTTTCTAAGATTACAGCCCTAAGATTTTGATTAGTCACACTTTCGTTTTAAAAACCTCGGTTAGCGAGTTCATTGCACACTGTTTTGTCTTAAAACTCACTTGGTAACGGCTCTACGGAAGTAGGGCGTTACATTGGTTGTGACTAGGTTATCGTTAGGGGTTCGGGATCAGGATCGTGCTCGAGGGTCATTCTTATTTTACTTTACACTTGGACCTGAGGTAAAAAAACTGCACCCAATATGTGATGTACATGATTAGGGCTTGGCGCGAATGTTGAATATAGATTTGATTAGGGCTTGGGCCTTTGTAAATGCACATGATTATGATTATGATTATGCCTGTGATTGACTGATTAAGCATGTTGAATGCTCTGTATTTGGATATTTATTATATAATAAATGTTTGTATGCATCATCTGATTGAGAAAAACATTAACTTATGAGTCAAGGACGGCAATAGTGCTGGTCGAAAAGAATTGACTTATAAGTCAAGGGCGGCAATAGTGTGCTGAGTGCTGGTCGATATGGTTATACCTAATCAGGAGCACATCATACGCTTGCCCTACCCAATGGTTGCGGAAAATTAAGCGCTAGGTATGATGGGCCAACTCCAAGGCTGGTTATACAGAGGATAGGGCAATAGGCCCCGAGGTGACTTATTAGTCCCATATCCTAGGGCGCTGTGCCCCATTGTGATTTATTAATCACATGTTTTGGGCAACGAGCCCCTGTATTATTCATTAATCATGTATTTTGGGCAACGGGCCCCGTTATGATTCAATTAATCATTTATTTAGGGCAGCTGGCCCATATGACACTGTAGTCACTTATATGAATGGTATACATGCATGAGTAGGGTTATTCCTACTAGGCATGCTTATTATGGTTTGGTAACGTGTTATTCACTGCTTATGAGTGTGTTTGAGTTTTCTTGCTAGGCCTTGGCTCACGGGTGCTATGTGGTGTAGGTAAGGGAAATGGGAAGTTGGACCAGCCATGAGTTGGAGAGCTTTAGTGGTGACATTTACATATGCAACTGCTTGACCACCATGGCCAAGGTTTCTCAGAGGAACTAGGGCTGAACCTTATTTTTGCTGCTTAGGTCGGTGGATTGTAACTTTTGAGTTTTAATTACCCTTTTGGAATTGTAAAGAACTTTGTAAACATTTATTATGGGATCTCATGTACAACTTAACGTTTTAATAAAATATCTATCCCTTTTACCGAAATTTTTAACCCTAAACCATTAATCACATTTAGTTGCATGCTTATGGCCAAATGACTCATTGTGCGAGTTTAGCACTATTTAAAATACACAGTGTAATGGTCTTGGGTAACCAGGGCATTATAGTTATGATTGGTTAAATACAAATGATGATTAGTTGTAGAGTTAATGATGATTGGTTGAATTTGTAGAGTCTCAGAATATTTACTTAGCTAGCTAGATAGTAGCAGTAGTAGAAGTAGATAGTATTAGTTGTAGTATGTTAATTACCATGGATTTTTGGTTCAAGCCGAGACTTAGTTGGAAACTCATAGCAACAATTATGGATTTTATAAGTTTAACCTATAGTTTAAGAATATTAATTATAACATAAGGTTTGATTAATATTGCTGGTCCTATATATATATTTATTATAACCTAAGGTTTAGATAGAACCATTAAGAGCATGACACTTTTCATAATCATGATTATTAATGAATTAAGTATTTTGATGAATAATTTAAAAAAAAGAAAGATCTAGAAACTCTAGAATCTTCCAGCAGCTGTTAGGATCGTATTATGACTCAGTCAAAGCTGTTTATCCAATTCAAATTATGCTGAAAAAGTGCAAATACGTGTTTGATATATCAACGTATGTCAATATATCGCATCATAGGGGATGATATATCGCCTACAGAAGATACGGAAAACACGTTGACTTTGCACGAACGTTCAAACGGGGCTCGGGATTAGGGTGGAGCCAATATATCGCCTATATCGCCCAGGGTAGGCGATATATCGCCCCTGGTGATATATTTTTGGATGTTGAAGATTTGTGAATTTAAAAATACCCTTAACCACTTGGACCTGCCTTTGAATGATTTTGACCGAGTTCTGGGCGTCAGTAGAACGAAAATTCAAATCCTTTTCATTTTATAATCATTTATTTATTCAAATTAAAAGGGGTTAGTTTCAGTCCTTGAACTCTATAAATAGGACCTAGTACTCAGCCATTTTCTTCATTCTTCAAGCATTTGATCAGAGCCTCCAAGGTGCTAGTGTTATTATAGAGAATAAACACTTGGATTTTGGGTTAAAAACTTTTTCATTCTTAGCTTTTCTAAACACTTGGGAAGTGAGATATAGTGTGATTTCGGTATTGAGGTTTAGATCAATCCATAAGATCATTCAAGGTATTCTTATCCCTAAGTTCAATTCTTTATGGTTCTATAGTTTTCTTTTATTCAGGTCCCAACTCTTGTTTATGATTCTTGATTAGGTATTTAAGTTCTTGAAACTTAAGGTTCTTCTTGGTAAGTTTCTTCTTAATGGTTTAGTTTTCTTTCCATCTTTATTCTTTAGAGATTCTCACCATTCTTACTGTTGGTTTTTAGGAGTGTTCTAATCCCGTTCTTGCTCCCAAATATCCCGGCTTTTGGTAAGGAAAATATGATAGATTATATGTGTTTTATGTTTATTTTATTATATGTTTTATGTTATAATATGTTTTTGTATAAATATATTTTATAGTCCTTGGGCATATGACTTGTTTAGACAACAAGCCCCAAGAGTATGTTTTTAGTCGCTTGGGCATATGACTTGCTAAGATAGCAAGCCCCAAGATTATTTATCATTTCATGGGTTAGAGTTATGATTTACCCTACCTCGACTAGTAGATGACCTAGATGAGTTATCATATACTACCATGTGATTTAACCTACTTTGATGAGTAGACAGAGGACCTAGATGGTTTATCACATGCCATGTTAATGAGTTAATGGCCATTAATATTGTATTCCTATATGATATATGGTTTATAGTCATATTTTTATAGTATATGATATAGTCTTATGTTTATGATTTATGATGTATGTTTTTAGTAGATTTTCATTGCTGGGCATTAGGCTCACTCCTTTATTTTTAGCTTGATGCAGGAAAATAAATATGAAAGGCAGAAGGATTCTTGGCAGCTTGGCTTGTGTGTTAAGGATAAATGGACTAAATGGAGTGCGTGTCGATCGAGGACGACGTTATTTATTTTTAGTCTTTTAAATTATGTTTTTGATGTAATTCCGCAATTAGTATTTAAAGTTATGTTTTATATTTTATAAACTATGGGATCCCATACCATATCACATTTTTATTTTTATTTTTATTTTATCTTGTATTTTGCACAATATTTATTTTGAGGTTTTAATAAAGTTATGTTATTTTCTTCATGTATGTTTCCCAAAATAGTAGCTATGTCTAGTAGTTTTAATGGTCCAAGGTCTTAGAAATAGTTGGGTCATTACAGAATTATATTCTAATTAGGTATGCAATCCATCGCGAACTCTTTGAGAATGACGTGACTAAAGGAGTATTCAACCATCTCATCCCATGATTACACATGCAAAATATGGTATATTGAAGCCAAAAGTCTACATGGGAGTGCAATCCTTGCAGTGAAGAATCCAATACAATAAAGGTAGCTCTAAATCATGAACATTGAGGAAAGGCTATGAAACACACCCTAATTATAAAGAAGGCTTATATATATTTTCATAAGAAATCATAATTAATAGGTATGAGTTATGTTTGCTTAGATTAAGTTTTTTCCTTAGAGCCTATTAGGGTAAGTTCTAACATGTTTTTCTTAATTGTTAGAACTCTGCTGAAGATGTCGCTCAGAAGGTTTGCACGCACGAATGCTAATGCCTCCAGCACTGCTCATGAGACTAATGAAGCCCCTCCAGTTCGCAGAAAGGGAGCGCGTGCTACCATTGCTGCTGCTAACCAAAGTGCACCGGCGACAACGATGGTTGACAACACTGTTGAAATTATCAGGCTACGAAAACAAGTGGAGGTATTGCTATAGCAACAACGACAACAGGCCTAGCCACAACCACAGACTTAGACTCAGCCTCCACCGCAACTGCAGTCTCAGCAAATGGCTCAAGCACCCCAACAAGTAGGTCCTTATGGGGGATGGCCAGTGGAGATCTATGCGCCCTACCTAGCTCAGTACATTGAGCCAATCTACGAGCGATTTTGTAAGAAACACACTCCAAACTTTGAAGGGACAACTGACCCCTTCTAGGCGGAAGAATGGCTCAGAAATATAGAGCCGATCGTAGTGCACATGAATCTCGGCAACACGGACCGCATATCCTGCATTTCGTCTCTTTTGAAAAAGGATGCTAGAATATGGTGGGACTTAGTTCAGCAGACTCACGACGTCACCACCATGACATGGACTAGATTTGTAGAGCTGTTCCACAAGAAGTACTACAACTCAGTAGTCATCGCTACAAGGGTCGAAGATTTCACCAGTCTGAAATAGGGTAACTTGACGGTAGCAGAGTATGCTCGACAGTTCGATCGACTAGCCAAGTTTGCACTAGAGTTGGTTCCAACTGACTTTCTGAGGGTTACCAAGTTTGTTAGAGGACTTAGAACAAAGATTGAGCTAGGGGTTAAGCTAGCAAACCCTGGAACTACTACTTATGTCGACGTTCTAGAAATGACTATAGAAGTAGAAAGGCTTCAGACGAATGTTAGGAGGAGGCCTGCAAGCCTGAGCCTGAACAGCAGAGTCAACCTCAGAATGGTCGGAACAACCACCACAACAACCATTAGCCTAGCAACAATAATGGTCAGAAGAGAAGGCATCCTGACAATAAGCAGTCTGACAACGATAAAAGAGCACGGACAAACAATGGAGGTAGTAGGTCGGGTTATGTAGAATACCCACAGTGCTCTAAGTGCCAAAAGAAACATCCTGGTGAGTGTCATGCAAACACCAAGGGATGCTTTAATTATGGTTAGGAAGGTCATCGGAAGAGGGAATGTCCCCAGCTCAAGCCAGAAGAGAAAAAGGACAACAAGATGATTCCTTCCAGGGTCTTGCCTTGACCCAGGGAGAAGCTGAAGCTAGTAATAAAGTGGTCGCAGGTCAGATTCCTATCCTTAGTAATATATGTTCAGTATTATTTGATTCAGGAGCCACACACTCGTATATCTCGTTAGGAATGATAGAGAAATTAGACAAACATTGTGAAAGATTTAGAACTAGGTTTGTAACAGAATTGCCTTCAGACGAAGTAGTCCTATCATCACGGATAGTACGAGGCGTACTGATCAAAATTGAGGACATAGAACTAGAACGAGACCTGATAGAGCTAGATATCAAAGACTTCGATGTAATACTAGGCATGGATTGGCTAGCAAGGCATGGCGCAACCATCGACTGGAGACGTAAGCAAGTGACGTTCGAGACTCCTGATGGCCAGAGGCTATGCTTTATGGGAAAGGTTTCAGGACTACGTATGCCACTTATTTCATATCTCAAAGCTCAGATAATGATAGAAAATGGGTGTCACGCATTCTTAGCCTGTGTCACAGATGTGGTAAAGGAAACACCACTAAAGGTTGGAGACGTCCGCATTGTAAAGGAATTCCCAGAAGTATTTCCTGACGACTTACCAGGGTTGCCACCGACTCGGGAAATTGACTTCACAATCGAACTAGTACTGGGAACCGAGCCTATCTCAAAGGCACCCTACTGGATGGCACCTACCGAACTCAAGGAGTTAAAGATGTAGCTACAAGAACTCCTAGACTTGGGTTTCATTAGACTGAGCCATTCGCCATGGGGAGCACCGGTTCCATTTGTGAAGAAGAAGGACAGAAGCATGCATATGTGTATAGATTATCGCGAGTTGAATAAGGTGATGATTAAGAATAAGTACCCGCTACCCCAGATTGACGACTTGTTTGATCAACTTCGAGGAGCGACCGTGTTTTCAAAGATTGATCTATGGTCCGGGTATCACCAACTCAAAGTACGGGAAGAGGATATTTGTAACGACCCCAAATTCAGTATTAAGGCTTAGGGCCTGAGATAGCGTGCCTGGAGGGCATAATGGAATTCTGTGTGGGTCTTTAATGGGTTTTATGCATGATTATGATTTAGTGCACGTTTTATGATTATGTGATTAATTGTGGTGCATGATTATGTGAATTAATATGCATGTAGACCTGATTGAGCATATTTGTAATTTGGCCATGTTGGGCATGACTATGTTGATACCTGTGATCTATGACTCGAGACGATCCTAGAACGAGCGGGTTAGCGGGAAGTCAAAGCGGGAACCTGTACCAGGCTTGGGTTAAGCTTGGGGAGTTAATCGAGAATTTGGGAATGTATTTGGTGATTTATTAGGCATGGGGTAGCGAACGGGAATTATTAGGAACACTTGAGGAATTAGTGGGAATTTGGGTATTATGACTAAAATGCCCTTTATGGACATAAAGGCTTAGAATTGATAAGAGAGGGTATTTTGGTCATTAGGCTTGCAAGAGATAAAATAAAGGAGGCCTTTATACTTAGTGGATTTAGTAGATAAAATTTTAGGCTGAAAAGAAAGAAAGAAAGAAAGAAGAGAAAAGAAGAGAGGGAAAGCTGAAGGGTTGGCTTTGAAGATTTGGTTTGTGGTTCTCCCACCCTTTTTCTTTGATTTTTCTTGAGGTGAAGCTCAGTGGTAAGCTAGGTTTGTGGATTTGCAAGAGATTAGCAAGATCAAATCAGAGATTGGAGGTAAGTTCTTGAGGTTTTCGGTTTTAGGGTTTTGCTGGTTTTGAACTGTGTTTTTGAGCTAAATGGATGGGGTTTTTGGGGAAAACAGGTCAAGGTTGTAAAGGTGCAAGCCAAGGAGGTCTAGGGTGCAGTTCAAGGTCGAAATTCCACCCACGGTATGATTTCTAAGACCCTATCCTTGTTGTTTGATTGATTTTTCTGGTTTTGGGGTTCATTGAGTTAGATTTTGAGTTGTGGGTTGCTTGAGCTTGGGATTGAGTTCTTGGGGTGCTTGGGATGAGTGTGTGGTGTATATATGTTTGTTTTTGGGCTTGGGAAAGAGTTGGACAAGTTTGGGTTCGAAATGGGGGAAGAAAATCGCAAGATGCGATTTTTGGTTTTGCTGTGCTGCAACTAGCGCTACAGTGCTAGGCAGGGGGCGCTGTAGCGCTAGCCCCTGTCTGGTGAGGGTGGTTCTGCTTGTAGCGCTACAGCGCTACCTTTTGAGCGCTGTAGCGCTGCGCTGTTCACAGAGGGGATTTTTGGGCTTTTGTGAAGGGATTTTGACCTAGGGTTCGGGGCTCGATTCCGCCACTTTGTTTTGGGGATTTAGGACTTCCCGGGGGCTCGGGATTAGTCCCGAGGCTAGGTTTTGGACTTGAGGATTGGTGATGACTTTGATTTGTGGATTTTGCTTAGGTAAGCGCTAGGGCTCGGGTAAGATCGTGCTCAAGGAGTCAGGTTGATCAAGGCTACTTAATCTAAAGGTAAGAAAACCGTAACACCCGAGTTTAGGGCATGGCCCCACTGTGTGATTGTAGGGCGTGGCCCCGGATTGTATTACGTGCAAATGCTTAACCTTAAATGAACCATGATGTGTGTGAATGTTTATTTTGAATGTACTATATGTGTTATTATGATGAAACGAGCGGCAGAGGCCGGGTACGGCATAGGCCGGGGCGGCCGTGGGCCGAAAGTAACACAGCACATGGGATGCTTATATTCAGGGTGGGACCCAAGGGATACATGAGTTATCCTCGCGGTGAGAACCGAAACTCTAGGCTTTGGTAAGGCCTTGGGAGCGGCATGGCCGTACTTGTTTATTATGGTGGTTTTCCTATGTATCAGTGAATTATTGCCAGCTATTTGCTTTGCATATGTTATGTGTTATTTGGGTTTTCTTGCTGTGCTTCGGCTCACGGGTGCTCCGTGTGGCAGGTAAAAGCAAGGAGTCAGTCAACCGGCCATGAGTATGGAGAGCGTGGGGGCGGCGCGTACATGTTCGGCCTGCCCGACTGCTTTGGTTGGGGGCATTTTGTATATGGCTGTATTTAACCATTCTTTTGATAGATGATCAAGTGTAAATCTATTTTGGTGTTGTAAACATTTTGTAAACCTTATTTTGGGATCCCAGATGTTTTATATTTAACGTTTTCAATGAAGTTGACCATTTTAAAAGAATACAGCCTTAAACTCTGGTTTAATCACACTTTTGGTTTTAGAAACCACTTTGAGTCAGTTAAACGCACAATTTCTGTTTTAAACTCACTTAGTAACGGCTCTAAGGTAGTAGGGCGTTACAATATTCCCAAGATAGCTTCTAGAACTTGTTATGGACATTACAAGTTTCAAGTTATGTCTTTTGGTCTTACCAACATTCTAGCCGCATTTATGGATTTAATGAATATGGCTTTCAAGGATTACTTGGACAAATTCGTCGTAGTGTTCATCGATGATATTTTGGTGTATTCAAAGGACGAAGTCGAGCACGAGGAACATTTAAGAATGACAATGCTACAACTAAAGGAGCATCAAATTTATGCCAAGTTCAAAAAGTGTGAACTTCGGATGTCGCAAGTAGCGTTCCTCGGCCACATAGTATCCAAGGACAGAGTTGCAGTAGACCCATATAAGGTAGAGGTTGTGAAGGATTGGCCAAGACCTAAGAACGCATCAGAGGTAAGAAGTTTTCTAGGACTAGCAAGCTACTATTAGAGGTTTGTAGAAGGCTTCTTTAAGATAGCCACTCTTCTTACCAACTTGACCCGGAAGTAGCAAAGATTCAACTAGACGGATAAGTGTGAAGAGAGCTTCCAGTTGCTTTAGGATAAGCTATGCTCACCACTAGTACTTTGTGTATCGACACCCAACGACAAGTTTGTAGTCTACTATGATGCGTCGAAGCAAGGTTTGGGTTGTGTGCTAATGCAGAATGACAAATTAATAGCATACGCCTTAAGGCAGCTGAAGGAGTACGAGCAACGCTATCCAACACATGATATGGAGTTAGCAGCGATGGTTTTTGCATTGAAAATCTGGCGCCATTATCTTTATGGAGAATGGTGTGAGATTTATACGGACCACAAAAGCTTAAAGTATTTATTCACACAAAGGGAGCTCAATATGAGGCAGCACAGGTGGTTAGAACTAATGAAGGATTATGACTGCGAAATCCTATACCACCCAGGAAAGGCAAACATAGTTGCTGATGTGCTAAGTAGGAAGAGTTATGGAAGTCTAGCAATGTTAGCTAGAATAGAAAAGCCACTACAGTAAGAGTTGATCAATGCTGGTATAGAAGTAGTCATTGGTCAACTGGCTAACTTGTCCATCCAGTCAAGTCTGTTAGAAGATATACGGATTGGACAAGGGCATGATGACACATTAGTAACTCACATAGCTGCAGTTAAAGAAGGCAAGGCCACAGATTTCTCGATATCAAGACAGAGGTTCTTGAGATATAAGGGCCGGGTATGCGTGCCGAATGATCATGAAATTAAGATGAAGATTTTAGAAGAAGCGCACAATACCCAATATTCAGTTCACCCAGGGTCGACTAAGATGACTCACGATCTTAAAGCAATGTATTGGTGGCCAGGGATGAAGAAAGATGTAGCGGAGTATGTGTCTAAATGCTTAGTATGCAAGCAAGTGAAAGCAGAACATCAGCGGCCTGCAGGCTTATTGCAACCGCTTAGTATTCTAGAATGGAAATGGGATGACATAGCCATGGATTTCGTGATAGGACTACCACAAACAAATAAGCAGCATGATTCGGCTTGGGTAGTAGTAGATAGACTAACCAAGACAGCTCACTTCCTGCCTGTCAAGACTACATACACAACATATCAATATGCAGACGTTTATGTTCAAGAAATAGTAGGACTGCATGGAATCCCTAAGACCATAGTATCAGATAGACTATCAGTGTTTACATCGAGATTTTAGAGAAGCTTGCAGCAAGCCATGGGTACCAAGTTAAGTCTTAGTACGACATTTCATCCTCAGACAAATGGTCTGCGTACCATACAGATTTTAGAAGATATGTTGCACACTTGTGTACTTACTTTTGAAGGATCATGGAGTAAGTATATGTCGCTTATAGAATTCTCCTACAATAATAGCTACCAGTCAATGATCAGGATGGCACCCTATGAGTTACTTTATGGAAGAAGGTGTCGATCATCGTTACATTGGGATGAGGTAGGAGAAAGGCAACTTCTTGGACCCAAAGATGTTAGAGAAGCTCATGATGTAGTAACGCTGATTAGAAAGCATATGCTCGCTACTCAGAGCCATCAGAAAAGTTATGCGGATGCCAAGTGGCGTGATGTGGAATTCAAAGTCGGAGATCAAGTTTTCTTAAAGATATCTCCTATGAAAGGTGTGAAGCGGTTTGGGAAGAAAAGCAAGCTTAGTCCCCGGTTTATAGGTCCTTTTGAGATATTGGACAAGGTGGGAACAATTGCATATAGATTAGCCCTACCGCCAGCTCTAGCAGATAGCCATAATGTGTTCCACATCTCGATGCTGCGTAGATATGTGTCAGACCCATCTCACGTCCTCAAGTACGATATGATAGCACTCCAGAAAGACTTGAGTTACGAGGAACGACCAGTTAGCATCCTAGATAGAGGGATGAAGGAATTACAGTGTAAGAGTATTCCGATAGTCAAAGTCCTATGGAGTAATAGTTTTGAACGGGAGGCAACGTGGGAGTTGGAGGAAGACATGTTAGCCCGATATCCGGAATTGTTTGGTAAGTAAATCTCAAGGATGAAATTCTTTTAAGTATGGGAGAATTGTAGAGTCCCAGAATATTTACTTAGCTAGCTAGATAGTAGTAGTAGTAGAAGCAGTTAGTATTAGTTGTAGTATGTTAATTACCGTGGATTTTTGGTTCAAGTCGAGACTTAGTTGGAAACTCATATCAACAGTTATGGATTTTATAAGTTTAACCTATAGTTTAAGAATATTAATTATAACATAAGGTTTGATTAATATTGCTGGTCCTAGATATATATTTATTATAACCTAAGGTTTAGATAGAACCATTAAGCGCATGACACATGTCATAATCATGATTATTAAGGAATTAAGTATTTTGATGAATAATTTTAAAAAAAGAAAGATCTAGAAGCTCTAGAACCTTCCAGCAGCAGTTAGGATCGTATTATGACTCAGTCAAAGCTGTTTATCCAATTCAAATTATGCTGAAAAAGTGCAAATACATGTTTGATAAATCAACGTATGCCGATATATTGTAGCATAGGGGCTGATAGATTGCCTACGGAAGATACGAAAAACATGTCGACTTTGCACGAACGTTCGAACGGGGCTCAGGATTAGGGTGGAGCCGATATATGGCCCAAGGTAGGCGATATATCGCCCCTAGTGATATATTTTTGGATGTTGAAGATTTGTGAATTTAAAAATACCCTTAACCATTTGGACCTGCCTCTGAATGATTTTGACCGAGTCCTGGGCGTTAGTTGAACGAAAATTCAAATATTTTTCATTTTATAATCATTTATTTATTCAAATTGAAAGGGGTTAGTTTCACTCCTTGAACTCTATAAATAGGACCTAGTACTCAGCCATTTTCTTCATTCTTCAAGCATTTAATCAGAGCCTCCAAGGTGCTAGTGTTATTATAGAGAGTAAACACTTGGGTTTTCGGTTAAAAACTTCATCATTCTAAGCTTTTCTAAACACTTAGGAAGTGAGATATAGTGTGATTTCAGGATTAAGGTTTAGATCAATCCATAAGATCATTCAAGGTATTCTTATCCCTAAGTTCAATCTTTATGGTTCTATAGTATTCTTTTATTCAGGTCCCAACTCTTGTTTATGATTCTTGATTAGGTATTTAAGTTCTTGAAACTTAAGGTTCTTCTTGGTAAGTTTCTTCTTGATGGTTTAGTTTTTTTTCCATCTTTATTCTTTAGAGATTCTCACCATTCTTACTGTTGGTTTTTAGGAGTGTTCTAATCCTGTTCTTGTTCCCAAATATCCCGACTTTTGGTAAGGAAAATATGATCGATTATATGTGTTTTATGTTTATGTTATTTGTTGACGGTGAGAACTGGTCAACGAAGTTAAGTTAGAAAAATTAAAGTATAGAGCTTATCAATGAAGAACTTCAAAAATCTAAACAGAAACTTAGAGAATAGTTGCAGAAAGAAAATGGTGAAAAGAACTTGTATTTCTTGTGGTATGATGCTACAGTGTTTTTTCCAACCCCCCTCCATGTGGCAGTGGGGTTCCTTTTATAGTGGGCTCTAAAGGCCCCTGATACATTGTGGTCCAGGGACTGGATGGTACGCAAGTACACTGTCAGGAGAGTGGTCTCAGGGGTAGTGGTGTTGGTTCCAATGCGTGGTCAGACACCATGAGGATGTCTCCACTACTTATTTTGTACGAATGTCAGAGGAGTGGCACCAAGCGTAGTGGTGCTGGTGGTGGTATCAATTCTGACATCTGGTTATAAGCATACAGGTCATGTCCCCTCTCTTAGTGCTCCCACTACTTGTCTGGTAGGGATACCATATCCGTACTCTGACTCTTCTAGGTTTGTAGGTACATTCCATACTCATGCGTGTACCCTGCACCTAGTGGGTGTTCTCACCTTCTGAAGGTGTACTTGTCGATCTAGCCCCTTTAAGCGTCATATTTCTTATTGACGAGAAAGGATACGTATGGGAGTTAAAATTTGCTTGCTGGGCTAAAGGAGCTAGGTGTGAGAGGTCCCGTGGGGTGCCCAAGCACAAGGCCAAAGTGAGGCCATCTCTCGCGAGACCCCTAAGGGCGTCCCTGACATGCGCGGGTGTGAGTCCCTGATGCGTGGGTGCTCCTAGTGGTGTTGCGTGGCGTGCGTGGGTCCCTCGGGTGTGCGAGGCATGAAGCCCTCGGCCTCGCTATACGAGGCTATATGTTGGTGCGAGCCTTCGGCACGGTGCGCATGGACGAAGCGAGACGGGGTCTCGCTGTGCGAGGCTCGGGTGCGCATGGACAAGGCGAGATAGGGCCTCGTGTGCGAGGTTCGGGTGCGCATGGACGAGGTGAGATGGGGTCTCGCTGTGCGAGGCTTGGGTGCACATGGACAAGGCGAGACAGGGCCTTGCGTGCGAGGCTCGGGTGCGCATGGACGAGACGAGATGGGGCCTCGTGTGCGAGGCCTGGGCGCACATTGATGAGGCGAGATGGGGTCTCGCTGAGCGAGGCTCGGGTGCACATGGATGAGGCGAGATGGGGTCTCGCTGTGCGTGGCTCGGGTGCACATGGACGAGGCGAAACAGGGCCTCGCGTGTGAGGCTTGGGTGTGCATGGATGAGGCGAGACGGGGCCTCGTGTGCGAGACTCGGGTGTACAACCGAGTAGCGAGACGCACGCGGGTCATGGGCAGCCTCGCATAGCGAGGCCCTCGTGGCCTTGGTAGGTGCTTGTGCATGTCAGGTAGCCTTGCATGGTAAGGTCCTCGGGTCTCTCAAGGCATCTTCATTAAGGCCTCCTATGAGACATGGGTCTCGCGTGGGGCAAAATATTGGGTTGCTTGGTTTGCCCAAGGCTAATGAGGGTAAACCTCAAATTTTTTTCTTGGTGGAATTTTGAGCATCCACACTTGCTCCCCAGTCTAGGTGAGGGCCTTTAGGCGCACTGGTAGACTTCTTCGGTATGGTGTCCTGATAGCATAGGCGGTGTCTGTGATGATCCTTGTTATTTCTTGAGCTTGGGTGTGAGCCCATTTTTTTGCTTCGCGGATCCCAATCTAGATGCCAAGCTCCCTTCTTGGTCATTGATCAATCGTTAGATTCGATGGTCAAGATGAGCCTGTGGCTCCTATAAATAAGCCTTCACATCTAGCCCATTATTTACACCCAATCTTCTTAGCTTAGTGGTTTTTAGATCCTTGCTCCTTCCAAGAGGTAAGGGGTTCAATCCCCCTCAACCTCACTTTTGTTATCTTTTCCCCTTTTTTATTATTTTTATTTTTTATACTTAAGTTCATTTCTTGTATGTCCATATCCATGTAGGCATTTGAGGACTAAAACACCCTTTTCCTTTGTTTTTGCAGACACGTACTTTCGACCACTTGCCTCTATTTGACCGTGACGGTGCTTTCGGCCCTCGACCTCCTTTTGACCACGTCAGCGCCCAAATTTACTTGCTTGAGGTATACTTTATTTCTCCCTTATGTTTATTGGGTCCAAATTAGCACCACTCGGCAGGGGGTATTTTGGCCTGAGCTTGTCGTGAGTTAACCCAGTTGCAAGCCCTTATTCATACCCCGTAGTGGGTTATTTAGAGCGCTTGTACCTAGAGGTTTTGAGCCCATTCCTTTGTGTTTTGTAGCAATCCTCTCATTTATACGTGAACCCTTTTTGCTTTCGGGACGAGGTTTCATGGCATGTGAAGGTCCATTCGACGCTCCTCCAGGGGTCGAGTTTGTTGACTTGTCTTTAGACTCGGAGTCCCCCGAGGACAATCTTCACCATGACTACGACACCTTAAGGCAAGCCCGTATTCGTCATCTTGAGCATATGGCTGAACTTAGGCGCAAAATTTGGGTGGTAGAGAGTGAAATAGACTCGGTTTTGAGGGGAGACGAAGTACCTTTCCCCCTTGACCTTAATGACCATGTAGCGAACCTTAGGGAGACCCTTTTAGATTTGCAGATGGAGTTGGAGTTTATGGAGGGAAATCTCCCGCCTGAGCCTCCTACCCCGTTTTCCCCTAATGATTGTCATGTGGTCGTCCCGTCTTCTCCTCAACCCTTATTCTCGATCTACCCTTGCTTAGCGCTTTCACACCCGGTGCCTCGGTGGAAGACCCTTGCTAGGAAAAAAAATGGAGGGTAAAGTGCCATGTTTCCACCTCACCTTTTTCTTTTGGTTTTGCAGATATGTCGAAGAGAGCGCGGCGATAGGTGACTGCTGATGATCAAGACACTGGCCCCCTATTGGCATCCACTCTAGTGTCCCATGTGTCCGAAAATAAACTGTTGGAGATAATGGAGAACTGCCGTGTTGGCCCGGAATACACGTTATACGTTCCTTCGAACAAGTGCTGGGCTAATTGCCCAAGTCCGGGTTACATGGCCATGAGCGAGCATATCTTGAAAGCGGGTGGCACAATCCCATTACACCCATTTTTCATCACGGTTCTCAATTATTTTGACCTTGCTCCACTCCAGCTGGCGCCCAACAGATGGCTGACCTTAAGTTGCCTCTTCATCTCTTATATGGAGCGTTTTGAGCGTGCTCCTACGGCCCAAGAGGTGCATTTCATGTGCAATCTCATGCCCTCTCCTATATCCAAGGGCTTTTATTTCCTGCAAAAAGCCAATACTTTGGTCTCCTTGATAGAGGGCTCTGTATCCAACCCAGGGTCTTGGAAGCAAGACTTTTTCTTTGTGAAGGGTCCCCTCTCTGTTCGTGAGCACTTTCACTCAGCTCCTAGTAAGTACTTCAGGCCCTTTTTTTTTGGAACTTACTGTTTTGGAACTTATGTTTGTGTCGGCAACTGTGTCGATTGTGCAGAGCATTTCTCCACGCCTGAAGTTTTCAAGTCGGAGGCGAATGTAGTGGATAAATTTCTCGAGGCTAACCCTGCCGAGAAAATGGCTGTACACCTTTTCACCAACTGGGTTGTTGTGGACTATTTCTGGAACAAAGAAGAAGAAGGTTGTTTTGGCTGAACATCACTTGGATGAGGGTGAGGCTGAGCGTGTGCCAGAGGGGGTCTCCCCTGGACATGGGAAATCCCACCGACCGTCTTTGTCTCCCAGGGGGTGCCCTCCTCTAGCCCCTACAGACCATGACATGGCCTCCCACTCCCAGGATCAACAGGCCATGCCAAGGGGTTTTGTATGTCCTTGTTCTGAGGACTTCGATGCTTTTGCTCAGGCTTCCCTTGATCCTGGTCCATCGGGGGCTCATTTTTCTGATCTTCCTGCGCCCCTTCCTAGTCCATTGGGGGCTCATTTTTCCGATCTTCCTGCGCCCCCTCCTCCTTCGGCGAGCGGGTCATCTGTCCTTACCCAGCCAAGTGCCCTTGGCTCGGAAGGGGCGCCCTGGGTGGGTCGCATGGCGGCCTCTTATGGGCGATGGTATGTCCAGGTTGCCACAGATCTTCCTGAGGCTGATTGGAGTGGTCTTGAGAATTTTTCCATTTCGAAGCTTGGGGAGACTCTTGCGCGTTCCGCCGCTTGGGTGAGTTTATGCATCTTACGTCGACCTTATCTCTTTTCTCTCTTTTTTTTTGTTGCTTATCATTGTTATTGTTATTTTTCTTGTGAAGACCTATACAGTGACTCAGCGATTTGCCGACTCAGTTTAAGACCTCTCCACGTCAAATGCTGAGAGGGAATGTCTTACGGTCCAGGTCTAGGGGCTCGAGAGAGAACTTGCTAACACCAGGCTTAAGCTAGAGAAGACCCTGGTGAAGGCCTCTTCCTCATAAAAAAAGAAGAAGAGGGCAATTGCCAAAGCCACAATGCTGCAATAAAAGGTCACTAGCTTAGAGACCGAACTTGAGGGTGCCAAGGCTACCATCGCAACGTTGCAAGGGAGGGTCGCTTCCTTAGAGGCGGACAAGGCGGATATTGAGTATAGATTCATAGAGCGCGCCCTCTATAGAGTATGGAGGCAGAATCCTAACTTTGACTTCTCCTCCTTCGGTGAACACGCTGTTGCCCGGGCGGCTAAGTGGAACGCCCATGGCAGGAGGCCTTGAGATTATCATTCTACGATTTTTGCCATTTAGTCCAATGCAGTTGTATGCTCATTTGAGCTCTACTTTGCTTGTAATTTCTTCGAGTCCAGTTATATTATCAAAACTCTTTTTATTTTTTATTTTTTATTTTTTATATATACATATGTGATCATTCATCTTTATTCCTCTGTGTTCGAGGTCCTTTTGAGCCCGCACAATGGGGTTCGATAGATCCTCATTTTTTTTATTATCAGGCTTGAGGTCCTTTGGAGCCCGTGCAAAGGGGTTCAATAGGTCCCTCTTTGGTGCCTCCTGATTGTTCCTATAAGGATATATTGACCTCTTGGGTTCTAGTTATCATTTTATATATTTTTGCGCGCGCTTATTATTTCTTGCGAGAAGCGTCCTTCTCGTCATTATTCATAGTACTATTTTTGCAAGGGTCTCTTTTAGGACCCTTTTTGGCTAGATGGCTTGGTGGCCGCTCTAGGCTTATCGGAGGGTGCTTCCCCTGAGGCACTTCCTCTTGTGGAAGCATTTTCTCTTATTTAAATGCTTTTCTTGTAGGACCTTTTGACCTTCTTGATGTTCATAAGGGTAGCTAATCCTTGTGAACTCAAGCGATACCTTACAAGGTCTTCTTCTTGATTTATAAGGGGTTTTTCCTCTCCTTTTTTATTTTTTTTTATTTTTTATAAATACATATATATGACGGTCTCGTTTAGGATCCTGAGATAAGGGGTCCTTTTAGGATCCTTTTGATATCAGGGGTCCTTTTAGGATCCTTTTGGTATAAGCCCCCCCCCCCCCCCCCCCCCCCTTTTTTTATATACATATATATGAGGGTCTCGTTTAGGATCTTGAGATAAGGGGTCCTTTTAGGGTCCTCCTAATAAGGGGGTCCTTTTAGGATCCTCCTGATAGGAGGTCCTTTTAGGATCCCTCTGATATAAGGGTCCTTTTAGGATCCTCTTCTTTGCTGTATATTTTGTGTCCTGTCCTACCCCCCCCCCCCCCCAAGTGCTTGGTGAAATTTATTTCAGCAGGCACTTTGGTGGATGCTATAGAGAAGAAGAATAACACGTGAAGTTGCGAACAGTTTCATTTATAGCGTGCGAGTTACAATGACATATATGAAAGGGTTACATCTAATTGGGAGGTTACCCAGGTAGCCTCTTTGATTCCTTCCTACTAAGTTAACATAACAAGGAACAAACTAAACATAGGTTTTCTTTGCATCGGGTGCAGAAGTCTCACTGGTAGTATTTCTTGAGGTGTTCCGCATTCCATACTCGAGGTATGACAGTGTTATTCATGCGGGCCAGTTTGTAGGTGTTTGGTGGTATGCATTGAGCGACTTGGTAGGGTCCTTCCCAGTTCGCCCCTAGTACCCCCGCCCCCGAGTCTCGCGTGTTGGGGAGTATTTTTCTCAGTACCAAGTCTCCTACCCTGAACATTATCTCTCGCGCCCTTGAGTTGTAGTACCTCGCTACTCGTTGTTGATATGTGGCTAACCTCAGTTGTGCCTTTTCTCTCTTGGCTTCCAACAGGTCCAAATTCTCGACCAATGCTGCGATATTAGCCTGGTCATCATATGCTTACGTGCGGATGGAGTTAATATTCATTTCTATCAGAAGGACAACCTCGCAGCCATAGGCCAGGGAGAAAGGCATCTTCCCAGTGGTGGAACGAGGGGTGGTTGTAACGACCCAAATTAGCTAATAAGGCTTAAGGGCCTTGATTAGCGTGCCAGGAGGGCATGCTGAGATTTATGTGTGATTTGATGAGTTAAATGTATGGTTATGATTTAAAGCATGTTATATGACTATTTGTTTATCTGAGATGCATGGCTATGTATATTAGTATGCATGTAGGCCGGATCGTGTTAGAAGGGCATAACTGTAATTTTGGCCATGTTAGGCATAACTGCATTGATATGTGATGATTGTTGAGACCACAGTGGTATGTGGGTGTATCTGTGCCTTGTGACTCGAGGCGATCCCAGTGAGCAGGCTAGCGGAAAGTCATGACAGGAATTTATACCTGGCTCGGGGCGAGCCTGGGGGTATAAGCAGGAATTCAGAGAATAGATTGAGATTTATTTTGATGATGGGGGATATTTATTTGGTGGTTTATTGGGTGTTGGAAAGCAACGGGAAAATATTAGAGACACTTGAGGATTAGCGGGAATTGGGTAAAATGACTAAAATGGCCCTATTTGGACAAAAGGATTGAGAATTAATAGGAAGGGCATTTTGGTCATTTGGCTTTTAGAAATTGATTTATGAGGCTTTACACTTAGTGGGATTTATAGAGAGTGTTGGTTGTGGAGAGAAAGAAAGAAAAGAAAGAAAAGAGGGAAAACAGAGGGGTTTTCACAAGGGTCGGTTTGTGCATTCTTGCACCATTCCGCTCCATTTTTCTTGGAGCAAAGCTTAGTGGAGAGCAAGGATAGGCTGAGCATCAAGGATCTTGGGTTAGACTTGAAGATTTGGCAAGAACACATCAACTTTTGAGGTATGTTTTAAGAGATTTCAGTTTTAAGGGTTTTGATGGTTTGAGCTGTGTTTTGAGCTGAGTTGATGGGAATTTTAGGGAATTTCTGAGCAAGCTTTGATGATGAACAAGCTAAGGAGGTCTAGGGTCGAATCAAGGTCGAAATTTGCATCAATGGTAAGAATTCTAAGCCTTTAACTTGTTGTTGACTGAATTTCTGAGTTTAGGGTTGTTCATGGTAGATTTTGAGATTTGGGATAAATGTTCTTGGGATTTGAGGATTTGGGATGAATGGAGAGTGTTCATAAGCTTGATTTTTGAGTTTGGTAAAGATTTGGGGGAGTTTGGTTTGAGATTGGTTGAAGGAAATCGCAGAAATGCGATTTTGGGTTTTCTGGGCTGCAACTAGCGCTACAGCGCTAGTCAGTGGGCGCTGTAGCGCTAGTCCCTATTTCTGGGGGGGGGTGCATTCTGCTTGTAGCGCTACAGCGCCCTCTTTAGAGCGCTGTAGCGCTGCACTGTTCACAGAGGGGAATTTTTGAGTTTTGATGAGGGATTTTGACCTAGGGTTCGGGGCTTATTTCCGCCACTTTGTTTTGGGGATTTGGGACTTCCCGGGGGCTCGGGATTGGTCCCGAGGCTAGGTATTCGGACTTGGGGTTCGGTGTTGACTTTGACCTATGTTTGTGCCTAGGTGTGCGCTAAGGCTCGAGTGGGATCGTGCTCAAGGAGTCAGGTGATTTAAGCTATCGAATTGACAGGTAAGAAAACTATAACACCTGTAGGATAGGGCGTGGGCCCATAGTGTGATTGCGGGGCACGACCCTATATTGCATGATGAGATGATTGCCGGGCATGGCCCTATATTGCATTACATGTTAGGGTGTAGACTTACATGTATTGATAATTGTATGAATGTTGTTTGATTTATGCTTTATATGTTTGTAATGAAATGAACGGCAAGGGCCGAGTGCGGCGTAGGCCGGGTACGGCAGCGGAGCCGGAAGTAACACCTAGCACGTGGGATGCTATAGTCAGGATGGGACCCAAGGGATACATGAGTTATCCTCGCGGTGAGAACCAATACCCCAGGGTTTTGGTAAGGTTTCTGGGGCGGCATGGCCGTGTTTGCTTAGTCTAATGATTGACTTGTTTATTTGTGGATTATCTGTTATGATAAACTGTATACATTGCATATGTTATGTTCTGCATGAGTTTTCTTGCTGGGCTTCGGCTCACGGGTGCTCTGTGTTGCAGGTAAGGGCAATGATTGAGTCAACCAACCATGAGTACGGAGAGCGTGAAGCGACGTGTACATGTTTGGCCTGCCCGACTGCTTTGGTTGGGGGTTTATTCGAAAATGGCTGTAATAATCTATGATTTTATGATTTCTCAACTGTAACCTTATTTCAAGATGAAATTAGTTTTCAAACCTTAAATTGGGATCCCAAATGTTTAATAATAGAAGTTTTAATGAAACGACGCATTTTCAAAGATTACAGTCTTAACTTTTAATTAGTCACACTTTTGTTTCAAAACCTCGGTTAGCGAGTTCATTCCACACTGTTTTGTCTTAAAAACTCACTTAGTAACGGCTCTAAGGTAGTAGGGCGTTACAGTGGTCCTGTAGGCCCAGAGTACATTGGGGAGTTCCTCGACCTAGGCTCCTTTCAACTTTTCCAACTTTGTTTTCTAGTTCCTTTTTAGGATCTTGTTGATGGCCTCTACTTGTCCATTGGCTTATGGGGTGTACTACTGCGGAGAAACTCCTCTTGATTCCTTTTTCCTTACAGTATTCCTCAAATATTCCTCCTTCAAACCGCGTTCCATTGTCGGAGATAATCTTGTAAGGTACTCCAAATTTGCAGACGATGTATTTGTTGACAAAGGTGGTGATTTGCTTAGCTGTTATGTTGACTAAAGGCTCTACTTCCACCCACTTAGTGAAATAATCGACTGCCACCACTGTGTATTTTGCTCCTCCTCTTCCTGTTGGCAACGCTCCAATCAAGTCAATTCCCCACACAGCGAAAGGCCACAGACTAGTCATGTTCACCAGCTCATTTGGTGACTGTCGGGGGTAATTTACATGTCTCTGGCACTTGTCACACATTCTCGTAAAGTCACTTGCGTCCTTCTCCATGGTAGGCCAATAATACCCCTGGAGAATGGCCTGTTTTGCTGTGGACTGCCCCCCAACATGATTTCCACATTCCCCTTCGTGTATCTCTTGTAAAAAATTTAAAGCCTATCCCCTATCTACGCACCGCAGGAGCGGGGTAGAGACGCCTCTCTTATATAAGGATCCATCAACTAGGGTGTACTGAGCAGCTTTGTAAGTCAGTTTACGGGCATCTTTTTTGTCCAAAGGCAAGGTCCCGTCATTTAAGTACCTCACGATGGGTGCAAACCATGACTCCTCAGTGCTATTGACCATGTTGATCCTTTCTTCTGCTATGCTTGGCTTGGGGAGGTATTCGACCAGGATGGACTCAAGCATGTCTTCGTCTCGTGTGGAAGTGAGTTTCGCGAGTGCATTGACGTTTATGTTCTGCTCCCTTAGGATCTGTTCTATGGTGTATTTTTTGAACTGATCCAAATACCCCTTCTCTTTGGACCTCTAGCTTGGTATTCTTCCTTCACCTGAAACACCACCAGCTGTGAGTCACTAAAGACATGAAAATGGGTTACCTTTAACTCCCTAGCTAGCCGTAGGCCGGCCAATAGCGCCTCGTACTTTGCCTCATTGTTGGAAGCTTCGAATCCAAATCTCAAGGCACAATACATCTTGTGCCCCTCAGGTCCCGTCATCACTATGCCAGCGTCGGCACTTCCTTCGTTAGATGCCCCGTCTACATGGAGGCTCCATTATTCAGGGTGCTTTTCCTCTTCATGCGCCGGTTCATTCTCTTCTATTTCTCCCTCCTCATGGGGTCGGTATGCAAACTCGACTATAAAATCTGCAAGTACCTGCCCATTGATTGAGGTCCTTGGGGTGTAAGTGATGTCGAATTGACTTAATTTAATCGACCATTTTAACAACCTTCCCGAAGTCTCCGGCTTGTGCAAGACTTGACGCAGGGGGTTTTTGTGAGCACCTCGATGGCATGAGCATGAAAATAGGGCCTCAACTTTCGAGAAGCCACTATCAAGGCAAATGCTAACTTCTCTATTTCTGGTGCTTTTCTCCTTTGACCAAGGCAGCGCTTATAGCATGCTCTGACACAGCTAGATACAAATACAACTTCTCCCCTTTTTCTGGCTTGGCCAAAAGGGGTGGTTTTCCAAGGTGTTCCTTTAGCTTGGTGAAGGCATCCTGGCATTCATCATCCCAAGCGAACTTTTTGTTCCCTTTTAGGATGTTGAAGAAAGAGAGGCATTTGTCAGTAGACCTGGAGATGAACCTATTGAGGGTTGCTACCCTCCCTGTTAAGCATTTCGCCTTCTTCTTGTTTCGTGGTGGGTTCATTTCCAGCAATGCCTTGATTATTTCAGGGTTAGCATCGATACCCCAGGAATTCACCATAAAACCCAGGAACTTTCCTGACGAGACTCCGAATGTGCACTTGAGCGGGTTTAGCTTCATTCTAAACTTTCGAAGGGTGTCGAACTGTTGGAAATGTGCCCTGAAAGCATATGTAGTAGACATTGTTTTATGAAATAAATAAATAAATTGAATTTGTTATGCATATATTTTATGGACTATATTATTCTATGATAATATTATGTAAATATCAGGAAAATTCCTAAGTTCATATATGTGATCTCAAATACGTATTGTTACGAGAGGATTGTGTTTGAGATAAATTAACTTGAATAGTTCGCAGTAAAATAAAGTTATGGAATCTTTAGATTAATTACTGCAAGTACGGTCCACTAGTATTATGAATACATGTGATCTAGATCCGGATCACTAGTGTGGTAGGACACTTTAGTGGAGGTGCTTTATATATTAGAGAATATATAGAACTGGACCAGATATGTTTATTAATACGTAGTTAAATACCATTTCGAAGTATTAATTAAATATATCAACTGATGATCATATACAAATAGATCTTAATCCTGAAGTTACTATGAACTCCTGTTTATGTTATACGAGTTCTTTGATTCACTTGTTAGGGTCTATCAGAATGATCAGGCTAGAAACTTTTGTTTTGAGAACTCATTAATATAGATGGCTGGGGACATAGTATACAGATATGAAATTTATGTCTTCTCGCAAGAGATTGAATGATGGTTCTCTTAAGGGTTGACTTTTGGGACTGAAAGGTTATTGAGCTCAAATTCATAATTTAGTTATGAATTAACCTTCACTAGTAGAGTCAATGGTACTTAAGGAAACAAGAGATAATTAAAAGGGTAAAACGGTAATTTTATTCCCGATTAATTATGAACCATTATTATAGGGTCAAGTTGTATGCAATGATTATATCAATGGACGCTTTATGATTATAAAGTACTCAATAAATGAAATTTCTATAATTACAAGAGTGCAGTCTCATATTTATAGTGGAATAGTCATGAGATTAATAAATTAAGATTATTTAATTAATAATCTCAAATTTATTGGAGCTTGGAATTATAGGTCCATAGGTCCCCATAGCGGTTCTATCAACACTGTTCAAGGTAAGAGTTGATATGAAGGGAAAATAGTTTAAAGACATATTTAAGAAGAAATTTGTTCTTCAGGCCAAATATGCAATTATATGATAATAGTGATTAATTAATTAATTACAAATTAGTTGTAGTTAATAAAATTAATTAATATTTAATTATTGTATAATTTTCGAAATTATATTAAATAATTAAATTAATTTCGAAATTTAATTAATTATAATTTTCGAAATTATAATAAATTAAATATTTATTTTCGAAAATTTTGGATTTAATTAATTGGTAGAATTAATTAAATATCTTTATTTGAGTGGGATAAAATAATCTGATAAGTTCAAATTTGATTTGAATTTGAAAGATTAATATTTATTCAAATAATTAATTATATTTGATAATTAATTAAAAAATATAATTAATTTGAATTCAAATTTGAATTAGTTATAAGGTTGTTAGATCTTATATGTCAAAGTAATTTGAATAAATAATTAAATAAAAATTGAAAAACCAACATCACTAAAAATTAGGAAGCTACACGTGCACACACAGTCCATGGACTATGTGTGGCATGTAGGGCCAGCATTTTCAGGGATGGGATTTTTATTTTTATTTATTTAATTAATTAATTAATCCAGCGCCTCGCCCAGCAGCTTACCCAGCCTGCACCCTTACCCAGCGTGCGCCCCTGCGTCTGCCGCACCCCAGCCGCATGCTCCATGCCGAGCCACCATATGCAACCACCCCTAGGGTTTCTAAACCCTAGGGCTTGCATCCAAAAATTGTCCATTTAAATTATGGGCTTAATTAAGTTAACCCATAATTAAAAATTGTTTTATTTTGAATTAATTGTATGAGCCCAAATTCAAATCTGGGCCTAATAACTTATTGGGCATTAAACCCAAGTTAATTATTCGTAAAATTTGTTTAAGATAATTAAAAGTTATTTTAATTCAAAATTAAATGGATAAGTGGCTTAATGGATCAAGACTACTTGTGAAGGCCCTAAGTAATAGATAGAGATCTATTTAGGTCTTATTTAGTTTCTTACATTTTTGTGTATATTTTTGCAAGTGTTGTAATTTTTCTAGAAATACCCAAGACACCCAGCCCGCATTTATTTATTTATTTAGCTAGTATTTATTTATTTAAATGTTTGAATGTGATTAAATTGTTTAATGTTTTATCATGCATTTTTTGACATGCCATACATATAACCCACACATTATTTAAAATTGTGCATGCATCTCATACGAGTAGAAACATGCCTTAGGATTGTCCTATGTGATTATATGCTGGTCCATATAATAATGAATCTAGTTTTTAACTAGTTCAAGAGCGGAAACAGATTTTAAAAGTTTTTTTACTTCTAGTATTTAATAAAATTGTTTTATTAAATTATAAATGATATTCTTAGTAATTATGGCAAAATAAAATTGAACTAATTAGGGCATAGTTCTATTTTTTTAATTTTGCTTAATTTTATTAGTAATTATTAGAATATCATTTGGTAAAAATAGATCACTTTATTTTTACAACCAATTAAAAAGCATAGGATGTTTTGAGAAAACATATGTTCTAAAATAGTGAGTGGGAGAGGGAGTTATGACAATAAGTCCCATGGTCTCCATTATTAGTTAGCACCGAGGTAACATGGAGAGGGCCTCGCAGCACTATTGCTTGTGTCCCCCTAAGGAAGGCTTCCGACTGTGTTATTCTCAAGGCAAACTTCTTTGTCAAGAATAGGATTTAATGATGTATTTCAAGTTTGACTGACCCTGAGGCACACTCTTGAGTTAAGTCATTGATCTAAAATAATGGGTTACACTCACAAGGTACATTAGGCTTTCGAGCGGACTAGTGTATTCTTGACCAAACAAGCGGTTGTTTATAAGTCAAAAGAGAAATATTGATTTAAGTTTTAACTTATAAATTTGAGAGCTTGTCTCAAAATTATTTTGGAATTAGTCAGACCTACCCTAAGGCTGGTCCATTAATGTTCAAATTAATTAATTATGGAATTAGTAATTATTTTTTATGTGTTTTTTGTTGCATTCATGCATCACGTTTACTATTACAAAAATAACTGATATTTATTATATGCATAGATTCATTTTGTTTATTTATTTATTTTCAGCAATTATGTCTAGCTCAAATCCTGTATTTTCTTTACTTACTAATGAAAAGTTGACTGGTGAAAACTACATGAAATGGAAATCAAACTTGAACATTGCATTAATATGTGAGAAGCCTAAAAAGTCATCCAAAAGCAAGGAGAACAAGAACACTAAAACCTCCAAAAGGAAGACCCCAAAAGGGACTTGCTTTCATTGTGGAGTAAATGGTCACTGGATGAGAAACTGTTCAAAGTATCTAGCTGACCTCAAAGAGAAAAATACAAGTAAATTTGATTTACTCGTGTTAGAAGCTTGTTTAGTGGAAGATAATTCCTCATCCTGGATAGTAGATTCAGGAGCCACTAACCATGTATGCTTTTCTCTTCCGATTCTTAGTTCAACTAGGAAGCTTGCTGATGGAGAGGTGACTATGAGGGTAGGCAGTGGTCAGATTGTCTCTGCAGCAGCAGTTGGAACAGCCCATTTGGAATTTGATAATAATAAATTTCTTGTTTTAGAAAATGTTTATTATATTCCTGGGTTTTCTAGAAACTTAATTTCTGTTTCTATGTTGCATGAACAAAATTTTAAAATATCTTTTAATAATAATTCGATTGTTATTTCAAGATATGGTTTTAAGATATGTTCTGCAAAATCTATCGATGGGCTTTATAAACTACAAGCTAAAGAGAAATTTGTAAATAATTAAGAATTATTTAAAACAGCCAATCCTAGATCTATTAAACGACAAAAGACTGATTCCGATAGTGATACATATCTGTGGCACTTGAGATTGGGCCATATTGGTCTAGACAGAATAAATAGGCTTGTAAAGGATGGTCCTTTAAGAGAACTATCTATTGGATCTCTCCCTGTTTGTGAATCCTGTCTAGAAGGCAAAATGACCAAGAGACCTTTCTCTGCCAAAGGCTCAAGAGCTACAAAACCACTTCAGCTAGTACATACAAATGTTTGTAGTCCACTTAATGTACAAGCAAGAGGAGGTTATGAATACTTCGTCACTTTTATTGACGATTATTAAAGATATGGTTACCTATATTTAATGCAAAGAAAATCTGAAACTTTTGGAAAGTTCAAAGAATTTCAAGCAGAAGTTGAAAAGCAATTAGGTAAGTCACTAAAAGCTCTTCGATCTGATCAAGGAGGAGAGTACTTGGATTTTGAATTCAAAGACCATCTATGTGAGCATGGCATTCAATCCCAACTCACAACACCTGGAACGCCACAGCAAAATGGTGTTTCAGAAAGACGGAAAAGAACGTTATTAGATATGGTTAGATCAATGATGAGTTTCTCATCATTACCACTGTCATTATGGGGCTATGCAATTCAATATGCTCTATACATATTAAATGTTGTTCCATCTAAGTCTATCCAAAAGACACCCATAGAATTATGGAATGGTTGTAAACCTAGTTTACATCATTTTCGAATTTGGGGGTGTCCTGCACACGTGCTTAAAGGAAAGACCGGGAAGTTGGAATCACGCTCTGAAGTGTGCATGTTTGTGGGTTATTCCAAAGAGACCAGAGATGGAATTTTCTATAGTCCAAAAGAAAATAAAACATTTGTATTGACAAATGCAACTTTTCTTGAACATGACTATGTGAATAACCACAAACCTCGCAGTAAGTTTGTTCTGGAGGAGATGGTCTCAAATGAAGTTGCAAAGTCACCAACAACAACCAATGAAAAACGGCAAGAGGAAACTGCTAGTTCTAGTCAGAATAGTAGTGAACCTCGTCGTAGTGGGAGGGTTAGCAAGCAACCCACACGCTATGAACACGAAGTTCAAATGCTTGTGTCTGACACAAACAAAGACGATCCATTGACATTTAGAGATGCAATGAATGATTCTGACAAGGACAAATGGAAAGATGCCATGAACCAAGAAATGGAATCGATGTATTCCAATTCTGTCTGGGTTCTTGAAGATCCACCTGAGAATATCAAACCCATTGGTTGCAAGTGGATATTCAAGAAGAAAAGAGGATCGGATGGGAAAGTAGAGACTTTCAAAGCAAGACTTGTAGCCAAAGGTTACACACAGAAAGAAGGGGTTGATTATGAAGAAACTTTTTCTCCTGTAGCCATGCTAAAATCCATTCGTATACTCTTGTCCACAGCTGCTTGCATGGATTATGAGATTTGGCAAATGGATGTCAAAACAGCTTTTCTGAATGGCTACCTTGACAAAACCATTTACATGTCTCAACCAGAAGGGTTCGAGTTAAAAGGTCAAGAGCAAAAAGTTTGCAAGCTTCTTAGATCCATTTATGGACTCAAACAAGCTTCTAGATCTTGGAATCTTAGATTTGATGACACAATTAAAACGTTTGGTTTTGAACAAAACGTTGACAAGCCTTGTGTCTATAAATAAATCAAAGATGGTGTAGTAGTATTCCTCGTTCTTTATGTTGATGATATATTACTGATTGGAAATGACGTAACATCATTACCAAAAGTAAAGAATTGGTTAGCTGAACAATTCCAAATGAAAGATTTGGGAGAAGCCAAGTATGTTCTAGGCATTAAGGTTCTTAGAGATAGACAGAACAAAACTTTGGCATTGTCTTAAGTAACTTATATTGATAAGGTGCTAGAACGCTTTAATATGAAAAACTCCAAAAAGGGTGATATGCCAACCCGTTCTGGAGCATTCCTTTCCAAAGAACAGTGTCCCAAAACACCTCAGGAAGAGGAAGACATGAGACAATATCCCTATGCCTCAGCAGTAGGCAGTCTAATGTACGCCATGTTGTGTACAAGACCTGACATTTGTTATGCAGTAGGAATAGTCAGCCGTTATCAATCCAATCCTGGATTGAGTCATTGGACTGCAGTAAAGAATATTCTCAAGTATCTTAGAAATACTAGAGATTATATGCTTGTATATTCAGGTGGAGACCTGAACTCCACTGGTTACACTGATTCTAATTTTCAATCAGACAGAGATAGTTGGAAATTGACTTCTGGATTAGTGTTTACTCTTGGAGAAGGAGCGGTAGTCTGGCGAAGTATTAAACAAACCAACATTACAAACTCCACCATGGAAGCCGAGTATATAGCGGCTTGTGAAGCAGCTAAGGAGGCTGTGTGGCTCAAAAATTTCTATTCTGATCTGGAAGTTGTACTAGATGTGGATAAGCTACTAGTCCTATACTGTGACAACAGTGGGGCAGTAGCTAACTCAAAGGAACCACGGAGTCACAAGAGGGGAAAGCACATCGAGAGGAAGTATCACTTGCTAAGAGAGATAGTTCATCGAGGAGATGTTGTAGTTATGAAGATAGCTTCAGAGCATAATCTTGCAGATCCTTTCACAAAGAATTTATCCAAAAAATCTTTTAAGGAGCATGTAAGAAACATGGGAATGAGAGAGATGCATCATTTTCTTTAGGGCAAGTGGGAGATTGTTGGAAATGTGCCCTGAAAGCATATGTAGTAGACATTGTTTTATGAAATAAATAAATAAATTGAATTTGTTATGCATATATTTTATGGACTATATTATTCTATGATAATAATATGTAAATATCAGGAAAATTCCTAAGTTCATATATGTGATCTCAAACATGTATTGGTACGAGAGGATTGTGTTTGAGATAAATGAACTTGAATAGTTCACAGTAAAATAAAGTTATGGAATCTTTAGATTAATTACTGCAAGTACGGTCCACTAGTATTATGAATATATGTGATCTAGATCCGGATCACTAGTGTGGTAGGACACTTTAGTGAAGGTGCTTTATATAATAGAGAATATATAGAACTGGACCAGATATGTTTATTAATACTTAGTTAAATACTGTTTCGAAGTATTAATTAAATATATCAACTGATGATCATATACAAATAGATCTTAATCCTGAAGTTACTATGAACTCCTGTTTATGTTATATGAGTTCTTTTATTCACTTGTTAGGGTCTATCAGAATGATTAGGCTATAAACTTTTGTTTTGGGAACTCATTAATATAGATGGCTGGGGACATAGTATACAGATATGGAATCTATGCCTTCTCGCAAGAGATTGAATGATGGTTCTCTTAAGGGTTGACTTTTGGGACTGAAAGGTTATTGAACTCAAATTCATAATTTAGTTATGAATTAACCTTCACTAGTAGAGTCAATGGTACTTAAGGAAACAAGATATAATTAACAGGGTAAAACGATAATTTTATTCCCGATTAATTATGAACCATTATTAGAGGGTCAAGTTGTATGCAATGATTATATCAATGGACGCTTTATGATTATAAAGTGTTGGGGTTTTATGCCCTAATTAAAACTCAAATTCTTTGTAATCTCATTTTATTATCAATAAAAGAATAGAAATCATTTTTTGACTTGGTCAATCACTTTGCTCACATGTTTTATTTTCATGATTATTTGTTTAATATAAACTTCTATTAAATCCCGAGCATATAGCAAATCTTATTTATAGTGACGTAATCACAGTGGAATATAAATATGATTATATGTTCAAAATAAATTAGTCCTAAGATTAGTCAGTGCCCAGGATTTACACTGACTTGTCAATCTACGATATGATCTACTTACACATTATAGTGTTATGTTCTTTCTAGAATATTAGCAAAGTAGATAAGATTGGATGTATTTGTTACATCGGACTGGACTGATATTGACAGTTGATAAGATAAGTAAACATACCGTTATTATCTATTCTAGTCATATCATATAGTTGACCATAGGTCAATTCAATCTCAATTCTTAGTGGTTATTATTCTAACTGATTGTATTATTTGAGTTCTTTGACTTGTTCGTTACCATCTTACCCTACGGACTAGCCCATACTTACATCTTGGGAACTCGGTAGTATAATTGAGTGGGAGTGTTAATCATAGATATGAACATCTATAGCTTTTGATGAAGAAGTGAAACGATGGTTTCCTTTTAGTTTGGTTCAAGGTGTTAAATGATAGAGATCTCATTTCAGTAATTAAATTAGTTTACTGAAATATCATTTACAAGGAACTAAGTGTTTTAAGGATAAAATACAATGAGGGGTAAAACGGTATTTTAGTCCTATCTCATTGTAGACCGTCTATAGAAGATTGAGTGACAATTATGGTTGTAACAATGGATAATTAATAGCGTATCTATATTTGTTATAGAGCGTTCTATGCATTCAAGAGTGCAATTCCGAGTCTATAGTGGAGTCACGAGGAATTAATAAGTTAGAAAATTTATTTGTTAGATTTATGATAACTTATTGGAGCTTGATTTCATAGGCCCATGGTCCCCATTTTACCTTGGATAAAATCATCTAGATAGTCTCAATTAATTGATTTAATCATCAATTAGAATTATCAAAGTTGACCAGGTCAATTTTGGATAGTTTCACAGAGTTGTGTAATTTTGAGAAGAAAAGAGAAATTATGGCAGATTTATTAATTAAGATAAATTGGTATCTAAATTAATAAATAAATTTAAATCAAGGTTCAAATTATAAATAATTAATTTGATAAAGGATTTAAATAATTAAATCAATAGAAAATAATACAGGCCTTGATTTTAAGTCAATTGAGCTTATAATCAAATGGGAAATTTCACGGGCCTATAGCCCATGATAATTTCGACCTAGGGCTTCAAAATGGCTGTTATTTTATTGATTTTTTAATTAAATTAAATGGCCTAATTGATTCTATAAAAGGAGTGCTTAGAGAGAAGTCAAAACATAAGTTTGATAAGTCACAAGTCAGATTTTCTGATAGTTTTAGATTCTCTCTAAACACAAGTCATTTTCTAAGCCACTTTGTTATTTTCTCTTCTTCTGTTTATATCTATCTCATGTGTTGAGAATTTCCCACACTAGTCTAGGTGGTTCTAAGGATACATTGGAAGATTGTGGAGAAAATAGAAGATCGGTTCAGTTTCTTGATAATACTCTGCGACAGAGAGGATACAAGAGTTAGAGAAACTGAAGGAATGACTCTTTAATTCCGCTGCGTATACTGTAAGTATTCTATTATTTGTTTCTCTTGAATTCAATTTTAGAAACATGTTTTAGGCTATCTCGTATTAATTTGTTTAATATTAGATATACATGAAAATAAATAAAGATCCTGTATAAGCTAATCCAACATAAAGTACTCAGTAAATGAAATGTCTATAATTACAAGAGTGCAGTCTCCTATTTATAGTGGAATAATCATGAGATTAATAAATTAATATTATTTAATTAAAGAAGTTTAATTAATAATCTCAAATTTATTGGA
This sequence comes from Humulus lupulus, assembly GCF_963169125.1. Lineage (NCBI taxonomy): Eukaryota > Viridiplantae > Streptophyta > Magnoliopsida > Rosales > Cannabaceae > Humulus > Humulus lupulus. The sequence goes on from NC_084793.1 coordinate 275,523,785, forward strand.
GCTTGGAATTATAGGTCCATAGGTTCCCATAGCGGCTCTATCAACACTGTTCAAGGTAATAGTTGATATGAAGGGAAAATAGTTTAAAGACATATTTAAGAAGAAATTTGTTCTTCAGGCCAAATATGCAATTATATGATAATAGTGATTAATTAATTAATTACAAATTAGTTGTAGTTAATAAAATTAATTAATATTTAATTATTGTATAATTTTCGAAATTATATTAAATAATTAAATTAATTTCGAAATTTAATTAATTATAATTTTCGAAATTATAATAAATTAAATATTTATTTTCGAAAATTTTGGATTTAATTAATTGGTAGAATTAATTAAATATCTTTATTTGAGTGGGAGAAAATAATTTGATAAGTTCAAATTTGATTTGAATTTGAAAGATTAATATTTATCAAATAATTAATTATATTTGATAATTAATTAAAAAGATAATTAATTTGAATTCAAATTTGAATTAGTTATAAGGTTGTTAGATCTTATATGACAAAGTAATTTTAATAAATAATTAAATAAAAATTGAAAAACCAACATCCCTAAAAATTAGGAAGCTACACGTGCACACACAGTCCATGGACTGTGTGTGGCGTGTAGGGCTAGCATTTTCAGGGATGGGATTTTTATTTATTTAATTAATTAATTAATGGATAATTCAAAAATTGGTTTTTGGATTTTTTCATTAATAGAATAATTAATTAATTAAAAAGTAAATTGTAAAATGGTTACAGATTTATTTTTAAAAATTTGAATATTTTCTTTTAAGTATGACTAATCAGAAAATTATTCAGATAAGTGGTGTGAGACAACTCTGAACATTCGCTCTGTGAAAAATAGAACGATAGTTTTCTCTCCCTGAAAATAAAGAACCAATTCTCAAGCCTATTCTCTTGATCTCATATGTTGAGTACATCAAGTAGAATCACAAATAAACTATCCTTCATTCTCTAAGTGCCCACACATTTCTTGAGGTGTAGAGAACGCTTTGGAAGATCTTGGTGTGAGTACGTGGGAGCGGCTTGGATAGGAAGATCGTTCTAACTACGAAAATATAGCAAGGACACTTGATAGGCTTCAAGAGGTATGAATTCTATCCTTATCTTGTTTATGATTAATGTATGTATATTAATGGATCCACATATTTAAAGGTAGTTTAAATATGTTACAATATTTTTGTTGTACACTGGGCCAACCACACCACCATTCCGCTGCGTATTAGGAAACTCGTTCCTAACACGAACATCTCCATGAGATCTTTGGTGAGCTCTCCCGCCTTCTTTGTATTTACCAGCATATCTTCTACGTATACTTCCATATTCCTTCCTATTTGATTTGCAAACATTTTGTTCACTAGCCTTTGATAAGTAGCACCTGCGTTTTTTAAACCAAAAGGCATCACTTTGTAACAATACAACCCCTTGTCTGTTATGTATGAAGTGTGCTCTTCATCAGCCGGGTTCATGGGTATTTGGTTGTACCCGGAATATGCATTCATGAAGCTAAGTAGTTCGTGCCCTGCTGTGGCGTCTACTAAGTGGTCTATCCTAGGAAGCGAGAAGCTGTCCTTAGGGCAGGCCTTATTGAGGTTAGAAAAGTCAACACAAGTCCTCCATTTTTCGTTGGGCTTCGGGACTAGCACTGGGTTTGATACCCATAGTGGGTAAAATGCCTCTCGAATAAATCCATTTGCCTTCAACTTGTCAACCTCCTCTTTTAGGGCTGCGTATCTTTCTGGGTCCAGCGCTCTCTTTTTCTACCTCACAGGCCTTGCTTTTGGGTCGATGTTCAGGTGGTGGCATATGACCGCTGGGTCTATCCTTACCATGTCCTTGTGACTCCAGGCGAATACGTTGAGGTTAGCTTTCAAGAATTATACTAGCTTCTCCTTTACGTCACCCATAATGTTTTTTCCTACCTTCAACTTTCTTAATGGCTCGTTCATGACCGTGACTTCCTCCAACTCCTCTACTGGTTCAGCTCTGGGTTCTTTTGGGACTCGTAGGTCTAACTCTTGCGAGTTCGCACCTTCATGCACAACCATTGCCATAGGCGTTGATGGCTTTGTGGCCGTGCGGAGGGATGTGTTATAGCATTCCCTCGCTTCCTTCTGCTCTCCTTTCATGCATGCTATTCCCTTGGGAGTTGGGAATTTCATAGCTAAGTGTTATACATAAGTTATCGCCTTCAATTCTCTTAGGGAAGGTCTCCCTAATACCGCATTGAAGGCTAAGGCGCAATCTACCACAACAAAGTTTGCCATTATGGTGGTTTGTCTGGGCTGTTCTCCCATAGCGAGGGCTAACTCGATCGCCCCTAGGGGCTGTATTGAATCTCTAGTAAATCCATACAAGGAGGTACTGCAAGGCTTTAAGTGCCGGATGTTTAGTCCCATCTTCTACAAAGCTGGGCGATATAAGATGTCCATAGAGCTTCTATTATCCACCAAGACCCGATGCACCCTCATGTTAGCAAGCTAGACAATCAACACTAGGGGGTCATTATGGGGGAAATGTACACCTCGGGCGTCTTCCTAAGTGAAGGTTATTGAGTCGATTTCACCCTTAAAACTCTTCGGGGGGCGTTCCTCCAAACTTAAGACACACAGTGGTGGACTTCCTCTGGCCTCCCTGGCATATTTATCTCACCCCTTCCTTGATTCACCCCCAAATCTTGGCCCTCCAAAGATGGTCCTGACCTCTCCTTGTACTTCCAGGGCCACCTATCGTGCCCATGGCGAGGATGCTCCTTCTTTCGGCCTTTGGCTCTCCTTGCAGACATATCTGCCTAAATGTCCTCTGCATATAAGCTCCTCGATTTCTACCTTTAAATGGTTGCATTCCATGGTGGTGTTGGCGATATCTTTGTGATACTGGCAATATTTGTTGGGGTCTCTTTTGGATCGGTCTTTTTTCATTGGAGGGGGCCTTCTGAAAGGGACCTGGTTTTCATTCGTGACGAAAATATGTTCTCCAGCGTGGGTGAGGTCTGTATAAAAGGTTTAGGGGCCCTGTCTGCGCTCATCATTGCGCTGATGCTTCCAGGGTCGATCATCTCTCGTTCTATCATATACCCTCTTCTTCTTTGTACCACTTTGGCTTTCTCGGATTGAGGGTTTTGGTGGCGACTGGCCTTTTCTGGCCTTGAGGCTTTTGTGACCATCTTCCACGTGAATATATTCCTGCGCGTGCTCATAGAAGTTGTCCAAATTTGTGACCTCCCTCCTGAGCATGTTATCCCATAACTTGCTTCCCAGGCGTACTCCGGCTATGATGTCCATTTTTAGCTCTCTATGGGTCAAACTTCCTACTTTGGCCGCCTCCATATTGAACTTGTGAATGTAGTTCTTTAGACTCTCATTTTCTCCTTGCTTCACATTGACGAGGCTGGTGCCCGGCATCCTGTAGTCCCGCACGGCATGGTGTTGCTGGAGAAATTCATCGAAAAATTGTTGCCAAGATATGATGGACCCTGGTCTAAGTCTTTTGAACCATTTGTACGTAGGTCCTTTCAATGTAACAGCGAAGCAATGGCATCTGGCCCCGCTACTAATCCCCCTTAACTTCATCAGGTCGTTAAATGCATCCAGATGGTATAAAGGATCTGTTCTCCCTTCATTTGGGGTCATATGGGGCTCCTTGAAGTTGGCTGGGAGTTGAATGGCTTGGATCTCCTTGATTAAGGGTGACTCATGGTCGAACTCGTCCTCAATGGCTTGTCCTCCAGAGGCGGTGATGATTTTGCTTCGTAGGCTCCTCATTTTTGTGTCTAGGACTTGTCTCCTCTTGTTCAAGGAGTCTCTCAGCGTGGATGGGTTAAGATCTCCCTTTCCTTTGCCTTCCCGGGGCGCCATAGGAGGCGTGGTCCTTTTACCCGCCCTCTTTTTGTTGAGTTCCTCTCGTAAATCCGAGGGTGTCTCCTTGAGGTGACTTCGACATTATTACGAGGGCCAGCGTTGGTCTTCGGCTCTGGCCTCTAGGGCTACTTCGGTGGTCCGAGATGTTTGTGCTGCTTCGTCCAGGGGGTGTTACTAGTGGAAAGTTGAGCCCTTAAGTCGTCTACTGGGACGGTGGTTTCTACCCCCTCTTGACCTTTCTCTTTTCACTTAGGGAGTGTTACATTTGATCTCCCTTGCAACAGGCCATTTAACACCTCTTGCATGTTTTCCAGGGTGGTTTCTAGCCTTTGGTTCTTACGGTGAAGTTCACATATCTCGTCTTCGTAGAATCGAGATCTAGAACTTGAGCTCACGGAGTGGACCCGAGGGTACTTGTCAGGTCAGCGCGCCGATGGGCCTGGATCCTGCCGGTCGGAGTTTGGCACTTGTGGCGGCCTTGGAGGTGGGAACTCACTGGCATCTCTTGCTGGGGCTGTCGTTGGCCTTGGACAATTCTCCTCAGGTGGGACTGACGGGGAAGAGGCTTCCCTTTCATCTCTGTGAACCTCAGGCTCCTTTGGGGGCTCCGCGTTTGCGGGTGGAGGAGGATCCTTCATAGAGGCTTTTAGCTGATCTCCGTCGAGATGGACCTCCACCTCTCGCAGCTCTCTCAATCGTTTCGAAGGTCGTGGCATCTCTTTCTTATCAGAATCGACAGAAGAACAGTGGCTTGACACTTATTCTTCCCACAGATGGCACCAAACTGTTGACAGTGAGAACTCTTCAACGAAGTTAAGTTAGAAAAATTAAAGTATAGAGCTTATCAATGAAGAACTTCAAAAATCTAAATAGAAACTTAGAGAATAGTTGCAGAAAGAAAATGGTGAAAAGAACTTGTATTTCGTGTGGTATGATGCTACAGTGTTTTTTCCAAACCCCCTCCATGTGGAAGTGGGGTTCCTTTTATAGTGGGCTCTAATGGCCCCTGATACATTGTGGTCCAAGGGAACAGATGGTACGCAAGTACACTGTCAAGAGAGTGGTCTCTTTGGGTAGTGGTGTTGGCTCCAGTACGTGATCAGACACCATGAGGATGTCTCCACTACTTATTTTGTACGAATATCAGAGGAGTGGCACCAGGCGTAGTGGTGCTGGTGGTGGTATCGACTCTGACATCTAGTTAGAAGCATACAGGCCATGTCCCCTCTCCTAGTGCTCCCACTACTTGTCTGGCGAGGATACCGTATCCGTACTCTGACTCCTCTAGGTTTGCAGGTACATTCCACACTCATGTGTGTACCCTGCACCTAGTGGGTGTTCTCACCTTCTTAAGGTGTGCTTGTCGATCTAGCCCTTTTATGTCTATCTAAGCGTCAGATTTCTTATTGACGAGAAAGGATACGTATGGGAGTTAAATTTTGCTGGCTGGGCTAAAGGGGCTAGGTGTGAGAGGTCCCGCGGGGTGCCCAGGCACGAGGCCAAAGTGAGGCCATCTCTTGCGAGACCCCTAACGGCATCCCTGGCATGCGCGGGTGCGAGGCCCTGATGCGCGGGTGCTCCTAGTGGTGTCGCATGGCGTGCGCGGGTCCCTCGAGTGTGCGAGGCATGAAGCCCTCAGCCTCGCTATGCGAGGCTATATGTTGGTGCGAGCCTTTGGTGCAGTGCGCATGGACGAAGTGAGACGGGGTCTCGCTGTGCGAGGCTCGGGTGTGCATGGACGAGGTGAGAGGGGGTCTCGCTGTGCGAGGCTTGGGTGCACATGGACGAGGTGAGACGGGGCCTCGTGTGCGAGGCTCGGGTGCACATGGACAAGGCGAGATGGGGCCTCGCGTGCGAGGCTTAGGTATGCATGGACGAGGCGAGACGGGGCCTCGTGTGCGAGGCTCGGGTGTGCATCCGAGTCGCAAGACGTGTGCGGGTCATGGGCAGCCTCGCATAGCGAGGCCCTTGTGGCCTTGGCAGGTGCTTGTGCATGTCGAGCAGCCTCACATGGCAAGGCCCTCGGGTCTCTCGGGGCATCTTCACTAAGGCCTCCTATGAGACATGGGTCTCGCGTGGGGCAAAATATTGGGTTGCTTGGTTTGCCCGAGGCTAATGGGGGTAAACCTCAATTTTTTTTCTTGGTGGAATTTTGAGCATCTTTAGTTTTCTTTTATTTAGGTCCCACTCTTGTTTATGATTCTTGATTAGGTATTTAAGTTCTTGAAACTTAAGGTTCGTCTTGGTAAGTTTCTTCTTGATGGTTTAGTTTTCTTTCCATCTTTATTCTTTAGAGATTCTCACCATTCTTACTGTTGGTTTTCAGGAGTGTTCTAATCCCGTTCTTGTTCCCAAATATCCCGGCTTTTGGTAAGGAAAATATGATAGATTATATGTGTTTTATGTTTATGTTATTATATGTGCTTATGTTATAATATGTTTTATAGTCCTTGGGCATATGACTTGTTTAGACAACAAGCCCCAAGAGTATGTTTTTAGTCGCTTGGGCATATGACTTGCTTAGATAGCAAGCCCCAAGATTATTTATCATTTCATGGGTTAGAGTTATGATATACCCTACCTCGACTAGTAGAGGACCTAGATGGGTTATTATATACTACCACGTGATTTAACCTACCTCGATTAGTAGACAGAGGACCTAGATGGTTTATCACATGCCATGTTAATGAGTTAATGGCCATTAATATTGTAGTCCTATATGATATATGTTTTTATAGCCATATTTTTATAGTATATGATATAGTCTTTTGTTTATGATTTATGATGTATGTTTTTAGTAGATTTTCCTTGCTGGGCATTAGGCCCACTCCTTTATTTTTAGCTTGATACAGGAAAATAAATATGGAAGGCGGAATGATTCTTGGCAGCTTGGTTTGTGTGTTAAGGATGAATGGACAGCGTGTCGATCGAGGACGACGTTATTTATTTTTAGTCTTTTAAATTATGTTTTTGATGTAATTCCACAATTAGTATTTAAAGTTATATTTTATGTTTTATAAACAATGGGATCGCATACCATATCACATTTTTATTTTTATTTTATCTTGTATTTTGCACAATATTTATTTTGAGGTTTTAATAAAGTTATGTTATTTTCTTCATGTATGTTTCCCAAAATAGTAGCTATGTCTAGTAGTTTTAATGGTCCAAGGTCTTAGAAATAGTTGGGTCATTACAGAATTATATTCTAATTAGGTATGTAATCCATCGCAAACTCTTTGAGAATGATGTGACTAAAGTAGTATTCAACCATCTCATCCCATGATTACACATGCAAAATATGGTATATTGAAGCCAAAAGTCTACATGGGAGTGGGATCCTTGCAGTGAAGAATCCAATACAATAAAGGTAGCTCTAAATCATGAATGTTGAAGGAAAGGCTATGAAGACATAACTTATGTGATGTTTGATTGGGGTAATGAAATGAAAAATAATCAATTTTCATTCAATTCATTTGTTTGGTTGCATTTTAGAGTATTAGAATGTCATTCCAATGGAATTATTTTTCCACCGTTTTGGTGAAATGGCTATTCCATTTTAAAATGGGAGGAAACACCATTCCATTCTTATTCCTATTCCCATTTTTATTCCTCCAACCAAATGTCACTTTAATGCTTTAGTGGCCAATCAAACTTAGTCATTAGTCCCACATTCACTAAACCACGACATTGTGGGAAATAAATTGGTGTTCAACACTGTAACACCCTACTAATCCAGGGCTGTTACACTGTGTGTTTAAAACAGTGCCTAACTCGTTAATCGAATCATTTGGACTCAAAAGTGTAATTAAAATTAATTAAAGGCTTAGGTGATAAAATTTTGGTCAAAGGATATAAAGTTTTCGTTAAAACTTTAAATATTTACAAAAAACATGCTAAATTCAAACACATAAATCATATACACGACCATGCCGAGCGAGGCGCGTCTCCCAACGCCAAGCTTACATCCTATGTCGAACGAGTGTATACGACACTCCAATGGTGGCGCAGCCATCGCGGCCTACATTCCACATGATTATAGTTGAATACGGCCCATGCCGATCCACCACAGTAGATATAATGCAAACAAATGCAACAAGCTCAGATATATGACAAGGGTGCATAACCCTAGAAAATTTTCCAAAATATGCGATCCTAACCGATTCCATGTCAATATTGTGGACAATGCCCTACTCTATGTGCATATGCAAGTTTTCTTACCTCGAGTCCTATGCTGAAGACTGAACGACCTCGAGTGTGATCCTTTCCCCGAGCCTCGCAAAAACCCACGTCACAACATTATAACATAGGTTTAGTTACCCAATAAACCATAACCCACCATAAATTTTCTATAGACCTTAATAGACCCCCAAATACATTTTAAATATGTCACAATATGTCTTAGGAACCTTAGGTCATGATTCCCTAGGGTTACACATCCAAAGCCAATGAAAACAGACCAAAAGTCAGGCTGACAAAACGAACCGGTCGACCACTTGCCCCAAACCGGTCGACCGGTGGGCCAACTTCTTGTGCCTGCCAAAACGCAGGCTGGTTGACTGGTTCAAGTTAGAGGCCTTTTCTCTGCGATCTAAGAGTTTCCAAACTCAGCCAAATCAACCCCAAACCCAATTCCCAGCAGATTTTGCACAATAATTTGACTTCAAATCATTAGTATAATCCACATAAAAGGCCAAGATACCACCAAACTCATCAATTTTCACAATTAAAGCCAAATCACAAACTTAGGGTTCTAAACCCAAAATTTTCCTCAATCTGAAAAATTGAACTTAATTCCTTAATTTCTATCTAAACTCAAACTCCAAATTGGTAACCCAACATGATTCTATTAACAACCAACTTTTTTAAACATCCTACAACCTTCAATTATCAAAAATCAACCCAAAAACCCCAATTCATCAAGAACATCATGAAGGTAAGAAGAGCTAATGAAGAATAACAAAATAGAGAAATTCTTACCTCTAAATTTGAAATTCCCAGATACTTAACAATGACCTTGACAATCTAATCACCTTGGACATTTGAATTTCCTTAGCTATTCCTCAATTTCCAAGAAAAAAACGAGCTTAGGGGTATGTGTTAGTGTTGGGGTTTTATGCCCTAATTAAAACTCAATTTCTTTATAATCTCATTTTATTATCACTAAAAGAATAGAAATCATTTTTGACTTGATCAATCACTTTGCTCACGTGTTTTATTTTCATGATTATTTATTTAATATTAAACTTCTATTAAATCCTGAGCATTTGGCTAATCATATTTATAATGACGTAATCACAGTGGAATATAAATATGATTATATGTTCAAAATAAGTTAGTCCAAAGATTAGTCATTGCACAGGATTTACACTGACTTGCCCATCTACGATATGATCTACTTACACATTGTAGTGTTATGTTCTTTCCAGAACATTAGAAAAGTAGATAAGATCGGATGTATTTGTTACATCAGTCTGGACCAGTATTAACTTTAGATAGATAAGTAAATGTACAGTTATTATCTAATATAGTCATATCATAAAGTTGACCATAAGTCAATTCAATCTCAATTCTGAGTTGTTAGTATTCTAACTGATTGTGTAACGACCCAAAATCACTAATAAGGCTTAAGGGCCTTGATAGTGTGCCGGGAGGGCATAATTGGGATTAGAATGAATGTTATTGATTTAAATGCATAATTATATGATTAAAAGTGTGCATATGATAATCGATGATATTATATGATGATATGATATGTATGTATGAGATATATGTGAGAACCACATTATTATGTGGATAAATCTGCAGCCGGCGACTCGAGGCGATCCTAGGGCTAGATAGCGGGAAAAGTCACAACGGGGCATTATAATTGACTTTGAACAAGTCAAGGAGTATTTTAGGTATCGGGTAGTGATTTAGACTATCGGGTGATGAAAATAAATAATTGGAGATATATTTGAGGTTGGGAAGTCTAGGCGGGAATATTGGGGGATTTTACCATTTTGCCCTCGGGGACGTTTCCGGCACCCTGAGCTTTGGGAGTAGTCTAATAATCTAAGGATATGCTTGGAAGACTTTAGAAAATACTAGACACATAAATTAAACCGACCCTTTCTCAGCTCTTTCTCTCTCTTCTCTCTCCTAAGGAAGAACAACACTGAAATTTGAGGAGGAATTACTGGAATCAAGCTGAATCTTTGAGGAATTAAAGGGCTGAATTAGAGGTTGAGCTCAAGAACTAATCAAGGACTGAATTAGAGCCAAGGTAAGCATTGATTTTCGTTCTGTGGTTAGGAACTTTAAGAAAAATGGCTGAGTTTTTAATAGTTGTGATTTTGACATTTAAGGTGGAGTTTGAGGCTTGAAACTCTGAAGATAGGCCAGGGGGTCCTTGGAGAAACGATTCTACAACTGAGGTAAGGTTCAATTCAAAGTTTGATGGTTGAATTTTAGAATTTCCATGGCTGGTTTTGAGTTTTTGGGTTTGAAATCTCAGAAATTGGAATTGGGATTTTGGTGAGTGTTAGGCTGGATTTTTGGTGGAATTGGGTTGTTTAAACCATTCTAATGTTGTTGTTATTAATTGGTTTTGAGTTGGGGGCTTTGGGATGGCTTAAGGTGAGGTTTAGAGATTGGAAATGGTGGACTTTTCTGGGTTCGAAGGGTCGGGCCGCGGCATGGTTCTTGGTGAGCTGCGGCCCTTCAAAGCTGATGTATGCTGAGGAAGGAGGGCGGGCCGCGGCATGGTCTAAGCAATGTCGCGAACCTTACCTTTTTTTGTGCCTTAGGAGGGCTCTGTTTGGGGCCATGCCGCGGCATGGATGGCCTATGCCGGGGCGCTTAAGGGATTTTGAGATTTTAGGCTTGGGAATTTAACCTAGGGTGCTCGAGATTGAATCTTTTACCATATTTGGTGAAGTTCAATGTTCCGGGGACTAGAACTTGGTTTAGAAACTCATTAAAGATTGTTAATGGTATCCTTCATCATGGTTGTGACTAGGTGCTAAGCTAGGGCTCGGGGATCGGATCGCGCTCAAGGAGTATCGCCCATAACTAATTCATCTAGAAGCCAAAGGTAAGAAAACTACACCCAGTTGAATATTTGAACGGGACTAAGGGCTCCCTGATATATATGATTGAAAGAATGGTATTATGCCATGTAAATTGTAAACCAACGGCCTAAGTGTGCCACGGTTAACTTGTACAATTGGCACGGCTCGGACACTGGTATCCGAGGACAGCTTATTATGCACTGAGCTCGGTTTAAGCGGGCCGAAGTCAGTGGGTTAAACAGAGGGTGCGGCCTAATAAGGTGTCGGCCCTAGTATTTGTGTTAGTTGATTGTTATATTTGGCCATGACTATGGTTAGTAAGATTGTTAAATATTCTAAGTATAGATGAGGTTATTTGTACCTTGAAGTATGCTTATATGCTGTGGATTGAATACTTGAACATGCTTATTAGAATATTTGTTTGATAACATTGTATATGCTATGTATGTTGTTTTCTTGCTGGGCCTTGGCTCACGGGTGCTACGTGGTGCAGGTAAAGGCAAGGGCAAGATTGATCAACCTTGATTGGAGAGCTCTGCAGGGTGAATGTACATGTCAGGCCGCTCAACCGCCACGGTTGAGAAGATTACAGGGACGAGAGGACCAGAACCTTGCATTTTGCCTTAGTAAGGCTAATGTTTACTCTTAACTGTTGAATTTTGTAAACCAACTTTTAAACATTGTACTTTTGGGGATCCCTTCTGTAAATTGTTTATAATCTATAAAATGTTTCTTTTGCGGCCAAAATGTCTTTTAGCCCTAAAATACTTTAGCTAATGACACGTTTTGAATAAATGACTTGGTTAACAAGTCTCACACCTTTAAAAACACACAGTGTAGCGGTCTTGGCTATCCAGGGCGTTACAGATTGTATTATTCAAGTCCTTTGATTTGTTAATTACCAGCTTACCCTACGTACTAGCCCAAACTTACATCTTGGGGACTTGGTAGTATAAGTGAGTGAGAGTGTTAATCATAGATATGAACATCTACAACTTCTAGCAAGAAGTGAAATGATGATTACCTTATAGCTTGGTTTAATGAGTTAAATGATTGAGTACTCATTTCTGTTATTAAAGTTCACGTTAAGGATAAGATACAATGAGGGGTAAAATAGTAATTTGTACCCGGCTCAGTTATAGATCATCTATAGAGGATTGAATGACAAATAATGGTTGTAACAATGGATAACATATTTACTTTAAGTGTAAAGCGTTTTATAAGTTTAAGAGCGCAATTTTGAGTCTTTAGTGGAGTCACGAGAAATTAATAAGGTAGTGAAATTATTCGATAATAACTTTACGGTAACTTATTGGAGCTTGAATTCATGGGTCCATGGTCCCCACAATGCCTTTGATTAAATCATTTAGATAGTCTCGATTAATTGATTTAATTATCAATTACGATTGTCAAAATTATTTTGTGTCAATTTTGGACAATTTTACTAAGATGTGGAATTTAGAGAAAAAAATAGAATTTTGGACAAATTTAATAATTATGAAAAATTGTTGTCAAATTTATAAATTGTATTAAATCAAGGTTCAAATTATACTTAGTTAATTTGAATAAATGATTTATTTAATTAATTATTGTTAAAATATAATTATAATTATATATATAAAGTTTTAATATAACAGATTTCATATATAAGGAAATATGTTTATAATATATATTATATTATATTTTTTTTAATTAATTTGTAATGACCTAGAATTTTTTTAATTTATTTATTTATTTATTTATTTTGTTTTATGTAAAAATTATTCTGTGAATTAATTTTTTTTTTAATTAAGAGCATGAATAATAATTGGTGAATATTATTTTAATTAAAGAAGTGTGAGTTGATCGTTTTAGACCATAGTGTGGGGACTTAGATGTGAAATAAATCTAAGATGGAAAATATTTATTTTACAGTCCCTAGAATAATCTTAGAATTTTAATTGGTGGCACATTAGAATTTTGGACATCTTGTTCAAAGAATTTTAGTATATGATTTTATGTGTTTGAAATCCACATAAAATCATAGAATCATTTTAGACTATGATTTTGTGACTTATTCACTAAAAGTCTATGAATAATTCAAGAGGAATTTTATGGGATTAAAGTTATGATTTTATGTTGAAAGGACTCACATAAAATCATAGACATAAGTTTATACCAAAGTTGCATTATTTAGTGCTTAGACCACAGTTTATTTTTAATTACTTTAAGCTATGGTTTTAATGCATTATTTTGGGTAAATTGCAAAGAATGTTTCGGCTGGGTATAGAGTGAAGTCTAGTAAGGTTTGGGTCCCTAAAGGATGGGGATGAGGTACCCACACATGTGACTTTTCAACACTTATATATATATATATATATATATATATGAAACACTTCTTAATGGTTACTAGTATTAACAATTATGATAATGTGGTAACATAGTGACTTGGTATAGCAAGTCATCAACATGTAAATATTTTTTTTCTACATTAATTTTGAATTTTTTTTTGCCATAACTAATGTTGTTTCCAACTAATGAGAGACACTAGCTATATTTACAAATTGACATGCATTTGAAAAATGAAAAGTTTACAAAGTTATATTTTCATAATAAATACACGTTTTTCATCAGATAACCCTTCCAAAAGTTTAAAAAAATCAAAATGTATTTTTATAAATATTAATTAACAACTATAATTATGAATCATTGATCTTAATCCAATGGAAAATATTAAAGTAATCATCCATGAATAGTAACACACCCATATATATTCTTACGTTTCTCACATAAGTTTTTCACTCACAAATGGGAGGGAAAATTTTGAATGTTTAAGGGTAGTTATTAGAGGTTGGTTGAGAGGGAGTTAGAGCCATGTTGCTCTCATTTTTTCTTCAGGCATTTTTGAATTTCGGAAGGGAAACCAAGAGAGAAACAAATGAAGAACACTTGGTGTTCTTGAGAGTACAATCGAGTCCAAGGAGTTAAGAGCAAGGTGAGTGATTTTTCTTGGGCTTCCATTGAAGTTACAGACCTTGAACATGTTCATTAAGTCCCTTAATCCCTTGTAGAAGAAAGCAAAGGAAAGGAGAGAGTGTTCTTGGGAGTTCGACACAAGAACGGTCCAAAGAAAAAAAAAGTACGTACGAGTCTACTTTATCTTGGTTTTTCTCTTAGATTCTGAGTACGAAATTCATGTGGAATGGTTTAGTTGTGTTCATAGCATTGTGGACTAAAGTAGGGAGAAGAAGGAACCATAAGAAACTAGCCTCAGTAAGAGGTACAAATCTGTGATCTTCCTTCATAGTTACGGTACAGAGTATTTTTCATTTATGTTCTTAGGTTGGCTATGAATTTGTGGGCTGTTTTGTATGGATTTAATTAGTGTTTTGGGACTAGAAACATACATTAAGGGATTGTGGATAGTTTAATATATGTGGTCTTGAGATTTTAGATGGTTTTATGGTGGTTAAAGATTGGGAATGGTGGTTGGTCGTGCATGGAGGTGCCACTTTGAGTGGTCACGGATGGAGGCCGATGGTGGTGAGGGTGGTGGTCGAATGGTGGTCACGGTGGTTAGGAGTGAAACCATGACTGCATTGGTGTTGAGCTAAAGGCTTGAGCAAGGCTCGAGGAGGAGAAGCCGAATAGGGTGAGGATGGTGACCACAGTCACGTGCATGTGTGTGCATGGCCCAAGTGGTTACAGATTGGTAACCAAAGGGACCAAAATGGTAGTTAGTCCCAAAACTTTTGAATATTGTCGCGAGGCTCGGGATTAGGTACCCCAAAGTCTAAGACCTGATTTTTGGGGGTCGGGGTTAGAAATTTAATTTAGGAAATATCCTGGTTTAATAATTTATGAGCAAGACCCGGAAATTACTACTTAAGCTTCAAGAAAAGTCTAGGCTCGAGAATTAGTTCCAAAGTTTGGATTTGATGGCTTAGAACCTATGAAATATTTTCAAGGACTTAGAAAATATTTTAGGACGTACAATATTACTTCTTTTGAGTCTTAAGATCTAGAAGTGGGCTCGGGACTCGTGTTTTTGACTCGGGTACCGAAAAATGAGATTTTAAGAAATAATTGGAGTTTTAACTTGAAATTTCGGAGTGTTAGGAACGAATTTCCTAATACGCAGCGGAATGGTGGTGGGTTGGCCCAATGTACAACAAAATTTTTATAACATATTTATACTAAATTTGAATACGCGGATCCATTAATATACATACATTAATCATAAGCAAGAAAAAAAATAGAAAACATACCTCTTGATGCCTATCAAGTGTCCTTGCTATCTTTTCGTAAAATAAATGATCTTCCTATCCAAGCTGCTCTCAATTACTCACACCAAGATCTTCCACAACGTTCGCTACACCTCAAGAAGTGTGTGGGCACTTAGAGAATAAAGGATGGTATACTTCTGATTCAACTTGATGTACTCAACACATGAGATCAAGAGAATAGGCCTGAAATTGGTTCTATTTCTTTTTGAGGGAGAGATAGAAAAGTATCGTTCTTTTTCTTAGAACAAATAATTCTGTATCTTTTTCATTTTCTGAGAAGTCTAACTTATATGGAAAATATTTAAATTTAAAAAATAAATATATAACCAATTTAGAATTTATCTTTTAATTAATTAATTATCTTATTAATGAAAATATCAAAAAACTAACATTTGAATTTTTCATTCATTAATTAATTAAATAAATAAAAGTGAAAAATCTATCCCTCATTTTTTACACTGCTCATGCCACACACAGTCCAGGGATTGTGTGTGTCGTGTAGCACTCTATAAATTAGGAATATTTGATTTTTCCACAATTATTTAATTATTTATTCAAACTACCTTATCAGATAAAATCCAACAACTTGATAATTAATTTAAATTTGAATTAATTATCTTTTTAACTAATTATCAAATATAATTAATTATTTGAATAAATATCAATCTTTTAAATTCAAATCCAATTTGAACTTATCAGATTATTATCTCCAACTCAAATAAAGATATGTAATTAATCCTATCAATTAACTAAAACCACTTTTAATTAATACTAATTTCGAAAATTAAATATTAATTTTATTGTAATTTCAAAAATTATAATTAATTAATTATTTAATATAATTTCAAAAATTATATATCAATTAATTATTAATTGATTTTATTAATTACAACTAATTTGTAATTAATTAATTAATCACTATTATCACATAATTGCATATTTGGCCCGAAGAACAAACTTATTCTTAAATATGTCTTTTTACCATTTATATCAACTCTTGCCTTGAATAGTGTTGATAGAGTCGCTATGGGGGCCTATGGACCTATAATTCCAAGCTCCAATAAATTTGAGATTATTAATTAAACTCTTTAATTAAATAATCTTAATTTATTAATCACATGATTACTCCACTATAAATATGAGACCGCACTCTTGTAATTATAGACATTTAATTAAATGAGTACTTTATAACAATAAAGCATCCATTGATATAATAATTACATACAAATTAACCCTCTAATAATGGTTAATAATTAATCGGGAATAAAATTACCGTTTTACCCTTTTAATTATATCTTGTTTCCTTAAGTACCATTGACTTTACTAGTGAAGGTTAATTCATAACTGAATTATGAATTTGAACTCAATAACCTTTCAGTCCCAAAAGTCAACCCTTAAGAGAACCATTATTCATTCTTTTACGAGAAGGTATATATTCCATATCTGTATACTATGTCCTCAACCATTTACATTAATGAGTTCCCAAAACAAATGTTTCTAGCTTGATCATTCTGACAAACCCTAACGAGTGAATCAAAGAAATCATATAACATAAACAGGAGTTCATAGTAACTTCAAGATTAAGATCCATTTGTATATGATCATTAGTTGATATATTTAATTAATACATTGAAACGGTATTTAACTAAGTAATAATAAACATATATGGTCCAGTTTTATATATTCTCTAATATATAAAGTATCTCCACTAAAGTGTCATACTACACTAGTGATTCAGATCTAGATCACATGTATTCATAATACTAGTGGATTGTACTTGCAGTAATTAATCTAAAGATTCCACTACTTTATTTTACTGCGAACTATTCAAGTTCATTTATCTCAAACACAATCCTCCCGTACCAATACGTGGTTGAGATCGCATATATGAATTTAGGAATTTTTCTGATATTTACTTAATATTTTCACAGAATAATATAGTCCATAAAATATATGCATAACAAATTCAATTTATTTATTTATTTCTTAAAACAATATCTACTACATATGCTTTCAGGGCACAATTCCCAACACGGACACGATCTAGGATAAAATTATTATTGGAAATAATAATTTTCTAAGTTGAGTTTGGGATTTTGAGAGGGGTATTATGGTCATTTTACCCCAAGGGATCGAGTTTGGGCCAGGGTCAGGAGTTTCAGTTTTTGATTTTAAACTCCCTTATATATATATTTAAAATCTTAGTAAATCATAAACTACGACATATTGCCCCAATATGATTATAGGGTCTAAATGCGATCAGAAATACTCACAAAGACATAATTCACAAAAGCTAAGGACAAGAGGTAAGGAAGTATACACCAAGAGTAACTTAGCATGTTATGGTTTTCAGTGAATTGTTTGCATGTTTATGTAATGCCAGTTGAAATCTAGTTTCTATATAAATGTATGATTATATGGTTGAATGTGCATAATAGTTCCCAGTTGACGGGGTTAAATGTATTTAGTTCAGTAAAGTTGTCGTGAATGCAATATGTGGAATATTTATATTTGCCAAGTGAAACCTTATGAGAGTGGGCCCCATATAGTCGTACAGTGGGGTTAGCCACTAAGCCAGTAAAGTCATCGTGTTTTAGCGGAGTGTACCCCTTTGATACGGGAGAGTATTCTCTGGGTCGTGGAGGCCACACGGGAATCATGACCCCATAGATAACTCGATGGCTCAAGTATATGTTTTCAGTATGTTACACAATACTTTGACTTATGTGAATATGTTATACGTGTCTCTCAGTTTACAGTTTCCAGTTGTGCATTACTGTTATGCAAGGTTTGTTTTGGATAGTAGAATCATAAGTTGTAGCTAGCTTCCTTATAGAGCGTTATAACTCATCAGTTACTCTGTGTGTGTAGGTAAGGGCAAAGCTTAAGGAGCAGTGCAATGAGCTGGAGGGGATTCTGTCTTAAGTATGCATACTGTGAAACAACTGACCTGCAGGGTTTCTTCAGTTTTCTGCTGAGTTCAGTAATAGTTTTATCAATTTCATATTTACTAGTTTTTTATAAAGAAGGCCCTATGGCCACAGACAATTTCTTAAGTTACGTTTAACTATGTTTTGTTTTTAAAACTATGGGATCCCATCCAAACACTATTTTATTTCAAAGTACTCCAATGTAAAATTTTCTAAAGTTTGCTTAAAGTTTATTTAGTTCTTAATGTCCGATTTTTACCAAAGTTGACCGTTGACCCCGGATAGTCATAGTCGTATTTCGGTGGGTCCAGTTAAGAAAAGTCAGGTCGTTACATAATTAATAAGGGTTTTGTTTTATTATACTTATTGAAAATAATAGTATTTGAATTTAAAAGGCTTTTATGCTTTGAATTTAAAAATAGAAAAATCTCAAGGAATGGCAAAATATCTAATATTCAGCTATATAGAGATTTTTAAGCTATTATTTTAATTATTTAATTAAATTAAATTAACCCTAAAATTTTGCTATAAATAGGGACTTAAGTCTAGGGTTGTCAAGTAAGTGTGAAAAATAAAAAACCTAGACTCAAAAGAGACCTATTGTGGCCGCCCATCACTACTCTCTTCTTCTCCATAATTTTCTCATCTCATTGTGTTAAGAATTGCCCACCCTAGTCTAGGTGACAAAGGAAATTGTGGAAGACTGTGTAGTTTGAAGATCAGTTCACTCTCTTGTTATTACTCTGGGACAGAAAGGAACTAGGGTTAGAGATAGTGAAGGAATGAGTCTCAATATTTGCTGCGTAAAAGTAAGATTCTCAATCTCTGTAATTTGATTTACTTTATGAAATTCATTAGAAACATGTTCCTAGGTTGTTATATATGTAATTTTTTTAAGATATGAAACATACATGAAAATATTTATGATCATGTAAAATATATTCCCAACAGTTAGGTGGAGTTCAAGAAGGAGCTAGAAGGAGAGATGGAGGTCTTGAATGTGTAGGAGACCTTCAGCCTTGTGTTTCCTCTAAACATTTGGTCAAATGACCATTTTACCCTCCATTTAATCCCCTCTCTAGATTAATCCCAAGGGTAGTTTAGTTCTTTGATTCCAACACTAATTATTAAGTTAATCATCAAATTAACTAGATCACTACTTTCTAATTTATCAACTAATCCATTAACATAACTATTCCACCAGTTTATTTCATTTTACCAACTATCCCACAATATAAAAATTCCCAAAATACCCTAGGCCCAACTCAAGCCAGGTATTTTCTTGTTGTGACTTTTCCGTTAAAACCGCTCGAAAGGATCAACTCCTATCAAAGATCACATTTATATACACATAATAATATGGTGGGCATACACAGTGCAACAAAATTATAGCTGGTATTGGAAGAAATTTTTTGAAATTAAGGATCTCTTTAGAGCTAAATTGGATAAATCAGCGTTTATGGCAGTGCAATATAGTATTCAATCCGGTTATGATATACTATATGACCAACATATCAAGGTACAATAGAGTAAATTTGTATGGGAGAGATGCAGTATTCCGAAACACAGATATATCCTTTGGTTAGTACTGCATCAGAAGTTGAGAACCAAAGAGCATCTCAGCAAATACTTTCATGCGATGGACACAGTATGCCTGCTGTGTGGTGATCACAAGGAGGATATCACTCATCTATTCTTCCAATGTACTTACAGTAAAAGCTGTCTTGTAAAGATGAAGGAGTGGATTGGCTGTCGAGCACAAACAGAGCATTATCAAGCATTATTGCAATGGATTTCCAAAGCAAAACACCTCAGCAAACTCAGGAAAGGATTTTTTATAGCTGCTGTTACTGCACTAGTATACCATATATGGAGGGTCTGAAATGATGTTTTGTGGTCATCTAAGATTTGGCATGTAAATCATATTATAGAGGTCATTAAAAGAGAGTTAAAACTGAGATTTACTGTATCAATGTACAAGGGAAAACGAAATAGGGATAAAGAATGGATTCAAAAATTGTAAATTTAGATACATGGATTGTAAGTCAAAAATAGGGGTAGAAGAAGACCTGTAAGTGTACATGACTTGGTTTTGAGCAATAAAATGATTCTTATTTACCAAAAAAAAAAATATGGTCTCAATGCATACACAAACAATAATTACAAATACACCATCGACGGGTCAAAATTACGAAAATACCTTTTTTTTTTTAAAACGGGTCTTTAAACACATTTAATACACATAATCATGCATACTTAATTATATAAAAATATAATTCACATAATTACCTCACGTGCCATCTCGACACGCTAATCAAAGTACTAAACCTTATTAGGAGTTTTGGGACGCTAAACTATCCCCTCTTAATAGAAATTTTGTCCTCAAAATTTACTGGAACAACCCGAGAGATCTCTATCCCCATTTTCTACTGCAAGCCTTCCCAAAACTTGGAAGTAAGAATATAAGATCTCAATCCAAAAATTTAAACGTTGGTGCCCTATGGACACATACAATCTCAACATAGTGATCCACATTATAACTCGTTCGCATAAGTAGAAAGTGTACTAACTTGGTATATCGATCCACGATCACCCATACCAAGTTATGTCGTCCCACCATCCTAGACAATTCATCCTCCAAAATCCATGGTTATATTCTCCCATTTCCATTTCGAGGTGCCCAAAATAACCCTACTGGCCTCTGTTATTCAGCTTTCATTTGCTGACACGTTAGGCACTTAGCCACATATTCAATTACATCTTTCTTCATCCCTGACCACCAATATAAAGATTCCAAATTCTAACACATCTTCATGGTATCTAGATGTAACAAGTATGGAGTAGTATGAGACTCATCGAGAATTTCTTCTTAGTACCATCATCCATCGGAACACACATTCGATCATTATATCTCAGCATATCCATATCAAAACTAGTAAGGTCTTTAGCCACTCCAGCTAAGGCCTTCTTTCTATGTTTCACCAATTGTGGATCACTCATTTGCATTTCTTTATAATTCTCCCAATAAGAGTAGACTGAAGGGTTCTATTTGCCAATTCACCAACCATAAACTCTATACCAGCATTGTTAATCTCCTCAGCTAACTTTGGTGTGATCTGTTTTAAATTATACACTTGACCCGAACCTTTCCTACTTAGGGCACCAGCCACCACATTGGTTTTCCTCAAATGTTAAAGGATTTCACAGTCATAACCCTTCACCGATTTAACTAATATTTTTATCTCATATCTGAATCTTTCTAGGTAATAGAATACTTCAACACTAATGTCAATGTATATCTCAAACTTCTCCCCATATATAAAAAAAATGTCACCACACCTTGAGTGCAATTACCACTGCTAGCAACTGGAGGTCACGTGCAGGATACCTCTGCTCACACTCTATCAATTGTTTCTAAGCATCAACTATGACTTTCCTAGTTTCCATAAAGGCGCATCTAGTCTCTGTTGCAACGCTTCACAATGCACTACGAGCTCCTCGTTCTCAAATGACAAACTAAGCACTGGTGTAGTAATCAATTTCTATTTTAACCATTGGAAGCTCAATTCACATATGTCAGTTCACACCCACCTCAACTTCTTACATATTAGTTCAGTTAAAGGTGTTACAATCCTCAAGGATCCTTCCACAAAATGTTGACAGTGTCCTGCCAATCCATGGAAACTTCTAACTTTTGAAGCGTTCCTTGGCCTTGGTCAATATTTTACTGCTTCTGTCTTAACTGATTCAACCTATTTCATCCATCAACCCATTCTTTCTCAAAATGTAACCCAGAAATATTACTTGAAGAAGACAAAACCCACACTGCTTGAACCTTACATGTAATTTAGGTTCCTTTATATTTTGTAGTACCAACTGGAGGTGTTATCCCTAGAACGATTTCATGAATATTTATTAATACTTGTATACATGCAGTAACAAGTTTTCTTGCTGAGCCTTGGCTCACAGGTGCTATGTGGTGCAGGTATAGGGAAAGAAAAGCTTACCCAACCTTGAGGGGAGAGCTTAGGTGGCAATGTGTACATATGCGACCGCTTGACCACCACGACCAAGGTGTTTCTCAGGGGAACTAGGGTTTAACCCTATTTTTGCCTCTTATATCGGCGAATTGTAATGACCATTTTGGATTGTAAACAACCTTGTAAACACTTTTATGGGATCCCATACACAGTTTAACATTTTCAATCAAATATATCCATTCCTTTTGACCGAGATTTTAACCCTGGCCAATTAATAACACTTAGATGCACGTTTATGGCCTAATGACTCGTTTAGCGAGTTAAGCACTGTTTAAAGTACACAGTGTGACGATCTTGGCTAACCAAGGTGTTATAGCAATGCAGCCTAACAGGCATCGTGGCACGCCTTCGCGCCAGACACCTTCTTGGCCCCTAGGTTCAAGAAGGTCGCGGGACCCCAAGAACAGGGTCGCGGCCCGCCTCCACGAACCCATAATTTCTCTTGTTTTTTCTTCAGCCAACTTAATCAAAACCATCCAAATTCTATTCTAAAACCATAATTTAATCCCCATAACAACTTCAATATTTTCCCAGCAACAAAACCCACTAAAAACTAGATTAAAGACCCACCAAAATCCAAAATCTCATACTTGAGCCACAAGTTCACGAACACCTCAATGCTTAAGGACAACATGGTAGAAATTCAACTGGAACGTGGATTAAAGCATTACCACTACTATGAATGATGCTCTCCTAGCCACAACCAATCCCGTATCCTAACCCGGGCCTTCAATTCCTTGGTTTCCAGCCAAAATCTTCTTAACTTCTCAAGAATAAACTTAGAACAGCTAAAGGAGAAAGAGAGAGGGAGAGAGTCAGTTGAGCAAGTAAGGTGTTTGAGTGTTTTGTGTTTTCTTAAGGCTTAAGTTTACTTAAGCTAATCTTGAGGCTCAGGGTACCAAAAAAGTCCCCGAGGGAAAAATGGTCAAAATCACCAGTATTCCCTCCTAATCTCACTAACTCCAAAAATATCCTCAATTACTCATTCTCATTAATCGATATTATGCTAAATACCTTAAATACCCCTTGACTCGCCTTGAGTCGGGTATTGGGTCCCGTTGTTACTTTCCCGCTAACTTGCTCCCTAGGATCGTCTCGTGTCGAGTAACCCAAATAAACCCACATAATAATGTGGTCTCTCACATATATCACATATATGCACATATATACAATTATGCCCACAACAGGCCAAATTACGAAAATTTCCCTTCTAATAATAAGAAATGGGCCCACGTGTATATTTAATACTCATAAACATGCATATAGCTCACATAATCATAAACAAATATATCATATAAACATATAATTCCATATATTGCCATGATGGCCCCCTAATCAAGGCCCTAAGCCTTATTAGGTAATATGGGACATTACAGCCACTGAGAATGGAAGTGATTTATATTATGCTTAAATGCTCTTTGTCTGGATAATTGTTTAATAAATCCTTGCCTTGTTTGCATGGGTAGGGCTCTGCCCCGTTTAGGAACATAGTTAATACTATGTTTATGTTTGGATTTATTTAGATATCATGATTTATACATATGCATACATGTATTATTTGAAGTATGCTTATCAATAGCTGGTTATATGTTTATCTGATTGTTTAATGTGATTATGAATAGGGCTCTGGCCCCTAAGAAAGAACATGACTATGATTTATGTTTGTGTTTAATTGATTAAGTATGCGCGAATGCTCTGATTTGGGATAACTGTTAAAAGATGTGTACTTGTGTGCATTATCTGATTGAAAAGCCTTGGCTCATAAGTCAAGGGCAGCAATAGCGCGTTAAGCGCTTGTTAATTATATGTGTGCATGCATTATACGCTTGTCCCACCCAATGGTCGTGGAAAATTGAAGTGTCAGGTACGCTGGGCCAGCTCTACAGTTGGTTATACAAAGGATAGGGCACGGGCCCCTGGGGTGACTCATTAGTCTCAGATCCTAGAGCACTGGGCCCCAAAATTACTTGTCAACTATTTATTTAGGGCAACAGGCCCTGTTATGTCATGATAGTCATTTATTTATAATTTTATGCATGCATGAGTAGGTTATTACTGCAGGACTTACTAGATGTGTATCTGGGAATCTGTAATTATTGTTCATGCACATGTGTTAAGTTTTCTTGTTGAACCTTGGCTCACGAGTGCTATGTGGTGCAGGTAAGGGGAAAGGAAAGCTAGACCAACCATGAGTTGGAGAGCTTCGGTGGCGGCGTGTACATATGCGGTTGCTCATCCACCACGGTCGAGGATATCTCAAAGGAACTAGGGTTGTACCCCTTATTTGCCGCTTAGGCCGGCTAGTTGTAACTTTTGATTTGTATATACCATTTTAAACGTCTATTTGGAATATTTTGGGATCCCATGCGTGTATGAAACTTTCAAACGAAAATTCAATGTTTCCTTTGACCAAAATTGTTAACCCTAACCCTTGACATTAACCTTAGTTACACGTTTATAACCAAATGACTTGATTAGCAAGTCTGACACTATTTATAGTACACAGTGTAACTGTCCTGGAATAGGAGGACGTTACAGCTGGTTATACAAAGGATAGAGCAATGGGCCCCAGGGTGACTTATTAGTCCCATATCCTAGGGTATTGGGCCTCTGTATGACTTATTTATCATTTATTTAGGGCAACGGGCCCCGATATGATGATGTAGTCATTAACATTAATAGAATGCATGCATGAGTAGGGTTATTACTGCTAGGCATGCTTATTATTATTCTGTAAAATTTTATTAATTTCTTATGAGCATGTTTAAGTTTTCTTGATGGGCTTTGGCTCGTTGGTGCTACGTGGTGCAAGTAAGGGGAAAGGGAAGCTGGATCAGCCATGAGTTGGAGAGCTTCAATGGCGATGTGTACATATGCGGGTGCTTGACCACCACGGTCGGGATTTCTCAGAGAACCTAGGGTCAAACCCTATTTTGTCGCTTAGGTCTGCTGTTTGTAACTTTTTAGTTGTAATTACCCTTTTGGGTAAACGACTTTTTAAATGTTTATTATGGGATCTCATGTACGAACTTAACATTTTAATAAAATGACTATTCTTTTTGTCCAAAAAATTTAACCCTAAGTTGTTAATCTCGTTTAGTTACACGTCTATGGCCAAATGACTCGTTTAGCGAGTCTAGCACTATTTAAATACACAGTGTAACAGTCTTGGCTATCCATGGCGTTACACAAGCAATACAGATTGATGCTCTCGCAACTTTCAAAACAGAAAACTATAATATAAAAATAACATAAATGGTTTTTACACGGTTTTCTTCCCCTACTCCATGGGGCCACACCCAAAGATAAAACGTGATTAGTAATATTATTAAATGTAAAAACAATTCACTTGACTTGTGCAAAAAAAAAAGATTCATTCTTCAATTTAGTCACAAGAACCTTGTACCAATCTTCAATCCACATTTCCAGCAATCACCTTCTAGCTTAAACTCCCTTCAACTAATGGTGAGGAGTCTTCTCCCGAAGTTAATGCTTTCTTCCTCCCAAAGAAAGTCATTACACCTCTTCTCTCAAAGATGAATAACTTCTTCCTCCCATAGAAGCTTGTAGAACTTGACTGCATAAAGTGCAAATCACAATCTAATACATAAACCAAACTAAGGTGCTAAGCTTAGTCTTACATATCAAGGAAGCTCAACGAGCTCTTACACTTTTAACTTAGAAAAGAATGATACAATGATATTCCCAAAGTGTACAAATGAAATGACTTTGAATCTTCAATTTATAGCTTTCCAGTGTCTCCACAACTATAAATTCAACCTACAATCAACTAAACGAAAACATTCCATTCCTGGAAAATTTGGTCAGCTCGAATTGCCAGGTTACTGTAGCAAATTTAGTAGTTAACTCAGCAACCGATTCTGAACTTGGTTGCGAAAGTCGACCAAGTTCATTATCAACGTGATATCAAGATCAAATATGCCTTGAATGATCATAGGTAGTGCATAAGTGATATCAAATAAACAAGGTAATAAAAAAAATTTGCAATAAAATCATGCAATGTAATAAAAGGAAAGTGATTTTTGTTATAAAGAATAAAATTCCTTATGATAAGATGATTTGCAATATATATCTATTGAACCAAAGTCAAGGAATAAAAAAATAAACATTCTATTTCTGGAATGATTTGGAAAACTTAAATTTCTAGCTTGCTAACTTCAGCAAATGAATCGCGAACCTGGTCCATAAAATGAACTAAATTCATTTCTTCAAAAATATGTCTAGTTTTGATTAGAATATATTCAAATAATCAATAGAAAATATTACAAACATCCAAAACTTGCCATGAATAAGATTTTCTCTTTTTTTTTTAAGAAATGAAATTCCTAAAATAGAAAAGTGTAAAATATACAACTGTAAAAATGTTGTCAACTTAACATTTAATTAGACTATGTAAGTGATTTACTCATTGAATTACACTGTATAAGTCCTACTATAATTAATATAAATTCAAATTACAGGTAATGTGAGCCCATTTAATAGTAATTTGGTCATTAAATTATGTTCTAAGTGTAATTTGAGAATCTCTTAGTGCAACTTAAGGGTATCTTATATGTGAGGTCTAAAATATTCAATGTGACCCTCAGGGTCTCTTAGTGCAATTTGAGGGTCTTTTATAAGTGAGGTCTAAATATTTCAATGTGACCCTCAAGGTCTCTTAGTACAATTTCAAGGTCTCTTAGTGCAATTTGAGGGTCTCTTATAAGTGAGATCTAAATGCTTCAATGTGACCCTTAGAGTTTCTTAGTGCAACTTGAGGGTCTTTTATATGTGAGGTATAAATGATTCAATGCGACCCTCACTTAGTACAATTTGAGGGTCTCTCATATGTGAGATCTAAATGCTTCAATGTGACCCTTAGGGTCTCTTAGTGCAATTTGAGGGTCTCTTATGAGTGAGGTCTAAATGATTCAATGTGACCCTCAAGGTCTCTTAATGCAATTTGAGGGTCTTTTATAAGTTAGGTCCAAATGCTTCAATGCAACCCTTAGGGTCTCTTAGTGTAGTTTGAGGATCTATTATAAGTGAGATCTAAATGCTTCAATGCGACCCACATGGACTCTTAGTGAAATTTGATGGTCTCTTATAAATGAGGTCTAAATGCTTCAATACAACCTTCAGGGTCTCTTAGTGCAATTTGAGGGTCGCTTAGTGCAATTTCAGGGTCTCTTATAAGTGACTAGTCTAATTACATCCAACACAAATATAAATTTAAATATAAGTCCTTAAATACATTAAGTAATACATAAATTAAAATCCACATTACACATTGTTATCCCCGTTTTGTCCTGGAACACGTGGCACGACATATTGGGTCTGGGGGCTCTTTCATAAAGATCAAAGGCCCAGCCCAAGCCCAATGAATAGGGAGGACGAGGGGTCTAGTGGCCCAAACATCAATGGGCCCAAAAATTTTCAATGGGCGCCACCATAACGAGGGAATCGGGACGAAGGTTCGATCCCAGGTCATCTTCCCAGTCCCGATTCAATGGCATCATCTGGGACACGAATAAGGGTGAAGTTCGATCGTCCGAATGGACTGAGACATTGATAAACAAACCCAAGATCCAGTAAATGAACTGGGGTCCTAGTAAAAGAACCGGGAAATTAGTAAATGAATCCGGGTTGGCATGATTGAGCCTCCCTGACTCTAAAACATTCTTAAGAAATGCGAAGTTTGGTTTCCCCAACTAACCTGCATAAGAGGTTACATACAGAATGTACGCTAATACTAGGGAACAGTACTGCCACTACTCTGACAGATCCTATCCCCAAGATCTCCTTAGAAGCCCAAGGGGACCAGACTGAAGTTGCGTACTGTTGTCAGTTGTATGGCGTGGTTATGCTATAGCCAGCCCATTGGGCTCTGATTAAAGTGTATTATTTTGCAAATTTCTTTGTATTGAGCCTCCATTAGCAAGTGAACTATGATAATATCCCTATTAGGCCCGGATTAGTCCGCCCTAGTCTGTTACACCCAACTACATATAAATAGGACCAATTGTGCACTGTAGAGGGGACCCCTGATTTTTCTCTGGTAAGCAATTACTCTGCTCAAACTTGTAGAAAACTCCATTGCTAAAGCTCTCAAATCTCTAATACAATAGACTCATGGACTAAGGCTATTTAACGCCCCAACCACATAAAAAACCCTTGTGTGATAATCGTTAAATCCTTTCTTTTCACTCTCTTATCTTTCATAATTCTAGTTTCCAAAAAACTCAGTAAACATTTTGGTGCTTTCATTGAGAGTCGAAGAAAGTTTGAAAGAAATTTTGAATATCTACAACAATGGTGAACACCAGGCACACTGTGTTCAATCCTACTCACCAACAACAGCAAGGCAATGGGGAGCCATTGCCCAATCAACCATTCCCTCAGGACCAACCCGAGGATACACCCTATCAAATGCCTCAGCCTGACGATTCCCAGAATTTTGAGGACGAGGCAGACTATGATGAGGGTTACTATGAGGAAGATGAAGAAAATGAAGGGGGTTACCAGGATCATGAGGCTGAGGATCCTACAATCCCCGAAGAAGAGATGAATCCTAAATAGAAGGACCCAAAGGTGGTCAGGCTGAAACAACAAGTCCTGGATCAAGAAGCCAGGATAACTTAACAGAAGGAGGCCACTCGCCAGATGCAAGAATCCCTCCTAGCCATTCATGCCTTCATTGCTGCCCAAGGATTGGCAACCAATCCTCCAACCATTTCGCCTTCAGGAACACGACCGTCGGCCCCACCAATTAGGACCAGCGCGCCTAAAAACACAAGTTTGATTCCTCCTTTGGGACCACATCCCTGAGACGGCCCATCAAACCCGGCTCAAGAGAAAGG
This sequence comes from Humulus lupulus, assembly GCF_963169125.1. Classification (NCBI taxonomy): domain Eukaryota; kingdom Viridiplantae; phylum Streptophyta; class Magnoliopsida; order Rosales; family Cannabaceae; genus Humulus; species Humulus lupulus. Next base: position 275,552,800 of record NC_084793.1, read on the forward strand.
GAAAGCCAAGGTGGCTGACCCTGTGTGAAAAGCAAACCCCAAGAGGAAAACTCATCCTGTATCAAAAACCAGGGCCAACCCAGGGCAGCTCCCTAGGAAAGAGCGGATGCATCCCATCCCAGGACAGGATCATCCAATTGATCCGCAAGGGAAGCGCCCGCAGGGTATCAAGCCCCGGACTGTCCCTAGACAGACCGAATGGGAACAACGTTTCCATCCAAGTGCCTCCGTGAACAAGGATCACAGAGGACACCATGGTGCGGAAGAGCCGAAGGCCATCAGTTCGGGAGACGATACTTCCCGGATAGACTTGTGTGATGGCCTAAACGCCCGAAAAGAACGGGCCTGCAAGGAAAAGATCTGCCCCCGAGGGGGGGATCTGAGGAATAACCTCAATGATAGGAGGAACGAAAAGGTCCCTCTGGATGACAAAATGGCCAGACAGTTCGTGGAACAGTTGACCGCATTAAAGAAGGTCACGGACCGTCTGGTCCAGAAGCAAAAGGGGGGAGGTTCTGACTCCGAGGAGGAGGAAAAAGAACCATGCGCCAAACACATCTTGGATGTGGTTGCCTACATCGAGAACACAAACCTCAGGGGCCACTTGTCCTGCTACAATCGGCTAATGACCATGGCCCACGTTTATGACAACGACAAGTGCCTATGCTTCTCAATCACTCTGGACGGACTCGCAGAGGAGTGGTGGAAGAGACTCAAGCCATGATCTATCCAATCCTAGTTCGGATTACAATCACCATTTCGCAAATAGTTCGTGGCCTCCATGAGGATGGATATGCAGATCAGTGCCCTCGCCAATATCAAGCAACTCCCCATGGAGACCCTAAGGGCCTACATTCAGCGCTTCATGGAGGAAGCCTCAAAATCCAAGGTGGACAATGGATAGCGCCTAGTGGCTCTCCAGTCTGGGATCTGAGCCGGTTCCCCTCTCTAGGACGACATGCAGCGCTACAAGGTGGCCACCCTCGAAGAATTCATAAGGAGGGCACAAGGCTTTATCAACTGGGAGGAGGCCCGAATCCAAGCATTCGGATGGCAATTGGCCCCCCAGCCAAGTGCCCAGACCTTTCCTGGATATAGGATGCAATATTCTACAAACCATTATCTGACACCCCCGGTGGCGCCAAGATCAACTGGCACTCACGGGGTGACCTTCGCAGCCCCAACGGTCTATGGTCCCACATCCTCGAGATATGCGCTAGCACAATCCGCTCCATTATCCGAATATGGTATGGCACCGGTCGAATATAGTGCCGCTCCCAATGGAGCTCAACTGTCTCTAATGGGGGGAATGGAGGCAAGCGTGAACACCTTTCGGGGAAAGAGATCGGGGAAAGGACGAAACTGATCTGAGCCCTCCAAAAAGTGCAAGAGGGGCTACGAGCCCCAATACACAGAATACACCAACCTAGTGGACACCATGGAGAACATATACCTGGCCACGAGAAGTACGGTCCATTACTGGAAACTCACCCCCATGTTCAAAGGGGGAAAAACTCAAGGGACACAAGCAAAAGGTGGGCCTACCACAAATATGTGGGTCATACAACTAAGGAGTGTCATCAGTTGAAGGACAAAATTGAAAATTTGATCAAGCAGGGGCATCTCCACCAATGGGTTAGGATGCCAGTGGGAGTTCCGGGACTGTCAGCAGCTCCTAGACAACCTGCGATCCCGGGTGCACTTGGATCATACCGACCTCCCCAGGGAGGGTACGATGTAGGCCCGGGAGCACAGGCCCCTCAGGAGGCCCCAATTGTGTAGGCACCCAAACCCAGAATGTTATTTCCCTCTGGAACTGCGTCCCCGTAGATAGATGGTCACGTGGCCACCATATCAGGAGGGCCACATTTGGGGGACCGTCCTAGAATTATCAAAAACAGTACCTCAGTGAGCTCGACCACGACCACGACCACGAGGTATGCGCTTTGGTCTAGACTCCAGCTCAACGCCCAAAGTTGATGAATTTACCCATCACTTTCATGGAAGAAGACACCTGAAACGTCCACTTCCTGCATCATGACCTTCTGGTCATCGATGCCCAAATCGCCAACAAAATGGTCTAGAGTGTTGGTGGATGACTGAAGTTCCATCAATGTGCTATTCAAGCCAGCCTTCATTGCAATAGGCTTGATTGAGGCAGATCTGGCCTCATGCCCAACGCAGATCTACGGCTTCAATAAGGATTTGATACTCCCAATGGGGAAAATCCAGTTGCCCGTAACGTTGGGGAACGAGATTCAAGGCTCGTTCAAGTTCTGTATGTTCTTAGAGGTGGACTGCCCCACCGCTTACAATGTTATTTTCAGTCGGCCCACTCCGGTCGATTTCGGTGCCATCACCTCCGTCCGCCACCTCTGCATGAAATTCCCCTGCGACAATGGAGGGGTAGGAAATGTCTTGGGAGACTAAAAGAGCGCCCATAAGTGTTATCACATCTCTGCCCGACCAATTTACATGGTCTGCAAAGAGCCTCTCGAGGAGAAGAATGCTAATCTAATCCCACCCCCTCCCCCGGTGCGAAGAATGATCTAGGAAGAAGATGAATTGGATCCGCGAATAGGAGCAGACCGGGCACTAGAACCCATGGAGGAGATTCAGGAGGTGTGCATTAGTGACACCAACCTGACCAAAGTGATCCAGGTTGGGAAGAACCTAAACCCAAAGGTCAGGGCTGTCATTATTGCCTGAGTGACCATCTATATGAACAAATCTAGGAATAAAAACAAAACAGGATGCAAAACGCAAAGTTTAGCCATGATCAGGACTGTATAGACTGGGGTACAAAACCCAACTCCCAACCAAATAGGACGCAAGGCTGAAGCCTAGTCCTAACCCAGACGTACATGGTCCGGGGGGTACAAAAACCAAATAAGACATATGGCCCAGGCCCAATCCTAACTCGGACATACATAGTCCGGGAATACGAAATACCCAAAAATCGGTTGACCTAATGTGGTCTAAAATAACCAAATACTTGTCCACATTTCCTCTGTAATGGCCCAGAACCATTGGAACGTGAGTCTTAGGTCTAAGTTGTTTAAAATTAGTCTTATAAAAGGCCCATGACATTGGAACCTAACCCAGAGGTTCAAAATAAGCTAATCAACTAATCTCTAATGGCCCAGGTCATTGGAACCTGAACACCAGAATCAGGACAAATAAATGTGATGATAATTATTAGCTCCCTAATGCTCCGGGCCATTGGAACCTGGACATCAGGATTAAAGCGAGTTAATTAGTTAAATCACACCTAAATGAAATCTCTAACAGTCCAGGTCGTTGGAGCCCGAACTATAAAATCGGGGTAAAAAAGGCCAAATTATATTGACAAGTCCAAAACGGTTTAGGCCGTTAAGACCCAAACACGGGTCCCCGGACGGGCTAAATGCCTTCAACTTTTCTCTAGTGGTCCCAGCCTTTGGAACCGGAACCAAACATTCGACTCATGTTCATGCAAAGTGGTAAAACACTTAGTGAATCTTGGAGGAAAAAACAAACAAATGAAAAAGGGAAAACTTGGTGTAAGAAATAAATTCAATATATAAAAAAGCAAATAAGGAAAATTGTCTCGGACGCACCCACGTCCATAAAAATAATACAAATATATATATATATAAAGCTACAATTACAGTTTGAAGGCCCACGCCTAGGCTTCGACCTGCTCCGGGGCCTCCAAAACGACTTCATCTTGTTCAGCCCTAGCCATGAGCTCTACATCGACCTTCTCCTTGGCCTCGAACTCAGCTTTCTTCGCGGCAGGATCGGAGGAAACAAGGAGGTTCATGTTTTTGTCCTGGAACCAGGCCATGTAGATGGCCTCATCAAAGGTGGCCTCTAGCAAAGCATCTGCCTACTCCTTTTCTTGGCGAACCTCCTCATTTCGCTTCACCTCCAACTGAAGCAAGTCGACCAGGGCTTGGATCCGGGAGTCAAGATTTGCAACCTTCTCCCGATCCTAGCAAGATTGGGCCTCAGATGCCTTAAGGAGGGCCTTGGTCGATGCCTCCGAGCCCTGAACATGAAGAAGCTCCACCTCCAGACTATCCACCAACTTTTTTTGGTCAGCTTCCTTCCTAGACAGAGTTTCCTCAAGTTGGAACCGAACCCAGGTGGCCTCCTTGCGGTCAGCCTGAATCCGAGCAGCCTCCTTGGCCAAGGCCTCCCTAACGGATTCCTGCTGGTTCACAGCCCCCTCCAGCTCCATTTGGGCCGTCTCTAGTTTCATCGCCATCTCCGCCACCAGGTCAGCGTTCCTGTGGGCCAGCAACGCATCCTGGAACTAACCAAAGTTAGAAAACGTACAAGTAAAAAGTGTGGTAAAGTAAAAGATCATGTGAACATATAACTTACGGCAGTGGCCTGGTGACGAATGGCCTGGGAGATAACAAGGCATCTTGATTGGCCAGAGTGGCGTACCGCTTCAAATGTAAGTTTGACATGGTCGTTCCAACCTAGGCCAGCAGATCCGCGGCCAGCGGAGCCGTGTCCTGCCCCAACTTGGGATGAAACCCAGTCTCAACAATGAGCCAGACCACGATCGGTTGCAGAGCGCTAAAGGCGGCCGGGCGCTCGGCGAACTCCAGCTTTCGCCAAATAGTCAAGGCCCGGTAGACTTCCTCCCGCTTGTCTCGGCCATCTTCCCAGGCCCGGGACACCATCCTCATCCTCTCTTCCTTGAGGACCATGTCCCCCTCCTCAGGGAAGGCCGGATTAATAGAGAGCACGGGGGCCTTCGAGATCTCCCGAGTGACAATAAGGCTCTCCCCAGAAGAATGCTCCTCAGCCAAGGTAAGATCTTTGGTCCTAGCCCTCTTGGTCCAATTCGCGGACTCGCTAGCGGTCGAGCCCGCGACTCTTTTCTCTGACCCCTGATTCGCCAAGGGCTCCTGCTCCAAATCGATAATCGGGAGATGAGCGAGCCAGGACAAAATGGCTTCAGTGCATATCGTCGGGAGAATAATTGCAGTTGGAGTCCTCTCGGCAACCTCCGGGTCCAGTCTCGAATCCCCGAGGACTAACTCGAGCACCTTCTTCTTGGGCTGGCCCTTGGCGGCCTTCTTCGTTGATGCTTTGGTCGCAGCTGCTCGGGCCTCCATCATCTCCTTCATCTTGGCCATGGGGTTATACATGTCTGAATCATCTGAAATGGACAAACAGAAAACAGTCAGCAAGATATGTGAATGGGGACAAAAACCAAAGATAAAGCAAATATTAGTCTAAGGTCTTCCGAGACGACTCAACTCCCCTAAGGTGAAGGAATGAATGTGGTCCCCCATATCGTCCAGATCAAGAAAATTACCATATTGTAGGAACCCAGACGAATACATGAGGGTTGACGTATCCAGGACAATGGGGCAGGGAAGCCCCACTTCTTGGACGGCCCCAATCGGGTAGTCTTAGTATATTTGCCTATCCCTAACTAAGTCCTTGAGGTGAGGAGCATAAGTTAAAAGCAAAGGCGAATTACCTTGCCCCGAGATGCTGGCTCCGAGAGCCCCGGTGTTCGACAGAGCCTCCCCGAGGAGGGCATCCAGCTCCTCAGATGCGGCTTTCTCTGCTCGGTGGGCCTGCTCCTTTTTCTTTTTCACCGCATCCGCGCGGGACATGGCCTCAACGGCCTCAATATGGACAAGGGCCAATTCCTCCCTCAGGACAGGATCCATCTCACACTGCAGCCCCCAGAAGCTAGGGGTCGTGATCGTCTGGTTGACCGTGAACATCCCAACCAGTCGTAAATTCTTCGTGTTCACGTAGTCCCCCACGTCCAGCTCCTCAATGCTCGAGTTGGCATAATACTTCTTCCGATCCAGGATCAACTTGGTGAGGAGAGTTTAGGCATACGGTCCTGTTTTCTAGGAGCATGAATAAGGAACAGACAAAACAAAAGGAAAATGAAAAGGAGTTAGGGAGAAAACAACTTACCCACGCGCTGGAAGTCCAACACCAACGTGGGGTTCTTCTCTAGGAGAGACCCAGATGTCATGAACCAGTAGTGCCTGACATCCAGGGGGTGCTTCAAGAAACTATAAGGAGCCAGATAGTTGCCGCGAGGCTTCAATCTGTAGAAGTCGTCCCAGGTCTTGTCTTTGACGTTAAGTTGCGACTCCAACTTATAGAAGTACAACACCTCTGCGGGAGTAGGTGCCGGGATCTCCTTAGACGCACAGAAAATGCATAATCCCCTGAGCAACTTGTAGGTCTAGGACAGGAGGTTGAACGGTGCGATTCCCACAAACTTAAGGAATCGCGCAAAGTAGTCGTGAAGCGAGAGCATAGCTCCCACTAATGTGGCCTACGCTCCAGGCCCCAAATTCACCCACGCTGGTGTGGGCCTTCTCCTCCCTCCTGACCAGCCGATTGTAGAAGAGTCAGGGAGTCGATTCTATTCCCAAATGCTTCTCCAATGAGTCCAGCATCCGGTAGTTCCGAAACTCATTTTTCTCCCCATCCATCTCCCATGTGTTACCAATGGGAGGCTTATGCCCCTCCAGAACGATGAGGCCTGATTATATGAATTCCTCCGGATGAAGGGTGATGTCGCTGCTCATGATCGATGATCTGGGAACAATTAAGGAAACAAGAAAACCAAGCAGTTAGCACCAGAACCCAAAAAGATTGGTTAAGGTACGAGGGTTCTCCTAAAACTCCTTGGAGAAGTCCCCTCTAGATCTAGATCTGGGATCAATGGAGATCCCAAGAATCTTGATCGGGAACGAGGAAGGAAAGGTTTTTTCTCAATTTTCCCAGATCAATCTAGTTCGCCCAATGATATCTAGGACGACCTAGACCGCTTGTTCTACAGACCTACTCTATTGTGCTCGGAACCACCCTATACGATGGTCTCAGCTCTAATAATCCTATGGTCATGAAGGTAGTACTATAAAACAAAACAAAAAACAAAAAAAAATAGAATTAAAAGACCAGGGAACTTACTGTAAGGCACAAGGTCTGAAGGTTGTAGTGTTTCTGGTGATAAGGTCGGCAAGATATCAGCTTTGAACAAATGAAGGCGATACAGAAGCTCGTCTACTGGTTGAACCAGGACCGAACTGTCTGATGGTGGTACAGAAAGGGAGTAGTCTAAGAAGAAATAACGATGGAGATGAAGTAGTCGTCAGAGAATCTCGTCGGTGAACTCGGACATAAAATGCTCTCTCTCAGCTCTGATTGTTCAGAATGTGTAAAGTAGCAAATGAAAATCTGGGGGTATTTATAGGGTCGAAAGCATATTACTTGATCCAACAGTTTAGAATAACTTCCCTCATCTAACGGTCCCAGATTACTCAGAGGCTTTATTTAGCCTAATCGAGTATCGGATCGTGGATTCGCCAACTCGTGATCCGCGTCCACCTGATCCAACGATCCACGACTAGGAAATTTTCAAAAAAACCTCATCCAATGTTCCCAGATGGTGTAGAGATATTAAATAGCCCACTCAATCACCCTATCAGCATCACTGGTACAGATGGGACACCTCAGAAGTCACACTGACACCCGTCTGACAACACAACAATCAAAAGATTCTCTCTAGATTTGTGAGGCGTGAGTGACACAAACGCACCAAATGATGTGGAACACGAATGCAAAACATGGGGAATTCAAAAGGACGGGGATCACTCAAGTGTCCCCTAAGTAAATGAACCTGCCTTCTGGGAAACAAACCGAGTTGTTGGGAATTGATCAAGGATGCTGATACAAGCTGTAACGCCCTGGTTACTCCAAGACCGTTACTGTGAACTTTGAACCGTGCTTAACTCGCTAATCGAGTCATTTGGTTGTAAACATGTATCTAGGTGTTATTAATAGGCTAAGGTAAAAAATCTCGATCAAAAGGAAAGGATATATTTTATTTAAAACATAAAATTGTACATGGGCCCATAAAAGTGTTTACAAGTTATTTCCAATCCAAAACGGTCATTACAGTGTAAAATTACAACCCGCCAACCTAAGCAGCAAAAATAGGGTTAACCCCTAGTTCCTCTGAGAAACACCTTGGTCGTGGTGGTCAAGCTGTCGTATATGTACACATCACCACCTAAGCTCTCTACTCAAGGCTGGGTAAGATTTTCTTTCCCTTTACCTGCACCACATAGCACCCGTGAGCCAAGGCTCAGCAAGAAAACTCATTACTGCATGTATACAATATCAAATGATGATTATGATAATCATACTAGGCTTATAGCCCTACACAGATAAGTGAATATCACTTCAAGATTCTAGTAACCATGTTGGGGCTTGTAGCCCTAATCAGATAATATCGAGATTCTAACAATCATGCTGGGGCGTGTAGCCCTAATCAGATGGTACCGAGATTCTAATAATCATGATGGGGCATGTAGCCATAATCAGATTGTGACTGATGAGTAATTCACTAACTTGAATCAGATGAGTGATTGATGAGTAAGTCACTAACTTGAATCAGATGAGTGACTGATGAGTGAGTCACTAACTCGGGCTCCGCACCCTTAGCTATGTGACGATGCAGTCACCTGGGCCTTCTGGCCCTGGCTCTAAGTATCTAGCCATTAGACTAGGAAAGCACTTTTGTTTTCATCAAACTTAAGGTCGGTCAAGCATTTCATGCTCATGACGATAATGCTTATGTCGATTAGATCTAATCTTTTCGGCTTGCGTTATACACGCTAATACTATTTTTGACTCATAAGCCAATACCATACGACCAGTGCTCATTACTACTACCAAACTTGACTAATAAGTCACAGCTTCACAATTAATACTAACACCATTGTCGATTCCTGACTCATAGGTCAGTGCCATTCACAGATAAGCAAGATTGCTAAGCATTTAATATGCAATCAATGTCCACATATATAACACTCAGCATGCCTCATGAATAACCATGCATGTCATATACTAGGTGCAGTTTTCTTACCTCTAGTTCGAGCGAGAAACAAGTAAAAAGAATGACCTTGAGAATGATCGAACCTTTGATTCCTTAGCAGTCACCTAGTCATAACCAAATATAACTCCCATCAATTCTCAACTATGCAATCTAAAATTCAAGCTTAAAACCAAATGAAAACAGAGTATAAAACCAGAGTTTCTATGGTTAAAAACTTACCTGAAGCTCAGTATGGAACCCTCTTTAATGGTGGAACACAACCCTAGACCCTCAAGGTTCAACTCCCTAGCTTGATTCCTCAAATGGAGCTCAAAAATTCCAAAGAAAAAGAAGAAGAAAAATTGGTTAGGAGAAGAAAGAAAGTACTCTGTTTTTCTTAAGCTTCCTACAACTTCTAATGGTTTATATCTATCCTTAGGTCAAAAGACTAAAATACCCCCAAGCTTAAATAAAACCCTTAACAGCCACCAATGGCAAAATTGTCATTTCTCGTCTATCTCGTTAATCATAATTAACGCCCTCCAATTCCCGTTATTCTCAATATTCTCAAATACTAATAAATCATATCACATTACCCTTTAATTCCTGGCAATGTTCTAATCACCAAATTACCCCAAGACTCACCCGAGCCCCGAAATTAACCCCGTTATGACCAAATCGCTAACTTGTATTAAAAGATCATCTCATGCCGAATAGCTCGAACAAATCCACATTATAATGTGGCATCATCAATAATTAACCAACATGCATGAAAATATACAATTATGCCATCAACGGGCCAAATTACCAAAATGTCATTATAATAAAATGTGGACCCACATGCATGCATTTATCATCATATAATAATATAATTCACATAAACATGCATATAATCATTTAATGGCATAATAAATCAATTATGGCCCTCCCAGCCTACTAATCCAACCATTAAACCTCATTAGGGATTTTGGGGCATTACAACTATCCCCTCCTTACAGAAATTTCATCCTCGAAATTTACCTAAACAGCTCGGGATACTGATTCTGCATATCTGACTCCAGCTCCCAGGTCGCTTCCTCGACCTTGATGTTCCTCCATAATACCTTAACCAAAGGTATCGTCTTATTCCCGAGGACCTTGTCCTTTTTGTCAAGTATCTGGACTGGCTATTCCTCATATGAGACATCTGCCTCAAGCTTCAGACCTTCGTAACTCAAGACATGAGTCACATCAGATACATACCTCCAAAGATCTGAAACATGAAATATGTTATGCACGGCTGACAATGCTGGTGATAAGGCCAACCTGTAAGCCACCTAACCAATCCTCTCCAGGATCTCAAATGGACCTACATATCTAGGGCTCAGCTTGCCCTTCTTCCCAAATCTTCTCACCCCTTTCCATGGCGAGACTCTAAAAAAGACATAGTCTCCCACTTGGAACTCCACGTTCCTGTGCTTGGGATCTGCATAACTTTTCTGTCTGCTTTGAGAAGTAAGCATCTGAGCTCTAATCTTCTCAATGACCTCACTGGTCCTCTAAACTGCTTCAGGACCCAAGTATCTCCTTTCTCTTATCTCATCCCAATGAATGGGAGATCTGCATTTCCTACCATACAACATCTCATAAGGTGCCATCCCAATGGTAGACTGATAACTATTGTTGTAGGAAAACTCTATCAAAGGTAGATACTTACTCCAGGATCCACCAAAGTCCAGCACACATGCTTGTAGCATGTCTTCTAATATTTGAATCATCCTCTCAGATTGTCCATCTGTCTAAGGATGATAGGTAGTACTGAACTTCAATTGTGTTCCCATGGCCTTCTGTAAACTCCCCTAGAACTTGGAAGTAAAAGTGGGGTCCCGATCTGACACGATCGACCTTGATGCTCCATGAAGGCACACGATCTCTCTCACATAGAGATCTGCGTACTAATCAACTATACATGTAGTCCTCACTGGTAAGAAGTGAGCTGACATGGTGTAACGATCCACTATAACCCATACTGAATCATGTTGACCAATATTCCTAGGTAACCCCACCACAAAATCCATCGTGATGTCCTCTCATTTCCACTCTGGGATATCCAGAGGCTGCAATAACATTGCTGGCCTCTAATGCTCAGCCTTGACCTATTGACATGCAAGCACTTAGCCACATACTCTACTACATCCCTCTTCATCCCAGGCCACCAATACAATGATCTCACATCCTGGTACATCTTCATGGTGCCTGGATGCAAAGAGTAAGGTGTAGTATGAGATTCATCCGGAATCTCCCGTCTCAAAGCAGTGTCTAACGGAACACATATCCGACTCTTGTATCTCAACAAGCCCAAATCAGACACTGTATAATCTCTGGACGCTCCAGCTAAAATATCCTCTCTAATCTTGGTCAGTTGTGGATCACCCAACTGACCTTCCTTTATCCTTTCCAACAGCGTAGATTGTAGCGTAATATTGACCAACTGGCCCACCAGCAACTCTATACCAACTCTGTTCATATCCTCTGCTAACTTTCTGGCTATCAGCCTCACACTATAAATCTGTCCCAAACCCTTCCAATTTAAAGCATCAGCTACCACATTGGCTTTTCCTGGATGATACAAAATATCACAATCATAATCTTTTACTAACTCCAGCCAACGCCTTTGTCGCATATTCAAGTATTTCTACGTGAAGAAGTACTTCAGGCTCTTGTGGTCAATGTAAATCTCACACTTCTCCCCATAAAGATAATGCCTTCGTACCATTAAAGCAAAGACCATAGCCGCCAACTCTAGATCATGGGTGGGATATCTCTGTTCATACTCCTTCAGCTGACGTGAGGCATAAGCAATCACCTTGCCTGACTGCATTAGTGATAACTCTATGGTATAGAGTTATTTTTATTGGCTTTAAACTTGATTTATCATAAAAAGAGTAGTGAAAGTGTGTTGTTTGTTAAGTTTGTTTAGTTTTTTGTCTTCATATTCTATTTAGTATGCTAGCTTTTGAGTCTTGTAAATTGTTAGTTTTTAGTAGTAATTATTTAATTAAATTTGTTCTGGTTGTTGTTAGGAAAGAAAAATTAAAGTGCCAAGGGAAAGAAAATGATGCAAGGCCAAAGTGAGCAGCAAAGCTGAAACTGTTGACGAGTTGCTGAAGAACAAATTGCTGCAGCAATTCTGGGAATACTGAGCAGTGGCGTGGACCAAATAACAACAGGACTTTGTTCATCCAAGTCAGCGCACAGGTGGCAATCACTTAAAAACATGCCAGCTGGCTGTTTTGAAGAAAGGAGACCAACCCGTGGGCCAAAGGAGAATGTTGTTGGGCTTTCTAATCAGGGTAAATGAAGTGTACCCTAGGGGAATAGAAGAAAAAAAAGTACCAGCCACCATCATTTTTTTATTTACAACATATAGGAGCTGCCATTAAGAAAGGAGAGAGAGTTGCAGAACATAAGGAACACCAAAAACCAAGCAAAAAGATTGGAATTCCGAGAAGAAGAAGAACACGAGCTGCCTAGTTTGAATTTTGTTATTTCTCTTCTTCTTCTATTCTCTTGTCTTCTTTTTAACTTGGATTTTAATATTTTGTAAAAGACAAAACAACTTCCATGGCAAGACAGATTTTATTTTCCATTGTATTTTCTATTTTGAACATGAGCTAAGCTTCTTTGAGGCTTGGATAGCTATAAACCCCTATGACTTTGATTAATTAAATTGAATGCATGAGTTTAGCAATTTTACCTTTGTTCATTCAAGTGAGCTCACTGTGTTAATTGTTATGAACCGGCCATGAATAACAATTCTATTAAGCTAGATCTGATTCTGGAAAGGTTAAATCTAGTGGAATTAACTTGGATGATGCAAGTAAACTACCATGTGTAGGTTGTTCTTAGTAAGTAAGATAGGAATATTTTACTACCTTGCATAACTTGAGAATTGGTGTTTAACTGATGTTTTACAACCTGATTTAATATAGGAATGTATTGAATTAAGTGGTAGAACTGAATTGGTGAGTTTTGGAAAAACCTCACGAGCATATTGTGAATTCTGCTAACACTGTGTAATTTTGCTGAGCCAAATGCTGTAACAACTGGGCAGATTCAGCATAGGGGGGATTAGTTAGTCAAGTCTATTTTCACATATACAACTTCTCTTGCAATTATTTTTCCAGCAATAGTAGCTACATTTTAAGCAAGTTTATTTACAGTCTTCTTAAATTAGATTCATTACTCAATCATTCTCATATTTTCCATTTATTTTAAGTTGTAATTAGTTGGTTTTACATTGTATTTTGTTTGCAATCCCTGTGGAGACGATCTTACTTATCATTGTATTACTTGTGTGACTGCGTATACTTGCGTATATTAATTTTCACAACAATTAGAACACAACCCAAACCTTGATGTGAGGCATCACAATAAATCACAAACTTCTCCTGATCTGTTGGAAGACTCAGAACTGGAGCAATAATCAATATCTGCTTCAGTTCCTGGAAGTTGTTCTCACACCTATCTGATCACACAAACTTCTGATTCTTGTGTGTCAGCTCAGTCAATGAAGTAGCAATCTTAGAGAACCCTTCCATGAAACGTTTGTAATAACCTTCCAATCCAAGGAAACTTCTAACCTCAGAAGCATTCTTTGGCCTTGGCCAATCTCTGACTGCCTCAATCTTGGCTGGATCTACCTTAATCCCCTCCTTACTGACAATGTGCCCAAGGAAAGATACCTGAGAAAACCAGAACTCACATTTCTTGAACCTTGCAAACAACCTATGCTCCCTCAGTATCTGTAGAACCAACCTCAGATGTTGCTCATGCTCTGACTCTGACTAAGAATAAACCAGAATATCATCGATGAAGACGATCACAAACTAGTCCAGATAATCCTTGAACACCTTGTTCATCAAATCCATAAAAGCAGCTGGGGCATTAGTCAATCCAAAAGACATGACTAAGAACTCATAATGCCCATACCTAGTGCAAAAAGCAGCTTTGGTATGTCTCCCTCCTTGACCCTCAACTGATGATAACCAGAACGAAGGTCTATCTTTGAGAATACCCTTTTGCCTTGCAACTGATCAAACAAATCATCTATCCTTGGCAGAGGATAATTGTTCTTAATTGTTAACTTATTCAGTTCTCTGTAATCAATACACATCCTCAGAGAACCATCTTTCTTCTTCACAAACAGAACTGGCACACCCCAAGATGAGAAACTAGGTCTAATAAAATCCAAATCCAACAACTCTTGCAACTATACTTTCAATTCTTTTAACTCAGATGGGGCCATTCTATAAGGCGCTCTAGACACTGGCTCCATCCCTAGTGCCAATGCTATCACAAATTCAATATCTCTGTGTGGTGGAAACCCTAGTAGATCTTCTGGAAACACATCCAGAAACTCACAGACTAGTCTGGTCTCTTCTGGTCTTACTGGCATGACCTGAGTGGTATCCACCACACTGGCTAGGAATCCTATGTAACCTCCTTGCAATAGATCTCTAGCCCTCAGAACAGATATCATAAGTATACGGGGTCCATGCATAGTGCCAACAAACACAAAAGGATCCTCACCTTCAGGCTCAAAGGTGACCATCTTCCTTCTGCAATCTATGGTTGCTCCATACTTTACTAACCAGTCCATACCTAGAATCGTGTCAAAATCAATCATAACTAACTCTATCAAATCCACTGACAACTCTCTGCCCTCCACTGTGACTGGCAAAGATCTGACCCATCTCTTGGATACTACCAACTCCCCAGTGGGTAATAAGGTCCCGAACCCCACAGCATAATAATCGCATGGTCTACACAGTCTATCAATAATTCTACTAGCAACAAAAGAATGTGTAGCACCAGAATCAATCAAAACAGTATAAGGGGTTCCAGCACCAAGAAGCTGACTTGTAACTAGAGAGGGTGAAGCCTCAGCTTCTGCTTGTGTCAATGCGAACACTCGAGCTGGGGCCGAGCTGTCCGCTTTTCTGGGTTCTTCCTTTCTTGTCTTAGGGCAATCTTTCTTGAAATGATCCACTGCCCCACATAAGAAGCAGGCATTTGCCCAACACTCTCCAAATGACGCCTCTTGCACCTAGAGCATTCGGGATAATTCTTCCAGGCCTCACTACCACCCTGATGACCCATTGAACTACCACAGGATCTCCTGTCAGGACCTGGATCTGGGAAGGTGTCAGGAACCATCCTCTTCCGATCACTGGGGCCTCAACCCCTACCAGAACCCACAAATGGAGGACATGTCCTCCTAAACTCTCTTCTGGCTGTATTTTCCCGCCAGATCTTATGCTCTGCACTCTCAGTTGTGAGCGCCTTCTCCACCACCTGTGCATAAGTAGTAACTCCTGCCACAGTGGTGATACGAACATCTCGGGCTAATCTAGGTTGTAGCCCTGGAGAAACCTCTCCCTTCTGGTCCCATGTGTGGGCACCAGCTCCATGGCAAACTTTGCTGATCTATCAAACTTCAGAGCATACTCAGTCATTGATAAACTCCCCTGAAGTAATTTGATAAACTCTTCAGCTTTAGCAGCCCTGATGGCATCATTGTACTACTTCTCATTAAACAGAGTTTGAAACTCTTCCCAACTCAAGGCATTGATGTTTCTAGTCTGGGATATAACTTCCCACCAAATTCGGGCATCCTCCCGAAACATATACGTGGCACAGGCCACCCTCTCATTACCAGTCACCCTCATGAAGTCAAGGATGGTGGTAATCATACTCATCCATTGCTCTGCCTTTGCAAGATCTACACTGCCCTCAAATACTGGAGGTTGCTGTTTCCTGAACCTTTCATAAAGAAGTTCCCATTTGCTTCCAGCCTCAGGCAACTGCTCAACCGTTGGCACCGATACAGATGGTGCCTCAAATACACTGGTCCCTGTAGAAACCTATTGTTGTCTCTGGAGGCGGATTTCTTCTTCCTGCCTCAAAATTCTGGCCTGCAAGTCATTAAACAACTGCTGCCAGTTATCAGGAGATGGCTGTGGAATCTGATTTTGGTCATTCTCTTGACCCTGACTGTTATTCTGACCTTGATTGTAATGACCCAAATTTCCTAATAAGGCTAGGGCCTTGATTAGGAGGCCGGGATGGCCATAATTGATTTATTATGCCATTGAATGATTATATGCATGTTTATGTGAATTATATTATTATATGATGATAAATACATGCATTTGGGTCCACTTTTCATTATAAGGGCATTTTGGTAATTTGTCCGTTGATGGCATATTTGTATATTTTCATGCATATTGGTGAATTATGAGTAAGATCACATCATAATGTTGATTTGTTTGAGCCATTCGGCATGAGATGATCTCTGAATGCAGGTTATCTGTTTGGTCATAACGGGGTTAATTTTGGGGCTCGGGGTGAGTCTCGGGGTAATTTGATGATTATAACATTACTGGGAATTAAGGGTAATGGGATATGATTTATTAGCATTTGAGAATATTGGGAATAACGGAAATTGGAGGATGTTAATTATAATTAACGAGATAGGCGAGAAAGGACGATTTTGCCCTTGGTGGTTGTTTAGGGTTTTCTTTAAGCTTGGGGGAATTTTGGTCTTTTGACCTAAGGATTATATCAGCCATTAGAAGGTGTAGAAGGCTGTAGAAAATAGAGCATGGCTCATTCTTCATCCGTTCATCATTTTCTCCTTCCTTTCTCTTTGAATTTTTTAGCTCCATTTGAGGAACCAAGCTAGGTAGTTGAGCCTTGATGGTCTAGGGTTATGTTCTATCATTGAAGAGGGTGTGATACTGAGCTTGAGGTAAGTTTCTAGCCATTAGAACTCTGGTTTTGCTCTGTTTTTCCTTTTGATGTTCAGTTGGGATTTTGATTTGAAAGTTGAGAATTGATGGGAGTTTTTGGCAAAGTTTGGTTGGGTTATGATGCCTAGGACTTGTAGAGTGGGTATTTGGGTTCATTTGGAAGTTTGGATAGATTTTGGAAGCAGGTTTTCAAGGTTGGAAATGGAGAAGTCGAAGGAAGAAGAACCAGGGTTGTTTCAGCCTAGTCCTATTGCTATAGTGCCCAAGGGAGGGCGCTACAGCGGTGTCCAGGGCCAGGCTGCTCTGGTTGTAGCACTGGGGCGCTAGGGGGGCAGCACTGTAGTGCTACCCTATTCTTCCTAATTCATATTTTGGGCACTTTTGAGGGTTTTTGGCTCGGGGTTTCGATTCCTAAGGCTTGGAATCGAATCTACTCACCATTTGAGTACAATTCGGGGTTCCGGGAGTGAGGTTTAGGTAACGAAACTTTTGTTGCTCATTTTCATTGATGGAAGTTATAGTTGGTTATGACTAGGTGACTGTTAAGGGATTAAAGGACTGATTGTTCTCAAGGGTCGTTCATTTGTTATTTTTCACTCGAACAAAAGGTAAGAAAACTGCACCCAGTATGTGATGCATGTGATGCATGAGAAACATGTGATTAGGACATGACATGAATATTGAATATGAGTTTGTTCAGAGCTTGAGTCTCTGTAATTATGCATGATCATAATTATGCTAGTGATTGTTAAGTAAGCATGTTGATTGCCCTACATTTGGATATTTGACATATGATATATGCCTAGTTGCATTGCTTACTTGTGAGTGGCACTGACCCATGAGTCAGAAATCGGCACGAGCCATATGGTATTGGCTTAAGAGTCAAGAATGACATTGATTTGTTCAACACAAGCCAAAATGATTAGATCTAATCAACATAAGCATCGAATGACTCATCATGAGCATTAATGCTTGACTGACCTCAAGTTCGATGAAAACTAAAAGCGCTTGTCTAGTCTAAAGGCTAGTTACTTAGAGCCAGGGCCAAAAAGGCTCAAGTGACTGCAACGTCACATGGCTATGGGTGCTGAGCCCAAGTTCGTGACTTACTCATTAGTCACTTATCTGATTAGAGTGTAAACCTCAAGTTTTTGACTCCATAGTCACTCATTTTATTAGGGTGTTAAACCCAAGTTTAAACCCAAGTTTGTGACTCCATAGTCACTCATCTGATTAGGGTGCAAAGCCCAAGTTTATGACTCCATTGTAACGCCCTAATCTCCAGGGACCGTTATGGTGTGCATTTTAAACAGTGCTAAACTCACTAATCGAGTCATTTGGCCATAATTGTGTAACTAAGTATGATTAACGATTTAGGGTTAAAATATTTGGTTAAGATACAACGTTTCACTAAAACATTTACAATCTACATTGGGATCCCAAAAATATAATTTAAAGGTTAATTACAACAAAATATTTACAACCAGCCAACCTAAGCAGCAAAATAGGGTTTAACCCTAGTTCCTCTTTAAACCCTCGGTCGTGGCGGTCGAGCAGCCGCATATGTACACATCGTCACCTAAGCTCTCCAACTCAAGGATGGTCCAGCTTTCTTTTGCCTTTACCTACACCACATAGCACCCGTGAGCCGAAGCCCAGGAAGAAAACTCAATATGCTCATGAACAAGTAATAACATGTTACTAAGTCATAATAGGCATGCCCAGCAGTAATAACCCTACTCATGCATGCAAGCAGGTACAAATAAATGTTTGTGAAGTCCTGCTCTCTGAGTAGATGACTAATAAGTATTTCTGAAGTAGATGACTAATAAGTCATTCTTTGAACAGTTGACTAATAAGTCATTCTCTAAATAAATGACTGATAAGTCCATCTCGGTCAGATGACTGATAAGTCCATCTCGGCCAGATGACTGATAAGTCCATCTCGGCCAGATGACTGATAAGTCCATCTCGGCCAGATGACTGATAAGTCCATCTCGGCCAGATGACTGATAAGTCTATCTCGGTCAAATGACTGATAAGTCCATCTCAGTCAGATGACTGATAAGTCTATCCCTGAGGTCCCATACCCTCCTAGCCATGTGACATGTAGGTCACCTTAGCCTTTCTGGCTCTGGCTCTAAATAACTAGCCTTTAGACTAGACAAGTGCTTTTAGTTTTCATTGAACTTGAGGTCGGTCTGGCATTAATGCTCATGATGAGTCATTCAATGCAGATGTCAATTAGATCTAATATTTTCGGCTTGCGTTAAACATGCTAAAATTGTCCTTGACACATAAGTCAATGACATGCAACCAGTGCTTGGTACTACTACTAATCTTGACTGATAAGTCACAGTTTCACAATCAATACTGACACCAATGTCGATCCCTGACTAATAAGTCAGTGCTTCCTCAATGAGGTAATGCAAACAGACATATATCATATGTCAAATATTCAGATATGAGGCATTTAGCATGCTTAATCAATAATCAAAAGCATAATTATAATAATGCACAAATACAGAGACTCAAGCTCTGATCAATCTAAATTTCAACATTCATGCCATGCCCTAATCTCATATACCTTATGCATCACATGCATCACATATTGGGTGCAGTTTTTTTTACCTCTGGTCCAAGCACAGGTTACCAATAAATGAGCCACAAGCACGATCCTGATTCCAATCCCCTAGCGATAACCTAGTCACAACCATAATATAAAACCTCATCAAAATGAGTAAATAAATACTTCCAAACCCAACCCAAGCCTCTGGGACGTCAAATCCCACTCAACTGGGTAGTAGGATCGATCCCAGGCCCTTGGAGTTAAGTTCCCACGACCAAAAACCAAAATTGGCAAAATTTTCCCTTAAGCACTGCAGCCCTCCAAACACCATGTCGCGGCCCGCCTCCAGACAGAGCCCGCCTCCTTCTTCAAGCCTGGGCCACGGCGCCATAGAACAAGGCCGCGGCCCAACCACGAACCAGCCTAAAAACCTTGTTTTTGCCATTTTAAAACCTTCCAAAAACCTACCCAAACATCTCCAAATTCCAAAATCAAAGTTCTCAAACATCCCCATGATCCAAAACCAACAAAACCCAAGCTTCAATTCAATCAAAAACTCATCAAAACACAAAATCAAATTCAAGCTTAAAAACTTAGAACTTAAAACTTGAATTACCTCCGATTGAGTTTTTTCCCAACTAAATCCTCCGGCTAATAAGCTTCTAATCCTCCCTAGAATCGCTATGCCTCGATCATCGCTTGAATCCGAGTCCTAGAACTCAATCGGGTGTCGGAAATGGAACTTTAAGGGAGAGAGAATGTTTTGAACATTCTTTTTATTTCTTAACAAGTTACTTCAAGCTTAAGTAACCTCAAACAAATCCTAATGCTCGGGGTCCCGAAAATGCCCCCCGGGGGTAAAATAGTCAAAACTTCCTTAATTTCCCCCTGATCTTACTAACTCCCAATTTATCATCAAATATTTATTCCCATTACCCCATATCCCGGTAATGTGCTAAATACCCCTTGACTCACTCCGAGTCAAGTATAAATCCTGTTGTGACTTTCCCACTAGCTTACCTCCTAGGATCGTCTCGTGCTGAGTAACCCTAGCATAACCAAAATAATAGTGAAGCACCACACACATACCACATATATGTCAAATATGCCCAAAATGGCCAAAATATGAAAATTGGCCAATTAGAAAGAAATGGGCCCACATGCATATTTAATACACCTAAATAGGCATATCTAATCATATTATAATATAACTCACATAATCATGCATATTATCATTTAATTGCATAATAAATCAATTAAGGCCCTCCCAGCCTCATAATCAAGGTCCTAAACCTTATTAGAAAATTTGGGGCATTACACCATAGTCACTCATCTGATTAGGGTGCGAAGCCCAAGTTTGTGACTCCATAGTCACTCATCTAATTAGGGTCCAGAGCCCAAAGTGTGACTCACTCATCTGATTAGGGTCCAGAGCCCAAAGTGTGACTCACTCATCTGATTAGGGCTACAAGCCCCAGCATGATTACCAGAATCTCAAAGTGATATTCACACATCAGATTAGGGTACAGACCCCCAGTGCGTGACTTATTGTCACTTAGTTTAGTCATTTAGTTTAGATGTACACATTGGCCATCTGTTTTCATTATGACTTGAAACTCATCAATACAAATGGCAGGGCCCATAAATCATCCATACAAAGGGCAGGGCCCACAATCACTATTTGGATTTATTTGCATGCATGAATAGGGCTATTATTGCTAGGCATGCCTATTATGATTTTGTAACATGTTATTATAGTTCATGAGCATTTTGAGTTTTCTTGCTGAGCTTCGGCTCACGGGTGCTATGTGGTGCAGGTAAAGGAAAAAGAAAGATGGACCATCCTTGAGTTAGAGAGCTTAGGTGACGATGTGTACATATGTGGCTACTCGAACGCCATGGCCGAGGGTTTAAAGAGGAACTAGGGTTAAACCCTATTTTGTCGCTTAAGTCAATTGGTTGTAAATATTTTTTTGTAATTAGCCTTTAAATTCTATTTTTGGGATCCCAATGTATACATTAAACATTTTAGTGAAACACTGTATCTTAACCAAAATTTGTAATCCTAAACTGCTAATCATACTTAGTTACACGATTATGGCCAAATGACTCGATTAGTGAGTTTAGCATTGTTTAAATGCACACCGTAGCGGTCCCTAGGTAGTAGGGCATTACAACTTGGTATCAGAGCAAGCCAAGGTTAAGGGTTCCTGAAGACAAACTGGGCATGTACATTCGTCACTAAAGATAGCTTCACTCAGGGTATGGTAACTATTTCTGTAGTTATGTGCTTAACTACTTAAATGGAATGTAAATGCTTTACCTGCACATTGTATTAGGGAGCATGAGATTCTGATAGAGCCTGGCTCTTGACTATATAATTACCTACACCATGAATATATATATATAAATGTGATATTTTCATGCTGGAGTTGGAGGCATGGTAGGTATGTTGGAGGAGCAGGGATTATGATTGATGAACAAATGTTATAGGCATGTTTTTACCACTGCAGTGGTTTGTGATTGTAGTGTGGTAAGATTGTTCCCGTGGGGAAAGCTCTTGATATGCTTATCATGTTTAATGGATCAAGTTATTAACTGCAGATTCAATCAGCAAGTATGTATCCAAGGCAGATAATGAGACATAGTGATGATTATACCGGGGCTGGGAGTTTCAGCCAGGGTTTGAGTTCTTCATCTGCCCCTCCAAATTTTCAGCAAATGTTTATAGATGTGCAATTAAGATTGCAGAGGCAAGAGGAAGAGATTAGGTGTTTCAACAGAATCTGTCGAGAAACACCTCTTCCTTTGCTATGCCAGGAGTGGCACCAGTTTTGGCTCAGCCTGGGGTTAAGAACAGATGGGAATTTCTTTGTGGAAGATTATAGGAGTATTACCCTCCAATCTTTGAGGGAGGCCTAGATCCATTTAGAGCAGAGCAATGGATGGGCTTGATCAGTTCCATTCTCGACAGTATGGGGCTGGTAGGTCCTGAAAGGGTGATCTGTGCGACATATGTATTGCAGGATGATGCCCAGATGTGGTGGGAAGTATTATCCCAGACACGAGACACAACTGTGATGGACTGGAAAGAATTTAGGCAGCTATTTAATGAAAGATATTACTGTGATGCAACCAAGACTGCTAAGATGAATGAGTTTCTGAATCTCGTTCAGGGAAATGCAACAGTAACCGAGTATGTTAACTGATTCGATGGGTTGGCCAAGTTTGCTTTTGATATGATACCCACGAATATAGCTCGAAAGGAAAGGTTTATCCAGGGATTGAATCCCAGTGTAGCTCAGGGCATTAGAGTTGCCCCAGTGCATGAGATCTCTACCTATGCTCAGGTGGTACGGAAGGCTCTTGCTGTTGAGAGCACAGGAAATCAGACTGAAAAAGAAGAGTGCTGGAAAGCACGGAGCTCAAGCAATGATACCTCCATTTATTGGATCAAGCAAGAACAAGGAGTGGAAAGTCTACCCAGAATGCACTCGGTGTAAGAGGCATCATCTGGGAGAATGTCGAGCAAAGGCATGTTTCTTATGTGGAATGGTTGGACATTTCAAGAGGGATTGCCCAAGTCAAGAGACAGATGAGCAAAAGGGGATGGATAGCTCGATTCCAGCTCAAGTGTTCGTTCCGAAGTAGTCAGAGATTGAGACTGAGGCTGGTTCCTCAGGGGTGGCAGGTCATCTTTCTAGTTCTGATTTTTGTATTGTGCTGACTAGTTTGGTGCCATATTATTCTTTGTTTGTTGCATCTAGAGAAGCATAGAATTGTTATGCAGATTACATGGTTATGTTGTGATGGGAATGTGATACTATATTGGTGATTTTAAGAGATGAGGTACATTATGATGGAAGGGACTCGTCAATAGTTTTGATAGGGTTGTTTATGACTGACTTCAATAACTCTTGGGTTTGAGAGTGGGAAAAACCCTTGTGATAGTTGGCACTGTGCATGGATTTTATATGTTGAAGACATCTGTATTGAGAGCTAGAGATCTATTGTAGGAGGATGCATAGAACTCGTAGCAGATGTGGTGGATACCACTTAGGTTGTGTCAGTGAGATTAGGACAGACTAGATTAGTCTATGAGTTTCTGGATGGATCTTGAGGGGATTTTAAAGGGGTTACTTTTACATAAAGAGATAAATGGTGATTGGGTTGGTGCCAGGGATGGAATCAGGTCTAGGGCATTGTATTGAACAGCTTCAGCAGAGCTGTAAGAGCTATAGGACTCAGTTATTGAGTAAGATGGTATTCTCCAAGGTGAATCTTTGATCTGGTTAGTACCAACTGAAGATCGGGGAAAAGGATATGCGGAAGACTGCTGTTATATTAGATAAGAGCACGGGGAGTGCTGGGTGATGTTCTGAGAATTTGGTTAATGCCAAGTTGTTTTTATGAATTAGATGAACAGAGTATTCAAGGATTATTTGAATTGGATTTGTGATCATCCTGATCAATGGTATTGTGGTATATTCTCTGCAAAGATTTTCCAAGGTCAAGGAATGCCTTAGGGGCAGGAGTTTCCTTGGACGAGCAGGATATTACATGTATTTTGGGAAAGAATTCTGAGTCTTCTTACAGATCAAAATTAGTTTTTAGGTTGTTATGACACCTCAGTGACAGAGAAAAAGTGATTGCCTATGCATCATGCTATTTAAAGGATATGACCAGAACTAGAGTAGAGTTTCTAGTGGGCCAAGTGGCCAGCTTTACACTTGAGTTTACTCTTTCAGAAAGACTCAAAGGAAAATAGTTAAGTGACCCATAGATGAAAAATTGAAGGGAATGTCTTAGCTGGATTAGCTAAGGATTATGCAGTGTCAGGTATGGGTCTATTGTGGTATAATGATCGGACTTGGGATTCGATGGACACTGGGATTAAATGGGAGATTCTGGATGAATGTCATACTACTCTCTTTTTCTCTTCATCCAGGCATCAGGAAATGGTACTAAAGTTTGAAAGCTTTATATTGATGGCCTGGGATGGAGAGGGACGTAACCAAATATGTGGCAAAGTTCTTAACCTGTTAGCAGGTCAAGACAGAGTATCAAAAACTAGTAAGGTCATTACAGCCTTTAAGTATTCTATAGTGGAAATAAGGAAACATCACGATAGGTTTCGCAGTGGGGCTGCCCAGGATAGTGGGTCAGTGTGATTGGAACTGGGTCATTATGGACCAGTATTTAAAGTGAGTTCACTTCTATCAGTAAGGACAAGTAACACAGCTGATCAGTATTCAGATCACTATGTAAGAGAGGTAATACACCTTCATGGAATTCAAGGTCTATCTTATCAGGTGAAGACTCTATTATTACTTCCAAGTCTTGGGAGGGTTAAGACAGGCGATGAATATATAGTTGGAACTTAGTATAGTTTATTATCCTCAAACGGATGGTAAATCAGAAAGAGAGAGTTATCCAATTATTGGAAGGGCACTTTATTAGATGAGGTAAGATAGGGAATGTATATCACCCATTCATTGGAATGAGATGGGTGAGATGTTATGTTTGGATCCTGAGATAGTTCAGGGGACCATTGAGGTTATTGAAAAGGTTAAAGCTTGGATGCTCGCTTCTTAGAGTAAATGAAAAAGTTATGTTGATTTGAAATGTAGGAACTTGGAGTTCCAAATAGAAGATTGTATCTTCCTTGGAGTATCACCATGGAAAGGGGTAAGGAGATAAGGGTAAGTTAAGCCCTAGATTAATAAGACCGTTTCAATCCTGGATAGGACCGGTCAGGTTGCCTTTGGATTGGCCTTATCTTTGGCACTGTTGGTCATACACAGTGTATTTTATATTTCCATGTTGAGGACATGGGTTAGAAGAGACTCATGTGTTGAGTTATAAGAATCTAGAGATTGAGGCTAAGTTATCCTGTAAGGAATAGCCAGTCCATATATGAAACAGAAGAATAAGGTTCTGAGGAACAAAATTGTACCTTGAGTTAAGGTAATATACAGAAACAGTGAGGTCGAGGGAGCGACTTGGGAAACTGGAATCAGTTGTGCGGAATTTATATTCCGGGCGGTTCAGATAAATTTTGAGGACGAAATTTCCGTAAGGAGGGGATATTTGTAATGACCCAAATTTCCTAACAAGGCTTAGGGCCTTGATTAGGAGGCCGGGAGGGCCATAATTGATTTATTATGCCATAAATGATTATATGTATGTTTATTTGAATTATATTATTATATGATGATAAATGCATGCATTTGGGTCCACTTTTCATTGTAAAGGCATTTTGGTAATTTGGTCATTGAGGGCATATTTGTATATTTTCATGCATGGTGGTGAATTATGAATAAGATCACATCATAATGTGGATTTGTTCGAGTCATTCGGCATGAGACAATCTTTGAATGCAAGTTATCGGTTTGGTCATAACACTGTTAATTTCGGGGCTCGAGGTGAGTCTCCGGGTAATTTGATGATTAGAACATTACCGTGAATGAAAGGGTAATGGGATATGATTTATTAGCATTTGAGAATATTGGGAATAATGGGAATTGGAGGGTGTTAATTATGATTAACGAGATAGGTGGGAAAGGGCGATTTTGCCCTTGGTGGTTGTTTAGGGTTTTATTTAAGCTTGGGGGCATTTTGGTCTTTTGACCTAAAGGATTATATCATCCATTAGAAGGTTGTAGAAAATAGAGCATAGCTCCTTCCTCATCCATTCATCATTTTCTCCTTCCTTTCTCTTTGAATTTTGAGCTCCATTTGAGGAACCAAGCTAGGGAGTTGAGCCTTGATGGTCTAGGGCAATGTTCTATCATTGAAGTGGGTGTGATATTGAGCTTGAGGTAAGTTTCTAGCCATTTAGAACTCTGGTTTTGCTCTGTTTTTCCTTTTGATTTGAAAGTTGAGAATTGATGGGAGTTTTTGGCAAAGTTTGGTTGGGTTATGATGCCTAGGACTTGTAGAGTGGGTATTTGGGTTCATTTGGAAGTTTGGATGGAGTTTGAAAGTAGGTTTTTAAGGTTGGAAATGGAGAAGTCGAAGGAGGAAGAACCAGGGCTATTTCAGCCTGGTCCTAGCGCTATAGCGCCTTAGCGCCCAAGGGAAGGCACTACAGCATTGTCCAGGGCTAGGCTGCTCTTGTTGTAGCGCTGGGGCGCTAGGGGGGCAACGCTATAGTGCTACCATGTTCTTCCCGATTCATATTTTGGGCACTTTTGAGGGTTTTTGGCTCGGGGTTTCAATTCCTAAGGCTCGAGATCGAATCTACTCACCATTTGAGTACGATTTGGGGTTCCAAGAATGAGGTTTAGGTCACAAACCTTTTGTTGCTCATTTTCATTGATGGAAGCTATATTTGGTTATGACTAGGTGACCGTTAAGGGATTAAAGGATCAATCATTCTCAAGGGTCGTTCATTTGTTATTTCTCGCTCGAACCAGAGGTAAGAAAACTGCACCCAGGATGTGATGCATGTGATGCATGAGAAACATGTGATTAGGGCATGACATGAAAATTGAATATGAGTTTGATTAGAGCTTAAGTCTCTATAATTGTGCATGATCATAATTATGCTAGTGATTGTTAAGTAAGCATGTTGATTGCCCTACATTTGGATATTTGACATATGATATATGTCTGGTTGCATTGCTTACTTGAAAGTGGCACTGGCCCATGAGTTAGAAATCGGCACGAGTCGTATGGTATTGGCTTAAGAGTCAAGAACGGCATTGATGTGTTCAACACAAGCAAAAATGATTAGATCTAATCAACATAAGCATCGAATGACTCATCATGAGCATTAATTCTTGACCGACCTCAAGTTCGATGAAAATTAAAAGCGATTGTATAGTCTAAAGGCTAGTTACTTAGAGTCAGGGCCAAAAAGGCTCAGGTGCCTGCAACGTCACATGGCTATGGGTGTTGAGCCCAAGTTCGTGACTTACTCATTAGTCACTTATTTGATTAGGGTGTAAACCCCAAGTTTGTGACTCCATAGTCACTCATCTTATTAGGGTGTTAAACCCAAGTTTGTGACTCCATAGTCACTCATCTGATTAGGGTGCAAAGCCCAAGTTTGTGACTCCATAATCACTCATCTGATTAGGGTGCAGAGCCTAAAGTGTGACTCACTCATCTGATTAGGGCTACAAGCCCCAGCATGATTACTAGAATCTCAAAGTGATATTCACTCATCTGATTAGGGTAGGGGCCCCCAGTGCATGACTTAATTGTCACTTAGTTGAGTCACTTAGTTTATATGGACACATTGGCCATCTATTTTCATTATTACTTGAAAGTCATCAATACAAATGGCAAGGCCCATAAATCATCCATACAAAGGGCAAGGGCCACAATCATTATTTGGATTTATTTGCATGCATGAATAGGGATATTATTGCTAGGCATGCCTATTATAATTTTGTAACATGTTATTACTATTCATGAGCATATTGAGTTTTCTTGCTGAGCTTCGGCTCACGGGTGCTATGTGGTGCAGGTAAAGGCAAAAGAAAGCTGGACCATCCTTGAGTTGGAGAGCTTAGGTGACGATGTGTACATATGCGGCTGCTCGACCACCACGACCGAGGGTTTAAAGAGGAACTAGGGTTAAACCTTATTTTTTCGCTTAGGTCAGCTGGTTGTAAATATTTTGTTGTAATTAACCTTTAAATTATATTTTTGGGATCCCAATGTATACATTAAAAGTTTTAGTGAAACGTTGTATCTTAACCAAAAAATTTAATCCTAAACCGCTAATCATACTTAGTTACATGATTGTGGCCAAATGACTCAATTAGCAAGTTTAGCACTGTTTAAAATGCACACTGTAACGGTCCCTGGGTAGTAGGGCGTTACATTGATCTTCTTGGCCAGCTGATGAATCTGTCTGTCTTGGAATCATTCTTATAACTTAAACCTTGCTGCAATAGTCAATGTGGCCAGTTAAGCAATAATAACTAAACCTCTTGTCGTCTCACAGTCCAAGAACAAGCAGATAATCACCCATATTCCACAGTTATACAGATATACAAATGGATACATGATCATAGCATTTAGCATTTAACACGTATCAACTGATAATTCACAATAAACAATACTAATAAGTATGTTCTAGCAATATCAGTACTAATAAGCACGTTCTTGTTCATGATGCAGTAGTCAAGGCCCAGCCTTATCAATGTATCTCATGTAGACAGGTAAAGCATTTATACTTTATTTAAGCAGTTAAATATATAACCACATAAATAATTACCAAACCATGAGTCGAGCTTGTCTTCAGTGGCGAGTGTACATGCCCAGCCAGTTTACAAGAAACCTAAACCTTGGCACGCTCTAATACCAAGTTGTAATGCCTTGGTTACTCCAAGACCATTACTGTGAACTGTGAACCGTGCTTAACTCGGTAATTGAGTCATTTGGTTATAAACGTGCATCTAGGTGTTATTAATAGGCTAAGGTGAAAAAACTCGATCAAAAGGAAATGATATATTTTATTTAAAACATAAAATTGTACATGGGCCCATAAAAGCGTTTACAAGTTATTTACAATAAAAAACGGTCATTACAGTGTAAAATTACAACCCGCCGAAGCGACAAAAATAGGGTTAACCCCTAGTTCCTCTGAGAAACACCTTGGTTGTGCTGGTCAAGCGGCCGCATATGTACACATCGCCACCTAAGCTCTCCACTCAAGGCTAGGTGAACTTTTCTTTCACTTTACCTGCACCACATAGCACCCATGAGCCAAGGCTTAGCAAGAAAACTCATTACTGCATGTATACAATATCAAATGATGATTATGATAATCATACTAGGCTTATAGTCGTAAACAAATTAGTGAATATCACTTCAAGATTCTAGTAACCATGCTGGGGCTTGTAGCCCTAATAAGATAATATCGAGATTCTAATAATCATGATGGGGCGTGTAGCCCTAATCAGATGGTACCGAGATTCTAATAATCATGTTGGGGCATGTAGCCCTAATCAAATGGTGACTGATGAGTAAGTCACTAACTTGAATCAAATGAGTGACTGATGAGTAAGTCACTAACTTGAATCAGATGAGTGAGTCACTAATTTGGGCTCCGCACCCTTAGCCATGTGACGATGCAGTTGTTGGGGTTTTATGCCCTAATTAGAACCCAAATTCTTTGTAATCTCATTTTATTATCAATAAAAGAATATAAATCATTTTTTGACTTGGTCAATCACTTTGCTCCCATGTTTTATTTTCATGATTATTTGTTTAATATAAACTTCTATTAAATCCCAAGCATATAGCTAATCTTATTTTTAGTGACGTAATCACAGTGGAATATAAATATGATTATATGTTCAAAATAAGTTAGTCCTAAGATTAGTCAGTGCACAGGATTTACACTGACTTGCCAATCTACGATATGATCTACTTACACATTACAGTGTTATGTTCTTTCCAGAACATTAGCAAAGTAGATAAGATCGGATGTATTTGTTACATCGGACTGGACCGATATTGACAGTTGATAAGATTAGTAAACATACCGTTATTATCTATTCTA
Source organism: Humulus lupulus (assembly GCF_963169125.1). NCBI lineage: Eukaryota > Viridiplantae > Streptophyta > Magnoliopsida > Rosales > Cannabaceae > Humulus > Humulus lupulus. The sequence continues at coordinate 275,582,547 of NC_084793.1, forward strand.
GTCATATCAATAGTTGACCATAGGTCAATTCAATCTCAATTCTGAGTGGTTAGTATTCTAACTGATTGTATTATTTGAGTTCTTTGACTTGTTCGTTACCAGCTTACCCTACGGACTAGCCCATACTTACATCTTAGGAACTCGGTACTATAATTGAGTGGGAGTGTTAATCATAGATATGAACATCTATAGCTTCTAATGAAGAAGTGAAACGATGGTTCCCTTTTAGTTTGGTTCAAGGTGTTAAATGATAGAGATCTCATTTCAGTAATTAAATTAGTTTACTGAAATATCATTTACTAAGAACTAAGTGTTTTAAGGATAAAATACAATGAGGGGTAAAACGGTATTTTAGTCCCATCTCATTGTAGACCGTCTATAGAGGATTGAGTGACAATTATGGTTGTAACAATGGATAATTAATAGCGTATCTATGTCTATTATAGAGTGTTCTATGAATTTAAGAATGCAATTCCGAGTCTATAGTGGAGTCACGAGGAATTAATAAGTTAATAAATTTATTTGTTAAATTTATGATAACTTATTGGAGCTTGATTTCATAGGCCCATGGTCCACATTGTACCTTGGATAAAATCATCTAGATTGTCTCAATTAATTGATTTAATTATCAATTAGAGTTATCAAAGTTGATCATGTCAATTTTAGATAGTTTTACAGAGTTATGTATTTTTTAGAAGAAAAGAGAAATTATGGTAGATTTATTAATTAAGATAAAATGGTATCTAAATTAATAAATAAGTTTAAATCAAGGTTCAAATTATAAATAATTAATTTGATAAAGGATTTAAATAATTATTTAATTAATTAAATCAATAGAAAATAATACATGCCTTGATTTTAAGTCCAATGGGCTTATAATCAAATGGAAAATTTCACAGGCCTAAAGCCCATGATAATTTCGACCTAGGGCTTAAATTAGCTATTATTTTATTGATTTTTTAATTAAATTAAATGGCCTAATTGAGTCTATAAAATGAGTGCTTAGAGAGAAGTCAAAATAGACGACAGACAAGTTTAATCACTTGTTTTTTAATAGTTTTAGATTCTCTCTAAACACAAGTCATTTTCTAAGCCTCTTTGTTATTTTCTCTTCTTCTCTCTGTATCTATCTCATGTGTTGAGAATTGTCCACTCTAGTCTAGGTGATTCTAAGGATACATTGGAAGACTTGAAGAAATTAGAAGAACGGTTCAGTTTCTTGATAATACTCTGCGACATAAAGGATATAAGAGTTAGAGAAACTGAAGGAATGATTCTTTCATTCCGCTGCGTATACTGTAAGTATTCTTATCTTTGTTTCTCTTTGAATTCAATTTTAGAAACACGTTCTAGGTTATCTCATATTAATTTGTTTAATATTAGATCTACATGAAAATAAATAAAGATCATGTATAAGTTTTCCTAACAACTCGCATCAGAGCCTTTGGTAATCTTTATTTTCATGAATGAACATGTTTAAAATTGGATTATTTGATGCATTTGAATAATTAGATGGATTTTCATGTTTTTATGAAGCATATTGATTTTATGTGATTATTAGAAATTTTTAGGTTATTTTGTTGTATTTTCTATGCTATATAATTTTTATATATGCTTTATTTTGTGTAAAACATGGTAAAAATTAATTAGAAAATGGTTTTGGTTTGAAAAATCGCACAAAAAAAAAATTTTAATTTTTTTCTTCTGGCCGCCATCGCGTATGCACACATGCGTGCACACTGTGCGCGCCACCCTCGCGCACCGCGCGCACGCCCAGTCACCAGCCACGCGATTAAAGAAATAAAAATGTGAAAAAAAAATATTTATAATCAAAACCAAAAATATCATTTTAAATTGTTTTTTAATAAATAAGATATTTTTGTTAGTTGAGATTTAAATAATTAGATATTTTCTACAAAGATTCAAATTCAAATTTAAAAATAGACTAACAACTTAATTTTAAATCTTTTAATATATTATGTTGACTGCGTTTTTAGCCAACGACGTGAGAACGTCAAATACGACAAGCCTTCAAGAGAAATAAAAACGACACAAACGGTTTAATGAACAAAAAGTAAATAACACAAGAGATTTTATAGTGGTTCAGCCCCGATTGTCGGTAATAGCCTAATCCACTTAGAGTTGTGATTTATAAACCTGTACTCAAGATCAGATGGACTGAGCCAACTGAATTTCTTCAGTACAAATTGCAAAAATACAAGAATTCTCTCTCTAGAATACTCAGACCCAACTTTCTCTCTCTAGAATACACAGTCCCAATTTTCTCTCTCTAGAAAGAAGAAGCCGAAGAAGACCCTCTCTCATCCCATAAGCTCTCTATTTATAGGTCTGGGATCCTCAACTGATATCCCCTTATGATAGGGATATTTTATTATATTTATTACATTTAAACATTCAAAATTCGAAATGTAACAAACCCCCCATTTGTGGGAAGAATGAGAGATTCCCGCGTATGTTGTTGAAGCTGTCTCTGGGAATCTTGACTTAGTCTCCTCTAGCTAGTTGATTCACCTCCTACTGACCACTCATGCAAGTGTTGGTCGAACGTGCATGGTGGTAGGACATGTTTTCGTGGGTTGCCTCAATGTTGTCCAAGGTGAAGTGCCAAGGAGGTTGCCTCGGACCACCTTGGTCCGAGGAGAAGCCAAGGAGATTGGTTCAAGGAGGAACATGGCATGCTAGAGGAGAGTGCCATGTTAGAGGAGAGAAGTGCATGTCCGACCACCATGCACGTTCAACCCACGAAAACATGTCCTACCACCATGCATGTCCTACCACCATGCACGTCCGACCAACACTTCATGGGTGGTCAGTAGGAGGTGGATCAACTAGCTAGAGGAGACTAAGTCAAGATTCCCAGAGACAGCTTCAACAACATACGCGGGAATCTCCCATTCTTCCCACAAATTGGGGGTTTGTTACATTTCGAATTTTGAATGTTTAAATGTAATAAATATAATAAAATATCCCTATCATAAGGGGATATCAGTTGAGGATCCCAGGCCTATAAATAGAGAGCTTATGGGATGAGAGAGGGGTTCTTCTTCTGCTTCTTCTTTCTAGAGAGAGAAAATTGGGTCTGTGTATTCTAGAGAGAGAAAGTGCTGAAATTAGAGAGAATTCTTGTATTTTCACAATCTGTACTGAAGAAACTCAGTTGGCTCAGTCCATCTGATCTTGAGTATAGATTTATAAATCACAACTCTAAGTGGATTAGGCTATTACCGACAATCGGGGCTGAACCACTATAAAAATCTCTTGTGTTATTTACCTTTCTTGTTTAAACTGTCTGTGTCGTTTTTATTTCTCTTGGAGGCTTGTCGTATTTGACGTTCTCACGTCGTTGGCTAAAAACGCAGTCAACACCAAGTTTATTGTTGATAAATGAAATTTAAATTAACTATTGTTAATTGTTTATAAATTTCATTTAAATTGACTTATTTTTTGTAAAAATTTAATTAATTTGAATTTGTTTGATAAATTCTAGATAATTAATTGTGGTATTTTTGCAAATGAAATAAATTGTGGTATTTTTACATAAATTCATAGAATTGCTCATATAGTAACATGATTAGGCCCATCCAATTATAACATGTCTGTTTGCACTATATGTGGTATTTTTGCAATCAGGCTTAGATGCATATAGTGGACCATATGTTTGTTAGATATATGGATTTTGCCAAATAAAATATTCATAAAATGATGGGTTTTATTTGGGCCCATTAGAAAATGTAAAGTTTAAATTCTTCTATTGTGGGTGATTCCACTTGTAAATGCACATTTGCTTTGCATGACTATGGTGGGCCTAATCAATTAAAAACAATTAATAAAATGAAGGTTTAAATTCCTGTCTTTTGGACCTTGTATGGAAGATTGATGGCATTTGTAGTGGGAATAACATACTGGACCCAGCCCTCCTCCATACAAGCCCAATTGTTAAGGCTCATTTACCTGAGTTGGACTTAATTGTATAGGTTCATTATATTAGTTAAACCTAAATATTGATTAGCAACAAATTAATTCTAAATTAATTGAATTTGTTTCAATGTGACACTTTAGAATTAATAGGAAATTATAGGACTTTGGTTTTAAAAATTTAATCTGTTTAATTTTATTTTTTTGGAAAACCATAGTCATTAATTTTCTAAAAATAAATAATAAAAATTCTATTTTTAATTTAATAATGAGCTTATTTTAAGAATTTTATTCGATCTCCACCATTGATTTAACATATTCAATAGCTTAATGGGGCCTCGAGGCGCTTTGGTTCATCCCTCTACGGAAGGTGTTCATTAGTTATTTTGACAAGGTTAGATTTCGAAAGATAGATAATTAAAGGTCAAATTCTACTAGACTCAGCCCTACAGTGACTACTAGGAATAAATCTATGATTATCGAAACAGTGAGTCTAGCTCATAAAATAAGAGATTTTGTTTTCTTATTTTGATCGAATAGTTGAATGGGGCCTCGAGGCGCTTTGGTTCGTCCCCCTATGGAAGGTGTTCATTAGTTATTTTGACAAGGTTAGATTTCGAAAGATAGATAATTATAGGTCAAATTCTACTAGACTCACCCATACGGTGACTACTAGGACTAAATTTATGATTATCGAAACCGTGGGTCTAGCTCATAAAATAAGAGATTTTTTTTTCTTATTTTGATCGAATAATAGGTTGTTAATAGTGGTGTCCATTATTAAATGAGTTTACAACTCTATTTAACTAGTGTTATTTTTTTACTCTCGCCAACCGGGACAAGGATATCATAGATTAGTTAAAAACCTAAAGAAATAGAGATATGATTATTTTTTGTATTTTTTTCTCATATCTTACATATTTTTGTATATGTTGTGTTATTTCTTGAAATTTGTGCGAATAGAAGTTTTATTGAGAAAATGTGATTGATTTCTATTTTATTGATAATTTGTAGTTTTAAGTTAAGTAGTATCTTTGTCACTCCCATCCTTTCTCAACTTTTGATGGAGAAAACTTCCTTAATTGGAAGTAGAATATCGACATAGAGTTGATTGGTGACAACTCCAAGTTCTTCATGATTGAGGAATCCCCAGAACAAGCATTATGTCTGCACGTTCGTGATGGCACCGTAAATGCTTGGATATCACCATCTTCGCACATACGTGATGACACTGTGAATGCTCGGATGGCACCGTGTCTACACATTCGTAATCCACTCAACTATGGTCCGATGCATCTCATGAACGAGCTTCATATTTTTTAGCCTATCATAGGTGGACCTAGTAAATGAGGAGAAAATAAGACTATTGTTGTTGCTGCTGATCCAGCTAAGGCTGAAGCTAACCAAGCTTCGTCTTCGAAAGCTAGAAACAAGAGGAAGAATGGACAAAACAACAACCCCAAGCCTGCAAAGACAAGTTCACAAACATATGCACAGATTCCTAAGGGGAAGAACAAGAAAAACAAGAAAGATAAAGATAAGTGCTTCCACTACCAGCTTATTTGAGTTCTTTTACTTATTCGTTACCAGCTTACCCTACGAAATAGCCCATACTTACATCTTGGGAACTCGGTAGTATAATTGAGTAGGAGTGTTAATCATAGATATGAACATCTATAGCTTCTGATGAAGAAGTGAAACGATGGTTTCCTTTTAGTTTGGTTCAAGGTGTTAAATGATAGAGATCTCATTTCAGTAATTAAATTAGTTTACTAAAATATCATTTACAAGGAACTAAGTGTTTTAAGGATAAAATACAATGAGGGATAAAACGGTATTTTAGTCTCATCTCATTGTAGACCGTCTATAGAGGATTGAGTGACAATTATGGTTGTAACAATGGATAATTAATAGTGTATCTATATTTGTTATAGAGTATTCTATGAATTCAAGAGTGCAATTCCGAGTCTTTAATGGAGTCACGAGGAATTAATAAATTAGTAAATTTATTTGTTAGATTTATGATAACTTATTGGAGCTTGATTTCATAGGCCCATGGTCCCCATTGTACCTTGGATAAAATCATCTAGATAGTCTCAATTAATTGATTTAATTATCAATTAGAATTATCAAAGTTGACCATGTCAATTTTGGATAGTTTCATAGAGTTGTGTATTTTTTAGAAGAAAAGAGAAATTAAGGCAGATTTATTAATTAAGATAAATTGGTATCTAAATTAATAAATAAGTTTAAATCAATAAAAAATAATACATGCCTTGATTTTAAGTCCAATGGGCTTATAATCAAATGGGAAATTTTACGGGCCTAAAGCACATGATAATTTTGACCTAGGGCTTAAAATTGGCTATTATTTTATTGATTTTTAATTAAATTAAATGGCCTAGTTGAGTCTATGAAATGAGTGCTTAGAGAGAAATCAAAATAGACGACAGACAAGTTTAATCACTGGTTTTCTGATAGTTTTAGATTTTCTCTAAACACAATCTTTTTCTAAGCCTCTTTGTTATTTTCTCTTCTTCTCTTTGTATCTATCTCATGTGTTGAGAATTGCTCACTCTAGTCAAGGTGATTCTTGTTGGGGTTTTATGCCCTAATTAAAACCCAAATTCTTTGTAATCTCATTTTATTATCAATAAAAGAATATAAATCATTTTTTGACTTGGTTAATCACTTTGCTCACATGTTTTATTTTCATGATTATTTGTTTAATATAAACTTCTATTAAATCCCAAGCATATAGCTAATCTTATTTTTAGTGACGTAATCACAGTGGAATATAAATATGATTATATGTTCAAAATAAGTTAGTCCTAAGATTAGTCAGTGCACCGGATTTACACTGACTTGCCAATCTACGATATGATCTACTTACACATTACAGTGTTATGTTCTTTCCAGAACATTAGCAAAGTAGATAAGATTGGATGTATTTGTTACATCGAAAAGGACTGATATTGACAGTTGATAAGATAAGTAAACATACCGTTATTATCTATTCTAGTCATATCAATAGTTGACCATAGGTCAATTCAATCTCAATTCTGAGTGGTTAGTAATCTAACTGATTGTATTATTTGAGTTCTTTGACTTGTTCGTTACCAGCTTACCCTACGGACTAGCCCATACTTACATCTTGGGAACTCGGTAGTATAATTGAGTGGGAGTGTTAATCATAGATATGAACATCTATAGCTTCTGATGAAGAAGTGAAACGATTGTTTCCTTTTAGTTTGGTTCAAGGTGTTAAATGATAGAGATCTCATTTCAGTAATTAAATTAGTTTACTGAAATATCATTTACAAGGAACTAAGTGTTTTAAGGATAAAATACAATGAGGGATAAAACGGTATTTTAGTCCTATCTCATTGTAGACCGTCTATAGAGGATTGAGTGACAATTATGGTAGTAACAATGGATAATTAATAGCGTATCTATATTTGTTATAGAGCGTTCTATGAATTCAAGAGTGCAATTCCGAGTCTAAAGTGGAGTCACGAGGAATTAATAAGTTAGTAAATTTATTTGTTAGATTTATGATAACTTATTGGAGCTTGATTTCATAGGCCCATGGTCCCCATTGTACCTTGGATAAAATCATCTAGATAGTCTCAATTAATTGATTTAATCATCAATTAGAATTATGAAAGTTAACCAGGTCAATTTTGGATAGTTTCACAGAGTTGTGTAATTTTAAGAAGAAAAGATAAATTATGGCAGATTTATTAATTAAGATAAATTGATATCTAAATTAATAAATAAGTTTAAATCAAGGTTCAAATTATAAATAATTAATTTGATAAAGGATTTAAATAATTAAATCAATAGAAAATAATACAGGCCTTGATTTTAAGTCCAATGGGCTTATAATCAAATGTGAAATTTCACGGGCCTATAGCCCATGATAATTTCGACCTAGGACTTCAAAATGGCTATTATTTTATTGATTATTTAATTAAATTAAATGACCTAATTGAGTCTATAAAATGAGTGCTTAGAGAGAAGTCAAAACATAAGTCATAAGTCAGATTTTCTGATAGTTTTAGATTCTCTCTAAACACAAGTCATTTTCTAAGCCTCTTTGTTATTTTCTCTTCTTCTCTCCATATCTATCTCATGTGTTGAGAATTTCCCATACTAGTCTAGGTGGTTCTAAGGATACATTGGAAGATTGTGAAGAAAATAGAAGATCGGTTCAGTTTCTTGATAATACTCTGCGACAGAGAGGATACAAGAGTTAGAGAAACTGAAGGAAGGACTTTTTAATTCCGTTGCGTATACTGTAAGTATTCTATTCTTTGTTTCTCTTTGAATTCAATTTTAGAAACATGTTTTAGGCTATCTCATATTAATTTGTTTAATATTAGATATACATAAAAATAAATAAAGGTCCTGTATAAGCTAATCTAACAACTCTAAGGATACATTGGAAGACTGCGAAGAAATTAGAAGAATGGTTCAGTTTCTTGATAATACTCTGCGATAGAAATGATACAAGAGTTAGAGAAACTGAAGGAATGACTATTTCATTCCACTGCGTATACTGTAAGTATTCTTATATTTGTTTCTCTTTGAATTCAGTTTTAGAAACATGTTCTAGGTTATCTCATATTAATTTGTTTAATATTATATCTACACGAAAATAAATAAAGATCATGTATAAGTTTTCCTCACAGCAGTCACCTGGGCCTTCTGGCCCTAGCTCTAAGTAACTAGCTATTAGACTAGACAAGCGCTTTTGTTTTCATCGAACTTAAGGTCAGTCAAGTATTTCATGCTCATGACGATAATGCTTATGTCGATTAGATCTAATCTTTTCAACTTGCATTAAACACGCTAATACCATTCTTGACTCATAAGCCAATACCATACGACCAGTGCTCAGTACTACTGCCGAAATTGACTAATAATTCACAGCTTCACAGTTATTACTGACACCATTGTCGATTCCTGACTCATAGGTCAGTGCCATTCATAGATAAGCAAGATTGCTAAACATTTAATATGCAATCACTGTCCACATATATAACACTCAACATGCCTCATGAATAACCATGCATGTCACATACTGGGTGCAGTTTTCTTACCTCTGGTTCGAGCGAGAAACAAGTTAAAAGAGCGACCTTGAGAACGATCGAACATTTGATTCCTTAGCGGTCACCTAGTCATAACCAAATATAACTCCCATCAATTCTCAACTATCCAATCTAAAATTCAAGCTAAAAACCAAATGAAAACAGAGTATAAAACCAGAGTTTCTATGGTTAAAAACTTACCTGAAGCTCAGTATGGAACCCTCTTTAATGGTGGAACACAACCCTAGACCCTCAAGGTTCAACTCCCTAGCTTGATTCCTCAAATGGAGCTCAAAAATTCCAAAGAAAAAGAAGAAGAAAAATTGGTTGGGAGAAGAAAGAAAGTACTCTGTTTTTCTTAAGCTTCCTACAACTTCTAATGGTTTATATCTATCCTTAGGTCAAAAGACTAAAATACCCCCAAACTTAAATAAAACCCTTAACAGCCACCAATGGCAAAATTGTCATTTCTCGTCTATCTCTTTAATCATAATTAACGCCCTCCAATTCCCGTTATTCTCAATATTCTCAAATACTAATAAATCATATCCCATTACCCTTTAATTCCTAGCAATGTTCTAATCACCAAATTACCCCAAGACTCACCCGAGCCCCGAAATTAACCCCGTTATGACCAAATCGCTAACTTGTATTAAAAGATCATCTCATGCCGAATAGCTCGAACAAATCCACATTATAATGTGGCATCATCAATAATTAACCAACATGCATGAAAATATACAATTATGCCATCAACGGGCCAAATTACCAAAATGTCATTATAATAAAATGTGGACCCACATGCATGCATTTATCATCATATAATAATATAATTCACATAAACATGCATATAATCATTTAATGGCATAATAAATCAATTATGGCCCTCCCAGCCTACTAATCCAACCATTAAACCTCATTAGGGATTTTGGGGCATTACACAAGCCTCTTCCATGAATGATTAACCAAGTGGTCTCCATGAAAACAAACTCGTCTTCTGAGAAACAAACTGGGACGTCAGGATTGGGTCCGGAAGAGTGAAACAAGTCTCCACTGTGCAAGCACAGTCGAAGACTTGGGGGGTAAATGCTACCCCCGTTTTGTCCTGGAACACATGGCACGACATATTGGGTCTGGGGGCTCTTTCGTAAAGATAAAAGGCCCAGTCCAAGCCCAATGAACAAGGAGGACGAGGGGCCTAGTGGCCCAAACATCAATGGGCACCACCATAAGGAGGGAATCGGGACTAAGGTTCGAGCCCAGCTCATCTTCCCGGTCCCGATTCAATGGCATCATCCGGGATGCGAATAAGGGTGAAGTTCGACCATCCAAATGGACTGAGACATTGGTAAACAAACCCAAGATCCAGTAAACGAACCGAGGTCCTAGTAAACGAACTGGGAAATTAGTAAATGAATCTGGACCTTGCACCCAGGTTGGCAAGATTGAGCTTCCCTGACTCTGACACATTCCCGAGAAACACGGAGTTTGGTCTCCCTAACTAATCTGCAGAAGAGGTTACATACGGAATGTATGCTGATACTGGGGAACAAAACTGCCACTACTCTGATGGATCATGTTCCCAGGATCTCCTTAGAAGCCCACGCAGACCAGACTGAAGCTGCGTACTGTTGTCAGTTGTATGGCGTGGTTATGCTCTAGCCGGCCCAATGGGCCTGGATTAGTCCAACCCGAGTCCGTTACATCCAACTGCCTATAAATAGGACAAGTTGTGCACTGTAGAGGGGACCCCTGATTTTTCTCTAGTAAGCAATTGCTCAACTCAAACTTGTAGAAAACTCCATTGCTAAAGCTCTAATACAATAGACTCGTGGACTAAGGCTCTTTAACGCCCCAACCACGTAAAAAACCCTTGTGTGATAATCTTTAAATCCTTTCTTTTCGCTCTCTTATCTTTCATACTTCTAGTTTCCGAAAAACTCGGTAAACACACACATACAAAAGTGGAAATTCACAAACCAACATATAATTGAATTGTAAGGGAAACTTCTATCTTCACGAAGTACATACCCACAAAATTCATAAAAATAACCATTATTGCGAAGTAGTAACAGAAAATATTCTGCAAGTGGTTGCAGTGATCTTTCCATTGCCTCTATGGAGATTCAATAATCTGGAATCGAGTCATAAATTCATATTGTCAAGATCCTTGTTAGGATCTGTCTACAAGTCTACACGAGTGATTTTCTCTATAATCTTCTCATATACCAACTTCCCCCAAGGATATTTGTCACATATCTCCAATTCGTCACTAGCTGTAGCCAATATGAATCTATTGTAGTACCGACACTTGAATTTATCGGATAAGCACTTAGCAGATAGATAAAGCAAAACTTCACTCTGTCTTTTGTCCTCTCCTCTTTTGGTATACTATCTAGGACATTCGCTACATCCATAATTTTTATACACTTATCCTTTAAGTACATTTTCTTTAATTTATTGTTTGATGAAACCACATTCAATTCTTCAGGTGTTGGTTCACCGCTAGTGTATAATCCAGATATTATTGCAAACTCTTAGAGAGAGAATATCACAAGTTTGCAATTTATCAAAAACCACAACTCATGCTTTTTTTGACAATTTATCCTCTTTATAATTATTTGGTGCGATAAGGTCTCACAAAAAACCCCTTTACTAGGAATGTCCAACAAATGACCCAACTGACCAAGAACTACGTCGTCGCCTTTGAGGGTGGCCAGAGCTCATGAAATTCTAACGGCAGAAACGGATGTTGCTCTTCTCTCTTTAATGGAGAATAAGAGTTCTATGTGAAGGGGGATGGAAGAGTCGATGTGGGTCTTTTAGGGCTTTTGTTTGTATGTATTTTATTTAGGGAATTTTGCTACAAAAGTAAGTAAGTAGTCTAAAAGTTGCATATAAATTATTAAATAGATTTTTTTTGCAGTAAAAATTATTAAATAGTCTAAAAATTGCACTTAAGTCACTAATTATTATTTTTGTCCATCAAAAGTTAGTAAATAGTTTAAAATATTGCAACAAAGTTACTAAATTATTATTTTTTATTGCAAAACTCAAATTTTACACCAATTTTTTTTAATTAATTAATAAAAAACTAAAAATATATATGTCAGTATCTCTTAAATCCATTTCGGCAAATTTCTCAAACATTTCTGAGCCGCCACTTTGTCTCTCAAACTCTCACCATCTCACGACACAAGTTGCTCTCTCTCAATCTCTCCCAGATCAGTGACAGTCACGGTCACCATCTCTCACGCCGGCGCCGACATTGCTTCTTCCCTACGCCGGACGCCGTAGCTCGACTTTTTTTGCCGCCGTTCCTTCCCTTCATAGCCAGCCGAAGCTCTGGCTGCCTTTCCTTCCCACCGTCGCCAGCCAGAAGCCCACCTCTAGCAATCGTCGGCCTCCACGTCCCGAAGCCACCGTCGCTATTTACAAGTCAAGGTGCCATCAAGATTCAAAACTTATTCTATTATTTAGCTCTTTAGATCATTTAATGGCTTTTTGTGTGAAAATTCGGATCTTTGTTTCCTTTTTCATTCGTGTTATTGTGATTGTGTTTTCCTTTTCTCGTGTTGTATCATTTTTCTGAAACTAGCATTTGGTAGCGTAGAAAGTGAATCGGGGTGTGAAAGTATGCAGTGGAAAACTGAGTAATTGCAAAGGGAGAACTGGAAAAGGGTTCTCTGTTAACAAACAAGACCAACACTTGAATGTAGTCCATATTTCCATTAATCATTTGAATATAGTCCATATTTCTGTGGTGCATAATTGTTTTAGTACTAAATAGAGCAGGGATTTAGGGTCATGATTTATGCCATTTTTGTTTCATGTCATTTGGTTTTGTTGATCTTTGAGATGTACTTTCATTTCTTTTATGTTGTATCTCACTGATTTTATAGTGATTTTATGGTATTATTCATTTATGATTGTAATGGACTTCCTCGAGAAATTTGTGTGCTATTATTGTGTGATGTGAATCTCTTGCGCGATTATCTTAATAAATAGTATTGTTATGGGGCATCATTTAGCCTAGCAATGCCAGTGAGTTCTCTTTACCATTTTTTATATTTTAAACTTCTTCCAAAGAGAATTGAAAATTTATTGTATTATTTTAATTTATTAAGCAGTGACCGGACCAAGGGAGCATGTGGGAGTTGTGGTTGTTGCATTGGTAAATCTTGCTTGAGAACCCGGTTGGAACAATTTGGAATTTTTTGTTAATATGTAAATTTGTGATTATTTTATTTTTTGCCCCCAGAAAAAATTGTCATCTTTCAACAATGTTTCTATTATAATTTTTATTTGCCCTTACTAATTTTTTTAAATAATATTTTACCCTTTTTATAAATATTTGTAGGCTACATCATGATCTTAGGTTCAATTTTGTATATATTTTTATTATGCTAGACTGGTACCCATCCATTCCCCTTAACCCTTGATCACTTCACTTTAATTCCTGCACAGTTTCCCATCTTCATTCCAGTCCATTTCTCTTTTTCTTGAGAATTGTAACAATGGACATCAATGAAGTCGATGATGATGATGAGTTCGGATTCTCAAGAAACTACTTTCTGGCAAAGGAGTTCAAGGGTTCCACGAAAAAATCGAATCATAAGCTCTCAGACATCGATCTTGTTGAGGAACAGGTTAATCTGGCCTCCAAATTTTTCCTTGTAATTTTTTCTTTTTTTTTTCCTCTGAGCAAATTATACTTGCAGGAACTCAGAACTGCAGTGGCTAACATTGAGCCCAAACATGAGAAAGAGGTTGAGGAAGTAGTGAGAAGCTATAAGACATTGTACCAGAGATGGGTTTTCAAGCTTAGGTATATTATGTTTCTCTTAGTAGTACATGTCATGGGGATTGATCTAGGAACAACCTTGTGTTGTTATGAAAAAATGGCGTCCATACTGGGTTGTGTTTGTTTCTTTATTCTGTACTATTTGTTTCTTTATATGGTTTTAAGTCGTGGGCCAGTATTTATTTGGAGATTGTAGCTGCAATTCTTCCTTATAATTTGATGTTATTTAAAGTCCAAATATTACTTGCTTAATATTGGATGTGTTTAATGTTCTATCATATGTTAGAGTCTAGATTGTGGATAAAATCCGACCACGACCCAACCACTTCCAGCATGTTGGATGTCCTTTAATTTACAGGATTTAGATAATTTTGATGGCACATCACACTTTACAACACTCTTATCATTCTCTTTAATATTTTTAGGTGTGGATTTAACCTTCTAATGTATGGATTTGGATCTAAGAAAGCCTTGATTGAAGATTTTGCTTCGACTGCATTGACCGAACATTCTGTATTTGTAATCAACGGCTATCTTCAGTCAATAAATATAAAACAGGTTCATATATTTAAGCACTTTATTCATTCAATATATTAATAGTTATTATAGCATAGGGTTAGGCAACTGAGCTTTGAGGGGCAATGGTGTTTTGCTAACATACATTTCATGCTCTAAATGCAGGTCTTGATAGCCTTGGCTGAAGTTATGTGGGATCAGTTGAAGGCCAAACGAAAGAATTCTTCAGGTAATTTGTCAAGAGGAGCTCAGCAGCCTTTTAATTCTAGATCCATAGATGATCTTCTTGAGTTTTTGGATGAACCACAAATGGAGGAGAAGGAAAGTTTTATATGCATCATCGTTCACAATATTGATGGGCCTGGATTAAGAGACTCTGAAACTCAACAAATTCTTGCACGCTTAGCTTCTTGTTCCAGTATCCGTATTGTTTCCTCCATTGACCATGTGAATACACCTCTTTGTAAGTTCATCCTCAAACTTATTGCAATGTAGAGTATAATAACTAGCTGGAGACGATCTGCCTTTTGCATTATACTTGTTCAGTTTAGAGATATCATCATTTGTAGATATTGCATATTGCATGGTGTTGATTGAATAAGAAATGTGTTTGAATTCTTGGGCTGTTTTCAGGATACAAAATTTCTTGCTATTGTAACTATGTAGAATAATGTAGGGGGTGGTGAATGGAATAGTGTCATATCTTTTATTTCATTTTAATAAACTGCATGAAGTGAAAGCTAGCACCATACAAGCATGAAATGAAAAGCTACCAAAGCAGCATTGTGAGATAGCAGCCTTCGGTTTTATACCCAATGACACTATCATTTGTTTGTCTTTAGTGTGGGACAAGAAGATGGTTCACACGCAGTTCAACTGGTGCTGGTACCATGTTCCTACTTTCGCACCATACAAGGTTGAAGGAATGTTTTTCCCTCTGATTCTGGCAAATGGAAATACTGGTCAGAGTGCCAAAACAGCTGCACTAGTTTTGCAAAGTTTGACACCCAATGCTCAGAGTGTTTTCAGAGTTCTTGCAGAGTATCAGCTGTCTCATCCTGACGAAGAAGGTAATTTTCCAATTGTTCATCTCATATCCTAGTGTTTTGTTTGCCATCCACCAGAACTCACATTTTTCCTCACAAATTTACTTCAGGGATGCCGGTTGATAATTTGTATAGTACATGTCGGGAACGCTTCCTGGCAAGTAACCAAGTTACTCTTAACTCCCATTTGACAGAATTCAAAGATCATGAGTTGGTCAAGACTAGACGGCATTCTGATGGGCAGGACTGTTTGTATATCCCTCTCACTGCAGAAGCACTGGAAAAACTTCTACTCGAGATAAGTTAGTTGTGTACCTAAAGCTGTGTATTATTTTTCTTTCTCATATTTCACTCAATTGTAGCACATATAATTATTGAATTCAGTGGAAGATTCTGATTTTGATATTTGAGTATTTGAATTCATTTCAACGAATTAAGTTGGTCTTTTTTTTTTTTTATGAAATCAAACCAATTAAATACTTAAGAATTTTCCTTGCAAAAAAAAATGTACTTAAGAAATGAATCTTGCTAACATAAATTATTGATCGAGTGGACATTTGGATTAGGGGTTTGAATAAGAGCATATACTGATCGGATAGGACAATTTTTTGTTTTTATTTTTATTTTTATATGTCAATAATTTGATGTTTAGAATTAAATCAAATTATTTTAGGAAGCATTTTATTTTTATCAAATTACATCCTCTTTTTTTAGGCCAAAATAGTTTAAAAAAACAACTTATTTTGTATTTTTGATGGCTCCAAAAGGCTAGTCATATTTTACTTCTTTTAACTTTTACATTTTTGGTTCCCCAAATGTGGAAAGCCTCTAGATAAACTATATTTTATTATTATTTTAGTAAAAATTATAGTTATGGAACCAAAGTGTGTTCTATAAAAAAATATATTAAATTATTCAATACTTAGTTATAATAGAGAGTGTGATTTATAAAAAATATATATTAAATTATTCAATACCTAGTTATAATAGAGTGTGATTGGAGGTTAAAATTAAAAGAAGCTCCTAAATTTTTTTTAGCCATTTTAACTCAAATTTAACTAAAAGAAATAGAGAACATTGTTGGAGTTCCTCTAAATTAAAACAAAACTAAGAGTATCTCCAATGAAGTGTTAAGAATAAGGTATTTCTATATTTTAGCATATTATTAAAAAAAAATAAAAACATCACTTCAACAGTGTTCTAAAAATTATGTCAAATTTGGTATAAGATATATGGATATTTGCGGCAGTGATGCCTATGTAGTTAAGTTTGTTGCACTTAAATGCTTATGTAAAATTGTTGGCGGCAATAATGCCTACCGTTAATGTTTTGGTACAGCCGTTGGTCCCTGAGTCGTCAGGGGTATACAGGGTACACGTGGCACAACTCGATTGGGTTAACTTAATAAATTTTAAAAAAATATTAACAAAACTTAAAATCCTTTTTGTTTAATACCTTAATAACATTTCTATAACTAATCTAAAACAAAAACACTTAATATTATGAGATTAATAACATCTAGCCTAAAAAAATGATCTGCAAACCTCACAGCCACAGAACATCCCCAGAAAAGACGATCGAACACCCACACCGAGAGAAGACGACCTCACCCCGACGCTCTCCCCCCAACGGTATAACACTTCAACCCACTGGAAGAGAACTTGTAATTGTTGGGAAAACTTATACATGATATTTATTTATTTTCATGTAGATCTAATATTAAACAAATTAATATGAGATAACTTAGAATATGTTTCTAAAATTAAATTCAAAGAGAAATAATGATAAGAATACTTACATTATACACAGCGGAATGAATGAGTCATTCATTCAATTTCTCTAACCCTTGTATCATTTCTGTCGCAGAGCATTACCAAGAAAATGAACCGATTTTCAATTTTCTTCACAGTCTTCCAAAGTATTCTTAGAATCACCTAGACTAGAGTGAGCAATTCTCAACACATGAGATAGATACAGGGAGAAGAAGAGAAAAGAACAAAGAGACTTAGAAAATGACTTGTGTTTAGAGATAATCTAAAAACTATCAGAGACTGCTGTTTTTTACTTCTAAACTTCTTAAAACTTATGATTTCAACTCTCTCTTAACATTCCTTTTATAGACTCAATTAGATCATTTATTTAATTAAAAAATCAATAAAATAATAACCAATAATTAGCCCTAGGTCGAAATTATCATGGACTTTAGGCCAATGAAATTTCTCATATGATTATAAGCCCATTGTACTTAAAATCAAGGTCTGTATTATTTTTTATTGATTTAATTATTTAAATCATTTATCAAATTAATTATTTATAATTTGAACTTTGATTTAAACTTATTTATTAATTTAGATACCAATTTATCTTAATTAATAAATCTGCCATAATTTTTCTTTTCTTCTCAAAATTATACAACTATGTGAAACTATCCAAAATTGACCTGGTCAACTTTCATAATTCTAATTGATAATTAAATCAATTAATTGAGACTATCTAGATGATTTCATCCAAGGTACAGTGGAGACCATAGCCTATGAAATCAAGCTCCAATAAGTTATCATAAATCTAACAAATAAATTTACTAACTTATTAATTCCTTGTGACTCCACTAAAGACTCGGAATTGCACTCTTGAATTCTTAGAACGTTCTATAACAAATATAGATACACTATTAATTATCCATTGTTACAACCATAATTGTCACTCAATCCTCTATAGACGGTCTACAATGAGATGAGACTAAAATACTATTTTACCCCTCATTGTATTATATCCTTAAAACACTTAGCTCCTTGTAAATGATATTTCAGTAAACTAATATTAATTACTGAAATGAGATCTCTATCATTTAGCGCCTTGAACCAAACTAAAAGGAAACCATCGTTTCACTTCTTCATCAGAAGCAATAGATGTCCATATCTATGATTAACACTCCCACTCAATTATACTACCGAGTTCCCAAGATGTAAGTATGGGCTAGTTTGTAGGGTAAGCTGGTAACGAACAAGTTAAAGAACTCAAATAATACAATCAATTAGAATACTAACCACTCATAATTGAGATTGAATTAACCTATGGTCAACTATATGATATGACTAGAATAGATAATAACGGTATGTTTACTTATCCTATCTACTGTCAATATCGGTCATGTCCGATGTAACAAATACATCCGATCTTATCTACTTTGCTAATGTTCACAATGTGTAAGTAGATCATATCGTAGATTGGCAAGTCAGTGTAAATCCTGTGCACTGACTAATCTTAAGACTAACTTATTTTGAACATATAATCATATTTATATTCTGCGATTACGTCACTACAAATATGATTAGCTATATGCTCGGGTTTAATAGAAGTTTATATTAAACAAATAATCATGAAAATAAAACATGTGAGCAAAGTGATTGACCAAGTCAAAAAATGATTTCTATTCTTTTATTGATAATAAAATGAGATTACAAAGAAATTGAGTTTTTAATTAGGGCATAAAACCCTAACAAACTCCCACTTGCACTAATTGAAACTAATGTCATAATTCTACTAATCTTATTTCCTTGATATGCTTATCAAATGTAGCTTCTGGTAGTGTCTTTGTAAACAGATCTGCAAGATTGTCTTCAGATGCAATCTTCATAACCTTCACATCTCCCCTGTCCACATATTCTCGAATTATGTGATACTTCATTTCTATATGCTTACTCCTCTTGTGACTAAGAGGTTCTTTCGAGTTGGCTATCGCTCTTGTATTGTCACAAAACAACACAAGCGGTTTATCCATTTCTGGAATAACACCAAGATCCGAATAGAACTTCTTTAGCTAGACTTTTTCCTTAGCTGCTTCTGACGCGGCTATATACTAAGCCTCCATGGTGAAATCTGATATTGCAGACTGCTTTACGCTTCTCCATATCACAACTCCACCTCCAAGAGTAAACACCATTCCAGAAGTAGACTTCCTGTCATCGACATCAGTCTAAAAATCTGAATCGGTGTAGCCTACAGGGTTCTAAACACCACCCTTGTAGACTAACATATAATCCCTAGTCCGCCTTAAATACTTCAGGATATGCTTAACTGCCATCCAATGTTCTAATCCTGGGTTTGACTGATACCTGCTCACTACTCTCACTGCATAGCAGATATCTGGTCTAGTACACAACATGGCATACATCAGACTTCCAACTGCAGATGCGTAAGGAACTTTTCTCATTGCATCTTCCTCTTCAGGAGTCTGAGGAGACTACTTCTTTGAAAGATGAATTCCATGGCGGGACGGTAAAAGTCCTTTCTTGGAATTTTTCATTGAGAATCGTTCAAGCACTTTATCTATGTAAGCTGCTTGAGATAGAGCTAAGAGTCTGTTCTTTCTATCCTTGATGATCTGGATACCTAGAACATAACTTGTTTCACCCAAATCCTTCATCTAGAATTTAGTGCTCAGCCAATTCTTCACATCTGATAATTTCTTAACATTGTTTCCAATGAGTAAGATATCATCTACATAAAGAACCAAGAATACCACTATTTGATTTGCCTTCAGTTGGTAAACACAAGGCTCATCAATATTTTGTTCAAAGCCATAGGTTTTGATTATTTCATCAAACCTAAGATTCCAGGAACGAGAAGCTTGCTTAAGTCCATAAATGGACCTATTCAACTTGCAAACTTTTCCTTCTTGTCCAGCTATTTTAAAACCTTCTGGCTGATCCATATAAATGACTTCGTCAAGCTTTCCATTAAGAAAAGTTGTCTTGACATCCATTTTCCAGATCTCATAGTCAAGAGCAGATGCTATGGATAGGAGGATGCGTATGGACTTTAACATGACTACCGGACTAAAAGTTTCTTCATAGTCCACGCATTTTCTTTGGGTATAACCCTTTGCCACTAATCGAGCTTTATAAGTCTCGATATTTCCATCAACACCTTGTTTCTTCTTGTAGATCCATTTGCACCCAATGACCCTAAAGTCACTAGGTGCTTCCACAAGATCCCATACAGAATTTGAGTACATGGACTCCATTTCCTGTTTCATGGCTTCGAGTCATAGTTCATCTTCAGGGCTAGCCATTGCCTGTTTGAAAGATAACGGATCATCATCACTAGTGTCACCAACAACCATATTGGTTTCACCATCCAAACCATAGCGAACTGGGTTCCTAGAAACCCTCCCACTACGATGAGGCTCTATGACTATTTGCTCAAGAATAGTGGTACTTTCTTCATTTAAATTGACTTGAGTCGGTTGGACATGAAGAGTGGGAATTTCATCATCAACTTTCATTGATGACGATGGAACATTAGTTGGAGTCAATTCTTTAACCATCTTCTCTAAAACTACTTTGCTATGTGGTTTGAAGTTTTGGACATAGTCATTTTCCAAAAAAGTAGCATCCGTAGAAGTAAACACTTTCTTTTCTGAATGACTATAGAAAAGTCCATCTCGAGTACCTTTAGGATAGCCAACAAACATGCAAACTTCAGTTCGCGGTTCTAGCTTTCCTTCCTTTTTCCTCAAGACGTGGGCGGGACACCCCTAGATTCTATAATAGCGTAAACTAGGTTCACAACCATTCCAGCATTCTAAAGGTGTTTTGGGGATTGATTTAGACGGCAAGACATTGAGAATGTCGTTCGCGGTTTCAATTGCATGTCCCCAGAACGAAGTTGGTAGAGTTGAGTAACTAAGCATGCATCTAACCATTTCCAATAAAGCTTTGTTCCGGCGTTCCACTACACCATTTTGTTGCGGAGTACCTGGGGCAGTAAGTTGTGATAAAATCTCAAGTTCAGATAAATGATATTGGAACTGCATATCCAAATATTCTCCACCCTTATCAGATCGCAAGATCTTTAACGTTTTACCTAATTGGTTCTGAGCCATCGCTAGGAATTCCTGAAACTTTGAAAATGTTTCTGATTTCCTATGCATTAGGTAAAGACATGAGTATCTAGAGTAATCATCAATGAAAGTGAAGAAATACTCAAAACCACCCCTGACTTGTACATTCAAAGGTCCACAAACATCTGAATGCACATGTCCAAGTGGTTCTTTGGCCCTATCACCCTTTGCAGAGAATGGACGCTTGGTCAGTTTGCCTTCTAGACAAGATTCACAGACAGGTAATTCACCTAAGGTGAGTTCCCTCAAAGGCCCGTCCTTTGTAATTCTTTAAATCCTATCATAGCCAATGTGACCTAGTCTCAAATGCCATAAATACGTCATATTATCGTTATCATTCTTTTGACATTTATTGGTCTTAGGTTTAGCTACTTTGAATAACTCATTGTTAAGAGCAAGGGGTTCGTTAAGTCGCTGAATATAAAGCCCGTTTTCCAAACATGCAATATACAATTGTGATCCATTGAAGGAAATAGATATATTAGAACTTGTGAAAGTCATAACAAATTGTTCTAATTGCAACATGGAAACAAAAATTAAATTTCTACTAAAATTCGGAATAAAAAATATATCATTTAAAATTAAGTATTTATTTCCAAACTTCAGGCGAGCTCTTCCTCTAGCTTGGACCGCAATGAACGCTCTGTTCCTAACTCTAAGCTTTAAGTCGCCTTCGTCCACTTCCTCCCACGATTTAAGAAGCTGTAAAGAGTTGCAAACATGGTTAATAGATCCAGAATCAATATTCTAAACGGATTTATCATTCTCTAAAACACATGTTTCTAAGATAAATGAACTATAATCATTACCTTTGTTTTTCACTGCTAGAAACTTGGGGCAATTTCGTTTCCAATGTCCATTCTCTTTGCAATGAAAGCACGTATCTTTACCTTTCTTGTGTTTCTTGTTCTTCCCCTTAGGCGTCTGTGCATTTGGTTGTGCACTCGTCTTTGCAACCTTTGCAGGCTTGGGGTTGTTGTTATGTCCATCTTTCCCTTGTTTCCAACTTTTGAAGACAAAGCTTGGTTAGCTTCAGCCTTAGCTGGATCAGCAGCAACAGCAGTAGTCTTATTTTCTCCTCCTTTACTAGTTCCACTTATGATAGACTCGAAAGTCTGATGCTCGTTCATGAGCTGCGTCAAACCATAGTTGAGTTGATCACGAACGTGCGGACACGGTGCCATTCGAGCATTTACGGTGCCATCACGAACGTGCGGAGACGGTGCTATCCAAGCATTTACAGTGCCATCAAGAACGTGCGGAGACAGTGCTCGTTCTATAGATTCCTCAATCATGACGAACTCGGAGCTGTCACCAATCAACTCTATGTTGATATTCTGCTTCCAATTAAGGAAGTTTTCTCCAGTGAGTTTCTCTATCGAAAGTTGAGAAAGGATAGGAGTAGACACATACACTACTTAACTTAAAACTACTTATTATCAATAAAATAGAAATCAATCACATTTGCTCAACAAAACTCCTATTCACACAAATTTCAAGAAATAACACAACATATATAAAAAATATGTAAGATATGACAAAAAATATCAAAATAATCATATCTCTATTTCTTTAGGTTCTTAACTAATCTATGATATCGTTGTCCCGGTTGGCGAGAGTAAAAAAATATCATTAGTTAAATAGAGTTGTAAACTCATTTAATAATGGACATCATTATTAACTATTCGATCAAAATAAGAAAATAATATCTCTTATTAAATAATTATTTAAATCCTTTATCAAATTAATTATTTATAATTTGAACCTTGATTTAAACATATTTATTAATTTAGATACCAATTTATCTTAATTAATAAATATGCCATAATTTCTCTTTTCTTCTCTAAATTACATAACTCTGTGAAACTATCCAAAATTGACCTGGTCAACTTTCATAATTCTAATTGATAATTAAATCAATTAATTGAGACTATCTAGATGATTTCATCCAATAGTGGGGACCATGGGCTTATGAAATCAAGCTCCAATAAGTTATCATAAATCTAACAAATAAATTTACTAACTTATTAATTTCTCATTACTCCACTAAAGTCTCGGAATTGCACTCTTTGAAATCATAAAACGTTCTATAACAAATATAGATACGCTATTAATTATCCATTGTTACAACCATAATTGTCACTCAATCCTCTATAGACGATCTACAATGAGATGGGACTAAAATATCGTTTTACCCCTCATTGTATTATATCCTTAAAACACTTAGTTCCTTGTAAATGATATTTCAGTAAACTAATATTAATTACTGAAATGAGATCTCTACCATTTAGCACTTTGAAACAAACTAAAAGAAAACCATCATTTTACTTCTTCATCAGAAGCTATAGATGTTCATATCTATGATTAACACTCCCACTCAATTATACTACCGAGTTCCCAAGATGTAAGTATGGGCTAGTCCGTAGGGTAAGCTGGTAACGAACAAGTCAAAGAACTCAAATAATACAATCAGTTAGAATACTAACCACTCAGAATTGAGATTGAATTGACCTATGGTCAACTATATGATATGACTAGAATAGATAATAACGGTATGTTTACTTATCCTATCTACTGTCAATATCGGTCCTGTCTGATGTAACAAATACATCTGATCTTATCTACTTTGCTAATGTTCTAGAAAGAATATAACACCACAATGTGTAAGTAGATCATATCGTAGATTGGCAAGTCAGTGTAAATCCTGTGCACTGACTAATCTTAGGACTAACTTATTTTGAACATATAATCATATTTATATTCCACTGTGATTACGTCACTACAAATATGATTAGCTATATGCTCGAGATTTAATAGAAGTTTATATTAAACAAATAATCATGAAAATAAAACATGTGAGTAAAGTGATTGACCAAGTCAAAAAATGATTTCTATTCTTTTATTGATAATAAAATGAGATTACAAAGAAATTAGGTTTTAATTAGGGCATAAAACCCTAAAAATAATTCCTTAGAATTGGGGGTTAGGGCATCTTTTGCAGTAGGTTAATCGAGATTGAAAAACATTGCCATTGTCGACCACCAAGGCCAGTGGTAGAAAGAATGTCTTGGGCAAACAAAAATCTTGGGTGAAGATTCAGAACATGCAACAAGTATCGGGTAAGATTGGTCTCCATTTGTTTTGTAATCTGATTCATTGAATAAATGATTATGTGGATTGAGTAGAAAATTTGTATGTTTGGGTAAACTCAGATTCGTGGTGGGTGTAATTTCTTTGAATGGATAGACTCTCCCATGTGCCAACGAGCAAAGGTGGTCATCCCTAGACTACTAAGAAAAATTGGTGACCTTGAAACTGAAATCACATCCCTAAATACGACAACTGACATTGGAAGTCATCGGCAATGCAGTGGTTCTTCAAATGGATTTGAGACACAAACTCACAACCTTCAAAATGTTGGAAGAGAAAGCTGTAAAAGTTGTGCTGAAAGCAGGGGTAGAGTAAATGATGGAGGTCGAATGCAGTGTTACTACTTTTTGAATACTTTGTATTTTGCTGTAATTTTATTGGTTGTGGTCATTTGGGCTACAAAATCAAAGTAGAAGTTGTTGGTATTGTTAGTTTATTTTTGGGTAATCTTCACGTGCAATATTGGCAATGACAAAACTATTACACCCTAGGCATTGATTTGTAATGAATTTTGTTGTAAAATAAAGCTCCGATTCAATGTAATCTATCTTGGTCTATTTTGATGGTCAACTTGATTGCCCAAAATTAAGTATTCAAATTCAACAAGCTTTTTGAATTCATTATTCTAGTTTATGCATTTTGTGAAATAAATATAATCAGCAACTAGTTACATTCATTACCATAAGAGATTGGTACAAACATATAGGCCTAAAAAGTCAAATGTATCTGATTTGTACATGATCAATATCATGGCCAGCATGACCCTATCATGACTCAAAAAATAGATATGATCAACAAGTCTATATGATCTGCGCAAAAGGTGATTTGTACATGACTCTAAAATGGTCAACATAACACTTCATGACTCAAAAAACAACCATCAACCACAACATCCAAATACCAACTTTGCATAACACATAACAGACACCAAAATACAAGATTCGACCACTAGTTCAAAATAAAATCAAAAGATGAAACTCCTTCCAGTCAGACAGTATCGGGTCGAACTTTCTTTGCACCACTAGTTCCTCCTTTAGCATGTTGTTTCAGCCTAGTTTCCTTTCTTTTAAGTGTGGCTTCAGTTGGTTTCTGCAGTGGTGGAAGACCTCGCTTTTTAACCACACAATTCTAAAATAGGTTGAACAAACAAATATTCAACTCCAAATTCACAAAACAATGATAAAGAAACTAATCCTAAATCATTCTTGAATCAATGATAAAAATTATCTAAGAAGAGAAGGAAGCATAAAGTTTATACCTCAACCACCTTAGCAGATTTGCATGTTTCTCTCCTGTGCCTTGTTTTCAGACAATTGTTGCATGTTTTAACTTGTCCAGTTCTTCGAGCTTTCTTTAAAGCAGGTGGAGGTTTATCTATCTCCCTTCTCCTAGCTTTCTTAGGTCTTCCAGGCAACTTCATTTCAGGTGGTGGATCAATTGGGTTGACTCCTATAATGACCCAAATTTCCTAATAAGGCTTAGGGCCTTGATTAGGAGGTCGGGAGGGTCATAATTGATTTATTATGCCATTAAATGATTATATGCATGTTTATGTGAATTATATTATTATATGATGATAAATGCATGCATATGGGTCCACTTTTCATTATAAGGGCATTTTGGTAATTTGGCCAGTTGAGGGCATATATGTATATTTTCATGCGTGTTGGTGAATTATGAGTAAGACCACATCATAATGTGGATTTTTTCGAGCCATTCGGCATGAGACGATATTTGAATGCAAGTTATCGGTTTGGTCATAACGGGGTTAATTTCGGGGCTCGGGGTGAGTCTCGGGGTAATTTAAGGATTAGTACATTATCGAGAATTAAAGGGTAATGGGATATGATTTATTAGCATTTGAGAATATTGGAAATAACGGGAATTGGAGGGTGTTAATTATGATTAACGAGATTAGAGGAGAAAGGACAGTTTTACCCTTAGTAGCCTTAAGAGGACTTTAAATGACCCATGGGCATTTTGGTCTTTTGACCTAAAGGATATATATCAGTTAAGAAGCTGTAGGAAGCTTAAGAAACTAGAGCTTAGTTTCTTCCTCTCCCGATCATCATCTTCCCTTCTTTTCTCTTTGAATTTTGAAGCTCCATTTGAGGAATCAAGCTAGGGAGTTAAGCCTTGAGGGTCTAGGGTTGTGTTCCACCATTGAAGAAGGTTCCATACTGAGCTTGAGGTAAGTTCTTAACCATTGAAACTTTAGTTTATGCTCTGTTTTCCTTTTGATGTTTAGTTGGGATTTTGATTTGGATAATGAGAATTCAATGGAGTTTTTGGCAAAGTTTGATTAGGTTTTGATGCCTAGGACTTGTAGAGTGGATATTTGGGTTCATTTGGGAGTTTGAATGAAGTTTGGGATCAGTTTGTGAAGCTTGGAATTGGAAAACTCAAAGGAGGAAGAACCAAGACTGATTCAGCCTGGTCCTAGCGCTATAGCACCCAAGGGAGGGCGCTACAGCGCTATCCAGGGCCAGTCAACTCTGGTTGTGGTGCTGGGGAACCAAGGGGGCAGCGCTACCCTATTTTTCCAGGGTCCTATTTAGGGCACTTTTGAGGGTTTTTGGCTCAGGGTTTCAATTCCTAAGGCTCGGAATCGAATCTACTAACCGTTTGAGTACGATTCGAGGTCTCGGGAGTGAGGTTTAGGTCAAGAACCTTTTATTGTTGATTTCATTAACTGGATTCCATATTTGGTTGACTAGGTGACCGCAAAGGGATTAAAGGATCGATCGTTCTCAAGGGTCGTTCATTTGTTATTTCTCGCTCGAACCAGAGGTAAGAAAACTGTACCCAGTATGTGATGCGTGTGATGCATGAGAAACATGAAATTAGGGCATGACATGAATATTGAATATGAGATTGACCAGAGCTTGAGTCTCTGTAAATGTGCATGATCATAATTATGCTAGTGATTGTTAAGTAAGCATGTTGAATGCCCTACATTTGGATATTTAATGTATGATATATGCCTGGTTGCATTGCTCACTTGTGAATGGAACTGACCTATGAGTTAAGAATCGACAATGGTGTCAGTATTAACTGTGAAGCTGTGACTTATTAGTCAAGTTCGGCAGTAGTACTGAGCACTGGTCGTATGGAATTGGCCTATGAGTCAATAACGGTATTAGTGTGCTTAACGCGAGCCAAAAAGATTAGATCTGATCGACATAAGCATTGAATGAATCATCATGAACATTAATGCTTGACCGACCTCAAGTTCGATGAAAATCAAAAGCGCTTGTCTAGTCTAAAGGCTAGTTACTGTAATGCCCCGAAATCCCTAATGTGGTTTAATGGCTGGATTAGTAGGCCGGGAGGGCCATAACTGTTTAATTACGCCATTAAATGATAATATGCATGTTTATGTGAATTATATTATAATATGATGTTATATACATGCATGTGGATCCACATTTGATTATTAGGGTGTTTTGGTAATTTGGCCTGTTGAGGGCATATTTGTGTATTTTGGTGCATATTGTGAATTAGGAATAAGATCCCATTATTATGGAGATATATTCGAGCTATTCAAGATGAGACGGTCTTATATTATGAGTTATTGATTTTGTCATGACGAGGGTCTTTTATTGGGATATTGAGTAGTGAGGATGTTATTTGATGATAAATTGGGAGTTATTGAGATCAGGAGGAAATTCTGGAAGTTTTGGCTATAATGTTCCCGGGGGTGTTTTCGGGACCCCGAGCACTAGGTTTTATTTGAGGTTACTTAAGCTTGAAGTAGCTTGTCAGATAGAACTGTACGTTAGAAAACCTCTTTCTCTTTTCCCGTTAGTTCATTTTACCGTTCGAAGCATTTTCGAAGAAATCTCGAGTTCTAGGAGTCAGAATCAAGTGAGGATCGAGGCATAGCGATCCTAGGAAAGATTAGAAGCTTCTTGACCGAAGGATTTGACAAGAAACAACCCAATCAAAGGTAATCTAAGTTTAAGTTTTGAGTTTTTAGAGTTTTTAAACTTAGAATTGGTTTTTGTGAATCGTTGAGTTTTTGGTTCGTTTGAGCCTCGGGATTTGATGGTTTTGGATCATTGGGGAGCTTGGGAACTTTGATTTGTTGATTTGGGAGTGTTTAGGTATGTTTTTGGGAGGTTTGGGATGATGAAAATTGTGTTTATGGCTGGTTCTGGGTTGGGGGCCGTGGCCCTGTTCTTGTGCGCCGCGGCCCTAGCTCGAAGAAGCAGGTGGAGCCATTTTGCCTTGCTGGGCGCCGCGGCCCTAGGTGTGGGGCACCGTGGCCCTTGCTCCTGGAGTGGCTGAGGCCGCGGCTCAAGGTGTTAGGGTCGCAGCCCTTGGTCAGGTTTGAGCCCGTTTGAGTGTTTTGGCCTCGGGAACTTGGTTTTAGGCCTCGGGATGGTTCCTACTACCCGGATTAGTGGGGATTGATGTTCCGGAGGCTAGATTGAGGTTTGGGAACCATGGTTGCTCATTTTATTGATGGTGTTCCATATTTGGTTGTGACTAGGTGACCGTTAAAGGACTAAAAGTCAGATCGTTCTCAAGGGTCGTTCTTTTATTCACTTTCACTCGAATCAGAGGTAAGAAAACTGCACCCTGTGTATGTGACATGCATGATTGTTGTTGAGACATGTTGGTTGATAAATGTGGACATTGATTGCATATTAAATGCTTAGCAGAGCTTGCTTACTTGTGTATGGCACTGATTAGTCAGGGGTGGCACTGATCGCATATTACTGACCTGTGAGTCAGAAACGACATAGGCGTCCTGTACGTATGGCCGATTAAAGATTAGATTTAATCGATATCAGTGTTGAATGACTCTAGGGTATTAACACTGGACCGACCCTAAGGTCGATGAAACTTATAAGCGCTTGACTAGTCTAAGACTAGTTACTCAGAGCCAGGGCCAAAGGCCTAGGTGACAGTTTGTCACATGGCTGGGAAGCGGAATCCCATGGTTATGACTCTATGGTCATGAGGTAGGTCATGTTGGTGACTAGTCATCATGCACCTATCCTGTTTAAGCTAGTGAAAGGATCACTTATTTGTAAAGCCCGGTGACCCTATCGTCACATGGATAATGGGAACAGAACCCATCCTAGTGACTTTTGCGACTGTCACTCATCTGTTTGGACTGAAAGTCTTGAATGATTATTATGATCATTGTTGATATTATATTCATGCTATATTGTGTTTTCTTGCTGGGTCTTGGCTCATGGGTGCTATGTGGTGCAGGTAAAGGGAAAGAAAAGCCCACCCAACCTTGAGTGGAGAGCTTAGGTGATGTTGTGTATATATGCGGCCGCTTGACCACCACGGCCAGGGAGTTCTCAGAGGAACTAGGGGGTTTACCCTATTTTTGCCGCTTAGGTCGGCGGGCTTGTATACTTGAAACTACAATGACCATTTTGAGTTGTAAATAACTTGTAAAGGTTTTTTATGGGCCCATGAACAGTTTTATGTTCTAAATAAAAAATATCCTTTCATTTTCATTGGTTTTCCACCTTAGCCTGTTAATAATACCTAGAAGCACGTTTTTAACCAAAGGACTTGGGTAGCGAGTTAAATTTCCGGTTCACCATTCATAGTAACTGTCCTGGGGTAACTAGGGCGTTACAACTTGGTATCAGAGCGTGCCAAGGTTAGGGTTCTTGTAGACTGACTGGGCATGTACACACATCCTTGAAGTCAAGCTCGACCCATGGTTTGGTAGCTATTTATGTAGTTATATGTATAACTGCTTAAATATGGTATATATGCTTTACCTGTATGCATGAGATACCATGTTAAACCTATGCCCTGAAATAGAAGCTCGACCCATGGTTTGGTAACTATTTATGTAGTTATATGTATAACTGCTTAAATATGGTATATATGATTTACCTGTATGCATGAGATACCATGTTAAACCTATGCCCTGAAATATCACATTCTTAGCAATTGTGTGCTAATTAGTACTGAAATTGCTGGAACATACTTATTAGTATTGTTGTTTGTGAATTATTATGTGATACATGCTAAGTGCTAAATGTTATAAACATGTATCTGCTTGTATATCTGTATGACTATGGAATTTGATAATTGTCTGCTTGTTCTTGGACCGTAAGGCGGCAAGAGGTTTAGTTATTACTACCTGACTGGTCGTATTGATCATTGTTTCAGTAAGGTATCAGTGACAAGAATGAATCCAGGACAGACAGACATGTCAGCTTGCCAGAGTGATCAATGCCAGAATAATAATAGTCAGGGTCAAGAAAATGACCAGGGACAGATCCCACAGCCAGCTCCTGTAAACTGGCAACAGATAATTAGTGATTTGCAGGCAACAGTGTTGAGATAGGGAGAAGAGCTTCGTCTCCTGAAACAATAGCAAGCGCCTGTAGTGGCCAGTGTATCAGAGGCACCTCCTGTGCCGGTGCCAGTAGCTGGGAAGCTGCCTGAGGTTGGAAATAAATGGGAGCCTCTCTATGAAAGGTTCAGGAAGCAGCAACCTTCAGTATTTGAGGGCAGTGCAGATCCTGCCAAGGCAGAGCAGTGGATGAGTATGATTACCACCATCCTGAATTTCATGAGGGTGTTTGGTAATGAGAGGGTGGCCTGTGCCACTTATATGTTTCGGGAGGATGCCCGGATCTGGTGGGAGGTTATTACCCAAACCAGAAATGTAAATGCCCTGAGTTAGGAAGAGTTTTAGACTCTGTTCAATGAGAAATATTATAATGATGTCATCAGGGTAGCTAAAGCTGAGGAATTTATCAGGCTACTTCAGGGAGGTTTATCAGTCACTGAGTATGCCTTGAAATTTAATCGTTTGGCAAAGTTTGTCATGGACCTGGTGCCCACTGATGGGACCATGAGAGAGAGATTTCTTCAGGGGCAACAACCCAGATTAACCCATGATGTACTCATCACCACTGTGGCTGGGGTTACTACCTATGCACAGGTGGTTGAGAAGGCACTCATAGCTGAGAGTGCAGAGAACAGGATCTGGCAAGACAGTGCAGCCAGAAAAGAGTTTAGGAGGACAGGTCCTCCATTTGTGGGTTCTGGTAGGGGTGGAGGCCCCAGTGATCAGAAGAGGAAGGTTCCTGACACCTTCCCAGTTCCAGGTCCTAATAGGCGGCCCCGTGGTATCTCAATGGGTCGTTCAGGTGGTAAGGAAGCCTAGAAGTCTTATTCTGAGTGCCCTAGATGCAAGAGGCATCATTTGGGAGAGTGTAGGGCAAGGACCTGCTTCTCATGTGGAGCAGTGGGTCATCTTAAAAAGGATTGCCCTAAGGCAAGAAAAGAAGAACCCAGAAAGGCGGGCAGCTCGGCCCCAGCTCGAGTGTTCGCATTGACACAAGCAGAAGCTGAGGCTTCTCCCTCAGGATTTATAGGTCAGCTTCTTAGTGCTGGAACCCCCTATAATGTATTGATTGATTCTGATGCTACACATTCTTTTGTTGCTAGTAGTGTTATTGATAGACTGTGTAGACCCTATGATTTTTATGTTGTGGGGTTTGGAACTTTGTTACCCACTGGGGAGTTAGTGGTATCTAGGAGATGGGTCAGATCTTTGCCAGTGATAGTGGAAGGCAGAGAGTTGTCAGTGGATTTGATAGAGTTGGTTATGAATGACTTCGATATGATATTGGGTATGGATTGCTTGGCAAAGTATGGGGCAACCATTGATTGCAGGAGGAAGATGGTCACCTTTGAGCCTGAAGGTGGGGATCATTTTGTGTTTGTTGGTACTGTGCATGGACCTCGCATACCATTGATTTCTGTTTTGAGGGTTAGGGATTTATTGCAAGGAGGTTGCATGGGATTCTTAGCCAGTGTGGTTGATACCACTCAAGTCGTGCCAGTGAGACCAGAAGATACCAGACTAGTTTGTGAATTCCTGGATGTGTTTCCAGAAGATTTTCCAAGGTTGCCACCACACAGAGAAATTGAGTTCGTTATAGAACTGGCACCAGGGACGGAGCCAGTGTCCAGAGCACCTTACAAAATGGCCCCAGCTGAGTTAAAAGAATTAAAAGTACAGTTGCAAGAGCTGTTAGATTTGGGTTTTATCAGACCTAGTTTCTCACCTTGGGGTGCACCAATTCTGTTTGTAAAGAAGAATGATGGTTCTCTGAGGATGTGTATTGATTACAGAGAACTGAATAAGTTGACAATCAAGAACAGGTATCCTTTGCTAAGGATAGATGATCTGTTCGATCAGTTGCAAGGTAAGACAGTATTCTCAAAGATCGACCTTCGTTCTGGTTGTCATCAGTTGAGGGTCAAGGAGGGGGACATACCGAAGACTGCTTTTCGTACCAGGTATGTGCATTATGAGTTCTTAGTTATGTCATTTGGATTGACTAATGCCCTTGCTGCTTTTATGGATATGATGAACAGAGTGTTCAAGGATTATCTGGACCAGTTTGTGATCGTCCTCATCGATGATATTCTGGTATATTCTCAGTCTGAGTTAGAGCATGAGCAGCATCTGAGGTTGGTTCTCCAGAGATTAAGGGAACACAGACTGTTTGCAAAGTTCAAGAAATGTGAGTTCTGGTTATCTCAAGTATCCTTTCTTGGGCATATTGTCAGCAAGGAGGGGATTAAGGTAGATCCAGCAAAGATTGAAGCGGTCAGAGATTGGCCAAGGCCAAAGAATGCTTCTGAGGTTAGAAGTTTCCTTGGATTAGCAGGTTATTATAGGCGTTTCGTGGAAGGGTTCTCAAAGATTGCTACTTCGTTGACTGAGCTGACACGCAAGAGTCAGAAATTTGTGTGGTCAGATAAATGTGAGAACAACTTCCAGGAACTGAAGCAGAGTTTGATTACAGCTCCGATTCTGAGTCTTCCAACAAATCAGGAGAAGTTTGTGATTTATTGTGATGCTTCTCATCAGGGTTTGGGCTATGTTCTGATGCAGTTAGAGAAGGTAATTGCTTATGCTTCTCATCAGTTGAAGGAGTATGAAAAGAGATATCTCACTCATGATTTAGAGTTGGCGGCTGTGGTCTTTGCTTTAAAGATATGGAGGCATTATCTTTATGGAGAGAAGCGTGAGATCTATACAGACCATAAGAGCCTGAAATACTTCTTCACCTAGAAGGACTTGAATATGAGACAAAGGCGTTGGCTGGAATTAGTAAAAGATTATGACTGTGAGATTTTGCATCATCCAGGAAAGGCCAACGTGGTAGCTGATGCTTTAAGCTGGAAGGGTCCAGGAAAGATTTATGGTATGAGGCTGATAGCCAGGGAGTTAGCAGATGATATGACCAGAGCTGGTATAGAGTTGCTGGTGGGTCAGTTGGCTAATATTACGCTACAGTCTACGCTGTTGGAGAGAATCAAGGAGGGTAAGTTGAGTGATCCACAACTGATCAAGATCAGAGAGGATGTTTTGGCTGGAGCATCCAGAGATTATTCAGTGTCTGAGTTAGGCTTGTTGAGATACAAGGGACAGATATGTGTTCCGTTAGACACTGCTTTGAGGCGAGAGATTCTAGATGAATCTCATACTACACCTTACTCTTTGCATCCAGGCACCATGAAGATGTATCAGGATGTGAGAACATTGTATTGGTGGCCGAGGATGAAGAGAGATGTAGTAGAGTATGTGGCTAAGTGCTTGACATGTCAGCAGGTCAAGGCTGAGCATCAGAGCCAGGCAGGGTTATTGCAGCCTCTGGATATCACAGAGTGAAAGTGGGAAGACATCACGATGGATTTCGTGGTGGGCTTACCCAGGACTGTTGGTCAGCATGATTCTATTTGGGTGATAGTAGATCACTACACCAAGTCAACTCACTTCTTGCTAGTGAGGACTACTTATATAGTTGATCAGTATGCAGATCTCTATGTGAGAGAGATCGTGCGCCTCCATGGAGCGCCTAGGTCGATCGTGTCAAATCGGGACCCTACTTTTACTTCCAAGTTCTGGGGGAGTTTACAGAAGGCCATGGGAACACGGCTGAAGTTCAGTACTGCTTATCATCCTCAGACAGATGGGAAATCTGAGAGGACGATCCATATATTGGAAGACATGCTGCGGGCATGTGTGCTGGACTTTGGTGGATCTTGGAGTAAGTATCTACCTTTGATAGAGTTCTCCTACAACAAAAGTTATCAGTCTCCCATTGAAGTTGCACTTTATGAGATGTTGTATGGTAGGAAGTGCAGATCTCTCATTCATTGGGATGAGACAGGTGAAAGGAGATACTTATGTCCTAAGGCAGTTCAGAGGACCAGTGAGGCCATTGAGAAGATTAGAGCTCGGATGCTCGCTTCTCAGAGTAGGCAGAAGAGCTATGCAGATCCCAAGCGCAGGAACGTAGAGTTCCAAGTGGGAGACTATGTCTTCCTTAAAGTCTCGCCATGGAAAGGGGTGAGAAGGTTGGGGAAGAAGGGCAAACTGAGTCCTAGGTTTGTAGGTCCATTTGAGACCCTGGAGAGGATTGGTCAGGTGGCTTACAAACTAGCTTTGCCTCCGGCGTTGTCGGCCGTGCATAATGTATTTTGTTGGGTGTACAACCAAAGTCCCACATTGGCTAGAATTGGGAAGGATCTTGGGTATATAAGGATGGACACTATCTCCATTGGAATGAGGCCTTTTGGGAAGGTGCCCAAAAACAAATCCGTGAGGGCTTAGGCCCAAAGCGGAAAATATCATACCAATGGGGAAATAGATGGTGTCCGACAGTCCTTACATATTTCATGTTTCAGCTCTTTGGAGGTATGTATCTGATGTGAATCATATTTTGAGTTATGAAGATCTGGAGCTTGAGCCAGACCTCTCCTTTGAGGAGCAGCTTGTTCATATACTTGATAGAAAAGATAAAATCCTCAAGAATAAGACGATACCTTTGGTTAAGGTGTTGTGGAGGAACAACAAGGTCGAGGAAGCGACCTGGGAGCTGGAGTCAGATATGCAGAGTCAGTATCTCGAGTTGTTCAGGTAAATGTCGAGGACAAAATTTCTGTAAGGAGGGGGTAGTTGTAATGCCCTGAAATCCCTAATGCGGTTTAATGGCTGGATTAGTAGGCCGGGAGGGCCATAACTGTTTAATTACGCCATTAAATGATAATATGCATGTTTATGTGAATTATATTATAATATGATGTTATATGCATGCATGTGGATCCACATTTGATTATTAGGGTGTTTTGGTAATTTGGCCCATTGAGGGCATATTTGTGTATTTTGGTGCATATTGTGAATTATGAATGAGATCCCATTATTATGGAGATTTATTCGAGCTATTCAGCATGAGACGGTCTTATATTATGAGTTAGCGGTTTTGTCATAACGGGGGTCTTTGTAGAGTCCAAGAACTTTACTTAGCTAGTTAGATAGTAGTTTTATAGTATTTATAGTATTATCTTTATGACTGTGGATTTTTTGTTCAGACCGGGAATTATTTGGACACTCATAGTAGTACTTGTAGATTTTCTAAATTTAACATATAGTTTAAGAATATTAATGTTAACCTAAGGTTTGATTAATATGGCTGATATTAAGGATAATATTTATTATACTATATGGTTTAGATAAGAACCAATAGGATTTTAAGCACATGTTATGTATGGGTGATTAAAGGATTAAGTATTTTGAGGATTAAATTTAATAAGGGTAAAGTTTGAATGCTCTAAGGTCAGTCAGCAGCTTTGAATACGTTTAAGGGCTTAGTCAAGGCTGTTTACTCAATTTGAATTAAGCTAAAAATGTGTAATTTCGTGTTTAAATAATCAGCGAATGCCGATATATCGCAGCTATAGGGGGCGATATATCGCAGCACGTAGATACGGAAAACACGAAACGATGCACGTTTGCCTCAGGCATATTGGTCCAGGCGATATATCGCCTATAGGGGCGATATATCGCCTCCTTCAGCTTATTTTGAAAGTTTTTGAATTTGTTTTTCATTCAGCCATTCAACCTCTTGATAAGTCCAGCAACTTTTTGAACGAGTCTTCAGCCTCTGCTGAACGATTATTCAAATTATTTTCACCTAAAAAGCCATTATTTTTATTCAAGTTAAATCAAGATCCTTTCATTCCTAAACTCTATAAATAGGACCTAGTACCCATCCATTATTCATCTTTTGCTCTAAGTTCAGAGGCTGCAAGTTGCTAGGTGAGTGTGAGAGTGTAATCACTTGGGTGGGGAAATCATAAGCTTGATCATCATAAGCTTATCAAACACTTGGGAAAGTAAGGATTTATAGTATTTCAGTTCAAGGTTTAGATTGGTCTACAAGTCTTCAAGGTAATTCTACACCTTAGTTCATTGGTTTTATTTTATTTTAAGTTCTCATAGTCTTCTACTCAGCCTCTAACCTTAATCTTTATTTTGGTTAGGAAATCTAAGTTATTGAGCAAAAAGGTTTTGGTAAGTATTTTTCTCAATGGTTTAGTCCTTCCATTCCTTTCAATTCTCTTCTTCTCTATACTCACTCTTTTAATGGTTCGTAGGAGTGTTCCAAAGTCCCACCTCTGTCCTCTTATCCCGGTATTTTGGTAAGGAAAATAGGATAGAATTCATATGTTATATGTTTTATATGTGTTATCTTATGTTTTTTATGATATGAAATGTGTTATGGTATGTATGTAAGTAGGCTTGGGCATATGACCCATATGACTAACAAGACCCCAAATAGATTATGGGCATATGACCTACTTAGCTAGTAGGACCCCACTAATCTAATGGGCATATGACTTGTTTGATCTATGGGACCCCAAGTAATAATGGCCATTATAATATGTGTATGAAATAAGTGTTATGTTATGTTTTTTATGTTTCTTATGAAATTTATGTATATGAACTATGTGGTAGATTTTCCTTGTTGGGCATTAGGTTCATTCCTTTTTGTTTATATGTGCAGGAAAATAGACTTAGTGGCGGGAAAGGTTCTTGGAAGCTTGGAGAATGTGTATTGAGGCGGAATGGATTCAAGAGCCGAGCGTTTCGATTCGAGGATGTAGTTTTGTTTTTATGGTCTTTACATGTATTTTTCTGCACTTATTATGTAATCCCTTTTTATTTTAAATTATGTTATGTTTTGTTTTTAAAACAATGGGATCTCATATCCTACTTGAGATTTTATGTAAGTTTAACTCTTATTTTTACAAGTTTCCTAATAAAGTTATGGTATTTTTACAATGTAAGTTTTATTAAGGATTAGTATGTTTAGTTTTCGTTAATGGTCCAAAATTCTAGAGTAGTTGGGTCATTACAGTCTTTTATTGGGATATTGAGTAGTGAGGATGTTATTTTATGACAAATTGAGAGTTATTGAGATCAGGAGGAAATTCTGGAAGTTTTGGCTATAATGTTCCCGGGGGTGTTTTCGGGACCCCGAGCACTAGGTTTTATTTGAGGTTACTTAAGCTTGAAGTAGCTTGTCAGATAGAACCGTACATTAGAAAACCTCTTTCTCTTTTCCCGTTAGTTCATTTTACCGTTCGAAGCATTTTCGAAGAAATCTCGAGTTTTAGGAGTCGGAATCAAGCAAGGATAAATATTAGAAGCTTCTTGACCGAAGGATTTGACAAGAAACAACCCAATCAAAGGTAATCTAAGTTTAAGTTTTGAGTTTTAGAGTTTCTAAACTTAGAATTGGTTTTTGTGAATCGTTGAGTTTTTGGTTCGTTTGAGCCTCGGGATTTGATGGTTTTGGATCATTGGGGAGCTTGGGAACTTTGATTTGTTTATTTGGGAGTGTTTAGGTATGTTTTTGGGAGGTTTGGGATGATGAAAATCGTGTTTATGGCTGGTTTTGGGTTGGGGGTCGCGGCCCTGTTCTTGTGCGCCGTGGCCCTAGCTCGAAGAAGCAGGTAGAGCCATTTTTCCTTGTTGGGGGCCGCGGCCCTTGCTCCTGGAGTGGCTGGGGGCCGCGGCTCAAGGTGTTAGGGCCACAGCCCTTGGTCAGGTTTGAGCCCGTTTGAGTGTTTTAGCCTTGGGAACTTGGTTTTAGGCCTCGGGATGGTTCCTACTACCTGGATTAGTGAGGATTGATGTTCCGGAGGCTAGATTGAGGTTTGGGAACCATGGTTGCTCATTTTATTGATGGTGTTCCATATTTGGTTATGACTAGGTGACCGCTAAAGGACTAAAAGTTAGATCGTTCTCAAGGGTCGTTCTTTTATTCACTTTCGCTCGAATCAGAGGTAAGAAAACTGTACCCTGTGTATGTAACATGCATGATTGTTGTTGAGGCATGTTGGTTGATAAATGTGGACATTGATTGCATATTAAATGCTTAGCAGAGCTTGCTTACTTGTGTATGGCACTGATTAGTCAGGGGTGGCACTGATCGCATATTACTGACCTGTGAGTCAGAAACGGCATAGGCGTCCTGTACGTAGGGCCGATTAAAGATTAGATCTAATCGATATCAGTGTTGAATGACTCTAGGGTATTAACACTGGACCGACCCTAAGGTCGATGAAACTTATAAGCGCTTGACTAGTCTAAGACTAGTTACTCAGAGCCAGAGGCCAAAGGCCTAGGTCTGGGAAGCGGAATCCCATGGTTATGACTCTATGGTCATGAGGTAGGTTGTGTTGGTGACTAGTCATCATGCACCTATCCTGTTTAAGCTAGTGAAAGGATCACTTATTTGTAAAGCCCGGTGACCCTATCGTTACATGGATAATGGGAACAGAACCCATCCTAGTGACTTTTGTAACTGCCACTCATCTGTTTGGACTGAAAGTCTTGAATGATTATTATGATCATTGTTGATATTATATTCATGCTATATTGTGTTTTCTTGCTGGGCCTTGGCTCATGGGTGCTATGTGGTGCAGGTAAAGGGAAAGAAAAGTCCACCTAGCCTTGAGTGGAGAGCTTAGGTGATGTTGTGTACATATGCAGCCGCTTGACCACCACGGCCAGGGAGTTCTCAGAGGAACTAGGGGGTTTACCCTATTTTTGCCGCTTAGGTCGGCGGATTTGTATACTTGAAACTACAATGACCATTTTGAGTTGTAAATAACTTGTAAAGGTTTTTTATGGGCCCATGAACAGTTTTATGTTCTAAATAAAATATATCCTTTCATTTTCATTGGTTTTCCACCTTAGCCTGTTAATAATACCTAGAAGCACGTTTTTAACCAAAGGACTCGGGTATCGAGTT
Organism: Humulus lupulus; assembly: GCF_963169125.1. NCBI lineage: Eukaryota > Viridiplantae > Streptophyta > Magnoliopsida > Rosales > Cannabaceae > Humulus > Humulus lupulus. The sequence continues at coordinate 275,622,113 of NC_084793.1, forward strand.
AAATTTCCGGTTCACCGTTCATAGTAATTGTCCTGGGGTAACCAGGGCGTTACTATTACTTAGAGCCAGGGCCAGAAGGCCCAGGTGACTACAGTGTCACATGGCTAAGGATGCGTAGCCCAAGTTAGTGACTCGCTCATTAGTCACTCATCTGATTCAAGTTTGTGACTCCATAGTCACTTATCTGGTTCAAGTTAGTGACTCACTCATCAGTCACTCATCTGTATCAAGCTAGTGACTCACTCATTAGTCACTCATCTGATTCAAGTTTGTGACTCCATAGTCACTCATCTGGTTTAAGTTAATAACTTATTCATCAGTCACTCATCTGATTAGGGCTACAAGCCCCAGCATGATTATTAAAATCTCAAAGTATTAATCACTCATCTGATTAGAGCTACAAGACCCAGAATGATTATTAGTATCAGAATCTCAAAGTGTTAATCACTCATCTGATTAGGTTTGACTTGATAGTCATCCATACAGGAGGGCAGGATCCATCACCAATATTTGGACTTATTTGCATGCATTAATAGGGCTATTATTGCTAGGCATGCCTATTATGATTTAGTAACATGTTATTACTGTTCATGAGCATATTGAGTTTTCTTGCTGAGCCTCGGCTCACGGGTGCTATGTGATGCAGGTAAAGGCAAAAGAAAGTTGGATCATCCTTGAGTTGGAGAGCTTAGGTGATGATGTGTACATATGCGGTTGCTCGACCGCCACGATCGAGGGTTTAAAGAGGAACTAGGGTTAAACCCTATTTTGCCGCTTAGGTCGGCTGGTTGAAAATCTTTTGTTGTAATTAACCTTTCAATTATATTTTTGGGATCCCAATGTATACAGTAAACGTTTTAGTGAAACGTTGTATCTTACCAAATTTTTAATCCTAAACCGTTAATCATACTTAGTTACACGATTATGGCCAAATGACTCGATTAGCGAGATAGCACTATTTAAAATGCACACCGTAACAGTCCCTGGGTAGTAGGGCATTACAAGTCCTGTCTAAAGCCACATAACTGAACTAGGCATAGGATGCACACTCTGTTCATATGCTTTTTGCAACGATTCCTTTTTGTAGAATCTGTGGACATAATCAAAGACATTACCTCTCATGAACCAGATAGTAGCTAGTGCATGGCCACAAGGAAGCCCAGATAGTTGAAACCTCCTACATGTACAAGTTGTGAATTTCAAATTGACAACCATTGTGCATTGAACTCGAAACCCAAATTTGTCAGGCCTAATAACCAAACAATGCTTTGAAACCTCTTTTTGCTTCTCAATTATCTTCAATTCTCTTCCCCACAGGTTGAGTCATCTTCTCCAACTCAACTTTTTTGTTATAAAATTGAGACATCAACCAAAATATAATTTTCTCTTGTAAAGTTATAATTGGCTTGTCGCGAGCATCAAGTATGGCTGCATTGAAACTCTCACACAAATTATTCACCAAAATGTCACATTTTGGGTACTCTGAAATATGTGACTTACTCCATTCTGTGGGGTTCTTCCTTGTCAGCCAATTGTAAGCACCATCCAAGACATCCTTGACTTCTTGCATTGCTTGAGCAAACTCAGCTTGTGTTGTAGTATTAGCTACTGCCCACAAAAGTTGCTTAAGTAAAAGCCCAGGATATTCCTTTTTAAAGTTAGCATGAAGATGACTAACACAATACCTCACCTCACACCCACTAAAGATGGCTCCCACTGCATTTTCTAATCCTTTTTGACAATCACTCATCATTTTCACCTTGGTAGGACTCAAATTCCCGAGATCATCCTTCAATAGCTCCAAGAACCAAGTCCAAACCTTAGTGTTTTCCTTTTCAGCAACACAGTAGGCAATGGGAAACATGGAGTTATTATCGTCAATGCCTATTGTAGCCAATCTAATTCCCTTACAGTATCCTTTCAAAAAGCAGCCATCAAGACCAATTAGAGGTCTACAACCCCCTATCCAGCCATCTCTATATGCCTTAAGACAAATATAAATACACTGAAATGTCCTTCTCCCATTAACCAAATAAGTTTTCAACTACACAGTAGAGACAGGGTTGGTAGCCAACACCTTTTACAGTAATCATCAAGAATGATGTATTGTTCCTTGACAGAACCTTCCAACATCTTCCTTGCTTTTGTCTTGGCTCTGTAAAATGTCCAGGTAGACACACGTGAGTACTTGGTTTTTGCAGTTATCTCCCTACATGCAGTGTATTCCATACTCGGATTTAGCCTAAATTGCTCAAAAAAGTGCTTTGCAAGCCAAGTTGAGGTCAGCTTTTTATTGTCCAAAACAATGCCACAACTATGTTTGTCAACAAGTGTTTTGACCCTCGTTGTCTTGCCATCTGTCTTGTTAACTATTGAAGCAAAAAACATCCATTCACAGTTTGCACCCTTGCACTTAACTCTAACTCTATTTGAATCATTGGCAATAAATACATACTCTCGATCACCTTCAATAAAGTGCTCTGTTATTGCATTCCTTAAAATTGTAACAGTGGCAAATTTCATGCCAAGAACAAATTGGAAGTCTTGCATTTTGGTTTTCGGGTTGAATTCTTTGGATTTTTTACCAGCATCAAACTCATCATCTGACTTCAATTCGTGTAACTCCTCCTCAGAACATATACCATTTGAGTCTCCATCATCAACATTTTGAGTACAAAAATCTGAAACTGATCGACACCACCTCCTGGGGTCAGACTGTGTACCCATCTCTATCTTAGCTTCAACATCTTGCTCAAATTCTTCCTCCTCCAATATGAAATCTTCATCATTCTCTCTTCTACTACAACCAGTTTGCTTTCCTATCCCTTTTCTGTCACACTGAACTTTGTCTTGGCTCTCCTCAGCTGTATTTTCCCTCACATCAGCTTGCTTTCATTTCCCATTTTTGTCACCCTGAATCGGTTCTTGGTTCTCCTCAATTGTATCTTCCCTCACATCACCAATACCATCCTCTGAATCTGAAACCACAACCACCTTTGGTATTTGGTTCTCCATATCACTTTCATAATCCATGTAGTCAAAATATTCTTCATATTCCTCTTCATTAGGTTCATCAAAGTCAGCACCCTGAAATTCCTCTGAATATTGATCAGCATCAAACTCTATCTGTTCCCCATCCATGGCTGCATCAATAGGGATACCAACAACATCTGCAGGGACATCACAATCATCTGGTAGTTCCTCTATAATACATCTTTTCAGAGGAGGTAAAGTGGTAGCAGGGACATGTTTAACAACTTCTGAATCTTCCTTCCAATCTAAAGGTCGGACTGTTTCAGGAAAAACAAGATATATGTCAATCTTTGTAGCCCGATTCCTCTCAATATCCTCCACAATTCTTAGGATCTCCTTATCCCCTACCACCATGAAGCCCATATTAAGTGCCTTTCCTATTGGTTTGTATAGAAAACCCATTGGAAGTTTATGTCCTAAGTCCAAGGCCATTCCATCTAATTCCATCATAGTGAAGTAATCAGTATCCACCCAATCAACATAATCAACTTTACCTCCTTCATATCTTCTATTGCCGAATGGAGTAAACTAGCTTCCCCCATGGTGTATTACAATAGTGAAGATGTTAGTATGACCACCTGGTTTAGAATACTGCCATAGTCAATAGAAATAAAAACTGCTATGTCAACACTTCACACACACACAAACCGAAACACAATATACTTCACACACTTGAAGAGCAACATAGTCTACCACACGATTGAACCATGGACCACAACAACAAAGATTCCCTCAATAAACAAAGCATATATTTCAATGGACCCCACTCTGTCAATTGTATGCACTTGCTTCCCAACAACAATTTGACCAAAATTTAATAATACCACCTACTGTAAATCAACTAAACTCTCACCCCCAAAAATTTTGAAAACCGATAACCTTCCCCGCCCAAATTTCTCTATATAGAGTATCCTTATCATTCTCCCCAAAAAATTGTAAAAACACTTTGAGAAGAAATGAAACCCAGTCAACAACATCTGTACAAAAGAAAAGAACTCACCGTAGTCGAGTGGTTGTTCCTCCGGCTGTCGAATGGTCGACATTGTGGAGGCGAAGCTGTTGTCGTCTCTTCCGTGCTCCTATTGCGAAATGGATGGCTTCCTTGACTGATTTCTCTCAAGCTCCTCATTTGAACTTTTTGGGTAAATAATTTTTAGGGATTCATTCGATTGGGTTTCTGATTGTTATATTTTGTGTTATATTCTGGGTAAGGAATTTTTAGATTTTTTTGTTTTAGATTAGTTTTAGAAATGTTATTAAGATATTAAAAAAATAGTTTGTGTTAATGGTTAGTTTTTTTGTTTTAGATTAGAAAACAGAAATATATCTTTTTTATTTTTTTTAAATTTAGTAATTTAACCCAATCAGGTTATGCCACGTGTACCCTGTATACCCCTAACGGCTGCACCAAAACATTAACGGCATACATTATTGCTGCCAAAATTTTTACATAAACATTTAAGTGCAACAAACTTAACTACATAGACATTATTGTCGCAAATATCTTTAAGATATAGCATGGATCAAATTTGCCACATGCTAAAAATTGTGTCAAATTTGACATAAGATATAGTATGAATCAAATTTGACACACAATAAAATCTCATTTTTTATTTATTATAGTGTCACTAATTATTATAATTTATTAATTGACAATTAATGACTAACTATATAATAATTTTTATTTACTTTTTTTAATGATTAATTACTTAGAGTACATAATTTGGATAATAAAAAAAAGATAAAAATAAATTAATTTTTATATATTCTCATTAAATATTAATTGAATTGTTGACTTTTTGTGTTAATTTGTATTTTGTGCATTAAAGTAAATTGTAAATATTGGACCAAATATAACATTAATTTATTTTTTATGCTAAATTTATCATAAAATATACATATAGCATTGAAGATGGTCTTTAGAGTCCAAAATGTTGTACAAAATTTAACACAAACTAAAAGCTTATCCAAATTTAGATTATAATATAACATGATCTAAATTTGAATCATCAATAAATAATCATTTTTTATTTACAATATTGTCATTAAACATTAATAAGAGACTTTAATACACAAATTTACAATATTGCAATTAATTATTTTTTTTTAATATTTAATTCATCAACAATCATTAATGATAGTTTCTTTTTGTATCAATTTGCATTTTAAAATGTATCATGCTACATATAATATTTTGTGTGTCAATTTTCTAGGTCATCTCAATGGTCAATTTATATCCATTGATTGTTATCTTACCTATTATATAAATGGCTATCTAACGGTATTTTGTATTTAACGGATTTTGGTATGGTTTAACAGAATTTGGTACAACTTTAACAGAATATGCTCAAAAAAAAAATTACAATTTAACAGTAATGGTAAATAACCTTTCGCACTATTTCAAAAATACACATCCTTTCAAGAGTACCTTTCAGGAGTACACAACCTTTCGCATTCAGTACCACATTACAAATAGATAAACATTATATATTATATCATAAAGCTGAAGGCAAAGAGAACATATTTTCACTTACCCCGAATGGCAAGCAGGAACTGTCCCATTGTATTTTGTGGTCCCTGGTTCAATTCTCCTCATCATGAAATTTATCTGATCCATAATATTTGCTGATGGAAGAGTTACCATCTTCATGTGTGTCATGAGACTCTAAAGGGTTGTATCTATCCTCGAAACGTGACAGAGGCTCTGAACTGTGATTCTCATATCTTTCCCTGTGTCGCCGATCTTTAGATTTTGATCTGTAATCAGAATGTTTTAAGGACCTGGATGATCTGTTATCATGATGCTTAGATAGTCTAGAAGATGAGTGTTTACTCTCATGATGCTTGATTCCATCCATTTCATCTTGTTCCCTTGGTCTACGAGGGCACTCACTTGACCGGACATGTCTTGGACTTCTGGAACAGTACTCTCTATCGTGTTTATACCTACTGACACTTATATGTTCCTCTGAGAGTTCATGGTTATCATGATGGCCTCTTCTTGGTTGCTGATATTGTTTTACCAAAGGACCCTTAGAAGTTGTAGCTTGAGTCCTATAATCAGAGTGCAATTGTTGCTGGTAGTAATTTGGGCTATCTCCACCTGTTGAAGAGTCATAGAAGCTTTTTTTAGGCATGTCACCATATGTGGTCGTGTCAGACACATAAGGTGGTTTAAATGGAAATGTATCCTCTCCTCCAGATTCCTTCTCAAAGCACCCAATGCCTCTAGCTTTTCGATATATCAAATCCAAGTCCAAGCAATATTTTCACGAGTCCAGTTGGTTGTTCCATTTCATTTGTTTCAGTTTCCACTGGGAAAAAGTCTGATGATGTTAGAGAGATTATTGACTTCTCTAAAGAAGTAGCAAAAGAAATTAAACAATTAGATTCCTACATTTTGGCTTACAGAAACATTAAAAAGGTTAGTGAGATTTCTTTTCATATAGCAATAGCATATTAAAATTAGATGAGTACATATGCAAGTTTCAAATTAGTAATCTTGCAAAAATTTAAAAAAAAAACTATATTAGTTTAAACAAACAAAACAAACAGAGAGAAAACTAATTCTTATTAACATAAACATAGAATACTAAATTCAAAGGTAAGAGTTACATCTCATAATATATTTTACAAAATTACAATCATCAATTCAGAAAACGTAATACTCATGCATTGAACTATTTTTCTGAATAATTCTGAAAAATTTACATAACATAAATTAAAATCTCCATGGGTTGATCAATTTTTTTAATACTATTAAAATTTACTTTATTTTTTTAATAATTAAAATTCTATTACTTGGTCTGAGTAGTAAATTAGAAGTAAGAATTTTAAACCAGTTAAGAAAAACTTTCAATGCTGGTAAAGAATATGATGTGGCTAGACATTCATATAGTATTAGAGGAGACTCCTCTTTATTTTTACTAAAATCGAAAATAAAATTATAAATGAATAACCCATAGGCTCAGCATCATCCAAACAACCATTTTAAATTAAATAATTGTTAGTTATGCTTTTTAAAGTTTGTTACTTATAAATATTTTTAAAAAATAATTTTTATAAATTACTAATATCATTATTATCGAACACAGTCTAACTTTTATAGATAGAACTTTGAGACAGTGAGACATACATGGTAGTTGAGGATTGGTTTCCATATTGGAATAATATGGAGATTGTGGATTTGATTCTTATTACTTTCATAGTTGGAGAGGGTGATGAACAGATAGGGCAGAGCTGTCCTGTGTGTTTGGAGGAATTTGAAGTGGGAACGAGCTATGCACATATGCCACAATGTTTACATTTGTTTCATGTCAACTGTATTGTTAACTGGCTTCGTCGAAATCCTTCTTGCCCAATTTGTCGAGCTCAATTATTTCATTTAAGTTGGTTTTAACCAGTTATAGATTTAATATATTATATCGAGAAGGCCCTGGATATAAAATATAACGTGCATTGCACGTATTTTATACCTAGTATATATATATATGGAAGATTTTTTAATGGTTACTACCCATAGGTGAGTACTTACAATTATGATGATTTGACAATATAGTGACTTGGTATAGCAAGTCACCAACAGGTACATAATTTTTTTTAACATTAATTTTGGATTTAGTTTTTTTTTTGCCATAATTAATGTTGTTTCCAACCAATGAGAGACACTAGCTATATTTAAAAATTGACATGCATTTGAAAAATGAAAAATTTACAATATTATATTTTCATAATAAATACACGTTTTTTATTAGGTAACCTTTTCAAAAATTTGAAAAAATCAAAATTTATTTTTATAAATATTAATTAACAACTATAAATATGAACTATTGATTTTAAACTAATGATTAATATTAAAGTAACCATTCATGAGTAGTAACCATTAAAAGTCCACCCATATATATATTTAGCTATAGGATCATTTTTGAATGATTATGATTAATATAAGGAATATTTACATTTTACCACGTTTTTTTAATCATAATTACATAAATAGCGTTGACTTTTTTATTTACATAATTAATTTGGATTAAAAAATAATATAAGTTTTTTCTCTCACTCTCTTTCCTTTCGTCTACATTTGTATGCATCTTTAGTTTAGTTTTTTTGTAAGCCTATCTCTTTCTCTCCATTCTCCTTAATTTCAAAAAAAATTTCCGGACACACCATTAGTCGATTGGGCTCAAGAGTGGTACAATCGTGATCTACTATTCAATGTGGTCATTTTGATATGTGGGAAGTATATGTCTTTTCGCCGTCGCAGGAGAAAATGACTAAAATAAAAGGTAACATTTTAGTATCTTTTTTGTATTTTGTTAACAAAAAATTAACTAAAATTTAAACTTAAACAAAATTTACTATACCAAAATTTGTATTCTTATTCTACATTTAAAATATATCATTTGGTATTCTAAACAATTCTAAAGCTATTTTAGAAACATTTCAACAATAACTTTTTTTAAAATAGATTCTTTAGTATATTATTTGTCAACTTTAAATAGAACATAAGAAAACTCGTTTTGGTAACTAATTAAGTTTATTGGCTGCTTTAAATTTGTGGCATACTAAAAAATTTAGTCATATATCAAAATGTAACCAATTGATATCTTAAATGGTTTTAAAAACAACGAAAATGTAGATTTTAAAAGTAATTATGCAATATACTAAATAATATCATTTTCTAATAAGTTATTCATAGTAACTTGGAATTATAGGAGTACATTTTTATATTATATGATAACTAATTAGTTTCTAAAATAGACCTTGAAAGTAACATAATAATATCTTAAATAATAAGACGTGTAAATTATATGAGTGATTAAAAAAATCTATTAAAAATTTTCATTTAAAAGTTACTGTGTAGTATATTAAATTAATTTTTATTAATAAACTATATAGTAACTTATTATACCACATGACAACTCATTAGTTTCTAAAATAAGTTTGAAGGTTACCAAAATGTATCTTTGTACGCCCTGGTTTTCCCACGGGCTGGTTAACAAGCCGAGCTGCTGACTAATCGTAGTCATCTCATGAACTCCCCTAAGACCGGAGCTTCTGTCGTTAGCTCGAGGAAGCCCAAAGGGCTCCCCTCCATAGTCCAAGACTAGAGCAGGCCCCCTGAAGGCCGAAGGTCGAGTCCAGTATGAAGCTCGTGATACGAGCTGGATATGGGGCTGTGACCCCTTGAGAAGTAAACACACGCAAGGTAAACGTGCATATATCAGGCATCACGTGTCTGATATCCCTCTGACTTCTCGGACACGCAGCAGGAACGTGCGTGCTCAGACACCCACGGTGGGGTTAGGCCGTGCGGCCCATTACTTCCTTACCTATTGATTTGACCACACTTATGTGTCAGGTTTAGGAATTAATCATGAATGTCACAGAATTGATACGACAAGTAAGAAGGTCACGGGATGACCTCCCTACCAACTTCCAGGTGCCTTCTCCTATAAATATGGAGACCTTGGGAGTTGATAGGGGTTGGAAAAATAATCTCTTGTAAGAAATACTTTGTAACCAAATACTCAGTACAGATCAATAATATTGACTAGTGGAGTAGAAGGATTTTAACCTTCGAACCACTTAAAAACCGTGTCTTGAGTCACCCCTTTCGTCCTCTAAGATCATATATATATTTCGGTTCACATTTAGCACTAATCCTTTTCTCTCATTCTCTTAATTACCTGTTGGCGAAGAACCGCGTCAACAATTTGGTGCTTTCATTGAGAGCTTTTTCGATTAGTGCTGCTGCAAACATCCAACTATGGTGACTACTCGGTCCAGGCATGGTAACGAGACAGAACAACATGATGGGCAGGAGGCTCATCATACCACCATCCCTGATGAACAAGTTCCTGAAGTCCAGCAGCGGCCAGGAAAACAGCCGGCAGGCCAAGACGATACTGGTAGTTCGGCGCCTCGGCCGCCTAATCCGAACCCGTGTTATTATACTGCGGTGGAGATGGAGAACGCTCAATTGAGGAGCCAGTTAGCAACGGCCAGCCAGCAAATCAAGGATATCCTGGCCCGATTACCCCCTCTCACAACCGGCGTTAACGTCGGAGAGAGGCAAGGCGAGGCTCCTAAGTCTCGCCGGAATAACCGGTCCAGGCGTAGACGTTCGGATAGGTTTCCGGCAGCCAACTCCACCCCTTCGTCACACCATCGAGAGGCAAACTTCGAGGAAGTGCCTAGGACCGGACGACCGCAGTACAGCCATTCGGTCAGGACGTTGACTCCTAGCTCTCAGCCATCCTCGAGAACGCCCAGGGGAACTCGAGGAAGTTCTCAAAGGAGATCCGGGGGGGGCTTGCGGCGTCAGCCCGTCCCCGACGACCGTTCTGCGCCTCTTCCAGATCGTCCGACGCAGGACCAACAGGTTGGCAGGGCCGAAAGGCCCCCACCAAACTTGATCCGTCCAGACGGAACTAGGATCACCTCTCCAGTCAGGCATCCTCCATCTCCGATCAGATATCCGTCTCCTCCTCGGCCCATCCGGGACGTCCCAGCCTATGGGAGTAGTAGGAGAAACCCATCGTCTGCTGGACCTTCCCGGCGTAGCAGGGCGCCAGGGGAAAACTCAGGTCGTCACCACCAAAGGCAGACTCCAAGCCTATCCAGCAGGAGCCACTGGACCGGCAGTCGCCGGAGTGATCTCTCTGGGGGAGACCTGCGTCAGCGGTTAAGTTCGGCGCAAAGTCACCAGAGCACCCAGGGAGGTGACCTGTGAGATCGCCTCAACTCTCACAGAGAAGACCGAGCTGGAAGTGGTGGCCAAGCTCGTTCAGGGGGGGTCCTGTCCGAAATACGCAACGGGGGGAATGTCCCAAATAACCTATCTCAAGATAGGAGGGGCAATAACCCACCAAATGTGTATAATGGATCCGGAGCTGTTGAACAGCCCCGGAATAACCAAGGACATCAGGACCAAACCCTCGATCGCCTAACCCAGATGGAGGAGCTGATGAGGAAACTTCTATCAGAAAAAGAAAAAGACGAATATGATTCAGGGGACGAGATGGAACTCTTCGCCCCCAACATAGCAGCGACGGCATACCCGTCTGGTTTCCGTATGCCTCACCTGTCAAAGTTCAACGGGGACGGAGACCCCTCGGACCATTTAGGGATGTTCAACACCCTAATGATGGCCCATAACATTGGCCCGGAGCTGAGATGCTTGATCTTCCCCTCCACGCTGACTGGACCCACCAGACAATGGTTCAAGCAAAGTAAAAGACAGTCAATCAGCTCCTGGAAGGCCTTCTCAGCCGACTTCAAAAGGGCATTCCGAGCCTCTCAGGCCGCCCGTGTTCAGGCCGACTCCCTGGCCAATGTGAGACAGCAGCCCGGTGAGACTCTGAAGGCCTACCTGAGCAGATTCGCAAACGTCGTTGCTCGAGCTAGAGACGCGGATGATAGCTCTAAGCTCATGGCCATGAGAACCGGAATCCTTGTCGAAGGAGACCTATGGAAGGATATACAGAGGAAGGGAGTCAGCTCGATCAACGAATTCCTTAACAGGGCCCAAGAGTGGATAAACTTGGAAGAAGCCGAGGCCTTAGCTGCGGGAATAGGGGCGGAGGTTGTGGCGACGACCCCGAACGTCGCGCAGAGCAACCAGCCCGGTGGAGGCAAGAGAAAGGGCAATGGCGAAAACAGTCAGCACGGCCAAAAGAAGAATAAGTCCGTAGATAAGTTTAAGCCCGTTTTCACGACATATACCGAGCTCACCCAGTCCAGAGAGAGTATCTTCTTGGCCAACTCTACTCGGGTCCCCTGGAAGAGGCTGGAGCCATTGAAGCACCACAAAGGAAAGAGAGACACTTCTAAGTTTTGTCGTTTTCATAACGATGTGGGCCACAATACCGAAGATTGCAGGCACCTAAAAGATGAGATCGAGACTCTCATCCGAGCCGGTCCCAGCGAGTCGACCTACTCCAGAGGTCCCCGCCAGTCAGCCCGGGTCCCGGGTAGATCAGGACGTCCCTCCTCCCGTGGTCGGAGGAGAGATATCCACCATCTCGGGAGGTCCACACATGGCTGGCACAAGCAGAGGCGCCCAGAAGAGATACGTGAATGAACTAAAGGCTCATAACAAAGTGGAGTTCGTCCCAGAGCAGCGTCAGTCAAAACAGCAGCGATTGGAGAGGCAACCAATCACCTTTACGGAGGACGATGCAGGCCATGTCTAGTTCCCTCATAACGATCCTCTGGTTGTAGCAGTCCAGCTCGCCAACCGGAGGGTGAGAAGGGTACTAATAGACAATGGGAGTTCGGTAAACCTTCTATTCCGATCCACCTTAGAGAAGATGGGTCTGACTGTCGCCGATCTAAAGGAAACCTCCATGATGCTGTATGGTTTTTCGGGAGAAGGATCAGCAGCGATAGGGACGATCGAGCTGGTGATCACCCTAGGAGAAGAATCTTGAACAGTATCCAAACTACTCGAGTCCGTGGTCATAGACTGCTCCGCTGCTAACAACGCCATTTTGGGCCGACCTACGCTCATAGCTTTCGAGGCTGTCACCTCCATCCGACACCTCGCCATGAAGTTCCCCACCTCGACGGGAATCTGCACGATCCAGGGTGATCAGCTCGCTGCCAGGGAATGCTACAGCATTTCCATGAAGGGAAAATCTAAACCCGGGCAGCTGGCCATGGCCATTCTGAGTGAAGAGGAATCCCAGGAACCCTTGGCGGCTCCTGAGATTGAAAAACCTCAAAACGCCAAAGGGGAAAATGTCGCCTTAAGTAAGGACATTGACCCCCGAGTAGGCGAAGACAGATTCGAGCTCCAGGCTATTGAGGAGCTCGAGGAGGTGAACCTTGATCCACAAAATCCATCATAGATGGTCAAGCTCGGGCAAAACCTCTGTAGCAAGAGAAAGACAGAGCTGATTACGTTTCTGCGGGCTAACTTAGATGTATTTGCCTGGTCCCACGAGGACATGGTGGTAATTAGCCCGAGTGTCATCATGCACATGCTCCATCTAGACAAAAGCGTTCCTGCCAAGTCTCAGAAGCAAAGACGTTTAGGAACAACCCGAGCTGAAGCCCTAGAAGAAGAAGTAGCCCGGCTCAAAAAATGTGGCTTTATCCATGAAGCCAAATTTCCAATTTGGGTCGCCAACCCCGTGCTAGTTCCAAAGCCCAACGGAAAGTGGCGAACCTGCATTGACTTCTCCGACCTGAATAAAGCCTGCCCCAAGGATTGTTTTCCATTACCAAGGATCGATCAGCTGGTGGATGCCACGGCGGGGCACGATCTCATGTCCTTTATGGACGCGTACTCGGGCTACAATCAGATCGTGATGAATTCGGCGGACCAGGAACACACCAGCTTCATGACCCCGACTAATGTCTATTGCTACAAGGTCATGCCTTTCGGTCTGAAGAACGCCGGAGCTACCTACCAAAGATTGGTAAACAGAATGTTCGCGGACCAGATCGGAAGAAACATGGAAGTGTATGTTGATGACATGCTAGTCAAGTCAAAGACTGCCGACAACCATGTTTCCGACCTGGAAGAATGTTTTAAAATATTACGAGAATACGACATGAGGCTCAATCCCCAGAAATGCACTTTTGGAGTCGCGTCAGGAAAATTCCTGGGGTTCATAGTCAATACCCGAGGAATCGAGGCAAACCCCGACAAGATCAGGTCACTGCTCGAGCTTCCTTCGCCCAGGTCGCGGAAAGATGTCCAAGGCCTAACAGCGAGAGTGGCCGCACTAAACCGGTTTATTTCCAAGTCAACCGATAAGTGTTTGCCCTTCTACAACCTGCTCCGAGGAAACAAGAAGTTTGAATGGACAGTAGAGTGCGAAAGCGCATTCCTCGACCTGAAGGCGCATCTGGCTGAACCACCCGTATTATCCAAGCCCAAGGCAGGCGAGCCTCTTTTTCTCTACCTAGTTGTCACTGAGGATGTGGCTAGTGCCGTACTGGTACGAGAAGAGGACCAAGTTCAGAAGCCAGTCTATTACATCAGCAAGAGACTTCTCGGGGCAGAGTCACGATACCCACTGATGGAAAAATTGGCGTTCTGCCTAATCACGGCCTCGCGAAAGCTCAGGCCGTACTTCCAATCCCACTCAGTACACGTCATGACCGATCAACCTCTAAGGCAGGTTTTTGCAAAAACCTGAAGCATCGGGACGTTTGTTAAAATGGGCGGTCGAACTCAGCCAGTTCGAGATTTTCTACACTCCACGAACTGCTATAAAAAGTCAAGCCCTCGCCGATTTCATGGCAGAATGCACGGGATTCCAAGAGAATCCAGCAGAGGGCTCATCTCAGCTCACCTCGCCCCAATCGTTGTGGAAGATCTTTGTAGACGGATCATCCAACGAGAACGGCTCTGGGGCCGGAATCATTCTGATATCCCCCGAGGGACATAGATTCCACTTGGCGCTAAGGTTCGGGTTCAAGGCCTCCAACAACGAGGCGGAGTACGAAGCTTTGCTGGCCGGCCTGAGGATAGCCAGGGAGTTAAAGGCGAGCTCCGTCCAGTGCTTCAGTGACTCCCAGCTCATGGTAAACCAGGTCCTGGGCGAATATCAAGCGCGGGGACCCAAGATGGCCGCCTATCTGGCGAAGGTGAAAGTTAAGTTGTCCGCATTTGAGCAAGGATCGATCGAACAGATACCTCGGGAGCAGAACACTAATGCAGATGCTCTTTCCAAGCTCGCCACCTCGGGAGAGACGGAGACCTTAGGGTTGGTGCCGATAGAATTCTTGGAACAACCAAGTATAGAAGAAGGACGAGCCGAGGTCGAAATGATTGACGCTAGGCCGACCTGGATGACCCCCATTCTTGAGTATCTCGTCGAGGGCAAGCTGCCTGAAGGACGTAACGACGCACGACGAATCTTGTATCAAGCTTCGAGATATACGCTGGTCGATGGGGTGTTGTACCAATGTGGGCATTCCCTACCTCTCCTCCGGTGCGTTCATCCAAGTGAGGCAAAGGCCATCCTGCAGGAAGTTCACGAAGGATTCTGCAGAGACCACACTGGGAGGCAGAGCCTGGCCTTAAAGGTTCTCAGACAAGGGTATTACTGGCCGACTCTGTCCAAAGACTCGATATCATACGTGAAGAAGTGCGACAAGTGCCAGCGATTCGCTGCAGTTGCCCAAGCTCCTCCAGTCGAGCTGAAAATGATCTCGGCCCCTTGGCCGTTTGCCGTTTGGGGAATAGACTTAGTAGGCGCCCTGCCCACTGGAAAGGGCGGGGTCCGTTACGCCGTTGTAGCCATCGACTACTTTACCAAGTGGGCTGAGGCAGAGCCGTTGGCAACAATCACATCTAAAAAGGTGCTTGACTTCGTGGTAAAAAGCATCATATGTCGCTTCGGCCTGCCCAAGAAGATCGTCTCCGATAACGGCACTCAGTTCGACAGTGACCTGTTCACCGAGTTCTGTGACAGACATGGGATTGTGAAAAGTTTCTCCTCCGTGGCCTATCCTCAGGCTAATGGCTAGGTCGAAGCTGTCAACAAGACTTTAAAGGCGAGCCTCAAGAAAAGATTAGATGAAGCGAAGGGGGTCTGGCCAGAACAGCTCCCCCAGGTCCTATGGGCATACCGGACCTCGCATCGGACTCCTACGGGTCATACTCCCTTTTCTTTAACTTTTGGGAGTGAGGCAGTCCTCCCCGTGGAGATAAAGGTTCTTTCGCATAGAGTCCAATTTTACGACCAAGATCGAAACCACGAGCTCCTGTGCCATTCCATCGATCTGGTTGAGGAAAGGCGGGAGGATTCACAACTCCAGCTCGCCCATTATCAGCAGAGAATCGCCCGCTACTTCAACACCAAGGTTAAAAAACGCACCTTTAGCGTAGGCGACTTGGTTCTGAGAAGAGTTTTCCTCGCCGGAAAAGATCCCAAAGACGGAGTTTTGGGACCGAACTGGGAAGGACCATACCAGGTCATCGAAGTCATCAAGGAGGGAACTTATAAGCTAGCTCGACTTGATGGAGGGGCGGTCCCGCGAACTTGGAACGCCGTCCACTTAAAGAGATATTACCAATGATTTACTTGTAAGGCCTGGAAAGCCACTTCTTATGTATTAATGAAAATAAACTTTTTATGCATATTTGCAAGTGTAATCTTAAAGTAACCACGAAAGACCCTTTCCCAGTTACTTGGGGGGCATATGGTACCTGGATATAACCAAGTCTCCTTAACGACTTAGATGTTGATTCTTATCGATTGACCGTTGTTTTCTTAAAAATGCGAGATATTGATAAGGGTTAACACTAACTAAGTCCTATCCTGGTTTTAACCGGGTCATAAAACTTAGAAGTTAATTTAAATCTGTTGATCGTTGTTCTTCTTAAAGAGCTCGAGATATGGATAAGAGTTAACACGAACTAAGTCTTCAAATTAAGTTCCTGGTTTTAACCAGGTCATAAAACTTAGAAGTTGATTTAAATCTATTGATCGTTGTTCTTATAAAGAGCTCGAGATATGGATAAGAGTTAACACGAACTAAGTTTTCAAATTAAGTTCCTGGTTTTAACCAGGTCATAAAACTTAGAAGTTGATTTAAATCTATTGATCATTGTTCTTCTTAAAGAGCTCGAGATATGGATAAGAGTTAACACGAACTAAGTTTTCAAATTAAGTTCCTGGTTTTAACCAGGTCATAAAACTTAGAAGTTGATTTAAATCTATTGATCGTTGTTCTACTTCAAGAGCTCGAAATATGGGTTAAAGTTAACGCGAACTAGGTTTTTCAATAAATTATAGCCGAAATGCTTAAAAGCATGAAAGAGCGTAAATTAAAGACATTAAAGCAAATTGTCTCGAGGTGAAAGCACCTCATGCAAAGGTTACAAAAAAAAATATACTTAAAAATGTTCAAAGGCAACAGGGAAAGAATGCCCTAAGCTCCGTCAGATGGCCCCTTGGAGGTCGCTGTCTCACCCTGCTCAGCCGCGCCCGAGGCCTCTCCAGTCTCCGAAGGCAGTGCCTCTTTCTCAAGGCGAGCTTGGAACTTCACCAGCAAGCGCGTCCAAAGGCTCGGTGACATGAAGGAAAAGTCAGCCTCCGGATTGTAAGCCCAACAGTGATAGAACAAATCCTGCATGGACTGCTCCGAAGTGGCCCGTTCGGCCTCTAGGGCGACCTGGGCGGCTTGGATCTCAATCTTCGCAGCCTCGAGGTCCGTCCGCGAGGTGGCAAGGGAGGCTTCGAGCTCCTGGACCTTCGAGAGGGCTTTCTCCAACTCGGCCTTTGCGGTCGCCAAGGCATCTTCAGTCGCCTTAGCCTCCTGAAGGGAAGCCTGATGCTCGGCTCTCATATCCTCGAGCTGAGTCTTGGCCCTGATAATGCTCCGGTGGAGAGCGACGACGCCCTGCGAGAAATGAAAGATAAAATTGCCTTAGAAGAAAAACAGGGCAAAGTGTAAGGGTACGAGCTTTACAGAGAAAATAGGGCAGCTTACCGTTAGGGTCATGCTCATTGAAGACTCCATCACCCCAACCGGGCTCAGTGTCTCAATGGCCCGAAGTTCCTTCTCGGTGAACTTATAGATATGGTTGACGGCGTAGTTCGCCGACTCGTACACTGCCCCCCAGAAGGCCTCTGGGATCTTCTCTAGGTCCTGAGGGTTGACTGGGATGCGCACATCGGAGACCGCCACGGCCGGAGTCTCGAGCTCCGTTCCTCCGTCCTGAGTGGCGGCTGGAGCTCGCGGAGGTGGTGGAGGCATTTGGCCTGCTCCTGCGGCAGGAAGAATTGCTCCCGTGTCCTGGGCAGCCGGGGTTTTCTCCTTCTCCTTTGCCGGAGACTTGGTGGAGGTCCCAGTGGCGCTCCTGGACCCCCAGAGCCTTTTTAGTCTTGGTCCGGCCGAGGGGTTTCCCCCGAAGACTGCGCCTCGCAAGCTATCCTCGGGCTGAGACATCTCTTCTGTCGAAACAAAAACATTGTTAGTACAAGTTAGCAACCATACAGACAAGGACAAAGGGTTAAATATAAAGTGTGCAAATACTAAGGGAGCCCTACCCCCCGAGCTGGAAGAACCTAAGACGATTATTTCCTGAACTGGCGCAAGTCCTGGGTCCGGTTCTGACTCAGGGCTAGATTCTTCTACATACTGCCTAAGCCCCGGAGCATAGATACCCCTCTGGAGTGATGGCCATGTGCGTAAGTTGGTCTCATACTCCTCAAATAGGATCGACCTAAAGGCTAGGGTGTTATCTACTACTACGGTACCCCTAGGCCGGTTCTCTTGGTGATCCAGCATGAGCTGGTCGACACAATGGAGCAGGAGTGTGTTCAGGTCCGGATCGCTTCGATGACGATGGACGAGCTGCCTAGGATTGAACCTAGCCAGCCGGGGGTCTGCGGTGGCCCTATCTAGACTCCTAAGTAAGTAAGGGTTACCTTGGCCAGAAGGACCCGCGGCTGCTCCGGATTGGATCCTCTCCTCGCCCATCGTCTGGGCGACCTCCAAGGTCCTCTTCCTGCTCCTCATGAGCGGAACTTCGTCACCCTCGTCCTCCTCGTCTTCATCTCCCGCGACCTCCTCCACGATGATGGGTCTGGTGTCTCGAGATGGGGGCGGCCCCCGGGGCCTCTTTAGGTTCAGGGTCTGATTTGGAAAAATCAGCTTGCAGAACACCATCGTCTCGTCCGTCACGAGCACGCGATAATCCTTCTCACTGGGGGGCAAGCCTGCCAGCGTTTCATATTGGCCCCCGAGGTTCACAGACTTCTCTGTCCTCGCGAAGATGGCTGCAAGGTTAGTTTGAGTCAGAATGGGGTACGGGAGGAGCTAAAATAACACTTAAAAGGCGAGCTAAGGACGGGAGAAACTTACGAGGACGATTGAAATAGTGATGCTCGCAGCTCTGGAAACCAGTTGACATGAAGAACTGGTCCTTAAAGTCATTGGGGTGGCTGGGCAGCTCGATGACCGCCGCTGTATTGGGAAACCGGGTTAAATAGTAAAACCCGTCACCTCGCCCCCGCTGGTCCGGGCTGGCTTTGAGGCAGAAGAAATATAAAATGTCTGCAGGAGTGGGGACCTCCCACTCGTGCTTCTGGAACAAATACCTCAACCCTGCCAGCAGACAGTAGGAATTAGGGGGGAGCTAAAATGGGGCCAACCCCACATAGTTAAGGAAATCAGCAAAGTACTGATCCAGTGGAAGGAAGGCCCCTGCCTTAAAATGTTCACCACTCCAGGTCGCGAACGACTCGTCGAGCGGCGCACAGCTCCGCTCGCCCTCTGAAGCAGGTCGAGCCACTACGGACGCTTTCCCCAAGGCGATGTTGTGGGAAAGGAAGATTTTGTTAATCTTCGCCTGGTCGGTTATCTTCGAGATGATCCTTTCCGCCTCAAAGAAGGCATCAGGGGCCACCTCGACCTCCTTCTCCACTGTCGGCCCGAAGCGGGGGATCGGGGAGCTAGGCATCGCCGCCTTCCCTTTGTCCTGCTGGGAGGCCGAGCTGCTGACGTTCTTCTGTGGGAGATTTATCTTTGGAGCCATCTGGTCGCCTAACGAACAAAAGAAAACATTTCAGAAAAGGCGACCCAAGCATGAGGAAAAAGCAATTATTATTTACACGAGCTGAGGTAAGCCCAGCCCGTGGAGAGTGGGACCACGCGGTTCGATGAACACGCGCCTGTGCTCCCAACCGATCCCCGATTACTCGGGATTCGTGTGTCAGGAGGGTCAGGATAGAATTTGCCTTGGGGGGAAAGGTTCAGTAGGCAGGAAATTGCAAAACCGCTTGTGAGGCGTGTTCCCTAAGCTACCCGGTTTTGCACCCAAAATTCCCAAAACTCCTACCCAGAAATTTTCCTCAGAAAAAGCATCCTGAAACCCATACTCTAAAGCGATTTCCTACAACAAATATGCCCTAACCTAAAAGGGCTGTCACCCTCCATATCCACAAAACCCAGCAAACACTTGCATGCGGCTACAGTAAAGAATTGTCACCTAAGCTACAGTAGCATATTTTCAAAACACACAGGGTCAGGAAACTTACAGTGTGTGGCTGGGAGGTAGACGAAGGTGTTGCGTTGGTAAGAGCTTCGTCGGTGTAATGGCTTCCAAAGCTTCGGAGAAGTCCGTGCGCCTAAGCTTCTTGAATGCTGAAAGTAGCAGTAGCGGGATCGAGGGTTTTGTTCTTATGGAGATATAGAGAGAAGAAGAAGAGGAGGTTGAAGCTTGAAAATTTTCGAATGAAAGGGTGGCCCATGCGTAGGGTGGCCACCCCTTTTTATATGCGTAAAGGATCACGTATAGAGGGCCGTTGGATGGCCCTGATGGGGGATCCGAGGCCCTCCACTCGAAATACGAAACGACGGCTGGGCATGGGCTAGGCCATTAAATGCGGTTCTCGTAAGACGTACCGTCACCACCCACGATGTTCCACGTATCAGACGCCTGCATAAAAGGTGGAATACGAAGAGTTCATGGGGAAGTCCAAAAGCCCCTACTGTGGTCTTATATATGATGTGGTATACCACGAGCAGGAGCTTGGGGGGCAGATGTACGCCCTGGTTTTCCCACGGGCTGGTTAACAAGCTGAGCTGCTGACTAATCGTAGTCATCTCATGAACTCCCCTAAGACCGGAGCTTCTGTCGTTAGCTCGAGGAAGCCCAAAGGGCTCCCCTCCATAGTCCAAGACTAGAGCAGGCCCCCTGAAGGCCGAAGGTCGAGTCCAGTATGAAGCTCGCGGTACGAGCTGGATATGGGGCTGTGACCCCTTGAGAAGTAAACACACGCAAGGTAAACATGCATATATCAGGCATCACGTGTCTGATTTCCCTCTGACTTCTCGGACACGCAGCAGGAACGTGCGTGCTCAGACACCCACGGTGGGGTTGGGCCGTGCGGCCCATTACTTCCTTACCTATTGATTTGACCACACTTATGTGTCAGGTTTAGGAATTAATCATGAATGTCACAGAATTGATACGACAAGTAAGAAGGTCACGGGATGACCTCCCTACCAACTTCCAGGTGCCTTCTCCTATAAATATGGAGACCCTGGGAGTTGATAGGGGTTGGAAAAATAATCTCTTGTAAGAAATACTTTGTAACCAAATACTCAGTACAAATCAATAATATTGACTAGTGGAGTAGAAGGATTTTAACCTTCGAACCACTTAAAAACCGTGTCTTGAGTCACCCCTTTCGTCCTCTAAGATCATATATATATTTCGGTTCACATTTAGCTCTAATCATTTTCTCTCATTCTCTTAATTACCTGTTGGCGAAGAACCGCGTCAACAATCTTAAATAATAAGATACCATAATATAACCTAACAATAACTAATTGGTAACTTTTAATAAAAAAGTGACAGATTTGTATCTTATCGGTATTATAAGCAACCAAAAGGTAACTTTTTACAATCCAGAAAAACAAAAAGTTTAAGGAAGTGAGATTTTCTAATTTTTTTCAAAATTCAGTATGCTATGCTGATGTGGCACCAATATTTGTGTAAATAATTTTGTTGAATGTATTTTTGTAAATACTTTAGATTCTGTGTATATAATTATAAATTTCTTTTTTTTTAATGAATATAATTGTAAATTTCCCATAATTTAATAGTTAACTAAAAAAATTAATAAGGTATTAGTTTATAACTAGTAATCTAATAGTATAGTATTTATATAAAATATTTGAATCTGATTGTATAGTATTTATTTAAAAAAAAAAAAATTTGTAAAGAGTGTTGATTAAAGTATACCTTATTTAAAAAATAAATTTTATTATAATTATTAATTAGTTTCTGATAATTAATTTTTTTTTATCAAAGAACAAAATATATAATTTTTGCAACTACAGTTCAGAACTGTTTATGTTTTTAAACTAAATTCTTGATCTACAATTTCAACATATAGATTGTTTGTAAAAAAAATTATTTACATTTTATTATTTATTTAAAATTTATATTTTGAAACAGATTAATGCTTAATATTTGTTTTTCATAGTTCACGGTGGTATTGCAAGTTGTTAAAGAAAGATTGATAAAATGGATTATATTGTTAGACCACAGTGAATAGCAACATTAAATATGACTAATACGTTTCTTAAACGTAATACAATGTATCAAGAAACTACAACAAATAATAAGATATTTTTTATATTCTTGATACAGTTAGAATTGAAAGACAAAAATAATTATAGCCATCCTTCAACAAAGCTTTTTCTCTCACACACATTATAAAAAAGGAAAAAAAATGCATACACGAAGATAATTTAAAAAAAAAAAATTGTTCAATATTTAAATTAGAATTACAGTGTCAAAATCAAATAATTTAGAAATTCTACTTATAAAACATTAATAAATTAGTTGTGTATTATTTATTTTATGATCACATAATTACTATTTTTAATAAATAATTAATTATATTTGAAAATTTATTTCTAGTGCCAAAATTAAAATTTAAAAATAGAAATTATATATTGATGATCACCCGTTAAAATCTTCTAAAGAAGGTAGAATTTGATAAAAGATAAGTCATGTGTTTATGACTGTCTTTGGTTTAAAATAAGCTTAATTTATAAAATATTTTAAAAATTAATAAAAAAATATATTTTTAATTTTAAATTATTATCTTAATATTTCTTTTTTTGAGTAAAAAATAAAATTAAAAATTGTGATTAAGTTTTTTACTTTGGATAATATATTATTTTTGATTAGATGCTTTATTTTTTTAAAACAGAAAATTATAGAGGTGGAAAAATAAAATTAAAAAATTGTGATTGAGATTTTTATTTTTAAAAAAATTATTATTTTTCATTGAGAGTATCAAAAAGATGTTTTAATTTTTTTTAAATAATAAATTACAGAGATAGAAGAGAATAAAAAATATTTTTTTCCGTAATTTTGTACTATAAACATTGAAAGTGTGTGTTCTTAGAAACACCAAAATAAAATAATGTAAAAGAAAACATTTACATTTTAAATTATATATAACTCTCTATATGGTTAGATTTTTTAAAAATATGTATATATATACAGTTAGATTGATTTCATTACCAATTTATTAATGAATGTGATATTTGATTAGGGTAATAGAATAAAATTAAAAAGAAATGAATGAATTTTCATTCTATTTTTTTTAATTTGTTGTATTTTAAAGTATTAAAATATTTTTTCAATAAATAATTTTTTTACTATTTTAGTAAAATGATTATTTCATTTAAAAATAAGAAAATTGACGATTTCAAAACAATATTAAAAAAAATATTATTAATTTTTTTTTATTTATATCAATTTTTATTATATTTTATTCCTATTCAATTTTTCATTACTATTTTTTTAATTTTATTCCCTCTAATCAAATGATAACCATAAAAGGAATAACATCTCTCTCTTTTCGCATCTATTTTTAAAATCTTCACAATTAGGATTCTTTTTCCCAAAATGTGTGATGAAATTATTTAATACTTACAAAGATGATTACAACGAATAAGTAAAGTATAAATCAGAACGCTTTAATGAAAAATAATAATAAAGTAAGAGTAATTGTAATTTATAACGTTTCCAATTATAAAAAACAAATATAGTCTAAATATAGCAATCCACAATTTAATATTGGTTTTCTGTCAAAAAAAAAAAAAAAAAACACCATAGGGGCCTAGGGGGGGACAACGACAAAAAACAGGGAAAATAATCATAATAATTAATTGGTCAATCACTTTTGTAATAATTTAAATCTAGTATTACTTTCCCATGTATAAAAAAAAAAGTTACCTTTTATAATTAATGAAATTAGATTAAAGTTTTATGGATGGAGCATTGCACCACCCCAAAAGCGCAGGTTAGTACCAAGTGTAGAGTGCAAGATAAAGAGCACCGCTACCCCTATTCTCACCCATAAAAAAAACATTAAAAAAAACAAAAAACCAGAGGGGATCTCCTTTGCTCACTCCTTCCAAACAAACCGCCATAGCTCGTTATTATCAATCATGTATCGTTCTTGACGATAACAATTTCTAATGCTAATTATAGAAGTAGCTCGTGTTTAGTGCAAACATCATTAAAATATAAATATATTATACTTTTATACAGAGAGAGTGTGTGAGTGACAGGAGAAACGCGAAAGCAGCTTCCTTTGGGTATTGTGTTGTCGAGTGAAGCTGGTGTATATTGGCGGTTTGGCTGATCTATCTATTTGGCTGATCTGAGAGAGAGAGAGGGATATGGTGGTGGGATGAGGTTGAGGAAAAGGGGAGAGGGAGATGGCGCGGGGAGAGTGGGGAAATCATGGGAGAGGGAAATGGGGATGCTCGTACAAGAGGACCACTCTAATAGTTTGCCTCATCAACATTGTTGTTGCTCTATTCGTTCTTCGCTTTCTTTACGCTTCTCTATACATATACTCCGATCCCTATTCACGTGCAGGTATTATGCCTAATCCAATCTTTTTCTTCTTCCTCTTCCTAATTGTTAATATTTAAGGATATCCTGTTTTCATCTCTTACCTATTACTCTGTGTATTTCAAAAAAATAATTCGTGGAACGAATTTTGAGGCAGATTTCGTCAATTATGTTTTTATTTTTTGATAACCCACTTGTCCTTTTTGGGCTAATACGTGAAAACCCACTTGCAATTGCTAGTGTTCCTCAATGGTGAATGATTTTCGATTAAGGTTTTTCTTTTTCCCTCCTATCTCTAGTTGTTAATTACACCCCGGATCAGATTAGGATGATGGAAGAATCAATTCGAATTCGAAGAGCAGCCGAACCATTGGAGCTTCTTAAATTGGTAAGATTTATCCAGGATTTTGGGGAAATGTTTGGGATAGATCTGTATTTTATTGAGCTTTTTGGGATATGTATACTTTGAGACATTGTTACCCTTTTTAGTTTAATCGATTGACTTACACGTTGTAATGGGCAAAAGGTGAAGAAACTTGAAAAGGAGCTTTCCAGTGAAGTGATGATTAGTGAACTCCCCCAACATTTAAAGCAGAGTATAACAGACGACGTTATTCAGAGATTGAAAACATTGGGTGCCAGAGCGAATATTAGTGAGCAGAGAGGTAAGAGTTTTTACACTTTCTGTGTAATTTTTGTGAAAGATTCTCATTTGTCTGTAATATTTTCTTGGTGGGCATTGTATTGATTCCTAACTTTGAGTTGCTATATTTTCCTGGGCAATTACTGAATGTAGTAATTTAAAATTTATTGAATGCAAGCCTTTCCACAAAGGTGTCCTGCCAAACATAGATTATAACATCCTTAGTGTAGCATAAATATACTATAGTTAGTATTATTCAACTCTGCCCTTATAAAATTGGTAGCTTTGAATTTGTGTTTTGGGCTTTTATTGTCCTTTGGCATGTGAATAACTTTGTTAAAATAGGTAAATACTATAGTTTTTAGACTCTTCTGTCCTGGTGGAGCTAATCTGGGTAATCATATTTCCAATTTGATGGAAATTTCACACTTGAAAGGGATGTTAGAAACTATTGGAATGATTTCAGGACTTCTTACCAATTGCCAGTGCTTAGTTCGAATTGTTTGATTAAAAAAATAGTATATTTATGCTACTGACCGACTTAAAAAAAGTACTAATTAATTTAAGATTAATACAGATGAGATAGTTTTTTTCTTTTGAAAATATTCTGGCAACATCTACTTCGCAATAATGGCTGTTGGTTTACATCATCTTTTGAAGTTTGGCTGCCTGTATTATGTGATATCATTGTTATTTTGGTTACTGAACTCAGCACAACCACTACCGTGGTTTTCTCTATCACAGTTATAGCTACCATCCATTTTGTGGAGGAGGCCAGTGCAATAGCCACTTGCACTCTAGCAGTTCTGATCTCCATGATATTTGCTTCACCACTACTATTTGGAGTTCTGATAACTAATGCTATGACCAGTAGTTCTGGCACTAACACAAGATAGCTAGTTTTGTATCATTGCAATAATTCCCAATTTCCCATCATATCCACTGGCTTCTTGGGTGCCATCGAAGTTCTTTTCATTTTGACACACTTAATGTTACTTTAATGGGTTTGATGGCACCTGTTTCTAAAAGTTGGACTAGCTTCTAAATTTTTCTTGGTGGCTAGGGGTATTTAGATACTATTACATTAATGGGTGAATATTCCTTGTAGAGAAATTTTGATGTGCTTAGATAGTTAGAATTATCAAGAGAGGTAGGTCAAAATTGAATGTTAGAGAAATGCGGAAGTGAAAAGCTTGACTCAATTTCCAATAAATGGGAAAAGATACATTGTATAAAATGAAAGGACTAGGAACAAGTTACAGGAATAACTGCATATCTGCACCGGCTATCTTGTGTCAAATATTATTGTTACTTGTTGAAAAAGAAGAAAAAATTAATTTAAATTTCTTGGCATACAACAGTACATTCTTTTAGATTTCTTTTGATAATTATGAACAAATAATATACATTCTGTGTTATATTAAGATACTAAAAATTATATGATCGTACAAATAACTAACTGTTAGCTTGTTATCATTAAATTGGTCAATATGAAGCAATAATGTATCATGAAGGTGTCACAGAAATCCAATCCACTGTTTTTGTTTCTGCTAATAAGCAACTTGGCATATTTGAGTGTTTATAGGATCGTAAGTCTATATTTTATCTTTATTAAGGTATATGCTGCTCAATAAGTAAGTTCCTCTCTGATTTGCGAGGCTCTGACCCAACCCTCATCAGAATTTGTTCTGTCATCTATGTTCCTCATCCTAAACCTTCTGCTGTTACAATTATTGTTCCTACATGTGATTAAATATTTTTTTAGTAGTTTTACTATGATCATCAGAAGCAATGCATACAATTCTTGTTTTATTGTTGGCCCACGTAGCATTATCAGCTTAATAATTTAGGTAAAGAGCATAACGATGTAATATGCCAAATAAAAGAAATCTAGTATCTTTTTTTTCTTTTTCCTTTTCTTTTTTGACTTGCAGAATTTTAGTATCTTGCTTATTCTTTGATGTTTTTCTTGTTAATAACAGAAGCCGTTGAAAGATGGCGATTGGAAAAACTGAACAAAACTAAGCAGTTAACCCTTGAGAGAGATAACGCGGACTCAACTATTTCCCATGAGGAGGCGGGTATGCGCTTTGTAGAATCAACACAGTTTATTTTATGAAAATACTTCAATATGCAGTATTTTAGTCCATGAAGTCATTAACACATTTTCTCGTGTATCTTGTTATGCTGTAGATATGCTAGTAAGAGCTTTGGAGTCTAACTGGGCGGTGATTTCTGAAGAGATTGGGCTTTGGATACCTCCTGAAGCTATTAACAAGGAACATGATGATAAACCTGAAGGTGAAGAGGAAGGTAATATATTTAACTCTACTGATAGTAATGTTCTCTTTTTCACTCTATTGATAGTAATGTTCTCTTTTTCAACAGCTACCTCCTCAATATATTTATGTAGAAAGTTAAAACATTATAGTCATACTTGTGGTAGATCTGATTGCCTGTAGAAATTTATTCTATTTTATTGTTAATGTACTCTTTCTTTCCAGAGGAGGACATTTTGCCCGGCAGACCACTTCCAGCCGAATGTCATGCTGAACTTCATACAGATTACGGTGGTGCCGCTGTGAGATGGGGGCTAACTTTCCACAGAGAAAGTGCAGCTGATTGCTGCCAGGCTTGCTTAGATCAAGCTAAACATGCCAAGCCTGGTGAGAAGAAATGCAACATATGGGTTTATTGCCCGTCTGAGACTGGTTGCTATTCACCCGACATTTATCAACATAGAATTCAAGAGTGCTGGCTTAAATTCGTAAGAACCAAGTTATTCTTTTATTGTTTTTATTTCCATTATTTTGAAGAATAACCAAAGTTAAAAGTCCCTCTTCTCTATTCGTTCAGTCCACTCTAATATAACATTGTCTCTCTTTTCTTAAAAAACTATCAAATTGCAGGCAGAGAAGCCAAAAGTAAATTTCAAGGACAAGTATTCGGAGTCATACAGAAACTCCCATCCAACTGCACCATTCATCGTGCCATGGGTCTCAGGTGTCGTCAGTGCATAAATAGTGTTCGGCCAACAAATGGGGAACACATATTATTGGAACCATTATTACACGCTTTGAACAAGGTGAGTTAAATTCTGAATTGGTTCAAAAAAAAAAATTCTGA
This sequence comes from Humulus lupulus, assembly GCF_963169125.1. Lineage (NCBI taxonomy): Eukaryota > Viridiplantae > Streptophyta > Magnoliopsida > Rosales > Cannabaceae > Humulus > Humulus lupulus. The sequence goes on from NC_084793.1 coordinate 275,650,276, forward strand.
ATTGGTTCAAAAAAAATATTCTGAATTTGTTCAAGGGAGAAAGATCGGACTGCGCTGCTATTCATTCATCCATCCATCCTTTTTTGCGGTTCTTTTTTACAAAGTTAATATCATTTTTTGTAATACGAACTAATATGGGAATACCAAGTTTCAACAGTCTCTCTGGTAATCAGGGCGAGCTTATTAGCTAGATTGTTTGATAAGTGTTATGTGGATTGCTGCTATGCTATGCTAATCTGTCAAACTAGACATTACAAAAGACTTATTCTTGATTGTTCTGTATACATATGAATATGATGATTATTAGAAGAAACGATGTACAAGATTGTCAAGTAAACATATTTGCTAAAAATGCGATTGCTCGTTATCAAATTTTTATGTCTTAATTATAACTCTAACCAATAATATTTAATATTTACTCATTATAAAGAAATTATGAAAAAGCGAGTTAATATATTTTTTATATTTTATTTCTAATTATGATAAGTTAGACTCAATTAGCAATTTAAGTTCAAATTATAGTTTTAAACAAATGAAAAATTAAGGGAAGAAAACTATACATATATTTTTTTAATTTTAAATGTTTTTGAACACTTTTTGTTAAAAATAACTTAAGGCTGTTATTATATTTTGTTTGGATTTTCTTCTAATCTGGTTCCATTTGATTTCAATTGTTTGGAAATCAAGGGTTCCGAACCATGGATGTAAGTGGTAAGAATTATTAAGTTAAATTTATTTGATTAATCAAGTATTTATATTGTAACTATATAATTAAAAGTAATGGAGTCTTGCCACACAAAAAAAAAAGAACGTAATTGAGTATTAATTATATTCTTGCATTATGAAGAAAGCAGCAGATATTATTATACTGTGTTTATCATAAAAGAAAATACAAAAAATTTGTTTTATTTTAAATATTTTTTTACTGAATATTATCAATTTTCAATATTAATTATCATATAATATTATTTTAATTTAGAAACTTAAATTATTATTACTACAGATTGGTTTTTTGAAGAAGACTATGAAATAGGCAACTTAAGAAAGATCCCATCAGTAAAATTGAAATAAAATGGTGACCAGTGATATTTGACCATTTTGAGTCCATATCCGATTAACTAGTCGACCGACAGGGACAAAGGTTTAGAAAACTTTGGAGGAGGCAAATGGTATAGGGTGCTCCTAGATTGCACCCCAAAAATGGGTTATATCATTGCACTTTCTCTGTGTTTTCTTCGTTTGGATAGTTTTTTTTTTATAGTTACGTGGTATGCATTGTAATTATTTTATAAATTTTGAATAATTTACAATATCAAAATTTTACACACATATTAAATTAAAAAAAAAAAATACGTGACACAAACCATTTAAGTCATATTTTTAATAATGTAAATTATTTAAAAATTTTATGATGTTCTAAATAATTACAATATAAATCATTATATATAAAAAAAAAATTTATAACTATTCAAATACCAAAAGCAAGAAAGAAATCTACCAATATGCTTATTTTTTTTGGGTGATATTATATATATATATATATGGGAATTCTCCTATAAGGGCTTCATTTTAAGCCTTACCGGTAGGGCTCTTAGTGTTTACAACCTGTGAACAGTTTTCGGCGCGACTTTTTTTTATGACCGTGTATATTGTAGCTATTTAGAGCATCCTGCAAATTTTCAGAAAATTCCGAATAGTTTACAGTACCGAAAACTAGGTTCAAACATGTTGTTTTCGATGCGCATAAAAAAAAATTAGTCACGCGTACAACAATATGTTTGGACCTAGTTTTTGGTACTGTAAACTATTCGGAATTTTTTGAAAATTTACAGGATGCTCTAAATAGCTACAATATACACGGTTATAAAAAAAAATCACGCCGAAAACTGTTCACGGGTTGTAAACACTAAGAGCCCTACCGGTAGGGCTTAAAGTGAAGCCCCTATAGGAGAATGTCCATAAATATATATATATATATATATATATAGACGAGATCTTCGACACTTTTAAGTATGGTTGGGACTCAAACCCCAAGTCCATATATGTATATATTTATATATTATATATTGTCTTCTTTTGTAGTGGTGTGATGCGTGTCGTATGCTATACTAAATTTAATTATATTCTATTTTTTAATTTTCCAACTATTTTAGTATAGTGACAAACAGGGGCGGACTGAATGTGAAACGAGTGGGGTCAACTGACCCCAGTGAACTTTTAGAAATTACATGTACATATGTTAATATTTTTGTAATATTTAAATTATTTTAATAATTAAATGTATTGACCCCACTAAAATATTTACATTTTCTTTTTTCTTTTTTAAGATTTTATAATTCTGTTTGTTTATTTCAAACTTTACCACATGTACTTTGCTTTTAATTCATGAGAATATTATTCATATGTATTTTTGTTAATGGATGTTTTTTTTTTTAAAATTTTTCTTTTACCCCAGTAAAAATATATTCTAAGTCCGCCCCTGGTGGCAAATACAAGTCGAACCCAAGAGGACTACTATTCAATTTATTATTCAAATGACAAAAAATTAATAAAGAATGAGATTTTAAAAATAAAAATAAAAATAGCAATAAAAATAATTGAAAACAAAGTTAATGGTTAAAATAGTTATGATGTCATTCTCTACCACTAAATATTCATTCAAGCATTTTAAATATAACGTTTATCTATATTCCCTATCAAATTATTAACCCCGCATATAATACTTAAACAGTCAATTATCTCAGCTTCCCTATCACAATTAATTAAAGTTAAGCGCTCATTAATTAATCATTTCTACCGAGCAATAAACCCATTAAGCATGCAATCTATTTAACTCAAGAAAAATATTACATTCAGTGGAAACAAGTTAATCTAGGCAACAAATTCATTAAGCATGCAATTCATTTAATCTAGGCTATAAACTTCATCACAATTAAAATACTCGTCACAATACTTAATTACAATTTATGACTCTACTTAGAACCCTAGACTATTAGGTGTATAGTAATCCAAAGATGATAGTCTATGAAATGAAAAAGAAAATTATTTTTATCTTTAAACCCGTCACACCATAGGTAAATAGTGCTTGATTATTTGTTTGTTGTGAGGGAGGTTTTGTATTGGAGTTGTGCTTTAAATGAATACAATCTCATATTTCTCTACAAAAATTGCAAGGTATTCAATGAAAACAAACAGAAAAAAAAAATACTTGCAACAATTCAAGTGTGGGGAAATAGTGAGATTTATATTTGAAAACAAAAGAAGAGAGAAAATGAAGTATTTTGGAAATTGTTGGGGAATATGTGTAAGGGTCTAAATAAAAGAAATCCTATGTTATGGTGTGATTTTAGCCTAAATTATATTTCTCATTTATCTTTAACCTTAGTTATACATTACAAGCCTATGAAGTCATATTGATAATTTGATTATGTGTACTTATATTAGTGGAAAATGATTTGATAATGAGCCTATGGAATGGATGTTCATCAAAATAAATATTTTTATAAGAGACAATTTTAGCATGTATAAATTGATTTGGGTGCGAGTGATATATTGAATTTAATTATGTACACATACAAGAACTGGGTTTAAGAAGTAATCATACTTAAGATGAAATTCTAAGGAGTGTAAATCTAAATTTTTCTTATAATTATATATTTGTACAATCTTTGAGACAAGTATTATTTTTGACAAGATCATGATTTTATGGTTTTATTGTTTATGCGTTTAGTTTTTGTTCATTGTTTTTGCTAAGGGACTAGCAAAATCTAAGTGTAAGGGAATTTGATAAGTGCAATTTTAATTATATATTTTTAATTACCTAAGACTTAGAAATTGTTAGTTTTTAGTTATTTTAATAATTTTAATTTTGTATTTTGTGATTTTTGGGCTATAAATGATGTATTAAGCTTAAGAGATTTAATAAATAAACCTTTAATTTTCCTCAAAAATTTTGTTTTATTATTATTGTTGTTTTTATTATGTTGCATAATTATAATATTAATATATTAAAACAAACGCTTTATTCAAGGTTAAATAATATTGGTTTATAATTTGTTACAAATAATGTCTCCCACTGTACATTTTATAATTTATGAACAATTATATAAAATTATTATTATTTGGTTTATATAGAAAAATATACCCTGATTAATTATTTTTTAATTTCCAAATTATAAATTATATGTGGCATCCTTTTTTACATTTTAATTACAATTTTACCGTTGTTTTTTTTTTATTTACTATTATACTGTTTTTTTATACATGTTTTAAACTTTATATACCATCTTTTAGAATTTATATATTGCCAGTTTTGCTTTTTTCATGTATGGCGCGTGTACATTTTTTGAAGCACGTTCCTCACATGTTTGCAGCATGTGTAGTCTAATCCCCATTTTTTTAGTCCAATCGTGGTATCTTGGTATAAGGTTACTCATTTCCTCCGTTTTCGAGTAGTGGTATAGTCTGTATAGTAGTTATAGGTTCGTGGTTTGAGTCGTGGTCTTTTCATTTTCGCCATTGTCAAGGGTTTGTTCTTTATATACTTGAAGAGTTTGAGTAATGGCGATAACTCGATCGTCCATTTCTCCATTGTCGAAGTTTGTTACTAAAAAGAAAAAGAAAAAAATCATGTCTGATTCAGGGAAAAAGGATTCTGAGGAAGATGTTAGTGATTTTTGTGAGAAGAATTTGAGTAAGAGTGAGGGTTCTAGTAAGAGGAAGTATGTGAAGAAGAAATTTAGGGGGAAGTCTTCAGATGATGACCGTCCAATAAAAAAGTTGAACGTAGTAGATGACGATGGTAATGATAGTGATGATTTAGAGATTGAAGTCCCTAAGAAAATCAAGGTATATTTTGTTCTTTTTTTTTTAAGTTTCTATTTGGTTTCTGATTTTTCAATTTTTTGTATGTGCTTTGTGTTTTTTTGAAAGGGTATCTGGTTTTTGGTTTCTTGTTGGTTTCTTTTTTGTTGTGGGTCTGGAGTTTGTGAGAGTTTACATTTTTGTCGTTTGATGTTTCATTTTGTATTTTTTGGTACAGTGTTTGGTTTCTTTTTTTTATTATTATTATTGTATTCAAGTTTGTTAAATTTTTTATTTATTGGTATCTTTTATTTAGAATTTTAATTTGATTTTTTTTGTATGTGTTTGAATTTCCTTAAGGGGTATCTGTTTGGTTTTTTTTTTTGTTAGGGTTTATATCACACTCAATTTTTGTTTTAAAAATATTATACGTTTTGGTATCTTGTTTTTGTAGGTTTTGAGTTTGAGTTTGATTTTTTGTTTTGTTTTTGTTTTTTAGTAATTTGTTGGTTATCTGTTGTTGGGAATTGTACTCTTAAAACAATTGTAGTTGACAATGGTTTTAATGAAATAAATGAATGAATTGAATTATTGTACATATGTAGCTTATGTATTATATTATTGTTAATAATATTAAGTAAATATCAGAAAATTTTCAAGTTCATCTATGTGGTCTCAATCTCATATTGGTATGAGAGGATCGAGATTGAGATAATGGACTTAAATAGTTCGTAGTAAAATAAAGTTACGGAATCTTTAGATTAATTACTGCTAGTACAGTCTATTAGTATTATGAATACATGTGATGTAGATCCGGGTTACTAGTGTAGTAGAACACTTTAGTGGAGGTACTTTACATGCTGAAAGTATGTAGAACTGGACTAGAAATGATTTAATAATACTTGTTTGAATACCGTTTCGTAGTATTATAAAACACATCAACTGATGATCATATACAAACTGATCTTAATCCCGAAGTTACTATGAACTCCTATATAAATGTCATTTGATCATTTGATTCATGCGTTATGATTTGTCAGAATGATTAGGCTAAGAATTATTGTTTTGGGGACTCAATGATATATATGACTGAGGACATAGCTTAACAGATATGGAATCTATACCTTCTTATAGATTGAATGATGGTTCCCTATTGGGTTGGCTTTTGGAATTGAAAAGGTAATTTAAGTCAAATTCATAATCAGATTATGAATTAACGTTCACTAGTAAAGTCAATAGTACACTAGGAATCAAGATATAATTAAAAGGGTAAAACGATAATTTTATTCCCGCTTAATTTGTATGTAATGATTATATCAATGGACACTTTATGTTACAATAAAATACTCAGTAAATATGTCTTTAATTCTCAAGAGTCCAGTCTCATATTTATAGTGGAGTAATCACGAGATTAATAAATATGATTATTGAATCAAAGACTGTTGGTTAATAATCTCTTATTTATTGGAGCATGGAATTATTGGTCCATAGGTCCCCGGGGCGACTCTATCAAGACCATTCAAGGTAACAGTTGATACAATGGTCAAATTGTGAATGAGCTATTTGAGAGAATATTTATTCTTCGGGATAAATATGCAATTATGTGATAATTAAAGTTGCACAATTTATTATTGTATTAATACAATTTTTGAAATTGTGTAGAAAAAAAAGAAGTTGATTTTAATCAATTATTTTATTTAAGTGAGAAAGGATAAATATGGATAGTCAAACTTGGTTTTGATTATTATATTTATTTATTTAATAATAAGATGATGATGGAAATTCAAATTTTAAAATTTGAAATTTAAGTTGTTATTTTTTTCTTAAAAAAATATACCTTATTTGAATTTCTAATTATTAATTAATTAAAATAAAAATGCACGAAAAATCAAATTCTCTTATTTTAGGGAAATATTACACGCATAGGGCTTTCTAGACTGCCCTTTGCGTGTACCACTACTGATAGTGATCGATTATTAGTTATTTTATTTTATTTAATTAATTAATAAAACATTTTAAAAAGAGTTTTTAAAATAGAATGTAAGACTTTGTCTTTAATTATAATTTATTTATTTATTATTAAGATGATCAATTTTATTTGATTATTATTATTATTATGATAATATCTATATATTCTATATGATAGAAAATAGGGATATAACCGTTTTACAAGAGAAATCAGGAAAAAAAAAACTAATCATCTTTTTCTAACAAAAGATAAACATTTCTCTCTAGCCTATAATCAAGAGTCTCATGTGTTGAGAATACTTTTTATTCACAAATTTGATTCTTGTTCTCTATGTGCCCACCCACATCTTAAGGTGTAGAGAATGTCTTGGAAGATCTTGGTGTGAGTACTGTGGCGAGGATAGGAGGATCGAAATATATTGGAAAAGATTCAAGGATTCTTGATAGGCTGCAAGAGGTAAATCATTTTGTATTATTTTTACATATACATATTTTGTTGATTGACATATTGCATATTAAAGGATCCACATATAAAGTTATTTATATGATTTTTTTTTGTTATATACAATGCATTACCGCAATTTCCGCTGTGCACTAAGAACTGTTCCTATCATCTATTTGGTATATTATTTTCTAGGTATTTTCGAATGACTTTTGTTGTTCTTCTATGATTGTGTTTATATTTATGGTTACTTTTTGGTGTCATTTTTTGTTTTGTTTTTGAAATGTGTTATGTTGTTATTGTATGTTTTAGAATTAGTTTTGTTTCCATTTTTTAGATTAAGTTTCATGTTTGTTTTCTATAACTTGTTTTACTTAATTTACTTTTCAGGAATGAGAGTTTTATTTCAAGCCTGAAAATAGGGTACTTGGTAAAGTCATTTTCTATCCTAATTCAGAGTTGTCATGTATTGCTACTATAAAAGCTAAGTTGACTCCTGAACAACTTAGTCGTTTTAGCTGTACATGCTTTGGCCACTTTCTAGAGATGAAACCTATGTCAATGCAGGCACAGTTGATTCACTGTGCTTTATCTAGGGAAATTCATAAAAAAAAATGAGCATGAAGTGTGGTTTAAATTTGGGTGTGATAAGGTTAGGTTTAGTTTGGCAAAGTTTGCTGTTATAACTGGACTGAAGTGTGTAGGTGATTCAAATATGTCAAAGTTTGCAAATAAGGAGAATGCTTTTGTTGAAAAGTATTTTAGTGACCAAAAATTTACTAATAGTGTTGTGGATCAGAGGTTTTGCTATAGTGAGTTCAAGACAGATGATTTTGTTGTTAGCATGGCTATTTTGTACTTTGCTACAAAATGTTTGCTTAGTAAGCCTCTTACCAAAAAAGTGAAGTCTGAGTTGATTAATATGGTTTGTCTTGGTGAGTATGATAGTTTTCCATAGGGGAAAATAGTTTATGACTTGACTCTGTATAATATGAGGCTAGGTCTTGGGGGAAAAAAATAAGAAAAAAATTTCTAAGGATTCTGGTAATAAAGGAAAAGGGAAAGGAAAGGAAAAAGAGAAAAATCTTGTTAGAAGTTACAAATTGTATGGATTTCCATGTGCCTTTCAGGTTTAGTTGTATGAGATCATGCCAGTTTTAAAAAAGCAGCGAATATGTAAGTATGATGATGAAGCAATTCATAAGATTTGTAGATGGTCTAGTGTTGGAAATCCCAATTCTAAAGAGCTGGAGAGTAAAACTTTTTCATCAACCAAGGTAATTGGGTTCTTTTTATCAATTTTTGTTTGAATTTTCTGTTATTTAATTTTTTTTATACTAATTAGTTTCTTTTTTGTTTTTGTACCATTGCTTTTAGCTGAAAGTAGTGCTTGTTGTTCCTTCTGCTGATGAGAAGGAAACCCTTGACTTATCTGATTCTGAGTTTGGCCATGTGGCTACTTCTGATGATGATTTTGAGGATGAGCCTTCAGTGAAGTGATCACATGGTGTAGTAGAATCTTCTAGTTTAAAGAAAAAAAATTATAGTGGAGAACCTATTTTAGAATAAGATTAAGGATTATTTCAAGGAGATTGTAGGAATGCAAGTAAAGTTGGATTGTGGTTTGGACTTTCTGAATAAAGATGTTGATTGTAGATTTAAGGAGTTTGAAAAAAACTTGAAGTCTTACATTGATTTAAAGATTAATGAGGGTCTGAAGTTCTATATAGATATGAAGTTTGATGTGTTAAAGAAATCTATTGGGAATTCTAAGGTTGTTATTGAAAGTTATAGTGATGAGGAAACTGAAGAAGTGAGTTGCAATATTTTTTTCTTTAATTAGTTATGTCTTTTTTAATTTAGTAGTATGTTTGTTTTGGCAGGATGTTACGATGTTTGAGCTTGGTGTTGGAGGTGATTCGGTGGTTGTTAAGGAATGTGACATTGGTGGAAAAGATACTTATGTGGAAAATGTTCTGTTTTGGTTTTTTTTTTTTGTTAAAAAAATAATTTTTTTTTATAGTAATTTAGTTTTTTGGTAACTAATTGGTGTTTTATTTGATTTTTCCATACAGGATGGTGGAGGTTTGTCCGATGGTGGAAAAGATAGTACCGTGGAAAATGTTCTGTATTTTGGTTTTTTTTTTTTTTTTTAAATAATAGTTTTTATTAGTAAGGTAGTTTTTGGTAACTAATTGGTGTTTTTTTTTTATTTTTTCATACAGGATGGTGGAGATTTGTTTGATGGTGGAAAAGATGCTACTGCGAAAAATGTTTTCTTTTGGTTTTCTTTTTTTTTTCTTTCATGTTTGTATTAAAAATAAAAAAGATGTTTTTATTAGTAAGTTAGTTTTTGGTAACTAATTGATGTTTCTTTTCATAAAGGATGGTGGAAAAGATACTATTGTGAAAAAGATTCTGATTTGGTTTTTTTTTATTTTTTTATTAGTAGGTTATGTACGTCCTAAAATTCAGCACAAGCCTTCTAGCCATCTCAGGTACAGCTGGCCAGCCAAGAACTGTAGATGACCCGCAAGCTCGTGTTTCCTCCGCAAGGACAATACGATTCTCCCGGTAAATTGCACGAGCTGATGAATACAGAGCCATATGCACGAGCTAACGCTACACTTAACTCGGGTGAGTTAGAGATCTGCCATTTCCATGGATCTTTATAAACCTGGATACGTTATATAAACGTATGTGATCAGACATCACATGTCCGTTTATCCCTGAATTCCCGGACACGTAATATAGTCGTGCATGATCAGACATCACATGTCCGATTATGCCAGACGACCCGTGATCGGTTTTACCTAATGATTAGACCATACCTTAATATAAATTGTAATATTCATCATTAGGGCAAGACAGGTCACATGAGAGATTTGTATTCACGTGATGACCCCAACACCTATCCTGGGATTGTTCTTCTATAAATACCAAGACCTTGGATAGGGAAAAGGGTTGGGTTTTTCTCTGTAATGCAAATACTCTGTCAAAATATAGAGAGATATACAGTAATAATATAGACTCGTGGACTAGGAGGATTTTAACCCCCGAACCACGTAAAAAGAAACGAGTGTTCTTGATATTTCGTTTCCAGCAACTTTGAGTATCATTTCTTTTCTTATTACGGTTTATCATTAAGCACTAATCTATCCCAGCTGTTTACATAATTCACTGTTGGTGAAAAACTGCGTCAACAGTTTGGTGCTTTCATTGAGAGCTGCAAATTAGTGGTATTGTGAAAGATTCAGATAAAAGTTCATCATGGTGGTTACTCGCTCGAGACATGGTAATGAGACAGATCAGCCTGGTGAGCAAGAGGCTCACCATACTGCTGTTTCCGATGGACAAAACCCTAAAGTCCAGCAATAGTCGGGAAAACAACCGATGGGCCACGGCGACACCGGAAGTTATACGTCATTACCTCCGAACCCGAACCCGGAATATTTGACTGTGGTAGAGTTGGAAAACATGCAGTTAAGGAGCCATTTAGCCAAAGCAAACAAACAAATCGAGGAGGTTTTGGCTCGACTACCCCCTCTTGCAAGCGACGTTAATGTCGGAAAGAGGCAAGGTGGGACTCATAAGTCCTGTCGGGATAGTCGACCGAGGCCAAGTCGGTCGGTGAGAACCTCAACCCCAAGTTCTGCACCCATGTCACAAGATCACCAGGAAACCCCATTTGGTGGCTTTCCCAGGGATCATCAGCGAATCGGTCAGAACCTCGACTCCGAGTTCAACACCACCATCAAATGCACCCAGAAGCGCCCATGGCAACCCACGTAGAAGGTCAAGGGCAAACTCGCAATCACGACATGTCCCAACCGACCTCCCTGTGCCGCGATCAAATCGCCAGACACAGGGAGTCAAAAGTGGTGGAGCAGAGCAACCACGGGCTAATTTGGTCCGACCTGACGGGATGAGAATTGCCTCGCCAATTAGACATCCCCCGTCGCCCATAAGGCATCCAACACCACCTCATTCCGCTCGAAACGTTCCTACTTATGGGGACAGCAGGAGGAATCCTCCTCCCACTGCCCCTACTCATGCCCCACGAGCACGCGGAAATATCCCAGATCCTCATCCTCGACTGCAAGCTCTGAGTTTCTCTAATGGAAGCTATTGGACAGAGGGCCGTCAAAGTGGTAGGATCGCCGTAGATTTGAGAAATCAGCTGAGTTCAGCTCAGAGCCCTCAAGTTGATCCATAGACCGATCTGCGAGATCGCTTGAATTCACAAAGGAGAAATCCAGCTCGCGGTGGAGTCAGTAGCACTCACCACGAGGGAATTCCTTATGAAGTATGTGATAATGGGAATGTCCCACCAAACCAAGCTCGAGCTTGGAGGGACAATAAATCGCCAAACGCGTATGGCCGAATGGGAGCTGTTGAAAAGCCCCAGGGAACCAAGGACCGAACCCTCGAGAGGTCAGCCCAAATGGAGGAGCTGATGAAAAGACTCCTATCAGAAAAGGAAAAAAGATGAATATGACTTAAGGGATGAGCTCGAGCTTTTCGCCCCCAACATCGCAGCAACAGCATACCCGTCGGGTTTCAGGATGCCCCATTTATCAAAATTCGATGGAGATGGAGACCCATCCGACCACTTGGGAATGTTCAATACCCTGATGATGGCCCACAATATCAGACCTGAATTGAGGTGCCTTGTATTCCCTTCGACTTTGGTCGGGCTGGCTAGACAATGGTTCAAGCGATACAAAAAGCATTCTATCAGCTCGTGGAAGAGCTTCTCCGCTGATTTCAAGAGGGCATTCCGGGCTTCTCAAGCGGCTCGCATCAAGGCGGACTCCCTTGCAAATGTAAAGCAGTAGCCCGGAGAGCCTCTAAAAGCATATTTGAGTAGGTTCGCCAATATTGCTGCGCAAGCTAGAGAAGCGGATGAAAGTTTTAGGCTTATGGTGATGAGAACAGGAATCCTTGTTGGGGGCGGCCTATGGAAAGAAATCCAAAGAAAGGGCATCAACACCGTGGATGAGTTCCTGAACAGAGCTCAAAGGTGGATCAACTTAGAAGAGGCACGAGCTTTGGTCGCAAGAACCAGCCAAGTCCCTGCCCAACCCATTGGAGCAATAACGGACGTTACAGCTACGACTCAAATCGTTACCCAGAATAACCAAAGGGCAGGTAGCAAGAGGAAGGGAAGTGGTGAAGGCAGCCAGAATGGTTCAAAGAAAAACAAGCCCGTGGAGAAGTTCAAACTGATCTATGCGACTTATGACAACCTCATGGATACTAGAGAGCGCATTTTCTTGGCGAATTATGCCCGCCTTCCATGGAAAAAGCCGGAGCCTCTAAAAATCAAAGGGCGAAGAGAGACCCTTCAAAGTTTTGTCGATTCCACAGTGACATTGGTCACAACACCGATGATTGCAGGCACTTGAAGGACGAGATCGAGACACTCATCAGGGCCGGACATTTGGCTCAGTATGCCCGGAATCGAATCACTCCCAGTCAGCTTGTTGGGTAAAACATTTAATTAGCTCCGGAGGCCCCCGCAAATTAGACCGGAGCTCAGGTGAATCAGGATACCCCTCCTCCGATAACAGGGGGAGAGATAACAACCATCTCCGGAGGCCCTCATCTTGCAGGCATGAGCAGAGGTGCCCAAAAGAGGTATATCAATGAGCTGAGGTCTCACAATGGAGTTGAGTTCGTCCCGGAGCAACGTTTATCTAAGCAACAACGATTGGCGAAATAACCAATCAGTTTTACTGAAGAAGATACTAGTCATGTCCAATTCCCGCATAACGATCCTCTAGTCATAACCGTCCAGCTCACCAATCAAAGAGTTAGGAGGACACTAGTGGATAACAGGAGTTCTGTGAACCTACTATTCAGGTCCACACTGGAGAAAATGGGATTGACTGTGACCAAGCTGAAGGCAACCTCCATGATGCTGTATGGGTTTTCCAGCGAGGGATCGGCAACTATCAGAATGATCGAGTTAGTGATAACCTTGGGTGAGGGACCACGAACTGTTTCCAAGCTTCTCGAGTTTGTGGTCGTCGATTGTCCGACTGCGTACAATGCAATCTTGGGTTGACCCATGCTGATGGCATTCGAAGCCATAACTTCTGTTTGCCACCTTGTGATCAAATTCCCCTCATCTATGGGAATTTGTATTGTTCGAGGTGATCAGCTTGCTGCCAGGGAATGCTACAACATTTCCATGAAGGGAAAATCACAACTCGGGCAGCAGACGATGGCCATACAGGACGGAGGCAAGGAATCCCAGGAAGTAAGAATTGTTCCTTGGATGGAAGAACCTCAGCAAGCCAGTGGTAAGGGTACCACCCCGAGTGATAATATTGATCCGCGAATAGGCGAAGATAGATCCAAGCTCCAGGCTATTGAAGAACTCGAAGAAGTAAACATCGATCCCAAAGATGCTTCGAGAGTGGTTAAGCTCGGGAAAAATCTTGACGTTGGGAGAAAGGCGGAACTGATAATTTTTTTACAAGAGAATCTAGATGTTTTCACCTAGTCTCATGAAGACATGGTAGGGATAAGCCCGAGTGTCATCATGCATACCTTTAACTTGGACAAAGTGTACCTGCGAAATCCCAGAAACAGAGGCGTCTGGGTACAACCCGAGCTGAGGCCCTGGAAGAAGAAGTAGCTCGGCTATTAAAATGCGGTTTTATTCGCGAGGCTAAATACCCGATCTGGGTCGCCAATCCTGTCCTGGTCCCAAAGCCAAATGGAAAATGGCAGACCTACATCGATTTCTCTTATTCAAACAAAGCTTGTCCCAAGGATTGCTTCCTGTTGCCCAGGATTGACCAGTTGGTGGATGCCACCGCGGGGCACGACTCATGTCCTTCATGGATGCGTACTCTAGATATAACTAGATCACTATGAACCCTGCGGACTAGGAGCATACTAGCTTTATGACTCCAACCAATGTTTACTGTTATAAAGTCATGCCCTTCGAACTGAAGAACGTTGGGGCTACCTACTAGAGATTGGTAAACAAAATGTTCGCTGATCAGATCGGGAAAAACATGGAAGTGTATGTTGATGATATGTTGGTCAAGTCTAAAACTACTGATAACCATTTTCCCGATCTGAAAGAGTGTTTTGAGATCCTAAGAAGGTATAACACGAGGTTAAATCCCCAGAAGTGTACTTTCGGAGTGGCATCAGGAAAATTTCTGGGGTTCATAGTCAATACCAGAGGGATAGAGGCGAACCCCGACAAAATCAGATCGCTACTAGAAATGCCTTTGCCCAGGTCACATAAAGATGTCCAGAGTCTGACAGGAAGAGTGGCAGCCCTTAATCGATTTATTTCTAAGTCCACTGACAAGTGTTTGCCATTCTATAACTTGCTCTTTGAATGGACCGAGGAGTGCGAGCAGTCATTTCTCGATCTAAAAACACATTTGGCTGAGCCACCAGTATTGTCTAAACCAATGGCGGGGGAGCACCTTTTTCTTTATTTAGCTGTTACGGAAAATGCAGCCAGTGCCGTGCTGGTCCGGGAAGAGGACCGAGTTCAAAAACCAGTATATTATATAAGCAAAAGACTTCTCGGATCTGAATCACGGTATCCTTTAATGGAAAAGATGGCACTCTGCCTTATTACGGCCTCCAGGAATCTTAGGCCGTATTTCCAATCCCATTCAATCCACATCATGACCAATCAACCTATAAGGTAGGTACTGTAGAAACCTAAGGCATCGGGACGTCTTTTGAAATGGGCAATCGAACTCAGCCAGTTTGAAATACTGTACATACCATGGACTACGATCAAAAGCCAAGGCCTGGCTTAATGCACTGGATTCTAGGAGGAGCTTTTGAGAGAGCCGGTACAGGCATTGTGGAGAATCTTCGTGGATGGTTCATCAAACAAAAATGGGTATGGAGCTAGGATCATTTTGATCTCTCTATAAGGGCACCGGTTCCACTCCGCGCTATGGTTCGGGTTCGAGGCATCCAGAAACGAAGCTGAATACGAAGCCTTATTGGTCGGGCTCAGAGTGGCGAAAGAACTGAAGGCCAGGGCCGTCCAGTGTTATAGCGATTCCTAGCTCGTGGTAAACCAAGTGTTTGGGGAATACCAAGCACGGGGGGACAAAAATGACGGCTTACCTAGCCAAAGTGAAGAAGGAGCTATCAGAATTTGAATATGGCCTAGTCGAGCAGATCCCTCGCGAACAGAACACCAACGCTGATGCTTTGGCGAGACTCACTACCTCCAAGGAAGCCGAGACTCTGAGCATAGTACCGGTGGAATTCTTAGAAAGCCCAAGCGTGGCAGAAAGCACGATGGAGGTCGAGATGATCGACACCAGACCGATCTGGATGACTCCCATAATAGAGTATCTTACAACAGGAAAGTTGCCTGATGAGCAGAAAGACGCGAGGAGGATACTCTATCAGGCTCCAAGGTATACAATCGTGGATGGGGCGCTGTACCGACGTGGCCATTCCTTACCTCTTCTACGATGTATTTTTCCAGAGGAGGCCAAAACTATTTTGCAGGAGGTGCATGAAGTTTTCTGTGGGGATCATGCTGGGGGGCAAAGCTTGGCCTTAAAAATATTAAGGCAGGGATATTATTGGCCCACTATATCAAAGGATTCCATCTCCTATGTCCGAAAGTGTGACAAGTGCCAGCAATTCACCACGGTCACCCGAGCTCCACTAGTCGAGCTGAAAATGATCTCATCCCCATGGACATTCGCGGTATGGGGAATCGATTTAATTGGAGCTTTTCCCGTGGGAAAAGGAGGAGTTCGCTACGCAGTGGTGGCCATTGATTAATTCACGAAGTGGGCAGAAGCCGAGCCCCTGGCGACAATCAACTCAAAAAGAGTCCTCGACTTTGTAGTCAAGAGTATTGTTTGCCGATTTGGACTGCCCAAAAAGATTGTATCGGATAATGGGAATCAGTTCGATAGCGACCTCTTCACCGAGTTCTGTGAAAGGCACGACATAATTAAAAGTTTCTCTTTGGTTACCTACCCGCAAGCCAATGGACAGGTCGAGGCCGTGAATAAAACCCTCAAAGCAAGCCTTAAGAAGAGGTTAGACGAGGCCAAGGGAGTCTAGCCCGAGCAGCTCCCATAGGTGCTGTGGGCGTACCGAACCTCCCATCGGACTTCTACGGGGCACACCCCTTTCTCCCTAACTTTCAAAAGAGAGGTCATCCTTCCCGTCGAAACAAAGATAGCCACGCACAGACTCCAGACCTTCAGTAAGGAGCAAAATGATGAGTTGCTCAGCACGTCCCTCAACCTAATTGATGAAAAACGAGAGGATTCGCAGCTATAGCTTGCGCATTACCAGCAAAAAATCACTCGTTATTTTAATTCAAAGGTCAGGAGGCGTATCTTTGGTTTAGGCGACCTGGTACTCCGAAGGGTCTTTTTGGCAAGCAAGGACCCCAAAGACGGTGCTTTGGGTCTGAGCTGGGAAGAGACCTATCAAATAGTGGAGGTCGTACACGAGGGAACCTTCAAATTGGTTCAGCTTAATGGAGAAACAGTTCCACGGACCCGGAATTCTATGCACCTAAAGAAGTATTATCAATGATCATACCACCCATCTATGTAAGGCTTCGTTATAAAAGTCGTTTAATTTAAGAAATAAAAGAATCATTGTGTATTTCTTGTCTTTTCATATAGTTTCATCTATGTGTTAGTTCGGATGATAGCATTTGTCCAAAGCAACCAAGAAAGTTCACTTTCTGATTACTTGGGGGGCATATAACCCGAGAAGGTTCAAAACTTGGAAGTTAGTAAAAATGATTAACCAGTGTTTTTTCCAAAAAACACGAGGTGTCAATAAAACTAACGCGAACTAAGTTTTAATTAAATATCTTGGATACAACCAGGTCCAAAACTTGGAAGTTAGTAAAATTGATTAACCAGTGTTTTTTCTAAAAAAAACACGAGGTGTCAATAAAACTAACACGGACTAAGTTTTAATTAAATATCATGGATACAACCAGGTCCAAAACTTGGAAGTTAGTAAAATTGATTAACTAGTATTTTTTCTAAAAAAACATGAGGTGTTAATAAAACTAACATGAACTAAGCTTTAATTAAATATCCTGGATACAACCAGGTCCGAAACTTGGAAGTTAGCAAAACCTAAGATCCAGTGGCTTCCTCAGAAGCTCGGGATAACGATAAAACCTAATGAAAAACTAAGTTTGGAATATTCAAAATCCCGGATACAACCGGGTCCAAGGCCTGATACTTAACAAGTAGGATATAAATCAACATCAATTTTGGTTACAACCAAAATTAAAGTATCTATCTCGACCTAAGAGTCATTTCCTAAAATTTTGAATGTACAAGTCATGAACATAAGAAAAAAAAAATCAAGGAATAGATAAAAAAGTAGATACTGGAATTATAAATAAATTGTCTTGAGGAGAATAACCTCGTACCAAACCAAAAATGAAAAATGTTTACAAAAACAAAAAAAATATGTAAGATAAACAAAGACAAGAGAAAATTAGGACCCCCCGGGGCGCTCTGAGGACGTCACCTCCTCGATCTCCTGCTCGCCAGCGGTGGAGGCATCCCCAGTCTCAGACAGTGGTTCTTGTTGAAGCCGAGCCTTGAACTTCTCGAGGTAAGGCTCCCACACTTCGGAGGCCAGGAAGGAGAAGTTGCCATCCTGGTTGAAGGCCCAACAATGATATAGCATACTCTCCATGGAAGATATCAAGGCCGCCTTTTCCTCCTTAGTAGCAGCCTCGACCTCCATCTGTTTGGCCTTGGCCTCCGCGAGCTCAGCTTGAAGGGCAGCCAAAGAAGCCTTTGTAGCCTGCTTGCCCTCTTGAGTCGTCGTTAAGGCAGCCTTTGCAGTCAGCTCGCCCTCTTAAGCCGCTGATAAGGCAGCCGTGGCACCTAGTTTACTTTGTTGAGCAGCTACGAGGGCAGCTTGGACAGCGGTCAGGGCGGCCTGAGGGGTCTGGAGCTCGGCCTTAAGCTCTTCATTCCTAGCCCTGGCCTTAGCTATACTACGGTGTTGAGCCAAGACCACCTACAAAAAGTAAGAAAGCGGTAGGCACATACCAACATAAAATCAAAAGAGTATGTTAGGTTAAGGAAAGTTAGCTTACTGTGAGGTTCATCCCCAGTGCAGATTCCATGACATTCTTCGGGCTCCTCTCCTCGATCACCCTCAGGTCCTTCGAGTTGGCTTTGTAAAAATGCTCCACCGTATGGTTCACTGTCTCGTAGATAGTCCCCCGAAAGGTGTCTAGGATCTTCTCCAAGTCCTGGGTGTTGACCGGAATGCATATGGTGGTGGCGGGGACCATCAGAGCTAGGGGACCAGCTGGTGCTGCCTGGTCCCGAGCGGGAGTTGAAGGAAATTGGGGAGGAGGTGCAGGCGGACCCCTCTTCTCCTGAGCTGCAGTAGCTGGAGTTGCTGAGCTCTGGCCTTTCCCCTTAGCCGAGGATTTGGAGATAGTCCTAGCAGCAGGAGGCGCCTTCTTTGGTGTAGGCCAGGGTTTCTTTATGAGTGGCCTCGAGCTGGATTTCCCCTCCTAGAAAATCGCGCGAATGTCAGGGGCCCCAGATTGTGCCATCTCCTTGCCTGAAAAAGAGTGGAAATGACGTTAATGTACATACAAAATTATCATTCTACATAAAATGTGTATACATGTATAGGGTATAACAAAAAGTCCTTCCCTCCGAGCTAAAGGAGGAGTCTATTGCCACGACCTTCGGCCTTGGAACCGCTATAGGAGAAGGGGAGCCTAAGTCTATAATTTCTTGGATTAGGGGAGGTTCTGGCTCAATTTCTACCTCAGGGCTAGACTCCTCCACATATTGCCTAAGTCTAGGTGCAAAGACACCCTGGAGAAGGGAGGGCCACGACCTAAGGTTTGTCCCGTACTCTTCAAAAAGGGCTGACCTAAAGGATAGGGTGTTGTCTAAGACTAGAGTTCCTTTAGGATGGCCCATGTCGTGGTGTACCACTAAATGATCTACACACTGAAGCAAGGTTATGTTATGGTCGGGGTCATTGAGGTGGCGATGTATGAGCTGGTTTGTGTTAAACCTAACTAGCCTAAGGTCGGCGACAACCCTATCTAAATCCCTAAAGGGGTATGGGTTACCTTGGCCTGAGGGGCCGGCTGCTGCCCCTGATGAAGCTCACTCCACATCAGGGTCCTGAGCGACCTCGAGAGCTCGCCTCTTTCGCACGAGTGGCACCTCGGCTTCTTCTTGCTCTTCGCCTTCATCAGCTTCAGCACCCCCCTCGAGGATAGGCACCAGCTTGTGGACTATCAGGAAGTTGGCCCGAGTCCTTCTTAAGGCCAGAGTCTGGCTTTCAGTAATTAGCTTACATGCCAACATCATGTCATCAGACACGAGCTGGTGGTAGTCCTTCTCGCTGGGCAGAAGCCGCGCTAGAGTATCGTATTGACCCCCGAGAGTCGAAGATTTGGCCGTCCTCGCAAAAATGGCTGCATGAAGATACAAAGTCAATATACACGCGAAAAGACTCTATATACGAAGAGAATAATTACATGAGCTACGAAATGAAAGAAGACTTACGAGGATGGTTGAAATATCGGTGTTCGCAGTTGTGAAACCCATTCGACATAAAGAACTGATCTTTAAAGTCGTTGGGATGGCTGGGCAACTTGATGACTGCGGGTGAGTTCGGGAATCGGGTCAGATAGTAAAACCCATCACCTCGTCCCCGTTTATCCAGGCTGGCCTTGAGGCAGAAGAAGTAGAGAATGTCCGCAGAGGTGGGGACCTCCCACTCATGCTTTAGAAAGAGGTACTTCAACCCCGCCAGCAGTCAGTACGAATTCGGGGGAGCTGAAACGGCGCCAACTTCACGTAATTGAGGAAGTCGACGAAGTATTGGTCAAGGGGGAGGAAGGCCCCTGCCTTTAGGTGCTCATCACTCCAGGTCGTGAAGTCGTCCTAGAGTGGTGTGCAGCTCCACTCCCCTTCAAATGGAGGTCGAGCAATGAGGATGCCAGTCCCGACCTCAATGTTGTGTGACAACATGATCTTGTTGACCTTTCCTTGGGCCGTGATCTTGGAGGCTATTCTCTGTTATATTATTTTATAATATTGTTATCCAATAAATTAGCATTTGTGACGTGGCGAATAATCTCTTGACACGTGCCTGACACCTGGAGCGTCTGCTAGAGTATCGACCATGAGACACACCAAAAGCAGGACATACCTGTTTTTACGACGACCAGACTGGTCGGTGGTTCCGCTGGCAAAACAACATTTATGGAAAGATCTTATGTATCCCGAATTTATTTCATGCAATCTTCTGAATATCCCATGATTCAAGGGATAATATCTGTAACAATATTGGGCAACTCCCCATGGGCCTATAAAAAGCAAGAGATGGCCATGGGAAGGGACCTTTTGGCAGCTAAAAAACCATAGGAATATAGAAATTATCTGTGAAAACGAGGATTGTTTATGAGGAGTGTTGAAACTCATTGAGCCCAAGCTCTCTGATCACACTTTTGTTCCCATATCAATATCATTCTAAGTGGATGTAGGTCATTACCAGATTCTGGGGCCGAACCACTATAAATTACTGTGTTTTCTTTACTTTTGTCATTACGTTATTATCTATACATATTCGCCTATATCATTCATATTTTGACTCCGTGTCAGTTGGCTAAAACGAGGGTCAACATTCTGGTGCTTTCGTTGAGAGGGCGACTCATCATTGTTGATAAAACTAATGGCGAAAGCAGGGAAGAAAGCTGCTCAGACTGCCGCTGCACCGTCGAACCCGCCACCTCCTCCTCCCCCAGCAAGCATGGCGGAAGATGAACCGCAACTAGATTTCGAAGAGGAGGAAATGGACGATGCGATTTTGAGGAGCACCTTGGGCACGTTGCAGGAAGAGCTGGCAAGTCTGAGAGCCAATCAAGAGACTGCCGCAGAAGCTATGGCGAGGCAACAGCAGGAACTTGATCGTCAGAGGGCGGAGTTGAGCGAGAGACAAGCGGAGGTGGATCGCCGCCAGACTGAGGCCATGGCAGCCCTTGAAGCGGCCTTGCTGTTGGCCAGAAATCAGGCCGCACCTGCCTCGCAGCCTAATCAACCTGAAACTGGGCCACCCCAGGGAGGTCCCAATCCTAGCCCACCAGTCCATCCTTCAAGTCCGCAAAGGCCTGAACAGCCCCAGATGCCCCATGACGACATCCCACTGGACCCCGAGGAAGATCCACCATCCCACGCTGCTCGAGGTAATCCCCCGCAGCAAAGGCAGAATAGGGCCGAGCAACAGCCTCGTAGTCCTAGACGCCGCGAGAATGATGGGCCACACCAAGCGAACAGGGGTCACTACCCTCCTGGTAACAGGAGAGACTCAGAGTTAGGCTCTGCGGTCCGTGGACCCCAGCAGCATGATAATGCACGGGGACATCGCGACCAGCGCAGGCCACCCCCTAACGCTCGAGGTGTTTCTGCCAGAGACGGGAATAGAGGGAACAACCAGTCTTACCATAGCCAGTCAAAGTTCAAAGATGGCCACGGCTACAACGAGGCCGACTCAGGCAAGAACAATGCTGATGGGAGGAACGAAAATAAAGGTAGGAGCAGGAGCCAAATACCTCAAGATGATCAGCCAAATAGACAAGATGCTGGGGGGCAACCCTGACAAAATAATGTCTTCAACCGGCTCGGAGGTAGCAAGCAACGGAGAAGAGAGGAAGATCTAAGAGACATACTCAATGATCGTCGAGAGAAGCATGGTGAGAACATCCCCCCAGCAGTGGAGAACGTAGCTATTCCTACTGCCTTGCAAGCCCAGATAGACGCACTAAATCAGGCTGTGCAACAATTGGTCAGAGGAAGAACCTCTTATATTGACCACGATAGAAGAAAGGGCACTCCATTTATCCAAAGAATAGCCAACGCAGAGACTCCCGGCAAGTTCAAGATGCCCACGCTCCCGAACTTTGATGGATACGGAGATCCCGTCTCGCATGTGAATAAGTTTGAAATCCAGATGGACATTCAGAAGGTATCCGAAGACGCTCGGTGCAGGATCTTTCCTGCAACACTTTCTGAAGCCGCGCAGGAATGGTTCTTTAAGTTCCCACCTGCAAGCATAGTTTCCTGGGAAATGTTCGTAAGGGAGTTCTACGGACAGTTCTACGCAGGTCGTGTCCACCCGACCGAAGCAAATCAACTGGTTGAGATCCGCCAGCAAGATGGAGAATCGCTAAAAGATTACATCCAGCGCTTTATGCGAGCGGCAGCCGGAGCAAAGACAGTCGGGGACGAAGGAAAGATGATGGCTATAACTGCGGGAGTGAGACGCCGCTCGCCCCTGTGGAAAAGTCTTCGTAAGGATGGGGTCAGAACCACCCAGGAATTCTTAGACCGAGCTGATCGATATATCAAACTCGAAGAAGCCATTGCCGATGATGGAAAATCCTCGAACAAGGGCAAGAAGGCTGCCGAACCCGCCAAAGCCGCCAATGGCACTAAACCAAATGGCAACGGCAAGGGCAATGGAAACGGCAA
This sequence comes from Humulus lupulus, assembly GCF_963169125.1. Classification (NCBI taxonomy): domain Eukaryota; kingdom Viridiplantae; phylum Streptophyta; class Magnoliopsida; order Rosales; family Cannabaceae; genus Humulus; species Humulus lupulus. The sequence goes on from NC_084793.1 coordinate 275,673,013, forward strand.
CGGTAATGGCAAGAATGGTGGGAAACGGCAACACAATGAGCCTTCCACCTCCGACAATAAGCGAGCTAAGAGTAATCGTTATGAACCTAGGTTCACTAACTACACTGCCCTCGTTGAGTCTCGAGGAGAGGTATACCAGGCCACAAGCTCTAGCGTGCCCTACAAGAAGCCTGGGCCCATTCGAAAAGACATTTCGAAAAGAGACACTACCAAATTCTGTCATTATCATAACGACTATGGACATGACACTAATGAATGCAACCAGCTAAAAGATGAAATCGAGTTCCTCATTAGACAAGGACACTTGAGAAGGTACGTACGGGCCTCGGGAACTTCCCAACGAGAAGCTCCAGGTGGCAACGAGCAGACGTCCACACGCCAACGCTCGCCACCATTACAGCCTGCCCCCGTAGCCGGAACACTTTTAACCATCTGTGGAGGCCCACACCTCGCTGGAAATAGCGGAAAGGCTAGAGAACGATATGCTCGAACTCTGCGCCACGATCAGGACATCGAGATGATGACTGTGGAGGACCGAGCGCCGAAAAAGGCCCGCTCAGAGGAGTGCAGGATAACCTTTTCTGAAGGCGATGCCCAACACGTCCGGTTCCCACATTCCGATCCGCTGGTCGTAGATATCCAAATGGCCAATATGATGGTAAAAAGAATACTGGTCGATACAGGAAGTTCAGTAAACATCCTCTATAAATCAACGCTGGAACGCATGAAGCTGTCCGTGAAGGACTTGGAGCCCTGTAATCAAACCATATACGGCTTCTCCGGAGAAGGACTCGTTCCAGCCGGAATGATCAAACTCCCAGTGACAACGGGTACAGCGCCCGCTTCAAGGACATTACTCGCCACTTTTGTAGTGGTCGATTGTCCTTCAGCGTATAACGCCGTTATTGGAAGGCCCATACTGGTTGAACTGAGGGCCGTCATCTCCATGTGGCACCTAGCCATGAAATTCCCAACGAACGCAGGGGTAGGATGCGTTTTGGGAAACCAAAGGGAAGCCAGGGAGTGCTATAATGCCTCGATCACAAAGGCAAAAAGTGGAACATCTAGGAGCGCTACCCCAGAACGATTGCAGATGACGGAAGACAGCAAAACCCAATCAGGTGGAAAAGTCACCAAATAGGGTGTTGCCCAAAGTGAGGATATAGATTTGGATCCTCGCTTTGGGGATTTTGAAGAAAATGTTGGGCCCGTCGAGGACCTGGAGGAGGTCCATCTCGATGAAAGAGACCCGACTCGAATCGTAAAGATTGGGAAGAATTTAGAACCTACTGCGAAACAAGCGCTGGTGGAATTCTTGCAAGGGAACCAGGGGGTTTTCGCCTGGTCACATAAAGACATGGTCGGAATAGATCCTGCGGTGATCAGCCATGTCCTGAACATAGACAAAGTCTTTCCACCGGTGCAACAAAAAAGAAGGCTGCTCGATAAAGACAGGTCAAGAGCCTTGAAAGAAGAAGTCGAAAGACTTAAAGAAAATGGGTTCATCAGGGTGGCGTTTTATCCATCATGGGTCTCCAATCCGGTGTTGGTCCCCAAGCCTAACGGCAAATGGCGGACCTGTGTGGATTTTACAGACCTCAATAAGGCCTGCCCAAAAGACTGCTTCCCACTCCCGAGGATCGACCAGCTAGTCGATGCAACCGCTGGGCATGAGACCCTTTCGTTCATGGATGCGTATTCAGGCTACAATCAGATCAGCATGCATCCCCCTGATGAGGATCATACCAGCTTTCGGACCGATACGGGCTTATATTGTTACAAAGTAATGCCCTTTGGACTGAAGAACGCAGGTGCAACTTACCAGCGATTGGTCAACCACATGTTCAAGGAGCTGATCGGGGTAAGCATGGAAGTATACGTGGATGACATGCTGGTAAAGTCCAAGAAGGCTGAAGGACATGTGAAGGATTTGCAAAGGTGCTTTGATGTGTTAAATAAGTACCATATGAAGTTGAATCCCCTCAAATGTTCCTTCGGAGTCGGGTCAGGAAAGTTTTTGGGATTTATAGTGAATTCAAGGGGAATCGAGGCCAACCCCGACAAGATAAAAGCCCTGATCGATATGAAGTCGCCAGAAAAGATCAAGGATGTCCAAAGCCTGACCGGAAGGATAGCTGCCCTTAGTAGATTCATCTCAAAATCAACTGACAAGTGCGTTCCATTCTTCAATCTACTTAGGGGAAATAAAAAGTTTGCATGGACGGAAGACTGCGAGCAAGCATTCCAGACAGTAAAGGCTCACATGTCGCAACCTCCTGTCCTATCAAAACCAATGGAAGGAGAGACTTTGTACATTTATCTGGCAATTACCGAAGTTGCTGCTAGTGCAGTACTGATACGGGAAGAAGAAGGCGTGCAGAAAGCTGTTTACTACGTCAGCAAAAGGCTGATCGGTGCAGAATTAAAATACCCACCGATCGAAAGATTAGCGTATTGCCTAATTCTAGCTTCCCGAAAGTTGCGACCGTACTTCCAAGCCCATCCTATCACGGTTTTGACTGACCAGCCCCTTCGGCAAGTCCTCCAAAAACCTGAGGCGGCTGGACGACTGTTAAAATGGGCTGTCGAATTAGGACAGTTCGACGTGACTTATTCACCGCGAGCAGCAATAAAAGGGCAAGCCTTAGCCGATTTTATTGCGGAGTTCACCGAACTCCCCAGCAACGAGTTGTGCGAGAAACCTGAGGCGCCCATGCCTCAAGACAAGACTCCGTCGTGGAAACTATTCACAGATGGATCATCTAATGAATCTCACGCTGGAGCAGGAGTGATATTGATAACGCCCGATGGGCATCGATTTCACTGCGCAATCAAGTTTGATTTCGCAGCATCAAACAATGAAGCGGAATACGAAGCACTCCTCGCTGGACTGAAAATGGCCAGGGAGATGAACATAAAAGCGCTCGATATTTTCAGCGACTCTCAGCTGGTCGTAAACCAAGTCCTGGGAGAATATCAAGCACGAGGGTTAAAAATGATGGCCTACCTTAATAAAGCAAAAGATTTGCTAGCACAGTTTACAAAATACACCCTCCAGCAAATTCCGCGAGACCAAAATTCGAATGCAGACGCCTTGGCCAAACTTGCAAGTGCCAAAGACGCTGACACCTTGAACATAGTCCCAGTAGAGAGATTAAGTGAACCAAGCATTGATGCAGCCGAAGCCAGCATGGAAATTCGAGTAGAAGATACATGGATGGCACCTTACCTGGAGTATCTGACAAATGGGACATTGCCAGTAGATAGAAACAAAGCCAGAACTCTGCAAAGACAAGCTGCTAGGTACATACTGCTCGACGGTGTTATGTACCGAAGAGGATATTCAATGCCACTGCTCAGGTGCATTACATCAGAAAAAGCTAAGGAACTCATGAAAGAGGTGCATGAAGGCTTCTGCGGAGATCACGCTGGGGGGCAGAGTTTGGCGAAAAAAATTCTTCGACAAGGCTATTTTTGGCCAACAATGAACGAGGATTCAATGGAGTACGTACGAAGGTGTGATAAATGTCAGAGGTTCTCCAAAATCCCACGAGCAGCTCCAAACGAGCAAAAGCAGATGCAAAGCCCGTGGCCTTTCGCAATATGGGGAATAGATTTAATTGGATCACTACCGACAGGAAAAGGAGGAGTGAAGTACGCAGTTGTGGCAGTCGATTACTTTACAAAATGGGTCGAAGCTGAACCACTCGCAACCATAACGACCAAGAAAGTTCTCGACTTTGTCATCAAGAACATTGTGTGCTGGTATGGATTACCCAGAAAGATAGTTTCAGACAACGGAACCCAATTTGACAGCGACCTGTTCACCGATTTCTGCGAAAGGCATGGGGTAATCAAGAGCTTTTCTTCAGTCGCACACCCCCAAGCGAATGGGCAAGTCGAAGCTGTAAACAAAACCCTCAAGGACACCCTGAAGAAAAGACTTGAAGAAGCGAAAGGAGCATGGCCAGAACAACTACCGGAAGTCCTCTGGTCATATAGAACATCACATCGAACAGCCACAGGGCGTACCCCATTTTCCTTAGCCTATGGGTATGAGGCCATGATACCCGTCGAGATAGATCCCCCCTCACATCGGCGTTTAACGTATGATCAAGAGAAAAACAGCCAGCTAATACTGGAGTCCTTAGACTCAATTGATGAGATACGAGAAAAATCTCAACTCCGAGTTGCTGCTTATCAACAAAAAGTCGCCCGGTACTTTAACTCCAAAGTTAAAGAAAGAAGATTCAACGTCGGAGACTTGGTGTTACGACGAGTCTTCTTGAATACCCGCGACCCCACTGCCGGCGTGCTCGGACCTAACTGGGAAGGACCTTACCAGATTGAAGAAGTCCTTCACCCAGGCACCTACAAACTTGCACGCTTAAACGGAGATCTCGTTCCACGTTACTGGAATGGAGAACACCTGTGCAAGTATTATCAATAAACAGCCCTTCTTAAAGGGCTGGCTTGTTCAAATTTTCCCATTAATTTTTACAAGTTTTGCAAAGAGGGTTAGCTACGAATATGGCTAACTGCTCGTATATGTAAGATTCTGTTTCAGAATCATTCGTAAAGACATGATTAGTCCATTTTTAATACGAAATTATAAGGGACTGTGCTCAGCCAGTCGTTCTTGCCAAACTTTGTGAATTTACATTTACAAGTATTTGTTCATTACGTGTGTTGTTTTGCTGTATTACAAGTATCATTTTTTCGCGCGAACAGTAATGTTCGAACAGGCCATGGTCAAGGCAAGTGACCAAGGACCTAAGAGCTCCTCGATCACTTGGGGGGCATATAAGGCACATCGATAGCAAAGCATACTCTCAAGGTATGTAAACACATGAACAAAATGAGTGAAAGCATGCTTCAAGTACTTAGAGTATTTTTTCAAAATATATGATGCCAAAGTACTATGCTAAGTTCGGTCATACGGACAAATGTTATAATAAGTAAAAATATTATAACACCAAGAGTTAAGCTTTTACACCGCAAGCATTGCTGCTTGGATGTAATTGTTCAAACAAAAAGATTTACTGCCCGTGCAGCAAAGTTTAAAAAGAAATTATTGTCTTTACATGGCGACCCGTGGGTCGCATGTTTAAAAAGAAAGAAGAACAGCTAAATGAATTAAGAGGCATGGGGGGCAGGAGGATCCTGGGCAAAAACCTGGTCAGTCTCTTCCTCGATGGTTTCTTCGTCCAAACCAACGACGCTTGGGGTTGCAGGAGTCGCAGCTCTCGCCTCCTCTTCAGCCAGTTGAGCAGCGCACCGAGCCAACTCTGCAACTCTAACCTCCTCTGAAAGGTAGCTAAAGTCAGCACCCCGATTATGTTTCCAAAAGTTATAGAAACATCGGAGTGTCGCCCTCTTATACTTTTCCAGATTCTTGGAGTTGTCGAGCTCCGACTGCTGCAGCTTGCCCTCGAGAGCGGCAATAGTCTCGTCCTTAGACTTGACTACCCCCTCCAGATGCTTGATCTCGCGGAGATGAGTTTTGTTGTACGACCGATACTCTTCCCTCACCTTAACCGCTGCATCTTTAGCAGCTTCAGCCGCAGACAGTTTGGTCACCGCTGCATCCCGCTCTTGGACCACCGTCCCCAACTCCTTAGCATGTTTGGCTTCAGCAACCGAAAGCTCCTCAGCCGCCTTCACCTGATGTTTCTCGAGAACCTTAACCTCAATCTGCTCAAAGTAGGCCTGGGCTCGGGTACGAGCAGTAATGGCAGAAATTAAGGCCTGTAAACGAAAGAAAAAGAAGTCAAGACTCATCGCGAGAACTGAAAAAACAAAGACTCGAGAAACAAAGAAATACTTACGCTGGAGATCTCGTTCAGAGTCCTGTTCAGGATCTGATCGACTGGTAGCTCTACAGCTTGGATCATGGCAGCCCCAACACGCTCACCTCTGCCAATCCGTTCAATTCGATCCTTAGCGGATCGAATGGTATGGCTCACGAGCCTGGCCTCATGAGCCTCTTCGCGAGAAAGATGCTCCCTAGCAGGCGCAGGTGGAGGATTGGACCGAGCAGGGGTGTTTTGCTGTTCAGAAGGAGCTGGAGGAGGGGTAGGAGTTCGCCCAGTTGGCGCAGGACTTTGCCCAGTTGGAATGCCCTGAGGAAGGTCTTCTGGTCGACTCTTCTTGGCTGAAGGGCCTCGACTGGTTTCACCAGTTCGTTTCTTTGACCTCCGTTGAAGTTGAGGGACTTCTTCTTCCTCTTCGGCCTGGTACATGTCAAAGATATTGGGAGTCGACATATCTGCATGAAAATAAACACAAAAGGTTAATAAGGGAAGAAAAAGGTGGAAAAGAGTAATACAACAGAAAGAAGATAATAAAGTGAATACCCGAGCTACAACTACTGGTCGCTATACTATTGACTCTATTAATCATATACTCATTTTCTGGCATGAAGAAGTTTGGCCCTAGATTTGGAGCATATGTAAAGTTGCCATCCCCGTCGAACATGTGACAGGGAATTGGCAGACCATTTAAAAGCGAAATAACGTTACCATTGTCATCAGAAGACTCTTCCAAGTCAACAACTGGTTCTTTGGCCTTTTCTTTCCCCTTGCCTTGGGGAGCAGAAGGCCTTTCTGCAGAAGGGCTGCCCGTGGGTTCCCTGATCGTAACTCCTGTTGGCCTCCTCCTTGGAGAGGGCACAGGAAACTGCTGCTCGGGGACCCCCCCAGCAGTGGGTTCGTCCGTTTCGGACCCTCTATTGTCATGACGAGGAGCCAGAAGGCCAGACGACCTCAAATTCCTTTCTTGTGTCAAGGTCTTGACACATTTGGTAGCGGCAGACATCTTGGCCAGAGTGTCAGACCTCGACACCATGTCTGGTGTTGGGGTCGGGCGCAACCAGGGGCCTGAAAAACGAGTCGAGTTTGAGAAATGACGAAGAGAAATACTTTATGATAAAGTATCGACCAGGACAAAGACAAAATTGTACCTCCTCTCGCGAAGGCCAAGTTGTTGCTGGATATATCCGGAGTAAAGAAGTACTCCTTGTTGTAATGTCCCACGTTTGATATGTGGGTGGTGCCACTCAAAAACGTCCGGCCAGTTTCCTGATGGCAGAAGTGAAAAAAGCCCGTCCCGTTGTGTTGAGGATTGGACTTAAGATCAAAGAGGTAATTAACCTCATGAGGTGAAGGTTCTGGCCACTTGTTAAGTTTGTACAGGACATAGAGCGCAGCCAACATCCTATATCCATTAGGGGTTATTTGAAAGGGAGCGACGCCGAAATAATTGGCCACCCCCACAAAGAAAGGATGAAGAGGGAGATAAGCCCCCGCTTCAATGTGATACCGGGACCAGGCGCTGTTTGCCCCTCCTGGACGGTTAGCCCTCTGCTCCGCAGTAGGACGTGTAATGGTCACCCCCGTTAGGGGGTATTTTCTGAAGCAGTTCGCGACCATCCGAGGGGTCATCGAACTAGCTGGAGGAGTGTACCACTCGACATCAGGCGGATTGCGATGACGAGGACGAGCCCTAGTTTGGACATTGGGGTCAGGAGTAAGATTTTCTCGACCACTGGTCGAGGGAGCCCCCGCCTGCGAGTCAGGCTGAGCAGAAGGAGATGGGTTACTTTCAGATTCGGGCCTTTTCTTGCCAGAGGATTTTGAACGGGCCATAGAAGGGTGCGGTCTGGAAGAGACTCGAGAGAAGGGTATCTGGTGGATGCGATCGGATATTTGTTCTTCTCCCTCGAGCAGTTGGGCAAGGAGGTCGTCGTCGATGGGTCTCTCACCTCCCCACAAATCTGGCATTAAAATCTGCAAACAGAAGAATGGGGAGGCGAGGTCAGAGGGATCTAGGAGATTCTTAAAGTAGCGCTGGTCGAAGTATTAAAGCTAAGCCTTTATATAACAGTATTCTGACTAAGTATCTCTGCGCAAACAGTTTAAAAAGCGGGCCAAAAGGGTGAGAGTGAAAAGTTTTCCTGAAAAGCTTTTTCGACTCCCCTCGCAACTGGAAGAAATTATTTCCAACCGGATTAAAAAATCGAAATGCTACTTCGATCCTATGTCCTAAAAAGTGCTAATCCTGGGTTTTAAACCTACCCAAAAGCATACGTTGACGACAAAAAACATCTTATCTACAGGCGTTCAAAAAACCAGAAACCAAGAGATTCAAACAGTAGACCATTTAAAAGCATGCACCACGAAAGGTTAGAAGCGTGGAGTTGCAGAGTAACTTACCAAGGAAAGTGGTCGTGAAGATGGAAATGAGAGTTTCGGAAGTCAACGAGCCCACCGTCTGATCCTACAGCACGAAGGAAGGTTCGCCGGAGAGAGTAAAGCTCTGGTTTTTAGGGTTTTTCGACAAAGAGATGACGTGCGTAAAAAGGAAGAAAATGGCTCAAGTAACCTTATATAAGTTTGTCCCTGGTACTCAAAAGGCGTGATCATTAATTTTCCATTTTCGAAGTATGGGGAAGCGTAAAGGCCGTCAAAATTGTTTCTGGGAAACTGAAAAGCCTTGATTAGACAGGAGTGGTTTGCTTTTTTCAAGAACGCACGAAAGGCTCTGACACGTCAGGAGGGGTTACCGAAGGGTCGTACGCTCAAAGTTTATTTACTGTTCGTAGTAAATAAACTTTGGGGGGCAAATGTTATCCAATAAATTAGCATTTGTGACGTGGCGAATAATCTCTTGACACGTGCCTGACACCTGGAGCGTCTGCTAGAGTATCGACCATGAGACACACCAGAAGCAGGACATACCTGTTTTTACCACGACCAGACTGGTCGGTGGTTCCGCTGGCAAAACAACATTTATGGAAAGATCTTATGTATCCCGAATTTATTTCATGCAATCTTCTGAATATCCCATGATTCAAGGGATAATATCTGTAACAATATTGGGCAACTCCCCATGGGCCTATAAAAAGCAAGAGATGGCTCATGGGAAGGGACCTTTTGGCAGCTAAAAAACCATAGGAATATAGAAATTATCTGTGAAAACGAGGATTGTTTATGAGGAGTGTTGAAACTCATTGAGCCCAAGCTCTCTGATCACACTTTTGTTCCCATATCAATATCATTCTAAGTGGATGTAGGTCATTACCAGATTCTGGGGCCGAACCACTATAAATTACTGTGTTTTCTTTACTTTTGTCATTACGTTATTATCTATACATATTCGCCTATATCATTCATATTTTGACTCCGTGTCAGTTGGCTAAAATGAGGGTCAACAAATATAATATAATGTAATATTATATTATAATATAATGTTTTAGATTAAATAAATGTGACAAAGAGTGTCACATATTGTAACATATAATAGAGAGTTACAATATTTAGATATATGAGATATATCCAAATAATGTAACATATTTGGTGTTACAAATTTGCAACTTCCAAATATTACCCTTTATTGTGTAAATTTGGTGTTACACAATATTGAGATGAATTTCATAAAGCCATTTGAGAAATTGCTGTTAGAGATATGATTTTAACCCCAATAATATGTTTCGGGGGTTACAAAATCATTTGGGAGGGTTTAGAACCGTTTGGAAAAACAACACAAAATTTTGTGCTGAAAATGGTCAGTGGCCGCGGCCACTGAATGTTGGTGGCCGCAACCTATGGGACAGAGAGTAGTGGATGTGGCCATTAATGTCTCTAGCCGCGGCCCCAAGCCAAAACTGACCATTTTTTTTCTTCAGTTTTTTCAATATTTGTTGAACGTGTCAAAAAACTCAAATAACTCCCAAATCTCATTTTTAATTCCATATTAATCCAATTAAACATTGGTAACAGCCATGGGGGTTGGTGGAATTTGAAATTCAAAGGGTGTCTCTAAACTCTATAAATAGGAGCCTATAGCTCACTTGAAAGACACAACATTTCTATCCATTAGAGCACTTGGCTAGAAACACCTTGAGGCTTGATAATTCCAGAAAGCATTTCGTTTAATCTGAAAGAGATCCCTTAGTGCTTGAGTTAGGGGGAAATAAGCTTCTGGACAAAGGTTTTAAACCTTGTTCAAGTTGGTGATCCCCAACCCTCTTCACTTAGGTTGTGTAAGTGAGAGTTTACTTGTGTTTCTGTTCTTACATTTTATTCTATTGCTTTTCTTCTCATTCTCTTGTTCTATTTACTTGTAACTTTTGTTTAGAGTCGTAATCTTTTTCTTTTGTTCCAAACACTTTTATTTTACTTGTAATCTTTTGCTTAGAGTTGTATTTTCACTATTCTATTCTTCTTCTCTTATTCTTCTTCTTTTGTTTATTTGTACTTTCAGTTATAGAGTTTTAACCTTATTTAATCAATCTATATTTATTTGTAATATATTTCCTAGAGCTGTAATATTCTTACCTATTTCCATTGAGGCAATACATATTTTCCTAACATTCTCTCTGCCTCGAAGAATGCATCAGGTCTGACCACGACCTCCTTCTCCACCACAGGGCCGAACTGGGGGATTGGGGATTCTGTGACGACCTCCTTTCCCTTATTGACCTATTGGGACGATGAGCCGGCTGCACTCTTTTTGGATACGATCTTCTTGGGTGCCATATGATCACCTAGCGAACAAGAACGGTGAATCACTTAGTAGATGGCCTAGAATTTTTATAAAGGCAAGAAAGCACGAAGGAAGGATGGTATTTTTAATACACGAGCTGAGATAATCTCAGCCCGCGGCGTGATGCCACGCGCTACCCATGCTACGCGCCTAGGTTTCCTAGCAGGCCCCTGATGTTTAGGGATACGTGTGTCAGAAAATCAGGCCACCTTTCTTCTTGAATAACAAAACCATCCAAGAAGCGTAGCCCCTAAGCAACCTAGTTTTGAACCCTAAAAACTTTTCATTTTCTACTTCCTGAGTGGGTATTTCCTAAAATCCCCCGTAAGTTGCCCAGAAATTGCCCAATTTTATGACATCACAATTCTAGGGATATTTTAAGGCCTGCTCAATAAACCTAAGTCGAAGCCTATGTTCCAAAAATATTCTGGGTATAGTCTAATATGGAATACGGAGAAATGCAAATAGGCATGACATATAAAAAAAGGGGGGGGGGGGGGGGGAAGGGAAGAAAACCCAGAAACCAGTAAAAGAAAAAATTTCAGCAAAACCAAAAGACTTACAGTATGTTCTTCAGATGAGAAAGGTAAACTTTGCAAGGGAGAGTTCCTGGAAGACTCCTGAGCGAGTGGGTTTTATGAGGTTTTTTTCCACAGAGGGTTTTCAGATTCCTCTGAGAAAGAAGAAAGGTTGGAAATGCAGAAGAGAAAAGATGAAGAAAGATTTCAAATGAAAGAAGGTGAATCCTGAAAATTGCCAACCTTATTTATACGTAGAAGGCATAAAGCGACGTGGACTGTCTGATCAAACTGATGCAAGATCCGAGGATAGTGTTTCAAAAGATGGAATGACAACATAAAGTTGGCCAGGCCATTAATGCAATCCTTGAAACCCGAACAGACGCCAATCGCGACATTCCACATGTCCAATACTCAAGTAATGGGCAAACCTGGATAATCGCGACAGAAGTTTAAAAGTCCCCGCCATGTAAGTCAGAGAATGACGTCATAGAACACGAGCAGGACTTGGGGGACAAATGTACGTCCTAAAATTCAGCACAAGCCTTCTAGCCAGCTTAGGTACAACTGGCTAGCCAAGAACTATAGATGATCCGCAAGCTAGGGTTTCCTCCGCAAGGATAGTACGATTCTCATGGTAAAAAGCACGAGCTGATGAATACAGAGCCATATGCACGAGTTAACGCTACACTCAGCTCGGGTGAGTTAGAATCTTCCATTTCCATGGATGTTTATAAACATGGATATGTTATATAAACGTGCGTGATCAGACATCACACGCCCATTTATCCCTGAATTCCTGGACACGTAATATAGTCGTGCATGATCAGACATCACATGTCCGATTATGCCAGACGACCCGTGATCAATTTTACCTAATGATTAGACCATACCTTAATATAAATTGTAATATTCATCATTAGGGCAAGACAGGTCACATGAGAGATATGTATTCACGTGATGACCCCAACACCTATCCTGGGATTGTTCTTCTATAAATACCAAGACCTTGGATAGGGAAAGGGGTTGGGTTTTTCTCTGTAATGCAAATACTCTGTCAAAATATAGAGAGATATACAGTAATAATATAGACTCGTGGACTAGGGGGATTTTAACCTCCGAACCATGTAAAAAGAAACGAGTGTTCTTGATATTTCGTTTCAAGCATCTTTGAGTATCATTTCTTTTCTTATTACGGATTATCATTAAGCACTAATCTATCCCAGCTATTTACATAATTCGCTGTTGGCAAAAAACCGCGTCAACATGTTAGTTTTTGATAAGTAATTGGTGTTTATTTGTTTTTTTATACATGATAGCAAAGATAAGGTTTCAACAGAGATTGAAACTATTCAGAGTAGTGGAAATGAAGTTATTGTTGAAACTAATTTGGTCAACAAAGTTTATAAAAAAGTTTAGAAAAAAAAACATTTTTTGTTTTTATGTTTACTTTGTTATGTTAGTGTAACGCCCTAGATAACCAAGACCATACATTGTGTGTTTAAAATTGTGCTTGACTTGCTAAGCAAGCTGTTTGAACCCAAATGTATAATTAAAGACTAAGTCAAGGTCAAGTATTGAAAGATTTGGTCAACAAAATGGTTATTTTTCATTAAAATATTATGTTTATACACGGAATCCCAAAATCAGCTTACAGACTTGTAAAAGACAAATAGAATACAATTTAGTCGTCCTATGCGACAAATCAGGGTTTGACCCTAGTTCCTCCCAAGCTATCCCGATCGTGGCGATCGACCAAGCTGCATATGTATACACCACCCCTGAAGCTCTCCAATTCATGGTTGGTCCTGCTATCTCTTTCCCTTACCTGCACCACATAGCACCCATGAGCCAAGGCTCAGTAAGAAAACTTAAACCAGCGTGCACACCTAGGCAACAATATAAAAGTAGTAATTATAAATCATCAAACTCAATCAATAATAGGATATAAATAACCAACCAACCAACAACATTATTCAACTCAGTCAAATATGTAAACCAAACTCATCAGTCAATAATAATGCTTATGTGTGAACCACACTTCTGTTTATGATATAGTATCTAGGTCCGGCGCCCTTAGGCTGAGTTCCCTGGTCTCTTAGTTGACCCCAGCACCCTTAGGCTCGGCTGCATCCCACATGCTTGCTATCGGCCCCCGACACCCTTAGGCCAGCCTACAATCATATACATTCACAATACACAATGCCTAGCAAGTAATAAATGGCAACGTATACAAGCATGCCCATCCAAATATTCTCAGTTACATATATGTTCATATTCATAATATATTCATGTAAGGAGGTTTAAGTCTTAATCACAACTCGGGTGCAGTTTTCCTACCTCAGGTCTCGAGCACCCGTGAGCCAAGACTCAGCAAAAAAACTTAAACCAGCATGCACAACTAGGCCACAATATAAAAGTAGTAAATATAAATCATCAAACTCAATCAACAATAAGATATAAATAACCAACCAACAACATTATTCAGCTCAGTCAAATATGTAAACCAAACTCATCAGTCAATAAAAATGCTTAAGTGTGAACCACACTTCTGTTTATGGTATAGTATCCAGGCCCGACGCCCTTAGGCCGAGTTCCCTGGTCTCTTAGCTGACCCCGGCACCCTTAGGTCGGGCTGCGTTCCGCACACTTGCTACCGGCCCCCGACACCCTTAGGCCGACCTGCAAACATATACATTCACAATACACAATGCATAGCAAGTAATAAATGGCAGCGTATACAAGCATGCTCATCTAGATATTCTCAATTACAGATATGTTCATATTCGTAATATATTCATGTAAGGGGATTTAATCCCCAATCACAACTCGAGTGCAGTTTTTTTACCTTAGGTCCCGAGCACGATCCCTATTCCTGAGCCTTTGCGGTGTAACCTAGTCACAAAGCGATAGTGAATAACCATTAAAATTCCTAAACCAATTGAAAGCTTTGGAATAAAATACGAGCCTCTAGGACCTCAATTTCTACTAAACTGGGTAATAGAAATTGTCTCGAGCGCTTAGATTTAGATCCCCGAGCCCAAAAGCCTAATTTGGCTAAGGCTACCTAGGCGGGCCGCAACCTGGCCCTGAGGGTCATGGCGTGCCCTCCTGGTGTGAGGCGCCAGCCCCCAACCCCTATAGACATGTGGGCCGCGACCTGTCCCTGAGGGTCGCGGCGCGCCCCCGTGAACCCAGAAATCTTGGGGTTTTCCAGCATTTTCTCCCAACCAGATTCAACATAATTCACCTCAAATATGTGCTAAAGCCATAATTATGCACAGAAATCTCAATAACACACCCTAAATAGTATAAGCAACCTAAAATCCATATCAAATCCTTAATCCAATTTAAAATCCAAACTAGAACTCTACTCAGCTACAACCTAGCTTAATTACAAAAATTCTCATAGAACATCAGATTGTGAAGTTTACCTCAACTGCGAATTTAACTTCCCTTGACTTTCTCTACCTATTCCTAGCTTCAATCCCTAGCCCTCAAGCTTCAAATTCCCAGCTACAACAACAATTCTTCAAGAGTCTCCCCAAAGTCTTCAAGTGCACCAAAAATAGAACGAGAAGGAGAGAAAAACCGAATAAAAGGGAGAGAGAGTTGGGGAAAGTTATGATTTATTCCAGCTTAAGTCTAATATTTTCTAACTATATCTTTTAGTTATAATGACCAAAATGCCCCTTATACTAACCCAGCCTCATAATTGCCCATAAGGGTAAAATGGTCATTAATCCCAATTCTCGCTAATTCCTCGAGTCTTCCACAAATTCCCAATCAATCCCGACATGCCCATTTAATCACCAAATAATTGCACGTTAATCAATAAATCTCAAATACGCACTAAGTCCCAAAAATACCCCTAGGCTCGCCCCGAGCTGGGTATTGGACCCCGTTGTGACTATTCCGCTAACCCACTCACCAGGATCGCCTCGAGTCGGATACTGCAAATATATCCACATATTAATGCGGTCTCAATCATTTACACACATATAATCACATTTATGCCCGCAACGGGCCAATATTACAAATATTCCCTTACTATCAATAATGGGCCCATATGCATATTTCATACACATAAACATGCATTTAAATCCATATTATCATATAAATATCGTATGCCATGTATTCATACATTTATTCAATTAATTCAACATGTATATCCCATTATGCCCTCCAGGCACTTAGCCTTAACGGTAAATTCGGGTCGTTACAGTTAGTTAAGTATTTGTATATTTTATTTTTGTTTGTTAGGATGGTATTGATGATTGCCCAAGTTTTGATATCATGAGTTTTATTATAAATCAGTCTGAATTGTTCAAGGAATCAAATGCTAATGAGGATTCAAAGAATGATGGTGTTGATATTAAGGTAAAATTTATTTTATGATTTAAGCTTTAATTATTTTTAAGAAAAAAATTATATATTTTCTGCTTGGTTTTATTTTGTAGGGGTTGGGTGGGGATGATGCTGGTGAAAAAATAGTTACATGTGGAAAGTTAGTTGATAGTAAGGGCACAGATGATAACATTATTGCCTCTGCTTTGGAGATTATCAATGAAAAAATGGATGCTTTTATGAGAATATAGCAAAGGTTTTTTTTTTGTTCTTTGATTGAGTTTTAGTTTTTTATTGTTTGGTAACTGATTAGTTTATTATTTTGTTTCAGGAGAAAAATCAATCCAATTTGGAAGTGATTTCTCCTGGATTACAGAAGAGACATGTTAAACCTGGTTCTTGCATACAAAGTCCATATACTACTGAATTTAGTTCTGGAAGTGGTGATAGACAAAAAGTTGTAGTTGCGGGTATTTCACCATTATCTTCTGTTTTGATGGATTGTCCTAATGCTCTTCATGAGAAATCATTTGATGATTGGTATTCTCTTGGTTTTAGGCCTCTTAATAGGTAATATTATTTTTGTGTTTTGTCTATGTTGTGTGTCTGATTTAATATTTCTGTTAGTTGTATTTGTTATGCTAAACTTTGTTTTTTGTGTAGGAATAACAAGTTTCTTAAGAAGGAACAAAAATTGGTTGTTCCTTTGGATTTTGCAATAGAAAAGAATGATGAAAAAATGTGGTTTTATGATTCGAGAACCCCTGGGAGAAATCTACAGTGCTTGGTTAGTGTTATCCCCAAATTTTCAGCTCGATGACGTGGCAATCAAAAGTGACAAATGGCAATGCATGGTCAGTAAAAGGCACATTAATAGTCAATAAATGTGTTGGCTTTTCGGAGTTGTGATAAAGTGATCTGAACGATCTGATAGAATTTAAGTCCGATCGGTGAAGATTTTTGACTGACTAGAGAAGTGTCATGCTAGACCAGAAATATGCCATGTTAGACTAGAGATGTGTCATGCCCGACCAGTCAGGTGCTTGTCCGACCAGTCAGGTGTTTGTCCGACCAGTCAGGTGCTTGTCCGACCAGTCAAGTGTTTGGTCGACCAGACATGTGTTTGGTCGACCAGTCACTTGTCTTGGCCGACCAGTGAGGGTTTGGCTAACCGGTGAAGTGTTTTGGCTCTCCAGTTTTCCTTCTCGGTGTGATGTGGACCAACTAAACAGATCATTGCTACGCAAGAGATCCCAGTAATGGCTTCAGCTAGAATCGGTCATACTTGCGTAGGAATCTCTCATATTATCCCAAAGAATCGCATATTGTTGTATTTTAAATATTATTATTAGTTAAATATTGTGAGAATAACATAAAGGACCCGGTCAAAGGGAATATCTGATGTACGATCCATGAGCCTATAAATAAATGGCTCATGGTATCATTTTAGGGATCTGATCTTTTTAGACTGAGAAAACTCTCTCGTTTTGAGATTTTGGGGACTGTTACTTGGGGCATTCTTGGGGCATTTTCTGAGAGGTTAGAGAGATAAAGCTTGTATTCTCTAGAGAGAGAAACTCTATATTTTTCTACTTGCACTTAAGAAACTCAGTTGGCTCAAGTTCATCTGATCTTACGTGTAGGCTAAATATATCACAACTCCAAGTGGATTAGGCTATTACCAACACATTGGGGCTGAACCACTATAAAAATTGTCTGTGTCGTATTTTTCTCTTGAAGGTTTATTGTCGTTTTGACGTCTACACGTCGTTGACCAAAAACGAGGTCAACATTTTGGTGCCTTCATTGAGAGCCTGAAGAGAAGAAACACACGACTATCATATCAAAATGGCGCCCAAGAATACCAATGTGGCATCCAAAAAGTCAGGAACGTCAAAAGAGCCTGCTAGATCAGAAGATCCTGGACCGCAGAACCCAGAGATTGAGCCCAGGGTGTTTCTCGAGGAGACCACTCCAGAAGTTTAACAACTCCAAGAAGCAATAGGCACTTTCCAAGAGGAGATGATGCAATTCAATGCTCGGCAGGAGTCTTTTGCTGAAGAGATGGCCAAGCAGAGAGCTGTGTTAGAGCAGCAAAGGCTCGATATGGAGGCCAGAAGCGAAGAGATCAGACAGCAACAGGAGGAAGTCGACTGGAAACATCATGAAGCAGCACTTCCTCTAGAAGTGGCTACCCAATTGGCCAAAGCCAATGCTCAAGCCGCGGCACGAGCAGCCTCCCAGGGAGCAAGAAATAATAATGCTGATCGAAGGACCACTGATAGAGCCAATTCTCGTGGACCAGACAAAAGCAAGAGTAACTTCCCTGGTCGGAAAGATGATGGGGTCCGCTCTAGAACTGCATCAACACAGAGGGAGAACTCTAGAACTCCCTCCAGGAGCCAACGATCAGAAACTTTGAGATCAGGAAGTCACCGATCGGGCAATAAAAGGACTCCACCTAGGAAGGATCAGACCAGGACTCCTCAAGATAAGAGGACTTCACAATTCAAAGATGGGCATGGTCATGATGAGGCTGATAGTCATCACACCGACCAGTCAAAGGAAAAGGAGGGCAATGACCAACAAGGAGGAAAAGACTGCCCGGGATGTACCGAAAAGCCTCCACTGCACCCCGGCCAGCAGCGTAGCGGGAGAGAGCAAGTCCCGCGTAGTAAGCCCTATGAAAAATTGAAGAGTACAGTGTTCGATCAGACAGGAGAGCATGCTTCCAAGAAGGATCTAAGGGATTTTATTGCCAACAAGAGGAGGACCATCCCAGTCGAAGGGCAAAATCTGAACCGCCCTGCCAGTCAAGTAGAAATACTTGACAACAGTGCACCAGATGGTAATGCCCGACCAGGCGGTCAAGACCTTGGAACTTCATCAGTTGCACCAGCCATCCAAGCCCAGCTTGACGTGCTAACGGCTGCAGTGCAAGGTTTGTCAAAACAACCTTCCGGGATAGATGCGATAAACCACCAGAGTGGCAGCCCATTTTGTGCCCGGATTAGAGCAGCCCAGCCGCCGGTAAAATATAAAGCACCGGTTCTGCCAGTATATACAAAAAAGGAAGATCCCATCAGACATGTTGGGAAATTTGAGGACCAGATGGAATTTCTCAAACTAAGTGACGATTATCGGTGTAGAGTTTTTCTGACTACTTTGTCAGATACCACCCAGGAATGGTATTGGAAGTTTAAGCCGAACTCCATTACCTCCTGGGAAGCATTCAAGAAGGAGTTTTGTAGACAATTCAACACTGCCCGGACTCCACCAGTTTATGCCAACCACTTGGCAGATATCAAATAAGGAAAAGATGAGTCTCTAAAGAATTATATACAGAGATTCATGAGAGAAGCCAATAGAGCAACTGCCGTAAGAGACGAGGGGAAACTGGTTGCAATATCCGCTGGGATAACTTATCGGAGCCCTTTGTGGGATAGCATACATAGAAATCCAATTTCAACACTTCAACAATTTCTTGATCGAGCAGACAAGTATATGAAATTGGATGATGCAATCGAGAAAGAGGAGAATGGCATAAACATTCCGGGCGGATCAACTAACCCTCCTAAGGATGGTGGAAAGAAACGTGGAAATAACGGGTCTGACCACCATGAGGAAAAGAAAGCAAAGTTGAGTTCGAATGAAAAGCCAACCAAGTATGAGCCTTAGTTCACTAATTCACCACTCTCTCGGCCAGCCGAGCGGAAATATATCTTGCTAGTCATGAAGAGGTTCCCTACAAGAAACCTCCACCCATCAGGAAAGAGATGAGGAAGAGAGATATGAATAAGTTTTGTCGTTTCCATGGAGATTATGGTCACGACACGAATGAATGCAATCATCTCAAGGACGAGATAGAATTTCTTCTCCGGTCGGGCAAGTTGAGGAAGTACCGGGCAGAGACACCCCAAGGAGAAGGAGGCAATAGCAATCCTGGGTTCAAATGACAAAGATCTCCACCTTTGCAGCCCGGACCTGTGGACTTTACCTTAGACACTATATGTGGAGGTCCACACTTGGCTGAGGAAAGCAACGAAGCAAGGGAGAGGTATGCTGAGCGGGAGTGCTAGGATCAGGAGCCACTGGAACGACGAGCGTCTGTGAATATATTATTTCTAAATACCGCTTTCAGAGTGGTAGTTTAATTTCAAGTTGTTTAACTTGTTATTTAAATTTGGTTTATGAGCTGGTTATTTGCTGACCAGTCATCTATTTTTGAACAATTTTTGTTGTTTAAGACTTGTTATTAGACACGTATTGTCCTTTTTTAATTTACGAGTAATAAAAGAGATTACGCACAGCGTGGTCGATTCTTGCTACAAATGTGCATGTGTGTTAATTATTCGAACAGTGTTCAACCGGTTGGTAAAATCAGATAGTGTTCAACTGGTTGATACATTCAAGCAGTGTTCAAGTGCTCGAATATTTTCAATATATTCTATGTGTTTCACGAGCAATTAACTGCTCGAACAGATTCGGTCAAGTAGCAAGTGACTAGGATCTTTCAACCCTCGATCAATTAGGGGGCACATGGGGTATGCTGGTATATAATTTAACACAAGCAATAAGAGCACGAGTAAGCATATTTTTTTTTAGGCTGACTTGTAAAATTTTGAAGTAAAAAAAGGCCATTAAGCTAACTTGTTTGACAAAGCTTAAGTAACTTGGAATTTTTCAAAATTTCAAGTTAGAAGCAAATATTCGTGTGGCAATAAAGATTATGCTCATAAAATATTAGAGCAATAAGAGTGTGAGAAAGTATACTTAGTATGGACTTATGAAATGCCTAGAATTTCTAAGTTAGACAACTAAGTACTCATGCGAAAATATAAGGCATACATCAGAGTGACTTTACTATTCACAAAAAACTTATAAACTTTTTAAGTCTAAAAGGACTTAGAATGTTTCAAGTTAGCAAAGAAAAGTAAAGTATAAATGCCAATAGCTCGGTTGTACGAGAAAAATATCAAAGTTGCTAAGCAACAATTGTCTTCACAAGAAAAACGAGTAAACTACTGACCAGGTACAAAGTTTAGCTGATTAGGTGCAAAGTTTTCCTGGTCGGGAGAGCAGATACAACTTCCCTGGTCAGCTAAGCATATATCACTGGTCAAGTAGGAAACTCTGTTGTTGAGCATGACTAAAAACGATGAGTCCTTGGAGTGAATCAAACAAACATGAACAAATGAATGCAAAGTAAATACTACATAGTGAAAAAATGTCTTTAGAAGAGAAGTCAATTTTTCCCCAAGATTGATTGAGAGAAATCAATCTCTCATAATGCTTTTGGGAGATTCAAACAAGGTGCTTAAAGTCCTGAGGAGTTGTGCGTGCGTGGCATCCGTGTCCGACCGGCCAGCGCACGCATATGGTGACAGTGTCTGATCGGCCAGTGCGCCCAAGGAGCGCAGCAGGTGTGCATGGCCTAGCGTGGTATCCGAGCGAGAGGCGTCCGTGTCCGATCGGTGTGTGTGCATCCGGGCGGTTGAAGGTGACCGAGTAGCTTGGCAGGCAGGCTTCTGTGTTGACCAATCTGGTGCATGCCATCTGGGCAGGCGTGGCGCACCCAAGGAGCGCAGCAGGCACGTGCGTGGTGTCCAATCGGTGCACCCTTGATTACGCCGAGGCATCCGAGGAGCATCAAGGGTCCGAGGGGCCAGCACATAATGATCGATTGGCTGGGGCAGTCTATGGTGTCCGATCGGAGGGACACTAATTCAAACCAAATTGCTTGGAAAGGGCATGCCCGAATATACAAAGGAAAAAGCACATGACCGATCGGCACAAAATTTTTTCCCTAAACCCATTCCGAAAAGGCTTAAATTCCAAAGAGCACAAACACTTTTCCTCATCATGGTCTGCTATGGCATCGTGGTTTGTTGCATAGGCGGGAAAATGTACAGTTAGATTTTTTATTGTTGTGCCATCAGTAGTGGAGAAAAAAGTTTATTATGTGAGAATATCATATAATAAACTTGGGGGGCAAATGTTATCCCCAAAATTTTAGTTCGATGACGTGGCAATCAGAAGTGACAAGTGGCAATGCATGGTCAGTAAAAGGCACATTAATAGTCAATAAATGTGTTGGCTTTTCAGAGTTGTGATAAAGTGATCTGACCGATCTGATAGAATTTCTGTCCGACCGGTGAAGATTTTTGACTGACTAGAGAAGTGTCATGCTAGACCAGAAATGTGCCATGTTAGACCAGAGATGTGCCATGTTAGACTAGTCAGGTGCTTGTCCGACCAGTCAGGTGCTTGTCCGACCAGTCAAGTGTTTGGCCGACCAGTCACTTGTCTTGGCCGACCAGGCAACCAGTGAGGGTTTGGCCGACCGGTGAAGTGTTTTGGCTCTCCAGTTTTCCTTCTCGGTGTGATGTGGACTGACTAAACAGATCATTGCTACGCAAGAGATCCCAGTAATGGCTTCAGCTAGAATCGGTCATACCTGCGTAGGAATCTCTCATATTATCCCAAAGAATCGCATATTGTTGTATTTTAAATATTATTATTAGTTAAATATTGTGAGAATAACATAAAGGACCCGGTCAAAGGGAATATCTGATGTACGATCCATGAGCCTATAAATAAATGGCTCATGGTATCATTTTAGGGATCTGATCTTTTTAGACTGAGAAAACTCTCTCGTTTTGAGATTTTGGGGACTGTTACTTGGGGCATTCTTGGGGCATTTTCTGAGAGGTTAGAGAGATAAAGCTTGTATTCTCTAGAGAGAGAAACTCTATATTTTTCTACTTGCACTTAAGAAACTCAGTTGGCTCAAGTTCATCTGATCTTAAGTGTAGGCTAAATATATCACAGCTCCAAGTGGATTAGGCTATTACCAACACATTGGGGCTGAACCACTATAAAAATTGTCTGTGTCGTATTTTTCTCTTGAAGGTTTATTGTCGTTTTGACGTCTACACGTCGTTGGCCAAAAATGCGGTCAACAATTAGTATTATTGTTTTTATATATTTTATTTTTATGTTATGTTGTGTTTTTAGTTTTTTTAGTTTGGTTAATATATATATATTTGGTTTTGTTGTTTTTGCAGCATATTGACTTGTGTTTTTACTACCTGAGGAAGAATATAAAATATGATAAAAATGTCAATATGTCAGTAAACACTACTGGCTGTTTTTTTGCAAATCAAATTTTCAACATGTCTGGGGAGTTTGTGAGTAAGGGTGAAGATGTTAATTGTAACGCCCTGGTTACTCCAAGACCGTTACTGTGAACTTTGAACCATGCTTAACTCGCTAATCGAGTCATTTGGTTATAAATGTGCATCTAGGTATTAATATGCTAAGGTGAAAAACTTGATAAAAAAGGAAAGGATATATTTTATTTAAAACAAAAAATTGTTCATGGGCCCATAAAAGCATTTACAAGTTATTTACAATTCAAAATGATCATTACAGTGTAAAAATTACAACCCGTCGACCTAAGCAGCAAAAATAGGGTTAACCCCTAGTTCCTCCGAGAAACTCCTTGGTTGTGGTAGTCAAGTAGCCGCATATGTACACATCGCCTCCTTAGCTCTCCACTCAAGGCTAGGTGAGCTTTTCTTTCCCTTTACTTGCACCACATAGCACCCGTGAGCCAAGGCTCAGCAAGAAAACTCATTACTGCATGTATACAATATCAGATGATGATAATGATAATCATACAGAGCTTATAGTCCTAAACAGATGAGTGAATATCACTTCAAGGTTTTGGTAACCATGCTGGGGCTTGTAACCCTAATCAGATAATATCGAAATTCTGATAATCATGCTGGGGCGTGTAGCCCTAATCAGATGAGTGACTTAAATCATATGAATGACTGATGAGTAAGTCACTAGTTTAAACTAGATGAGTGACTGATGAGTGAGTCACTAACATGGGCTCTGCACCCTTATCCATGTGACAATGCAGTCACCTGGGCCTTCTGGCCCTGACTCTAAGTGACTAGCCATTAGGCTAGACAAGCGCTTTTGTTTTTCATCGAACTTAAGGTCGGTCAAGCATTTCATGCTTAGGACGATAATGCTTATATCTATTAGATATAATCTTTTCGGCTTGCGTTAAACACGCTAAAATCATTCTTGACTCATAAGTCAATATCATAAGACCAGTGCTCAGTACTACTGTCGAACTTGACTAATGATTCACACCTTCACAGTTAATACCGACACCATTGCCGATTATGACTAATGAGTCAATGCCATTCACAAGTAAGCAAGATTTTCTAAGCATTTGATATGCAATCAATGTCCACATATACATCACTCAACATGCCTCGTGAATAACCATGCATGTCACATATGGGGTGCAATTTTATTACCTCTGGTTCGAGTGATAAATAGTAAAAGAACGACCCTTGAGAACGATCGACCCTTTGATTCCTTAGCGCTCACCTAGTCATAACCAAATATAACCTCCATCAATGAAAATCAACAATAAAAGGTTCTTGACCTAAACCTCACTCCCGGGACCCCGAATTGTACCCAAACGGTGAGTAGATTTGATCCTGGAGCCTTAAGAATTGAAACCTCGAGCCAAAAACCCTCAAAAGTGCCCAAAATAGGAATCTAGAAAAGCAGGGTAGCCTACAACACTGCCCCCCTAGCACCCCAGTGCTGCAAGCAGGGTTGAATGGCCCTGGCTAGCGCTGTAGCGCCCAGGTAGCGCTACAACCAGGGTTTTCAGCCCTGGTTTTTCCCTCCTTCGACTTCTCCATTTCCAAACTTCATGAATTGATTCTAAACTTCACCCAAACTCACAAATGAACCCCAAAACCATATATACAAGTCCTAGGCACCATAACCCAATCAATCATAGCCAAAATCGCCCATCAATTCTCATTATCAACCTTAAAAATCCAGCTGAAAACCAAAAGGAAAACAGAGCAAGAACCAGAGTTTTGATGGTTAAAAACTTACCTCAAGCTCAATATGGAACCCTCTTCAATGGCGGAACACAACCCTAAGCCCTCAAGACTCACTTCCTTAGTTTGGTTTCTCAAATGAAGCTCAAAAATTCAAGGAGAAAAGAAGAAGAAATGGTGTACGGGAGATGAAGAACTAGATACTCTGTTTTGCAAGGTTTCTACAGCCTTCAAGTGGCTATATCTATTCATAGGTTGAAAAGACTATATTGCCCCTAAGCTTAATTAAAACCCTAAACAGCCTCCAAGGGCAAAGTCGTCATTTCCCGCCTATTTCGTTAATCATAATTAACACCCTCCAATTCGCGTTATTTACAATATTCTGAAATGCTAATAAATCATATCCCATTACCCTTTAATTCCCGATAATGCTCTAATCACCAAATTACCCTGAGACTCACCCCGAGCCCCGAAATTAACCTCGTTATGACCAAACCGATAACTTGCATTAAAAGATCGTCTCATGCTGAATAGCTCGAACAAATCCACATTATAATGTGGCATCATCAATAGCTCACCAACATGCATGAAAATACACAATTACGCCCTCAACGGGCTAAATTGCCAAAATGCCCCTATCATGAATTGTGGACCCACATGTATGCATTTAACATCATATTATAATATAATTCACATAAACATGCACATAATCATTTAATGGCATAATAAATCAATTATGGCCCTCCCGGCCTACTAATCCAACCATTAAACCTCATTAGGGATTTTCGGGCATTACATTAAGTCTGTACCTAGGAATAGTAAGGTTGCTGAATATATTTTTGGGTATCGTATGTGTTTTTCTATCCATTGGCTAAGTCGAGACTGTGCTTTGATTCCAGTTAAGGTTTCAGTTTTGGCACATTGGGTTTTGTGCATTTTTTATATTAGGTGGAGGTGTCTAAAAGCGTGTAATTCCATGGGGTTCGGGAAATCTAGGAACTTTCACAACTTTGTGAATTCATTTGCAGCTATATTGTCTATTTTACTGTCGCATGTGGAGTTTTATGAACATAGGAAAGATATTGATCAGACCACTAGGTACTTTAAAGGCAAGAGTGACACTGATCCATTGGATATACTTCTTGTTTATGGTTTGCCACAACAAACTTTGAGGTAGCTTCATGGTTTCTTTTTTTCTTTTTATATAGTAAATATTTTAGTTTTCAACTATTGAACTGATTATTTTTTGGATGTGTTTTGTGTGTGCAGTGATTGTGGTCCTTTTATCTTAAAGTATGTTGAATACTTTATACATGGAATACTTGATAAGATTCCAAATCTATTGGATGTAGAGTTCTTCCGAAACAAGTTGTGTGTGGAGATTTTTGTGCATGCAAAGAAAAGGGAGTTGAATGGTTATATTTCTGATGATGAATTTCCTAGAAAGATGCCGAAAGCAATGGAGGCCCCAAACCTGGGTGTTGACGGTGAGAACTCGTCAACTAAGTTAAGTTGGAAAAATTATCAAATCAAGATCGCTAATTGGAAAGCTGTAAAAACTTGAACAAAAACTCAAGAACAATGATGGAACAATAATGGAGAATTCAGTCTTTCATTCACACTTAAGCCTCTGCTACAGTAAAATTTCCAACCCCCTTTCAGGTGGTCTTAGAGTTCATTTTATAGTAGGCTCTAATGGCCTTAGGTACATAATGGTCCAGGGGACCAAGTGGTACTTACGTACTGTGTCAGGGGAGTGGCTTCAGAGGTCGTGGTTGTACATCCCGTACAGGAGCAGGTGTCAGGAGGATGTCTCCACCACTTGTCTGTACCCTCGATGAAATGTGTGGTGGCAGGCGTAGTGGCGCAGGAGGTAGTGGTGTCGGCTCTGACCTATGGTCGTAGATGTACGGACCATGATCCTTACCCCAGCAGCCTCACTGGCACTGGTATCCGTACTCAGTACTTGGTCGTACAAGTATGTCCCATTCGACTCGTACTGGATCTCCCAAGCATAGGAATCTCAAGGTGTAAGGAATGGGACCCTTGGAGTGAGGTGGAGATCTTGGGTCCTTGGTATGAGATATCCGAAGCCTCCTGAGGTCACTCACGAGTATGAGCGATAGGCATGTGGCCCTGATAGATGTCTAGAGATGCGTGGCGAGACGCCCTCCTTGCGACCCCCCTTGACGGCGTGGCTCCCTAGTTGTTCACAAGGTCGAGTGCGTTGTGGATGTGGCCCTCATGAGGCCATGGGCACCGAGACCCGATGACGGGGCTACCATGGTGAGGCCACTCGGGTGGCGCAGCCGAGACCTCTCGCGAGGCCACTTGGGAGGTGTGGCCTAGACATCTCGCGAGGCCACTTGGGTGGCGTGGCCGAGACCTCTCGCGAGGCCACTTGGGAGGTGTGGCCTAGACGTCTCGCGAGGCCCTTTGGGTGGCGTGGCCTAGGCATCTCGCGAGGCCACTTGGGAGGCGTGGCCTAGGCATCTCGCGAGGCCACTTGGGAGGTGTGGCCTAGGCATCTCGCGAGGCCCTTTGGTGGCGTGGGCTGGCAAGGCCAAGTGAGGCCATGTCGCCTCGCGCCTAGGCATCCAAGCGGGGCCGTGCGAGGCCATGACATCTTAGCATCCATACCTTGTAAACCGCGTGTCACGCGGCACCGATCCCATGGGGCGTGGATCCCGACTCGCGACGCGACGGTATGATGGCTTCCCGAGACAATGGTGGCTCAAGGGCCTTGCCTTAACCTCATATTTTCCCTTGATGAGATTTTGAGCCTCAACACTTGCCCCCTAGTCTAGGAGAGAACCTTTAGGTGCTCTTGTAGACTATTCATCTTGGTTCTTATAAATAGGCCTTCATGCATGGCTTAATATTTACACCTTACTTCCTTAGCTTAGTGGTAGTTAGACCCTTGCTCCTTTCAAGAGGTAAAGGGTTCAATCCCCCATAACCACACTTTTTCCATAGTTTCATCATTTTTTTTTTTTTTTTACATATGAGCTAATTTCTTGGTGTATCTATTTTATGACTAACACATCTTTCTGGTTCATTCTTGCAGACGTGCACCTTCGACTCTGTGGTGCTTTTCGCTCCCTGACCTTCTTTAGATCCCGCCTTCGCTTTCTTAATCGCTTGAGGTATATTTTCTTTCCTTCTCCCTTTTATTTATTTATTTTGTCAGGCCCAAACTAGCAGTACTCGGGATGGGGTACATTAGTCTGAGCTTGTAGTGAGTTTGACCATATGCACGCCCCTCCTCCCTTTTTTTTTTTATATATATATACCCTCTAGTAGTCCATTTAGGGCGTTTGCATCTAGAGGTATTAAGCCTATTCCTTTGTGTTTTGTAGCCTTCCCCTCGTTTATACGTGAGCCCCTTTTTGCTGTTAGGACGTGGTTTCATGGCCAGTGACGGCCCGTCCGACATACCCCCAAGGGCTGAGTTTATTGACCTGTCCTCAGACTCAGAGTCCCCTGAGGGCAACCCTCACCAGGACTATGATTCTTTAAGACAAGCCCGCATTCGTCACCTCAAGTGCATGGCTGATCTTAGGCGCAAAATTTGGGTGGTAGAGAGCGAAATTGACTCGGTGTCGAGAGGCGATGAAGGACCTTCACCCCTGAGCCTTAGTGACCATATAGCGCGTCTTAGGACGACCCTTTTTGAATTGCGGTGGGAGTTAGAATTTATGGAGGGACACATTCCGCCGGAACCTCCCACTCCCTCCTCACCTGATGACGGTCATGGGGCTGCTAGCTCCTCTCCCCAGCCCCTAGTCTCAGTTTATCCTAGCTTAGTGCTTCCGCCATCGCTCCCTCGATGGAAAACTCTTGCTAGGAAGAAAAAATGGAGGGTTAAGTGTTCTGTCTCTTCCTCACATATTTCTTTTGATTTTGCAGATATGCCGAGAGCACGCAGACAGGTGTCCGTCCAGGAGGAGGACGACGCCCCTCTACTGGTATCCAGCCTAGTGTCCCATGTGTCTCCGAACAAATTGAAGGGGATAGTGAAGCACTATCGCATTGCTCCAGAATACGCCCTATACGCTCCTAAGGAGACATGCCGGGCCGACCGCCCTGAGACAGGTTTTGTGGCATTGAGCGAGCAGATTTTGAAGGCGGGTGGCACCATTCCTTTGCACCCGTTCTTCTTGGCGGTTCTTAACTACTTCGACTTGGCCCCTCTTCAACTGTCACCCAACAGTTGGTTGACTTTAAGTTTCCTTTTCATTTGGTTCAAGGAAAAGGTCGAGCGCGCCCCGACGGCGCAGGAGGTGCATACCCTGTACAACCTCATGGCAGTGCACAAGTCCAAGGGCTTCTTCTACCTGCAGAAGGCCAACAACGATCTCCCCTTGATAGAGGGCTCAGTGTCAAACACAGGGCTTTGGAAGCAAGACTTTTTCTGGGTAAAGGGCCCTCTCTCTGTTCGTGAGGACTTTCGCTCCGGCTCTAGTAAGTACCTTGGTCTTTCTTTTCTTCTTATTAGAACTTACTGTTTCGTACTCTTGCTTGTGCTGACATTGGCGTGGATCATGCAGAGCAATTCGCTGATCCTTCGGTCATTGGGCCAGAGGCGGCTGCTATAAACGACCTTATAGATGCAGACGCCGCTTTGAAGAAGGCGGCGGTCCTATTTACTGTGGCGAACCTTAACCGCCACCAGCTGTCCCCGGTTTCTGACCCCAAGTTCCTGTGGTCAGTTACTGTGCCTAGGAAGGCTACGGCTGTGCCGGTTGATCCGTCCCTACACGACGGTGAGGCCGAGGAGGAGATGGAGGATGCCCCCCTGTCCCCCGGGGGATGCCCTCCCTATGGCCGCCATGACCAGGACATGGCTTTTCAATCTCTGGACCCGCAGGCCACGGCGGGGTGTTACGCTCCCCCTGGCCTCGATGGCTGCGACGCCTTCCCTCAGGTCCCTCATGACATTGGCCTACCGGATGCTGATTTCGTTGACCTCGCGGAGCCCCCTTCTAATGCACCAGGGTCTCAGTTTCTCCCCTTTGCTGCGCCTCATCCTGCTTCGGCGAGCGGGTCGTCCGTTCCTATCCAACAAGACGCTCCTAGCACGGAGGCGGAACCTTGGGTGACTAGGATGGCCTCCGCTTATGGGCAGCATTTCGTTCCAATAGCCTCGAGCCTCCCTGTCTCCGACTGGAGGGGTCTAGGGAACGTGACTCAACCAGACCTTGCAAAGATGCTAAGGCGTGCCGCGGCCTGGGTGAGGTCTTGCACCTTGTGTTGATTTGTATTATGTATAGATGTACATGTGTTTTTCTTTTTGTTACTTATCGCTGATGCCATTGACTTTCTTGTGCAGGTCTACGTCGTGTCCCTTCGGCATGCTGACTCGTCCGGCGTCCTCTCTGCATCTACTGCTGAGAGGGACGGCCTCATGGCCCAGGTCCAGGAGCTCGAAAATGAGCTTAGCGCAACCAAGGTCCAATTGTCAAAGGCCCGGACTAAGTATGCCAAGTTGGACTCGAAGAAGGAGAAGCTGAAGGCCAAGATTAAAGAGCTAAAGGGCAGGGCTAAATGCTTGGAGCGCGAGCTCCGGGGGGCCAAGGCCGCTGCGTCCGCGTCGCAGGAGAGGGTTACTCAACTGGAGACTGAAGTTGAGGCCCTTAGGGCTGAACTACAGTCGGCTCAGGAGAAGAACGCTTCCTTGGAGGCGGAGAAGGCTTCCTGGGAAGCGGCGAGGGCTTCCTGGGAGGCGGCGAGGGCTTCTTTGGAGGCGGAGAGGGTCATAACCGAGCGCAAGCCTATAGATCGTGCTCTTTACAATGTGTGGAGGCAGGATCCCAACTTCGACTTCTCCTCTTTTGGCGAACAGGCCGTTGCCCGAGCAGCTTGGTGGAGTGCTCACTATGGGAGGCCTTGAAGTAGTCTTGCTCTCTTTTTTTTTTATTTTTTTTTTATTTTGTAACATCGTTATCAGTGCTACTTTTCTCTTGGTAACTCTTGTACTATCCCGAGAACTCCTTTTTCTTTTAATGTATAAATACATATGTTGCTGTTTATTTCTTGTTCTATTGCATTCGAGGCCCTTTTAAGCCTGTGTGATGGGGTTTAGTTGGTTCCCCTCTTTTATCTATCATGTTGGAGGTCCTTTGGAGCCCATGTGAAAGGGTTCACTGGGACCTCTTTTGGTGCCTCTTGGTTGCTTTTATAAGGATATTTTGACCCCTTGGGTCTTAGTTATCCTTTTATGTTTTTCTTGCACACGCTTATTATTTCTTTGCGAGAAGCGTCCTTCTCGTCGTTATTCATAGTACTATTTTTGCAAGGGTCTCCTTTGGGACCCTTTTTGGCTAGGCGGCTTGGTGGCCACTCTAGACTTATTATTATTGTCGTCACCATGCATTTTTTGTAAGTCCCTATGGCCTTCCTTGGTGTTCATAAGGGTAGCTAATCCTTGTGATCCCAAGGGATGCCTTGTAGGGACTTCGTTTAAGGCCCGAGTATAGGGGGTCTCTTTGGTTTTGGGTTACCTCCTCTTGATAGAGGGCCCTTTTTAGGATACCCTTGGTAGAGGGTCCTCTTCTTTTTTTTTTTTTAGGGGCCTCCTTTTTAGGAGGGCTAGGGGTCCTCTTGGTAGAGGGTCCCTTTTAGGGGCCTCGTTTTTAGGAGGGCAAGGGGTCCCTTTTTAGGATCCTTTGTTATAGGGCCCTTTTTAGGTTCCCTTTGCTAGCTGCCTGCTGTCGCCTCCTATCCTGCCCCCCAAGTGTCTGATGAAATTTATTTCGGCAGGCACTTTGGCTGATGCCCACGTAGCGAAGGAAAATAATACATGAGGTTGAATAGTTTTACCCACAACATGCAGTTCCATTCATCACATTCATAATAAACGGTCTCATACAAATAGTTGCAATGGTACATATGAAGTTTTTTTTATATAAAAAAAAAAAAAAAAAAACTCACACCTACTTAGGAGGCTATCTAAGTAACCTCTTTGATTTCTTCCTATCATATTAAGGCAGTGTGCAACACTTGTTCTTTTTCCATCGAACATGGGCGCCTTACTGGTAGTACTTCCTCAGGTGCTCCGCGTTCCATGCTCGGGGTATGAGGGTGTCGTCCATGCGAGCCAGCTTGTAAGTGTTCGGGGGGATGCACTGAGCAACCTGGTAGGGCCCCTCCCAATTCGCCCCCAGCACTCCTGCGCCTGGGTCTCGTGTGTTTGGGAGTACCTTCCTTAGCACCAGGTCGCCAACTCTGAAAGTTCTCTCTCGCACCCTCGAATTGTAGTACCTTGCGGCGCGCTGCTGGTATACCGCCACCCTCATTTGGGCTTTTTCTCTCTTCTCTTCCAGCATGTCTAAGCTTTCGGCTAGGGCTACGCGGTTGGCTTCGTCTCCATATGTCTGTACCCTATGGGACTCGACTCGCATCTCGACTGGGAGCACGGCCTCGCACCCATAGGCCAAGGAGAATGGGGATTCCCCAGTAGTCGTGCGTGGGGTGGTTCTGTAGGCCCACAGCACATTTGGTAGCTCATCTACCCAGGCTCCCTTCATCTTTTCCAGCTTTGTCTTCAGGTTCTTCTTAAGGACCCTGTTTATGGCCTCCACTTTCCCATTGGCCTGGGGGTGCACAACCGCGGAGAAACTCCTCCTTATGCCTCTTTCCTTACAATATTCATCGAAGGCTCCTCCCTCGAACTGGGTACCATTGTCGGAAATAATCTTGTAGGGTACTCCATATCGACACACAATGAATTTGTTGACGAAAGAGGTGATGTGCTTGGCGGTTATCTTCACAAGGGGTTCCGCTTCTACCCACTTAGTGAAATAATCCACTGCCACCACCGCGTACTTTGCTCCACCCCTGCCTGTAGGACGAGCACCGATCTAGTTTATCCCCCATATTGCGAAGGGCCAGGGGCTGGTCATGCTGGTCAGTTCGCTTGGGGGTTTCCGAGGGTAGTTGGCGTGCCTCTGGCATTTGTCGCATTTCGTGGCAAAGTCATGCGCATCTTTCTCCATGGAAGGCCAGTAGTATCCTTGTCTCATGGCCTTCCTAGCCGTAGAGGGTCCGCTCTCGTGGTTGCCGCACTCTCCCTCATGTATCTCCTGTAACACTTTCCACGCCTCCTCTTCTTCTACACACCGCAGGAGGGGCATTGAGAATCCTCTTTTGTAAAGGACCCCATCTACCAGGGTGTATCTTGCGGCCTTGTACACCAACCTCCGGGATTCGTTTTTATCCACAAGCAAGGTTCCTTCTTCCAGGTACCTCTTGATTGGCTCGGTCCATGATTTCCTTGGGACACTAACCATGTGCACGTCCGCGCCTTTGATGCTGGGCTTTGGTAATTACTCTACGGGTATTGATTCCAAGACATCACTATCCTTGGTAGATGCCAGCTTTGCGAGTGCATCGGCATGGGTGTTCTTTTCTCTGGGGATTTGCTCTATAGTATATGCCACCAACCGTCCCAGATAGCCCTTCACCTTCTCCAAGTATGCTGCCATCTTGGGTCCCCTCGCCTGGTACTCTCCCTTTACTTGGCATACTACCAATTGAGAGTCGCTGAAGATTTGAAGGCGCGTCACTCTCAGTTCCTGGGCCAAACGCAGGCCAGCTAAGAGCGCCTCGTACTCTGCTTCATTATTGGAGGCCTCAAACCCAAATCGGATTGCGCAATACATTCTATGTCCCTCGGGCCCAGTCATCATGATGCCCGCTCCTGATCCTCCTTCATTTGACGCCCCATCAACGTGCAAACTCCACTCCTCTGAACCTCCTAGCTCCTCCTCCGTAACAGGCTGCTCCCCTTCTTCATTCCTTCCTTCATTCGGCTAATGGGTGAGTTCTACTATAAAATCTGCCAGCACCTGTCCATTGATGGAAGCCCTCGGGGTGTATACAATATCAAACTGACTTAGCTCAATCGACCATTTCATTAGTCTCCCTGAAGTCTCTGGCTTATGTAAGACCTGTCTCAAAGGACTATCTGTTAAGACTTCAATTGTATGTGCATGGAAGTAAGGCTTCAACTTCCTCGAAGCCACCACTAGCGCATAGGCCAGTTTTTCGATCTCTGGATACCGGTTCTCCATGTCCACCAAACATTTGCTGATATAGTATACGGGTTGTTGCTGCTTCTTCTCTCCCTTAACCAGGGCTGCGCTGATGGCATGCTCAGACACTGCCAAGTACAGGTACAGCTTCTCACCCTTCTCTGGCTTTGCTAACAGGGGTGGCTTCCCTAGGTGCTCTTTCAGCTTGACAAAAGCTTCCTCACATCTTTCATCCCAAGTGAACTTTTTGCTCCCTTTGAGGATGTCAAAGAATGGGAGGCACTTGTCGGTGGACCTTAAGATAAACCTATTAAGGGCCGCCACCCTTCCTGTTAGGCACTGCACCTCCTTCTTATTCTTTGGCGGGCTCATCTCTATGAGTGCCTTTATCTTGTCAGGATTGGCCTCGATGCCTCTGGAATTGACCATGAAGCCCAAGAATTTTCCTGAGGATACCCCGAAGGTGCACTTGACTGGGTTCAACTTCATCCGGTATTTCCTAAGCGTGTCAAACATCTCACCAAGGTCTTTGTTGAGCTCTGCTGCTACTTTGGTCTTCACTAACATGTCATCCACATACACCTCCATATTCCTTCCTATCTGATTGGCGAACATCTTATTCACCAGCCTTTGATAGGTGGCTCCCACGTTTTTGAGCCCGAAGGGCATCACCTTGTAACAGTATAGCCCTTTGTCTGTAATGAATGACGTGTGATCTTCATCTGCCGGGTTCATTGGGATTTGGTTGTATCCTGAGTAGGCGTCCATAAAACTTAGTAACTCATGTCCCGCTGTCGCATCTACTAGCTGATCTATCCTGGGAAGTGGGAAGTTGTACTTAGGACAAGCTTTATTCAAGTTCGTGAAATCGACGCAAGTCCTCCACTTCCCATTCGGCTTTGGCACGAGTACTGGGTTCGATACCCACACAGGGTAGAAAGACTCACGGATGAAACCGTTGGCCTTCAACTTGTCAACCTCCTCCTTTAACGCTGCGTATCTTGTTGGGTCTAGCGCCCGCCTTTTTTGCTTGACGGGCCTTGCTTCTGGGGAGATGTTCAGGTGGTGGCACATCACACTGGGGTCTATGCCCACCATGTCCTCATGACTCCATGCAAACACGTCTAGATTATCTTTCAAAAATTTCATCAATTCCTCCTTCACGTCACCTTGTAGGCTTCTCCCTATCTTCAATTTCCTTAAGGGTTCCTCCGTCACCGTAACCTCCTCTACTTCTTCCACTGGTTCTGCTCTTGACTCATCCACGACCCGAGGATCCAGCTCCTGCGGACCCCCCGTAGGCATACATAGCGCCTCATGTACCACCATGGCCATTAGCTCACGCGGCTTTGCAGGCATACGGAGTGAGGTGTTGTAACACTCCCTCGCCTCCTTCTGTTCTCCCTTCATACTTGCGACCCCTCCTGGAGTCGGGAACTTGACAATCAAGTGATATATTGAAGTTATGGCTTTCAATTCTCTCAGGGAGGGTCTCCCCAATACCGCGTTGAAAGCTGATGCACAATCTACTACAACAAAGTTAGACATGACGGTAGTCTGTCGGGGTTGCTCCCCCATGGTAAGTGTCAATTCGATCATTCCAAGGGGTTGCACTGAATCCCCGGTAAATTCGTATAGGGACGACTGGCAGGGCTTCAGGTGACGAATGCCCAGTCCCATCTTTTCCAAGGCAGGGCGATATAGGATGTCCACCGAGCTCCCGTTGTCCACTAGGACTCGATGCACACGTATATTTGCCAATTGGACTGTCAACACCAGCGGATCATTATGGGGAAAGTGTACCCCCCGTGCGTCCTCCTCAGTGAACGTTATCGAGTCGTTTTCCCCCTTGAAACTCTTCGGGGGTCGTTGTTCTAAACTCATGACGCAGGGAGGCGGACTTCGCCGAGCCTCTCTTGCATACCTATCTCGCCCCTTCCTAGAGTCTCCCCCAAATCCTGGACCTCCAAAAATGGTTCGGACCTCCCCCTGTATTTCTAGGGCTCGCTCTTGTGCCTGGGGTGCTGTGGGCTCGTCTTCTGGCCTTTGCCTTTCTCTCCTGACATAGCGGCCCAAGTGCCCCCGGCGGATAAGCTCCTCAATTTCCTCCTTCAGGTGGATACACTCTGTCGTGGTGTGTCCGATGTCCTTGTGGTATTGGCAGTATCTACTGGGGTCCCTTTTGGACCGATCCTTTCTCATTGGTGGGGGCTTTTTGAAGGGCACTCGATCTTCGTTGGTGATGTAAATATGCTCCCTGGTGTCCGTGAGGTTCGTATAATAAGTATAGGCCGTTGGCCTATGATCACCCCCTCGTTTGGTCTTCCTCTGCTGGTCATCCCTCGACCCATCGTACGTCCTTTTCTTCTTTGCTACATTCGACCCGTCGTTAGTTGGGGGCTTCGCGTGGGGCTCCTCCTTCCCCGCCTTCAGGTTTGCGTGGCCATCCTCCACACGGATGTACTTCTATGCTCTTTCATAGAAGTCATCCAAGTCGGTGACTTCCCTCTTTAACATGTTGTCCCACAACTTGCTTCCTGGGAGCACCCCAGCGGTAATGGCCATTTTTAACTCCCGGCGCGTTAGGCTCCCCACTTTTGCGGCCTCCATATTGAACCGGTGAATGTAGCTCTTCAGGCTCTCCTTCTCCCCTTGCTTCACGTTGGCCAGGCTGGTACTTGGCATCGTGTAGTCCCGCACAGCATGGTGCTGTTGGAGGAATTCGTCAGAGAACTGCTGCCAGGACCTGATGGACCCTAGCCTTAGCCTTTTGAACCATTTGTAGGTGGGTCCTTTCAGAGTAACAGCGAAGCAATGGCACCTGGCACCACTTCCGATCCCCCTCAGTTTCATCAGATCATTAAACGCATCCAGGTGGTATTTTGGATCCGTGTTCCCTTCGTAAGGGGTCATATTGGGCTCCTTAAAATTGGCAGGGAGCCGGATTGCCTGAATTTCTCTCACAAAGGGCGACTCATGGTCGAAGTCCTCCTCAAGGGCTTGGCCGCCTGACGCGGTGACGATCTTGCTCCGCAAGCTCCGCATCTCCGTGTCTAGGTCCTGCCTCATTTTGCTGAGAATGTCTCTCAAAGTGGACGGGCTAAGATCTGCCTTTCCCTTGCCTTCTCGAGGTGCCACAGGGGGCGTGGTCCCTTTGCCCGCCCTCTTCTTATTGAGCTCCTCCCGCAAGTCTGGGGTGCTCTTTTGGAGGTGACCTCATCCTCATGGCGAGGGGCAGCGTTGGTCCTCGGCGCTGGCTTCTGGGCCTGCTTAGGCGGTTCAGGGTGATCATGTTGCTTTGCGCGGGGGGTGTTACTAGTTGAATGTCGGGTTCTCCCATCATCTACCGGCACAGTGGTCTCCACCCCATCCTTGCCCTTCTCCTTCCCCTTAGGCAAGGTTACGCTGGACTTACCCTGCAGCAGGCCGTTAAGGACCTCTTGCATGTTTTCTAAGGTGGTTTCTAACCTTTGGTTTTTACGGTGGAGCTCACGTATCTCCTCTTCGTAAAACCGGGACTTCGAACTCGAGCTCACGGAGTGGACCCGGGGGTGTTTGTCATGCCTATGGGCAGAAGGGCCCGGGTCTTGCCAACCGGAGTTCGGTGCCTGCGGCGGTTTTGGAGGAGGGAATTCATCAGCGTTTGCCGGTGGTGCTCTTGGAGGACTCCCTCCAGGTGGAGCGCCTGGCGATGAGGCCACCCTATCACCTCCGTGAACCTCAGGGTCTATCGGGGGCTCCACGTCTCTGGGTGGAAGAGCGTCCTTCATGGAGGCCTTCAGCTGGACTCCGTTCAGGTGAACCTCTACCTCCCGCGTCTCCCTCAGTCGCTTCGAGCGTCTTGGCATCTTCTTCTTGTCGGAAACAATGGTGGAACAGTAGCTTGAAACTAACTTTCCCACAGACGGCGCCAAACTGTTGACGGTGAGAACTCGTCAACTAAGTTAAGTTGGAAAAATTATCAAATCAAGATCGCTAATTAGAAAGCTGTAAAAACTTGAACAAAAACTCAAGAACAATGATGGAACAATAATGGAGAATGCAGTCTTTCATTCACACTTAAGCCTCTGCTACAGTAAAATTTCCAACCCCCTTTCAGGTGGTCTTAGAGTTCATTTTATAGTAGGCTCTAATGGCCTTAGGTATATAATGGTCCAAGGGACCAAGTGGTACATACGTACTGTGTCAGGGGAGTGGCTTCAGAGGTCGTGGTTGTACATCCCGTACAGGAGCAGGTGTCAGGAGGATGTCTCCACCCCTTGTCTGTACCCTCGATGAAATGTGTGGTGGCAGGCGTAGTGGCGCAGGAGGTAGTGGTGTCGGCTCTGACCTATGGCTGTAGATGTACGGACCATGATCCTTACCCCAGCAGCCTCACTGGCACTGGTATCCGTACTCAGTACTTGGTCGTACAAGTATGTCCCATTCAACTCGTACTGGATCTCCCAAGCATAGGAATCTCAAGGTGTAAGGAATGGGACCCTTGGAGTGAGGTGGAGATCTTGGGTCCTTGGTATGAGATATCTGAAGCCTCCTGAGGTCACTCACGAGTATGAGCGATAGGCATGTGGCCCTGATAGATGTCTAGAGATGCGTGGCGAGACGCCCTCCTTGCGACCCCCCTTGACGGCGTGGCTCCCTAGCTGTTCACAAGGTCGAGTGCGTTGTGGATGTGGCCCTCATGAGGCCATGGGCACTGAGACCCGATGACGGGGCTACCATGGTGAGGCCACTCGGGTGGCGCAGCCGAGACCTCTCGCGAGGCCACTTGGGAGGTGTGGCCTAGACATCTCGCGAGGCCACTTGGGTGGCATGGCCGAGACCTCTCGCGAGGCCACTTGGGAGGTGTGGCCTAGACGTCTCGCGAGGCCCTTTGGGTGGCGTGGCCTAGGCATCTCGCGAGGCCACTTGGGAGGCGTGGCCTAGGCATCTCGCGAGGCCACTTGGGAGGTGTGGCCTAGGCATCTCACGAGGCCCTTTGGTGGCGTGGGCTGGCGAGGCCAAGTGAGGCCATGTCGCCTCGCGCCTAGGCATCCGAGCGGGGCCGTGCGAGGCCATGACATCTTAGCATCCATACCTTGTAAACCGCATGTCACGCGGCACCGATCCCATGGGGCGTGGATCTCGACTCGCGACGCGACGATATGATGGCTTCCCGAGACAATGGCGGCTCAAGGGCCTTGCCTTAACCTCATATTTTCCCTTGATGAGATTTTGAGCCTCAACACTGGGAATGAGCTTTTTGGTTACACGTGAATGCTACTGTTTTGGTGTTGTTGGTAACCTTTTTAGGAATTTCTAGTTTTATCTAGCAAACTTTTTCATTTTGGAAACTTTTTTGGAGATGCTAATTTTTCGAACTTTGTTTAGGATGCTATTTTTTTTTCTTTTTTTGACTATGTAATCAAGAATTTTATATAACCTTTTATCTTTCAGTTTTTATAATATTAACGATCATATATATTTTGTCATTATTTTTAAAGTCAATTTTTTTTAGTTACTAGATAGTATATTGAATAATAGAAATCGTGAAATTAGGGATTAATGAATAAGTTAACTAATTTGTAAACCAAATTAATGAAAGAGATACTCAAGTCACAATTTTGGTAACTAAATAGTAAATTTTATATAATCGGAGTGATGAAAAATATATGGTAAGATTCTAAATTCATAAAATACAGTAACCAAATAGTAAATTAAATATTATTGGCAGTAATATTTAATTAATGCAACTAAATAGTATATCAATTTGTAGTTTAGTTACCTGGTTACATGAAGTTTTTGTGACAAATTTATATGAACTATTTTAGAAGTTACTAATTAGTTTCTAATTTGATTAAACCAAGATTTGGTTACAAAGTTTATAAACAATATAAAAGAGTTTTAATTTTGAACTTTGTTTTAGGATGATGCTTTTTTTTTCTTTTTCTTTTTTAACTATGTAACCAAATTAATGAAAGAGATACACAAGTCACGATTTTGGTAACTAAATAGTAAATTTATATAATCGGATTGATGAAAAATGTATCGTAAAATACTGATTTCATAAAATAAAGTAACCAAATAGTAAATTATATATTACTGGTAGTATATCAAACAATAAATAATGAAACTAAACAGTATATCAATTTGTAGTTTAGTTACCTGGTTATATGAAGTTTTGTGACAAATTTATATGAACTATTTTAGAAGTCACTAATTAGTTTCTAATTTGATTAAACAAATATTTGGTTACAAAGTTTCTAAACAATATAAAAGAATTGGAATGGTTGTTGTATTAAAAAGTATTGTGTTTAGAAAAAACTATGAAACAGCCATGTCATGCCTTCATTTGTTTTTCTTTTTCTTTAGGACTGGTTCATTTTTGCAAGTTTGCCGGTTGTGTCCTTTTTGTTTGCACCTTCCACATTTATTTTGTGTTTTTGTTTTTGATTCTAGTGCAGATTTGTATCTTTGTGCCTTTGGGCACCCTGCTGGTCTCTTATGTTTTGGTGGTAGAACAATGATTTGCTTCATCTCATTAAGTATATCCCAGGAATTTGCATCACCAAATGGTAGTATGGTATCTTCATATGCTACTATAAAAGCTTCTTTTGTGTAGTAGTATGAGCAGTAGTCATCGGAAGACAAATGCGTTTTGGTTAATGCAGCCATTACATGGGAGTAAGGCATTTCATCATATTGAAATTTTTGGCATGTGCATGTTCGTTTCTCCAGGTCTACTATGTAAGATTTTGTCACATCATGTACTGTGAATATAAGTAGGTTTGTTGTTCCAACCTGCATTAATTGGTAAATAAATAGGTTTTAGTGCATTACTATAAAAAAGAAACCATAATGTATATTATTCAAAGTAACTATAAGGTTTAATACGACATCAAAGTGTATATTTTGTTGTCATCATACCAAACCAAATTTAGGTTAACTTATATTTTAAGCTCAGTTCCCTTTGTGTCCATAACTTTTCTTATGGGATGGTTGCTGATTTTGTGAATGTGGCTAATGCTCTATTCTTTTTGTCCCAATACCATTTTTGTACCAAAGAGTGAAGACATTTTAGTAATGTAGCAATCAGTAATTCTCTTATCTCTTTGATTGCTACATTCACAAATTCTGCGATATTAGATGTCATTGTTGAGTATCGCTTGTTGTTGTTGTACAACCTTGTCCATTTTTCTACACCAACTTCATTGAACAAGCAAGGTCTTATTTTTTCATCAATATTGTCCAAGTCTGCCATGTATTTGTCAAAATCAGTGGTATTATAAGCCCTTGAAGCACCATTAAATACATTTTTGAAGGCTTCTTGAATTTTGTTTTAATATTTTTCAACAAGTGGTAGCAACATACCCCATGCATGAGGTTTAGGAAGGATACTTGTGCTGCTTTTGCAATACTTTCATGTCTATCTGAAATGATGCATTGGCCTTGTCTTTCACCGTATGATTCTTTTAATTTGTGGAAGAACCAATCCCAAGATTCATCATTTTTAGAGTCTACAACAGCAAATGCAAGTGGGAATATATGTCTATTGGCATTTTGGGCACTAGCAATTAGTAATGTTCCTCCATGTGGGTTTTTTAAGAAAGTTCCATCAGTGACAAGTAATGGAGTACAATGTTGCCAACCTTTAATTGAAGCCCCTACAGCAAAGAAAAGATACTTGAACCTTCTGTCTTCATCTGTGACAATGTCTACTACTGTTCCTATTATAAAAGTAAGCAAAGTGTATAGTATTATGTAGTTTTTTAGCTAAAAATTGCAGTAGGAAATTTAGAGTAGTTTTAAGTAAGTAATACTTGGGTTGCGTTTTTGCATCATGTATAAAATTGCAGATATTTCACTGTATGAATCTTGTGGGCAGCATCTAACATTCTCTATAGCTTTCTCTCTAGCTCTCAAAGCTTTTTGATAAGAAATTGAGAAACTATAATCATCTACCATGTCATCAACAATTTCATTGGGTGTGTAGTTTCTTTTTGAGTTTATAAATTTTGTTTTTATGACATTCCCAACTAGGTTTCTTGTAGCTTGAGGATGATCCCCATAAATAATGTCTAATGAGCATGTATGTGTATTATTTATTTTTATAATCCTAAATATTTCTGTTTTTCCATGTTTTGATGCCAAAAAGTTCATTTTGCAATTGTTATCCACACAAGCTAATTTGTAATCAAGAGATGATGATCTTTTTACCTTGAAATGTTGATTTTTTCATATTGAGTAAAAGCTAATAACAGTTTTTAGTGTTTCTTTGTTCCTGAAAACTTGTCCAACATCTATCACATCAACGTTAGGATTAGAAATGACTTTTGTTTTATTTTCTTAGCTTGTGGCAACTGCTTCTTCAACTTGTTCAAGTATGAAATTTTCCATGGATTGTGCATATTCTGTTCGTGTAGGAAACTTTTCCGCCATTTCCATGTCTAAATCAATGCATCCATCATTGGAAAACTGCTGCTAATGCAATGTAATGAGTGTATGTATTCAATTGTAGCTGCTTCATTTTCTACAAAATTTACCATTAGAGGGTAAGTAGTCTCATCATCATTTTTCTTTCTGATTTGTTCATAGAATTTGCATCCATTATTGTCTTTGATCTTCATAGGGGGATTCCTTCTTTAATTTGAAATTGGACATCAATGTCAAAATTGTTCCTATTCAAATCCAAAGCAACACAAATTTTTTGCACAAGATTTTCATAGGAACAAATTCTAGGTATTAATATTACGACCACTTCATAATCT
Organism: Humulus lupulus; assembly: GCF_963169125.1. Lineage (NCBI taxonomy): Eukaryota > Viridiplantae > Streptophyta > Magnoliopsida > Rosales > Cannabaceae > Humulus > Humulus lupulus. The sequence goes on from NC_084793.1 coordinate 275,715,087, forward strand.
ATGTACTAGCTTCTGTTTATCAATTTTCCATTGTAAAAAATGATTACTGTTCGTGGATCCATATCCTGTTACACATAGGAAACCATATCAGAAGTTTTTTTTTTACTGGTTTAAATTTATTTGTGTAGCTATGTAATTTAAAGTAACTAAATAATAAAGTAACCAAATAGTAAATTTTAAATCCGGATATAAAGTTTAGAATTGTTTTGAAGCTTTTTTTTCATAAAGTTTTAAAAATCAAGACTTGTTAACAACAATAACCAACTTAATTTTTTTTAATATTCGAATTGGTTTCCTATATTGGTAGCTTAATGATTTAATTATATTAAAGGAACCAGAATAGTACAACTTGTCTTAAAAATATAATAAATTGTAAAATTTAAAGTAACTAAACAGTAAACCAACCAACAGATAAATTTAAATTTTGATATAAACTTTAGGATTGTCTTGAAACTTATTTTTACAAAAAGGCTGTAAATTCAATATTATTTTTTATAAACAAGTTGGTTTCTTATATAAGTAAATTTTTGTTTAAGTTAAGTAGTATCTTTTGTTTTAGATTTATAGTGCAACAAAAGATACTACTTGGTTTTCTGTATGTTTTAATTATTTGTGTAGTTTGTTGTCTAACTAATTTGTTGGTGGTATTTATTAACAACAATCTACCCAATTTTTTATATTCAAATTGATTTCATATAAAAGTAGATTAATGATTTAATTGTATTAAATGAACCAAATCAGTACAACTTGTCTTAAAAAATTTACTAAATTGTATCATTTTTATGAATTTATTACATGGCTATGCAATTTAAAGTAACTAAATAATAAAGCAACCAAATAGTAAAATTTAAATTTGAATATAAACTTTAGAATTGTTTAAAAAAAATCATGAAAAAACAAGATTCATTAACAACAACAACCAACTCAATTTTTTATATTCGAAATAGTTTCCTATATAAGTAGCTTAATGATTTAATTGTATTAAAGTAACTGAAATAGTAGAACTTGTCTTCAAAAATTTACTAAATTCTATCCTTTTTATGAATTCATTATATGACTATGCAATTTAAAGTAACCAAACAGTAAAGCAACCAAACATTAAAATTTAAATTTGGATATAAACTTTAGAATTGTTTTGAAACTTATTTTTCAAAAAGGTTGAAAATTCAAGATTATTTTTTATAAACCATTTGGTTTCTTATATAAGTATATTTTTGTTTTAAGTATACTAATGCAACCGAACGGTACACTTTGTATTCCAAAATTTACTAAATTGTTTCCTTTTACGAATTGGTTATATAGTTATGCAATTTAAACTAATGAAAGAGTAAAGCAACCAAAACAATAATTTTTGAATTTGGATTTAAACTTCATAATTAGTTTTCAAACTAATTCGTTGATAAAGTTTGTCAGTAGTTGAATGAAATTAGATCATATTGTCAAATACTTTGATCATCAATGAGTTTGTGCACCAGATTTATGTTTTACTACAAAGATTTAATTTTAAAAATCTATGGCTTGTAGTTTACTGGAATGATGTTGTTATGATCTGAATTTTTGTAGTTTCAGATTTCTCGCTGGAATAAATGGTTGTGATCGCCTGAATCTATGGTGTTCAAATTTCTAGAAACATTTTTTTGCAAGTATAATCTGGAACTCGCCAGAATTAAAAGAATTGATAGCTTGATTAGATCAGAAACTTTTTTTGATCGAGAATGTGAAGGCTGTTCTCTGGCTTTGATCAAGAATGTTCTGTGTTTCAATGGAATTTCTTGCTGATTGCCTATATATTTGGGGACGATTTTGGTAGCTTTCAAATTTCAGAAGGGAATTTGGGATCATGCGCCAAATTGTGTCCTGTTTTTCTGGGATTGGATCAATGTTTATGTTTTCAATTTCCAGTATGAAAGTTTTGAATGCAGTATTAGTGTGCTGATGTGTCACGACATAATTGTAATATTAATTTTTACGATAAATGTGTAATTAATTATAACATTACGTATATTGTAAAAAAATAGCTAAATTTTAATGGTAATTTATTTTCCGTTAATTTTTTTAGATTTATTAAAGAAAGCATTATGCAACAATCTATATATAAAAATAAATGAGAGCTTCAAGGAGATGATGTGACATTCTAAAATTTCTTCAAAGCACTCTTTCTATTTGCTCTTTTAATCTAATTTTTTTTAATTCATTTTATAAATTAAAATAATAATAGTGTTATACCCAGATTTCGAGCCATGTTAAATGTGACATCGAAAGCTGGATTCGCAGCGAATGAACTCGTAAAGTCTGAAGTATGTTTCAAGACTAGACATCGAGCCTGCAAAGCTAAGACGACTTCGAATATGGTGGCCTCGAAATCCACACGATCTCAAAGGGTAGCACCCGAGATGCATCTATCCTCAGGGATGACCTCGGATCAGGGGTTCCGAGCCTGACGTGAGTACGATCTCGAAAGCCATGTGACCTCGGGAGATGTCATTAGCTCGAAAGTTGATGTAAGACCTGGGAGAATAAGGCCTTGGAGATATATGATAATAACCTTGAACATCTTCAAGTGTTGTCCATAAGAGACGTGGTCTACATTTATTAATGTAAATCCCCTGAAATCATGGGATATTATTTGATTAGTTATACGCTCCCTAGTCTTCAGGGAACGTTTCCTTTTATATCGGATTACAGGCATTTAAAGCCATTTGATTTATTTGCAAATAAAGAGTAACTACCCAAAATATGTGGGATAGTATTCTGCATATTTCTCTATAAATAGAGAAGTCATGCACCATTGTAAAGGACCGAATTTTTGAATCTTGAGAGAAAACTCTGAAGAATTCATCCTTGAAGAATTTTCAGAAATCATCTTGAGCTTAATAAAAAAGACTCGTGGACTAGGCAGATTTAACTGCTGAACCACGTAAAAATCGTGTTTTGTATTTTCATATTTATATTGGCCATCACTGTTCATTGTTTAATTGCTCTTCTTTCACTATTGACGAAAAACGGCATCAACAATTTGGTGCTTTCATTGAGAGCCTTAAGCATTCATCCCTGAGTAAGTCATGGCCACTAATAATTAGAATACACCTGAAGAGAATTATCCAAGACGTCCTGGGAAACAGCCGATGGAGAACCCAGATGTCGAGGAAAGAAGTGGATCTTCCGATTCCTGGGGACCACCTGCTCCACCAAGGGATGAGGATATGTATTACAATCCTGAGCGATATGTTCCCATTGTGGAACTTGAAAACCGGCAGTTGAAACAGCAGTTGGCAGAGGCCAACAAACGGAATGAGGAGTTGGCAAGGATAGCCGCAGAGGCGCAGGTGGCTCAGCCCCCGCCTCCGCGCGAAAACCAAGTCCCTCCTCCGAGGGACGTACACGTTCCTCCCCGTGGGCGTCCATGAAAAGATGCTGCCACGAGGAGGCCGGTTCAACCTCCGGCACCAGCAGAGCCATCCGCTCCACCTAGGACCCAGAGGAGTACTCGGGCTCGGGCCCCGGCTAACCCACCTGTGGAAGTACCTGCAGGAACTGAGAAAAACCGAACCCCTGCAGAGGCTCGGACTCAGATACCTGGGAGCGCACCAAATGCGACCGACCCATCTCGGGCAAATTCTGGACCATCTAGGCCGCGACATGGATGGCAGCCACCGTCGCCTATACGGTTTCCTCCATCACCTATAAGATATCCTTCGCCTCCCCGCAGGAATGCTCAACCCGTTCGAGATCAGGGCGAAAAGCGTGCGGGAGGAGGACAAGGAAACGGGGAGGCTTTTCAGGAGCGGAGAGGCGCCCCATCTGAAAAAAGTCAAACATCTCGGTCTCGCACGGCGGAGACGAGGCGACATGGAAAGAATCCATCACGAAATAACCAGGCGACGAGTTTTACCAGTGATGAATCTGGAGATACCAGGTCGGTCAGCAAGCATGACCGAGGTCGTAAGAATACTGGAAACCGCAGAAATCGTCCCGGCCTCCGAGAGCACCTAAACCAAAGTCGAGGTAATGATGACCCAATAAATCCGGACCTGAGGGATCGGTTGAATAGGCATAGAGATCCCTTGCGGAGATGCGAGCCTGGGATTATGATCGATGACAACCGATTCCAGACAGTGCCTCTTGCGGACCCAGTCCAAGAAAGAATCGACCAGCTTGAAAAGGCTTTTAGGCTTTTGAAAAACGAGCAAAGGAATGATCGATATGAAGACTCTGACGAGGAGCTTGAACCGTTTGCTCCCCATATTTCCAATACTCCATTTCCTCAAGGGTTTCGGATCCCTCACGTCCCGAAGTTTGAAGGAAAGACCGACCCGTGTAGTCATCTAAGCACGTTCAACACCATAATGAGAGCCAGTTACGTGGGTTACGAGCTCAGATGCATGTTGTTTCCAGCATCATTGACAGGACCCGCCAAAAGTTGGTTCAAAAAATATAAGAGACACTCAATAACTTCTTGGGAACAGTTGTCTAAAGACTTTAAGAAGCAGTTCAGAGCAATGATGGGGGTCAGACCAGAGGCATCAACCTTAACTAACGTTCGACAACAGCCGGGCGAAACACTAAAAAGTTACTTAACAAGGTTTAATCTGGAAGTCGCCCGAGCTCGGGACGTGGATGACAGTGGGCACCTAATGGCTGTCCGAGCCGGCGTAATGCCGGGAAGTGCCCTTTGGGACGACATGCAAAGAAAACCAGTAAGGTCCATAACCGATTTTAACAGACGAGCGCAGAGGTTTGTCAATGTAGAGGAAGCGAGGTCGACACTTAATGCGACTTCCCAGCCCGAAACTACAACGATAAACGTCAACTCTGCCTCAACCTCGGCGGACCCAGCAGCTCCAAAGCCTGTCACGGAAAACCCCTCCAAGAGGAAAAAGAACAAAGGGAGTAACCCCGAAGCCGAGGGAGGAAAGAAAAAGAAGGGGGAGAGATATTTCTCCGTGTATAGAGTATACACCGAGCTCAATGAGTCTCGGGAGAACATATACCTGGCTAATGAAAACCAGGTCCCCTTTAAGCGTCCGGACCCGATGAGAAATCAAAAATCCAAGAGAGACTCCAGTAAGTATTGCCGATTTCACAGAGACATAGGGCATACAACCGATGAATGTCGACAACTGAAGAAAGAGATCGAAGGATTGATCTCGAGAGGTTACTTCCGGCAATATGTCAAAAACCAGAGTACTAGTCAGGCGGCCGCGAGCCAGAGAGTAGTCGTGCCTCCGACGGCACAAAACAATAATTCCCGAGCTCGGGAAGAAGACAGGCCCCCACCGATAGATGGAGAGGATGTAATAACCATATCGGGAGGGCCTCATCCCGCAGGAGTAGGCAGGAATGCCCAAAAGAGATACGTTAACGAGCTGAAAACTGGGGATGGGTCTCCTTATGAACCCGAACCTAGGGCTCCAAAAAGCCAGAGGATTGAAACATAACCAATAACCTTCACTGAGGAAGACGCGTCCCATGTTCAGTTTCCTCACCATGACCCACTGGTCATCACCCTCCAGCTAGCCAATAAAAGGGTCCACCGAGTTCTCATAGACAATGGGAGCTCAGTCAACATTCTCTATAAAGCTACCCTCGAAAAGATGGGACTCTCCCTTCGCGACCTGAAAGCATGTGCAACTACTTTGTACGACTTTTCAGGAGAAGGGACCGCCTGCATGGGATCCATCGAGCTCCCTGTGACCTTGGGAGACTACCCAGTCTCGGCAACCAAGATGATGGAATTCGTGGTAGTAGACTTACCATCAGCCTACAATGTGCTGCTCGGGAGACCCACCCTGGTCGGGCTGGGGGCAATTTCATCAGTAAGGCATCTGGCCCTTAAGTTCCCGACCCCTAGCGGGGTCGGAACATTGAAGGGAGACCAATTAGCAGGGAGGGAATGCTACAGCATCTCCTTGAGAGGAAAGAAACAGACGAGCACACAAGCACTCGCCATCATTCAAAACAAAGACGGAACGGTCTTAGAGACTGACGAAGAGATTGATCCAAGGATTGAGGAGAAAGTTGACCTCAAACCTTTAGAGGAGCTCGAAGAAATTCAGCTCGAGGAAACCGATCCCTCGAAAAAGGTGAAGGTCGGAAAACACCTCCAAGGTGAGACAAAATAGCAATTAATTTGCTTTTTGAAGAAAAACCAGGATGTCTTCGCATGGTCGCACTTGGACATGGTGGGAATAAGTCCGAAGATAGCAAGCCATGCACTGAATATAGACAAGAGCTTCCCCCCGAAGCAACAAAAGCGAAGAGAGCTGGACAAAGATAGAAAGAAAGCTCTAAAGGAGGAGGTTGACAGGTTAAAGGCAAACCGATTTATTAGGGATGCCTTTTACCCTGACTGGGTAGCCAATCCGGTGTTGGTCCCAAAGCCCAATGGGACGTGGCAAACCTGTATTGACTACTCAGATCTCAACAAAGCTTGCCCAAAAGACAGTTTTCCGTTGCCAAGGATTGACCAGCTCGTGGATGCCACGGCGGGGCATGGCCTGATGTCCTTCATGGATGCTTATTCTGGATATAACCAGATTCTCATGCATGCCCCCGACCAAGAACATACGAGCTTCATCACGGATAAGGGGCTATACTGCTATAATGTCATGCCATTCGGGCTCAAGAATGTTGGGGCCACATACCAGCGGCTCGTGAACATGATGTTTTCAGAACAAATAGGGAACAACATGGAGGTTTATGTTGATGACATGCTTGTCAAGTCTCAACTCAACAAGAACCATGTTGATGACCTCGAAGAGTGCTTCGGCGTGCTCCGAAAGTTTAACATGAAGCTAAATCCTCAGAAGTGCACTTTTGGGGTATCTTCAGGAAAATTTCTGGGCTTTATTGTGAACTCTCGTGGAATCGAGGCTAACCCCGACAAGATCAAGGCCCTGATTGACATGCCCTCACCTCGAAGGCACAAAGATGTCCAAAGTTTGACTGGCAGGATGGTAGCCCTAAGCAGATTCATCTCAAAATCTACGGACCGTGGTCTTCCATTTTTCAACTTATTGAGAGGAGGTAAGAAATTCGAATGGACGGAGGAATGCGAGCTAGCCTTTCAGGAGCTCAAAAAGCACCTTGCAGAACCACCCATCCTGTCAAAACCTGAAACGGGAGAAATACTGTACCTATACCTTTCAACCACCGAACACGCAATAAGCGCAGTGCTCGTTCAAGAAGAAGAGAAGGTGCAAAGACCCGTTTATTACATCAGTAAAAGATTACTGGGGGCAGAGTCAAGATATCCATTGATGGAGAAACTCGCGCTCAGTTTGATTCATTCGTCTCATAAACTCCGCCCCTACTTTCAGGCGCATCCCATCCATGTGCTAACTGATCAACCACTTAGGCAAGTCTTGTCTAAACCAGAAGCTTCAGGTCGACTTCTTAAATGGGTTGTTGAGCTCGGACAGTTCGAGATCACCTACCACCCGAGAACGACCATTAAGGCACAGGCGTTGGCAGACTTTATAGTGGAATGTACTGGCATAGCCGACGACGAGGTAATAACCCCGGCCCACGAGCTGTGGAAACTTTACGTCGACGGCTCATCAAATGAAAATGGAGCGGGGGCAGGGGTCATTTTGGTTACCCCCGCAGGGAGCAGATTTCATTCTGCCTTAAGATTTGGCTTCAAAGCGTCGAATAATGAGGCCGAATACGAGGCTTTACTCATGGGACTTCGTATAGCAAAGGAGCTCAAAGCTAGAGCTAAACATTGCTACAGTGACTCCCAGCTCGTGGTTAATAAAATCCTGGGAGAATACCAGGCTCACGACACGAGAATGCCAGCTTATTTGGAGAAGGCAAAATCCGCATTAGAGTGTTTCGAATTTTATACAATCGAACAGGTTCCCCACGAGCGGAACTCAAATGCAGATGCCTTAGCTCGGCTCGCCACATCCGCTGAAAATGAAGAACTGAACGTCGTGCCCATTGTTCACCTTTCGGCACCTAGCATTAATGAGCCAGAGGAGGAAGATGTATGTATGATCGACACAGAGCCTACCTGGATGACCCCAATAGTTGAATATCTCGAGAACGGAGTCCTTCCAAGAGACCGGAACCAGGCTCGAAAGTTAATGTATCAACTTCCCCGCTACACCATTTTGGACGGGAAGCTGTACAGGAGGGGATATTCCATGCCATTACTTAGGTGCGTAACCCCTCCCGAAGCTAAGAAGATCCTTGAAGAAATTCATGAAGGGTTCTGCGGAGATCACACCGGGGGGCATAGCCTGTCCAAGAAGATCATACGCCAAGGATATTTCTGGCCAACCATTAAAACAGATTCTTTCGAGTACGTGAAGAAATGCGACAAATTCCAGAGATTCGCCACGATTCCCCGAGATCCACCATCCGAGTTGACCATGTTGACTTCCCCATGGCCTTTCGCGGTATGGGGCATCGACCTCATAGGCTCTCTCCCGACTGGCAAAGGCAGAGTAAAATATGCAGTGGTCGCCGTGGATTACTTCACGAAATGGACGGAGGCTGAACCATTGGCAACTATAACTTCAAAAAAGATCTTTGATTTCGTAGTAAAAAGCATCGTGTGCCAATATGGGGTGTCGAGGAAGATCATATCCGACAACGGAACCCAGTTCAATTGCGACTTGTTCACCAACTTTTGTGAAAATAACGACATAATAAAGAGTTTTTCATCAGTAGCTCACCCTCAAGCAAATGGCCAGGTCGAAGCTGTGAACAAAACTCTCAAAAGTTCTCTGAAGAAAAAGTTGGAGGAGGCGAAGGGACAGTGGCCCGAAGAATTGCCCCAAGTCTTATGGGGATATAGGACCACAGCTCGAACGTCAACAGGACATACCCCGTTCTCTCTAGCATACGGTTGCGAGGCAATGTTTCCCATTGAGGTCGAAATCCCAACGATCCGAACTCAGATTTACGATCAAAGTTCAAACCACACTCAGCTCGAGGAAACCTTAGACTTGATTGAAGAAAAGAGGGAAGAGGCTCAGCTGAGAAACGCTGCTTACCAGCAATGAACTACCAGGTATTTCAACAAGAGGGTTCGAGATCGAAAGTTCGGAATGGGAGATCTGGTGTTGAGACGCGTATTTTTGGCAACACGAGATCCGGAAGTTGGAGTGCTCTGGCCGAATTGGGAAGGACCGTACCAGATAGAATCAGTCATCCGTCCCGGTGTGTACAAACTTGCGAGATTAGACGGGAGCCTAGTACCGCGAGCATGGAATGGCGAACACCTTAGACCTTACTATCAGTAGTGTAGGAAAAGTGTTGCCTTTAACCATGACTTTCTATTTGTATTAGTTTGTTTGCTTTTGAATTCCATCAAATAAAGATCTATTTCGTTCAATATATTATCCCTTTTTATTTTTGCAATCTCTCTTAATTTAATAACCTATGGTCACACTCATAGGATATTAAGGGGGCATCATCGGTATATATACCATTGATTTAAAAAAACAAAAAACATAAGTATTTGGATTTAACCAGATACGCGAGCTTAGATAGTTTGGACATAACTGAATTATCAAAAACATAAAGTATTTGGATGTAACCAGATACGCGAGCTTAGATAGTTTGGACATAACCGAATTATCAAAAACATAAATTATTTGGATGTAACTAGATACGCGAGCTTAGATAGTTTGGACATAACCGAATTATCAAAAAACATAAGTATTTGGATTTAACCAGATACGCAAGCTTAGATAGTTTGGACATAACCGAATTATCAAAAAACATAAGTATTTGGATTTAACCAGATACGCGAGCTTAGATAGTTTGGACGCAACCGAACTATCAAAAGATAATAACGTTTGGATTTAACCAGATGTACAAACTTAATAGGTTTGGAGCAAACCAGCCAAAAAAATAATTGACGATAAGTAGGAACCCAAACCTACTCCGAGATAAGTCGAGATCGAGGCTGGAATATCTTAAAGAAAAATAGTTTCGAACTCATAACCTCGGAGTAAAACCCGAGGACGAGGAAAAAGTAACTAAGCAAAAAGATATAACTAAACCATTCACATTACATACCATATAAGTACTTTCGGGTTCGTGGTTAAAGTAATATCCGACCTTGATAAATAACAAGATTGGAAGCGGATAATTCGAGCAAACGATGCGTGAATGCATCGAGTCTCGAGCCTAAATCCACACTATGTTTGTATGAATAAATAAACATAAATGATTCATCAATATAAAATGTGCAAAATATTTCGAGCTGAGAAATGTAAAGCATATATAGGTCAATAGTAAAAGAAATTGTATCAGCCCTGTGGGCATAAATTAAAGAAATTACAAGAAATAAGGGGACGTAGCCCCAAGATAAGATTTTCCCGAGATCAGATTCAAGAAGGAGGAGTCTCCTTGGCCTTCTCAGCATCAGCAGCACCAGACTCCTCAGGAAGAATAGCATGACTATCCTTCTGGCTCCCTCCGAAGCGGCCTCCCGAGCAGCCTCTTCCGCCTCAAGCCGAGCATTCCACTTGTCAAGAAGCTTCGCCTCGAGGGGACCTAAGAAGCTGGTATCCAGGTCTTCGTTGTTGGCCCACATTCTGTACATGGCTGAATCAATCGCCTAGTCCTTCTTCTCCTTATACTCAGCAAGGAGACGAACCTTTTCACCCTCAATAATATCAAAGGTGGCGGCCTTTTCCTCTTCGAGCTTCTTGTTGGCCTCTTGGAGCCGAGCGTTCTCCTTCTTAAGATCTGCGAGCTCGGCATTCTCCTTTTCAAGCTCCTCGAGCCTAGTTTTCAGCTTCCCAAGATCGGTGGCCATGCCCTCAAGTTCCTTAGCTCCTGCATCAAGCTTTGCATTTGCTGCCTTCAGGTCATCGCTTGCTTTGAGGTGGAGATCCTTCGCCTCCTGAGCATAAGACTTGCTCGAATGGATCTCGTTGTTCAACTTGTAGTTGAGCTGGGCAGTAAAGGCAAGAGACTAACAAAGGAAGAAATCATCATTATCACTAGGTCAGTGTGATTATAACCAAGAAGTAGGACTGTAGAAGGAAACTTACCGCGGCAACGAGCTCGATACTCTTCTCATAGAGGACGGTGCAGTCTTGGGTATCGTTCAAGCATTGCCATTGGGGAGCTTCGAGACTACCAAAGCTCTGGCCGATTCGGGACATAACATCCGAGACCAACGTAGACCCATGGGACCCAGCGGCATTGTCAACCACATATGCATCCATGTGGTTAGAAACTGACAGCTTCTGAGCTCGGGAAGCAGAAGGCTTTCTAGGAGGTGGACCAAGTGTCGATCGAACCACTACAGGAAGTTGGGGTTCGCTCATGTTAGAGGCATCAACCTGCAAAGTCGATGCCACAGTTGTGGCACCGACCTGCGAAGACGGCGCCGTGGTGGAGCTGGTAACAAGAGGAGCTGGGGGAGGAGGTGTCTTCTCGGTCCTTTTGGGAACTTTGGTGGGCCGATCCACCTTTCGCGACCCTGCCCTGGGACGCTTGCTCCTTTTGGCGCCACCACTCTCGATGATATTGTCGAGGTCGGAGTCCATGGCACCTGCACAGTTCCAATCGGAGTTAGACATAATGATAACAAGCTTGGAAAGTAAAAAAAAAAAAAAAACCAAGTAAAGAAAAGACCTAACTGGAACTCTCCCCCGAACTAGAACTCGGGGACCATGAAATTCCCCCATCTTCAGAAGAGGCGGGGGGAGTACCTTCCCTATAGGTGGATGTCAACCTCGAAAGGTCCCTATAATCATTAGTCCCATATTGGACAGCAATCCCGTTCCACACCTCGTCTGAAGTATACATGGTGTCATACTTCCCGAGCCAACTATCAAACCTATGAACACAATCTTCTACCCAACTCCATATGTAGAAGTGGTATCTATCATGCGGGCATGAAACTAACCTATCGAGCTTATGCTTTAGTAAGGTGGGGGACCACATTCTCGAGGTAAGGAGGGCTTTACCTTCATCCGAGTCCGAACTCGAGGCTTCGTCATTAGCCTCATTCCCCAACGGCGGACTCCTTCTGTGAACTGGAAGTGGGGGCCTCACCTCTCTCCTCGGAGGAAGGACGCCCGTGGGCAAAGGCACCTGCTCCCAATGTTCATACTTTTTATTGGACCAGTCAAAGGTGGACTGGCCCTCTCCCAAAAGTTCGCAATTTCAGAGCTTATCTTCACGCAAAAGGTACAAGAGAGACCTCCTGCCATGAGGGAGTTCGAGCAGGGTCTCTCTATGCCCCTTCATTGCCTCGTCAGGAGTAGGGCGCTGAAAATTGGCTGGAAAGCAAGACACATTTTAACTAAGTACGAATCTTACAGCTAAAAATCCCGAGCATAGAGATAAAGAAAACTGGAATACTTACGAATCCGCCTGAATGAGTAATATCGAGACGGGGACAGGCCATCTGTCCAGAAGAAGGCTTTTTTGAAATCAGGTGGATGATTGGGGAGATCTTCAAAGACCTTTTTCTCTTTGGGATAGCTCGAAAGATAGTAAAAGCCATCTCCTCCCCGAGCTCGGGAGGGGTTGCTTTTCAGACAAAAGAGATATAAAATCTCCTGAGGAGAAGGCCCTTCCCACTTCAGCTCGTGGTATAGCAACCTCAGGGCAGACAGAACCCTGTAAGAATTGGTGTTGAGCTGGAACGGAGCCAGCCCAACAAAGTCCGTGAAGTCCTTGAAAAAAGACTTCAAAGGCAACAGCGCCCCCGTCTTCATGTGTTCCTGGCTCCATGTCGCGTATCTCAGCCTGTTGTCACGATCCCCGGGGGCGTAACAGCTTCGTTCGTGAGCGGCCGGAGCTCGACACTTCAAAGAACCTGACAACCTGAGGCCATGGAGGGCCAGAATGTCAGTTATCTGACTTGTCAAGGTAACCGAGCTCCAATAGTGCTCGGCCTCGAAGATTTCTTTCCTCGGCTGCGAGGAAGAAGGCTCCCCCATCAGTGAAAATTGAAGTTCTCCTGGACTATACGCGACGGTGACCTTTAATGCGGGGTCGAGGGGGATCGGCCTAGGCCCTGAGTTGGACTCTGGATAAAGGGCCTCCCGAAGAGTTCTCCTCTTCTTCTCTATGACCTCGTCTATTTGGCGGTGGTAATGAGCTCGAATATCCTCTTGCTCGCGTGCAAGCTCGTACTCACGGATTCGACGTTGATTCCAAGCAAACAACGATTCCGGGCTCGGTGTTTTTGGCGAGTAAGGGATTGCCAGCAACGACCCCCACCGTCTTTCCAGATTCTGTGACATCTAGCGAGAAAGAAAAAATGGTGAGGGCCATGCATGCAAGAATTACGAGCTCGATAGGACAAGCTCGGAGTGTAGGAACAAAACAAGCTCGATACTAAGACCATTATTAAAGAGTCAGAACGTGCGTTCCACGAGAAAGGGAGGAGAGTAGACAATTTTTTTTAGAATCCCAAAAATCAGGGGAAAAAGAGTGGCGGATAACCAGAAAAGGTAACCTTGGGTATCGTGCATTTGTCAAAGCCAAGGTTTTATACCCGATATCTTGGTGTACAAGAAACGTCTTTTAAAATTTTAAAAACCCAGAAAACAGGAATCTTGTTCAAACATCAAAACTGGATATGAACCAGTGATGTAAGCCCAGTATGGAAACTTAAAACATAAAAGCCTATCAGACAAAAATTCCCCAATGTATTGTACTAAGAAAATAAACTAGTACATCCAAAGACGTAACAAGAACAATATGAACAGAATCGGGTATGAGGGAAAATAAAAAAAAAACAAAGATTGGACACTTACACAATAATGGCGATTGCAGAGAAATTGCTGACTGAAGGAGAGGCTGCAAATATGAGCTCACGGACTCGAACAAACCGGAAGTCCTTTGTTTTTTCGGCTGAGAGAACATGCACAAGAAAGAAGCTTTCTGGGATGGCCACTGGTTTCGCCTTTCCTTTTCTTTTCTTTTGTCTCCGATGCGTGTAAAATAAGAGGAAGAAGAAGATCTTGAATATAAAGGGAGAAAAGTGATAAAAAGGATTAATCTGGGCCATTGGCCAGAATCCTCATGAAATCCAACGGTCAGGGGTCAATGACATGATGGTACCGAAAAGGTGGCAGACGAATGATCGTAGGCAGGTTTCCAAGGTACTCAAGTACCATAAATGAGCAATACCCAAATGACGCGTGTCCATTTTCAAGTATATGACGGTACGGTTCCCGAAGAAAGTAGTTCAAAAGTTTCCTTCTCTTAGGATTCGAACAAATACTTTTGAGGGGGCAAGATGTTATATCCAGATTTCGAGCCATGTTAAATGTGACCTCGAAAGCTGGATTCGCAGCAAATGAACTCGTAAAGTCTGAAGTATGTTTCAAGACTAGACATCGAGCCTGCAAAGCTGAGACGACTTCGAATATGGTGGCCTCGAAATCCACACGATCTCGAAGGGTAGCCCCCGAGATGCATCTATCCTCAGGGATGACCTCGGATCAGGGGTTCCGAGCCTGACGTGAGTACGATCTCGAAAGCCATGTGACCTCGGGAGATGTCATTAGCTCGAAAGTTGATGTAAGACCTGGGAGAATAAGGCCTTGGAGATATATGATAATAACCTTGAACATCTTCAAGTGTTGTCCATAAGAGACGTGGTCTACATTTATTAATGTAAATCCCCTGAAATCATGGGATATTATTTGATTAGTTATACGCTCCCTGGTCTTCAGGGAACGTTTCCTTTTATATCGGATTACAGGCATTTAAAGCCATTTGATTTATTTGCAAATAAAGAGTAACTACCCAAAATATGTGGGATAGTATTCTGCATATTTCTCTATAAATAGAGAAGTCATGCACCATTGTAAAGGACCGAATTTTTGAATCTTGAGAGAAAACTCTGAAGAATTCATCCTTGAAGAATTTTCAGAAATCATCTTGAGCTTAATAAAAAAGACTCGTGGACTAGGCAGATTTAACTGCTGAACCACGTAAAAATCGTGTTTTGTATTTTCATATTTATATTGGCCATCACTGTTCATTGTTTACGTGCTCTTCTTTCACTGTTGACGAAAAACGGCGTCAACAAATAGTAATTAATTATAATACTACTTCAAAACATTTTTTCTATTTTCTCCTATTTTTTCGTTTAATCTAATTTCACATAAGTAATATATAAGATATATATTATGTTTAAATATATATATATATGTATGTAACTAATTTAAATTTAAACATGTGTTACGTGTACTTTTTTTAATTAATTTATTTATTATGTATACTTTAGTTATAGATATTTATATCTTCTATATAATAAGTGTGTAGATAACGGAAATTTTTTGTTTTAACGGTTTTTTATTTTTTTAATGTTAATTTTAACGGAATATTCTTATATTTAATAGAATATTATTATATTTAACATAGTTTATAAATACTTCAACTTAAATAAATAAAATAAATAATTAAGAAAATTAAAATAGGATATTTTTGAGATATTTTACCATGATAGTTATTTAAAAATAATAAATAATTAAATAAATTAAAATATGATATTTTTGAGATATTTTACAATGACAATTATTTAAAAATAATAAAATTATATATTTTATAACTTAAATAAAATTTAATTAAACTTAAACTCACTTATTAAAATAATATCATATTAAACATATAATATAATCTACTGTGAATTAGCAACAAATTGTTTATTTAAAAAAACTAGCAATAAACTAAAATTTAAAATCTACTTATAATATTTAATATTATATTAAACATATAATATATATTCTCTTGTTGTCTTTCTCAAATTTAAAAACTAGAACAACATAAACTTAAACATAAATAAATAAATTATTTAATTAAAATGAGATGTTTATTTGAAATTTATATGACATTAATATAAATTTAATAAAAATAATTAATAAATTCTATAAATAAAACTAAGCAAACGTGTATATTGTACGTTGTTTGTATCTAATATATGTAAAATTAAGCATGTGTTACGTTTACTTTTTTTAATTAATTTAATTATTACTTTAGTTATAGATATTTGTTGTTTAAATTTAATTAATATTATTTATGTAAACTCACATTATACTATTAACGAGCTCATGTTAATATGTAGAACTTAAAATATAACTCTTAGTAATAAAATCTATCTATTTTCTAATTGATGCGATTAGTTTAATTATTATGTATACTTTAGTTATAGATATTTGTTGTTATTATAATAATTATAATATTTAGAGACGATGTGGCGCTCTAAAATTGTTCTAAATCACTCTAATTATTTTTGAATTTTTTTAATTCTACTTTTTTCTAAATAAAACTAAAGTATTCAAACTTTGGATAGTTATATATATATATATTATATAAATGAGAGTTTCAAGGAGATGATGTGACACTCTAAAATTGCTCTAAAACACTATCTATTTTCTTATTTAATCTAATTTTTTATTCATTTTATAGATTATAATAATATTATAATTTTAAAAAAAATATAAGTAGTTACATATGTTTTAAATTTAAATAAGATATTTAAAAGATATTATTATTTACTACATCTATTTTACACGTTTAAAAAACTAAAATTTCTCCAAAATACTTTATCTATTTTCTCTTTTAATCTAATTTTTTATTTATTTTATAGATTATAAAAATGTAGTAATTTAAAAAAAAATGTAAGTAGTTACATGCTTTTTAAATTTAGATAAGATATCTACAAGATATTATTATTTACTCTATCTATTTTATATGTTTAAAAAACTAAAATTGCTCCAAAGTACTTTATCTATTTTCTCCTTTAATCTAATTTTTTTTATTCATTTCATAGTTTATAATAATATAATAATTTTAAAAAAATGTAAGTAGTTACATGTTTTTTAAATTTAAATAAGATATTTTCAAGATATTATTATTTACTTTATTTATTTTACACGTTTAAAAAACTAAAATTGCTCCAAAGCACTTTATTTATTTTTTTCCTTTCATCTAATTTTTGTATTCATTTTATAGATTATAATAATGTAGTAATTTTATAAAAATGTACCATACACGTTTTAAAAAATATGTAGTTACGTATTTTTTAAATTTAAATAAGATATTTACAATATATTATTATTTACTCTATCTATTTTACAGGTTTATAAAAATTTTGTAATAATACAAAACAAAACAAAAATGTAACTACTAACTATGCCTATATATAAATTAATACATTCAAAAAAATATATTTTATAAATTAATGTAGTAATGTATTTTACGTAAATGTTGTTTTATTTTAGATATATGTGTTTTAAAAAATGTAGTTTAAAAATAGTATATCTATAGATAAAAAAAACATAAAAAGCTATTAATTAATACTTAAATATATAAATTTTAAAAAAATAAAAAACAAAAAGGTAAAAAATTTCAAATTCCAAAACAAAATATCTTAACAATTAAAAATATCAATATAAATACACATCAATATATATACACATAATATTAATTTGATTAAAATATTATTTAAAGAGCTATTAAAATGTAAAAAAAATTCAAATTCAAAACCAAAATATCTTAACAATTAAAAATACCAATATATATATACACACAAAATATTAATTTGATTAAGAATTTATTTAACTTCATGACTTGGCTCCCAATTACTCAAGGGAGTAATAATCAATAATTCAAGTTTCAATGTATTCAATCTCTCTATATATATGAATATATGTGTATATATACAACTTGTTAGTTTTTGTATATCCTATTAGTATCATTTCCAAGTGTACCAGCATTTCCTTAAGTTTTTGTATATCATAATTTATTTAGCTTCATGGCTTGTGTTGATGCCGTTTTTCGTCAACTTAAATTATAGAGCAATTAAACAATGTAAACTATGGTGCAAACGAATAGTAAGGAGAAACAAGAAGGTTTTTACGTGGTTCAGCAGTTAAATCTGCCTAGTCCACGAGTCTGTGTTATTAAGACTTGGAGTTTTCTGGAAAATCTTCAAAGATGAATTACCCTGACTTTTCTCTCCAGATATCAGATAATCCGTCCTTTACAAGTGGTCATTCCTCCTCTATTTATAGAGAGGTTACAGAGTTCATTCCCACATATTTTGGGAAGATATTATGTATATCAATTCAAATAATTACATTAAATGTTGTATTTCCTATATACAAGAAAACGTCCCCTGAAGATCCGGGGAAGGATAACAAACTAAATAATATCCCTTAAATGTTGGGATTATACAACAATAAATATGTTCATATATAACGAGTTGTCCCAGATGACTCATCGGGTCCTTGAGATCAACGATCGACCCTGTGGCTGTCGAGACTTATGGTATTGCTACGAGCTTGCCACCTTACTCCAAGACATGCTTGGAACAGATAAATACTGTCGAGGCTATCACACTCGAGCCTGCATTTCCCAAGCTCGGGCTGCTTAATCCGAAGAGACTCGATAACGGATGTATCCTAATGTCATGTCATTTCGAGCTCATAAAGAATCCCGAGGTTACACATTTTCGAGATCGTTATTTTACTTCGGAGATCTTACAACTGGACCATACAATGTATTTCATATATTTCGAGCTCACACTTGACGAGTTCAGTTTTCGAGGTCATAACTTCTGGTCTCGAAATCTTGGTGTAACAACTTGGCTCTCAAAAGAGTAGTAATTAATAATTCTAGTTTCAAGGTAAAAAATCTCTCTCTATATATATACATGAATATATGTGTATAGATATAGATTGTATATCTAAAATTGTTGGTTTGTGTATATCCTATGAGTATCATTTCAAAGTGTACCAATATTTCCTTGTTTTTCGTGTATCATACACACGTACATGACTTTCAATGTATACCATGCATATTTCCACACACACATGAATATCAAACTATGTTAACACTGCAATATATCTCAAAAAGTATTTTCAAGTAAATTTTGTGCACCTGACAAACGTAGAGAGAACTCGCCGATTGTGCAATATATGTATATTTATTTACGGTTTATCTATAGATTTCGGTATTTTTCTTATATTTTTGGGAGGAGAAGAAATTGAACGTGGATCATGGTGCCATGATATTGTTTACTATATGTATTGAAAAAAAAAATATTTGTATCTTCAAATTTAATTAGCTGACCAAGTATTGATATTAGTATTGTTTGAATTTTGGTTCTCTATATATCTATTTTCTTATTATAATATAATTATATTTTTTTATTCAAAAGTAAATAGTTGTACAGATTATTATAATTATTATCATCAATTATCAATATTAATAATTGTATTTTTCTCTCATTTGATATTTTTTTAAACTTGTAACAAAACGACATTACTAATGGTATTGTTTGGATTTGTGATTTGTTTTCACTATAGTAAATAAATGTTTTCTAGATTGTAATTTAGTGGACATTCCAGCAGCAACAAAATATGCGGAGGTTGATGTGAAGTACAAAAAATCTTTTTTAGAAACAAGGAATATATTATGAATTAAAAAGTATATAATTATGACAATTGATGTTAATATTGTTGGTTAGCTTAATTTTTTCACATCTCTTACTTTTCAAATGCTATTATATATTCTATTAATTTCTCGAAAGGAGAGAGAAACAAATAATTTATTAATTAGACACTTTTAATACAATTTTACTATTAAAACATAACTTAAAAAAATGGAAGAATTACAAAAGTATAAATTTCTCACTCACATTGTTATACAAATTATAAAATTAATCAAACAAATATAGAATTACGTTAAATATATATAGTTGAATTGCAAAATGTATAAATTCAAATTATACTATTTATCAAAAAAAAATATAAAATTACCTTAAATATATATTTAAAATTATTATAAAAAAAATTACTCGAAGGCAGATATATTTTCTAATATATTTATATGATGTGGCACTCTAAAATTGCTTCAAATCACAATTTCTGTTTTCTTATTTTTTTCACATTTTTTAACTAGAAAACATAACCACGCTTCGCGCAGTTTTTGTAATGATTAAAAAATTTATATTTTTAAAATTTTATTGGGAAGATTGTGTGGTAAATAGTCTTTTTCACCCTACCCGTACAACATGTTTCTGATATGGACACATGGACCCGTCTTGACCCTATTTTTTTTTTATGAATGTGTTCATTGTATAAAAAATAATTAAAACGCTGAAAACAAAATTCAAACAACTTGTTGTACGCGTAATTTTATTCATATAATTATTATTATACACTTTGCATGATTTTTTTTATAAAAAGTCTAAATTATGTATAAAGAAATTTATGTTATACGCAAGGGTTATTTTGGCCGATTACCCTTCATTTTTTAAAATTAATTTTTACACCTTGTGTTTTGTCAGAAGGTTCAAAATATAAATAGATAGATTGATTATTTGAACACTCTATTTTGACTGATTACCTGTTTTGAACTTTTATTTTTTAAAATTAACATTTGGACCATGTATGTATTCAAAAAGTTCAAATTCTTTATAAAAAGTAGATTATATATTATATTTTGTGTAAGGGTTCACACCATTTTGAACCTTCTTTTTTAGGCGATTACCCGATTGGACCTTTTATTTTTAAAAAAAATGAAGTTTCAGACCTCGTGTTTTGTCAAAACGTTAAGAATAAGAATATATATAGATAAATTATTTAAACCACGTATATTTTGGTCGATTACTTATTTGGAACCTTTATTTTTAAAATTGTAAAATAAATTATTAAAAATTTATCGAACAAAGAGTTCGTATTGAATTTTAAAAAAATATTTGACTAAAATTGTGTAAATTAGAATATAATTTCTTTTATATAATTCTGTTGTAGTTTAACTTTTAAATCATTTAAATATATATTTATATATGCATACACATTTCATTTTAATTATAATATTTAAAAAAATATATATATCTCATTTAAAAAGACATTTAAATATCTTTATTTAAATTAGTTAATTAATTTATCATTATATATAGAGAGATATTTAGAAAGTAAGATAAAAGAAACTAGATTTAATAGTAATTAATTTATTATTATTGTTACACCCAGATTTTGAGATTGAGGAATTATGATTCCAAAATCTAGGCTCGTTAGGTGTAAGCTCGAAATAAGCAGAGTCGTTATATGATTTTTCAGTCAGATAGTGTTGCTGTAAATGACGAGCTCGAGGAGTGTGTAGCCTCGAAGATGCTCCGAGCTTATGAGGTAAGATCGCAATAGCAATGGTTCAACACTTGTATATATTTCCTGATGCATCTTTTGCCCTCAGACAAGATGGTTCGAGCTCGATAAGTATAAGCTCGAATGTGATGACTTCGTCAATGGTTACTTGTTGTGAGCATAGGCGAAATAAGATGACGAGCTCGTGATATACAAATAGTCTCGGAGGTGTAATGGACTCAGTATTTGAGCTAGTCGGTTACGTGTGAATGTATTTATTGTTGTATAATTCCTATGTTTAAGGGATATTATGTAATTTGTTAACCAATCCCACGTTTTATGGGATGTTACCGTGTACGTAGCAAATAATGCATTAACTGACATTATATCATTTGATTCGCAGAATATCTTCCCGAAATATGTGGGAACGAATTATGAAATCTTCTCTATAAATAGAGAAGGAAACTCCATTTGTAAAGGATGGAAATCTTGAGATCTTGAGAGAAAACTTTGGGCAACTATTCTCTAAAAGTTTCCAGAAGACTCCCAAGCGCTTATAATACAGACTCGTGGACTAGGCAGATTTAACTGCTGAACCACGTAAAAATGTCTGTTTTTTTCTTCTTATTTCATCTCCTCTGATATTTTCTTGTTTAATTGCTCTCCTTTTTAAGTTGACGAAAAACGGCGTCAACAATTATATATTGATAAATATTTAAAAACTAAACTAAAATAAAATAGAGTTAATTATTATTATTTTTTTAAATAGAATAAAAATATATTGTATTTAGAGAAAGCTGAATAAAAAAAAAAAAAAAAAAACTAAGAAAATAGATAGAGTGATTTAGAGAAATTTTAGAGTGCTTTTATATAAATAAATAGATTTATAAAATTAAAAAAAATAGAAAAACTAAGAAAACATATCATCTCATTGGGGCTCTCATTTATATAAATATATAGATTTATAATATTTAAAAAAAAATAATATATTGAGTAAGGAAATTATAATTTTTTTTAATAATGATAGAAAATTATAATTTTTGTAGACACTTAGTGATTCTTCTACTTTTCTTTAATGTTATATATGTTTTTATAATTCACCCAAAATTATATATAAAATATAAATTTGATAAACTCATAAAAAATATAACTATTGGGCAAGATTGAGTTAAATCAACCATCATAAGAAAAAAATATTAATATTTGGACAAATTACAAATGAAAGTCAATGAAAAGTTTATTTATATCCTAAAAGTATAACCCCACAATGATTTGTAAATCATGTGGGACTATAGGGATTTTTGAAATGACTAATTAATCATTTTTTATAAATAAAAAATTAGAGAAATCACAAATTATGAGAAAATAGATAAATCATATATTATTGATTCTAGGAAACCACATCAACTTTATATAGCTCTCATTTATATAAATATATAGATATAGATTTATTATTTTATATAGATAGATATTTAGAAAGTAAGATAAAAGAAAATAGATTTAATAGTAATTAGTTTATTATTATATAATGATATATATATATATATTTAGCAACTAAAATAAAATAAAAGAGAGTTAATTATTATTATTATTATTTAAAAATAGAATAAAAATATATTGCTTTTAGAAAAATTTGAATAAAAAAATGAGAAAAACTAAGAAAATAGATAGAGTGATTTAGAGCAATTTTAGAGTACTTTTATATAAATAAATATATTTATAATATTAAAAAAATTAGAAAAAATAAGAAAACACATCATCTCATTGGAGCTCTCATTTATATGAATATATTATATAAATATATAGATTTATAATATTTTAAAAAAATAATACTATGAGAAAGGAAATTATAATTTTTTTGTTATAATGATAGAAAATTATAATTTTTGTAGACACTTAGTTAATATTTCACTTTTCTTTAATGTTATATATGCTTTTATAATTCACCTGAAATTATATTTAAAATATAAATTTGATAAACTCAACAAAAATATAACTATTGGACAAGATTCACTACTACAAAAACACATTTTTAGGACACTCACATAAATGCGAGTCCTAAAAAAGTCTCCTGGACCTTTTAGGACTCGCGAGTCCTTAAAGAATTTGTTTCGCGAGTCCTAAAAACTATGTGTGTCCTAAAAGTTTGAGTTTTTTTTTTAAACAAACACAGTCCTAAAAGAATGTTTTTAGGACTCGCATTGCGAGTCCTAAAAACTTATGTGTATCATAAAATTTTGAATTTTGAAAATTTTCGAATTCCCTCCAATTTTTTTTTAACAAAAGTTTTATTATTATATATTAAAAAAAACAAAAAAATCACACAGCCCACATATTCACTCTCTCTCCTCGATTCCCTCTCTCTCTCTCCCAAAGTTCCTTCTCTCTCTCCCTCTCTCCTGAAGTGCCACCGCCGAACGCCGCCGTCCCACCTCCGGCCACCGCCATGCGCCGGACCAATGGAAGAGCCGTCCCCCGAAACCCCCGACCCCCGGAGATGGCGACCTCACGCGCGGCCTAAGGCCCTCAACGGAGCACTTGAAGTTCAGTCGTTCATGGGTTTCTCCCAAACTTTCCGAGCATATTCTGGCCACCATGAGCTAAACCACCACCACCACCATACTCCTTGCTTCTTGGGCTTTAAAACCCAATAGTTTGTTTTCCGAACCACCACCTTTTAATGGTGGCGCCGCCACTGTCGCCGGAGCCCCGCCACCGGATTCAAAACCCACAAATTAATTTTTTAAAAATAAAAAATAAAACTTTTCAGAAATCGCAATGCGAGTCCTAAAAGACACTCTTTTAGGACTCGCAATACGAGTCCTAAAAAGTTTTTTTTATAGTAGTGATTGAACTAAATCAACCATCATAAGAAAAAAAAACATTAATATTTGGAAAAATTACAAATCAAAGTCAATAAAATTTTTATTTATAGCCTAAAAGTATAACCCCCAAATGATTTATAAACTATGTGGGACTATAAATATTTTTTAAATGATTAATTAATCATTTTTTAAATAAAAAATTAGAAAAATCACAAATTATGAGAAAATAGATAAATCATATATAATTGATTCTAGGAAGCCACATCACCTCCATATAGCTCTCTTTTATATAAATATATAGATTTGAATTCAAATTTGATTAGATATTTAATTACGACTGTTTAATTAAATTATAAATATAAATAACCGTTAACTTTTCTCATTTTTTATTTTACTTTTATAATTTATGGCTATTAATTAATTAAGAAAAAAAATCTATCTATTTTCTCTTTTTTTCTCATGTTTATTTTAATAATAATAATAATAATAATAATAATAATAATAGATGTCAATTAAAAATATCTATATAATAATAAAATAAATAAATAAATGATCTCTATATTTGTATTTTTAACCTTTTGACAAAACACGAGATCTAAATGTTAATTTTTAACAATAAATAGTCCAAACGGGTAATCAACATTTTGACAAAACACAAGGTCCACAAGTTAACTTTAAAAAATAAAGGGTCCAAACGGGTAATCGGCTAAAATACAAAATTTAAAATGGTATGAACCCTTATAGAAAACATTAATTATATAGATAATTATATATATTTGAATAATTTACTTTTTATAAAGAATTTTTAACACTTTGAATAAATACATAGTCCAAAGGTTAATTTTTAAAAATAAAGAGTTAAAATGAATAATCGACCAAAATATAGTGTTCAAATAACCGATCTATCTATTCCTATTTTTATCCTTTTAACAAAACTTGAGGTCCACACGTTAATTTTTAAAAATAAAGGTCTCAAAGGGTAATTGGCTAAAATACAAGGTTCAAATGAACCCTTACATAAAACATAAATTATATATATAATTTTATTTTTATAAAGAATTTTGAACATTTTGAATAAATACACGGTTTAAAGGTTAATTTTTAAAAATAAATGGTCAAAAAGTTCAAATAATCGATCTATCCATTCTTATATTTAACATTTTGACAAAACATGAGGTCTAAAAATTAATTTGTTAAAATAAATGACTCTTATGGGTAATCGACAAAAATAAGTTTTACACAAAACATAAATATTCTTATACATAATTTAGACTTTTTAATAAAAAAAATCACGCAAAGCGTATAATAATAATAATAATAATATATAAAATTACATGTACAACAAGATTTTTGAACTTTGTTTTCGACACTTTAATTATTTAGAATTTTTCAAAAACTTACAAGAGTTTGCTATACAATGAACACCATTATGAAAAAAAGTTGTGATCAAGACGCCCTCACATGTTCATATAAAAAACATATTGTAAGAGTAAGGTGAAAAAGAATCTTTACTCTACAATCTCTAAAAAAATATTTTAAAATATGCATATTTTTTAATAATTACAAAAGACTGTGCGAAGCGCGATTATATTTTCTAGTATATATATAAATGAGAGCTTCAAGAAAATTATGTATCACTCTAAAATCTCTTCAAAGAACTTTTTCTATTTTCTGCTTTAATCTATTTTTTTATTCACTTTATAGATTAAAATAATAATAGTAATTAATTATAATACAACTTCTTAACTACTTCATCATTAAAAATATTAAAAAATTATTAAAAAAAACTACCAATATATACACGTTATATACTAATACCGATTGTGGTATTCAATTTTTTTTTATTATTTAATAAGATGTAACTACAAATTAGTATAAATTAGCTACAAACATATATTATCATAATCTCCCAAAAAATTATTTATAAACATATAATTTTTATTTATTATAAACATTGCGTGATGCACGGTTATGTTTACTAGTTTGAAAATAAAAATATAACTTTATTATAATAATTAATTAAAATAAAGAAAAATGCAATATGAGCTCGGGCTGTGCAAAAGTTTTTGTAAATCGTCCAACCCGAATAAACTGTCCAAACCAAACAAAAAAAATCGACAAAAATTCAAACCGCCCAATTATTATATTTGGCAGTTTAGAAATTATACCAACCTGCCCAAATAAACCAAATAAACCGATTATGAGTTTTTTTTTTCATTTATAGATACATATATTACGTATATTATTACATATATTATATGTAATATTAAATATTGTTTAAAAAATTTTAACAATGAATTTAGAATAATGTTTTAAATTTTCAATTTAAAATAATATGTCTAAGTATGGAAGATATATACTATACTTTTAGTTTGTTAAATCTAATTATTTGAACAATTTTTATAAAAAAAACTTAAGATTGGTTTGGACAAGTTAACCCGACCAAACCGCCTAAAATATTGAACGGGTTAAACTATTTTTTTGTTAATTGGATATGTTAAAGTTGAATTTTTGCAACCCAATTTTTACATTAAGTTGATTAAAATATGTTAAACCCGATTAGACCGACTAATTATGGTGAGCTGAGGCTAAAAAAATGGAAAAAAAAAACTATTCTTTCCGTTAGAATTTAAATGTGATCCACATGGCTAGCTTTTATGTATATAATTTATTTATTATTAAAAAAACACAAAAACAATCTTTTTGGTGAAGAAACCCAGGTCTCATCTTTTTGCCTCTTTTATAAAAAAATATTGAACCCATTTAATTATGATTTTGATAAGCTAATCTCTCCATTTGGCTATTGTGGTGGATTCTATCAAATCCCCCCATACTTCCAAAACTGTCTTTTTTATACATATAGATCGTGTAATAGGAGTGCTCACTCGGTGGAAAAAAACAGGTTTGAGATTGTGAAAAAAACCATATCTGGTTTGGTTTATGTCTGCCTTGTACTAGTAATGAAGGTGTGTGAGGAGGAGTTGCTTCGTGTATTGTAGCTTTGGTTTGCTTGTAGAATGAAGTATTTTTTTCCTAAAAGAGAAAAAAAAATCTCTCCATAACCTTACACTATATAATTGTTTTCCTCTCACTCTATTATTATTATTATTATTAACACAAATCCACTATAATTTTACACTTTCATTTTCCTAGTATCATCAAACACAAACACTTCTAATGCTCTATTGTTAAGAAATAAAAATAAAAAACTTATATTGCCTTATAAATAACGGTTAAATATGCAAATCTCAAAATGAAGTTTAAAACGATATTCAATTCAGACCAAAAATTTAGGGAAAATTCTGAAACTTTTTCTTTCTCTCTTTCTATTTTCTTTTCTTAAAAGTTACATTTGCTTTGGTCTAAAAGAACACAACAGTAGGCTTTCAAAATGGCTTAGGTTTTTTCTTTTAATTCGTTCCAATCTAAATAACAAATATTTTTAGTAATGAGACAAAAGTTGAAAGTTCTGTTGAATTATGTAGACAAAGTTTTGTTGGCGAAATTCAAAATGAGATAAAAGATGAAGAAAAAAAAAAACGGGTGGGAGAGAAAATGAAAGAAGAAGATGAAGGTGAAGATAAGGAAGTGGAAGAGATGAGAATGGCTAAATAAGTGGGTCCCGTGGCAACAAGTATTTCAAATGTCAGTAATATTTTAATAAAATAACAAAAAAGCATTTTAAGTATAAAAATTTGGTTACGTGGGACTCTATATATTGGACACGTGGTCTGGAGATAAATTCTATCGTGATGAATAGCATCACTAAAAAAAAATTAATGTGAGCTGCGTTTTTTAAAATAAACTGCCAAGTATCAAGATAACAATAAGCATGTGAATATTTATAAGCACCTAATGGTAGTAGGGCCGAACATGAGACGGGTTTTTTAGTGCTCGAGTTTGGGTTTGGTCGGGTTCGGGTGTAAGAAAATGATACTGAACCCGTCTGAAACAAATTCAAATTTAAAGCATTTTTGGGTTTCGGGTGTCGGGTGGGCTCAGGTCGGGTTGGCTCGGGTTCGGGTGTCAAATGGTCTATATTCCGGTTTGGGCCTTCAATAGGCTTTGATAGTTTTTTTTCTTTTCAAAAATGTCATTTTTTGAGTTTTTTTTTTACTTTTGTCTTGTAATTTTTTTACGTTTGTCATGTTGTTTTAGAAACTTAATTTGAATATAATGTATAAAAACAAATATAATTTTCATACCACATTTCCATCATGTCAAACATAATTTCAAGTTTCAACATAATTTATAAAAAGTTAGAAACTTCATAAAGTCTCTTCCCTAACTAATGTCCATCAAAAGTTCAAATTCAAAATACAAACATAGGAAAGTAAAAGAAGTTATAAAGTCCAAAATAGGTACAAACGTCCAAATAGTAAACACTAAAAAAATTGGTTCATAAAGTCCAAAAAATACAACCATAATTCCCAAACAAATTTCAATTCCCGGATTGTTGTGCAGACGATGAGGCTGAAACTGAAAATGGAGCATGAACAGAGGAAACGCTAGCATCGGTCATCATATCTGCAAATATTATTAAAATAAAGATAAATATTAGAATATAAAACACTTAGACACTTGAATTGAAATAATGAAAATTCGTAATAAAATTACCTGACTCAAGATCATCAGAGGTTTGAAGCACTTCTGCTTCATCTATGTAGTCTCGAACGATGATAGGTTGATGTGAATCACTCCACCAATTCTTGAGACAAATTAATGCTTCAACCATCCTTGGGCTCAGTGAACTCCTAAAAGGATCCAAAATTCGACCCCCAGTTGAAAATGCCGCTTCAGAAGCAACTGTGGTAACTGGTATAGCTAACACATCACGAGCCATGATCGAAAAAATCTTGTATTTGCATCCACTACTCGCCCACCATCCCAAAACATCAAAATTCTGACTTGGTAGCTCAACTGCCTCTTCCAAGTACTTATCAACCTTATTTTTTGTTTTACCACCCTCCTTCTCCATTTTTCGCGCCACATACTCATCATGCAAGTTATGTGACCTCTTACTCTTGTTACTGGTACTACTGGTGGTAGGCTGAGCAGACATGACATATGAGGACGAACCAGAAACAATAGATTGAGACTGAGTTATTGATTGATCAACATGTGTATCAATTGACTCATGATATTGATCAAACATTGCCCGTATAGTTTGCTCCACCCTTTAACCATCATAGTGCACGTTACATCATCATGAATATCACCAAAGCAATGATGGAGATAATCAAGCTTGTATCTGGGGTCAAGAACCAAGGCAATCAGAAGTGCCTCATTACATTCATCAAGCTTTCCCCAATACTTGTCATATTTATGCTTCATATTCTTTGCCATGCAATGCAACAACTCATCCTCCTCATCATCAAGAGTTAGGTCATTCAACTATTGTTGCATGTTGCATATTTCAATGAAGTACTTATTGGCGGTGACGTATGTGGACCCACTAAACTTCAATGTTACATCATAAAATGTCTCAAGAAATCTCACAAAAACTAACGCATCTTGCCAATGTTTTTCAGATGGTGGTCCCTCCTTTGGCTTCCCATCTTTGTCAGCCTCATTAAAATATTTCGAATAATTTCCATTACCTTCCATTCTTTCAAATGCCTTTCGAAATTTGAGTGCACAATTAAGCATGAGGAATGTCGAGTTCCACCTTGTTTGGACATCTAAACAGAGAAGTCCCTTGCATTCGATCCCTTCCTCTTTCATACATTTCTTAAACGTTATAAGCCTAGAAGGGGAAGACCTAACATATCTCACAACATTTGTAATTGCAGCAATGGACTCATGTTTTTCTTTCAATCTTTCACTTACAATTAAGTTTACTATATGAGCACAACACCTCATATGTAAGAACTTTCCTTCCAAAATAAGTCATTTCTCTTTCTCTTTGAACTTCCTTTTCAAGTACCCATTGGCAACATCATTAGAGGAAGCGTTGTCTACCATAATGGTAAACAACTTAGATATACCCCAATTATTCAGACATCGCTCGATCTCTTTGCCATTAGTTTCCCCTTTATGATCTATCACTTGGCAAAAGGTAATAATTCTTTTTTAGTATGCCCAATTATTATCAATCCAATGAGCTGTGATGACCATGTAATTCATATTTTGGATGGAAGTCCATGTGTCTATAGTAATAGATAGCCTCTCATTGCTCAAAACCTTTTTCAATGTCACATTCTCTTCTTCATATAACTTCAAAACATCCCTACCAACAGTCATCCGAGAAGGGATCACAAACCTAGGTTGAAGAGTTTTCACAAAGTTTTTGAAGCCCTCACCCTCAACATGTCTAAATGGTAACTCATCTAACACAATATATTGTGTAAGAGCTATCCTACAAGCTTCTTTGTTATAAGTCAATGCTACTAAGCTTGTTTCCCCCTCCTTTCCTCCCTTAACTAGTTCAAAACTTAAAATCTTCTGTTTTTGATCATCTATCCTCCATGGACTAAACTCACAAATGTTCCTAAAATGGTTCCATAGATGACTTGTCCCATGTTTTCTCGTGTTACAAAAAAAACCAGATCCACAATAGTTACACATACACTTAGGCAGAGGAGGCTCTTCCAAATGATTGGTTGTTGATGGGGGTGGGGGAGGAGGGGGGTCTTCCTTGGTGAAATGTTCCCAAATGGAAGACCCCTTTGCCTTTTTCGTAGGGAGGAGAGGCTTAGTACTAGAAGAAGGTTTACCCCTCTTCCTTCTACCCCTAAGTTGATTTGTGGGGTTATCAGTGGGAGGAGGAGGTTGATCTTGATTCTCTTCCGCATGAGTTTCATCGACTTCCTCAGTAGTATCCATCACCTAATATAAATGATTTAACAAAAATACATAACTAAATCTAATCAACAGAACAACAGACAAAAACCTATAATCCACTACAACTGAGCAGTACACATTCACACACAAGCCTAGAATCCACTACAATTGAGCAGCACATTCACACACATTCACACACAAGCGTAGAATCCACTAAAAGAAAGATAATAGATTAATATTTACCTAAAGCTTTTTATTAGAAGCGAGTCACGACCTCCTCAAATTTATCGACCACTCAGCAGCACTCACTTGCCTTATTCTCAAACTCACTACAAAAATATACATACATAATAATTAAACAGATTAAATAAATCCAAAACAAATAAAAATTAGGATATGTCTATTTGATTTAAACACACAAATAATAATATGCATTATACTATTTAATATTTACACACAAATAAAACTTTCAAAATCATTAACAATAATATATGTAAATTTAGTATTAGTTTGAGAGTGTATACCTGCCTGAGAGTAAGAGACAGACTGAGCCAGAGCCGCTGCTGACAGTGGTGGTGTTGGTGGTGCTACCCGAGACAGAAAGAGCCGGAAGTGAGTGTGAGAGTGAGAAAGGTGAGGGGCGGAGAGGAGAGGGGCGGCTGGGTTGGGCTGGGGGTGTAGAAACAGAGAGAGTTGAGATGAGAGAGAGGAGATGGACGGAGAGGGACTGAGGCCGAGGGGGGTTGGCTCAGGTCGGAGGTGTGGCTGGGGACCTGGGTGGGGTGGGGTGGCCGGTTGGGCGTTGCTGTTGGGGTCGAGGAAGAGAAGAGAAAAAGATCACGAGAGAGGGAGAGAGAAAGATAGAGGGGTCGGACTCGGAGGAGAGGGGCGGCTGGGCTGGGATACGGTGGTGGTGGCTGGTTGGGGATGGGGCGTGGTCGTGGCGTGGGCATGGGGTGGCTAGCCGTGGCTGCTGCTACTTGCTGGGGCTGGGGGGTTCGGGGAAGAGAAGTCACGAGAGAGGGATTTAGGGTTAGGGAAAAAAGAATAAAAATCTTTTGGGCTTGTGTTCGGGTGTATTTTTCGGGTTTAACCCGAACCTGCCTACAACCTAAAGTCTAAAACCGAACCCGAAAGTGTTCGGATAATTTCAGGTTTGGGCTAAAATCGGGTTTTGCGGGTTCGAGTCGGTCAGGTTCGTCGAGTTTTCGGATTTTGCGGGTTAAATGTTCAGCCCTACCTAATACTACATGTGCCTTGGACATTTGCACAAAAAAAAGGACAGTAGGGTAGATGTGTTTTTTGCGCCTGTACTCTAGAATTCTCCAATAATTCAAACGCTCAATCAATAAAAAAGAATGAGATAATTTATGTAACACTCAAAAATGGTAAATCCATTTACTTACTAGTTTCAGTGCAATTTAATTACAAATTTCAATAATAGTGGACTTTACATTTATATTTTTTATTTTTAAAATTAAATTAATATGAAAGTAAACATAAATTTAATAAAATAATCATAATCCTGCATACTATTAATACAATAATATTAAATTTATCTCAGTTCCATCAATTACATTCTAATTTAATACAATAATCATAATCCTGCATACTAAACAGGCTAAAGACAAAAGATAGTGTTATGTTAAGGATAATTATTAATGATCATACATCTCTCCAACCTTAGAATAATAGGCCCAAGTTGGTGTTTGTTTGGAAATAATTAAAACGGAGAACTAATGAGAATAAGATAAAATTTAATATAATATATATTAGAATAGTTTATATTTTTATTTTTGGAAAGTAACAATTGCATCTAAACGATAATTATATAATAAAAATATACTATTTTTTCATTCATTTCTACTACCAATCATATTGGTAGAATAATGTATTCAAATATATAAAGCTGTTTTATATTTATTTATTGAGGCTATGCAGTGAAAGCCAAATAAAGCTTCAATCAAGGCTTTCTTAGATCCAATTATTGCTTGTGTTGTGAGAGTCAGCAATTAGTTTAGTAGCATATGGTGGTGGTTAGGGTGTTGTGTTAGGAAGTTGGCGTCATAGTTGGAT
Source organism: Humulus lupulus (assembly GCF_963169125.1). Taxonomy (NCBI): domain Eukaryota; kingdom Viridiplantae; phylum Streptophyta; class Magnoliopsida; order Rosales; family Cannabaceae; genus Humulus; species Humulus lupulus. The sequence goes on from NC_084793.1 coordinate 275,747,863, forward strand.
TCTTCCTAAAGTAATCTATCTAATTATGCACCAACAATTCAATTCAATTCAATTTAATTCTAAATTTTATTTTGTATATTTATTGAGAGCCAAATCTCTCAGTTCTGTTTAGATTATTATTAATAATAATGAAGAAAAAGAGCAAGTTTGATTGTGGTAACGTCATTAAATCCAAAAGTTGTAAAGTTAATGATATTCCCAGAAGAAAGAAAACCAACATTAATGAATGGTTGCTGTGCTGTTATATAAGTCAATAATTTCTGTATTTGAAATATGCTAGTCATCCAACTCCAACCATATATAATTATATTCATGACCTTAATCCATTAAATTTAAGAGCTCAGTGTGCGGACGAAGAAACTAATTCAAACTTTTACAATTTTTTTCCCCTGAATTATTGATTTCTCTTACTGTTCTATCAGAAATTTGGGATTTTTTTTTCACCTATAAGAAGTTTTTTTCTTTTATATAACATACACGGTATACCCCAGATATAATCCGTGTAGGCGTGTACCAAACATTTACTACAAATATATCTTGTGTATAAGTTATAACAAGATGTATAAGTTATAATAAAATGACATTATATTTCTAACTCAAAAATATATATAGACACTAATAATTAAAAAAAATTAACATTTTTCTCAATTTTTTTTTTGACATTCTTTAATTTTTTTTTAATTTCAATAATTTTATTTTATCTTATTTTCAGATTTTTTTTTTCAAAAATTACGTATTAATTTTCAATAAAATAGGGTGTTTTTATCAAATTTTGGGTGCAAATATAATGCACCATAACAAAATTGTAAGAATATATATAAAAAAATTATTTAGAAAAATAGTAAATATTTTCGCATAGGAAGTTTCTCAATGAATAATTTCAACTTCTAAAAATATCCATTTATATTACGTTTCATCATAATAAAAAAAAATTAGTAGTAAAAATTAATAATCATCATGAGTGTCATGTTACAATTCCGTCTAGGTTTATTTGCATGATGTGTTTTGGTAAGTTGGCCCTCAATCTTTTTTTTTGTCAAATTGGTCCCCAATTTTTTTTTTATTTTGAAGGATTAACATTGTGTTAAATATAATTTGGTTCTTAAATTTTGTATGTATTGACAAATTGGTCCCATTCTTATTATTTTTAATATATTTTGAACTTTTAATGTTAAAATTAGAATTAAAACTAAACGAAAAAATATATATAATTTTGAACTTTTGTTATTTAAATTTTATATTTTTTTAGTTTAGATTTAATTCTATGTTTAACATCAAAAGTTCAAAATACATTAAAAATAATAAGTTAATTTGCTAAGAAAAAAAATTGGCACTAATTTGTTAAAAAAAATAGAGAGCAGCTTACCAAAATGTGTAAAATTCAAGGACCTACCACACAAATAAATCTTCTATTTATATTTCGAACATAAACTAACACACAAAGTATTTCAATAAACTTAAAATATATAAGGAAACAAATTATAATACAAAAAAAAAAATAGTGGCAAAAATGTTAAAATCAATCAATAATATGAAAAAAAAAAGAAAAGGAAAATTATTTATCCTAAAATAGATGCCATGATAATTTTCTTCCATAAATAAATGCTAGCATTTATATTCTTATGGTACAAGACTGTATAATCCTAAACTCTTGTGTGGAAATGCAATAATTGTACCACGGCCAGCAACGTAAATGGGATTGTGAAATGGTCCAAACAACTATTTAACAAAAGAACAAATCTCAAAACTCAAATAAGGAAACAGATTACTGGGAGTATCTTTCTTTTTCTTTTTCTTATTCTTAATAGTGCCTAGCCAGTGATGAGTAAGGCCACGTTTGGACCACTTCCATTCTCAGTCAACTCTTTGTCTCACCCAATTATATGTTACTCATTAAGCTTTTTATTTTTTGGGTGGGACCAAATACTTATTTCAGTGCCATGCAAATGTTGGCATCGTCGTAAAGAAGTATGAAATTGTGTATCCCTATCCCTATCCCTATCTGCATTCGTATTTCTAGATGGGTTACCAAATCACAATTAACGTGTTTGTCGGTATTATAAATACGAATGTATGGGCCCGGACTAGTTTTTTTTTAAAGATAAGATAATCATATTAATTGTTACCAATTATATAAATGTATCTATTTATTTCTATTATATAATTAAATTTATAAAAATTCGCTAAAAGAAAGGTATATATACATAAGCTCGTAAGGTGATTCTAGTGTGGGAATGTCACTTTAACTTTTATTATTGGGGCTTTTTTTTGTGGTAAGTACAAAAATTATAGCTCATTTTTTATACGACGATAAACATTATAATTATAGCATATATCTTATTAGTTTTTATGAAATTTCAAATAATTTATGGTGTTGAAATTATGATTCAAACTGTTATTTTTACACACGTATAAAAAAACAAACATGCATGCATGCAACAGACTATTTGAACTCTATTCAACATCGTAAATTATTTGAAATTTTCAAAAACTGATGGGGGTGTTTGCTATAACTACAATGTACATCGTTATTTAAAAAAATTAAGGTTTGTTACACCCAAATTTTGAAATAAACATAAATGAGTCTCGAAATGTAGGCTCGTAAAGTATAAGCTCGAAAATGTTAAGTAAGGGCTCATCACTTGTATAAATTAACATATTTTCTGATTAATTCCTATTAGCCACTAAGCACCAGCTAAGATGGTTCGAGCTTAAGCATCAAGCTCGAAATAATGGATCTTCTCCGAAGTATATGAGAACAATTCGAACCTTCATTGCAAGCTTGAAAATGTTGATCTCCAAGGGTTAAGCTCGATGAAATTGCTGGCTAAGGATGAGGCTAACCAAGATGGCGAGCTCATGATGTTGGTTGATCTCGAAAGTATGTTCGAAGTTGATAGTCTAGTTTGAACGTGGTTGTTGTTAGGAAATCTCTATTTCTTAGGGATTTGTTGTAATCTGACAATAAATCCTGATTATTATGGGAAATTATGTAATTAATGCATTTATTTGTATTATTTCAAATTTGAATTGTAACTTTCCGAAATAAAAGGTAAGATATTTTGTTAACCAGTCTATAAATAGATTGGAAAATTTCATTTGTGGATATGCACAATTTAGTACTGAGAACACTCTGCTAAATTGCTTTGTAAAAGCTCTAAGAGAAGATTACTAGTCAATAATACTAACTCGTGGACTAGATAGATTTTAATTGCTGAACCATATAAAATTCCGATTGTTCTTTATTTTCTTAATTCTGTATTTAGTGCTCTTCATATTCAAGTTGGCGAAAAACAGCGTCAATAGTTTGGTGCTTTCATTGCGAGCATTAAGCAAGTCGTTAGATTGTTTAATCAAAAACCTCCTAAATTACCAATGGCGCCACAAACAACCCCAGTACTGGTGGGCGACCATTGCCCCAAATACCGTAGGAACAAACTCCTCGCACTGAAAATTACCCGCGTCGACCTGGGAAGCAGCCCATGGCTGACCAGAGCCCAGAAGAAGGGAGTGCTTCATCTGATTCTCAGGGACCGCCTGCTCCCAGGCCCAACGAGGATCTCTACTATAATCCAGAGAGATATTGTAATGCCCCGAAATCCCTAATGCAGTTTAATGGCTGAATTGGTAGGCCGGGAGGAACATAATTGTTTTATTATGCCATAAAATGATTGTATGCATGTTTATGTGAATTATATTATAATATGATGTTAAATGCATGCATGTGGGTCCACATTTGATTATTAGGGCATTTTGGTAATTTGGCCCGTTGAGGGCATATTTGTGTATTTTGGAGCATATTGTGATTTATGGATGAGATCCCATTATTATGGGAATATATTCGAGCTATTCGGCATGAGACGGTCCTATGTTACAAATTAGCGGTTTTGTCATAACGGGGTCAATTATTGGGATGTTGGATAATGATAATGTTTATTTGATGATATATTGAGAGTTAGTGAGATCAGGAGGAAATTCTGGGAGTTTTGACTATTTTGCCCCTGGGGATATTTTTGGGACCCCGAGCATTAGGTTCTATTTGAGGTTACTTAAGCCTAAAGTAGTATGTCAGAAAGAACCGTACGTTAAAAACACTTTCTCTCTCTCCCGTTAACCTTTGTGATTATTCGTGGCAATTTCGAAGAAATCTTGAGTTCTAGGAGTCGGAATCAAGCGAGGATTGAGGCATAGCGATCATAGGAAAGACTAGAAGCTTCTTGATCGAAGGATTTAGCGAGAAACAACCCAATCAAAGGTAATCTAAGTTTTGAGTTTTGAGTTTTAGAGTTTCTAAGCTTTGATTTGGATTTTGTGTATCGATGAGTTTTTGATTCGTTTGAGTCTCGGGATTTGATGATTTTGGATCATTGGGATGTATGGGAACTTTGATTTTTGGATTTGGAGATGTTTAGGTATGTTTTTGGAAGGTTTAAAATGGGAGAAAACAGAGTTATGGCAGGTTTCCCAGGTGGGGCCGCAGCCCTATTCTTGGGCGTCGCGGCCCAAGCTCGAAGATGAAGATGGTGGAGGTTATGCGCGCTGGGATCGCGGCACTAGGTAAGGGGCGTCGTGGCGCTTGGCCCTGGTGATTTTGTTTTGGCTGGGGGCCGCAACTCTTGAGGGTTTTTGAGGCCAAATGAGTGTTTTGATCATGGGAGCTCAATCTTAGACCTCGGGATCGTTCTTACTACCCGGTTTAGTGGGATTCGATGTCCTGAAGACTAGATCTTGGTTCGAGAACCTTTGTTATCCATTTTTTTGATGGAATCCCATATTTGGTTATGACTAGGTGACCGCTAAGGAACTTAAAGGTTGATCGTTCTCAAGGGTCGTTCTTTTACTCATTCTCGCTCGAATCAGAGGTAAGAAAATTGCACCCTATGTATATGACATGCATGGTTGTTGTTGAGGCATGTTGGTTGTTAAATGTGGACGCTGATTGCATATTAAATGCTTAGCAAATCTTTCTTACTTGTGTATGGCACTGACTAGTCAGGGTCAGCACTGGTCGCGTATTACTAACCTGAGAGTCAGAAACTGCACAAGCGTTGAGAACACATAGCCGATAAAAGATTAGATCTAATCGATATCAGCGTTGAATGACTCTAGGAGCATTAATGCTGGACCGACCCTAAAGTCGATGAAAATTATAAGTGCTTGACTAGTCTAAGGCTAGTTACTCAGAGCTAGGGCCTAAGGCCTAGGTGACTGTTTTGTCACGTGGCTAGGGAGTGGAATCACATGGTTGTGACTCTATGGTTATGCAGTAGGTTATATTGGTGATTAGTTCATCGAACACCTATCTTGATAAGCTAGTGAAAGGATCACTTATTTTTAAAGCCCATGTGACCCTATCGTCACATGGCTAATGGGAACGGAACCCACCTAAGTGACTTTTACAACTGTCACTCCTCTATTTTGGACTGAAAGTCCTGAATGATTATTATGATCATTGTTGATATTATATTCATGCAATATTGTGTTTTCTTGCTGGGCTTTGACTCATGGGTGCTATGTGGTGCAGGTAAAGGGAAATAAAAGCTCACCCAGCCTTGAGTGGAGAGCTTAGGTGGTGTTGTGTACATATGCGATCGCTTGACCACCACGACCAAGGAGTTCTCAGAGGAACTAGGGGGTTTACCCTATTTTTGACGCTTAGGTCGGCAGGTTGTAAATTTAAACTGTAATGACCATTTTGAGTTGTAAATAACTTGTAAACGTTTTTTTATGGGCCCATGAACAATTTTATGTTTTAAATAAAATATATCCTTCCTTTTTGATTGATTTTTCACCTTAACCTGTTAATAACACCTAGAAGCACGTTTTTAACCAAAGAACTCGGGTAGCGAGTTAAATTCACGGTTCAACGTAACGGTCTTGGGGTAACCAGGGTGTTACAGATACATTCCTATTGTTGAACTGGAGAATCACCAACTACGCCAACAATTGGCGGAAGCTACAAGGCGCAACAAAGAGTTGAGCAAGGGGCCCAACAGGCTCAGCCGAGGACCAGAACAAATCCTGGTGATGAACGCCCTAGGAGAAAGACTTGAGCTGAGGCTACTGAAAATCCAACTACGGAGGTATCTACAGGAACGGGGAATAACCGAGCTCCTTAAGTAGCTCACAACGCCTAACCCTGAAGCAGCTAGGAACAACCCGGAACGTGTCCGGGCCAATTCTAGACCATCTAGACCCAATAATGGGAGGCCACCACCATCACCTATAAGACATCCACCCTCTCCAATAAGACACCCTTCACCTATCCGAGAGGCACCACAGCCTGCACCACAGAGGCCTTCTCGCAGTGGCAATCGAGATGGGAACATTCAGGCTAGACCCGGACATAGGAGCGAGAGGGAGGCTACTCGAGAACACAGGGCTCCCCAACCGTCGGGAAGCCATGTGTCGAGGTCACAAATGGCTGGGGCAAGGAGGCCAGTGGATGATCCACCTCGTAATCACCGAGCCCCTCAGCCAGAGAGGAACATTAGCTTCGTAAGTGGGAGCTCAGACTATAATCGGTCTGTAAGCATATATAATACCGAGCCCAGGATTACTGGAAATCAGGGCAATCATCCTGACCTTTGGATTTACCTGAACTATAACTGGGGGCAGGCCAATCCCACAAACCCTGATTTACACGACCATTTGAACATTCGAAAGCAGCCGACATATGGAAACAAGAATAATCCTATACTGGGACAAAGGGTTGGAGTTTTTATAAATAATAACCAACTCCCCCAAGTTCAAGCTCGGCCTCCAGTGGACCTGGTCCAGCAGAGAATTGACCAACTCAAACGGGTGTTCAGGCTCCTACAAGATGAAAGGAACATGGAAAAGGCAGAAGACTCAGATGAGTAGCTCAAGCCTTTTGCACCGCATATCTCCAACACTCCATTTCCACAGGGGTTTAGGATACCCCATGTCACACCATTTGACGGGAACTCATACTCACATAGTCATCTGAGCACATTCAATACCATCATGTGAGCCAGCAATGTTGGTTATGAGCTCCGATGTATGTTGTTCCCAGCTACCCTGACGGGACCAACAAAAAACTAGTTTGAGAAGTTTAGAAGACATTCAATCTCATCTTGGGATCAGCTAGTAAGGGAGTTTAAGAAGCAGTTCAAAGCCATGGTAGGTGTCAGGCCCGAAGCCTCGACTTTAACCAACGTCAGACAACAACAGGGAGAGTCACTAAAGAGTTACCTTACAAGGTTTAATATAGAAGTGACTCGAGCTTGCAACGTCGACGACAGTGGCTACCTGATGGCTGTAAAGCTGGTATATTACCAGGGAGTCCCCTTTGGGAGGATATGCAAAGAAAACCCATAAGGTCATTAACCGAGTTCAATAGGAGGGCCCGGAGATTTGTCAATGTAGAAGAGGCGAGGTCAGCATTAAATCTGATCTCTCAGCCCGTAACTACAACGAAAAATGTTAACTCAGTCTCAACGTTAAGACCCTTTGGGGATAACCCTTCAAAAAGTAAGAAAAATAAAGGGAATAACCCCGAGGCTGACGGGGGGAAAAAGAAGAAGGGAGACAAATATTTCTTCATTTACACAGTGTATACTAAGCTCAATGAGACTCGGGAAAATATATTTATTGCCAATGAGAACCAGGTCCCATTTAGACGACCTGACCCAATGCGGAATCAAAAGGCAAAGAGGGACTCCAACAAATATTGCAGATTCCACAAGGACGTCAGACATACCACTGATGAGTGCCGACACCTGAAGGAAGAGATCTAAGGCTTGATCTCGAGGGGATATTTCGGACAGTATGTGAGAAACTGGAATCCCAATCAAGCCTCGGCAGGACAAAGAGCAATGACTGCACAACCTACCCAACTAAATAATTCCCGAGCACAGGAGGACGATCTACCTCCCCCTATAGATGGGAAGATGTGGTAACCATCTCTGGGGGACCACATCTTGCAAGATCGGGTAGAAATGCCCAAAAGAGATACGTAAACAAGCTCAAAACTAGGGACAATTCTCCCTACGAGCCCAAACCACGAGCTCCGAAGCAGCAGAGGGTTGAAACTCAACCCATCACTTTTACAGAAGAGGATGTGTCACACGTCCAGTTTCCTCACAATGACCCCTGGTCATCACGCTTCAGCTTACGAACAGGAGGGTCTGTAGGGTCCTGATTGATAATGGGAGCTCTGTGAATATCCTTTACAAGTCCACTCTAGAAAAGATGGGACTCACGCTTCGAGATTTGAAAGCCTGTGCAACCACATTGTACAAATTTTTAGGAGAAGGGATTGCTTGTACGGGGTCCATTGAACTCCCTGTGACCTTGGGAGAATATCCAATCTCGGTAACCAAGATGATGGAGTTCGTGGTGGTGGACGCACCGTCGGCCTACAATGTACTGCTCGGGAGACCAGCCTTGATTGGGTTGGGGGCAGTATCGTCTGTTAGGCATTTGGCCATCAAGTTCCCAACGTCTAGTGGCATCGAGACGTTGAAGGGAGACCAGCTCGCAGGAAATGAATGCTACAACATTTTCGTGAGAGGAAAAAACCAAACAAGTGCTCAGAAACTTGTGATCATTCAAGAGGTGGACAGAGATATTTTCGAGATAGAAGAAGAGATCGACCCTAAAGTTGAGGAAAGGGCTGATCTCGAACCGCTAGAGGAGCTTGAAAAGGTAGAGTTCGATGAGAAGGATACCACGAGGGTGGTAAAAATAGAAAATAATATTTCTGAAAATGCAAGATAGCAATGAACTTGCTTTTTGAAAGAAAACCAGGACGTATTTGCATGGTCACACTCGGATATGGTAGGGATTAGTTTGAACGTCATAAGCCATGTACTCAACATCGATAAGAGCTTCCCTTTGAAGCAACAAAAATGGAGGCTTTTGGATGACGACAGAAAGCAAACTCTAAAAGAGGAGGTCGAGAGGTTAAAAGCAAATTAATTTATTCGAGATGCTTTTTATCCCGATTGAATCGCCAACCCGGTGTTGGTCCCAAAACCCAATGGAAAATGGCAAACCTGCATCGACTATTCGGACATCAACAAGGCGTGCCCCAAAGTGTAACGACCCAAATTTACTAATAAGGCTTAAGGGACTTGATTAGTGTGTCGGGAGGGCATAACTGGATTATATGTGATTTAATGATTAAACATATGATATATGATTGTTTGAATATCTGTGATGCATGACTATGTGTATTAGTATGCATGTAGGCCCTAACTAGGTTAGAAGGGCATAATCATAATTCTGGCCCGTTGAGGGCATAACTGTATGTATATGTGATAAATTTTTGAGACCACATTATTATGTGGATATATTTGTAATATGTGACTCGAGACGATCCTAGTGAGCGATTTAGCGAAAAAGTCACGGCGGGGATTTATACCTGGCTCGGGGCGAGCCTGGGGGTATTTATGGGAATTTAGAGAATATATTGGAGTCTATTTTGATATTGGGGAATATAATTGGTGATTGGTTAGGTTTCAGGAAGTAAGCGGTAAATATTAGAGACACTCGAGGAATTAGCGAGAATTGGGAATAAATTACCAGAATTCCCTTGGATGGGTCAAGGGCTTAAATTTTAATGGGAGGGTATTGTGGTCATTTGGTTTATAAGGGATAAGTAATATTAAGTTTTATACTTTAGTGGAATGTGTAGAAGGCAGTAGAGGTCTAAAGGAAAGAAAGAAAAGAAAGAAAAGAAGGAAAAGGAAGGAAGGGAAAGCAAAGCAAATTTTCAAGAACGGCTTGGGTCTTCTCCACCAATTTCTTATGGAGATTTGAGGCTAGAATCTGAAGGAGCTTAAGGCTGAGATTGTATACTTGGGGTCTTGATCAGGTTGAGGAATTGGCAGGGGATATTCATCATTTGAGATAAGGTTCAAGGTAGTTTTTCAGTTTCTAGTTCTTGGTATTGTTGTGGATTTTGAGCTGAGTTTTGGTGGGGAATTCTAGGTAGTTGAGGTTGAAGCTTTGAGGAGGTGAAGGCCAAGCTAGTGAGGAGGATAACCTAGGTTAAGCTCATCCATCAAAGGTAAGGAATTCTAGTTCAAGTTCTGTGGTTTCAGCTGTTGTTCTTATTGAGCATATGAGCTTAAGGTTTAGCTATGGTGATTTTCTTGATTTGGGGTGCATGTGATTGAGTTATGTGTGGTTGGGATGTGTGTGGTGAGTTGGAGATGTTGGTAGTCTTGTTTTTATGTTTGGTTGAAGTTTGGAAGACTTTTGGTAATGTTTGGCTTGGGGAAAATTGAATGAGGAAAATGCAGGGTTTGCTGTGTTGTGACTAGCGCTACAGACTAGTGCTGTAGCGCTAGGCTATGTGTTCTGGGGCATTTTAGGCTATGTTTGTAGCGCTGTAGCGCTTTCCTTAGAGCGCTGTAGCGCTACCCTGTTTCCAGAAAGGAGTTTTTGGGTTATTTTCAAGGGTTTTTGCCCGGGGGTTCGGGGTTTGATTCCACCACCCCGTTTGGTGGAATTATGGCTTCCCAAGGGCTCAGGATTGGTCTCGAGGCTAGGTTTCAGACTTGAGGTTTGGTGATGATTTTGATCTATGGCTGTGACTAGGTGTACGCTAGGGCGCGGACGGGATCGTGCTTGAGGATCGTATTGAACAAAACTAGCGAATCTAAAGGTAAGAAAATTGCACCCGGTTATGTGTTTGTGATAGGACTAAGAGCTCCCTATATCTGTATGATGTCATAGGTGGTATTATGCCATGGGACATGTGATAAATGACCTAAGGGTGCCGTAAATAATACTTGCGCACAGGGCGCGGCTCGGCCACTGGTAGCCGAGGACAGCTTAAATATTCACTGAGCTCGGTTTAAGCGGGCCGGAGTCAGTGGGATAAATAGAGGGTGCGACCTAAGGGAATTAACCTTAGTTATCATATGTGGATTGATTATTGACATGGAATGATATACTTGGTATGTTGAATACTTGATTAACATGAATGCTTAGACTGTTGAGTACATGCTTATGTAGTATGAGTTATCTGATTTTCTGTTGAATGATTGTGCTCTGTTATTGTGTTTTCTTGCTGGGCATTGGCTCACTAGTGCTACGTGGTGTAGGTAAAGGCAAAGGTAAGTTGGACCAACCTTGAGGTAGAGAGCTGCGGGGCTGAATGTACATGGTTAGCTGATTGGCCGCCACGGCCAAGGAGTGGAACAAGGCGAGAAAAGCCTATCTGTCTGTTTTGCCTTAGAGTGGCTAGCAACTGTATTTAAATCTTAAATCTTTTGTAAATAGTCCTTAACTTATTACTTATGGGATCCCATGTAAAAAGAAAATGTTTATCTATAAGAAATGCAGCTTTTGAGACCAAAATCTTTTAACCCTAGTCAACCATAGTTTCGGTAACACGTTTTGAATTAAATGACTCGATTAGCAAGTCTTGCACCTTTATAAACACACAGTGTAACGGTCTTGGCTATCCAGGATGTTACAAATTGGTATCAGAGCATCCTAGGTTTAAGGGTTCCTGAAGACTGGCTGGACATGTTCATTCGCCGCGAAAGACAAGCTCGACTTAGGGTTTGGTAATTGTGTATACATGACTATATGTTTAAATGATCTGAATGGAATATGACTGCTGATATCTGCTTGATTAATAGGGAGCATGAGATACTATAGGGCTTGGCCCTTGACTATTGCATGGTGATATTGAGGCGTGCTTATTAGCACTGCTATGCATGTGAACGAATATATGGGTGAATATTTGGATAAACTGTTATACTTTGATTGCTTGTGAATGTTTGGAGTTTTAATGGTGGATCATGAAAGGATTATTACCCTGTCATCATAGTCTGACTACCAAGTCGTTGATTGTAGATTAACTTGGATAATTGTGCGTCCAAGAAAATCTACGCGACTAGCCGGCAACAGGTCTGAGACTAGAGATGATGATCAGGGCCAAACCCCTACGCTAGTCCCAGAGAACTGGCAGCTGCTTATGGCAGACATGCAAGCTCGGCTATAGAGCCAAGATGAACAGATCTGGATTCTGCGATAGTAGGCTCCATCAGGGAGTGTTGCCCCCATTGTGACACCTGTAGTGGTACCTGTTGTACAACCGGTAGAGGTTGGGAATAGATAGGAGCCATTGTATGAGCGGTTCAGGAAACAATAGCCCCCGATCTTTAAAGGAGGACCTGATCCACTGAAAGCTGAACAGTGGATGACCATGATTACTACCATTCTGGACTTTATGAGGATAGAGGGACATGACAGATTGGCCTATGCCACATATATGCTGAGAGAGGATGCCCGAATCTGGTGGGAGGTGGCATCACAGACCAGGTATGTTACTGCTTTGACTTGGGAAGGATTCAAAGATTTATTCAGTCAGAAGTACTGTAATGTTGCCATCAGGGTAGCGAAGGTAAATGAGTTCGTGGGGCTTGTTCAAGGCAGCATGACCGTTACAGAATATGCCCTAAAGTTTGACAGACTTGCGAAATTCACACCAGATCTTGTGCCTACTGATGCAGCTAGGAAGGACAGATTTATTAGAGGGCTTAATGCTATGATAGCCCGAGATATGAGGATTACAACAGTTCCTGGAGGGACAACTTAGGCCCAGGCTGTAGAGAAGGCTCTTACCGCTGAGGAAGCGAAGAATAATATATGGAGAGAAAGTGTAATGAGATGGGAGGGCCGCGGGGCAGTGCCTCCATATTCTGGTTCTGGTAGGGGCAGAGGCCCCAGTGATTTAAAGAGGAAGACCCCTGATGCTCTGACCATTCCTGTTCCTGATAGGAGAGGTCGGGGTACTCAGAGTGGCCGTCAGGGAGGCGGTGATGCATGGAGGACTTATCCTGAATGCACGAGGTGCAAAAGACGCCATCTGAGCAAGTGTCGGGCTAAGGCCTGTTATGTGTGTGGGGTGGTGGGACACCTCAAGAAATATTGCTCGACAGTGAAGAAGGGAGATGCGGGGAAGGTGGACAGCTTGACTCCAGCTCAAGTGTTCACCCTAACGCAGGCAGAGGCCGAGGCTAGCCCCTCGGTAGTGACAGGTCAACTTTCTAGTGCTGGCTCTCCTTTTACTGTATTGATTGACTCTGGTGCTACACATTTGTTTGCTTCGAGTAAGGTGATTGATAGACTATGTAGACTTAGTGAGTATCGTACTTCAGGGTTTGGGACTATTTTGCCTACAAGGGAACTAGTAGTGTCTATGAGGTGGATTAGAGCACTGCCAGTGATAGTTGATGGTAGAGAATTTTCAGTAGACTTGATTGAGTTGAGTATGGAGGACTTTGATATGATTTTAGGTATGGATTGGCTGGTTAGATATGGAGCTACTATTGACTGCAGGAAGAAGATGGTGACCTTTGAGCCAGAGGGCGAAGATCCCTTTATTTTTGTGGGAGCGGTGCATGGACCCCGCGTACCCAGGATATCGGCGCTGAGAGCCAGAGATCTGTTACAAGAAGGGTGTATAGGTTTTCTGGCTAGTGTGGTGGATACCACCAAGGTTATGCCAGCAGGACCGGAAGAGACCAGATTGGTTTGCGAGTTCTTGGATGTGTTCCCTGAGGACTTGCCAGGGTTGCCGCTGCGTAGAGAGATTCATTTTGTTATTGAGTTGGCGCAGGGACAGAGCCAATGTCGAGGGCACCGTATAGGATGGCACCGACAGAACTTAAAGAATTGAAGATACAGTTGCAAGAGCTTCTGGATTTGGGGTTTATCAGGCCTAGTTACTCGCCATGGGGTGCTCCAGTTTTATTTGTGAAGAAGAAGGACTGAACTTTGAGAATGTGTATAGACTTCAGGGAATTGAACAAGTTGACTATCAAGAATAAGTACCCCCTACCAAGGATTGATGACTTGTTCGATCAGCTGCAGGGTAAGATGGTGTTCTCAAAGATTGATCTTCGATCTGGTTATCACCAGCTGAGGATCAAGGACGAGGACATACCAAAGACAGCCTTCCGAACGAGGTACGGGCACTATAAGTTTCTGGTCATGTCATTTGGTTTGACCAATGCCCCAGCATCCTTTATGGACCTAATGAACAGGGTGTTCAAGGACTTTCTGGATCAGTTCATTATTATCTTCATCGACGACATTTTAGTGTACTCCAGTTCAGAGGCGGAGCATGAGATTCATCTTCGACAGGTTCTACAGAGATTGAAGGAGCATCAGTTGTACGCCAAGTTTAAGAAATGTGAATTTTGGTTACCAGATGTGACATTTCTTGGACATATCGTGGGTGCAAATGAGATTAAGGTGGATCCATCTAAGGTAGAGGCAGTTAGGGATTGGCCGAGGCCAAGGAACGCCTCGAAAGTGCAGAGTTTTCTTGGTCTAGCGGGTTATTACAGATGGTTTATGGAAGGCTTCTCAAAGATAGCGGCACTGATGACAGAATTGACACAGAAGAATTTGAAGTTTGTCTGGTCAGACAAGTGTGAGGATAGTTTCCAAGAGCTGAAGCGATGACTTATTACGGCGCCTGTGTTGAGTCTTCCTTCGGGGGAAGGGAAGTTTGTTGTTTACTGTGATGCATCGAGGTTGGGTTTAGGCTATGTGTTGATGCAGAATGAGAAGGTCATAGCTTATGCATCGCGACAGCTGAAGGAGTATGAGCAGCGGTATTCTACCCATGATTTGGAGCTAGCAGCGGGGTATTCGAACTGAAGATATGGTGACATTATTTGTATGGGGAGAAGTGCGAGGCATACACTGACCATAAGAGTCTGAAGTATTTCTTTACACAGAAGGACCTGAACATGAGACAGAGGCGTTAACTAGAGTTGGTGAAAGATTATGATTGTGATATTCTTTACCATCCGAGGTAAGCCAACGTAGTGGCGGATGCATTGAGCCGGAAAGACCCAGGTTAGTTATATAGTTCCACCCAGATCTCAAGAGAGTTACCTGATGAGATGGTCAGAGCAGGGATAAAATTGGTGGTAGGTCGATTGGCCAATATTACTCTGCAGTCGACCCTGCTAGTGTGGATTAGAGAAGGGAAATTGGTAGACGCTTAGTTACAGGGGATTAGAGAGAATGTCTTAGCGGGGGTAGCTAAGGACTATTCTATTTCTGAGGTTGGGTTGCTTCAGTATCAGGGACGGATTTGTGTTCCAGATGATAAGAGAATCATACGAGAGATACTAGATGAGTCTCATACGACACCGTACTCACTTTATTCGGGTACCACGAAGATGTACCAAGATCTACGGATGTTATATTGGTGGCCCGGGATGAAGAAGGATGTGATGGAGTACGCAGCCAGATGTTTAACCTGTCAGCAGGTGAAAGCGGAGCATCAGCGACTAGCGGGGCTTCTTCAGCCTTTGGGTATTCCCGAGTGGAAATGGGAGGACATTACGATGGATTTTGTGGGAGGTTTACCCAGAACAGTATGGCTTCATGACTCGGTGTGGGTGATAGTGGACAGATACACCAAGTTAGCCCATTTTCTTCCAGTGAGGTCGACATATACTGTGGATCAGTATGCTGAGTTGTACATGAGAGAGATCGTACGTCTCCATGAGGTTCCTAAGTCTATAGTGTTAGATCGGGATCCTATCTTTACTTCCAAGTTTTGGGGTGGTTTGCCTTGGATAGCCAAGACCGTTACACTGTGTGTTTATAAAGGTGCTAGACTTGCTAATCAAGTCATTTAATTAAAAATGTGTTACTGAAACTATAATGGAACTATGGTTAAAAGATTTTGGTCACAAAAAAAACCGCATTTCTTACAAATAAACATTTTTTGTTTACACGGGATCCCAAAAATAATAAAATTAAACCATCTACAAAGGTTTAGGATTTAAATACAGTAATTAGCCACTCTAAGGCAAAACAGACTGTTAGGCATTCCTTGTCCTGATCCACTCCTCGGCCATGGCGGCTGAACAGCTGACTATGTACATTCAGCCCTGCAGCTCTCCATCTCAGGATTGGTCCAACTTGCCTCTGCCTTTACCTGCACCACGTAGCACCCGTGAGCCAAGGCCCAGTAAGAAAACATAATAACAGAGCATAAACAATCAACATACAATCCAATATCTCATATCATATAAACATGTTCTCAACAGTCTAAGCATCCATGATAACCAAGTATTCAGCATGCCAAACATATCATTTCACATCAACAATCAATTCACAAATGATAACTAGGGTTAGCGCCCTTAGGTCGCACCCTCTGTTTATCCCACTGACTCCGGCCCGCTTAAATCGAGCTCAGTGAATATTTAAGCTATCCTCGGCTACCAGTGGCCGAGTCGCGCCTTGTGTGCAAGTATTATTTACGACACCCTTAGGCCGTTTATCACATGTCCCATGGCATAATACCACCTATGACATCATACAGATATAGGGAGCTCTTAGTCCCATCACAAACACATAACCGGGTGCAGTTTTCTTACCTTTAAATTGGCTAGCTTCGTTCACTTTGATCCTTGAGCACGATCCCTCTTGAGCCCTAGTGCGCACCTAGTCACAACCATAGATCAGAATTATCACCAAACCTCAAGTCCAAAACCTAGCCTTGGGACCAATCCTGAGCTCTCGGGAAGCCCCAATTCCACCAAACGGGGTGGTGGAATCGAACCCCGAACCCCCGGGCAAAAACCCTTGAAAATAACCCAAAAACCATTTTCTGGAAACAGGGTAGCGCTACAGCGCTCTTTGGAGGGCGCCACAGCGCTACAAATAGAACCAAAAGCACCCTCAGAATACTTGGCCTAGCGCTACAGTGCCCAAAGGCTAGCGATGTAGCGCTAGTCACAGAGCAACAAATGTTGTTTTTCCCTCCTTCGATTTTCCCCGAGCCAAACTGTAACGCCCTGGCTACCCCAGAACAGTTACGGTGAACGGTGGACTGGAAATTTAACTCATTACCTGAGTCCTTTGGTCAAAAACGTGCTCTAAGTGTAATTAGCAGGTTAAGGTATAAAACCAATAAAAAGGAAATGGAGATTTTATTACAAACTGCTCTGCAGAGCTAAACAAAACATTTACAAGTGGTTCTCAGTACAAAATGGTCATTACAGTTTTAAATTTACAATCTCGCCGACCTAAGCGGAAAAAGTAGGGTAAACCCCCTAGTTCCTCTGAGAACACCTTGACCGTGGTGGTCAAGCGGCTGCATATGTACACACCACCACATCAGCTCTCCACTCAAGGCTAGGTGAGCTTTTCTTTCCCTTTACCTGCACCACATAGCACCCATGAGCCAAAGCCCAGCAAGAAAACATAACACTTCTCATAAACGTTATAAAATGATTATCATTATAATCATACTAAACATAAAGCTTTCAACAAGCTACTGAACATCACATGATTTTAGCGGGAGAGTGGCTGCTAGGTAAGCCACTAGCCTCCAAGCTCTCTTTTCTAGCGGGAGAGTGGCTGCTAGGTAAGCCACTAGCCTCCAGGCTCTCTTTGTTCATCGACCCTCAGGGTCGGTCAGGCATTAATGCTCCTTGAGTCATTCAATGCTAATAGTCGATTAGATCTAATCTCCGTTGGCTTGCGTGAACCACGCTAAGTCCATCATTGACTAATAAGTCAGCGCTAAGTGACCAGTGTCCAGTATCACCGCCAAACTTGACTAATAAGTCACAGCTTCACAGCTGACACTAACACCTTTGCCAATTCTGACTGACAAGTCAGTGCAACGTGACCAGCGCCCAGTACCACTGCCGAACCTGACTAATCAGTCACAGCTTTACAGTTGATACTAGCACCTTTGCCAAACCTGACTATTTAGTTAGTGCTATGCCCAAGCGAACAACATATGCTAAGCATTCCATGTTCAATCCATGTCCATATTACACAATCAACATGCCTTACATATAACCATGCATGTCACACTTGGGGTGCAGTTTTCTTACCTCTGGTTCGAGCAAGAACAAATAAAGGAGTGACCCTGAGAACGATCGACCTTTTGGTCCCTTAGCGGTTACCTCAAGTTCAGGTTATGGTGCTCTTCCACAATTGAACACTCTCCCAAAGTACCAAGGCTTAGCTCCCAAGCTCAAACCTTCAACAAATTCACAAAACTCACAAGGAAGAAAAAGGTACGGGAAGAGAAAGAAAGGCTTCTGTTTTTACTCTGTTTAATCCACAGCCTTCCAAGCTTAACATATATCCAAGCCAAAAGACTAAAATACCCCTAGGTCTTTAAAAGTCTCTAAAGCCAACCCAAGGGCAATTTTGGTACTTTCCACCTATACCGTTAATCATAATTAACGCTTCCCAATTCCCGCTAATC
The DNA here is from genome assembly GCF_963169125.1 of Humulus lupulus. Taxonomy (NCBI): domain Eukaryota; kingdom Viridiplantae; phylum Streptophyta; class Magnoliopsida; order Rosales; family Cannabaceae; genus Humulus; species Humulus lupulus. The sequence goes on from NC_084793.1 coordinate 275,766,107, forward strand.
TCAACATCCTCAAACACCAATAATTCACATCCCGTTACCCTTTAATCCCCGGTAACACTCTAATCATTAAAAACACCCCGAGACTCACCCCGAGCCCCGAGCTTAAGCCCGTTATGACCAAACCGATATCTAACATTCCTTGATCGTCTCATGCCAAATAGCTCAAACAAACCCACATTATAATGTGGTCTCAAATTATATCACCAACATGCGAATAAATAATCAATTTACCCTTAACGGGCCAAATTACCATCACACCCCTGTATAAAGAGATATGGACTCACATGCATGCATTTCACATCATATCATAATATAATCAACATATACATGCATTTAATCAATTAATAACATAATTAAGCAAATATGGCCCTCCCGGCCTACTGTTCACGCCGTTAAACACAACAGAGAATTCGGGGCATTACACAAACCTTACCAAAACTTCTCCAAACTTCCACCAAACCTAGAATCAAGCTTACTAACATGTCTAACTCATCCCAAGCATCCCAACCAAAACAAACTTAAACACATGCACCCCTAATCCAACATTTCACCATAGATGAACCTAGAATTCAAAAACTCAGCAAAACAGCCACTGAAACCACAAAGTTCAAACTAGAATTTCCCTTACCTTTGCTGGATAAATTTAGTCTAGGTTGTCCTCCTCACAAGCTTGGCTTTCAATTCCTCAAAGCTCAGCTCCAATTTCCCTAGAATTCCCCACCAAGTACAGCTTAGAAATCTTAGTTCAATCATCAAAACCAGATCCAAAGTAATCCTCAAAGTATTACCTCAACTGGATAGTTTGTTCTTGCTAAATCCCTGCCAATTCCTCCAGCCAGATGAAAGACCTTAACCTCAAGCTTCTGCTCTGATTCTCCCTAAGTTTCTGCGCCAAAAATCCTCAAGAGATGGTGAAGAAAACTTGAACCAAGAGAGAGAAAAGATTAGACTTCCAATCCCCTTTCTTTCCTTCTTTTTCTTTCTTTTTCCTTCCTTCAGACTTCTATTTCTTTCTACAAGTTCCACTAAACATAAAGCCTCAGTTATGCCTATCCTTTATGTTGACCCTTGATTTGGTCAACTAACACGGAGTCAAATGCTTGATGTGAATGAAGGTGTTGAAATAGATCTAATGGAAAAAACAGCAAATGACACAAAAAAATATAGTGGTTCGGCCCCACAAAATGGTAATGACCTACGTCCACTTAAGTTATTATTGATATTAGTTCCCAAAGAAGTGATCAAAGAACTAGGGTTCTCTGAGTTTCACAGACCAGAGAGAGATGAATAATACAATCGTAAGATAATCGCTCTAATTCTCTTGTAAGGTATAAACTTAAATATGCCAAAAGTCCCTTCTTTGAGCTATTTCTCTCTATTTATAGGCTCAAGGAGGGTTACACGAATTAGTTACAAATATTATTTCCTAAATAATCGGATCATCATGGATCATGGGAGATAATTTCGGATACGATTACAATTGTACAAAATTATCTCTAAATATATGGAGTATACGACCAGGCTGGTCGTATATAAGCTTCAAATGTTACGTCAGGGGAATCTCACTGGTCGATGGTCGAACAGAACTTCTACCAGGTGTCAGCCACGTGTTAAAAATGTCTGCCACGTCACCCATGCCTGCTTTTTGGATAACATTTGCCCCCCAAGTTTATTTATTACGACCAGCAATAAATAAACTTTAAGGAAAACGACTCTTCGATTACCCCACCAAATCTGTCAGAGTAGTTCATGCCTTCTTGGAAAAAGTGACCTACCTGGATTTTCGATTCCCAAGCAATCCATTGACGGCTATCACTTTTCCCCATGCTTCGAAAAGAGGACACTGATGATTACCTCTTTTTTCATGCCACAGACAAAATATATATAGCCTCCCTAGAGCTTCCTTTTTCTTTTTACGCAAGCTATTTCTCTATCAAGAAACCCTAAGTCAGAACCTCTACTTTCTCTGAAGATCATCTTTCGACGTTCCAAGAACCAGCCATTCGTTCGCCTACGCTCGAAATTTCTTCAAACCTCCTTAATCTTCGCTTCAGTAAGTTTCAGAACTTTTCTACTCTTTATTTTTTGTTGTGCATGCCGCTGTGAGTTAGCTTTTAGGTTATGATATTGTAATGCCCCAGATTCCCTATTATGGTTAATGGCTGGATTAGTAGGCCGGGAGGGCCATAACTGCTTAATTATGCCATTAAATGTGTTTATGCATGTTTATGAGAATTATATTATAATATGATGTTAAATGCATGCATGTGGGTCCACATTTGTGCACAGGGGTGTTTTGGTAATTTGGCCCGTTGATGGTATAATTGTATATTTGTATGTGCGTTAATGATATATTGTGAGAGTGCATTATAATGTGGATTGGTTCGAGTATTCCGACATGAGACGATCGTTGAACGGGATTTATCGATTTGGTCATAACAAGTTTGAGCTCGGGGCTCGGGGTGAGTCTCGGGGTGTTACTAATGACTATAGCGTTACCGGGGATCTTAGGGTAACGGGATATGAATTATTGGTGTTTGAGGATTTTGAGATTAGCGGGAATTGGGAAACGTTAATTATAATTAACAGGATAGGCGGAAAGTACCAATTTTGCCCTTGAGGTGGCTTTAGAGGCTTAAGATGACACAAGGGTATTTTGGTCTTTTTGGGAGGATATATGAGACTTATGTGGCTGTAGAAGGTGGTAGAATAAACAGAACAAAAACAGGGGTTTGCTTCTTCCTTTCCCGTACATCATCTTCTTCACTTCTCCTTTGAGGGTTTTGAGTTCTTGGTGGAGATTCAACCAAGGGAAATTGAAAGGCTGGGTTGGAGCACTTGTTTTAGCTTGTGTGGGAGGTTTAAAGCTAGTCTCAAGGTGAGTTTTGACCATTTATCACAGCTGGTGCTCTGTTTTACTTTTGGTTTTCAGCTTATGTTTTTGATGTGGGAAGTGAGAATCAAAGGGGGTTTTAGTGTTAGTTTGATTGGGATTTGATGAGGGTGAGTTAAGGGTGTTATTTGGGGGTTTAATTGTATGTTAGGAAGGGGTTTTATGAAGGTTTGAAGGACTGGTTTGAGAGGAAATCGCACAGGGGAAAAACTGGTTCGTGCGTGGGCATGTTGCTGAATTGGGCTGGGCGCCGCGGCGCAGCAGGGGTGTGTCGCGGCCCTTGGCGTCTGGCAAAGGGAGCACCCTCTCTGTTTGAGGGCGCGCCGCGGCGCAGCAGAGGAGGGCCGCGGCCCTTAAGGCCAATTTTGTTAAAATGTGGTTTTTAGCTTGGGGATTCAAACCATAGGCCTCGGGGTTGGACCTAGTACCCAGTTGGGTGGTATTTGATGTCTCGGGGGGCTAGATCTTGGTTTGGGAACCCTCAGTTATCATTTTTATTGATGAATCCTATATTTTGGTTATGACCAGGTGACCGTTGAGGAATTTAAAGGTTGATCGTTCTCAGGGGTCGTTCATATTTTAATTCTCACTCGAACCAGAGGTAAGAAAACGGTGTATGATTACAGTTGCACTCTGTATAGGTATATGACATGCATGGTTTGATATTGAGGCATGTTGGTTGATATATGTGGATATGGATTGCATATTAAATGCTGATGTACGCTGATTACCTGTTTAAGACACTGACTAGTCAGGGACCGACTCTAAAGTCGAGAATCACGCATTGAATGGCTCTATGGCATTAATGCTAGACCGACCATAGGGTCGAAGAACTTATAAGCGCTTGCCTGGTCTACGAACAGATGAATATAGCCAAGGTATATGACCCCGGTGACCGTTTGTCACATGGCTAAGGGACGTTGTCCATAGTTTCGACTCTAGAGTCGTGAGGAAGGTTATGTTGGTGACTAATCACCATACACCTGTCCTGATCAACCTATGAGAGAATCACTTATCAGTTAAGCCCTGGTGACCCTGTCGTCACATGGCTAGAGGGAGAGATGCTCGTTATTGTGACTTTTGGCTATTGTCACCTATTTGCTGGACTGATAGTCCTGAATGGTTATTATGATCGTTGTTGATATTATATCATGCCTTATTATGTTTTCTTGCTGGGCCTTGGCTCATGGGTGCTATGTGGTGCAGGTAAAGGAAAGGAGAAGCTTAACCAACCCTGAGTGGAGAGCTTGGGCGATGCTGTGTACATACAGGGCCGCTTGAACGCCACGGTCAAGGTGTTCTCAGAGGGACTAGGGGTTTACCCTATTTTTGCCGCTTAGGCCGGCAGGAATTGTAAATTTGAAACTGTAGCGACTCTTTTATATTACGAACTACTTGTAAACGTTTTGAAAGGCTCATGAGTAGTTTATTTACTTAATGAAATGTACCCTTTCCTTTTTATTGGTTTTTCACCTTAACCTGATAATAGTACCTAGATCACGTTTTTAACCAAAGGACTCGGGTAGCGAGTCAAATTTCCGGTTCACCGTTCATCGTAACTATTCTGGGGTAACCAGGGCGTTACAGATATTGTCTGTGTTCTTGGGCTGAGATGCATGAAAATAGAGGATTTATCGAGTGATGCTAGATAGGATGGTGTATCTTTGCCATTTAGGAGTTGTGAATCAGTTTGATAGTCGAGATCATAAATTTAGGACGTAAAATCGAAGTAAAAATTTGATTTTTATGCTAGTTGAAAAACTAAGTTTTTCCCGCCCTAACTGGAGTTGAAAAAGCTTTTTCAGAAAAACTTTTTTACTTTCACTTTTTGATCTGTTTTTCAAACTGTTCGCATGAAAAAATTAGTTTTTTGCTAGAATGTTGTTGTATAAAAGTTTGACTTTTATACACGACCAGCGTTATTCTAACCAACTTTCTAGACTCTCCATCCTTACCTCCCCATTTTTCTGTCCGCAGATTTTGATGCCAGATTTGTGGGGAGGTGAGAGGCCGATCGGAGACGATCTTCTTGCGCAACTGCTTGAAGGCGAGCTCAGTGTGTTCACGAGATTCCTTTTTCTAGACTCTCTTCTTCCAAACCTCAACCATCTCCAGCCAGAATGGCCCGTTCCAAATCCACTGGCCAAAAGAAACAAAAGCCTGACCATACTTCAAATTCTCCAGCTATGCCTGATTCGCAGGCTGGGGTTCCCTCGACCAGTGGTCGAGAAAACATTGTCCCAGACCCTCGCATCCAGGTTAGGGCTCGCCCTCGGCATTCAATTCTTCCTGATGTTGAGTGGTACCTTTCTCCACTTAGCCAAGTAACCCCCAGGATGCTTGCCAATTACCTCAGGAAGTATCCCCTCACTGGGGTAAATCTCAAGATCCCCACTGCGGACGAGAGGGCTAATTTGCCTGGAGGCATTTACAGCGCCTGGTCTAGGTATCACATAGAGGCGGGGGCTACCCTTCCTCTACATCCATTCTTTCAGGGGGTGGCGAACTACTTTGGTGTCGCCCCCTTCCAAATTACTCCCAACGGATATAGAATGCTTGCTGCACTCTATATCCTTTATAAACTTAAAAAATGGCCGGAGCCTACTCTACATGAGGTCAATTACCTTTTTGACCTTAAGTCCAACCCCCAACAGTCCGGGATGGGGCTTTTTCATTTTTGTCACCAGGAGATGAACCGAACATTCCTGAGTGACACCACCCATATCTCCAACGTGGGGAAATACAGTCAGGAGTATTTCCTCACGCCTGACATGGCTGCAAATAACCTGGCCTTCGCTCGAGGAGGTAAATGCCCTTTTCCACTGGTCGCTATTTTACTTAGCAATTTTCACTTAGCAATTTTCCTTATACTTTTCTTAAACATATTGTGACTTTCAGGCCCATGGCTGCGACCAGACCCAACACCTGACATGGTGTTGAGGTCCAACACGCTGGCCAGAATGATGGATGCTGAGAAAAGCGTCAAGTCTCTGGTCACCGAGGATAACTTGAGGCTGTCTGGCCTCCTGACCCCTCATCAGGATATGAGGGAACCCGCGGCCGCTAGTGCCACTGCCAAGGGGAATCCCAAGCAGCAACCTCCAGCGTCTCCTCCTCGACGGAGATCAACTGGGGTTACAATCAGGGAACCCACTGGCACTCCCTCAGCAGAAAGGCCTTCTGCCCCTCAAGGGAAGGGAAAACAAAAGGTAGTCGAGATTGTCGTAGACTTAGACGAGTCTTCCGACGAAAACGGTATTGTTATTTCACTTTTAGATAACTTGCCAATTCCCTGTCATTTATTTGATGGGGATGACAATTTTACATATACTCCAAATCTAGGGCCAGACTTCTTCGTGCCATAGAGTGAGTGTATGACTAGTAGAGTCAATAGTGTAGCGACAAGTAGTAATAGCTCGGGTATTGGACTTTGTAATTTTCTTTATCTCTTTTATGATGTGCCATAACTTGTCATCTATTTTTAGCTTACTGTCTGCATATTTATCTCTTTCTGCAGAATTGGCCTCCGCAAACGTTTTCGACTTATACAACACTCAGGAGGAGGAAGAGGTTCCTTTGGTCCGAAGGAGGAAATCGGCCAGGAAACACGACGGTGAGTCCAGCCAAGTACTCCTGGCCAAGAAGAATCGAGCTATCGATCCTTCAAAGGATGGGCCCTCTGGTCAACCGTCTACCCAACCTTCTGCTCCTGCTGAGAAGGAAATCCCTTCTCCTGCTGCCACAAATCCTTCACCTACGGCTCCAACTAAACAGGCCCAACAAGCCGATCTCCCTGGGGCCAAACTATCGAGCCGCTCCCTGCGGTTAGCTAAGGATCGCCTCGCCCATATCCTTAAGCACGACCGCTGCAGAGAGGCCATGGCTGAAGCTGAAACCATGGGGGTCGACCAAATCCTCAACATGGCCCTTAATGAAGTGGCTAGTGTAAGAACTCCTTTTCCTCTTTTGTGATTATGGTCTTGACTTTTTCCTTCTTTGAAGTTGGCTTAACTCTTATTCTTTGATTGCAGGCCATGCTGACAATGACTGCTGCTCGTGCCCGCGCGGGTACAAGCATCGAGCAGACCCGAGCGAAGCTTATTGAGGAGCTTCAAACTGTGGAGGCTAGGCACGCTGGGGAGCTGGAGGTGGTGACCCAGCAGAAGGATTCTTTAGCCGCACAGCTGGCAGAAAAGCAAGCCTCTCTGGAAAATGCCAGAAAGCAGAGAGATGATTACCAAGATGCTAGCCGAACCCACTGGCGTGAAGTCAAAAGACTTCAGGAGAATAATCTTGCTAAGGACAGGAACATTGCTGTCCTTAAGAGCCAGGTGGAGCAGCTCAAGCTTACAAATGCCAAGGACCTGGAAAGGTACAAGAACGCGACACTTCGGTGTTTCTATGACTTCTGGAAACACAACCAAAGTGCCAATTTCAACTACCTTCCAGAGGATGCCAGGAAGGCTGAGCTGGCTCGTTGCACTGCTCGATTAGCTGCTGAAGAAAGAGCCAGGATTTTTGCCTCCCCAGACATTCCGCTGGCCGCCGGAGTGGAGGGAGGGGAAGCTGCAGGAGATGTAGTCGATCAGAATGCCCCCAGGATCCTCCTGCTCCTCAAGCTTCATAATTTTTTTTTCTCTTATATTTCTTTAACCATACGACCTACGGGTCGTGATGTAAAGACTGGTTTTTCTTCGGTTTTGCTGCATGGGCAGCTTATTTTACTTTTACTTTTAAACAATTACATCCAAGCAGTACTGCTTGCGGTGTAAAAGAATTCCCTTTGATATTATAATATTTCTGCTTTATTATAATATCTGTTCGCATGACCGAACTTAGCATAGTACTTTGGCTTGATTTAACAAAATATAAATTTTGAAAAATACACTAAGTACCGTAGCATGCTTTCACTTATTTTGTTCATGTGTTTACATACCTCTTGGTATGCTTTGCTATCGATGTACCTTATATGCCCCCCAAGTGACTGAGGAGCTTTAGGTCCTTGGTCACTTGCCTTGACCACGACTTGTACGAACATTATTGCTCGGTATAAAATGCAAAACTTATAATACAGCAAAACAACACACGTAATGAACAAATACTTGTAAAAAATTACAAAATTTGGCAAGAATGACTGGCTGCGCACAGTCCCTTATAATTCTCGTATTTAAATGGATTAAACATGTCTTTACGAGTGATCTTTAAAAGATCTTACACTTATAAGCGATTAGCCATATAACATGATTAACCCTTTTTCAAAACTTGTAAAAAGTAAAAATTAATACAAGCCAGTCCTTTAAGAAGGACTATTTATTGATAATACTTGTGCAAGTGTTCTCCATTCCAATAGTGTGGAACGAGATCTCCATTTAAGTGTGCAAGTTTGTATGTGCCTGGATGAAGGACTTCTTCAATCTGGTAAGGTCCTTCCCAGTTTGGTCCGAGTACTCCAGCAGCCGAGTCGCGTGTGTTTAAGAAAACTCTTCGAAGTACTAGGTCTCCGACGTTGAACTTTCTTTCTTTTACTTTAGAGTTAAAATACTGGGCGAATTTTTGCTGGTACGCAGCTACTCGGAGTTGGGCTTTCTCTCGTTTCTTCTCAACCAAGTTTAGGGACTCCATCAACAGTTGGCTATTTTGGTCTTGGTCATATGTGATTCTTCGATGTGAGGGCGGATCTAACTCGACAGGCAACATAGCTTCATACCCGTATGCTAAGGAAAATGGGGTATGACCTGTTGCTGTTCGATGAGAAGTTCTATACGACCAGAGTACTTCAGGCAGCTGTTCTGGCCATGCTCCTTTAGCTTCCTCGAGCCTTTTCTTCAGGGTATCCTTTAGTGTCTTATTTACCGCTTCGACTTGCCCATTTTCTTATGGATGTGCAACTGAAGAAAAGCTCTTGATGATTCCATGCCTCTCGCAGAAGTCTGTGAATAGGTCGCTGTTGAACTGGGTGCCGTTGTCTGAGACAATTTTCCAGGGCAATCCATATCGACAAACAATGTTCTTGATGACAAAGTCAAGCACTTTCTTTGTTGTTATGGTAGCGAGTGGCTCAACTTCGGCCCATTTGGTGAAGTAGTCGACTGCTACAACTGCGTATTTTACTCCACCCTTTCCTGTTGGCAAGGACCCGATTAAATCTATACCCCATACTGCGAAGGGCCACGGACTTTGCATCTGCTTTAACTCATTAGGAGCTGCGCGTGGGATCTTGGAAAACCTCTAACACTTATCACACTTTCGCACAAACTCCATCGAGTCTTCGTTCATAGTCGGCCAGAAATAACCCTGCCTCAGAATCTTCTTCGATAAGCTCTGCCCCCCAGCATGATCTCCACAGAAGCCTTCATGTACCTCCTTCATCAGCTCTTTTGCCTTTTCTGGTGTAATACATCTGAGCAGTGGCATGGAGTATCCTCTTCGGTATAGAACACCATCGACCAGTATGTACCTAGCAGCCTGTCTCTGAAAAGTCCTGGCCCCATTCTCCTTCAGTCTTTCAACTTCTTCTTTTAAGGCTTTCGATCTGTCTTTATCGAGTAGCCTTCTTTTCTGTTGCACGGGTGGAAAGCTTTTGTCAATGTTCAGGACATGGATGATGACTGCAGGATCTATCCCAGCCATGTCTTTATGTGACCAGGCGAAAACTTCCTGGTTCTTTCTCAAAAATTCCACCAGTGCGTGCTTTGTTGTTGCTTCCAAATTTTTACTGACTTATACAACTCTGGTCGGAAACTCTTCATCAAGCTGGACCTCCTCAATGTCCTCGACAAGTCCAACATCTTCCTCAAAATCCCCAAAGCGAGGATCTAAGTCCCTATCCTCACTTTGGGCAACACCCTATTTGGTGACTTCATCACCTGATTGGGCTTGTGTATCAATGGCCATCTACAACCTCTCTGGGGGAGTTCTCCTTGACGTTCCCTTCTGGCCTTAGTAATTGAGGCATTATAGCACTCCCTTACTTCCCTCTGATTTCCCAACACGCGTCCTACCCCTGCGTCTATTGGGAATTTCATGGCCAAGTGCCATATTGAGGTGATGGCCCGAAGGTCAACTAGTATGGGTCTTCCGATTACAGCATTGTAAGCTGAAGGACAATCGACTACTATGAAAGTAGTGAGTAATGTCCCGGTAGCAGGAGCTGTACCTGCTGTTACCGGAAGTCTGATTGACCCTGTTGGAGCGAGTCCCTCACCAGAGAAGCCGTAACTTGTTTGGTTGCAGGGCCCCAAGTCCTTGACGGACAACGTCATCCGTTCCAACGAAGATTTATACAGGATGTTGACTGAACTTCCTGTATCGACCAGCACTCTCTTTACCATCATGTTGGCAATTTGAACAGCCACGACCAGTGGATCGGAATGCGAGAATCGGATATGCTGGGCATCGCTATCAGAGAAGGTTATTTCACCGTCCTCTGACCGAGCCTTCTTTGATGCCCGGTCCTCCACAGTCATCATCTCGATGTCCTGGTCGTGGCGTAGGGTCCGAGCATATCGTTCCCTTGCCTTTCTGCTATTTCTCGCAAGGTGTGGGCCTCCACAGATGGTGAGTAAAGTGCCAGCTACAGGATCAGGCTACAAAGGTGGCGAGTGTTGGCGTGCAGGCGCCTGCTCGTTGCCACCTGGAGCCTCTCGTTGGGAAGTTCCCGAGGCCCGTACGTATTTCCTCAAGTGTCCTTGTCTGATAAGGAACTCGATTTCATCTTTCAGCTGGTTGCACTCATTCGTATCATGTCCGTAGTCGTTATGAAAACAACAGAACTTAGTGGTATCTCTTTTCGAAATATCCTTTTGAATGGCAGCGGTTCTTTTGTAAGGCACACTGGAACTCGTGGCCTGATACACCTCTGCTCAAGACTCGACAAGGGCAGTGTAGTTAGTAAGCCATGGCTCATAACGGTTGCCCTTAGCACGCTTATTCTCGGAGGTAGAAGGTTCATTATGGGGTCTCTTCCCCCCATTTTTGCCATTGCCATTGCCGTTCCCGTTGCCTTTACCGTTGCCATTGGGTTTTGACCCATTGGCGGCTTTGGCAGGGTCTTCAGTCCCCTTATCTTTGCCTGGGGGCTTTCCCTCGCTGGAAATGGCATCTTCGAGCTTGATGTATCGATCAGCTCGATCCAAGAATTCTTGGGTAGTCTTAACCCCATGATTTCCAAGGCTACTCCACAAAGGCGTATGACGCCTAACTCCTGCAGTTAGGGCCATCATTTTGCCTTCGTCTCCCACTGTTTTGGCTCCAACAGCTGCTCGCATAAAACGTTGGACGTAATCTTTCAGTGGTTCTCCTTCTTGCTGGCGTATCTCAACCAGCTGGTTTGCCTCAGTTGGGTGCACACGACCCGCATAGAATTGCCCGTAAAACTCCTTTACGAACATCTCCCAAGATACAATACTTGCATGAGGGAATTTAAAAAACCACTCCTGTGCAGCATCAGAAAGTGTTGCAGGGAAGATCCTGCACTGAGCATCTTTGGACACTTTCTGAATGTCCATCTGTATCTCAAACTTGTTGACATGAGATACCGGGTCACCATACCCGTCAAAGTTCGGAAGTGTGGGCATTTTAAATTTGCTGGGAGTTTCTGCCACAGCTATCCTCTGAACGAAAGGAGTGCCCCTTCTTCTGTCGTATTCGATGTGAGACGTTCTTCCCCCGACCAGCTGTTGTACTGCTTGGTTCAGGGCATCTATCTGGGCTTGCATGGCTTTAGGAATCGCCGGGGCCTCTGTTGCCGGGGGAATGTACTCATCGTGCCGTTCCCGGCGGTCATTGAGTACATCCCTTAAGTCTTCGTCTCTTTGCCGTTGCTCGCTTGCTCCAAGTCGGTTAAAGACGTTGTTTTGTCTGGGGTGCCCCCCAGTGTTACATCTCTCTCGTTGGTCTTCTCTAGGTGGTGGGCTTCTGCCTCCACCTTTCTCTTCATTTCTCCGACCGGCATTCCCTCTACCTGAGTCGGCCTCATTATATCCATGGCCATCTTTGAACCTCGATTGGCTATGGTGGGACTGACTGTCCCCTCGGTTGCCTCCTCGGGCTGGAACTTCTCGAGCGCTAGGGGGAGGCCTGCGCTGGTCGGTAGGTCCCCGTGCATTATCATGCCGTGGGGGGCCCCTGACCGCAGAGCTGATCTCCGAGTTCCTTCTGTTGCCAGAAGGACGCTGTCCCCTGCTCGGTGGGTTAGACTCTTCACTCCCATGGCGTTTAGGACTACAGGGCTGTTGCCCAGCCCTATTCTGCCTTGGCTACGGGGGATTGCCTCGACCAGCCTGTGATGGAGGTTTCATCTAAGGATCCCTTGGTGGGACATCATCCTGAGGCATTGGTGGCTGCTCGGGCCTTTGAGGGGTCATTGGCTGGATCAGAGGGCTAGGATTGGGACCCCTTTGAGGTGGCCCATTCGAGGGTTGATCAGGCTGTGAGGCAGGTGCAGCCTGACTCCTAGCCAACTGCAGGGCTGTTTCGAGGGTTGCCATGGCCTCCCTCTGACGACGGTCCATCTCTGCCTGTCTTTCACTCAGCTCTCGGCGCTGACGCTCTATCTCTTGCTGCTGTCGCACCATAATCTTTGCAGCACTTTCTTGACTGGCCAATTATACCCCCAGGGTATTTCTCAGCGTCTCGGAGTCCAGTTCCTCCTCATCAAATTCCAAGTGTGGCTCATTTTCAGCCATGTTTGGAGGAGGAGGTTGAGATGGTGCAGCGCCAGCCGCCTGCCCAGTCTTCTTTGTTGTTTTTTCCATTAATGCTTCAACAATCTCGTCTCAAGCTCTCAATGAAAGCACCAGAATGTTGACCCTCGATTTGGTCAACTGACACGGAGTCAAATGCTTGATGTGAATGAAGGTGTTGAAATAGATCTAATGGAAAAAACAGTAAACGACACAACAAATTATAGTGGTTCGGCCCCACGAAATGGTAATGACCTACGTCCACTTAAGCTATTATTGATATTAGTTCTCAAAGGAGTGATCAAAGAACTAGGGTTCTCTGAGTTTCACAGACCAGAGAGAGATGAATAATACAATCGTAAGATAATCGCTCTAATTCTCTTGTAAGGTATAAACTTAAATCTGCCAAAAGTCCCTTCCTTGACCTATTTCTCTCTATTTATAGGCTCAAGGAGGGTTACACGAATTAGTTACAGTTATTCTTTCCTAAATAATCGGATCATCATGGATCATGGGAGATAATCTCAGATATGATTACAATTGTACAAAATTATCTCTAAATATATGGAGTATACGACCAGGCTGGTCGTATATAAGCTTCAAATGTTACGTCAGGGGAATCTCACTGGTCGATGGTCAAACAGAACTTCTGCCAGGTGTCAGCCACGTGTTAAAAATGTCTGCCACGTCACCCATGCCTGCTTTTTAGATAACACTTTATAAGCCCAAATGACCACAATACCCTCCCCTTTAATTCTAACTCTTTTAATCCACCTAGGGATATTTTGGTCATTTCACCCAATTCCCGCTAATTCCTCGAGTATCTCTAATATTTACCGCTTACTTCCCGAAACTTATCTAAATTCCCATTTATACCCCCAGGCTCGCCCCGAGCCGGGTATAAATCCCCGCCGTGACTTTTTCGATAACCTGCTCACTAGGATCGTCTCAAATCACAGATCACAAATATATCCACATAATAATGTGGTCTCAACAGTTTCTCACATTTATATACAGTTATGCCCTCAACGGGCCAAAATTACAATTATGCCCTTTCTAACTTAATCAGGGCCTACATGCCTACTAATACACATAGTCATGCATCTCAGATATTCAAATAGTCATATAGCATACTTCTAATCATTAAATCACATATATTCCAATTATGCCCTCCCGGCACACTAATCAAGGACCTTAAGCCTTATTAGTAAATTTGGGTCGTTACAGGAACAAACTAGCAAAACCTAGCTGACGGTAAACAAGTTGGAATTCTAGATAAACCAACTATAAACTAAGTCGACATTAGGGCTGGAAATTTTTGAAAACAAGTTTCGACCTCGCAACCTCGAGGACATACTCGAGGATGAGAAAAAGTAACTAGAAAAGCAAATATAACTAGACTACTAAGGTTACATGCCAATTAAGTACTTTTCAAGTACATGGTAAAAGTAATTCGACCTTGACAATAACGAAATCGAACATGGATAATTTGAATAAATTGTGCATGAATGCATTGAAATTCAAACTTAGATCCAATATATATTTGTACGAATAAACAAGTATAAAAGCAGGTCCTTAATAATGATTTGCTTCAAATATTTCGATCTAGAAATGTAGGGCATAATATTAAGGCAAAAAGCTAAAGCTTAAACCAAATGCATAAAGATTTTCGAGCTAGAAAATTGTGAGCATAAAAGTTACTATTTGTATAAATTCATAAAATAATTGGGTATCTCAAAATTGAGCTGTAAATTGTCTTTGCCCAAAGGGCGTAAAAATCAGAAAAGTATAATTACAAAAATTATTACAATGGGTCGCAACCCATAATCTTGGCCTCAAGATTTAGATGTCTCTCCAGACGCAACCCCTAAAGCCTCTGCTGCCTCCTCAGCCTCGAGCCTTGCCTCATCCTCCTCAAGTCGAGCCTGCCATTTGGCGATGAATTCAGTATCTAGATTGGCCAGGAAGCTGGTGTCGAGGTCAGGGTTGTTCACCCAAATTTGATACATCGCCATGTCTATGGCGCAATCTTTTGGTTTTGAACTCCTACAGAAGTCGAGCCTTCTCACCTTTGATAATGTCGAAGGTCGTCTTCTTTTCCTCTTCCAGCTTGGAATTGAGTTCCCGAATCTCCTTGATCTCGAAATTCTTGGCCTCGACCTCCTTCAAGGTCACCTCCAACGTCGATTCAAGGTCGGGGACCTTCTGGGCCTCTTTCAAAGCAACCTCCAACCTTGGCTTGAGCTCAGAAACCTTCTGAATGGTCGCATCCCTTGCTACCACCTCCAACTTCGCTACTTTTAGTTTGTCCTCGAGCTTCTGTTGGATGTCTCTAGCCTCTTGCGCAAGCGCCCTTCTCGCGGTCACCTCGTTATTCAGCATGAAGTTGTGCTGAACGAAGGATGCAAGTGCCTACACATAAAAATAAACACAAGTTAGCAAAGTACAACCTAAGTTAGTACATAATAAGAAGATCAAAGAAAAAATAACTAACCGAGGAGAGAAGCTCGCCACCCTTGTCAAAAATAGTGTTGGCATCTCGGCAGAAGGTCAGAAACTCCCATTGAGGGGCCCCGAGGTGGCTGAGATTTTGACCCACGCGAGTCAAGGTGTCAGAGCTCAGGTTAACTCCGTGATTTCTGGTTGCATTGTCGACTACAAACTCAAGAACATGAGTCGAGATCGACAGGAAGCATTCCCGCATAGGAGCCTATCTCGCTTGGGTTGTAGGAACCTTCTGGATTGGTTGGGCAACAAGATGAGGCAGAATAGTGGTAGGCGGCGCGGGCTTGTTAGCTGTCCTCGGTCCGACCTCATAAGTGGGTTCAACAACTTGACTCGAATCCAGGGGAACCGAGGCTGGAGGGGCTACCTTGGTCTTTTTGGATATTTTGGAAAGGCGACCGTCTTTTTGCGAGGCTCTTTGGCGCTTACTCGCCTTCGAGGCCATAGGCTTGTTGAGCACGTTGTCCAAATCTGAGTCCATTTCACCTGAAAAGTATAAAGATTGTACTTTAATAATCGAACATGAGTTATTAAAAGAAACAAGACTCCAGTATAATAAAAACCTAACTGGTACTCTCGACCGAGCTTGAGCTCAGAGACCAAGAAATTCCCCTATCTTCAGACGAATCTAGGGGAGTCCTCTCTCTATAAGTGGGAGATAGCCTCAAAAGGTCTCTATAATCATTGGTCCTATATTGAATGACTACCCCATCCCAGACCTCATTTAAACTATACATGGTCTGGTACTGCCCTAACCAGCTATCGAACCTATGGACTCTAAGGTCCACCCTTGACCAAGCTAAGAAATTATTTCTAGGGTCTTCGCACACGACGATCACATTAGGCTTGTGTTTAAGCATTGGCGGAGACCACATGGAGTGGTCTAACACAACTTTACCTCCATCGGCTGAGCTCGTTGAGGCCTCATCATGTGCTTCATTGCTTGAGACTGGTCGCTCATGTAGGCGGGAGGCAGTGGCTTGGAAACACGAGCCTAAAGGTCTCCTCCTGGGGGGAAGTTTGGCTGTGGGGAGTGGCACATCTTTCCACCTCTGGTATTTTCGAATCCCTGAGTCATCAGTGGATTCGCCTTCACCTAGATGGCCACATGCTCGGAGCTTGTCTTCATGGAGAAGGTAGTTCAGGGACTTTCGACCATAAGGAAGCCGGAGAATGGCTGCCTTATGTTCCATCATCGCTTCTGTTGGAGTGGGGCGGTGGTAGTTGGTTGCAGGCAAGGACAAGTGTGAATATTTCGAGCTTGACTATTCAATGAAAAATGGATAAGTACGTTGAAATACTTATGGATGCGTTGGAAGGAATAAAAACGGGAATGAGCGAGCCCATCCGTCCAGAAAAATGCGGTCTTGAAGTTTGGAGGATGATTTGGCATATCCTCGAATAGTCGTTTCTCCTTCGGATAGCTCGATAAGTGGTATAAGCCATCTCCTCCACGAGCTCAAGAAGGGTTGCTCTTAAGGCAGAAGAGATATAATATCTCTTGTGCCAAAGGCCTTTCCCATTTCATTTCATGGTACAACGATCTGAGAGCTGACAAGACCCTGAAGGAGTTGGTCTGGAGTTGGAATGGGGTGAGCTCGAAAAAGTCCAAGAAATCCTTGAAGTATGTCTTTAGGGGTAGCAGAGCCCCAGTCCTCATATGATCGCGACTCCATGTGGCGAGTTTGATTTTACAGTCGGGATTGCCGTCTCCCGGAGCGTAGCAGCTCCTTTAATTCGATGTTGCCGGTCGACACATCAGTGTACCAGAAAGCTTAAGGCCATGATAAGCCAATAACTCAGATATATGGTTGGTGGATGTGAGTGAGCTCCAGTAGTGCTCAGCCTCAAAAAACTCCTCCTTCGAGGTGGGGATTGAAAGGATTTGGGAGGTGGCTGGACGAGCTAAAGAGTCCTCCATTATGGTGAAAGACAGGGCACCAAGTGGAAATGCAACTGTGACTTTAATTTTGGGGTCTAAGGGAATAAGCCTGATCTCGGGGTCTAGGTCAGGGTAAGCTACAACTCGAAGTCTCTTCCTCTTCCTCTTCTTCTCTTCGACCTCGTCTATCTTATGTCGAAAGCGGTCTCGTATATCTTCTTGCTCACACCTTTCTTTGTACTCGCGGATTAGTCGCTGATTTATGGTAAATGGTGACTCAAGACAAGGTGTTGATGGGTGGTAAAGGATAGCGAACTTGGGCCCCCACCGATTCTCAGAGTAATGTGACATTTAACAAGGAAAAAAAAGTGAGAGCCCATCATATAGGAAACCATAAGGAAATGGTAATTTTGATAACTATAAGTTATAATTTTGATAACTCGAGCTTGAAAGCTCGAGATAACAAGAATGCATCAATTGAGACTGAAGGCTCGAAAGGGCGAGATTAACTCGGATGTCATTCTCGAACTATTGTAAAATTTGGGCACCGAGGGTGCACCCACGCTAGAATGGGGAGGTTAAAACCAGTTTAAAAGAATCCCAGATTTTTAGGGAAAAAGTTAGCAGTTACCCAAAAAGGTGATATTTTTGGGATTCATGCGTATAAAACCCTAAACCAAAAATCATATTCCTTATGCTACACGAAACCCCTATTACTAGAAGAAACCCCATTTTTTCATGTTTATGCTAGAAATTTTTTGGTCTAAAACCATAATTTTAACTACACCAAAATTACTCGGACCAAAAGCTTGCCTAGTGTCAAAGTGAAACCTTAAAAAATTGGTAAAAGCCAGTGAAGGCATTCTCACAAACAGAAGGAACATGTAAAAAATATATGCCAAAGAAAAAGAATCAAGAACGTGAACTTACACAAAGCTGTTCGTGGGTATGGTGAAATCGTCGACTGAAGGAGCAGTTGCAGGAAAGATTTCACGGAGTCAAAGGTACTGAGGTTACTTTGTCTCTTCGATTTAGAGAACATGCAAAGGAAAAACTAAGGCCCTGGTTCATTCTTCTTTTCTCTGAAAGTTGGAATGAGAGTAATGAAGAAGAAGATAGGGCATATATATATGTCCCAATGGGATGTCAAGGATCGAATGGATCTGGGCCTTTGGTTTGGGTTAAGAAATGATCTGACGGATGGGGGTTTAGTTATAACATTGGTGGCAAAAATGGGATATATGAAAAGAAATAGGCAGAGATATGGAGTACTTGAGTACTCTGGGTGTGCAATCCCCTAGTGACGCGTGTCCATACTCGAGTATGGTAGGTGGCATGTTTTTTGAAAGAAGAAGTTCAAAAGTTTCATTCTCATAGGATTTGAACCAACACTTTTGAGGGGGCAAAATGCTACACCCAAATTTTGAAATCGACGTAAATGAGTCTCGAAATGTAGACTCGTAAAGTGTAAGCTCGAAAAATGTTAAGTAAGGGCTCAACACTTGTATAAATTAACATGTTTTCTGATTAATTCCTATTAGCCATCGAGCACCAGCTAAGATGGTTCGAGCTTAAGCATCAAGCTCGAAAGGATGGATCTTCTCCAAAGTATATGAGAACAATTCAAACCTTCATTGCAAGCATGAAAAGGTTGATCTTCGAGGGTTAAGCTCGATGAAATTGCTGGCTAAGGATGAGGCTAACCAAGATGGCGAGCTCGTGATGTTGGTTGATCTCGAAAGTATGTTCGAAGTCGATAGTCCAGTTTGAACGTGGTTGTTGTTAGGAAATCCCTATTTCTTAGGGATTTGTTGTAATATGATAATATATCCCGATTATTATGGGAAATTATGTAATTAATGCATTTATTTGTATTATTTCAAATTTAAATTGTAACTTCCCGAAATAAAAGGGAAGATATTTTGTTAACCAGTCTATAAATAGACTAGAATTTGGTATTGAGAACACTCTGCTAAATTGCTTTGTAAAAACTCTAAGAGAAGTTCACCAGTCAATAATACTAACTCGTGGACTAGGCAGATTTTAACTGCTGAACCACGTAAAATTCCGATTGTTCTTTTTTATTTTCTTAATTCTATGTTTAGTGCTCTTCATATTCAAGTTGACGAAAAACGGCATCAACATGGTTATAATTTCTCCACGTGTTGAAAACAAATAATGCCCTACCAATAAGGGTTAAAGTAGCACCCTTACACTAGAATTTTTCTACATATATTATAGCCTTACATAAATAATTAAGGTAATTCTATAGTAGGGGTGCTATTTTTGCCCCTGTTGGCAGGGGCGTCTGTATTTACTACAAGTGGAGAAATTATAACCTAAATGTTTTTATATGACGATGTGCATAGCAGACATCTCATCAGTTTTCAGAAAACTCTGAATAATTTATAGCGTTGAAAACAAGGTTCAAATTACATTGTTTTTTGTACTGTAAATTATTCAAAATTTATCAAAAATTGGTGGGATGCCTGCTATAACTACAATGTACACCGTTACATATAAAAAAAAGTTATAATTTCTCCACGTACCAAAAACAAAAAAATACCTCTACCGATAGAGAAAAAAGTGGCGCTCCTATTATAGAACGTCCCTATATAATTATACATCATTTTAAAGGCTAGACAATGTGGTGAAGTCTTGAAGACACACCTTAAAAAAAAATTAATGTGTTGAAGACAATTCTACTTATTTTTTTTAACTTTTAAGTTTACTTAGCAATTTTTATTTTTATTTTTAATTATATTTATATGTTATTGAAAAGTCAAAATAGTTTGGTGTAGTAGTAGAGGGTGCTCAACATTTAATCCAAACTGATCTAACCCATTCGATTAAATTTAATTAAAAAATTAGATATCTAATTATAATTAGATTTAATGTCAAAAGTTAGATTTTAATTTAATTGGATCGATTAATAGATGACATTGTTAAAAATTTAATTGAAACCCATCCAGTTCAATGTATACATTATATATTTAACTTAAAGTAAAAATATTTACAAATTATTTAGTAGTTATTAAGATTTATTATAAATAAATTTTGCATATTTATTACTGCAAAAAAAATTAGCATATTTATTAATAGTAATCAATATTTAATATTATGTATCATAATTGTTTATTATTTGATTTTCTTTTAATTTTGTAAAAATTCGCATGAACTTTTAAATATCAATCCAATTCAGTTAGTTAAATTGGATGTGAAAACAAATTAGATTGGATTGAAAGAGGATCTAAAATTCAATATCTAATTTAACTGGATTGGTTAAGTTTAAAATTTTGAATAGGATTGCTCGAACACTTTTATAATAGTGTATGTAATAGTAAATGTTCGAATAAATTAATAGAAAATTGTAAGCATCAAGAGTCGTAACCATGAAATGATAATGTCTTATTTGCCATATAATTAGCATATTCTAACTCTAACTTAATATTTCTCGAAAATGAAAAAAAAAACATAGCATATAAACAAACACGTTGACGGTATAATAAGTGAGATTTATAACTATTTGAGTCTTTTTCATAATTGAAAACATATTTAAGTAACTTTGATCATGACTGATTATTCTCATCATTGTTTTATTCAGCCGAAAGGGAGCTTCTATAATGATTATATTTTTAGAAAAATATGCTTATATATATATATAATAGTTGATGTTGTACAAAAAAAGTAATGTCCCATGATCTGCCGCTTGAATCAATCAATCATCTATTAGCAAAAATTGAACGAGAAAAAAATCACATATATAAAAAATCGCTTTATCTTCTCTAGAGTTCTTTTTGCACCAACCGTCTCTCTAGGGTTTTTAACCCCTTTTCTTCTTCTGGCTTCTCTCGGTTAGAGTATTGCAGATGTCTCCTTAGTCATTGGTGGTGCACCGGCTGAGAGACCAGACCATGCCTCTCTCACAACTGCTTGGTTCCTTTCATTGATGATGCTTTCCCGTTCTTGCTAGCGTTGTTCTTTGCTAGGTTCTCAGTGACGTCTCCATCGTTTTTATTCTCCAGCGAGGTGTTGCTTTTGGCCTTTGGGTTTTACTCAGAGCTGCTGCAGGGGGTTGGTGATGGCTCGAGTTTTCTAGGATGCTCTGGTGGCTCGTGTTATGGTGATGGGTGCTCTTAGGTTTGATCTAAGGTGCGAAGTGGGCTTTTACTCTGGTGGTTGATGGCTTGGGTGTCTTAGGGGATGGCTCTTGAATGCTCTAGCGAGGATTGTGGTGTACTTAGGGATGCACATTTTTTCCATGGGGATAGGACCCCGCGGAGACCCGCCTTTAATGGGGCGGAGAATCCCCGTATAAATTGGTAACGGGGCGGGGACGAGGATAATTTTCAATCTCCAAATGTTAAATGGGGTGGGGACGAGGATAACACTTTCTGTCCCGACGGGCCGTGTTTAAATTTTTATATTTTTTTTGTAATATTTTATATGTATTTTATATATTTTTTATGTGTTATTGTAGTATATTAGTAATTTTTTTAATATTTTAAAATTTATTTAGGATAATGTTTAATATTTTAAATAATAAATATTATGAAATATTTTAATTTACAATTTTTATTTTAAAATTTTAGTTTAAAATTTATTTTTTAAATAAATGTGTTTCCTACGAGGATTCCTCGCCCTAATAGGGGATTCCCCACCTCACTCCTGATGGGGAATGAGCGGGGACGAGAATTAAAAATATAAATGGGGACGGGGATGGGGGGAACACTCCCCGATAATTCCCCGTCCCGTGTGCATCACTACGTCTTTCAAATTTAGATCTAGGTTGTTGTGTGGTTGATTACTTTTGGTTTTCTAGTTTTTTTTACTTTCTGATTTGTCTTGTTTGTTTCTTTGTGTGTTTGGTTTTTGTTGTAATAGTGGTGTTTTAGTACAGATCCTTTGTGACTTTGGTTTGGACCAATTTTGTGAGATCATTCCCTTATTTCAGTCTACATTGGATTTGTGTGGAGCACTGTCGCTCGAAAGTGAGAGATAAATAGTGTGCTATATTTGTGACAAAAACTCAATACAAATTTTAGCATTATGCTTTCTAAAATGTAATATTTTATTAATGCTAATTTGATATTTATTGAAAATATACAAAAAGTAATAATTTTTCGTTATATTTTATATTGGTACTATAAGATAATAATAAAATTGTTGACGCGGTTCTTCGGCAACAGGTAATTAAGAGAAGAAGAGAAAGAGATTAGTACTTAAAAGTAGAACCGCCGCAGATATGAAATCTTTGTGAGAAGAACTAGGTGACCCTAAACACGTTTTTTAAGTGGTTCGAAGGTTAAAATCCTTCTACTCCACTAGTCAATATTATTGATCTTTTCTGGGTAATTGGTTTACAAAATATATAGTTCTTACAAGACTATTTTTTCCAACCTCTATCAATTCCCAGGGTCTCCATATTTATAGGAGAAGGCACCTGGAAATTGGTAGGGAGGTCATCCCGTGACCTTACCATTTGTCATATCAAGTCTGTGATATTCATGATTACTTCCTAAACCTGACACACAAGTGTGGTCTAATCAGTATGGAAGGAGATAATGGGCCGCACGGCCCAACCCATCCGTGGGTGTCTGAATACGCACGTTCCTGCGGCGTGTCCGAGAAGTCAGGGGGATATCGGACACGTGATGGCAGGATTATGCACGTTTATCTTGCGTGTTGACCTCCCATAGGGTCAGAGCTTCCTGAGAAGCTCGCTACCGGAGTAATCCATAACCCGAGCTGATCCTTCAGTGGTCGTCGGATGTTGTTCCCAGCTCCTGGAACAACAAGAAGGAGCAGGAAACTCCATCCCCTCGAGCTAGAAAGGGCCCGTCCTGAAGATAAAGCCTCTGGCCTGTGGGAGCCTCGGGCTAAATCATGTTTAGTCCGAGGATCGTCCTGCTAAACAGCCCGTGGGAAATCCAGGGCGTACAAAAATAATAAGGTAAAAAATATAACATTTAATATAAATAGATAAAAATAATAAAAATGACACAAAAATAAATAAAAAAGTATAACATATATGGTGATGCAAAATATGTACCATGTTATATTGTATGCAAAATTGACACAACTTTTGGCACACTATTGGAGCAAGATTTTTTTGTAAAATGAACTATATCTTAGTAATATATCACAAATTTAACACTTCATTAGAGATATTCTAAGATCTTTAAAAGTCAATCCACTAAAATGTGTGTTTGTCCAGGGTTCATGATCTTTCTATACCTATTTTAATCAGTCTATTGGTTATCTGTCCTCGTAGGGAATGACATTGCTTTTGGGTTTATTTGCTCCTTTATTGTAATTAGCTTGGTTTGCTCTTGTTGTTCAATCGTCTCCTAATCAAATCTGTGCAGCTTTGTGAGTTACACCAAACTTGTTGGACTATTTGTCTTTTTTTTTTTTAACATTGAATCAATGTTCTTTTCCTTAAAAAAAATAAAAAAATAATAATAATCAATTAGTCAACTTAGCAAAAAAACAAAGACTGTTTCTTTTTTTTTTTCTTCATTTAGGAAATTCCATAATTTTTCATTTACATTTTGTAAATTAAATGAAACTTGAGAACATATTTCTTTAAATAATACCATGTAACACTAACAAACTAAGATAAAAGGAACTATAATCATTTAAAAAAATATATAAATATAGTAATTAAACATCTAAACATAGAACCAGAGCAAAACAAAACATCTAAGCATAGAAATGGACAAACAACTCAAAATCAAAATGGTTGTCAGCCAAGGTATATTATATTATTGTTATACTATTATAATTATTGGGGAATTATTCGATGCACCTCAAAAAAGAGCACACTATTACACCCTTGGTGTTTTGACCCTTCAAAAAGAGCACATTATTGCATCCTATGGTATTTTTGGAATTATCTTCAATGAATTTATTTTTTATGACTGAACATTGTAGTTAATTAGAGCATTTTGTAAATTTTTACAAAATTTAGAATAATTTACAATGCTAAAAATTAAATTCAAAATAGATTGTTACATGCTCGACTAAATTTTTTATACGTGTGAAATGTGATATATTTGAAATTTATTTTTGATACTACAATATAAACGATGATATAAAATTTTTAACAAAAATACTTTCCAAGCAAAAAATAACAAAATGTATTGGTGTATCCTTTTAGGAGGGTACTCCCGAGAATTTGCCACAGTTTAACAAACATCCATAAACAACTTTATTTTACCACACACGTGTGACGCGTGCATCTAAACCTCGGTTAAATGCCCGAGACAGACCCCTGGAGACTGGCTAGCCGTTACAAATGAAGGTTCACAAAAAGATTAAAGAGGATAGAGACAATAAATAAATAATAAAGGGACTTTTCAAAATGAAAAAATAATCGTCTGAAAACTCAAAAGTTGCAGATCACGACCCAGGCAATGAATGAAATGAACTTCCGGATCAGTCCCCGCAAAGATATTTGCAAATACCAAAATTAACCTCCATCAATTAAGCCGACCGTCACGATCTTTCACTTTATTCATCATTTATTACACAGTAGTACGTTATACCGTCAACCACAGAATCATTTCCCTTTCTACATGCCAACTAAGCTTAATCTCCATCTCTCACTCTCATCTCAACTCAATTCTCATGTACGTATTTAATCTTTTTTTTTTTTTCTGTTGAAAAATTGGACCGGTTCTCACCAATTTTCTCCAATATTTTCGCCAATAATAAATTTCTTACTGGGATTGGAAAATATTTTCTTTCTTATTTTTTTTTTATATTTATTTGTTTATTATTTTTTAAGTTTATGTAAGCCTGGAATGCCGGCCACTCGTCCATACCCCCCTTTCATTTTTTATGGTTCGAAGAAATTTGTGTCTTAGTTTCTGTTTGGGTCGCGAGAAAATCCCTATCTTCTTGATTGCGTTTTTTGATTTCTGTGTTGCAATGTGATTTTGGAGTTTAAGTACCTAGTCTTATTTTTTTTCTTCCTTTCTTTCTTACTGAAAAAGAAAAGAAATCGATGTTGATTAAAAATGCCGAGCATTAGAGCCCCTGCTTCAAAGAAAGCTACAACTCTCACTGTAAGTACTTATATATATGTGATGTCGAGTTCTGCAATTGTATTTGTTTTCTTCCATGGCGCGAGTCCTTACTTTGGGTCTCTTTTGCTCATATTTTTCTTTACAGGTTGCCGTAAAATGCAGACCATTGGCTGAGAGGGAACATGGTCGCGACATCGTTCGAGTTATTGATGAGAAGGTTTTGTGGTTATTAGGATCATTATTCATTGATAGTTTGAGATTTTGTTTATTGATTTTTGGATTAATATACTGATGACGATGATGTGCTTGTTTTGTAGGAGCTGCTTGTTTTGGATCCTGACTTGTCCAAATGCTACCTTGAACGTATACAGAATCGAACCAAGGAGAAGAAATATAGTTTTGACTATGCATTTGGTCCTGATTCCACAAATTCGGTACTTAGCCTCATTTGTCTCGGATTACTGAATATTTGTTAATTTGTTTAATCATGATGTATTGTATGGCATATTGAGCTAACTTAAAGAGCGTATCCAGTTCTATTTCTTTAGTGTCTGAAGTTTTGTTTTGCTTAAACATTTTTTATTACTATAAAAGGGTACATATGGCAGGGCAAGATAATTTTATATTAGCATCTAATGTTATAAAGAAACACATGATGCAATTTTAGAAAAAGCAACTAATGTGATTAACTTATTCTCTGCTTCGATAATGTTTAATTCATTTTCGTTTGTTTTTTTTATCTATTTTTTAATCTTTTTGTGCTGTGTTGTTGATATACATGACATGGTAATATTTCACTTATCAAAAATGAATGTTAGGTGCTAATAATTTATCCTGTGATCTTCGTGTTATAAATACTCACCGATGGGTCAGATAATATCATTGTTTCACTGTTCACATGATTAACAGTTGATAGATCGTAGTATTGTACTATTGTTGCTTTAATACTTTGAAGATGTCCAAGGAAACAAGTGATACTTGATAAGCGGCTAGAAAAGGGATAATTGAGATTCTAGGGATACTTTTTTTTTTTCCAAAGCTATTTGTGCTATAATTATTGTTTTATGCAGGATGTTTATATGAAAAGCATATCTTCTGTGATATCTGGGGTTGTTCAAGGTCTCAATGCAACCGTGTTTGCATATGGTTCAACTGGAAGGTATCTTTAGCTTTTTTGTTCTTTGAACTTAAATTGGAGCTTGCTTGCTCATGTCTCACTTGTTTGGCATGGGCCTCAGTATTAGTAGTTGCAAATAGTTTCTGCTGCTGATACCAATTGTTAAAACTTAGATGAGCATCAAATAATTATTCAATGATTTCACATAATGGGCTCATAAAAAACAATCATGCATTTGAGTTTCAAAGTATACCAATCAAGAGAGTTTAGAAGACAAACATAGCTCCACCATTACCTTTTTCCTTGAGCAAATGTCATCTTCAACAACCTGAAAATCAGCAATAAAAATTAGAAGATGATCAATGTGAGACAATCTCTTTTGGAGCACTCTCTCTACTTCGCTCAACCAAAGTCTCTCTAAACAACAATGCACCAATAGACCCAATAATACATTCTGATATACAATTTATATATATGTTTTGTATAGATACGCTTAAGGGTCTCTTGGAGTATTATTGAGGTTTAGATAGACTTGGTTGAGTGAAAATAGAGAGTGCTCCAAAAGAGATTGTCTCACATTGATCATCTATTAATTCTTATTCCGGGTTTTTCATGTTGTAGAAGATGGTACTTGCTCAAGAAGAAAGTAGTAATGGTGGAGGTGTGTTGTTTCTAATTCATCTTATTGTTGGGTATACTTTAAAATCAAATGCATGTTTGTTTGATGAACTTGAATACGTGCAATTATTGAATAATTGTTCTTGATGCTCATCTTGAATTTAACGATTGGTAATTTTTTTTTAGATTCATACTTGCTGTATTAGTAGTTCCTAAAATCTTGTGTAATGACAAAAATAACAATCCACTTCTATAAATAGATCACCTCTATAGTCTTTAAAATCTTGGATGTGGCATAAGTTGGACTAATTATGAAAATTGAGACTATATGTGCTTAATGTCACCTCTATAAAGTATTTAAATGGTGATGAGGTGGATTCTCTAAAATCCTGGACATTCCACAAGTTTGGCTAAATTATGAAAACTGAGATAACAGTACTAATGAAAATAATTCTTTCTTTTCCTCAACCATTTTGCAATCGTCATGCATTATTATAATTTTAAGGTCTTACTACTATTTGTTGTTTGCATTGTCTATTTATAATTTTTCCTATATGATATTCTCACATATGGATGTTTCCAGTGGTAAAACCTACACTATGGTTGGGACCAAAGATGATCCTGGACTTATGGTTCTTAGTCTGCACAGAATTTTCGATCTTATCCAAAGGGACAAGAGCTCTGATGAAATTGAAGTTACCTGTTCTTATCTTGAAGTCTATAATGAAGTATGGTGTGGCTGCGTACTAAAATATACTATTATACAGTATTTCCTTTATCCAATATATATACATTTATTAATCTTTATTCTGGTGAATTTAGGTTATCTATGATTTACTTGAAAAGTCTTCTGGTCATTTGGAATTGAGGGAGGATCCAGAGCAAGGCATAACTGTGGCTGGTCTAAGGTGTATCAAGGTTTGAATTTTATCTATATATATATATTTATATAAATCTTGTTTGTCAATTAATATAATGCGGGCAATTGCTAGTTGTTTATGAATTGTGCTTCTAATTCAGGTTCACTCAGCTGATAGAATTCTTGAACTTTTGAACTTGGGGAATAGTCGAAGGAAAACTGAAAGCACAGAGGCTAATGCAACATCCTCTCGGTGAGTTAAATTTCTTTACCTAGTATAAGCATGTCTCCATGGTTATTACTATACCCAAACTTTTCATGCTTATCTTTTCAGTATATATGACTATTCCACTTTTTATTGGAAGTACTCATTATCCTGCTTCCCCAAAATGTACACCTTGTTGCAGCATCCTCTCCAGCTCCAGTGCCTCTTTCTTTGCTTTCAATTTAATGAATAAATTAATTTTGCTGCTTTCTCATGAAATTGTTTTGTTTTTAACTAGGTCTCATGCTGTTCTGGAGATAACTGTTAAAAGAAAACAGAGGAACAAGTATCGGAATCAAGTAATGCGGGGAAAACTAGCACTTGTGGATCTTGCTGGCAGTGAAAGAGCTTCTGAAACAAATAACGGAGGCCAGAAATTACGTGATGGAGCCAATATCAATCGTTCGCTTCTTGCATTAGCAAACTGCATAAATGCTCTGGGGAAACAGCACAAGAAAGGCCTTGCTTATGTTCCTTACAGAAATAGGTAGGTATTGGTAATTAGAAACTTCTAGTCGTGTATAGTCCTTGCTACAGTGGCTAATTTAAATGGTTCTGCAGCAAACTGACACGAATACTTAAAGATGGTCTTAGTGGTAACTCTCAAACTGTCATGGTAGCTACAATATCCCCTGCAGATGGTCAGTATCATCACACCGTGAATACCTTGAAATATGCTGATCGAGCCAAGGAAATAAAGACACACATACAGGTGAAATTTCTGTAGTGGTGTTGTGTATTCCAAATAATTTATCATTTGAATATTCTCGAAGAGTTGATTTCTGTGTTCAATCTTACTGTAGATGTTAATTATCATTAATCATTGACTGCCATTTTTACTTGGTATTGCTGATAGGGTGGTTGGTTGTTGGCTAATAGTGTTTTCTACGGTGCACTTTTATTTCTGTTGGTTACTAATGCATATTGTTATGGGTGTTTCTCCAGTTTTTGCTTGATTTAATCAATATTATGCAAAATTTTCCACTTTTTGTGTCTGTTTACCACCATCTGAAGCTAAACTGTTAACATTATGACAACAAGAAATCATCTCATTCTTCTTTTTCTTATGTTAACTTTGAAATGGTTGTGGTTTGTTCACAGAAAAATATTGGTACAATCGATACCCATGTCTCAGACTACCAGAGGATGATTGACAGTCTTCAGGTAAGCTTTAAAATTATTTTAATCTAAAGAATTTCAGCAAAGAGTTCCATTTTTGTATTGACATTATTAGGTGTATAGATTGAGGTTTGCCGATTGAAAAAGGAATTAGCTGAAAAAGACTCACAGCTAAGTATCAAACCAGCTGAGAAAGCTGTTGATGATGAGCTATCTTGGTTAAATACTTTGAGTCATCAGACCAGTGAAAATGTTCAAGAAAGGATAAACTTACAAAAGGCACTATATGAACTTGAGGAAACCAACCTTCGTAACCGCACAGAACTCCAACATCTTGACGATGCTATTGCAAAGCAACAGGTAAAGAGTGCACTTATTAGTTAAAATGCTATGTCGTGTATTTGTGAGATTGTTTTTCTTCTTTTGAATACTGTGGCCAAGTTTAGTGTTTTATTTAATTCATGCAGTGAATTTTTATTGGTAGATGATCTCTTGCTCCATGATTTGTTAAGAAAAAGATTTTTTGGATAACTATGTATTCAACGTAACATATTTCTTTCTCAGACTATTGAAAAAGAAGGTTCAGTTGTTGAGGCTCTGAGAGCAAGGAGACAAGTCATTCTAGATAACATCCGTGAAAATGATGAAGCTGGTGTTAATTACCAGAAGGTAATGCATCCAGATTGTATTTCAACTCATAGAATTATGAACTTGCGAAATTTTTGCTTCTTACAACAAATTTCACTGTCTATAGGAAATTGAGTCCAATGAGAAGCATCGATGTCAACTTCAAGATATGATTGAAGAGGCCATTAGTAATAATGGAAATAAAACATACTTGCGGATTCTTAGTCAATACAGGCTATTGGTAAGCATTTATGTGTTTATAACTGTATAAAATCTGCTTTCATTCTTTGATTTGTGATATGCCACTGAAAATTGTACAGTTATTGTGTTGGAGTGAAATAGGGCTTTATTTATTGTATTTTTTAAATGAATAAATTTAGAATATTTACAGTTTTAGATCTTTTATAAGAATCTAATTTTACGGGTGTTCTTGGTATGAGTTTTACTCTATACCACAGGGCCGACCCTGAATGGTATGGGGCCTTATACAAAAATATGCTATTTTAAAAATATTTATATATAAAATGATATTTTTCAAATTTTTGGGGCCTTTGTGTAGGTAAAAAAATATTATATTTAAAAAATTTGAAGATCGTAGGGCTGGCCCTTACCGCTATTAGTTATCATGCTAAAGATTTCGTGACCATAATTTCTCTGGGTTTACACGTACTTTATATATTTAGTTATATTTTTCCTAATTTTTTTTCTCACAAATTAAGGGAATGACCAATACTGAACTTCAATTTGAAATGGCAATGAGGGATCAAGTCATCTACAATCAACGGGAAATGGTAAGGAACATGTGGGACTTGCTCATGGGGTTGGGACTAGATGAAAGGCGGATATTGGACCTTGCTGCCAAACGTGGAATAACAATAGAAGATTGGACAATGACACCTAATGTCGGACAATCAGCTAAGAATCGGTCACCTGATTTAGCTTTTGGTAGAATTTCTCCATCTGGATATTTTGACGTAGGCCATTCATACTCTAGATCATCTTGCATATTTGATCAGTATCAAGATTCTGGCTCACAGTCCTCACCCAAGCAATGTAGGGAATCACCTCGTGCTTTCTGTAGAGAGGAGCATCATGACTACTCCTTCTTGGTCTCTCATGATCACTCCCCATCAGCATATATGAGACTGAGGAAGAGTAGTGAGCATTGGGTTTGTGGCAGGCAAAATTCATGGGTTGGTACTCCTGATAAACCTTCTCAAGATTTGCGAAGCTCATGTCCAGAGATGAGAATTCGGTCTTTACCTTATGGTGAAAGCTGCATATCTACTTCTGCAGTCACTACTAATTATGGCGAGCGGCAAAAGGTACAATTGCCAAAAGTATATTAGTGTTGTCTTTAGTCTTAATAGTTAAACAGACAGAATTGGTCAAGAAGCTTATTACATTTTAAGTCTCAATTTCAATATTTTATAGCAAAGAGTATTCTTAGGCGCGTGTCCTACATTTTTCAAAACATCAATAATTCATAATTCATTTTTCATATTACATATTTTATGCTATAATGTTTTAGACAGTGGATGGTAATATTCCCCTCCTTTTAAGGAGCAAGGATTTAACTCAAACTTTTTGAGGAGGATCTGAGTGTTCAGGGTTTCAACAACTGTTTCCCAGATATTAGCACAAAAATGCTTATTCTTCATTTTGCATCAATTGATCTAGCCTTTTACTGGATTGCTTCTATACGTGTTGAAAAAGTATTTACGACATTTTCCCAATACTAATAGCCATATACATTTTGTATCTGTTATATGACACAGGTGGAATGGAATAATACTTTGAGTAGGCAAGGTTGGATGGTGAATCACCTCGGCACAACCCGATGTTTGTTTGGATTCAGCCCAATGGAGCAAGGTTCTGGTATGCTAAACTCCAATCATAGCTTCTCAAATACCGAACGCTCGAATTTTCCACAGTTTTCCAACATGCCTACCTTCGGTACAACAGGGTCATTTCCTTTTGGTTCTAGTACCCCCATGTCCCGTGGTCCTCATCACAATTTTGTATAGCCTTCATCTCTAGTTTTTCTTTCCTTTATTTCTGTAGCTTCTTTCTGGCCCCTTTTGATTTCTTCTCAAAGTGTACATAGGTGTAGTAGTGGTAGCGAAATTGAGGCTCTCGATTGTTGGTTTTACTAGGAAGTTGTTTTAGCTTAGACAGAATTTTAAAATGGGTTTTGGATAGAAAAAAAAAAGAAGAGAATAGGAGAAGAAAAAAGGAGTGGCTTGGGTTGACGATGTTTTGGCTAGTCAGTCGTCAACACAAGGAATGAGATCATTGTAGTGAAATCCTTGTACATATGTCATGATTAGAATGTTAAAAATTCTCACATTGCTTTTGCCTTATATGTCTCCTCAAGTCTTTCAATCTTCCTAGTTTTCGTGTTTAGTTTATTTACGAATGAATATATATATATATATATGACTCTCGGTATTTCTTAACCCGTGAACAGTTTTCGGCGCGACTTTTTTTTTTTTTTTTATGACTGTATATATTGTAGCTATTTAGAACATCCTGCAAATTTTTAGAAAATTTCGAATAGTTTACAGTAACGAAGACGAGGTTCAAATATGTTTTTCACGTGCATAAAAAAAATTAGTCACGCGTGCAACATGTTTGAACCTAGTTTTCGGTACTGTAAACTATTCGGAATTTTCTGAAAATTTGCAGATGCTCTAAATAGCTCTAATATACACGGTCATAAAAAAAAATCACGCCGAAAACTATTAACGGGTTTTAAATACTGAGAGTCCTACCGGTAGAGCTTAAAGTGAAGCCTTATAAGTGAATTTTCCTATTTATATATATATTTATAAATATATGTATACTAGTGAGTGGCACGTGCAAAGCATGTGCAACCTATTATACTTTTTTAACAAAATATCTTTTTATTTGTAGCTCTTTACACTTTATTACACACCTCTTGTTTCTGTCCCAATTTCAGTTACCCTTACTGAACACTTTGTCCTTTCTGTTAATTCATTTGTCTTTATTTCCACTCTGTTCTATTGTGAATTTCTTTCAAATTTCTACCAATTAACTTATGTTTATAGTTAACGTTGACTCTCTTTTCCATTCTATTGTTGACGATGACGCATTCCCTATTTTCACTAATGCTTGAAAATTATAAAATAATGATGGAAGTATTAAACCAAATAATGAATTGTTGCTATAATATGGTTTTATAGTTGTTTATGATGCATATGTCAATTATACGTTTTCTTGTTGATCTAAACGACACACCATATAGTCAGAAATCTTTTCAGATAACCTATTACTTATTGGGGCCACGGCAAAAGAATAAAATCAATTAATAAAAAATCACAAGTACAAAATATTGACTTAAACAAAACAAGACCCCCACTTGAGATTTACCGCAACTTTGTTATATTTCTCTTCACTAATCTGATTCTGATTGAAACGCTCAACCACTTGAACTCCCCTCAATGACAAGTGAGTGCTTGCATCCCCCAACACAAGGCTTGTAAAAATCCTCCACCGAAGACTATAAGAATTATGTTCAAATTACAACATGTATTCACTTATGAAAGTGGTATAAACTCACCACAAAACTAAACTCTCATTTTACTACAAGATCACGCGAATACATTGATCTTGAATACAAACAATGAACTCTCACAAATATCACAATTCACTCACAAACTATGCACCAAAGAGTTCACTTTTTCTCAAGGCCCTAGAAGCCTATTTATAGAGACCATTTCGTGCTCAGAAAGACTGAGAAATAATATTCTAATAAAAGCAAGAATATTTGAAGATATTCTTGGTTAATGAAGATTTGCCATTTTTAGTTGATTCCGATCCGACAGACACAGATTTTGCGGGGACAGCTAATACCTACGTCAGATCAAGTTTCTCAAGAAAGAAATAACAATTAATTCCTTCAAAGATTGTATTTCATGAAGTTTATTATCTTGAGCAACACGAAAATCAAAAAAAAAATATTCCAGAAATGAATTCGAATAAGCACATAATATTTTCTTTATAAAACCAAGATACAAATTTCTTTTATAAACTTATTGTGAGAATATCAAACTAAATAAGAATTTATTTGCAAACTTTACAAATTAATTCAAGATATTAATTCCGAAAATCACAATAAAAGGAATTTAAAATTATCTTTTAAATAAAAAGGTATCTCTATAAATTTTTTCTTTATTATACAAAGTTTCATTTTTCAAAAAAGGAAACTATATTTTTTTTGAATCTTTCTTTTCACAACTAGCCATTACCACGAAATTTGTCAATAAAAAATATCACAAAATATTCTTTAATCGGTTGACAAAAAACTCTCAAAGTCTAAAAAAGGAAAAATATATTTTATTTAAAGAAAAATCTTCTTATAAATAAAATAGTATTTTTCTCGGTGAATATCAACATTTATGGATAAAATATAAACATATATGAATGAAATTTTAAGTCAAAAAATTTCCATAATCATATATGATGATTTCTAGAGAATTAAGACTTAAGAAAACAAATCTGGAAAAAATAAGTTGTCGCAATAGATCATAAACCTGTTAGGACAACTGCTTCAAACTTGTTAAAAAATATTTTCGAGTTATAAAACATATTGTCTATTTAAAATAGCCAATTTAGGGTTTTACAATCACCCCCTTTGACATCTTTTTAGACAAAAATCTCTTATTTTACCCTCACTCAAAAGTATGTGCAAAGCACACATTAGTTGAAGCATAAAGTTTACTCAAAATTCCCCCTGCGCATGATATAACAAAAAATAGGGCACAGAAAAAAAAAAACATGTTCCAAACTCGATCAATTAGCACAAGAATATGGAATTGTTTATACTCCCCCTAAATAATTCTTCTCCCCCTTTTTGTCTATCAAAAGAGCCACATGAACACTATCAGGGGCCAAACACACTTCCATCATAGTTCATTACCATGGTTGCCTGCACACATGTTAGATGAAAAATGAAACAAAGAAAGAAGAAGAAGAAGAGAAAATGAAGTGGAATAAAAAAAAATGGGTACCAACCAAGACACCACAAAAATTGGGAAAATGAAATTTTTTTCTTGTCTAAGAATATGATCTTCAATGCACAAAATAATTTGTCAATATTTTCACTATTCCCACAAACGATCAATCTTTTTTTTTGTTTTTTTTAGAATAGCACAAAGGTATATATATATATATATATAAATACAAAATGCCAAAATATCCTTTTGTGCCCAAAAAATCTTTCATGACCTGTCCACATTGAGAAAAAAAACCAAACATTAGTACATTTTAACAAAATTTTACTATAATGTTTAGTAAATTTATTTAACATATCATGTTTTTATTTGTCTCAAGAAAAATAGTTAGTCATATCCCATGAAATATTTAAAGTGTATCAAATGGTGTATATGCATTTTAATATATTTGTTTTACCACTAAAATCAATCTTAAGCATTTGTATGAGCATGTGAAAGCATGAGACATTGCCTTTTGGTGGCAAATTTTAGCCTTTTTCACAAGTTGCATAAAGTACCCATCTTAGACGCTTTCACACTACACCGATGGTGGCCCTTTTCACATGGTAGAGTATCTTCTACATAATTTTAGTTACATAGTTCCAACTTACTCATGGATGACTTTCACACACCAATGCAGGTAGCTCTATTCTTAAGATGGAGCTTGAGACAAGATAAAAAATATTATATACTCACACACCACATACACATATTGATTCATAAAAATATTAAATGGATAGACCTATCTATTCTTCAAGACCACTAAGCATGATATATTAACTAGAAAAACTAACCAAGGGAAAAATAATGTTAAAAACTAATTTTTACAATTTTCTCAATTTGGACAAGAACAAGACAACTTTTGAGCAACACAATGTCAAGGATATGGCAAAAAAAATCAATAATAAAATAAATTAATTAGTACAAACCCCCAAGGATTTCTTGAGGGAATCAAACTTGATCGCATCTAGGGATTTTGTGAAAATATTTACAATTTGTTTGGCAATCTCAACATATTCTAAGACTAAAGCTTTATTTTCAACAAGTTCCCTTGTGCGCCGCGACACATCATCATCACAAAAACATTTTTCATGGGAAATTTTCAAATGTCTTCCCAATCGACATAGTTCACATTTACCAAAAGAATATTTACTTAAATTCAGTAAATCATGAACATGACTCACACTTCCAATTTTTCTCAAATTTTCAAAATCTACATGACCATGTTTTTCATGACACAAATTAGTATCACTCTTTGTGTTTGTGTGACAACTGTATGGTTGAGATAATGTGTAACAATTATCAACAGATTTATAACCCTTCAAAACACAATTTCCATCTTGGTCAAGCACAAAACAATTATCATAAGAAAAATTTACAAACAAGTCTTTGTCACAAATTTGACTTATACTAATTAGATTAGTTTTAAGTCCATTTACCAAAAAAACATTTTGCAACTTTTGTAGTCGTTCATAATTTAGAGTGCCATTACCAAGTAACTTACAAGGCTTACCATCTCCAAATGTGACTTTCCCATTTTTCAAAATATTGAAGTCAGTGAGTATGCTTTTGTTACCTGTCATATGCCTAGAACAACCACTATAAAAAAAACCAAGAGTTAGAAGCACATGTTTTAAGACAAGTAAAGGTAGCAAGACATTTGAATTTATTTTTCTTCACCCAAACTTTCTTAGGTGGAGTCTTTTTCCTCAAGGGCATCTGTCTCAAATTACCATGATGATTAAAGTAACTTTTATGAAGAAAATTCATTAGGGTAAAACATTTAGGTCGAATATGACCTTTCACTCCACAGAAATGGCAAATTGGAAAAAAATGACCAGTTTTTTTATTCTGAAAATTTCTGGTCTGTTTCTCATGTGTTGTGACAGATTGAGAAGATGAGGTCATATGAGTCTGAGTAGAACCTACAGAAGGGTTAGTCGTTGAAACAATAGGAAGATTTCCAGAAATAAAAATTGTTTTTCCTTTAGGTTTAGATCCATTTGATCCTAACCTAGAAAAATCACAAGCTTTTTGACTTGCAAACAGAACATCATCCAAAACCATAGATCTATGATTAAGCATTTTGACACATTTAACAATTTGATCAACGTTGTAAGAAAAATGTTTGATTTCATAATCTTTAGCAACAATTTCAATTTCATATTTTTTAACAAGAGAGTCAAGTTCTTCATTTCTCTTATTGAGAACTTTGTTATTGTTTGCTATCAAACTATTATTTGAACACACTTTCAACCATTGATTATACATGTTTTTGTATGATTCTTTCAAGGAATCCTCATCCGAATCACCATGGGAACCCTCATCTGTTGAAATAGTATTATTTAAACAAACAAGATTCTCATTCACCTGCACAGAAAAAGGTAAACAACAAAAAACAGAAGTTAAGGCAAGATTAAAATTTTCTTCCTCATCACTACTTTCAGAGTCCCGGTCACTCCAAGTGGCTGCCATGACCTTCTTAGTTTTCTTCAAGGTATTGGAGCATTCAGATTGAATATGTCCAAAACCTTCACACTCCCTGCATTGAATACCTTTTTTTATTAGTAGATTCAAAAAGTTTGGAAAAATTATTACATTTGGAGGATTTAGACATGTTTTTCTTGTTACCAATTTTTTCATTAACTTATTAAAGTTTTTTATAACAAAATCATTTCATCATCATCTTCCTCATTTGAGCTTTCCATTTTCTCTTTGGAAGATTTCAAGGCAATCGATTTTTCCTTCATAGCAATTGGTTTCTCTTGTTGGTGAATCTTTTGATTAAGTTCAAAAGTTCGAAGAGATCCCATCAATTCCTCAACTTTCAAGGTGTCAAGTTCTTTACCTTTTCAATGGCTGTGATCTTGGATTGAAACCTATTAGGAAGAGATCTAACACTTTCCTAACCAAAACAGAGTCAGAAAACTTTTTTCCTAATGAAAAATATTCATTAGCAATGTCAGACTATTCTTCATAAAACTCAGTGAGGGTTTCTGTTTTAGACATGTGAAAGTTTTCAAATCTTGTAGTCAACATTACAAGCCTAGATCGCTTAACATCAGCAGTTTCTTCAAATTGAGTTTGAATAATTTCCCAAGCATCTTTGGCAGACTCATAAGATAAAATCAATTTTATATAACTTTCACCAACACCATTAAAAATTGCATGTAAAACTTTATTATTATAAATTGACAATTTATCTTCTTCATTAAACCATTCAAGTTCAGATTTTACCTATGTCTTGCCAGATTTTGAATCTATCTCTACTGGTGGTGTCCAACCGGTCAATATTGATCTCCAAGCCCTTTCATCAAGGGATTTGATAAAAGCTTTCATCCTTAATTTCCAGTATGGATAATTTGTATCATTCAGCAATGTAGGGCGAGTTATAGATCCATCTTCTACAAAGAAAGACATTTCACAGGAAACAAAACAAACAAAAAACCACAAAATCTCACTAAGAGTTTAGTGACCTGCTTTGATACCAATTGAAATTTAGTTTTTAGTAATTACCAAATTAATTAAACAAGAGGAATTAATTAAGGTGCATAATGGTAATTAAATGTTGAAATCGATTTCAGATTTGTCGGGATAGAATAAGAACTTGTCACGACAGAAACTAAACACAATAAAAAGAGAGTGCAAAAACAATAAAGAATACAACGAATTTTTACAAGGTTTAGAAACCCTTTCGGATAGCCTACTCCTTGGGGCCACGCCCAGAGAATAAAACCAATTAATAAAGAATCACAAATACAAATTATTGACTTAAACAAAACAAGATTCCCTCTTGAGATATGCCGCAACTTTGTTGTACTTCTTTTCACTAATATGATTCTGATTGAAACGCTCAACCACTTGAACTCCCTTCAATGGCCAGCGAGTGCTTGCATCCTCCTAACACAAGGCTTGTAAAAATCATCTCCTGAAGACTATAAGAATTGTGTTCAAATTACAACATGTATTCACTCATGAAAGTGGTATAAACTCACCACAAAACTAAACTCTCATTTTACTACAAGATCACGTGAATACAATGATCTTGAATACAAATAATGAACTCTCACAAATATTATAATTCACCCACAAACTATGCACTAAAGAGTTCACTTTTTCTCAAGGCTTTAGAAGCCTATTTATAGAGATCATTTCGTGCTCAGAAAGGCTGAGAAATAATCTCCTAATAAAAGTAATAATATTTGAAGATATTCTTGATTAATGAAGACTTGTCATTTTTAGTTGATTCTTATCCGACATACACGGATTTTGTGGGGACAGCTAATATCTACGTCATATCAAATTTCTCAAGATAGAAATAATAATTAATTCCTTCAAATATTGTATAACCTGAAGTTTATTATCTTGAGCAACATGAAAATCAAAAGACAAATATTCTAGAAATGAATTCGAATAAGCACAAAATATTTTCTTTATAAAACCCAGAACAAATTCCTTTTATAAACCTATTGTGAGAATATCAAACTAAATACGGAATTATTTGCAAACCATACAAATTAATTCAAGATATTAATTGCAAAAATCACAATAAAAGGAATTTAAAATCATCTTTTAAATAAAAAGATATCTTTATAAATTTTTTCTTTATTATACAAAGTTTCATTTTTCAAAAAAGAAAACTCACAGCTAGCCATTACCACAAAATTTGTCAATAAAAAATATCACAAAATATTATTTAATCAGTTGACAAAAAAGTCTCAAAGTCTAAAACAATAAATATTTTTTATTTAAAGAAAATTTTCTTATAAATAAAATAATATTTTCTCAGTGAATATCAACATATATGGATAAAATATCAATATATATGAATGAAATTTTAAGTCAAAAAATTTCCATAATCATATATGATGATTTCTAGAGAATTAAGACTTAAGAAAACAATTATGGAAAAAACAAGTTGTCGCGAGAGATCATAAACCTATCGGGACAACTGCTTCAAACTTTTTAATAAATACTTTTGAGTTATAAAAATATATTTTCAATTTAAGATAACCAATTTAGAGTTTTACAAAAACCCACATTTAAATGTATATTCATAGCTTATTATATTGTAGTTTCAGTACCCATGTAAACCAATGAAACTAATTATCAAGCTACTCTCTAATATGCTGCATTACCTCATTTATCATTCAAACATATACTAATCAAACAATGTATCATAATAGTTAGGCTTGCTCCCACCCATCTATTTAATCTGGATGCTCTAACTTTGTATTCTTTAATTTATATTATTTCTTTTATTTTGTTTTTACTGATGTTTGTTTTTGCACACATACCTTTACGTTTGATTACTGAGTTCATTTGTCTATGGACCTTCAATGCTCATTGGCTATGGTTGATTAACTACTTACTTACATTCTGTGAACGATTATCTTATCCACGCTGTCTCATCTATCAGTTATCTACTTAATTTAAACTAAAATTTCTTTGTTCAAATGATAACTAAACTTTTATTCTTATCCACTTCTCACGTTGGTCTGTCTTCATGTGATACATATATTTTAAAAATTAAAACTCCCCCATTTACTCATTCCCCAAAAGAACACCACAAATCCATCCAAGTCACTTTTCTCTATTCCTACTTTTTTCCTTTAATTTTCTTCACTCAATTTTATCTCAGCTATATCTATATTGATATACGGCTCTATATCGCTACTAATATGATTATCCACTCGTGGAATATTCGTGGCTTAAATGGTACGAAAAGGAAACGCTTCTTACGTCAACTTCTTCGAGACCATCACCCCATTGTTTTATTTCTTCAAGAAACACATTTAAAAGAAGGGTCTCTCCTGCTACTTTGCAAACCATTCACTTTCACTCATGGATATGAGGTACCAAGCAATGGTTTAAGTGGTGGACTGTTATTATTGTGGGACTCAGCGGTGGAGGTGTCCAATATTTCCTCTCATTACATTAGCTGTTGTATTTATTCTAATTCTTCTCTCTATTGTTTTACTTTCTGTGGTTTCTTTGGTGATCCGGTTTCCTCTAATCGCCATCTTTCTTGGGAATTACTAAGACGGCTGCGACAATCAATAAATGGTCCTTGGTTGTGTATGGAGGATTTTAATGAAATACTTAGTCATGCAGATAAAGTTGGAGGAGCTTTACGAAGGGAATCTTAGATGGATCAATTTCGCCTGACTTTTTCAGATTGTGAACTTCACCCTTTGGATTTTATTGGTGAAAGGTTTACTTGGAAATATAGTTCTGCTACAGACATTATCCAGGAGCGCTTGTATTGGGCTTTGGTTAGTTCTGATTGGATGGAAAGTTTTCCTTTAGCATCATTATTGCATTTGGATTATTATGGTTCTGACCACCGGCCTCTACACTTGGCTTTACGACTGCTTTTTGAATCTATTTCTCAACCGCTTCACAAATGTAAAAGATTTCGATATGAATCCATATGGAAGGAGGATGAGGAATGCCACCACATAGTTTCTTCATCATGGCTGTCTTCATCTAACATTTCTGCATTAGATAATGTGATGAATAATATAGCATCTTGTTCGACTAATCTTTCTTCTTGGCATTCACATAAATATGGAAAAATCCCAAAGGATATTCATACAGCAAAATAGAAACTTTCTGAAGCTCAAAATAAGGTTGGACAGCAGTATAATCATAATGAGGCTATGCAGTGGGAATCACATCTTTCTCAATTATTGGAGAAGGAAGAAATTTTATGGAAACAAAGATCAAGAGTATAGTGGCTGCAAGCTGGGGATCAAAATACCAAATTCTTTCACAACCAAGCTTGCACTAGACTACACACCAATACAATTAAAGGTTAGTTTTATTTTTCCTGGTTTATACTCCCGAGATTTGATAATATCCTAGTTTGACCATTGTATTAATAACAATTCTCAGCTAAGTTTATCTATCTTATTTATTCTTATAAAAAACAATGTACAACTATAAGCTATCAAATTTCATGTTACGATAGATGTTATGATATTAGTCCAAACATTAATGATTTTAAAACATTAATGATGTTACGGGTAGTGGTTCAGCCCAAGAAGTTTCGGCCCAGAAGAGCAGCCCAATACCATTAGATGAGAAGATGTTGATTGACAGAGCCCAAGAGTGGATCAGCCAGGCGACACCAAGGGAAACAGAGGCTGTTGAAGGGCACGAATAGAAGGAGGGCATTTCAGGAAGAGGAGAACAAGGAGAAGGGAAGAAAGCGCGTGAGAAGAGAAGGCGAGTGAAGCCCCGTTGGCTGGACGAGTTCGTTAGGCTAGAAAGGCAGTGAGAGGGTGGAGCAAATTGTTATTTCAGTTATGAGTTTGTTATTTTCGTTTTGGATAAACTGTATTGAGTATATGAGGATTGTAATTAGACTTTGGGGGTGGTTGTTGATTGGGGCTCGGCAAAGACGGAAAGGAACTCCGTGAGTAAGCCCTTGCCTTCACTGGGAAACTGGGACTCCACGGCTTGTAAGTCACCGGAAGCTGGTGGACTGTCTTCAATCAATGTTGTGAGGCGAAATAAATCTTTAACGTCTCCTTCGCGGAGCAAGGCATGAAATTGGGTGAATGTGAGCTGATGCAGTGCCACTGAGCGCGACCCTGCCAGTTTTACTGTACTCCTTTGCCATTGAAATTCCATTGTTAAATTCTTATGATCATGAAGGCATGGCCCTAATGTTTGCAGCCATTGCATTCCCAACACAATGTCCAAGCCACAGATGGGTAAAATGAATAATTCCACAACAAAATGGTGACCCTGCATTATCAAGTCCACACCAGTACATATCTTTGAGCATACTAAAAAATTTCCATTACCCATGTAAACCTTGAAACGGGTGGTTTCTTCACATGATAACGCTAAACGATCCACTAATGAATCCTGGATGAAGTTATTGTTGCTGCCTGTGTCGATGAGGACTTCCAAGGTTTCGGTGCCGTGTTTGGCCATGATTCGAAAGATGCGAGGGTTCAGCGAATTAGAGAGGGAGTTTAGACTCACTTCTGCTTTGTCCCCTGGGTCAGTAAGCTCTTTGTCATCCGTTTCAATCCCCAAATCACATCCCTCATCCTCCTGTCCACATAATATCAGCATCCTGTTCTTGCATTTGTGCCCAAAACTGAATTTCTCGTCACATGTAAAACACAATCCTTTGTCTCGGCGATCCTTCAATTCCCTGGGAGATAATTGCTTGACAGGAAGGGTTTGTGTGCTAGACCGAGGGTGGTTTGGCAATCCTAATGATGTTGACGTTGGAGCGGCGGACTTGGGAGCAAACACTTGTGCTGATGCGTGCCCGGAGCTCGGGTTAGACATCCGATTAGGCCACCCGGACCTGGATACCTCTGAACGTTGGCGGAAACTCAAGTCGTCATGGCGATCCTCAAACAATTGTGCCTTAGCCATCGCATCTGCCAAGTCTAACGGCTTAACTAACAGAAGCTCCCTTCGGATTTCCAGCTTCAGACCCCACACAAAGAAGTTGAGAAACATTGCATCGGCTACCCCGGATATGCGCGGCATGAGGGCTTCAAATTCTGCTCGATATTGAGAAACTCGTCCTGTCTGAGTTAACTTAGAGATACATCCCAGCGGATCGTCGTATATGGATGTGCCAAACCGCTGAACTAACGCTTTCAAAAATGAATCCCAGTCCGTGATCGAGCCTCCCTTCTCCATCCATTGGAACCATGTGGATGGTGCTCCATCCAAGTGAAAGGCTACCACTGCTAAACGCATCGCATAATCCACCTTGTGTAAGTCAAAGAACTTGGTAATCTTGTAAATCCAATCCTCCACATTTGTTCCGTCGAATCGCGGAACCTTGACCCGAAGTGTCTTAAGAATCGAGTGTATGTCACCATTGTCCTGTGTCACTGTGGATTGCCCGCCTGAGACCCTAGTCCCCTCAACCCGAGCGCTGCTATTCCCCTCCATTGCCGTGACCTGAGGAGATGGTATCGCGGAAAAATGTTCCTCCGTCTGAGCAGCATGTTGAGTAAGCAGAGTAGAGAACTTCTGAAATTGTTTCTCCAATTGCTCATCCGAGTACTGCTTGAAACTTAGCTCCATCGACTGAAGCAGAGCATCAATTTCTTCATTCTTCATGGTGAGTTCTCTCAATGAAAGCACCAGTAATAGCAAAGGTACTCTTCGAATCAGTGCAAAACTCCCAATTGCCAAATTCTTGATAATCAACAACCACCTTCAAAGTCTGATTACAATCCTCATATACTCAATACAGTTTATCCAAAATGAAAATAACAAACTCATAACTGAAATAACAATTTGCTCCACCCTCTCACTGCCTTTCCAGCCTAACGAACTCGTCCAGCCAACGGGGCTTCACTCGCCTTCTCTTCTCACTCGCTTTCTGCCCTTCTCCTTGTTCTCCTCTTCCTGAAATGCCCTCCTTCTGTTCGTGCCCTTCAACAGCCTCTGTTTCCCTTGGTGTCGCCTGGCTGATCCACTCTTGGGCTCTGTCAATCAACATCTTATCATCTAATGGTATTGGGCTGCTCTTCTGGGCCGAAACTTCTTGGGCTGAACCACTACCTGTAACAATCCTAGTTTGACCATTGTATTAATAACAATTCTCAGCTAAGTTTATCTATCTTATTTATTCTTATAAAAAACAATGTACAACTATAAGCTATCAAATTTCATGTTACGATAGATGTTATGATATTAGTCCAAACATTAATGATTTTAAATCAAATTTTTTTTTCACATGCTTTCTTAAATTTGCAAATTGAATCATTTACTAGATCCATTTTCAATTAACCATATGCACACCCTATTTCTAAATGTCTAAGTGTAAGGGCATTCAGTATTCAAAATGCATGATTTCTTACTCAACAATACTTGGTCCTCTGTCCTCTCTCATTCAATAAACTTTATTATACGAAATTTTAAATTAATATTTAAACTTCTTGGTTTAGTTAAACCCATAGATATTTGTATTATGGATCTATTGCAATGCTAATTATTTCATATTCATCTCACCTAAGCGAATAGTTTGTTAATCCCCGTCTAT
Source organism: Humulus lupulus (assembly GCF_963169125.1). Classification (NCBI taxonomy): domain Eukaryota; kingdom Viridiplantae; phylum Streptophyta; class Magnoliopsida; order Rosales; family Cannabaceae; genus Humulus; species Humulus lupulus. The sequence continues at coordinate 275,810,756 of NC_084793.1, forward strand.
ATGTAATTTGTTGTGTATATATATTTCACTATGTGTGTAAGGATCTTCTTTTTATTTAGTTTGTGTTGATGTTCACCTTTTATTCTCAAATGTTTGCTACCACAAGGGGAATGATGCTTTCAAATTTAGCTTTATTTCCAATTTATTTTCATTGTAATATTATTTTTTGACCAATAAGTAAATGAAAATAGACGAAAGTAAATCATTATTCTAGCAATCAAGTTGTTGGCATGCTTTTGTTTTCTTTATTACAAGCCCAAAGGGTGCCATCAAGAGTTCAACCATCAAGTTTTATTTGAATACAGTTATGTAAAATACAAAACTTGATATTCCTATTTCATAAGCCCAGAAGAATATATATATATATAGTGCATTGTAACGACCCAAAATCACTAATATGACTTAAGGGCATTGATTAGTGCGCCAGGAGGACATAATTGGTTTATGTGTGAATTTATTAGTTTAATGCATGATTCTATGATAAGCATGCTTGTATGGTTATATGAATGTAAATGAGATTATATGCTATAATTGTGAGGACCACATTATTATGTGGGTAAATCTGCAGCATGCGACTTGAGGCAATCCTAGGGAGCTAGTTAGCGGGAAAGTCACAACGGGACCTAATACTTAACTTGGGGCAAGTCAAGGGGTATTTCGGGTATTGGATGGTTATTTGGGTTATCGAGTTATGGAAATAAATAATTGGAGATAGATTTGAGGTTAGGAAGCTTAGGTGGGAATATTGGGGAATTTTACCATTTTGCCCTCAGGGATGTTTTCGGTACCCCGAGTCTCGGGATTCACTTAATTACCTAAGGATAGACTAAGTAAAACACAGAACACGGTGGAAACATTAAGGACCGACCTTCCCTCCTCTTCTCTTTCTCTCTCAAAGAAAACCACAAGAAAATTAAGAAAACTTAGCTGGGATTCAGAGAATTGGAGCTGTGATTTAGGAGATTAGCTCAAGGATTAGTTGATGATTCAATCAAGAATTAAGGTAAGCCATAAGCTTTATGCATGGTGGTTAAATTCTGTGTTTATGGCTGAGTTTTGAGGTGTTTATGGGTTTTGACATTGAAGGACTGAATTGAAGCTTAGAACTTGGGAGTTAGCTCATAAATCTTTTAGAGAGTTGGTTCATCAGAGAAGGTAAGCTCGAATTTATGATTTAATGATTGAATCTTAGTGTTTTCTTGACTGGTTTTGATGTTTTTAAGCTTTTGAGTTTCAGAGATTGAAGTGTGATTTTGGTGAGTTTCTAAGCTAAGTTTTTGCTGGGTTGTGTTGCTGGAACCGTGTTACTTTTTTTTGTGATAATTGAGTTGTGGAATTGGGATAGTTTTGGATGGTTTTGGGTGAGGTTTAAGAGTAAGAAATGATGGTTTTTCTGGGTTCGAAGGGGTCGAGTCGCGCCATAGTTCTTGGAGCGTCGCGGCCCTCTGAGGCTGATGAGTGCTGAAGATGGAGGGCGGGCCACGGCATGGGCTATGTAGGGTCGTGGCCCGTGTCTGGTTATGGGCGTGGATGAGCCTCTAGTTGGGGCCGTGCCACGGCATAGGGAGCCTGATTCGCGACCTGTAACGACCCGAATTCGCTAATCGGGCTTAGGGCCTTGATTAGTGTGCCTGGAGGGCAATAAATGCTTTAATATGCTAATATGTGGATTTATGTGAATATATGATAATGATGCATGTTTAGTTGAGTTAAATGTGCATGTGGGCCCCATCTGGATATTAGGGGCATAAGTGTGATAAATGTGATGAATGTTATATATATGTGATATGTCTGTGCAGCGCGATCCAAGACAGTCCTGGGGAGCGGTTAGCCAGAGAGTCACAACAGGGTTAAGATTCTGACTCGGGGCGAGTCGAGGGGTAATTTGGGTACTAGGTGTGTTATGGGATTATCGAGACATGAAAATAAATATTTGGAGATATATTTGAGGATAGAATGTCTAGGCGGGAATATTGGGGAAATTTACCATTTTGCCCTCGGGGACGTTTTGGTACCCCAAGCCTTGAGGTAACCATATAGACTTAAGCTGAATAAAACAAAAAGGAGGAATTAATTAGAAGCTTTGGGAACCGACTTACACCTTTCTTCTGAACTAAGGATAGCTTCTCACCATTCCTATCTCTCTCTCCTTCATTCTCTAAGAAACAACTCAAGGAAATCTTGGTGCAAGCTAGCTTAAGCAAGGAATTGGGCTGAGGAAACTTAGGAGATTGGAGCTTGGGGATTGAGGATCAACTTCAGGGATTGAATTCAACAAGGGGTAAGTTTTAATTATAGGATTATGCTTAAATTTGTTGCTGGTTTGTAAGAGTTGCATGTTGGTTGAGGTTGATCTGTTTTAAGTGTTTTAGTTGAGCTTTGGAGTAGGATTCAATGGGGTTTTGTTGTGAATATTGAGCAGGAATGTGTGTGGTAATTATCTGGGATTGTTAGATAAGTTTTGTGTGAGTTAGCTTGAGGAAAATGCAGGGAAGAAGATGGAAATTCTGGGTTTGGAGGTGAGGGCTGCGACCCTAGGAAGGGCGCGCCGCGGCCCGTGTGCGCGCGCGGCTGAGAGTGGCCGAGGAGTTCATGCGCGCCGCGGCCCGTGTGTGTTGCAGGGGTGTGCTAGCCTCTATTTTGAGGCTAGCCGCGACTCTTGAGGGTGGGGCCGCAGCTCTTAGTGCTAGTCTGCATTTTTAAGGGTGTTTAGGCTTGGGAATTCAATGGTTAAGGCTCGGGATGGATTTTATCACCCGGATTGATAGAATTCAAGGTTTCAGAGGTTAGGGTTATGGCTTAAAGTTATTTATTGAATTAGAATTTGATGGATGGATATTGTTAACATGTTGTGACTAGGGTTTCGGAGAGGCTCAAGTTAGAGGACTGTGCTCGGGTCATCGGTGCTCGGAGGGCTCGGGACTCAGGTAAGAAAACCCTTGTTCCCATAGAGCTTGTGTGCAGGGCTGAGCCTAATGTGTTTGAATAGAATTGGTATGCAGGGCCGAGACCAATATGTTAGAACTGCGGGACGTATCCCTTTAACTGAATATGCTGGAATTCTGTACTTGTTTGTTATGCTATGTATGTTATGATGTGAATGATCGGCAAGAGCTGGGAACGGTGTAGACCGAGAACGGCGAAGGGCCGGGAACGGCGTTGGGCACGATGAGTGCAAGGCTGAGAATGGCAAGGGGCCGGGAGCAGCGTTGAGCACGTGGAGTGCGAGTTGCCAGGGCGAGTCCCTAAAAGGATACCTGGGATATCCTCATGGTGTGGTCCGCGAACCCAGGGCTTGGTAAACGCCTGGGACGGCTAGGCCGTATGTGTTTATCCCATTGGTGGCCTGTTATATGCGTGATGTATGTGTTGCATATGTTATCTGTTTGTGGGTTTTCTTGCTAGGCTTCGGCTCACAGATGCTCTGTGGTGTAGGTAAGGGTAAGGAGAAGGCCAACCAACCATGAGTGTAGCAGGCGTGAGGCGGCGTGTACATGTTTGGCTAGCCTGGCTGCCACAGCCAGAGGATTTTGGGAGATGCTTGTAAATGAACTTAGATTTTGTCATTTAACCGACTTGGTTCTATTTTTATGTTGTAAATATTTCTAAACTGTATTTTGGGATCCCAGGTGTCAAACTTTTATGATTTTCTATGGAAATTATTATTTCTTAAGTTTTTCCTCTGTTTATGGCTTAATTACACTATTTGACCTAAAACCTCGATTAGCGAGTTGAAAGCACGTTTTTAAACTCACTTAGTAATGACTCTAAGGAGGTAGGGCGTTACACGACCCTTAGGGGAATTTGGGATTTTAAGCATGGGAATTTAACCTAGGGTGTTCGGGATCGAATCTACTACCGTGTTTGGTGGAATTTGATGTTCCGGAGACTAGAACCTTATCTAGAAGCCCTTTTACAATTATTAATGGTATCCCTTATCTTGGTTGTGACTAGGTGTAAGCTAGGGGCTTAGGAAATGGATCGTACTCAAGAGGCATCTCACGTAACCAGTACACTTGGAAACTAAAGGTAAGAAAACTGCACCCGATTGTGAATTGATAATGGGACTAAGGGTTCCCTATTTTGTATGCTTTTATAAAGGATGGTATTATGCCATGTAAATAATAAGCAAACAGCCTAAGAGTGCCGGAGTTTACATTAGCGCACAGGGCGCGGCTCAGCCACTGGTAGCTGAGGACAGCTTATTATGCACTGAGCTCGGTTTAAGTGGGCCGGAGTCAGTGGGGTAAACAGAGGGTGTGACCTAAGGGTGTCGACCATGATTATCATGTGATTTGATTGTTATTATTGATTGGTGTACTTGTCATGCTGAATAGCTAAGTGTTGGTTTCTTGATTCTTTGCTTATGTTTATGGGCTATGTAATTAGTGTGTTATGCTAAGTGTATGAACATGCTTTAAGGATTATTTAGTTGATATCATTGTTTGTACTATAATGTTATGTTTTCTTTCTGGGCCTTGGCTCACAGATGCTACATAGTGCAGGTAAAGGCAAGGGCAAGCTTGATCAGCCCTGAATCGGAGAGCTCTGAGGGCAGAATGTACATGATCAGCTGCTCGACCGTCACGGTTGAGGGGAGACAGGAACAGGAGAACCATAAACGTCGGTTTTGCCCTTAGAGTGGCTAGTGGTTGTTTGGTACTCTGGAAATTTTGTAAACGGACTTTCAAACACTATTTCTTTTGGGATCCCTTGTGTAAAACGTTTACTTATATGAAAGATATATTTTTATGACCAAAACCTTTTAACCCTAGTTCATTAAAGATGTCAGTGACACGTTTTAAACTAAATGACTTGATTAGCAAGTCCCGCACTTTTATAAATACACAGTGGAACGGTCTTGGCTATCCAGGGCGTTACATGCATACATTTATAGCTATCTATAAATATGTGCATATCAAGTTGTTTTTTGGGGCTTATTTGTGTCTTAACTATCCTCATATCTATTCATGGTTAATACTTTTACTGATTTTTAGGTCTTTTCAACATTGATGGTGTCTGGTGTAATAATACATATGACATTATTAGCATTATTGAAGCTTTTACACCAATCATTTTATGACTTTTTATCTGACTGAAGAAGATATTGTGGTTGTGACTGCAACTGTTTAACCAAGAGTTTTAGATAATATTAACTACGATTTTTTGCTTCCTTTTTCGAATAATGAAGTTCGTAATGCACTATTTTCAATGACAGCAGACAAAAGCCCAGGTGAAGATGGTATGAATGCTATGTTTTACCAAAATCATTGGGTGGATATCGGTCCATTAGTTACAAATAATGTTTTGGAGTGCCTGAGTGGGACGATAGATCTATTAGTTATAAATTCTATTGTTTTCACCTTAATTCCTAAATCTAAATCTGCTACTGTTTTAAGTGATTTCCAGCCAATTAGCTTATGTAATGTTCTTTACAAATTTTTATCCACTATTTTGGTGCAACATCTACAGCCATGGTTAGATGATATTATCCATTTTTCTCAAAGTGCTTTTGTTGAAGGACGGCATATAACAAACAATGCGATGGTGGCGTATGAATTGTTGCGTAATTTAAGAACGGTTCGTAAAGGAAACAAGTATTTTTCAGTCATGAAACTAGATATGAGTAAGGCATACGATAGAGTTGAGTGGGAGTTTCTGGAAGCAATTATGCTAAAACTTGGCTTTGCTCTTCCATGGGTTAGTTTCTTGCTGTAGTGTGTGCGCTCGGTCCAATATGCTTTCAATATAAATGGAGACATTAGAGGAAAAGTGTTGCCTTCCAGGGGTTTACGTCAAGGAGATCCTCTTTCATTATACTTATTCCTCTTCTGTGCAGAAGGTTTTTCCTCTTTATTGTGCCATGCAGAACGACAATGTGATATTCTTGGCTATAGAGTGGCTCATATGGCTCCTTCCATTACTCATCTTTTTTTGTGTGGATGATAGCATTCTGTTCTGTCAAGCTTCTCAACGGTCCTACCATTGTTTTCTCACCCTATTTGATAATCATTCTAAAGCCTCAGGACATGTATCTTGTTTTGTTCATTAAACTTATTTCTGTGGTGCCAAAATTATTGTGTTCCTAAGTCATATTCCTATTAGATTTGGTTTTAGAAATATTATTACGAATCTATTCGAGTGCTTACCAATAACTTTATGGTTGTTTTGTCCATAGTCAGTACCTATATTTTCAGCAAATCATGTTTTGTTTATGCTTTTTTCTTGGTTTAGGTCGTTCTCTTGCGTATGGCTAGTTGATTGTTGATTAATTCCATAGCCATAAAGCATAGTCAGCAAAGATTATTAAGTACTAAGTTCTGCTCCCTCATTAATTTTACCATCTTCATGCAGCTCTCAGATAGACCTATTTCTTTTGACCATTAATTTTTAAACTACCACTACTTCTATATATAGTTTTTGATAAAACTGTTTGTAAAGATGATGTGTATTAAGATGAAGTAATCATACTTATGTATAATTCTCCATATATCCTAGGTTAATTTTGCCACATCGGTTGTTTTATTTATTCCATTCTTTAATCTCTATTTTACTCTCATATTCTTGTTGTCCATACTCTTTTGCTTATTATTTTTCAATTTGTCTTCTCAGATTATAAACTTTAACAAGTCTTCCATGTATTTTTCTCCCAATATTGTCGAGGACTTAAAAACCTTCTATGCATCTACTCTTCATATGCCGATTACAGATTCAATTGAGAAGTATTTGAGACTTCCAACGCTTAGTGGGCGTAACAAACAAAGATTGTTTAGCAACATTAAAGAGAAGGTTTGGTCAGGACTTAATTCTTGGAATTCAAAGTTGTTTTCGTATGGTGGTTGGGAAATCCCCCTTAAAGCAGTCATTCAAGCAATGCCTACATATGTGATGTCTTGTTTCCAATTACCACGGTCACTTTGTGAAGAATTAGAATCCCTGATGGCTAGATATTGGTGGAGCTCTTCTCTTCATAATAGGAAAATACATTGGTTATCCTGGCAGAAGTTGTGCTATCCAAAACATCGAGGTGGATTAGGCTTTCGTTCTTTTATTCACCATAGTCAAGCACTTGTGGAATCTCAGGCATGGAGAATCCTTACTGGCCCTGACTCTTTACCGGTTGGAATCTTCAAAGCCAAATATTTTTGTCATACACATTTCTTGAATGCTCAGGTACTAATGTGTCTTTTATTTCTCATTTTCATTATCTTATGCTTTTTTAATTGAGAAATTTACATTCCTTACTATTTTTTTATAATTTAATTACAAAATTTTATTTACAAAAATACCTTGCCACGTCATTAAAAAATTCCATATTCTAAAAGTAATTTACCTGAATTTGAAACTTTCCTGATGTTATCCCCAAAAATTGGAGATCGATGACGTGGCAATAGAGGTGACAGGTGACAGTACATGGTCCGTAAAAGACACATTAATAAGTCAATAAATATATTGGTTCCTCAGAGTTGTGATAAAGTGACTTGTCTTAGGAGTAGCTCAGTATGCCATGTTAGACCAGATATGCCATGTTAGACTAGAGATATGTCATGCTAGACCAGTGTGCCATGTTAGACCAGAGATATGTCATGCTAGACCAGTGTGCCATGTTAGACCAGAAATGTGCATGACCGACCAGGAATGACATTGCTGCCCAGTAGTGACATTGCTGCCCAGGAGTGACATTGCTGCCCAGGAGTGACATTGCTGCCCAGGAGTGATATTACTGCCCAGGAGTGACATTACTGCCCAGGAGTGACATTGCTGCCCAGGAGTGACATTGCTAGGAATGGCATTGGCCGATCGGTCATGTGCATGTCCTACCAGCTAAGTGCATGTCCTACCAGCAAGTGCATGTCCTACCAGCAGGTGTATGTCTTACCAGCCAAGTGCATGACTGTCCAAGTAGAGGTGTGGCCGACCAGAAGGTGATATTCATCAACCAGATAGAGCATGACTACGTCAAGATTCCCAGAAACGGCTTCAACAAGAATCGGTCTGGGCATACGCGGGAATCTCTTATTCTTCCCACAAATTTGGGGTTCTGTTACATTTTGAATATTTTTTTAATTTAAATATAATAAATATAATGGAATATCTCGATTCTAGGGGATATCAGATGTATGATCCTAAGCCTATAAATATATGGCTTATAGGATTAGAAAGGAGTCTTATTCTTCTTTTGAGACTTTTGGGGAAATTTTGGGTCTGAATTTTCTAGAGAGAGAAAGTGCTTGTATCTGAAAGAATTCTTGTATTCTTGTAATCTGTACTGAAGAAACTCAGTTGGCTCATTTCATCTGATCTTGAGTACAGATCTATAATCACAACTCTAAGTGGATTAGGCTATTACCAACATATTAGGGCTGAACCACTATAAAAATTGCGTGTGTTATTTACTTTCTATTCAAAATTGTCTGTGTTGTTTAATTTCTCTGGAAGGTTTTATCGTTTTTGACGTTCTCGTGTCGTAGGCCAAAAACGCGGTCAACACTCGAAATTTCGATTTTCCCGTTTTTCTGGGTTTAAAAAAGTAACATTTTGGTTACTTAAATTGTTAATAAGTTACCAATTAGTTACTTTTTCATGAAAAAAATTATTTTTATAGCATATTATTTTACATACATTTTGGTTACCTCGAATACTTATTATTTGAAACTTTTTTTATCTTAAGACACTTATTAGCCATTTTGAAGTTATATTATGGTGTCTTATTGCTTAAGATACTTTTACGTTGCCGATTAGTCATTTTTTAGAAACTAATGAGTTACAATAAAATATAACAAATTAGTATATAACTTATTATTAAAAGTTACTTTTAGTATACTATACAGTAATTTTTTTTTATATTCTATTTAAAAGTTACCAAATAATATCCTAAAGAATCTATTTTAAAAAAGTTACTTGGAATATTTTTAAATAAATTTAAGTTGTTTAGAATACAATATAGTATCTTTTAAATGTAAAATAAGAAGACAAATTTTAGTATATTAAATTTTTATCAAGTTTAAAATTTAGTTACTTTTTTGTCAACACAATATAAAAAAGAAACTAAAAGGTTGCTTTTTATTTTGGTCATCTTCTCTTGCGACGGCCAAAAAACATATGCTTCCCACATATCGAAATGATCACCTTGAAGAGTAAGTCGCGATGGTACCACTTTTGAGCCTAACCGACTAGCGGTGTGGCCGAAAAATATTTTTGAAATTAAAGATAAGAGAGAATGTAAGAAATTAATAATAATAAAAAAGAGTATAGTGGAGAGAGAGGGCCCCCGTGCCATGAAAAAAACAAAAATAAAATAAAAAAAAGTTGAAAAAGCCGATATAAAAAACAGTAAAAAAAGTAACTAATTGGTAACTTATTAACATTTTAAGTAACCAAAACGTTACTTTTTTAAATCCAGGAAAACCAGAATTTCGAGAAAGTTTCAAATTCAAGTATATTACTTTTAGAATCCGATATTTTTTGATGACGTGGCAAGGTATTTTTGTAAATAAAATTTTGTAGGTGATTTTTGTAATTAATTTATATTATAGGTATATAATTGTAAAAATCCCTTTTTAGTTTCATAATTTGACTGTAGTGTTGTCGTGGTTTCCTTATTTTAACTTTCTTTGTCAAAAAATATGTGCTATATTTATTTTGCCTATTTTATTCTGTCTAACCTTAAGATTAGAAGCAGAATATAATACCCTAAGTGTGATTGTTATTAGTATCTTCTCTATGATCAATTACACCTTTATTTTTTGGTTTGTTCATTGTCTGTAGTTGGGCCATCTTCGAGCTATATTTGGCGAAGTATCACGTGGGGAAGAACACTACTTATTAAGGGGTTGCGGGGGAAAATTGGAAACGGTGGAGACAAAGTGGTGTATAAGGATCCATGGTTACCTCGTCCTTTTTCCTTTATGATTTCTTCTCCTTGCCTAACCAATCCTAATATGATGGTGAAAGATCTTTTCCATGAAACTAGTTATGGCTGGAATGTGACTCTTTTGCAAGAACTGTTCATTATGGTGGATCAATAATGTATCTTATCTATTCCGTTATGTAGGCTACCTCGGGTTGATTCTTGGATGTGGCACTTTACAGATAACGATATTTACTCGGTAAAGAGTGGATATTTCTTGGCTACCCAATTGGATTCTTTCAATCCTGCCCCTTCGAAGGAAGTGTTTTTGGTGTGGTGGAAAAGTTTTGGAAGCTAAAAAAGGTTTTGAGCGTCATTTGGAGGGGTTTCCATGAAGTGCTTCCAACCAATGTAGGATTGCAGAAGAGGAAAGTGTTGAGGCATTCCAACTGTCCATTATGTGGCTACTCTTTGGACTCTAACAGTCATGCTGTTTTTTGGTGTCGTGGGGTGAAAAAGATTTGGAAATTGTTGAATTTCTCTCTCTTACGTAATCTCTACATGGATGTCTCCTTTCAGCAAATTATTTTAAAGGCTTCTGAGGTACTTTCTCAGCAAAATTTGAACTTTTCCTTTATTCTACTTGGTATGTATGGGGGAACAAAATCAAATAACTCATGTTCGTGCTCCTTGCCCTCCTTCTATGGTTGTTTTGTGAATCCATTCACTCTTTGAAGAGTATAAACAATTTCCGAAATCTAATTCCATCATCACTATAAAATCTTGTAACTTTGCTGCTAGTTGGATAACTCTCCTATTGGACTTTTTAAATTGGATATTGATGCATCCTTAGATGAACAATCTAATACTATTGGTATTGGGGCAATTGTCCGGAATTCAAATGGAGAAGTTGTAACGACTCATAATTACTTTTATGGCTTAAGGGCCCTGATTAGTGTGCCGAGAGGGCATAATTGATTTATGTGTGAGTTTATTGATTTAATGCATCATTATATGTTAAGCATGCTTGTATGATTATATGAATGTAATTGTGGTTAAATGATATATTTGTGAGAACCACATTATTATGTGGGTAGATCAGCAGCGTGCGACTTGAGGCGATCCTAGGGAGCCAGTTAGTGGGAAGTCACAACGGGGCTTAATACTTGACTTGGGGCAAGCCAACGGGTAATTCGGGTATTAGATGATTATTTGGGTTATCGGGTTATGGAAATAAATATATGGAGATATATTTGAGGTTAGGAAGCTTAGGCGGGAATATTGGGGAATTTTATCGTTTTGCCCTCGGGGACGTTTCCGGCACCCCGAGCCTCGGGATTGACTTAATTAACCAAGGGTTAGACTAAACAAAATAGAAATCGGTAGAATAAAACACAAACCGACCTATTTTGCTCTTCTCTTCCTTCTATTCTCTCTCTCAAGAAAAACCACTGGAATTAAAGGGAAATCAACTGGGAATTCAGTGGTTTGGACTGGAATCTTGAAGGTTTAATCTAGAGCTCAGCTAAGGAAACTCAACCAAGATTAAGGTAAGGGCTGAATAATATTCTTGAGCATTAGAATTTTGAGTTTTGGCTGAGTATTAAGGGTGTTTATGGTTTTGATGTTTAAGGATTGAATTAAAGCTGAGAAGCTTGGATTTTAGCTCAGGAATCTGTTAAGGAAGTGGTTCAACAAAGAAGGTAAGCTTCAATTTGTAATTTAGAGGTTAAAATCTAAGTTTACATGACTGTTCTTGAGTTCTTTAGTTGCTGGGTTTCAGAAATCAAAGTGGAGTTTTAATGAGTTTTTAAGCTGGATTTCTGTTGGATTATGCTGTTAGAATCGTACTAAAAGTCTTGTGATTAATGGGTTTTGCTAATAGGGTGCTTTAGGGTGGTTTTGAATAAGGTTAGGATGTTAGAAATGGTGGATTTTTTGGGCACAAAGGGGTGGGCCGTGACTCTGTTCTAGAGCGCTGCGGCCCTACGAAGCAAATGAGCCAGGGAGGCTCGGCCGAAGGGGAGCGCCGTGGCGCCACAGGGTAGGGCCGCGGCGCGTGTCTACCTTCTGAAGGGCTTGGTTTCTGTTTCAGGGGCGGGCCGCAGCTAGGGTTTAGGGGCCGCTGCCCTTAAGTGCATTCTTGATCTTTTGGGGGTTTTAAGCACGGGAACCTAACCTAGGGTGCTCAGGATCGATTCCACCACCGTGTTTGGTGGAACTCGATGTCCCGGAAGTTAGAATTATACCTGGAAACCTTTACATGAATGTTAATGGAATCCATTACCTTGGTTGTGACTAGGTGTTAAGCTAGGGCTCGAGAAGCGGATCATGCTCGAGGGACGTCGCTTATAGTCAGTGAACGTGAAAATTAAAGGTAAGAAAACTGCACCCGGTTGTGTATTTGTAATGGGACTAAGGATTCCCTTATATGTATGCTTTGAAAGAATGGTATTATGCCATGCAAATAGTAAACCACGGCCTAAGAGTGCCCAAGGTTATACTAGTGCACAGGGCGCAACTCGGCCACTGGTAGCCGAGGACAGCTTATTATGCACTGAGCTTGGTTTAAGCGGGCCGGAGTCAGTGGGGTAAACAGAGGGTGCGGCCTAAGTTGTCGGCCCTAATAATCATTTAACTTGATTGTTATTAGTGTTTAATTGCATCTTTAATTATGAGTACATGTTATGTGGTTAATTTGGGTGTTAAGTGTTTGATCATGCCTAAGGGTTAAATATCTGTTATTGTTGTTTGTGATGCATATTATGTTTTCTTGCTGGGCCTTGGCTCACGGGTGCTACGTGGTGCAGGTAAAGGCAAGGGAAAACTTGATTAGCCCTGACTTGGAGAGCTCTGTGAGCTGAATGTACATGACCAGCTGCTCAGCCGCCATAGTTGAGGGGAAGATAGGAACAGGGGAACCAAAAATGTCTGTTTTGCCTTAGAATGGCTAATGGTTGTTTAAACCTTGGAAATTTTGTAAACTAACTTTCGAACGCTGTTCCTTTTTGGGATCCCATGTGTAAAATGTTTTGTTATATAAAATATACACTTTTGAGACCAAAACCTTTTAACCCTAGTTCATTAGTGGTTTTAGTATCACGTTTTAACTAAATGACTTGATTAGCAAGTACTGCACCTTTATAAATACACAGTATAACAGTTTTGGCTATCCAGGGCGTTACAGAAGTTGTCGCTTGTTTATCCAAATCTCTATTTGGTATGCTTGTTTTTTCTAATATTTCTACTATGCTATTTCCAACTGTATTAATCATTATAGATAGACTTGTTCCAATATCAACATATTTCATTACACTATCATTAGTTTCGCATTATGATTGGTAATTGACTTAGTTACAGCATACATATTCATTAGGTTTTTTGTATGTCTTGAGTGTTCAATTGTCTTTTCTTGTTTATGGACGGTTAGTTTTATTATTCTTGTTTATGTATATCCCTTCGTTTAGGATCAGGTTTTTGTGTTATTTATATTTCACTTTTATTTTTTAATGTCTATGAATTTATTACTTCTCCGGCTATAATTTTGCATGCTCTTATGAAGTGCTATATTTTTAATAGTAGGAAGTTTTTCTATCATTATGGCAAAAGCAGTAGCAGTGATGGTGTCTTTGGATTGGTCGTTGCTGCTTGGGTTACCTTTACACTTCATAGAGACTGACTGTTTATCTTTAGTCTCTGCTTATCCTAAGAGATCCTTGTATGCTAAAGAGTTAGGATCTTTGATGTTAGAGGATATAGCAAGTCTATTATCCAGTTTTCCTGAGGCATCCCTAATTCATGTTCGTCGTTCGGCTAATAAGGCTGCTCATAAATTAGCTGTGCATGCACTCAGGGTGGATGGTGAACTTGCATGGTTGTATGATTTTCCATCATTCTTATTTGATGTATTGCACTCTGATTATTTTCAATGAAATATTTCATTGTTAAAAAAAAAAAACTTTTTTTACATAGTATTTTTTTTTCTAACATAGCTGTAGTTCACAATTATAACTATAACTAGATTCAAACAACGTGCAATGCATGTTTGCTTAGTTTTATTTATAGAATTTATTAAGTATTATTACTAAATTTGTAACATTGTGTCATATAAATTTAAAATAAATAAACAATATCATAAATAAAAGAATGACATAAATATATTAAAAGAAAAATTAAGCCAAAATATTATTTATGATTTTTTTAAATATATATATACATAAATATGATAATTTTTTTAAACATAAATGATAATTTAAAAAAAATAAGATTATGTGTTATATATTATTATAATGATATTTTTATAATATTTAAATTCATATTAATATAAGTATTACTTATTAGTCTTGTATCATAATAATATAGGTATATGATAATAATATTTTATAATATTTGAATTCATATTAATATAATTAGTAAAAAATTAGGATTATTATCATAATAATATTTTATAACATTTAAATTTATATTAATATAATGATTAAATATCTAGTTTTGTATTATATATTATAATAATAATGATATTTTATAATCTTTGAATTTGAATTTAAATTAATATAATTAATAAATATCTATTTTAAATTAGTTTTAAAAATATATTCCGTTAAATATTTAGAATACTCCGTTAAAGTTATCAAAACAAACTATTAATACCAAGAATTTCTGTTATCTATACACCTTTTATATAGAAGAGGTATTTGAAAGAATAAAATTATCTTCTAATTAATATTCTAAATATATTTTAGTCATTTCATTTACTTAAAATAATAATATTTTAAATCTATTATACTCTTATTTCATGTATGTGATAAACTATATTTATAAGAATAATTAGTATTGTTGTCCCCCGAACTTATGACGTTACCAGATTGTGTCCCTAAAATATACGACATATTAAAAATTCACCCTGAACGTTTTCATTTACAGAAACATAGTCATTCTCTTAGCTTCTGTTCTATTTTTCCGTTTAAACTCTCATGTGGCATTGCCACGTCAATTTCATGTGTAGAACATTAACATTTTTGCCCCACTGAACTTTGATTACTACAAAATTGTGCTCCTTTTTATTAAAAAATAATTTAAAATTAAAAAAAAAATATTTTTTATTAATTCTTATAGAAATAATTCAAATATTAATTGACATTTTTAAAAATTAAATAAAAGTCATTTAAACTCTAATAAAATCTTTAAAATTCATTATAGATTTAAAAAAAACCAAATATCTAACAAATATGAATGAAATAAAAAATCAAATATCAAATTGAAATTCATTCAAGATATTAAAAAATCAAATATCAAATTGAAATTCACTCAAGATATTAAAAAATCAAATATGAATGAAATAAGCAAATTAAATATAAATAAAATCATAATTAATTCAATAGACCCATATTAGAAACCTATTTATTTTTGTTATAAATTAAAAAGAAATGATTCCTTCATGCTAGGTTTTGAATTTTCTTATAATTTTTGCACAACTCCAATCCTTTCATTTTCTTATAATTTTTCTTTTCTATTATTTTTTTTAAAGAAAGAAGATATGTATAATGTGATTTGAATTTGAATGTATATTTAGTTTTTTTTGGACAAATAATGTATATTTAGTTTGGTATTTAGGTTTTAGTTTCATTTAACTTTGGATTTTTATAAATTAAATTATTATAAATTTGAACTAATACGAAGATTTTTTCTCAAAGATTTAATGTTTTTCTTTTTAATGTTACTGTTTTAATTTTATTTTGATTTTAATTTTTGATTATTTTAAAAAAAAATTATTAGGTTTGAATTCATTTTTAAATAATTAATATAAAAAGTAGATTTTTTTAAATTTTTTCTAATAAAAACGGGTACAATTAGAATTTTTTTTAATTTTTCTAATAAAAAGGGGTACGATTTGGTAATGGTCGAAATTTGGAGGGCAAAAATGCTAATTTATCAGAATTTACAATGCCACATCAGTGTTTAAATGAAAAAAATGGAACAGAACCTAACGAAATGACTAGGTTTCTATAAATGATATATTTCACGGGGAGTTTTGAACAGGTCGTATAATTTAGGGGGCACGATCTGGCAGTGTCATAAGTTCGGGGGGCGAAAATGCTAATTATTCTATTTATATATGTATCTATAAAGTTAATATTGAGTGGAATTGATAAAATAAAAATAAAAGTACATATTTTAATAAAAAATCATTAATAATACTTTATCATTAGTGTTGGTGTCGTTTTTCATCAACATAATTATGTAGAGCAATTAAACAGGAAGAAAAGAAAAGAAAGAGATTTTTACGTGGTTCAACATTTAAAATCTGCCTACGTCCACGAGTCACTTTTATTAAAATCTGCGTCAAAGCTTCAAGAAAGAGCAATTTTCATAGAGCGTTTCTCAGTACCAAATTGTGCATGAGTACAAATGACCAAATCTAGACTATTTATAGACTTGATAATAAGAATATCTTCCCACAAGTTTAGGGAAGTTACAACATATATTCAAATTTAAATTCAAATTAATATTTGAATAATAGTAATACAACTTAAATGCATTATTTAAATAAAGATCCCATAAAAATAGGGATTCAATACACGGTTTAACCTAATCCCAAAGAAATAGGTATTTCCTAACAAATTTTCCGTGTGTATGTTTAACGCGTCTTCGAGATTGAACACTGCTTCAACATGCTTTTGAGATCACGTAATTTCAGCTCACCGTTCCAGTTGTCGCCACCTCTTTACTCGACTAGTTTTTCGTACTCATCCTTTTGGGGGAGACTTCTACCTTCGAGCCTGCAACTCACGAGCCTACATTTCAAAGCTATCTATTTATTATCGAAATTTGGGTGTAACATTTTGCCCCCTCAAAAGTGTTGGTTCGAATCTTATGAGAAGGAAACTTTTGAACTTCACTTTCAGGAAACGTGCTTACCTACCACATTCACGTGTGGACATGCGTCATTACGAGATTGCATGTCAAGAGTACTCAAGTACTCTTTTTTTGCACAAGTCTTTTCCCATTCCACCTTTTCGCCACCAATCTTCGAGATTAAATGTAGCCCATTAGATCTCATTTAATTCCCTTTTGACGGTTTAGATTTATTCGAACCTCACCTCATTTTAAACCTATAAAAACCCACTCTTCTTCCTCAATCACCACTTTCATTTGATTTCTCTAAAAAATTTCCATGTTCTTTGAGAAGAAAAGAAAAGAAAGAATTCCTCAATTCCCCACTCACTCCCCTTTCGAAGATGAGTTTCCGAGGATCTCTCTGCACATATACTACTAGTAAACTCTTCGATTCTTCCATCAACTCCCAATGTGTAAGTTTTCTGATCTTCTTGTTGTACTTATTATAGGAAAAGCTTGACTGGTTCTTTATTTTGTTCTTGAAATGCTATAGTAAAAATGAGTGTTTTGATCCAATATGCTAGTATAAAAAATGGTAAAAAGAAGTTTTTTAGTCAAATTTGTAGGATAAATGGTATCTTTTATGGGATTTGAAAGGGTTACGTGAATGCATCGTATAGATCAAGGAATAGGGTTAAGAAATAAGGTTTAGGTGCTCATGTTTCAATGACACTCCCTATTTAGGTAACTGCCCACTTTTCCTTGAGAATCGGGATAACCTTTATTAGAATTAACTTCCCACTTCGCATGGTGACACTCTCGATACCCCGAACTTGTACTAGCTAGGTTAAGTCATTTTAGTTGCCTCGCTTATTTCAAGCCTTCAGTCTCGAATTCTCAAGTTTTCTAATTTTTATTCACCTTCTTTTAATCCCTTTATCTTGAGCTTTCGAGCTCAAGTCTTCAAAAAATTTCTCCATTCTTTCCAAGTAATGGGTCCTCACCTTTTTCATTCTTGTTAGATGTCGCAGTCTTTAGAGAATCGGTGGGGGCCTGAGCTTGCAACCCCTTACCACCCACCTTATCCTCGAGTTGAATCTCCTTTACTCAAATCAATGGTTAAACTAGGAGCATGGGAAATGTCTTAATCGCGAAGACATCCGAGCACACTTTCGACATCAAATCACTGAGATTGAAGAAAGAAAGCGAAGGAGACCCCGGTTTGCCGTATATCCAGATCCTGATATTGAGATCCATCCAATTCCCCTAGATTCACAACATAAAGTTACAGTAACTTATCCCCCAGGTCAGCTATCCTTTGAGTTCATGGAAAGCTCATCGAGCCAAAACCCCTCATCTTCCTCTCATCTCTCTTCCATCCCCACTTTTCAGGGTGAATTGTACAAGAGTACCATCTGCACCACAGGGCAGATATCAGACATTCTGTCTTGTCACAGTCTTAAGTACCTGGGGAGCTCATCTGTCGAGCTTCTAAGGCTGATGAGAGAAGATGTTATCCTTCGGGTGAAGACCCCTGAAGAGAAAGGTTAAGTCCGCGGTCTGGAGTCGCAAACACATGCAAGCCGGGGCTCTCCTACCTCTTAATGATTACTTTAGAAAGTTCACCGACTACGTCAGTATAGCCCCCTTCCAGCTCCAAACCAACTTATACAGAGTTTTAGCAGCATTGAAGTCACTATATCATGAGATGAAGCGAGAAAGTCCATCTCCCTGCGAGATCATGTACCTCTTCTCTTTGAAAAGAAATCCCACCAGAGCGAAGGGTGGAGATGGTTTTTATTACCTCTTGAGCTGGCCTCGAGAGAAACAATTATTAGAGGACATCCCTAATCATCCTCCAAACTTCAAAACACATTGTTTATGGATGAATGGCCTCAAATCGTCCAAATTCCCCTTATTCCAATGCCCTCGTAAGTTGCCTATCTTTCAAAGCATTTTTTATTTCGGTCTTTTTCAAGCTCGAATGTTCACTCCTTTTTGTTCTTTTCAGCCAACTACGATCTCCCAAAGCCAACCAAAGATATGGCGGACCATAGAGAGAAAATGTTTAAGCTCCCATATGGGTGGCGATCTCTCTATCTCTTGCATGAGGATAAGTTGCGCCTTTGTAAGCTCCTTGATGAAGGCGAGTCTACAGAAGAATTTTTGACTCGTAAATATATTTGATGGGAAGATGTCCCCCTTCCTCGCCCTTTAAATCCTTCAAAGAAAAAGAAAAGGAAGGACTCAAACATAGAGCTAGCGGGGCCTTCTGGGTCGAGTAGCTATACTCAAGATGAAGCGTCTTCGGCTCATCAAAAGGTAAAGTAGTGTTGGATATGTCCATGTGGTCTCCAAATCTTTTGAAATATGAGCCCAACGTTCTTATTCTCTTTAAAAATCCCCAGAACAACTTATCTATTTGGTCGGGGGTAGTTTTTAAGGTTCACAGAGATGATAGTTGGTTAGGTAGATTTCAAACAATGTATAGTTTAAATGAGGTTTGTGAAGGGATAACAGTTCAATACGAAACCAACGAATATAGGAATTTTTCTAGATTATCCCCAACCTATCAAGAAGGTACCCCTTTAGAATCCTCAGAATATAGAGGGATTTCATGGCCTCCAAGCTCAAGCTCGACGAAACCTTCCAGTTAGGTTTTCCCACTAACTGTTTCCAATCTCGCTATGATAACCAGTTGCTAATATTCCTTCTCTTGTGTTTTCAAGTGATATGGATTCATAACTCGACAACATTCTTGGGATGCCGCCTAAGGCCCGAGGTGGCAAACATGGTTGGGTGTCCTCGAATAAGGATGCGCATCCTTCTAAGGTCACGAAGGTCGCTGAGGACCCGCTTTCGGTGACCTCGAAGGCTACCCCCGACGAGCCAAGAAACAAAACTCCTCCTCCCCCAAAGAGAAAAACTCCACCTCCTCCTCCTCCTCCCCCTAGAAAAGTCCTTGCTGAGGATAAAGGTAAAAAGGTTGTTAACCTCGAAGCTTCGAGGCTAGCGGGTGCTCTCACTCCAACTGTTTGCAAATTTTCTGCCATGCGGCATATGCCAGAATATCCTTTGGCAAACGAGGATGGAGCCTTAGGAGCTGACCTGTGCTCCGACTTGCTGTCTCGAATTGGCCAATAATGCAGCAACCTTGATGCTAACATGTGGAGGTTTCTTAAGGGAGACAACACCACCACCCTCTTCAACCAGACCATGGAGCTCGGGGTTTCGGTAAGTTTCTCCACCCCTTTAACTCTGTATTATTATTATTTATAGTTATTTTCTAAATTTCATTGTTTTCCTTTTAGACTCTTTTCAGGTTCATGCGCTAATGCTCCCTTTTATATTCGAAGATCGTGACTAGTGAGAAACTGGCCAATGATGCTCACCAGGCCTGAATCCAAGCAGAAGATGACCTGAAAGAGGCCAAGGGAGCTTAGGAAAAGGCCAAGAAAGCCTTGAAAGAAACCCATGACAAGTTCACTCCTCCAAGGCTGAGATAAATCGTCTGAACGCGGAGCTTGACATGAAGACTGTAGACTTCGACGCTGCCAAAGCTGAGCTTGATAAAAGAGCTTCGGAGATCAAGCACCTCAAAGAGGAGAAAAATGCAACCTATGAGATCATTGAGGATGAGAAGAAGTTCATGCTTGAAAGGTTTGTAGCCAAAAAGAGTGAGCCACTGACAGAGCCATGTATTGAATGTGGTCACTGGACCAAGATATTGACACCTCGTTCTTGCTGGACAAAGAGGAGCAGTTGGTGACAAAATGGAAGGCTCAGTTGGTGGAAGAGGAGGCGACTGTAGGCACTACCATCGAGGCTAGCGGAGAGGAGGAGAAGTGCGAAGAAGCCGAGTCCACTCAAGCTGCTCAGGAGTAGTTTTTTTTTCCTTCTAATCAAGGGCTGTGTCCCTTATTTTTTGCTGTCTATATTCTATTAAGGCCCTTGGGGCCGAGATAATTTACGTTATAGCTCAAGTTCGAGCTACCCTATTATCTCCTGTTCTTATATTTTTAACAGTAGTTTAATGCTTAAATTTCTATCTTGAAATCTTTATGCACATTATCTACTTATAGCTTTCACCTTAATATTACGCATCATATTCCAGAGTCAAAATATTTTGAGCATGCTACTAAGGACCTGCTTTTATATTTGTTTATCTGCACAAATACTCTTTCGTGCTTAGGTTTGAACTTCTATATATCCATACATAGTTCATTCGATTGCAAAATTTTGGCTTCGTTGTATTCAAGTTCGAGCACTACTTATACCATGTATTTTTGCGTTTAAAAACACTTGTCGGTGTGTAGCCTCGTTAGTCTAGTTATTTCTTGCTTAGCGATAGTAACTTTTCCTCATCCTCAAATATGGTCTCAAGGTTGCGAGATTGAAAATATTTTGCGAAAAATTCCAGCCCTTGTCTTGATTTATGAATATTGCTGGTTAAGCTAAAATTCCCACTTTATTCTTGTATCGATTTGCTTGTGCTAGTTATTCTAGACTAGTAGTTAAGTTAGGCTTATGCCTAGTTATGCATGGTTAGTAGCGATCCTTACACTTTAATTATTAATATTATTTTTGCTTCTATTTATATATTTTTTTATTCTATTTATTTTTTCGAGCCTATGGTATGATTGTATACCACTCATGCCCCCTTAAATTCCTATGATTGTGAAATCTTAGGTTATTGAATTTTGAGAGCTTGCGAAAAATATAACAATAAAAAATAAATTTGAACAAGAAATTGTGCTTTATTAATAATAAAAACAAAAAATATAAGCTTGGTTACAACTAAATAAACATCATTCCTACATTATTGATAATAAGGTCGTAGATGTTCACCGTTCCAAGCTCGTGGAACCAACTCTCCATTCAATCTTGCTAATTTGTACACTCCATGTCGAATGATAGATTCGATTTGGTAAGGTCTCTCCCAATTAGGACTGAGCACGCCTGCAGATGGGTCTCGTGTAACGTCTTCTTAATCCAAGACCATTACACTGTGTAATTAAATAGTGCTTAACTCGCTAAACGAGTAATTTAGACTTAAAATGTGTAATTGAAACTAACCACAGGTTTAGGTACTAAAATAAGTCATCTATTTCATTAAAAGAGTTTGATTTCAATACATGAGATCCCAACAGAGTTTAAAACTGTTACAAACTCAAAATGTATAAAAAAGCTGACCTAGGCGGCAAAATTAGGGTCCAACCCTAGTTCCAACTGATAACCTCGGTTGTGGAGGACGAGCAGGCCGCATATGTACACTTTGCCCCTAAAGCTCTCTCTCTCTCAAAGCACATCAAGGGCAAAATAGTCTTTTGCCATCATTTCCCGCCAATCTCAAATAACACCTCATAATTTTCAAAGTAATCACCAATTAACTTCTCATTTCCTGATAAATGCCAGTAATATACTAAATTACCAAAATACTCCTAGGCTCACCCCGAGCCGAGTATTTGACTCTGTTGTGACTAAACCACTAATTTTCTCACTAGGATCGCCTCGTGCTTACTAACTCAAATATATCCACAAAATAATGTGGTATCAATCCTAAAACATATGTTTACAATTATACCCTCAACAGGTCAAAATTACGAAAATTCCTTTCTAATAAGAAACAAGCCCACATGCATATTTAGTACACTTAAACATGCAAACATAGTCATATCATAATATAACTCACATAAATACATAATTAATCCAATTATTTCATATATGAGCACATAACATTCCAATATTGCCCTCTTGAGCCCCCTAATCAAGGCACTTACATCTCATGTGGCCAAAAGTACGTGCCTAAGCACCAAATCTCCCAATCCAAAATGTTTGTCTCGGACCCTTTTATTGAAGTATCTTGTAGCCCTTTGTTGCTATGCAACGTTTTTAAGCTAGGCTTCATCTCACTTTTCTTCAATTAAATCTAGGGCTTCTTCGAGCTGAGATCGGTTTGAGTCCTGGTTATATGCTACTCGTCTGATAGTGGGAATTTCGACCTCGATTGGAAACATCGCTTCGCAGCTGTAGGCTAGGGAGAAGGGTGTATGTCCGGTTGAGGTTCAAGCTGTCGTTCTATAAGCTCATAAGACTTGTGGTAATTCTTCTGGCCACCTGCCTTTAGCTTCTTAGAGCCTTTTCTTAATGGAGCTCTTTAGAGTCTTGTTTACGGCTTCGACCTGGCCGTTTTCTTGTGGATGGGATACTGAGGAGAAACTTTTAATTATCCCACTTTTCTCGCAGAACTGCATGAACAACTCATTGATGAATTGGGTCCCATTGTCTGAAACAATCTTCCTTGGTATCCCATATCTACAAACTATGTTCTTTACCACAAAATCCAAGACTTTTTTTTCGAAGTGATTATGGCCAGAGGTTTTGCCTCGTTCCATTTGGTGAAG
Source organism: Humulus lupulus (assembly GCF_963169125.1). Classification (NCBI taxonomy): domain Eukaryota; kingdom Viridiplantae; phylum Streptophyta; class Magnoliopsida; order Rosales; family Cannabaceae; genus Humulus; species Humulus lupulus. Next base: position 275,833,847 of record NC_084793.1, read on the forward strand.
TAGTCCACAGCCACTACAACATATCAGACTCCACCTTTTTCTTTTGGTATAGATCCTATGAGGTCGATTACCTATACTGCGAATAGCCATGGGGATCTCATCATGGTGAGCTTGATTGGTGGAGCTCGAGGTATTGAGGTGAATCGTTGACACTTATTGCAACACTTGACATACTCGAATGAGTATGTATTTATAGTAGGCCAAAAATATCCCTGCCTAATTGTTAGGAACAGCTCCTAGTGCATAGTGGAAATTACGGTAATGGTAGTATTGTATACAACAAATTTTTTCATATAAACAACTTTATATGAGGATTTTTTAATATGTAATATGTTAATCAATATATAATATGTATATATATAAACTAATAATAAACGATTTACCTCTTGTAACCTATCAAGAATCCTTGAATCTTTTCGTATATATTTCGATCTTCCTATCCTCACTAGAGTACTCACACCTAGATCTTCCAAGACGTTCTCTACACTTCAAGATGTGGGTGGGCACATAGAGAACAATGATCAATTATGTGAATCAAAAGTATTATCAACTCATGAGACTCTTGATTATAGGCTAGAGAGAAAATGGTTTGTGTGTTTGTGAAAAGATGATAGTTTTTCTTCTCTGTAAAAACTTGTACTTTCCATTTTCTATCATATAGAATATATGGACATTATTATCATAATAATAAGAATGATAATAATAAATCAATCATCTTTAATAATAATAAAAAATAAAGTTTAACATTCTATTTTAAAATATTTTATTAATTAATTAAAAATAAAAATAAAAAACCAATAATTGATTACATCAGAAGTGCCACACACATAGAGTAGTCCAAGCCCTATGCGTGTGGCATATCCCTGAAAAAGGGTTTTGATTTTTCATGTGTTTTTATTTTAATTAATTAATAATTAGAAATTCAAATAAGGTATCATCTTTTTAAGGAAAAGACAACAACTTAATTTTCAAAATTCAAAATTCAAAATTTGAATTTCCATTATCATCTTATTACTAATTAAATAAATATAATAATCAAAACTAATTTTGACTTCCATATTTATCTATTCACACTTAAATAAAATAATTGATTAAAATCAATTTCTTCTATTTCTACACAATTTCAAAAATTGCACAAATGCAATAATAAATTGTGCAACTTCAATTATTACATGATTGCACATTTATCCTAAAGAATAAATATTCTCTCAAATAGCTCATCCATAGTTTAACCCTTGTATTAACTCTTATCTTGATTTGATAGAGCCGCCATGGGGATCTATGGATAAATAATTTCAAGCTCCAATAAATAAAATATTATTAACCAAAAATCTTTGATTCAATAATCATATTTATTAATCTCATGACTATTCCACTATAAATATGAGACTGAACTCTTGAGAATTAAAGACATATATTTACTGAGTACTTTTTGGCAACCATAAAGTGTCCATTGATATAATCATTACATACAAATTAATCCTCTATTGATGATTCATAATTAAGTGGGAATAAAATTACCATTTTACCCTTTTAATTATATCTTGATTCCTAGTGTACCATCGACTTTACTAGTGAAGGTTAATTCATAATCTAATTATGAATTTGACGTCAATAACCTTTTCAGTACCAAAAGCCAACCCAATAAAGAATAGTTCTTAACCTGATCATTCTGACAAACCGTAACGCATGAATCAAAGGATCAAATGACATATATAGGAGTTCATAGTAACTTCAGGATCAAGATCAGTTTGTATATGATCATCGGTTGATGTGTTTTATAATACTACGAAATGGTATTTAAACAAGTATTATTAAATCACATCTGGTCCAGTTCTACATACTCTCAGCATGTAAAGTATCTCCACTAAAGTGTCCTACTACACTAGTAACCCGGATTTAGGTCACATGTATTCGTAATACTAGTGGACCGTGCTAGCATTAATTAACCTAAAGATTCCATAACTTTATTTTACTGCGAACTATTTAAGTTTATTATCTCAATCTCGATCCTTTCATACCAATATGAGATTGAGACCACATAGATGAACTTGGGAATTTTCTGATATTTACTTAATATTATTCGCAATAATATAATACATAAGCTACATAAATACAATAATTCAATTCATTTATTGATTTCATTAAAACCATTGTCTACTACAATTGCTTTAAGGGCACAATTCCCAACAATCTCCCACTTTCCCTAAAGTAAATGAGGCATTTCCCTTAACCCCATGCTTCTTACATGACCCTGAAAAAGATTTAATAGATAAAGTCTTTGTGAACGGATCTGCAAGATTATCTTCAAAGGCAATCTTCAAGACAGCAACATCTCCTCGGTTGACTATCTCTTGGATCAAGTGATATGTCCTCTTGATGTGCTTTTCCCTTTTGTGACTTCTTGGTTCCTTTGAATTAGCTGCTGCCCCACTGTTATCACAGTATAGAACAAGTGGTTGATCCATACCTAGAACAACTTCCAGATCAATATAGAACTTCTTGAGCCACACAACCTCTTTAGCTGCTTCACAAGCTGCTATGTATTTGAATTCCATGGAGGAGTCTACAATACTGGATTGTTTAATACTTCTCCAAACTACAAAACCTCCTCCAAGTATGAAAACTGATCCAGATGTCGACTTTCGCAATTATACCCTTAACAGTTCAAAATTACGAAAATGCCATTCTAATAAGAACTGGGCCCACATGCATGCAATTATCATCGTATCATAATATAATTCACATAATCATGCATAAAATCACATAATTGCATATTAAATCAATTATGGCCCTCCTGGCCCCCTAATCCAGACATTAAGCCACATTATGGAATTTGGGACATTATAACATCTCTATAAGTCAATGGATCATCTTTGTTTGTGTCAGACACAAGTATCTGAACTTCATGTTCATAGCGTACTGGTTGCTTACCAACCCTCCCACTACGAAGAAAATCTCTATTGTTCTGACTAGAACTAGCGATTTCCTCTGGCCATTTTTCTCTTGCCATTGCTAGTGATTGGTCTTGTTTATTTGAGACCATTTCCTCAAGTACGACTTTACTTTGAGGTTTGTGGTTATTTATATAGTCATGCTCTAGAAAAGTAGCATTCTTAGTACAAGCGTTTTGTTATCTTTAGGACTATAAATATACCACCTTTTGTTTATTTGGAATATCCTACAAACATGCACACTTCAGTGCGTGATTCCAACTTCCCAGTTTTTCTTTTAAGCACGTGTGCAGGACAACCCCATATATGGAAATGGCGTAAACTAGGTTTAGCACCATTCCATAATTCCAATGGTGTTTTCTTAATAGACTTAGATGGAACAACATTGAGTATGTATAGAGCACATTTTATTGCATAACCTCAGAATGTTAAAGGCAACGATGAGAAATTAGTCATCGATCTAACCATATCCAATAAGGTTCTGTCCCGCCCCTCTAAAACACCATTTTGTTTTAATGTTCCAGGTGCAGTGAGTTGGGATTGAATTCCATGCTCACGCAAATGGTCCTCAAATTCATAATCTAAGTACTCTCCACCTCGATCTGATCGAAGTACTTTTAGTGATTTACCTAATTGCTTTTCAGCTTCTTCTTGGTAACCATACCTTGAATAATTGTCAATGAAAGTGACAAAATATTCATAACCTCTTCTAGCTTGGACATTTAGCGAACCACAAACGTCCGTATGTACAAGCTGAAGTGGTTCTGTGGCTCTTGAACCTTTAGCAGAGAAATGTCTCTTGGTCATTTTGCCTTCTAGGCAGGATTCACAGACTGGGAGAGAACCAATAAATGGTTCTCTTAAAGGACCATCCTTTGTTAGTCCGTTAGTTATGTCTAAACCAATATGTCCCAATCTCAAATGTCACAGATATGTTTCATTATCAGAATCTATCTTTTGTCTTTTAATAGATATGAGATTAGCAGTTTTAAATAATTTAGAATTATAAACATGCTCGACATCGGACTCTAACTTGTAAAGTCCACCTTCTGACTTTGCAGAACAAATATCAAAACCATATTTTGAAATAACAATCAAATTGTTATTAAAAGAAATATTAAAACCTTGTTCATGCAATTTTGATAAGGAAATAAACATTGTCCAACACAATAAATTTATTATTATAAAAAACTAGGCGAGCTTTTCCAACGTCAGCTGTCAAGATCTCCTGTCCAGTCTAACTCTCATGGTCACCTCTCCATGAGCCAGCTTCCTTGAAGTACTAAGATTCTGCGAAGAAAAACAAACATGATTAGTGGCTCCAGAGTCAACTATCCAAGATGAAAAATCACCTTCCACTAAACAAGAGTCTAAAACAAGCAAATCATATTTAGCCTTCTTTTTGTCTTTCAGTTCAGCCAGGTACTTAGGACAATTCCTTTTCCAATGACTGCCAACTCCACAATGAAAGCATGCTCCTTTCGATGCCTTCTTTTTGTAGTTCTTTGCAGAATTATTCTTCTTGGAAGACTTGTTGGTCTTCTCTGGTTGTTTGTCCTTTTTCTTGTCCTTTCCTTGGCCATCCTTCCTTTTCTTTGAATTACCATTTGAAGAGGAAGGCTTGGATTCAACAACATTTTCCTCCTCGACTTTATTGGAACTTTTGTTTAGAGATTCAAAAGTTTGCAACTCATTCAGCAGTTGGGTCATATTGCACTCCAACTTGTTCATAACATAGTTGGTAGTGAATGCCGCAAAAGCTGGTGTGAGAGATTAAAGTATCACACTTACTTGAGTTCTCTCATCAATGGTCGCACCATGGATTTCTGCATCGTGCAATATGTTGATCATGTCTAATACATGTTCTCTGACAGAAACATTTTTCTTCATTTTCATATTCATGAAGCTTCTAGTAGCATCATGCCTGGACTTATCAGATTGCTGGCCAAACATGCCTTGTAGAGATTCCCAAATCTCATAGGCTAATTCAATGGTTTCAAACTTCTTTTTGAGCACATCGCTCATACTAGCAAGCATATAACATTTGGCCTTATTGTTAGATAATATCCAATTGTCATACTTCTCTCTAGCATTTTTGGCAGTAGTGAGAGCAGGAACTTCAGGATATTCCTCATTAAAGTCAAACATGTGGTTTTCACATATCAAAACAATGTTCATGTTTGATTTACATTTCATGTAGTTATCACCAGTCAATTTCTCATTAGCAAGTAAAGCAGTTACAGGGTTTGGATTGGACATATTGCTGAACATTAAATAAATAAAATATAATGAATTAAAGCATATAATAAATATCAGTTTATATTTGGAATAGTAAATATGATGCATGAATGCAACACATAAAATAACACACAAAAAATAGTTACTCATCCACGATAGATTAATTTGAAAATTAATGGACTGCCTTAGGGTAGGTCAGACTAATCACAAATTAATCTTGAGACAAGATCTCAACTCCATAAGTGAAAACTTAAAAAATCATTTTTCTCTTTTGACTTATGAATTACCGTTAGTTTGGTCAAGATGCACTAGTCGTTCTTGAAAGCTTAGATACACCTTCGAAGTGTGACCCATTATTTTTCGATCAATGACTTAACTCAAGAGTGTGCCATAGGGTCAGTCAAACTTGGAATACATCACTAATCTTATTCTCTTATGAGAAGTAAACATTGAGATCAAATAAACATATTTGGAAGCCAATCCTTAGGGAGGCCGCAAAAGGAGATGACACGAGGCCCTTTCTATGCCTCTCGGTGTTCAACCAATAATGGAGACCATGAGACTTATTGTCATAATTCCCTCTCCCACTCACTATTTTAAAATTGTGTTTTTCTCACAATCAATATTTTTAATTTGGTTGTAAAACTAATTAAATTAATTTTACCAAATGATATTCTAATAAATACTAATCCAATTCTGCAAAATAAATAACCATGCCCTAGATTTTACTTTGTCTTTTTAAATAGAATACCATTTTATTTAATAAAATAAGAAAATAAACAACTTTAAATTATTTTTACCATCTTAAATAATTAAGAATAAATTAATTATATGAGTTATCAAAATAAAAACATATAATCAATCCTAAGCATATTTCTAAAAAAAATGCATGCTTAATATGTACTATGTGGGTAATATGTATGACATGTTATTATGCATGATAAAGTATTAAAAAATTTAATCATGTTCAAGCAAATATATAAATAAATAAATGCAGGTTGGGTGCTTTGGGTATTTCTAGAAAATCACAACACTTGCAAAAAATACTCAAAAATAATTAAACTAAGGCCTAATAAAGAGCAACTCTTTTGATCTTGGACCTTCTTTTTTAGTCTTTGGGCCATTACCATTTTAATTAACCATTCTGAATTAAATAACCTTTAATTATTTTAAACAAATTTAAAATAATCAAACTTTGGGTTTTAATACCCAACAAGTTATTGAGGCCCAATTGGAATTTGGACTAACCACAATTAATTAAAAATTTATAATTAAAACACTTTTTATTATGTTGGGCTTAAAGAGGCCCAAATGGATAATTACACATCCATTAGGATTTGTAAGACACAAACCCTAATGGGTGTGTCAATGGTGGTCGACAGCTGGTAGGGGTGCAGGTGGCTGGCAAGGGCGTGGCTGGGCGCGACTCAACGTGGAGAGTGTTGGAGGCTCGGCGCAGGTGCGCAGGGCTCGACATGGGCGCGGGTGTGCAGGGCTCACTGGGCGCAGGGTTGAGGGGTGCTGTAATGCCCTAATTTCTCATAAATTATCGAGAGCATGTTGTTGGATCATAATCATAAACATTTCTCTTTTATTGAATGAAAATTTAAGAAAAATAAATATATGGATCCATGGTTTTACAAAAATAAAATAACTGTCTTTAACATATTAATATGAGTAATGTTTAAATAAAACTTTAAAAGAAAACATTGTTTGATAAAAATAAATATGCCCACTTGATCTTCCCCGACTATATGGTCTCCACAAGTACATCACAAAGCTCCTAGGTCCCACTCACCACCGACCTTTCTATCTTTAATTGTCGGACATAACAACACCGTAAGGGGTGAACTTCTAAGCCTAGTAAGGAAAATAAAAACAAGAGTTTGTCATATAATCATTTAATCAACATATCATAAATTTTGCAAGATTCATAACAAAACTTATTTATACTAATCACACAACATCATAAAACCCTAGGTCATATCATAGCCTAAGTCATAATCTAAGTCATAGTTTATAGGTCATAAGTCATAATGGTAACTATAGATCATATTAACATAATAACAAGTCAGATATAATAAAAAGATAAGTGCTTATACATGGGTGGAAATTAAGCCCCAGACATAAGTCTGTCTTACACTGGACATCAACTTAGGTTCGTCATAAAATTTTGGCAACCGAGCCTACCGGACATAAGTTCGTCATACGTCATTGGACACCTTAGGTCCAGACACACTTACCCCTTTATTGTACCTGAAATGTCAGGTCATACAAAACATAAACTAGATCATAAACTAAACTACCTAATTTCTCTTACCATAAATTGGGATAATGGAGACAAGAGCGAGATTAGAAACTCCTAAAATCAAACATAAAGAAACCATAAGTCCTCTAGAGAAAAGAAGATGAATAGAAGATCTAAACCATTGGAATAAAGACTTACCAAAAACCTTAAGTTTCAAAGAAATTGAACACCTAACCAAAAGTCATTATAACGAGTTAGGATTTGAAGAAAATGAAAAGAATAAGAGGAACTATACTGAACTAAATGTAATGCCCCGAAATCCCTAATGCGGTTTAATGGCTGGATTAGTAGGCTGGGAGGGCCATAACTGTTTAATTACACCATTAAATGATTATATGCATTTTTATGTGAATTATATTATAATATGATGTTAAATGCATGCATGTGGGTCCACATTTGATTACAGGGGTATTTTGGTAATTTGGCCTGTTGAGGGCATATTTGTATATTTTGGTGCATGCTTGTGATTAATTGTTGAGGCCACATTATAATGTGGATTTGTTCAAGTTATTCGGCATGAGATGATCTCTGAATATTAACTATCGGTTTGGTTATAACAAGGTTAAGCACGGGGCTCGGGGTGAGTCTCGGGGTATTTCAGTGATTAGAGCGTTACCGAGAATTAAAGGGTAACGGGATAAGAATAATTGGTATTTGAGAATATTGATAATAGTGGGAATTGGAGAGCGTTAATTATGATTAACGAGATATGTTGAAAATGGCGGTTTTACCCTTGGGAGTCTTTCGAAGCTTCTAAATGACCTAGGGGCAAAATAGTCATTTCACCCCTAGGATATATATGACCTTGGTAACCTGTAGAAAGAATAGAGTAAAACAGAGCCAAGCTTCTTCCCCCACGTTCATCATCTCTCATTTATCTTCTTTGGAGTTCTTGATCCCAAATTGAAGAATTAAGCTAGGAAATCAAAGCTTGGAGGTGATAGACTTAGCTCAACCATTGAAGAGGACTTAGATTCAAGCTTGAGGTAAGGTTCTAGTCTTATTTTACAGTGTTTTACCTTGTTTTTGAGCTGGTTTTAAAGTTTGGAGTTTTGGTAATTGAATGGGGAATTTGAGGAAGTTTTGATTGGTGTAAAGCTTGGGTTTTGATGGTTATATGGTGGATAAGTTGTGGTAATAATTGGAGGCATTGCTTAGTGATATTGGGAGAGTTTTTATAAGGTTTTGGAATATGTTTAAAGGAGAAAAACAGAGGTTTTTGGATGAATTTTGGGTGGGGTCGCGGCTCTGTTCTAGAGCGCCGCAGCCCAAGCTTGTTGAAGAAGAAGGTGGTGTTGAAAAGGCCTAAGGGCCGCGACGCTTGGGGAAGGGCTCCGGCACTTGAGGTAGGTGCTTGAGGCGAGTTGCCTCTATTTTTTGGGAAGGGCTGCAGCGCTTGGAGAAGGGCTGCGGCGCTTGAGGGCCATCTTGGCCAAAAGTGTGTTTTTGACTTAGGGATTCAAACCTTAGGCCTCGGGATCGATCCTACTACCCAGTTTAGTGGGATTTGATGTCCCGGAGGCTAGGACTTGGTCCGAGAATATTTTATTATTCATTTTATTGATGGAATCCCATAATTGGTTATGACCAGGTAACCGCTATGGGACAAAAAGACAGATCATTCTCAAGGGTCGTTCTTATATTAATTCTCACTTGAACCAGAGGTAAGAGAACTGCACCCCATATGTGACATGCATGGTTGTTCATGAGGCATGTTGATTGTGTAAATGTGGACATGAATTGATTATTGAATGCTTAGCAAATCTTGCTCACTTGTGCATGGTACTGACTAATTAGTCAGAATTGGCAAAGGTGTCAGTATCAACTGTGAAGCTGGGACTTATTAGTCAAGTTCGGCAGTGGTACTGGGCACTGGTCACACAGTGCTGGCTCATAAGTCAGGACGGCCTTAGTGTGCTCAACGCAAGCCAATAAAGATTAGATCTAATCGATATCTGCATTAAATGACTCAGAAGAGCGTTAATGCCGGACCGACCTCAAGTTCGATGAAAACTAAAAGTGCTTGTGTGACTTACCCATCAGTCACTCATTTGTTAAGTTAGAGACTTACCCATCAGTCTCTCATCTGTTTAAGCACTGTGTGTTTAAGCTAGTGACTTACCCAACAGTCACTCATCTGTTAAGGCTAGTGACTTACTCAGTAGTCACTCATCTACTTAAAGTAGTGACTTGCTTGTCAGTTACTCAGTATGGTTTATTAGAACCTCAAGTGATATTCACTCATCTGTTTAGAGCTATAAGCTCTGTGTGATTATAATAATAATCAGTTGATAATAGCTATATGCATTATTGTGTTTTCTTACTGGGCCTTGGCTCATGGGTGCTATGTGGTGCAGGTAAAGGGAAAGATAAGCTCACCCGGCCTTGAGTGGAGAGCTTAGGTGGTGATGAGTACATATGCGGCCGCTTGACCACCACGGCCAAGGCGTTCTTAGAGGAACTAGGGGGTTTACCCTATTTTTGCCGCTTAGGTCGGCGGGTTTGTAAATTTGAAACAGTAATGGACATTTTGAGTTGTAAATAACTTGTAAAAGATTTTATGGGTCCATGAACAGTGTTATGTACTTAATAAAATATATCCTTTCCTTTTTGTTGATTTTCCACCTTAGCCTGATAATTACACTTAGAAGCACATTTTTAACCAAAGGACTCGGGTAGCGAGTCAAATTTCCGGTTCACCATTCATCGTAGCTGTTCTGGGGTAACCAGGGCGTTACACTAAACCTGAGGATAAAGAATACCTTGGATAGATTAGAACTTCTATCTACACCTCAATACCAAAAAATCACTCTATCTTACTTCCCAAGTGTTTATAAAAGCTTAGATTGGAAAGTTTTTAACCTCAAAACCCTAGTGTTTCTCTCTAGAATGAACTTAGTAGCTTGGAGGCTCTGAACTGTGCTTTAAAGATGATGAAAAATGGCTGAGTGAAGGGTCCTATTCATAGAATTCAAGGAGTGCAACAAAATCCTTTTAAAATGAATAAATAATTGAATAAAAATTAAATTTTTTGCTCAACAGATGCCCAGAACTCGGTCAAAAATGTTCAAGAACAAGTTAAAGTTGTTGAGTGCTGTTTCTAGTTTCAGATTCCACGAAAATTCAAAAATGGTCACTAGAGCCGATATATCGCCTCCTATAGGCAATATATCGCCTCCACCATAATCCTGAGGGTCTGTGGTTTCGTTCGTGCAAAGTCGACGTATTTTCTGTATCAATCATAGGCGATATATCGGCCCCTATAGTTGCGATATATCGGCAGATGATGATATATCAAACACATTTTTGCACACTTTCAGCATACTTGAATTTGTTTAAACCACTTTGACTGAGTAAAACGTGATCTTAACAGCTGAGGGAAGGTTCTAGACTTCCTAGACTTATCCATGATTATTTTTATTCATCAAAAACCTTATATCTTTAATAAAAAACACATGTGACAAATATCACATTCTTAATTATTCTATCTAAACCTTAGGTTATAATAAATAATATTGTTTACCCTAAAAAATACTACTCGCTGACGTGGCAAGATTCGTGTACACGTGAGTTGCACGTGACTACTTAGTGACTACATTCAACTTGACCAACGACCAGGAGAGAAGTTGCTCGATGGAGTTAAGGATGATAATCGTACGGCAGATATGTTGAAGGTGCGATCAGGACTGGTCGTGGATATGAAGCCATATTCCAAATACAGTTATAAGTTAGATATTTTTAAGATATTTAACTCTATTTTTATGTAAAGATTATCTTTTCTGTTATCATTCAAATATGTGTAAATCAGGGTGTCTTGGGCCATGTCAGCCCATAAGTAGATTCTTGAGCCTATAAATTGGACTCAAGGGACTCTTTGAGAAGGAGGGATTTTCGGGAAGAGAATTAGTGTTTTATATACACAAACTTTTGTACCTTTTTGGAGCTTGTGAAACTTAGTAAACCCTAGTTTGGTGATTGCAGGTGTCATAATACGTTAATAATAACACTAAGTGGAAGTAGGTTATTACCAACATCTGGGACCGAACCACTATAAATCTTGGTTTTGTTTAGTCATTTGCATTCAACTTACAAATATTTATCGTTTTTGGTGACTTCGTGTCGTTGGCTAATTCTTCAGTCAACATTTTGGTGCTTTCATTGAGAGTCAAAATCAAGACCTTCAAGGAGATCAAATGGCAAAAACAACCAGGAAAGCGGGGCAAACTTCTCAGAATATGCCAAATAAACTTCCTCCACAGGAAGATGAGCCACAGGTGGAGTTGAAGGGGAGGAGATGGATGCTGAAACCTTTTGAACAACTTTGAATGTATTGCAAGAAGAATTAGCTAGTCTAAAAGCTAATCAAGAGAATGTGGCTGAGACAATGATGCTGCAGCAAAAGAAGATTGACCACCAGCGCCAAGAACTGAATGAGCGACAAGCTGACATGGACCGCCGACAGAGGGATGCCACTGCAGCCTTGGAAGTGGCCATTCAATTGGCATGAGGACAGCCTGCACCTACCTCCCAACCGGATCAGCCACCCAACACTCACCCTCAATAAAATCCGCATTTAGAGCACCCCCAGTGTCACCATAATCCACCACAACTAAGGAATCTTCAAAGACCAGAGCAACCTCCTGCTGCTCAATAGGAGAGGCTAGTCTAAGATCCTGAGCAGCAACCACCCTCTCGCGCCGATCGAGATAACGCCTAGCAGCAAAGGCAGAATAGGGCAGAGCAACATCCCAGAAGCCCTAGACGCCAGGCAGCTGGGAGCAAAACCCTCCTAGCAGGGGACAACATCCCTCATGAAGTAGAAGATATGTGGATTCAGGCTCTGTGGTCAGAGGTCCCCCACGATATAGTAATGTCAGAGGACCTACTGACCAATGCAGGCCTCCCCCTATTTATAGGGACATACCAGCAGGGAGAGAGGGAAACAATGCGAACAGCAGGTCGCACCCTCATAGGTCACAATTTAGAGATGACCATTGTTGACCCTCGAATTGGCCAACGACACGGAGTCAAGTAAAACGATAGGAAATGAGATGAAATCAAGACGAAAAGACAAACGACACAAAAGATTTATAGTGGTTCGGCCCCAATAAAATGGTAATAACCTACATCCACTTAGTGTTCTTATTGATGTAGAACTCCAAGAACTGTGATCAATGAACTAAGGTTCACGAGTTTCACAAGCTCTCAGATTGATACAATTATGGTGGATAAAAACACTCTATTTCTCTCTTAAAATTTCGAAGCTCAAAAGTTCCAAAAGTCTAGCAAAATTCCAAGAAAAAGTCCCCTATCTTAAGCCCTTTGATTCTTATTTATAGGCTCAAGGAGTTCTACATGGGCCAATGAGCCTTGATTATATCTAATACAGACGTATCTAAATAATAATGGAAATTACAATTAATGTGTAATTGTAAGATTACATATTTGAAGGAAATAAATGAATATATGCGACCAGGATGGTCGCCCATAACTGTGATGTTTGATGAGCCAATTCTCTTATGGTCGAACAGACCATACTCACTTAAACTACCACGTGCATCCCACGTGTAGGCCAATCCTACCATGTCATCAGGTAATCCAATTTTAGGTAAACAACCATGATTATAATGAGGCGGATTTTGGTAGGAGGAGTGTTGGTCGACAATAGGAAGAGAGAGGCGAACGACAAAATCCTCCTCCAATGGAGAACCGACCTATAAGCCAAAACGCTTGGGGCAGCCTAAACAGTCTAATGTCTTTGACCGACTAGGTGCAAGCAAGAAAAGGCAAAGGGATGAAGTCCTGAGAGATGTACTCAATAATTGAAGGGAAAGGAACGATGAGTAATTCCCCCTAGCTCCGGTCGCTCCAGCAATACCAGATGTTGTACAGGCCCAAATAGATGCCTTGAATCAGGCCGTGCAACAACTAGTTGGGAACAGGGCATCCCATATAGAATTTGATCAAAGGAAAGGCACCCCATTCATTAATAGAATTGTTGTGGCAGAGACTCCAAACAAATTTAAGATGCCAATTTTACCCAACTTTACAGGAGCAGAAGATCCTGTATCTCACGTTAACAAGTTTGAAATACAAATGGACATCCAAAAAGTTTCAAATGATGCTCGGTGTAGGATTTTTCCTGCCACGTTATCTGAATCTGCTCAGGAGTGGTATTTCAAGTTTCCTCTGGCCAGCATAGTTTCCTGGGAAATGTTTGTAAATGAGTTTTACGGACAGTTCTATGCTGGTCGAATACACCCAACATAGGCCAATCAACTGGTCGAGATTCGGCAGAAGGAGGGAGAAACCCTAAAAAGGTATATACAGCGATTCATGCGAGTTGCTGCTCGAGCCAAAACTGTTGGAGATGAGGGAAACATGATGGCACTCACGGCTGGAGTACGACGCCATTCTCCCCTCTGGAGTAGTTTGCAAAAGAATGCAGTCAAGAGCACTCAGGAATTCCTGGATCGAGCAGACAATTATATCAAGCTTGAGGAGGATATCGCTAATGAAGGGAAGTCTCCTGTGGAAGATCAGGGCAATAAGGAAGACCCCACCAAAGCTACCAATGGAACTAGTAAACCCAACGACAACAACAAAAATAATGGAAATAATGGGAAAAGGGGCGAACAACGAGCCAGCAACATCTGATAGCAAGTGCCCCAAGAAAAATAGATACGAGCCAAGGTTCACCAATTACACTGCCCTGGTTGATAGCCGAGTTGAAGTATATCAAGCTAGTCATACTACTGTTCTCTTTAGGCGGCCAGCACCGATTATAAAAGATATCTCCAAAAGGGACAAAACCAAGTTTTGTCTTTTTCACGACTATGGACATAACACCAACGAATGTAACCAGCTCAAAGACGAGATCGAGTTCCTTATTCGACAAGGACATTTAAGGAGGTATGTATGAGCTGGTGGAGGTTCTCAACAGGAGGCTCACGGAGGCAATGAGCAGGCGCTTGTACGCCAATGCTCGCCTCCTTTACAGCCAGCTTCGGTCGCTGGTACATTATTGACCATCTGCGGAGGACCATACATACCAAGTGACAGTGGTAAGGAAAGGGAGAGATATGCTAGAACCCTACGTCATGATCATGATATCGAAATGCTGAATGCCAAGGAGTGAACTCCAAAAAAAGCTCGAATGGAGGAAGAATCGATAACTTTCTCCGAGTTGGGCGCTCAACATGTTCCCTTTCCCCACTCAGATCCTCTGGTCGTAGATGTTCAATTCCTCGATCAAAAAAGCAATAAAAGGCGAATCAGGGGATAGAGCCGAAAAAATGTTGCTGGTAATAAATGAAACACATGCCCAATCAGGTGAACAAATCACCAAATAGGGTGTTGCCCAAAGTGAGGATATGGACTTAGATCCTCGCTTTAGGGATTTTGAAGAAAACATTGGACCCATGGAGGACCTCGAGGAGGTCCAGTTAGAAGAGATAGATCCGACCAGGGTTGTGAAAGCTGCTAAAAACTTAGAGACAACAACGAAAAACAAGCTGGTAGAGTTTTTAAAGAAACACCAGGAGGTCTTTTCCTGGTCACATAAAGATATGGTTGGGATAAACCCAACGGTGATCAGCCATGTCTTGAATATAGACAAAAACTTTCCACCTGTACAACAAAAAAGAAGGTTGCTTGACAAAGATAAATCTAAAGCTCTAAAAGAAAAATCGAGAAGCTGAAGGAAAATGGATTCATCAGGGTAGTGTTTTATCCATCTCGGGTCACTAATCCGGTACTACTTCCCAAGCCAAATGGTAGGTGAAGGACGTGCGTGGATTTCACAGACCTTAATAAAGCTTGCCCGAAGGATTGTTTCGCACTTCCAAGAATCGACCAGCTGGTCGATGCTACATTAGGACATGAAATTTTATTGTTCATGGATGCATACTCCGGTTATAATAAAATTAGTATGCATCCACCTGATTAAGATCACACTAGCTTTCAAATAGATAAGGGACTTTACTACTATAAAGTAATGCCCTTCGGTTTGAAAAACGCTAGTGCAACTTACTAGCGACTAGTCAACCATATGTTCAAAGAATAGATCGGCAATAACATGGAAGTCTATGTCGACGATATGTTGGTCAAGTCAAAAAAAGCTGAAGAACACATCAAGGACCTAGAAGAATGCTTCAACATCTTGAACAAATATTAGATGAAGTTGAACCCTCTTAAGTGTTCCTTCGGTGTTGGATCAGGGAAATTTTTGGGATTCATAGTAAACTCACGTGGAATTGAAGCTAATCCCGAAACAATTCAGGCACTGATCGAGATGCAGGCTCTTTCCAAAATTAAAGATGTACAAAGCCTAACTGGAAGAATTGCGACCCTAAGTAGATTCATATCTAAATCGACGGACAAGTGTGTTCCATTTTTTAATCTACTCAGAGGCAACAAAAAGTTTGAATGGACAGAAGAGTGTGAACATGCCTTTCAAGCACTAAAATCCCACATGTAGCAACCTCCAATTTTGTCCAAACTGGTCGAAGGAGAAACTTTGTTCATCTACTTGGCAATCATAGAGTACACTGATAGTGTTGTTTTAATCAGAGAGGAAGACAATATTCAAAAAGCAGTATACTACGTAAGCAAGAGGCTAGTGGGAGCAGAACTACGATATTCGCCCATAGAGAAATCGGCTTATTGCTTGATTTTAGCATCTAGAAAGCTGCGACCCTACTTTTAGGCTCACCCCATAATAGTACTCATCGACCAGCCACTACGACAAGTATTTCAAAAACCAGAAGTCGTTGGTTGATTATTAAAATGGGCAGTCGAATTAGGGCAGTTCGAAATTTCCTATTCGCCACGAGCAGCTATAAAGGGACAAGCCCTAGCGAATTTCGTTGCAGAATTCACCGGACTCCCTGTCAACGAACCGATGGTAGAGACCAATGGTCAAAATCAATCCCCTACCTGGAAGCTGTTTGTAGACGGATCTTCCAATGAGCACAACGCAAGGGCATGGTTGATTTTAGTCACACCCGAGGGACATCGGATTCACTGTGCGATCAGATTCAACTTTATGACTTCCAACAATGAAGCTGAGTACGAGGCCCTGCTCGCAGGATTAAGACTAGCCAAGGATATGGATATAAGATCACTAGAAGTATATAATGATTCTCAACTAGTAGTTAATCAAATTATGGGAGAATATCAGGCCAGGGATCTCAAGATGGTGGCTTATTTGAACAAAGCAAAGGACTTGCTGGCACAGTTTGAGAAGTATACTCTTCAACAAGTACCTCAACATCAGTATTCAAATGCTGATGCCTTAGCCAAGTTGGCAAGTGCTAAAGATGTTGACGCCTTGAGCATAGTACCAGTCGAACATTTGTTGGCACTGAGCATTCAAGTGGAAGAATCCTTGCTAG
Organism: Humulus lupulus; assembly: GCF_963169125.1. NCBI lineage: Eukaryota > Viridiplantae > Streptophyta > Magnoliopsida > Rosales > Cannabaceae > Humulus > Humulus lupulus. The sequence continues at coordinate 275,850,742 of NC_084793.1, forward strand.
TGATACAAGCGTCAGACACGTGGATGGCGCCCATCATCAAATATCTCGAACAAAGAGTATTACCAGCAGAAAGGAACAAGGCAAGGATGCTTCAAAGACAATCAACCCGATTTATTTTGGTCGATGAAATCTTGTATATACGAGGATACTCAATGCCTTTATTACAGTGTGTTTCTAAGGAGAAGGCTAAGGAATTGATGAAAGAAGTACATGTAGGATTTTGTGGAGATCACGCTGGGGGGAAAAGTTAGTCAAAAAAGATTCTCCGGCAAGGATATTTCTGGCCTATCATGATTGAGGACTCTATGGAATTTGTTAAAAAAATGTGACAAATGTCAAAGATTCTCCAAGATACCACGAGCAGCCCCAAATGAGTTCAAACAGATGCAAATCCTGTGGCCGTTCGCAGTTTGGGGAATAGATCTGATTGGATCTTTACCTACAGGTAAAGGGAATGTCAAGTATGCAGTAGTTGATATTGACTACTTTGCTAAGTGGGCTGAAACTGAGCCTCTTGCAACAATAACGACCAAGAAAGTATTGGATTTCGTCGTTAAAAACATCATATGTCCGTATGGGTTACCAATAAAAATTGTCTCGGATAATGGCACACAATTTGACAACGATCTTTTCACTGATTTCTGCGAAAGGCATGGTATTATAAAGAGTTTTTCGTCAATTTCTCATCCACAGGACAACGGACAAGTTGAAGCCGTTAACAAGACTTTAAAGGACACGCTGAAGAAAAGGCTCGAAGAAGCAAAGGGGGCGTGTCCAGAGCAATTTTCAGAAGTACTCTGGTCGTATAGAACATCTCACTGAACAGCAACAGGCCATACACCATTTTCCTTGGCCTATGGATATGAAGCCATGTTTCCTGTTGAGCTAAATCCACCATCACATAGAAGGCTAACATACGACCAGAGCCCGAATAACCAATTATTAATGGAGTCTTTGGACTTAGTCAACGAAAGGCGCGAGCAGGCTCAACTTCAAGTGGCAGCTTACCAACATAGGGTCGCTCGATATTTTAACTCTAAAGTATGCGAAAGAAAGTTTGACGTGGGAGATTTGATACTTAGAAGAGTTTTTCTTAACACTCGCGACCAGAATGCTGGAGTACTCGGCCAAAACTGGGTAGGTGATATTGTATTGTATATTATTATTTTTTTACAACACTGTGTTTGGTATTCACTTGTATTAAAATTTTATATTAAATTATATTATATTATATTTGGTATGCAATTGAATTGCATTGTATTGTATTAATTAAAATTAAAAAAATATTTTAAAACGATATCATATGTGATACTACCTCGATCTCGACCCTAGCACTGGCTTCGGACCCGTGCCTCGGCCCCGGACCCGAACCCTTAGTGATCAAGATAGGAGTATCCACAAGTATAGTTAACTATCTCATTATATAATTATAGTCTTTCCTACATGCTACCAACAATATGTGTGTGTGAACTATACTTGATTATGTCACAATTTTAATACGCCTAATTTTTTTAATGTATATAAGTAATATATTTTTTAGAAAAAAGTAATACACATTTTCAAATTTTATAAAAATAAGAAAAAGCTTATATATATTATTTTTGAGAGATATAGAAAACAAGCACATTAAATAATAGAGACATTTGCGGCGAAAATATCAAAGATATTATGTTTGTGTTACACCCAAATTTCGAGAATAGAATAGTAGCATCGAAATGTAGGCTCGCACGTGAAGATATCAAAAATATTGAAAGTGTTCGGTATGATTACTTGTATTGATATTGAAGATATATACATAAGTGCCACATCTCTATTACTTGAGCATGTAGTGTGAACTCGAAGGCAAAGGTTCCCTCCAAAGGTTAGTCTCGAAAGACTGACTAGGATAAGGTGGTGTCAACATTATGCTTGGCTCGAAACATCATGTAGGCTTGAAAGCGTGTTGGAGCAACATTGTGTGTGCGATTATAAATTCCTACAATTATGGGCTTAGTTGAAACCCTGTGTAAACAACCCTATTTTTAAGGGATATTTATTTAATTGATACATTTAATTGTATTTTAATATATTATGTTGTATTTCAAATTCAAAAGAGATATCTTATAACTTCCCTAAAATTAAGGGAAGAATATTCTGTAAATCAAGTCTATAAATAGCCTGAATTTAGTCATTTATGGGGGACACACAAATTTTTAGGGAGAACTCTTGTGAAGTTGCTCTTAGAAGCTTTAATGCAGAATATAAAAAAAAAGTGACTCGTGAACGTATGTAGATTTAACTATTGAACCACGTAAAAATCTCTTGTTCTTTTTTCTTCTTCTTATTTTTGTTTATAAGTGCTTAATCATTCTTATTTCTTTTTAGTTGACGAAAAACATCATCAACAGTTTGTAACACTTAAGTATCCAAATTATTTTTTTTTTGCAGTGAAAGTACCTTCCATCAATGTTTTATGGTAGTTTGGTACAACTGTCTGTTCCTACCATTAAGTCTGTTTGCGACATACATGCGAAAATACCCAATTAAAGGAATATTTGCAGAGAAAGTACCAAATTTAAGACATATTTGTAGCAAAAGTACCCGAGTTATAAGTAAATTTAATGTCATGTAGGCAGACTTAACGATTGAATAAACGGTTGCCCCAAAACATGAGCAGAATGTACTTTCATTACCAAATAAATAATTTCGGTACTTAAGTGCTATAAATATAATATCTAGGTGCTTTTGACTCAAATATTCCTAAATAAATGTTGAGATAGTAAAAACAAAAAAAGAAAATAATTTAATTTTTAAAATTTATAATATTTTTTTATTTAAAATACGTCACCCCTATAAATAATTATAACTTTTACATTACACCATCCTTTAAAACAATATTTTAATATACCTCATCAAAAAACTACTTTATTTATTTTATCTCTAACTTTTACATTACACCACACACCAACTTTTCTATTTTTATCTATATTATTTAAATATTTTTTATTTATTAAAAAAAATTTCTCTCATTATCAATAATATCTTTATATATTTAATATTTATGATATTTATCCATATATAATATCAAAATATAATTATTCTTTATTTTATATTATTCCAAAATAAAATAAAATATAAGTTAATATAAAATTTAAAATTTAAAAATAATTCTTAACATAATAGTTATAACAAAATATAAAAAGATAATATGTATATGAGTTTTTTTAAAATTAAATATAAATTAATACAAAATTTAAAATAATTCTCAATATAATAATTATAACAAAATATAAAAAGATAATATGTATATAAGTGTTAAAAAAAATTACTAAAGCAATATAATATTATTCATAATATCAAACATATGCATATGCATAGAGAAAAGTTAGAAAAAAATAATAAAATATTTATAAAGGAGTGAGTAGTTGTATCTAGATGTATGTATGAGAATAAATAGTGTATTGAGTTAAAAAAAAATTAGAATAGCTCGTTTGGATGGAGATCCATTTTATTATTTTTAGGCTATAATTTTAGAGCATAATAGCTATTCGGAGTGCTGTAAGAGCACTCCCAATAGAGGAGGTAAAATATTTTATTCTTTATAATATAGAAAAAAAATTGTTAAATAGTCTTCTAATGGGTGATGCAAACTTGTATTTTTTTTTACCTAAATGAATAGTACTTCTCTATATGTAGTAAAACACTATTCATCAAGTTATAAATATTTTTGTACGCCCTGATATTTCAGCCCGGGTCTTTTAGACAACTTGAGTACAGTTGGCTAGCCAAGGACAGTACTAGATGATCCACAGATTGATATATCCTCTACAAAGGCAGTGAGACTCCCCGGGCAAATAACGCGAGCTGATGAGTACAGAGCAATAGGACACGAGCTGGAGACACATATAAAGCACATCGTCCTAGACACGAGCTGGCGTAATGTCCAGGTCGGGGTACGCTGAAGTTCTGCCATTTCCAAGAGCCTTTATAAACCTGGATACATTATATATAAACGTGTGTGATCAGACATCACATGTCCGTTTATCCCTGAATTCTCGGACACGTAACATAAACGTGCATGATCAGACATCGCATGTCTGATTATGCCAGACGACCGATGATCAGTTTTACCTAATGATTAGACCATACCTTAATATATATTGTAATATTCATCATTTGTGCAAGACAGGTCATAGAAAGGATTTGTATTCACGTGTTGACCCTAACACTTGTCCTGGGATGACTATTCTATAAATACCAAGACCTTGGATAGGAAAAGGGGTTGAGTTTTTCTTTGTAATGCAAATACTCTCCCAAAATATAGAGAGATATACAGTAATAATATCGACTCGTGGACTAGGGGGATTTTAACCTCCAAACTACGTAAAAAGGAACGAGCGTTCTTAATATCTCATTCTGAGCATCCTTAAGATTTATCATCCTTATTACGGTTTATCCTTAAGCACTAATTTAGTCCAGCTAATTACGTAATATATTGTTGGCGAAAAACTGCGTCAACAGTTTGGTGCTTTCATTGAGAGCTGCAAATTAGTGCTAGTGAAAAAGATTCAGAACAAAATTCATCAAGGTGGTCACTCGTTCAAGGCACGGTAATGAAACGGATCAGCATGGTGGGCAGGAGGCTCACCATACCGCTGTTTCCGACGAACAAAGCCCAAAAATTCAGCAGCGGTTGGGAAAGCAATCGATGGGCCACGACGACACAGGAAGTTCAATGCCTCTGCTGTCGAATCCGAACTCAGATTAATTGACTGTGGTGGAGTTGGAGAACATGCAGTTGAGAAGCCATCTAGCCAAGGCAAAAAAGCAAATCGATGAGGTCTTGGCTCGACTACCCCCTCTTGCAACCGACGTTAACATCGGAAAGAGGCAAGGCGGGACTCATAAGTCCCGCCGGGATAGTCGACCCAGGCCAAGTCGATCGGTTAGAACCTCAACCCCAAGTTTTGCGCCCATGTCACGAGATCACCAGGAAACCCCATTTGACAACTTTCCCAGGGATCGTCAATGAGCCAATCGGTCGGTCAGAACCTCGACTCCGAGTTCATCACCACTGTCAAGTGCACCCAAGAGCGCCCATGGCAACCCACGTAGAGGGTCAAGGGAAAACTCGCAAAGACGGCATGTCCCAACCGACCTCCCTGTACCGCGATCAGATCGCCAGACACAGGGAATCAGAAATGGTGGAGCAGAGCGACCGCGAGCTAATTTGTTCAGACCTGATGGGACTAGAATCGCCTCACCGATTAGACATCCTCCGTCGCCGATAAGGCATCCATCCCACCTCGTTCTGCACGAGACATTCCTACCTACGGAAATAGCAGGAGGAATCATCCTCCCACTGCCCCTACTCATGCTCCGCGAGCACGCGGAAATGTCCTAGATCCTCATCCTCGCCCACAAGCTCTGAGTTTCTCTAATGGAAGCTATTGGATGGAGGGCCATCAAAGTGATAAGACTGGCACAGATTTGAGAAATCAGCTGAGTTTAGCGCAGAACCCTCAAGTTGATCTGCAGACCGATCTGCGAGATCGCCTAAACTCACAAAGGAGAAATCTAGCTCGCGATGGAGTCAGTGGCACTCACCATGAGGGAAGTCCCTCCGAAGTACGTGATAACGGGAATGTCCCACCAAACCAAGCTCAAACTTGGAGGGACAATAACCCGCCAAACGTGTTCGATCGAATGGGAGCTATTGAACAGCCCCAGGGAACCAAGGACCCAACCCTCGAGAGGTTAGCCCAGATGGAGGACCTAATGAAAATACTCATATCAGAGAAGAAAAAAGAAGAATATGACTCGGGGGATGAGCTCGAGCTCTTCGCCCCCAACATCGCAGCAACACCATACCCGCCGGGTTTCAGGATGCCCCATTTATCAAAATTCTATGGAGATGGAGATCTGTCCGACCACTTGGGAATGTTCAATACTCTGATGATGGCCCATAACATCAGACCTAAGTTGAGGTGCTTGGTATTCCCTTTGAATCTGGTTGGATCGGCTAGGCAATGATTCAAGCAATACAAAAAGCATTCTATCAGCTCATGGAAGAGCTTCTCCGCTGACTTCAAGAGGGTGTTCCGGGCTTCTCAGGCGGCTCGGATCAAGGCAGACTCCCTTGCAAATGTGAAGCAGTAGCCCGGAGAGCCTCTGAAAGCTTACTTGAGTAGGTTTTCCAACATTGCTGCGTGAGCTAGAGAAGCGGATGAAAGTTCTAGGCTTATGGCGATGAGAACAGGAATCCTTGTTGGGGGCGACCTATGGAAAGAAATCCAGAGAAAGGGCATCAACACTGTGGATGAGTTCCTGAACAGGGCTCAAAGGTGGATCAACTTGGAAGAGGCGCGAGCTTCGGTCGTAAGAACCAGCCAAGTCTCTGCCCAACCCATTGGAGCGGTAACAAACGTTGCAGCTATGGCTCAAACCGTTACCCGGAATAACCATGGGGGAGGTAGCAAGAGGAAGGGAAGTGGTGAAGGCGGCCCGAATGGTTCAAAGAAAAACAAGCTCATGGAGAAGTTCAAACCAATCTATACGACTTATGCCAACCTCACGGATACTAGAGAGCGCATCTTCTTGGAAAATTATGCCCGCCTTCCGTGGAAAAAGCCAGAGCCTCTAAAAAATCAAAGGGCGAAGAGAGACCCTTCAAAATTTTGTCGATTCCACAATGACATTGGTCACAACACCAATGACTGCAGGCATTTGAAGGATGAAATCGAGACACTCATCAGGGTCGGGCCTCTGGCTCAGTATGCCCGGAATCAAATCACTCTTAATCATCTCGCTGGGCAAAACGTTTAATCAGCTCTAGAAGCCCCCGCAAATCAGACCGGAGCTCAGGTGAATCAAGATACCCCTCCCTAAATAATAGGGGGAGAGATAACAACCATCTCCGGAGGCACTCATCTGGCAGGCACGAGCAAAGGTGCCCAGAAGAGATATATCAATGAGCTGAGGTCTCACAATGGAGTTGAGTTCGTCCCGGAGCAGCGTATATCTAAGCAACAACGATTGGAGAAACAACCAATCAGTTTTACTGAAGAAGATGCTAGTCATGTCTAGTTCCCACATAACGATCCTTTGGTCATAATCGTCCAGCTCGCCAATTGGAGAGTTAGGAGGACACTAGTGGATAACAGGAGTTCTCTGAACCTGCTATTCTGGTCCACACTGGAGAAAATGGGATTGTTTGTGACTAAGCTAAAGGCAACCTCCATGATGCTGTATGGATTTTTCGGCGAGGGATCAGCAGCTATCGAAACGATCGAGTTAGTGATAACCTTGGGTGAGGGACCATGAACTGTTTCTAAGCTGCTCAAGTTTGTGGTCGTCGATTTTCCAACCACGTACAATGCAATCTTGGATAGACCCACGCTAATGGCATTCGAAGCCATAACTTCTGTCCGCCACCTTGTGATCAAATTTCCCTCATCTACGGGAATATGTACTGTTCGAGGCGATCAGCTTGCTGCCAGGGAATGCTATAACATTTCCATGAAGGGAAAATCACAACCTGGGCAGCAAACGATGGCCGTGCAAGATGGAGGCAAGGAATCCAGGAAATAAGAGCTGATCTTGGGATGGAAGAACCTCAGCAAGTTAGTGGCAGGGGAACCACCCCAAGTGATGATATCGATCCATGAATAGGCAAAGATAGATCCGAGCTCCAGGCTATTGAAGAACTCGAAGAAGTAAACATCCCAAAGATGCTTCGAGAGTGGTTAAGCTCGGGAAAAATCTTGACGTTGAGAGAAAGGCAGAGCTGGTAAAATTTATACAAGAAAATCTAGATGTTTTCGCCTGGTCTTCTGAAGACATGGTAGGGATCAACCCGAGTTTCATCATGCATACCCTTAAAGTGGACAAAAGCATGCCTGCAAAATACTAGAAACAAAGGCGTCTGGGTACAACCCGAGCTGAGGCCCTGGAAGAAGAAGTAGCTCAGCTATTAAAATGCAGTCGCGAGGCTAAATACCCGATCTGGGTCGCCAATCCTATCCTGGTCCCAAAGACAAATGGAAAATGGCGAACCTGCATCAATTTCTCTAATTTAAACAAAGCCTGTACCAAGGATTGTTTCCCATTGCCTAGGATTGACCAATTGGTGGATGCCACCGCGGGACACGAGCTCATGAGCTTCATGGATGTGTACTCTGGATATAACCAGATCGCTATGAACCCCGCGGACCAGGAGCATACTAGCTTTATGACTCCAACCAGTGTTTACTGTTATAAAGTCATGCCCTTCGGACTGAAGAACGCTGGGGCTACCTACCAGAGATTGGTCAACAGAATGTTCGCTGACCAGATCGGGAAAAACATGGAAGTGTATGTTGATGATATGTTGGTCAAGTAAAAAACTGTTGATAGCCATGTTCCCGATCTGAAGGAATGTTTTGAGATCCTAAAGAGGTATGGTATGAGATTAAACCCCAAGAAGTGTACTTTCGGAGTGGCATCAGGAAAATTTCTGGGGTTCATAGTCAATACCAGAGGGATAGAGGCGAACCCTGACAAAATCAGATCGATACTAGAAATGCCTTCACCCAGGTCACATAAAGATGTCCAGAGTCTGACAGGAAGAGTGGCAACCCTTAATCGGTTTATTTCTAAGTCCACTGACAAGTGTTTTCCATTCTATAACTTGCTCCGGGGAAACAAAAAGATCGAATGGGCTGGGGAGTGTGAGCAGGCATTTCACGATCTAAAAACACAATTGGCCGAGCCACCAGTATTGTCTAAGCCAATGGCGGGGGAACCCTTTTTTCTTTATTTAGCTGTTACGGAAAACGCAGCCAGTGCCGTGTTGGTCCGGGAAGAGGACCGAGTTCAAAAGCCAGTATACTATATAAGCAAAAGACTTCTCGGAGCTAAATCACGGTATCCCTTAATGGAAAAGATGGCATTCTACCTAGTTACGGCCTCCAGGAAGCTTAGGACATATTTCCAATCTCATTCAATTCACGTCATGACCGATCAACCTTTAAGGCAGGTACTGCAGAAACCTGAGGCATCGAGACGTCTATTGAAATGGGCAATCGAGCTCAGCCAGTTCGAAATACTGTACATACCGCGAAATACGATCAAAAGCCAAGCCCTGGCTGATTTCATGGCTGAATGCATTGGATTCTAGGAGGAGCCCTTGAGAGAACCAATGCAAGAATTGTGGAGAATCTTCGTGGATGGCTCATCTAACGAGAACGGGTCCAGAGCAAGGTTCATTTTAATATCTCCAGAAAGGCACCGTTTATACTTAGCGTTATGGTTCAAGTTTGAGGCATCCAACAATGAAGCCGAATAAGAAGCTTTATTGGCCGAGCTTAGAGTAGCGAAGGAGTTGAAGGCTAGGGCCGTCCAGTGCTACAGCAATTCCCAGCTCGTGGTAAACCAAGTGTCTGGAGAATATCAAGCGCAGGGGACCAAGATGGCAGCTTACCTAGCCAAAGTGAAGAAGGAGTTGTTTGAGTTTGAATATGGCCTAGTCGAGCAGATCCCCCGTGAACAGAACGCCAATGTCGATGCTTTGGCTAGACTCGCTACCTCCAAGGAAGCTAGACTCTGAGCATAGTACTGGTGGAATTCTTGGAGAATCCGAGCGTGGCAGAAAGTATGATGGAGGTCGAGATGATTGATATCAGACTGACCGAAATGATTCCCATAATAGAGTATCTTACGAAAGGAAAGTTACCAGATGAGCGAAGAGACACGAGGAGGATACTCTATCAAGCCCCAAGGTATGCAATAGTGGATGGGACGCTGTACCGACGTGGCCACTCCTTGCCTCTTCTGCGATGTGTTCTGCCAGAGGAGGCCAAAACTATTTTTCAGGAGGTGCATGAAGGCTTCTGTGGGGATCACGCAGGGGGAAAAACCTAGCCTTAAAAATATTAAGGCAGGGATATTATTGGCCCACTTTATCAAAGGATTCCATATCCTATGTCCAAAAGTATGACAAGTGCCAGCGATTTTCCATAGTCGGCCGAGCTCCACCAGTCGAGCTAAAAATGATATCATCCCCATGGCCATTCGCGGTGTGGGGAATCGATTTAATTGGAGCCCTGCCCACGGGAAAAGGAGGAGTTCGTCGCTATGCGGTGGTCTCCATTGATTATTTCATGAAGTGGGCGGAAGCGGAGCCCCTGGCAATAATCACCTGAAATAAAGTCCTTGACTTTGTAGTCAAGAATATTGATAAATGTTGTCGCGATTTCCTTTGGGGTTCTAGAGGGAACAGGAGTAAGTTTCATCTCCCGTCTTGGGAGAAGGTGTGTCTTCCGAAAAATTTGGGTGGAATTGGCTTTCGTGAAGGCAAGAAGTGGAATGTTGCTGTGATGGCTGAGTACATTTGGGCCTCTTCTAGTAAGCAAGATTGTCTTTGGGTTAAATGGATTAATTCCATCTATCTTAAAAATCATACTATATGGAGAGTCCCTTGTAAGCAAGATATGAGTTGGTACTTCAAGAAGCTGCTCAAAGTTAGACAGTCTACTGACATTCATTCATTGCAGCTTGCTGAAAAGGGAGGGAAATTTAGAGTTAAGAAGTTTTATTTGTCCATGATTTCTGCTCAAAGAGTTATATATGCAGAGACGGTTTGGAACAAACTCATTATGGCCAAGCATAGATTTATCTATTGGCAGATTTTTAACTCTCAGTTGCTGACCAGAGATCACTTGAGCCGATTCATCTCCATCATTTCCTCCCTTTGCCCAGTTTGTGACCTGGTTTTAGAATCACATAGTCACCTCTTTTTGGACTGTCTCTTTGCCCGAAGGCTGTTTGGGGAAATTAGCAGCTGGCTTGGGATCTTTAAGTGGCCGACTTCTCAGGTGGAGCTCCAGGAATGGTGCCTTTCTGCTACAAGAGACTTGAAGCACCAGATTCTCAATGCTGTTTATGCAGCTACTTTGTACTTCATTTGGAAAAACAGAAACAATTGCATTTTTGAATTAGCTTGTTATAACATCAGTAGTGTTAGCTCTGAAATTAGGAAAGTTGTTAAATGTAGAATATTGGGTTTGGGTCTTCTTAGAGTTAGCAAAATGGACAGTTATTTGATCAATATTGTAGAGGGCTGGTAGCTGTTGCTCTTTGAGTTCAGTGGCTGTTTCGTTAGCTGCTGTGCTCTTTGATTCAGCAGCTTTTCTTTGTACTGTTTTGTATCTGTTGGTTTTGAATAAAGATTTCTTCTTTTGTTCAAAAAAAAAAGAATATTGTTTGCCGGTTCGAACTGCCAAGAAAGATTGTATCAGACAATGGAACCCAGTTCAATAGCGACCTCTTCACCGAATTTTGTGAGAGGCATGGCATAATTAAGAGTTTCTCTTCGGTGGCCTACCCGCAGGCCAACGGGCAGGTCGAGGCCGTAAATAAAACCCTCAAAGCAAGCTTTGAGAATAGGTTAAACGAGGCCAAGGGAGTCCGGCCTGAGCAGCTCCCACAGGTACTTTGGGCGTACCGGACCTCCCACTGAACTTCTACAGGGCACACCCCGTTCTCCCTGACTTTCAGAAGTGAGCCGTCCTTCCCGTCGAAATGAAGATAACCACGCACAGGCTCCAGGCCTTCAGCCAAGAACGGAATGATGAGTTGCTCAATGCATCCCTCGACCTGATTGATGAAAAACAAGAAGATTCACAACTACAGCTTGCACATTACCAGCAAAAAATCACTCGTTATTTTAATTCAAAGGTCAAGAGGCGTATCTTTGGTTTAGGCGACCTGGTACTCTGAAGGGTCTTTTTGGCAGGCAAGGACTCCAAAGATAGTGCTTTGGGTCTGAGCTGGGAAAGGCCCTATCAAATAGTGGAAGTCATACAGGAGGGGACCTTCAAATTGGCTCGACTTAATGGAGAAACAGTTCCACGGACTTGGAATGTTATGCACCTAAAGAAGTATTATCAATGATTGTACCACATGTCTATGTAAGGCTCAGTTATAAAAGCCATTTAATTTAAGAAATAAAATAGTCATTGTGTATTTTTTGTGTCTTTGTATGGTTTCATCTACGTATTAGTTCGGATGATAGCGTTGGTCCAAAGCAACCCAGAAAGTTCACTTTCTGATTACTTGGGGGGCATATAACCCGAGAAGGGAATTAAAACTTGGAAGTTAGTAAAATTGATTAACCAGTGTTTTTTCTAAAAAAACATGAGGTGTCAAAAAACTAATACGAACTAAGTTTTAATTAAAAATCCTGGATACAACTAGGTCCAAAACTTGGAAGTTAGTAAAATTGATTAACCAGTGTTTTTTCTAAAAAAAAAACACGAGGTGTCAAAAAACTAACACGAACTAAGTTTTAATTAAAAATCCTGGATACAACCAGGTCCAAAACTTGGAAGTGAGCAAAATTGATTAACCAGTGTTTTTTCTAAAAAACACGAGGTGTCAAAAAACTAACATGAACTAAGTTTTAATTAAAAATCTTGGATACAACCAGGTCCAAAACTTGGAAGTTAGTAAAATTGATTAACTAGTGTTTTTTCTAAAAAAACACGAGGTGTCAAAAAACTAACACGAACTAAGTTTTAATTAAAAATCATGGATACAACCAGGTCCAAAACTTGGAAGTTAGTAAAATTGATTAACCAGTGTTTTTTCGAAAAAAAACACGAGGTGTCAAAAAACTAACACGAACTAAGTTTTAATTAAAAATCCTGGATACAACCAGGTCGAAAACTTGGAAGTTAGTAAAATTTAAAGATCCAGTGGCTTCCTCAGAAGCTCGGGATAACGATAAAACCTAACAAAAACTAAGTTTGGAACATTCAAAATCCCGGATACAACCAGGTCCAAGGCCTGCTACCTAACAGGTAAGATATAAATCAACACCAATTTTGGTTACAACCAAAATTAAAATATCTATCTCGACCTAAGAGTCATTTCCTAAAGATTTTAAATGTACAAGTCATGAAGCATAAGAAAAAAATTAGGGAATAGATAAAAAGTAGATGATAGAATTATAAATAAATTGTCTCGAGGAAAATAACCTCATACTGAGCCAAAAACGGAAAATGTTTACAAAAAAAAAAAGTGTAAAAATAAACAAAGGCAAAATAAAATTAAGCCCCTCTAGGGCGCTCTGAGGACGTCACCTCCTCAGTCTCCTACCTGCCAGCAATGGAGGCTTCCCCAGTCTTGGACTACTCTTGCTATGCTCGGGCCTTGAACTTCTCAAGGTAGAGATCCCACACGTCAGAGGGAAAAAAAGGAGAAGTTGCCATCTTGGTTGAAGGCCCAGCAATGATATAGCATACTCTCCATGGAGGATATTGAGGCCGCCTTTTCCTCCTTAGTAGCAGCCTTCGCCTCCAACTGCTTGGCCTTGACTTTCGCGAGCTCGGCCTGCAGGGCATCCAAGGATACCTTCGCAGCCTGTTCGCCCTCTTGAGCCGTTGTTAAGGCAGCCTTTGCAGCCTGCTCGCCTTCTTGGGCTACTATCAGGGCAGCTTTGGCGCTTAGTTCGCCTTGTTGAGCAGCTGCGAGGGTAGCTTGGGTAGCTGATAACTCTACAAAATAGAGTTATTGTACCACTTTTTATGTGCTAATTGTTGCTTAATTCTTGAGTTTTTAATTGATTTCTTAAGTTTTTAAGTAATTCTAAATTTATTAGTCTTATTGTAATTTTTTAGATTTTTATATGTTTTTATAGATATTTTATTGTAATATGTTGTAATTTAATTAGTTGAAAATATTGTTGTTATATTAAAAGTTAAAAATGTGATTTTATTGAGCTTAAATATCAAAGTAAATTACATTTTAATTAATATTTTCATGGAACTTATGTTGTATATTTTATTATTGAAAATATTTAGTTTTAATTTAATTTATGTTTATTTTATAGGGTTTATGTTGTATTTGTGGACTTTTGAAAAGAAAAAAACAAGAGAAATGAAAGAAGGAAAGAAAATAGTTAGATTTGTGAGAAATGCATGGAAATTGGTAATTTCCCAGGCCCAATTTGCAACTTCCAATTGAGCCCACGGAGCCAGCCCACCACGCCAGCCAAGCCCACCAACGCCAGGCCCGTGCTCCTCCCAGCTGCTGCTTCCCACGCCTGGGCCCGCGCCACTCACCTCCAAGCTCCAGCCTTCCAATCGCTCCACCAAGAGCCTCCCAGGCCCATCTCCAAGCTCCAACCTGATCGGTCCAGTGCCTCAACCGAAGTCACCCAGCCGACCCGTTTCTCCTCCAGGCCCAATGCCTCCCCTACCAGCTGCTTGCTCAGCCAAGCCCCAACACCTCCAACCCCCTTCAGTTGCCTGGCCCATCTGCCACACAATTGCTTTTTTTTTCCTCTTGAGCCTATCAAATACACATTGTCCCCTTGTCCCTAAAATGCCATTTTTACTCAATTTTTCTATACATGTTACCCCATAACATCATCATTACACCCTATTTGCCATATTATAATTAATTTAATCAATTTAATTAATTTAAATTGATTATTTTAATACTCCTTTTTTGGCTATAAATAAGGGATTTGAGTGCTTATTTTTGGGGAGGTCATGCCACAAAGTTTCTACACTTTCAAACCCTCTCTATTCTCTTCATCTTCTTCTTTTTTTTTTGGTTAATTTTCTATGTATTTTTAGAGAAACAATTTGGGGGTTTTCCTCCAAATTTTCCTAGTTATGTTTGTAATATTTTTGTTTGTATTTTCTATTCTAGTTATGAGTTTCTAATCTTTTTAAGATTATTAAGGTGATGATGAAACAATATGTAACTAGATAGTATTTATATTGTGTATTGATTTCCCATTTTGTGCAATAAAGTTTATGGATTTTCTTCTTCAAATATCTTCTTTCATCTTAAATATCATGTATTTTGGATTGTTAGCACATATTTACACTTTGTTCTTCATTAGTGCAAAATCATAATATTCTTTGATTAAGGTGTGCCATTAAATTGTGCACATCAAATGTTTAGAACAAAAATATTATGTTTTGCCTTATAAATAATATTCATTGATTTATTTGTTATTTCATTAGATTGATTTACATTAAATACTTTGAAATTATAATTTTTGAAAAGTGAAGAAAAATCTTATCTTTCTAGAAGTAATTTGTGCTTAAAATTATAAATCTATTTGGAAACTGATAGTTTGATTTATTTTAACTATCACTAAAACTTGGGAATCAATGTACTTATAAATATTATTGAACTTATATTTTGTGGATTCTAATCCTTAATAATCTTATTTTACCATCTTGATTTCTAATATTAATTTATTTTTATATATTGTCTTTAATTTATTTATTATTATCTTTTATTTTATTTTCATTATACAAAAATCTCATCAATCTTTAGAGCTAGGTTAGAATATATTAATTTTGGTTTAAAATAGTTTTCTTTTTTATTTTAGACAACTCCTTTGGGTTCGACATCCTTGCTTATACGATCACTATTCTATATGAATGATTTGTGCGCTTGCGATATAAATATTTAAAACATACCTGTTTTGGGTCCATCAGTAGCAGACAAGGCGGCCTGACCAGTCTGAAGCTCGACCTTAAGCTCTTCATTCCTAGCCCTGGCCCGAGCTATGCTACGGTGCTGAGCCAATACCGCTTGCAAGGAGTAAGAAAACAAGTTAGACGCGTACTGGAATATAATCGAAAGAGTGTGTTCGATTAAGAAAAGTGGGCTTACTGTGAGGTTCATTCCCAGAGCTGACTCCATGACGTTCTCCGGGCTCCTCTCCTCAATCACCCTCAAATCCTTAGGATTGGCTTTGTAAAAATGCTCCACCGTATGGTTCGCGGTCTCATAGATGGTCCCCCAAAAGGTGTCTGGAATCTTCTCCAGGTCTTGAGCATTGACCGGGATGCGTACGGTGGTGGCAGGGACAATCGGAGCTGAGGGATCAACCGGTGCTGCCTGATCCCCAGCAGGACTGGAAGGAAATCGGGGAGGAGGTGGAGGTGGACCCCTTTTGTCTTGAGCCGCAGCAGCTAGAGCTGTCGAGCTCTGGCCTTTCCCCTTAGTCAGGGATTTGGAGGCCGTTCTTGCCGCGGGTGGCACCTTCTTGTATGAGAACCGGGGCTTCTTTACCCCGAGCTGGATTTCCCCTCCTGGAACATCGCGCAGATGTCGGGAACCCCTTATTGTGTTATCTCCTCACCTGAAAAAGAATGGGAAGTACGTAAGTATGCGTACAAATTCCTCAATGTACATAAGAACGTATATGCAATATAATAAGAAGTCTTACCCTCCGAGCTAGAGGAGGAGTCTATTGCCACGACCTCCGACCTTGGAACCGCTATAGGAGAAGGGGAACCTAAGTCTATAACTTCTTGGATTAGGCGAGGTTCGGGCTCGGGTTCTACCTCGGGGCTAGATTCCTCCACATATTGCCTAAGTCCAGGGGCAAAGACACCTTGGAGAGGGGAGGGCCACGACCTAAGGTTGGTCCCATACTCTACGAAAAGGGCCGACCTAAAGGAGAGGGTGTTATCTACAACTATAGTTCCCTTAGGATGGCCCATGTCGTGGCGAACCACTAAGTGATCCACGCACTGGAGCAGGGTTATATTACGGTCGGGGTCATTAGGGTGGCGGTGCATGAGCTGGTTTGGGTTAAACCTAACTAGCCTAAGGTCAGCGACATCCCTATCTAAGTCCCTAAAGGGGTACGGGTTACCTTGGCCGAAGGGGTCGGATGCTACCCCCGATGAAGCTCGTCCCATGTCTGGGTCCCGAGCGACCTCAGGAGCTTGCCTCTTTCGCACAAGCGGCACCTCGGCCTCTTCTTGCTCTTCATCTTCATCAGCCTCAGCACCCCCTTCGAGGATAGACGCTAGCTCACGGACAGCCGGGTGGTTAGCTCGAGTCCTCCTCAAGGCCAGAGTCTGGCCTTCACTAATCAGCTTACACGCCAACATTGTGTCATCAGACACGAGCTGGCAGTAATCCTTCTCGCTGGGTGGAAGCCCCACCAAAGTGTCGTATTGACCCCCAGGGTCGCTGATTTGGCCATCCTCGCAAAAATGGCTGCACGAAGATACTCCAGTCAGTATACATGCGAGAAGACTCAGTATGAAAATAATAATTCCACAAACTATGGAGGGAAAGAAGACTTACGAGGACGGTTGAAATATCAGTGTTCGCAGTTGCGAAACCCATTCAACATAAAAGAACTGGTCTTTAAAGTCATTGGGGTGGCTAGGCAGCTCGATGGGTGCGGGTGAGTTTGGGAATCGGGTCAGATAGTAGAACTTGTTGCCTCGTCCTCGTTGATCTAGGCTGGCCTTGAGGCAGAAGAAGTAGATAATGTCCGTAGGGGTGGGGACCTCCCACTCATGCTTCAAGAAAAGGTACTTCAGCCCCGCCAACAACCGATACGAGTTTGGGGGGAGTTGGAACGGTGCCAACTGCACGTAGTTGAGGAAGTCGGAAAAATATTGATCGAGGGGAAGGAAGGCCCCTGCTTTTAGGTGCTCATCACTCCAGGCCGCAAAGTCATCCTGGAGCGGGGCGGAACTTCGTTCCCCTTCAAGCGAAGGTCGAGCGATTAGGACGCCAGTCCCAACCTCAATGTTGTGGGACAACATAATCTTATTGACCCTTCCTTGGGTCGTGATCTTGGAGGCTATCCTCTTTGCCTCGAAGAAGGCATCAGGTCCAACTACGACCTCCTCCTCCACCATGGGGCCGAACTGGGGGATGGGGGATTCGGAGGCAACCTCTTTTCCCTTATTGGCTCGTTGAGACGATGAGCCAGCTACGTTCTTCTTGGACGGGCCTTTCTTGGGTGCCATTAACTCGCCTATCGAACAAGAACAATGGAACTCTTAGTGGGCGACCTAGAATTTTTATACAGGCAAGAAATAACAAAGAAAGACTGAGGACTCTAACACTCGAGCTGATACAATCTCAGCCTGCGATGTGGTGCCACGCTGCCTATGCTACGCGCCTAGGTTTCCCAACAGACCCCTGATGTTTAGGGATCCCTGTCTTAGAAAATCAGGCCACTACCCTCCTGGGGAAGCGGTTTAGAGCAAAACCTCCAAAGAAGCGTAGCCCCTAAGCAACCTAGTCTCGAACCCTAAAAACTTTTCATCTTCTATATCTTGGATGGGTATTTCCTAAACCCCCCCGTGAGTTACCCGGGTTTCCCCAGAAATCACCCAGTTGTATGAAACATCACAATTCTAGGGATATTTTAAGGCCTACTCCATAAACCTAAATCGAAGCCTATGTGCCAAAAACCTATGGAGAACTACCTAATGTTGACTATGGAGAAGTGCGGATAGGCGTGATACAAAAAATAAAAAGAGGGGAAGAAAACCCAAAAGCCAGTAAAAGAAAAATTTCGGCAAAACCAAAAGACTTACAATATGTTCTACAGTCGAGAGAAATAAGCTTTGCAGGGAAGAAACTTGGAAAAATCTTGAGCGAGTGGGTTTATGAGTTTTTTGTTTGCCGCGTTTGATTTTCGTTTTCCTCTGAAAAAGAAGAAGGGTTGTAAAGGCAAAACAGAGAAAATATGGAAAGGATTCAAATGAAAGGTGATAAATACTGGAAATTGCCAACCTTATTTATACGTAAAAGACATAAAGCGGCGAGGACCGTCCGATCAAACTAGTGCAAGATGTGAGTGTGGTGTTTCGAAAGACGAAACGGCGGCAAAAAGGTGGCAAGACCATTAATGCAAACCTCGAAACCCGAACAAACGCCAATCGCGACATTCCACGTGTCCAGTACTCAAGTAATGAGCAAACATGGATAATTGCAATAGAAGTTTAAAAGTCCCCATCGTGTTAGTCAGAGGATGACATCATAAGACACGGGCAGGGACTTGGGGGGCAAATGTACGCCCTGATATTTCAGCCCAGGTCTTTTAGACAGCTTGAGTACAGCTGGCTAGCCAAGGACAGTACTAGATGATCCACGGATTGATATATCCTTTGCAAAGGCAGTGAGACTCTCCGGGCAAATAACGCGAGCTGATGAGTATGGAGCAATAGGACACGAGTTGGAGACGCATATAAAACACAGGGTCCTAGACGCGAGCTGGCGTTATGTCCAGGTCGGGGTACGCTGAAGATCTGCCATTTCCACGAGCCTTTATAAACCTGGATACGTTATGTATAAACGTGCGTGATCAGACATCACATGTCCGTTTATCCCTGAATTCTCGGACACGTAACATAAACGTGCATGATCAGACATCGCATGTCCGATTATGCCAGACAACCGATGATCAATTTAACCTAATGATTAGACCATACCTTAATATATATTGTAATATTCATCATTTGTGCAAGACATGTCATAGAAATGATTTGTATTCACGTATTGACTCCAACACCTGTCTTAGGATGGCTCTTCTATAAATACCAAGACCTTGGATAGGAAAAGGGGTTGGGTTTTTCTTTGTAATGCAAATACTCTGCCAAAATATAGAGAGATATACAGTAATAATATCGACTCGTGGACTAGGGGTTTTAACCTCCGAACCACGTAAAAAGGAACGAGCGTTCTTAATATCTCATTCTGAGCTTCCTTAAGATTTATCATCCTTATTACGGTTTATCCTTAAACACTAATTTATTCTAGCTAATTACGTAATATACTTGTACGCCCTAAATATCCGCGCATATTGACGAGCTAGAAAATGGCCTAATTCGATATGCCACGTGTAAATCGTCCACCTGGAGCTGTTTGTTACGGGCCTCCATCTGTCCAGCCCGAGCTGATTAGAGAGTTAACTGCTACTCGGAGGCATCATATCAGCAGTATGAGTGTCACGAGCTGGTGCCAGATTAAGCTCGGAATGTGGCAGAGATCTAACGCCCGAATCCTTGTAAAGTCAACCACGCAATATAAACGTGCATATATCAGACATCACGTGTCTATTCTATTCCTGAATTCTCGGACACGCAGTATAAACGTGCGTGTTCAGACATCCCACGCCTGATTTGGGCCATGCGGCCCATTATCCCTCCTTACTTATTGATTAGACCACACTTCACTGCAAAGTTTATGAATTAATCATCAGTGTCACAGAGATGACGTGAAGGGTAAAGAGATCACGGGATGACCTCATTGCCAACCCAAATATCTTCTTCCTATAAATACCGAGACCCTGGGTAATGTAGGGGGTTGGGAGATTTTTGTAAAGAAACACTCTATAAGAAATAGTAAAGAGATATCAATAATATCGACTGGTGGACTAGAGGGATTTTAACCTTCGAACCACCTAAAAAGAAAGGAGTGACCATCTTCCCATGCTATTAGTTTCTCAAGTCTAGAATATAATTATTCTCATATTACGGTTCACCAATTTGCACTAATATTTCCTACTTATTCGTATAATTACCTGTTGGCGAATAATTGCGTCAACAATACTATAACAATATTGTTGGTGAAAAACCACGTCAATAATTTTATTTTATTTTTTTATAAACTTTTGTATATATATTGGTGATAATATTATAATTAATTATTTTATTTCTTAAATTGAATAAATTATCTTAAAAGAATATAATATTTAAATGATGTATTTTGTAATATAGTGTTGTATTTTGTAATATAGTGTTGAGCAAGATTGTGGAGGTAAACAATTTTTGTCCCACTATTCTTTTTTCTTGCGCTAAGCACTAAAACCGCTAGACTGAAGCTCTTTTCAAAATCCCCAAAATTGATCGATCAAACGCAAAATCCTGACATGTCGACGGAGTCATCGGAACCGTTCAAACCCTATACCCTTTCCCAAACCCTAACCGGTCACAAGCGAGCTATCTCCGCCGTCAAATTCTCCTCCAATGGCCATCTCCTCGGCTCCTCCTCCGCCGACAAGACCCTTCGTACCTACTCCGTCAATCTCTCCGATGCTGGCGCCGCCCTCACCCCACTCCATGACTTCCACGGCCACGATCAGGGCGTCTCCGACCTCGCCTTCTCTTCCGACTCCCGCTTCGTCGTCTCTGCCTCCGACGACAAGACCCTTCGCCTCTGGGACCTCACCACAGGGTCCCACGTCAAGACTCTCCATGGTCACACCAACTATGTCTTCTGCGTTAATTTTAATCCTCAGTCCAACATGATCGTCTCTGGTTCGTTTGATGAGACCGTTCGCATATGGGATGTCAAGACCGGGAAGTGCTTGAAGGTATTGCCTGCTCACTCTGACCCCGTTACCGCTGTTGATTTCAACCGTGATGGGTCGCTCATTGTTTCGAGCAGCTACGACGGGCTTTGCAGGATTTGGGATGCTTCGACTGGGCATTGTATGAAGACTCTAATCGATGATGAAAATCCCCCCGTTTCATTTGTCAAGTTCTCACCCAATGGGAAGTTCATCCTCGTTGGGACTCTGGATAATGCTCTGGTAAGCTTTTCTAATAGTCTTAGTTTGCAATAGTCAATACAATATATATTTATTATATGGATGTCAATATGAAATAGTGAATGCTTAATGAATGTGTGAAGCTTGGAGCGAGAACCCAAGAGTAGAAATTGGAAGGAACAAAAAATAAACTTTGGTTAGGTTTACTCTAGTTGTCTGCATTTTCTTCTGTTTTAGAAACTGAAAGCTATATGGGAAGTATTATTTCTACCTTTGATATCCTTTTAATCCATATTGAAGTTGATTTTCATGCTTCTGCTCTAGTTTTTCTGATTTCCCTTGTTTGGTATTCCACTGGAGTTGGTTTATTCTTTTTGCTATATGCTTGAACTTTCTAGCTCAGGACTTACTCTTGAAGCTTGGCAAATTGTAAAACGTGGATTTAGAACTTGTAGGCTGTGGTGTATTTGTTAATGCTTGTGTTCAGTTTGGTGTTGTTGCTGGCTTTGTATCTTTATCTTTAGTTCTTGTATTATTTGGAAAGCTTGGTCTTGATTATGGAATCTCATGTGGTTATAAGAGGGAATTTCTTAATTTCCAAAGTGTACAATGGGTTCTGTTTTTGCATATTGGCACCGATCCACTTTAAGCCAATTCTACTAGTTTATTTGCTGTTCGACCATGGTCCTAAACCATTCCATCCATAGTGGTTTCTTTTCATTCTAATGTGTCAAAGGTTATTTTAATCTGGATTTTGTGTTAACAGAGGCTTTGGGACTTCTCAAAGGGCAAATTTTTGAAGACCTACACCGGTCATACTAATTCGAAATACTGCACTTCGGCTACCTTTTCTGTTACAAATGGGAAATACATTGTTAGTGGATCTGAAGACAACTGTGTATACTTGTGGGAATTACAGAGCAGGAAAGTAGTACAGAAATTGGAAGGTCACACTGATACAGTCATATCAGTAACTTGTCACCCAAATGAGAACGTAATTGCATCTGGTTCACTAGGCAATGACAAGACTGTGAAAATCTGGACTCAGTCCAAGGATTGATCCATTTCTCCAAATGGCGTAATATAATTGCGCACTAGTGGGTATGGCTGAGATTTTGATCTGAGGAGAAGGATTGTTGCATGAAAATCACAACTTAACGCTGTTTTTCTTGTTGCCCCCTTTTACATTATTCCCCCTTAGGTAGGAATTCTCTCCCTGTATTTAGAAGTTGTTTCGTCAATCTTTTTGTAGTCTGAACTTGAATATATCATGTGTTCATATGCTAATCAGGTTATATCTTGCGGTCAACTGAAAAAGTTTGTGCTTCCAAGAATATTTGTGGTGTTGAGGGCAAGTGACTGGGAAAAGCATTCTTGGAATTACAATGGTTCAAGTCATAGCGCTGAGCAATTACAGCTGTTCTCTCTCTCCCAACTAACGCATACATTCACATACGAAACATAAAAGTGTTAAATTCATTTGACATTTTTTTTAATATTAACAAAAATGCTTTCCATCTTGAATGAACTTTTATCACGGGGTGATTTGGCAATTTTACATTGGGTGTTGAAATTCATTTGATTAGCTATAATGAAATGGCGCATTGCTATGGGGTACCATATGGTGTTTAACTCTATTTGATGTGGATTTGTAAAATGTAAATTTAACAGAGTCCCATGCTTTATAGTTAGGCTTTGGTATACTAGTTTCAGACTTGACCCATGAGTCAATCAAGAATTGTATAATGTTGAGTCTTGGCCTATTTTTGTGGACACTTCTCGAGTGAGGTACCATCTCTTCTCCAAGCGGTGTTCCATCCTCGGGTCTGTCTTCTCGTACAATGCGTAGACTACACCGCACGCACTCTTTTAGCTTTGGCTTTGGGATGATATGTCCCCTAACCCATGTGCGCTATAGTCACTCCAAAGGAGGCTTTTCTTGCACAACGTTTGGGAAAATGTACGACACAATCTTAGTTTTGTCATTTCACTGTAGGACAACGCACCCTCCATTACATCACTGAAGCTTTGCAACTCCCTTTAGCTTCTCTAGGCATATGAGTAGCCTCCCACTTATAGCTGGATCAATAATCGAGGCTCCCTTTTCAAGTCTATGCTAGAGAATTAGACTCTTTTCTTTCTCACTTTACATTCTTTTCCAGATATTCTTCATCGAATGTCAAGCATATATCACTTAATATGGTAATTTAAGAAAGTTTAATAGAGTTTTAACATATATATATATTAACACATTTATATAACATGTTTTTGTTTTTGGCAATATAACTTGTTATTTTTAACCCTCTAAGGAAAACATGTTATTTTCCTTAAACATGATAGAATTTGATTGATAAAGTATTAAATATTAGAATAAATAACATTTTTACTCTTGAACTTTTGATACTATCAGATTGTGCCCCTAAAATATACGGTCGATTAAAATTTCTCCATGAACTATTGATACCATCAGATCGTGCAATTTGTTATGATTTGCATAAAATAATTAGCATTTTTGCCCCCCTCCCCCAATCGAATTGACAACTACCAAATTGTGTCCCCTTTAATTAGGGACTTAGTACAAAATGACTATTAATGGTGTGTGAAAGTAAATAAATGTCCATATTTTTAATTTTGCAATAAAATAGCCTAACTATATTTTTAATATTACATATTACCAAATATGTCATTTAGCAAATTACTATTTTATTCTAAATATTTTAATATTATGGTATATGTATATTAGTTTTTATTTTAAAGTTATTTTGATTTTTTTTCTCGTTTTAATGGGTTGTTGAATGATATACCATACCAAAAAATACATATACTGAGCTAAAAAATAATATACCAGCAAGACTTACAAAATTATTACTAAAAAATGTATATATTATGCTAACAAAATTATATACTACCACTAAAATGCATATACCATGATACAATATTATATATTACCATTATGTATAATAAGATAGAAACTAGCTGTCATAAAATATATATATCATACTACAAAAAACATATACACTAGTTGGAAAATAATAATCTAACAACCCATAAAAAACTAAAAAAAATCAAAATAACTTTAAAATAAAAACTACTTAAACAAAATAATATACATATATCACTATATTAAATTCATACTGTAACGCCCTGGTTAGCCAAGATCGCTACACTGTGTATTTTAAATAGTGCTTAACTCGCTAAACGCGTCATTAGGCCATAAACTTGCATCTAAATGGGATTAACGATCCAACGTTGAAAATTTCGATCAAAAGGAATGAATATCTCATTAAAACGTTAAATTGTACATGGGATCCCATAATAAGCGTTTACAAAGTTGTTTATAGTTCCAAAATGGTCATTACAACTCAAAAGTTACAACACGCCGACCTAAGTGGCAAAAAATGGGTTTAACCTTAGTTCCTCTGAGGAATCTTGGTCGTGGTGGTCAAGCGGCCGCATATGTACACGTCGCCACCTAAGCTCTCAAACTCATGGCTGGTCCAACTTTCTTTTCCCCTTATCTGCACCACATAGCACCTGTGAGCCAAGACCCAACAAGAAAATTTAAACATGCTCATAAGTAGTTATAATACATTACTAAATCATAATAACCATGCTAGTAGTAATAACCCTACTCATGCATGCATACCATTCATATAAATGACTACAACGTCATATGTGACCAAATGCCCTAAATAAATGATTAACTGATTCATATCGGGGCCCATTGCCCAAGCACATGATTAATAAATCACACTGGGGCTCAGCGCCCTAGGATCTGAGACTAATAAGTCACCCTGGGGCCCATTGCCCTATCCTCTGTATAACCATCCTTGGAGCTGGCTTAGTGTACCTGGAGCTTTAGTTTTCCACAATCATTGGGTCGGACAAGCATATGATGTGCTCTTGATTAGATCTAAACATAACGACCAGCACTCAGCGCGCTATTGCCGCCCTTGACTCATAAGTCAATGCTTTTTGACCATCGTTATTGTAATGCCCTAACCTCCAGGGACCGTTACGGTGTGCATTTAAACAATGCTAAACTCGCTAACCGAGTCATTTGGCCATAATCATATAACTAAGTATGATTAGCGGTTTAGGGTTAAATTTTTTGGTTAAGATACAACGTTTCACTAAAACGTTTCCCATACACATTGGGATCCCAAAAATATAATTTAAAGATTTATTACAACAAAATATTTACAACCAGCAGACCTAAGCGGCAAAATAGGGTTTAACCCTAGTTCCTCTTTAAACCCTCGGCCGTGGCGCTCGAGCAGCCGCATATGTACACATCATCACCTAAGCTCTCCAACTCAAGGATGGTCCAGCTTTTTTTTGCCTTTACCTGCACCACATAGTACCCGTGAGCCGAACCCCAGCAAGAAAACTTAATATGCTCATGAACAAGTAATAGCATGTTACTAAGTCACAACAAGCATGCCTAGAAGTAATAACCCTACTCATGCATGCAAGCAGGTACAAATAAATGTTTGTGGAATCCTGCGCTCTGAGTAGATGACTAATAAGTCTCTCGCTCTGAGGTAGATGACTAACAAGTCTCTCTGAAGTAGACGATTTATAAGTCTCTATGAATAGTTGACTAATAAGTCATTCTCTGAATAGATGACTGATAAGTCTATCTCGGTTAGATGACTGTTAAGTCTTTCTCGGTTAGATGATTGATAAGTCTATCTCGGTTAGATGACTGATAAGTCTATCTCGGTCAGATGATTGATAAGTCTATCTCGGCCAGATGACTAATAAGTCTATCTCGATCAGATGACTGATAAGTCTATCTCGAAGGTCCCATACCCTCCTAGCCATGTGACGTGTAGGTCATCTTAGCCTTTCTGGCTCTAAATAACTAGCTTTTAGACTAGATAAGCGCTTTTAGTTTTCATCGAACTTGGGGTCGGTCCAGAATTAATGCTCATGTTGAGTCATTCAATGCAAATGTCGATTAGATCTAATATTTTCGGCTCTGCGTTCATGATGCTTATGCTGCTCTTGACTCATAGGTCAATAACACGACCAGTGCTCAGTACTACTGTCAAACTTGACTAGTAAGTCACAGCTTCATAGTCAGTTCTGACACCATTGCCGATTCTGACTAGTAAGTCAGTGCCACACACAAGTAAGCAATGCTACCAGACATATATTATATGTCAAATATCTGAATGTAGGGCACTCAGCATGCTTACTTAACAATTGCTAGCATAATTAGGATCATGCACAAACACACAGACTCAAGCTCTGATCAATCTCATATTCAACATTCATGGCATGCCCTAACCACATGTTTTTCGTGCATCACATACTGGGTGCAATTTTCTTACCTCTGGTTCGAGCGAGAATTAACAAATGAACGACCCTTGAGAGCGATCGATCCTTTGATCCCTTAACGGTCACCTAGTCATAACCAGTTATAACTTCCATTAATGAAAATCAACCATAAAATGGTCTTGACCTAAACCTCACTCCCGGGACCCCGGATTGTACCCAAGCAGTGAGTAGATTCGATCCCGAGCCTTAGGAATTGAAACTCCGAGCCAAAAACCCTTAAAAATACCCAAAACAGGAATCTGAAGAAACAGGGTAGCGCTGTAGCACTACCCCCCTTGCGCCCCAATGCCCTAAGCAGATCTGAAACCCTCAGCTAGCGCTTTAGCGCCCCCTTGTGGGCATTGTAGCGCTACAACCAGGAAGAAATGCCTTGGTTCTTCTCCCCTTAGACTCCACCATTTCCAACCTGAACCAAAAGCTTCCAAACCTCATTTTAAGTCCCAATTGAACCCAAAAATCATCTACATATGTCCTAAGCATCACAACCCAAGTAACCCTAGCCAAAACTTCCCTCAAATTTTCAACTTTCCAACTCAAAAACCAAACTGAAAACCAAATGAAAACAGAGCAAGAACTAAGGTTTTAATGGCCAGAAACTCACCTCAATCTCAGCTTAGCACCCTCTTCAATGGTGGAACACAACCCTAGATTAGCAAAGCTTGGTTCCTCAAAATAAGCTTCAAAATCCAAGGAGAAATGGAGAGGAAATGATGATCGGTTGAAGGAAGAGGAGGTGCTCTATTTTGGTTCACTTCCACAGCCATCTAATGGCTAATATATATCCCTTAGGGTGAAAAGACCTAAATGCCCTCATGCCTAATTAAAACCCTTAACAGGCACCAAGGGCAAAATTGTCATTTCCCGCCTATCTCGTTAATCATAATTAACACCCTCCAATTTCCGATACTTCCAATATTATCAAATGATAATAAATCATATCACATTACCCTTTAATTCCCGACAATGTTCTAATCCTCAAATCACCCCGAGACTCACCCCGAGCCCCGAAATTAACCCCGTTATGACCAGACCTAAAACTTGCATTCCATGATCGTCTCATGCCGAATGGCTCGAACAAATCCACATATAATGTGGTATTATTCATAATTCACCCACATGCATGAAAAAACACAATTACGCTCTCAACGGGCCAAATTACCAAAATGCCCTTATAATTAAAAATGAACCCATATGCATGCATTTATCATCATATTATAATATAATTCACATAAACATGCATATAATCATTTAATAATATAATAAATCAATTATATCCCTCCTGACCTCCTAATCAAGGTCCTAAACCTTATTAGGGATTTTGGGGCATTATAGCCATTGTCGTCCTTGATTGATAAGTCAATGCTTTTTGACCAATGTTCATCGCTATTGTCGTCCTTGACTGATAAGTCAATGCTTTTCGACTAGCGCTCAGCGCTATTGCCGTCCTTGACTCATAAGTCAATGATTTTTTACTAGTGCTTAGTGCTATTACCGTCCTTGACTCATAAGTTAAGCCTTTTCCAATTGTACAATGCTAACATGCATTCATCACATAACAAACATCCATATATAGAGCACTCAACATGCTTAATCAATAATCACAGGCATAATCATAATCATGCACATTTACAGGGGCCAACGCCCAATAAAAACTATATTCAACATTCGGGCCAAGCTTTGATCATGTACATCACGTAATGGGTGCAGTTTTCTTTCCTCGGGTCTAAGGGTAATGAAAAATAAGAACGACTCTCGAGCGCAATCCTGATCCCCAGCCCCTAGCGATAACCTAGTCACAACCAAGTATAGAATCCTATCAATAACGAGCAAACATAGGTTTCCGGACCAAGTCCTGGCCTCCGAGACATCGAATTTTACTAAACCTGGTAGTAGGATCGATCCCGAGCACTAAGGTTTGAGTTCCCATTCTCAAAACCTCCATTGGCCAAAATCTGCCATTTGCGCCGCGACTTACCCTATTAGGGCCGCGACTCTCCCAACCAGAGAGCCCAGCCCCCAAATACACTGGAAATGGGTCGCGACACAGCCTATCAGGTGCCACGACATGACCTTGCTTCTTGAAGCTGACCTGACATCTGAGTTTTTGAGGGCTGCAGCACCTAAGAACAAGGTCGCAGCGCGACCCCGCAAACTCAGTTTTCTCAGCCAGAAATCCACTTAAAAACCTCCCCAAATCCACACCAAACTCACCAATCAACCACACAACATCAATGGTATATCCCAAGCAGCAAATCCTGACTTTCCTTTGAATTAAAACTCATTAAACCGTAAAGATCCAATTCAAAACTTAAGAAAACGGAAACTGGGAAATTCAAAGCTTAATTTACCTCTGATTATGTTGTTTCCCGCTAAATCCTTTGGCTATCAAACTTCTAATCTTCCCTAGAATCGTTATGACTCTAACCTTGCTTGAATCTGAGCCCTAAAACTTGAGTTTCCTCTGAAAATGAAATGATTGGTAAAAAGGATAACGGGGAAGAGAGAAAACTATTTGAACGTATTTTTTTGTTTATGACAGGTTACTTCGCGCTCAAGTAACCTTAAGTAAAACCCAAGGCTTGGGGTCTCAAAAATGCCCCCAGAATTCCCTCATGATCTCACTAACTCCAAATATATATTCAATTATTCATTCCCATTACCCAATATCCCGGTAATGTACTAAATATTCAAAATACCCCCTTGACTAACCCCGAGTCAAGTATTAATCTCGTTGTGACTCTTCTGCTAACTTGCTTTCTAGGATCGCCTCGTGCCGAGTAACCCAAATATATCCACATAATGATGTGGTCCCACTAATATATATCACATATATGCCAAATATACCCATAACGGGCAAAATTACGAAAATTTCCCTTTTGATAAGAAACATACCCACATGCATATTTAATACACCTAAACATGCATATCAAGTCATATTATAATACAACTCACATAATCATGCAACACATATATCACATAAGCACATAATTTTCATAATTTGTCACCACATGATATTTATTTATTTTCATGTAGATATAATAGTAAACAAATTAATATGAGATAACCTAGAGCATGTTTCTAAAATTGAATTCAAAGAGAAACAAAGACAAGAATAATTACAGTATACACAGTGGAATGAAAGAGTCATTCCTTCAGTTTCTCTAACTCTTGTATCCTCTCTGTCGCATAGTATTATCAAGGAACTGAACTGATCTTCTATTTTCTTCACAGTCTTCCAATGTATCCTTAGAATCACTTAGACTAGTGTGGGCAATTCTCAACACATGAGATAGATATAGAAAGAAGAAGAGAAAATAACAAAGAGGCTTAGAAAATGACTTGTGTTTAGAGAGAATCTAAAACTATTAGAAAACTAGTGATTAAATTTATGTTTTGACTTCTCTCTAAGCACTCCTTTTATAGACTCAATTAGGCCATTTAAATTAATTAAAAAATTAATAAAATAATAGCCATTTTAAAGCCCTAGGTCGAAATTATCATGGGCTTCAGGCCCGTGAAATTTCCTATTTGATTATAAGCCCATTGGACTTTAAATCAAGGCATGTATTATTTTCTATTGATTTCATCAATTAAATAATCATTTAAATCCTTTATCAAATTAATTGTTTATAATTTGAACCTTGATTTAAACTTATTTATTAATTTAGATACCATTTTATCTTAATTAATAAATCTGCCATAATTTTTCTTTTCTTCTCTAAATTACATAACTCTGTGAAACTATCCAAAATTGACCTGGTCAACTTTGATAATTCTAATTGATGATTAAATTAATATATTGAGACTATCTAGATAATTTTATCCAAGGTAAAATGGGGACTATGGGCCTATGAAATCAAGCTCCAATAAGTTATCATAAATCTAACAAAATAAATTTACTAACTTATTAATTCCTCGTGACTCCACTATAGACTAAGAATTGCATTCTTGGATTCATAGAACGCTCTATAACAAATATAGATACGCTATTAATTATCCATTGTTACAACCATAATTTTCACTCAATCCTCTATAGACGGTCTACAATGAGATAGGACTAAAATATTGTCTTACCCCTCATTGTATTTTATCCTTAAAACACTTAGTTCCTTGTAAATGATATTTCAGTAAACTAATTTAATTACTGAAATGAGATCTCTATCATTTAACGCCTTGAACCAAACTAAAAGGAAACCATCATTTCACTTCTTCATCAGAAGCTATAGATGTTCATATCTATGATGAACACTCCCACTCAATTATACTACCGAGTTCCCAAGATGTAAGTATGGGCTAGTCCGTAGGGTAAGCTGGTAACGAACAAGTCAAAGAACTCAAATAATACAATCAGTCAGAATACTAACCACTCAGAATTGAGATTGAATTGACCTATGGTCAACTATATGATATGACTAGAATAGATAATAACAGTATATTTACTTATCTTATCAACTGTCAATATCGGTCTTGTCCGATCTAACAGAAATGTCCGATCTTATCTACTTTGCTAATGTTCTAGAAAGAACATAACACTGTAATGTGTAAGTAGATCATATCGTAGATTAACAAGTCATTGTAAATCCTGTGCATTGACTAATCTTAGGACTAACTTATTTTGAACATATAATCATATTTATATTCCACTGTGATTACGTCACTATAGATAAGATTAGCTATATGCTCGTGATTTAATAGTAGTTTATATTAAACAAATAATCATGAAAATAAAACATGTGAGCAAAGTGATTGACCAAGTCAAAAAATGATTTCTATTCTTTTATTGATAATAAAATGAGATTACAAAGAATTTGGGTTTTAATTAGGGCATAAAACCCCAAGAAACTCCCACTTGCACTTATTGAAACTAATGCCTTAATTCTACTAATCCTATTTCCTTAATATGCTTATCAAATGTAGCTTCTGGTAGTGTCTTTGTAAATGGATCCGCAAGATTGTCTTCAGTTGCAATCTTCATAACCTTCACATCTCCCCTAGCCACATATTCTCGAATAATGTGATACTTCCTTTCTATATGCTTACTCCTCTTATGACTTCGAGGTTCTTTTGAGTTGGCTATCACTCTTGTATTGTCACAAAACAATACAAGCGGTTTATCCATTTCTGGAATAACACCAAGATCTGAATAGAACTTCTTTAGCTAGACTATTTCCTTAGCTGCTTCTGGCATGACTATGTACTCAGGCTCCATGGTGGAATCTGAGATTGCAGACTGATTTATGCTTCTCCAAATCACAGCTCCACCCCCAAGAGTAAACACCATTCGAGAAGTAGACTTCCTGTCATCAACATCAGTCTGAAAATCTGAATCGGTGTAGCCTACAGGGTTCAGAACACTACCCTTGTAGACTAACATATAATCCCTAGTCCGTCTCAAATACTTCAGGATATGCTTAACTGCTATCCAATGTTCCGGTCTTGGGTTTGACTGATACCTGCTCACTACTTCCACTGCATAGCAGATATCTGGTCTAGTACACAACATGGCATACATCAGACTTCCAACTGCAGATGCGTAAGGAACCTTTCTCATTGCATCTTCCTCTTCAGGAGTCTGGGGAGACTGCTTCTTTGAAAGATGAATTCCATGGCGGGACGGTAGACGCCCTTTCTTGGAATTTGTCATTGAGAAATGTTCAAGCACTTTATCTATGTAAGCTGCTTGAGATAGAGCTAAGAATTTGTTCTTTCTATCCCTGATGATCTGGATACCTAGAACATAACTTGCTTCACCCAAATCCTTCATCTGGAATTGAGTGCTCAGCCAATTCTTCACAGCTTCTAATTTCTTAACATTTTTTCCAATGAGTAAGATATCATCCACATAAAGAACCAGGAATACAATTATTTGATTTGCCTTCAGTTGGTAAACACAGGGCTCATCAATATTTTGTTCAAAGCCATATGTCTTGATTATTTCATCAAACCTAAGATTCCAGGAACGAGGGAATGAGAAGCTTGCTTAAGTCCATAGATGGACCTATTCAACTTGAAAAATTTTCCTTCTTGTCCAGTTACTTTAAATCATTTTGGCTGATCCATATAAATGACTTCGTCAAGCTTTCCATTAAGAAAAGTTGTCTTGACGTCCATTTTCCAGATCTCATAGTCGAGGATGCAAATGGATTTGAGCATGGCTACCAGACTAAAAGTTTCCGCATAGTCCACGCCTTTTCTTCGGGTATATGTAACGCCCTAAACTCTAGGGATCATTACGGTGCGCATTTTAAGCAGTGCTAAACTCTCTAACCAAGTCATTTGGCAATAATCGTGTAACTAAGTAGGATTAGCAGTTTAGGGATTAAAATTTTTGGATAAGATAAGACGTTTCATTAGAACGTTTACTGTATACATTGGGATCCCAAAAATATAATTTAAAGGTTCATTACAAGAAAGTATTTACAACCAGCCGATCTAAGTGGCAAAATAGGGTTTAACCTTAGTTCCTCTTTCAACCCTCGGTCGTGGTGGTCGAGCAGCCGCATATGTACACATCGTCACCTAAGCTCTCCAACTCAAGGATGTTCCTGCTTTCTTTTTCCTTTACCTGCACCACATAGCACCCGTGAGCCGAAGCCCCGCAAGAAAACTCAATATGCTCATGAACAGTCATATCATGACATCAAATCATATCTGGCATGCCTAGCATATATATAGCTCTATTCAAGCATGCAAATAAATTTAGATAATGCTGGGGAATCTAGGATAAGAAATCCTGCCCTCCTGATTGGATGACTATTAAATCAATCCTAATCAGATGAGTGATTTAACATTGATGGTTCCATTAACCATAATGAGTGACTGACAAGCAAGTCACTAGCTTAAAAAAATGAGTGACTGATGAGTAAGTCACTAGCTTAAACAAATGAGTGACTGATGGGTAAGTCATTATGGGGCTCAGCACCCATAGCCATGTGACTAAACAGTCACCGGGGCTTGCTGGCCCTGGCTCTTAATGACTAGCCTTTGGCTAGACAAGCGCTTTTAGTTTTCATTGAACTTGAGGTCGGTCCAGCATTAATGCTCATTTGAGTCATTCAATGCAGATGTCGATTAGATCTAATCTTTGTCGCCTTGCGTTAAACACGCTAAGTCCATTCTTGACTTTTTAGTCAATATCAGGTGACCAGTGCTCAGTACAACTGTCGAACTTGACAAGTAGGTCACAGCTTCACAGTTAATACTGACACCGTTGCCAATTCTGACTAGTTAGTCAGTGCCACGCACAAATAAGCAATGCTACCAGGCATATATCATATGTCAGATATCCAAATGTAGGGCATTCAACATGCTTACTTAACAATTGTTAGCATAATTATGATCATGCACAAACACACAGACTCAAGCTCTGATCAATCTCATATTCAACATTCATGGCATGCCCTAATCACATGTTTCTCGTGTATCACATGCATCACATTTAAACACTCGACATGCCTCAATAATAACCTGCATGTCACATATGGGGTGCAGTTTTCTTACCTTTGGTCCAAGCACAGGTTACCAATAAACGAGCCACAAGCACGATCCTGATTCCAAGCCTCTAGTGATAACCTAGTCACAACCATAAACGGTGATCCAATGAGTTTAAGGTTCTAAAACCAATCCTGGAACCAAGACCTAGCCTTTGGGACATCAAATCCCACTAAACCGGGTAGTAGGAACGATCCCGAGGCCTAAGGTTTGAGTTCCCATGCTCAAAACATCATTTTGGCCATAAATGGCACCAAGCGCTACGACCCTACCTCCCAAGCACCGCGGCCCCAGCTCTTTCAAAATCCTCCACCTACTTCATCGAACCTGGGCCGTGGTGCCCAAGAACAGGGCCGCGACCCAACCACGAACCAACCATTTTCCCCCTATTTTACCATTTTAAAACCTTCCAAAAACCTATCCAAACATCTCCAAACTCAAAAATCAAAGTTCCCAACACATCCCCATGATCCAAAACCCAAGTTTCAATTCAATAAAAAACTCATCAAAACACAAAGTCCAATTCAAGCTTAAAAACTTAAAAAAAACTTAGAACTTAAAACTTGAATTACCTCCGATTGAGTTGTTTCCAACTAAATCCTCCAGCTAATAAGCTTCTAATCTTCCCTAGGATTGCTATGCCTCGATCCTCGCTTGAATCCGAGTCCTAGAACTCAAGTTTCCTTCGAAAATGCGATCGGGAGACAAAAATGGAACTTTGAGGGATAGAGAACTTACTGAACATTCTTTTTATTTCTTAAAAGGTTACTTCAAGCTTAAGTAGCTTCAAACAAATCCTAACGCTCGGGGTCTCGAAAACGTCCCCGGGGGAAAAATAGTCAAAACCTCCAGAATTTCCCTATAATCTTACTAACTCCCAATTTATCATCAAATATTTATTCCCATTACCCAATAACCCGGTAATGTGCTAAATACCCCTTGACTCACTTCGAGTCAAGAATAAATCCCATTGTGACTAATCCACTAGCTTACCTCCTAGGATCGTCTCGTGCTGAGTAACCCTAGCATAACCAACTAATAATAAAGCACCACACACATATCTCATATATGCCAAATATGCCTGAAATGGCCAAAATATGAAAATCACCCAATTAATCAGAAATGGGTTCACATGCATATTTAATACACCTAAACATGCATATTATCATTTAATCACATAATAAATCAATTATGGCCTTCCCGACCTCCTAATCAAGGTCCTAAACCTTATTAGGAATTTTGGGGCATTACAGTATAACCCTTTGCCACTAATCGAGCTTTATAAGTCTCGATATTTCCATCAACACCTCGTTTCTTCTTGTAGATACACTTGCACCCAATGGCCCTAAAGTCACTAGGTGCTTCCACCAGATCCCAGATGGAATTTGAGTACATGGACTCCATTTCTTGTTTCATGGCTTCGAGCCATAGTTCCTTTTCAGGGCTAGCCATTGCCTGTTGGAAAGACAACAGATCATCATCACTAGTGTCACCAACAACCATATTGGTTTCACCATCCAAACCATAGTGAACTGGGTTCTTAGAAACCCTCCCACTACGATGAGGCTCCGTGATTGTTTGCTCAGGAACAATGGTGCTTTCTTCATTTAAATCGACTTGCGTAGGTTGGACATGAAGAGTGGGAATTTCATCATAAACTTGCATTGATGATGATGGAACATTGGTTGGAGTCAATTCTTTAACCATATCCTCTAAAACTACTTTGCTGCGAGGTTTAAAGTTCTGGACATAGTCATTTTCCAGAAAAGTAGCATTTGTAGAAGTAAACACTTTCTTTTCTAAATGACTATAGAAAAATCCACCCCGAGTACCTTTAGGATAGCCAAAAAACATGCAAACTTCAGTTCGCGGTTCTAGTTTTCCCTCCTTTTTCCTCAGGATGTGGGCGGGACACCCCCAGATTCTATAATGGCATAAACTAGGTTCACGACCATTCGAGCGTTCTAAAGGTGTTTTGGGGATTGATTTAGACGTCATGACATTGAGAATGTAATTTGCGGTTTCAATTGCATGTCCCCAGAACAAAGTTGGTAGAGTTGAGTAACTAAACATGCATCTAACCATTGCCAATAAAGTTCTGTTCCGGCGTTCTGCGACACCGTTTTGTTGCAGAGTACCTGGGGCAGTAAGTTGTGATAAAATCCCAAGTTCAGTTAAATGATCTTGGAATTGCATATCCAAATATTCTCCACCCCTATCAGATCGCAAGATCTTTAACGTTTTACCTAATTGGTTCTGAGCCATTGCTAGGAATTCCTGAAACTTTGAAAATGTTTCGGATTTCTAATGCATTAGGTAAGGGCATGAGTATCTAGAGTAATCATCAATGAAAGTGACGAAATACTCAAAACCACCCCTAGCTTGTACATTCAAAGGTCCACAAACATCTGAAGGCACAAGACCAAGTGGTTCTTTGGCTCTATCACCCTTTGCAGAGAATGGACGCTTGGTCAATTTGCCTTCTAGACAAGATTTATAGATAGGTAATTCACCTAAGGTGAGTTCCCTCAAAGGTCCGTCCTTTGTAAGTCTTTGAATCCTATCATAGCCAATGTGACCTAGTCTCAAGTGCCATAAATATGTCATATTATCGTTATCGGTCTTTTGACATTTATTGGTCCTAGGTTTAGCTACTTTGAATAAATCATTATTAAGAGCGAGGGGTTCGTTAGGTCACAGAATATAAAGCCCGTTTTCCAAACATGCAATACACAATTGTGATCCATTGAAAGAAATAGATATATTAGAATTTGTGAAAGTCATAACAAATCGTTCTATTTGCAACATGGAAACTGAAATTAAATTTCTACTAAAACTCATAATAAAAAATACATCATTTAAAATTAAAAATTTATTTCCGAACTTCAGACGAGCTCTTCCTCTAGCTTGGACCGCAACGAACGCTCTGTTGCCAACTCTAAGGTTTAAGCTGCCTTCGTTCATTTCCTCCCACGATTCAAGAAGTTGTAAAGAGTTACAAACATGGTTAGTAGATCCAGAATCAATAATCCAAACAGAGTTATCATTCTCTAAAACACATTTTTCCAAGATAAGTGAACTATAATCATTACCTTTGTTTTTAGCTACTAGAAACTTGAGGCAATCCTGTTTCCAATGCCCCTTTTCTTTGCAGTGAAAACACTTACCTTTACCTTTCTTGTTTTTCCCCTTAGGTGTCTGTGCATTTGGTTGTGCACTCATCTTTGTAGCCTTTGTAGGCTTGGGGTTGTTGTTTTGTCTACCTTTCCTCTTGATTCCAGCTTTCGAAGACGAAGCTTGGTTAGCTTCAGCCTTAGCTAGATCAGCAACAGTAGTAGTAGTTGTCTTCTTTTCTCCTCCCTTACTTGGTCCACCCATGATATACTCAAAATTCTGAAGCTCGTTCATGAGCTGCGTCAGACCACAGTTGAGTTTATTCAACACATAGTTGGTGGTGAATGGTAGGAAAGCTGGAGAGAGACTGTTGAGGATTAAGCCAACTTGAGTTT
This sequence comes from Humulus lupulus, assembly GCF_963169125.1. Classification (NCBI taxonomy): domain Eukaryota; kingdom Viridiplantae; phylum Streptophyta; class Magnoliopsida; order Rosales; family Cannabaceae; genus Humulus; species Humulus lupulus. Next base: position 275,888,386 of record NC_084793.1, read on the forward strand.
CCTCATCTATTATGGCTCCATGCAGTTCAGCTTCCTGAAAGTAGTTTGTCATCTTGATCAGGTGATCACGAACATGTTGAGAAGGTGCCATCCAAGCATTGGCCTTTTTCTTGGTGGCCTCAAAACGAGTCTGCGCTGACTTGGCACCAAACATGTCTTAGAGCTGATCCATGATTTCGTAGGTTGTCTCAAAATTCTCCATCTTTGTCTTGAGAGTGTCGACCATACTAGTCAACATGTAGTACCGCACCTTATTGTTAGCCGCCTGCCAACGCTCATACTTGTCCCTCACAGATTTGGTAGCTCCTTCAGCTGGAACTTCCGGGGATTCCTCAGTCATGACGAACTTGGAGTTGTCACCAATCAACACAATATTGATGTTTTGCTTCCATTTAAGGAAGTTTTCTCCAGTGAGTTTCTCCATCGAAAGTTGAGAAAGGATGGGAGTAGACACAACCATAACTTAAAACTACAAATTACCAATAAAATAAAAATCAATCACATTTGCTCAATAAAACTTCTTTTCACACATATTTCAAGAAATAACACAACATATACCAAAAATATGTAAGATATGAGAAAAAAATACCAAAAACAATCATATCTCTATTTATTTAGGTTTTTAACTAATCTATAATATCCTTGTTCCGGTTGGCGAGAGTAAAAAATACCACTAGTTAAATAGAGTTGTAAACTCATTTAATAATGGACACCACTATTAACAACCTACTATTCGATCAAAATAAGAAAATAAAATCTCTTATTTTATGAGCTAGACCCACGGTTTCAATAATCATAGATTTAGTCCTAGTAGTCACTGTAGGGGTGAGTCTAGTAGAATTTGACCTATAATTATCTATCTTTTGAAATCTAACCTTGTCAAAATAACTAATGAACACCTTCCGTAGGGGGACGAATCAAAGCGCATCGAGGCCCCATTAAGCTATTGACTATGTTAAACCAACGGTGGAGATCGAATATAATTCTTAAAATAAGCTCATTATTAAATTAAAAATAGTATTTTTATTATTTATTTTTAGAAAATTAATGACTATGATTTTCAAAAAAAAAAAATAATCAGATTAAAATTTTAAAACCAAAGTCCTATAATTTGCTATTAATTCTAAAGTGTCATATTGAAATAAATTAAATTAATTTAGAATTAATTTGTTGCTAATCAATATTTAGGTTTAACTAATATAATGAACCTATACAATTAAGTCCAACTCAAGTAAATGAGCCTTAACAATTGGGCTTGTGTGGAGGAGGGTTGGGTCCAGTATGTTGTTCCCACTACAAAGACCCCATATCTTCCATATAAGGTCCAAAAGACAGGAATTTAAGAGGAAATTACATTTTGTATGGGATTTTTAATAGAGTGTGCAAAAATATGGTTTTTTTTTAAAAAAAGTTAATCTATGGCTTTTTTTTAAGAATTTTCACTTTTATGGGTTTATTTTCCCATATTTTTGTATAAAAGTTGGTTTATGCTATAGTTTTACTCTTAATCAAATTTGGAAGGGTATGTTTGTAATTTGATTATTATTTTTTTAGGTTATTGGTTTTTTTATATATTTTTTTATATTACTAATTTTATATTAAATTTTTCTTTGGTTGTTTTGCAAATTTTTTTTTGTAATATGAATTGTTTTTAAAATTATTATTTATTTATTAGAAACATGTTTTTTTTTAAGATTGTATGTTTTTTTTTTTCAAATTCTGGGTAGGGGTAACCAGTTACTTGATTGATCTTATACAAAAGTCCTAGAGCTAAGTTAAATAACATGCACCAGAAGGGGTAACCAGTTATCCTGAGATGAGTAATTTTCTACCATAAAAGGGGTAACCAGTTACCTAAGAGGGGTGACGAGTTACTCAAATTAATTATGAAAAGAAACATCAAATTTGAAGGAAAAAATGGAAGAACACTTCATTAAAAAAGGAAGAAGAAGTAACTATGATTTTAGTAACATAAGTAACTAGTTACCATAAAGAAACCATAAATATACACACACCAGAACGTGAAAGTAACCAGTTACCCTCAGAAATATACACACAAAGAATGTGAAGGTAACCAGTTACCCATTCACGTTTTCATATTCTTATTAGTTTTCTTTCCAAATTTTGGTATTCCTATAAGTGTTACAGTAAAAAGAAAATGCTAAAAAAATTGATTTGAATTTTGTTTACATATAGTGGAAAAAACTATAAAAAAAATTACAATAATAAAAGATAATAAATAAAAAAAATAGTAGAATAATTATGTAATGGTAAAATATATGTGTGAAAAAAAAGGAAATAGAATGGGAAAAGAATAAGTACAAAAATGAAAAAAAAACAAAAGAAATGATGAATGAAAAAAAATAGATGAATAGATAAGAATGAAAAAAAGAAGAAGAAAAATAATGGAAAAATGAAAAGAAAAAAAAATATGAATGAAAAAATTGGTAGAAAAAAATGAAAAAAAAAATGGAAGAAGAAAAAAAAAAGAAAGAAAAGCTCATATGTGTGAAAAAAGAAAAAAAAAATGGAAGGAGAAAATAATAAATACAAAAATGAAAAAAAAAATAAAAAAAACTGAAAAAATAAACAAAACAATACAAATGAAAGAAAAAAATAGATAAATGAAAAAAAGAAGAAGAATAATGAAAAAATGGAAAGAAAAAAAGATAACGGAAAAAATTGGTAGAAAAAAAGTGATAAAAAAAGTGACATTTCCATATTTTAGTTAACTACTAATTGTATTTCCATACTTTAACTTTTTATTTAATAAATTTTCCATACAAATTAAGAAAAGTATAACTCTCATATTTTTGCACATTAATGGTATAAAAGCCATATTTTTGAAAAATTCCCGGAATTTAAACCATAATTTTATTAATTGTTATTAATTGATTAGACCCACTATAGTCATGCAAATCAAATGATGCTTCACAAGTGGAATCACCTACAAGAGAGGAATTTAAACTTTACATTTTCTAATGGGCCCAAATAAAACCTATCATTTTATGAATATTTTATTTGGCAGAAATCCGTATATTTAACAAACAAATGGGCCACTATATGCATCTAAGCCCAATTGCAAAAATACCACATATAGTGCAAACATACATGTTATAATTGGATGGGTCTAATCCTGTTACTATATGAGAAATTCTATGAATTTATGCAAACATACCAAAATTTATTTCATTTGCAAAAATATCACAATTAATTATCTAGAATTTATCAAAAATTTGAATTAATTAATTTTTTTTACAAAAATAAGTCAATTTAAATGAAATTTATCAACAATTAACAATATTTAATTTAAATTTCATTTATCAACAATCAACTTTGTTTAGGTTAATTTGAAAAAATATTAATTTAATTTAAATAAGATTTATCAACAATTAACCAAAGTTAATTTAAATCCCATTTATTAAAAAAATATTTTATTAATTGGCTGAAAAAAATTATATTTTTCAAAATTTAACCAATTTTAAATTTCAAAATCAATATTTAATCTGTTTTTCAAAAAAAAAAAAAAAATATTGTGTTGTTACAACTATTAGCTAATATTTTAACCATTTAAAAAAAATAAAATATAAATAGTTATAACAACCCTAAAATATCTCAAAACAATTAACAAAATTCAAATATCCATAAAAATATCTAACTAACAATATTCAAATTTTAAATAATTTAAATATTAAAAACTATAGAATAAAAAGATATTTATATTTTTAAATAAAGATTTAATAAAAAAAATCAAGAATTTAAATGAAAATATCTTAAATATCTGATATCATAATTATAATATTTTAATATATTAAAATATTTAAAATTAAGTTGTTAGTCTATTTTTAAATTTGAATTTGAATCTTTGTAGATTATATCTAATTATTTAAATCCTAACTAACAAAAATATCTTATTTTTTTCAAAATATAAATACAAAACAAATCTCATATTTTTGGCTTTGATTATAAATAATAAATTTCTACAATTTTAATTTTCTTTATTTTTTTTAAAAAAAATTGATGAACAGTACCCGAAAACGGGTACTGTTCACCTTGCTGGGCTAGCGGCTGCAGATGGCATGCGCGCGCGCGGAAGGGGATGCGCGCGCTAGAACGCACGCGCGGACGGTGGCAGGCGCTGAGTGATGCGCGGAGGTGCGCGCGAGTGGCGGGGTTGCGCGTGCAGGGTGCGCATGCGCATGGCAACCAGGCTAAATTTTTTCAAAAAAATTTTTTGAGCAATTTTTCAAACAAAAATAATTTTCTAATTAATTTTTAACATGTTTTACACAAAATAAAGTATATATAAAAATTAATGGCATAGAAAACATAACAAAATAATCTAAAAATTGTTAATAATCACATAAAATCAACATGCTTCATAAAACACATGAAAATCCATCAAATTATTCAAACACATCAAATAATCAAATTTTTAGCATGTTCATGCATGAAAATAAAGATTACCAAATGCTCCGAGGCCAATTGTTGGGAAAACTTTATACATGATATTTATTTATTTTCATGTAGATCTAATATTAAACAAATTAATATGAGATAACCTAGAACATGTTTCTAAAATTGAATTCAAAGAGAAACAAAGACATGAATACTTACAATATACGCAGCGGAATGAAAGAGTCCTTCATTCAATTTCTCTAACTCTTGTATCCTCTCTGTCGCAGAGTATTATCAAGAAACTGAACCCATCTTCTATTTTCTTCACAGTCTTCCAATGTATCCTTAGAATCACCTAGACAAGTGTGGGTAATTCTCAACACATGAGATAGATACAGAGAGAAGAAGAGAAAATAACAAAGAGGCTTAGAAAATGACTTGTGTTTAGAGAGAATCTAAAACTATCAGAAAATTAGTGATTACACTTATGTTTTGACTCTCTCTAAGCACTTCTTTTATAGAGTCAATTAGGCCATTTAATTTAATTAAAAAATAAATAAAATAATAGCCATTTTAAAGCCCTAGGTCGAAATTATCATGGGCTTTAGGCCCGTGAAATTTCCCATTTGATTATACGCCCATTGGACTTAGAATCAAGGCCTGTATTATTTTCTATTGATTTAATTAATTAAATAATCATTTAAATCCTTTATCAATTTGATTATTTATAATTTGAACCTTGATTTAAACTTATTTATTAATTTAGATACTAATTTATCTTAATTAATAAATCTGCCCTAATTTATCTTTTCTTCTCTAAATTACATAACTCTGTGAAACTATCCAAAATTGATCTGGTCAACTTTGATAATTCTAATTGATGATTAAATCAATTAATTGAGACAATCTAGATGATTTTATCCAAGGTACAATGAGGACCATGGGCCTATGAAATCAAGCTCCAATAAGTTATCATAAATCTAACAAATAAATTTACTAACTTATTAATTTCTCGTTACTCCATTATAGACTCGGAATTGCACTCTTGAATTCATAGAACCCTCTATAACAAATATAGATACGCTATTAATTATCCATTGTTACAACCATAATTGTCACTTAATCCTCTATAGACGGTCTACAATGAGATAGGACTAAAATACTGTTTTACCCCTCATTGTATTTTATCCTTAAAATACTTAGTTCCTTGTAAATGATATTTCAATAAACTAATTTAATTACTGAAATGAGATCTCTATCATTTAGCACCTTGAACCAAACTAAAAGGAAACCATCATTTCACTTCTTCATCAGAAGCTACAAATGTTCAAATCTATGATTAACACTCCCACTCAATTATACTACCGAGTTCCCAAGATGTAAGTATGGGCTAGTCCATAGGGTAAGCTGGTAATGAATAAGTCAAAGAACTCAAATAATACAATCAGTTAGAATACTAACCACTCAGAATTGAGATTGAATTAACCTATGGTCAACTGTATAATATGACTTGAATAGATAATAACGGTATGTTTACTTATCTTATCAATTGTCAATATCGATCCTGTCTGATGTAATAGATACATTCGATCTTATTTACTTTGCTAATGATCTGGAAAGAACATAACACTGTAATGTGTAAGTAGATCATATCGTAGATTGGCAAGTCAGCGTAAATCCTGTGCACTGACTAATCTTAGGACTAACTTATTTTGAACATGTAATCATATTTATATTCCACTGTGATTACGTCACTATAAATAATATTATCTATATGCTCGGGATTTAATAGAAGTTTATATTAAACAAATAACCATGAAAATAAAACATGTGATCAAAGTGATTGACCAAGTCAAAAATGATTTCTATTCTTTTATTAATAATAAAATGAGATTACAAAGAATTTGGGTTTTAATTAGGGCATAAAACCCCAACACCTGGCCCCCTAATCAAGAGCCTAAGACTTATTAGGTGATTTGGGACGTTACAACTATCCCCTCCTTACATAAATTTCATCCTCGAAGCTTAACTTGAACAACTTGGGATACTGATCCTACATATCTGACTCTAGCTCCCAGGTCGCTTCCTCGACCTTGTTGTTCCTCCATAATACCTTAACCAAAGGTATAGTTTTGTTTCTCAGGACCTTGTCCTTCCTATTTAGTATCTAGACTGGTTGTTTCTCATAGGAGAGATCTTCCTTAAGCTCTAGATCCTCGTAACTCAATACATGAGTCACGCCTGACACATATTTCCGAAGGGCCAAAATATGAAATTCACTATGTACGGCCGATAGTGCCAGAGGTAAGGCCAATCGATAGGCCACCTGACCAATCCTCTCGAGGATCTCAAATGGTCCCACAAATCTAGGGCTCAACTTGCCTTTCTTCCCAAATCTCCTCACCCCTTTCCATGGTGAGACTATGAGGAAGACATAGTCTCCCACTTGGAACTTCACGTCTCAATAGCCTCATTGGTCCTTTGAACTGCCTCAGGACCCAAGTATCTCCTTTCTTCTGTCTCATCCCAATGAATGATAGATCTGCATTTCCTACCATACAATATCTCATAAGGAACCACTCTATTAAAGGCAAATACTTACTCCAGGACCCGTCAAAGTCCAGCACACATGCTCGCAGTATGTCCTCTAATATCTAAATCGTCCTCTTAGATTGTCCATCTGTATGAGGGTGATAAGTAGTACTAAACTTCAGTTGTGTACCCACAGCCTTCTGCAAACTTCTCCAAAACTTGGAAGTAAATGTGGGGTCTCGATCTGACACGATCAACCTCAGAGCCCCATGAAGGCGCATAATCTCTCTCACATAGAGATCTGGATACTGGTCAACAGTATAAGTTATCCTCACCAGTAAGAAGTGAGATGAGTTGGTGTATCGATCCACGATAACACTGAATCATGTTGACCCATTGTCCTAGGTAACCCCACCACGAAATCCATCATGATGTCCTCCCATTTCCATGCTGGGATGTCCTGAGACTGTAATAGCCCTGTTGGTCTCTGATGCTCAGCCTTGACCTATTAACATGTCAAGCACTTAGCCACATATTTTTTCACATCCTTTGTAATGACCCAACTAATTCTAGACCTTGGACCATTAAAACTACTTATACATAGACACTATTATTTAATAAAACATACATACGAAATAGTCATAACTTTATTAAAAACTGTAAAGCAAATGTTAAATACATAAAAATTCAGGGTAGGATATGGGATCCCATTGTTTTGAAAATAAAACATATCTTAAATTGTAAATAAATTCGTTACAAGATCAGGTGCGGAAAAATACATATAAAGCATAGTTGAAATGACTAAAAACAACTTCGTCCTCGAATCGTTCACGCAGCTCATCGAATCTATTCTTCCTCAATACATAATCCCAAGCTGCCAAGAATCTTCCCGCTGCCATAACTATTTTCCTGCACATATAAAACAAAGGAATGAGCCTAATGCCCAGCAAGGAAAATCTACTAAAAGCATGAAACATAAACATAAACATAAACTATAAACATATAACATATACTATAAACATATATCATAATTCTAACCCATGTACATGGTAAACATTGAGGTTTCCTAACTAAGCAACTATAAGCCTCAAAATACAATGAGGTTTGCTAGCTAAGCAACTATAATCCCCAAGAACATAAAAGTGTTGGGGTTTGCTATTTAAGCAACTATAAGCCCCAAAACATATATATATATATCATAACATATAAAAACATATAATAGCATAATCATATAAGCATATAATAACTATCTTATTTTCCTTACCAAATACCAGGATGTGAGAACAAGGACGAGATTTTGGAACACTCCTAAAACCAATAATAGAGAGGTGAGTATTTCCTAAAAGAAAAGAGATGAAAATGAATGAACTAAACCACCGAGAAGATACTTACCGACAAGAAACCTCAAGTTCACAGAACTTAGATTCCTAACCAAGAATGGAAAGCAGCGAGTTAAGATTTGAGTAGAGAAAACTATAAAAACTAATGAAACATACAAAAATGAACTAGGAATAGGAATACCTTTGAATGCACTATAACCGAACTACACCTCGATATCGAAAAACACACTATTAACCTTACTTCCCAAGTGTTTAATAAGCTTAAAATGATAAAGCTTATAACCCCAACCCAAGTGTTTAACACTCTAAAGTAAACCTAGCAGCTTGAAGGCTCTGAACTCAGCTTGAAGAATGAAAGAAATGGCTGGGTACTAGGTCTTATTTATAGAGTTCAAGAATGAAAAGATCTTCTTTTAGCTTGAATAAAAATAATGACTATTTAATTGAAAATCATTTGAATATTCGTTCAGCAGAGGCTTAAGACTCGGTCAAAAGATTTTGAGGCTTGCTAAGAGGTTATGGGTTGAATTGAGCTCGGTTTCAAAATCATTCAAAAACCTTGCCCTAGAGCCGATATATCGCCCATGGTAGGCGATATATCGCCTGGGCTTATATTCCTGAGGCTCGTCGAAGTGTTCGTACGAAGTTACGTGTTTTTTGTATTCCCCGAGTGGCGATATATCACCCCCTAGAGCTGTGATATATCGGCATACGCTGAAATATTATACACGTAATTGCACTTTTTCAGCCTAATTTGAATTGAGTAAACAGCTTTGACTGAGTCCTATAACGATTTCAAAGCTGCTGGCAGACTATGGGATTTTCAAATATTCCTCTTATAAAACTATTCCTCAAAAATACTTAATTTCTTAATAAACATGAACATGACAAGTGTCATTCTCTTATTGGGTCTATCTAAACCTTATTGTATAATAAATGTCATCTTCATAATCAGCTATATTAATCAAACCTTATGTTATAATTAATATTCTTAAACTATAGGTTAAACTTATAAAATCTATAAGTGTTGCTACGAGTGTTCAACTAAGTCCCGGCTTGAACCAAAATCCACAGTAATAAACATACTATAACTACTACTAGCTATTACTACTACTACTACTACTACTGCTTTCTAACTAGCTAAGTAAAATTCTTGGACTCTACATCCTTCTTCATCCCAGGCCACCAATACAACGATCACACATCCTGATACATTTTCGTGGTGCTTGGATGCAAAGAGTAAGGAGTAGTATAAGATTCATCCATAATCTCCCGTTTGATAATAGTTTCTATTAGAACACAGATCGTACCCTTGTGCCTCAACAAGCCTATATCTGATACTATATAATCCCTAGACACTCCAGCTAGGACGTCCCCTCTGATATTTGCCAGTTGTGGATCACCTAACTGACCTTCTTTTATCCTTTCTAACAATGTAGACTGTAGCATAATATTGGCCAACTGGCCCACCAGCAACTCTATTCCAGCTCTGGTCATATCTTCTGCCAACTCTCTGGATATTAGTTTCACACTGTATGTCTGTCTCGGACCCTTCCGGCTTAAGGCATCCGCCACCATGTTGGCCTTTCCTGGGTGATACATGATTTCACAATCATAATCCTTCACCAACTCCAGCCAACGCCTATGTCTCATGTTCAGATCTTTTTGTGTGAAAAAAGTACTTCAGACTCTTGTGGTCAGTGTATATCTCACACTTCTCCCCATAAAGGTAATGCCTCCATACCTTTAATACAAAGAACAATGCTGCCAACTCTAGATCATGAGTGAGGTGTCTCTGTTCATACTCTTTCAATTGGCGTGATGCATAGGCAATCACCTTCCCTGACTGCATAAGAACACAACTCAAACCCTGATGTGAGGAATCACAGTATATCACAAACTTCTCCTGATCTATCGGAAGACTCAGAACTGGAGCTGTATTCAATCACTGCTTCAACCCATGGAAGTTGTTCTCACACTTATCTGACCACACAAACTTCTGATTCTTGCGTGTCATTTCAGTCAATGGAGTAGTAATCTTGAGAACCCTTCCACAAAACGCCTGTAGTAACCTACCAATCCAAGGAAGCTCATGATCTCTGAGGTGTTCCTTGGAACTTGGCCAATCCCTGACTGCCTCAATCTTAGCTGGGTCCACCTTGATCCCATCCTGACTGATAATATGACCAAGGAAAGTTACCTAAGGTAACCAGAACTCACACTTATTGAAATTTGCAAACAGTCTATGTTCCCTCAGCCTCTGTAGAACCAACCTGAGATGCTGCTCATGTTTCGACTCCGACTGAGAATAAGCCAGAATACTGTCGATGAAGACGATCACAAACCGGTCTAGGTAATATTTGAACACCCTGTTCATCAGATCCATAAAAGCAGTTGGGGCATTAGTCAACCCAAATGACATGACTAAGAACTCATAATGCCCATATCTGGTACGAAAAGCAGTCTTCGATATATCTCCCTTCTTGATTCTCAGCTGGTAATAACCAGATCGAAGATCTATCTTTGAGAATACCATCTTAACCTGCAACTAGTCAAACATATCATTTATCCTTGGAAGAGGATACTTGTTCTTAATTGTTAACTTGTTCAGTTCTTTGTAGTCAATACACATTCTTAGAGAACCATATTTCTTCTTTACAAACATGACTGGTGCACCCCATGGTGAGAAATTGGGTCTGATAAAACCCAAGTCTAATAGCTCCTGCAACTGTACCTTGCATTCTTTTAACTCTGCTGGGGCCATTCTGTAAGGTGCCCTAGACACTGGCTCTGTCCTTGGTGCCAGTTCAATCACAAATTCAATCTCTATGTATGGCAGCAACCCTAGTAAATCCTTTGGAAACACATCCAGAAACTCACAGACTAATCTGGTCTCCTCTAGTCCCACTGGCACGACCTGAGTGGTATCTACTACACTGGCAAAGAATCCTATGCAACCACCCTGCAATAGATCTCTATCCCTTAATACAGATATCATAGGTACACGGGGTCCATGCACAGTGCTAACAAATACAAAAGGATCCTCATCTTTAGGCTCAAAGGTTACCATTTTCCTTCTGCAATCTATGGTTGCCCCATACTTCACTAACTAGTCCATACCCACTATCATGTCAAAGTCGATCATAACCAACTCCATCAAATCAACTGATAGTTCTCTGCCCTCTACTGTCACTGGCAATGCTCTGACCCATCTCCTAGATACTACTAATTCCCCAGTGGGCAATAAGGTCCCGAACCCCACAACATAATAATCACATGGTCTACACAATCTATCAATAATTCTACTAGAAACAAAAGAATGTGTAACACCAGAATCAATCAAAACATTATAAGGAGTTTCAGCACTAAAAAGATGACCTGTGACTACTGAGGGACAAGCCTCAGCTTTTGCCTGTGTCAATGCGAACACTCGAGTTGGAGAAAAGCTGTCTGCCTTTCTTGGTTCTTCCTTTCTTTCCTTCGGGCAATATTTCTTTAAGTGTCCCACTATCTCGCGTAAAAAAGCAGGCCTTTGCCCGACACTCCCCTATATGGCGCCTCTTGCATCTGGGGCACTCTGGATAAGTTCTCTAGCCCTCATTGCTGCCCTGGCGGCTTATTGTAATACCACATGGTCTCCTATCATGGCCTAGCGATGGAAAGGCATCAGGAGCCTTCCTTTTGTGATCACTTGGCCCCCCGTACTTACCTGAACTCATAGATGGAGGTTCAACCCTCCTAATGTCTCTTCTGGTCGTGTTCTCACGCCAGGTTTTGTTCTCTGCGCTCTCAGCTGTGAGTGCCTTCTCAACAACTTGTGCATAGGTGGTCACCCCTGGCACAGTGGTAATCTTAACATCCCAGGCTATCATAGGTTGTAGCCCCTGGAGAAACCTCTTCCTTATAGTCCCATAAGTTGGCACCAGCTCACCGAAAAACTTTGCCAATCTATCAAATTTAAAGGCATATTTAGTCATTGATTAATTGCCCTGAAGTAATTTACTGAACTCTCCAGCCTTTGCCACCCTGATTAATTTCCCTAGGGCATTAACATTTCTAGTCTGGGATATCATTTCCCACCAAATTCGACATCCTCCTGAAACATATATGTGGCACAAGCTACCCTCTCATTACAAGTCACCCTCATAAAATCTAGGATGGTGGTAACCATCCTCATCCACTGTTCGACCTTAGCTAGATCTGCACTACCCTAAAAAACTAGAGGGTGTTGTTTCCTAAATCTTTCATAAAGAGGTTCCCATTAATTTCCAGCCTCTGGCAGTTACTCAACTGTTGGCACCATCACAGGTGGTGCCTCTGGTAAAATGTTCCCTGCAGGAACCCATTGTTGTCTCAGGAGGCATATCTCTTCTTCTTGCCTCAACACTCTGGCTTGCAAATCAGCAAGCACCTGCTGCCAGTTCTCAGGAGCTGGCGGTGGGGTCTGACCCTGTCTGTCATTCTCGCCCTGATCTTCCTGGCCAGCTGATGACTCTATCTATCTTGGAAGCATACTTCCAAGCTTATACCTTGCAGCAATAATCAATTCGGCCAATTAGGTAGTAATAACTAAACCTCTTGCCTCCTCACGGTCCAAGACCAAGCAAAATTATCATTCACATTCAACAATCATGCTAATAAGCATGTCGATTCATAATCATATGAAAATCTGGTGCTAATAAGCACTTCATAATATCTCATGCTTTCTAATAAGGCATGCAGATAAGGCATTTATATTCTATTTAAGTAGTTAAACACATACCCACATAAGTAGTTACCGAACCCTGAGTCGAGCTTGTCTTTAGTGGCGAGTGTACATGCCCAGCCTGTCTTTAGGAACCCTTAACCTTGGCATGCTTTGATACCAAGTTGTAACACTCTGTTTAGCCAAGGCTGTTACGCTGTGTATTTTAAATAGTGCTTAACTCGCTAAACGAATCATTAGGCCATAAACATTCATCTAAATGGGATTAAAGGTCCAGGGATAAAAATTTCGATCAAAAGGAATGAATATCTCATTACAATGTTAAAATGTACATGGGATCCCATAATAAACATTTACAAAGTTGTTTACAGTTCTAAAATGGTCATTAAAACTCAAAAGTTACAACACGCCTGTTGTGTAAAATCAATACGCAAGTGCACGCAATCGTAACAAGTAATAAAGAATAAGTGAGATCGTTCTCACGAGGACTGTATATTAACTACCAAGACTTAACTCTTATTTCTATTTGGCAAACAATAATTGAGTCACAAGAATTAACTAAAAATATAAAATAAAAACCTGAGATTAACTTCAAGAACTAAAAACAAACAACGTTAAGAAAATTTAATAGATTAAAAACTAGGGCAATCAATTTCATCAACCATCCCCTTTAATTCTCCATCTCTGTGATAAATAAACATAAGATAAGCATTAAGATTAACAACCCTAAAACTACACAGACCACACATGTACTCTCGTCCTAATATGAAATCTATGTTTATTCAATTACATCATATTCAATTCTCACTTCTCAAATTTCGAATCAAAATCATATATTTCATGTCAATGGTGATCAATCAATCATAAGCATTAGATTCAAATTGAATAAATCACAAGATAAAATTGAAATCATAAAACTTGCATTAATTTAAAATAAAGGTTCAGGAGAATCCATTAACACCCTAGAAAAAATAGTTTAGTTCATAAAAAAATTCATTATAACCATAGAAGAAATAAAAAGCATCCCAAAATACAGAAATTCAAAGTAGAAAAGAAGAAAACTATGATGAATTCTTTGATTCCACTTGCAATCCTCCACAAGGTGCCTTCAGGCATCTCCTAGGGTTAATCACACTTAAAAACGTCATTAAGAAAGCTTTTATAGTCCCTAATTAATTCTGTGCGAAAGGACAAAATTGCCCTTGAAAAATACCCTAAATTTGGCTTCCGTACAGACTGGCGCCACAGCTCTGATGTGTAGAGCTGCAGCTCTAATGTGCTTCACGATCTAGATTTTGTCTCTGGATTTTATACCGCTGCAGCGCTGTCTGATAGAGCCGCAGCTCTAATTCTGATTTTAATAGAGCCTCAGCTCTGTCTGGTAGAGCTGCAGCTCTAATTTTGGCAGATTCTTTTTTTCTTCTCTGAAACTCTTAGGGCTGTGGCTCTACACCATAGAGCTATGACTCCAATTCTAACTTTTCACCAAATTATCAATTTGACCCCCGGTTTCGCCTAGTTTCCATTCCTTAGCCCGTTTAACACCCTTTCTTCAAGAATTAAGCGCTTTTCCTCCATTTTCAAGTTATTTCCTTAATAACCACACTTAATCCTGAAAACACAATAAACGCCGGCATAATATCGCACAAAACCAAATAAAAGAATAAAATTTCTTATTAAAACACGCCATAAAAACATATCAAAACTAGTCCTAACAAATTCCCCCAAACTTATCATTTACTCACCCTCGAGTAAAGAACACAACTAAGAATCGATAAAACTTAAACAAACCAAATTGACAACCATTAAAATATCCTAAAAAATCATGAATACCATATGCATATAATTCTAAAGAAAAGTAACGTGCTACTTTCAATATTAATCCAGAATTTCAATCAAAATACTTCACATATTCACTGTAATTCATCAATACTCATGCTCATTCACTCATAACCAATAAATGTAAACAATTGAACCAGTCTATGCATGCCAAATTCTCACCATCAATCACCTCAACATGTTCTCCATATGCTTGCTATACTTACTATTCTCCACTAATGTAAACAAATACACACTTAAAAATCAATAGAACTTTACAAAACTTATAATAGATGGCTTAGGTAAAGGTGGATGAGAAGACATTTTAGGCTCAAGTACACCATAAGAATTCAAACCAAGCAACATGTCCCTTTTAACTAAACTTCACATCCCACTGTTATCCCTTTTATTTTTATTTTTTTTTCAAGATTGAGAAAAGTTGACTATTTATTCATCACATTTTTTTTTCAAACTACATTCCCCCGAACATAGATTTTTCAGTAAATAACTTAAGGAATGTAAAATATTCTGAATTTTAATTTCTTTTCTCTTTTTTTTTTCTTTCTTCTTCAATCTTTTTTTTATATGCACTGAGTAACCACATATTTCTACATATGTCCCTTAAACATTCACTCCCCCCTCTAATCAAAAGATATGTTTTATGCTCATGGTATAGGACAAAGGGAATAATGAATACACGGATACAAATATAGGCTCAAAACATGTGTTAAACAATGAAAAAGGTCAATTGTAAGGCTCAAATAGGGTAACTAGAGATAAAAATATATAAGGGTTAGCTTGAAAGGCTCAATCGTTCCAAAGATGGCCTATATCCTATTCTTAAGTGTGTATTGTTTCAGATTTCGTCTCAAATAGCAAGCAAGCAAGTTCTAGAAAAATTTCATCTTTTACAACCCACAATCCAAATTCAACATGCATATACAAAGTTAAATTCCATTTTACAACTATGAGCAATAATTCAATCAAGTATTCAATTAACCACAGTGAAGTGACAAAGTATTTCAATCAAGCACATAGATTGTTTTTATATGCACAACTCTTCCTTCGGATTATACAACATAGCATTCATTCAATCCCATCGGCAACAAATTATCAACTTGGTTTACACTCTAACAATACCGTGAAAACTAGACTCAAACACAATAACAACTAATAATCAACTTGAAAGCAAAGCTAAAATAATTCTCTTTCCCCTAAACTTAAGACTAACACTGTCCCCAATGTTAAACTCAAATAAAAAGAGGAGACTTACTTGAGACCCCATTGGATAACATTAAAATTGAGGAGGAGGTGGAGTGGGAGTCATGCTAAAAAAAATTATGATGGAAACCCTTATATTGCGTTTCTAGGCCCAATTGGCGTTGCGACGCTGGTGTATAGAGCTGCGGCTCTAATTCTGAATTTTCTCAACACTTGCTCTCTGACTTCTCTAGAGTTGTGGCTCTACTCCATAAAGCTGCGGCTCTAATTCTACTTTTGTGCTATTTTGTTGCTATTTTTTTTCACGTTTTTCACAGTTCTAATTACATAAAATATTTAAAAAAAATTAAACAAAAATAAAATAAAATAGAATTGTTCAACTAAAAATAGAATAAAAATAAAAATAAAAAAGTAATAAAATAAAAACGAAAACATAAACTTGAGATGCCTCTCAAGGGCGCTGTCATTAATGTCATTTAGCCGGACGCTGACCATTTTCTTAAATTCAACTCGGATCCAAACCACCCATAGTGTCCTTAAGAGCCATAATATCATGAGAAGACGTCTGTTTCTTGATATTGCACATTTTTGGAACTTTCCCCCGCTCATGAAACAATCGAGCTTTCTCACTAACGATCTTTTTCACTTTATGACAAATTGTTCGCTTGCCACCTTCAACCATAGATTTCTTCTTAGTAAAATTCAGCTTATCACCCTTACTTTCCACCACATCAACTCTACAACAAGTTGGAACCTCCGTTGCTGCAAAAACATTAAATGTTACCTCTTCTTTTTGCACTCGTAACTTCAACTCGCCCTTTTGCACATCTATTAAGGTCCTACCAGTTGCTAAAAATGGCCTTCCAAGAATAATTGGAATATTTTCATCTTCGTCCATATCAAGAATAATAAAATCTGCAGGAAAGATGAATTTATCGACCTTTACTAACACGTCTTCTATGATCCCCCTCGGATGAGCCAGTGATCGATCCGCCATTTGCAAAGACACGGTAGTAGGTCGAGCTTCTCCCAATTTTAACTTTCAAAAAATAAATAGAGGCAGTAGATTTATATTAGCCCCTAAATCACATCAAGCCTTTGTCACCATTGAACCCCCTATAGAGCATGGAATGTTGAATCTACCCGGATTTTTAAGCTCGGGAGGTAGCTTCTTTTGAAGTATCGCACTGCACTCCTCAGTAAGTGCCATTGTCTTATAATCCTCTAGTTTCCTTTTCTTAGTCAAAATTTCTTTCATGAACTTCACATAACTCGACATCTATTCAAGTGCTTTGACAAAAGGAATGTTGATGTATAGCTTTCGAAAGATATCCAAAAATTTAGAAAACTGCTTGTCAAGCATATTCTTTTGAAGCCTCTGAGGATATGGGATCTTTATATGGTGATCTATGCTTATTTTTGGCTGCTTTTTCTCAAGGTTCTCATTAACCTCTTCTTCAACTTTACCCATTTTTTGCTTGTTCTCTGTGATACGTGCCTGTTGATCCTGCTTCTGCTCAACTTTCTTCTCCATACTTGGTCCCTCATACACTGTTCCGCTCCTCAAGGTAATAGCTTGACACTGTTCATTAAGATTTCCCTTCAGATTCACGTCAGTAGTGCCTAGAAAGTTCCCTTGAGCTCGATTTTCCATTAACGTGGCCAACTGTCCAATCTGAGTTTCCAAGCTTCGAATAGATGCCCTCGTTTCCGTCATAAATTGAGTTAACACATCAGCCTGACCATCTTGTTCTGCTTACATAGGTTGTTGTGCAGGTCTTACTGGTTGCTGCTAATAAAACCCAGGAGGAGGTTGTGGATATTGTGGTTGATTCTGCTGAAATTGTTTTTGACTACCCTGGCCACTTGACCAAGAAAAATTTGGGTGATTCTGCCACCCAGGATTGTAACTCATGGAATATGGGTTGTTGGAGGGCCTTGGGAAGTTCCCTATTGCTTGCACTTGCTCCATAGGAATGTTATTAAAATCCCTCATTGTGCATTGTTCAAATAAATGAGGTCCCCTACATAACTCACACATAACCTACATCTACATAACTGGAGCTTGAGCTTGAATGTTGTTCTGCTGTAGCTGTTTGGTTAATGTTGCCACTTGAGCGGACAACATTGAGATGGCATCCAATTCATGCATCCCAGCCACCTTCTTTGGGGTCTCCCTCTGTGATGGCCACTCATAATTGTTCATAGCCATTTCTTCCAACAGATCATAAGCTTCATTAGTGCTCTTACTCATGAACGCTCCTCCAGACGCTGCATCTATGATTGTGCGAGTAGTACCACACAAACCATTGTAAAAAATATGGACTAACATCCATTTTTCAATTCCATGATGGGGACATTTTCTCAGCAACTCCTTAAACCTCTCCCACGCATCATACAATGACTCGCCATCCTTTTGGTGAAAATTGTTGATTTCACCTCTATACCTTGCAGACAGCGATGGTGGGAAAAATTTTGCCAAAAATTTCTGAGTGAGCTCCTCCCATGTTGTGATAGGATTGGCTTCTAGGGAAATAAGCCAACTCTTTGCTCGGTCCCTCAATGAAAACGGGAATAGTCTCAACCTCACTGCATCATTTGTCACTCCGTTCATCTTAAATGTGGCGCAGAGCTCTAGGAAATTAGCCAAATGTAAGTTTGGGTCTTCCGTTGGTGATCCCCCAAACTGAACTGATGATTGTACCATTTGCAAAATAGCAGGCTTAATTTAAAAATTATCAGCCTCAACCGCTGGAGGTCTAATGCATGACTGTGCCCCGGTGACAGTAGGCAGCACATAGCCCCTCAAAATTCTTTGTGCTGGTTGTTGAATTGGTGCAACTCGTTCAGCAACTCCTGCTCCTCCAACATTACCCGCTGCTATTCTAGCATTAATATTCTCAGCGTTTTCATGGGCAATGTTGTCAACCCCTATGTTACCTCTATTCTGAGCCATTCTTTCTAACCTTTTCTGTTTCCGATTTCTTCTAGAGGTTTTCTCAATTTCAGGATCAACAGGCACCCTTGATTCAAATCCCTGTCGTCGCATAAACTATGTGAATACCTGAAATCACAAATTGCTAAAAAACCAGAATGAGAACAACATAAAAGAAAAGCAACCAAATTAGAAAAAGAATTAATTTCTTGATATTAGTAAAAACAGTCCCCAGCAACAACGCCAAAAACTTGTTGGGTAAAATCAATAAGCAAGTGCACGTAATCGTAACAAGTAATAAAGAGTAAGTGAGATCGTTCCCACGAGGACTGTATATTAAGTACCAAGACTTAACTCCTATTTCTATTTGGCTAACAATAATTGAGTCACAAGAATTAACTAAAAATATAAAATAAAAACCTGAGATTAACTTCAAGAACTGAAAATAAACAACGTTAAGAAAATTTAATAGATTAAAAACTAGGGCAATCACTTTCATCAACCATCACCTTTAATTCTCCTTAAAACAAATCTTACTATTCAATTTTTCTCTCGTGATAGCAGGTCAACAATAATAACTTATATTCGTACTAGGATATATAAGTCTCAATCCTATGAAAATTTTCTACATCTCTGTGATAAATAAACATAAGATAAGCTACTTGCTAAATTCATTTGGGCTATCTCCTCTAAACAGGACTTTCTTTGGGTTAAGTGGGTTAACTATATTTACTTGAAGGGGATTTAGATTTGGGATTATAGTTTGCACCAAGATTCAAGTTGGTATTGGAAAAAACTGATCAAGATAAGCAAATCTCTATCTATTTCTCTGCTGGACTCAGTTACAGTTCAGGGAAAGTTGAAACTAAACAGGCTTTATTATTTGTTCCTTCCTGGCACTCCAAATCTAAGTATGAAATCTGTCTGGTGCAATATATCAGTGCCTAAACACAGATTCATTTTGTGGCAATCTGTTCATCAAAAGTTGCCAACTAGAGATCTCTTGCATCACTGTCACATGTCTCTTCCTTCTCTGGTGTGCCTGATCTGTGAGCTTGAAGATGAAAGTCATTCTCATATTTTCTTTGAGTGTGTCTTTTCTAAGAGAGTGGTTCAGTTTGTTTTTGAGTGGTTGCGTGGTCTCTGTTGGCCCTCAAATTTTATTGACTGGTGTAACTGGCTATCTGCAGACAGGAAAAGCTTTAGGGACTGGATCACTGTAGCTGCTCTTGCTGCTTCAGTTTATCACATCTGGTATACCCGAAATAGGTGCTATTTTGACAGCAGCTACCTCACAATTTGTTCTGTTGTTAATATGATTAAAACCTCTGTAATAGCTAGAATTCTTGGTCTTAAACTTAGATCCAAGAATTTGTCTTCCAGAACTAAACTCAAGATTCAATTTATTGCTAGCTTGTAATTGAGGGGGAGCTTTAGCTCTGGCCTGCTGATGTACTTGTCTGTTTGATCAATAAAATTTCCTTTTCTTGATCAAAAAAAAAAAAACATAAGATAAGCATTAAGATTAACAACCCTAAAACTACACAGACCACACATGTACTCTCGTCCTAATATGAAATCTATGTTTATTCAATTACATCATATTCAATTATCACTTCTTAGATTTCGAATCAAAATCATATATTTCATGTCAATGGTGATCAATCATTCACAAGCATTAGATTCAAATTGAATAAATCACAAGATAAAATTGAAATCATAAAACTTGCATTAATTTAAAATAAAGGTTCAGGAGAATCCATTAACACCCTAGAAAAATAGTTTAGTTCATGACAAAATTCATTATAACTATAGAAGAAATAAAAAGCATCCCAAAATACAGAAATTCAAAGTAGAAAAGAAGAAAACTATGATGAATTCTTTGATTCCACTTGCAATCCTCCACAATGTGCCTTCAGCCGTCTCCTAGGGTTAATCTCCCTTAAAAATGTCATTAAGAAAGCTTTTATAGTCCCTAATTAATTTTGTGCGAAAGGACAAAATTGCCCTTGAAAAATGCCTTAAATTTGGCTTCCATACGGACTGGCATTGCAGCTCTGATGTGCAGAGCTGCAACTCTAATGTGCTTCACGATCCAGATTTTGTCTCTGGATTTTTTAGCGCTGCAGCGCTGTTTGATAGAGTCGCAGCTCTAATTCTGATTTTAATAGAGCCTCAACTCTATCTGGTAGAGCTGCAGCTCTAATTCAGGTAGATTCTTTTTTTATTCTCTGAAACTCTTAGGGCTGCGACTCTACACCATAGAGCTGCGGCTCTAATTCTAACTTTTCACCAAATCATCAATTTGACCCCCGGTTTTTCCTAGTTTCCATTCCTTAGCCCGTTTAACACCCTTTCTTCAAGAATTAAGCGCTTTTCCTCCATTTTCAAGTTATTTCCTTAATAACCACACTTAATCTTGAAAACACAATAAACGTCGGCATAATATCGCACAAAACCAAATAAAAGACTAAAATTGCTTATTAAAACACGCCATAAAAACATACCAAAACTAGTCCTAACAAATTCCCCCAAACTTATCATGTACTCGCCCTCTAGTAAAGAACACAACTAAGAATCGATAAAACTTAAACAAACCAAATTGACAACCATTAAAATAGCCTAAAAAATCATGAATACCATATGCATATAATTCTAAAGAAAAGTAACGTGCTACTCTCAATATTAATCCAGAATTTCAATCAAAATACTTCACCTATTCACTGTAATTCATCAATTATCATGCTCATTCACTCATAACCAATAAATGTAAACAATTGAACCAATCTATGCATGCCAAATTCTCACCATCAATCACCTCAACATGTTATTCCATATGCTTGCTATACTTACTATTCTCCACTAATGTAAACAAATACACACTTAAAAATCAATAGGACTTTACAAAACTTATAATAGATGGCTTAGGTAAAGGTGGATGAGAAGACATTTTAGGCTCAAGTACACCATAAGCATTCAAACCAAACAACATGTCCCTTTTAACTAAACTTCACATCCCACTGTTATCCCTTTTTTTTTTCAAGATTGAGAAAAGTTGACTATTTATTCATCACATTTTTTTTTTCAAACTACATTCCCCCAAACTTAGATTTTTCAGTAAATAACTTAAGGAATGTAATATATTATGAATTTATAATTTCTTTTCTCTTTTTTTTTTCTTTCTTCTTTAATCTTTTTTTTATATGCACTGAGTAACCACATATTTCTACATATGTCCCTTAAACATTCACTCCCCCCTCTAATCAAAAGATATGTTTTATGCTCATGGTATAGGACAAAGGGAATAATGAATACACAGATACAAATATAGGCTCAAAACATGTGTTAAACAATGAAAAAGGTCAATTGTAAGGCTCAAATAGGGTAACTAGAGATAAAAATATATAAGGGTTAGCTTGAAAGGCTCAATCGTTCCAAAGATGGCCTATATCCTATTTTTAAGTGTGTATTGTTTCGGATTTCGTCTCAAATAGCACGCAAGCAAGTTCTAGAAAAATGTCAACTTGTACAACCCACAATCCAAATTCAACATGCATATACAAAGTTAAATTCCATTTCACAACTATGAGCAATAGTTCAATCAAGTATTCAATTAACCACAGCGAAGTGACAAAGTATTTCAATCAAGCACACGGATAAAGTATCTCAGATTTCAAATCAAAATCATATATTTCATGTCAATGGTGATCAATCATTCACAAGCATTAGATTCAAATTGAATAAATCACAAGATAAAATTGAAATCATAAAACTTGCATTAATTTAAAATAAAGGTTCAGGAGAATCCATTAACACCCTAGAACAAATAGTTTAGTTCATAAAAAAATTCATTATAACCATAGAAGAAATAAAAAGCATCCCAAAATACAGAAATTCAAAGTAGAAAAGAAGAAAACTGTGATGAATTCTTTGATTCCACTTGCAATCCTCCACAATGTGCCTTTAGTCGTCTCCTAGGGTTAATCACACTTAAAAACGTCATTAACAAAGCTTTTATAGTCCCTAATTAATTCTGTGCAAAAGGACAAAATTGCCCTTGAAAAATACCCTAAATTTGGCTTCCGTACGGACTGGCGCCGCAGCTCTGATGTGTAGAGCTGCAGCTCTAATGTGCTTCGTGATCTAGATTTTGTCTCTGGATTTTATAGCGCTGCAGCGCTGTCTGATAGAGCCGCAGCTCTAATTCTGATTTTAATAGAGCCTCAACTCTGTCTGGTAGAGCTGCAGCTCTAATTCTGGCAGATTCTTTTTTTCTTCTCTGAAACTCTTAGGGCTGCGGCTGTACACCATAGAGCTGCGAATCTAATTCCAACTTTTCACCAAATCATCAATTTGACCCCCAGTTTCGCCTAGTTTCCATTCCTTAGCCCGTTTGACACCGTTTCTTCAAGAATTAAGCACCTTTCCTCCAATTTCAAGTTGTTTCCTTAATAACCACACTTAATCCTAAAAACACAATAAGCAGCGGCATAATATCGTACAAAACCAAATAAAAGACTAAAATTGCTTCTTAAAACACGCCATAGAAACATATCAAAACTAGTCCTAACAACGCCGACCTAAGCGGCAAAAATAGGGTTTATCCCTAGTTCCTCTGAGAAACCTTGGCCGTGGTGGTCAAGCGGTCACATATGTACACGTCGCCACCTAAGCTCTCCAACTCATGGCTTGTCCAACTTTCCTTTCCCTATACTTGCACCACATAGCACCCGTGAGTCAAGGTCCAGCAAGAAAACCTAAACATGCTCATAAGCAGTTAATAATACATTACCAAATCATAATAACCATGCCAACAGTAATAACCCAACTCATGCAGGCATACCATTCATATAAATGACTACAACGTCATATGGGAAAAAATGCCCTAAATAAATGATTAACTGATTCATATCGGGGCCCATTACCCAAGCACATGATTAAAAACTCACACTGGGGCTCAGTGTTCTAGGATCTGGGACTAATAAGTCACCCTGGGGCCCATTGCCCTATCCTCTGTATAACCATCCTTGGAGCTGACCCAATGTACCTGGAGCTTTAGTTTTCCATGACCATTAGGTCGGACAAGCATATGATGCGCTCCTGATTAAATTTAAACATCACAACCAGCGCTCAGCGCTCTATTGCCACCCTTGACTCATAAGTCAATGCTTTTTGACCAGCGCTCAGCACTATTGCCGTCCTTGATTGATAAGTCAATGCTTTTCGACCAGCCCTCAGCACTATCACCATCTTTGATTGATAAGTCAATGTTTTTCGACCAGCGCTTAGTGCTATTGCAGTCCTTGACTCATAAGTCAATGCTTTTCGACCAATGCTCAGCACTATTGTCGTCCTTGACTCATAAGTCAAGCCTTTTTCGATTGTACAACGCTAACATGCATTCATCATATAACAAACATCCATATACAGAGCACTTAACATGCTTAATCAATAGTCACGGGCATAATCATAATCATGCACATTTACAGGGGCCAACACCCAATCAAAACTATATTCAACATTCGGGCCAAGCCCTAATCATGTACATCACGTAATGGGTGTAGTTTTCTTACCTCAGGTCTAAGTGAAATAAAAAATAAGAATGACCCTTGAGCACGATCCTGATCCCGAGCCCCTAGTGATAACCTAGTCACAACCAAGTATAGAATCTCGTCAATAACGAGCAAACACAGGCTTCCGGACCAAGTCCTGGCCTCCGGTACATCGAATTCTACTAAACTGGGTAGTAGGATTGATCCCAAGCCTTAAGGATTGAGTTCCTGCGCTCAAAACCTCCATTGGCCAAAATCTTCCTGTAACGACCCAACTATTCTAGACCTTGGACCATTAATAACTACTATACTAATCTTAAGAAAACGTACATATGAAAACACCATAACTTTATTTAAAACTGTAAAGTAAAGGTTTAAATACATAAAAGTCTTACTTAGGATATGGGATCCCATTGTTTTGAAAATAAAACAAAACATATCTTAAACAAATTGATAACAAAATTAAGTACGGAAGAATAATACATAGAAATCATAACTAAAAGCCTTAAAAACTTCATCCTCTAATCGAACGCGCAATCCACCGATTCCATCCTACCTCAATACACATCCCCAAGCTTCCAAGAACCTTCCCGCCGCCATAACTATTTTCCTGCACATACAAAACATAAAGGAGTGAGCCTAATGCCCAGCAAGGAAAATCTACTACAAGCATGAAACATATACATACACATAAACTATAGACTATAAACTATGATCATATAACTATATATATACAACATCTATTACAATGGCCATCATACTTCTTGGGACTTGCTAGCTAAGCAATCATATGCCCATAAATTTACAGGGATAGTTATCTAAGCATGTCACATAAATTTATGGGGCTCGTTATCTAAACAATCATATGCCCAAGGAATCTATTATTGGGACTTGTTATCTAAACAAGTTATTTATTTGTTATCTAAACAAATTATGTGATTGTTATCTAAACAATTCATATACTAGAAACATATCATACTTATAACATAAACATATATCAATAACATAAACGCATACAAATCTACCCTATTTTCCTTACCAAAATACCGGGATATGAGAACAAGATCGGGACTTTGGAACACTCTTAAAAACCATAATAAAGAGGTGAGTATACTAAGGAAAAGAGATGAAAAGAACTAACTACACCATCGAAAAGATCCTTACCAACAAAAATCTTACGTTCAAGATCTTAGATGACTAACCAAGAATAGAGAATATGAGTTAGGATTTGAGTAGAAAAACTATAAGAATAATACAGAAAGAACTAGAATTAGGAATACCTTGAGTGCTTCTATGACCAAATACACCTCGAAACCGAAATATACTATAAACCTTACTTCCCAAGTGTTTATTAAGCTTATAATGATTAAGCTTATAACCCGAACCCAAGTGTTTACACTATAAAGTAATCCTAGCAGCTTGTAGGCTCTGAACTCAGCTTGATGAATGAAGAAATGGCTGGGTATTAGGTCCTATTTATAGAGTTCAAGAATGAAAAGATCTTCATTTAGCTTGAATAAAATAATGGATTTTTAATTGAAAAACATTTGAATAATCGTTCAGCAGAGGCTGAAGACTCGGTCAGAAAGATTCTGGACTTATCAAGAGGTTAAGGATTAAAATGAGCTTGGTTTCAAAATTGTTTGAAAACCATGCACCACAGCCGATATATCGCCTAGCAGCCGATATATCGCCCATGCTAGGCGATATATCTCCTGTACTGATGCTCCCGAGACTTGTCGAGGTGGTCGTGCGAAGCTACGTGTTTTTCGTATCCCCGTATGGCGATATATCGCCCCATAGAGCTGCGATATATCGACATACGCTGAAATATTATACACGTAATTACACTTTTTCAGCCTAATTTGAATTGAGTAAACAACCTTGACTAAGTCCTTTAACGATTTCAAAGCTGCTGGCAGACCCTAGGATGTTCAAATATTACTCTTAATAAACTTATTCCTAAAAAATTCTTAATTTCTTATTAAACACACATATGACAAGTGTTAAAATCTTATTGGGTCTATCTAAACCTTATAGTATAATAATTATCATCTCCATAATTAGTCATATTAATCAAACCTTAGGTTATAATTAATATTCTTAAACTATAGGTTAAACTTATAAAATCTACAAGTGTTACTACGAGTGTCCCACTAAGTCCCAGCTTGATCCAAAATCCACAGTCATAAAAAAAAATACTACAACTATTACTAGCTATTACTATTACTACTACTATCTAACTAGCTAAGTAAAGTTCTTGGACTCTACACTTCCATTTGTGCCGCGGCTTACACGATTAGGATCGCGGCGCCTCGCGCTAAGAGCCGCGACTCTCCCAACCAGAGAGCCCAACCCCCAAATACACTGGACACGAGCCGTGGTGCGGCCTTGCTTCCTGAAACCAACCTGACATCTGAGTTCTTGACGGCCACGGTGTAACCCCGCAAATTCAGTTTTCTCAGCCAGAAATCCACTAAAAAATCTCCCCAAATCCACACCGAACTTACCAATCAACCACACAACATCAACAGTACATCCTAGGTAGCAAATCCCGACTTTCCTTTGGATTAAAACTCACTAAACTGTAAAGATCCAATTCAAAACTTAAGAAACTTAAGAAAACCTCATAAATTCAAAGCTAAATTTACCTTTGATTATTCTGTTAGGGTTTTATGCCCTAATTAAAACCCAATTTCTTTGTAATCTTATTTATTATCAATAAAAGAATATAAATTATTTTTTGACTTGGTCAATCACTTTGCTCACATGTTTTATTTTCATGATTATTTGTTTAATATAAACTTCTATTAAATCCCGAGCATATAACTAATCGTATTTATAGTGACGTAATTACAGTGGAATATAAATATGATTATATGTTCAAAATAAGTTGGTCCTAAGATTAGTCAGTGCACAAGATTTACAGTGACTTGCCAATCTACGATATGATCTACTTACACATTGTAGTGTTATGTTCTTTCCAGAACATTAGCAAAGTAGATAAGATCAGATGTATTTATTACATCGGACTGGACCGATATTGATAGTTGATAGGATAAGTAAACATATCGTTATTATCTATTCATTATAGTCATATCATATAGTTGACCATATGTCAATTCAATCTCAATTCTGAGTGGTTAGTATTCTAAATAATTGTATTATTTGTGTTCTTTGACTTGTTCGTTACCAGCTTACCCTACGGACTAGTCCATACTTACATCTTGGGAACTCGGTAGTATAATTTAGTGGGAGTGTTAATCATAAATATGAATATCTATAGCTTCTGATGAAGAAGTAAAAGGTTTCCTTTTAGTTTTGTTCAAGGTACTAAATGATAGAGATCTCATTTCAGTAATTAATATTAGTTTACTGAAATATCATTTACAAGGAACTAAATGTTTTAAGGATAAAATACAATGAGGGGTAAAATAGTATTTTAGTCCCATCTCATTGTAGACCGTCTATAGAGGATTGAGTGAAAATTATGGTTGTAACAATGGATAATTAATAGCGTGTCTATATTTTGTTATAGAGCGTTTTATGTATTCAAGAGTGCAATTCCGAGTCCTTAGTGGAGTCACGAGGAATTAATAAGTTAGTAAATTTATTTGTTAGATTTATGATTACTTATTGGAGTTTGATTTCATAGGCCCATGGTCCCCACTATACCTCAGATAAATTCATCTAGATAGTATCAATTAATTGATTTAATTATCAATTAGAATTATTAAAGTTGACTAGGTCAATTTTGGATAGTTTCACAGAGTTATGTAATTTTGAGAAAAAAAGAGAAATTAGGGTAGATTTATTAATTAAGATAAATTTGTATCTAAATTAATAAATAAGTATAAATCAAGGTTCAAATTATAAATAATTAATTAAGTCAATAGAAAATAATACAAGCCTTGATTTTAAGTCCAATGGGCTTATAATCAAATGAGAAATTTCACGGGCCTAAAGCCATGATAATTGCGAACTAGGGCTGATTATTGGCTATTATTTTATTGATTTTTTAATTAAATAAATGACCTAATTAAGTCTATAAAAGGAATGTTAAGTGAGAGTTGAAATCAGATGACAGACACTGGTTTTCTGATAGGTTTTAGATTCTCTCTAAACATAACATAAGTCATTTTCTAAGCCTCATTATTCTTTCTCTTCTTCTCTCTGTATCTATCTTATGTTTTGATATAGGTGATTCTAAGGATACTTTGGAAGGCTGTGAAGAAAATTGAAGATCGGTTTAGTTTCTTGGTAGTACTCTGCGACAGAAATGATATAAGGGTTAGAGAAACTGAAGGAATGATTCATTCATTCTGCTGCGTATAATGTAAGTATTCTTATCATTATT
Source organism: Humulus lupulus (assembly GCF_963169125.1). NCBI lineage: Eukaryota > Viridiplantae > Streptophyta > Magnoliopsida > Rosales > Cannabaceae > Humulus > Humulus lupulus. The sequence continues at coordinate 275,917,244 of NC_084793.1, forward strand.
TCTCTTTGAATTAAATTTTAGAAATATATTCTAGGTTGTCTCATATTAACTTTTTTAATATTAGATCAACATGAAAATAAATAAAGATCATGTATAAGTTTTCCTAACATATTCTGTTTCCTGCTAAATCCTCCAGCTATCAAACATCTAATCTTCCCTAGTTTCGTTATGACTCTAACCTTGCTTGAATCCGAGCCCTAAAACTCGAGTTTCCTTCGAAAATGCAACGAGCGGTAAAAAGGATAACGAGGAAGAGAGAAAAGTATTTGAACGTATTTTTCTGTTTCTGACAGGTTACTTCGAGCTCAAGTAACCTTAAGTAAAACCCAAGACTTAGGGTCCCAAAAACGCCCCTGAGGGTAAAATCGTCAAAATTCCAAGAATTCCCTCCTGATCTCACTAACTCCAAATATATCCTCAATTATTCATTCCCATTACCCAATATCTTGGTAATGAACTAAATATTCAAAATACCCCCTTGACTCACCCCGAGTCAAGTATTAATCTCGTTGTGACTTTCCCGCTAACTTGCTCTCTAGGATTGCCTCGTGCCGAGTAACCCAAATATATCCACATAATGTGGTCTCACACATATATCACATATATGCCAAATATACCCATAACGGGCCAAATTACGAAAATTGTCATTCTGATAAGAAACAAACCCACATGCATATTTAATACATCTAAACATACGTATAAAGTCATATTATAATATAACTCACATAATCATGCAATGATACACATATATATCACATCAGAATATAATTTCCATAATTTGTCATCCTGGCCCCCTAATGAAGGCCCTAAGCCTTATTAGGTAATTTGGGACATTACACATACACTCCTAAATAAATAAATAAATAAATAACTTCATTGTTGGTCATGCCAGTACATTATACTATAAAGTCCGCCAACGCCTGTGCCCTAATGGTCGTCCTCAGGTGGTAGGTGATCTCGAACTGTTCGATCTCAACTGCCCATTTAAGAAGTCGACCTGAAGCTTTTGGTTTAGACAAGACCTGCCTAAGTGGTTGATCAGTCACATGGATGGGATGCGCTTGAAAGTAGGGGCGGAGTTTACGAGATGAATGAATTAGACTAAGCGCCAGCTTCTCCATCAGGGGGTATCTTGACTCTGCCCCCATTAATCTTTTACTGATGTAGTAAACGGGTCTCTGTACCTTCTCTTCTTCTCGAACGAGTACTGCGCTTATTGCGTGTTCGATGGTGGAAAGGTATAGGTACAGTACTTCTCCCGTTTCAGGTTTTGATAAGATGGGGGGTTCGGCGAGGTGCTTTTTAAGCTCCTGGAATGCCAGCTCGCACTCCTCTGTCCATTTGAATTTCTTACCTCCCCTCAAAAGGTTGAAAAACGGGAGACAACGGTCCGTAGATTTTGAAATGAACCTACTTAGGGCCGCCATTCTGCCGGTCAAACTTTGGACATCCTTGTGTCTTCGAGGTGAGGGCAGGTCAATCAGGGCCTGGATCTTGTCGGGGTTAGCTTCTATTCCACGAGCGTTCACGATAAATCCCAAGAATTTTCCTGAAGATACTCCGAAAGTGCACTTCTGAGGATTCAGTTTCATGTTATACTTGCGGAGCACGCCAAAGCACTCTTCGAGGTCATCAACATGGTTATTGTTAAGTTGACACTTGACAAGCATGTCGTCAACATAAACTTCCATGTTATTGCCTATCTGTTCTGAAAACATCATGTTCACGAGCCGCTGGTATGTGGCCCCAACATTTTTGAGCCCGAATGGCATGACATTATAGCAGTATAGCCCCTTGTCTGTTATGAAGCTCGTATGTTCCTGGTCGGGGGCATGCATGGGGATCTGGTTATATCCAGAATAGGCATCCATGAACGACATCAGGCCATGCCCTGCCGTGGCATCCACGAGCTGGTAATTCCTTGGTAATGGGAAACAGTCTTTCGGGCAAGCCTTGTTGAGGTCTGAATAGTCAATACAGGTTTGCCACGCCCCATTGGGTTTTGGGACCAACACCGGATTGGCTACCCAGTCAGGGTAAAAGGCATCCCTAACGAATCGGTTTGCCTTTAACCTATCAACCTCCTCCTTCAGCGCCTTCTTTCTGTTGTCGTCCAGCTGTCTTCGCTTTTGTTGCTTCGGAGGGAAGCTTTTGTCTATATTTAGCGCGTGGCTTGCTATATTCGGACTTATTCCCACCATGTCCGAATGTGACCATGCGAAGACATCCTGGTTCTTCTTTAAAAAGAAAATTAGTTGCTATTTTGTTTCATCTTGGAGGTGTTTCCCAACCTTCACCATTTTCGAGGGATCGGTTTCCCCGAGCTGAATTTCTTCGAGCTCTTCTAAGGGTTCGAGGTCGGCTTTCTCTTCAACCCTTGGATCGATCTCTTCATCAATTTCTAAGGTCGTCCCGTCTTTACTTTGAATAATGACGAGTGCTTGTGCGCTCGTCTGTTTCTTTCCTCTCAGGGAAATGCTGTAGCATTCCCTCCCAGCCAATTGATCTCCCTTTAACATTCCGACGCCGCTAGGGGTCGGGAACTTAAGGGCCAGATGCCTTACTGATGAGACTGCCCCTAGCCCAACCAGGGCGGGTCTCCCGAGCAGCACATTGTAGGCTGAAGGTAGATCTACTACCACGAACTCCATCATCTTGGTTGCCGAGACTAGGTAGTCTCCCAAGGTTACAGGGAGCTCAATGGATCCCATACAGGCGGTCCCTTCTCCTGAAAAGCCGTATAAAGTAGTTGCACACGCTTTCAGGTCGCGAAGGGAGAGTCCCATCTTCTCGAGGGTTGCTTTATAAAGTATGTTAACTGAGCTCCCATTGTCTATGAGAACTCGGTGGACCCTTTTATTTGCCAACTGGAGAGTGATGACCAGCGGATCATGGTGAGGAAACTGGACATGGGACACGTCTTCCTCAGTGAAGGTTATTGGTCGGGATTCAATCCTCTGACTCTTTGGAGCTCTAGGTTCGGGTTCATAGGGGGACCCGTCCCCAGTTTTTAGCTCGTTAACGTATCTCTTTTGGGCATTTCTGCCCATTCCCGCGAGATGAGGTCCTCCCGAGATGGTTATTACATCCTCTCCATCTATCAGCGGGGGCCTATCTTCTTCCGAAGCTCGAGAATTATTGTTTTGCGCGGGTTATGGCGCGACTACTTTCTGGCTCGCGGCTGCCTGACTAACACTCTAGTTCTTGACATATTGTCTGAAGTAACCTTTCGAGATCAATCCTTTGATCTCGTCTTTCAGTTGTCGACATTCATCAGTAGTATGCCCGGTGTCTCTGTGAAATCGACAATACTTGTTGGAGTCCCTCTTGGACTTTTGATTTCTCATCGGGTCCGGACGCCTAAAGGGGACCTGGTTTTCATTGGCCAGGTATATGTTCTCCCGAGACTCGTTGAGCTCGGTGTACACTCTGTACATGGAGAAATATCTCTCCCCTTTCTTTTTCTTTCCTCCCTCGGCCTCGGGGTTACTCCCTTCGTTCTTTTTTCTCTTGGAGGGGTTTTCCACAGCAGGCTTTGAAGCTACTGGGTCCACCGAGGTTGAGGCAGAGTTGACGTTTATCGTTGTAGTTTCGAGCTGGGAAGTCACATTAAGTGTCGACCTCGCTTCCTCTACATTGAAAAACCTCTGCGCTCGTCTGTTAAACTCAGTTATGGACCTCACCAGTTTTCTTTGCATATCGTCCCAGAGGGCACTTCCTGGCATTACTCCGGCTTGGACAGCCATTAGGTGTCCACTGTCGTCTACGTTCCGAGCTCGGGCAACTTCCAGATTAAACCTTGTGAGGTAACTTTTTAACGTTTCACCCGGCTGTTGCCGAACGTTAGTTAGGGTTGATGCCTCAGGTCTAACCCCCATCATGGCTCTGAACTGCTTCTTGAAGTCTTTAGACAGCTGCTCCCAAGAAGTTATTGAGTGTCTCTTATATTTTTCGAACCAGCTTTTGGCTGGTCCTATCAATGATGCTGGAAATAACATGCATCTGAGCTCGTAACCCACGTTACTGGCTCTCATTATGGTGTTGAATGTACTTAGATGACTGTACGGGTCGGTCTTTCCCTCAAACGTTGGGACGTGAGGGATCCGAAACCCTTGGGGAAATGGAGTGTTGGAAATATGGGGAGCAAACGGCTCAAGCTCCTCGTCAGAATCTTCATATCGACCGTGTTCTTGCTCGTTTTTCAAGAGCCTAAAGGCCTTTTCAAGCTGATCAATTCTTTCTTGGACTGGGTCCGCGAGGGGTACTGTTTGGAATCGGTTGTCGCCGATCACAATTCCAGGCTCGCGCCTCCATAGGGGGTCTTGATGCTTATTCAAGCGATCCCTCAAGTCCAGGTTTATCGGGTTATCGTCACCCCGACTTTGATTCAGGTGTTCTCGCAGGTCGGAGCGATTCCTGCGGCTTCCAATATTCTTACGACCTCGATCATGCTTGCTGACCGATCTGGTATCCCCAGAGTCGTCACTAGTAAAACTTGTCGCATAGTTATTTCGAGATGGATCTTCTCCGTGCCGCCTCGTTTCCGCTGTGCGGGACCGAGATGTTTGACTTCTCTCTGATAGAGCATCTCTACGCCCCTGGAAAGTTTCCCTGTTTCCTTGTCTCCTCCCCGTACACCTTTCGTCCTGATCTCGAACTGGTTGAACATTCCTGCGAGGGGGTGAAGGGTATCTTATAGGTGATGGAGGGAACCGTATGGGTGACGGTGGCTGCCATCCATTCCGCGCCCTGGACGGTCCGGAGTTTGCCCGAGATGGGTTAGTTGCATTTGGTGCGCTCCCAGGGACTTGAGTCCAAGCCTCTGCAGGGGCTCGGTTGTTCTCAGTTCCTGCAGGTACCTCCACAGGTGGATTAACCGGGGCCTTAGCTCGAGTACTTCTCTGAGGCCTAGGGGGAGCGGATGGCTCCGCTGGTGCCAGAGGTTGTGCCGGCCTTCTTGTGGCAGCATCCTTCCGTGGATGCCCACGGGGCCTGCGGGGAGGAACGTGCACGTCCCTCGGAGGAGGGGCTTGGTTTTCACGCGGAGGTGGGGGCTGAGCCACCTGCGCCTCTGCAGCTATCCTTGCCAACTCCTCATTCCGTTTATTGGCCTCTGCCAACTGCTGTTTCAATTGCCAGTTCTCAAGTTCCACAATGGGAACATACCGCTCAGGATTGTAATACATATCCTCATCCCTTGGTGGAGCAGGTGATCCCCGAGAATCGGAAGATCCACTTCTTTCTTCGACATCTGGGTTTTCCATTGGCTGTTTCCCAAGACGTCTTGGGTAATTTTCTTCAGGAGCATTCTGAGTATTAGCGGCCATGACTTATTCAGGGACTGAATGCTTAAGGCTCTCAATGAAAGCACCAAACTGTTGACGCTGTTTTTCGTCAACAGTGAAAGAAGAGCACGAAAACAATAATCAGTAATGGCCAATAAAAATACGATAATACAAACGAGATTTTTACGTGGTTCAGTAGTTAAATATGCCTAGTCCACGAGTCTTTGTTATTAAGCTTAAGATTATCTCTGAAAATTCTTCAAAGATGAATTCTCCAGAGTTTTCTCTTAAGATCACAAAAATTCGGTCCTTTACAATGGTGCATGACCTCTCTATTTATAGAGAATATTTTAGAATACTATCCCACATATTTTAAGAAGTTATTCTGTATATGCAAATAAATTAAATGGCATTAAATGCTTGCAATCCGATATACAAGGAAACGTCCCCTGAAGATCAGGGGGCGTATAACTGAACAAATAATATCCCTTGATTGTAGGAGATTTACAGTAATAAATGTAGACCGCGTCTTGTTATTGGTGATTCACTAGGATATTCAAAGTTATTATCCTATACCACCAAGGCCCCCTTCACCCAGGTTTCTTATTGAGTTTCGAGCTATAGCATCTTCCCGAGGCTATATGACTTCGAGCTCATATGCGTGTCAGGCTCGGTGTCCTGATCCGAGGCCATCCCGAGAACAGATGTACCTCGGGGTCTATCTTTCGAGCTTGTGAGGATTTCGAGGCTATCATCTTCGAAGTCGTCTCTGCTTCGCAGGCTCGATGCTTAGATCTCGGACAAATTCCAGACTTTACGAGTTCGTTCATTATGAATCCAGCTTTCGAGGTCACAATTCTCATGGCTCGAAATCTGGGTGTAACAACTTTCTATTCTTTCATTTTTGTCCGATAAAATCATATTAAAAACTAAATATATATATATAAAATATTAGAAATTTAAAATGTACTAATTTTAAAAGAAACATATAAAACTTAATTAATTAAAAATATTAGGAAAAAAAATGAAAGAATAGAAAGTAATTTAAAAAATATATTAAAAAACATAAAAAAAGAAGAGAATATGTTTTTTTTATTTGTAACAATTTAGTTTTCCTTTTAAAAAATATTTTAAAACTTAAATGTATGTAAAATGAATTTAAAATAATTTTACTCTTTTATTGATTTTTTTTAAATTTTTTAAGAAGTAATTAGAAAATAGATTTGAAATTCTATAATTAAAAGGGCTACAATTTTGTAGTTGTCAAAGTTCGGGGGGTAAAAATACTAATTATTTTATGAAAATTATAACAGAGGGCATGATATGATAGTTTCAATAGTTCAGAAAGAAATTTTAACAGATCGTATATTTTAGGGAGCACATTCTAGTAGTGTTAAAAGTTCAGGGGACAAAAATACTATTCATTCTAAATATTATAAATATAATTAAAAATGTAAATTAATAATCAAATAAATTTTCAATAAGAAATCAATTTATTTATTAATTGTATTAAACAAATTAATTTTAGATATACTAAATTCAAACTTGCTAATTTAGTATAAATTTCAATCGTATGATCATGCCATATGCTATATTACCACTCTGACAAAATTTAATTATCTTAAATAAAATATATTTTTTAAAAATATACCATAATCTACCATAAAAATGCCTAATAAAATATATGAAATAAACAAAAACTATTAAAAATAAATATATAAGATCTAGTCAGGCCAAAAGTAGTTTACAAAAATATTTAAGATTTAAAAAAAAAATTAAAAATATGGAATCTAGATAAAAATTACAGAAATACAAAAAGTATAATCATAAATGTAAATATATTTTTTAAAACAAAGTTTACAAATTTGTAATAATGTATTTTTTTTAACTAATGTTTATAAATTTATAATTAAAATTTTCAAATTTATAAGTATATGTTTCAATTTTATAAACAGATTAATTAAAAAAATTATAAGAGACGATTACATAATTCTTACAAACTATTATTTTATTTTTATAACGGATAAAAATGGACAAAATCGAGCGGGTACGGCCCCGCGGGAACTACAACAAACATACTCACACCCACTATCATTATTCTCTGAATTCTGTTTTGTATCACACGGTATATTAGGCTCATGTCACACCATCACATATTCTCTCTGCTGAGCTTCACAGTCCACCTTACCTCGCTCTCACAGCCGCCCCCTACTTGGCCACCGCGCCTCAAGCTTCATCGCCTGGCCGCCAGTCGCGCTTCTGTAAGCCTAAGTGTCTCATCGCCTTGAGTTTAGCAGCAGCAACTCTATCTTTCTGCTTCAATTTTTAATGCTAAACAAAGACGTTTGCAGCTAATGAGTTGCCTTTAATGATGTACTCAGAAGAAGCTTTTGTATGGTATTTTTTTCATCGTATGTAGTGCTTGGTGTGTCTTGTTACTCTCTTAAAGGAGCTGTGATCTTGTTCTGTTGACTGGCTTGTTTCATTCGCTGCATACCAACTGTTCGACGGAATTCCCAAACTAGAAGAGGCTCATCGTTCTGCTTCTGATTTGAAATTTATTCTTTTCGTTCCTCGTTGCTTCAAGGTCTCTGATGAGGTTTAGAAACATGTTTATGACAAGAAGAGAAGCCTAAGAACGATGCTAACGAAGTACTCACTATGCTCAGCGCTGAATACTTGTGCCAAGACCCTCAACCAGCGCTTGGGTCTCCAAATTCATGCCCTTATTATTGAAATGGGATATGAAGATAATATCTTTCTGAACAGTGCGCTTATCGACTTGTATGCTAAATGTGATGCTATTTTGGAAGCAAGAAGGGTGTTTTGCAGTATGAAACAACATGATCAAGTGTCGTGGACATCGATAATTTCTGGGTTGTCAAAGAACGACCATGAAAGAGAAGCCATATGGAAGTTTAAAGAGATGCTTAGTACACAAATTAATCCCAATAGTTTTACATATGTAGGTGTTATAAGTGCATGTTCAAAGTTAGAAGAGGGACTTCAACAAGGTTCTTTGCTCCATGCACATGTTATCAAACTCGGTTTTAATGATAACAATTGTGTGGCCAGCTCATTGATTGATTGCTATTCAAAGTGGGGGGAAGTGGATCAAGCAAAGTTTGTATTTGATGAGATAACAGAGAAAGATGGTGTTCTACTCGGTTCCATGATTTCGGGTTATGCACAGAATTTATATGGTGACGAGGCTCTAAAGGTGTTCATGGAAATGAGGAATATGAATTTGAGTCCAAATGATCATACTTTAACTAGTGTTCTTAATGCTTGTGGGAGCCTCACAGTTCTCCAAGAAGGAAAACAAGTGCACTCTTTGGTCACTAAAATGGGTTCAGAAAGCAATGTTTTTGTAGCCAGTGCTTTGATTGATATGTATTCAAAGTGCGGCAGCATTGATGAAGCTCGTGGCATATTTGATCAAACACCTGAAAAAAATACAGTATTGTGGACTTCATTGATTATGGGTTATGCTCAAAGTGGTAGGGGGTCAGAAGCACTTGAGCTCTTTGATCATTTGGTGACTGAAGAAGGGCTCAAGCCAGACCATATTTGCTTTACTGCTATTTTGACTGCCTGCAATCATGTAGGTTTTCTTGAAAGGGGAGTAGATTACTTCAACAAGATGATCAAGGATTATGGGCTCGTGCCTGAACTTGACCAATATGCTTGCTTGGTGGACCTGTATGCCAGAAATGGGCACCTGAGGAAGGCAAAGGAGTTGATGGAGGAAATGCCTTGTAGTCCAAATCATGTAATGTGGAGTTCCTTCTTAGGTTTTTGCAAGGTTTATGGTGAAGTAGAATTAGGGAGGGAGGCTGCGAAAGAGCTCATTGAGATGGAACCATTTAATGCTGCACCTATTGTTACATTGTCACATTTATATGCAAGAGCTGGTTTATGGACAGAAGTAGCTGAGGTTAGAAAACTAATGCAAAAAAAGGACATAAGGAAAAGTTCGGGATGGAGTCGGTGGTTGAAGTAGACATGAGTAAGTGAGCCACACCATTTTTATCCTAAGATGTGCACTTCTCAGCCCAGAATTAAAATAAGGAAAGATGTTCTGTGTATGTAGAGACTGAAAAGCTTTGCATGGACATAAAAAAAAAAGTGAAATTTAATGTTATATATGCATGATAACTTAGTAAAATATTTTAATATGTCAATATAAGTTACTATCACAAATATATAACAATTTTAATTTTTTAGACAAAAATACCCCTAACATTGAAACAACCATTCTCTCTCAATCCAAACTTTTTATCTCTAACTTCTCTTATTCTCTCTCTAACATTCTAATCTTGTAGATCTAAAAAAACATACCAAAATTAAAATAAAAAAAATAATCTGAAACATATATTTGAGTGAAAAAATATGAAATTCCAAAGTTTTCGTCAAATTTTAGTGCAGAGCATCGAAAAAGCATCGTTTTGGACAAAAATTAAGTTTTCATGATTGCATCACAACAACATCAAAACACTATCGATTTTGTTTCGAAACACCATCGATTTGGCATTGAAACACTATCGATTTTGCATCGAAAAGTCACCGTTTTGGCCAAAAAATAAGTTTTTATGATTGCATCACAAGAGCATCGAAACATCATTGATTTTGCATCGAAATACCATAAAAAAAACATCTAAATTGCATCAAAACAGTGCCTTTTCGATGCAAAATTGATGCAATTTCGATGCTCTTGCGATACAATCATGAAACTTGATTTTTGGTAAAAACAATGCTTTTTCAATGCAAAATCAATGTTCTTGCGATGCAAACATTAAAACTTGTTATTTTGCCAAAACGATGCTTTTTCAATGCAAAATCGATGGTATTTAAATGCAAAATCGATGGTATTTAAATGCAAAATCGATGACGCATCGATAATGTTTCGATGCAAAATCGATAGTATTTCAATGCTGTTGCAATGCAATCATGAAAACTTGTTTTTTGGCCAAAACGATGTTTTTCGATGCAAAATCGATGGTGTTTCGAGGCTCTTGCGATGCAATCATAAAAACTTATTTTTTGGCCAAAACGATGTTTTTTCGATGCAAAATCGATGCTGTTGCGATGCAATAATGAAAACTTGATTTTTGGCCAAAACGATGCTTTTTCGATACAATTTCGATGAAAAATCGATGATGTTTCGATGCTCTTGCGATGCAATTATAAAAACTTTTTTTTGGCCAAAACGATGCTTTTTCGATGCAAAATCGATGATGTTTCAATACTATTGCGATGCAATCATGAAAACTTAATTTTTGGCCAAAACAATACTTTTTCGATGGTGTTTCGATGCAAATTTGATGTTGTTTCGATGCTCTTGCGATGTAATCATGAAAACTTGTTTTTTGGCCAAATCGATGGTATTTCGATGTTGTTGCGATGCAATCATGAAAACTTGATTTTTGTCCAAAACGACGCTTTTTCGATGCAATTTCAATACAATTTCGATGCTCTATACTGAAATTTGACGAAAACTTTGGAGGTTCATATTTTTTCATTCAAATGTCGGATTGAGATGATTTTTTTTTTTTAAAATTTTGGAATATTAGAGAGAGTGAGAGAGTGAGAGAATGAGAGATGTTAGAGAGTGAAAGTTTAGAATGAGAGAGAAAATGAGTGTTTGAATGTTAGGGATATTTTTTTCTTCTAAAAAATTAAAATTATCATATATTTGGGGTAGCAACTTATGTTGGTATGTTAAAAAAATTCACTAAATTATATACATATAACATGAAATTTCCCTAAAAATATTTTCTTTGATTGATGGCCAGAAGTTTGAAAATACCGTGGAGTAAATTTTGACAAAAGTTGGAACATTGTACATTAATTCGAGATGTTAAGCCTAAACTTTGTTGTTGTCCATAGACATTCAACTAAAACACTATTGTTATATTTTTTGGGGGTTTTTTTGTACAAATTTATTTTTTCAAACAATATTGTTGTTGTGAAAACGAATAATAATAAAAAAAATGTAGAAAAAGGACAAATGGGTCTACTTTCTCTAGTAAAAAATAACATAATTTTTATTTATTTATATATGTATTTATTTTTTTGTGGAAAACCAAAATGGGAAAAAGTAAAAGGACCAATTCAAAACTAATTCCTCACACAAAATGTGTGAGTGGCAAGTATGCAAGCGAGGAAATGGAAATGAATCATTTGTGTCCTAAGTTCCATGTTTATTTGAAGAATAAATAGCATTTTTGCCCTTCGAATTATGACTACTATATGATCTTGTCCCATGAATGATTCATAATATTAAAAATTCCCTCGAACTATGCACGTTACTGAAATATGAGACTTCTGTTAGATTTCATCCTAGGTGGCTAACGGATTGATGATGTTGCATTTTGTCTGTTGATGTGGTACTGCCATGTGTAAAATAATTATCAATTTTGCCTCCCGAACTTTGACTGCTACCAAATAATACCCATTTCATTAAAAAAAATTAATTATTTTTCTAAAAATTATAATTAAATCCTTAAAAAATTAAAAATCTAATTAATAACAAATAACTCTTTTTAAATTTTACTTTTTCTTTTCTTTTACAATATAAAATAAATTTATTTTAGAATGAAAATTTAAAATAAATACTAAAACAAAGGAAAAACCTTTAATTAAAGAGGAGGACGATGGGCGAAGGATGAAGGGCTTAAATCAAAAATAATAATTTAAGAGAAGGAGGACGAAGTGGAACAAACTTTGTTTTCTGATTTATTTTTAATTTTTATTTTAAGATATATTTATTTTGTTGACGCCGCTTGTCGTCAACTTAAAACGTAGAGCAATTAAACAATAGGAACTATATCGCAGATGAATAATACAGTAAAACAACAAGAATTTTATATGGTTCAGCAGTTAACTCTGCCTAGTCCACGAGTCAATCTTATTAAGACTTTGGAATTTTCAGGAAATCCTTCAGGGATGAATTCTCCAGAAATTCTCTCAAGATATCAAAAATCTGTCCCTTTACAAATGTTCATGACCTCTCTATTTATAGAGGGTTCTCAGAGTTCGTTCCCACATATTTCGGGAAGATACTCCTATTTATTAATGGAAATAATGACATTAAGTTTTGTAACTCCTATATACAAGGAAACGTCCACTGAAGACCAGGGGGCACATAACAAATTAGTTAATATCCCTTTAATGTAGGGAAGTTACAACAATAAATATCTTTTGAATTTATGGACTGCGTCGCATCAGATGACCCACTAAGTTGTTCGAGGTCGACAATCAACATCATACTGGTCAAGGTCTATAGATGAGCTATGAGCTAGGTACCTTTCTCCAAGACCAGATCGGAGCGGGTGGATACCACCAAGGCTGTCACACTCCGAGGTTATAATCGTGCTAGGCTCGGACTACTTGATTCCACAGATACCCGACAGTGGGCATATTCCGATGCTAACTCTTTCGAGCTCAGAAAGAACGTCGAGGTTAAAAAATTTCTTCGAGGTTACCATCTTGACTCTAGGGTTCGACATCTGGGTCATGCACATGCAGTTTAGATATTTCGAGCTCACAACTGACGAGTCCAGCTTTCAAGATCACAATCTCGGGTCTCAAAATCTGGGTGTAACATTTTTCCCCCTCAAAAGTATTAGTTCGAATCCTATGAGAAGGAAACTTTTGAACTACTTCATTTGGGAACCGTTTCATCACACACTCGAGTATGGACACACATCAGCTGGGTATTGCTTACTCAAGGTACTCGAGTACCTTGAAACTCTGCCCATGATCGTTCGCCTGCCACCTTTATAGTACCATCATGTCATTTATCCTTAGTCGTCGAATTTGATACAGAATCTGGCCAATGGCCCAGATTAATCCAGCCTTTTACATTCTCACGGGTTTATAAATTGAACTCCAGTTGTCTTCTTCTTTTACTCCTACGTTCAACTTCTTAGAGAGAAAAAAGGAAGAAAGAAAAACCAAAACCCTCCTTGCCCATTTCTTGCACGTTCTCGAAGCCGAGTAGACAAAGTAACATTGGACTCTTCGACTCAGTGAGGTCACACTTGCAACCGCTCGTTCGCTCATCCATTTCTCTATTTCATTCGATTGCATTGTGTAAGTTTTCAGTTTATGGCTTTTTTACGTTATACATGTACGTCTTTTTTTTTTGTATGCTTTTGCCTCTGTTACACCATGAGTGCTAGGATTTATACTAGTTTAGTGCACTAGGATTAGGGTGCTTCGACTAATAGTCATTAGGCTCAAACCCAGTTTCTGCGAAAGAAGGTCCAAAAATGGTTCATTTTCTGGGTTTTCAAATTTTAGAAACCATATCTTGCACACCAAGATATTGGGTACAAAATCAAGGATTTTTTTAAGGAATGCACGATTCCCAAAAATATCACCTTTTAGACAATCGCCACCTTTTTTCCCTAATATTCCGGGACTTTTCATAACTGATCCACCTCCTTCCTCTCAGTGGAATACCCGCTCTGAGATTGGTCTCTTCCTTTGGGTCGAGCTTGCCTTGTAGTCTCGATCATTCGAGCTTAGGTACTATTTATTTCTTTATTTCTTGCTCGCTTGGCCCCCACCCTTTGCCTTCTTGTTAGATGCCACAGAATTCGGGAAAGTGGTGGGGGTCAAAGCTCACAATTCCTTACTCGCCAGTAGCTTCGAGCCCAGAATCTCCATTCACTCGCAACCAATGCTTAATTCGGGAGCATGAACTGAGACGTGAGCGAGAGGACACTTGAGACCACTTCCGACGTCAGATAGACGAAGTCGAAGAAGGGAAAAGGAAAAGACTAAGGGTCGCCCTTCATCCAGATCCGGACACCGAGCCTAGACCGATCCCTCTCGATCCTGCGCTTAAAGTGACAATTGCCTTCAAACCAGGTGATCTTCAGTTCTCATTGATGGGGGACCCCTCTACCTCGCAGCCAAGGAGAGAGTTTTTTGGGGTCGAGCATTACTGGAGCTTGGTCACGTCACTAGTGCAGATAACCGATATACTAGCCTTTCACGGCATAGGACTATCAAGTTCACTGAGGTGTCGAGCCCCGACCTCGCACGAGCGGAGTTGCCGCGCTCTAGGAGATGGAAATCCTGACAGCAAGCTGAGATATGCAGCTTGGAGCTAGGAGCATATGAAAGCAGGGGCGATACTGCCCTTGAAGTCTTTTTTCAAGGACTTCACAGACTTCGTTGGGCTGGCCCCCTTCCAGCTCAACACCAATTCTTACAGGGTCCTGTCTTCCCCGAGGTCGCTGTATCACGAGTTGAAGTGGAAGGGGCCTTCGCCAGAAGAGATTTTATATCTCTTTTGCTTGAAGAGCAATCCCTCCCGAGCTCGGGGAGGAGACTGTTTTTACTACCTCTCAAGCTATCCGAAGGAGAAGAAGATGTTCGAGGATCTTCCCAATCATCCTCCTGACTTTAAGAAGGCCTTCTTTTGGACAGATGGCCTAGCCCCGTCTCGATTTTATTCGTTCAGGCGAATTTGTAAGTATTTCAAGCCCCTTCTTTTTTGTATTCGAACTTTGTTCTTAGGCCCGTACTTAGTTGACATGCGTTTGATTTTCTAGCCAAATACCATCGTCCTACCCCTTCCTAGGAGATGAAGGAGCACAGAGAGGCTCTACTCCAACTTCCTTATGGCAGGAGATCCCTTTCCTATCTCCTACATGAAGACAAGCTCTGGGCGTGTGTGCTCTAAGAGAAAGATCAGTCTACATCAGACTGGTCTAATAAAAAGTATGTGCGGTGGGAGCTCGTGCCTCTGCCAACCGGCAACCTTTCCTCAAGGAGAGACGCAAGGCCTCGGTCTCCAGCTCACCGTAGGTGTCCACAATCGGGGAATGAGGCCAACGAAGAGGCCTCGAGCTCGAGCTCGGATGAACAAGGTACAGTCATCCTTAGCACGAATATGTGGTCCCCCTCACTAATAAAGTATAAAACCGATAGATTAATATTGTGTGAGGACGATAGGAACCATTTTTATGTATGGTCTTGGGTAGATGAACGGGTTCATAGGTTCGATAGCTGGCTTGGGAAATATGACACCATGTATAGCCTGAATGAGGTATGGAACGGAATAGCCGTCCAATATGGGACCAACGACTATAGGGACCTTTCGAGGTTGACGTCCACCTATAGGGAAGGTACTCCCCCCGCCTCTTCTGAAGATGGGGGAATTTCATGGTCGCCGAGCATAAGCTCGGGGGAGTGTTCTAGTTAGGTTTCTCTCCACTTGTCTTTTTATCCCATGTGTTTTTGCATTATGTTGAGTTACTTTATTTGTTAATAACTCATGTTGTGGTGTAACTGTGCAGGCGAGATGGACTCCGACCTTGATAACATCTTGGAGAGTGGCGGGGCCAAAAGAAGCAAGCGTTTGAGAGGCTCACAGAAGTCCGAGCGTCCCGCCAAGGTCCTTAAGAGAACTGAAAAGACACCTCCTCCACCAGCTCCGGCTGCCACGAGCTCGGCTGTGGAGCCGACTCCTCAGGTAGGAGCGTCCACTATGGTCGAGCTCCCACCTCCCATCATGGTTCACTCAATGCTCGGCCCACCTCCGAAAAAACCCTCGGCTTCCACAACACGCAAGCTTTTAGTTTCTACTCACGTTGATGAGTATGTAGTTGACAATGCTGCTGGACCCCATGGGGCTACGCTGGGCTCTGATATTCTGTCTTGAGTGGGCCAGAGCTTTAGCGGTTTTGACGCTCCTCATTGGCATTTTTTGAACAACGCCCGAGACTGCAATACACTTTACGAGAAGAGTGTCGAGCTTACTGCCGCGGTAACTTTTCTTTTCTCACTACTAGCTGTATTTATAGTCGATCCATATGCTAATGTTGATTTCTTTGTATGCCAAGCTCTTGCTGTCTCAGCTTAGCTCAATTATAAGCTGAACAACGAGATCCACTCGAGAAGGTCCTATGCTCAGGAGGCGAAGGATCTTCAGCTTAAACTGAATGGCGAGCTCAAGGCAACAAAAGTCAAGATGGTGACGGGAGCTGAGGAGCTGAGTGTCAAGTCTTCCAAGCTTGAGAAGCTGAATGCCCGGCTCGCAGAGCTTGAACAGGAGAATGCTCGGGTCAAGGAGACCAACGCCAAGCTTGAAGAAGAGAAGGCCGCCACTTTCGAGATCATGGAAAGCGAAAAGAGTCGTCTTCTCGAGGAGTTTAAGGAGAAGAAGGACCGAGCAGTCGACATGGCCATGTATAGAATCTGGACCAACAATGTCGACCTCGAAACAACCTTCTTAGGCCCTCTTGAAGCAAAGCTTGTGGCTCAATGGCAGGCTCGGCTGGATGATGAGGAGACTGCCCGAGATGAGGCGGAAAAAGCCTGAGGGAACGCTGATGCTGAGAAGGCCGAGGAGAATGCTCCTTCTTTTCTTACCTCGGGGCTGTGTCCCTTAAAATCTTTTGTAAAAGTCCTTTTATATATTATTTATTTTATGCCCATGGGGCCAAGACAATTTTATGGCTCGCGAAGGAGCTAGTATTACTTTTTTGAACTTACTTTAATATATTTTCTTTACATTTCTAGAGCCGAAATATTTTGCGCAATTTAAATTAAAGTGTCATATATGCCTGTTTATTCATACAAATATAATTTGGATTTAAGCTCGAGGTTCAATGCATTCATGCACAGTTTTCTCAAGTTATTCACTTCCGATCTCGTTATTTGTCAAGGTCGGATATTACTTTTACCATGCACCCGAAAGTACTTATATGGCGTGTAATGCATATGGTTTAGTTGTATCTTACTTTTTAGTTGCTTTTTCTCGTCCTCGGTTAACTCTCCGAGGTTATGAGGTCGAAACTATTGTTTTGCAAGATACTCCAGCCTCGATCTCGACTTAGCACGAAGTGGGTTATGTTCCAACTTACTGCCGATGAATTTTTAGCTGGTTTGTTCCAAACCTATTAAGGTCGTGTTAGATTTGTAATCCATACACTTATAATCTAGTTTGCATATTTTGTTACATCCAAACATTTTTTATCTTTTTGGCAGTTTGGTTATATCCAAACTTATCTCATTTCGCGCATTTGGTTATATCCAAACACTTGTATGTTTCTAACAGTTTGGTAATATCCATTCAGTTATATGTGTTTCGTATATGATATTTTATTTTTTCAAGCTAATGGTATATGTACCACTGATGCCCCCTTAATATCTTATGAGTGTGACCATAGGTTATTAAATTAAGAGGGATTGTAAAAAATACAACATATTAAACGAAATAAAACTTTATTTGAAAAAAACCAAATATAGAAAAATAGTACAGATAAACAAGGATGGTTATAGGCAACATCCTTCCTATACTATTGATAGTAAGGTCGTAGGTGTTCGCCATTCCATGCTCGTGGTACTAAACTTCCATCCAATCTTGCCAACTTGTACACGTCGGGTCGAATGACTGACTCTATCTGGTAGGGTCCTTCCCAATTTAGCCCGAGCACGCTAGCTGCTGGATCCCGTGTTGCCAAGAATACACGCCTTAGCACCCAATCTCCCATGCCGAATTTTTGATCTCGAACTCTTTTGTTGAAGTACCGGGCAGCTCGCTGTTGGTATGCAACATTTTTTAATTGAGCTTTGTTCCTTCTTTCTTCGATCAGGTCAAGAGGCTGAGAGTGGTTCGAGGTTTGATCATAAGCGAGGGTTCGAATTGTGGGAATTTCGACCTCGATTGGCAACATAGCCCTCGCAACCGTATGCTAGAGAAAACAAGGTATGTCCTGTTCATGTACGGGCCGTGGTCCTATATCCCCACAGGACTTGGGGCAATTCTTCGGGCCATCTTCCTTTAGCTTCTTCCAACTTTTTCTTCAGCGAACTTTTTAGGGTCTTGTTTACAACTTCGGCCTGGCCATTCGCCTAGGGATGGGCCACTGACGAGAAGCTTTTTATTATTCCATTTTTTTTTTTGCAAAAGTTGGAAAACAGATCGCTGTCAAACTGGGTTCCATTATCGGACACAATCTTCCTCGGCATCCCATATCGACATATGATGTTTTTCACCACAAAGTCAGGGACTTTTTTGGAGGTTATTGTCGCCAAAGGTTCAGCCTCTATCCACTTTGTGAAGTAATCTACGATGACTACCGCGTATTTTACCCCGCCTTTACCTGTCGGAAGGAAGCCTATGAGGTCGATACCCCATACTGCAAATGGCCATGGGGAGGTCATCATAGTTAGTTCAGATGGTGGAGCTCGAGGAATTGTGGCGAATCGCTGGAACTTATCACACCTTTTTACGTAGTCGAACGAGTCTGATTTTATGGTAGGCCAGAAGTATCCTTGGCGTATGATTTTCTTGGACAGGCTATGCCCCCCAGTATGGTCTCCACATAACCCTTCATGAATTTCTTCTATGATTTTCTTAGCTTCGGGTGGAGTTACACACCGGAGTAGTTACATGGAATATCCTCTTCTATACAACCTTCCATCTATAATAGTATAACGAGGGATTTGATACTTCATATTTCGGGCCTTGGCTCGTTCTTCTGAGAGAATTCCGGTTTCGAGATATTCAACTATCGGAATCATCAAGGTAGGCTCGGAATTGATCATACATACGTCCTCCTATTTTGGCTCGTCAATATTGGGTGCCGAGAGATGTTCAATTGGTACAACATTCAGTTCATCATTCTTGGTAGAGGTAGCGAGCCTGGCTAAGGCGTTCGCGTTTGAGTTCTGTTCTCGGGGGACCTGTTCTATCACGTAGAACTCAAAATACTCCAACGCTGATTTTACCTTTTCTAAGTATGCCGTCATTCTCGTACCACGAGCCTGGTACTCTCCCAAGATTTGGTTAACCCCTAGCTGGGAGTTGCTGTAGCAGTGTATTGCTTTGGCTTTGAGCTCTTTGGTTATGCGAAGTCCTGCCAGTAAAGCCTTGTATTCGGCCTCGTTATTTGACGCGTCGAAGTCAAATCTTAAGGCAGAGTGAAATCGGCTTCCTGCGGGGGTGATCAAAATTACTCCTGCCCCCGATCCATTTTCATAAGATGACCCGTCAACGTAAAGTTTCCACAACACGTGGGCTGGGGTTATAACTTCATCGTTGGCCATGCCGGTACACTCCACTATAAAGTCTGCCAAAGCTTGCCCCCTAATGATCATCCTTGGATGGTAGGTGATCTCGAATTGTCCGAGTTCGACGGCCCATTTAAGAAGTAGACCTGAATCTTCCAGCTTGGACAAGACTTGTCTTAGTGGTTGATCAGTTAATACATGGATAGGGTGCGCTTGAAAATAGGGTCGAAGCTTTAGAGACGAGTGAATTACGGTAAGAGCTAGCTTCTCCATCAAGGGATACCTTGATTCTGCCCCTAGTAATCTTTTACTGACGTAATATACAGGTCTTTGCACTTTTCCCTCCTCCTATACGAGTACTGCGCTTATGGCGTGCTCGGTCATAGCAAGGTACAAGTACAGAACTTCTCCCATAATGGGTTTTGACAAAATATGAGGTTTTGCGAGATGTTTCTTGAGTTCCTGAAAAGCCAACTCGCATTCCTCTGTCCATTCAAATTTCTTGCCTCCCCTCAACAGGTTAAAAAACGGAAGACAACGGTCTGTAAATTTTGATATAAACTTACTTAGTGCCGCCATCCTACCAGTCAAACTCTAGACATCTTTGTGTTTTTAAGGTGAAGGCATGTCGATTAGGGCCCGAATTTTGTTCGGATTAGCTTATATTCCTCGAGCATTTACAATGAAACCCAGGCATTTCCCTGAAGATACTCTGAAAGAGAATTTCTGAGGGTTAAGCTTCATGTTATATTTCTGGAGCACGGAAAAGCATTCTTCGAGGTCATCAACATGGTTATTGTTAAGTTGAGATTTGACTAACATATCGTCAACATAAACTTCCATGTTGTTTCCTATTTGCTCGGAGAACATCATGTTCACGAGCCGCTGGTAAGTGGCTCCAGCATTTTTGAGCCCAAATGGCATGACGTTATAACAGTATAACCCTTTATCTGTTATGAAGCTCGTATGATCCTAGTCAGGGGCATGCATGGCAATCTGGTTATATCCAGAATAGGCATCCATGAATGACATTAGTCCATGCCCTGCCGTAGCATCCACGAGCTGGTCAATCTGAGGTAGAGGAAAACAGTCCTTAGGACAGGCCTTATTGAGGTCCGAGTAATCAATGCAGGTTCGCCACGTCCCATTATCGGGACCAGGACCAGATTGGCTACCCAATCGGGGTAAAAAGCATCCCTGATGAATCAGTTTGCTTTTAACCTGTTGACTTCCTCTTTAAGGGCCTTTTTCCTATCATCATCCAGTTGTCTTCGCTTTTGTTGCTTCAGCGGGAAGCTTTTATCGATATTTAGCGCATGGCTCACTACATTTGGACTTATTCATCATGTCCGAATGTGACCACGCGAAATCATCCTGGTTCTTCTTCAAAAAGCAAATTAATTGCTATTTAGTTTCTTCGTGGAGGTTTTTCTTGACCTTTACCGCATTCGGGGGGTCTGATTCTTCGAGCCTGATTTCTTCGAGCTCTTCCAATGGTTCGAGATCAGCTCTTTCCTCCACTCTTGGATCGATTTCTTCATCTATCTCCAGGATTGTCCCATCCTTAGTCTGAATAACAACGAGCGTTTGTGCGCTCGTCTGCTTCTTTCCCCTAATTGAAATGCTATAGCATTCCTTCCCGACTAACTGGTCTCCCTTCAACGTCCCGATGCCACTAGAAGTCGGGAACTTGATGGCCAAATGCCTTACAGACGAGTTCGGGTTCATAAGGAGACCCGTCCCCAATTTTTAGCTCGTTTACCTATCTCTTTTGGGCATTCTTGCCTGATCCCGCGAGATGAGGCCCGCCCGAGATGGTTATCACGTCTTCTCCATCAATTGGAGGGGGCCTATCTTCTTCTCTAGCTCGGGAATTATTGTTTTGAGCAGGCGGCGGCACAGCTGCCCTCTGGCTAGTAGAAGCCTGATTATTATTCTGGTTCCTGACATACTGTCTGAAGTATCCTCTCAAGATCAATCCTTCGATCTCATCCTTCAACTGCATGCATTCATCAGTAGTGTGTCCAGTATCTCTGTGAAATCGACAGTACTTGCTTAAGTCTATCTTGGACTTCTGATTTCTCATGGGGTCTGGACGCTTGAAAGGGACCTGGTTTTCATTAGCCAGGTATATATTCTCTCGAGACTCGTTGAGCTCGGTGTACACTTTGTACACGGAGAAATGCCTTTCCCCTTTCTTCTTCTTTCCCCCTTCCGCCTCGGGGTTACTTCCTTCATTCTTCTTCCTTTTGGAAGGGTTTTCTGCCGGGGGTTTCGAGGCTGATGGGTTCGCCGAGGTCGAGGCAGAGTTTACATTTATCATCGTAGTTATGGGCTGAGAGGTCATATTCAGCGTTGACCTCGCCTCTTCTACATTGACAAACCTCTGAGCTCGTCTGTTAAACTCGGTTAAGGACCTCACAGGCTTTCTCTGCATATCATCCCAGAGGGGACTTCCCGGCATTACCCCAACTTGGACGGCCATTAGATGACCGCTGTCATCTACATCTCGAGCTCAGGCAACCTCCAGATTAAACCTTGTAAGGTAGCTCTTCAATGTTTCATTTGGCTGTTGCCGAACGTTGGTCAGGGTGGATGCCTCAGCTCTTACCCCGATCATGGCTCTAAACTGCTTCTTGAAATCCTTTGATAACTGATCTCAAGAAGTGATTGAATGTCTCTTATATTTTTTGAACCAGTTTTTTGCTGGTCCTATAAGCGATGCTGGAAATAACATGCATCTGAGCTCGTAACCCACATTACTTGCTCTCATTATGGTGTTAAATGTACTCAAATGACTGTACGGGCCATATTTCCCTTCAACAGGTGGGACATGAGGAATCTAAAACCCTTGAGGAAATGGAGTGTTGGAAATATGGGGAGTGAATGGTTCGAGCTCCTCATCAGAATCCTCGTCTCGACTTCGACCTCGCTCATTTTGCAAAAGTCTAAATGCCCTTTCCAGTTGATCAATTCTATCCTGAACTGGGTCTACTGGGGGTCTTGTCTGAAATTGGCTATCATTAATGACAATTCCAGGCTCGCGTCTTCGCAGTGGATTTTGCGCCTGTTTAGGCGATCTCTCAGGTCTGGATTCGAGGGATTATCACTACCCCGATTCTGATTCAGGTGGTCCCGCAGGTCGGGGTGGTCCCTTTGGTTTCTAGTATTTCTATGTCTTCGATCATACATGCTGACTGATCTGGTGTCCCCTGAGTCGTCGCTAGCGAGGCTTGTCGCATGATTATTCCGAGACGGATTTCTGTCATGCTGCCTCTTCTCTGCAGTGCGAGACCGAGACATTTGGCTTCTCGTAGGCTGGGCGCCTCTCCGTTCCATGGTAGCCTCTCTATTCCCCTGTTTCCGTCCTGCCCGCCTTTCCTCATTACCCTGGGTTGGTTGTGTGTTCCTTCGAGGTGGTGAGGGATATCTTATAGGTGACAGAGGGAATCGTATGGGTGACAGTGGCTGCCACCCATTTCGAGGTCTAGATGGTCCCGAGTTTGCCCGAGCTGACTCGGTGACATTCTGCGTGTTACCAGGAATCTGAGTCTGAGCCTCTGCAGGGGTTCGGTTATTCCAAGTTTCTGCTGGTAACTCTGCAGTTGAGTTGACCGGAGCCCTTGCCCGAGTGTTCCTTCGGGGCCTCGAAGGAGCAGGTTGTTCTGCCTGTGGTGGAGGTTGTTCTGTTCTTGTGGCAGCGTTTTTCTGGGGTTTCCCACGAGGCCTGCGGGGAGGAACATGAACGTCCCGCGGAGGTGGGGCTTGGTTCTCCTGTGGAGGTTGAGGCTGAGCCGCTTGTGCCTCTGCGGCTAACCTAGCCAACTCCTCATTCCGCTTCTTGGCCTCAGGCAATTGTTTTCTTAACTGTCGGTTTCAAGTTCCACAATGGGGACGTACCATTTGGGATTATAGTACATGTCGTCATCGTCCCTAGGAGCCGGAGGTGTTGGAGGTCCTCGAGAATCAGAGGAATCACTTCTCTCTTCAAGTTCAGGATTCGTCATCGGCTGCTTCCCGGGGTGTCATGGATAATTTTCTTCAAGAATATTCTGATCATTCGCGGCCATAGCTAATCCGGGATTGTATTGCTTAAGGCTCTCAATGAAAGCACCAAACTGTTGACGCCGCTTTTCATCAACTTAAAACGTAGAGCAATTAAACAATAGGAACTATGGCGCAGATGAATAATACAGTAAAACAACAAGAATTTTACGTGATTCAGCAGTTAACTCAGCCTAGTCCACAAGTCAATCTTATTAAGACTTAGGAATTTTCAGGAAATCCTTCAGGGATGAATTCTCCAAAAATTCTCTCAAGATATCAAAGATCCGTCCCTTTACAAATGTTCATGACCTCTCTATTTATAAAGGGTTCTCAAAGTTCGTTCCCACATATTTCGAGAAGATACTCCTGTTTATTAATGGAAATAATGACATTAAGTTCTGTAACTCCTATATACAAGGAAACATCCCTTGAAGACCAGGGGGCACATAACAGATTAGTTAATATCCCTTTAATGTAGGGAAGTTACAACAATAAATATCTTTTGAATGCATGGACTGCATCTCATCAGATGACCCACTAAGTTGTTCGAGGTCGGCAATCAGCATCATACCGGTCAAGGTCTATAGATGAGCTATGAGCTAGGTACCTTTCCCCAAGACCAGCTCGGAGTGGGTGGATACCACCAAGGCTGTCACACTCCGAGGTTATAATCGTGCTAGGCTCGGACTACTTGATTCCGCAGATACCCGACATTGGGCATATTCCGATGCTAACTCTTTCGAGCTCAGAAAGAACGTCGAGGTTAAAAAATGTCTTCGAGGTTGGCATCTTGACTCTAGGGTTCGACATCTGGGTCATGCACATGCAGTTCAGATATTTCGAGCTCGCAACTGACGAGTCCAGCTTTCGAGATC
Source organism: Humulus lupulus (assembly GCF_963169125.1). NCBI lineage: Eukaryota > Viridiplantae > Streptophyta > Magnoliopsida > Rosales > Cannabaceae > Humulus > Humulus lupulus. The sequence goes on from NC_084793.1 coordinate 275,941,488, forward strand.
ACAATCTCGGGTCTCGAAATCTAGGTGTAACATATTTTATATTGTAAAAGAAAAGAAAAAATAAAAAAAGTTATTTGTTATTAATTAGTTTTTTAATTTTTGAGTATTTGAAATTTATTTAATTAATTTGAATATTTTTGTATTCTTTATTTTCTTAATCTTTTAAAATAATTTTTAATTTTTTTAAGGATATAATTATTATTTTTAAGAAACAAAATTAGGTTTTCAATAAAAAAATCAAATTAGTTTTAGTAAAAATGGCACAATTTGGTAATGGTCAAAGTTTGGGGGAGAAAATTGCTAATTATAAGTTTGGGAGAGAAAATTGCTAATTATTCTACACATGGCAGTGCCACATCAATAGACAAATGTCACATTATCAATCTGTTAGCCACCTAGAACGAAATCTAACATAAGTCTCATATTTCAGTAACGTGCATAGTTCGGGGATAATTTTTAACATTGCGAATCATTCAGAGTGCACAATCATATAATGGTCATAGTTCGGGTGCAAAAATGATATTTATTCTTATTTGAAATAAATCCTTGTAACTCGATCTCGTTACTAATGCCTTTAATGGTAGGGAAGCCTTATTCCCTCTATGTTGGATCAGTGGTTTGAATTTTAGCATTTGTTGATGGGAACTCATGATTCAAGATGTGAGGGACCCAACTCAGATCACTATAATTGATTGGTGACACTTACAATTGAAAAAATCTAGTTGTTACTTGTTTTACAAATTTTGATCAAATTCATTCAGATTACTTTGCATAATTTAACTAAAAAATATCACTAACAAATTAGAATAAACATTACTTTCATTAATCAATGAATCATTGTAATTTTCCAAAACAGGAAAAATAATACAAGATCCAAGAATTTACAACAAAAAATTACAGATATTGAAAGAGGATGAACAAACAACAAATTATTCAAACCAATTGCTATAGCTTCTGAAATCCCTTCAGAATTTCCAACAACTAAAATCCCTTCACCATGATGAATCGAGCTCCCCTCGATTTGTGAATATGATATCACACCAGATTGATCTTTAGATGCAACTCAGTTAGAGTGCTCCAATCTTGAACCTGCTAGCAAAATCTGAAACAGTGTAGACCAAAAATATCTGCTCAATTGAACAAGAGTTGGAAAACCCTAGAATCTAGCTCACTCAATCTTACTTAGACAATATTTTCGATCAACCACCCAAGAAGATAAAACAAAGCATTTTATATGATGTCAGAATAACCGGTACCCTAGCTGACTAACAGGAAGATAACAAACTCTAACAGATCTACTAACGACAATTAAAACTATAACCACTAAAAACAGACACAATTGCAACTATTAAAACTGTAGTTGAGATTGAAACAGATAATTTTGCCAACACATGTAATTAAGACACTTACATTCTCCTCCTTTGGAAAAGATTATCAACAAGGACCAAATATGTAGTAAGTGAAAAACAACAACTAATAACAGTTTGACACATAAAAACAAAAGAACTATTACAAATCAAAAGAAGAGACTACAAACAACCAGACCAATCCAAAATATGCAGTCACATATTGATCTCCCCCTCTTTGTTTATAATTGATGCCGATTCAATTAACTTTAGTAGGAGACTGGGACACAGCCAGACAAGGATTATCTAAAGGAGAAGAGGAGACCCCAGAAGTAGGTTGCACCCCCTGAGCGGAAGACTTCGATGCCAAATTAGCCATGACAAAACACTCAAGTTGAGCTTGCCTTCGAGTAATAGATGCCTGCTTTTGAAAGATTGAATCCAGTTTTGTTGCATTAGATAACAATATGGATTGCAATAAATGACGCCAATTGGAAGGTGAAATCTGAAACATGGCAAACAGATTTGAAGCCAAAAAAACCAGCTCGAGACAGAGATGGCGGAGCAGAGGATGGAGAAGAGGAGTCCACAATCTTAAATGTCTTCAGATTAAGAACTTTTTTTGGGTGCAGAACATCATGGGAAGACACAATACTCCAGCAGTAATACACATTTTAAAAATAAGACTTGGAAAATGCAACTTACGCTTTTTACTGGTGGACTTTGTTTGTGCACAAACTCTTTCAAAAATATAATTTTCCAAATTTAGAGATAAACCAGTACCAATAGGAAAGAGAAACCTAGCCTTTTCAAGTCGAACAATAGACTTGTGACTAGAAGGCCTCCAATTTCTGATAGCAATTCATTCTAACAATCTATATGCACGACACAATCGAGTTATAGGCAAAGCATTGTTAGTAGGCCATTTCATATCAGCATCATCTGTTAAATTTTGGGCAATGAGATCTGGGTCAAGTCTGTGTAAGGAGTGAAATGAGGATCAAACACTCATTTGATACGAAGAGCTTTCCTAATGGTATGAGGTGAAAACCTAACCATTACACCCCTGACAAACACTTTATACCTATTGGGAGAGTCAGATTCAGTGAAATCATCATCAATATTAGCATAGAACACCCTAACCACAACTTAAGATTGCTTAGGTATATTAGTGATAGTGTGAATCCACTTCCTAGACTGAAGAACACCAGTCGAACCCTCATCATCAAAATCACTAATTTTCACATTACACTCACACATAATGGGTCGATGAGAAAATTTTGAAATAAGAAAAAAATTTGGTAGTAAGAAAAAATTGATGAGAAGGAGTACTTAATGGAACAAGACCCTTATCAGAGGAGATCTTAGGCACAGTAGGAACAACATATGATTGTGCTGGGTTTTATGCTCTTATAAAACCATGTCGGACATGTAACGCAATTTTATATTGTCTATAAAAGTAGAAGAAATCATTTAGTTTGATATCCGTGTTGCTTGCTTATTTTATTATATGATTATTGAAATAATACAAACATTTATATAAATAATTACAATTATAGTGACTAGGTCATAGTGGATTATAGTCGTAATTATATGTTCAAAAGAACGAGTCCTAAGATTAGATCAGTGCATTGGATTTTCATTGATTATGGAATCTATGATATGATCTACTTACACATTCGGGGTATGATGTCTTATCCAAGGCATTGGCCAAGTAGATAAGATCAGATCTATTTGGTTTCATAAGAATAAGACCGATATTGATTATTGATCGATAAATAAGTATCATTGTTATCGAATCTAATCAATGTCACAACATTGACCATAGGTCAAGTAGATCTTAATTCTGAGTGATGGTATTCTGATAATTATATTATTTAAATCTTTTCACTTGTTTGTTACTAGCTTACCCTACGGTCTAGCCCATACTTACATCTTGGAGATTTAGTAGTGTTGACCCTTGATTTAGCCAACGACACGGAGTCACTAAAAATGAAAGAATTAATAAACCGAATGCAAGAACTAAAACGACACAAATATTTTATAGTGGTTCTGCCCCAGAGATTGGTAATAACCTACGTCCACTTAGTGATTTTATTAATGTAAACTCTAAATCCTACGATCACCAAACTAAGGTTCACTAAGTTTCACAAGCTACAAAATGGAATACAAAATTATGTATAAAAGCACTTGTTCTCTCTGATAACAAATTATTGCGTATACCTCAAATGGATCCCATGAGTCCTATTTATAGGCTCCAGGATGTACATACAGGCCTATAGCGCGTCCTATATTTGTGCTACAAGCATATTTAAATAATAACAAAAATAATAATATTTACATATAAAGATAGTCAAATATCCTAGAAATATCTAACTCATAATTGAATTCTGGCTTCGGTACTATGAGTAGATCTAGTCGCATATTTCAGCACATCAACTTCCCTATTATTTAGCATGTCCCTTGCGCCTATCGGGCAACTTAATTTCCTTTTAATTTCACGGTCGTTGGTCGACCAAACTTTAATCAATAAACAGTCACGCGCCGCTCACATGCACCTTGATCGTACCACGTCATCAAGAAAATATTTTTGGGTAAACATTTGCCCCCCCCCCCCCCCCCCAAGTTCATTTTAATGCGATCAACATTTAATAAACTTACTCGACCATCAATCCAGTTGACCTATCACATCTGTCAGTACTTACTTTTAAAAAAAAAAAAAGTAATCATTATCCTTTTGGTTCCCAAGCCATATTCTAACGGTTATTGCGATTTCCCATGCTTCAAAATGCTAATCTCATTATTACCTTGCATTAATGCTCTGACTTGTATAAATATAGACCCATTCACTTCTTTTCATTTTTTACCCGTGCCTACTCTCTCCTCAAGAACACCCGAAAAACCTCCAAGAAAACCAACATTCTTAGTTCGATCCGAGGCATCTACGATCAACTTTAAGTACCATCATTGTGTTTTCTTCAACAAATCCATACTTCAAGTAAGTTTTCGCCTCCATCTTCTTACTTTTGTAGAAATTTTCACGTATATTGCCACTGATTTGCCTGTTTCCACAACTGGGTTCACATTGTTCTTGGAAAGTTTTTTGGGTAATCGGGTTTAGGCAAAAATACATAGATTAAATATGCTAGAATAGGGATTTTAGGCAGCATAATATACAAGACAATGTGTAAAAAGAAATAGGGAGTACATTTACACTGATTTCGGGATCAAAATCGAAGTGAAAATTCGATTTTGAATGTTTCGGGAAAACTGGGTTTTCTCGCCTGTTCTTTAGAGTTGAAAAGTTTTTTCGAAAAAACTTTTCAAATTCGCTTTTTGATATGTTTTCCCACCCTGCTTGCATGTTTATTGTGTTTTTATCAGGATGTTGTTGGCCGTATAATATCTTAACTTTTATACACGAGAAGCATTTTCCTTGCTTTCCTTTTTATTCTATCTATTGGTCGTAGATTCTCACTTCCCCTTTGTTCTCAGATATTCATGCATGATCCCTGGGGAGGGGAGAGACCAATAGACGACAATCTTCTCGCTTTTCTGTTCAAGGATTAAGAACAACCTTCTTTGTCTTTTCCAGAACCTCTGACATCACATCCAAACCCTATGACCAGTCCTTCTCACACTCTTCTACAGAACCAACCGAACATGGGTCGTGTAAAACACATCGCTCATAGAAAAAGAAAACCTGCAAACTCTCCTACCAGCCAGCCTGTAGCACTACCGAGGGTCCCTTAAATGACCCTCAACCCTTAAATTTTGCGCCACAAGACATTCAGCCCAAAGCCCGTCCACACGATGGCCTCGAGCAGAGGTAGCCTGATACATATCCCCTTTGAACGTCATATTGACCAGAATGGTGGCTAAGTATCCCCAAAAGTATGGGCTTCCTGGGATTACCTTATACAAACCTACTTCCGACCAGAGGGAAAACATGCTCAGAGGTGCCTACAGTGCCTGGTCAAGGTACCATATAGAAGCAGGGGCAATCTTGCCCTTGCATGACTTTTTCCGAGGGGTGGCCAATTACTTCGAGGTCACCCCTTTCCAAATAACTCCCAATGGATATAGAGTACTTTCAACATTCTATATCCTATATAACCACAAAAAATGGCCTGTGCCTACTCCTCACGAGATCAACAATCTATTCGATCTCAAATCCAACCCTAATAAAAGCAACACGGGGTTTTTCCACTTATATCACCAGAAAACCACTCACACATTCCTGAGAGACATAACTTATAAGTCCAATGTGGGAAAATACTTCTAGGAGTATTTCCTCAAGACCGACCTGGTCGTTGACAACATGGCCTTTACGCGAGTGGGTAAATTCATAATCTTTGTTCGACATTCATCTAGTCATTTTTTTTAATCTTTTCCTAGTCCTTAGTTGATTTGTGTTGTATCTAAATCCATGGTATTGACCAGAACCTACTCCAGAAATGGAGACAAGGGCTGCAACCCTGGCTAGCATGATGAATATAGAAAAAGGCGTCAAAGAGCTGGTCACGGAGAGCAATTTAAGGCTGGTCGGCCTTTTAGAAACTTACTAGGAAGTGAGGGAATCAACATCGGGGAGTGCCACTAGAGAGGGCACTGAAGGACAAGAAAACCCTGAGAAGCAGGATGTGTCACAACCCCAAAGGCGTCGACCAACGGGAGTGACCATTCGAGAGCCAAGCCCCAAGACTCAACCATCCAGTACCCCTCCCCAACATGGGAGGGGAAAAATTACCCGAATATGCTGGTCCTATACTCGAATCCTTTGTTGAGAACGGTATATATTTTTCACTCTTAGATAAACTGTCCATTCCTTATCATTTATTTGATAGGTACGACAACTTTAAATTTACGACTTGTAGTTTTAGCTTGGACTTCTTTGAGACAGATAGTGAGTGTAGTAGTAGTTCTTTAAATAATGTAGCGACCAATAATTGTAGTTAGGGTATATCACTTAGAATTCCTTTTAGTTTGTTTTATTATCATACAAAACTATTTCTTGACTTATCTATTCGCTTGTTTGTCTTGTAGTCATGGAGACTGATGATGCGTTTAACATATATACTTCTAGAGGCAAACCATCCAACTCGAAGAAATTGAGCAGAAAGAACACTAGAGATGTCAGCGGGGAACCTTCGAGGAAAAGAACACGATCATATGATCCTCCAGCACCTACTGCTTCCAGAACCACTACACCTCCTCCACCTCCTCGCGCCATGCCCTCCAACGACCAGGTAGCTTTGGCAAAAGAGTCATTGAGCAATGTCTATTGTTCAACCAGTGATAGACTTCAAAAGCTAATCAAGCATCATCGCAATCAGGAAGCTTTTGTTTCTCTCTCCTCGCTGAAACCTAACCAATGCCTTGGTCGGGAGTTAAATGAAATTCTTAGCGTAAGCTCTTAGTATTTAGTTGTACTTGAACACCCTTGTTTTTTTTTTTTTATAATTTCTGATGACTTTATCTTTCTTCTGTTTGCAGGGTATTCTTACCTTAACCAAAGGTTGGCGCAACACTGAGGAGATTATCACAAAACATGCCAAGGATGTCATGGAATTGGAAGCCAAAGTCAAGGCAGCTGAGGAAAAAGCTGCCACTTTGACTGAGGAGTTAAAAATGAGCCAAGAAGATCTGGCTAAGGCTTTTGCTATGAAGGAGAAATTCAAAGAAGCCTCCGAAACCAACTTCAAGGAAGCGGCCCAGCAGCACGGGGATTTGGAGGCCATCATGAAGGAAGCAAACGACCTAGAAGGTCGAGTGAAGCTGCTCGAAGAAAAAAACGCTCAAAACCTGGAGAGGTTCTGAGGAGCTGCATTCACTTGCTTTTACATGTTCTGGAAGAACAGCCCAGAGGGAAACTTTGACAATCTTCCTGAGCAGGTCAAACAAGCCGAACTCGCCAAGTGCGCTGCTCGCCTAGAGGAGGAGAAAAATGTCCCGAATTCTCTTGAAATTTCCTTGGCAACGGGCATCGATGGTGCTGATGAAGAAGCCGACCCTTCAGTCGATCAGCAGCCTCAGCAGGACCCCCCTTCAGCTACATAGTAAAAGTTTTTTGTTTATGTAATTAAAACACCCAAACAGATTATTCGAGGTGTTAAGAAAATTTGCTGCCTAAAGCAGTTTTATTTGCTTTTAACATTTTTAATTACATTTGAGTAGCAATTGCTCGCGGTGTAAATACATTTCATTTTGATATTGTAACAGTTGCACATTACTATTGCTATTATAACATCTGCTCGTATGACCGAACTTAGCATAACACTTTACTATGATTTCACAAAATTAATAAAAAATTCTGAAAAATACTCTAAGTGTCGTAGTATGTTTTCCCTTATTTTGCTCGTGTGTTTACATATGTTTATGATATGCTTTGCTCGCTTAGTATCTTATATGCCCCAAAGTGATCAAGGAGATTAAGGTTCTCGGTCACTTTCCACTGACCAATTCCTGTTCGAACATAAATGCTCGTGTACTTATAAATAATCAATGATAATATAGCAAAACAACACATGCAGTGAGCAAATACTTGTAATAAATACAATAATTGGCAAGAATAACTGACTACGCACAATTCCTTTTATTTCTCGTAAAAAATGTACAAAATTCGTGTCTGTACGAGTGATCAAAAATTGATCTTACACTTATAAGCGACCAGCCATCTAACTAGCCAGCCCTTGTTCAAAAACTAGTAAAAAGTAAAATTAATACTAGCCAAATCTTTAAAAAGAAATGTTCATTAATGGTATGAATGTGGGATAATTTCCCTTGAAACCTCCGTCAGTGCATATGGGCGCGAGCATCAAAGGGGCGAGGGCCTCCCATAGCGGGGCCCAACTCATTATTCTGGCGCTCGTGGGTGCTGTAACGACCTGAATTTTCTAATTGGGCTTAGGGCCTTGATTGGTGTGCCTGGAGGGCAATAAATGATTTAATATGCTTTAATATGTTAATGGGTGAACTAACGTGAATATATGATAGTGATGCATGTTTAGTGAGTTAAATGTGCATGTGGGCCCTGTCTGGATATTAGGGGCATGAATGTGATATATGTTATATATATGTGAAATGTCTGTGTAGCACGACCCGAGACAGTCCTGGGGAGCGGTTAGCCAGAGAGTCGCAACAGGGTTGAGATTCTGACTCGGGGCGAGTCGAGGGGTAATTTGGGTACTAGGTGTGATATGGGATTATCAGGACATGAAAATAAATATTTGGAGATATATTTGAGGATAGAATGTCTAGGCGGGAATATTGGGGAAATTTACCATTTTGCCCTCGGGGACGTTTTGGTACCCCGAGCCTTGAGGTAACCCTTTAGACTCAAGTCAAATAAAACAAAAAGAGGAATTAATTGGAAACTTGGAGAAACCTACTTGCACTTCTCTTCTCAGCCAAGGTTAGCTTTTATTCTTCTTTCTCTTTCACTCTCTAAGGCAAAATTAAAGGGAAAACTTTGGGAATCAACTTGAGGATCTAAGGAGTTCAGCTGGGATTTAGGGAGCTTGGAGCATAAGGGGGCTGGTTCTAAGTCTCAATTCAGCAAGAGGTAAGCTTTGATTATGGTGGATAAGTCTAGAGTTGCAGCTGGTTATTAGAGTATGCATGCTAGCAAGTTTGAATTGTTCTTGTGTGGTCTAGTTAAGTTTTGGGGTGGATTCTAATGGGTTTTGATGTTGTTACTGAGTTATTATTGAGCTGGAGTTTATGTGTTAAATATCTGGGTTAGATAGGTGAGTTTTGGGTGAATTGGCTTGAGGAAAGGTGTAGAAAAATGGTGGAAAATCTTGGTTCGGTGGTGAGAGCCGCGGCCCATGTGCGCGTGCGGCCATGGGAGGCCGAGAAGCTCATGCGCGCCGCGGCGCCTGGTGGGCACGCAGCGGCCCGTGTGGGGGTCAGTGAGGTGCTAGCCTCTGTTTTATGGCTAGCCGTGGCTCTTGTGGGAGGGGTCGCGATCCTTTGTGCCAGTTTGAATTTTAAGGGCATTTTAGTCTTGGGAACTCAAGGGGTAAGGCTCGGGATGGATTTTATCACCCGGATTGATAGAATTCAAGGACCCGGAGGTTAGGGTTATGTCTCTAAGTTATTTATTGGATTAGAAATTTGATGGATGGACATTGTTAATGTGTTGTGACTAAGGTTTTGGCGAGGCTCATGTTAGAGGACTGTGCTCGGGGCATCGGTGCTCACAAAGCTCGGAACTCAGGTAAGAGAACCCTTGTTCCCATAGAGCTTGTGTGCAGGGCTGAGCCCAATGAGGTTGAATAGAATTGATATGCAGGGCCAAGCCCAATATGTTAGAACTGTGGGGCGTAGCCCTTTATCTGATTATTCTAGAATTCTATACTTGCTTGTTATGCTATGTATATTATGATGTGAATGGTCGGCTTGAGCCGGGAACGGTGTAGACCGAGAACAGTGAAGGGCCGGGAACGGCATTGGGCACGTTGAGTGCAAGGCCGAGAATGGCAAGGGGCCGGGAGCAGCGTTGAGCACGTGGAGTGCGAGTTGCCAGGGCGAGTCCCTAGAAGGATACCTGGGATATCCTCACGGCGTGGTCCGCGAACCCAGGGCATGGTAAACGCCTGGGATGGCTAGGCCGTATATGTTTAGCCATTGGTGGCCTCTTTATATGCTTCATATGTGTGTTGCATATGTTATTTGTTTGTGGATTCTCTTGCTGGGCTTCGGCTCACAGATGCTCTGTGGTGTAGGTAAGGGTAAAGAGAAGATCAACCAACCATGAATACAGCAGGTGTGAGGCGGCGTGTACATGTTTGGCCAGCCTGGCTACCACAGCCAGTCAAATTTGGGAGATGTTTGTAAATAAACCTAGGTTTTGTCGTTTAGTCGACTGGGTTCAGTTTATATGTTGTAAATGCTTCTAAATTGTATTTTGGGATCCCAAGTGTTAAACTTTTATGATTATCAATGAAACGAATTTATTTCTAATATTTTTCCTCTGTTTATGGCTTAGATACACTGTTTGATATAAAACCTCGATTAACGGGTTAATGCACGTTTAAAACTCACTTAGTAACGACTCTAAGGAAGTAGGGCGTTACAGGTGCCTTAAGATCGAGACTCCTTTACGTGAGGCTAAGAGCCTCATTTGAGTTGGTGCGACGCCTGCGAGGAGGAAGGTGCCTCACTGTGCGAGGCTGAGCAAACAAGGGAGATGCTGTGCGAGGCTCCGTTGCGCGAGGCTTAGAACCTCATTTGACATGGCATGAGGCCCGCAAGGAGGAAGGTGCCTCGTTGTGCGAGGCTGAGCAAATGGAGGAGGCGCCTCACGCTTGATGCCCAGATGCTGAACACCTTCAACGCTGGAGCCGCATACCTAGATGCCTTGCTATGCGAGGCATAGTTGTCCAAACCCCGTAACGTGAGGCCGATATGTGACAAGGGCTCACTAACTAAGGCCTACCTCTTAGAAGTGCCTCAACATGGAAACTTAGTAAAGGAAATCCCTTCTATGGTAATGAAGAGCCCACGATGTTCTCTAACACTTAGCAAAATATAAGGTAGTTTGGAGGGAAATTGTACCTTAAAAATGAAAGAAGGACCATCAGGTACAAGGCACGCGTATAAGTACGGGATATGCAACTATAAAGGTGGAAAATGCGTGATTCTGACATCCGTGTTCGACAAGTAGTGGCGACACGAATTAATACGTGAAGTGGTGGCGCGTTCTGCATGCCTCTGACCATGTACAAGAGCCGACATCACTACGGATTGCACCACTACCCTAACAATGTACCTACGTACGATCTTTGTTGTAACGCCCTACTACCTTAGAGCCGTTACTAAGTGAGTTTATAAAGTGCAATTAACTCGCTAAGCGAGGTTTTTAGAACAAAAGTGTGATTAAACAAGAAGTCAAGGCTGTAATCTTTAAAAGTACTCAATTTCATTAAAATTTAAGAGTTTAACATTCGGGATCCCAAAACGAGGTATGTAAAATATTTACAATACAAAATAGGTTTACAGATGACAAATTATCAAAAACATAGTTTAATACAGCCATTTCTCAAAAAAGCCCCCAACCCAAGCAGTCGGGCAGGCCAAACATGTAAGCGCCGCCCCCACGCTCTCCGTACTCATGGATGGTTGACTTTCTCTTTGCCCTTACCTACAACACAGAGCACCCGTGAGCTGAAGCCCAGCAAGAAAACTCATATAGTACATAACATATGCATATCATTCAATCATTATAGCAGATAACTCATATCTAATCAAACAGTCCATAAGACTTAAACACATATACGACCATGCCATCCCAGAAGCATTACCAAAGCCTGGGTTCTCGGTCCATACCGTAAGGACATCCCATGTATCCATTGGGGTCTCACCCTAACCACAAGCATCCCATGTGCTAAGTGATATTCCCGGCCCCACTGCCGTTCTCGGCCCTTCGCCGTTCCCGGCTCCTTTGCCGTTCATTCAGCTATAACCACATATAGCATTCTTAAACAAAAATCAAACATATAATAATGCATTTAGAGCTACATCCTAGCAATAATACAACTTAGGGCCGCACCCTGCAACAATACTATGGGCCCAAGCCCTGCTCTATGGGTGCTACAGTTTTCTTACTTGTATCCCGAGCTTTCCGATGCACCAACGTCACAAGCACAGTTCTCTATCATGAGCCTCTCCAAAATCCTAGTCACAACACATATAAAACACTTTTAATACTAACCAATCCCAAAACCACTTCTCGGGACCAATCCCGTACTCTCGGGACCTCTAATTCCCTAAAACAATGTATTGGAACCATCCCCCGAGCAAAAGACCTAAAAGTGCAATATTTGGCTGCCAAAAATAGCCTAGGGCCGTGGCACTCCCATCAAGGGCCGTGACGCCCTGAAGCTTTCCCCTAATCCTGATGCATGCTTGCGCCGCGACACCAAAGATCAGGGCTGCGGCGCCCCTACGCGAACCTGAATTTCTGGGTTTTCCTCATGGATTTTCCCGAGCCAAAACAACTCCAATTCAACCCAAACAAGTACCTAAGCCCCAAAATCAATTTAAAACCCCAAATGAACCCTTTAACACCTATAAACATAAAAAACAAACTCAATTACACAATCACACTCAAAATCCACTCTTGAGTTTCAAATTCCTGAAACTTAAACCATGGCTTCCAAGACTTAAACTAGAGCTTGAAAACTATAAATCATACCTCTAAAATCTTAAACCACATCAGATACGAAAATTAAACATGCTAAGGATTCTTACCTCAATCAAAACTCAGCTTGAACTCCTCTCAATTCCAGCTTCCAACCTCTTTCCTCTTGATTATCCTAATTGAATTTCCAAGTAAAAACAGCCATATCTCCTTTAAATTCCCACACTCAATCTCTAAAAATTCAGACTTAAATTCAACAAAAATATAGCACAATTCTTACCTTTGAACAATCCTAGCTTAAATCTGGTTTTGGTTGCCTCAAACTCCTTTGAATTTCCTCCTAGGTTTCAAGTTCCAGCCCTCCTTCTTATTTCCCTTCCTTTCTAGCCCTTTTCTTCAAATTCAGCATAAACCAAAATGGTAAAATGGAGAACGTGAATCCTTTTTCCCTCAGCTGAACCTTATCTAACCCTTGCCTAATGACCACTTTACCCTTCCATAAGAATTCCTTCCTAACTAAACCTCAAGGGCACTCTTGTCCTTTCACCTATTTTACAATTCTACCATTTTTTCCATCTAACCTTATTACTCTCAGCAGTTGCTAATGGTTACTGAACCACCAATAACCATTAACCACTAATTCTCAAATTTACAAGATTCCCAAAGTACCCCTAGGCTCCTCCCGAGCCAGGTATAAAATCCCGTTGTGACTTTTAAATTAACTAGCTCCCTAGGACCGTCTCGGCACGTGCATCACACTAATATCACCACACTCACGTGGTACAAATCACGTAACACAATTATTACATTTATGCCCTCAGCGGGCTAAAATTACCAATTTACCCCTATCATGCAAACGGGGTCCACATGCATATTTATACCACCTAAACATGCATTCTAATCACATTTTCATTCAAATTCATATATTATCATGTTAATTCACTTATTTCCCTCCAGGCACGCTAAACAAGGTCCTAAACCTTATTAGCAACTTGGGGTGTTACATTTGTCCCTTGGGACCACCCTGTATCAGAGGCCATTAGAGCCATATATATGTAATGACCCAAAATCACTATTAAGGCTTAAGGGTCTTGATTAGCTTGTCGGGAAGGAATAATTGGTATATGTGTGATTAAATGGTAAAATGCCTGATTTTGTGGCATGCATGATTAATATGATTATATTATATGCATGTTTATGAGTAATAGATATGCATGTAGGACATTTATAGCTTATAAGGGCATATTTGTAATTTTGGCCTGTTAAGGGCACCAATGTGATTATTTGTAATATATTGTTGAGACCACATTATTATGTGGATATATTTGCAGCATAGGGCTCGAGACGGTCCTAGTAAGCGAATTAGCAAAACAGTCATAGCGGGGCTTAATACCTGGCTCGGGGGAGCCTAGGGGTATTTTTGGGAATTATTAGATATTGAATAAATAATTGGTAATTATTTGGAATGACGGGATTAATGGGTAAATATTAGGAACGTTTGAGGAATTAGCGGGAACTGGGAGCTGAATGATTGTTTTACCTTTAGAACAATTAAATGGATAATACTACAAAGGATGGTAGTTTGGTCATTGTGTATGGATTAAGGGCAGGGTCAGCTAAGCTCTATGGGCAATCAGAGTATGCTAGACATATGAGGAAAGACCCCAAATTCATTTACTCTCTATCTCTCTCTCACTCTTGAAGAACTTGAAGGAGTTGAAGCTTTGAAACCAGGGGGATTCGGTTGAGAATTTGGGAGTGTAAGCTCAAGGGTGGAAAGTTGGAACTTGTGAGGATTCAACCATAGTTGAGGTGAATGTAGATTAATAGGGTGGAATTTTAGCTGGGTAGTTGTGAAGCTTAGAACATGTGTAGAATTTTGGGTCTTGATTGAATTTAGGTTCGTAGAGATAATTGATTGAGGTTTCTAAGTGATGAATTGTAAGCAATTTCAGTAGAGTTTGCTCGGTAATTTTGTGCCTTGAATATGTGAGTTAAGGTCTTAAATTCATGGCTACCTTGGTTTGATTGGGGAGGTTTGTTAAGGTGAAATTCTGGGAAAATTGGCTGGGAGAAGTGTGAAGAAAACCCAAAATTTCTGGGTTCGAAGGGGGCGCGCTGCGACCTAGCTCAGAGGCGCCGTGGTGCGTGTGCCCATCAGTCCTTGTGTGTGCTCTCTGTTTAGGGTGCGCCGCGACCTTGGGGAGTAAGTCACGGCCCACCTCCCGTTGAGGCTTGGGGGTATAGCCTTTGACTTGGGGGCAAGTCATGACCCATGTGGCCAGGTCGCAGCCCACCTAGGTATTTTTGCCTTAGGTTGGTTTCTAGGTTTGGTAAAGCTCGGGGGTTCGAACCTAGGTGCTCAGGACAATTTCTACTACTCAGTTTAGTAGAAATTAAGGTCCCGAAGTCTAGTTTTTATCTCCTAAGTATTCATTTGGATTAGATGTTGACGATTACCCATTGGCCACTGTGACTAGGTTTATCGCCAAGGTTCAGGACTAAGAATCGTGCTAGGGACCATTCTATTATCTTCATTCAAAATTCAATGTAAGAAAACTGCACCCTGTGTGGTTGTGAATGGGAATGAGATTCACAAATATTGATTGCTTGTATTATGTGTTTGTAAGATTGATTTGTCATACAAGAATGAACGGTCTAAGGGAACCGGGGCTAATGGCAAGCATACTGGGGCTAGCTAGATCAACAGGGGGCTTGGCCTAAGGGTGCCAACCCTGATTACTTGAGATTATGTGATTGTCGTTTATTAATTGAATATTTGTACTCTGTTTTATGTTTATATTAGATAAGCTTGGTTGAATATTCTTATTGTTACATGTGATTGTTGTTTTGGTTTTCTTGCTGGGCCTTGGCTCACGGGTGCTACGTGGTGTAGGTAAAGGCAAGGGTGAGCTGGATCAACCATGATTTAGAGAGCTCTGGGGCCGAGGTATACATTGTCAGCTGCTCGTCCACCACGGCCGAGGGAAGTACAGGGACAAAAGCCTAAAACTTATATTTTTCCATTAGAGTGGCTACTGGTTGTATATAACTTTTGAGAGTTTGTAAATTAACACTTAAACCCTATTTTTGGGATCCCATGTTCCAAACATCTATTATAATGAAAAATTAATCGTTTATGATCAAAATCTTTTTACCTTAATCCAATTGTTGACCTTAAGATCACATTTTTCATAAAAGGACTTGATTAGCAAGTCTTGCACTATTTTAACTACACAGTGTAACGGTCTTGGTTATCCAGGGCATTACACTATAAATAGGCTTTGAACCCTCAAGCTAAGGGGTCGAAAAATTCTTTGTATGCTCAGAAAATTAAGGAATATACAATATTCGCTCCATTGTGTTTCTGCATCTTTCTTCTTCAAGTTCTTTCTACCTTCTTTTACATAGCTTTTGCAATACACTTTGAGTTTTTTCGATCCTATATCATTGACGAGTTCTCAACGTCAACAGTTTGGCACCGTCTGTGGGAAGAAAAAGTATCAAGCCATCATTCTTTTGTCAATTCCAACAAGGAAAATTTCCAAGGCGTTCGAAACACCTCGTAAACAAAATATATTGGGACCACCTGGATGGAGAACAGTTGAGAGCCTCTAGGAAGGACCCTTCACCACCTGAGCATGGACATATGCCAGAGGAACATCCTGCCCCAAGAAAGGAGAATGAGATATCATCCTCGGCTGTCTAACCTAACGGAGGTCATCCAGAGCCACTAGCGCACCCTCATCCTCGACCTCCGGTTGCCCCACGCTCTGGCCACTGAGATCTAGGTCCCTCTACGCACAGGTCAGGCAAGAGTCCCTGAATACACTATGTTAGTTCTAGCTCAAGGACTCGCTTCTATGAGGATGAGATACACGAGTTACACAAAAAGAATCAAAGGCTAGAAACCACACTAGAGAACATGCAAGAGGTGTCGAATGACCTTCTGTAAGAGAAGTCAAGCATGCCCCTTCCCAGGCATAAGGAGAATGAGTGTGGGAGAAGAGAAACCACTATCCCCATAGACAATAGAAGGACCCGACTTTCCACTAGCAACACTCCCTGGATAAAGCAGCATGAAGGACCTAGGCCAGCGAAGTATCCCCAAGAACAAAGTCGGAGGGACAACACTGGTCGTATGAATGAAACTGAAGTCACCTCTAAGGAAGCACCCCTGGATCTAAGAGAAAAGCTCAATGGAAGAAGGTTAGAAGTAAGGACAACACCTTCTGTGGCCCCTTCGAATGGCAGAGAGAGGAAAAAGGCCAAGCCTACAGAGTTAAGGGACTCTTTGAATAAAAGGCGACAGGAGCTACACACCTTCAACAATTTAATGAAGCTGAGATGGGTCAATAGCAGAGCAAGGTGTCACTATTTTGATATCATGCTGAAAGGGCTTGCGTACAAGTGGTTTGTTGACGGTGAGAACTCGTCAACGATGTTAGGTCGGAAAACTCAGAGGTTAGTAAGAAGATAACTAGATAAGAACTTAATAGACTTAAGGAAAAAATAAGTGCAGATCAACAATGGAGTAAACATTCATATTTTGCTTAATAGCCTGAGTATACAATGAATTTTCCAACCCCCTACAATGATGATGTGAGGCTCTATTTATAAGTGAGCTCTAATGGCTCTTGGTACATTGTGGTCCCAAAGAGACAGGGGCGGCATATCCAGGCTGCAAGTGGTAGTGGTGTTGGAGGAGTGGTGGTCGGATTCAATATATGTCAGTGGTCTTCAAAAGTATTCCTGCCTTGGTACTATGCCATACCTCCACTACTTGTCGGGTGCAAACGTCAAAGGCGTGCTTGGGGAGTACTTGCTATGAACCATTCTTATACTGCCACTACTTGTCTGGCATGGACATCGTGTCCGTACTCTAACTCCTCTTGGTTTGCAGGTGCATTCCGTACCTGTACGAGCTCCTCAAGTCATACACAGGCTTTCACCCCCACACAATAACTTATTCTTCAAGTATTGAAATCCCTATACGTTATCAAGGATGACACGGTCCCAATAATCCTAGGGAGCAAGGACCTCACGTGATGGCCCTATGAAAAGGATACGAGGGGACTTTCATGCCTTAGGCACAATATCTTTGGCGCTAGGTACAACATTGTAGGCAAGGTACCCTTGGCACGAGATGCGATGCTTCGCAGGCAAGGCATGTGCTTCGCAAGACCTGCATGGTATAAGACGGGGCACACGGGGTGTCCTCGTGAGACACATAGCACGAGGAAGGGCTCCGTAGGTGAGGTTGTGCCTCACGAGACCTGTAAGGTGCGAGATTGGGCATACGACATGGCCTCGTCGAGACGTTCGGCATGAGGCGAGGCTTCGTATGCGAGGTGTATCTTGGCGCACGCACGAGGCCATTGGTGTGAGGATGTGGGGCGAGATGGCGGCCTGATGCGTGTGCGAGACCCTTGGCGCAAGGCACATCTTGATGCATGCAAGAGGCCTGATGCGCGCGTGAGAAAATTTATCCAACAGTTTGGCATGCGAGGCCTTTGGCGCGGGGTGCATCCTAATGCGCGCGTGAGGTGTTGAGGCGAGGCGCATCCTAATGCATGCGTGAGGCCGTGGCGAGAGAGAGTAGCATGATGCATGCGCGAGACCCTTGGCGCGAGGCGCATCCTAATGCGCGCGCGAGACCATTCCTTCAACAGATTGGTGCGCGAGGTGTTTGGCGCAGGGTGCATCCTAATGCGCATATGAGATGATGAGGCAAGGCAGAGGCCTGTGGCTCGAGACCATGTCTCGCTTGGTGCTATTGCAGGGCTTTTAGTGCAAGGCGCATGGTCGGGCTTCGCCGTTTTTGTCCCAAGCCTATGGTTTGAAGGGCACAAGGCGGGAGCCTCGTGTAACTAGAATTTTGGCATCCACACTTGCCCCCCAAGTCTACGAGGAGGTCTTTAGGTGCCCTTGTAGACTTATTGCGATGCTACACTTACTATGCTCTGGTGGTAGTGTTGTATGCCTTCATGTAAACTTGACAATGAATCTCGCGATGCTAGTGGTAATGGTAGCATACTCCGGGCTGTCATGTTCGTGTGAGTGGAAAAACAACTCATATTGTTTCAGGAGACCTCACGAGATGACTAGGCATAGGTGAAGCATATGGCACTTCAACATATGCTTTGGAGGGTATAATAGAATGTTGGGTGAAAAGAACTAAGCATGGACATGTGAGACCACAAACAAATTCATTTGGGAGCATCAGGCTGAGGGTGACCTTCCTTCGTGCCCCCAAGTCTTTATCCTTCATCCATCAACACGTGAAGGTATTTTCTTGTCACCTTTTTTTATAAATGCGATACTTGTATTACGCTCAGAGGTGTATAAGGCAATGAAAGGTGTCATACAACACTATTGGGTGATGAAGACCTTGCTATGCAAGATGGTCTCTCACAACGAGACCCTCTCACATGGTGAGGCTTGCCTCATTCTCTTCGTGCTTTATCTGTTGACGTCTCGGGGGCTTCATCGACCATCCTTTCAAGGATAAGGCTTATATGAAGCTTAGGGGTAGGCTAAACACTTAGACAAGAATGTTTGGAAGCACTAGCCTATAGTTGGTCTCACTATGCGAGGGCCCTTTCCCTGTGCGAGGCCTCTTGGCCTCGCTTTTTGTCTCTGTGACTTCATTCTTCATTTATGTCTGCAAGGTGGCCATTAGATAGAGTGGAGCCCGATTGAGTTAGAAGTCTGAGGGCAACCTTGCCAAGGGAGGGTGCCTTTTCTATGTGCAACCCTCTTGCAAAATGTGAGGTGTCTCGTCCCGTTGTCGACTTGAGCTATACATTTCAGACATCTTTACTTGGTGATGTTGTAAGGAATGTCTAAGGTAGGAAGTGAACTCAACTGGGAGCCATGGTCGAGGGAGGATTTCTACCATTCACACTTGGTAAAGTATGAGTTGAAATGCCTCTCATTTCGTGAGATGGATATTACTAAAGAGATGTCCACAAATTTGACTTTCATTGTGACCTCGCGATGCGGGCCCATCGAGGTATCCATAAGTTAACTTGCATTGCATCCTAGCGATGTGGGCGCATCTGAGCTAGGAGGTGAATACATAAGGCATCGCATTGTGGCCTCGTGTTGCGGGCGCATTCCATTTTTAGGCTACTGAATTGCGGCCTTGTATTGTGGGCGCATTCTTCCAAGAGCCTACGTCACCAGGACCTCTCATCTCGCGGCTCTTTCAGATTTATCAATTTGCATACAATTTTACGTGCTCACGTAAGTATAAGGGGAGTGTAAATTCCTTTCTCTTTCTATCATTGGTGTAAGACTTTGTGAAGCCCACTTTTTTTGTTGTTGTTGGGAACTTCTGCAAGTTCTCATGGTCATAGTTCTAATAGCTTTACTTTGAAAGGGTTCCCTTTGGGATCTCTCTACTTCTTGTGATTCGTGTCTGTTGGTGCACCTTGACTACTTATAAGGATATGTTGGCCCTTTGGGCTCTTGCTATCCTTTTATATATTTTTACGCGCATGTTTTATTTTTTTGCGAGAAGTGTCCTTCTCGTCATTAGGCATAGTACCATTTTTGCAAGCGTCTTCTTTGAGACCTTTTTTGCAAGCGTCTTCTTTGAGTCCCTTTTCATAAGCACCTTCTTTGAGACCCTTTTCATAAGCGTCTTCTTTGAGACCATTTTTTGGTTTTTGAAGGGATCTCCCCTTGGGTTGGGACCCTTATAGGGAGATGTTCCTTGTGAAACCTTGTGAACACCTATTTTCAAGACCTTTTTTTCCTTGGTAAGGCGACTCAGTCAATCGAGACTTGGGGATCTCTTGGGGCTTCCCTTTCATCTTCTATGATGTGGTCCCTTTGCAGGATGGGTTTGTTCATTAAGAGGTCACTTTTGAGGGACCTTTCGACTTTTTTAGATTCTATAAGGGTAGCTAGTCCTTATAGATTCAAATGTTGTCTCATAAGGTTCATCGCTCTCACATATATGTATTACAAGTACTTATATTTATATATATATATATATATATGTCACAAGGCCATACGCCTGTTTCGCACTTGGCCAAGCACCTATTGAGGCTCGTGAGGCTAGGCGCCTATTTTGCACATGGCTAGGTGCCTGTTGAGGCTCGCAAGGCTAGACACCTAATTCGCAAAGCGGGATGCCTGTTGAGGCTCACGGGGCTAGGCACCTATTTTGCACATGGCTAGGTGCTTGTTGAGGTCAAGTCTGATACCTCCTACGTGGTTTGTGGGATACTTCTTGCCAAGTACTTTGTTTTTCGTTCTCTCCGATATACTTTGACAATTCCAGATCTCTGAAATCAGCTAAGCGACTTCTTTGGATCTTTATGGGGGCCGATTGCGATGATTTGATTAATCCTACTAGCATTTTCTTTAAAGCCTTTTTGTAGTCCTCTTCCAATTTTCAACTTGATCAGGGACTCCTCTATTATGACATTCTCTTCTACACGGAATCTTCAGATGTATTGCTAGAAGGGTGATTGAAGGAAGGTTTGCTTCCCTCAACATGCAAGTCCTTATGGCCCTCTTCCACATGTATATACTTCTGTGCTCTTTCGAAGAAGTCATCTAAGTTTGTAACCTCTCTCTTGAGCATGTTACCCCATAACTTGCTTCCTGGACGAACTCCTCTTTAGTTGAACTTCCCAGCTTTGTTGCTTCCATATTGAACCTATGGATATAGCTCTTCAGACTTTCATTCTTGCCTTGTTTTATGTTAGCGAGGCTGGTAATTGGCATAACGTAATCACAGACTGCAAGGTATTGCTGAAGAAATTCACCAGAGAATTGCTGCCACAACGTGATGGTTCCTGGCCTTCAACTCTTGAAACACTTGTACGCAACTCCTTAGTGTAGCTACAAAGCAATGGCACTTTGCTCTGCTGTTGACCCCCCCTTAACCTCATCAAGTTATTGAAGGAGTCTAAGTGATTCTTTGGATCCATAGTGCCCTCGTGTGGAGTCATGCGAGGCTTTTTGAAGCTAGTGGGGAGTTGCTCAACCTGGATCTCCCTTGTGAAGGGAGAATCATGGTCAAATTCTTCGTCATCTCTATGCCCCCGGGTGCAGTGATAATATTGCCTTGAGGGCTTTGCATTTCGGTGTCTAGTTCCCTCCTCTTTTTGCTTAAGGAGTCTTGTGGATTCTCATATTGAGCCCTTTCTTTGGTTGTGTCCCTCGGGGGAGCTGCGGAGGGTGTGGCTTTTACCCAAGACCCTCTCTAGTTAAATTTCCCCCTCAAGTTAGGTGAGGCTTTGGCGAGGGTAATCTTGGGTCCACACCTCCCATAGGTGGGGTTCGTGCCTGGTTTCATCATTGGTGTATAATATTCCTTGCATTCTAGGCCAGGGGTATAACAAGCTGAGATATGCGTTTTGTCACCCTCCACGGGAATGGTGGTTTCTCCTCGTGCATGCTTTTTCCCCCTATGTTGGGAAATGGGTATGCTTGACCTTCCCTGCTGCAAGTCATTCAACACCTCCTGCATGTTCTCTATTGCGGCTTCCAGCCTTTTATTTTTATGTGCAACTCGCGTATCTCATTCTCATAAAAGCGAGTTCTGGAGCTAGGACTCACAGAGTGCACCCACAAACTATTGTCAGGCCTGTGCAAAGAGGGGCATGGATCCCGCTAGCTGGAGCGTGTTGCAATCAGTGGTTGAGGAGGAGGGTGCGTACTCAGGCTACCCACACAAGTCGTAGATGGTTCACGATGAACTCCCCTAGGTTGGACTGCTGGGAGTGCTGCCTTCTTCTCCTCTCTAGGGGTTGAATGTTCTGCCGCATGCCTCCATTCTCAGGTGGCTGAAGGTCTCTTCTGGAGGCTTTTAGTTGGGCTCCGTCAAGGTGGATCTCAGCATCTTGAGATTCCCGTAGGTGCTTTCAATGCCTTGGAATTTTTTTTTTATCAAAATTGATGGAAGAACAATGACTTGATAGTCGTCCTTCCCACAGACGACGCCAAACTGTTGACGGTGAGAACTTGTCAACGATGTTCGGTCGGAAAACTCCGAGGTTAGTAAGAAGATCACTAGATAAGAACTTAAAATAGACTTGAGGAAAAATAAGTGCAGATCAACAATGGAGTAAACATTCATATATTGCTTAATAGCCTGAGTATACAATGAATTTTCAAACCCCCTTCAATGATGATGTGAGGCCTTATTTATAGGTGAGCTCTAATGGCTCTTGGTACATTGTGGTCCTAAAGAGACAGGGGCAGCATATCCAAGCTGCAAGTGGTAGTGGTGTTGGAGTGGTGGTCGGCTCCAGTATATGTTAGTGGTCTGCAAAAGTACTCCAGCCTTGGTACTATGTCGTACCTCCACTACTTGTCGGGTGCAAACGTCATAGGCGTGCTTAGGGAGTACTTGCTATGAACCATTCTTGTAATGCCACTACTTGTCTGGCATGGACATCATGTCCGTACTCCAACTCCTCTTGGTCTGCAGGTGCATTCCGTACCTATATGAGCTCCTCAAGTCATACATAGGCTTTCACCCCCACACGGTACCTTATTTCAAGTATTGAAATCCCTATACGTTATCATGGATGACACGTTCCCAATATGCCTGAGGGGCAAGGACCTTGAGTGATGGCCCTATGAAAAGGATACGTAAGGGGCCTCTCATGCCTTAGGCATGATATCTTTTGTGCTAGGTATGACATTGTAGGCAAGGTACCCTTGGCGCGAGAGGCGATGCTCCGCAGGCGAGGCATGTGCCTCACGAGACCTACATGGTATGAGATGGGGCACACAGGGTATCCTTTTGAGACACATAGCACGAGGCAAGGCTCCGTAGGTGAGGTTGTACCTCGCGAGACCTGTAAGGTGTGAGAATTGGCATACGATGTGGCCTCGTGAGATGCTCGGCGTGAGGCGAGGCTTCATATGCGAGGCGTATCCTGGCGCACGCACAAGGGCGTGGCGCGAGACGACAGCCTGATGCGCGCGTGAGACCCTTGGCGTGAGGAGCATCCTGATGCGCGTGAGAGACCATTCTGCCAATAGTTTGGCATGCGAGGCCTTTGGCACAAGGTGCATCCTGATGTGCGTGCAAGGCGTTGAGGTGAGGCACATCCTAATGCGCGCGAAAGGCCGTGGCACGAGACGGTGGCCTGATGTGCGCGCGAGACCCTTGGCGCAAGGCGCATCCTGATGTGGGTGCGAGGCCTGATAGGCTCGCGAGACCATTCCTCCAACAATTTAGCACGCGAGGCCTTTGGCGCAGGGTTCATCCTGATGCGCGTGCAAGGTGTTGAGGTGAGGCAGGGGCCTGTGGCTTGAGACCATGCCTCGCTTGGTGCTATCGCGGGGCTTTTAGCGCAAGGCTCAAGGTTGGGCTTCGCCGTTTCCATCCCAAGCCTATGGTTTGAAGGGCACAAGGCGGGAGCCTCGTGTAACTAGAATTTTGGCATCCACATGGTTCAAGAGGATGAGGCTAGGAACCATTAGGTTATGGCAACAATTTTCTGATGAATTTCTCCAGCAACACCATGCGATGCATGAATACACCATGCCAGTCCCTAGCCTTGTTAACATAAATCAAGGTGAAGGAGAAATCCTGAAGAGCTATATCCATAGGTTCAACATGGAGGTAGCTAAAGTGGGAAGCCTGACTAGGGGAGAACTCAAGATGGAAATCACGGGTGGAGTGCACCTAGGCAGCAAGCTATGGGATAATATGCTCAAAAGGGAGGTCACCGACTTAGATGACTTCTATTTAAGAGCACAAAAGTACATTCGTGTTGAAGATGGCCATGAGAACCTAAAGGCAGAAAAAAGTTAATCCATTTTCAAGCCCTCAGCCCATGAAGGTTCAAATGGTGCAAAAAAGAAGAGAGTGTATGAGGAGCCAAGGGATGACCACCAGAGAAAACACAAACGCGGAAGTGACCCTAGGAAAACCTCCTATACCTTCTATACAAACCTGACAGACACCAGGGAACATATCTTCCTCACGAATGAAGGCCTAGTTCCCTTCAGGAGACCTCCACTAATGAGAAAAGACTGATACAAAAGGGACCTCAATAAATATTGTCAATACCACAAGGATATTGACCATACCACAGTAGAGTGTACCCATTTGAAGGTGGAAATTAAGGAACTCATACGCAGGGGGCACCTGGGAAGATATGTCAGAAGGGAAAAGCAAAGGCCAAAAGACGGGTCAGCGTCACCTCAGGCCCGAGAAAAAGCCCCAGAAGTACAAGGAGAAGTATGAGCGATCTTTAGGGGCTCGAGATTTGGAGGAGAGCCCAGGAGGGGCGAGATATGTATGCTAGATGAAGTCCACCCCCATGTATCATGAGCCTAGAGGAGCGAACCCCGAAGAGTTTTGAGGAGGAGAATGATTCGATCACTTTCACAGAGGAGGATGCACAAGGGGTTCATTTCCCCCCCCCCCCCCCCCACCCCCCCAACGATCCCTTGTTTTTTATCGTCCAGCTGGCCAATATGAGGGTACATCGGGTCCTCGTGGACAATGGAAATTCCATGGACATCTTGTATCGCCCTGCCTTGGAGAAGATGGGCTTGGGCATCAGGAACTTGAAACCTTGCCATTCCTCCTTATACAGATTCACGGGGGACTCAATACAACCCCTAGGAGTGATCAAGTTGGCCTTCACCATGGGAGAGCAACCCATACAAACCAGTCATGGAAAACTTCATCGTAGTAGATTGTGCTTCAACTTTCAATGCGATATTGGGGAGACCATCTCTAAGAGAATTGAAAGCGATAACTTCAATATATCACTTAGCTGTCAACTTCCAAAACTCCTAGAGGAATAGCAAGTATGAAAGGGGAACAGAAAGAAGTGAGGGAGTGTTATAAAACCTCCCTTTGCACGTCTGTAAAGCCACGAATACCTATGGCGATGGTAATACATGGAGGCATAAACCGCAGGAGCTAGACCCCTAAGTCACTGAGGAGCCTGGGGCCGAACCTGTGGAGGAGTTGGAAGAAATCTTTGTAATGGAGGAACCATTGTGAAAGTTGAAGGTGGGAAAAAACCTGCAAGTCGACATAAAAGAAAAATTAGTTAAATTTATGAAGGATAACCTTGATGTATTCACCTAGAGTCACAAGGACATGGTAGGGATAGATCCTGCCATTATGTGCCATCACTTAAATATGAACCTTGAGGCAAGGCCGGTTAGGCAAAAGAGACAAGCGCTCGACCCTGAGAGATATACAGCCTTGAAGGAGGAGGTGACAAATTTAAGACAAAAAAATTTATTCGCAAAGTGTTCTACCTCATATGGGTATCGAACCCCGTGTTAGTCCCAATGCCAAATGGAAAGTGGAGAACTTGTGTGGACTTCAATGACCTCAATAAGGCTTGCTCTAAGGATAGCTTCTTGCTTCCAATAATAGATCAGTTGGTGGATGCAATAGCCAGACATAAGCTACTTAGCTTCATGGACGCTTATTCTAGATACAACCAGATACCCATTAACCCGACTGACGAAGAGCATACTTCATTCATAATGGATAAAGGACTCTATTGCTATAAAGTGATGCCTTTTGGGCTGAAGAATGCAGGTCTCACCTACCAAAGATTGGTGAATAGGATGTTCGCTAACCAAATAGAAAGGAACATGGAGGTATACATAGATGATATGTTGGTAAAGACCAAAAAGGCTGATGAACTCAACTGGGACCTAACACACTCCAAAAATACCGGATGAAGCTAAACCCACTCAGGAAAGTTCTTGGATTTCATGGTTAACTCTAGAGTCATTGAGGCTAACCTGACAAAATTAAATCCTTAGTAGAGATGAATCCCCCCAAGAGTAAGAAAGAGGTGAAATGTCTAACGGGAAGGGTAGCAGCACTAAATAGGTTCATTTCAAGGTCCACGGACAAGTGCCTCCCCTTCTTCAACATCCTAAAATGGAGCTAAAAGTTTGCTTAGGATGGAGATTACGGGGAAGCCTTTGCCAAGTTAAAGGAGCACCTAGGGAAGCCACCCTTGTAGGCTAAACCCGAAAAGGGCGAGAGGATATACCTATACTTGGTAGTGTTCGAGCATGCCATAAGTGCTGCCCTGGTTAAAGAAGAGAAGAAGCACCAACAACCCTGTACTACATGAGTAAACGCTTGGTAGATGCGGAAAACCGATACCCAGAAGTAGAAAAGTTAGAGTATGCCTTGGTCATGTCCACAAGAAAGTTAAGGCCCTACTTCCACACCCATGCGATTGAGGTATTCACTAATAATCCTTTGTGGCAGGTCTTGCACAAACCTGAAACCTCGGGAAGACTGATGAAATGATTGATTGAGTTAAGTGAATTCGACATCACATATACCCTAAGGGTCTCCATCGATAGGCAGGTGCTTCTAGACATAATAGTCGAGTTCACCTATCAACCAAATGAAGAAGAAAATATAGAAGAAAGTGAATCAGTTGATAAGGAAGAGGAAAGAAAGTTCGAGGAATGGAGTCTTTGTTGGGGTTTTATGCCCTAATTAAAACCCAAACTCTTTGTAATATCATTTTATTATCAATAAAAGAATAGAAATATTTTTTTTTACTTGGTCAATCACTTTGCTCACATGTTTTATTTTCATGATTATTTGTTTAATATGAACTTCTATTAAATCCCGAGCATATAGCTAATCGTATTTATAGTGACGTAATCATAGTGGAATATAAATATGATTATATATTCAAAATAAGTTAGTCCTAAAATTAGTCAGTGCACAGGATTTACTGACTTGCCAATCTACGATATGATCTACTTACACATTACAGTGTTATGTTTTTTCCAGAACATTAGCAAAGTAGATAAGATCAGATGTATTTGTTACATCGGACTGGACCGATATTAACAGTTGATAAGATAAGTAAACATACCGTTATTATCTATTCTAGTCATATCATATAGTTGACCATAGGTCAATTCAATCTCAATTCTGAGTGGTTAGTATTCTAACTGATTGTATTATTTGAGTTATCTGACTTGTTCATTACCAGTTTACCCTACGCACTAGCCAATACTTACATCTTGGGAACTCGGTAGTATAATTGAGTGGGAGTGTTAATCATAGATATGAACATCTATAGCTTATGATGAAGAGGTGAAACGATGGTTTCCTTTTAGTTTGGTTCAAGGTGTTAAATGATAGAGATCTCATTTTAGTAATTAAATTAGTTTACTAAAATATCATTTACAAGGAACTAAGTGTTTTAAGGATACAATACAATGAGGGGTAAAACAGTATTTTGTGTGTACTCAATAAAATATCGTTGTTGCTATGTATTTTGAGGATAGTTAAGTCATCTTTAGGCAATTCACATATGTTTTGGGATATATGTCTTGTGGACATTGATGACTTAGTAACAACTTTGGATAAGAAATGAAAAGATTAGAGAACATTAGACTTTTACTTATTCAAGGTTAATACACATGTTTAGCACGAAAGGACTACCAATGGCTGTCAAGTTAGTGATAATGGATTTGTTACTCATTCATTCATAAAGATTGATCTATAATACCATGTATGAGTTTTGAGAGAGATGTAAGGAATGATTATTACCTTTTTTTTTATGTGATCTCTCTAGCATGACTATCTTGGACACATTCTTCTCAAAGTTTTGACTCATCAAAGTTTAAAAGCTTTTGTGTTTTAGAAGATTTAAAAATGAAAAGCACCTAAAACGATTAATCCAAACATGCATAATGATATGCAATCACTTCTTATATGTATTTTTTGATGAAGTGACAAGTACAAAACGAGGCGAATATATAGTCTCAATTGTTGTACTACATGCATGTTGTTTTAATGGTTGTTATTATATTTTAATGTCTCTCAAGCCAAATAATGTGTAATATGCGTATCCTATTAGTATGATGTTATACATGATTTTTTGATTGCCTATTGGATAATGGAGATCAATATGATGTTTGTTGATTATATTGGTCCAAGTGGGAGAGATATTGAAATTTTGTATGGACTAATATATTCACAAACATAATTCAATATTTACAACCATGCTAGGTGTTTTAAAGAGACAATATGTGTTAAGCCATTTACAATGACTCCCAAAAGATTGAGATTCGATGATTAGTATTGTTTTATTCATAATAGTCTCATATAGGTTGTCATTGAATAAGCATTTGATTTTATGGCTATTCTCAAGAGTATTTGATGAGGCAAATTAGACCTTTTTTCCTTTGGCAATCTCAATCTTGAATTTTAATCACAAAAGAGAAGATGATTATCTCAATGGTTATCTTCGAGAGTACTAAGTTTCATATAATTGTCTCTATTATCAACTATTGATGATAAGTAAATAAATTTATCCAAGTTGGAGTTTTATGTTGGCATTAGTCAGAAGTCAAAAGATTATTTAGGGAAAATTGGATTTATCCTCTGTTTTGCTTCTGTTGTTACTGATGTTGACCCTATGTTTAACTAGAATATGATGAGAAACTCCATATGTGAACAAGCAAAGATAAATGATCGAAACAGTTTTAAGACCTGATTTCCAAGCAGGAAATGAGTTTGATGGAAAATACTTCTAAATTGTTAATCAAGAGCCATTAGTAGTTCTTAATCTTTATTAGGCAGATGATATAATAATATAATGATTCTCAAGCTATGTTCAAGCTTGAAAGTTTATGCTTAATTACATGGTAATTGTGAGTTTTTTTATTCTGATGGAAGTTCATGTTAAGAACAGATTATTTGAGGATCAAATTAAGGTGAATTAAAGCCTATAATTAGTCTCTATTCCGATAGAAGGGACTTGTTAAATTTTTGAACTATTATTGGATGGTAAAATGACGACTTGGAAATCAATGTTCAAGGATGTGAGAACTAAATTATTATTTAAGAATATCATATGGCTCAATTAAGCCTTGAGATGGTGACAAACAAAGACACCCGAGTTTAATGGATTAAATCCATTTTGCGGAATGGCATCAAGACAATAACTATTGTAATTTTCAAAATGGTCAATTTGAAACATTATCGTTAGTCAATATTATGTGATAGATCAGTGGGAGTAATGGTATCTTTATATCCTAATAAGATATAGTGGATTTTTCCTTTTTTATGATGATGATCTATTCAAGAGACAAATAAATCATTATTTGATAATCTCTGCTATATAAAGAATCATTGAGAAACCTCACATAATCTAAGTATTAGATTCTTCATGATGTTATCAATGAAATGTTGAGTTGTCTCATAGTTTGCATTGTCCAACTTTTGTTGAGATTAATGTTTCAATTTCATTGATAATTTTGGAATAGTCTGAAATATGAAGTATTATAAAAGGCCTAAAGTTCATAAATATGTTGACAGATAGCGAGAGATAAAATTTGAGATTTTCCCATGCATGCTTATTGAAGGCAGCCTCATGTTTACTTAAGTATGTGCGTTCCTCTTTCGATAATTGTTGTAAGGATGCAGGATAAGTGCTTGAGTTTCCATCCTTATGGTACCAATGATGTGTTAGTAATTGACAAACCAACATCATGATATACAATAGTTGGTTTTAGTGATATCGATTGGATAGGCTGCATGGATGATAAAGTCCATTTCTAAGCATTCATAATGGTATGAGGATCTATTTTGTGATTAAGTGTCATACAGACACCTACAACATCCTCTCTCATGCATGAAGGTATATTGGTAAGAGGAGTTATTTTGTGGTCAAGTGCTCTATGGACACTTACAACATCCTCACTCATAGTGGTAGAGTGTATGGCATGTGACGAAGATATTGATTATACAATATGACTGTGATATTTCATTTCAGTATTACGAGTCACTGACTCTAGTGTGAATTTATTGACCTTTATGTTGAATAAAATTTCGCAGTCATATCTTTCTCCCGGAACTTGAGGGGTTTTGTTGCTCCATTAGTGTTGATGACGTTCCATTTGTAGTGAGAAAGTTGTGGAGTCCATTATTAGCATTATAACATGCACTTGTAAATAACATGTTCTGAAAAACACATTTTTTATGTGAATCGTTAGGTTCCTAAAGTATATTAGTTAGTGGGAGTCATCGTTATCATGTATAATGGAAATGAAAGGATTGCCATTTGATGTTGAATACATGCATATAGTGGATTAGTCTTTGACATTATGTGTGCATATTTGTTTGTTTGATAGTGACATAATGATGCAAGACAATCACTTAGTCTCAATGTTGTGTTTCTAGTGGATCAACGTTTAAAGTTATCACCATGCTTTACAATCTTTGACATCTAGTTATGTGTTATATTTTTATCCTATCGATGTAATATGATGCATCACTAATCTTTAGTCTTTTGTGTTTCTTGAGATTCTTCCATATATACACTATTGTTCAGTGAGCACTTGTTTGTGTCATTATGTAGTCCAAGTGGGAGAATGTTAGAATATTTTATTTAGACTGACATAATTAAGTGTTGCTTACTTAGTGTCATTTTCATATTATGATAACTATATATTTATATATGATGGTTTGTGAATTTGGGATAGAGGAAATAGTGATGATTTGTTGTAGTTTAGAATATTTGATGAGTAGTAGTAGTGGCTAGAGTAATGATGGGCTATGATATTATAGTTAATGTTGTTGAGTGGACAAGTGAAGAAATTTGGGTTTGGAAGAGTAAGGTTTATGTTTTAGAGAGTAGATGATAGTAGAAAGTAGAATTTTATTGATGGCTTGTAGTTTCTAGTTACACCATTTGCTACCCATGATGGGGTATTTATAGTGGTTAGCCCACTTTACATTTGTGGCTAGAATTACTTGTTCTAGATCATTCTTTTACTAGAAGGAATATTAACCACACAAATTTACTTGTTTCTCAAGTTGTACGCCCTGATTTTCCCACGGGCTGATTAACAAACTGAGATACGGCCTAATCATGACTACCACGTGGACATCCCCAAGACCGGAGCTGCCATCATAGGATCCTACCTCCTTAGCTCAAGGTAACCCAAGGGTTCGCCAAGATTGCTTAAGGACTGAGTCTGGACTCTGAAGGCCGCAGGTCGAGGTAAGCATCCAGCTCGTGGTACGAGCTAGAGTTGGAGTTGTAACCTTTTGCAAAGTCAACCACGCAAGGTAAACGTGCATATATCAGACATCACGTGTCTGATATATCCCTGACTTCTCGGACACGCAGCATGAACGTGCGTATACAGACACCCACGATTGGGTTGGGCCGTGCGACCCATTATCCCCTTACCTATTGATTTGACCACACTTATGTGTCAAGTTTAGGAATTAATCATGAATGTCACAGAGTTGACATGATAGGTAAGAAGGTCACGGGATGACCTTCTTACCAACTCCCAGGTGCCTTCTCCTATAAATATGGAGACCTTAGGAGTTACAAAGGGTTGGATTCGATTATGTAAAAAATACCCTGTAAAAGAATACAGCATATAGTAATAATACTGACTGGTGGAGTAGAAGGATTTTAACCTTTGAACCACCTAAAAAACGTATTTTGTGTCACCATTCCATTTCCAAGATCATTCATCTATTTCGGTTCAACATAAGCACTAATCCCTTCCTCTTTCTTTTCTTAATTACCTGTTGGCGAAGAACCGCGTCAACACAAGCATAACTAGAAAGTTCTAGACTTAAGTTTTCTAGAAATTCTTATAAGACATTCTAGAGTAATCTTGTTCTACAAATATCTAGAAAATTCTAGAGTAAAGTATTCTACAAATGTCTAGCATATTCTAGAGTATTCAAGAAATGTGTAGCAACTTTTAATACTCCTCCTTGGTACACATTTCAGTAACTCCAATCATATCTCGTAGTAGCTCGAACCTTCCTCTTGGTAGTGCCTTTGTGAATATATCTGCTAACTGTTTTGCAGTCCTGCAGTACTTGAGTTCTATTTCTTTGTTTATTTCAGCTTCTTTGGTGAAATGATACTTGATGCTTATATGCTTTGTTCTGCTGTGAAATACATGATTTTTGGCCATTGCAAGTATTCAAGTATTCTTTTCAGGCATATAGCTTGGCTTGTAGTCATTGCTGCGGCAATATACTATGCTTCAGCTGATGATTGCGCAATTGTCGCTTGTTTCTTTGATGCCCAGGAAAATATTCCTGATCCAATTGTGAAAGCATATCCTGACGTACTTTTCATGTCGTCAACTAATCCGACCCAGTCACTGTCTTTATAGCCAATGAGTTTTGACTCTTGCGTGACTCCATACCATATTCTGTAGTTCTTTGTCTCTTGCAAGTATCTAAGGACTCTCTTGGTTGCTTCGTAGTGAACTTGACTTGGATCGTGCATGAATCTTGATAGGAGACTGACTGCATACATAATGTCTGGTCTTGTAGTTTTCAAATAGAGTAAGCTACCAATCAAACTTCTAAACTTCGATTCATCTGCTTTTGGTGACCCATCCTCTTTCTTGAGAGCTTTGTTGTTGTCTAGTGGAGTTGATACTATCTTACATCCCTCCATTTTGAACTTCTTCAATAGTGTCTCTGTATACTTCTTTTGTGATATGAAGATCCCATCTTCTATTTGAGTTATTTCGATCTCAAGAAAGTAGTGCATTACTCCCAAATCGGTCATCTCGAAACTCTTCATCATGTCTCCTTTGAATTTTTTGATCATCTCCTTATTGTTGCCTGTATAGATGACATGATCAACATATAGAGGGAAAACAAGTGTGTCACTCGTACCTTGAGTCTTGATGTAGAGTGTTGGCTCGCTTTTGCTCCTCCTGAATCCTTGTTCAGTGAAGTAGCTATCATTCCTGCTGTACCAGGCTCTTGGAGTTTGTTTTAGGTCGTATAAAGCCTTTTTTAATTTGAGAACTTTGTCTTCTTGTCCTTGCACCACAAACCCTTGAGGTTTCTCTACATATATTTCTTCATCAAGGTAGCTGATAAGGAATGCTGACTTTACATTTAGCTGAAAAATCTGCCATTTCTTTTGTGCAGCTATAGAAATTAAGGCCCTTATTGTGTCCAGTCATGCAACTGGAGTAAATGTCTCATTGTAGTTTACTCCATGTTGTTGTGAGTATCCTTTAGCGACTAACCTTGCTTTATGCTTTTGAATCGAGCCGTCGTCTTGTAAACCCACTTGACTCCTATAGTGTCTTTGTCTTGTGGAAGATCTACAAGTTCCCATGTTTCATTCTTCTCAATCATCTTTATTTCTTTATTCATGGATTTTCTCAACACTTCTTGTTGTTGAGCTGCTTTGAAGCTTTATGGCTCCATAAGCGCTAAGTCACATGTCTTGTAGATCTCTGCTAATGATCTCATTCACAGTGGTGGTGAGTCTGGCGAGGATTCTATGACTTGTGTTGTTTCCTCCATGGTTGGTTGAGTTGGAACATTATTTTGATCAAGTTCTTGTCTCAACAATATAGGAATGTTGACAGTCTTTCTTTCAACTTCTTCTGTCTCCCAATTGTATGTTGCATCTTCGTCGAATTGTACATCTCGACTGATTATGAGCTTTTTCGTTCCTAAGCTATAGACTTGATAGCCTTTTGATTGAGTACTATAGCCTAAGAAAATTCCTTTCCTAGTCTTCTCGTCTAGCTTGCCTCTTTTTTCTTTTGGAATATGTGAGTAGCATATGCAGTCGAATACTTTGAGATGCTTTGCTGATGGCTTTCATCCACTCCAAGCTTCAATCGGTGTCTTATCTTGCACAGCTTTGGTTGGAAATCTGTTGAGCAAGTAGACTGTAGTGCTTACTACCTCTGCCCAAAATCTTTTTGGAAGACCCTTCTCCATGAGCATTGCTCTTGCTGTCTCCATAATAGTTCTATTTTTTCTTTCAAACACGCCGTTTTGTTCTGGTGCATATCCAACTGTGAGTTGATGCTCCATGCCTTCTTCTTCGCAGAACTTGTTGAACTCATTAGAAGTGTGTATTCTTTGCCTCTATCACTTCTTATTGTCTTGATGTTGCGACCACTTTGCTTTTCGACACGGGTTTTGAATTTCTTGAAAATATTGAAAACTTGTGATTTTTGTCGCAAAAAATAAACCCATGTCATTCTAGTAAAGTCGTCGATAAAGAGAATGAAGTACCTGTTTTGATCATTTGATGGAGTACGCATAGGCCCACAAACGTCTATGTGGATTAACTCCAGTGGCTCTTTGGCTCTCCAAGCTTTACTGGATGGAAAAGGTTGTCGATGTTGCTTTTTGAGCATGCACCTTGCGCAAACAGTGTTGAGCTCCTTGATTGCTGGGAGGTCTCGCATCATATTCTTCTGCTGGAGAATCTTTAGCCCGTGGAAATTGAAATGTCCGAACCTTCTATGCCATAGCCACGATTCATTTGCTTGTGCTTGCATTGCGACATTGCTTGCGTATCTTCATTGTAAAGGAAAGCATCTATTTTCTTTCATTTTTATCTTTGCAATTTGAAAGGATTTATCTTGCTTGTCATAGATTATGCAAGAATCTCCTTCAAAATGCAAAGAGTACCCTTTTTCAATCATTTGTCCTACAATGAGTAGGTTCTGATCAATGTTGGGTACCAAGAGTAGATCATTGATGTATCTCTTGCCTTTTTTGGTGTCAATGGCAATGGTACCTTTTCCAACTGCTTCCATGAAGTCACCATGACCAATCTTGACTCTAGTCTTGGATTTATCAAGACTACAAAAGATGCTTTCATTTTTTGTCATGTGATTATTGCAACCACTATCAAGATACCAGGTATCTTTTTCATCTGATGCAGCTTGGCAGACATAGAAGAGATTATTTTCATCATTTTCACTTCTAAAAAATTAGCTTGATGGGATATCTTAAAATGACAAGTTTTTTTAGTGTGGCCAAATTTTTTACAATTTTGGCACTCAGGTTTTCCTTTAAACCAACAGTCTTTCTCCAAGTGACTTTTTCTTTTACAAATGCCACATGGAGAATACTTGTCGTTATTTTCTTTTTGTTTAGTTGATAACTCCTGCTTTTAATATTTTCTCCCATCAACTTTAGATTTTTGAGAGTGCAGATTAATTTTAGACTGAAAGGCATTTTCAGTCGAATTTTCATTATGCCTTTCTCGCCTACTTTCGTATGCTTCGAGAGAGCCCATTAATTCAGTTGGTGATAGAGTATCTAAATATTTTGTTCCTTCTATCACAGAGATTATTGCATCATATTTTTCTGTACAAGAAATTAGTATTTTTTTTCTACTATTTTCTTATAAAAAAATTATTTCTCCATAGGCTTGCATTTTATTTACTATTTCTTTTATTCTAGAATAATAATCTTTTGTAGTCTCATTATCCTTCATTTTAAGATTTTCAAAATCTCGTCTGAGCTTCTGTAGTTTAACAGTGCGTACCTTGACCGTTCCTTGGAGCTCCTCCTGCAACGTGTCCCATGCTTCTTTCACAGTTGATGTGCCTATAATCCGTGGAAATATATCATCTGCCATAGCTTGCTGCAAGCAGAATAACATTTGAGAATCTTTTTGTTGATTCTCCTCCAGGGGCTTCTTTTGATTTTTCGAGAGAGACGAAGTGTCTTCTGGAATAGTATATCCTACCTCAACAATTTTCCATAGATTTTGTGATCGAAAATAGGTCCTCATTTTGATGGACCAAAAATCATAGTTTTCTCCATGGAAAGTTGGAAGAGGTAGAGAAGAGCGGTTGGAATCGGTTGTCATGATGTGTGGAAAGTATTACGCCCAGTGTTTGAATCGACCTGGCTCTAGTACCACTGATGGTTTGTGAATTTGGGATAAAGAAAATAGTTATGATTTGTTTTAGATTAGAATATTTGATGAGTAGTAGTAGTGGATAGAGTAAGGATGGGTTAGGATATTATAGTTGATGTTGTTGAGTGGACAAGGGAAGAAATTTGGGTTTGGAGGAGTAAGGTTTATGTTTTAGAGAGAATAGGATAGTAGAAAGTGGTAGAGTTTTATTGATGATTTGTTGTTTGTAGTTACATCATTTTGCTACCCATGATGGGGTATTTATATTGGTTAGCCCACTTTACATTTGTGGCTAGAATTACTTGTTCTAGATCCTTCTTTTACTAGAAGGAATATTAACCACACAAATTTACTTGCTTCTCAAGCATAACTAGAAAGTTCTAGACTTAAGTTTTCTAGAAATGCTTATAAGAAATTCTAGAGTAATCTTGATCTACAAATATCTAGAAAATTCTAGAGCAAAGTATTCTACAAATGTCTAGCATATTCTAGAGTATTCAAGAAATGTGTAGAAACTTTTAATAATATACATGGTATTACAATTTGGCCATAATGGGATGGACATAACATACTAACATGCTCGTGGCCCATGGACACGCTCTCAATGTCTTTTGGCCAGCCCGTTGGGCTAAGACATCTCTCTCTCTCTCTCTCTCTCTCTCTCTCTCTCTCTCTCTCTTTATGTATCAAGCCCCTCTAGGCCCATTTATATTTATACAAAATTAGAGATACATCCTTGCATATGGTGTGGTGGTATGTGTATCGGTTTAGAGAGAAATAAAGGAGAGTAGTGTTCTGATGGTTTGTGAATTTGGGATAGAGAAAATAGTGATGATTTGTTGTAGTTTAGAATATTTGATGAGTAGTAGTAGTGGGTAGAGTAATTATGGGTTATGATATTATAGTTAATGTTGTTGAGTGGACAAGTGAAGAAATTTGGGTTTGGAGGAGTAAGGTGTATGTTTTAGAGAGTAGAGGATAGTAGAAAGTAGTAGAATTTTATTGATGGTTTGTGTTATACCCAAAAATTGGAGATCAATAACGTGGCAATAAAGGTGACAAGTGGCAGTGCATGATCAGTAAAAGACACATTAATAGTCAATAAATACATTGACTCCTCGGAGTTGTGATAAAGTGACCCGGTAGACTGACGAAGAATTTGGACTGCTTGAAAGATGTCATAACCAAGCCAAGTGCACCTTGGTCCGAGGAAAGCTAAGGAAAGTGCATCCTAGGAGGCTAAGGAGAATGCATCCTAGGAGAGCTAAGGAGAGTGCATCCTAGGAGAAATAAGGAGAGTGCATCCTAGGAGAGCTAAGGGGAGTGCATCCTAGGAGAGCTAAGGAGGGTGCATCGAGGAGAACTCAAGAAAGTGGTCCTAGGAGACCTCAAGGAGGATGTGGTCCTAGGAGACCCCAAGAGAGTGATCCTAGGAGACCCCAAGGATGAGGTCAGAGGAGAACTCAAGAAAGTGGTCCTAGGAGACCCCAAGGAGGATGTGGTCCTAGGAGACCCCAAGAGAGTGATCCTAGGAGACCCCAAGGATGAGATGCCAAGGAGGTTGTCTCGGACCTATCCGAGGTGAGAAGCTTCAAGGAGATTGCCTCGAACCTATCCGAGGTAAGAAGCTTCAAGGAGGTTGCCTCGGACCTATCCGAGGTGAGAAGCCAAGGAGATTGGTTCAAGGAGAAACATGGCATGCTAGAGGAGAGTGCCATGTTAGAGGAGAGAAGTGCTTGTCCTACCACCATGCACGTTCGACCCACAAAAACATGTCCTACCACCATGCATGTCCTACCACCATGCACATCCGACCAACACTTGCATGAGTGGTCAGTAGGAGGTGGATCAACTAGCTAGAGGAGACTAAGTCAAGATTCCCAGAAACAACTTCAACAAGATATGCGGGAATCTCTCATTCTTCCCACAAATGGGGGGTTTGTTACATTTTGAATTTTGAATGTTTCTTTGTAATTTAAATGTAATAAATATAAGATGAATAATAAAATTTCCCTATCTAAAGGGATATCAGTTGAGGATCCCAGACCTATAAATAGAGGGCTTATGGGATTAGAGAAGGGCTTCTTCTGCTTCTTCTTTCTAGAGAGAGAAAATTGGGTCTGAGTATTCTAGAGAGAGAAAGTGCTGAAATTTGAGAGAATTCTTGTATTTTTGCAATCTGTACTGAAGAAACTCAGTTGGCTCAGTCCATCTGATCTTGAGTACGGATCTATAAATCACAACTCTAAGTGGATTAGGCTATTACCGACAATCGGGGCTGAACCACTATAAAAATCTCCTATGTTATTTACTTTTCTTGTTTAAACCGTCTGTGTCGTTTTTATTTCTCTTGAAGGCTTGTCGTATTTGACGTTTTCACGTCGTTGCCTAAAAATGCAGTCAACAGTTTGTAGTTTCTAGTTACACCATTTGCTACCCATGATGGGGTATTTATAGTGGCTAGCCTACTTTACATTTTTGGCTAGAATTACTTGTTCTAGATCCTCCTTTTACCTAAGAAATATTAACCACACAAATTTACTTGTTTCTTAAGCATAACTAGAAAATTCTAGAATTAAGTTTTCTAGAAATGCTTATAAGAAATTCTAGAGTAATCTTATTCTACAAATATCTAGAAAATTCTAGAGTAAAGTATTCTACAAATGACTAGCATATTCTAGAGTATCCAAGAAATGTGTAGCAACTTCTAATACTCCTCCTTAGTACACATTTCAGTAACTCCAATCATGTCTCGTAGTAGCTCGAATTTTCATCTCGGTAGTGCCTTTGTGAAAATATTTGCTAACTCTTCTTCAGTCCTGCAGTTCTCTGATGAAATGATACTTGATGCTTATATGCTTTGTTCTGTTGTGAAATTCGGGATTTTTGGCCATTGCAATAGCTTATTTGCTATCGCAGTAGATCTTTGTAGCTTCGTCTTGTGATTCTCGCATGTCTTCAAGTATTCTTTTCAGCCATATAGCTTGGCTAATAGTCAAATAGAGTAAGCTGCCAATTAAACTTCGAAACTTTGATTCATCTGCTTTTGGTGAGTTGTCCTATTTCTTAAGAGCTTTGTTGCTGTCTAGTGGAGTTGATACTGTCTTACATCCCTTCATTTGAACTTCTTCAATAGTGTCTATGTATACTTATTTTGTGAAATGAAGATCCCATCTTCTTTTTGAGTTATTTAAATCTCGAGAAAGTAGTGCATTAAGCCCAAATCAGTCATCTCGAAACTCTTCATCATGTCTTCTTTGAATTTTTTGATCATCTCCTTATTGTTGCCTGTATAGATGAGATCATCAACATATAGTGAGACAACAAGTGTATCACTCGTACCTTGAGTCTTGATGTAGAGTGTTGGCTCACTTTTGCTCCTCCTTAATCCTTGTTCAGTGAAGTAGCTACTTCTCATGTCTCCCAGTAGGAGAGGTTGAAAGTCAAACGTTGACTTTCAACCTCTCCCATTGGGAGACGTGGGAAGTCTCCCACCTCTCCCAATGAGAGATATTGAAAGTCTCTCAAATTTGAAAAAAAAAATTAAATAAATTGATAATTAATATAATTTAAATTTGATTTAATAATTAATTAAATTGCAATGATTTTAATTTAAATTTAAATTGATTTAATAATTAATTAAATTGAAATTATTTTAATATTAATTTAATAATTAATTAAATTGAAATCAATTTAATATTAATTTAAATTAAAATTGACATAATTAATAAAATAAAAATATGCAAGAAAAATAAAATTTGTTAGACATATACAAGAAATACAATATTTGTTAGACATATTCAAAATTAATAAATATTGCATTGTGTATGAAGAAAGAGGTAAAAAATAAAAAAAAAACCTATCAACGAGGTCGGTAACTTTGGATTATCGGTAACAAATATGTCGCTCATTCTTGTCGCAACTCATCAATTTGTATCTCTGTATATGACATACTTGTTAGCTGCAAAAAATATAAAGTAAAATATATTAATTAATTATTTGATTACATTTATATATATGGTTTCAAAAATAATTTGTAAATTTTAATTAATAATACAGTTCTCAAGTAATGTTCGGGACTCGCATGTTCAATCAAATCCTTCAACATCTCATTATGTAGTATTCACATGCCACATTGTCCGGTTGGTGTGGACACTAATTATTTAAAAGTATCAGTAATTCATTATTAAATTGAAATGTTAAAACATGCATACATATTATTCTACTTAATAATTATAAAAGTTCAAAAATTTAAGCTGTAATTACTTACCTGAGGTTGCTTAATGCGTAGAGTATCAGTGATCTCGACATCAGGAAGATTCATAGAGAAAAAAAGATTGAGTATTCATAACATGTTTTTTCTTCTCAAACGGGGCAAGCCTTATATCCTTTCATACTAAACCCAGATAAATTTCCATAGCAGAAAAGTCATTAATTTTCCACAATAAGACCGTTCTAAGATTAAATTCTTCCTGCCTATACGCATCATAAACCTTAACCCATTCATCCCACAAAGTTTTCAAGTCATCTATAAGAGGATCTAGATAGACGTCAATGTCATTACCAGGTTGTTTAGGTCCTGATATCAACAAGGTCTAAAGCGTAAACTTTCTCTTCATACACAACCATGGGGGTAGATTGTAAATAACAAGCATAACAGGCCAACAACTATACTTACTGCTAAGAGATGCGTGTGGATTAAACCCGTCAGTCGAAAGACCTAGACGAATATTACAAGATTCATTTCCAAAAGAAGGCCACTTCAAATCAACTCTCTTCCAAGCTAGGGTGTCAGTTGGATGTCTTAATTTACCGTCCTTTATTCTTTCATTAGCATGCCACGACAAACTTTTAGCATGTTCGGCATTTCTAAACAATCGGATGAAACGAGGAATTGGCGGAAGGTACCACAAAACTTTGGCAGGTCCTCCTTCCTTGACATCATCACCATTTCTTTTCTTTTGCCATCGTGAGTCACCACAAGTAGGACACGATTTTGCGTCTGCAAAGCTATTTCGATATAATATGCAATCATTAGGACATGCATGAATTTTTTCGTACTGCATGCCTAATGAGCATAACGTCTTCTTTGCCTCATAAAATGAAATTGGAATTTCATTATCTTCGGGCAATAACTCCTTCAAAAAACTAAATAAATCAGTAATGCTTTTATTACTCCAGCCATGTTTAGCTTTTAGATTGTACAACCTAAGAAGCGTAGATAATTTTGTAAATCTTGTACAACCAGGGTAAATTGGTTTCTCAGCATCATTAAGGAGTGTCTCAAACTTATTTGGGTCTACTCCTGATCCAAAATGTGCGTCATCAATCATTTCATCTAATGGATCTCAGTTCTCCTCTACTATATTTCTCCTCACTCCTTTTGGTCTACTTGGCAGAGTTGGAGCAATAGGAGCTATCTCCCCATGGTAATACCAAATTGTGTAACTCTTGTCGATCCCATTGAAATATAAGTGTTCTTTAATCTTTTTAAGATCCATCTTTTTAACATTTCCACACTTAAGACATGGACAATAAGTAAAATTTGGGTCTTTCACATTTTCCGAACAAAACTTTAAGTACAAATTGACCCCGTTCCTATATTCCGCAAATAACCTATTCGCTGACATCCACTGTTTATCCATATATTCTCCTATGTCTATCAAAAAGAAAAGAAATGACACTAAATAAGCACGTGATAAAGTTGGATGTCTATATAAAACTAATCGTTTATTATCCTAAATAAAATCCGGCAGCATTTCCCCTATAATAGTGACCTAACCATATGCATGTAAATAGCAAAACAAACCATTCAAATAACATACAATAACTTTCTTCCTTATAGGATGTCTATATAAAACTAATTGTTTATTATCCTAGATAAAATCGGGCAGCATTTCTCCTATAATAATGACATAACCATTTGCATGTGAATAGAAAACACAAACAATGCAAACAACATACAATAAGTTTCTCCTTATAGCTCCGCAGCACATAACCAAATTTCTCAGAACCTACTTCACTAAAACACACAAGTTCTCAACCTTCTGTTGTCACCGCAGCACACAATTTTAATCTCAGAACCTACTTCACTATGGATGAATATTTAAGATATTCAAACTCCTCTAACATTTGGTTAATAATATTAATAGTAGAAGTAAGAGAATATATATGTGCATCTTGCAATTAATAATCCAAAAGCTAGTAAAATTACTTCACGTAGTAATCGAATTCGCTATTAAATCCACAAACCAATAAAATTAAATTATTAAATAATAAATAAAATATCACTAAATATCTAGCAATATATAACTTATTATTGTAATTTTAGAAACTTAATTACCTCAAATTTGTGATTGGTATAGAAATTTTGATGCAAAATACTCTCTAAAATCTCACCACCAAAATCACAACCTACGAAATTAAATTAATTAATATGTTAAATATTACTAAACAAATATCACTAAATATCTAATAAGTAAATGATTGGTAAACAAATAAAAGAAACTCCAATAAGCCACTAATTATAACCTAAACAAAAAATTTCATAACCTAAAAACTCAATAATCGACAAAAACATAAAAAATTTCATATATTTATATTTTTAAAATTATTTAATAAATTTATTTTAACATAACTATATATATAACACAATAGTTAGAATTTAAAAAAAAGTTTAAATATATATACAAAAATATATCTAAATTTCGAAATAAATATTCATAAAAATAAAAAAAAAATCATGAACATATATACTCTAATGAAGTCTATACAATGTGATAGGTTAAATTAAAAAAAAAACTAAGAAATCATAAATCTATAAAAAAACTTACATGGAAAAACTAATAAATCCTACAATGTATTGAAAAAAGCGCATAAAAATATAAAACTAATACAAAATCATGTATATGACTCATCCTAATGCTAAACCTATGATTTTTTTTTCAAAATAATTAACTAAAATTCATGTAAATTAAAAAAAAAAAACTAACCTTAAAACCCTAAAATCGCAGCCCCCTTTCGTGCTCCTCGTGCTCTCTGTTTGCTGTCTCGAGAATATGAGGAGGAAGAAGAAGGAAAATGGCTAAATATGCCAAGGGGACATCCAACGTCTCCCACTGGGAAACGTGCCACATGTCCCACGTCTCCTAGTGGGAGACGTTGGATGTCCCCCTTATACATCCAATGTCTCCCACTAGGAGACGTGGGACC
This sequence comes from Humulus lupulus, assembly GCF_963169125.1. Taxonomy (NCBI): domain Eukaryota; kingdom Viridiplantae; phylum Streptophyta; class Magnoliopsida; order Rosales; family Cannabaceae; genus Humulus; species Humulus lupulus. Next base: position 275,984,876 of record NC_084793.1, read on the forward strand.
CATGGCACGTCTCCCAATGGGAGACGTTGGATGTCCCCCTGACCCTTATACATCCAACGTCTCCCACTGGGAGACGTGGGACATGTGGCACGTCTCCCAATGGGAGACGTTGGATGTCCCTCTGACCACGTATCCAGCCTATTTTCAACGTCTTCCACCGTTTTTAATGTCTTCCAATTGTAGCCATTAATAAAAACTTTCAATGTCTCCCACCATCAAACATTTAAAATCCTTGGTAAGTTTTAATGTTTTATACCAATGGTGTAAGACATTGTATATCAATTTTGGTGTAGTGTTTTATACAATATAATTGGATGATGACTACAATATCTATTTTCACTTATCGGAAACACTAGTAGAGAGGCAACAAATATATATATATATATTATGATTAATGGTATTGTTTTTTTCAGCAGTCATGCTGGTCATGTTTAGTATTATATGACTTTTAATAGAAACTTATTGCCTGCAGAGGGAAAAAGAAATGCGTCGTTACAGCTAATCTTGTGAGAAGCCTTCATTCAGCTTTTCAATAGCTCATATATGAACTTCACATATTAGTTGTCTTGGTATCAAAGGTTCGATTGTTGCCTTCAAATGTGTAGCTGAAAAATGAAATTACCATCATTCAGCTTTTATTGCTTGATCTAATGATTAATATATATGTGGATCATCTTAAGAGTCAAACTACATATAACAATGAGAATTATTATGCCATGTACTTAAAAAAAAATAAGAAAAAGGGCTATCAGTATAGTTTTGCTATATAATCAAGTGCTTTATTTTAATATTACTAGACCAATTATCTATATATTGCTATATAATCAATAGTACTTAATATTCATAAATGAGTTATGTCTTCGTAAATGGAAAAACCCCTTTCAATTAAGTCAAATTTTCTGAAGTTTACCCTAGTAAAGGTTAAAAGGTAAAGTATGGACTACATGTAATCACGCCGGTTATAATATATCACATGTAAATCCTAAAATTGGCATATTTTATAGAAATATCGTTTTATTAAAAGAACAATTTTGTGTTTCCCTTTATTGTGTTTTTCGGAATTAAACTTTCCATTTCTTGTGATTTGTGGAATATTTACATTCCTTATTTAACTTTATTTGATTATAAATGGAAGTAATATCTTGCAAATATTCAGTACTTACTCAAAATCATTACTGGAATATTTGACATTATATTTTTGTGTAGCTCAAGAATTGAAATTAAGGAAACTGAATCTTTAATGTCATTAATTGTTCTTTATATTTTGAGCATTTTTTTGATCCGACACAGGTCTGAGCTGTCCCCACCAAAATCATATCTGTCAAATCAGCATCTTCTAAAAAAAGCAATTCTTCATCAATCAAGAATATCTTCAATTATTCTTGCCTTTATTAGGAGATTCTTTCTCAGCCTTTATGAGCACGAAAAAGGACTCTATAAATAGGGCTCTAAAGGCAGTGAGAAAAAGTGAACTCTTAGATGCATAATTTGTGAGTGTATTGTAATATTTGTGAGAGTTCCTTATTTGTATTCAAGATCATAGTATTCACGTGATCTTGTAGAAATATGAGTGTTTAGATTTTGTGGTGAGTTTATACCACTTTCATGAGTGAATACACATTGTAATTTAAACCCAACTTTTATAGTCTTCGGGAGAAGATTTTTACAAGCCTTGCGTCGGGAGGATGCAAGCACTCGCTGGCCATTGAAGGGGGTTCAAGTGGTTGAACGTTTCAATCAAAATCAGATTAGTGAAGAGAAGTACAACAAAGTTGTGGCAAATCTCAAGAGGGAGTCTTGTTTTGTTTAAGTCAATATTTTGTACTTGTGATTCTTTATAAATTGGTTTTATTCTCTAGGTGTGGCCCCAAAGAGTAGGTTATCCGAAAGGGTTTCTGAACCTTGTAAAAATTCGTTGTGTTCTTTATTATTTTGCATTGTCTTTTTATTGTGTTCATTTTTTGTCGTGATAAGTTCGGATTCTGTCCCAACAGAACTAAAATCTGTTTCAACATTTAACTACCATTCCGCACTTTAATTAATTTGGTAATTACTAAAAAGGGAATTTCAATTGGTATCAGAGCGGGTCACTCATTTTTGAGTGTGATCTTGGTTTATTCCATTTGTTGTTCTTGTTCTTACAATGTCTTTTTTTTACAGAAGGAGGCTCCATAACTCGCCCCCCTTTACTCAATGATTCGAACTATCCATATTGGAAAGTAAGAATGAGAGCCTTCATCAAATCTCAAGATGAAAAGGCTTGGAGAGTTGTTTTAAGTGGTTGGACTCCTGTAGCAGAAAACAATGATGTAACTAAGGTAAAATATGAACTTGATTGGACTGATGCTGAAGATAAACTGTCCAGTTACAATAATAAAGCATTACATGCTATTTTTAATGGTGTTGGTGAAGGTTACATTAAATTGATTTCTTCATGTGTTTTGGCCAAAGATGCTTGGAAAATCCTTCAAACTCAATTTGAAGGAACTACTGATGTCAAGCGTTCTAGGCTTGTAATGATCACAACAAATTTTAAAATGAATGAAAATGAAACCCTCACTGAATTCTATGAGAAATTTTCAGATATTGCTAACGAATATTTTGCTCTTGGTGAAAAACTTGAAGAGAATGTTTTGGTTCAAAAATTTGTTAAAGTTCTCCCTAACAGCTTTCAAACAAAGCTAACTGCAATTGAAGAAGCAAAAGATCTGGACAAAATAAAAGTAGATGAATTGATGTGGCTTCACTCTGAACTTTTGAACTAAACCAACAAATTAGACAAAAAGGTAAGACAGAAGATATCAAGGAAAAATCTATTGCCTTGAAATCTTCTAAAGAAAAGAAGGAAAGTTCGGATGATCAGATGGCTCTGTTGACAAAAAAATTCCAAAAATAAATAAAGAAATTGGGAAACAAAAAGTCCATATCCAAAAACCCAAAAGGTAATTTTTCTAAACCCTTTGGGACTAATAAAAAGGGTATTCAGTGCAGGGAATGTGAAGGATTTGGACACATTCAATCTGAGTGTGCAAATACCTTAAAGAAAAAGAAAGTCATGACAGCCATGTGGAGTGATCAAGACTCTGAACAGAGTGATGAGGAGGAAAATATTGTTGCCTTAACCTCTGTTCACAAATGTATGGTTTTCTCTTCAGTTAATTACAAGGATGTGTTATGCCTTAATAATTCTGTTCAGAATAATGAGAATCCTGACATTGATTCTGATGATTCTGAATTAGATGAGGAGTCATTAAAAGAGTCTTATAAAATAATGTATGATAAATGGCTGAAAGTTTGCTTTGAGAATCGTCTAATGGCTAGCAATAATAAAAAAATTGTTGAAAAAATTGAAGAACTTAAGATGATTATTGCTTCCAAAAATGATGAAATTAATTCTTTGAGTAAAGAAATTGATCTTTTGCAAAAAGGTGTCAAAATGCTTAATCCTAGATCTGGAATATTGGATGATATTCTTTCTGTAGGAAAAAAGGCTGGTGATTATAGTGGATTAGTATCTAATGGATCTAAATCCTCAAGAAAAACGATTTTTGTAAAATCTATGAATTATCCGACTGTTGTGCCGACTAACCGTTTTGCAGGAACAAGTCACTCTGCCGAGACCACGAAGTTGTCATCTGTTCCTACAGATCTACAACTAAAGAAAATTTCTCCAAAAAGAAAGATTGGACAATTTGTACCATTTTGTCATTTTTGTGGGATGAAAGGACACATAAGACCTAAGTGCTTTTCTCTGTTAAATTTGTTTAAAAAGAATTATGTTAAACACTTTGGTAGTATGAATCAATTCTTGACCAAAAGAAGTTCAAAATAAAAAACAAAATGGGTCAAGAAAGTTAACTTTGTTTGCTTGGCTACCTTTAACTGTCATAAAATGCATGCATCTAGTTCATGGTACTTTAATAGCGGTTGTTCAAGACATATGACAGGTAATGCCAACATACTTACCAACTTCAAATCCCTGAAGTGTGGAGTAGTAACATTTGGGGATGGAATGACATGAAATATTTTAGGTAAAGGTACTCTAAACATTGAAGGGTTACCGAAACTGAAAAGTGTGCTTCTTGTTGATGGGCTGAAAGCTAACTTAATTAGCATAAGTCAAATTTGTGACCAAGGTTTTCTTGTTAATTTTTCGCATGATGAGTGTAATGTTATAAATCAAAGTGGTGACATTGTTCTCAAAGATTCTCGTTCTTTGGATAATTGTTACCCACTCACACAAAAATTCACATGTCATGCATCTTCATCAAGTTTTAACATTACTGACTTGTGGCATGAAAAACTTGGACATATAAATTTCAAAAACTTGAAAAAGATTGCTAATGCAGGTCTCATCCGTGGTATACCCAAGCTGGGTAAAGAATTGCTTGGTAAGTGTGAATCATGTTAATTGGGAAAACAGTTGAAAATTTCCCATAAAGCATTATCTAATATTAATACTACAAATGTGTTAGAATTATTGCATATGGATCTCATGGGTCCTATACAAGTTGAAAGTATTAATGGTAAGAGATACATTTTTGTATGTGTGGATGATTTTTCTAGATTTACTTGGGTAGATTTCTTAAGAGAAAAATCAGATACATTTGAAGCTTTTCAAACACTATGTACAAGACTTAGAGTTGAAAAAAATTGTAACATTGGAAAGATTATGAGAATACGAAGTGATCATGATAAGGAGTTTGAAAATTCTATTTATGATGAATATTGTAAATCTTTTGGTATTTTGCATGAATTTTCTGCTCCCAAAACTCCTGAACAAAATGGGGTAGTGGAACGAAAAAATTGTACTTTGCAAGAAATGGCCAGAGTTATGCTAAATAGCAAAAAACTCACAAAGAAATTGTGGGCTAAAGCAATTAATACAACTTGTTACACAATTAATCATGTTTTTCTGCGTCTAGGTACAAATAAAACTCCTTATGAAATATGGAAAGGTAGAAAACCCAATGTCAATTATTTTCATGTATTTGGGTGTCTGCGTTATATTCTTAGAGATCGTGAGAATCTGGGCAAATTTGATGCCAAAAGCGATGTGGGAGTTTGTTTTGGATATTCCACCAATAGTAGGGCTTATTGTGTTTATAACATGAGAACCCAAACTATTATGAAATCAGCTAATGTGGTTGTAGATGATTTAAAAGATTTTTCTGAGTACTCCCATGAGGAGGAAATTGACAGGCTCATTGATGCTCAACATCATAAAGAAATGGCAGATTTGACAGCACAACCTTTGGAGGTGACAATAGCCACTGCTGATGTATCAAATGCTGATTCTGTCGAAACAACAACTGGGCAAACAGAGAAGGAAAATCCAGTTATTTCTTCTGACTCTGTTCAAAGAGAACTATCAACCAGAGTAAAAAAGAATCACCCTTCTGATCTTATTTTGGGAAATCTTGAAGAGAGTATGGTCACTCGAAAGAGGTATGTAAATTTGGTTCAATTTTTTTGTTTTTCTTCTACTTTGGAACCAAAAAATGTGAAGGAAGCCTTAAATGATGAATCATGGAATGGATCAATGCTATGCAAGAAGAGCTAGATCAATTCACAAGGAATGAGATATGGATCCTTGTCCCTAGACCGAGCCATACTAATGTTATAGGTACAAAGTGGATATTTATTAATAAAACTGATAAATTTGGGAAGCTAGACTAGTTGCACAGGGGTACACTCAAGTTGAAGGAATTGATTTTGATGAGACATTTGCCCCTGTTGCAAGACTTAAATCCATAAGATTATTACTAGCTACTTCACGTGTTCTTGGTTTTAAATTGTTTCAAATGGATGTAAAATCCGCCCTTTTAAATGGATTTTTGAATGAAGAAGCCTATGTGGAACAGCCCAAAGGGTTTGAGGATCCATACAATCCTAATCATGTTTTCAAATTGCAAAAAGCTTTGTATGGGCTGAAACAAGCCCCACGGGCTTGGTATGAAAGACTAACTCATTTTTTGGTCTCAAAGGGGTACAAGAGAGGGGGAGTAGACAAAACACTTTTTTTTATCAAAAATATTGATGAAAATATTATGATAGCACAAATATATGTTGATGATATAGTGTTTGGTTCTCATAATAATTATCTAGTGCAGGAATTTGTGAAACAAATGCAGGAAGAGTTTGAGATGAGCATGGTAGGAGAACTCAATTTTTTCTTAGGACTTTAAGTGAAGCAGTTAGATTAGGGAATTTTCATTTCACAAAGCAAATATGCAAGAAGTCTAGTGAAAAGATTTGGACTCGATGCATCTAAACCTGCTAAAACTCCAATGGGTACTACGGTCAAATTATCTAAAGATGAGAATGGGAAGAAAGTTGATCCAAATCTTTATAGGAGTATGATTGGAAGTCTCCTATACTTAACTGCAAGTCGCCCTGACATCAGTTACAGTGTTGGAGTGTGCGCTCATTTCCAAGGGAACCCCATGGAGTCTCATGTGACTGTTGTAAAAAGAATTATTCGTTACATCAATAATACTCTTGATTTAGGCATTTGGTACTCCAAAGAAACAAATTCTAACCTTGTGTGTTATAGTGATGCAGATTGGGCAGGAAACACTGATGATCGCAAAAGCACAAGTGGTGGTTGTTTTTACTTAGGAAACAATTTGGTCTCCTGGCATAGTAAAAAACAAAACTCCATCTCCTTGTCAATAGCCGAAGCTAAGTACATTGCTGCTGGAAGCTGTTGTACTCAACTTTTGTGGATGAAACAAATGTTGGCAGACTATGAGTTTGATATTAAAACTTTAACCATTTTTTGTGATAATACAAGTGCTATTAATATCTCCAAAAATCCTGTTCGGCACTCTCGCACCAAACATATTGACATTCATCATCATTTTAATTGGGAACTTGTTGAAAACAAAACATTGATTTTAGAATATGTTGAGACTAACAAACAAATTGCAGATATTTTTACTAAAGCAATAGACACAGTCAGATTTGATTCCATCAGGAAGTCCTTGGGGGTTTGTTTTATTTGAAATTTCCAATAAATTGATAATCTTGCCTTGCATATGTGTTTGTGTAAATCTCTTGTCCTGTTTGGAAGAAATTTGATGAGCATATTTTTTGTATTTTAGAAAATGATCGTTATAAGTCCTATACTTTGTTTGGAATAAAAAACCATATTTGAAAAATTATAGACCATCCAATTTATATTTGATCAAATCATTATGTTTGTATGAGCATTCCTTAATCCAATTTCTTTTTCAGGCTCCATTTTGGAAAAGAGCTACCTATACTGATGTGTGAAAGCCGACACTGAGTAAGTTGGTACCAGGTAATTAGCAATTATATTGGAGGATACTCTACCAGTGTAAAGGGCTACCATCAGTATAAGAGTTATAGCCTCCATTATGGTTACAATTTGAAAAAGGCTACAATTGCCAAATATGGGCAATGACCCTAGCTTTAAAAGGCCAAAAAAGAAACGCCAAATTGATTACACATGCAAACACACATGCCTGTTGAGTAGACTGTGTAAGATGGTTGTAAGACTCATTCATATAATGAATTGATTCAAATATGTTTTGCGATTGATATATTTTTCGAATTATGGTCACTTAGTATTTGAATTATAACTCATTTCTCTAATTTGTGAAAAATATGGTTATCTTGTTTCTTTTGAACAGGACTTGGCATTTACATGGACACATATGGTATGGAAATTTATATTCTATTTTCGGCAATTTTTTAATAAAATAAAAAAATAATGATAAAATAAAATCTGTTTTGGACCGTGTACTTAAAAAAAAGGTTTGAAAAATTAATTGATGCAATTTATTTGTTTTATCTTAATATATTCTAATATATTAAAAAAGTTTCCAACTTTGAGGTGTGAAAGAATTTGTTTTAAAAAGGAGATATTTTGGCATTTATCACATAAAATCCGGTTACCCATTTTTGGTTACCCATTTTTGAACTTGCCTCATTTGTGCACCGAATACTCTATATATTCAGATTCACTTTGGTTGTTTCATACTCAGTGTTTTCTTGTTTGTCTCTCTCACTTATAACCAAAGTGTTTAGGGTTTTTTCTTTGTGTGTTTCACTTGTTTCATTCTTAGCAGCCATAAAGACTCGAGGTCGTCGTTCATCTTCCAAATCTGTGAAGTCTCAGCAGGAGACAGTTCCTGAGTCAGTTCCCACTACCACTCCTCCCGTCCCAGCATCAATCCCTGCTGTCTCGCCTCCTACAGGTTGTCGACCTAAAACCACAGCAAGAAAGAAGGTTCTTGCTCTTTCAGGTCCTATAGGATCTACCGTTCCTGGAGCTTCAAGTAAAGGAGTTACTTTTCCCATCCTGGATGCTCAACCAATCCAAGCCTCGGCAGTTCCACTCGCCTCTTTCAAAGGTCAAATAAAAGCCAAACCCACCTTGGCTACAAGTCATTCCCAATCAATCTCCACTGAAATTGTGTCTGATCCATCTGATCATGACTTTGAATCATCGTTATCTCCTAATGTGTTGACCCCCAAGGCAAAAGGGCAAACACAAGACCAAAGCTATTGGAACAAAGAAAGGCAAGAAGGCCAAAGTGTCTCCAACAAAAGGTACCAGCTCCATCTCTGATTCATCTCCTTTATCCTGATTTAAATTGAAGGCAAAAATCAACCCACCTCCTCGCACCTCATCGGAGGATGTTTCTCCTGAAACGGAAGACTCTCAGCCTGAGTTGGACCCTTCCTTGACCGAGCCAAATCCTGATGTTCCTCTTGATGATTTGGCGGAGGAGACTGAATCTGAAGAAGACCCATCAGAAGCCTCTCCTGTTGCATCTGACCCAAAAGGCACCACACCATTGGCATTTCCCGAATTGTCTTCCAAACTCCCTAAACAAAAAGGTGCTCATGTCCGTACCTCAGGTTCTTTCAAAGCTCATTCTCTTACTTTTTGTTTTAATGATAATGAGAAAAACATGCAATTTTATGAGCATCGTCACTTTATTAGTGAGCGTAATTTCCTTTTTTCTCCTCATCATGTTTTTGGGGTCTTACTTACTTTAGAGGAAATGGGTTGGCTACGATCTTTGTCTGGGTTTGATGGGTTTGTGCCTCGGATTGTTAAAGAATTTTATGTAAATTTGAATGATGAGTTGTTAGACCAGTCTTCTTTTATGTTTAGTAAAGTGTATGTTAGGGGACATTGGTATAAGTTTGGTCCATCTGAAATTGCTAAAGCCCTCAATCTAGTTCCTGTTGAGATTGAAGATTCTATTAAGTTTGCAAAGGATCAAGTGTTGTCTGAGTTGGTTGGTCAAGCTATGGTGTGGGAACAAAGCACCTCTCTACGAGTCTCGGATCTCACTCACTATTATGGTGCTCTTTTCAAATTTGCAATGTTTAATTGGATGCCTACCACTCATTCCTCTACCATCACTCAATACATGGCTTTTCTATTGTTCAAAATTGGGACTGGAGTTGCAATTGATCTTGCTGCTGTTATTTTTTATCAAATCATGTCCTTGAGTGGTGCCAAACGCAAGGGTCAACACTTGATGTTTCCACAAGTCATTTACAAACTTTTGGACTCTCAGCGTCCTTTGAAGAAGTCTTATGAGACCTTGACATCTCATTTGGTTGGTCCTACCTACATTGTCAAAGATGACCATGCTCCGTCCACAACTCGAAAGGTTAAAGGCATTAATCTAGCTGGTTCTGGTTCTGGCAATGTTGTGACTGACACTCCTGCTATCTCGACTGATCTCGCTTCTGTCCAGACAGGCATTACAAGTCTTTCTGACCGGTTCACTCTCATGGAGGATACTCAGCGCCAAATTCTTGCTTCGTTGGCCCTTATCAGTGCATCCACCTCTCCTTCTCCATGATGGTTACAGTTCCTTTCGATCTATTTTTATTATCTTTTGATAAATGTAAAAGAACACTAGATGTGTCTTTCTTTTGGTTTCGTTTTCTTTGTTCTTTAGCATTTTCTTAGACAATGAGGGGGAGAGAGAGTAACTCTATTTTTGGTACTTGTTTGACCTGCTGTTTCTCATTGGTTTTTGTTAACTGTTTTATCTTGTGCTTTGGTTCTTTTTGGCAAGGGGAGTCATTTTGTGACTCTTGTGATTTTAAGCACTTACTTGTGTTTTGCAGGGATCTTTTAAAAATAGATATGCTTTGTCTATAAAATTTCCAAAGGGGGAGATTGTAAATCCTAAAATTGGCATATTTTATAATAAAAATAGTTTTATTAAAAGATCAATTTTGTGTTTCCCTTTATTGTGTTTTTCAGAATTAAACTTTCCCTTTCTTGTGATTTATGGAATATTTACATTCCTTATTTAACTTTATTTGATTATAAAGGGAATTAATATCTTGCAAATATTCAGTACTTACTCAAAATCCTTACTGGAATATTTGACATTATATTTTCGTGCAGATCAAGAATTGAAATCCAGGAAACTGAATCTTTAATGTCACTAATTGTTCTTTCTGTTTTGAGCATGTTTTTGATCCGACACAGGTCTGAGCTGTCCCCACCAAAATCATATCTGTCGAATCAGCATCTTCTAAAAAAGGCAATTCTTCATTAATCAAGAATATCTTCAATTATTCTTGCCTTTATTAGGAGATTCTTTCTCAGCCTTTATGAGCACGAAAAATGACTCTATAAATAGGGCTCTAAAGGTAGTGAGAAAAAGTGAACTCTTAGATGCATAATTTGTGAGTGTATTGTAATATTTGTGAGAGTTCCTTATTTGTATTCAAGATCATAGTATTCACGTGATCTTGTAGAAATATGAGTGTTTAGATTTTGTGGTGAGTTTATACACTTTCATGAGTGAATACACATTGTAATTTAAACCCAACTTTTATAGTCTTCGGGAGAAGATTTTTACAAGCCTTGCGTCGGGAGGATGCAAGCACTCGCTGACCATTGAAGGGAGTTTAAGTGGTTGAGCGTTTCAATCAAAATCAGATTAGTGAAGAGAAGTATGCTGGGTTTTATGCCCTTATAAAACCATGTTGGACATGTAGCACGATTTCATATTATCAATAAAAGTAGAAGAAATCATTTAGTTTGACAATTGTGTTGCTTTCTTGTTTTATTACATGATTATTGAAATAATACAAACATTTATAAAATCTCGAACATATGGATAGTTACAGTTATAGTGAGTAGGTCACAGTGGATTATAGTTGTAATTATATGTTCAAAAGAACGAGTCATAAGATTAGATCAGTGCATTGGATTTTCACTGATTAGGCAATCTACGATATGATCTACTTACACATTCAGGGTGTGATATCTTGTCCAAGGCATCGACCAAGTAGACAAGATCGGATGTATTTAGTTACATCGGACTAGGACCGATATTGATTATTGATTGATAAATAAGTATCGTTGTTATCAAATCTAATCAATGTCACAACGTTGACCATATATTAAGTCGATCTTAATTCTGAGTGATAATATTCTGCTAATTATATTATTTAAATCTTTTGAATTGTTCGTTACCAGCTTACCCTACGGTCTAGCCCATACTTACATCTTGGAGATTTATTAGTGTAATTGAGTGAGAGTATTATTCATAGATACAAAATCTATAACTTCTGTATGAGAAGTAAAAAGATGATTTCCTTAATTGCTTTGTTCAAAAGGTTAAATGATTGAGATCTCATTTTTGTGATTAAGTTCACGGAAATATCATTTATAAGGAACTTAGTGGGAGTTAAGGATAAAATACTGATGAGGGGTAAAACGGTAATTTGCACCCAGCTCGTTAGTAAGTCATCAATAGAGGATTGACTGATTGTAATGGTTATAACAATGGATAACGTATTTATGGTTTTGAAAATACGTTCTATGAATTTAAGAGTTCAATTCCAAGTCTATAGTGGAGTCACGAGGAATTAATAAGGTAGTGAAATTATTCTTAAATAAATTCATAGTAACTTGTTGGAGCTTGATTTCATGGATCCATGGTCCCCGCATCACCTTTGAGTAAATCATCTAGAATGTCTCAATTAATTGATTTAATTATCAATTAGGATTTTTAAAGTTGACTAGGTCAATTTTGGAAAATTTACAGAGATATGAGATTTAGAGAATAAAAGAGAATTTTTGGGTAAATTTATTAATATAAATAAATAATATTAAATCAAGTTTTAAATTATAATTAGTTAGTTTTAATAAGGATTTAATTAATTAATTAATTAAAAATAAATAAATAAATAAAATGTTTTGAATTTAGGCCCAGTTGGGATTTAAATTCAAAACAAAGAGATTGGGCCCAAGTCCATTTATGGCAGCCCAAGGCTTTTATTTTTGTTTATTATTTTTAATTAATTTAAATTTAAATAAATCCCATTAAATTTCCTATATAAGGAATATGATATCTAGGGTTTTTATAAGGAAGCAAGTCAGTCTCAGTTGATTTGGGTAAGTGAAAACCTAAACACTCTAATCCTTTCTTAGCCACAATCTCTTCTTCTTTTCTAGATCTCTATCTCATGTGTTGAGAACCAGCCCACACTAGTTCTAGGTTGATGAAAGGCTTGGTGAGGAAGACTGTGTTGCTGATCTTGTTCAATCTCTTGATAATACTCTGCTACAGAAATGAATCAAGGGTTAGAGAGATTGAAGGATGGAGTTGTTCCAGTTCCACTGCGTAATGTAAGTTTTTACTTTACTCTGTATTTGTATCAATTTCATAGGAGCATGTTCTAGGAATATGCATGTTTGTTTGATAATATGTAAATTGCATGAAAATAAATAAAGATCCTGCAATGAGTTTTTCCAACAAAGTTGCGGCAAATCTCAAGAGGGAGTCTTGTTTTGTTTAAGTCAATATTTTGTACTTGTGATTCTTTAATAATTGGTTTTATTCTCTGGGCGTGGCCCCAAGAAGTAGGTTATCCGAAAGGGTTTCTGAACCTTGTAAAAATTCGTTGTGTTCTTTATTGTTTTGCATTGTCTTTTTATTGTGTTCAGTTTTTGTTGTGACAAGTTCGGATTCTGTCTCGATAGAACTGAAATCTGTTTCAACATTTAATTATCATTCTGCACTTTAATTAATTCGCATGGTTTAGTTAATTTGGTAATTACTAAAAACGGAATTTCATCACAGAAACGGCGATACACAATTGCTCCTCAAAATATAATTTTTGATTTTGTATGTTATTCAAGTTTTTCTTCAACTATATATATATAAGGGGAGTTATGTAGAGGGTGACGCTTTAACTCTTACTGGTAGGGTCTTTATGTTTTCGATACTTGGAGAAATTATAATCAATTTTTTTTTATTAATGACGGTGTACATTATAGTTATAACAGGCATCCCACTAAATTTTGAAAAACTTTGAATATTTTACCGTGCCAAAATCAGGATTAAAACAATGTGTTTTACACGCATATAAATAAAACAGGTGCAACTGACTATCCGAGCTCTGATTTTGGCATAGTAAATTTATAAAGCCCCAATTTCTTGAAACATTAATTGATTCTTACAATAATTAGTTTTGAAATAAAAACACCATTTAATAGAAAATCCAATGTTAATAACAATCAAACATTTTAAAAGAATGAAACTCCGGAGTTTCGTAGTTATCGTAAAAAAAAAGTAAAACAAAACATTCTTTTAATCCAGATAATAAAACTAAAAACATCATTCAAAATACTTAATAAATTTCCCTAGTAGGCTTGATCCTTTATGGTCGTTAAATCCTTGACATGTACGCCCTCTGCCAAAACTCTCAAACTTATTGTGTTGCAACCACATCTTTGCCTTTACCTGCAGCACAGAGTACCCATGAGCGAAAGCCCAGTAAGAAGAGTTGTGTAGGACACAATCCCAAAACCTTAGCCAGAAATTTAAATGAATAACTTAGAAAGACAATTTAAAAGAATTATATCATAAACACCACAATAAGTAAAAGGTCGTAAAGTTGGACTAGTACAATGAGCACATAATAACGTAAGCATGTAATTTCGTAACGTCAACATTCATTTTAAAACGTAAGCATGCCACACAATTATCACATATACATATAAATCACATAAACTACAATTAAACATAAACTATTCAATATAATCATACAGTAACGTGTTCAAACATAAACACAAATGTTACCATATAATACGAATTTTACCATAAAGAGTACGAGCGTACACCCTGTGTGCAGGTGTCCACTCTTCTTACCTCAAGTCCAAACAGCAACAATAATTCTACCCCCTTCAAGTTTCCTTACCAAGCCCTAAACACAACATAAAAGGCCACGATCTTAATTTCATAACAATAACCAAATCTATATCACTATGCACCCACACTCTTCCTAACGTTGACTCATACTTAGAATGTCCTCCTAAGGTTCCCAGAACCATTCTATAACGATCCGATCCCCTAACCAAAAACACTATAAAAAATGACGACTTAAACTAGAAAAATACCCCTCCCTGGGTAAGTAGCACGGTCGCGCTCACAGAAAGTTTCAGCTTTCTTGACTAGTAGCGTGGTCGCGCTCGGCGATATATCAGAAATCGCTTCTTGCGATTTCAACCCTATTTTTTCCCCAAAACTCGAACATTAACATCACCTAACTCTACAATCACAAAACTAACATTCTCAGATATGTTTAATCAATAAATTTTCATCAACTCATGCATTAATTCAAAAGATACCACAAATGTATGGTTAGGGTTCAAGAACCCAAACTTTACCTTCAACTTCTAGACAACGTATCACCAAAACCCATAATCCTTACCCAAGATCCAATCCCTAACATGTTTCTATCATTATATTCAATTAGAATATTTCAAAAGCAATGCTAATAATTAAATCATTATTTCAAGATCAATTTCCCAATGTAATAGATAAACCAAATCTAATTCAATAGAGTAGTCAAGTCTTACCTTCAAATGGATTCCTAGATCTCCAATCTTCTAAGCTTCCACTTCAGAGACCCTCTGCTTAGATAGATAAAGTGAGTGATAACTGAATGATATACATAACCTAATATTATTTTAATCTATAAATTTTCACCATAAAATAAAAAGAGTAGTTTGCCCCTAATTCTAACCCTCTCATAATTAGGATCATGTCCTTTTTTGTAATTTCACATAAAACTAATAGTTTCCAATTTCCTTAATTAGCTTATGACCCCAAAATCCTCTTAATTACACTATGGCCCGTAACTACGAAATTCATGACACTAATGCCCTTACTATTTGAAAGAATCATTGTTGTTCCTCAAAACATACAAAACTTTACTTACATAATCATCTTTCAAATAATAACATAGTCAAACAGACACACAATCATGTATTTACATAAAATTATCAAAATACCCCTTACTAACGGAAGCGGATACTACAACTATCCCCTCCTAAAAAGAAATTTTGTCCTCGAAATTTACCTAAACAATTGTAGGTATTGCTCCATCATATATGATTCCAACTCCCATGTTGCTTCTTCTACGAATCCATTCTTCCAAAGAACTTTGACTAACCCAATCGTCTTATTCTGTAATGCTCATTCTTTCTTATCAAGAATGTTTATTGGCTCATCTTCATATGATAGACCTGGTTACATATCATACACCTCATAACTAAGAATGTGAGATGGATCCAAGACATACTTCAGTAACATAGACACATGAAAGACATTGTGCACCCCTAAAAACGCTTGAGGTATAGCTAACCTATAAGCCACTTCCCCAATTCTCTCTGAAATCTTGAATGGTCCAACAAATTGAGGGCTTAACTTTCCATTCTTTCCAAATATTTTAAGTCCTATCATAGGAAAAACACAGAGGAATACATAATTTCCCACATGAAACTCAACGTGCCTACGTTTAGGATCATCATAACTCTTTTGTCGATCCTGTGAGGCAATCGTGCGAGTTTTTATCTTGGCAATTGTAACGACCCAAAATCACTAATAAGGCTTAAGAGCCTTGATTAGTGTGCCGGGAAGGCATAATTTGAGGTTAAGAGAATTAATGGTAAGAAAGCGTGAAATGGGTATTGAATAAGTATGCGGGGCCTGTTTGGCTGGTAAGGGCATAATGGTAATCTTGGCCCGTTAGGGCATAAATGTGAATGTGTGTGATAAATTGTTGAGACCACATTATTATGTGGGTAGATTGATAAATATATATATATATATATGCGTGTACAGGTGTGTGCATTTGTAACTATCAGCACGAGGCGATCCTAGGGAGCAAGTAGCGGGAAAGTCACAACGGGGTTTAATAGCTGACTTTGGATAAGTCAGGGATATTATAGGTATCGGGTAGTTAATTAGACTATCGGGTCATGAAAATAAATATATGGAGATATATCTGAGGTTAGAATGCCTAGGCGGGAATATTGGGGGATTTTACCATTTTGGCCTCGGGGACGGTTCCGGCACCCCGAGCCTCGGGATTAACTTAATAGATAAGTTAGACATAAAGAAGCTTTTAGAAGAAAAACAAACCGACTAAACACTTAGGCTCAGCTCTCTCTCTCACGTTTAAGGTAAAAAAAGGGAAGGAAAAAGAAAAAAAAAAACACAGAAAACTTAGGGGGGAAACAAGCTGGAATTCTGAGATTTGTGGTGTGGATTTGGGAGTCTAGCTCAGGGGTTTATCAATAACTAAAACAGGGATTAAGGTAAGCATCTAAACATCTTTTCCGTGGTTGAATTCTGAATTCTAGCTGGGTTTTAATTAAGTGCTTAAACAAGTATGATTTTGATGTTCTAAGGCAGAATTAAAAGGGAAAACTTGGGAGTTTAGCTTGGCCACAGCTTGGTGAAGTGATTCTACAGCAAAGGTAAGTTTGAACTCCTGGTTTAGAGATTTTAAATTGAGTTTGAGTGGCTGGTTTGAGTGTTTGTAGCACTTGGGTTTCAGAAATTGAAAGGAGAAGATTGGAGGGTGTTAGGCTGTGTTTTCCTGGGAGTTATGTTGTTTAGATCATGCTAAAGAAGTTAGGAATTAATTGGTTAAGAGTTGGGAAGTTTTGGGATGGTTTAAGGTGAGGTTTCAGACTTAGAAATGGTGTAAAATCTGGGTTCGAAGGGGAGGGTCGCGGCTCTGTTCTAGAGCGCTGCGGCCCTAGCTTGCAAGGAAGCCAAGGGGGCTCGGCCAAGGGGGCGCGCCGCGGCGCCCAAGGCAAGGGCCGCGGCGTGTGTGTGGTTCAATGAGGGAGTAGGCTTTGTTTTAAGGAAGGGCCGCAGCTAGGCTTTTGGGGCCGCAGCCCTTGGTTGCACACTTGAGATTTTGAGGGTTTTAAGCATGGGAGAGTGGTCTTGGGTGCTCGGGTTTGATTTCACCACCGTGCTTGGTGGAATTAGGAGTCCCGGGAGTTAGTTTTGTAACTGGAAACCCATATGTGAATATTAATGGAATTCGTTATCTTGGTTGTGACTAGGTGATAAGCTAGGGCTCGGGAATGGATCGTGCTCGAGGGTTGTCCTTTCTAATTAAAGCATTTGGCATTAAGGTAAGAAAACTGCACCTGTGTATGTGGATAGGATGGGACTAAGCGTTCCCTATATTTGAATGTGTTGTTATATAATTGCGATACACCATGTGAATATGTTGGGACTAAGCGTTCCCTATAATGATATGAATATCATAAGGTGATATTATGCCACGGGGACATGTGGTAACGGCCTAAGGGTGCCAAAATCCACACTTGCGCGTAGGGCGTGGCTCGAACACTGGTATCTGAGGACAACTTATTATGAACTGAGCTCGATTAAGCTGGACAGAGTCAGTGGGCATGTCACTGTAGTTGGCCTAAGCGAGCCAAAGGCAGTGAGTTAAGTAGAGGGTGCGGCCTGCGAGCGTTAACCCTAGTTATTGCTTGATATGTGTTTATTGTGGATTAATGTATGTGATTTAATGAGTGTCTGGAGCTGGATTAATGGTTATTGGTCAGTGTGTTGCTTTGAATGAATTTTATGGCCTGATGGTACCGAATAGTATTTTGTGGTTATTGGACTATGCTCTGTGGACTGCTAGCTATTAATACTGTTATGTCATGATATTATGTTTTCTTGCTGGGCTTCAGCACACGGGTGCTACATGGTGCAGGTAAGGCAAGTTGGCCATGGGTTGGAGAGCTCTGGGGGCAAGGTGTACATTGTCAGCTGCTCGGCCGCCACAGTCAAGGATTTGTACAGGAACGGGAACCTAAAATGTATATGTTTCCATTAGAGTGGCTTAATCATTTATAAGTAATCAAGAGTTTCGTATTTACGTTACTTAAACCCTAATTTGGGATCCCATGAAACAAACATCTGTTTTAGTAAAGTTTAACCGTTTATAAATCAAAATTCTTTCTAACTTAACCTTTTGTGTTATTAGGAACACATTTTGAACTAAATGACTTGATTAGCAAGTCTTGTACTATTTCAAACACACAGTGTAACGGTCTTGGTTACCCAGGGCGTTACAGCAATAGCTTCATTAGCTTCTCGTAATGCCTCTGGACGTAAATACTTACTATCGTCCATCTCATCCCAATGAATCAAAAATATACATTTCCTTCTGTAGAGCATCTCATATGGTGCTACACCAATAGTTGACTGATAACTATTGTTATACGAAAACTCTATCATTGGAAGGTACTTGCTCCATGATCCACTGAAGTCCAACACACATGCTCTAAGCATGTCTTCCAGAATTTGTATTATTATTTATGTCTCCCCATCTGTATTATTATTACTGTAATGACCCAACTACTCTAGACTTTGGACCATTAATGAAAACTACACATAGACCATAATCCTTAATAGAACTTACAAGTGAAAAGATCATAACTTTATTTAAAAACTTGTAAAAAAAAAAACAAATGTTAAACTTACATAAAACTAAAAGTAGGATATGGGATCCCATTGTTTTAAAATCAAAACATAACATAATTGTACTTAAAAGAGATTACATAAATAAGTGCGGAAAAATACACATAAAACCATAAGTAAAAAAAACTTCATCCTCGAATCGAAACTCTCGGCTCTTTGAATCCATTCCTCTTCATTACACATTCCCCAAGCTTCCAAGAATCTTTCCCGCCACTAAAGCTATTTTCCTACACATATAAACAAAAAGGAGTGAGCCTAATGCCCAGCAAGGAAAATCTAACATATAACCATATACATAAAATTCATAATGTAACATAAAACATATCATAACCCTTATGTCACATACATACTATAATGGCCATTATTACTTGGGGTCCCATAAACTAAACAAGTCATATGCCCATTAGATTAGTGGGGCTTGCTAGCTAAGCAAGTCATATGCCCATAATCTATTTGGGGCTTGTTAGTTGTACGGGTCATATGCCCAAGTCTACAAGCATACTTCACATAGCATTTTACATAACACATATTCATAAGATAACATATAAAATCATATAACATAAGTCCTATTTTATTTTCCTTACCAAATTACCGGGATATGAGAACTGATTTGGGGACTTTGGAACACTCCTAAAAACCATTTATAATAGGGTGAGTATATTGAAGAAAATGGATGAAAGTGATGAAGGAACTATACTATCAAAATATACTTACCAAAAACCTTGTGCTCAAGAACTTAGATATCCTAACCAAGAATAAGGTTAGAATACTGAGTAGAAGACTATGAGAACTTTAAAGAAAATAATACAGAAATGGACTAGAGTTTGGGATACCTTGAGCACTTCTATGATCAATCTAAACCTTGAACCGAAATGTGAATAGAACCTTACTTCCCAAGTGTTTGGTAAGCTTAGAGTGATCAAGCTTATAATTCCCAATCCAAGTGTTTACGCTATCACACTAACCTAGCAACTTGCAGCCTCTGAACTTAGAGTAATAGATGAATAAATGGCTGGGTACTAGGTCCTATTTATAGAGTTTAGGAATGAAAAGATCTTCATTTAACTTGAATAAAAATAATGGCTTTTTAAGTGAAAATCATTTGAATTATCACTCAACAGAGGCTGAAGACTTGTTCAGAAAGGTGCTGGACTTATCAAGAGGTTAAGGATTTGAATGAGAATGTTTTTGAAAACTTTCAAAAACACACTGAAGGAGGCGATATATCGCCCCTGTAGGCGATATATCGCCTGGGCCAGTATGCCGGAGGCAATCGTGCAACGTTTCATGTTTTTCGTATCCCCGTACTGCGATTTATCGCCCCCTATAGCTGCGATATATCGGCATACACTGAATATTTAACACACGAAATTACACATTTTTAGCTTAATTTGAATTGAGTAAACAGCCTTGACTAAGCCCTCTAACGTTTTCAAAGCTGCTGACTGACCCTAGGATATTCAAATTTTAACCTTAATAAATTTAATCCTCAAAATACTTAATCATTATTAAACATACACATGACATGTGCTACTATCTTATTGGGTCTTATCTAAACCTTATAATATAATAAATATTACCCTCAATAGCAGTCATATTAATCAAACCTTAGGTTAAAGTTAATATTCTTAAACTATAGGTTAAACTTAGAGAATCTACAAGTGTTACTATGAGTGTCCAAATAAATCCCGATCTGAACCAAAAATCCACAGTCATAACAATAATACTATTATTACTATTATACTACTATCTAACTAGCTAAGTAAAGTTCTTGGACTCTACACTTACACCACTTTTTCTTTTGAACAACACAACTGTCTATTTATCACAAACTTTATTGAATAGTTTAACACTAAAATCTGTAAACCAAAAACAAAAAAAAAAATACTAGAAAGAGTATATGTTGTTTCTGTAGGGCCAAATACTAGAAAGAGTAGATGATGTACAGTCTAGAAAGAGCAAATGATGTACAAAATCTTAGTGCCCAAAAATCATTATTGGCAACATACAACAATATAAATTCAATAAAACAGAAGAAAATAACAAATAGCTAGATGTCAAGAACAATAGCAATATGTAAATAGTATGTCGGGTCTCTTGTTCCTATCATAATAGCAATATTATGATAAAAAAATGTTACCTTATATTCAGGAGAACACCAACGATCACACAAAATCATCCAATCTTCTTGTTGTTGTTCTTTTAAGTCTGGATGACGTTTGCTCTTGGCCATCTCAAGATCATTTTCTCCTCCAATTTCTTTGAAATATAAGTGCAGCTTGTACTTATGACCCTTCCAAGCTTTTCTCATTTGCTCATCAATGCATTTTTTAGTTGTCTCATCATTCAAGTTGATGTCAAAATGTTCCTATAAAATAAAATAATATTAATTATAAATATTACAAATATAAATGTAATATTGTGAAATGACTTACCAAAAGATAGTGTCGCAATGGAGCTCTCACATCTTCAGGGACCATTCTCCACTCTTTATAATGAAATGTACCATGATTCTGAATAATGAATCCAATCACATTATTAAATTTCTCAGCATTAGTACAAATTGGTTGACGACACTCCGCATCAAAAGTCACTAACAACTTTCCAATTGATGATGCCTTAGCTATAGTTGTAGTTGTCAAGCCGCGGGTAGCTCCACGTGGCTTGAAGGAAGGTGTTTGTCCTACAATACAATATAATCTTAATTAAAATAAATAGAAATTTAAAGAAATGAACATGAAAGACATTAAATTTACCAGATGGAACTTAGGAAGATTGATTATCATCTTCGGTATCAAAATGGGTCATCACATTGACTTGTTCACCCTGTACAGTAGGGTGTGTGGAGCCTTGAGGGTGTTCTCTCTCTACATTAGATTGTGTGGTGGTTCTAGGTCATTGACTTAGTACCATAGATTGAGTGGTGCGACAAACTTGTTGATTCTCTAAACTCGACCGAGTAGTGCGAACAACTTGTGAAGATGGAGCAGGAGGATCAATGACTAGTTCAACTTGTTGATTCTCTAAACTCGACCGAGTAGTGCGAACAACTTGTGAAGGTGGAGCTGGAGGATCAATGACTGGTTCAACTTGTTGACTTTGAGCAGTAGATCGAATGGTGCGACGACCAGGTGCCATGACAGAAATTTTGTGAAGTAAAACAAAAAAAAGTGATTAGTAAATAAATATTTACAAATATTAAGAAACTAACTATGAATTAAGAATCTGGATGTGTCTATATATTGATATGGATGTCTATATATTTATACAGTAAACGAGACAAATATGTCAAATATGTAAAGCTCACATAAAACATGTGGTTTGTATTGGCATATAAATTTTTACATATATAAATGTGTAAGTATGTTATTAGATCAAATCAGAGCTTTTATACAAGATCGCCATATGTGCTAGTTAACTGAAATAAACAAGTCTAAAAAAGATTCACCAGATGTCAAATATGTATGTCTCATACCCCTAATTTAAATGAATGAAACATTAAAGAAAGACTCTCATAGTTTGACACAACATTGAAATTTAGTGAAGTTGCATACACCAAATTTATAATTGCAAATAAAAATATATTACTAAATTGTTTGAAATTAAAATCCAATTAATAATTCACATCCTAATATCAGTAAAGATAACATAAAGAATGAATTTTTACCACACCCAAGAACTGTATAATTAAAACAACCAGAACAAAAGGACTTGCTTTGTCAATACATAACATCAAACTACATAAAATACTGAAATATGATTCTAATATTTTTAAACACAATAAAGAAAATTAAATTATTGAACAGAATGTGCACCAGTGAATCTTAAACAATGAACTTGAGACAAAGAACCATCTTTTCATTTCAAGAGCATTCAATGGGTAATAATCAAATGCAGGAATTACAAAATGGAATACTAATATAATAAATACCTAAAAAAGAAAAAAGAAGATAACTTTACAAACTCGAAACACTACTGGGCCATTCCCAAGAAATGAATATTATAACCCAAGAACAGAGCCATTGGTCTATGAGCTAGTAAACTTAGTGACAACCGTAGTATCAACAGATGGGATCAAGTTTGGAATTAGAGAGAGAGAGAGAGAGAGAGAGAGAGAGAGAGTTGTGTTCAAGCTGTTAGAGAGAGCAAGAGTGTTTTGTAACAAGGGTGTGAGTGAGTGAACAGGTTTTATGAAGCTAGAAAATCTAAGAGGAAACTTTAGAAAAGAGTCACAAGATCTAGCAGAAAAACCTTAGTTGTAAACTCAGATGTTAATTGTATTTATAGAAAAAATATTACAACTTACATTTGTAGACAAATTTTACGAGGCACTAACTGATGAAGGACAAGATGACTAACTATGAATTAAGAATTTGCATCATCATCATCATCACATTCTGATTCTGTAGAACTTTTAGTGTCATCACTTGAGAGAAATGTTTCATTATTACAGAATATATTTCCTTCATCAAAATCTTCATCTAAGTCACTATCCTTGTCCACATTTTGATTTTGGTTTGAAAATAAATCAACAACAAGTTGGTCTGAAAGAGTTACAGAAGGAACATCTAATCGAACTAAAGACGAAATTTCAATGAGATCCTCAGCTGGTTGAAAAGGTGGCAATTGAAATTATTCCTCTTCTTGAAACACGTCATTATTTACTATCTCTTCCATAATTTCAGGAATGTCATAAATAGATCGATGATTTACTTTTTGAACAATCCTCCAATTTGAACCACGCTTCATATCAAGCAAATAGAAAACTTGTTGTGCTTGAGTTGCCAAGATAAATGGTTCATTAGAATACCAATCAGTAGATGTATTGATGGAATTCAAATTATGATCCACATCAATTGATCTACCTTTAGTATTGGAGTTATACCACTTGCAACGAAATAAGAACACCTTCCGATCTAAAACGAATGACTACTGCAAAATTTCAATCATGACACCATAATATAGGATATTAATATTGTCATGATCACCTTCAGTGAAAATTCTAGAACATTGTGTCTTAAGAGTATCGTCACGCTCTTTACATCGAAATCGAACACCATTTACAATACAAATTTGGTAGGTGTTGTACCGTTCAAGTGGACCTTGAGATAAAGAGTACAAATCATCATTGGCAAGAGGTGATTTTTGAACTCGCATTTGAGACACCTATAGTACGAAAGAATTTGAATTATGATTAATGATGTCACAACTTAAGAATTTAGTAAGAAACCATTAATGATAATCTCTTACTTTATTCTTAAACCAAGAAGGAAATTGTTCTTTGTGATCTAAGGCAACTTCTGAATCTGAAAGACCTTTTTCTTCCAACAACTTTATATGATCACTACATTCAAATTCATTTCTATGAATAAGTAAATGATATTTTGTTGAGATAATTTAGAAGAAGAAAAAAGTTGTTACTTACTCGAGAAAATCTTGGATATCATCTACAGAATTGTTCAATATATACCATTGAACGACTTTTCTCCAATTTTGAAGCAATTTGATAGTAGATGCCCCTAATGGATGAACATTGGAGTTGAAAACATCTAACTTATGATTTGGAGAAGGTATATCCCAATTACGCTCGGGTCTTGTGAATCTTGTCTCTATGTTAGAAACATATCTTGACAAGAAAGTTACAGCTTCATCTACAACAAAAGTTTCTGCTATTGAACCATCAGGCCGAGACATGTTTCTCACATATTTCTTGTACAAACCCATATGGCGTTCTATCCCAAACATCCATCTCGAAGCAACTGGACCACCTAATAACACTTGATCGGGTAGGTGAACACAAAGATGAACCATTATGGTAAAAAATGATGGGGGAAATATCTTTTCCAACTTGCACAAAATTATTACAATTCCATCTCTCAATTCTTCTATGTCAGGAATTTGTAATGTTTTTGCACAATTTTTTTGAAAGAATTGGCAGAGTTCAATCAAAGTACCACGAATGTTGTCTATCGGAAAAGGAAGTAATGCAGCTGGTAATATCTTATGAAGTAAAACATGACAATCGTGAGTTTTCATTCCTCCTAGTTGGTCATTATCTGTTACACATCGACTAATATTCGAAGCATATCCATCCGGTAATCTAACACTTTGAATGAATTTACAAAAATCTTTGCATTCTTCTCTCGTCAAAGTGTAACTAGCATAAGGTTTTTCAAGCTTGTTATTAGAAGGGTCCTTCTTCAGCCAAAGCTCTTCACGAATATTAAGATTTTGCAAATCCGTACGAGCTTTTAAATTGTCTTTCGATTTACCTTCAATGTCTAAAAGTGTTCCAATAATGTTATCACATACATTTTTCTCTATATGCATCACATCAAGACTGTGACGCAACAAGTGCTTTGACCAATATTGCAAGTCAAACAAAACATTCTTTTACACCAATTCAACTCTTTCTCTCCACGCTTACGTTTTCTAGAAGAATTACTTGGTGCTTTACCAGGTGTATGAATAGGAATTTCATCCAATTGCTTTAAAATGTCATCACTAGTAAAAGTTCTAGGATGGGCACGTAATTCAGTAGATCCGTCATATTCTTTTCTTTTTCTCCAAGAATGGTTTCTTTTCAAATAACATCAATGTCCCATGAAACATTGTTTGTCAGTTATTCTTCTAGATCTTGTATCTTCAAGACAAACAGGACATGCTAATTTACCAGCAGTGCTCCACCCAAACAAGTATGCATAAGCAGGAAACTCACTAATTGTCCACAAGACTGTAGCTCAAAGTTTAAATATGCATTGACCATACAAATCATATGCATTGACTCCATCACATAACTCTTTAAGCTCTTCAATTAATGGCTTCAAGAACACATCATAATCTTTTCCAGGAGATTTAGGACCTGGAATTAACAAAGGTGTGAGATAGTTTGTTACATTAGGAGAAGCCCAGGGTGGCATATTGTACGGAATTAATATCACTGGCCACAAACTATAGGTTTATGTCATATTGGAGAAAGGGTTAAACCCATCTGACAGCAACCCCATTCGTACACTCCTGGAATCAGCTACAAAGTCAGGATAAACATTGTCGAAATGCTTCCAAGCATCCCCATCAGCAGGATGACGTAAAATCCCAGCTTCATTTTTTCGTACCTCTTTATGCCATCGCATATCTTTAGAAGTGTGCTTCAAACTAAATAATCTCTTAAGTTGTTCCTTGATTGGGAACCATCTAAGTCGTTTATGTGGGATTTGATTTCGTACATAACGACTAGACTTGCATACAGGACATGACACTGCATTTTCATTCTCACCATAAAACAATGCACAATCATATTGACAAACATCAATTTGCTCATAGTCTAAGCCCACCTCACAAAGAAGCTTCCTCGTCTGGTAATAATTCCCTTGGCACTGATTACCCTTAGGAAATATCTCTCTCAAACACTCCAAAAGACTGTTGAATGATTTATCTGTCAATGTGTTAAGCACTTTGAGATTCATCAACTTCACCATCGCGCTTAAGACAGAGAAACCTTTACAATTATTGTACAAAGGCTTATGAAGTGACTCAAACAATGTATCATACTTGTCATCCACATTAAGTGGAGAATCATCATTGAAGTCACTAGTTGGACCAATGTCAAAATACTTACTACCAATAGCATCATGAAGACCTGCAGCCAAATCATCACGCTGATTCGAATCTTCAACATTATCCTCGGTATCGAATAATCCTTCATCTTCTACTTCCTCTACTTACTCACCATGGTGATACCACCTTGTGTAAGTACTAAGAAATCCATGAGTGATCAAGTGCAACTTTATCACATGCATATATTGTGATTTCTTATTCACGCATCGACAACAAGGGCATAGAACCATCCCATTAGAGTCCATGGAGTGTCTTGCAACACTAATGAATTCATTCATTCCAACAACATATTCTGCTGAAAGTTTATTTGGTAT
Organism: Humulus lupulus; assembly: GCF_963169125.1. NCBI lineage: Eukaryota > Viridiplantae > Streptophyta > Magnoliopsida > Rosales > Cannabaceae > Humulus > Humulus lupulus. The sequence goes on from NC_084793.1 coordinate 276,011,634, forward strand.
ATTTATCCAATGACGATCCATGAACCACAAAATGGTGTCCCTTGTTGTAGTTGGTAGAGCTGATGATGAACCCAAATTCTAGAAAGAAGATAGAGGAGAACAAGAGCAAGAAAAAGAAAAAGAAAGGATGGTAAATATTAAAAAAAATTCTCTTTTTTAGATTATTATAATTGAAATAGGAAAATAAGAAAGAAGAGAGAGTGGGAGATTGATTTGGGGGAAGTGAAATGAAAAAAGGAAAGGCTAAAAAGGATGAGGAAAACAATGAAAATTCTAGTGTGGAAGCATTTCATTTGAGGATTCTGTAACAACAACAAAGATAATACAAAAAATAGACTAAACGAGTAAAACTGCATTCAAATAGACTCAGATACAAAGAAAACTAAATAAAAGGTTCAGCTACTTAGGGAAGCTAAGATGAGAATCATGGACGTTGCTGCTAGACAAGCACCTCTCATGGAAGTTGCATTTTTTGGGGAGGGTCAATTTAGTAAAATGGGATTTGATCTATCTGACAAGGATTCATGAATGCATCTTTATTATTAATTTTTTCTTTTAAAAAAAAAAAACAATATTGAACTGAAAGAACTATTATCATTATATAGAAACAAATAAATATATGTATGTATATATATGTGGTGCAAACATTCTTGTACATATTCAAAGGTTACTACTACTATCCAGGAGGAGGAAACTTACCTCATTACTTTCTAGTTTTGTTTGGTTCCTTAAAGATTCTTTCCACCCCAGTAAACCAGGGGCTTTAATTTTTCTTCTTCCACATGGATTATTAATATTTCACAAAGCAAATAAACCATAACAGTTTGTCTCTGAACTCTAAACTAAGTACCAGTAGAAAACGACAGTAATCTTATTAATTAGTGTTAATTTACTGATTTTTTATTTTATTATTTTATTTTAAAGAATAATAATATTATTAATAGTAGTGTAGTGGGTGATTGCATCATCTCTTAAGTGATGATTTATCACGCATTAAAAGGTTTAGGGTAATTGGCACAAATAGTAGTTTGTGGACTCTAGTTAAGGTTCAGAAAGTAAGAATTTAATACTTATAGTGGAATTTCATGATGGTATTTATCATACTTGAAGTTACTTGCTTACAACCAATTTTTGCTTGGGTAGCCATGATGAAAGGATCTGACGTCTAACGTCTCCCCTAGGAAGACGTCCAATGTGACACGTCTTCCCAGGGGAGACGTTAGATGTCCTAAACGTCTTCCTAGGGGAGACGTTAGAAGTCTTCATAATCTGAATTTTTATAAATTAATTAATTTATTTCGAATTTTGTAATTAACGTCTCCCAGAATTTTTAATGACTTACCAACTTAGTCATAAACAACAAATTTTAATGACTTGTCTTCTTAGACTTAAAATATCTCTAAATATTTATAGTGTCTTACACCATAAGTGTAAGTCATCATAGAGAGTCATTAAATGTAAAAATTGTTGTAGTGACTCTTCCAAAGAAACTAGACTCTTAATCAATCTTAGTACATAAACAACAAAGGGAAAGCCACTAACAACAACTCATAAACAAAGTACCAAAGACAAAATACAAAAGAAATAGCATAGATATATTCAAATGCATAAACAACCAATCACAAACACTGTAAACAAAACACCAAAAAGTGCCTCAGGACAATGATTCATCATCAAACTTTCAAATTAGTAGGGATTTGATATCAGCATAAATCATAAAAATGTTACCTCCAAGCTACCAAGCCTAAATTCCAAAAGTGTTAAAGTCGCCAGGCCTAATCCGAAAATCACAGAGCAACCAAGACCAATCCCAAAACCTCAAAGCACTACAAGAAATTCATATTACAATTAAGTTATGATTGAAAATAATAATCAACAATAAAAACAACAAGATTTCAATCATGATCATATTTACACATTAAAAATCAATCAAAACTAATATAAAATCATATTTGAAACTTATACAAAAATTTTAGAAAACATAACTTGCAAACAAATATAAAGAGTCAAATAAAATAAAAAATGCAAAAATAAAAAGACAAATCATATATAACCAAAAATTACCTCAAAAGAATTCATATTACAAACAAATGATAAACTATTAAGTAGAGTATCATAAAAATATACATCAATCTCACCCCTTCCAAAATCTCAAAGCAAACCAAGCCTAGTCCGAAATTCACAAAGTATTAAAAAAAACAATACACATCCAATAATAATCATTGGAAATAACACATCTAATTTTTTTAGAAAGGTACCACATAATCATCACAAATCAAAGCAATTATTTATCACAAATCAAATCAAACAAAGATTTCAGAACAATTATTCATTACAAATCATTCAGATTAGTGGGAAATAAATCAATAATAATCATACATACATATATACCTTAAAGCCACCAAGCCAATAACTCAGTAATTCGAAAGCCACCAAGCCAAGTATTCAACAATTTGAAAGCTACCAAGACCAATTTGAAAGTCCCAAACAAAGCATACCTAACAAATAAATAAACACTGAGATTAATAACAACATTCACACATAAGCTTTGGGAGCACATTACATAGTCATTGCCAATAAATATATTAAAATAAATGGGAGAGATTCCGTTTATAGCCAAAGGATTGATGAGGATCGAAGCAACAAGCCAACGATTAGTTGGAGGAGGAGGAGGTGAACACGTTCAACAAAGGCCACAACAACGTTCAAGGAGATGGTGACTCACATATTCAACGAGGCGGCAGCTCAGAGCTGAGATGAACGAGGCGACGGCTCACAACCAAGGTGAATGAGGCACTGAATCACATCACATAGCTAAGATAAACGAGGTGGCGGCTCAAAAACCATATTCAACAGGCAGAGGCGGTGACTCAGAACCAAAATAAATTGAAAGAGGTGACGGATCAAAAACCAAATTCAATGGATAGTGGGTTGTGAATTAAAAGGATGGCACAACAAAGAGATACATCAAACCAAGAAATAAATTGACAGAAAGGATGGTGAGCACAGTGACTGAAAGATTCAATGGGTGGAGGGGAGAACAGTTGCTTCTTCCATGGTGAGATCCGAGAGTGTGAGAGAATGAGAGGAAATGAAGAACAAAACAAGGGAGGTATAAGATACAAAGGGTTATAAAATAACCTTAAACCCATATATAATACACCATATATTAAAAAAAATAATCATTTATTTCAACGTATAATATATTTGTTCAATTTGATACAAAAAAAGTAGGACACATGGCAGACACATATTACAAAAAATTTGACACATCATCAATATTATAACACATCAGCTTACACATAAGCATTTATAAAAATATATAATAAAAAGTAAGCGAAAATCTGAGGAAAAATTGAGCGGGAGTTGTAAAAGTTTTCCCTGCAATATAGAAGTAGGTAAAGTCTCCATATTGGTAGGTAATATTGGTAGGAAATAACATTTCTGAATTAATATACTAATGACAAATAATTACTTACCAATATTCACTACCAATAAATATTAGTGGGCAAAATATATTTTTACCTACCAATAAATATACATAGGTAATAAATGCATAGGTAAAAATCATATTTCTTGTAGTATATCTCACTGTTCCACAGCTATTGAGAGTAAAATCTTTGCTATTCCTGTATTGGATTCATTGTTTATACTTTTTTATTTCCAAATCCTTATTCTGTCCTTCTTTAATTTTGTCTAACAAATTCGAATGTAGAATCAAATTTGATAATCGATAAACTCTATACATGCTTGTTCTATTTCTTCAATAAATTTGGTAGATATATTTCTTATAGCCACTACTTTCCCTTGGCTTCTGCGACTTAGGGTGTCGGCTACCACATTCGGCTTCTCTGGGTGATACAATATTTCATAGTCGTAGTCTTTGACTAATTCCAACCACCGTTGTTGCCTCATATTTAACTCATTTTGAGTAAAGAAGTATTTCAAGCTCCTATGGTTCGTATAAATCTCACATTTCTCCCCATAGAGATAGTGTCGCCATATCTTCAATGAGAACACTACAACTGCCAATTCCAAGTCATGTGACGGGTAATGTTGCTCATATTCCTTCAGTTGTCTAGATGCATATGCGATCACCTTCTCTGGTTGCATCAAAACACAACCCAGTTCTTGTTTCGACGCGTCACAGTACACTAAGAACTTCTCGTTATCTGTAGGTAAACTTAATACAGGTGTCATAAGAAGCCTATCCTTCAATAGCTAAAAGCTTTGCTCACAGTCCTTAGTCCATACAAACTTGATGCTTTCTGATTAATTTTGTCAATGTCTACGAACTTCTGATAATATCTCGCCAATCCAATGAAACTCCTTACCTCCAAAGCATTCTTTGGTTGTGGCCAGTCTTTTACAGCTTCGATCTTTATTGGGCCGACCTTTATACCATCCTTGCTAACGACGCGTCCTTAGAATGTCACTTGTGTCAGCCAAAATTCAGGTTTCTTGAATTTTGCGTACAACTGGTGTTCCCTCATCCTTTGAAGTGTCAACCGTAGATGTTCCTTGTGTTATTCTTCAGTTCGCAAATAGATTAGAATATCATCTATAAATACTATCATGAACTTATCCAAGTAGTCCTTGAAAACTCTATTCATGGGATCCATAAATGTCGTAGGGGCATTGTTAAGTCTAAAAGACATCACCAGAAATTCATAATGGTCATACCTAGTACGGAATGCTGTCTTCGGAATATCCTCCTCCTTCACCCTTAACTGGTGGTACCCTGATCTCAAGTCTATCTTTGAGAACACCGTCTTTCCTTGAAGTTGATAAAAAAAAGATCGTCTATCCTTGGCAAAGGGTATTTGTTCTTGGTGGTGACCTTGTTAAGTTCCCTATAATCAATGCACATCCGCATTGATCCATCCTTCTTCTTTACGAACAACACCGGTGCTCCCCATGGTGAGTAACTTGGCCTAATGAAACCTAGGTCAAGTAGTTCTTGCACCTGAACCTTTAACTCTTTCAGTTCTGTTGATGCCATTCTATAAGGTGCTTTTGAGATTGGCGTTGTTTCTGGTGCTAGCACAATCATGAACTCAATCTCTCGTTGTAGTGGCAATCCTGGTAAATCTTCCAGAAATACTAACAAGTATTCACGTACTATCCTCGTGTCTTTCGTAGCCCTATTCCTATCCCCACGAATGCAAAAGGCTCCTCTCCATCGGGATTAAGCACCACCATATTCTTACAATCGATGGTAGCGTTGTACTTCGCCAACCAATCCATCCCGAGGATCATATCAAAATCATTCATACCCAACTCAATCAAGTCTACAAATAACTCCCTACCATCTATCCTTAAAGGCAAGGCTTTAATCCACTTCCTAGATATTACCACCTCCCTGGTTGGTAACATGGTCCCAAACCCCTTGGCATGCATCTCATAAGGTCAATTAAATCCATCCACTATTCTCTTAGCAACAAATGAATGAGTGGCGCCAGAATCAATTAAAACATTACAATCAATTCCAGCAATAAAATTCTGACCTAAGACCACGGAAGTGCTTGCTTCTGCTTGAGGTTTGGTGAGAGAAAACACACGTGCTCGAACCAAATTATCGTCCTTCTTATGCTGCTCTTTGACCCCTTCGTAACACTTCTGTGGGTAGCTCCTCTTAATGTGTCCTTCCTTACCACAACCGTAACACGCGTTTACCCAACATTCACCTTGGTGGCACTTTTTACACTTCTCGCACTCTGGGTACTGTACCCATTCTTTGTTCCCAGTGCGATTGTTTCCTTTATTATCTCTAGCCCTTTTAGCTTGGCTTGACTGCCTTGCATGATCATTCCATTTCCTCTTCTAGTCATTGAAGCTATAACTCTGGGAGGCATTCTTCTTGCCTCTCTCTTAGCTGCACCTTCTTTCCAAATTATGTCTTCCATTCTCTCAACATTGAGGGCCCTTTCCAAAACTAGAGCATATTTACTGTAGCTCCCTACTGACATAATATCTATGTCTCTAACTATCATAGGCTTTGAGCCTCAACCAAACCAATATACTCTTGTTGCGTCATTTGGAACTAATTCTGCTGTGACCTTGGCAAATCTGTCAAACTTTAATGTGTATTTTGTCACCATCATATTCCCTAGGGACAAGGTAGCAAACTCATCCACCTTTGATGCCCGTACCGCAGCATTGCAGTACTTGACATTAAATGCTTGCTGAAATTCTGCCTAGGTCATTCTAGTAACTACATCTCTTGCTTGGGAGATCACTTCCCACCAAATATCCTTTCATCATCTCTCAACATGTGATTTGCATAGGCTACCTTATCATTTCCCTCTACTTCCATGAAGTCTAGAATTGACCCCATCATACTTATCCATTTATCAGCCTTCAATGGATCAACGCTCCTTTCAAACACTGGAGGATGTTGCTTCCTGAATCTTTCATACAATTGCTCCAAATGATTGCCTTAATGGTGTTGGCTAAGCATGTTGCTACCTTAGCTATCTTAGTTTCCTTAATTCTTCAGCCTATTTTCTCATGTATTCTTGCATGGAAATAAACTGCGCTTCCAACCTTTGGTAGGCAGTATTCATAAGGCCAAAATATCTTGATAAATCAATCATTCACAAAGTTCACAAACCACAGTAAAGAAATAAATCAACTAAAACCAATCTGCATATAGCGAGACGTCTACAACCACATTTTATGCATAGGAAAAGAACTTTTGAGCTTATCTAACTACTCCACAGAAATTCCTTGATCAAATGATTTCTTAGCCATTACAAACCCTTGTTGTCTTCCAAAAGCCATAAGTGTACACTTGTACTTAGCACCTTCCAAAGTCCTATCTTGTACGCGCTTTCATACCGCTTTAAGTTTTTCCTGCATCCTTCTTGAGGAATTCTTATATGTAAATACTTCATACTTCTTCTTAAAATTTAACAGTCCTCTTGCCCAAACCATGTCATGAATGCGTTGGTTGACCGTCACACAATGGTCCACTGGATGCTCCATTACGCAAAACGTTGCATCCTTATCCTTCGTACATTTCTTATCTTTCTTGCTAGCTTCCTTGTTGAGTCTTGTTCAAGCAACCCTTTATGGGACTCTAAGCACACAAGCCATACTAGTTACTCTATACATGTAGATAAGGTACTAAAAAACATAAGACAGACAATTACATAACCAAACAACTCAAATAAAGCTTACAGTGCAAAAAGTCGAGCTTGTCTTTCGCGGCGAGAGTACATGTCAAGATAGTCTACAGGAAACTAAATCATTGCTCTAATACCAACTCTAACGCCCCAATTTTTTGAAACGTGAACTGATTCTTACAATAATTAGTTTTGAAATAAAAACACCCTTTAATAGAAAATCCAACGTGAATGACAACCAAACATTTTAATAGAATGAAACTTCGGAGTTCGTAGTTATCGTAAATAAATTAAAACAAAACAATCTTTTAATCTCGATAAGAAAACTTAAAACATCATTCAATAAATTTTCCTAGTAGGCCCGATCCCTTATGGTCATTAAATTCTTGACATGTACGCCCTCGGGCAAAGCTCTCCAACTTATTGCGTTGTAACCACATCTTTGCCTTTACATGCAGCACATAGTGACCATGAACCAAAGCCCAACAAGAAGAGATGTGTAGGACACAACCCCAAAACCTTAACCATGAATTTAAATCAATAACTTAGAAACAAAATTTAAAAGAATTATATCATAAACACCATAATAAGTAAAAAGGTCATAGCCTAAGTAAAGATGGACAAGTACAATGAGCACAGAATAACGTAAAAATGCAATTTTCCTTATTCTGTAAGCATGAAATTTCGTAACGTAAACATGCATTTTAAAATGTAAGCATGCCACACAATTAGCACATATACATATAAATTACATAAACTACAATTAAACATAAACTATTCAATATAATCATACACTAACGTGTTCAAACATAAACATAAACGTTACCATATAATACAAATTATACCATAAAGAGTGTGTCAAGCGTACACCCTGTGTGCAAATGTCCATTCTTCTTACCTCAAGTCCAAGCAGTAACAATAATTTCATCCCCGTCAAGTTTCCTTACCAAGCCCTAAACACAACATAAAATGTCACGATCTTAATTTCATAACAATAACCAAATCTATATCACTATGCACCCACACTCTTCCTAACGTTGACTCATACTTCAAATGTCCTCCTAAGGTCCCATAACCATTCTATAACAATCCCCTAACCAAAAACACTATAAAAATGATGACTTAAACTAGCAAAATACCCCTCCCTAGGTAAGTAGCGTGGTCGCGCTCACAAAAAGTTTTGGCTTTCTGGAATAGTAGCGCAGTCGCGCTCAACGATTTCTCATAAATCGCTTATTGCAATTTCAACCCTATTTCCCCCCAAAACTCGAACTCAAGCATCACCTAACCCAGATGTCAACGTACAATAACTCTAGAATCGCAAAACAAACATTCTCAAACATGTTTAATCAATAAATTGTCATCAACTCATGAATTAATTCAAAAGATACCACAAAGGTATGGTTAGGGTTCAAGAATCCTAACTTTACCTTCAACTTCTAGACAACCTATAACCGAAATCCATAATCCTTACCCAAGATCAAATCCCTAACAAGTTTATCATTATATTCAATCAGAACCTTTCAAAAGCAATGCTAATAATTAAATCGTTATTTCAAGATAAATTTCCCAAAGCAATAGATAAACCAAATCTAATTCTATAAAGTAATCAAGTCTTACCTTCAAATGGATTCCTAGATCTCCAATCTTCTAAGCTTCCACTTTCAAAAATCCTCTGCTTAGATCGATAAAGTGACTGATAACTGAACGATACACTTAACCAAAAATTATTTTAATATGTAATTTTTCATCATAAAATCAAAAGACTAGTTTTCCCCTAATTCTAACCCTGTCATAATTAGGATCATGTCCTTTTTTGTAATTTCACATAGGATCATGACCCCAAAAGTCCTCTTAATTACACTATGCTCGTAACTACGAAATTCATGACACTAATGCCTTACTTTTTGAAGGAATCATTGCTGTTGCTCAAAACGTACAAAAATTATTAAATTATTTACATAATCATCTTTCAATTCATAACATAGTCAAATAGACACACAATCATATATTTACATAAAATTATCAAAATACCCCTTACTAGCGGAAGCGGATACTACAAAATTATTCAAAAAAAATTGAAAACTGGTGATATATCTGCTATAATTACAATATATATCATCATATTAAAAAATTTGAGTTATAATTTTTCCACGTATAGAAAATAAAGAAATTCCCACTAGTAGAGGTTAACGTGACACTCTATTCTAAAATTTTCCTATATTGTTAAGGAGACAAATAACCCAAAACTGACAAGAATTTAAATGAACACACAACAAGCATAATCAACATTCAAATAACACACAATATACTTAATTCGAATCATAATCGACCCTACATCAAAGATAGGGATGGAACTACTCTAGTCAAATCAAGAGTTACTGGCTTTCCTTTCTTAACCGCCCATCTTTTTAATATAGGAAAACCCCAGCCAAGAGAGAATGGATTCACCATACGCTCTTGGAGCGAATTGGATGATCGGGCCGAGGGCTGCCCCCTCTTCCCCTCACTCTCCTTTCCCTAATATGAACCTTGAGTCATCAAAGCCTTTCTGACTCAGCCTGGCCCGGTTGCCCTACGCGACTGGCACTTCAAAAGGTAGTTGACTTGCTTACTTGTTAGAGTAAGGCGAAACTCTCATCGTAGTTTGTTTGGCAACAGTTCTCCGCCTTACTTCGGGAGTTACATTCGCAACTTAATGTTATGTTCACGCGGTGATATTCTATCTTTCCAAGAGTACTACCCTGGACGTAGTCTATGTCTGGGGAGCATACTTGACAGGAGATAGACACAGGCAGGAGAGAGGTCTATCATGATGAGCCGAAACCAAAGCTCTTATTTTCTGTTGATTAATAGTACGAGTAAGTCTTGAATGAGCCCCTTGAAAGCTTGATGCAAATAAAAGAATTTTTGTTCTACGTCTTCGAGCTATATATCCTCGTTTAATTCTAGTCATTGACTAAATGAAACTTTGATGAATAACTAATTGATTGATGGGAGTTGCAGGGGTATTGGATGCTCCTTTGCTATGTGCTATTCACGGTGCGTCCACAGAAGAGGAAATCGCAATGCCTCTTGCTCAGCAGGCGTAGCTTGGAGTGGGAGTGTAGAGTGGGTAAGGTAAGGAAAGTGGCCGCCAGAGAGAAAGCCAAACCGGCCAATTAAGCGCAACTAAGCTAATATGCGTCGGAGAAAGCCAGGTGCCGGAGGGAAGCTCTATTCGGACCGGAGCATGGATTCCCCATAACGAATAGGCTAGCTCAATTGCCTATCTTGTGCTTGAGAAGGTCCCCCTGAACTAGATGAGGTGCGGAGCGAACTGTGATAACCTTTGTTTTTACCATAAAAGCTGAAAGAATGAAAGAGAACAGATGAAAGTTCACCCAAAAGAAGCGAGTGACTCAAGATATGCCATCGCTCTTCTCTCTTGACCTGAGATTTGGGGGAGTTCTGTGAGCGAGGAGCAAAGCCTTTCGGTAGCTGTTAAAAAGAATCAATTCAGAAATAATCAAGAGATTACACCCTCAAATCTCACTAATTTGTTAAAACCCAATGCATAATACCACTCTTAAATCCGAAAAATGAATCTCACACAAAGTCATTTTTTTCTCAAGAAAAATACAAATATTGTAAAAGGATTCTCCCAAATCTATCTCAAAACCTTGTGTAAACTATAAAATATGTTCTAATATATATCTCTAATATATCGAAATTAGGCATTTATAAGATCCCTAATCAATAAGAGCGATTTTGAACTAGCACAGTTTTTACTAGTTAGATCTGCACTGGTCCATCGATCCTAAGCACAATCATGTACAAACTTGAATTAATTGCTGAGCCATCTTCATATGCACATATAATATTTTAGAAAAATATGAATCTCTTTCACCTCCTAAACTATTAGCACTATTAAATCGAGCTCTGCACTTTTTTTCAATTGTTATAAATTTCCACGATCTATTCAGACTAAAAAATAGACTTCCGTCATCTTTCTTAAAAAAAATTAGATGGAATGGTGCAATAGCATGCTAGGTTATTTGATGATCTAGCAAGGGGCAACACCATACAAGATGGATAATATTCGAGGAGGAATATTTTATTTGTGCAAAAAATTATTTAAAGTTCAATTTCAAAATAAAAAAGTAATATAATAAAATACCCAGTATATATCTAGTTTCTATCCTAAATAAAATTTGTAAGAATTAATTAATTTTTTTTATAATTTTTAATCTATTCATATGCATAATAATTCATATAAAAAATTCTAAATTAATAAAATAAATAAAAAATTGAAATCAAGATAAACTAAAATCGAAAATTCCCACTCAATATTAAGAAAAATCTAAAAAAAAAAGGAAAGAAAATGAATGAATCTATAGCCTTGTGTTCTTCATGTTTATATCATCTTCAAAAAGGAAAAGCAAAAGTCAAACCAAATAAACAAAAAATTTAAAACTTCCAACTCAAACTTTAATATCGAAAATTCACAAATTTTATCTCTCCGACATCAATATTCAGATTTAAGAGGAAGACAAAAAAAAAATAAGGAAGAAAGAGAAAGAAATGTTTGAGTATTTACTTTTTAAAAATTTGTTTTTTTTTTGGAGCTTAGTTTTTTTATTAAGTAACTATTTATTTGTTTTTTGCTCTAAATTTTGATGCAATTAAAAATTATTTACCTACTCCTTTTTTGTGATAATATTGATTTATATATATATATATTTAAAGTTCAATTTACAAATAAAAAACTCAAATAATATATTTTCCCATCTTGTATAAAATATGACGATAGTACTTTTTTAAGGTGTGTTTAGAAAATCATCCTATAATTAGAATTATGTGTACTTCAGAGTAATTATATGTTTGTCTGACCATGCAATTATATAATAATTTCCAAACACCCCTTACTTTAAGTAGTTTGAATATATTGAGAAAATTTATAACAAGCAAAAAAAAAATCGTAAGACAAGATTCAATAGTATTAATAGTTCAGGAGAGAAAGATACTATTTCTTATAACATTTTTCACGTATATCTCTTTATCAAATAGTTTTATATTTTTACACATGTATATATGCCCTATCTACTGTGAAACTTGTGAATAGCAACATTAACACAACACATCCTAACAAGGACAGATATATGGCCTGTATCAACTGTACCAATTATATAATGGGCTTTTCAGTCCAGGTAAATGTGGGCCTGTGACTGCCCAAATGATAAAGAATGGAAAAGAAAGCCATTTTTCCGAGGAGTCCACTCTCCAAAACGACAGGCCATGTTAAGAGTAGTCAGCATTTTGCTTGAAGACCAAATTAGTTGGAGTTGAATTCCATGTTATGTTTCATGAAAAGACACTACATAAATACTAAATGTTATTTCAATTCAGCACAGTATGTTAATCCTATCGAGACTTTAAATATTGTAGCTTTGACTTGATAATTTTTTCTTTGAGCTAGGGTTTCAATGCTGTTTCCACGTTATTTATAGGCAGGGTTTGAGCTCGTTTTACCCTCGAAGAAATAAAATAATAAAAAATATGAAAAGAGTAGTGGAGGCCTTGGGGACAAATATAGCTGTAAATAAAAAATAATAATGACTATTAACTGGCTAATTATATGGTGATTTGCAGATATTGATAGCTAGCTAGGGTACAGCTGATCAAACACCAACAAGCACATGTTAATTGATATGGACATAATATTTAAAAAGAAAGGCCCCAAGTCATTGCTTTCTTTCGTTACATTAATTTGCTTTTATTTGGTCAAACTAATTTGTAATTAACACTAATGTAATTAAAAGTCATAACCCTACAAAGTCGCTACCAAATTGATGATTATTTAAAATAATGCAGATGATGACCTTTACGTAATTATTACTACTTTTTAAAAAGTTCTTACTGATCTCTTTAATAAGTTCTGATCCTCAGGACCCTTCAAATATTACTCGGTTTTTTATTAGTGTAATCTACTTGACTAATCACATTACTAGCTAGGTTTCTTTAAATATATGTATGTATTAGTTACTGCTTAATTTTGACTATGTATAAAGGCAGTAGATCACCTACTTAAAACGTTGAACAAAATGGAGGAGTTAGCGTTGACTTTCTTTTTAATCAAGCAATATTTTCTTTCTAATTAAAATTCTTTAAAAAAATTACAAATAATATGCAAAAGGGAAACTAATTAATTGGGTCCCTACAAATAAATGTACCCTTTAATGACAACTTTTTAGTCATAACGTATATTTTGTGTGACTAAATGTCATTTTTAGTAACAACAAAAAATTACTTGTGATTAAAAGGTCATACTTAATCACAAGTTGTCACTAATGTAGTTTTAGTCACAAACTATTATTTTTAGTGATAAAATTTGTTGTGAATAAAAATACATTTAGTGACAACAAATTGTAATTTTTATGACTAATACTTTTACACAACAAGGAAAAAAGGCCTTTTACTTCTGTTTTTAAGCTGGATTTACTTTGGTTTCCGCTAAAATTCGCAATCGCAGTAGTTCGGAGCGAAGTAAAAAGTAGTTAAAAACCGAAGTAAAAAATAGGTTTTATACTTCGGTTATTATTAAAAAACGAAGTAGAAAGTGGAGATTCTACTTCGGTTTTTACATAATAACCGAAGTAGAAAGTGGGGTACACTTCCTTGCTAGGCACTTTCTACTTCGGTTATTAAGTAAAAACCAAAGTAGAAAGTAGGGATTCTACTTCGGTTTTTACATAATAATTGAAGTACAATCATCACTTTCTACTTCGATTATTATGTAAAAACCGAAGTAGAATCTTCGCTTTCTACTTCGGTTTTTACATAATAAACGAAGTAAAAAGCCCCCTCCCCCATTTTTTTTAATAATTATTTCTAATTATTTTTAAATGGTCCAATTCTATTTTTATATATTTATTTATTTTGCCCTAATTTTTTTTAAATAGTATAATTATATGAATTTATAGTTATATATATTCTTACAATTGAAATTGGTTTATTTTCATTTAATTTATAATAGAAATAAAAATCACAAAATTTATACACTTAGAATTGAAATTCCTATAAAATTAAATAATTTATACACTCACATAATTGTATAAGTAGAATAACCTAATCATTCATATATACATTCACATAATTGTAATTAAGTAAAATAGCCTAAAGACTTATATATACATTTACATAAAACTAAAGATATGCATAAACAAAATAGCCTTACTAATAAATTTAAGTCATCAATCGGCTTAACTATTCTTGTTGGATTGGCAAGATGTCCTCCCAACCCTTGGCGACAATTTGGCTACTATTAACTTTGTCATTTAGTTCATTCTACGAAATAAACCAGTGATAGATATAATTAGTAACTTGTAACAACACTTTAAAATATTTCCTACTTTGCTTTAAAACATTTACAACTCTTTCTTCAATTTTTTTGCCCAAATAATCTTCGACAAGAGTCTTCTTCCTTTCTCGCGCTTTTATCCAAATTTCATATTCCTCTACATCTTCCACTCCTATAGTTCTTTTTTCTAGGACATCCAACATAATTGAAGTTTAATTATTAAATTTTCCTAAGTCTAACAAAATTTCGGCAGCATAACAACTGCATTTTAACATCTCTAAAAATTTAAAAACCTGTAAATAACACAAAATATCTCGATATAGTGTGCGAATTGAAAAAGAAAAACAATTAATAAAATCTATAAAAAATTGGCAGAGTTTCCTTTGTTTTTGTAGTATATCCCAATTTTACAATTATATATAAATTCAACACAAAATTAACACATATAATTCCATCATTATATCACCGCCAACAGCAAATTTCCCAGAACCTACTTCACTAAAGTAAAACATGCGCATGATTTAACTCTAATTTTATAAATAAATATTGCAATAGTAATAAATAAAATTTAAAGATTACTCACCTCCAATATTACTCTTGAAGTCACCCAAAATCAATACCAAATTGGCAACTAAATCAACAACCCCACTAAAAAGCTTAAACAAAAAAAAATAAAAATCAATTAAATAATTAATTAAACTAGTTACATAATCATCAAACAACATATCAAGCTGGCTAGTTATAGAAAACAAAAAGCAAATGTCATTATGTACGCCCTGATTTCCCACGGGCTATTAGCGAGCTAAGATATGGCCTAATTATATCAGCCACGTGGGTACCACATGACCGGAGCTGCTGTCGTCAGGTCCTACCTCTTTAGCTCGAGGTAACCAAAGGCTCACCAAGATTATTTAAGGGCCAAGTCAGGAAAATAAAGACCGCAGGTCAGGAAGGCGTCCAGCTCTGGGCACGAGCTGGAGGTGGAAGCCGTGACTCCTTATAAAGTCAACCACGCAATGTAAACGTGCATATATCAGACATCACGTGGCTGATATATCCCTGAATTCTCGGACACGCAGCATGAACGTGCGTATTCAGGCACCCACGACTGGGTTGGGCCGTGCAGCCCATTATCCCCCTTACCTGTTGATTAGACCACACTTCATTTGTCAGGTTTTAGGAATTAATCATGAATGTCACAGAAGTGACATGATGTGTAAGAAGGTCACGGGATGACCCCCTTACCAACTCCCGGGTGCTCTCTCCTATAAATATGGAGACCCTGGGAGTTGCAAAGGGTTGGATTCTATTACATAACAAAATACCTTGTAAGAAATACCATAAATATAGCAATAATATTGGCTGGTGGAGTAGAAGGATTTTAATCTTTGAACCACCTAAAAACGTAGTTGTGTCATCAGTCCATTTTAAGATCATTTATCTGTTTCGGTTCATTATTAAGCACTAATCTCTTTCTCTTATTTTCTTAATTACCTGTTGGCGAAGAACCGCGTCAACACATTAATAATCCAAACATTTCAGGTTCTAACATTGGCAACAACATTACCTATTGAAGCTATGTTTAGAAATTTAAATAGCAAGTCACAACCATTTTTAAATTTTACTAATATATATATATATGGAAGACTTCTCAATGGTTACTACCCATAAATGTATACTAACAATTATGATGATGTGGCAACATAGTGACTTGGCTTCTCAAGTAATAACATTATATAAAATAACAAAATAAATAAAAAAAATATAACACAAATATACTAAACAATAAGTATTAAATTCGGAATAATATAAAAAAAATTTAACACAAACAAAGTTTTAAGGTAACAAACCTTCTTTGATGCTCAAAATAATCTCTAAATCAATATTAGCAACTCTAAAACTTATATATAATAAACACATTATATCTATAAAAAAATGAAAATAATATAGAAAATAAAAAAAATTAATACAAACAAAGATTTACTGATTCATACATTTTTTAAAGCTCAAAAACACATTTTAATGTAAGAAAACCAGTCAAAGTTCAATAACAATACCCATTTTCAAACCCTAAAAATACCCACACCCAAAATCTTTATTTTCTCCCTCAAAAATAAAAATAAAACTAATATTTCTGTTTTTAAGTAAGAAAAATGGTTTCAAATGGTAAAAAAAAACATAAAAAATGGTATATTTAGTGAAACCCTCGTGGAAGTACGACAACAATAGAGGTTTTCTGGGTTTGGCGTTTGAGATTTTTGCTTCAAAGAGACGAATGAGCGCGCGAAAGCTATATATTAAGGGTACTCTTTTACTTCGGTTTTTATATAAGAACCGAAGTAAAAGCCTTCAGGGCCGCGTTTGGTTTGCTCCACTTTTCACTTCGGTTTTTTCATAAAAACTGAAGTAAAAAGCCCCAATATAGTGTGCAAACCAAACATAACCATTGGCTATTTTCTATTTTAACTTCGTTTTTTTAAGAAACCGAAGTAATAGCCTATTTTTATGTACTACCATTCCCAAAAGCGAAGTAAAAACTCATTAAAAGGATTTCACTTCAGTTTTTTTTTTTATATTCTATGTGTAAAAAACGAAGTAAACCGAAGTAAAATCCTATATTTTTAACAGTGTTAGTCACAGACTTTTTAGTAATGACACAAGTAAGATGATATTTTTTAGTCACAAATTTTTTGATTTTAGTCGCAAAATTTATTGTGACTACAACTAAGATTTTTTTGTGTGGGGACAAATAATTGAAAGTCCAAAGTGTATATCCCTAATATTCCTCTTCAACTTCTTCTTCTTCTTTTTTCTTTTAAATGATGATGCGCAGTTTTTTTTTTTAAACAAAGTTTTGTTGTATGTATGTATATATATATATTTATCTTTTACCACTCTAATTGTAACAATTACAAATTTTTGTTCTTTTATTTAATAAAATATTAGGATGGGACAGAATGAAATTTCTCAGAAGCTATTGATGACCATTTTTATAACTAGATAATTAGCATCATAAAGAGCAAGTAATTGTCAGCTTTTATAACTTTTATTATCAATGACTGACGGATATACAAATACAATATTGGTACATATCCTAAAAAAAAACAAAGCTTAACCATTTGGCATTTTCTTATATGAAAAGAATTGAAGCCCTCTATAATACGGCACACTGGAAATGGTATATTAATATACGTGGTTTTATGAAAAGCTGGTACGTGACATAGAAATGGTATGGTAGTAACCCTACTATATGGTATACGTATACCCAACAGCACAGCAGACTCCTCATCATATAATAACGTAAAGGGCACATAATAATTAATTAGAGAACATATAGTCATCTAAACAAAAATAGGGTGAGGTCACCATTAAGATTAAGGAAAACACCCAAAAAAAAGACATTTTAGACATTGCTTCCCATGTCTTTTATAATTTTTGTATTGGATTTGCTTAGTTGGCTACGATTTCCTAGCCATATAAACAAAAGGGTTTTGGCCTCCAACCTTTATAACTGCCCCATTCGCGCGTGGGGATTGCCACCACCAGCAACCAAAGATTTTCGGATCTAAACCTCTCATTAATCTTAAACATTATCCAATCAGGTTTGTTTTTATCTATATTAATATTACATATATATATATATATACATGAACTATATACACATTTCTCTATGGCTTTGGTCAGTGGGAAATTTGGAATCTTTTTTATTGTCTCATCTTGATATATAATAGACACTTACGTAGAGTATATTAATTAGATTATTATTATTATCATCACTAATCTTGAGATCGAGGAAAACTGCTTGGATAAACACAATGATCTTAATATGCAACGTGATTTAATTACCCGGCCGGTGCCTAAATCAAAACGCTTTATATACAATTGAAGATAATATCACTGCATGTGATATTGAGAACAATGACATTCCCTATAAGCTAGCAAACATATAAATATATATATGAATCTATTCTATTAAATAATCGGATGAGATAATTTTTTTTTTAAAGTTAATTAATGATATAGCCTATGTTAATGGTCAAATTAATCTATTCTACATGTCAATCGAAATGTAATTAAATCATCATATGCACACAATTACCATCTGCGCATATGCATGTAAAGAAATAACAGAAAATGTAGGAACATAAAGTTCAATATATTTTTATATATGCGTGTGTGTGAAAGTCGATTAATTATGTACTCACAATATATATTAATTACATAACACACGGTAAGTTTCCCGGATCACGTACACATGTGTATTAATTTGTATATGTCTCAGTACTGTTGGTCTTAATAAGACTCAAAATGCCCTCCCACAGTAAGTGCTTAAAATATTGTCAATTTGTAGACCAATCCTTGCCGATTGCAGTTGTTGATTGCATCAAAATAAAATATAAGCCAATAATTAAGGTAGATGCTTTGTAACTCCATTTTTTTACACGATGATGTATAATGCAATTATATGAAACTTTTACAAATTTTCAGAAAATTATAAATAATTTAAAATGTAGAAATAAGGATTCAAATAACCTGTGTTGCACGTGCGTATAAATACGTGTGCAACATACTGTTTAAATCCTCAATTGAGCATTATAAATTATCCGTAATTTCTTGAAAATATGAAGGTCCCTGTAACTATATTATATACTATTTATATAAAAAAAAAAACAGAGATGCAACTTATTAATGTACAAAAAAATACTAAGTACATAGAAAGTGATTAAAACCCAACAATATTTCTATATATATGTAATATAAGTACAACAATAACTCAACAAAAATTAAAACAAATTAACACGACATGTAATGTAACGACCTTTTGTCCTAGCTAGGACAATTTTTATTTAGTAATTATTTTGATGTATAAAATTAATAATTACTAAACCAACTTTTTTTTTAAATGTGGAATATTGCAAAATTGTTTGAACAAAAACACAACCTGTTTAATAACTTCTATCTTTGTTAAGACAAAACTAATCAAGAAATTGGTAATAATAAAAATGAGTAACTAAATGAACACAATAAATTTTCAGCGTAGGTTGGAAAATCCTAATTCATGGGGCCACGCGATATATAACATAATACAAAATTACAACTGACTTATGCATAAATAGACTCCTTCTAAACTTATGCAATAAGCTTTTGTACACACTCATTTTGATCTAGTTTCTTCAAAGTCACTTTCACACTTGATCTCTCTTGAATGCTCAATGATAAATCTTTTCACGAAGATGATACATTCTTCCTTCAAAATAAAGTGATGAACACGTTATATATAAATATATATATGGGAAGGATTTGGTCCTGCCCGTGTAATGAAAAAAATGCAATCCATTTTTCAAATATAGTCGTTTGATTTAAACCTAAGGGCTGGGAACGATTTTAGGGTACATTGTAGGAAAATAGGGGTAAGTAGAGGTAAGAAGGGCAATTGGTTTCATTTTTCTTATTAAATTTTTTTGTAATGATTAATTATCTAATAAAAAATTATATTTTTAAGAAAAGCAACTGACAGACGTGACAGTTACTTTAGTACCCTTTAACCCCCATTGTTCTCCAAAACCACCTTCAAACCGTTCATAACACCATTGTCTTCACTACTCCCATTTTCTCTCATTTTCAAATTTTCGTTTGCTCTTCATTTCTCTGTAAGCAGTCGAGAACCTCAAGTATGCATTAGATTTCTTGAGGAGGGTTGAAAGAGTGAAAGCTGCTTCAGAGATTTCGATTGTACTTTAAAGTATTTTTTCAAATTCCGTTCATAACACCACTATCTTCACTACTCCTATTTTCCCTCATTTTCAAATTTTTGTTTGCTCTTCATCTCTCTGCAACTAGTGTAGAAGAAGGGCTTGCATCAAAGTTCTTGAGGAGGGTTGAAAGAGTGAAATATTTTGTGGAGATTTCGATTGTACTTGCTGTGAATTTCTAAGTATTCAAGGGCTGTCGATTTCTAAGTACATATCGATTAGACTTTTTATAACTATTTGAGACCTTGAATTTTTAGGTTTTAAAGTTAATAATTTATTTTGTTATTAATTTTTTATTCAAGGAATTTATTTTTGTTTAGGGGCATAGTGTTTCTGAGTTTGTGAACGATTTTGCATTGATGTATTTAAGATGTGCTCTAGTATGGTTTGAGTCGTTTGAAATTATTTTTTTGGTCTATTTATTGATTTAATTTTTTTTGGGAAGAGGGACCGGATTCGAGTATTTTTATTTAGAGTTTAAATATGATGTTAGTCATTGCATGGGATGCTATACATTTTATCATTGTTTATTCATAATTGGTTTTCAAAAGTGTACAAAATCTTTGCAAAAAGGATATGTACTATTATACATGAAATGCTTTGGGTTGTTCTATGTGCCTTAGATGATTATAACTGTATATAGAAGAAGTTTTGTTTCTATGACTTAGTTTTAGGTGGCTTCAACTTTTTCATTCATTATAAATAAAACAGAGTGCGCCATAACCCTTTTTATTCTTTGTCCTGATTTGTTCATAAAAATTTAAGGTAGAGCTAGAACTTTGTACTGTAAGCATGGAAATGTTAATAGCCCTAAGAACTTGAGGATGTAACATATTATATGTCTTTTTCACTAAATGTGCTTCAGCCCTAATAAAGTGTCCTTGTTATTTTCTTTTGTTTGTGAATATTTGTAATGCCCCGGAATCCCTATTATGGTTAATGGCTGGATTAGTAGGCCGGGAGGGCCATAACTGTTTAATTATGCCATTAAATGTGTTTATGCATGTTTATGAGAATTATATTATGATATGATGTTAAATGCATGCATGTGAGTCCACATTTGTTTACATGGGTGTTTTGGTAATTTGGCCCGTTGGGGGTATAATTGAATATCTGTTAGCATGTTAATGATATATTGTGAGACCACATTATAATGTGGATTGGTTCGAGTATTTCGACATGAGACGATCTTTAAACATGATTTATCGGTTTGGTCATAACAGGTTTGAGCTCGGGGCTCGGAGTGAGTCTCGGGGTGATATTTATGGTTATGGCATTACCGGGGATTTTAGGGTAACGGGATATGAATTATTGGTGCTTGAGGATTTTGAGATTAGCGGAAATTGGGAAGCGTTAATTATAATTAACGGGATAAGCGGAAAGTACCAATTTTGCCCTTGTGATGGTTTTAGAGGCTTAAGATGACACAAGGGTATTTTGGTCAATTTAGGGAGGATATATGTGACTTTAGGTGGTTGTTGGCTGTAGAAAGTGGTAGATGAAACAGGAAAAAAACAGAGACTCTCATCTTCCTTTCCCGTACACAATTTCCTTCATTCTTCCTTTGAGGTTTTTGAGTTCTGGGTGGGGATTCAAGCTAGGAAACTCAAGGGCTGGCTTGGTGGTCTTGGTTCAACCACTGAAGAAGGTTCAAATCTGAATTTGAGGTGAGTTTTAGTCACTGGTTTCAGGTGTTGCTCTGTTTTCGTTTAAGTTTTCAATTCATGGTTTTTGATGTGGGAAGTGAGAATCAAATGGGGTTTTTGTGTTGTTTTGATTGGGGTTTGATGAGGGTGAGCTATGGGTGTTATTTGGGGGTTTAAATGAGTGTTTGGAGGAGGTTTGGAGTTGGTTCGAAAGGTTAGTTCCAAGTGAAAACGCAGGGGAGAGTTGGCTGGTGCGTGCTGGTCTCTTGGCTGGTTTGCGTAATGAGCCGCGGCCTGTCTATGGTGTACCGCGGCCTGAGTTGGCTTAAAAGGTGAGAATGGCCCTGTCAGGAGGGTGAGTCGCGGCCCATCAGGGCAGATTTAGCCAAAAAGGTGTTTTTAGCTTGGGGATTCAAACCTTAGGCCTCGGGGTTGAACCTAGTACCTAGTTGAGTTATGTTTGAGGTCCTGAAGGCTAGATCTTGGTTTGGGAACCCTCAGTTATCATTTTTATTGATGAATCCTATATTTTGGCTATGACCAGGTGACCGTCAAGGAATTTAAAGGTTGATCGTTCTCAGGGGTCGTTCATATAATTTTTCTCACTCGAACCAGAGGTAAGAAAACAGTGTATGAATACAGTTGCACCCTGTATAGGTATATGACATGCATGGTTTGATATTGGGGCATGTTGGTTGGTATATGTGGACGGGGATTGCATATTAAATGTTGATGTACGCTGATTACCTATTTAAGACACTGACTAGTCAGCGACCGACTCTAAAGTCGAGAATCTCGCATTGAATGGCTCTATGGCATTAATGCTAGACCGACCCTAGGGTCGAAGAACTTATAAGCGCTTGCGTGGTCTACGACCAGATGTCTATAGCCAAGGTATATGACCCCAGTGACCATTTGTCACATGGCTAAGGGACGTTGTCCATAGTTTCGACTCTAGAGTCGTGAGGAAGGTTATGTTGGTGACTAATCACCATACACCTGTCCTGACCAAGCTTATGAAAGAATTACTTATCAGTTAAGCCCTGGTGACCTTATCGTCACATGGCTAGAGAGAGCGATGCTCATTATTATGACTTTTGGCTATTGTCACCTATTTGTTGGACTGATAGTCCTGAATGGTTATTATGATCGTTGTTGATATTATATCATGTCTTATTGTGTTTTCTTGCTGGGCCTTGGCTCATGGGTGCTATGTGGTGCAGGTAAAGGAAAGGAGAAGCTTAACCAGCCCTGAGTGGAGAGCTTGGGCGACGTTGTGTACATAAAGGGCCGCTTGACTGCCACGATCAAGGTGTTCTCAGAGGGACTAGGCGTTTACCCTACTTTTGCCACTTAGGCCGGCGGGGACTGTAAATTTGATACTGTAACGCCCTGGATAACCAAGACCGTTACACTGTGTGTTTAAAATAGTGCAAGACTTGCTAATCAAGTCATTCAGACAAAGTGTAGACTCTATACCATTATCAGAGTAGGAATAAAAAGATTTTGGTCACAAACAGGCTATTTTCATTAAAAATGACGGTTTAATACTTGGAGACTCAAAATAGGGTTTAGATGTCTTAGTTACAACAAATTCTAGAAATTACAAATAGTTCAAGCCACTCTAATGGCAAAATATACATTTTAGGTTTCCGTTCCTGTACAATTTCTCGACCGTGGCAGCCGAGCAGCTGACGATGTACACCTCGCCCCCAGAGCTCTCCAACTCATGGTCGATTCAGCCTACCCTTGCCTTTACCTGCACCATGTAGCACCCGTGAGCCAAGGCCCAGCAAGAAAGCATAATAACATAGCAAGATCAGCAACACTTATCAAATATTTCACAAAGCTCAACCAAGAATTCAATATTTCATAACATTCATCCAAATAGTGATAACAATTGTCATCCAGACAGTCAACCAACTATATCCATAACACAATATTCACATGTATAACCAGTAAGTTATCATATCCATCAAATAACATTCAGGGTTGGCGCCCTTAGTCGCACCCTCTATTTAACACACTGTCTTCGGCTCATTAGGGCCGCCCCCAGTGTAATACTCACTGACTCTGGCCAGCTTAACCGAGCTCAGTGACAAATAAGCTGCCTCAGCTCCCAGTGGCCGAGCCGCGCCCCAGTGCGCAAATATTGATTCCGACACCCTTAGGCCGGTAATCGCATGTCCCATGGCATAATAACACCATCTCACGACATGATATTCAAATGTTGGGAGCTCTTAGTCCCATCGTGTCCACATGGTTAATCACATTCACATAACAATGCATACAAACATAGGGAACACTTAGTCCCAACCTAACCACATACTCAGGTGCAGCTTCCTTACCTTTGGCTTTCAAACGAGCTAGTTATAAGCGATGCTCCTTGAGCGCGATCCGATCCCCGAGCCCTAGCTTACCACCTAGTCACAACCAAGATAAAGGATACCATTAACAATCTTAAATGAGCTTCTAAACCAAGTTCTAGTCCTCGGAACATTGAACTTCACCAAATATGGTAAAAGACTCAACCCCGAGCACCCTAGGTTAAATTCCCATGCCTAAATTCTCAAAATCCCAAAATCCCTTAAGCGCCGCGGCATGGGCCATCCATGCCGCGGCATGGCCCCTGACAGAACCCTCCATGGGCACAAAAACAGGTAAGGGTCGCGGCATTGCTTGGACCATGCCGCGGCCCGCCCTCCTTCCTCAGCATGTCACAACCTCGAAGGGCCGCGGCTCACCAAGAACCATGCCGCGGCCCAACCCTTCGAACCCAGAAAAAACCACCATTTTCAATCTCTAAACCTCACCTTAAGCCATCCCAAAGCCCCCAACTCAAAACCAATTAATAATAACAACATTAGAATGATTTAGACAACACAACCCAACCAAAAATCCAGCCTAAGACTCACCAAAATCCCAATTCCAACTTCTGAAATTTCAAACCCACAAACTCAAAACCAGCCATGGAATTTCCAGAATTTGACCATTAAACTTTAAATTGAAACTTACCTTAGCTTCAGTACCACCTCTCCTCAAATTTCCCTGACCTAGCTTCAAAGTTCCAGCCTCAAATTCCACCCTAAATGCCAAAACCACAAATATTCAAAACTCAGCCATTTTTCTTAAATTTCCCAACCACAGAGCGAAAATCAATGCTTACCTTGGCTCTACTCCAGTCCTTGATTAGTTCCTGAGCTAATCCTCTGGCTTATCCCCTTCAATTCCCAGAAATTGGTTGGTTTCCTTTTACAAAATCAGAGTTTTTTCTTCCTTAAGAGGGAGAGGAAAGAGAGAGAAGGAAGAGAAGACTGAAAGGTCGGTTTACATTTCTATCTAGTATTTTCTAAGTCTTTCCAAGTATATCCTTAAGTTGCTAGACTAATCCCAAAGCTTGGGGTACCAGAAACGTCCCCGAGGGCAAATAGTAAAATTCCCCAGTACTCCCGCCTAAACATTCTAACCTTAAATATATCTCCATATATTTATTTTCATCACCCGATAATCCAAATCACCACACGATACTTAAAGTACCCCTGACTTGCCCAAAGTCCAGCATTAAGCCCCGTTATGACTTTCCTGCTATCTAGATCCCTGGGATCGCCCCAAGTCACCAGCTGCATATTTATCCACATAATAATGTGGTCCTCACATATTTCACATACATATATATATCTACCTATCCACATAATAATGTGGTCTCAACAATTTATCACACACAATTACGTTTATGCCCTAACGGGCCAAAATTACGATTAAGCCCTTACCAGTCGAACAGGGCCCGCATGCTCACCCAATACTCATAAACATGCATTCTCACACTATTGATTCACATAACCTCCAATTATGCCCTCCCGGCACACTAATCAAGGTCCTTAAGCCTTATTAGTAATTTTGGGTCGTTACAGATACTGTAGCGACTCTTTTGTATTACAAACTACTTGTAAACATTTTAAAAGGCTCATGAGCAGTTTATTTACTTAATGAAATGTACCCTTTCCTTTTTAATGGTTTTCACCTTAACCTGATAATAACACTTAGATCACGTTTTTATCCAAAGGACTCGGGTAGCGAGTCAAATTTCCGGTTCACCGTAACTGTTCTGGGGTAACCAGGGCGTTACAACTTGGTATCAGAGCAATGCCAAGGTTAGGGTTCCTGTAGACTGGCTGAGTATGTACACACATCACCGAAGTCAAGCTCGACTCATGGTTTGGTAACTATTTATGTGGTTACATGTATAATTGTTTAAATGTGATATATATGCTTTACCTGCGTGCATGAGATATTATGTTGAGCATGTGCCCTGAAATATTATATCCTCGGCAAATGTGTACTGAATAGTACTGAGATTGCTGGCGCCTGCTTATTAGTATGGTTGTTTATTATGTGATACATGCTGAGTGCTGAATGCCATGAACATGTATCTGATTGTGATTATTGAATGACTGTGGAATGTGATAATTGTCTGTTGTTCTTGGACTGTAAGGCAGCAAGAGGTTTAGTTATTACTACCTGACTGACCGTATTGATTATTGTTTCAGTAAGGTATCAGTGACAGAATGAACCCAGAACAGACAGGCACCTCAGTTGGCCAGAGTTGACAGGGTCAGAATAATGACCATAGTCAGGGTTAAGTGAATGACCAATCTCAGGTTCCACAGCCAGCACCTGCAAACTGGCAGCAGATGTTTAATGATTTGCAGACTATAGTGCTAAAACAGGGAGAGGAGCTTCGTCTCCTAAGACAGTAGCAAGTGCCTGTGGTGGCCAGTGTTGCAGAGGCACCTTCTGTGTCAGTGCCAGTTATTGGGCAGCTGCCTGGGGTTGAAAACAGATTGGAACCTCTTTATGAGAGGTTCAGGAAACAACAACCTCCTGTGTTTGAAGGCAGTGCTGATCCTACCAAAGCTGAACAATGGATGAGCATGATTACCACTATTCTTGAATTTATGAGGGTAGTTGGTACTGAGAGGGTGGCCTGTGCGGCCTATATGTTTCGGGATGATGCCCGGATTTGGTGGGAAGTGGTTGGCCAGACCAAGGATGTTAATCTCCTGAGCTGGGAGGAATTTCAGACCTTGTTCAATGAAAAGTATTACAATGACGCCATTAGAGCGGCGAAGGCTGATGAATTTATGAGGCTACTTCAGGGAAGATTATCAGTAACCGGGTATGCCTTAAAGTTTGACCGTTTGGCAAAGTTTGCCAAGGAGCTGGTGCCCACTGATGGGACCAGGAGAGAGCGTTTCTTACAGGGGCTACAGCCCAGGTTAGCCCGAGATGTATGTGTTAGTAAAAGCTTATACAGGATCTTTATTTATTTTCATGTATATCTAATATTAAACAAATTAATACGAGATAGCCTAAAACATGTTTCTAAAATTGAATTCAAGAGAAACAAAGAATAGAATACTTACAGCATACGCAGCGGAATTAAAGAGTCCTTCCTTCAGTTTCTCTAACTCTTGTATCCTCTCTGTCGCAGAGTATTATCAAGAAACTGAACCGATCTTCTATTTTCTTCATGATCTTCCAATGTATCCTTAGAACCACCTAGACTAGTGTGGGCAATTCTCAACACATGAGATAGATATAGAGAGAAGAAGAGAAAATAACAAAGAGGCTTAGAAAAGGACTTGTGTTTAGAGAGAATATAAAACAATCAGAAAATCTGACTTGTGACTTATCTGTCTCTCCAAAATCTTCTCTCTAAGCACTCCTTTTATAGACTCAATTAGGCCATTTAATTTAATTAAAAAATCAATAAAATAACAGCCATTTTGAAGCCCTAGGTCGAAATTATCATGGGCTATAGGCCCGTGAAATTTCCCATTTGATTATAAGCCCATTGGACTTAAAATCAAGGCATGTACTATTTTCTATTGATTTAATTAATTAAATAATTATTTAAATCCTTTATCAAATTAATTATTTATAATTTGAACCTTGATTTAAACTTATTTATTAATTTAGATACCAATTTATCTTAATCAATAAATCTGCCATTATTTCTCTTTTCTTCTCAAAATTACACAACTCAGCGAAACTATCCAAAATTGACTTGGTCAACTTTGATAATTATAATTGATGATTAAATCAATTAATTGAGACTATCTAGATGATTTTATCCAAGGTACAATGGGGACCATGGGCCTATGAAATCAAGCTCCAATAAGTTATCATAAATCTAACAAATAAATTTACTAACTTATTAATTCATCGTGACTCCACTATAGACTCGGAATTGCACTCTTGAATTCATAGAACGCTCTATAACAAATATAGATACGCTATTAATTATCCATTGTTACAACCATAATTTTCACTTAATCCTCTATAGACGGTCTACAATGAGATAGGACTAAAATACCGCTTTACCCCTCATTGTATTTTATCCTTAAAACACTTAGTTCCTTGTAAATGATATTTCAGTAAACTAATTTAATTACTGAAATGAGATCTCTATCATTTATCACCTTGAACCAAACTAAAAGGAAACCATCGTTTCACTTCTTCATCAGAAGCTATAGATGTTCATATCTATGATTAACACTCCCACTCAATTATACTACCGAGTTCCCAAGATGTAAGTATGGGCTAGTCCGTAGGGTAAGCTGGTAACGAACAAGTCAAAGAACTCAAATAATACAATCAGTTAGAATACTAACCACTCAGAATTGAGATTGAATTGACCTATGGTCAACTATATGATATGACTAGAATAGATAATAACGGTATGTTTACTTATCTTATCAACTGTCAATATCAGTCCTGTCCGAAGTAACAAATACATCCGATCTTATCTACTTTGCTAATGTTCTGGAAAGAACATAACACTGTAATGTGTAAGTAGATCATATCGTAGATTGGCAAGTCAGTGTAAATCCGGTGCACTGACTAATCTTAGGACTAACTTATTTTTGAACATATAATCATATTTATATTCCACTGTGATTACGTCACTATAAATAAGATTAGCTATATGCTCGGGATTTAATAGAAGTTTATATTAAACAAATAATCATGAAAATAAAACATGTGAGCAAAGTGATTGACCAAGTCAAAAAAATGATTTCTATTCTTTTATTGATAATAAAATGAGATTACAAAGAATTTGGGTTTTAATTAGGGCATAAAACCCCAACAGTATGCATCACCACTGTGGTAGGAG
Source organism: Humulus lupulus (assembly GCF_963169125.1). Lineage (NCBI taxonomy): Eukaryota > Viridiplantae > Streptophyta > Magnoliopsida > Rosales > Cannabaceae > Humulus > Humulus lupulus. Next base: position 276,040,676 of record NC_084793.1, read on the forward strand.
TGACTACTTATGCACAGGTGGTGGAGAAGGCACTTACAGCTGAAATTGCAGAGATTAAGATCTGGCGTGACAATGCAGCCAGAAGGGATTTTAGGAGGCCAGGTCCTCCATTTATGGGTTCTGGTAGGGGTGTTGGCCCCAGTGATCAGAAGAGGAAGGTTCCTGATACCTTCCCAGTTCCAGGTCCTGACAGGAGACCTCGTGGTATTACAATAGGTCGTCCTGGGGGTAGTGATGCCTGGAAGTCTTATCCCAAGTGTCCTAGATGCAAGAGGCATCACTTGGGAGAGTGTAAGGCAAGGGCCTGCTTCTCTTGTGGAGCAGTGGGTCATCTAAAAAAGGATTGCCCTAAGGCAAGAAAGGAAGAACACAGGAAGGCAGACAGCTCGGCCCCAGCGCGAGTGTTTGCATTGACTTAGGCAGAAGCTGAGGCTTCCCCCTCAGTTGTTACAAGTCAACTTCTTAGTGCAGGAACTGCTTATAATGTATTGATTGACTCTGGTGCTACACATTCCTTTGTTGCTAGTATTGTTATTGATAGATTGTGTAGACCTTGTGATTTCTATGCTGTGGGGTTTGGTACTTTGCTACCCACTGGGGAATTGGTTCTATCCAGGAGGTGGGTCAGGTCTTTGCCAGTGTTAGTGGAGGGCAGAGAGTTGTCAGTGGATCTTATAGAGTTGGTTATGACTGACTTCAATATGATACTGGGTATGGACTGGTTAGCCAAGTATGGGGCAACCATTGGCTGCAGAAGGAAGATGGTCACCTTTGAGCCTGAGGGTGAGGATCCTTTTGTATTTGTTGGTGCTGTGCATGGACCCCGTATTCCTATGATTTCTGCATTGAGGGCTAGGGATTTATTGCAAGGGGGTTGCATTGGATTCTTATCCAGTGTAGTTGATACCACCCAGGTCGTGCCAGTGAGACTAGAGGATACTAGACTTGTATGTGAGTTTCTGGATGTGTTTCCAGAAGATCTGCCAGGGTTGCCACCACACAGAGAGATTGAGTTCGTTATAGAACTGGCCCCAGGGACGGAGCCAGTGTCTAGAGCACCATACAGAATGGCCCTAGATGAGTTGAAAGAATTAAAGGTACAGCTGCAAGAGCTGTTGGATTTGGGTTTTATTAGACCTAGCTTTTCACCTTGGGGTGCGCCAGTTCTGTTTGTAAGGAAGAAAGATGGTTCTCTGAGGATGTGTATAGATTATAGAGAACTGAATAAGCTGACAATTAAGAACCGGTATCCTTTGCCAAGGATAGATGATCTGTTTGATCAATTGCAAGGTAAGACGGTATTCTCTAAGATCGACCTTCGTTCTGGTTATCATCAGTTGAGGGTCAAGGAGGGAGACATACCGAAGACCGCTTTTCGTACTAGGTATGGGCATTATGAGTTCTTAGTTATGACATTTGGGTTGACTAATGCCCCTGCTGCTTTCATGGATATGATGAATAGGGTGTTCAAGGATTATTTGGACCAGTTTGTGATCGTCTTTATCGATGATATTCTGGTATATTCTCAGACTGAGAGAGAACATGAACATCATCTGAGGTTGGTTCTGCAGAGATTGAGAGAACACAGATTGTTTGCAAAGTTCAAGAAGTGTGAATTCTGGTTGTCTCAGGTGTCCTTCCTTGGGCACATTGTCAGTAAGGAGGGGATTAAAGTAGATCCATCAAAGATTGAAGCGGTCAGAGATTGGCCAAGGCCAAGGAATTCTTCTGAGGTTAGAAGTTTCCTTGGATTGGCAGGGTATTACAGGCGTTTTGTGGAAGGGTTCTCAAAGATTACTACTTCGTTGACTGAGCTGACACGCAAGGGTCAGAAGTTTGTGTGGTCAGACAAATGTGAGAACAGCTTCTAGGAGTTGAAACAGAGGTTGATTACAGCTCCAGTTCTGAGTCTTCCAACAGACCAAGAGAAGTTGTGATATACTGCGATGCTTCTCATCAAGGTTTGGGCTTTGTTATGATGCAATCGGAGAGGGTTATAGCTTATGCTTCATGTCAGCTGAAGGAGTACGAGAAGAGGTATCCTACTCATGACTTAGAGTTGGCAGCGGTGGTTTTTGCTTTAAAGATATGGAGGCACTATCTCTATGGAGAGAAGTGTGAGATTTATACAGACCACAAGAGCCTGAAGTACTTCTTCACCCAGAAGGACTTGGACATGAGGCAAAGGCGTTGGTTGGAATTAGTGAAAGACTATGATTGTGAAATTATGTATCACCTAGGGAAAGCCAACGTGGTAGCGGATGCTTTAAGCCAGAAGAGTCCGGGACAGATTCATGGTATTAGGCTGATAGCCAGAGAATTAGCTGATGACATGACCAGAGCTGGTATAGCGTTACTGGTGGGCCAGTTGGCCAATATTACGCTACAGTCTACACTGCTGGAGAGGATCAAAGAGGGTCAGTTGGGTGATCCACAACTGATCAAGATTAGAGAGGATGTCTTGGCTGGAGCATCCAGGGATTATACAGTGTCTGATTTGGGGTTGTTGAGATACAAGGGATGGATATGTGTTCCGTTAGACACTGCATTGAGGCAGGAGATTCTGGATGAATCTCATACTACACCTTACTCTTTGCATCCAGGCACCACGAAGATGTACCAGGATGTGAGATCATTGTACTGGTGGCCAGGGATGAAGAGAGATGTAGTAGAATATGTGGCTAAGTGCTTGACGTGTCAACAGGTCAAGGTTGAGCATCAGAGGCCGGCAGGGTTACTGCAGCCTCTGGATATCCCAGAGTGGAAGTGGGAAGACATCACAATGGACTTTGTGGTGGGCTTGCCCAGGACCGTTGGTCAGCATGATTCCATTTGGGTGATAGTGGATCGCTATACCAAGTCAGCTCACTTTCTGCCAGTGAGGACTACTTATACTGTTGACCAGTATGCAGATCTCTATGTGAGAGAGATCGTGCGCCTCCATGGAGCTCCTAGGTCGATCGTGTCAGATCGGGACCCTATGTTTACTTCCAAGTTCTGGAAGAGTTTACAGACAGCCATGGGTACACGATTGAAGTTCAGTATAGCTTATCATCCTTAGACAGATGGGCAATCTGAGAGGACGATTCAGATATTAGAGGACATGCTGCGAGCATGTGTGCTGGACTTTGGTGGATCATGGAGTAAGTATCTGCCTTTGATAGAGTTCTTCTATAATATCAGTTATCAGTCTACCATTGGTGTTGCACCTTATGAGATGCTATATGGTAGGAAGTGTAGATCTCCCATTCATTGGGATGAGACAGGTGAAAGGAGATACTTAGGTCCTGAGGCGGTTCAGAGGACCAGGGAGGCTATTAGCAAGATTAGAGCTCGGATGCTTACTTCTCAGAGTAGACAGAAGAGCTATGCAGATCCCAAACGCAGGAACGTGGAGTTCCAGGTAGGAGACTATGTCTTCCTTAGAGTCTCGCCATGGAAAGGGTTGAGAAGGTTTGGGAAGAAAGGCAAGCTGAGTCCCAGGTTTGTAGGTCCATTTGAGGTCCTGGAGAGGATTGGTCAAGTGGCTTACAGGCTAGCTTTGCCTCTGGCGTTGTCGGCCGTGCATAATGTGTTCCATGTATCCGCTCTTCGGAGGTATGTATCTGATGAGAGACATGTTTTAAGTTATGAAGATCTGGAGCTTGAGCCAGATCTCTCCTTTGAGGAGCAGCCTGTTCAGATACTTGATCAGAAAGATAAGGTCCTCAGGAACAAGACAATACCTTTGGTTAAGGTATTGTGGAGGAACATCAAGGTCGAGGAGGCGACCTGGGAGCTGGAGTCAGATATGCGGAGTCAGTATCCCGAGCTGTTCAGGTAAATTTCGAGGACGAAATTTCTGTAAGGAGGGGATAGTTGTAATGCCCCGGAATCCCTATTATGGTTAATGGCTGGATTAGTAGGCCGGGAGGGCCATAACTGTTTAATTATGCCATTAAATGTGTTTATGCATGTTTATGAGAATTATATTATGATATGATGTTAAATGCATGCATGTGAGTCCACATTTGTTTACAGGGGTGTTTTGGTAATTTGGCCCGTTGGGGGTATAATTGAATATCTGTTAGCATGTTAATGATATATTGTGAGACCACATTATAATGTGGATTGGTTCGAGTATTTCGACATGAGACGATCTTTAAACATGATTTATCGGTTTGGTCATAACAGGTTTGAGCTCGGGGCTCGGAGTGAGTCTCGGGGTGATATTTATGGTTATGGCGTTACCAGGGATTTTAGGGTAACGGGATATGAATTATTGGTGCTTGAGGATTTTGAGATTAGCGGAAATTGGGAAGCATTTATTATAATTAACGGGATAAGCGGAAAGTACCAATTTTGCCCTTGTGATGGTTTTAGAGGCTTAAGATGACACAAGGGTATTTTGGTTAATTTAGGGAGCATATATATGTGACTTTAGGTAGCTGTTGGCTGTAGAAAGTGGTAGATGAAACAGGACAAAAACAGAGACTCTCATCTTCCTTTCCCGTACACAATTTCCTTCATTCTTCCTTTGAGGTTTTTGAGTTCTAGGTGGGGATTCAAGCTAGGAAACTCAAGGGCTGGCTTGGTGGTCTTGGTTCAACCACTGAAGAAGGTTCAAATCTGAATTTGAGGTGAGTTTTAGTCACTGGTTTCAGGTGTTGCTCTGTTTTCGTTTAAGTTTTCAATTCATGGTTTTTGATGTGGGAAGTGAGAATCAAAGGGGGTTTTTGTGTTGTTTTGATTGGGGTTTGATGAGGGTGAGCTATGGGGTGTTATTTGGGGGTTTAAATGAGTGTTTGGAGGAGGTTTGGAGTTGGTTCGAAAGGTTAGTTCCAAGGGAAAACGCAGGGGAGAGTTGGCTGGTGCGTGCTGGTTTCTTGGCTGGTTTGCGTAATGAGCCGCGGCCTGTCTATGGTGTGCCGCGGCCTGAGTTGGCTTAAAAGGTGAGAATGGCCCTGTCAGGAGGGTGAGCCGCGGCCCATCAGGGTAGATTTAGCCAAAAAGGTGTTTTTAGCTTGGGGATTCAAACCTTAGGCCTCGGGGTTGAACCTAGTACCTAGTTGAGTTATGTTTGAGGTCCCGGAGGCTAGATCTTGGTTTGGGAACCCTCAGTTATCATTTTTATTGATGAATCCTATATTTTGGCTATGACCAGGTGACCGTCAAGGAATTTAAAGGTTGATCGTTCTCAGGGGTCGTTCATATAATTTTTCTCACTCGAACCAGAGGTAAGAAAACAGTGTATGAATACAGTTGCACCCTGTATAGGTATATGACATGCATGGTTTGATATTGGGGCATGTTGGTTGGTATATGTGGACGGGGATTGCATATTAAATGCTGATGTACGCTGATCACCTGTTTAAGACACTGACTAGTCAGGGACCGACTCTAAAGTCGAGAATCTCGCATTGAATGGCTCTATGGCATTAATGCTAGACCGACCGTAGGGTCGAAAAACTTATAAGCGCTTGCCTGGTCTACGACCAGATGTCTATAGCCAAGGTATATGACCCCGGTGACCATTTGTCACATGGCTAAGGGACGTTGTCCATAGTTTCGACTCTAGAGTCGTGAGGAAGGTTATGTTGGTGACTAATCACCATAAACCTGTCCTGACCAAGCTTATGAAAGAATTACTTATCAGTTAAGCCCTAGTGACCCTATCGTCACATGGCTAGAGAGAGCGATGCTCATTATTGTGACTTTTGGCTATTGTCACCTATTTGTTGGACTGATAGTCCTGAATGGTTATTATGATCGTTGTTGATATTATATCATGTCTTATTGTGTTTTCTTGCTGGGCCTTGGCTCATGGGTGCTATGTGGTGCAAGTAAAGGAAAGGAGAAGCTTAACCAGCCCTGAGTGGAGAGCTTGGGCGACGTTGTGTACATACAGGGCCGCTTGACTGCCACGGTCAAGGTGTTCTCAGAGGGACTAGGGGTTTACCCTACTTTTGCCGCTTAGGCCGGCGGGGACAGTAAATTTGATACTGTAGCGACTCTTTTGTATTACAAACTACTTGTAAACATTTTAAAAGGCTCATGAGCAGTTTATTTACTTAATGAAATGTACCCTTTCCTTTTTACTAGTTTTCACCTTAACCTGATAATAACACTTAGATCACGTTTTTAACCAAAGGACTCGGGTAGCGAGTCAAATTTCCGGTTCACCGTTCACCGTAACTGTTCTGGGGTAACCAGGGCGTTACAATTTTGGTAGATAATTTGTTAGAATTGTATACGATTGAGCTTATTTTGAATTTCTGTTATTGATATTAAGAATAATTTATTAAGATGACTTTTTTTTCCATCATTATTATTTTCATATCATATTGTAGTATCATGTACTACTTCGTTCAAAATGTGTACTTGGTTGAAATAATTTTATATTGATAATGAGGCATTGAATTGAAACTCTAGTTTGGTGAATCTAGATGTTCATAGTAAGTTAATATCTTATTAGATTTGGTATATTAATAAATTCCATTATGCTTAATAGATCTGCAAACATGACTCCTAAAAGTAGGAAGAAATGAAAGGTGGAAAACGAGAACGTGGAGAACACTACAAAGAAGGACAATGCTTCAGCATGGCGGTACTTCTTGTAATATCTTTTTCTTTATCACTGTTTATGAATTTTTTTTAATTGACATACCTATGTTGCTAAATTATATTTAATTTTCTAACTCGCTTGTATTTATGGAGTAAAGAACAGTATAAACCGTTTTTGGATGCACATAAAGAACTGACTGAGAAAGAGGTTAGTTTGTACTCATTAATAGTACTCACTGTTGGTATTATTTTTTTATTTTTTTTATCCAAATACTATCATGTTTGTACTAGTGCTAATGAAGTACTTGCAATCATTTTCAGGCAAAAGAGAATTTGAAAAAGAATTCAAGGCACTGCACGCAGAGGAGAAAGTCACAAGTTCTTGATTCTCCCTTATAAATTCCACCAATTCTTTTTTTATCGTTGTTCCTAAGTTTTTATTGACTTTCACAAATCTGGTCGATCATTCTGTTTCTAATTGAATCTCCTCGATATCCTCCACTGTTCCAACTTCCTCCTCAAAATCCCCAAAAAGTGAGGATCTATACCTTCATCCTCACTTTGGGCAACACCCTATTTGGTGACTTGTTCACCGAATTTTGTGATTTGTCCGCTTGCTCTTTGCAACCTTCTCTCTGTCCTGTTAGTATTGCTCGAGGCAATGAGCCCACTCCCCTCACTATACTTTTTTGCCTTCGTGATGGAGGAGTTGTAGCATTCCCTCGCCTGCCTTTGATTTCCAAGCACGCATCCAATTCCTACATCTGTTCGGAATTTCATGGCTAGGTGCCAGGTCATGGCTCGTAGCTCTAATAGGATGGGTCTTCCGATCATTGCATTATATGCGAAAGGACAACCAACTACTATAAAAGTAGGGAGTAATGTCCTGTTCGCAGGGGCAGCTCCTACTGTGAACGAGAGTTTGATCGACCCTGCTGGAGCGAGCCCTTCGCCAGAAAAACCATAGATGGTTTGATTGCATGGTTCCAAATCTTGTACTGATAATTTCATTCTCTCTAATGACGATTTGTAAAGTATATTTATTGAGTTTCTTATGTCCACCAACACTCTCTTCACTATCATGTTGGCGATCTGGACATCTACGAACATGGGATTTGTGTGGGGGATCCTGACATGCTGTGCGTCAAGCTCAGAGAAAGTTATACAATCTTCCTATGTTCAAGCTTTTTTGAGAGTCTGCTCCTCGACGATTAGCATTTCAATGTCTTGTTCGTGATCGAGGGCAAACGCCTACGAAAAGATAGCTTGGATTTAAAAAAGATTCGCTTGGATTTATCCATGATTTTTTTATTCCTTGTCCCGAAAATATTAATTCTATTTTGATCGGATCAAAAATGATTTCGAATTAAGAATATAGAATTTTTTTGTTTATATTTAAATAAATATAGGATCCGTTGGATATGAGATAATTGTTGTTATATATAATATGTAATTATTGTTATATATAATATGTCGTTTTTTGTCCTCACATATCTCTCTCTTTCCTTACCACTGTCACCGTCTAAGTGCGGCCCACCACATATAGTGAGCAGAGTGCTTACGACTGGGGCCGGCTGTAGAGGAGGCGATCATTGGCGTGTATGTGCCTACTCGTTGCCTCCATTAGATCCTTGATGGGGGATTATCCCCTGCTCTTATATATCTCCTATGATGTCCTTGTCATATTAGAAACTCAATATCGTCCTTCAGCTGTATCATGGCCATAATCATTATGGAAGAGACAAAACATTGTTGTATCTCTCTTTGAAATGTCCTTCCTGATGGGAGCTGGTCATCTAAAAGGTACGGTGGTGTGGTTGGTTTGGTAAACTTCAGCTCGGCTATCGACCAAAGCCGTATAATTGGTGAACCTTGGTTCGTATCTATTTTTTTTAGGGCGTTTATTGTCGGACGTAGACGACTCAGTGCTTGCCTTTTTTCTACCATTTTTGTTGTTCTTACCATAATTATTTGACTTACTAGAGCCTCCAACAGCTTTGGCCAGCTCTTCTTTTTTGTCTTGGTCAGTGTTTGGGGGTTTTCCTTCATTGGCGATAGCTTCCTCCAACTTAATGTATTTATATGTTCAGTCCAAAAATTCTTAGGTGCTCTTAACCCCATTTTTCTGCAAACTACACCATAATGGGGATCGATGTTGTACTCCAGTTGTAATGGCCATCATCTTCCCTTCATCTCCCACCGTTTTGGCATGAGCAACCGCTCTCATGAAACTTTGAATATACTCTTTGAGAGGTTCTCCTTCCTTTTGCCTTATATCTACCAGTTGATTTGCTTTGGTCAGATGTATGCAGTTAGCATAAATTTTTTTGTAAAATTCCTTGATGAAAATTTCCCATGAAGTTATGTTGGCCAGTGTAAATTTACAATACCACTCCTGAGCAGCATCAGATAGAGTGGCATGAAAAATCCTGCACCGAGCATCTTCAGACACCTTTTGAATATCCATTTGTATCTCAAACTTACTCACGTGAGATACTGGGTCTTTTCTTATACTGTAGCTGGGTAGCACATGCATTCTTAATTTGCTAGGGATTTTGGCCACGACAGTTCTATTAATGAAAGGAGCGCCTTTCCTTCGATCATGGTCTATATGGGATGTTTTATTATCGACTAGCTATTGAACAGCCTGATTCAAAGCATCTATTTGGGCATGGACAACAGTTGGTACCACGGGGGCAGGAATAACTATAGTAGGGATATGTTCACCATATTTTTCTCTTCAGGTGATTAGTACATCCCTCAAATCTTCACTTCGTCTTTGCTCTGATGCTCCCAGCCGATAAAAGACATTAGGTTGCCTTGGCTGCCCCCTGCGTTTTGACTTGCTGGTCGATGATTCATTGGTCGACGAGGTGGAGGGTCTTGCTGCTCGAACCTTTGCTCATTATGTCGACCAGCATTCCTTCTTGGATTTCTGTTATATCCGGAACACCTTCATTGTAATCATGTCCATCTCTAAACTGCAACCCGTGAATGCGTGACCTACTATACACACTATCACTATTCTCCGTCCAAAACTATCTTGATAGACCGAAGGAGGCCTATGTGGTATGTGTTGGTTGCAAGGTCCCGTGACATTATTTTGTCGTGGGGGATCCCTGACCGCAAAACCTACGTCTAGCTGCCTCCTAATTCCTAAGGGAAAAATCCTTGGTCCTTTCTCAGGTAAGACCTGCTCGTCAGTTACAAGACGTGGGCTCCAGGGACGCTGCTCGTCCCTATTTTGTCGAGGTGGCTGTTCGCTAACCCGACCGAACCGAGGAGGTTGTCGTGGCTCGGTATGTCTACCAGAATTTTGGGGTTGCTTGTTAGGTTTAGTAGCCCAGTGGAGTTCTGGCTGTTGAGGACTTCGTGACGATTGTGGTTGAGGGTTTCTGTGCAGGTCGAACTCTTGTGTTGACTGTATAGCTGCCTTCAATGCCACAATTGAATCCCTCTTACGTCAATCCATCCCGGCTTGCCTATCATTGAGCTCTTTCCTTTGTCTTTCAATTTCCATTTGTTGCATGATCATAGTTTCAACAACATTCTCTTGGTTAGCCTTCAGTGTGGCCAACTCATCCTGCAACATCCCTATTGTTGCTCGCAGGGTTTCAACATCCAACTCCTGACTTTCTTCCTCCGATTCCACTCGAGGCTCTCCTTCAGCTACCCTCGGCAGAGGGGGTGGATTCTAAGAATTCTCAAATGTCTGGCCTGCCTGCTGACCCTGCGTTTTCCTAGTAGATTTATCCATTTTCTTTTCTTCATGAGTTGACTCTCATCGAGAGCACCAACATGTTGACCCTTGATTTGGTCAACGACATTGAGTCAAGTTTACGATATAGAATAAGAACTGAACTTAAGAATAAGAAACGACACAAAGAATTATAGTGGTTCGGCCTTGTTGATCAGTAATGACCAACGTCCACTTAGTGCTCTTATTTATGTAAATTCCCAAAGCCTGCGATCAGATGAGCCAGAGCCAACTAAGTTTCTCAAGCTAAGAGGGAGGATACAAAAATAGCTTTTGATCTTTTGAATTCTTTAAAATTAAAGAATTACAACATCCTTAACAAATGAATTCTTGAGTCCTCTATTTATAAACTCAAGAATGTACATAGATGGGCCATGGGCCTTGCGTAACTTGTGCAACAAGTAAATATAAAATAATAGGTGAATAATACACTAAATACAAATATCTGCATATTACACTAACTCTGAACTTTAACTAATTTTAGCCGAGTAGCTCTGATCGCATGTCGTTTGTCAACTTCTTTTCCTGCTACTCTGGATAAGTTCTGAGTTCATTTGATAACATGTTTTTCTTCTCATGTCTGGTTGTGAGTCGACCAGTCCTCTATAAATGTCTTGTATACGTGTCCTTCATGTGCTTTATATGTTTGTGCCATGTCATCATGCTAAATTTTTGGGAAACAATAAATATTTTAAGTATTTTATAAAATATGACCAAAAAAACAAGGGCTTGGAATGGGGAAGATGTTCCTTTTTATCTATTTTTATTTTTAGATTAAAGAAAGATACACGGAAAAATCATTTAAAAAAGAGTGTTGCTATTTTGTATCATAAGGTGTCCAACATCACATAAGATTTACTCCTTACAATTAGTTAGTGATACTCAATATTAATTGTTAAATACAATTATTTGTTAATGATACTAAATATTAATTATTAAATTAAATTGTGTGATTCTCCATATTGAATTAATCGACATTTACTAACAAAAATAAAAAGAAAATAATAAAAAATGTCTAATCAAATAACCACAAAAGACAATATATAATTGGGTGAGATAATGACCACATAAGGTAAATGTCCGTAACGCGGTCCAAATCATTTTCGTACTTTTATGATGGATAATTATGAAAATGCTCCTATCTATCGGTGAGGGCGAAACCTGTACCCCAAGCCACCAAAGTATTATTTTTTATTTTGTTTTAAAAGCTTTGCGTATTATTAAGAAAATATTAAATAAAAATAATTACACCAAAGATATTTTTAAAAAATACTTTGATTTTTTCTGTAAAAAAATAAAAACTGTTTTTGAAAAGTGTTAACAATATCAACACCAACTCTCTTCAATAAACTTTTTACTTGTGACTGAAGAGTAGTAATCTGCAAATTAATAGCACCCCCGTCCACTCAACCCCTCATATATAATTAAATCATAGATTTTATTTAATTTTGGATTATCAAATTTTCTAATTGCTGAAAAATAGCCCATAAGTGGACCCAGTATAAGCCTAGTGGAGCATATATAGCTATATATAAATGCCAGTAAATGCATAGGTTATTTAAAGTGGTTGATATAAATCTGCAAAGAATTCAACTTCAGGAACATAAAAAGGATATAAAGAGCTTGATTTTGACTTCATAACAGTTTGGATTCCAAACAAAGTAGGCTGTCTTTGTTCTTTGCTTCGTATAGAAACGAAAAAACTTGCTAAGATCTAAATTCTATATATATAGGTATTTATATAAACCCTCAAATTGTGATCAAGTAATGGTTATTTCTATAAATATATATATATGTATATATAGACAAAGATCTACCATTCGTGCTACATATATATATATTTTATACACAACATGTATAAACTCAACCGAGAGAAATATTCTAGTCATATCATATGCTAAGATCTTTAAAGAGATCTACATATATTATATATGTTAGATATAGGACATATATAACCGATTAAAATTAAATAAGCATATATATTCCTAACTATTTTCTATATGTATATCACGTCAATTCTTCCATCATATATATATATATAGATAAATATATATAATGGATTTACTACTGTATTATCTTCATTATGGTGGTATATCGTTAATTAACACTATATGTAATTACTATAAGCATTATTGGTTTTCTTACAAAGTAGCTCTATATAGAGTTGATTTATTTATTATGTGTTTACATGGAGATATATGCAATCATGGATTTGCTCATCTTCATGCCATTTTCTGGGAGATAGTAAAAAATAATATATAAATATTTATTTATATATAATAAGAATGAATTATTAGCTTTGACATTATTGGATCTCTAATTCTTCACGTGTATATATACACATATTATATATTTTAATTAAAAAAAGAAAAAGTATAAAAGTGATTAAACATTATAACTGCGTTCAGAGACGGCAGCTGTAAATTTGCTGTCAAGGCCAATATAAAATTATAACTATACAATTATATATATATTTTTATATATATAAATATCACGATGAGCTCAGTCTTCTTCTAGATGAATAATCACTCATCGCTTCTATATATCGAAATTAAAGCTGTTGTATTGTATCTATATACTGTATCCTCCAAAAACATGTCAATATCGATTAAAAATAAGAACACACCATCATTTATCATATGTACATATTTTCTATAAAGTACGTTTTCATTTTAATGCATACGCTTCTGGGTGATAACGTAAAACGGGGTTTGAAATATAGGTTCATATCTAGAAGAAATCATTGAATTATTAATTTTATTACTTGGAGTGGAAATAACTGGTTGATCGTATAAAGATATGGACTATCGAGCTAGTAATTTTTTTAAAAGCACCACATGTTTTGAAGATCTCGTCATGAATTTCATTATCATATATAGCATGTTTATATATATATATATTTATACATAAAAGAAACGCCAATTTTCAGACACGAAGAATTGAAAATTACCGTTTGTGAACTTATTAAATCCTAATGATGCGAGGAAAGTTAAAAGAAAAGTCATCATACTTTATGAGTATAATGTATGCAAGCATCATCAATTCATCATAACTCATAATTAGCTATATAAATAAACTAATAATGATTGAGTTAAGGCATTCATTATTAAAATGTTTAGTGGGGCTAATACATGATTAACCAAATATACATATATAGACAATTAAAGAATTAATGAATTAATAATAAGACATTTGGTTGGCAAAGATAATGTAATGATAATAATAGTTTCAACCAATCTTGAAGCACAGTATCTCTTTGGAAATCTAATCGATAATTTAGTAATAGGCATGATCCCCACATATCGCGTCAACTACTATTGTGTCAGAGATTAGACCCTAAACAAATGAGTCGTCTCTTCTCTACATGAATACCGACAAAAATGTTCACACGCTGACACGGTACCAAATGAAGGAATTGAATTATCATCATCAATTAGAATTATTATAAGAGTCAGAAGAAACTATTATTCGAAGATATCTTCATTTATTCCGATCTAATATATCCACTATTGGATCCACTAGTACTACTGGAGATCAAACAAAGAGTAAGCTACCTTTACTTTTCATACATAAATTTAGTTTGATATCTCTATAAGCATTATTCCTCTTGATCTGAAATCATTTTTACTAATTAGAATTTTTAATTTTTTCTTTAGTTAATAATAATAATGTATATATATAGCAAAGAAAATTAAGTGGGATTATATATTTTCATTTTATGGTTCGAGAAATTGATAATAATAGAAATGAATTTCGAAAGATTAATTAATGAGTTTTTCTTTCTGTAGGTATCTTTGTGTACCAAACCATGTATATTCTCATCAAATTTTCAATTTCTGTTGAAAACTACAAGAATTAAGGCGGGGTTTTCATGATTTTCAGGTTTAGTCACAATTAATTAAGGTATTATTTATAGCTAGTTATATATTGTTTGCTATATATGTATTATTTGTCACCGCTTGCTGTTTTTCTTCTCTAAGAAACTGTACTTTTTTTGTTTTTTCGTTTCTTAGACGATAATCTTGTCATATTATTAGACGAACCAACAAGATCAACTTCCCTGATTATTATGGACGTAGCATCGGCCAATTGGTTATCAGAAGTACTGGTAAGTTGTTTTTATATATGTAGCTAGTATCATATATATATATATATATGCATATATATGGCAAAATCAGTACTAGTAGTATCCTGTACTTATCGATCATGAACTTCAGTATATTCCACCAAATTTGACAGAAAATAATTTAAAAATAAATGAAACCTAATTATTTTTTTCAGGAGGGAGAGGAAGACTACAGTAGTATCTTCCATCATCAATACGAGATAAACTCTCTGAATAAACTTGGCTTTGCCTCAGATGATCACATAATAGGAGACAAATACAAACAATCTTTCTCTTCTGAGAGCTATTCTTCTTACTCTACAATTACCACTAAGACTAATGACCCTTCCATCACCACATCAAGTGGTTCAGATTCCATCAAAAACTCCCACGAAGCCTTGAACAAAAAACTCTCTTTGTCGTTTTCTTCGTCTCAGCTTCTTTCTTTCGATCAAAAGCAGTTCTCAAATCCACCACCTAATAATTCCAATCTTCATCATCATGATCAGAAGGTAGTATATGGGAACCTTAGCATGAGTAATAATACTACCTTAAGGCCCAAGAGAGAAGCAGTGTCCGAAATAGATATGAACTTCTTCAATAAAGATTCGCTGATTACTAAAAAGAAGGATAATTACTCATCATGTGAGCCAACAACCTTCATCAAGGGGACTAATAAAAGGCCTTACTCAATGATTAAAACTCCTTCACATGCTCAAGACCATATCATGGCTGAGAGAAAACGAAGAGAAAAGCTCACCCAGCGCTTCATCGCTCTTTCCGCAATTGTCCCTGGCTTAAAGAAGGTATTATATATACACAAAGTTTCTAGCCTATTTATCTACTCCAATATATTTGTTTACTTTTATTTAATTTATTTTCTTCTTTTCAATTGTTATTATGTGTTCATTTTGTAGATGGATAAAGCATCGGTTCTTGGAGATGCTATCATGTATGTGAAGCAACTACAAGAGCGGGTGAGTGTACTAGAGGAACAGACAAAGAGTAGAACCGTGGAATCTGTGGTATTTAAAAAGTCCCAAGTCTCAGCTGATGACCATAATCATCAGGGTAGCTCTTCAAGCGATCAAAACTTTGAGGGTCGGTCTCATCATGATCAAGATGATCATAATCAAACACTCCCTGAAGTCGAAGCAAGAGTTTCTGAGAAGGACGTGCTTATCCGAATCCACTGTGAGAAGCAGAAAGGAATTGTGGTGAAAATATTGACCGAAATCGAAATTCTTGATCATCTTTCTGTGGTTAACACTAGTGTCTTGCCCTTTGGGAACTGCACTCTCGATATTACAATACTTGCTCAGGTAGATATTGTATTATATAACCTCTTATATGTATATATGTAATTAGGATATATATTCAGACAATTATGTAGAAGACATCATCATGCGAATATACTTTATACTTATGTATAGGTGTTCGTACTTATTAGAATGTACATTTAATTATGTGATAACTGATATGTATATCGGTGTTTGTTTTTTGCTGCATGCAGGTGGAGAAAGAGTTCAGCATGACCATGAAAGATCTAGTTAAGAACCTAAGGAAGGCATTATTGAAAATTATGTGACGTATATATATATATATATATGTAAATAGCTGGCTGATAATTAATAATTAAGGAGCAACGTTTCACTTGTTGCAAGCCTGTACATTAGAAATAGTTATAAGACTAGTACTTAATTTCCAAGTGAAGCTAGCCATGTTTATTAACTAGTTATATGCATTTTTATTTTTCTCTAGACCACCAACTATGTATTAAGGAATATTATTGTTGTCTTGCCGTGAAGCTAGCTAGCTCCTATATATTTTTTGCTGGAGGGGTAGTTTTTTGTTGTGTTTTTGCGTGGTTATTACTTGGTTAATTGACCACGTTTTTTTAATTACCCACCAGATGTAATAAGGAAAATTAACTTCTTGGCTGACCATATGTATGCACTGTTTTTTTTTTCACTCATTATATATGAAGTTTGAGTTTTCCTCTAGCTTATTTATTTAATTAATGATAAGGGAGGTTTCTCGTGTTCGATAATTCATAAATTCCCTCAGAGATTGTAACCTGTAATGGATATGGAATTACATATAGGAAGTACGTAGATCAACAGTAGTAGTATATATAGCAGTAAAACCAACTTTATACTTAAGTGATGCATACAAGTCTTCATTTTCATTTTGTTTGCTTGTTATTATTCTACTCTAGATTACTTCATATATATCTCTTCTATATAAAATGTGGGTAGATGAAGGAAATTCTTGATTTTAATAATTTTTTTATTATTAACTTAAAAAAAATATTCTTATATTTAATGGTAGATTGTAAATATGATTTAAACTTAAATAAAATAAAATAAATAAATAATTAAACAAATTAAAATAAGATATTTTTTTAGATATTTTACAATGATAATTATTTAAAAATAATAAAATTATATATTTTATAACTTTAATAAAATTTAATTAAATTTAAACTTATTATTATATTAAACATATAATATATAATACTTTATTGTTATTGCCAAATTCAAAAACTATAATAAAAATAAATTTAAACAAAAATTAATTAATTAATATATGATATGTTTAACACATTTTATGATAATTTAAATAATTAAATCATATTTATTTGAAAATAATAAATGTATACATATCATTTTTTTATCTTATAAATTTGTGTGATAGTTTATATTTTATCAAGTGATTGAAGTTTTTTTTCTTTATCAAATTCACCAAATGATATTGCGAGATACATTAGAAATTAAAAATAATTAATGCGTGTATACTACTGTTTACACTATGTCTTTTTCTATATTCTTATTTTATTTCTATTATTAATTTATTTTTAAATATTTTGTATTTTATATATATGTCATGTAAATATATATACGTTGTATTTAGATGTCATATATGTAGAAATTATTAATATAAATATTTATATATACTATAGAATTATAATTCATTCTCTTATATATATTTTTAAATAACAGTAAACCATTATTAAAATTATAAATAATTTTTATAATTTTAAAACTAAACAAACATGCATTCTACCTTGCTTATACATATACATAGTATATATATATTTATATCTTGACATGCAATTTATACTACTCAAGATAATGAGTTCATTAATATTACTAGTATATATAAATATTATTTATATGCAGAGGCATCATTTAGATCTACAATAAAACATCATCCCACGACCATTTTCGAAAGAAAAAAAAACTATTTATAGATATTATTCTTCTTCCCCTAATAAATAACCTTAGTACAAGAAATAAAAATTGTAAGCTCAAAATACTGTCCACGCTAGATAGTTTACCTGCACTCCACAATTATAATTTTCTTTTTATTAAAATGGAAAAGAAAAATCACCAAACTCTTTTGTCACCTCCTTTCCAAAAAAGGGGGAAAAAAAAACTCTTTCGTCACCCTTAGCGATTACCTTTTTAATCATTCTTATTTTGGGTGAGAACATATAAAAGCTATCAGCTGTCCTATAAATATATATATATATATATATATATTTATATATTACATA
The DNA here is from genome assembly GCF_963169125.1 of Humulus lupulus. Classification (NCBI taxonomy): domain Eukaryota; kingdom Viridiplantae; phylum Streptophyta; class Magnoliopsida; order Rosales; family Cannabaceae; genus Humulus; species Humulus lupulus. The sequence goes on from NC_084793.1 coordinate 276,058,640, forward strand.
TTAGTGATAATATTTTAAGTCGTTAATAATAGATCAATTGCAATGATATTATAGAGTCTTCGTTTGGTGGCCTTCTCGCGATTACTTATGTTTGTTTATTGTAGTAAGTCCACTGTTTTTTGTTATATATTCCAATTTACATATATATTTAGTCTTTCAAACGTTTAAATTATGGCATCGAGCTAAAGTTTTTATTAAATAGACAATTTAGGTATAACTTTTTGTAAAATACATGCAGAGCTTATTCATCATCTCTAGAGATGTTAACAATGGAGATTATTACAATCAAATTAATACAAAATATATACAATGAGAAAGATAAAAATATATTATATAGTTTATGTAAATTATTATAAAAATAGGAGGTAGAAGATAAAGATCTCAAGACTTAAACCTTAGTCTCAAAAGTTATTTCCAACCTTATAAGAACACTTTATGAATACTCTTTAAAAATGCTTCAAAAGATTAATCAAGTCTTATCCCGTACTTAAGATAATGTAATTAAAGATGTAAAACCAAGTCAAAAGAAAAACTAAATAAATAAAGTAATTGTTTTATTCAAATGGTGGGACCCACTTTGGTTTTATTTTATTCTTTCTCCCTTTTCCCTCTCCTTCCCCAACTCCACTCTCTCTTCACCTTCTCTTTCTTCTTTCTTTTTCTCCTCGGCAAGCTCACAGAGAGCTCCAGAACCAACCATCGCCAGACCTCATTACCGCTATGCGTCGTAGCTACGCCATTAGTGTCCAGTGATGACCTCAATCACTCCTAAAGTTTGGTGGCACATGAAGCAAGGACGCGCTCGTGCGGACATGTCGAAGTTTCGTCGTCGAAACTTTGAGGCGACATTCTTGCCAACTCCGGCGACTGTTTAACGTGTTGTTGGTACTATTGGAATTAGTATCGCGGGAGGAACGTTGTCCCCTAAACCATTCTGGTCAACTCACTGTTTTTCTCCAACGAGATATGTAGATCTTCGCCCCTTTAGAAACATTTTCCGGTGACACATGTGGTTGTTTTGAAAAATGGGTTGTACTTCTGTGATGTACTCATCAAGAGTATCCTTTTGACATAGAGAAAGTCAATTTCCGTTACCGTTGCCGGAGCACCGCCACTGCAAACTGTCAGTGTGCGCGGCTGAGGTGAGACATTTTATTCTCTTTGAATGGTATCATGCTATATGTCATTCGAATCGGTTTGAATAATACATTATGATGATGATAATTATTTGTTCAATTGAGGATTGTAGGAAAAAGTTATTTTGAAGTGGACTAAGCTACTTGGAACCTAGGAATAGGTCTTAGGAGCGTCTCTTTGGACAGAGGATATCGATCCTAAGGAGGTAGGGACTCAACTTGATTATTGGACTTATTTTTTTGTGTTGAAAAGCATTAGAAATATCCCAATTTCATGATTTTATAAAAAGTTTGAAAAATTAGAAACATATTCTGCATGTCTTTCTGGATTATTCTGAGGACACTGAGTGCCAAATATATTTGTGTATACTTATATATGCAGGTTATGATTTTTGGTTTTATTCGTATGTAGCCGATATGATGCCCAATTTTTTAAAATAAGGGGAATATGTTCTTTTGTTATTCTATTTGCACGTATTTGGTTATACTGATGAGAATGATATTGAACATGATTTGTGCATATTTTTTTTCATTACCTAGTCTCATGCCATCATATGTACTAGGTCAGGTGTTCACTCATCTGTAGGTGTAAAGACCTAGGACTTGTACAAGAAGTGATCTAAGCAACCTCTTGTGGTGGTTATCAAGCACGACTACTCGATTTAGGATGTCGATTTTCTATGATAGGTATCGAGAGCTAAGGATCTAGTGTGATGTGCACGTGTAGTTTGACTGTTATGATTATTTGCGATTTCTATCTATTTTTGGTTTATACATGATGATGATATGTTTTGTTTTAAAAGTTAACTATGCAGGAGTTTATTAAACTATTGGTCCTTGATGTTAGTTATTTTCTTATTGAGCTTTATTAGCTCACCCCCTGTCTCTCCCATTCCAGAAAATTAGTTTGATGTTAATGTGTGTTGAGGAGATTCGCTGATGGAGAACGAAGTACTTAGCTTACTCCTATTTCTAGTTATTAGTCTTATTCTTTAAAGAACTGATTATGTATTTAATTTGGACCCTACTGGTCTGTAACTCTTAGTCATCTATGTAATAGTTAGGAATGAGGAATGATGAATGCTAGATATTATTTGGTGTTTTATGGCTTATTAAATTTAACTATTTGGTGATTACATGACTATGAGAGTATTATTGTTCTATGTATAATGATAGATGAGCATGCTTTTATCACTAATATTTTTCTATATAATTATAGGAGCTATTTCATTATTTTGGACTTATTATTCATGGTACTATATGGTATAAATTAAAGGATCATTTATAAGTATTATTTTCCCAACAAGGGTCAAAGTTTGACATTTGACCACTCAAGTTATGGATATTACATATCTTCCACAGTCTAGGGCTTGGGTCATCATAAAATATGTGCATGTCATCACAAGTGTTCTAATTTATGTAGTGTATTTTTTCACATACATGCAAGTGAGCAAAATGATCTCTATTTATAGAGTTTTGGTTCACCCTTTGAATTTCAAACTCCACTAACACCCTTGGTTGTTTCCAATGATTAATTTTGTGTTTATGAAATTAAAATGAAGATTTGAGAGTTCCTTGTAGTGTTTAAATGTTCAAATTGTTGCAAAATGGAAAATGAGATTTGGATGTCAGCCTAAATTTTGCCGTAGCCTGGAACATTCTAGGTCGCGACCTGGAGGTGCTGAGTAACCTCCCAATTTTGCATTTTTACCACAAAAACGTCCCAATTTTATCCATTTTGAATTTGTAACTTCCATTCACCTATTGGCAATCAAAATCACATCTCCAACAACTATTAAACATAATAGCTCATGAAATTCAAAATTAGAAATATGCAACTTTTATTTTACACATTAATTCGTGTTCTTTTTTTTTTTTGAATTATAAGAGGTGAAAATTTGTAACCAGATTTGTGCTCTTCAAATAAATGTTACATTTTTACATTGTATGATTTTATCACACCTCTTAATTTGACAAAGTATGACTTTGTCACACCTCTATAATTTATCACACTCATTTAATCAAATATTATATTATTTGTAAAATAATATAACATTCCTCCACTTGATTAGATGACACTTCTCTTGTGACAAATAATTTGTAACATTTATTTAATCAATCAAACTGTAACGCCCTGGATAAACAAGACCGTCACACTGTGTGTTTTAAATAGTGTAAGACTTGCTAATCAAGTCATTTAAATGAAAATGTGATCCTAGAATCATAAACAAATTAGGGTTAAAATATTTTGGTCATAAACAAATAATTTTCATTAAAATAAATATTTAGTACATGGGATCCCAAAAACAGGGCTTAAATGATAGATTTACAAAATTCCAAAAGTTATAAATAATCAAGGCCACTCTAATGGAATAATATTCATTTTAGATTTCTGTCCCTGTACAATTTCTCGACTGTGGCGGCTGAGTAGCTGACAATGGACACCTCACCCCTAGAGCTCTCCAACTCATGGTTGAACCATCTTACCATTGCCATTATCTGCACCACGTAGCACCCGTGAGCTGAGGCCCATCAAGAAAACTATATCACATAGTATAAACAATCCAGAAAATGAAATAATTCATAAAATATTAACCAAATATTTATCAGGCCATAACTGGCACAAATCAGTGACGACAAACAAAGAATCGTCCATCTATCATCCAGATATTCAACAAGCCATAAATTTCAGAATAATTAATAATAGTAAACACATTCATAGTCAACAGTTTAACAAAATCATCATACAATATTCAGGGTCGACGCCCGTAGGCCACACCCTCTATTTAACCTACTGTCTCCGGCTCACTTAGGCCAAGCCCAGTGTTTAACCCACTGACTCTGGCTCGCTAGGCCAAGCTTAGTGATTATTTAATTAACCTTAGCTACTAGTGGCCGAGCCGCATCTTATGCGCAAATATCAGTTCTGGAACTCTTACACCGTTTATTTCATGCTCTCATTGCATATCATAATCATACAACAATTGCATTCAAATATAGGGAGCCCTCAGTCCCATCATAGCCACACAAAAGGGTGCAGTTTTCTTACCTTTACTTTCCGAACGAAGAAGTTGAAATGGTTCCGAGCACGATCCTTAGCTTCGAGCCTTGGGGATAAACCTAGTCACAATCCATAAATGCATTTGATATACAACAAATTTGATATACAATGACTCCGTACAATGTCTTACACCAATGGTGTAAGACATTAAAACTTATCAGGGGTTTTAAATGTCTAATGGTGTAAGACATTGAAAGTGTATATTAATGGCTACAATTAGAAGACATTAAAAATGGTGGAAGACATTGGAAATAGGCTGGGGTAGTGATTATGGGTACATCCAACGTCTCCCACTGGGAGACGTGGGACACGTGGCACGTCTCCCCTCCCTTTATATATCACCAAAATCTTTGTCTTCCTCACATTACACCAACCCGAGAGCATGCAAAACCAGAGGAGAGAAAATTGGGGCTGCATTTTTTAGGGTTCTAAGGTAAGTTTTTATTTTATTTTATTTTATTGATTTTTAGTTAATTATTTTGCAAATAAATCATAGGTTTTGCATTAGGATGAGTAATATACATGATTTTGTGATAGTTTTACATTTTTATGCATTTTTTTTATATACATTGTAGGATTTTGTGGTTTTTCCATGGAAGTTTTTAGGGATTTATGATTTTTTAGTTTTTTTTTTAATTTAACCTATCACATTGTATAGATTTCATTAGAGTATATATGTTCATGATTTTTTAAAATTTTTATCATTTTTTATTTCGAAATTTAGATATATTTTTGTATATTTGAATTTTTTTAAAAAATTGTAACTATTTTGTTATATATATAGTTATGTTAAAATAAATTTATTAAATAATTTATAAAATATAAATATATGAAAATTTTTATGTTTTTGTTTATTATTAAGTTTTTAGGTTATGAAATTTTATATTGATTTTTTGTTGAGGTTATAATTAGTGACACATTGGGATTTTTTTTATTTGTTTACCAATATCATTTACTATTATTAGATATTTAGTGATATGTGTTTAGTAATGTTTAACATATTAATTAATTTAATTTCATAGGTTGTGATTTTTGTGGTGAGATTTTAGAGAGTATTTTGCATCAAAATTCCTATATCAATCACACATTTGAGGTAATTAAGTTTCTAAAATTACAATAATACGTTATATATTGCTAGATATTTAGTGATGTTTTATTTATTATTTATTAATTTAATTTTATTGGTTTGTGGATTTAATAGCGAATTTGATTACTAAGTGAAGTAATTTTGCTAGCTTTTGGATTAAAGATTGCAAGAGGTACATATATATTCTCTTACTTCTACTTTTAATATTATTAAAAAAATGTTAGAGGAGTTTGAATATCTTAAATATTCATCCATAGTGAAGTAGGTTATGAGATTAAAATTGTGTGCTGCGGTGATAACGGAAGGTTGAGAACTTGTGTGTATTAGTGAAGTAGGTTCTGAGAAATTTGACTGTGTGCTGTGGAGCTATAAGAAAGAAACTTATTGTATGTTGTTTGAATTGTTTGTTTTGCTATTCACATGCAGATGGTTGGGTCACTATTATAGGGGAAATGCTGCCCGATTTTATCTAGGATAATAAACAATTAGTTTTATATAGACATTCTATAAGGAAGAAACTTATTTTATGTTATTTGAATTGTTTGTTTTGATATTCACATGCAGATGGTTAGGTCATTATTATAGGGGAAATGCTGCCCGATTTTATCTAGGATAATAAAAAATTAGTTTTATATAGACATACAACTTTATCACGTGCTTATTTAGTGTTGTTTCTTTTCTTTTCCATAGACATAGGAGAATATATGGATAAACAGTGGATGTCAGCGAATAGGTTATCTGCGGAATATAGGAACGGGGTCGATTTGTTCTTAAGGTTTTGTTCGGAAAATGTGAAAGACCCAAATTTTACTTATTGTCCATGTCTTAAGTGTGGAAATGTTAAAAGATGGATCTTAAAAAGATTAAAGAACACTTATATTTCAATGGGATCGACAAGAGTTACACAATTTGGTATTACCATGGGGAGATAGCTCCGATTGCTCCAACTCTGCCAAGTAGGCCAAAAGGAGTGAGGAGGAATATAGTGGAGGAGAACTGGGATCCATTAGATGAAATGATTGACGACGCACATTATGGATCAGGAGTAGACCCAAATAAGTTTGAGACACTCCTTAATGATGCCGAGAAACCAATTTACCCTGGTTGTACAAGATTTACAAAATTATCTGCGCTTCTTAGGTTGTACAATCTAAAAGCTAAACATGGCTGGAGTGATAAAATCATTACTGAGTTATTTGGTTTCTTGAAAGAGTTATTGCCTGAAGATAATGAAATTCCAATTTCATTTTATGAGGCAAAGAAGACGTTATGCTCATTAGGCATGCAGTACGAAAAAATTCATGCATGTCCTAATGATTGCATATTATATCGAAATAGTTTTGCAGACGCAAAATCGTGTCCTACTTGTGGTGAGTCACGATGGCAAAAGAAAAGAAATGGTGACGATGTCAAGGAAGGAGTACCTGCCAAAGTTTTGTGGTACCTTCTGCCAATTCCTCGTTTCATCCGATTGTTTAGAAATGCCGAACATGCTAAAAGTTTGTCGTGGCATGCTAATGAAAGAATAAAGGATGGTAAATTAAGACATCCAGCTGACACCCTTGCTTGGAAGAGAGTTGATTTGAAGTGGCCTTCTTTTGGAAATGAATCTCGTAATATTCGTCTAGGTCTTTCGACTGACGGGTTTAATCCACACGCATCCCTTAGCAGTAAGTATAGTTGTTGGCCTGCTATGCTTGTTATTTACAATCTACCCCCATGGTTGTGTATGAAGAGAAAGTTTACGATGTTGACCTTGTTGATATCAGGACCTAAACAACCTGGTAATGATATTGACGTCTATCTAGCTCCTCTTATAGATGACTTGAAAACTTTGTGGGATGAAGGGGTTAAGGTTTATGATGCGTATAGGCAGGAAGAATTTAATCTTAGAGCGGTCTTATTGTGGAAAATTAATGACTTTCCTGCTTATGGAAATTTATCTGGGTTTAGTGTGAAAGGATATAAAGCTTGCCCCGTTTGTCAAGGAAAAACATGTTCTGAATACTTGAAACACTCTTGGAAAATATGTTATATGGGACATAGGAAGTTCTTGCCTAATACGCATAAACTTCGGACTTGGAAGAAGGAATTCATTGGTAAACAAGAGTTTGAAGAGGCTCCTGAGCCATTGAATGAGATCCAAGTACTTGAGAAGATGTATAAAATTGTGTTCAAGTTAGGGAAGCCCAAAGTTCGTACACCTACAAAGATGAAACGTAGTCGCAAGGCCAAGGTTGTGGAGGAGCCAAAAGGGTGTTATAAATAGAAATCTGTTTTCTTCGAACTTGAATATTGGTCTTTCTTACTTATACGTCATAATTTAGATGTTATGCACATAGAGAAAAATGTATGTGATAGTTTGATTGGCACTTTGTTGAATATTCCTGGGAAAACTAAGGATGGAATTAAGGCTAGACAAGACTTGGTTGCAATGGGTATAAGGGATGAATTAACTCCAAAACCAGATAAGAAACGAACATATTTACCTCCTGCAGCTTACACTCTTACTAAAGAGGAAAGAATGGAAATTTTCAGATGTTTGTTTAATATAAAAGTTCCAGACGGATATTCCTCAAATATAAGGTCATTGGTAGACATGAAAAGTTGTCTTCTGACTAGCATGAAATCTCACGATTGTCATATTCTAATGCAACATTTGCTACCAGTGGCCATTCGATCTGTGTTGCCTAGGAGAGTTCGAGATGTAATCACAAGGTTATGCTTGTTTTTCAAGTCACTGTGTTGTAAGGTGATTGATCCGCTAAAGTTACCTAAGTTAAGAGATGAAATTGTTGAGGTATTGTGTGAGTTGGAGAAATATTTCCCGCCGACATTTTTTGATATAATGATCCATTTGACAGTTCACTTGGTTAGAGAACTAAGATATTGTGGTCTAGTTTATTTAAGATGGATGTATCCATTTGAGCGATATATGAAGATTCTTAAGGGGTATGTTAGGAATAGAAGTCGGCCGGAAGGATGCATCGTCGAATGCTATATTGCAGAAGAGGCAGTTGAATTTTGTTCTGAATACATGACTGGTGTACAGAAAATTGGGTTAAATGATGTTGAAAATGTTGAGATTCAGAGTCGTCGTGGTAGCGTTGTATGCACAGTAAGTCGAGATCTTCTAGATGAAGCGCATCGTCTTGTGTTGCAGAATATAAATGAAATTCAACCTTATATCGAGTGAGTTATATTCATATAATACATTAAGTTTAAGTTGTGTAATTTCATATATTCAATTTTTTAACAACATATTTATAATTGAAGAGAACATTTTAATTGGATAAAGACAAAATTTCCATCCAAGTCAAGGAACTCAAAATGGTTACAAGACGAACATTATCGAACTTTTAGTAGTTGGATAGAACAAAAGGTAAATTGTGTTGATTATTGAAAGTTGTCATTAATTAGTACTTAATTACAAGATGACATTTTTGGTTGTTTTTGGTATGTTGATTTGATAGGTTGTGTCAGAATTACAAAACACATCAAATAAGGTTTCAGATATTGTTAAGTGGATCTCTCGAGGACCTTTAGTTAATGTCATCAAGTTTTCATCATACATGATTAACGGTACTCTATTTAACACTAGGGAGCGCGATAACAACAGAAACACACAAAACAGTGGTGTTAGCCTTGTTGCTAAAACTGTGTAAGTCTCTAGTGCAAAAGATAAAAATCCAGTTGAATGTGATATGACTTTTTATGGAGTAGTTAATGAAATTTGGGAGTTAGATTATATCACAACTCGAGTACCTGTGTTTCTTTTGTGATTGGGTGAAAAGTGACAGCGGCATAATATATGAAGATTTTGGTTTCACATTAGTTAATCTAAATCGAATTGGGCACAAATCTGATCGATTTATATTAGCTTCACAAGTGAAACAAGTATTTTATGTGAATGATTCTTCAGACAACCAATGGTCAATTGTTCTTCCAACACAAACAAGAGAATGGAACATTAAAGATGGTGATTTACATGATATACCTCTCGAAGAAGAACTTGTCACATTCACCGCAATAGAAGATAATGACGAAGTTGATGATGATTGTATTTGTTTCCGTGAAAACGGTGAAGGATTGTGGGTTGATGATAATGGGTCTTGAGGTACCATTTAATAGGTTTCATATGTTTATGATATGTGAAATTCTTAGTTTCATCTTTTGGTTTCGTCAATTTGTTTCATCTTTTGATTATGAGTGTCCAAAATTGTTATAATAATGATATTTATGTTTCACAGATGGAGGCTGATCCTTTTGGTGGTAGTTCTGATGAGGGGGAGCAACGCCCTCATTCTCAGTCAGTGGAACAAGAAAATAAATCTGTGAGATGACGTACATGGATGTCTAGAAACACCAAAAAAAGGAGTGAAGGACATCTTACTCCTGTTGAATACAATGAGTATGGTCAACTAGTGGGTGAATCTAGAAGTAATGTTTCATCACAACTTGGATCAGTTGTTCGAGCAACTGTGTCCATCAACATTAACAGTTGGAAAGATGTTAGTGTGGTGGATAAAAATAAAATATGGGACACAATGAAGGTATATTTTTATTAATTATATTTCATTTAATGTTTTTAAAATATATATTGTTTTGATAATATGCTTCTTATTACTTTCAAACTTGCAGAAAACTTATGATTTGAACCCCAAACAAAAGCAACAGATGTTGAAGGATGCGGGAAAGCACTTCCTAAATTGGAAGACTAATCTTACAAGGGTACACGTTTACGACGCTTTGAAAAAATACCCAAATGAGTTCCCGCCAGCTTTGCCATTTGGATTTGAGAATGTCATAACTCCGGATGAATGGTTAAAGTTTGTGAACTCAAGATTAACTCCCGAGTGGCAAAGAAAGAGAGAGGAGATGCAAAATTATCGAGCACTGAATAAATACAATAACAACCTCTCTAGAGCAGGCTATGTGCGTATTGAAGAGATGTTAATGGAACAAAGTGGGAAAAGTCTGACCGAACTTGATAGGGCAGACTTATGGAGCATGGGTCGTCGGAATGCAAAAGGAGAGCTCATTGGAGAGGCCTCTGAGATTCAAAAAAATATTGTAAGTGCTCATATTTAATAATGTTGATATATCAAATTATTAGCTTATATATATAACTTTCTGTGAATATTGTTTCACAGGATCATTACCGGCAACTCCAAGCTGAGGGTAAATGGGCACCTGATGGCCCTGATGATGTGCTGACGAGGGCGTTGGGCACTCCTGAGCCTCGAGGACGTGTTAGGGCTGGAGGACACGGTGTGTCCCGCTCAGTATACTGGAATACTCCAACACCTACCTCAACGAAAAATAAATCAAAAGCCTCTTCTTCGAATGACGACATTAGAAAGGAATTTGAAGAAAGATTTCGAAAACAAGAAGTAGAGCATCGTCAACAAGCACAACGCCTAGAAGAGCGCCTTCAGCAACAAGATGAGCTCTTGAGAAAATTATTGGCCCAACAGAGCGGGTCAGGATCTAACGTTGGAGTCCCACCAGTGCCATCATCATACTATGTGCCCGACCCACCAGTGCCACCAGCGCAGGCGTCCTACTATACTCCAGACCCAGTAGTGCCTCAAGCAGAACACCACATTATTGCACTACAACCGCTTTTGCAAGAGGTGATTAAACTTTCTTGAATATTCTGAAACCAAATAAATTTCTTTACTGCTTCAACATGATTATTTGTATATAATATGTTTCTTACGCAGGGCCGAGCATGCCAATTAGCAATTGGTTCGATTTCAAACATTGTTGCATCAGGTACACTCATTGAAAGAGAGGCAGGCAACAACTTCCAAGTTATGATTACGAGTGTTCTTAAGCCAACCTGTCCTCTCCCTTTTGCATATCCTGATTTGGACATGTACATAGTTGCTCAGGCCATTGGGACGCCAATAGCGTGGCCTAAGGATTTTGTCATTATATCTGAAGATGTAACTCATGAGGTGATGCCATGTTTTTACATAATTATCTTTACAATTCTATATTTGTTTGCAATTTTTTTAATTGTTGATATAATTGTATACAGACTCCCTCTACAAGTAGGACCAAATCACAACGACCAAGAGCTCCATCAACACAACAACCTCGAGAAAGAAGACGACAACAAACTCCTCCAACACAATTGGCCCACACTCCATTGGAACGATTACAGAATATCGTATCTCATTGGGATGATGGTGAGTGTGTCAATCTAGGCATAGAGTCTGAAGTTTTTGATTAGGATATGTCTCACTGTTATATATTTAAGGATGACATACTTCAGTTTGCTCGAAAGGAGAAGATTGGACAAGCAGTACTCGTCAGCTACATGAGGTATATATCTCACAAATAAGTTTGTTCATTTAATTTTCTAATTTGATTTATTCATTCATATAACAATTTTTCATATTTTTGTACCAAAATAAGTTTTTATTTGTCAATCCTAATATCGTCGCCACTCAAGGGAGTTCATTCGACGATCGTGTTCAGAATCTGTTCAGACGTTGCAATGACGTAAAATCAAAAGAACAAGTTATGCTTGTCCCTTGGAACCATGGGTAAGTTTAAAAAGTTGTCATTTTTCCGATCCATATCAATAATTTCTTTGTTTAACATTTGAGCTATAATTTTTTTGTTTTTCTTATACAGTGAACATTGGATGTTGCTTATTTTGGCACCATATGCATATCATGTTTATTGTTGTGATCCAGTGAATTCAGAGCTAAATAACCGTGAGGAGATTGTATCAGTGATCGTTAGCGCTTTCAATCTTTTTTTCTCTATGAATCTTCCTGATGTCGAGATCCCTGATACTCTACACATTAAGCAACCTCAGGTAAGTAACTTCAGCAGAAATTTTTGAACATTTATAATAATTAAGTAGAATAATATGTATGCATTTTTTAAAAAGTTTCAATTTAATAATAAATTACTCATATTTTTAAATAATTAGTGTCCACACCAACCGGACAATGTGGCATGTGGATACTACTTAATGAGGATGTTGAAAGATTTGATTGAACATGCGAATCCCGGGCATTACTTGAGAACGGTATTATTAATTAAAATTTACAAATTATTTTTGAAACTATAAATGTAATCAAATAATTAATTAATATATTTTACTTTATATTTCTTGCAGCTAACAAGCACATCATATACAGAGGCACAAATTAATGAGTTACGACAAGAATGAGCGACATATATGTTGCCGATAATCCAAAGTTACCGACCTCGTTGATAGGTTTTTTTAAATTTTTTTTAACTCTTTCTTCATACACAATGCAATATTTGTTCATTTTGAATATTTCTAACAAATATTGTATTTCTTGTATATATCTAACAAATATATTATTTTCTTTCAATTTAATTGATTATTAAATTAATTTAAATTTAGATTAAAATAATTTCAATTTAAATTAATATTATTTCAATTTAATTGATTATTAAATTAATTTAAATTTAGATTAAAATAATTTCAATTTAAATTAATATTATTTTAATTTAATTAATTATTTAATCAAATTAAAATAATATTAATTATAAATTTATTTAATTTATTTTTTTAAATGTGAGAGACTTTCAATGTCTCCCATTGGGAGACGTGGGAAGTGACTCACCTCTCCCAATGGGAGACGTGGGATGTCTCCTAGGGACTTCCCACGTCTCCCATTGGGAGAGGTGAGTCACTTCCCACGTCTCCCAATGGGAGAGGTGGAAAGTCAATGTTTGACTTTCCACCTCTCCCAGTGGGAGACGTAGGAAGTGAGGCACGTCTCCCAATGGGAGACGTGGGATATATACCTACAATGACCCTAACAACAACGTTTCCCTAGGTGGGAGACATTGTAGACTTCCAATGTCTCCCAATTAAAGTCATAAAACCTCTATTTTGTTGTAGTATGGTACTTTGATGAGTTTAAATTCAAAAGGACAATCTGGGACCAAACTCACGCTCTCGGGACCTCTAATTCCACCAAACGAAGTGCTAAAACTGTCCCCCTGAGCCCCAAGCAAAACCCTAAAAAGTACCTAAAAACCAAGTTCTGGAGGTAGGGTAGCACTACAGCGCTACCAGAGGGCGCTACAACGCTACAGACAGAAACCAAAGCCTCCTAGAAATGCAGCCTAGCGATGTAGCACTCTAAACCTAGCTCTACAACACTAGCACCAGAAATGACAATTTTTGAGTTTCTCCTTTGAACTTTTCCAAGCCAAAGCTTCAAGAACTCACTCCAATCATCATCCAAACTCAAAATTAACTATAGAACTACACTCTACTCATCATAGGCAACAAAACCTTACCAAGTTTTTCCCAAAAACTCCAACCAATCCTCAATACCCATATTCAAACTCTCAAACCCAAAGCACCAGAAAAACAGAGTAAGAACCTAGAAATTCAGAGATAATCATTCAGAATTTTTACCTCAATTGTGACTACCTTCCCACAATCTTCCACCTCCAATTTCTGAGCTTAAGTCTCAGCTAAACCCTCCCTAATTCCAGTGCTTCAACTCATCTACAATCCCTTCAAAAATCCCAAATTAAACACGTGCTCTAAGCTTAAACTACTCAGTAAATTCAAAGTCAAAACCTTACCTGAAATGATGGCCTAAACTTGTATGAATCTTCTAGCTGTCCTAAACTTGCCTTACCCCAGCTTGACCCAGCCTAGAACCAATCTATTTGCTAGCCGAAATTCTGCAGCCCTTCACCTTAGCTCAAAAATCCTAGTCAAATGCCCAAGCTTTTGCCCTTCTTTTCCCTTCCTAACCTTTGAACCAATTGAGAGAAAAAAAAGAGAGAGGAGAACATGTGGAGGAAAGAGCAGGGAGGTTCCACCTCTTTTTTCTTTATTCCACTTAATTCAGAACATATCCTTACCCTCCATGGTTCTCTAATCCTCAAATGGCCCCTAGGGGTAAAATGGTCATTTTACTCCCAATTCTCGCTAATTCTTCAAATGTTCCTAATATCTACCAATTAAATCCCGTCATCCAACTAATTACCAATTTTTTATTCATTACTCAATAAATTCCCAAAGTACACTCCAAATTCCCAAAATAACTAAGGCTCCCCTGAGCCGGGTATTAATCCCGACCGTGACTATTTCGCCAATCCGCTCACTAGGATCGTCTCGAGTCGTATACAGTGAATATATCCACATAATAATGTGGTCTCAACAATTTATCACAAATAATTACATTTATGCCCTCAACGGGCCAAAATTACAAATATGCCCTTATAAGCTAAACATGGCCCACATGCATATTTAATACTCATAAACATGCATTTAATCATATCCATATAATCATACATTCATGCATGCCACAAAATCATGCATTAAATAATTTATTCACATAAATATCAATTATGCCTTCTCGACCCACTAGTCAAGGCCCATAAAGCCTTATTAGCAATTTTGGGTTGTTACACAAACATTATATTACAATATAATATAATATTCCCCCATTTGTTTAAATAACTACACTCTTTATATAAATCAATGCATTATTGCATAAAGTAAAATATCTTTCGACTTAAATTTTACCTTGGTGTAATTATCAAAAAGTTTGTTGAAATCTTTATTGTTGAAGCATTGAATGACTATTCCATGATAATAAACTAGTGATAATACACAAAAAATTTCTATGTTCACTTGAGAACCTCATGGCTCACTTTTGTGTTGGGTTTTATGCCCTTGTAAAACCATATTTCTTATGTAACACATTTTATTTTCAATAAAGAATAGAAATAATTTTGTTTATCGATTGCATTGCTCACATGTTTTATTACATGATTATTTATTAAATACAAACGTCTATAAAATCTTGAACATGTGTAACTAGTTACAATTATAGTGACTAGGTCACAGTGGATTACAATTGTAATTACATGTTCAAAAGAATTAGTCCTAAGATGTAATTAGTGCACATGATTTTCAATGATTTAGTATTCTACGATATGACCTTCTTACACAATGGTATGGTGTCTTATCCAAGATATTGACCAAGTATATAATATCAGATGTATCTAGTTACATCGGACTAGGACCGACATTGATTATTGATAGATAAATAAGTATCATTATCATCAAATCTAATCAGTATCACAATGTTGACCATAGGTCAATTCGATCTCAATTCTGAGTGATAATATTTCTATTAATTATAATATCTGAATCATTTGACTTGTTCACTAAATGCTTACACTAAGGCATAGCCTATACTTACATCTTGTAGATTCAATGGTGAAATTGAATGAGAGTATTTATCATAGATATGAAATCTTAGCTTCCGTAATATAAGTGAAAATTTGATTTGCTTAATAACTTAACTTAGTTCAAATGGTTAAATGATTGAGTACTCATTTCTGTAATTAAGTTTATGGAATTATCATTTATAAGGAACTTAGTAGGAGTAAATGATAAAATACCAATGAGGGGTAAAATGGTAAAATTCACTTGACTCATTAGTGGGTCATCGATAAAGGACTGACTAATGGTAATGGTTATAACAATTGATAACATATTTACATTAGTGAAAACACGTTCTATGAATTCAATAGTCCAATTTCGAGTTTATAGTGGAGTCACGAGGAATTTATAAGTAGTGAGATAACGCCTAAGGGAAAGAAAAAGAACAAGAAAGGTAAAGATAATTGCTTTCACTGGAAAGAGAGGGGACATTGGAAATGAGATTGCCCCAAGTTTCTAGCAGCGAAAAACAAAGGTAACGATTATAGTTCATTTATCTTAGAAACATGTGTTTTAGAGAATGATAAATCTGTTTTGATTGTTGATCCTAGATCTACTAATACCATGTTTGTAACTCTTTAAGACTTCTTAAATCATGAGAAGAAGTTGACGAAGGCGGCTTAAAGCTTAGAGTTGGGAACAGAGCGTTCGTTGCGGTCCAAGCTAGAGGAAAAGCTCGCCTGAAGTTCAGAAATAAATACTTAATTTTGAAAGATGTATTTTTCATAACAGATTTTAGTAGAAATTTAATTTCAGTTTCCATGTTGCAATTAGAACAATTTGTTATGATTTCACAAGTTCTAATATATCTATTTCTTTCAATGGATCACAATTATGTATTGAATGTTTGGAAAATGGGCTTTATATTATGCAACCTAATGAACTTCTCGCTCTTAACAATGATTTATTCAAAGTAGCTAAACCTAGGACCAATAAACATCAAAAGACCGATAACGATAACATGACGTATTTATGGCATTTGAGACTAGGTCACATTGGCTATGATAGGATTCAAATACTTACAAAGGACGGACCTTTGAGGAAACTCACCTTAGGTGAATTACCTGTCTGTGAATCTTGTCTAGAAAGCAAACTGACGAAGCGTCCATTCTCTGCAAAGGGTGATGGGGCCAAAGAAGCACTTGGACTTGTTCATTAAGATGTTTGTGGATCTTTGAATGTATAAGCCATGGGTGGTTTTGATTATTTTGTCACTTTCATTGAAGATTACTCTAAATACTCATGTCTTTACCTAATGCATAGGAAATCAGAAACATTTTCAAAGTTTCAGGAATTCTCAGCAATGACTCAGAACCAATTAGGTAAAACATTAAAGATCTTGCGATCTGATAGGGGTGGAGAATATTTAGATATGCAGTTCCAAGATCATTTAACTGAACTTGGGATTTTATCACAACTTACTACTCCGGGTACTCCGCAACAAAATGGTGTAGCGGAATGCCGGAACAGAACTTTATTGAAAATGGTTAGATGCATGCTTAGTTACTCAACTCTACCAACTTTGTTCTAGAGACATGCAATTGAAACCACAAATGACATTCTCAATGTCGTTTCGTCCAAATCAATCCCCAAAACACCTTTATAACGATGGAATGGTCGTTAACCTAGTTTACGCCATTAGAGAATCTAGGGGTGTCCTGCCCACGTCCTGAGGAAAAATGAGGGAAGGCTAGAACCGCGAACTGAAGTTTGCATGTTTGTTGGCTATCCTAAAGGTACTCAAGGTGGACTTTTCTATATTCATTCAGAAAAGAAAGTGTTTACTTCTACGAATGCTACTTTTCTGGAAAATGACTATGTCCAAAATTTGAAATCACACAACAAAGTAGTTTTAGATGAGATGGTTAAAGAATTGACTCCAACCAATGTTCCATCGTCATCAATGCGAGTTGATGATGAAATTCCCACTCTTCATGTCCAACTAACACAAGTCAATTTAAATGAAGAACGTACCACTATTCCTGAGCAAACAGTCACGAAGCCTCGTCATAGTGGGAGGGTTTCTAGGAACCTAGTTCACTATGGTTTGGATGGTGAAACCAATATGGTCGTTGGTGACACTAGTGATGATGATCTGTTGCCTTATAAACAGGCAATGGCTAGCCCTGAAAAGGAACTATGGCTCGAAGCCATGAAACAAGAAATGGGGTCCATGTACTCAAATTTCGTCTGGGATCTTGTGGAAGCACCTAGTGACTTTAGGGTCATTGGGTGCAAGTGGATCTAAAAGAAGAAACGAGATGTTGATGGAAATATCGAAACTTATAAAGCTCAAATAGTGGCAAAGGATTATACCCAAAGAGAAGGTGTGGACTATGAGGAAACTTTTAGTCCGGTAGCCATGCTCAAATCCATTCACATCCTCCTTTCCATAGCAGCCGCTTTCGACTATGATATTTGGAAAATGGATGTCAAGACAACTTTTCTTAATGGGAAGCTTGACGATGTCATTTATATGGATCAACGAGAAGGATTTAAAGTAGCTGGACAAGAAAGAAAATTTAGAAGTTTAATAGGTCCATTTATGGACTTAAGCAAGCTTCTCGTTCCTAGAACCTTAGGTTTGATGAAATAATCAAAACCTATGGCTTTGAACAAAATATTGATGAGCCTTGTATTTACCAACTTAAGGAAAATAAGATAGTGGCATTCCTAGTTCTATATGTAGATGATATCTTACTCATTGGAAACAATGTTAAGAAATTATCAGATGTGAAGAATTGACTGAGAACTCAATTCCAAATGAAGGATTTGGGTGAAGCAAGTTATGTTTTAGGTATCCAGATCATCAGATATATAAAGAACAAACTCTTAGCTCTTTCTTGAGCAGCTTACATAGATAAAGTGCTTGAATGTTTCTCAACGAAAAATTCCAAGAAAGGACGTTTACCGTCCCGCCATGAAATTCATCTTTCAAAGAAGCAGTCTCCCCAGACTCCTGAAGAGAAATATGCATTGAGAAAAGTTCCTTACACATCTGTAGTTGGAAGTCTGATGTATGCTATGCTGTGTACTAGAATAGATATCTGCTATGCAAGTAGTAAGCTGGTATCAGTCAAACCAAGATCGGAACATTTGATAGCAGTTAAGCATATTATGAAGTATTTAAGGCGGACTAGGGATTATATGTTAGTCTATAAGGGTGGTATTCTTAACCCTGTAGACTACACCGATTCAGATTTTCAGATTGATGTTGATATGGAGAAGTGTAAAGCAGTCTGCAATCTCAGATTCCACCATGGAGGCTGAATACATAGATGCGTCAGAAGCAACTAAGGAAATAGTCTGGCTAAAGAAGTTATATTCGGATCTTGGTGTTATTCTAGAGATGGATAAATCGCTTGTGTTGTTTTGTGATAATAAAGGAGCGATAGCCAACTCGAAAGAACCTCAAAGTCACAAGAGGAGTAAGCATATAGAAAGGAAGTATCACATTATTCGAGAATATATGGCCAGGGGAGATGTGAAGGTTATGAAGATTGCATCTGAAGACAATCTTGCGAATTCATTTACGAAGACACTTCCATAAGCTACATTTGATAAGCATATCAAGGAAATGGGATTGGTAGAATTAAGGCATTAGTTTCATTTAGTGCAAATGGGAGTTTGTTGGGGTTTTATGTCCTAATTAAAACCCAATTTCTTTGTAATCTCATTTATTATCAATAAAAGAATAGAAATATTTTTTTTGACTTCGTCAATCACTTTGCTCACATGTTTTATTTTCATGATTATTTGTTTCATAAAAACTTCTATTAAATCTCGTGCATATAGCTAATCATATTTATAGTGACGTAATCACAATGGAATATAAATATGATTATAGGTTCAAAATAAGTTAGCCCTAAGATTAGTCAGTGCACAGGATTTACACTGACTTGCCAATCTACAATATAATCTACTTACACATTACAGTGTTATGTTCTTTCCAGAACATTAACAAAGTAGATAAGATCAGATGTATTTGTTACATCGGACTGGATCGATATTGATAGAAGATAGGATAAGTAAACTGTAATGCCCCAAAATCCTTAATGATGTTTAATGGTTGGATTAGATGGCCGGGAGTACCATAATTGATTTATTACGCCATTAAATTATTATATGCATGTTTATGTGAATTATATTTTTATATGATGATAAATGCATGCATGTGGGTCCACATTTCATTATAAGGGCATTTTGGTACTTTGGCCCATTAAGGGCTTATTTGTATATTTTCATGCATGTTGGTGATTATTGATGAGGCCACATTATTATGTGGATTTTTTCGAGCTATTCGGCATGAGACGATCTTTGAATACTAGTTAGCGGTTTGGTCATAACAGGGTTAATTTCGGGGCTCGGGGTGAATCTCGGGGTAATTTGATGATTAGCACATTACCGGGAATTAAAGGGTAATGTGATATGATTTATTAGCATTTGAGAATACTAGGAATAATGAGAATTTGAGGACGTTAATTATGATTAACGGGATTAGAGGAGAAAAGACAGTTTTACCCTTGGTGTCCTTAAGAGGGAATTAAGTGACCTAGGGGTATTTTTGTCTTTTTACCTAAGGATATATATCAACCATAGAAGCTATAGAAATCTTAAGAAAAACAGAGCTTCTTACTTTTCTTGTCCCGATCATTTTTTCCTTCTCTTTTCTATTTGAATTTTTGAACTCCATTTGAGGAATCAAGCTAGGGAATCAAGCCTTGAGGGTCTAGGGTTGTGTTCCACCATTGAAGAGAGTTCCATATTGAGCTTGAGGTAAGATTCTAACCATAGAAACTCTGGTTCTTACTCTATTTTCAGTTGGGATTTATGATTTGGATAGTGAGAATTCAATGGAGTTTTTGCCAAAGGTTGATTAGGTTTTGATGCCTAGGACTTGTATGTTTGGTTTTTGGGTTCATTTATGAGTTTGAATGAAGTTTGGAATCAGGTTTTGAAGGTTCGAAAGTGGAGAAGTCGAAGGGGGAAAAACAAGGGCTGAATCACCCTACCTTTAGCGCTACAGTGCCCAAGGGAGGGCACTACAGTGCTGTCTAGGGCAATTCATCCCTGCTTGTAGTGCCTAGGCGCTAGGGGGCAGCGCTACAATGCTACCCTATTTTTCCAGGGTCCTATTTTGGGCACTTTTGAGGGTTTCTGGCTCGGGGTTTCAATTCCTAAGGCTCGGGATCGAATCTACTAACTGTTTTGATACCATTTGAGGTCCTGGGAGTGAAGTTTAGATCAAGTACCTTTTATTGTTGATTTTCATTGATGGAAGTTATATTTGGTTACGACTGGGTGACCACTAAGGAATCAAAGGATCGATCGTTCTCAAGGGTCATTCTTTTATTATTTCTTGCTCAAACCAGTGGTAAGAAAACTGCACCCAGTATGTGACATGCATGGTTTTTAATGAGGCATGTTGAGTGTTATATATATGTGGACATTGATTGCATATTAAATGCTTAGCAATCTTGCTTATCAGTGAATGGCACTGACCAATGAGTCAGGAGTCGATAATGGTGTCAATATTGCCTATGAAGCTGGACTCATTAGTCAAGTTCGGCAGTAATACTGAGCACTGGTTGTATAGTATTTGCTTACGAGTCAAGAACGGTATTAGCGTGTTTAACGCAAGCCAAAAAGATTAGATCTAATCGACATAAGCATTATCGTCATAAGCAGGTGACTGCATCGTCACATGGCTAAGGGTGCGGATCCCAAGTTCATGACTTACTCATCAGTCACTTATCTGATTCAAGTTTGTGACTACATAGTCACTCATCTGGTTTAAATTCGTGACTTACTCATCAATCACCATCTGATTAGGGCTACATGCCCCAACATGATTATTAGAATCTCAATACCATCTGATTAAGGCTACACGCCCCATCATGATTATTAGAATCTCAATATTATCTGATTAGGGCTACAAGCTCAGTATGATTATCATAATCAACATTTGATATTGTATACATGTAGTAATGAGTTTTCTTGTTGAGCCTTGGCTCACGGGTGCTATGTGGTGCAGGTAAAGGGAAAGAAAAGCTCACCCAGCCTTGATTGGAGAGCTTAGGTGGCGATGTGTACATATAAGGCTGCTTGACCATCACGAACAAGGTGTTTCTCAAAGGAACTAGGGGTTAACCCTATTTTTTCCGCTTAGGTCGGTGGGTTGTAACTTTTACACTGTAATGACCATTTTGAATTGTAAATAACTTTGTAAACACGTTTATGGGCCCATGTACAGTTTTATGTTTTAAATAAAATATATCATTTCCTTTTGATCAAGATTTTTTTACCTTAGCCTATTAATGACACCTAGATGCACGTTTATAGCCAAATGACTCATTTAGCGAGTTAAGCACGGTTTAAAGTTCACCGTAACGGTCTTGGAGTAATCAAGGCATTTCATAAAGATACCGTTATTATCTATTCTAGTCATGTCATATGGTTAACCATAGGTCAATTCAATCTCAATTCTGAGTGGTTAGTATTCTAACTGATTGTATTATTTGAGTTCTTCGACTTGTTCGTTACCAGCTTACCCTACGGACTAGCCCATACTTACATCTTGGGAGCTCTGTAGTATAATTGAGTGGGAGAGTTAATCATAGATATGAACATCTATAACTTATGATGAAGAAGTGAAATGATGGTTTCCTTTTAGTTTGGTTCAATGTGCTAAATGATAGAGATCTCATTTCAGTAATTAATAATAGTTTACTGAAATATCATTTACAATGAACTAAGTGTTTTAAGGATAAAATATAATGAGAGGTAAAACAATATTTTAGTCCCATCTCATTGTAGACCGTCTATAGAGGATTGAGTGACAATTATGGTTGTAACAATGGAAAATTAATAACGTATCTATATTGCTTATAGAGCATTCTATGAATTCAAGAGTGATGTTTCAAGTCTTTAGTGGAGTCACGATGAATTAATAAGTTAGTAAATTTATTTGTTAGATTTATGATAACTTATTGGAGCTTGATTTCGTAGGACCATGGTCCCCACTGTACCTTTGATAAAATCATCTAGATAGTTTCAATCAATTGATTTAATTATCAATTAGAATTATCAAAGATGACCAAGTCAATTTTGGATTGTTTCACAGAGTTATACAATTTAGAGAAGAAAAGAGAAATTAGGGCAAATTTATTAATTAAGATAAATTGGTGTCTAAATTAATAAATAAGTTTAAATCAAGGTTCAAATTATAAATAATTAATTTGATTAAAGATTTAAATAATTATTTAATTAAATTAATCAATAGAAAATAATACAGGTCTTGATTTTAAGTCCAATGTGCTTATAATTAAATGAGAAAGCCCATGATAATTTTGAGGGCTATTAATTGGATATTATTTTATTTATTTTTTAATTAAATAAATGAACTAATTGAGCCTATAAAATGAATGCTAAGTGAGAGTTGATTTTTGAAACACAAGTTTCTGAGAAGATCAGAAAATCTAGTAGGTTTTAGATTCTCTCTACAAACATAAGTCCTTTTCTAAGCCTCATTATTTTTTTCTCTTCTTCTCTCTGTATTTATCTCATGTGTTGAGAATTGTCCACCCTAGTATGGGTGATTCTAAGGATACTTTGGAAGACTGTGAAGAAAATTGAAGAACGATTCAGTTTCTTGGTGTTGATGCGGTTTTTTGCCAACAGTGAATTAAGAAAATAACAAGGATGTATTAGTGCTTGATGGTAAACAGAAGTAAGAAAATAACTCTCAAGAACACTGGTCTTTTTACGTGGTTCAGTCGTTAAAATCCACCTAGTCCACGAATCTATATTATTACTGCTTTTCTCTCTCTATTTTGACAGAGTTTCGGTATTACAGAATAATCCCCTCTTTCCTCTCTAATATTCTCAATATTTGTAGAGATATTCCTTGGAAAGGTTTAGGTAACCCCGTGAGTCAATCACAGATTTGCGTATTTATTACATTTAACATGAAATATTCCCATTTATACTAGGATATGATCTAATCATGAAATAAATAGACTCCTAATATCTGGGACATTAAATATCACAGGCTGGCCATAAATGATCGTATACAGTATCTGGGTCTTCGGGGATCCGCGAATACGCCATATCTTCAAATTACCCCGAGCTGGATATACTGTCGAACTCGTACTGAGGAGGTCATGGCTTATAAATATTATAAGTTCGTGCTTATTAATTCATGCATCCCTAGCTCGTACAATCATCATGAAAATCGTGCTGTCTATATGGAAAATACATGGACTCCTTGGCTATTTCTTCCATGCATTTATTTTCCAACTGCACACGATCTGAGTGAAAGACCTATGATGAAATTAGGATACAAATTTGCCCCCCAAGTCCCTGCTCGTGGTTTATGATGTTACATTCTGACCTACACAGTAGGGACTTTTAGAATTCTATAGCAATAGACCATGCCTACCCACTACTTGAGTACTAGACACGTGGAACACTACAATTGGCATCTGTTCAGGTTTCGAGGACTGCAATAATTGTCTTGTCAACTTTTTGCTGCCGTTTTGTCCTTTGAAACACAACCCTCGGATCTTGTACTTGCCAAATCAGATGGCTCAAATTGATTTATGCTGTTTACGTATAAATAGGGTAGACAATTACCACCGTTCATCACCTTTTATTCTAAATCTTTTTTCATTTCTCTCTTCTGTGTTTTCAAACCCTTCTTCTTTCCCAGAGAAAAGAGACCCAAAAAACCTTTTGATGCACAATCTCTTCGAAACCTAGTTGCTTAATTACTCAGTAGTTTTTTAGGACTTCTTCCTTGCGAAATCTACTTCTTCCATCGACGAACACACTATAAGTCTTATTGTTTCGAAGAAACTTTTTCTTTTCTGATTTCTACGTTTTATTTACCATGCTCATCTATGCTTCGCCGTAGTTAATATTAGGATGTTTTCTCAATGTTTTTGGCACATAGGCTTCAACTTTACGTTTACTGAGAAGGTTTAGAATATCTCCTAAAACTATGACATTCACGAAACTGGGTATTTTCTGGGTAGATTTGGGTAACTTATGGAAATTTTAGGAAATACCCATTCGGGTTATAGAAGATGAAATGTTAGGGTTCAAAAATCAGATTGCCTAGGGAACATGTTTCTTGGGTGGTTTTTCTCTAAACCGCCCACCAAGGATAGTAGTGGCCGAATATTCTGACACACGGGTCCCTAAATGTTAGGGGTTTGTTGGGAAACCGAGGCGCGTAGCGTAGGGTAGCGCGTGGGATCACACAATGGGCTGAGACTAATTTAGCTCATATATCATAGATATCATTCTCCCCCGTACATTCGTGTCATAACCTTTACAAAATCTTAGATCGCCTACTAAGTGACTCGTCATTCTTGTTCATTAGGCGATCTAATGGCACCTAAGAAGAGCGTACCCAAGAAGAATGCACCTGGATCGTCTACTCAACAAACCAACAAGGGAAAAGAGATCACCTCCGAATCTCTTCTTCCTCGTTTCGGTCCTGTGGTGGAGAGGGGCGTTGTGGTCGACCCCAACGCGTTCTTCGAGGCAAAGACCATCGCCTCCAAGATTACAACCCAAGGAAGGGTCAATAAAATTATGCTAAGCCATAATATAGAGGTCGAGTCCGGGGTCCTCATTGCCTGACCTTCGTTCATAGGGGAGCGGAGCTGCGCACCCCTCCAGGATGACTTCGTGGCCTGGAGTGACGAGCACTTCAAGGCGGGGGCCTTCCTTCCCCTGGATCAGTACTTCTCTGACTTCCTTAACTACGTGAAGTTGGCACCTTTTCAGCTCCCCCCAAATTCATATAGACTTTTGGCGGGGCTATGGTATCTCTTTCTGAAGCACGAGTGGGAGGTCCCCACTCCGGCATATATTATATACTTCTTCTACCTTAAGGCTAGCCCAGAGCAAAAAGGGCGAGGTGACAGATTCTACTACCTCACCAGATTCCCGAACTTCGCTTCAGTCATCGAGCTCCCAAGCCACCCCAATGCTACAAGGACCAGTTCTTTATGTCGAATGGGTTCTGAAATTGTGAGCATTGATACTTCAACCGTCCTCGTAAGTCTTCTTTCTTTTCTTAGCTCGTAAAGTCATTCTTTTTTCTTTTTAAAGACATACTCCTTGTACATATGCTAATTGAGTTTATTTTTTGTGCAACCATATTCGTGAGGACGGAGAAGTCTGCGACCCTCACGGGTCAGTATGATACATTGTCTTCGCTCCTGCCCTGGGAGAAGGATTATCGCCAGCTCGTGAATGACGTCACGATGCTGGCGTGCAAATTGATCGATGATGGCCAGACTTTGGCCTTAAGAAGGACACGGGCTACCCTTCCGGTAGTCCACGAGCTCCCGCCTTCCCAAGAAGGAGACTCTGAGGCCGCTGAAGGAGAGGAACAAGAAGAAGATGAAATGCCTCTGGTGTGAAAGAGGCGGGCTCCCGAGGCTGCTTGGGGTCCTGACCTAGAACAAGCTGCATCGAGAGCAACAGTCAGTCTCTCTTGCCAAGGTAACCCATACCCTTATAGGGAATTAGATAGGGCTGTCGCCGACTTTAGGCTAGTTAGATTTAACCCAAATCAGCTCGTCCACTGCCACCATAATACTCTAGACTGTAACATTACCATGCTCTAGTGTGTGGATCACTTAGTGTTGCGCCATGATATGAGTTTCTTAGAGGTACTATTGTCATAGATAATACCTAAACCTTTAGGTCAGCCATTTTTTAGGAGTAAGGGACTAATCGTAGGTCGTGGCCCTCTTTGTTCCAGAGCACTTTTGCCCATGGATTTAGGCAATATGTAGAGGAGTCCAGCCCCGAAATAGAACTTGAGCCCGAACCTCCTATAATCCAAGAAATTGTAGACTTAGATTCCCTATCTTCTCCAGTAGTCCCAAGGCCAGAGGTCGTGATAATAGACTCGTCCCCCATCCCGGAGGGTAGGACTTTTATCTATTTCTTTTATGTAAATTTCTGACTTTACTTGTGTATTAACTCTCTTCTTATTCTTTTCAAACGAAGAAATTGAACGATCCGGAGCTCCTGAATTCTGTACCACTTTCCATGGCGGAAAGTCTAGCTCGGGTCCTGTCGAAAAGAAGCACCGTTTTACAAAGAATACCCCCTGCAGTAGGAAACACCTCCAAATCCCCTGCTAAGGGGAAATGTATGAGCTCAGCAGCTCCGGCTTCCACCATGATGGAGAAAAGGATTTCTCCTCCACCTCCTCCTCGGTTCGCGCCTGCTCAGGATCAGGTAATACAAGTTGATCCCCCAGCTCCTCTTGTCCTCACCACTATTGTGTGCATCCCAGTCGATCCTCAAGATCTGGAGAAGATCCCCGATACCTTTCGGGGGACCCTCTACGCGACAGTGAACCACATGGTGGAGCACGTTTATAAAGCCAACTCGAGGGATCTGAGGATGATAGAAGAGCGAAGCTCGGAGAACTTCCTAGAGTCAGCCTTGGGGATGACCCTCATAGTAAGATATCATTCCTTAGTGAATTTCTTCTTTTCATCCTGGAAAAGTATGCATCTAACTTATCTCTTTATTTTGCAGTCAGCCCTGGCTCAGCACCGCAGTATAGCCTGAGCTAGGGCTAGGAATGATGAAATCCAGGCTGAGCTCCAAGCCGCCAAGACCGCCCTGATCGCTGCTCAAGAAGGCGAGCAAACTGCCAAAGCTGCCTTTGCAGCTGCTCAAAAAGGCGAGCACGATGCCAAGGCTGCCTTTGCATCGTCTCAAGAAAGCGAGAAAGTCGCAAAGGTTGCCTTGGCTGCTCTTTAGGTCGAGGTTGCTGAGGTCAAAGCAAAGCAGCTAGAGGCCGAGGCTGCGGTTAAGGAAGAGAAAACGACCTCACTGTCCGCCATGGAAGACATGTTGTATCATCACTACTACAAAAAGGTATTTTAGGACTAGCATTGCGAGTCCTCTATTTGAGAACCTTAAAAACTGAGGTTTTTTAGGACTCGCGTTGCAAGTCCTAAAAGATTGTTCGAGTCCTAAAAAATCTGGTTGAGTGCCTTTAATTAAGTTTTTAGGACTCGGGTTGCGAGTCCTAAAAAATCGGGTTGAGTGCCTTTAAGTAATTTTTTAGGACTCGATTTGCATGCCCTTAAAAGTATTTATTTTTTAAAAAAAATATATGCAGCTACATTTTTCATTTTGATTTAGAAAAAACATATCCCTTTGAGTGTCCAAAATGTATTATATATGTTATATTTCTAAAATTTCAAAAGAATACAACAAAATATTTTTTTATTAATTACTCAAAAATATATTTTCAATATTTAATCTACTCGGCTTACAAAATCACATTACATGATAGTTTATACTACAATCAAATTCTATCATCACCAAATATTAAACAAGAAATGTATACAATGTTAGTGAAATATATTTTTTATTCTAAAAACTTCAACTGCCAATATTGTCTAGTATTGCGCCAAAGAAATGCATCTCAATATAGACATGCACATTATAAAAAAGTTCTTTAATTATAAATATATAATAATTCAAACTTATAAATAAATAGACACACAACAATTATAAATATATATATATATATAATAGATGCGAGAATTAAACTATCAGCATAGGTATTCATATAGTCAAGGAGCAAACAATTTCTTGTTAGATAGTACTATTTCATAAAATGTTATTCATCCAGTACATAGAGGTATTTCAAAACAGTAGCAAACTACACCAAAATCAGCAACAAAATAGACCATAAATCTACCATATTAATTCATTCAACTTAGTTAACAAAATACACCAAAAATCTGTCACAAAATACACCAAAAAAACCAGTAGCACAATACAGAAAATATACCATTAAAACAATAGCAAAATATACTATTAAAACTCTGGATCACAAGATCATGCTCCAATCTTTGACAGACCTCAGTTAGTCTCCATTGCACAATAGCAAACTAAATTTGTAACAAAATTTTAATAATTTTACTATTTAATTTTGTTATAACTTTGTAATATAAGTCGGCACTTACTAAGTTTGGGGGCTCAACTTCCCCTAATTTTCTCGTTGTATTTTAAATTTGTAAACAAAATAGATATTAACATAAAATTTTATGAAAAATTGTTAAAAAAAAGACTCATTTTTTTAAATGCTAGTCCCTCCCTTAAGAAAAACTTTTAGCTCCATCACTTATTATTAATTAGCATGTATATCTTCTGAAAAAAGAATGAAAAAATAATTTGTTAATTTGCCAAAACTTCGTGATAGCATTGATTTTATTATTATTATTATTATTAAGAAATGATAGAGTTGTATTATAATGTATTTCTCTTTTTTCTCATATATTTGACTCATGTCAAAGCCACAAATCCTATCTATCTTTCTCTATTTTGACAATATGATAATACAATTTTTACTTTCTATTGATCCAACTTTATGGATGTCAATAATACACCTAGCCGACAATAAAAATAAAATAAAATAATAACTAAAAAAAAAACAATGCACACATCATCATCATCTTCATTTGGCTTTTAACAATCAAATCAAAGTGAAAATGCATAATTAAGCTACGCAAATTGCATTCAAATAAAATAGTTTTGACTAAATTAAGCATCTTTTAAAAGACCATTTTAATCATAATCCACCTCTTAATATCTAATTTCGTTAAAATTTTAATGTTGGCTTATTATTTATTATGATGTTATGGGTCAAGTGGGAAGGAGCTTAAGTGATAAGACATTAGTACTACTTAATTACTTGATTAATTAAGAAAGAAACATCACTAATTTGAATCCTATCTTGGATGTATGGTGGGTTTCAACTAAACATAATTTTTTTATGTATTTAAAATTCTATAATCAACTTAATTATTAATTAGACCGCCAAATGTTAAATATCCGGATCACAAATTTATCATCGTGGCAATCATCTTTTTCATATTTCCACATAAAACTAAGTACAAAAAAATCTATAGAAAATCAGACACCATATCCCCTAATTTACTAGCCTAGCCATCTATCACAATCAACATCAACATGTCAAACAAATCAAACAACACACAGGTTTTCATCCATATATCACCGCAGCACACAAAATTCTCAGAACCTACTTCACTAAGACATGCAAGTTCTCAATCTTTCGTTATTACCGCATCACATAGAATTCCCAGAACCTACTTCACTACGAATGAATATCTAAGATATTTAAACTCCACTAAAGTGTAATACTAAAGCAATTAGAGAATAAACACATACACATTCCTTCATTTGATCAAAGGGAAAACATAATTACCAAATCAATTACTAGTTCTATTGTTAAGAGACAAACTCAGAATAAGACATTATCCACACTAAGTTTAAAAATAGATATCAAGAGCTACGTTAGATTTAAATAAATATTTTGATATAATGCCATGTAACTCATAAATCATGGATGATGAACTAGACTAGGGGTCAATTTTTATTGAAATGGTTTAAAAAATCCTTAATGGAAAAAATTGTCTAATAGAAAGCAACACCTCATTTATTTGAAAAATATTTCCCTGAACAACTTCTTAAAGATTAAAAGAAAAGAGAGATGAAAAGGTTAACATGAAAAGAGTACTAAGTTATACTCATACCTGCTTCCATAGCTCTTCAACTTCCTTTATGCAGACACACTTTTTTGCTCTATTAGATATTGCTATGGCCCAAAAGCCTATCTAGAAATACAATAAATAAAATTCAACTTAGTTGAGTTACGAAGACCATAAAAATATCTAACTTTCATTTTTTTGTTGACTAATGTCATATTTCAATGAGAAAACAAAACTAAAAACAAACAATTTTTTTTAGATTAAAAATATCTCCAAAGACAAAAAGAGAATAAAATATGAAAAATCATCCTATCATATATCATTAGAATTAAACCAACCGCATAAAAAGATAACTTATAATATAACTATAGATTGTAATTAGTTGAAAAAAATGACAAAGAAATATCCCCAATCAATTACTATCTATTATAACTAAAGATTGTAATTAGATTGTAATATCCATAAAGATTTGAAGAATTTGAAACAAAGAAACCTATCAAATATACATAATTACTCTAATTTTCGGATTTTTAGTTATACACACTCAACAATTGACCAAAATTTCATCTAACATAAACAAAATCAAATAAAAGACTTACCCACTCAATATTAGAAAATAAGATTGACTTCAATTAGTAAGTCTAATTGTCTAGAAACAAACGTAAAATTACAGCAAACAAATATAGAATATATATATAGACTAACAGAATCCAAAACGCAAGAGTGAATTTCCCAATTTTGAATTTTGCCACAGATGACATCAATAATAGTAGAAGAATCACTCTCAAAATTACAAACCCAAAACAAAGAAAAATAAAAAAGGGGGCAAAAATGATTTACTGCACCACCACAACCAATCTAAGTCACCAACACAATGAGATTTAAGATGAATGGAAAGAAAACCCAAGAAGTTGGCATCCACCTTTTCCTTTCTATATTTTCATGGCCAAACTAAAAAAAAACACTTATATATAATATACTACATAATGAAGAGTGAAATAGAGCAACCAAAATGCTCAGGAATGGACTTTGAGTGTTGACACATATAAACTATTTTAAATTTATTTTATTTATTAAACTCAAATCTCAATATCAATCTCATCATAAGTGTGTATCTTAGATGTTCTTAATCATGGTAATTAGTCATTAGTAGATATAAGCAAATATATATACTATAACTCTACCCATAATTATCCAGTTCACACTTTTTTAGATGATTCAAGAATATATAACATGTATTTTATACTCTTATCTTAACTTTTATAAGTTTCTTATAAAGTACAACCAATTAATCTACCTAACAAATAATCGTAAAAAGTTAGTTGAGAGGTTAGTGTCTATAGTTATCAAAATCTCATTGATATAGCATAAATAAATAAAAAATAATCGGTGCACAAATACCGGATTCTCAAGTTCCTATTAATTTGAACAAACTTATATAGAGCTAAAGAAAAGTCTTCTGATTATATTTGGCAACTAAACTACTTAGTAATTTTCACACTAAGGTTTATTATTGCAGAAACTTGGTTCAAATTGGTCTGACAAGAATATATCTACATACAAGTAAGTTCAATGGAGATAATCTACAATGATCAAGAATATTTTCAGAAAGATAAAATGACCTGTCAATAATAGTGCTCATACCGAAAATTAATGTTGGCTTAATCTAAATATTGGACTATCCAAGTTAAACTAAAAACTGACCACATCAATTAACCAAGAAAACATTCCAACATCATCACTCCTTTCTTTTTGTGTGTGTGTGTGTGTGGATATAGCTACAATCAAATGTTAGATTAAAATAAAGTTGAATTAAGATTAAAGAAAAGGTTTTGGCAGCTAAAACTGACAAGTTCTCACCACCTAATAACCATTTTTTGCTAATACAAGCCAACATAAACAAATTACTTGTGAGTGGCCTTAGAAACAAGAACACACAAATTTTTTTGTCCTGCATCCAATTACTATTAGTTCCTCAATCTATAACCAATTAGGTTTGGAGTCTCATCTAAGTAGGCTAACAATATGTTTAAGTAAGGGTTAAAGGTTCAATAGTCCACTCATTATTGATCAAAATCAATGTGAACTTCTCTATATAAACTAATTACCTCATACAAAATTTTGACAATAATGGAATTTACCAACCCCCTTTGTAACAGAAATCAATGTGAACTTCCCTAATTTCATATCCATTATAAACTGCAAGAGAACAAAATAGTTCTAAAATTTGAACAATCACACATGAAAAGGCAACGTTAGAGACAAACAAGAACTCACCTCGAGAAGAAGACTACAAGCAGCAAATGGAGAGTTGATTCTGTCTCCTCCAGTCACTTAAAAGCCCGATCCTTAGCTGGGCCTTGTTCATCTTGATACCCTGAGTTCACCCATGCTACCCTTTGCCTAAGATGATGTCAGAGGAAGCCAGAAATTGGCGTTGAAGCCACGGCGGCGACGTACAAGCCTAGAGGCTTCTGCTCGTGACAGAGAACGACAACGAAGGGCTCGTGAGGCTGGAGTTTCGGCGGTGTCTGGTACTCTTGATCTAGTGTCTACACGGCGGCGACCATCGGAGTGTAGCCGTTCGGGCCTAGGAGAGAGCATGCGAGAGAGAGAGGGAGAAAGGAAAGTGGATCGGGTAAGGAGGGCGGAAGAAAAGGATTTGTCACTTATATATATTTTTAATTTATTTTATAAATAAAAATCTGATTATATTATTCAAATAAAAAAAATGTGAGTATAAAACTCCCAATTTTATACTCCTAATACTATAAAAAATAATTTTAAAAATCACAACTATACAAATTCTCTTCAAATTTATAATAATTGTTATTTGAAACTTAAACTGCTATTTAATTTAAATACTAGGTAAAAGTATTTTAAAAATATATTAATTTAGTTTTATTAATATTTTTTTAATTTTTATATAAATTTTAAATAAATAAACAATGTCATATATTATAAAAATTATAACTAGTAAATTTATACATTAAAATTATTTTACAATATTTTTCCAATCAATAAAACAACTCATTTTTAACTAATACTAATTTTATAAATATGTTAAACAATAAGTGTTTTTATGACTCTTTTACTTAACAATTTTAAGGACTTGCTTTGAGAGTCCTTAATACTCTTTTAGGACTTGCAAAGCGAGTCCTTAAAAGTTACCATTCTTAATTTTTCAGCTCAGGTGTTTTTAGGACTCGTATTAAGGACTTCCAAAGCAAGTCCTTAAAATTGTTAAGTAAAACACTCATTTTTTAGTCCATATTTTTTTAGGACTCGCATATTTTTTTAGGACACTCATTGCGAGTCCTAAATTGTGTTTTTTTCAGGGCTCTCAATGAGTGTCCTAAAAACTCCATAAACATTTTTAAGGACTTGATTTAGGTGCGTGTCCTAAAAAAGTGTCCTGTAAAGGGTATTTTGTAGTAGTGCATTGCTGGGCTTTTAACTAGGATGGCAACTTTTCTTTCATGGCCCCTGAGTTGTGGGATCCATACCTTGAAAAATTCAAGGTCGGATCTTGCAAGAGCCGTCGGAGACAGGGGACGCCTCTACAGTGGGCGAGCTAGAGATTGAGGAGGCCACGTCCTCAGAATGTCCTGGAGGGGCTTAATGAAGCCTTCGTTGTTTTACTCTTTCCTTCTTTTTTTTTTATGTTTGTAAACAATTTCCCTTGGGCTTAGTTTGAGGTTTTTTTCTCTTTTCTCAAGAAAAATTGAATTTCAATTTATATATCTAATCTATTTGTCTTTTCCTTGATTATCTCTCATGTTTATGCTTTCTTAGACTTGCACATTCGAGATTTTAGGAATCAATTTTTAGATCGGGATAGATATTTTGAGTTTGGTTATATCCAAATTTAATGTGTTGATTTATATCATACCTGTTAAGTGTCAGGCCTTGGACCTGGTTGTATCCAGGATTTGAAATATTTTAAACTTAGTTTGTGTTAGGTTTATTGACATCTCGAGCTTCTAAAAAAAAGCCATCGAATATCCAATTTTGCTAACTTCTAAGTTTTGTATCTGGTTGTATCTAGGATTTTAAATGATTTGAACTTAGTTCGTGCTAGGTTTTTTGACACCCCGAGCTTTTAAAAAGCCGTCGGATAATCAGTTTTCCAAGCTTCTATGTTTCTGACCTGGTTGTATCCAAGAAAGTTTTATACCTGGTTGTATCCAGTATTTTTAGTAGAATCACCTTGGGTTATATGACCCCCAAGTAACCAAAATGTAAAGACTTTCTTGGTTGCTTTTACAAACATCAATTCACGAGCTAATTGATAAATAACCTTATAAAGAAAAATTATTTAAAAACACGCTAACAAGAAAAATTATATAATAATCCCCCGTTATTTAATTAAATGGCTTTTATAACTAAGCCTTACATAAGTGGTTGGTAATACTACTGGTAATACTTCTTTAAGTGCATGGCGTTCTAGGTCCATGGGACTGCTTCTCCACTAAGCCGAGCTAATTTGAATGTTCCATCATGCAAAACTTCCACGATCTAATAAGGTCC
This sequence comes from Humulus lupulus, assembly GCF_963169125.1. NCBI lineage: Eukaryota > Viridiplantae > Streptophyta > Magnoliopsida > Rosales > Cannabaceae > Humulus > Humulus lupulus. The sequence continues at coordinate 276,093,273 of NC_084793.1, forward strand.
TTCCCAGTTCGGGCCTAAAGCGCCGTCCTTAGGATCCTTCTTTGCCAAAAAGACCCTTCGGAGAACCAGGTCGCCCAATCCAAAACTACGTCTTTTGACCTTAGAATTAAAATACTGAGTGATTTTCTATTGATAGTGGGCAAGCTATAACTGTGAATCCTCTCGCTTTTCATCGATCAGGTCGAGAGACGCATTAAATAACTTATCATTCCCCAAGAGGCTGAATAGTTCAGACCAAAAGGTCCCATTGAATCTCCCATCTCGGTCACTAACAATGTTCTGGGGCACTCCTCAATATTTGACAATATGCTTGAAGAATTGTCAAGCTGTCTCCTTTGCCGAACAGTACTTCGACACCGGGATGAATGTTGCGTATTTCGAGAATCTGTCCATGACCACCAAGATGGCACTTAAATCCCTTGTCTTTGGTAGGCTGGTTATAAAGTCAAGCGACACACTCTCCCATGGTCAGCTTGGGACTCGCAATGGCTCCAACAACCCAGGTATCTTGTTCCTTTCGACCTTGTCTTGCTGACAGATGAGACAGGTCTTGGTGTATTCCACTACATCATCTCGCATATGTGGCCAGTAGTATCCCTACTTCAAAAGGGCATGCGTTCTCTACCACTCGCTTAGTAATGTCTTCTGCAAATCTCCAGCGTTTAAAACATACAAGCAACCCCCTTTGGCCCACAGAAGATCATTCTCCACCCAGAACTGGCGAGTCTTGCCTTCTTTAATGAGCTTCAGGATGGTTCAGACAACTGGTCTTTCTCTAGGTTTTCTTTGATGCGCTCCTTGAGTGGAGTGTTCACCACGCTAGCCGAAAAACTAGCCAAGATCTTTATAGTTTCCAATTCTGCTTTATGACTCAAGGCATCAGCTACATGGTTCAAGCGTCCTGCCTTGTGCTCAAAATGGAAGTCGAATTCTGCCACGAACTCCTGCCATCGAGCCTGCTTAGGGGTCAGTTTCAGCTGGGTAAGGAAATGACTAATCGTTGCATTATTCATCTTCACCACAAACTTCGACCCTAGCAAGTAATGTCTCCACACTCACAAGCAATGGATAACCGCAAGGAGTTCCTTCTCCTGGGCAGTATACCGCCTCTCAGCTTCGGACAACTTGCGACTCTCATATGCTACCGGGTGGTCTTCTTGTACCAGTACCCCTCCCAAAGCATAATCTGACACATCCATCTGTACTTTGAAGGGCTTGCTAACATCTGGCAAGGCAAGAACAGGATCCTTCATCATGGCTTCCTTCAAACTCCTGAATGCTTCAACACACTTGTCAGTCCACGCCCAAGTCACACCCTTTTTCAACAGCTCGGTCAAGGGTGTCGCTCTTCTTGAGTAGCCGTCCACAAATCGTCTATAGTAGTTGGCTAGGCCCAGGAAAGAGCAGAGTTCTTTCATGTTTATGGGGGCTTTCCATTCTTGGATTGCCCTCACCTTCTCCAAATCCATACGAATTCGGCCACGTTCCACAACGTGGCCTAGGAACTTGATGCTCTCCTGTGCAAATGAGCATTTCTCGCACTTCACATATAGACAGTTCTCTCTCAAATTTTGAAACACTTGAGCCAAGTGTTCTCGATGCTCTTCAATCGTGGTGCTATAAACCACGATATCATCCAAGTACACCACCACAAACTTGTCTAGATACTCGTGGAATACTTGGTTCATTAGTCTGTAGAAAGTGGCAGGTGCATTTGTCAACCCAAACGACATTACTCGAAACTCAAATGCTCCATATCGAGTAACACATGTTGTCTTTGGTTCATCCCCATCTGCAATCCTCACCTGATAATAGCCTAATCTCAGGTCCAACTTTGTGAAATATTTGGCTCCACTTAGTTAGTCGAACAAATCATTGATCAGAGGGATGGGGTAGGTGTTGCGAACTGTCACCTTAGTGAGAGCCCTATAATCAATGCATGTCTCAAGCTCCCATTGTGTTTCTTCTGGAATAGCATAGATGCACCAAATGGCACCTTTGACGGTCTGATGAAGCCTGCCTCCAATAACTCCTTTAGCTGCTTCCTCAACTCTTCTAGCTTAGGGGGTGCCATTCTGTAAGGCGCTTTTGTTGGAGGTTTCGCTCTCGGCACCAGATATATCTAGTGATCAATCCCCCTTCTTGGTGGCAAGGCTTTGGGGAGTTTATCTGGCATCACATCCCCATACATCTTCAGGACCCTTGTAATTTCAAGTGGAACAATCTCTTCCACTGTTTCTTCGAACATGGTGGGTACCGCTACATAAGTGGGCTCCTGTTTCTTCACACCCTTCTTAAATTGTAAAGCTAATAGAAGCTTCACACCAAGGGGTGGTATCACCTTTGCAGGCACCACTGAAGGAGTCTCTCCCATTTTAAGCAAACTCCCAGTAGCAGGAATCGGGATGCACCTTTCTCAGTTAGGAAGTCTATTCCCAAAACTACATCAAAGTCGTCCATATGGACCATCACTACGTCAGTATGCCCCTCCCATCTATCGATCTTAACTTTTACACCCTTAGCCACTCCAGTTGTGGTCGAGGCCTTGGAGTTGACCGCTTTCATGTGGCATGCATCTTTCTCCAGTTTTATTCCTAGTTGCTTGGGTTCGAGTTCTGTGATGAAGTTATGGGTGGCGCCAGTATAAATCATCGCGCTTTTGGCCGACTTGTCGTTTATGGTGGCATCCACAAACATTAGCCCCTTCCCCAGGGTCTTCTTCCTTTTTTTGCCATGCTTCTTGAGAGCATTCAATAGGCAGATAGCGCCCATGTGCGCATACTCTTCATCCTCTTCTTCTCCTTTATGCTGTTCCTCTTGGACAATGAGGGAATTAAACTTGCCCATGTAAGGGTAAACTTCTGACTTATGTGGTCCTTTGCAAAGCCAACAAGCTAGCGGCTTCCTCCCTGCAGCAGCATCTATACCGCTGGAAGAACTGGACTCTGCTGTCCTCTTCTCTCCCCCACTCTTGCCCTGCCATGACTTCCCAGACTTTTTACTCCCAGTGCTACTTGAGCTGGTTGGAGGGGTAGCCCTCTTCGGTAGGCTGCTCTCCAGAGTGTAGTGTGTCAAGAGTTCAACATCAGCTTGAGCGATGGCTAGGTCAGACACACGCTGTCTCTGAAGTTCTTGTTTGAACCATGGTTTCAATCCCTTGAGGAAGTAGAAGAGCCTGTCTACTTTGAACATGTCCTTTATATCGAGCATTAGTCCCGAAAACTTCTTCGCATATTCTCGGACTGTCCTAACTTGTTTAAGCTCTCTCAACTGGCGTCGAGCCATGTAGGCGACTTTTTTGGCAGAAATTGCGTCTTCAATTCTCTCTTCAAGTCTCCCCAAGATGTGATGGTGCATCTATCATTCTCAATGTCGTCATACTTTGTCCTCCACCACACCTTGGCATCCCCAGAAAAGTACATGGTAGCCATGGTGACCTTTCCTTCTTCAGAATCGGCCCGCACGGATCTAAAATAGTGTTCCATGTCAAAGAGAAAATTTTCCAAGTCCTATGCGTCTCTAGCCCCGCTATAGGGCCTCGACTCAGGCACTTTAACTCAACCATATTCCATACCTATCGGCTCTGTTGCAGGTGCATTCCCAACTACTCGCATGGTTAGGTTTACCTTTGCAGTTAGCTTAGTCATTTCTTCTATGAGCACGCCAACTACCTCCCTGTAGTCTTCTGTGGTGTCATTTATGGAGACTTGTTGTTCCTTCAGCATGCACTCCACTGCAGCAATGCGCTCTTCCCACCGAGGGGTAACGGAAGTACTTGTTGAAGTGTTTCTCTGCTCCAACGCAATTATTCTAGATAGCAGAACATCATTTTCCTTCTCTAGCGCAGCTAGGCGATTGCTTACATTTGACGATCCAGAGTTATGACTTGCAGAGGAAAGATCCTTGACCCTTTCGTCCAGGCAATCTAATTCCCCCACACGCTTCTCAAGGGCTTCGATCCTCTGAGTGTTGCTCACCATTAGTGTATTTTGCCAAGCTTTCTTTAACCTGGCTCTGATACCAACTGTCACGGGCCGACTATTTGGGTACTCCAAGTAGACAGAACGTGCGACACTTGCAAACACTCCAAGCTAGCAAGTCAGCCTACAACACACACCTGTGGGCAAACAAACTCAGTGGTCAGCCACAAACACATCTCGGACATGCAACGGGCAATAACGAAGTATGAGCAAGCACAAAGCAAGTTATTCCTTGGAACGACTACACAACACAAAGCACACAACAAGGCAAGTGGCACGCGATGGCCCAACGAAGATGATAAACAAGTAACATATAGGCAATAAGGAAGCTTACAAGGGCAAGTATGGATAAACATCATTTTATTAATATAAAACCTTGATAGGGCAAGGGAGTACATAACTTTGGCCCTTATCTGCTAGTGGCCATGGTGCTTCCCTAAGTCACCAGGTCACCTCCCCCTAAGGAGCGTTCTAGGGATACAAGGTCTTCCCAGTCACATATATGATTTTTGTTTGGGAGACATATGCATCATTACAAAATTGCCACTACCCTATTCCATGAGGTTGCTTGGTGCAAGACTTGACTAATGATCAAGCACCAAGGCATGCTCACTTAAAAAATGGCCCCATGTGGGTGTGCCAAAGGGGCAGCATGCCACACCGATGACCCCTGGGAGGGCGACTAGGCTGAGCATTTCGGCGAACTTGGAGTGGCAGTTCTGACTGACCGACTTGGTTTGAATCAGTTATTCCTGTGGGACTTATGAGACCTACTTTGCCTCTTTCTGACATTAATGTCAGTTGCAAGAAGGGGTAACCGAGCCAAAACCTCCTCGATTTTCCTGTTTACCTTAGCAAGATGGCTCCTTAACTGCATGTTTTCCTGTTCTATTGCAGTTAAGTAGTCTAGGTTTTGATTCGGCAGCAATGACGTCGAACTCCCAGTATCGCCGCAGCCCACCAGTTGCTTTCCCTGTTGTTGCTAAACTTCAAGGCCATGCTCATTTGAAACAGCGGTATGGTGGGCTCCCTGCCCACTAGGCTGTTTCATCTCATTGTCGTGCATCGAGCGAGTGAGCGCCATGATGAGGTTTGATTGGGATTTTGATGAAAGCACTAATTTTCCTCTCAATGAAAGCACCAAACTGTTGACGCAGTTTTTCACCAATAGTGAATTAAGAAAATAATAAGGATGAATTAATGCTTGATGGTAAACCGAAGTAAGAAAATAACTCTCAAGAACACTAGTCTTTTTACGTGGTTCAGTGGTGAAAATCCACCTAGTTCACGAGTCTATATTATTACTGCTTTTCTCTTTCTATTTTGATAGAGTTTCGGTATTACAGAATAATCCTCCCCTTTCCTGTCTAATATTCTCAGTATTTATAGAGAAATTCCTTGGATAGATTTGCGTAACCCTGTGAGTCAATCACGGATTTGCGTATTTATTACATTTAATATGAAATATTCCCATTTATACTAGGATATGATCTGATCATGAAATAAATAGACTCCTAATATCTGGGACATTAAATATCACAGTCTGGCTTTAAACGATCGTATACAGTATCCGGGTCTTCGGGGATCCATTGATACGCCATATCTTCAAATTACCTCGAGCTGGATATACCATCGAGCTCGTACTGAGCAGGTCGTGGCTTATAAATATTATAAGCTCGTGCTTATTAATTCATGCATCCCTAGCTCGTACAACCATCATGAAAATCGTGCTGTCTATATGGAAAATACATGGAATCCTTGGCTATTTCTTCCATGCATTTATTTGCCAATTGCTCACGATTTGAGTGAAAGAACTATGTTGAAATTAGGATACACACTTGGTAATATTCCGCGACAGAAAGGATACAAGGGTTAGAGAATACTGAAGGAAGGACTCAATCATCCTGCTGCATATAATGTAAGTATTCTTATCATTATCTTTGTATGAATTCAATTTTAGAAACATGTTTTAGGTTTTCTTATATTAATTTTTAAATATAAGATCTACATGAAAATAAACAAGATCATGTATAAGTTTTCCCAACAATTGACCTTTTGTCGTTTAACGGTCCTAGATTTAGCTGTCTTAAAAAACTCATTATTTAGAATATAGGGTTCGTTTAGTTGCAATAACTATAACCCGTTATTCATACATCCACCCCACAATTCACATCCATTTAATGAAATAGGATTTTATTACTAGTGAAAGTAACTACAAATTCAAGCTTATCCTTTTGTTTTATACGAACAACCCTTGATGGATTCCAAGCTTTGGCTTTTTATCCTTCATGGCTTTCCCAATGCTAAAAAGTGTAAAAAAAATAAAAAAATACATGCATGTGTTAGTAGATTCTGATTCAACGATCCAAAACCGAAGTATCATCCTCTAAAATCACATGCATCCAAGAAAAAATTCGTTATCTTGGGTTCCATATGCCTTGAGTTCCGGGAAATCTTATTCCAATTCCCAGTCTCCTTGCAGTTGGAAACACTCCCTTTTTTATGTACTTATAATCAGGTCTAGCTCCAAGATGCTTTGTAGCATTTGGTGTCTTGCCAATGGACTTCCTATTCCTTTTGTTTGAATTTCTTCCTCACTTTCTCTTCGAAGAAGAAGCTTAAAGCAACTTCTCCTTGAGCTTGTTTAGTAGTATTAGCATCATTTCCTCTGCTCGAACCACCATCAACAATCCTCTTTGAAGGATTTGGTGATCGTTGCATAGGAAAAATAGGAATATCTTTGATTATCACAAACTCGATGTTGTCCATAATCAACACCATATTAAGGTTGGACAAACATTTCGTGAGGTTCTCACCATAGAGTAACATTTTAGAGATTAGAGAGAGTATGAGATGGGAAGCCTAGAGCTACGATTATCAACTAAGTAGAAATCAACGCATTGCTTGACAAACATTTATTCATTAAATTTTTAGAAATAGCATAACATACAAAATGTTTTGAGAAGCAAAATACTAAAACACCTATCTTCTATTTATTAGGTACTTTAACTAGCCATGAACCCATGTGTCCCGGTAGGCAAGAGTCACAAATATTCACTTAGTTAAATAGAGAAACATCTCAATTAATAAAACCTCATAGACTTTTATTAACTACCTATTCTATCTGATCAAAATACTAAAACTTATGTGTCCCGGTAGGCGAGAGTCACAAATATGTCATACTTTATGAGTTTGACCCACAGTTTTGATTATTATAGACTTAATTCCTATAGTCACCGTAGGGATGAGTATATAGAAGGTACATCTATAACCATCTATCCTATGAAATTTAACCATGTTAAGAAGTGCAGTGAACACCTTCCGTAGGGAGACGAAATCAAAGTCCATGAGGCCCCACTGAACTCGAACCTTGTTAAATCAACGGTGGAGATCGAATTCAAATTTTAAAAACTCATTATTAATATTTTAGTATTCTTTTTTAAAAATATCAACTTAGGTTGTCCAAATTAGTAAAATAATCAATAAACCAACTTAGGTTTGTCAAGTTAATAAAACATAGTTTATAATTTTTGCAATAATTCTAAAATTTCCATTGAAAATTAATCCAAAAATTAGAATTAATTTTTTTCTAATCAAATATTAGGTCCAACTAAAAAAAATAACCTAATACAATTAAGTCCAACTTAGGTAAATGGGCCTTAACAATTCGAGATTACATGGAGGAGAGCTGGGTTCAGTATGTCGGACCCACTACTAAGGCTCCCTAACTTCCACACAAAACCCAAAAAGACAGTAATTTGAACCTTTGTTTTATTAATTGTTATTCAATCGATTAGGCCCAATCTAGTAATGCAAAGCAAATGAACCTTCATAAGTGGAATCACCCACAATTGGCAGCAGGTGTTTGTCGATATGCAATTAAGATTGCAGGGTCAAGAGGAAGAGATTATCTGCTTAAAACAATAGTTCTGTTAGGGAACACCTCTCCCTTTGATATGCCAGGAGTAACACAAGTTTTGGCTCAACCTAGGGTTGAGAACAGGTGGGAATTTCTATATGAGAGATTTTAGGAATATTACCCTCCAGATTTTGAGAGAGGCATAAAACCATTCGGAGTTGAACAATGGATGGGCATGATCAGTTCCATCCTTGACAGTATGGGGGTGGTAGGTCATGATAGGGTGATCTATGCTACATATGTGTTACATGAGGATGCCCGGACTTGGTGGGAAGTGGTATCCCAGAGAGGAAATACAACTGCGATGAATTGAGAAGAATTTAGCTAGTTTTTTAATGAGAGATATTATTGTTATGCAGTTAAGACTGCAAAGACAAATGAATTTTTGAACGTGTTTTAGGGAAATACAACAATAACAGAGTATGTTAACAATTTCGATGGGTTTCCCAAGTTTGATTTTGATATGGTACCCACAAGTATGGCTCAAAAGGAGCGATTTATCAGGGATTGAATTTTGAATTAGCTCATGGCGTTAGAATTGCCTCAGTACATGAGATCTCTACCTATGCTCAGGTGGTAGGGAGGGCCCTTGTTGTTGAGGGCACATGAAATGAGATATGGAGGGAGAGTGCGGGAGAGCATGGACCTCAGGCAGTGATACCTCCATTTATTGGATCAGGTAGGGGCAGAGGCCCCAGTGATCAGAATAGAAAAGCTATCAACATATCTGGTACCTTTGGACTAGAAAAGGGGTTCTGAAATGTTCATATAGGCCATCAAGGCAAGGATGAGTATTGGAAACTCTTCGCAGAATGTGCTCAGTGCAGAAGGCACTATTTGTTGGAATGTCGAGCAAAGACATGTTTCTTATGTGGGATGGTTGGGGACATCAGGAGGGATTGCCCATAACTGAGGAAGGATGAACCAAAAAAGGGTTAGCTCGACTCCAGCTCAAGTGTTTGCTCTGACGCAGTCAGGGGTTGAGGCTAAGGCTGAGGCTAGTCCCTCAGTAGTGATATGTCAACTTCCTAGTTCTGATTCTTATGTGTGCTGATTGGTTCTGGTGCCATGTTTTCTTTGTTTTGTTGTATCTAGTAGTAACACTAAATTAGTAAGTGGATTACGGGGTTATGTTGTGATGAGAGTTTGGTACCCTATTGGTAATTTTTAAGTGATGGGTTAGATTTTTGTGGGAAAAGACTTATCAGTTGACTTTATAGAGTTGGTTATGACCAACTTTGATATGGTCCTTGATAGGGATTGGTTAGCCAAGTATGGGGCAATGACATATTGCAAGAAAAGATGGTAACCCTTGAGCCTGAGGGCGAGAAACCCTTTGTATTTGTTGGCGTTGTGCATGGACCCCATATACTTATGACATCTCTACTTAGAGCTAGAGACCTATTGCAGGAATGATGCATATGATTCTTAGCTAGTGTGGTGGATACCACTCAGGTCGTGCCAGTGGGACCAGGACAGACTATATTAGTTTGTGAGTTCTGGATGTGTTTCCAAAGGATCTGCCAGGGTTACCTCTACACCGAGAGATAAAATGGTGATTATGTTGGTGCCAGGGATGGAACCAGTGCCTAGAGCACCGTGTTGGACGGCTTCAGCAGAGATGAATGGACTAAAGATTCAGCTACAAGGTAAGACGGTATTCTCCAAGATTGATCTTCGATCTGGTTATTACCAATTGAGGATCAGGGAGAAGGATATACCGAAGCCTGATTTTGTATCAGATATGGGCATTATCAGTTCTTAGTCATGTCTTTTGGTTTGACTAATGCCTTAGCTGTTTTATTGAGTAGATGAACAAGGTGTTCAAAGATTATCTAAGGTGGGTTGTTATCGTCTTTATCGATGATATTGTGGTATACTCTAAGTTAGAGATTGGCCAAGACCAAGGAACGCCACAGAGATTAGGAGTTTCCTTGGATTAGCAAGGTATTACATGCATTTTGTGGAAGAGTTCTCAAGGATTGTTACCTCATTGACAGAGTTGCCATGCAAAAATCAGAAGTTTGCATAGTCAAATAAGGGTGAGAATAGCTTCCAGGAGCTGAGGTAGTGATTGATTACAGCTCCAGTTCTGAGTCTTCCTATAGAGCAGAATAAGTTTATGGTTTATTGTGATGCCTCGAGACAGGGTTTAGGTTGTGTCCTTATGCAGATAGGAAAGGTGATTGCCTATGCATCACATCAAGTGAAGGTTATGACCAGAGATGGAATAGAGTCACTAATGGGCTAGTTGGTCAATATTACGCTTCAATTTACTCTTTTAGAGAGGATAAAAAGAAAAACAGTTGAGTCACCCACAATTGGGAAAGAGTAGAGGGGATGTGCTAGCTAGAATAACTAAGGACTTTACAGTGTTAGGCACGAGTTTATTGTTGTATAAGGATCAGATTTGTGTTCCGATGGACACTGGGATCATATGGGAGATTCTGGATGAATCTCATACTACCCCTTATTCTCTACATCCAGGCACCATGAAGATGTACCAGGATCTGAAAGCTTTAATTTGGTGGCCTGGGATGGAGAGGGACGTAATTGGGTACGTGGCAAAGTGCCTGACCTATTAGCAAGTCAAGGCAGAGTATCAAAAACCAGTAAGTCCATTACAACCTTTGTGTATTCCATAGTGTAAGTAAGAGGACATCACGATGGATTTCGTGGAGGGATTGCCCAGGAAAGTGGGCCGGCATGATTTAGTCTGGGTCATTATGGACCGGTATACAAAGTTAGCTTACTTTTACATGACGAACCATATAGTTGACTAGTATTTAGATCTCAAGGTGAGAGATATAGTAAGCCTTTATTGGACTTTGAGGTCTATCCTGACGGATAGGGACCCCACATTTACTTCCAAGTTTTAGGAAAATTTACAGAAGGCGATGGATATACAACAGAAGTTCAATGCCGCTTATCATCCTCAGACTGATGGTAAATAAGAGAGGATTAGCCAGATATTGGAGGACATGTTGAGAGAATGTATATTGGACTTTGAAGGGTCCTGGAATGAATATTTGCCTCTAATAGAATTTTCATATAGTGAAAGCTACCAGTTGACTATTGGAGGTGCACCTTATGAGATGTTGTATGGTAGGAAGCGTGGATCGCCCATTCACAGGGATGAGATGGGCGAGAAAAAATATTTGGTCCTGAGCTAGTTCAGAGGACCACTGAGGCTATGGAAAAGATTAGAGCTCAGATGCTTGCTTCTCTGAGTAGACAGAAAAGTTATGTTGATCTGAAACGCAGGAACGTGGAGTTCCAAGTGGGAGACTATGTCTTCCTTAGAATTTCACCATGGAAATGAGTGAAGAAATTTGGTAAAAAGGGCAAGTTGTGCCCTAGATTTGTAGAACCGTATGAAATTTTGGAAAGGATCGGTAAGGTGGCCTATAGATTGGCCTTACCCCCGACACTGTCGGCCGTATATAATGTATTTTATATTTTTATGATGAGGAAACATGTATTAGATGAGACTCGTGAGTTGAGTTATGAAGATCTGGAACTGGAGGCAGAGTTATCCTATGAGGAGCAACCAGTTCAGATTTTAAATAGAAGGACAAGGTCCTGATGAACAAAACCATACCTTTAGTTAAGGTATTATAGAGGAACAACAAGGTCGAGGAAGCGACCTAAGAGCTAGATTTAGATATGCGGAGGACGAAATTCTTGTAAGGAGGGGATAATTGTAATGTCCTAAATTACCTAATAAGGCTTAACGCCTTGATTAGGGGGCTAGGATGGAAAATTATGGAAATTATGTGTTTTTGTGATATATATATATGTGTATCATTATATAATTATGTGAGTTATATTATAATATGACTTAATATGCATGTTTAGGTGTATTAAATATGTATATGGGCCCGTTTCTGATTAAAAAGGCAATTTTCGTAATTTGGCCTGTTATGGGTATATTTGGCATATATGTGTGGAACCACGTTATTATGTGGATATATTTGGGTTATTCGGCATGAGACGATCCTAGCGAGCAAATTAGCAGTTTAGTCACAACGGGGTCAAATACCCAGCTCGACGTGAGCCTAGGGGTAATTTGGTAATTTAGTACAGTACCGAGATCAGGTAATGAGGAAATTATTTGGTAATTATTTGAGGATATTGGAAATAACGGGAATTGTGAAACGTTAATTATGATTAACGGGATAAGTGGCAAATGACAAATCTACCCTTGAGGGCTTAAGAGGGCAAAGCTTAGGCTAAGGGGCAATATGGTCATTTTGGTGCCAAATTAGTGACTTAGTCACTCTTCCCTTCAGCAAGAGGAAACCCCAAAAATAGAACAAACTTTCCCTCAACTTTCTCTCTCTCTCTCTCGTTAGTCTCTCTTTCTCTCTATTCTTGATTTGATTTTTTAGGAAATTAATGGAAAACTTAAGCTTGGATTGAAGGCTTGACTTTGGGGCTTGATTAGTTGTAGACAGAAGAACATAATCATAGCTGAGGTAAGCTTCAATTATGATTTTAAGTGAATTCTGCCCTGTTTTTATAGTGTTCTTAACCTTGAAGCTCAAGGTCTTGGATTAGAGATTTGGTGGAGGTTTTTGAGTGAGATAAACTTAGGTATTGTTGAGGTTGGTGTATTGATGAGATTTTGAGGTTAAATTGTGAGTTTGGATTGTGTTTAGTTAAGGTTTTGATGACTTGAACTTAGGGGAAAACGCAGGGGAAAACTAGAGAATTCTAGGTTGTAGGGATGGCGCCCCAGCGCTAGGTAGGGAAAGCCAAATGGTGGTTCTCTAACTTGGATAGCTCCCCAGCGCTGTCTTTGGCGCCCTAGTGCTAGGCAGGGGAAGCAAAATGGTTGTTCTCTAACTTGGATGTCGCCCTAGTGCTGTCCTTGGTACCCCAACGCTATATTTGTTTCAGCAAAGCCCATTTTTAGGTATTGAGAGGACTTAGGGGCTCGGGGGATGGTTCCACCACCCCGTTGGGTGGGATTGGAAGTCCCGAGAGCACGCGAGTGGTCCTGGAGTTTGTTTTTAAGGATCGCATCTTAATGAGGTTATTATTTATGGTTGTGACTAGGTTACCACTAGGGCTTGGGACAAGATCGTGCTCGAGGGTCGTTCATATTTAATTGTGCTTGGACCAAAGGTAAGAAAATTACACCCAGTATTTGGTACATGTGATTATGGCTTGGCCTAAATTATTGAACAAGAATATGAATAGGGCATGAACGCCTGAGAATGTGCATGATTATGATTATGCTTGTGATTCCCGAATTATTGAACATGAATATGAATAGGGCATGAACGCCTGAGAATGTGTATGATTATGATTATTCTCGTGATTATGGATTAAGCATGTTGAATGCTTTGTATTTGGATATTTGGTATATGATATATGCATGTTTGCATTATCTGATTGAGAAAGGCTTGACTTATGAGTCAAGTACGGCAATAGCGCGCTGAGCGCTGGTCGAAAAACATTGACTAATGATTCAAGGGGGGCAATAGAGCGTTGAGTGCTGGTCATTTTGGTTAAGATAACCAGGAGCGCATCATACACTTGTCCGACCTAATGGTCGTGGAAAACTCAACGCCAGGTACGCTGGGCCAGCTCCAAGGCTTGTTATATAGAGGATAGGGCAATGGGTCCTGGGATGACTTAATAGTCCCATATCCTAGGGCTGGGCCCCAGACTTGCACTACAACAATTTGTACTAAATATCACAGGATAATATTACACATTTTTAAAAGTGTTATTACTGATTTGCTAAATAAAAAAAAACACGGAGGGAAAATTCTGGCGGCAAGTGAATTAATATAATGGCGCCTTTAGTCTCTTCCCCCCCCCCCCCCCCCCCCATTATTTTACTCATCATTCTCACTCTATATCCTTTCAATCTAATAATATTATGTCATATGTTTTCTTTGTTAACTCTTTCTTTCTCTTCTTATTTCCCGTCTCTCTTCCTTCTTCTGTTTCCTTTCCTTTTCTTCTCCTTCTCCGTCGTAGTCTTGGAAGACTCCAAGCTCTGACGCTCTAGTCATGAAGCATGCGACACCCTTGGAGATTGGTTCAGAGTGCGACGTTGAGGCTCCGCCGGGTATCACAGTTGTCTCGTATCTGCAACTAATAAAGCTCTCAGGGGTTATGTCTTTCATGGAGTAGTTCAGGTGAGTCTTTCTTGGATTTAGAAAGTGATTTTGTCTTTTTTTTTTTAGATTTTTTTGGTACATGAGATGATTTTTAGCTCAGATTATCATATGCCCTTAACCTAATTTTGTGAGCATTCTAATTGCTGCAATATTTGTTCTTAACATTCAATTTCCATCCCTTTTATTCCCTTCGCTGTCACAATATTTGCAGACTCTGAGCTTCGGCACTCCAGTCATGAAGCAGGCAGTACACTTGGGTTTGGTTCAGAGTGCGATGTTGAGGAATAGCCCGTCATCGCTGCTCTCTCATCTCTGTAGCGGGTAAAGTTCTACCAATTTTTGGCTTAGGTCTGGCTGTGTCATATGAAATTGATTTAGTTTATTGGTTAGGATTGGTTGTTATTTTTTCAGTTTTGGGGTTTGCATTTGAAGGGAAAAAAAAAAAAACAGATTTGGGGTTTTGGGTTTGAAGTAGACTCTATGGTTCTGGGTTTAATATAATATGGAGGAGTTGAATTTTGTGAGTATTAAATTCAATCCTCATTTTTTGTTGGTTTTTTAGAGAATGTCTTTCGAAGATGAAGGTTATAAGAATTAACGTAAGTCAGTGGAGAAGAAAATTTGTTTATCATGTAAATTGTATCCTTAGCTTTTAACCCATGTAGGTAACAGTATTTTTTTTTCTTTTCAATTTTTAAGCAATGCAAAAAATTTAAGAATATCATATTTTTTAATCATTTTACTCCAAAAATGAAGAGAATATGATCAGAACCAGCCATATTTGTTATTTAAACTTGGTTAAGGTGAATTTTTTTATCTTTTTAACAATGAATTTTGTGTAAAAACGGAACTTTTCTAGTTTTTAAGCACATTCATTACATGTACTGCCATTTTGGTCTTGTGCTAATTCGTGGCACTTTTGCTGGTTAGTGTAGGAGATTTCCCTTTCAGGAGGCAGGTTCCAAAGTTGTCTTAGGGAAATTCGCAGTCGTGCTGGTGATGTTGAGGACAAGGAAAAGGGTATCAAGATTTTGAAGGAGGACTGGGGAAAATTGCATATACACATTGCTTCATACAACAACTTCCCCACCGCTGCTGGATTAGCTTCCTCTGCTGCTGGTTTAGCTTGCTTTGGTAATATACAAATTTTAAGTCTTTCTTCTTTTCATATAGATGTAGTGTTGTTTGAACAGTTTTTCTTCTAAAGTATAGTTGAAAGAACCATAGTTTTGATTGTGCTTTCTAAAGTACTAAAGTACCATTAACTTGATTTAAAATGTATGTTAAAGTGATATTTGATTTATTTTTAATCATTATGCAACAAATTTTCATTACATGACTGGTTATGTTTTATTATTTGACATAATGTTATGTTTTCTTGCATACTGGTTATTTATATTTTCAGCTTTATAATATGTTTGTTTTTTGTTGCTAGAACTTTTATAAATAAACCTTATATTTTCACATTATGGTTGTGTCAAGATCCTTTAAGTGGGCTTTAATTTGTTGGTTTTGCTTAAATATTATTTCTTTGGGTTGTGCTATTGCTGCAGCTGATGAAGGTAAGCCCTTTCCCCTTTAGTTCAGGGTTATTCTTGTTAATATTTGTACTGGTGTGTGATTTTTCTCCAACTGTTTTGTACGCTAAAAAATTAAATTGAACAGAATGGTTTAGACTTTAATAACTTCCTGGGTTGGTTTATGAGTTCGAGTAGATCTATTTTTTTTTTGGCAAAATCATGAGACCTCGTGCTTTCAATATTCCATTTGGACTTTTGATACATCTGGAAACTACTTTTGATACATTTGTTGTGTTGTTGTTGGTCTTTACTATTATTATTTTTCAGTTTGCTAGCTACTTTCCCAACTTATAGCCTTTGTGTTTTAAACTTTAGCTGTTATTTAACTTTTGTAAGTTGTAGTTTCTAAGAACATAATTTCACATAAAGATAAACTAGGATAGTTGGAACCTTGGCTCTTGTGTTACATCACCTTAAATTTCAATTCATATTTTCATTGATTGTGATATTGGACACTAAACTTCCTAAACTTATGAACCTTTATGAATTGGAGTAGGGACGACTTTATCCTTTTATGAGTCACTTTTGTTAAGTTCACCTGACCTTGGTTATGCTATCTATCAAAGCTAGAATAATTAATTCACAGTTTGATGTTGGGACAGCCTAACACTCAGTTTTTTTATTTTATTTCTAATCTTTATTGCAGGTATATATCATAGACTACGGTCTTGCGAAAAAGTATAGGGATCTTCAGACGCACAAGCACATTCCATACAGGTAACAGATATTTGAGAAATATTATGGTCTTAAGTAAAGTGGAAGGTGTTTATATCACGTGTAATGATTATCACTGTACTGAGTTTTAACTTATAAATGTTAATATTAAATAACAAGTTTTTAGATTGGTTTGGGCAAACATTAGGGTGATACTTATGTGTTTCTCATTATCAATTTTGTGTTCTTGGATCCAAATTTGCTTCAACCTTCAAATTTCTGCTCATTATGTTAATTTATTGCTTCAAGGAAAACAAGAATCTCACAGGACCAGCTTGTTATGCAAGTGTTAACACTCACCTTGGAGTTGGTAAGCCATTTATAATTCATAATTAGAGAATATGTTATTTGTTTCTCCTTGTAATGCTTGAGACTTTTGGGCTTTATCTAATTGTGAATGTAATCTTTATGCTGAGCAAAGCAGAAGAGATGATATGGAGTCTCTTGGTTATGTGCTTATGTATTTTTTGAGGGGAAGGTTGGATACTTATGTGATATGCTGAAATCCATTTTCCTTTGTTTCATTGCTCTGTTTCGCCATATTATTTACTTATTTTATTTTCTTTACTAGTCTTCCCTGGCATGGATTAAAAGCAGGTACGAAAAAATAGAAATACGACAAGATCAGTGAAAAGAAGATGCTTACTCCCATAGAGGTATGATCTTAAGCTGTTGCAAGTAGTGTAGGGTGAAGTTAGCATTTATAACTCTCATATGAGAATATGGTATTATTAGCTCATTACAGATTGTTGGTGGTGAATTTTTCAGCTCACTTCCATTGATACCATGTACTGTTATTTTTTAAAGTAAAGGCATGGGAGATACTGATATGCCTACTACTTTGACATGTTCTTTGTTTATTCTGTATACTCTCTCTTATCCATGTTTATTCTATTTTTCCCCCTTTTGTAGAAACCAAGTGGGAAACCGATTCTAAATCCCGGGCCATCTGCAGAGAGACTAGAGAGACCTTCAGGTTTGTTCTTTTTTTTCTTGGAAACATCCACCCTCGCTGCCCTAGTGGACATTGTTTGCACATGTTTAGAAACTCTATTATGTGGTTAGGGAATTTTTGAGCCTTTTTCTCCTTATTTAATGTTGAAGTTAAACTAATTTCTCATTGTTTTATGTTGGAATGTTCCATTAGTGGGACAGGAGATTCAAGAAAGATTCTCTGATGCAGTTGAGGCTTTTGTGAGAAGGAATAGCTCTGGGCATTGTTTGCATGGAGACCATTCCAGACACAGAACTTCAGATGACGCACCATCTTCAAAAGATGTGGTAAGTGTTTTGCAAGCAATGCAATGAGATTTTACAGATTTTATTTATGCATATTCTATAATATGATTTTATCAGGCTTTTATTCATGCGAAAATATATAATATTGATTGTATGGGTTTGGATCATAAATAATGAGATTGTTGTTTGGTGTTGTCATATCGCTTATATATGTCTCTATCTCTACAATTTTATTCTCTACGTAATATAGTTAAAACTTTTCTGGTAGGCTGCCACCAAGAGAAGAGACAAGATACTTGGTGTGCAAGCAATCTCTCACGAGAGACTCTTACTTTTGTTTGCATTGTGCAAGAGGTATACCTTTGTTTTAATATTATGGAAATGTTAGAGGAGTTTGAATATTTTAAATATTCATCCATAGTGAAGTAGGTTCTAAGATCATCGTTGTGTGCTGCAGTGATAATGGAAGGTTGAGAACTTGTGTGTCTTAGTGAAGTAGGATCTGAGAAATTTGTGTGCTGTGGCAAGATAAGGAAGAAAACATGCATGTGTTTTTGAATTAGTTGAATTGATATTGGCAGATGGTTAGTTGCTAGTCTAGGGGAAATGGTGTTTGATTTTATGTAGACTTATCTAGTATAAATATTTTATAATTGAATTGTGTTTGCTTGGCCTAAAATAAAATATCAGTTCATTTTTCTTGGTCCCCAACCCCAACCCCACCAAACAACCTCAGAACATAAAATTTAAAATTTGTAATAAGATGTCTTAGGCATGCCTAATATCTGAAGGGACACATTTTCATATCGAAATTAGAGCAGCCATAACCATTTAAAATCATTATCTTCTCTTCCAATCTTATTGATGCATAATAGGACATGTCATTATCTGCTATACCAAGGGTTGCTTACTTATCTCATTATCTACTAGAATTCTGCTTATTGAAGGCTTTTTTCATTATTTACAAGCTGTTTTTTGTCAATAAAATGTAGAGATATATTTTTCAATACCAATATCATTTGACTTGCCACAAAAGTCACAGCCTCTTTCTACACAAATAAAACTAATAAGTGAGGTTTTCCTATATGAATTCTTCTCTACAAAGTTGTTGTACATGTGAAACTAAAGTAACTTTTTTTTTTCATGTATATCACAATTAGATTATGAAATGTGACTATAGTATTGCCAAGTATTTTGCCAAGGCAGCAGAGTTTGTTTTTTTAGAAAGAGCCGAAAGATGAGATTTGTAACTTTATTTCAGCAACTACTTAAGTCAGGCAAAGAAAGAATGTTTGATAGATGGGAATTCGAGGACTTGGGATGGTAGTGATCTTAAGTTTATGTGTATTTATATTCAAGAACCTTGAAAAGATATGTAAAATAGAGATATCTTTTGTATTGAAATTAATGGTCTAGACTATATAGAGGAAATTTGCTAGATGGCGTCTAGTGAGGCATAGTCCTTGTGCAATCACATGATACAATTGCAATTAGATGTGTTAGGCATGTCCCATATCCACAGGGACACACATTTTCTTATCAAAACTAAAGCAACCCTTGCCTGAATGTTTTCTAGCAGAATTCACATTTTAAATCAAAGTTCAAGAAGCTTAATAATCTCAACTCAAGTAATTAGGTCATTATTCATTAAAAGGAAATTATTTCATCAAAATATACCATAAGTGAATGAAACAGTACTAGAATTTTTTGGAATATATCACTTTAAGTAAAGTGTAGTAAACTTCAGAAAGTAATGGAAGAGAACATGAACAAATAGCTCTCAAAATTAGTGGCTAGATCATTTTCTAAACCATTTTCTTCTTCTCTCGAAAGAAGAAGAAAAAAAAAAGAGGGCCAAAACTGTCTATTTTCTAGATTGTAATGGATTTGTAGATCACAATTCATTCAAGAGTGAAGCAAGATCAACAAATAAGTCTTCTCTAAAAGGGATTGTTAGGCCACCCATTGGATGGTTAGCAATTCTTTAAATGAAGGTTCTTTAAGCAATGAAATGGGAATGACATATCTCCTCTTTTGTACCATTTTTTTAGATGCTTTCTTTGTTGAAATGGGTTTAAAAGAATTATGTGTCTGAGGCCTTAGAATCCTTCCATGTTCTCAATTTTTGATCTTAATACATGATGCCTTCTAGTTTCTTAGCCAAGTGTAAAGAATCTATGCGTATTTGGATGAGCATGTTTAATTGTCCAGTAGTGAAATCTACAATAAAAATGGTAAATTCATTACTCTTGTTATTTGGAACTTTATATTTGATCTAATTCTAGTTCATGTGTCTATGCTATTTGGTTTTCTTTATAAATTAGTTGTTGTATTGTATATATATAAATATTTATATGTTTGGTTGGTGTATCATTTGCATTTTCATTTCATAATCATAATGTGTTTGAGCTAACTAAACTAATGAGTATTTTACCAAGCATAAATCTTCAATCTTTCATGTCTATGTGCTGTAGTTAGTGTAATTGCATGGCCAGCTTAGTTAGTATCATTAGTGTAATTGCATGGCCAGCTTATAAAGTCGTAATGAGGTTATTAACTTTCTTTCTTTTTGTACTCTTTTAGTTTACTATTAACTCTATGTTTAAGCATTAATTATTTAAACTCTTGTGTAGCTAAGCAAATCAACCTCACGACAAAGACAAGTGCACAATGGAATGGATGATGAATTGGAGGGTGGAGCAAGCTTCATGGTTTACTTTTTGTGTGTCTTGTTATGTTTCTATTTTTTTACTTTTGAAGCAAAAGATGTGAAGACTATAGATTTTTATTATGTATGCTTTCAAACTCAAGTTAGAACTAAGAACTTTTGAAGTGGATAGTGTCATGGTTTGAAGTAGTTCGTCTACAAATGTAAAAATACTCATGGTTTATCATATATATTGAATATTTTAGATTTTTTGATCTATTTATTATTACACTTGTGATCAATTGTGATTTTTTTAATCAAAATAAAATAATAATTTTTTTTTACAATAATTAAAAATGCATACTACAAAATAACAAAATGTTATTACTGGGAGAATTTACAATAATTATGGTTGTTTTGTATAATATATTATAATTGAGACAAAAAGTTATGATTTATATAATAGAAAGAACTAAAAACGTTATAAAATGATCAAATATAACAATTTTCATAATAGTTGGAAAGTGTTATGCATAAAGTATAAGATTAAACTTCAAATTTATAACCAAATACTCTAACTAAATGTTATTATTTGAATATTATAGCAACTAAAAATGTGTTATTGAATAGTTTAAGATAACATCGAACATAACATTTGAATACTGTTATAGAAAAGACAGGACTTTTAATAACAGAGGCTATGTTAGCGTTTTCAGAAGCGTTATCAATACTCCTCGTTAGCAGTTTTTAAGTGTTATGAATACTATTTTTTCTTGTAGTGTTGACTTATGAGTCAAGAACGACATCAGCGCTCTGAGTGCCGGTCAAAAGCATTGCCTTATGAGTCTAGGACGACATTAGCACGCTGAGTGCTGGTCGAAAAGCATTGACTTATGAGTTAAGGACGGCAATAGCGCCGAGCGCTAGTAAAAAATCATTGACTTATAAGTCAATGGCATGTTGAGCGTTGGTCGATATGGTTATGCCTAATCAGGAGCGTGATACGCTTGACCAACCTATTGGTAGTGGAAAACTAAGGTGCCAGGTAAGTTGGGCCAACTCCAAGGCTGGTTATACAAAGGATAGAGCAGAGGGCCCCGGGGTGACTCATTATTCCCATATCCTAGGGCACTGAGCCCCAGTATGATTTAATAATCATGTAATAGGGCGCTGAGTCCCAGTATGATTCATTAATCATGTATTTTGGACATTGGGTCTTGGTATAATTCATCGATCATTTATCTTGGGCTATTAGCTCATATGACACTGTAGTCATTTATATGAATGGTATGCATGCATGAGTAGGGTTATTACTACTAGGCATGCTTATTATGGTTTGGTAACAAGTTATTAACTGCTTATGAGCATGTTTAAGTTTTCTTGCTGAGCCTTGGCTCACGGGTGCTATATGGTGTAGGTACCGGAAAAAGAAAGTTGGACCATCCTTGAGTTGGAGAGCTTAGGTGATGATGAATACATATGCGGCTGCTCGACCACCATGGCCAAGGTTTTAAAGATGAACTAGGGTTCAACCATTTTTTGCCGCGTAGGTCGGCTGGTTGTAACTTTTTCCAATGCAATTAACCTTTTTAAATGTATTTTGGGATCCTATGTATAAAGTAAACGTTTTAGTGAAACGATTGTACTTGTAATGACCCAACTTATTCTAGACTTTGGACCATTAATAACTACTATACATAGATACTAATCTTAAGGAAACATACATGTGAAACATTCATAACTTTATAAAAAAACTGTAAGGCAAAGGTTGAAATACATAAAGATTTGGTTAGGATATGGGATTCCATTGTTTTGAAAATAAAATAAAAAATAACTTAAATCTTAAATAAATTGGTTACAAAATCAAGTGCGGAAAATACATAGAAATCATAATTAAAAGACTTAAACAACTTCGTCCTCGAATCGTTCACGCAGTCCACCAAATCCATTCTCCCTCAATACACAATCCCAAGCCGCCAAGAATCTTCCCGCTGCCATAACTATTTTCCTGCACATTTAAAACAAAGGAATGAGCCTAATGCCCAGCAAGGAAAATCTACTACAAGCATGAAACATATACATAAACACAAGCTATAAACATATAACATATACTATAAACATATATCATAGTTCTAACCCATGTACATGGTATCTATTGGGGTTTGCTAACTAAGCAACTATAAGCCTCAAAATACAATGAGGTTTGCTAGCTAAGCAACTATAAGCCCCAAAAACATAAAAGTGTTGGGGTTTGCTATTTAAGCAACTATAAGCCCCAAAACATATATCATAACATATAAAAATATACTATAGCATAATCATATAAGCATATAATACTATCTTATTTTCCTTACCAAATACCGGGATGTGAGAACAAGGATGGGATTTTGGAACACTCCTAAAAACCATTAATGAGAAGGTGAGTATTTCTAAAAGAAATAGATGAAAAATAAATGAATCTAAACCATCGAGAAGATACTTACCGACAAGAAACTTCAAGTTCAAATAACTTAGATGCCTAACCAAGAATGGAAAATACTGAGTTAGGATTTGAGTAGAGAAAACTATAAGAAACTTAAATGAAACATACAGAAATGAACTAGGGATAAGAATACCTTTGATTACACTATAACCGAACTACACCTTGAAATCAAAATACACACTATTAACCTTACTTCCCAAGTGTTTAATAAGCTTAAGATGATAAAGCTTATAACCCCAACACAAGTGTTTAACACTCTAAAGTAAACCTAGCTGCTTGAAGGCTCTGAACTCATCTTGAAGAATGAAAGAAATGGCTGGGTACTAGGTCCTATTTATAGAGTTCAAGAATGAAAAGATCTTCTTTTAGCTTGAATAAAAATAATAACTTTTTAATTGAAAAAAAATTGAATATTCGTTCAGGAGAGGCTAAAGACTTGGTCAAAAAGATTATGAGCGTATCAAGAGGTTATGGAATAAAATTAGCTCGGTTTCAAAACCATTCAAAAATAATGCCCTAGAGCCGCTATATCGCTCATGCTAGGCGATATATCGCCTGGGCTTATGCTCCCGAGGCTCGTTGAAGTGTTCATGCGAAGTTACGTGTTTTTCGTATTCCCCGAGTGGCGATATATTGCCCCCTAGAGTTGCAATATATCGGCATACGCTGAAATATTATACACAAAATTGTACTTTTTCAACCTATTTTGAATTGAGTAAATAGCTTTGACTAAGTCCTATAACGATTTCAAAGCTGCTAGCAGACTCGGGGATTTTCAAATATTACTCTTAATAAACTATTCCTCAAAAATACTTAATTTCTTAATAAACATGCACACGACAAGTGTCATTCTCTTATTGGGTCTATCTAAACCTTATAGTATAATAAATATCATCTTCATAATCAGTTATATTAATCATACATAATGTTATAATTAATATTCTTAAACTATAGGTTAAACTTATAAAATCTACAAGTGTTGCTACGAGTGTTCAACTAAGTCCCAGCTTGAACCAAAATCCACAGTAATAAACATACTACAACTACTACAAGCTATTACTGCTACCACTATCTAACTAGCTAAGTAAAGTTCTTGGACTCTACAGTGCCTTTGACCAAAAAATTTAATCCTAAATCGTTAATCATGTTCAGTTACACAATTAAGGCCAATGACTTGTTTAGCGAGTTTAGCACTATTTAAAATATATAGTGTAACGGTTCCTAAGTAGTAGGGCGTTACACCAAATTTTTCCCAAAATGTTTGGTAAATAGATCAACTAAGTTCTCACATGATTTCACATATGAGATTGATATGATTCTCTTATCAATCAATTTTCTCACATAGTCATGTCTTAGACTTATATGTCTGGACTTCCCATTATAAATTTTATTGTAAGCTCTAATCAAAGTGGCTTGATTATCATAATGTATCGAAATCATCGATACATCAACCATGATCTTTTGTGTCTCCAACATGAGATCTCTTAGCCGCTCAACTTCTTTGTCGATTGCCGCTAGAGCTACAAACTCGGACTCCATGGTTGAGTTACATACACATGTTTGTTTCTTAGATCCCCAAGAAACTACACCCCCACCAAGGGTGAACACCTAACTGGTTGTGGATAGATTATCTCCTACATCGGATATCCAACTCGCGTCAGATTATCCCTTAAGTATCTTAGGAAACTTAGAATATTTGAGGCATAACTCTTTAGTCCTTTTAAGGTACCCAAATACTCTTTCAATGACCTTCCAATGTAAGATACTTTGGTTGCTAGTAAACCTACTTAGTTTACTAACCGCAAATGCAATTTTTTCTCTAGTATAATAAGCGACATACATCAAACTCCCAATTTCACTTGCAACTCTAGTTGAGCCACTACTCTCCCTTCATGCTTTTCAAGCTTTTGACCTTGATCGAAGGGTGTGTTTGCCTTATTGATATTAAGATTACCAAAATTGTCAAGTATTTTCTCAACATAATGAACTTGACCTAAGGCATAGCCCTCAACATTTCTTCTAACTTTAACACCCAATATGGTCTCTTCCTCTCCAAGGTCCATCATTTTGAAGTTAGAAGATAGAAACTTCTTCGAATCTATAATTCATTTCATGTCATTGCTTAATATCAACATATCCTCAACATATAGACACGCTAAGATGGCATAGTCACCATAAGTCTTAGAGTATAAACACTTATCGACACTATTATGTCTAAACCCATCTGAAACAATGGCCTCATCGAACTTCTCATGCCATTTTTTTTATGCTTGTTTTAAACCATATAATAATTTAACAATCCTACACACTTTATGTTCATTTCCCCTTAGAACAAACCCTTTCGGTTGTTCTATGTACACCTCCTCATCGATGTTACAATTTAGGAATGCCATTTTGACATCCATCTGATGAACATTTAGGTTGTGTTTTAATGATAAGGCTAACAACAATCTTATAGATGTTGTCCTTGCTAACGGT
The DNA here is from genome assembly GCF_963169125.1 of Humulus lupulus. Lineage (NCBI taxonomy): Eukaryota > Viridiplantae > Streptophyta > Magnoliopsida > Rosales > Cannabaceae > Humulus > Humulus lupulus. The sequence goes on from NC_084793.1 coordinate 276,118,449, forward strand.
GCAAGGGGATCAAAATAATCTATACCTTCCTTTTTTCTAAACTCTTTGGCCACCAATCTTTCCTTATAGACTTGAATTGTCCCATTAGAGTTTTATTTCTTTCGAAATACCCACTTGCAACCTATTGGCTTTGATCCTTTTTGTAGATCAACAATCTTCCAAGTGTGGTTAGATATAATTGAATTAATCTCATCATTTACTGCCTATTTCTAAAAGTTAGAATCCTTTGAGGACATAGCTTCTTCAAAAGTCTTAGGATCATTCTCCACTTGAAGTAGCACAAAATACTTCAAAGTGTCTCCCTTATGGTTTTCCTCTACTAGGTAAAGAGTCTCCACTTGAGAGGTTTAATTTAGTGATCCACTCTCTTTAAGCCTTTGGGTTCTTCTAGGCAATGTCGGTTTCTCTACAACCCTTGAAGGTAACTCCTATCGAGTTTCTTATAATGAGATTGGTTCTTGAGGCTTATTGTCACTATACAACAAACTCTCAAAGAACTCCACTTTCCTTGATTAAATTATCACATTAGGCTCCAAGTCTAATAGCCTGTGGGCCTTGCTATTTGAGACATAGCCTACAAATACACATTTGATGGGCCTTAGAGCCAACTTGGTCCTTTTAGGCTCCTTGCTCTTACAATAAGCAAGGCACCCCCACACTTTGAGATACCCTAGGGTGTGCCTCTTTTCATTCCATATCTCATATGGTGAGATTTAATTCTTTTTTAGAGGAATCTTATTTAGAATATGACAAGCGGTAAGCAAGACTTCTCCCCATAACGCAAAACTCAAATTTGCATGTAATAGCATAGCATTAGTCATTTCAACATATGTTCTATTTTTTCTTTTTGCTATACAATTTTTTGGGGGTGTATAAGGGGTTGTACATTCATGTATTATACCATGCATCTCACAAGACACATTGTATTCATTGGAAAAGTATTCACTGCCCCTATCACTTTTATTTATTTTTCAATAGATTTTCAACTTCGGCTTTATAGATTTTAAACATGCTAAATGTCTCATTCTAATTCTTAAGCAATTACACATGTGAATCTAGAAAAATATTCAATAAAGGTAGTAAAATACCTATGTCCACCTGTAGTAATTATTTCATTCAATTTACATAAATCACTATGCATCAAATCTAACAAGTTGGTTTTTCTTTCAACACTTGGAAAATATTTCTTTACCATCATAGATTTAACACATAATTCACACTTATCATGCTCAACATCATTACATAAAATTAAACCACATTTGATAACTTTTTTAATTGTACTATATCCTATATGAGCAAGTCTATAATGTCATAAAGTAATAGATTCAAAACTAAGCACATAAGAGGAAGATGAGCATGCATTACTATAAAAAACATTGTCTTTGGTAAACAACTTAATCTTCCAATCACAGATACCCTTTCCCCACAAAGTAGTTTCTCTTAGATAAAATTAGCTTGCCAGACTCAAACATCGCTTTGAAGCCCAGTTTGCTCAACAAATGCCCACTCACAAGATTCTTATTCATATCCACAACATACAACACATTGGTCAATAGAACCTTCTTTCTGGATGTGAAGTAAAGAACAACATTCCCCTTGTCCAACACCTTGGACCTTTGCTCATTTCCCATTTGGATCTCATGCCCATCCTTTGATTCTTCAAAGGTCTTGAAGACCTCTCTACCATAAGCAACATGAATGGTAGCATAAGTGTCATACCATCGCCCTTGTACTTTCCCTTGGATGGCATTCACCTCATTCAAGGTTGCAACCAACTCTTCTTTGGTTGGTTGACCTTGGATCCATGGTTATGGGGCTTTCTATACTTGCATTCCCTAGCCATGTGACCACTCTTGCCACAAACAAAACAAGTCTCTCACACCCTTGAATTGCCCTTCATTATTTCTTGGGGCTAGATGAGTATCTTTGTTTGATTGGGCTTCTTGTGAGTCTTTCCTTTGGATTGAGAGGGTTTCTCTATGGAATTATCCTTGGATGTCCCAACATTGGACTCTTCTATGCACTTGTCTCTAGAACAAGACTCATCTTCAATCCTCAGGTGCTTCAAGATTTCTTCCAAACATATCTCTTCATTCTTATGGATAATTTTCTTTCTATAGCCTCTCAAAGGCAGAGGTAGTTTAGCTATAATCTATCCCACAATGAAGTGTTTCGGTGATGTTATCTTAAGAGCAGACAACTTATTCACAATAGTTTAAAGCTCATGTAGTACTTGGGGGAGTAAGGGTTTACCATCAAAGAATTTAAATTTCGTGCATTGAGTGATAAGGAATTTCTTGGTACCTTATTATTCGGCTTCTCAAGAGCTTCCCATGTCTACTTTGTCGATGTAGTTTTTGTGTAGAGATCATCGAGATGATCTGACAAAGCATTGAGTATGTGGCCTCTACAAATGAGTTCATCCTCTTCTCTTTTCTTCCTTAGTTTTTGTGTAGAGATCATAAAGACGATCTGACAAAGCATTGAGTATATGGCCTCTACAAATGAGTTCACCCTCTTCCCTTTTCTTCCTTTCTTTGATCACATCTTGAGAATCATCATCCTTTGGGGGCTCAAAAGTCTTCAAATATTTGTCAATAATGTACTAAACCTTCAAAGTTGTGAGGAGAAACTTTATCTTGTCTTGCTACCTTGCAAAATTTGAGTCATCAAACCTATCTAGTAGTAGATCTTGAGACATGAACTTGAGGGCTGAGATTGATGAGCTTTCTTCCATGACTTTCACTAGCACAAAAATCTTTAGAGATATACAAACTTTGACACAAAACAAAGGTTTAGAGATAGAGAGTTTTGATTGTTGGGGTTAGGCTATAAGCAACCTTAGTTTTGTGTTACAACTCAAAACAAAAGATACAAGTAATCTAAATTTAATGATAGTATAAACACAAATCACATAAACATAAAGAGATCAAGGTGTAGAGTAGACCTTTCTTGAAGAAAAATCTTTAGAAAATAAAATCACAAAGTTATGATTTTATGTGAAACACAAAAGTTGCAAGGCTTGAGACAAATGTATATTTGTTGTCCAATAATCTCTATTCCTAACCTTCTCTATGGAAATGCTTGAAGCTGCTACAATGGAATAAGATTGGGATACACAAGCCTTGGGTCTTTATACAAGCCAAGCTTTATTGATGAAGATCTTGGAGAAAAATAGTAATATTGAAAGCTAGAGAGAGAAATAGAGAGTTCTTATTTTAGAGAGAAGGGTGAGTGATTAATTCACCAATTAACTCATATCAACCCTTTAAATACTATAGGACCCTCATTAGACTCAACTAATGAGATTAGATCATTTAAATTAAAGTTTTGGAGCTAAAACACGTAACTGTACGGACACGTACTGACAGTCTAGGCAACGCGTCGCGTAGCACTAGGCAATGTGTCGCTTGGTCTACCATTTCTTGGCTGAGCGACGCGTCACCTATGCCTCTATTTTGACGCTCCAAAACATGTCTCAAAACATCCCCAAACTTTTTGGGTACTCTCATATATTCCAAAAAAACACTTTTGACACAAAAAGATAATTTATAAATGCATATACCGAAAGACAACTTTCACATGTTGAATTTTGTGAAATCGTTATTGTTTTTACACCTGTTCACGCCTGAACAATTTCACCATGTATTTAACGAATCACAACATATAGAGACTCACAGATCACTTATTGGTTATGTATTTACTATATTGAGTGGCTGTGTTAGTTGGAAGTCAAATTTACAAATGGTAGTGGCACTCTCATCAATCGAAGCTGAATATATGGCAGCAAGAGAGGCAATTAAAGAAGCTATTTGGTTGAGGGTTTTACTGAGCTGGGGTTCAGATCAAATAAAATTACAGTGCATTGTGATAGCCAAAGTGCTTTGCATCTTATGAAAAATCCTATGTTTCATGAAAGATCAAAGCACATAGGCTTCATTTTATCGGAGACATCATTGCAAGCAAACAACTCTATGTAAAAAGAAAAAAGCACACATGATAACCTAGCAGACATCTTTACTAAGAGTGTGACAACATAAAAGTTTAGACACTGTCTAAACTTGTTGAACATCAAAGAATGCTAAGTCCCATACTGAGATATATATATACTAAAATTATGAAACAACTTTATTATCAATTCATCTTTACAACTTCAACTTATTATCAGGTGACTAAACTAGGTGAAATTTGTGGGGTTTAGACACTTGATCCAGTCAACATTAAGAAGACCAAGTCAAGCATTAGGGCCTTGAAATCTGTTTAGTTAGTTACAACAGAATAAGGTCTCTTCCTTTCTTGATTGCTAGCACTATAAATGAAGTAAATCTCATAATTCAAGGGATGATGACAGATTCAACATTTCTCAGAGAGTTTAGAGTTGAGAGCAAGAGTGTTCTGTAATTTTCTATTTTGAGTTAGAGTGTTGTTGGAGCAAGTCTCCATTGAAGAGTTGTAACTTTTAGTTTGTCTTGTAAGTTGTATCCATATTCAAAATTAATAAGAAGATAAAGCCTATAAGATTGTTTCCCCTCATGGATGTAGGCTCTCTTACCAAGAGCTGAACCACGTAATCTCAGGTGTTATTTTTACGAGTTTTATGGCTTTGTTGTGTGATTTATATTTGTCAATTTGTTCTACCATTCTTTGATTAAGTTGTTTCTCGCCAAGTGTTGTAGACACCACACACTTCAATCAATTTTTTACAATCTCACTTCTCATTGCCATGATAAGAAACGTCTCTCTCTATATATATAAATTTAATATTGTCCATATACTTGTGTGTGTGATCATGCTCAGCACCACAAATGTCTTTAGCATTTTCTATATATATATATATAAATGGATACACTCTTAATGGTTACTTATTTTTTTACCAATGAATGATTACTTTAATATTAGCCCTTAGATCAAGATCCAATGGTCCATATTTATAGTTATTAATTAATATTTCTAAAATTAACATTGATTTTTTCAAACTTTTGGAAGAGCTACCTAATGACATGGTAGTCATATATTCATTTAATTAAAGAATTAAAAATATTCTTATTAAAAATTCTTTCCAAGATTCCATCTTCATTCTTGAATCATCCCTTTTACCTATTCCTTGGATATTATATATAGAAAATGCTAAAGATTGAATATCAAATATTTAAATGGTTTATGATACACTAATTCCCTAATAGTTGCTCTTAATTATTAAATGATAAATGTATCTTCTAATTTTCAAGTAAATATCAATATGAAGCAATTAAACATGATATATATTGGATATTAAAATTCATTAAATGTTACTAGAACACATAATTGGGTGGCTGTGAATTTAAAATTTACATTTATAATAACACATGATAAATTAAGAAGTTATTACATGAAAAAAAAACATTCTAGTAATAAATGAGCTGGTGGGCTCCTCCGGCGTATCTTTGTAGGCCCATTGTGAGGAATGTTAGTCCACTATTATGTTGGAGGAAATGTCTCTGACAATGTCAGAGAAGTTGATGCACGTTTTCCCATGTCAAGCGACATTGTGGGATATCCCATTTACTGCTTGTACGGAATTGACACCACGATCTATGTCACAGTGGGTGTCTGAAAGTTGTCCGTGGTACAGGGTCGTTGTGCTTGATACTTGGGTACTTTTCTCCTGGGCTAGAGGAAGGTCCTCGCAAACTCAGATGAGGTAACAAGGAAGGAGACAATCTTGTAGTGAGACTTGGAGCACCATCTTGTGACATGGTCCTCGAGAAGTGACACTTCTTGGAGGATGTACTCTTCCGCTGGTGGCGAACTATGGTGAAGGATGTACTTACATTCCGTGGAGCCCAAAATAGACTTCAGGAGACTTAATCAGCTTATGTGGATTGTTAATTCCCCTTGATATGTTCCACGTGTCACTCGGTGAAAACACAGACAACAGAGTTTGTATCCCACACACTACAAATCCACTACTACAAAATACCCTTTACAGATCACCTCATTAGGACACACACCTTTTAAGTAAGTTCTAAAAAATGTATCTAGAGTTTCTGAAAAATCCTCTTTAGGGAATTTGAGTTGGGATTCTAATATTCTTTTAGTCCTAGAGTCTCTCTTGTATCCTCTTCTTCATAGATCAACCCTAGCCGTTCCCCTCTCCATCACTTTCTCTCTCCGTCTAAAAATAGCTGCACACTCCAATCTATTTCCTTCTCTCAATCTCTCGTTCACTCCCGCTCACAATGACTCTCTCTGGTTTGGAATCATCGTTTACCGACCTCCCTCTCTCATTCTCTTTCAGACGTGGTCGCTAAGGATCAACGATGACAGGTCCCATGCAAGGGCTCAAGGTCGACAATGACAAGATGCAAGAAGGGCGAATCAGATGGTCCCCAAAGTGCTCTAACCCTTCCTTCTCCTTAGCGCAAACCACATGCCTCTCCTCCATGGACGGTAGGAAACCGAGCTTCTCCATCATGGGAACTAAAGTAACTTCAACCCAATTTTTTAAAGTTTTTATATATGAAATATGATTTATTTTTCAACTAAGGTAACTGAGCCTGTTAATTTTGATATTTTTTTTGTGTTGATTTAAGGATTTCAAAGTTTAAAATCCTAAACCTCAAACATTTTAGGATACGGATTTTCTCAATTTTTATTGGTTTTTCCTGCCATTATATGTGTAACACTCGATCATGCTCTTTGAATTTTTTTTTTTGTAGTTTCTTTTTATATTGACTGTGTTCTTGCTGCCGTTTATGGACCAAAAGATTTTGGACTATGGATATGCTTTCCCATGTTTATGATTTGACATTCGTGGTTTTTGTTCAAAGTTTATATTTTTGTATGCCTTGGAGGTATTAATTCATCATGTATAAGTACTTAAAGATGTAAAGCAAATACTTTTTTTTTTTTAAATTGTTGCTAGATTTATTAGGATTCTACATCTATGCTCGTTTCACTATTTTTTTTATTTGGATCAATTTAAATGTGGTAGGTTCTTTTGACGCATAGTTAAATTGATTGGCAACGAGAACTCCCTAACAATAGTTAGTTGTGATTTTTTTATTTGTTTTTGTTAGTAATGGTCAGTAATTCAGTTAAGACATGTGTTCTTTTTCTATAGGCTATTGCCTACTTATGTTTGTACTATAAATATGAGCTTTGACTCAATTTTCAGTTGTAATGTTTTAGATAGATAATCATTCTTGTAAGTGTATCACTTTACTCATCAATAAAGGCTATCTACTTTTGATTCATATTTGTGTGTCTAAGAGATTTGTTCTGGTGTGTGTTCGTGTAAGTGAGGTTACTATTCTTGACAAAGGAATTGGTCATTGTGATCAAAGGATTCTAACAGTGTGGTATCAGAGCGAGGTTGGGTTCTTGTGCTTGGCTTCAACACAACCAGCATTCTATAGCGTGAAGAACACCCTGGGAGAATGGGAACACGAAGTTTGATTTGGAGAAGTTTACAGGGAAGAATGACTTTGGACTTTGGAAGATGAAGATGAAGGCAGTTATTATACAACAGGGAATCCAAGATGCTTTGCTTGAAAAAGATGAGATCAAGGACAAGACTGATAAAGAAAAGACAGAGATGATCGGGATGGCACACAGTGCAATCATCTTGTATCTCAGAGACAAGGTCTTGAGAGAAGTGTCAAAGGAAACAACAGCTGCTGGCTTATGGAAGAAACTAGAAACTCTATACATGAAAAGTCACTGGAAAATATGTTGTTCTTGAAGCAGAAACTGTACACATTCAAAATGGCACCAGGCAGGAGTGTTGAAGATCATCTTGATGATTTCAACAAGATCATTCTTGATCTTGAGAATATTGATATCAAGATCAAGGATGAAGACCATGCGATTATTGTCCTTAACTCTCTTCCGTCTGATTTGTATGAACACTTCATTGATACAATGATGTATGGGAAGGATTCGTTGACTCTTGAAGAAGTGAAGAGTGCATTGATGTCAAAGGAATTGAAGAGGAAATCAGAGCTGAAAGAAGAGAGCGCAGGAGAAGGATTGCTGGTGAGAGGAAGATCGTATAAGAAAGACAACAAAGGTTATGGGAATCAAAACAGAGACAAGTCCAATCCAAGATTCAAAAGAAAGTGTTACATATGCCATAAGACAACTCATCTGAAAAGAGATTGCCCAGAACTAAAGAGGAATATGCATAACAGAATAAATGGGAGTGCTGATATGGTAGCTGATTTCCAAGACAATGACAACGATGGCTATGTAAGTGCAGGTGTAATGGTGGTGACAAAAGAATATTCTGGACTAGATTGGGTAATTGATTCTGGTTGTTCTTTTCATATATGTCCGAAAAAGAGTCAATTTAGTGAATATAAGGAGATTAATGGAGGAACTGCGAGACTAGGGGACAATAGGGCATGCAATATTACTGAGATTGGATTAGTCAAGCTTCAACTAGTCGAAGGAGCTATTAGAAAATTGCACCAAGTAAGGCATGTTCCTGAGATAAAGAGGAATTTGATCTCATTAGCTATGTTGAATAAGGACGGGTGCACAGTCAAGGTTGAAGGTGGAATTCTCAAAGTAGTGAAAGGTTCCATAGTAATAATAAAAGGCTCAATTATCGATGGAGTCTATGTATTGCAAGGTGTTGACCCTCGATTTGGCCAACGACACGGAGTCAAGAATACGACAACAAATGAGATAATAACCAAGAGTTTAATCTAATGGGAAAGAATAAACACATACGATTTATAGTGGTTCGCCCCCAATGAATGGTAATGACCTACGTCCACTTAGTGCTATTATTAATATTGAATCCCAATGTCGTGATCAAAGAACTAGGGTTCTTGAGTTTTACAAACCTTGGGCGAATTCCAACAAGACGATGGATAATCGCACGATATGCTCTCTCTCTCTCAGTATTCAGGAAAAAGATTCAAAGGTCAAAAGTCCCTTCCTTGAGCTCTCTCATCTCTATTTATAGGCTCAATGGGGGTTACATGGGCCAATGGGCCTTAACTATCCTTAATAACCGTGTATCAAGGCAATAAAGAGGAACTAATCAATGCAGTTATTACAAGATTACAATCTTTTAAGGAAATAAACCGAATCATAAGACCAGCCTAGGCATATCTAAACGACAGGCTTGACGAAGCAATGTGTAGCTGGTCGATAATCGAACAACACCGCCTTATTTTGACTTTGCCACGTGTCAACCATGTGTGAGAAATCCTTGCCACGTCATCAACATCCATTTTTGGGTAAACATTTGCCCCCCAAGTTTACTTTACTACGACCAGCATAAAGTAAACTTAAGAAACTGACCCTTCACATACCCCATCAAATCTGTCAGAGTTGCTCGTGCCTTTTCGAAAAAGGTAACTAATCATGTCTAATCAAGTCTTTTTCGGTTTCCCAAAAACTTGTCTAACGGCTATTACACTTCCCCAAACTTTTAAAAAAGTAATTTCATGATTACCTCTTTTATGGTGTCGCAATCACTATAAATAATACCCCAAAATCACATTTGAACCATTTGAACCAAGAAAATCCCAGAAGCTCCCGCTGCTAATCTAAGGAACATTTCCTCAGACGCTCAAAACGGTCGTGTTTATACTTCACCTTTCATCCAAGTAAGCTTTCCGAACCTTTTAGTCGTTTGAGTTGCCATGCATAATCATTTTTTGTTTGTTTCGTGTTTGAGTTCTTGACTGTTCTTGATCAAAACCGTCTTAGGGTAAATGGGCATTATATAAAGAAGTACGGGCTTCCTGGGGCGACCCTAGTCCAACCCACCAGAGACCAATGGGCGAATCTTCCTGGAGGCACGTATAGTGCCTGGTCGAGGTATCACATCGAGGAAGGAGCGATCCTGCCTCTCCATCCTTTCTTCCAAGGAGTGGCCAATTATTTTGGGGTCGCTCATTTCCAAATAACCCCTATAGAATGCTTTTTGCACTCTATATCCTTTATAGCCATAAGAAATGGCCTGTTCCCACACCACACGAGGTCAACTATCTGTTCGACCTAAAATCCAACCCCAATCAAGAAAACACGGGGTTCTTCCATTTCTGTCACCAGGAAACGACCTGCACTTTCCTGAGTGATACAACCTTCATTTACAATGTGGGGAAGTACCATCTAAAGTACTTTCTGACCACCGACATGGTTGCCAAAAACCTGGCCTTCACTCAAGGAGGTAATATCTTAGCTCTCCTAGTCGTTGATTTTCCTTTAATTCTTCCTGCGTTCCCCTTAGAGTTTAGTGTATTTCAGGTCCATGGATACGACCGGCTCCCACTCCAGACATGGAAATCCGATCAACACTCTTGGCCAGTATGACAGACGTAGAAAAAAGCGTCAAACAACTGGTCACAGAAGCTAACTTGAGGCTGTTCGGGCTTTCGGCACCTCACCAGGATGTGAGAGAGTCAACAACGAGTAGTGCCATTGGCGAGGAAATTCCCGAGAAACACCCAGATGTGTCACAACCTCAAAGGAGGAGGACAACTGGAGTGACAATCAGGGAACCCTCCAGCACCCCGCGGTCTGCTACTCCCCTCGCCCCACAGGGAAAGGGAAAAAGAAAGCCACTGAACCTCTCGAGCCTCTCAACGAATCTTCAGATGAGAACGGTACTGATCTCTCGCTCTTAGATAGTTTTCCAATTCCCTGTCACTTGTTTGACGGGGACGGCAACTTTAAGTACACTCCCAATTTAGATTCAGACTTCTTCATGACAGAGAGTGAGTGTAACACTAGTAGAGTATATAATGTAGCAACCAGTAATGATAGTTCGGGGATTTTACTTACAATTTTCTTTGTTTCTTTTCCTGACATAGCATACTCAGTTATTTGTACTATCTCACTATTCGTGTATTTTCTTCCTTGCAGACATGGAATCCGAAAATGTATTCGATATGTACAGTGCACCCGAAGCTCCTACAAGCAAGAAGAAAGCGAGCAGGCAGCATCACGGGGAAAGGAGTAAAGCGACTCCAGCCAAGAAAACCCCTACCGCAGACCCTCCGGCAGATGAACCTTCAACAAATGAAACATCACCTCCTTCTCCCCTCAAGCAGCAAACTCCGCCTGCTCCGGTCGGGTCGACCCCTTCCCCACCAGATCCAGCTGACCAGACTCAACAATCTGCCCCTACTTCCACAGGGGGCGACATATCGAGTCGCGCCCTGAGATCAACCAAAGACAAGATGGCAAAAATTATGAGGCACGAGCGTTGCTAAGAAGCGATGGCTGGGACAGAGTCAATGGATGTCAACCGGATCTTAACCCGCGCACTAAACGAGCTCACAAGTGTAAGTTGTCTTTTTCTGTGGAGACTCAATCCTCTTATATATTATATAGTCAATTTTAATTTTTCGTGCCGATCGCAAGCAATGCTGATCGTTACTGCTGGTCGGCTCCGCTCGGGAGTTATCACCGAGCAGTCCAAGGCGTTCGAGCAGTGGCACGCTGAGGAGCTCAAGGCTGTCGAAGCAAAACATGCTGAGCAGCTCGAGGTGGCTCAGAAGACAAACACAGCATTGCTCGAGAGAAAAACAAGCTGGCTAAGGAGTTAAGGGAGAAGCAAACTGCTCTAGACAAGGCCATCTAGTCAAGATACTAGTATAAAGAGTCTAACCGCATCAACTACTGCGAGACTAACAAGCTCGAGGAAGACCTGATTGCGAGCAGACAAGAGGCTGCAATGCTGGAAGGCCGGATCGAGGAACTTGAAAAAGCCACGCTTGTAATTTGGAGAGATACAAGAACGCCATGGTTAAGTGTTTCTATGACTTCTGGAAACACAACCAAGAGGCCAACTTCAGCTATCTTCCCGAGCGCATGAGGCATGTTGAGACAGCCCGATACGTTGCTCGCTTGGCGGAAGAAGAGAGAGCAAAGATACATGCTTCGCCCGAGATCTCCTTGGCCACTGGCATTGAAGGGGCAGATAATGAAACTACAGCTGTCGTTGACCAGGACACCCCTCAAGATCCTCCTGCCTCGTAGTCTGTTATTTTTCTTTTATTCTTTTATCTTTTAAATACTCAACCTATGGGTCGTGATGTAAAGACAATATAATTTTTATTGCTGCGCGGGCAGTTACTTTTTCCTTTTAACAAACAATTACATCCGAGCAGCTACTGCTCGCGGTGTAAAGGAATTCCTTTTGATGTTATAATATTTGCATTTTATCATAACATCTGTTCGCATGACCGAACCTAGCATAGTACTTTAGTTTGTTTTAACAAAATACAAAATTTTGAAAAATACTCTAAGTAACCTAGCAAGCTTTCACTTATTTTGCTCATGTGTTTACGTACCTTTCGATATGCTTTGCTTACTAGATGCCTTATATGCCCCCAAGTGATTAAGGAGTTTTAGGTCCTTAGTCACTTGCCTTGACCAAAACCTGTTCGAACATTATTGCTCAGAGCAAAGGAATTAAAACGGTAATACAACAAAACAACACACGTAATGAGCAAATACTTGTAATAAATATAATAATTGGCAAGAATGACTGGCTGCGCACAGTCCCTTATATTTCTCATAATAAATGGACAAAACATGTCTGTACGAGTGATCAATAAGATCTTACACTTATAAGCGATTAGTCATGTAAAATGACCAACCCTTTTTCATAACTTGTAAAAAGTAAAGTTAATACAAGCCAATTCTTTAAGAAGAATTGTTTACTGATAATACTTGCGCAGATGTTCTCCATTCCAATAACGAGGAATGAGATCTCCATTCAAACGAGCAAGTTTATAGGTGCCTGGATGGAGGACTTCTTTAATTTGGTATGGTCTTTCCCAATTAGGTCTGAGTACTCCAACAGCCTGGTCACGGGTGTTTAGGAAAACTCTTCGAAGTACCAGATCCCCGACATTGAATTTCCTTTCACGCACTTTAGAATTGGAATACCGGGCGACTTTTTGCTGGTAGGCACCTACTTGGAGTTGGGCTTGCTCACGCTTCTCATCAACTAAATCCAGGGATTCCATCAATAGTTGGCTATTAGAGCCTTGATCGTACGTTATTCTTCGATGTGACAGCGGATCTAACTTAACAAGCAACATAGCCTCATACCCATAGGCCAAGGAAAATGGAGTATGGCTTGTTGCTCTTCGGTGGGAAGTTCTGTACGACCAAAAGACTTCAGGCAATTGCTCTGGCCACGCCTCCTTAGCTTCTTCAAGTATTTTCTTTAGAGTATCCTTTAGCGTTTTATTGACTGCCTTGACTTGTCCATTTTCTTGGGGATGAGCAACTAAAGAAAAGCTCTTGATAATCCCATGTCGTTCGCAAAAATCCGTGAACAGATCATTATCAAACTGCGTGCCGTTGTCTGAGACGATTTTCCTTGGCAATCCATAGCGACATATGATGTTTTTTATCACAAAATCCAGCACTTTCTTGGTCCTTATTGTTGCGAGTGGCTCGGCTTTGGCCCATTTAGTGAAGTAATCGACAGCAACCACAGCATTCTTGACGCCTGAGGAACTAGTCTCAGTCTTAAATTCTGACTGCATCGGAATGTACACACGAGCTGGGGTCGAGCTGTCCATCCCCTTTTTCTCATCCTTCCTTAGCATTGGGCAATCCTTCTTACGATGTCCAAACATTTTACATGAGAAACATGCCCTTGCTCGGCATTCTCCTAGATGATGCCTTTTACACCAAGCGCATACTGGATATGTCTTCCGGCTTTCCTTCTTACTTGCTCCAACGAGTGGAGGTACCACTATCTGAGCTCCGTGCTCTCTGACACTCTTCTGCGCAATCTGATGTCTTGCACTCTCAACAGCAAGAGCCTTCCCTACCACCTGAGCATAGGTAGAGACTTCATGCACTGGGGCAACTCTAATGCCCTGAACTATTCTGGGATTCAACCCCTGAATAAACCTTTCCTTCCGAGTTACATCTGTGGGTACCATGTCAAAAGAAAACTTGGCCAACCCTTCAAATCTATTAACATACTAGGTTACTGTTGCCTTACCCTAAATGAGATTCTGAAACTCATTCCTCTTAGCAGTCTTAGCTACATCACAATAATACTTTTCATTGAACAGCTGCCTAAATTCTTTCCAATCCATCACAGCTGTGTCTCGTGTCTGAGATACTACCTCCCACCACGTCCAGGCATCATCCCGCAAAAAAAATGTTGCACAAGCCCCCCTATCGTGACCTACCAATCCCATACTATCAAGAATGGAACTGATCATGCCCATCCATTGCTCAGCTCTGAATGGATCTAGGCCTCCCTCGAAGACTGGAGGGTAATACTCCTGGAATCTTCCACAGAGAAATTCCCATCTGTTCTCAACCCTAGGCTGAGCCGAAGCTGATGCCATTCCTGGCATAACCAAGGAAGAAGTGTTTCCCGACAGGTTCCGCTGTTGCTTCAAACACCTAATCTCTTCTTCATGCCTCTGCAATCTTGATTGCAAATCTATAAACATCTGCTGAAAATTCATAGGAGCAGATGAAGAACTGAAACCCTGGTTGTAACTCCCAGCCTTTGGATAACCATCACCAGGCCTCATTATCTGCCTTGACTATAAACCTGCTAATTGGATCTATAGTCAATAACTTGACCCATTAAACATGATGAGCATATCAAGAGCTTTCCCAACAGGATCAATCTTACCACACCACATTCACAAATCACTAGCAGTGCAATAAACATGCCCATGGCATTCATACATCAATCATAATCCCTGCTCTTCCAACATTCACACCATGCCTCCAACTCCAGCATGCAATTATCACAATTATATATTCATGGAGCAGATAATCATATGATCACATTCATATATATATATATTCACGGAGCATATAATCATATAGTCAAGAGCCAGGCTCTATCGGAATCTCATGCTCCCTAATACAATGTGCAGATAGAGCATTTACATTCTATTTAAGCAGTTAAGCACATAACTACAGAAATAGTTACCATTCCCTGAGCGAAGCTATCTTCAATGACGAGTGTGCATGCCCAGCTTGTCTTCAGAAACCATAAACCTTGGCAGGCTCTGATACCAAGTTGTAACGCCCTAAACTCTAGGGACCATTACGGTGTGCCTTGTTAACAGTGCTAAACTTGCTAATCAAGTCATTTGGCCAAAATCGTGACAACTAAGTATGATTAGCGATTTAGGGATTAAAATTTTTGGTTAAGATATAATGTTTCATTAGAACATTTATTATATACATTGGGATCCCAAAAATATAATTTAAAGGTCTATTACAAGAAAATATTTACAACCAGCCGATCTAAGCAGCAAAACAGGGTTTAACCCTAGTTCCTCTATCAACCCTCGGCCGTGGCGGTCGAGCAATCGCATATGTACACATCATCACCTAAGCTCTCCAACTCAAGGATGGTCCAGCTTTCTTTTGCCTTTACCTGCACCACATAGCACCCGTGAGCCGAAGCCCAGCAAGAAAACTGAATATGCTCATGAACAGTAATAACATGTCATCAAATCATAAGGCACATTCCTAGCAAATACAACCTTATTCAAGCAGACAAATAGATTCAAACAATGAACGAGTGACTGGTCAACAAGTCACTAACAGGGGGTCTGTACCTTTTAACAAGTGACTAATTACCAAGTCACTAACAGGGGGTCAATACCTTTAAACGAGTGACTAATTATCAAGTCACTAACAGGGGGCCAATACCTTTAAACGAGTGACTAATTATCATGTCACTAACAAGGGGTCAATACCTTTAAACGAGTGACTAATTATCAAGTCACTAACAGGGGATTCCGCTCCCTCAGTCATGTGACAAAACAGTCACCAAGACCTTTGGCCCTGGCTCTGAGTAACTAGTCTTAGACTAGACAAGCGCTTATAATTTTCATCGACCTTCGGGTCGGTCCAGCATTAATACCCCATATGAGTCATTCAATGCTGATATCGATTAGATCTAATCTTTTATTGGGCCTGCGTTCAGGACGCTTACGCCGTTTCTGACTCTTAAGTCAGTAATATGCGACCAGTGTCGTCCCTGACTAATCAGTGCCATACACAAGTAAGCAATGCTACCAAACATATATCATATGTCAAATATCTGAATATAGGGCATTCAGCATGCTTACTTAACAAATGCTAGCATAATTAGGACTATGCATAAACACAGAGGCTCAAGCTCCGAACAATCTCATATTCAATACTCATAGCATGCCCTAATCACATGTTTCTCGTGCAACACATGCATCACATTTAATCACTTGACATGCCTCAACAATAACCATGCATGCCACATTTAAGCATCCAACATGCATCAAGAATAACCATGCATGTCACATATACACAGGGTGCAGTTTTCTTACCTCTGATTCGAGCGAGAATAAATAAAAGAACGACCCTTGAGAACGGTCAACCTTTAAGTTCCTTAACGGTCACCTAGTCATAACCAAAAACAGGACACCATCAATAAAATGAATAACAAAGGTTTCTGAACCAAGACCTAGCCTCCGAGACATCAATCCCCACTAATCCGGGTAGTAGGAACAATCCCGAGGCCTAAAACCAAGTTCCCGAGGTCAAAACACCTAAACGGCCTCAAAATCTTGCCTGAGCTGCAGCCCTAGCACCTTGAGCCGCGGCCCCCAACCACACCAGGATCAAGGGCCGCGATGTCTAGCACGCCCTAAACCTCTTCAGCTGCTTCTCTTCAAGCTTGGGCTGCAGCGCCCAAGAACAGGGCCGCGACCCCCCACCCAGAACCAGCCATAAACCCGATTTCCTTCATCCCAAACCTCCCAAATACATACCTAAACACTTACAAATCCAAAAATCAAAGTTCCCAAACTTTCCAATGATCCAAAACCATCAAATTCCGAGGCTCAAACGAACCAAAAACTCAACGATTCACAAAACCCAATTCTAAGCTTAGAAACTCTAAAAACTCAAACCTTAAAACTTAGATTACCTTTGATTGGGTTGTTTCTTGCTAAATCCTTTGGTCAAGAAGCTTCTAATCTTTCCTAGGATTGCTATGCCTCAATCCTCGCTTGATCCCGACTCCTAGAACTTGAGATTCCTTCGAAAAATGCCTCGAACGGTGAAAGGAACTGACGGGGAGAGAGGAAGTATTTTCTAACGTACGGTTCTATCTGACAAGCTACTTCAAGCTTAAGTAACTCAAATGAAACCTAGTGCTCGGGGCCCCAAAAACACCTCTGGGGACATTATAGTCAAAACTTCCAGAATTTCCTCCTGATCTCAATGACTCCTAATTTATCATCAAATAAACATTCTCATTATCCAATATCCCAATAAATGACCCCATTATGACAAAACCGCTAATTCACAATATGAGACCGTCTCATGCCGAATAGCTTGAATATATCTCCATAATAATGGGATCTCATCCATAACTCACAGTATGCACCAAAATACATAAATATGCCCTCAACGGGCCAAATTACCAAAACACCCCAATAATCAAATGTGGACCCACATGCATGCATTTAACATCATATTATAATATAATTCACAAAACATGCATATAATCATTTAATGGCATAGTTAAGCAGTTATGGCCCTCCCGACCTTCTAATCCAGCCATTAAATCGCATCTGGGATTCTAGGGCATTACATTCAGGTGTGTAGCTTATGCACATATAAGGCAGGACAAACTTGAGGCAAGAGCTAGAAAGTTTATCTTTATATAGGTTACCCTAAGGGAATCAAAGGCTACAAACTATGGAGTATTGATCAAGGCAATCATCAAAGATACTTTGTTAGCAGGGATGTAGTATTTGAAGAAGATAAAGTATATAAGGATACACTAAGATCACAGCTGAAAGAGGACCATAATACCAAGGCACAATTCAAGATGGATAATAGTAAAGTGACTATGGAACATGCTGAAGTTTTTCCAGAAACAAAAGAAGAAATCTTGGATGGACAGCAAGATAGAAGGAATGAAGATGAAGAGCTAATGGCAGATGATATACATAATTATCAACTAGTTAGAGATCGGGAAAGAAGAACAAGCTCCTGAAAGGTTCGGGTTTGCTGATATCATACATTATGCTCTAAACATAGAGCAATGTAACAATGAACCAAGGACATATAAAGAAGCAATGAACTCAGTTGATAAGGATAAATAGGAGTCTGCTATGAAGGAAGAGATTCAATCATTGAATAAAAACCATACCTGGGAACTCATAGAAAAGCCAGCTAGAAAGAAAGTCATAAGTTGCAGGTGGATCTTCAAGCTTAAGGAGGAGGTTCTAGGGATTGAAAAGGCTAGATACAAGGCAAGATTAGTGGCAAGAGGTTACACACAGAAGGAGGGAATCGATTACAAAGAGATTTTCTCTCTAGTGGTGAAGCACACTTCAATTAGAATGCTCTTGGCATTGACAGCAATACACGATTTTGAGCTTGAACTAATGGATGTGAAAACAGCCTTTCTACATGGAGAGCTAGATGAAAAGATCCTAATGAGACAACCTGAAGGATTTGAAGCTAAGGGAATGGAAGATCATGTTTGTTTGCTAAATAGGTCCCTATATGGCCTTAAGCAGTCATCACGACAATGGTATAAAAGATTTGATGAGTTTGTCACAAAATGTGGATTCAAGAGGAGTGCATATGATAGTTGTGTGTATGTGAGATCATCAAATACACAGTCAGTGGTATATCTACTCATATATGTCGATGACATGCTCATCGCTAGCAAACAAAGCAGTGAAATTAATCAAGTCAAGAAGTTGTTGAGCAGCAAATTTGAGATGAAGGACTTGGGAAGTGCCAAAAAGATTATGAGAATTGAGATTCAAAAGGATAGAAAGGCAAGAAGTATGAAGCTATCTCAGAAAGGCTACATCTCAAAGGTATTAAAACAGTTTTGTTTTTCATAAATAAAACCAGTCATGACACCACTAGCTCAACACTTCAAGTTGACTCATTCTCAAAGCCCCACTACAGTTGAAGATATAAACTACATGAGTAAAATACCTTACATTAATCTGGTTGGAAGCCTTATGTACATTATGGTGTGTACAAGATCACATTTATGTTAAGCTATTAGTGTAGTCAACAGGTACATGGGGAATCCGGGCATTGAACATTGGAAGGCAGTCAAATGGATTATGAGGTATTTGCAAGGGACTTCAAATTTGGGACTGCTATACAAATCAGGCTCACAAGAAGTAGAGGTAATGGGGTATGTAGACTCTGATTTTGCTGGAGATATTGACACGAGGAGATCACAATCTGGTTGGATTTTTGAGCTGGGAGAGTGCACTATTAGCTGGAAGGCCAATCTTCAAACGATTATGGCATTATGAACCACAAAGGCAGAGTACATTGCATGTACTGAAGCAGTAAAGGAAGCACTGTGGCTCAAAGGCATCACTAGAGAGTTGGTATTAACTCAACAACAGATCACTATCTTTTGTGACAGTCAAAGTGCTTTACATCTCAGCAAGAATTAGATGTATCACGAGCGCACCAAACATATTGATGTCCGATTACACTTCATAAGGGATATGATATCAGAAGGAAAAATAAAGCTGCAAAAGTTCTCAACAGAAGAAAATGCCTCAGATATGTTAACCAAGTCCCTTCCAATGTATGTCCAAATTTAAACACTGTCTTGATTTACTTAGTATTACAGAGGTCTAATTTGTTGCCTAAGGGTACTTTAGATCTCACTTTACAGAATTATCAACCAAGGTGGATAATTTTTAGTAATGGTCGGTAATTCATTTAAGACACGTGTTCTTTTTCTATAGGCTATTGCCTACTTATGTTTGTACTATAAATATGAGCTTTGACTCAATTTTCAGTTGTAATGTTTTAGATAGATACTCATTATTGTAATTGTATTACTTTACTCATCAATAAAGGCTATCTACTTTTGATTCATATTTGTGTGTCTAAGAGATTTATTCTGGTGTGTGTTCGTGTGAGTGAGGTTACCATTCTTGACAAAGGAATTGGTCACCGTGATCAAAGGATTCTAACAGTTTTCAATTTATGTTCTCTCTCCCTCTCATTTTCTTTTTTATTTTGAAACATCTTAGTTTGAGATAAAAAATTGTGTTAATGATCTCTTTTTTTGATGGATCTGTTTAGAATGGCTTATATTTAGCAATGACACTATTTTGTATGTCTACTGCCATCTTGAAGTATCTTAATTGCTTTATAGGCTTGATTGACATTTCAGATTCTTAAGGTTCATGCTCAATTATATTTAGGTATCTCAATTGTATTATAACATTGATCTTTTGTCTTGCGTTATAATTTTAAGGTGGATGTGGAAAAAGTGGAGAGAAGTGACATTCTAAACATTTTTAAAATCTAATATTTTTTTCTCTTGTTTATCCCAACTCACATTTTTATTTTTGAAAGGTTCCAAGCCACATTATTAGTGTGCTAGTTCTTTAACTATTCAGGGTATTGTATGGTTGATTTGATTATCATGGAGAATAACTTTTAGTAGCACTTTGCTCATGAATTAGAGGGGAAAGAAAAAAACAAATCTAATTCTTATGGCTTTAAAAATTTCATACCTTTGTATTCTTCCTAGTATACCATTTAGTAGTTATTTGTAGACAATACCATATTACAAATGCCTAGTTTTTTATTCTTATCTAAGAATTGAGTGACCTGATTTTTTTTTATTTACTTTGATTCTTGCATTGATCAATATTGTTATCATCATTCTTTTCTGGGGCTTCTCTTTAAATTTAGTGACTAGAATAATTGAACCTTGATATCAATTTTATTTATGTTGGTTGGTATTTACTGGTTATATGCTCCTCAATATTATTTGAAGTCATAACCAATTTCAATGTCTTCGTTTGGGTATAAGAGTTTTGGTCTATGTATGTGTAACTATTAAAGGGACAAGAAAAGAGAACAAGATTGCATTTTTAATGTTATTGATGGGGCATTTTTCTAAAGATTTAGAGCTTGACTGAGATTTGATTTATGAATTTGTCTTGCAGAAATTGGATCAAAGAATCTGTATTTTCAGGGGAATAAGTATACAAATAAAGATGAGAAATTACAAATGACTCACTGTTCACAGGAGGCATCAGTGATTGGTGCTGATCAAGGAATATCCTAATAATAGGAATAATAAGGAGAATAATGAAAGAATGTGAGTATCTCATATGTGTTGAGCCATATGGCTATTTAACGTAGTTGATATATATATATATATATATATATATATATATGATCAGCAACAATTTGTTTGCCAAGTCTAGGATATTTACTTCTACTAAGATTGTAGGATATTGACTTCTACTAAGAATGTGTTGCTTTCTCACCATTTTAAATTACTGAATCTCAATATTTGTTTTCTTGTATTCTAGGCATATATGTACTTGGATGAGGTCCACAACATTGGAGCAGTAGAGAAGTTAGGAAGCTCTTGGGTGTGGATCCAGTTGATTTAAATGTCATGATGAGAACTTTTACTAAACCATTATATTAATTATTAGATTTCCTAGTTTTGTATTATAAATGTGATAAGATTGATTATTCATCTTTGTTCCCAAATTAATTTTTTTAGATTTGTAACCATCTCATTGAATGTATAATTTTTGTTATTTTAATCTATAAGTTTTCAGATTTGTATCTAAATGTTTCATTTAAATTATAATTTTTATTATAAAATAAATTTAAATAAATTTTTTAAAAATTAAAAATATAAAATTTAAGGGCATTCATTGTGCGTCCTAAAAAAATTCTTTTAAGGCACACAACGAGAGCCGTAAAAATATTTTTTAAAGGCATTCAACGAGATCTTTAAGGATGCGCACTGACCGTCCTAAAATCATTCTTTTAGAGCTCGCAACGCGCACTCTAAAAAGCTTCACTTTTTAAGGCTTCCAAATAAAGGGCTCGCAGGGGGTGCCTCCTAAAAACTACTTTAGGGCTCGCAATGAAAGCCCCAAAACGCCTTTTTGTAGAAGTGATCGTGCCAATAGTAACTCGGATAGTTGACATATTCAAGTAAAAATGTTAACATAGTAACCTTGATAAGGCATATAACTTAAATTTCATACTTTGGCATTATCTCGCATAAAATAGACCCATTAGAGACAAAATGAACCGTTCAATCGAGATCTTGTCCAACATACTACAATCATAGCATTAGTGACTTGGACAATATACCTATACGAGTTAAAGGGTGTAACTTGGATGTGATACTTTGACATCTTCTTGCACAAAATAAACCTATTGGAGACAAAATGAAACGTTTGATCGAGCTCTTCTCCCCAAGATCACCAATCGTACCACTAGTGACTCGATTGATCTCGTAACCGAGACCACCATTCGTTTCACTAGAGTCGCATAGTCCACCTATATATGTTTGAAAGGGTTATAATTGTGAATTTATTAAGCATTACCATATTAAAATTTGGACTATATTATTACATATCACACATAATATAGCATTTCAAATTTAGCAAATACCTACTATTTCAAAACTATATTAAAGTCATATTTGTTTTTAAAAGTGTCAAATAACATTAATTTTAATATTTATTGTTTTGTATTATTATTATGGATAAAGTTTTCACAAAATAAATGTCATCTCATAGTATGTTATTGATAATATAAATTCAATTTCATAACTATATGTAAGGACATTTTGTTAAGAAAAAAGTACTATCAAATAACATAAATATTTAATTTTTTAAATTATAATTATGCAGAAAGATGACAAACACACAATATATAGCCATGGAGAATTGTAGATCTTAAAATCTTATGTCTGTCTCTGTTTCTTGCCACATAGCTACTTTTCTTAACAAATGATGAGATGGTACTGATAATTAGAAATTTTCATATATTCAAAGTTTAAGAATCAATTTTTTAATTAATAAGAACCCTATTTTCAAATTTTTTAATTAGTATGTGATTCTAAGTTGTAAGTAAAAATACCTAAAATAACAACAACAACAACAATAATAATAATAATATAATAATAATAATTTCATTAAATGCTTTTTTCTTTCTCATTTTGAATTATAATTATTTCATTAATAATTTCTTGACTAGATCGAGATCAATTTATTATAACTCATATATTTGCAGGTTTTTTTTAATGGGATTTTTTGTTTGATGTTAATATATAATTAAGTTTTTTTTTATTTTAAAAAAAAAACGAGGAAAACAAAACTTCCATTTTTGAGTGTCCATAGAAAAAAAAAACTTCCATTAATATAGATCATTTAGAAGAAAAAAAATATTATATCACGTTTCTCTTGATAAGTGATATTCAATAAAGAAATTTTGAAAAAAAAAAAAATTTGAAACAAAAACAATTAATGACAAATTATATGAAGGCAAAATTTCAATAGACATAACAAAATGATTGACAACAAAAAAATGTACAGTTAAATTACATAAAAGTGTTAGTGATAAACAATCTAATATATAGTCTTGGGTAGTGATTAGAATTTGGGTGCAATTTTGATTTTTTATTATTTGTCTTCTCTACTTATTTTGAATAAAGAAAAGCAGTTTCAACAATAGAGGAGTTAAGTAATATATGTGTACTCTTTCAAAAAAGTAATATATGTGTATTTATTATAAAACCTTAATTTTCTAAATTTGTAATTTTTAAATAGCATATCAATTTCCTTCTTAAAAAAATCATATCAATTGCCAAAAATAGCTTATCTCTCATGTTAAATCACTATTCTTTATGGGAAAAAAATTGAATTTAATGAAAAAAAAATCAAATATTGGTAAATTGCTATACCAATTCATATTTTTTCCATGTATCATAATTGTTGGTAATCATTGATGAATTGTATATAAATATATATATATAAAGACTTTTTCAATGGACTGTGTCTAAAATGATTTTATAATGAAACTAATGAAGAGATGGCTTATGCCGGTTGTCATTTTGGAAGTGTAATTAAGATGTAACTTAGTAAAAGAAATGTAGCCACAAAACAAGCGAGCAAACTTTTTCCCCCCTTTTTCTGAAAAATGAAATTAAGCATTTTCTAGAGAGCTATGGATGGTCAACTCATATGTGATGGCTTCTCAATTAATATATCAATTTTTTTCTTTGATTCCTTGAAATTTTATAGATACGTATTGTGCATATTTTTCCTTAGCTTTATCAATATATAATTATCAAATTTTTGTTTTTATATATATATATTTATAGATACTTGTAATAATTACTACGATGAATAATTATTTTAATATTAACTTAAAGATTAATATTTCTAAAAATAAATTTTAATTTTTTCAAATTTTTGAAAAAAAAATACTTGATGACATGATGATATGATAATCATATATTTATTAATTAAAAATAAAAAAAATTATTTAATATTTATTCTTCATTCTTTATTCATTTATTTTATCCATTCTTTGAGAAAAAAAAATATTTTAATTAATGTAATTATTATCTTTCTAATTAATGTTTATTGTCTAATTAATCTAAAAATTTCGAAATAATTGATTTTATATATTTTATTTATTTATTTATTTTTATCATCATTATAATCATTAATCATTAAAAATTTATTTAGTGATTTATGATAATCATCTACAAAATTATATATATATATATCTTCTATATAATAATTGTGTAGATAACATAAATTCTTGATTTTAACGGTTTTTTATTTTCTTAAGGTTAACTTTAACGGAATATTCTTATATTTAACCGAACATTCTTATATTTAACGGTAGTTTGTAAATACTTAAACTTAAATAAAATAAAATAAATAATTAAAAAATGAAAATAATATATTTTTGAGATATTATACAATAATAATTATTTAAAAAAAATAAATAATTAAACAAATTAAAATATGATATTTTTGAGATATTTTACAATAATAATTATTTAAAAATAATAAGATCATATGATTTATAACTTAAATATAATTTAATTAAACTTAAACTCACTTATTAGAATAATATTATATTAAATATATAATATAATCTACTGTGAATTAATAAAAAATTATTTTTAAAAAAAATCTAGCAAGAAACTTAAATTTAAATTCTACGCATAATATTTAATATTACATTAAATATATAATATATGATTTTTTGTTGTCCATTCCCAATTCAAAAACTAGAACAAACATAAACTTAAACAAAAATAAATAAATTATTTAATTAAATATGATATTTATTTGAAATTTATATGACATTAATATAAATTTAATAAAAATAATAAATCAATTCTATAAATAAAACTAAGCAAACGTGTATATTGCCCGTTATTTGTATCTAGTATAAAAATAAATAAAAAGATAGCATAAAGGAAAATTAATTAAGTAGAAACTATATATATATTAAATAAAGAAAAATATAGTGTCACGTTCTTAATTATATATCGTTGTTATAGATACTTCATCGATCGAGGCTCTCTAAAAAAACAAGCAATTTGTTTTAATTAAGGAGTAAAAAAATAATTCATTAAATATCTATATATACTTTACCAATAACTTTGTCATGTTGTAGTAATTAACTTTGATAAAGTTGAGTTATACTTTAGCCTTTTGGACGGCATATAGTAATTCATGGGAAACATGTGATCTCTTATTGGACTTCGGTTTTATAATTTTTTCTATTATTACGTACTAATTTGTATTCATCTGGAAGCTCTTTTAGACAAGGGAATCTTTATGTTTAAACGCACAGATTATAAATAATATACCTGCTACATGTATAAAAGTATATATATATATATATTTTAAAAGGGGAAAAAACTTTCTAATTTGGGATAATTCCAAATTTCAATTTCATTGTCTTCATTATTTCCTTCGTCGTGAATCTTTTGCTCCTCGCGCACTGCAAAAATTAATACCTTATAACTACTGACTTAGGCCATTTAAATTATGCAGCATACAAGTTGCAATATCCATTATTTATTTTTATTTTTTTAGGGGAGAAAACTGGCTAAAATATTCTTGATATATTTAGTATTTTACCTTTTTCTTTTTCTTCAAGAAATGCTGACTAAAGGATGACCTAATTATAACGTCATCATTAATTGAACCATCATAACTCAATTTTTTTTATATATCTCTATAATCTGATTTTTTATTTATTTAAAATTTATATGATAATTAAAAAAATATAATAAAAATAAATACATATTTAAATAAATATATTTACAATTTTAAAGTTAAATAAATGTGCATTACACGTTACTTCTACCTAGTATATATTATAAATGTGAGTTTAACAAAAATTATTATTTTCCGTTAGATTTAACACTTTTTTTAATTATTTTCTAATATTGTTAGTTTTAAAATTATCTAAATAAAGTAAATATATTAATAAAATAATTTAAATAAGGTAAATAAATTGAAAAATAAAATAATAAGTAATAAATGAGTCATAATAATTTTTTATCACATATTTTTTAATTTCATATTAAAGTATTTAAATTATTCTATCAATTATGTTTTCAAAACTATAACTTAAAAATATTTATGTGATTTAATTTTTTTTCATTATTTTATTAATTATTTATTTTGTCATTTAACATATTTTGATTATCCAAACATATATGTAATAGTGGAATACATATTTTTATTTTTCCATTTAGTATTTTTAATGAGAAATTACATATTTGAATTGCTCTAACAATCAATTAAATAATATATATTTATATATAATTTTTTGTTGGCTTTAAATTTTTAAATTAAATAATTAAAATTTGATCAAATAAACTTTGTATATATTCATAGTTTTAATTAAATTTTTTTTTTATATTTTATTATATTGAAATTTGTAGATATTTTTTCTAAAAGAACATTAGAAAAAAATATTTAATTTTAAAACTAAAATGCACATATCTTTATACATAAAAAGTATATATCTAACTTGGTTTAATTTATTCTAATATGTTTATGTTATTATTTTGTAATATACGTTGTTATTTATTTATTTAAAATTTATATGACAAAGAAAGAAATATAATAAAAATAAATTAATATATTTTCTAAATAAAATTACGTAAAAATGCATCCCATATTGCTTACTTTAATTTTAAGAAAAAATTAAAGAAAACTATTATATTGTATTATATTGTATAGTATTATAAATTATAGGGAGCGACTACAATGCATCCCTTTTTTTTGCAACACCGGTGCATCCTTTTTTTCTATTTCGGCACCTGAATAGTTATAATCCAAAAAAAATTTATATGATGGTGTACATTATAGCTATTTAGAACATCCTACAAATTTTCAAGAAATTCTGAATAAATTATGGTACTGAAACAGAGTCTAAACTGTTTGTTGCACGCGTGCCTAGTTTTTTGTATACGCGTGTAAAATTTGACAGTTTGAACTCTGTTTTCGGCATCGTAAACTATTCAGAATTTCTTGAAAATTTGTAGGATATTTTAAATACCTACAATGTATACCATCATATAAAAAAATTTGGGATTATATTTATCTAGGTGCCGAAAATAGAAAAGGATGCACCGATGTTGCAAAAAAAGAAGATGCGTTGTAGTCGTTCCCATAAATTATATTGTATAACATACTGTTGACGCCGTTTTTCGTCAAACAATAAAAGAAGAGCACATAAACAATGAATGACAATGGCCAAATGAAATAAAACAAATCAAACACACGATTTTTACGTGGTTCAGCAGTTAAATCTGCCTAGTCCACGAGTCTCTGTTATTAAACTCAAGATTATCTCTGAAAATTCTTCAGGAATGAATTCTCCAGAGTTTTCTCTCAAGGATCAGAATTTCGGTCCTTTACAATGATGCATGGCCTCTCTATTTATAGAGAAGGACGCAGAATACTATCCCACATATTTTGGGTAGTTACTCTTTTTGTGTAAATAAAATAAATGGCTTTAAATGCCTATAATCAGATATAAAGGAAACGTCCCTGAAGACCAGGAAACGCATAACTGACCAAATAATATCCCACGATTATAGGGGATTTACATTAATAAATGAGGATTACATCTCATATTTATAATACTTGTAGATATTCAAGGTGGTTATCGCGTATCTCTAAGACTTTAGCTTCCCAGGTTTCCCATCGTCGTCCGAGCTAACGACATCTCCCGAGTTCACGTGGCTTTCGAGATCGTACGTACATCGAGCTCGAGACCCCTGATCCGAAGTCGTCCCTGAAGATGAGTGTGATCTCGGAGCTACCTTTCGAGATCGCGATCGTTTCGAGGTCACCATATTCGAGGTCATATATCGTACTTTGCAGGCTCGATATACTATCCTGGAGCATACTCTAATCCTTACGAGACCATTTGTTGCGAATCCAACTTTCGAGGTCACATTTACCATGACTCGAAATCTGGGTATAACATCTTGCCCCCTCAAAAGTATTTGTTCGAATCCTAAGAGAAGGAAACTTTTGAACTACTTTCTTTGAGAACTGTACCGTCATACATTCTTGAAAATGGACACGTGTCAGCTGGGTATTGCTCACTTTAGGTACTTGAGTACCTTGGAAACACGCCCACGATCGTCCGTCTGACAACTTTTCGGCGCCTTCTTGTCATTGATCCCCATCCGTTCGATCTAGTGAGGATTTCATTCGACGCTCCTGATTAATTCCTTTTCCCCACCTATATATATAAGACCCCACTCTTCATCTTCTTCTTCACTTTTACCTTCATTCGTCATAAGCAAGAAAAGAAGAAAAACAAACCCAGAGACCTCTTTGCAAAGTTCCTATTCTGTGCATGTTTTCTCGACCAAAGAAACAAAGGAATCCTGGTCTGTTCGAGTCAGTGAGTTCTTTCCTGCAACCTCTTCTTCAATCGACAATCTCTCTGCAATCGCCATTACTGTGTAAGTATGCCATTTTTGTTTTCCACTTTGCCAGTTTCTATTTAAAATGTTCTTGCTGTGTATGCTAGTTTACGTCCTTAGCATGATACGATAGGAGGTTTTGATCCGATAGGCTTTTATGCTTTCTAGATTTTCATTCTGGATTTTCGTCTCTGGTTTATACCCAGTTTTGACGTTTCAGTGTGGTTCCCATTTTCTGGGTTTTGAAATTTTTAGGCAACGTTTCTTGTACACTAAGTTTTCGGGTAAAAACATGGGCCTTGACAAATGCACGAAACCCAAAGACGCCTTTCCTAGTTAACCACCACTCTTCTTTCCCTTGAATTTCAGGATTTTCAAAAAAATTATCCACGCTCCTTTTCTTTTTCGTGGAATACACGCCCCTGACTCTTCAATAAGGCTCTTAGTATTTAGTCTTGTTCCTAAATTTTCGAGCTCATTCCATCGAGCTCGTGATTCTTGCATGCATGGCCCTCACCATTTTTTCTTTCTCGTTAGATGTCACAGAATCTGGAAAGACGGTGGGGGTCATTGCGGGCAATCCCTTACGAGCCAAAATCTCCGAGCCCAGAATCGCTCTTCGCCCGGAACCAACGTCGGATAAGAGAATACGAGCTTGCACGCGAGCAAGAAGACATTCGAGCTCACTACCGCCGTCAGATAGACGAAGTCATCGAGGGGAGGAGGAGAGTTCTTCGGGAGGCCATCTATCCGGAATCTAATTCAGGCCCTAGGCCGATTCCTCTCGATCCTGCTTTAAAGGTTACTGTCGCATACCCCCCCGGAGAGCTCAAATTTTCATTAATGGGGGAACCTTCCTCCTCACAGCCGAGGAGAGAGATGTTCGAGGCCGAGCTTTACTGGAGCACGGTTACCACAACCAGTCAAATATCTGAAATCCTGGCCTTCCATGACCTTGGTTTGTCAGGCACCTTGAAGTGTCGACCTCCGACTGGTCAAGAACGGAGCTGCTTCGCCTCTGGCGGCCATGACGCCACAGTGAAATATGCGGCATGGAGCCAAGAACATATGAGGGCAGGAGCCTTGCTGCCCTTGAAGTCTTTTTCAAAGACTTTACTGATTTCGTTGGGTTGGCACCGTTCCAACTCAACACCAATTCGTACAGGGTGCTGTCTGCCCTGAGGTCCTTGTATCACGAGCTGGAGTGGAAAGGACCCTCACCTCAAGAGATTTTATATCTCTTTTGTTTGAAAAGTAACCCCTCCCGAGCTCGGGGAGGGGATGGTTTTTACTACCTCTCGAGCTACCCCAAGGAGACGAAGGTTTTTGGGGATCTTCCCAACCTCCCGCCTGATTTCAAAAGGGCCTTCTTCTGGACAGATGGTCTATCCCCGTCTCGACATTATTCGTTCAGGCAGATTTGTAAGTATTCTCGTTACTTTTATTCCTGAGCTCGAGACTTTAGTTCTTAAATCCATATTTAGACGAAATGTGTTTCGCTTTTCAGCTAATTTTAAGCGTCCCACCCCCAATGAAGCAATGATGAGGCACAGAGAGGCCTTGCTCCAACTCCCTTATGGCAGGAGGTCTTTCTCGTACCTATTACATGAGGGCAAGCTCCGAGATTGTGGGCTGTTGGGAGAGGGCCAGTCAACCTCTGACTGGTCCAGTAAAAAATATGAACACTGGGAGGAAGTGCCACTGCCCATAGGCGCCCTTCCTCCGAGGAGAGAAAGGAGACCATCACTCCCAGTTCGCTTGAGGAGTCCGCGATCTGGGAATGAGGCCAATGACGAAGCCTCGAGCTCGGATTCAGATGAAGGTAAAGTCCTCCCTACCTCGAGAATGTGGTCCCCCACTTTACTAAAACACAGGCCCAATAGGTTAGTCTCGTGCCCACAGGATAGATACCACTTCTACATATGGAGTTGGGTAGATGACTGTGTCCATAGGTTCGATAGTGGGCTCAGGAAATACGATACCATGTACACCATGGACGAGGTGTGGAATGGGATAGCTGTGCAGTACGGGACCAATGATTATAGGGACCTTTCGAGGTTATCACCTACTTATAGGGAAGGCACTCCCCCCACCTCCTCTGAAGACGGGGGAATTTCATGGTCCCCAAGCTCGAGCTTGGGGGAGAGTTCCAGTTAGGTTTCTTCTATCATCACTCTATGTCTGTGATACTGAAATGACTTGTATGCTTCTCTTTTATTTATTCACGCTGTGTTGTGACTTGTGCAGGCAAGATGGACTCCGACCTTGACAGCATCATTGACAGCGCCCGCGCCAAGAGGAGCAAGCGCCCCAGAGCGGGGGCACAGAAGGCTGACTAGCTGGGCAAAGGCCCCAAGAGGTCCAAGAAAACACCCACCCTTGTTCTGCCAGTTTCAAGCTCCGTTGTTGCGTCGACTGCCCAAGCCAACGCTTCCACGATGGAGCCGTCTTCACAGGTCGTCGCCTCGGCAGTGGCACCGACCTCGCTGGTCGACCCCTCCGCTATGGTTAAGGCCCAACCTCCTGTGGTGGGTCAATCATGCTCTGCTCCACTTTCAAAAAGGCCTTCTGTTTCCCGAGTCCAGAAGCTGTCAATCTCCACCCATATGGATGCATATGCGGTGGACAATGCTGCTGGGTCCCACGGATCCACGCTGATCTCGGATGTCATGTCCCGGATCGGCCAGAGCTATGGGAGTTTCGAAGCTCCCCAGTGGCAGTGCTTAACTGGTACTCGAGATTGCACTGCTCTTTATGAGAAGAGTATCGAGCACACCGCCGCGGTAAGTATTTTTCTATACTCCTTCCTTTTTTACTTGTAATCATACTGACTTGGAGCTAATGGTGGTTTATTTCTTTTTCAGGCTCTTGCCTTCACTGCTCAGCTCAATTACCAGTTAAACCACGAGATCCATTCGAGCAAGATCCATGCTCAAGAGGCGAAAGATCTTCACCTCAAGGCGAGCAATGATCTGAAGGCAGCGAACGCGACGCTCGAGGCGGGAGTTAAGGAGCGTGAGGGTATGGCCACTGAGCTCGGAAAGTTGAGAGCTGAGCTCGAGGAGCAAAAGAAAGAGAACACCCAGCTTCGGGAGACCAATAAGAAGCTTGAAGAGGATAAGGCCTCCACTTTCGAGATCATGGAGGATGAAAAAACTCGCCTCCTTGCTGAATACAAAGAGAAGAAAGAACAAGCAGTTGATTCTGCTATGTACCGGATGTCGGCCTACAATGAGCATCTGGACACCAGCTTCTTAGGTCCTCACGAGGCGCCGCTTCTCGAACGGTGGAATGCTCGGCTCGAGAAGGAAGAGGCTGAACAGCTCGAGAAGGAGAAGGCTGCTCCGGACACCTTTTCGGAGGGAGCTCAGGAGGATAGTCATGCTATTCGTCCTGAGGGGTCCGGTGCTACTGATGCTGAGAAGGCCAAGGAGACTCCTCTTTCTTGAATCTGATCTCGGGGAGATCATTTATTGGGGCTGCGTCCCCCTATTTTGTAATTATTTTTAATTTATGCCCACGGGGCTGATACAATCTCTTTAACTATTCTTTTACATGCTTTACATTTATTGGCTCGAAATATTTTGCACATTTTATGTTGATGAATCAGTTATGTTTATTTAATTCATACAAACATAGTTTGGATTTTTTAGGCTCGAAACTCGATGCATTAATGCATAGTTTGTTCGAATTATCCGTTTCCGATCTTGTTGTTTATTAAGGTCGGATATTACTTTAACCATGAACCCTAAAGTACTTATATGGTATGTAATGTGAGTGATTTGGTCATATCTTTTTGCTTAGTCACTTTTCCTCATCCTCAGTTTTTGCTCTGAGGTTAAGAGTTTGAAACTATTTTTCTCTTAAGATATTCCAGCCTCGATCTCGACTTGTCTCGAAATAGGTTTAGGTTCCTACTTATCATCGATTAGTTTTTTGGCTGGTTTGTTCCAAACCTGTTAAGTTTGCACATCTGGTTAACTCCAAACGTTTTAGGTTTTTGGTAGTTCGGTTTTGTCCGAACTATCTAAGCTCGCGTATTTGGTTATATCCAAATACTTTATATGTTTTTGATAACTTGGTTATCTAGGCTCGCGTACTTGGTTATCTCCAAATACTTTATCTTTTTGATAAGTCAGTTATGTCCGAACTATCTAAGCTCGCGTACTTGGTTATATCCAAATACTTTATATATATATATATTTTATTTTTTAATCTGATGGTATATATACCAATGATGCCCCCTTAATATCCTATGAGTGTGACCATAGGTTATTAAATTAAGAGAGATTGCAAAAATAAAAAGAAATTACATATGGAACAAAATAGACCTTTTATTTGATGAAATTCAAAAACAAACAAACAAACTAGTACAGATAGAAAATCATGGTTACAAGCAACACTTTTCCTACACTATTGATAGTAAGGTCTAAGGTGTTCGCCATTCCATGCTCGCGGTATCAGGCTCCCATCCAATCTCGTAAGTTTGTACACACCAGGTCGGATGACTGACTCTATCTGGTATGGTCCTTCCCAGTTCGGCCCGAGCACTCCAGCTGCTGAATCTCGAGTTGCCAAGAATACGCGTCTCAATACCAGATCTCCCATTCCAAACTTTTGATCTCGAACCCTCTTATTGAAATATCATGTAGTTCGTTGCTGGTAAGCAGCATTTCTCAGCTGAGCCTCTTCTCTTTTTTCTTCAATCAAATCTAGGGTTTCTTCGAGCTGAGTGTGATTGGAACTTTGGTCGTAAATCTGAGTTCGAATTGTTGGGATTTCGACCTCGATGGGCAACATTTCCTCGCAGCCGTATGCTAGAGAGAACGGGGTATGTTCTGTTGAGGTCCGAGCTGTGGTCCTATACCCCCAAAGGACTTGAGGTAATTCCTCGGGCCATCGTCCCTTTGCTTCTTCCAACTTTTTCTTCAGAGAACTCTTGAGAGTTTTGTTAACAACTTCGACCTAACCATTCGCTTGAGGGTGAGCCATAGATGAAAAACTCTTTATTATGCCGTTCTTTTCACAAAAGTTGGTGAATAAGTCGCAATCGAACTGGGTTCCGTTATCGGATACGATCTTTCTCGGCACTCCGTATCGGCATACGATGTTCTTTACCAGGAAATCAAGGATCTTTTTCGAAGTTATGGTTGCCAATGGTTCAACCTCCGTCCATTTCGTGAAATAATCAACGGCGACTACAGCATATTTCACTCCGCCTTTTCCAGTCGGGAGAGAGCCTATGAGGTCAATGCCCCATACTGCGAAAGGCCATGGGGATGTCAACATGGTCAGTTCGGATGGTGGAGCTCGGGGTATCGTGGCGAATCTCTGGCATTTGTCGCACTTCTTCACATACTCGAAAGAATCTGTTTTAATGGTTGGCCAGAAATATCCTTGGCGTATGATCTTCTTGGACAGGCTATGCCCCCCGGTGTGGTCTCCGCAGAACCCTTCATGAATTTCTTCAATGATTTTCTTTGCTTCGGGAGGGGTTACACATCTAAGCAGCGGCATGGAATATCCTCTTCTGTATAGTTTTCCGTCCAAAATGGTGTAACGAGGAAGTTGATACATCAACTTTCGAGCCTGATTTCGATCTTTAGGAAGAATTCCATTTTCGAGATAGTCAACTATCGAACTCATCCAGGTTGGCTCCATCTCGATCATACACACATCTTCCTCGTTTGGCTCAGTAATGCTGGGTGTTGATAGGTGTTCTATGGGTACAACATTCAGCTCTTCATTTTCGACGGAGGTGGCGAGTCGAGCTAAGGCATCTGCATTTGAGTTTCGTTCTCGGGGAACCTGTTCGATTGCATAAAATTCGAAATACTCCAATGCAGATTTTGCCTTCTCCAGATAAGCTGCCATTCTTGTGCCACGAGCCTGGTATTCTCCTAAGATTTGATTAACCACGAGCTGGGAGTCACTGTAGCAATGTATGGCTTTAGCCTTGAGCTCCTTTGCTATTCGTAGTCCTGCGAGTAGAGCCTCGTACTCGGCCTCATTATTCGATGCTTTAAAGCTGAATCTCAAAGAGGAGTGAAATTTGCTCCCTGCGGGGGTGATCAGAATAACCCTTGCCCCTGCTCCATTTTCATTTGACGAGCCATCGACGTAAGGTTTCCACAGCTCGTGGGCTGTGGTTATTACCTCGTCGTCGGCTATCCCAGTATATTCCACTATAAAGTCCGCCAATGCCTGGGCCTTAATGGTCGTTCTTGGATGGTAGGTGATCTCGAACTGTCCGAGCTCAACAGCCCATTTAAGGAGTCGACCTGAAGCCTCTGGTTTAGACAGGACTTGCCTAAGTGGTTGATCTGTCAGTACATGGATGGGATGTGCCTGAAAATAGGGGCGGAGCTTACGAGATGAATGAATTAGACTGGGGGCAAGTTTCTCCATCAATGGATATCTTGACTTTGCCCCCAGTAGTCTCTTACTGATGTAGTAGACGGGTTTTTGCCCCCTCTCTTCTTCTCGAACGAGCACCGCGCTTATCGCGTGTTCGGTGGTTGAGAGGTATAGGTACAACACTTCTCCCGTTTCGGGTTTTGACAGGATGGGTGGTTCAGCTAGGTGCTTTTTGAGCTCCTGAAAAGCCAGCTCGCACTCCTCTATCCATTCAAACTTCTTACTTCCTCTCAATAAGTTGAAGAATGGAAGGCCACGATCCGTTGACTTCGAGATGAATTTGCTTAGGGCGGCCATCCTGCCAGTCAAGCTTTGGACATCTTTATGCTTCCGAGGCGAAGGCATATCAATCAGGGCCTTTATTTTTTCGGGATTAGCCTCGATCCCATGAGAGTTGACAATAAAGCCCAGGAATTTTCCCGAAAATACCCCAAAAGTGCACTTCTGAGGATTTAGCTTCATGTTGTACTTCCTGAGCACGCCAAAGCACTCTTCGAGGTCATCAACATGGTTCTTGTTAAGTTGAGATTTTACAAGCATGTCATCAACGTAAACCTCCATGTTGTTCCCTATTTTCTCTGAAAACATCATGTTTACGAGCCGTTGATATGTAGCTCCAGCATTCTTGAGTCTGAATGGCATAACATTATAGTAGTATAGCCCTTTATCTGTGATGAAGCTCGTATGTTCTTGGTCGGGGGCATGCATGGGAATCTGGTTATATCCAGAATATGCATCCATGAATGACATCAGGCCATGCCCCACCGTGGCATCCACGAGCTGATCAATCCTTGGCAGCGGAAAATAGTCTTTTGGGCAAGCTTTGTTGAGATCCGAGTAGTCAATACAGGTTCTCCACGTCCCATTGGTCTTTGGGACCAACATTGGATTGGCTACCCAGTCAGGGTAAAAGGCATCCCTAATGAAATGGTTTGCTTTTAACCTGTCAACTTCCTCCTTTAATGCTTTCTTTCTGTCCTCGTCCAGCTGTCTTCACTTTTGCTGCTTCGGGGGAAAGCTTTTGTCTATGTTCAATGCGTGGCTTGCTATATTGGGCTTATCCCCACCATGTCTGAGTGTGACCATGCGAAGACATCCTGGTTTTTTTTTCAGAAAGCAAATTAATTGCTATTTTGCCTCGTCTTGGAGGTGTTTTCCGACCTTCACCTTCTTCGAGGGATCAACTTCCTCGAGCTGAATTTCTTCGAGCTCCTCTAAAGGTTCGACGTCAACTTTCTCCTCAATCCTCGGATCGATCTCCTCGTCAATTTCGAAGACTGTTCCGTCTTTATTTTGTATGATAACGAGTGTTTGAGCGCTCGTTCGTTTCTTTCCCCTCAAAGAAATGCTATAGCACTCCCTTCCTGCCAATTGATCTCCTTTTAATGTCCCGACCCCGCTTGGGGTTGGGAACTTAAGGGCCAGATGCCTCACAGATGAAACTGCCCCCAGCCCGACCAGGGCGGGTCTCCCGAGCAGTACATTGTAGGCAGATGGTAAATCTACTACCACGAACTCCATTATCTTGGTCACCGAGACTGGATAGTCTCCCAGGGTCACAGGGAGTTCAATGGATCCCATACAGGCAGTTCCTTCTCCTGAAAATCCATACAAAGTAGTTGCACATGCCTTCAGGTCGCGAAGGGAGAGTCCCATTTTCTCGAGGGTCGCTTTATAAAGAATGTTGACTGAGCTCCCATTAACTATGAGAACTCGGCGCACTCTTTTGTTGGAAAGCTGAAGAGTAATAACCAACGGATCATGATGAGGGAACTGAACATGGGAGGCGTCCTCCTCACTGAAGTTTATTGGTTGTGTTTCAATCCTCTAGCTTTTCGGTGCCCTGGGTTCGGGTTCATAAGGAGACCCGTCCCCTGTCTTCAGCTCGTTAACATATCTATTTTGAGCATTTCTGCCCCCTCCCGCGAGGTGAGGTCCTCCCGAGATGGTTATCACGCCCTCTCCATCGATCGGCAGGGGCCTGTCATCTTCCCGAGATCGGGAGTTATTATTTTGTGCCGTCAAAGGCGCGGCTACTCTCTGGCTCGCAGTAGTCTGTCCAGTACTCTGGTTTTTGACATACTGCCGGAAGTAACCTC
This sequence comes from Humulus lupulus, assembly GCF_963169125.1. NCBI lineage: Eukaryota > Viridiplantae > Streptophyta > Magnoliopsida > Rosales > Cannabaceae > Humulus > Humulus lupulus. The sequence goes on from NC_084793.1 coordinate 276,155,715, forward strand.
TCAAGATCAACCCTTCGATCTCGTCCTTCAGCTGTCGACTTTCATCAGTTGTGTGTCCGGTGTCTCTGTGGAACCGGCAATACTTACTGAAATCCCTCTTGGATTTTTGATTTCTCATTGGGTCCGGACGCCTGAAGGGGACCTGGTTTTCATTAGCCAGGTATATGTTTTCCCGGGACTCGTTGAGCTCGGTGTGCACTTTATACACGGAGAAATACCTCTCTCCTTTCTTTTTCTTTCCTCCCTCAGCTTCGGGGTTATTTCCCTCGCTCTTTTTCCTCTTGGAGGGATTCTCCGAGGTAGGCTGTGGAGCTGCTGGGTCTGCCGAGGTTGAGGCGGAGTTGATGTTTATCGTTGTAGTTTCGGTCTGCGAGGTCGCCTTGAGCGTTGACCTCGCCTCCTCTACATTGACAAACCTCTGCGCTCGTCTGTTAAACTCGGTTATCGACCTCACCGGTTTCCCTTGCATGTCATCCCACAGGGCACTTCCGGGTAAAACACCAGCTCGGATAGCCATAAGGTGCCCACTGTCATCCACATCTCGAGCTCGGGCGACCTCCAGATTAAATCTTGTCATGTAGCTTTTCAGTGTTTCGCCTGGCTGTTGTCGGACGTTAGTCAAAGTGGATGCCTCTGGTCTGACTCCCATCATAGTCCGGAACTGCTTCTTGAAGTCTCTAGACAACTGTTCCCATGAAGTTATTGAGTGTCTCTTGTACTTTTCGAACCAACTTTTGGCAGGTCCTGCCAATGATGTCGGAAACAACATGCACCTGAGCTCGTAACCCACGTTACTAGCTCTCATAATAGTGTTGAATGTACTCAAGTGACTACATGGGTCGGTTTTTCCTTCAAACGCTGGGACGTGAGGAATCCGGAATCCTTGAGGAAATTGAGTGTTAGAAATATGTGGAGCAAACGGCTCGAGCTCCTCATCAGAGTCTTCATATCGACCATTTCCTCGTTCATTCTTTAAAACCTAAAGGCTTTTTTCGAGCTGATCGATCCTTTCTTGGACTGGGTCAGTAGGAGGTGTTGTCTGGAATTGACTGTCATTGATCATGATTCCAGGCTCGCGTCTCCGTGAGGGATCTCTACGCCTATTCAAACGATCCCTCAGGTCCGGATTCGTCTGATCTCCCTTCCCCCTACTTTGATTCAAATGACTTCGCAGGTCAGGACGATTCTTGCGACTTCCAGTATTTTTACGACCTCGGTCATGTTTACTGACGGACCTGGTCTCTCCGGACTCGTCACTGGTGAAACTCATTGATCGGTCATTTCGTGATGGATTCTTCCCATGTCGCCTCGTCTCCACAGTGCGAGACCGAGACGTCTGACTTTTCTCAGATGGTGCGCCTCTCCGCTCCTGGAATGTCTCCCTGGTTCCTTGTCTTTCCCCTGTACGCCCTTGATCCTGATTTCGAACAGGTTGAGTGTTTCTGCGGGGAGGTGAAGGATATCTTATGGGTGACGGAGGGAACCGTATAGGCGACGGTGGCTGCTGCCCTTGTTGCGGCCTAGAGGGGCCAGAATTTGCCCGATATGGGTCAGTTGCATTTGGTGCACTCCCAGGTACCTGAGTCCGAGCCTCTGCAGGGGTTCGGTTATTCTCAGTTCCTGCAGGCACTTCCACAGGTGGGTTAGGCAGGACCCGAGCTCGAGTATTCCTCTGTGGCCTAGGAGGAGCAGATGGCTCTGCTGGTGCCGGAGGTTGAGTCGGCCTCCTTGTGGCAGCATTTTTTCGTGGACGTCCACGGGGCCTCCGGGGAGGAACATGTACGTCCCTTGGAGGAGGGACTTGGTTTTCGCGCGGAGGCGGGGGCTGAGCCACCTGCGCCTCTGCGGCCATCCTAGTCAACTCCTCATTTCGTTTGTTGGCCTCTGCCAACAGCTGTTTCAATTGCCGGTTTTCCAGTTCTACAATAGGAACGTAACGCTCAGGATTGTAGTACATATCCTCATCCCTTGGTGGAGGCGGTGGTCCCCGGGAATCAGAGGACCCACTTCTCTCCTTAGCATCCGGGTTCTCCATTGGTTGTTTTCCAGGACGCCTTGGGTAGCTTTCATCAGGGGTGTTCTGATTGTTTGTGGCCATGGTTTTTTCAGGGATGAATGCTTGAGTTCAGCTCTCAACGAAAGCACCAAACTGTTGACGCCGTTTTTCGTCAAACAATGAAAGAAGAGCACATAAACAATGAATGACAATGGCCAAATGACATAAAACAAATCAAACACACGATTTTTACGTGGTTCAGCAGTTAAATCTGCCTAGTCCATGAGTCTCTGTTATTAAACTCAAGATTATCTCTGAAAATTCTTCAGGAATGAATTCTCCAGAGTTTTCTCTCAAGGATCAGAATTTCGGTCCTTTACAATGATGCATGGCCTCTCTATTTATAGAGAAGGACGCAGAATACTATCCCACATATTTTGGGTAGTTACTCTTTTTGTGTAAATAAAATAAATGGCTTTAAATGCCTATAATCAGATATAAAAGGAAACGTCCCTGAAGACCAGGAAACGCATAACTGACCAAATAATATCCCACGATTATAGGGGATTTACATTAATAAATGAGGATTACATCTCATATTTATAATACTTGTAGATATTCAAGGTGGTTATCGCGTATCTCTAAGACTTTAGCTTCCCAGGTTTCCCGTCGTCGTCCGAGCTAACGACATCTCCCGAGTTCACGTGGCTTTCGAGATCGTACGTACATCGAGCTCGAGACCCTTGATCCGAAGTCGTCCCTGAAGATGAGTGTGATCTCGGAGCTACCTTTCGAGATCGCGATCGTTTCGAGGTCACCATATTCAAGGTCATATATCGTACTTTGCAGGCTCGATATACCATCCTGGAGCATACTCTAATCCTTACGAGACCATTTGTTGCGAATCCAACTTTCGAGGTCACATTTACCATGGCTCGAAATCTGGGTATAACACATACTTTTTATATAAAATTATGGTTTGGTTTTGACTTTTATTAAAATGTTAGGTTTATATATATATTTATGTAAACATAAGTTAATATCTAACATACATAATACTTATATAAAAATATCCTACACAATACAATCTAGTATAATATTATATAATAAAATATACGGTATTACTGCTGATCAAACATACCCTCACTTCTAATTAAATGTCAAACAACTATGCTACTACTCTCCTAAATAATCTCTTTTATAAGACTGTAAACTCACTACACTTCCAACTCCAAGAGCTAGCCATCGAGAAAATGAGACCGGCCCCACTATCATATGTTTTAATAAATATATAAATATACTTTGGAGTCTTAAAATTACAATTCCATATTTACATGGCTCATCTATCCGAGTTGAAACCAGATTTAAGAGCAATCTCATTCATCAACCTTCAAAATTTTAAATAACCATTAAAACAATATACATCTAACTATATGTGCTATTGCTTATTCAAACTTTGTTATTTTCTATTTTTTTCCTCTTTTATTCTCTCTAATTTTTCTTTAATTTAAATAAATAATAATATTGTAAAATATAATATCTTAATGCAATACAAAAAATATAAAAAAAAAAATTCTGTATGTTTTAATAATGTAAAAGCTATTTGATATAAAATAAAAAAAAAATTATTTAGTATATTTTAAAAAACAAAGGGAAGAAGCGCTCTAACTGCATTTAGTTATTACAAGATATAAATCCTATACATTTTTTTTTTCTTAAAGAAAATGTATATAGAGTATATATATTCTCTTCAATTACGTGTTATTAGTGCTAGAAATAATATAGCGGAGAAGAACAAAATATATATTAATATATTTAATTGAAGAACATAAATGAAAAACAATACAATAGAAAGAATAAACCAAAGTCGAGGCACGCGAAACACGCTTTCTTTAAAGTAAATTTGCCCCCTTTACTTAAACAGTGCTAGAGAATTCGTGAGCAACCACTTCCCAGGATACAACAGCTATCAAGCAGGACGAATGCACCACTGTGTCTGCTTAGGCGAACTCGAAACAAACCTTCCCTTTATCACCATAAAATACTACAGAGACTAAAGAGAGAAAAAGACTAAGTGTGTGATATTCTGTATCAGTGTGTCCTAGAATGAGAGGAGAAGCCTCCTTTTATAGGCTTCATGGAGAGTTGAAAAATATGTGAATCAAGTGCATTAATGCCCAAATATCCAACAAATCTGGTATCTTAATATCTAAAAATCAATCAGAATTAATTACCCTTATTATGGTAATATGAGCAGTTACCAAAAGTGATTTTCTGATAATCAATCAGAATTAATTACACTTATTCTGGTAATATCAGTTGTTACCGAAAGTAATTCTCTGACTGTCAATAAGAATTAATTAAACAATATTATGATATCTTAATTTTGACCAAAGTGATTTGCCAAAATCACACTACAAAAAAAATGTAGTATTACGACGGCATTCCGTCGGTAATTCGCCGCCGGTAATTAGCGGAATTACTGGCCGAGTGACACACCCACTGGTATTATATTAATACCAGCGGATTAATAGAGGCGGGACTCCGCCGATGTAAAATAACACGTCAACCTCGTTTGACTCATTTAATACCAGCGGGTTCCGCCTCTATTAATCCGCCGGTAATAAATTACTAATATTAAATTATAATAATTAATTTGATTTTATTTCATAATTGTTGACGCCGCTTTTCGTCAACAGTGAAATAAGAGCACGAAAATAATAAATAGTTATGGCCAGAAAAAATACATTAAAACAAATGGGATTTTTTACGTGGTTCAGCAGTTAACTCTGCCTAGTCCACGAGTCTTTGTTATTAGAACTTTAAGATGATCTCTGGAAATTCATCAAGAATGAATTCTCCAGAGTTTTCTCTCAAGATCACAAAAATTCGGGTCCTTTACAATGGTGCATGTCTTCTCTATTTATAGAGAAGATTTCTGAATACTATCCCACACATTTCGGGAAGTTATTCTATACATTAAATAAATTTAATGGCATTAAAAGCCTGTAATCCTATATACAAGGAAACGTCTCCTGAAGATCAGGAAGCGTATAACTGAATAATAAATATCCCTTTATTATAGGGAATTTACATCAATGAATGCAGACTGCATCTCTCCTAAATGATTCACTAAGATATTCAAAGTTATCAACCTATATTGTCAGTGCCGTGTTCACCCAGGTCTCTTAATGATTTTCGAGCTATAGCATTTCCCGAGATCATGTGGCTTCGAGCTCATACTTATGTCAGGCTCGGAACCCCTGATCCGAGGTCATACGAGAATAGACATACTTCGATGTCTATCTTTCGAGCTTGTGAGGGTTTCAAGGCTACCATCTTCGAAGTTGCCCCTGCTTTGTAGGCTCGGTGCCTAGGTTGCGGACACGTGTTCTAGACATTACAAGTCCATTCCTGACGAATCTAGCTTTCGAGATCACAATTCTTAAAGCTCGAAATCTGGGTGTAACATTTTGCCCCCTCAAAAGTATTTGTTCGAATCCCATGAGAAGGAAACTTTTGAACTACTTTCTTCGGGAACTGCACCGTCACACATACTTGAGGGTGGACACACGTCAGTCGGGTATTGCTCATCCAAGGTACTCGAGTACCTTGGAAATCTGCCTACGATCGTTCACCTGCCACCTTTTCGGTGCCATCATGTCATCAATCCCTGACCTTCGGATTTTATAAGGATTCTTGCCAATGGCTCAGATTAATCCTTTTTACCACTTTTTCCATCTATATATACAAGGTCTTCTTCTTCCTCTTATTTTACACGCATCAGAAACAAAGGAAAATGGACGAAACCAGAAGCCATCTTAGAGAGCTTTTAGCTTTTGCATGTTCTCCTAGCCAAAGAAACAAAGGACCGCCAGTTTGTTCGAGACCGTAAGGTCATACCTGAAGCCTCTCCTTCAATCAACGATTTCTCTGCAATCTCCATCATTGTGTAAGTATCTGATGATCTTTTCGTTTTCTTTTATTTTTGGGAATGTGCTGGTTTATTTTCTTAGTTTGACACGCTAGGAAGCTCTGATCGATAGGCTTTCACGTTTAAGTCTCCATGCTAGGTTTAAGTCACTAGTTCTGAATCCAGTTTTGATGTAGAAAAAGGTCTCTTTTTTCTGGGTTTTCAAAATTTAAAAGACATATCTTGTACACCAAGATATCGGGTACAAAATCTTGGTTTTAAAGAACGCATGATACCCAATATTACCATTTCTAAATAACCGTCACCATTTTTCCCTGATATTTCGGGATTTTCAAAAATTTTATCCACTCCCCTCCTTTTTCTTGTAGAATACATGTTCCGACTCTTAATCAGGTTTTTAGTATCGAGCTCGTTTCGTACCCAAGCACTCTCCGAGTTTGTCTTGTCAAGCTCGTAATTCTTTAGTCCTTGCATGCATAGCCCTCACCATTTTTTCTTTCTTTCTAGATGTCACATAATCTGGAAAGACGGTGGGGGTCGTTGCTGGCAATTCCATATTCGCCAAAAACCCCGAGCCCAGAATCGCTGTTTTCTCGGAACCAACGTCTGATTCGCGAATACGATCTTGTGCGCGAACAGGAAGAAACCCGAGCTCACTATCGCCGCCAAATCGTCGAGGTCATAGAAAAGAAGAGGAGAACCCTTCGAGAGGCTCTTTATCTGGAATCTGATTCAGGGCCCAGGCCGATCCCCCTCGACCCTAGGTTAAAAGTGACCATTGCGTACAATCCAGAAGAGCTCCAATTCTCACTGATGGGGGAGCCTTCTACCTCGCAGCCGAGGAGGGAGTTCTTAGAGGCCAAGCACTACTGGAGCGCAGTTACCTCGCTAGGCCAGATAACTGATATCCTGGCCTTCCACGGTCTCAGGCTGTCAAGCTCCTTAAGATGTCGAGCTACTACCTCCAGCGAACGAAGCTACTATGTTCCAGGGGATGGAAACCCTGACAACAGGCTGAGGTATGCAGCTTGGAGTCAGGAGCATATGAAGGTAGGAGCGTTACTGCCTTTGAAGCCTTTCTTCAAGGACTTCACGGACATTGTTGGGTTGGCTCCATTCCAGCTCAACACTAATTCTTACAGGGTTCTATCTGCTCTGAGGTTGTTATACCACGAGTTGAAGTGGGAAGGACCTTTACCAAAGGAGATCCTGTATCTCTTTTGTCTGAAAAGCAACCCCTCCCGAGCTCGGGGAGGAGACGACTTCTACTATCTTTCAAGCTACCCCAAGGAGAAAAAGGTGTTTGAGGACCTTCCCAACCATCCTCCCGACTTTAAGAAGGCCTTCTTTTGGACAGATGGCCTGTCCCCGTCTCGATACTATTCATTCAAACGGATTCGTAAGTACCCTAACCTTCTTTATCTCTGTGCTCGAACTTTTGTCCATAGGCTCGTACTTAGTTGAAATGTGTTTTATTTTCCAGCCAACTATCACCGTCCCACTCCCACTGACAATATGAAGGAGCATAGAGAGGCTCTGCTCCAACTCCATTATGGCAGGAGGCCTCTCTCATATCTTTTGCATGAGAGTAAGCTCTGAGCCTGCGGGCTCTTGGGAAATGGCCAGTCCACCTCAGACTGGTCCAACAAAAAATACGACCGTTGGGAGCTCGTGCCCCTGCCAACAAGCATCCTTCCCCCGAGGAGAGAGGCGAGACCCCCGCCTCCAGCTCGCCGAAGGAGCCCGCAATCAGGGAACGAGGCCAACGATGAAGCCTAGAGCTCGGGCTCGGATGATCAAGGTACAGTCATCCTAAGCTCGAAAATGTGGTCCCCCACCCTATTAAAGTACATACCTGATAGGCTAGTTCTGTGCGGAGATGATAGGAACCACTTTTATGTGTGGACTTGGGTAGATGAGCGAGTTCATAGGTTCGACAGCTAGTTTGGGCAATACGATACTATGTATAGCCTGAACGAGGTATGGAATGGAATAGCCGTCCAATATGGGACCTTTCAAGGTTGACATCCACATATCGGGAAGGTACTCCCCCCGCCTCCTCTTAAGATGGGGGAATTTCATGGTCTCCGAGCTCAAGCTCGGGGGAGAGTTCCAGTTAGGTCTTTCTCAACTTGGTTTTTTTTTTATCTTCCAAGTTTGTTAGCACTATGTTTAACTTCGATTGGAACTGTGCAGGTGCTATGGATCCCGACCTTGATTCTGTGCTCTTTAGCGATGACAGAGCTCAAAAGAGTAAGCGCCCGAGAGGCTCGTAGAAACCCGATCGGCCATCTAAAGTCCCCAGGCACACTGAGAAGACCCCAATGGCTCATGCTGCTGCGAGCACAGCTGAGGTGCCGAATGTCCAGATCGATGCATCTGTTTCGACCACGCCTGCCATGCTTCCTCCAGCCGCAACCCAACTAACAATCGACCGACCTCCAAAGAAACCCTCAATTTCCAAGGTACTCCTGCCGTCGGCCCGACCTCATGTTGAAGAGTTCGTGCTTGATGGTACTGCTGGGACCCAAGGAGCTGTACTTGGCTCGGACGTCCTTTCTCGAGTGGGTCAGAGTCTTTCAGGATTCGACGCTGACCACTAGGATCTTGTGCATAAGGCCCCAGACTGTAATACTCTTTTTGACAAGAGTATTGAACTTACTGCTGCGGTAATTTTCGCAACTCTCCTTTAATTGTTTATGTCTTGGCTTGTGCTCTAATTCATCCTTTGTGTTTCAGGCCCTCGTCGTTTCGGCACAACTTAATTATAAGTTGACCAACGAGGTGCATATGAGCATGTCTCTGGCCCAAGAGTCGAGGGATCTTCAGCTTAAAATGGCTGATGAACTCAAAGACTCGAAGGCCGAGCTTGAGAAGGTGAAGGTCGAGCTTGAAAAGGTGAAGACTCGTCTTGCGGAGCTGGAGAAGGCTAATGCCAAACTCGAGGAGGAGAAAGCTGCCACTTTCGAGATAATGGAAAGCGAGAAGGCCCGCCTCCTTGACGAGTTCAAAGAGAAGAAGGAAAAAGCAGTCGACCAAGCCATGTACAAAATCTGGGTTGACAATGCTGACCTCGACACCAACTTCCTAGGTCCTCTTGAGGCGAAGTATGTAGAGCGGTGGAATGTGCGACTCGAGGCGAATGAGGCTGCTCGGGAGGCTGCTCGCGAGGCTGCTCAGAAGGATAGTCATGCTATTCATCCTGAGGGGTCTAGTGTCACTGATGCTGAGAAGGCCAAGGGAACTGCTCCTTCCTAAACCTCACTTCGGGGCTGCGTCCCCTTATTTTTGTAATTGCTTTAATTTTATGCCCGTAGGGCTGATACAATTTCTCTTTTATTTTACTACATATGCTTTACATTTCTTGGTTTGAAATATTTTGCACATTTTATGTTTAAGAACCGTGTATGTTTATTTATTCGTATAAACATAATTTGGATTTTATGCTCGAGGCCTAATGCATTCATGCACTGTTTGCTCAAATTATCCGCTTCCGATCTCGTTATTCATCAAGGTCGGATATTACTTTAACCATGAACCCGAAAGTACTTGTATGGTGTGTAATGCAAACGGTTTAGTTATATCTTATTGCTTAGTTACTTTTTCTCGTCCTCGGTTGTTTCTCCGAGGTTATGAGTTCGAAACTATTTTTCTATAAGATACTCCAGCCTCGATCTAGACTTATCTCGAAGTAGGTTTAGGTTCCAACTTATCGTCGATTAGTTCTAGCTGGTTTGTTCCAAACCTTTTATCCTAGCTCGCGCATTTGGTTACATCCAAACACTTGTACATTTTTGACAGCTTGGTTATATCCAAACCATCCCAACAGGCGCATTTGGTTATCTCCAAACGCTTGCATGTATTTTGTGTATGTTATTTTATTTTTCAAGGTGATGGTATATATACCAATGATGCCCCCTTAATATCCTATAAGTGTGACCATAGGTTATTAAATTAAGAGAGGTTTCAAAAATAAGGAAAAACATAACATATTGAACAAAATAGATCTTTATTTGATGAGATTCAAAAGTAGACAAATCAGTACAGATAAACAAACATGGTTACAGGCAACATCCTTCCTATACTATTGGTAGTAAGGTCTTAGGTGTTCGGCATTCCATGCTCGCGGTACCAGGCTCCCATCCAATCTCGCTAGCTTATAAACACTGGGCCGGATGACTGATTCTATCTGGTATGGTCCTTCCTAATTTGGCCCAAGCACGCCAGCTGCTGGATCTCGTGTTGCCAAAAATACACGTCGTAGCACCAGATCTCCCACACCGAACTTTTGATCTCGAACCCTCTTGTTGAAGTACCTGGTAGCTCGTTGCTGGTAGGCAGCGTTCCTTAACTGAGCTTCGTTTCTTTTTTCTTCGATCAAGTCTAAGGTTTCTTCGAGCTGAGTGTGGTTCGAGCTTTGGTCATAAATGTGAGCTCGAATTGTAGGGATTTCGACCTCGATAGGCAACATAGCCTCACAACCGTATGCTAGAGAGAACGGGGTATGTCCCGTTGATGTTCGAGCTGTAGTCCTATATCCCCATAGGACTTGGGGCAACTCTTCGGGCCATCGTCCCTTCGCTTCCTCCAACTTTTTCTTTAGCGAATTCTTGAGAGTTTTGTTTACAGCTTCGACCTGGCCATTCGCCTGAGGATGAGCTATTGATGAAAAACTCTTTATTATTCCATTCTTCTCGCAAAAGTTGGTGAACAAGTAGCTATCGAACTGGGTTCCGTTGTTGGATATAATTTTCCTTGGCACCCCATATCGGCACACGATGTTTTTTACCAGGAAGTCAAGGACCTTTTTGGAAGTTATTGTTGCCAATGGTTCAGCCTCCGTCCACTTTGTGAAGTAATCCACGGCAACTACATCATACTTCATACCGCCCTTGCCAATTGGGAGAGAGCCTATGAGGTCGATTCCCCATACCGTGAATGGCCATGGGGAAGTCATCATGGTCAGCTCTGATGGTGGAGCTCGAGGAATCGTGGTGAATTTCTGGCATTTATCGCATTTCTTTACGTACTCGAAAGAATCTGATTTAACGGTAGGCCAGAAATATCCTTGGCGTATGATTTTCTTGGACAGGCTATGCCCCCCAGTATGGTCTCCGCAGAACCCTTCATGAATTTCTTCAATGATTTTCTTGGCTTCTGGTGGAGTCACACACCGTAGTAATGGCATGGAATATCCCCTTCTATACAACTTTCCATCCAAAATGGTGTAGCGGGGAATTTGATACATTAACTTTCGAGCCTGGTTCCGATCTTTTGGAAGGACTCCGGTCTCGAGATATTCGACTATCGGGGTCATCCAGGTAGGCTCAGACTCAATCATACACATGTCTTCCTCCTCCGGCTTATTAATGCTAGGTGCCGAGAGGTGTTCTATGGGCACCACGTTTAGCTCATCATTCTCGACGAAAGTAGCGAGCTGAGCTGAGCTAAGGCATCTGCATTTGAGTTTTTCTCTTGGGGAACCTGTTCGATCGCATAAAACTCAAAATGTTCCAATGCGGATTTTGCCTTCTCTAAGTATGCTGCCATTTTCATGCCACGAGCCTGGTATTCTCCTAAGATTTGATTGACCACAAGCTGGGAGTCGCTGTAGCAATGTATGCTTTAGCTTTGAGCTCTTTGGCTATACGAAGTCCCGCCAGTAAAGCCTCGTATTCGACCTCGTTATTTGATGCCTTGACGTCGAATCTTAAGGAAGAATGAAATATGCTCCCTGCGGGGGTAATCAAAATGACCCCTGCCCCCGATCCATTTTCATTAGATGAACCATCGACGTAAAGTTTCCACAGCTCGTGGGCCGGGGTTATAACTTCGTCGTTGGTCATGCCAGTACATTCCACTATAAAGTTTGCCAATGCCTGTGCCCTAATAGTCGTCCTCGGGTGGTAGGTGATCTCGAATTGTCCGAGTTCTACCGCCCATTTAAGAAGTCGACCTGAAGCCTCTGGTTTAGACAAGACTTGCCTAAGTGGTTAATCAGTCAACACATAGATAGGGTGCGCTTAAAAGTAGGGTCGAAGTTTACGAGATGAATGAATTAAGCTGAGAGCTAGCTTTTCCATCAAGGGGTATCTCGACTCTGCCCCGAGTAACCTTTTGCTGATGTAATAGACGGGTCTCTGTATTTTTTCTTCTTCTCGCACGAGCACTGCACTTATTGCGTGTTCGGTGGTGGAAAGATACAAGTACAATACTTCTCCCGTAATAGGTTTTGACAAGATGGGGGGGTTCTGGGATGTGCTTTTTATGCTCCTGGAAGGCCAGCTCGCACTCCTCCGTCCATTCAAATTTCGTGCCTCCCCTCAAAAGGTTGAAAAACGGAAGACAACGGTCTGTAGATTTCGATATAAACCTACTTAGTGCCGCCATCCTACTGGTCAAACCTTGGACATCCTTGTGTCTTCGAGGCGAGGGCATATCGATCAGGGCCCGGATCTTGTCAGGGTTGGCCTCTATTCCACGAGCGTTTACAATAAAGCCTAGGAATTTTCCTGATGATACCCCAAAGGTGCACTTCTGAGGATTTAGTTTCATGTTATACTTCCGAAGCACGCCAAAGCATTCTTCGAGGTCGTTAACATGGTTATCGTTAAGTTGAGACTTGACTAGCATGTCATCAACATAAACTTCCATGTTGTTCCCTATTTGCTCTGAAAACATCATATTCACGAGCCGCTGGTATGTGGCCCAAGCATTTTTGAGCCCGAATGGCATGACATTATAACAGTATAACCCCTTATCGGTTATGAAGCTTGTATGTTCCTGGTCGGGGGCATGCATGGGAATCTGGTTATATCCAGAATAAGCATCTATGAATGACATCAGTCCATGCCCTGGCGTGGCATCCACGAGCTGGTCAATCCTCGGTAAGGGAAAACAGTCCTTCGGGCAAGCTTTGTTGAGGTCCGAATAGTCAATACAGGTTCGCCACGTCCCATTAGGTTTTGGGACCAACACCAGATTGGCTACCCAGTCATGGTAAAAAGCATCCCTAATGAATTGGTTTGCTTTTAACCTGTCGGCCTCCTCCTTCAGTGCCTTCTTTTTGTCGTCATCCAGTTGTCTTCGCTTTTCTTGCTCCGGAGGGAAGCTTTTATCAATATTTAGCGCGTGGCTTGCTATGTTCGGACTTATTCCTACCATGTCTGAATGTGTCCATGCGAAGACGTCCTGGTTTCTCTTCAAAAAGCAAATTAGTTGCTATTTGGTTTCTTCCTGGAGGTGTTTTCCAACCTTTTCCTTTTTCGAGGGATCAGACTCTTCGAGCTGAATCTCTTCGAGCTCTTCTAAGGGTTCGAGGTCAACCTTCTCCTCAACCCTTGGATCGATTTCTTCATCAATCTCCAAGATCGTCCTGTCTTTACTCTGAATAATGACGAGTGCTTGTGCGCTTGTCTGTTTCTTTCCTCTTAAGGAAATGTTGTAGCATTCCCTTCCAGCTAACTGATCTCCCTTCAATGTCCCGACGCCACTAGGGGTCGGGAACTTAATGGCCAGATGCCTTACTGACGAGACTACCCCCAGCCCAACCAGGGCGGGTCTCCCAAGCAGCACATTGTAGGCTGAAGGTAGATCCACTACCACGAACTCCATCATCTTGGTTGTTGAGACCGGGTAGTCTCCCAAGGTCACGGGGAGTTCGATGGATCCCATGCAGGCGGTTCCTTCTCCTGAAAAGTCGTATAGCGTAGTCGCACATGCTTTTAGGTCGCGAAGGGAGAGTCCCATCTTTTCAAAGGTTGCTTTATAGAGAACGTTAACTGAGCTCCCATTGTCTATGAGAACTCGGTGGACCCTTTTATTTGCCAGCTGGAGGGTGATGACCAGTGGATCATGGTGAGGAAATTGAACATGGGACGCGTCTTCCTCAGTGAAGGTTATTGGTTGGGATTCAATCTTTTGACTTTTTGGAGCTCTAGGTTCGAGTTCATAAGGAGACCCGTCCCCAGTCTTCAGCTCGTTAACTTATCTCTTTTGGGCATTTCTTCCCACTCCTGCGAGATGAGGCCCTCCTGAGATGGTTATTACATCTTCTCCATCAATTGGAGGGGGCCTATCTTCTTCCTTAGCTCGGGAATTGTTGTTTTGTGTGAGCTGTGGCGCAGCTGCTTTCTGGCTCGCGGACCTTGATTAGTACTCTGGATCTTGACATATTGTCTGAAATAACCTCTCGAGATCAACCCTTCGATCTCGTCTTTCAGCTGTCGACATTCATCAGTAGTATGCCCGGTGTCTCTGTGAAATCGGCAATATTTGCTGGAGTCCCTCTTGGACTTCTGATTTCTCATTGGGTCTGGATGCCTGAAGGGGACCTGGTTTTCATTAGCCAGGTATATGTTCTCCCAAGACTCATTGAGCTCGGTGTACACTCTGTACACGGAGAAATATCTCTCCCCCTTCTTTTTCTTTCCTCCCTCGGCCTCGGGGTTACTCCCTTCGTTCTTTTTTCTATTGGAAGGGTTTTCCGCAGCAGGCTTTGAAGTTGGTGGGTCCACCGAGGTCGAGGCAGAGTTTACGTTTATCGTTGTAGTTATGGGCTGGGAAGTCACATTAAGTGTCGACCTCGCTTCCTCTACATTGACGAACCTTTGTGCCCGTTTGTTAAACTCGGTTAGGGACCTCACCGGTTTTCTTTGCATGTCGTCCCAGAGAGCACTTCCTCGCATTACTCTGGCTTGGAAAACCATTAGGTGACCGCTGTCATCCACATTCCGAGCTCGGGCAACTTCCAAGTTAAACCTTGTAAGGTAACTTTTCAATGTCTCACCTGGCTGTTGCCGAACGTTAGTCAGGGTTGATGCCTCGGGTCTAACTCCCATCATGGCTTTGAACTGCTTCTTGAAGTCTTTGGACAGCTGATCCCAAGAAGTTATTGAGTGTCTTCTATATTTTTCGAACCAGCTTTTGGCTGGTCCTATCAGTGATGCTGGAAATAACATGCATCTGAGCTCGTAACCCACGCTACTTTCTCTCATTATGGTATTGAATGTACTCAAATGGCTGTACGGGTCGGACTTTCCCTCAAACGTTGGGACGTGAGGGATTTGAAATCCTTGGGGAAATGGAGTGTTGGAAATATGGGGAGCAAACGGTTCAAGCTCCTCATCAGAATCTTCATATCGATCCTGACCTTGCTCATTTTTCAAAATCCTGAAGGCCTTTTCTAATTGATCAATTCTTTCCTGGACTGGGTCCGCGAGGGGTCTTGTCTGGAATTGGTTGTCGTCGATCACGATTCCAGGTTCGCGCCTCCGCAGGGGGTCTTTACGCCTATTTAAGCGATCCCTCTGGTCCGGGTTCATCGGGTTAACATTACCCCGACTCTGATTCAAGTGTTCCCGTAGGTCGGAGCGATTTCTGCAGCTTCCAGTATTCTTTCGACCTCGATCATGCATGCTGACTGAGTTGGTATCGCCAGAGTCGTCACTAGTAAAACTCGTTGCATGATTATTTCGAGATGGGTCTTTTTCATGCCGCCTCGTTTCTGCGGTGTGAGACCGGGACATTTGGCTTTTTTCAGAGGGGGTGCCTCTCCGCTCTCGCAAAGCCTCCCTGTTCACTTGTCTCCTCCCCGCGCATCTTTCGTCCTCACCTCGAACTGATTGAGTATTCCTGCGAGAAGGTGAAGGATATCTTATAGGTGATGGAGGGAACCATATGGGTGACGGTGGCTGCCACCCATTTCGCGGCCTAGATGGTCCGGAGTTTGCCCGAGATGGGTTGGTTGCATTCTGTGTGTTCCCAGGGACTTGAGTCTCAGTTCCCGCCGGTACTTCCATAGGTGGATTAACCAGGGCCCTAGCTCGGGTACTTCTCCGAGGTCTCGAGGGAGCGGATGGATTTACTGGTGTCGGAGGTTGTTCTGACCTTCTTGTGGCAGCATTCTTCCGTGGACGCCCACGAGGTCTACGGGGAGGAACATGCACGTCCCTCGGAGGATGGGCTTGGTTTTCATGCGGAGGCGGGGGCTGAGCCGCCTGCGCCTCTGCGGCTATCCTTGCCAACTCCTCATTCCGCTTGTTGGCTTCCGCCAACTACAGTTTCAGCTGCCGGTTTTCAAGTTCCACAATGGGAACGTATCCTCATCCCTTGGTGGTGCGGGTGGTCCCTGAGAATCGGAGGATTCGCTTCCCTCTTCAGCATCCGGGTTTACCATTGGCAGTTTCCCAGGGCGTCTCGGATAATTTTCTTCACAAACGTTCTGATCGTTAGCGACCATAACTTGTTCAGGGGCTGAATGCTTAAGGCTCTCAATGAAAGCACCAAACTGTTGATGCCTCTTTTCGTCAACAATGAAATAAGAGCACGAAAACAATAAATAGTTATGGCCATAAAAAATACAATAAAACAAAGGGGATTTTTTACGTGGTTCAGCAGTTAACTCTGCCTAGTCCCCGAGTCTTTGTTATTAGAACTTTAAGATGATCTCTGGAAATTCCTCAAGAATGAATTCTCCAGAGTTTTCTCTCAAGATCACAAAAATTCGGGTCCTTTACAATGGTGCATGTCTTCTCTATTTATAGAGAAGATTTCTGAATACTATCCCACACATTTCGGGAAGTTATTCTATACATTAAATAAATTTAACGGCATTAAAAGCCTGTAATCCTATATACAAGGAAACGTCTCCTGAAGATCAGGAAGCGTATAACTGAATAATAAATATCCCTTGATTATAGGGAATTTACAGCAATAAATGCAGACTGCGTCTCTCCTAAATGATTCACTAAGATATTCAAAGTTATCAACCTATATTGTCAGTGCCGTGTTCACTAAGATCATGTGGCTTCGAGCTCATACTTACGTCAGGCTCGAAACCCATGATCCGAGGTCATCCGAGAATAGACGTACTTTGATGTCTGTCTTTCGAGCTTGTGAGGGTTTCGAGGCTACCATCTTCGAAGTTTCCCCTGCTTTGTAGGCTCAGTGCCTAGGTTGCGGACACGTGTTCTAGACATTACAAGTCCATTCCTGACGAATCCAGCTTTCGAGATCACAATTCTTAAAGCTCGAAATCTGGGTGTAACAATAATAAATATACATATAATACTTATTTAAAAATAATAATATTTAACATAAATCAAAATTAATAACACAATTAATATTCATCAAACAAAAATAGCATTATAATTAATCATAAAATAACCATAATAAAAAATTTAATTCTCTCATTTTAATTACATATGAACTAATTAGAACATAAACATAATAACATTTCAATTGTCTTAATATAATTAAAAAACGTAATATAATTATTATTGTTTTGATCGGGCCAACCAGGTGTAAAATATTCATTAAGGTCAATATCTTGATCACCAATATTAGGGCGCGACAATGGTGGTGAAGCAAACTTTGGTGCTCATGGAGAGTGCCGTTGTGAAGATGATCCAAATTGTCGAGTATGTGGTCGCATCGAGGGAGACTGATGCAATAAACTCTCAAACTGACCATACCTCTACTGCTGCGACGAACTCACAAATTGACCATATATCTGCTGTGGTTGCTGTTGCTGCGATGAATCCCCAAAGTCACGACGCCTAGGATGTGACATCTGAGATCCTGTAGGGACATCGTGGTAATAAAAAGGAGGGGACTGGGAGGAGCGTCCATACATGTTTGGATAATTCTGTTGAGGTGGATGAGAATGTTGTTGTTGTGGCATCGACCAAGGAGGTGGACTTTGAGAAGATATACCACCTTCAGGTTGTGGTGGTAAATATCATTGCAGAAGGCTTTCAAACTGCGACTTAGTTTCTGTACTAGTATGATGAGGATTACCAGATGGATCTTGTTGAGATTTCAACATCCGGATCTCTTCACGCATTGACTTCATCATTTCTGCCATAGTAGACATGTCTTCTTGAGGCGTATGAGCAGGTTGGGCCTGTGACTAACTTTGACTTGTGGAGCTGGAAGTTGATTTTTTCCCTTTGCCTTTGCTGTAACCTACTCCTCTCTGAAAGTCAGACCTCTCCCCAAGTACTTTACTCATAATCTCGTATTGATCGATTGACGAGGAATTAGTAGCAGATCCAGTTTCAGATCCCTCCGTCGATCCTTGAGACTGGCTTTGAAGTCATGCCCTCTCAAGCTCTTCCGTCATTTTTTCCTATTCATAAAAAGTGTTAGAAACACAATAGTAACATAGTTTAATGAAAATAATAACACAAAAGTTTAAACTTACAAAAGTTTTTCGAGCTGCGTCGTTGACAAAAAATTTTGTCGATTTTCTCAAATGGCTATCTTTCCAAGTATCAATAACATGTTCATCAGGGTTCGCCTATACAAATGTAGAGATAGGAAGTTAGAATGTAAAATTTTGTTAAATTAAATTAATATTTTTACTTACAAATTGGTGACGCTTAGCTACCATCGATTTTGTGCCTTGCGTCGATGTAACTTCATTTCTTTTCTGTTTTTCTTGTTTTGGTTGGATTGCGGAATAAATTTTGGGCTAAAAAACAACTGAACAATATCTTTCCAACTCTCCTTGGTGCAATGGTCAGGTGAGGCAATGAGAACATTCTCCAAATCTTCCGGTTTAGAGTAATATTTTTTGAAGTGAGTATGTCTGATGTTCTTTCTCTCAAAATATCTTTTGCACATCTTTGTGTAGATAGTTTTCATAACTCTCTCGGGTTCTGGATGACCATCAACATTATAAAATTGCTACATTAAAAAATAACATGTTAGTTTAGTTTGTAAATGATTTTAATAAAAAATTTATACCACAAGACTTGTTCTAAATTTTTACCTTCATCTTTTGTACGACTTGTTCCTTAAATTGTTGAGGTACATCAGCAAAATCCAAATAATGTCCTGGCAACAACAAGGTGACTTGGAGGCCTATCTGGCAGACAAAAGCTTGGTCCTCCAAGCCAACCACTTTTTCGGTCCTAGGATCAAATTGAAGATCTAGTGGTTTCTCGGCATTCTGCCTTCGAATTTCAAGTGGTATGTTATTAGCCAGGCCACAACCCTTTCTTCTCGGCACTTCAGCTATCCACATTTTCAACAATAACCAAAATTTGAAATATTAATATATATTAAACATTTGTTGAGCTTGACTTTCAAGCTATGAACAAAATTTGAAAATTATTATTATCCTGACTCGCAGGAAGAGGGTACTCTACTAGGATCTGGCGGGTCTAGACCACCACCATCTCTGTCGTGAGAGGTAGCTATATCCGCTGATATTGTACTTAGGAACAAAAAATATTAGTTAGAATTAAATTATTAGTTAGTATCAAATATCACCGATGGAAATGAACAAAATGATTTCAAGTCCCATATATTATATTTTAAACGATTGTCTTTATTACAAAAATATAAAAACTATGTAGAATAATTACTATCACTTTCATCATTAATTAAATTAACATCAATCGGAGACACATGATTAACATCATCTTCACAAATATCAACTAACAATTCATCTTCTTCATCGACTTCTTCTTCTCCTAAGTCGTCATTTATGAAATTATCATCCAATTGGTCAGCGGGTGAATTTTGTATAGTGCCAATATATGTAGCAGGTTCATGAGATTCCATAACCAACTGACCGAGATCCACGGTCAACAAAAAATTTGATGAGCTTCTATCATGTACAACATCAACATCTGCATCAGCTTCATCGTCCTCGATGTCCCAAATTTGACGATGATTGACATCCTCAACAATTTTCCAGTGTCAGCCTCTAAGTAGATCATCGAGATAGAATACTTGCTTAGTTTGGCTAGTAAGTATATAAGGCTCATCTTTGTACCATTCGCTACTGACGTTTATACTGGTGATATTATTTTCAGTGATTTTTCTTCTTCTTGCTTGGATCAGTGTTAAACCATTTGCACCTAAACAATGCAACTAAATATGCACTAGTGAAAGATAACAACAGTACTTCTTGAAGCGTACCATAATATTTAAAACCTTCAGTTCCCGCAACAGACACTCCACTATTCAGTGTGGTGCGCTTTTGATCTTGGTCGTAAGCGATAAATCGAACACTGTTAACTATAGAACCTTCGTAGTAGGTTGCCAAGTGATCTGACCCAGATGCTAAAGCTAGCAACTCATCACCATTCTCTAAAGATCTAAGTTTGTGCAAGTCATATATCTAAATAAATTAATAAACCTATATTAGAATGATAAAAATATCATTACAACAATAAAGGTTTAAAAATAATCTCAATTTTACCTTCTTATGAAACCACTGGCGAAAAGTTTTCTTGTGTAAAAAATTATGATCACCATCTGGGTATTTAAGTTTGATCTCTACTAGGTGTTCGCTGTAAATTTGAATGATTTGACTTATATTAGATAAAACAATTTGGAATGAACATAAATTTCACTTTAAAGGGAATAAACTTACTCTAAGTAATCCTGAATTTCAGGAGAATTGTCAAGTATGAACCATTCAGCCATTTCATGAGTCGCCAGGTCGAGAGGCTTGAGAGTTCCCTTTGTCAGGGGACGAAATTGAGATTGAAACAAAGTAAGGTGTCGTGGAACATACACCTCATCTTCATTGCGATCAAGAAGGTTAAATTTTGTTTCAACCCCTTTGAAATACATCGAACAAAATGTCAAAGCCTCATCAGCAACATAGCCTTCAGCTATTGACCCTTAAGGACAAGCTTTATTTCGTAGTTCTTCAATTTTTTCATGTACCTTTCAAAATGATACATCTACCTCATAAATACCGGCCAACCCAAAATCGCTTCTTCAGGCAAATGTAAGACCAAGTGAATCATTATATCAAAAAAAGCTGGAGGAAAAATAAACTCCATCTTGCACAATATCAGAACAAGGACTTTTTGTGCTTCCTCCATATCTGTAATATTAATAGTCGTCGAACATACTTGCTTGAAAAAATTACACAGTTCAGAAATGGTGGTCGATATATCTTTTGGGAGAAACTTGTGAACACCCACTAACAGTAATCGTTGCATTATAACATGACAGTAGTGAGATTTCAACCCAATGATATTTGTTTCATTCTCGATTACTTTTTTCTTCAAATTTGAACAAAATCCATCTGGAAATTTCACTTCTTTAATAAATTGACAAAATTGTTGTCTCTGAGCACGAGTTAACACGTAAGAAGCATGCGGCTTCATCAACTTTCCATTCTCATCTTCATAAATCCACAATGATTCCCTTACTCCCATCTTCTTCAAATCATATCTTGCATTAGTGGTGTCCTTAGACTTGTCATTGGCCAAGTTTGTGCCGAGGAGACTATCACACACATTTTTTTCGACATGCATGACATCAATGTTATGTTTTAAAATGTTTGTACACCAATAATCAAGCTCGTAGAAGATGCTTTATTTCCTCCAATTTCTGTCTTCCGCAACTCTTCTACATTTCACACCTCCAAACTGCAAGTGTTTTCCAGGAACTTGGGGTGGAAGGTTGTTCACTTGTTCTAATATTTCCTCACAAGTAAATCGTCTCGGAGGACGTCTTCTCTCAATTTGGCCGTCGAACTCAGTGTCCCTTCTCATTCGATGTGTACTGGGCAAGAATCTTCTGTGACCAACATAAGATGTCTTACCGATCACTCGAATGGAAGATGTGTCTTCATTACATGTGGGACAAGCTTTGTATCCCTGAACACTCATCCAGAAAAACTACTTCGAGCTGGAAAATCATTGACTGTCCATAAAAGGGCTGCGTGCAGCTTGAACATAGTGTTGGTCGTACTATCTCTCGTAACAACTCCGTTAGCCCACAACTCCTTCAACACATCTACCAATGGTCTTAGAAATACATCTATGTCCTTACCTAGTGATTTTGGACCAGGAATAAGGATGGTCAGCATCAAATTATTGTCTTTCATACATAACCAAGGTGGAAGATTATAGTTTGCCAACACCATAGGCCACATGCTGTATGCTAGGTTCATGTTGCCAAATGGATTAAATCCATCAGCAGCTAAGCCTAAACGAACATTCCCAGGATCACTTGAAAAAGTATGATGATTGACGTCAAAGTTCTTCCACGCTGTCCCATCCACCGGGTGTCGCATCACCCCATCATCTTTCGATTTCCCAGTGTGGTGCCATAGCATGTCCTTCACTGTAAGCCTTGAGCTGTATAGTCTTTTCAACCAGGGTGTCAATGGAAAGTAACGCATCACCTTATGCGACACCTTTTTTCCTTTAGTTTTTTCAAAAGTAACCCATCAACTACTTCTGCAAACTGGACATTCCTCTTTGCTTGCATGCTCTTTGTAAAATAAACATCAATCATATTGGCACACATGAATCGACTCGTATCCCAACCCTAATTTCTTCAATCTCTTTTTAGCCTCGTAGTACGTTGATGGAATTTTATTTTCCTTCGGAAAGGAAAGCGTTAAAAACTTCAATAATTCATCGAATATGTTGTTAGGAATCTTCCCTCTAACTTTCAAATGTAATAGCTTAGCTAAGAAGTTAAGGAAAGAAATCCAATCACATCCAGGATACAACTCAGCTTCAATCTCCTTAAATAACTCGTCGTAATACTGACTTGCGCCGTAATTATTGTTTACTTGCTCAGTTGCGATAAGATGAAGTCCTCCACTATGGGAATCATCTCGTCAACTTCATCATCATCAACTACCTCATCAACAACATCTAGTTCCGATTCCCCATGATAAATCCACCTCTCATAACCTTGATAAAATCCCGTATCGAATACATGTGCTTCGACAACAGGTAAAATTTCAAGCCTATTATTTATGCATTTGACACACGGACACCGAATTCTTCCACCAGAATCCTTATGTTCCGAGGCCATCGTCAAAAAAGATTGTAGACCATAACAATATTCTTGACAAGTTTCTCAATGTTGTCCACGTCTTGTCAATCGCCATCTATAGTGTTACAAGAGTCTTTGAGTTTTAGTAATGTGAATAGGCATGGATAACAAAAAAAATTTATTATCATTTTTGAAATCTTATGCAATATTATAATATCTTATGTTATTTTATGATGTTTTATTAGATAATGTTATTCAAATTAAAAAAAAATATCATTCATTATTTTATTATTAATATTTTAAACTTATCATTTCTGTGTCGATATCCCTGTAATTGATGGTTGTAGTCAACAACCATCAATCACAAGCATATCGGGACAGAAAAATAAATTATTATAAGATATGTAGTAATTTTAATTAATCATTATTAATTGTAAAAACTTTTATTAAATAAAATTTTAAATTTCTATATTCAAATAATTTAATACTAGTTAATATTAGATAATAATATTTAATAAACAAATTAAAATAATTACTTAAAATAAATCATTATTTATTTAATTAATCATTATTAATTTTTAAAACTTTTATTAAATTAAATTATTCAATTAGATAATGTTATTTAATAAAAAATAAATTAAACTATTTAATTAAATAATGTTGAATCAACCTTTTATTATTTAATTAATTAAAAAATAAATTATTATAAGAAATGAAGTAATTTTTAATTAATCATTATTAATTGTAAAAAAATTTATTAAATAAAATTTTCAATTTCTATATTCAAATAATTTAATACTAGTTAATATTAGATAATAATATTTAATAAAAAAATTAAAATAATTCATTATTTATATAATTAATCATTATTAATTTTTAAAACTTTTATTAAATTAAATTAAATTAAATTATTCAATTAGATAATGTTATTTAATAAAAAGTAAATTAAATTATTTAATTAAATAATGTTGAATCAAACTTTTATTATTTAATTAATTAAAAAATTAAAAAATAAATTATTATAAGATATGTAGTAATTTTTAATTAATCATTATTAATTGTAAAAACTTTTATTAAATAAAATTTTCAATTTCTATATTCAAATAATTTAATACTAGTTAATATTAGATAATAATATTTAATAAACAAATTAAAATAATTTCTTCTTTATTTAATTAAACATTATTAAATATGTAATGTGTAACACATTATTCAATATAACATTAAAAAAGAGAAACATGCATATTAAGCTTTACTAACAATCAAATTAAGTAGCATATATACCATCAAGATATACCAAATATAATTACGATTTTTTTAAAAATAAAAATATCCACAAGAATAATACCACTACTTTTCTGTTATATATAAATATTTATATATATATATATATATGAATTCTCTTGTAAGAAAATACCTGACTTCCACTACACAACAAATGACCAATACCTTAGACGTCGAACACCTATGTTTGAGATCCAATCGCTCTTGCTAAACCAAATCCTCACTGTGTAAAAGACCCAATATTGCTTCAAAATATATAATTGCCAAAAAAAAACTATGTTACTTTATAATATTTAATTGTATAAATTCTATGATATTTAGTTACTGTGAAACAAAACTACTAATACTCTATTTCTTCGGCCTAAAATTTCGAATTGGGCTTATCTCTATAACCACTAGTCAAACTACAATTGCTACATTAGTCTCTATCTATAAGCAAACAGTAATTTTTCTTTAATTCCAAACTAATAATAAAACTTCAGTAATACAGTATGTAGTCCAATCTCTAACAACATGCCTCATAATAAAAAAAATACATAATAAAAAACGACACTAACCACAGAGGGGTGTGGGGTCCGAAACTCCGGCGTGGCGTGGTGGTGGTGCTCGGACGGAGGGGCGGATGGGTGGTGGTGCTCGGACTGAGAGGAGAATTTTTTTTCAGAGAGAAGAGGAGAAATGGGAGGGACGGACGAACCAATTTCATATATACCATTATTACCGGCAGAGATCCGCCGCTATTAAAATTCTCCCGCCGGTAATACATTATTAGCGGCAGGTCTCGCCGCTATCAGTATAATCTACCAGTATAAGGGTTAGTACCGGCGGATAAAGGCCCGCCGCTAATAACATTACCGGCGGATAGTCTGCCGGTAATAAGGGAAAAATACCCGCTTCTAATAAATTTAAAACTGTCCTCTTCTTCGTTTCCCGGGCATTGTATTATTAGCAGCGGACTACCCGCCGCTAATAATGGGTAAGTCCGCCGCTAATAAAAAAATTAATTTTTTAATTTAATTTCCCCATTATTAGCGGCGGACCCAGTACTCCGCTGCTAATAACCTATACATTACCGGCGGACAAAGTCCGCGGGTAATATTTCCACCTCTAAAAACGTTTTTTCTTGTAGTGTGTAAAATACATTTGTGTAGCTAAATTAAAAATCATAATCTACAAGTAAGCAAGATTAAAACAAGAAAATATCTAGAAGATTCAACTTAATTTTTCTTTCAAGTCACCAAAGTTGTTTATTTTATTCACTAATTCAGCTTTGGGAATGAAACCTCTCAAACCCTGCAAAATAAGAATTAAATTTGTTATCAATTAGACAACAAAAGAAATTAAATGAATAAGCAATTACATAGAAACCCAACACTCTAACCTCGATTCTTGTTAGAAGGCCTCCAGTATTCAACTATGTAATTCTAACCTCAATAGGTTCATTTAATTGTGTTATCTGTCAAAGATAAAAAAGCATGAAAACACAAAGTAAAAAAAAAACAAAACAAGAAAGCTTCAGCAACAATTTTGAGTGACACTAAAAGCAAAAATCATGATAATTTGTTACAGAAACAAAGTAAAAAAAATTCGTGTACTTGTAAGTTCTACAAACATAGAAAGTAAGAAATAGAAACCAAAAAACGACACTACTCAGTCCAAAATGCAATGGTCTACCTCACTATACACATCATTCATTCACCTTCTAAAAACGCAATAAAAATTGATGATAATTTGTATAAAATAAAATTAGTCTATCATAAAAACCAATAACTTTTACACGCCATCTTAGTTGCTCCATTCACTCTTCATTCTTTTCAATAGGAAAATATTTACTCAAAATTGTAACAAAAAAACAAGATGGAATGACGAAATATACAACTACTCATACAAACAATTACACAGCCAAAACAATTCCCAAATATTCAACCCATTCGCTACTACTGAAGAGTAACACAAACCCATAACAAATAAATCTAAACAAAAATAAAGCTTTCCCACCAAAAAAAAGAAAAGAAACAAAATAAAAAATTTATCACAAATATTGCTAGACAAACAAACTAGAACCTGTATTGGATAGGGTTTTCCAATCCCCAATCTATAAGAATATATTAAAAGTTGGAGAACAACCCGTGAAAGGAAAATAAAACAAATCTAATTTCAAATTGAGAAAAATACCTAAAACTAAATCACAAAAATACTGAAATTACCTCATAAGTTCGATGCACTTCTCTACCAAATGCAGAAGCCTATGCTGTCAATTGAGGTTATGAGAGTTTGAGATTGTGAGTGAGAGAGAGAGAGAGACCGAAGTTGAGAGATCGGGGGAGAGTGAGAATAGGAGAATCGGGAGGGACGGACGAACCAATTTTTCCTATATAACATTATTACCAGCGGGGATCCGCCGCTATTAATATTCAGCCACCGCTAATACACTATTAGTGGCGGGACCCGACGCTATCACTATAACCCGCTGGGACAAGGGTTATTACCGGTGGATATAGACCCACCGCTAATGTTATCAGCGGTGGGTATTCCACTGATAATTATGGAGAATACCTGTCGCTAATAAATTTGAAACCGTTCTCTATCTCATTTCCCGGGCATTGTATTACCAGTGGACTACTCGCGCGCTAATAATGGATAAGTCTGTCGCTAATAAAAAAATTAATTTTTTAATTTAATTTCCTCATTATTAGTAGCGGATCCAGTACTTCGCCGCTAATGACCTATACAATACAAGCGGACCTAGTCCGCTGGTAATATTTCCGCCTCTAAAAACGTATTTTCATGTAGTGTCAATCAGAATAAATCACATAATATTAAGATAATATCATCTTTATTCGAAATGATTTGTTGAATCATTACCATTTTAGGCAACAATTTCTCATTCACTCAATTTTTTTTCCAACAATTAGTATACATATTCAATTGTTGCATATGCAAAACAAACCATATAAAGTCTCGATCATATTTTATTTGATAGAAAAGGGAAAGATAACGATGGAGTTTTATTAATTATAATAAGAATAAATGACCTATCTCCCTTTCTCAATCAGCTAATCGATCTTTTGAATAAGAATATTAAGTAGTGATCAAGTCCTATATTATTTTTCAATTATACTTGCTGATTTATATGAGACCACTATATTGTACATCAATTTATATTATACGTATCCTAGATAGGCAATGCGTTGTTTATTAAATGTGCAACTATTCGTGCTCTTTTTAATACTAATATATGATTGATATGTGTACGTAAATGTGACTATCATTTAATAAATGTCATAATATTTATATGAACGACCAAGTATATATAGGTGGAAAAGAGTTACCTGTTGACTAAGGAAAAGAGTCCATATGAACAATTCGAGGGAGAGAGAGGCAAAAAAACAAAAATATAATTTGATTTTTAGAAAAGAGAATAGTCTACACCGTACGTACATGGACCGCGTAACCCTTGATTATTCATTTATAGCTTTGTGATTATAAAGTTTGGTAATCATTTTAAGCGCGTTTAACACTAATATTATATATATAATTAAGACCACAAAGGTTTCTTTATTATGATCGATCACCAACCGGAATTAAGAAAGATCGAGTGTGTGCGTCTTGGTTTTCTTAATTTGAAGGTAATTGCAGAAAAAGAAAATTCAGTGTTGAAAACCTATACATAAGATATTTTGGTCATAAAATAATTGAAGTTTGATCTTTTTGTCAAGCTCATGTTTGACTTTTAAGGTCCTTAAATTTAGGTTTTTCATCTTACTCTATCTCTTATATTGTAAAATTTTAAATCCGAAATATTTATTTGACTTTCGATCTACTTTGAGCTATTATCCCAATCTCTTGCCTTTCATTTCCCAAGAGTTGCCCTGCATATACTGTATGTTTGACCTACAAATATTGTCTTATATATAGTCACCAGCTATATAACTAGTATATTCGTTTTTCTCAATTTTCTTGAATTTTAATCGTAAATAGTTTCAACGCATATTTACAGCCCTAACATATTCACATTCAGTGAGATCGAAGCTCTGATCGATTATGGAAATCTTATCAGCCAAATGTTTATCTGATGAACTGGTAAGACTACTATAGTTACTATTTCTACCTCCTAGACTAATTATATATATATATATATATGTTTGCATATTGTGGCTGTGCATCGCAAATAAGCTGTATTTTAATTACTAACTGTAGGAAATGAATGATGCCTTAAGTAATTTCATGTGTGACCAATACGATATGGACTGTCTAGATTTAATTGATCTTGAAGATGATGGTGATCATCATCATCATGAACAACAGCTCAATTATTTTCAATCTTCTTCTCCGGATGAGGGCAACATTCACACTCCCACAATATGCAGTAATTATCAACAAAATACAACCACGAAATCTTCTTTGCCGGTCGATAAAGAAAGGGTTAAGTTTAAGAGTAGTCGCAATTGGAATTCTCGCACTTCGGCCGCCCCTATTGCCAAGATGGTGTCTACTACTACTACTTCTTCCTCTGCGGCCTTAATTTCGTTCAACAACTCAAGCTCAAACTCAACCGCGACTGCGACTGCGCTGGTGCCTTCTTCTGAGAAGAACTACTATCTTGAGTACTGGGGGAGTACTACTACTGCTACTACCTCGGATCAATTTTACGTACCCAAACAAACTCAAAATTGTACCCAAAAATGTAATAATAAGCAAGGGGTTCGAAGAGTTGGTTCGATTAGTACCAATACTAGGTCTCCATTACATGCTCGGGATCATGTTATAGCTGAAAGAAAGCGACGAGAGAAGCTCAATCAGAAGTTTATAGCTCTTTCTGCTGTTATTCCAGGTCTAAAGAAGGTACTTAATTATAAATGCCAACTAATAATTTAGCATGATATATGACTATAATTCTAGTGTAGTACCTAGCTGGAATGTTATATTAGTTTTTTTTATGGGATCTCAATACGTACTAGTGTGTATATATACATCGATTTTGTCTTACTCTTTAATTAATGAATGTAGGGTCTAATTAAGGATCTGTTTTTACCGAAGGAATATATGTCACAAAATCATTACCAATAGTGCATTTATAATTTTAACAGATGGACAAGGCTTCTGTCCTGGGAGATGCTATCAATTATGTAAAACATCTTGAAGAACGAGTAAGGACACTTGAGGAACAACAAGAAATGAAAACCAAAAACCATGAATCAGTCATTTTAATGAAGAAATCTCTGCTGTGTGCCGTCGAAGATTCTTCGTCTGATAATGACATGGTTTTGCAGCCACTGTCTGAAATTGAGGCCAGAGTTTCCAACAAGGATGTTTTGATAAGAATCTACTGCGAGAAGCAATATGGAGGGTGTAATTTGGCCAACTTACTCACCAAAATAGAGAACCTTCACCTCACAATTGTCAATACTAGTGCGTTGCCTCTAGGGAGTTCCACAATTGATATAACTATCGTTGCTCAGGTAAATTTTTACTTGCTTGTATAAAATTAATAGAACTCGTTGATCGTTATATTCATCGGAACTACGCCACTTATTACACTTTGGTTCTCAAAATTTTGATTTTAGTAATTAATTTTTTAGATGTGCAATAGTCTATTCATCATTAAATCCTTAATTTACACTAGCAAAATTTTAAAAATTTGCAGAAAAATTACGAACGTAAGTGCTGATCTCATCGATCTGTTGATTATAGCATCAGAATTAATATATATTGGGGAAAAAAATTATTCTATAAAAATGTAACTTTTGTTAGTCAATATTAAACTTAATTGATAAGAAAGTAGAATTTCAGGTCAGGCTTAATCACTCAAATTGAAACTTTAAGAAAAAACCGTAATAAGTAATATACTTTAATTAATCAATAAACAACGAAATATTTACATGTACATCCTTTTTATTATACATGATTCTAGATTACAAATACTATTAGCTGATATACGCAACAGTACTGTGTATCGTGTGTTGATTATTAGAAATAGTTATGTATACTAAAACAAATGCATATATACTGCTTTCTTGACATATATATCATTTAAATTAATATGTATAGTGTGTGATTTCAACGTGCATGATATATGCAAATAATTAGACAGAAAATTAAAGTATGTGTGAATACATCATCCAATCAACGGCCGTATAATTATGGTCGGTGCATATATATATATAATGCATGGTATTCTCTTAAAGAAGAAAAATAATACACAAAACTTAATGCATGGTGAAATTAATTAGTTTTATTTGTTGATCAACTTTTTATTTCACGTCCAACTAATCTATCAGAAGATTCTTCATGTATTTGCAGATGGACGTTGAGTTCTGCATGACTCACAACGAGCTCAAAGAAAACTTAAGACAGGCTTTGCTCATGTAGTACGTACGTACGTACGTAGACACCTACGCATATAATTTTTTTGAATTGTAAAACTATTATGTTCATGTGATGACTAATTATTTGCTTCCGATTTATATATCATTAAATAATAATTATATAATATTTATATATGCTAAAGAGTACCTAGGAATTTTTTCTTAATTTTTGATACACCTATAATTTTTTTTATTTGATGGTATATATTATAGAAATAGAATATGTTTCACAAATTTTTAAAAACTTATGAATAATTTATGGTACTGAAACTATAATTCAAATAATTTTTTTCACGCGCGCATAAAAAAAAATTAGACACGCGTATAAATTATTTGAATCCTAATTTCGGCACCCAAAATTATTTAGAATACTTAAAAATTTGTGAAAAATCTCTCAAAATTACAATATACACTATCATAAAAAAAAATTGAAGAATTATAAACAACAAAAAATATTCCTACCAACGGGTACAAAATACGGTCCTAACTATAATAGTCCCTTTATATATATATATAAACTTTTATAATTAATGCTGGTCAGTATGTATGTGTATGAAACTATTGTATTTATAATTAAGTAATTTAAGAATTATTGAAGTAATTAAAAAACAAAATTACATAAATGATATGCACCGGGACCAATCCAAGAGCAGGACTAATCCATCCCCACGTACCTTTCCCTGAAGAGCTCGAAAGAAATTTTAGATTTTTCACTCCATTTATCCAAAAAAAAAAAAAAAAAGTGAATAAATAATTAAAAAGAAGGTTTAAAAAAGTGAAAGTTCATTTTTCATAAGGTCAGACTAATAATTGTAGAATGTCGAGTATCTTTAATTATATTTATCTATTGTATAAAAGAAAAAGAAAAAGTAAAAAGATCACAATCTTTATTAATTCAAATTCTCAACACTGAAAAATTAAAAGATGAGTATAATTCAACCAATTTGTTGGTACACTTAACACCAAATAAGAATGCTAATAAGCAACTTTATTACATGCATAATTTATGAACAAAATTACAAAACCAGCCAAATAAATAGATTAAAAAGAGTTAATATTAGAACAGATAGGCTCTGAAATTGTTTAAGAAATATAATGTTTTTATTTATATTTTTAATACAAGTGTTTTAATTTTAATCTATTATTTTATATTTAATTCAAATTAAATCAAGAAATAAATATGTAAATGAATAAATATTACACCCAGATTTCGAGAATAGGAATCTTGATCTCGAAATTCAGGCTCGTACGACGTAAGCTCGAAATAAACACAATCATCATGTGATCCACCAGTCAGAGACAGTTTCGCTGTAAATGACGACCTCGTGAGCTCGAGCAGTATGTAGCCTTGAAGGTGCTCCGAGCTTATGAGATAGGCTCACAACTCACAATAGCAAGGGTCAACACTTGTATAAACTTCTTGATGCATCTATTGCCCTCAAACAAGATGGTTCGAGCTCAAGAGCTGTAAGCTCGAAGGTGACAGCTTCATCAATGGTTAATTGGTGGGAGCATAGGCGAAGTAAGATGACAAGTTCGTAATAGGCAAATGGTCTCGAAGGCGCATGGATCTGGTGTCTAAGCTCGTCGATTGGGTGTGAACGTATTTATTGTTATAAATTCCCTATGTTTAAGGGATCTGATATAATTTGTTACTCAATCCCACATTTTATGAGATATTGCCGTGTACATAGTAACTAATGCATTTATTGGCATTATATTATTTGATTTACCAAATATCTTCCCGAAATATGTGGGAAGCAATTATGAAAACCTCTCTATAAATAGAGAGGGATAATTCATTTGTAAAGGACCGAAAAATTGAGATTTGGAGAGAAAACTCTAGGCAATTGTTCTTTGAAAGTTTCCAGAAAACTCCTAAGAATTAATAATATAGGCTCGTGGACTAGGTAGATTTTAACTACTGAACCATATAAAAAATCTTGTCTACATTCTTTTAATTTTCTTCCTCTGGTATATTTTGTTTAATCGCTCTTCTTTCTTAAGTTGACGAAAAATGGCGTCAACAGTTTGGTGCTTTCATTGAGAGCCATTAAACAAGATGTGAGTGTGTTTAATTAGATAGCATCTCGGATCATCAATGGTCACCGCAAGTAATCCCAATATACCTGAGGAGGAAATTCCTCATAATGGGGATTACCCACGACGGCCTGGAAAACAACCTATGGTAGATCCCGATCCCGAAGGCAGGAGTGACTCATCCAACTCTCGAGGGTTGCCTGCCCCCAGGCCTGATGAGGACATGTATTACAATCCTGAGATGTATGTTCCAATTGTGGAACTTGAAAATTTCCAACTGCGCAAACAGTTGGCAGAAGCAACGAAACGCAATGTAGAATTAGCTAGACTGGCTGCTGGCGCCCAGGCCCCTCCTCGTAGGCCTAGGGGACATCCTCGTATGAACACGACTGCTAGAAGGGCAGAGCAGGCGCTGCCACCAGCGTCCCAGCCTGTTCAGCCAAGATTTTGGAGGAGTAACCGGGCTTAGGGTACCACCAACCAGACTGAAGAAGCACAAACAGGAGCGGGGAATAACTGAACCCCCTCAATGGCTCGGACCCCAAATCCTGGTGCTGCACAGAACGTCACAAAGCCTGACCGGGCATATTCGGGACAGTCTAGGCCCAACAATGGGAGATAGCCACCGTTTCCCATAAGATACTCACCATCACCAATAAGGCATCCCTCGCCGGTTCAGGAGGTTTCGCGACCTGCCCATCAAGATAGGAATCGATGGGCTAGGCACGAACAAGGATAAGCTGCCCGAAATCGTAGCGCTCCTCAACCTACGAGAAGCCAAATGTCACGATCACAAACTGTTGGGACAAGGAGGCCATCAGAGGGCCCACCTCGTAATAACCGAGCAGCAAGCTATTTAAGTGAAAGCTCGAATTACACTAGGTTCGTGAGTATTTACGCCACAGAGCCAAGGAATGCTGGGAATCGAGGAGATCACCCTGATCTATGGGAACACTTAAACCATAATTGGGGACGTGATAATCCCCCAAATCCAGATCCGTGAGATCATCTAAATGGTCGCAAACAGCCGATTTACAATCCTGCACCGAGACACGGAGCTGGAGTTGTTATCAACGATAACCATCCCCCTCAGGTCTAGGCTAGGCCTCTCGTAGATCCAGTCCAAGAAAGGATTGAACAGTTGGAGAGAGCATTCAGGCTCTTGCAGAACAAACGTAGTAGGGAGAAGGATGAAGAGTTCAATGAGGAGCTCAAGCCATTTGCCCCTCATATCTCCAACACCCCGTTTCCTCAGGGGTTTAGGATTCCTCATGTCCCACCATTTGATGGTGATTCAGATCCATATAGCCATCTGAGCACGTTCAACATTATGCGAGCCAGCAATGTAGGTTACGAGCTTAGATGTATTGTTTTCCTAGCCACACTCACAGGACCAGCAAAAAACTGGTTTGAAAAGTTCAAAAGACATTCGATCGCATCCTAGGACCAATTATCAAGAGATTTCAAGAAATAATTTAAAGCTATGGTTGGCATTAGGCCCAAGGCCTTAGCCCTGACCAATGTCCAGCAACAACCTAACGAGTCACTAAAAGGTTACTTTACAAGGATTAACTTACAAGTGGCTAGAGCTCGAGATGTTGACGATAGTGGTCACTTAATGGAAGTTCGGGCTGGTGTAATGCCAGGAAGTCCTCTCTGGGAAGATTTACAAAGGAAACCTGCCAGGTCGTTAACTGAGTTCAATCGACGAGCCCAAAGGGTTGTCAATGTAGAAGAAGCGAGGTCAGCATTGAACATGACCTCCCAGCCCATAACTACAATGACAAACGTGAACTCTGCGTCGACCTCGGCAGACTCGTCCACTTCGAAACCCCCCGGGGACAACCCTTCCAAAAGGAAGAAAAATGAAGGGAATAACCTTGGGGCAGATGGGGGAAAGAATAAGAAAAGGGAAAGATACTTCTCCGTATACAAAGTGTATACCGAGCTCAATGAGTCTCGAGAGAACATTTACCTGGCTAATGAAAACCAGGCCCCGTTCAGACGACCTAACCCAATGAGGAATCAAAAAGCAAAGATAGATTCTAGTAAATACTGTAGATTTCACCGGGATATCAGACATACAACCGATGAATGTCGATAGTTAAAAGACGAGATCGAAGGATTGATCTCGAGGGGTTATTTTGGACAATACGTAAGAAACTGAAATCCCAAGTAGACTTCTACTAGCCAAAGGGCAGTGACTGCACCACCTGCCCAAAACAGTAACTCCCGAGCTCGGGAGGATGAGCGATCCCCTCCGATTGATGGAGAAGATTTAATAACCATCTGGGAGGATCCCATATCGCGGGATCGGACAAGAATGCCCAAAAAAGGTATGTAAATGAGCTCAAGACCGGTGATGGTTCTCCCTACGAACCTGAATCAAGAGTTACAAAACAACAAACGGTTAAAACTCAACCCATCACCTTCACTGAAGAAGACGCATCTCATGTCCAGTTTTCCCATAACGGCCCCTGGTCATAACCCTCCAACTCACGAACAAGAGGGTACACCGAGTCCTGGTTGATAACGGAAGCTCGATGAATATCCTCTATAAAGCCACTCTAGAAAAGATGGGATTCGCGCTTCGCGATCTAAAAGCCTGTGCAACCATGCTGTACAGTTTTCAGGAGAAGGGATTGCCTGTATGGGATCCATTGAACTCCCTGTGACCTTGGGAGACTATCCAGTCTCTGAACCAAGATGATGGAGTTCGTCATGGTGGATCTTCCATCTACTTATAATGTACTGCTCGGAAGACCCGCCCTAGTTGGGCTGGGGGCAGTATCATCTGTTAGGCACTTGGCCATCAAGTTCTCAACTTCTAGTGGCGTCGGGACTCTGAAAGGGGACCAGATTGCAGGGAGGGAGTTCTATAGCATCTCCATTAGAGGGAAAAAACAAACAAGTGCACAAGCACTTGTAATAATTCAGAACAAGAGCGAGATGATCTTCAAGATAGATGAAGAGATCGACCCCAGAATAGAGGAAATGACTGATCTCAAACCTTTAGAAGAACTCGAAGAAGTCAAACTCGAAGAAGTCGATCCAACGAAGATGGTGAAGGTGGGTAAGAATCTTTCTGAAAAAGCAAAATAGCAATTAATTCGCTTCTTAAAAGAAAACTAGGATGTATTTGCATGGTCGCATTCAGACATTGTGGGAATAAGTCCTAATGTGATAAGTCATGCACTTAACATCGACAAGAGCTTCCCCCTGAAGCAGCAAAAATGAAGACTCATGGACGACGATAGAAAGAAAGCCCTAAAGGAAGAAGTCGACAGATTAAAGGAAAATCGTTTCATACAAGATGCCTTCTATCCTGATTGGTTTGCTAATCCAGTGTTGGTTCCAAAACCCAACGGAACGTGACGAACCTGCATCGACTACTCTGACCTCAACAAGGCATGCCTCAAGGATTGTTTTCCCTTACCTCGAATCGATCAGCTCGTAGATGCCACAGCTGGTCACGGCCTCATGTCATTAATGGACGCCTATTCTGGATATAACCAAATCGCCATGCACGCACCAGAACAAGAGCATACGAGCTTTGTAACCGATAAAGGACTATACTGCTACAATGTTATGCCTTTTGAGCTTAAAAACGCTGGAGAAACATATCAAAGACTTGTGAACAGAATGTTCTCCGAGTAGATAGGTAATAATATGGAAGTTTATGTTGATGATATGCTGGTCAAGTCTAAGCATAACGATAACCATGTGGATGACCTCGAATAATCCTTTGCAGTATTACGAAAATACAATATGAAACTCAACCGAAAAAAATGCTCTTTCGGAGTGTCTTCGGGAAAGTTTCTAGGTTTTATAGTAAATGCGTGAGGGATAGAGGTTAATCCTGACAGGAACAAGGCATTGATTGATATGCCCTCGCCTCAAAAGCATAAAGATGTCCAGAGTTTAACTAAACAAATGGTGACATTAAGTACGTTTGTTTTAAACTCTATAGACCGTTGTCTTCCTTTCTTCAACCTTTTGAAAGGGGGCAAAAAGTTCGAGTGGATAGAGGAATGCCAGATCGCATTCTAAGATTTAAAGAAACATCTCACAAAACCTCTGATCTTGTCAAAGCCTATCACAGGAGAAGTCTTATACTTGTATCTCGCTACTACCGAACACGCCATAAGTGTTGTGCTCGTCCGAGATGACAAGAAGGTACAAAAACCAGTGTATTATGTTAGCAAAAGATTACTGGGGGCAGAATCGAGATACCCTTTAATGGAAAAACTGGCTCTCAGCCTGATCCACTCATCTCGAAAGCTCCGACCTTACTTCTAGGCACACCCTATCCATGTGTTAACTAACCAACCACTGCAGCAAGTTTTGTCCAAACCAGAGGCCTCGGGTAGATTGTTAAAATGGGCAGTCAAACTCGGACAGTTCGAGATCACATATCACCCAAGAACAACCATAAAATGACAAGCCCTGGCAGATTTCATCATAGAATGTACTAGAGTGTCAGACGACGAGGATATAACCCCCGCTCACGAGCTGTGGAAACTTTATGTCGATGGATCATCGAATGAAAATGGATCGGGGGTAGGAATCATACTAATCACTCCAACTAGAAGCCGTTTTCCTTCTGCCTTGAGATTCGCTTTCGAAGCATCCAATAACGAGGCTGAATACGAAGCATTATTGGCCGGACTTCGAATAGCCAAGGAACTCAAAGCAAAGGCAAAACACTGTTACAGTAATTCGCAATTAGTGGTTAACCAAATTTTGGGGGAATATCAAGCTCGTGGCATAAGGATGGCTGCGTATTTAGAAAAGGCCAAGGCTGCACTTGGACAATTCGAGTTCAAAGCCATAGAGCAGGTTCCCCGAGAACAAAAATTCAAATGCAAATGCCTTAGCCAGACTCGCTACGACCAACGAGGCCGACACACTAAACGTGGTCCTAATAGAATTTCTATCGACCCCTAGTATCAATGAGCCTAAAGAGGAAGACATAAGCATGATTGGCTCCCAACCGACCTAGATGACCCCAATAATCGATTACCTCGAAATCCTTATTCTCTCTGATGAACAAGACAAGGCTCAGAAATTGATGTATCAGATTCCGAGTTACACCATTGTGGAAGGAAGGTTGTATCGAAGAGGATATTCTATGCCACTACTTCAATGTGTAACTCCACCCGAGGGAAAGAAAATTCATGAAGAAATTCATGAAGTATTTTGTGGAGACCACACTGGGGGGCATAGTCTATCGAAAAAAGTTATAAGACAAGGATATTTCTGGCCCACTGTCAAAGCAGATGCATTTGAATATGTCAAGAAATGTGATACATGCCAGCGATTCTCCACAATTCCACGAGCTCCACCATCCAAGCTAACCATGATGACCTCCCCATGTCCATTCGCGGTAAGGAGAGTCAATCTTGTAGGCTCGTTACCAACTGACAAAGGTGGAGTAAAGTATGCAGTGGTCGCGGTTGATTATTTTACAAAATGGACCGAGGCCGAACCCCTGGCAATAATTACCTCAAAAATAGTTCTAGACTTTGTTGTAAAAAACATCATCTGCCGATACGGAATGACCAGAAAGATAGTGTTGGATAACGGTACCCAATTCGATAGCAAATTATTTACCTATTTTTGTGAAAAAATGTAATAATAAAAAGCTTCTCCTTCATTGCCCATCCCCAAGCAAATGGCCAAGTCAAAGCGGTCAATAAAACCCTTAAGAGTTTCATGAAAAAAAGGTTGGAGGAGGCTAAAGGAAAATGGCTCGCGGAGTTACCCCAGGTTTTGTGGGCTTATCAAACCACAACTCGCACTTCCACAAGGCATACCTCCTTTTCCCTGGCATATGGATGCGAAGCCATGTTACCAATTGAGGTTGAAATACCCACAATTCAAAGTCATGCTTATGATCAAGCCTCGAACCAATCCCAGCATGAAGAAAGTCTGGACCTTATTGAAGAAAGACGAGATGAAGCTCAACTGAAAAATGCGGCATATCACCAGCGAGCTACCTGATACTTCAATAAAAAGGTTCGAGATAGAAAATTAGGATTGGGAGACTTGGTATTAAGACGCGTATTCCTAGCCACAAGGGACTCGTTTGCTAGAGTACTCGGACCTAACAGGGAAGGACCTTACCAAATCGAGTCCATTATTCGACCGAGAGTATATAAATTGGCCAGATTAAACGGAGAATTGGTATCGCGGGCTTAAAATGGCGAACATCTATGACCTTACTATCAATAGTGTATGAATGATGTTTTATCGTAACCAAGCTTGTTCATTTTTCAAAATTTTTATTAATAAAGTGTTCATTCGGTCAAAAGTTATTTTCTTTATTAAATGTTGTATTTTTTTTCCAAACTCTCTTAATTGAATAACCTATGGTCACACTCATAGGATATTAAGGGGGCATCAGTGGTATACAATAATACCATAAGTTTGAAAAAATAAATAACACAAAGTAAAAATTTCTGGATGGTTAACCCAACATGAAAATGTTGTATACATGAAAACTATCTGTTACACCCAGATTTCAGGGTTGAGGAATTATGACCCCGAAATCTAGGATCGTTAGGATTAAGCTCGAAATAAGTACAATTTTTATACGATCCTTCAGTCGGACAATTTTGCTGTAAATGACGACCTCGAAAGCTCAAGGAGTGTGTAGCCTCGAATATGCTTTGAGCTCGCAATAGCCATGGTTCAGCACTTGTATATATTTCTTGATGCTTCTTTTGCCTTCAAAACAAGATGGTTCGAGCTCGAGAAGTGTAAGCTCAAATGCGATGACTTCGTCAATGATTACTTGTTATAAGTTCAGGCGAAGTAAAATGACGAGCTCGTGATAAGCGAATAGTCTCGGAGATGTAATGGATTCCGTATATGAATTAATCAGTTACATATGAATGTATTTATTGTTGTAAAATCCCTATGTTTAAGGCATATTATATAATTTGCTAATCGATCCCACATTTTACGGGATGTTTCCATGTACGTAGCAAATAATGCATTAAATGACATTATATTATTTGATTTGCAGAATATCTTCCCAAAATATGTGGGAACGAATTATGAAACCTTCTCTATAAATAGAGAAGGAAACTCCATTTGTAAGGGACCGAAATGTGGAGATTTTGAGAAAGAACTCTGGGCAACTATTCTCTGAAAAGTTTCCAGAAGACTCTAAAACGCTAATAACACAGACTTGTGGACTAGGCAGATTTAACTATTGAACCACGTAAAAAAGATCTTGTTTTCATCTTCTTTCATTTCCTCTGATATATTCTTGTTCAATTGCTCTCCCTTTTTAAGTTAACGAAAAACGACGTCAACAGTTTGGTGCTTTCATAGAGAGTCATTAAACAGTACGTGAGTCTGTTTAGTCAGAGAGCCTCTTGGATTAGCAATGGCTGTGAACGATCGCAATATACCAGAGGAGGAAATTATAAATGAAGATGAATACCCACGACGGCCTGGAAAGCAGCCTATGACAAATTCTGATCCCGATGAGAGGAGTGACTCGTCTAACTCCCAGGGACCACCTGCCCCCAAGGCCGACGAGGATATGTACTACAATCGTGAGAGATATGTTCCAATCGTGGAACTCAAAAATCGGCAATTACGTAAACAGTTGGCAGAAGCTACAAAACGCAATGAAGAGGTAGCTAGGCTCGCTGCTGAGGCAGAGGCGTCTCAGGCCCCACCTCCGCAAGCTACCCAGCCTTCGCCTCCATGGGACATTCAGGCCCCACCTCATAGGCCCAGGGGATGTCCTCGATAGAATGCGACCACTCGGAGAGCGGAATCAACACCACCACCAACATCCCCTCTCGTTTAGCCAAGACCCCGGAGGGGAAATCAGGCTGGGGCCACTGCCAACCCAACTACAACAGCACACACAAGAATAGGGAATAACCGAGCCCCCTCGGTGGTTTGGACCCCAAATCTTGGTGCAACACAAAATATCCCAGAATCTAACTGGGCGAATTCGGGACCTACCAGGCCCAACAATGGGAGACAGCCACTATCTCCCATAAGACACCCGCCATCACCAATAAGGCATCCCTCACCAATTCAAGATGCTCCGCGACCTGCCCCTTAAAATAGGGATCGACAGATTGGACGGGGACATGGAAATGGAGAGGCTACCCGAGATCACAGGGCTCCTCAACCTACTAGAAGCCAAATGTCACAGTCACGAGCTGCTGGGACAAGAAGACAAGAAGGGGATCCACCTCGTAATCACCGAGCGACGAGCTAAGTAAGCGGATGCTTGGATTAGACTAGGTCTGTGAGCATTTATGACACAGAGTTAAGGAATGTCGGGAATCAAGGAGACCACCCTAACCTACGGAAACACTTAAACCATAATCGGGGGCGTGATAATCCCTTGAATCCAGATCTATGAGATCATCTGAACGGTCGCAAGCAGCCGATATACAATCCTGCATTGAGACAGGGAATTGGAGTTGTAATCAATGATAACCAGCTCCCTCCAGTTCAGGCCAGGCCTCCTGTAGATCCAGTCCAAGAGAGGATTGAGCAGTTGGAGGGAGCATTCAGGCTCTTACAGAATGAATGTAGTCGAAAACGGGATGAAGAGTTCGATGAGGAACTTGAGCCCTTTGCCTCGCATATCTCTAACACCCTGTTTCCTCAAGGATTTAGAATTCCTCATGTCCCACCATTCGATGGAAATTCGGATCCGTACAGCCACTTAAGCACATTCAACACAATTATGCGAGCCAGCAATGTGGGCTACGACCTTAGGTGTATGTGTTTCCCCGCCTCTCACATGAGACCAGCAAAAAAATGGTTTGAAAAATACAAGAGACATTCGATTGCCTCATGGGATCAATTATAGAGAGATTTTAAGAAACAATTCAAAGCCATGGTCGGCATTAGACCCGAGGCTTTAGTCTTGACCATTGTTCGGCAACAGCCAAATGAGTTGCTGAAATGATACCTCACAAGGTTTAACTTAGAAGTCGCTCGAGCTCGAGATGTCGACGATAGTGGCCATTTAATGGTCGTTCGAGCGAGAGTAATGTCTGGGAGTCCTCTCTGGGAAGAAAGCTTGTAAGGTCCTTAACCGAGTTCAATCGAAGAGCTCAGAGGTTTGTTAATGTAGAATAGGCGAGGTCAGCATTGAATATGACCTCTCAACCCATAACTACAACAATGAACGCTAACTCTGCCTCATCCTCGGTTGATCCTACAACTTCAAAATCCCCCGAGGACAACCCTTCCAAGAGAAAGAAAAATGAAGGAAATAACCCCGAGGCAGAAGTGGGAAAGAAGAAAAAAGGGGAAAGATACTTCTCTGTATACAAGGTGTATACCGAGCTCAACAAGTCTCGGGAGAATATCTACCTGGCCAATGAAAACCAAGTCCCTTTCAGAAAACCTGATCCCATGAGGAACCAAAAGGCTAAAAGAGATTCTAGAAAATATTGTAGATTCCACAGAGATATCGGACATAATATCGATGAGTGTAGACAACTAAAGGATGAGATCGAAAGATTGATCTTGAGGGGATATTTTAATCAATATGTAAGAAACTGAAACCCCAATCAAGCTTCCACCAGCCAGAGGTTAGCAGCTGCACCACCTACCCAGAACAATAACTCCCGAGTTCGGGAAGATGAACGACCCCCCCCCCCCCCCCCCCGATTGATGGAGAAGATGCTATAACCATCTCGGGGGACCCAATATCGTAGGATTGGGCAGGAATGCCCAGAAAAGATATGTGAATGAGTTAAAGATTGGTGACGGATCTCCCTACGAACCCGAACCCAGAACTTCGAAACAACAAAGGGTTGAAACTCAACCCATAACTTTCATTGAAGATGATGCGTCTCATGTACATTTCCCTCACAATGACCCTCTGGTCATCACCCTTCAACTCGCGAACAAGAGGGTACACCGAGTCCTAATTGACAACGGGAGCTCGGTAAATATCCTCTACAAGGCTACCTTAGAAAAGATGGGACTCGCGCTATGCGATCTGGAAGCATGTGCAACTACATTGTATGACTTTTTAGGAGAAGGGATTGCCTACATGGGATCCATCGAACTCCCTGTGACCTTGGGAGACTACCCGGTCTCTATAACCAGGATGATGGAGTTCGTAGTGGTGGACCTCCCATCAGCCTATAACGTATTGCTCGGGAGACCCGCCCTAGTAGGGTTGGGGCAGTATCGTCCGTTAGGCATTTGACCATCAAGTTCCCGACTTCTAGTGGCGTCGGGACTCTAAAAAGGGACCAGCTTGCGGGGAGGGAATGTTATAACATTTCTATGAGAGGGAAAAGCATACAAGTGCACATGCACTTGTCATAATTCAGAATGAGGATGAGATGATCTTTGAAATTGAC
Organism: Humulus lupulus; assembly: GCF_963169125.1. Classification (NCBI taxonomy): domain Eukaryota; kingdom Viridiplantae; phylum Streptophyta; class Magnoliopsida; order Rosales; family Cannabaceae; genus Humulus; species Humulus lupulus. Next base: position 276,198,471 of record NC_084793.1, read on the forward strand.
GAAGAAATCAACCCTAGAGTTGAGGAAAGAGCTAACCTTGAGGCATTGAAGGAGCTCGAAGAGATCAAGATCGAAGAACTCGATCCCCCAAAGACCGTGAAGGTGGGGAAAAATCTTTCTGAGAAAGAAAAATAGCAATTAATTTGCTTTTTAAAGAAAAACATGGATGTTTTTGCATGGTCACATTCAGATATAGTAGGGATAAGTCCAAATGTAGTGAGCCATGCATTTAATATTAACAAGAGCTTCCCCCCAAAGCAGTAGAAGCGTAGACTCCTGGATGATGATAGAAAGAAAGCCTTAAAGGAAGAGGTCGACAGATTAAAGGCAAATCGGTTCATACGAGATGCCTTCTATCCTGATTGGATTGCCAACCCGGTGTTGGTCCTAAAACCCAAAGGAACGTGGTGAACTTGCATCGATTACGCTGACCTCAACAAGGCATGCCCAAAAGATTGTTTTCCCCTACCTCACATCGATCAGCTCGTAGATGCCACAACTGGGCATGGTCTTATGTCATTTATGGATGCATATTCTAAGATATAACCAGATCGCCATGCACGCACCGGACCAAGAGCATACGAGCTTTGTAACCAATAAAGGGCTGTCATATTACAATGTTATGCCCTTCGGACTTAAAAATGCTGCAGCAACTTACCAAAGGCTGGTGAACAGAATGTTCTCTGAGCATATAGGTAATAACATGGAAGTTTATGTTCATGATGTGTTGGTCAAATCTAAACATAACGATAACCATGTTAACGACCTCGAAGAGTTCTTTGCTATGTTACATAAGTACAACATGAAACTCAACCCCCAAAAGTGCTCTTTTGGAGTGTCGTCGGGGAAGTTTCTGGGCTTCATCGTAAACGCGCGAGGAATAGAGGTTAATCCTGACAAAATCCAGGCGTTAATCGATATGCCCTTGCCTCGAAAGCATAAAGATGTTCATATTTTAACTGGATGGATGGCGGCATTAAGTAGGTTCTTTTCTAAATTACAGACCACTGCCTTCCATTCTTCAACCTTTTGAGAGGAGGCAAAAAATTCAAGTGGACAGAGGAATGCGAGCTCGCATTCCAAGACCTGAAGAAACACCTCGCGGAACCTCCAATATTGTTGAAACCTATGACAGGAGAAGTCTTATACCTGTATCTCGCTACAACCGAACAGGCTATCAGTGCTGTGCTCATCCGAGAAGACAAGAAGATACAAAAACTAGTATACTATGTCAGCAAGAGGTTACTGGGGGTAGAATCGAGATACCCGTTAATGGAAAAACTGGCTCTTAGCCTAATCCATTCATCTCGAAAGCTTCGACCTTACTTCCAAGCACACCCCATCCATTTTCTGACTGACCAACCACTACGACAAGTCTTGTCCAAACCAGAGGCCTCAGGCAGATTGTTAAAATGGGCTGTTGAGCTCGGACAGTTCAAGATTACTTATCATCCGAGAACGACCATAAAAGGGGTAGGCCCTGGCAGACTTCGTCGTGGAGTGTATAGGAGTGTTTGACAACGAAGTTATAACCCCAGCCCGCGAGCTATGGAAACTTTTTGTCGATGGGTCTTCCAACGAAAATGGATCGGGGGCAAGAATCATATTGATCACTCCAATTGGAAAACGATTTCACTCTGCCTTAAGGTTCAGTTTTGAAGCATCTAACAATGAGGCTGAGTACGAAGCTCTATTGGCAGGACTCCGAATAGCCAATGAGCTCAAGGCCAAAGCAATAGATTGTTACAGTGACTCGCAGTTGGTGGTCAACCAAGTTCTAGGGGAATATCAGGCTTATGGCACTCGAACATTTCGAGTTCTATAACATAGAGCAAGTTCCTCAAGAACCAAACTCAAATGCAGACGCCTTAGCCAGACTCTCCACGTCCAACAAAGTCGATACGCTAAATGCAGTACCAATAGAGCACCTGTTGACTCCCAGTATTAGCGAGCCTGAAAAGGAAGATGTATCCATGATTGACTCCGAACCGACCTGGATGACCGCAATAGTTGATTACCTCGAAACCAACATCCTCCCAGCAGAACGGAACAAGGCTCAGAAACTAATGTACCAGATTCCAAGATACACTATTGTGGAAGGAAGGTTATATTGGAGAGGATATTCTATGCCATTACTCTGATGTGTAACTCCACCTGAGGCAAAGAAAATCCTAGAAGAAATTCATGAAGGATTTTGTGGAGACCACACTGGGGGGCATAGCCTATCAAAGAAAATTATAAGACAAGGATTCTTCTGGCCCACTATCAAAGCAGATGCATTCAAGTATGTAAAGAAATATGATAAATGCTAGTGTTTCGCTACATTTCCGCGAGCTCCTCCATCCGAGCTGACCATGATGACCTCCCCACGGCCATTTGCAGTGTGGGGAATCGATCTCATAGGTTCGTTGCCAACCGACAAAGGTGGAGTAAAGTATGCAGTGGTCGCGGTTGATTATTTTACAAAATGGACCGAGGCCAAACCTCTAGCAACGATTACCTCAAAAAAAGTCCCAGACTTTGTGGTAAAAAACATCATCTGCCGATATGGAATGCCAAGGAAAATAGTATCAGATAACAGTACTCAATTTGAAAGTGAATTATTCACCCATTTTTGTGAAAAAAATGGAATAATAAAAAGCTTATCCTCCGTTGCTCATCCCCAAGCAAATGGTCAAGTCGAAGTAATAAATATGACTCTCAAGAGTTCTATGAAAAAGAAGTTAGAAGAAGCTAAGGGAAAATGGCCCGAGGAGTTACCCCAAGTTTTGTGGGCATATCAAACTACACCTCACACTTCAACAGGGCCTACCCCTTTTTCCCTGGCATACGGGTGCAAGGCCATGTTACCAATTGAGGTCGAAATACCCACTATTCATAGCCATGCTTATGATAAAGCCTAGAACCAATCCAAGCTCTAAGTAAGTCTGGACCTTATTGAAAAAAGGCGAGATGAAGCTCAACTGAGAAATGCAGCATATTAGCAGCGAGCTACCCAATATTTCAATAAAAAAGGTTTTGGATAGGAAGTTCGGATTGGGAGACATGGTGATAAAGCGTGTGTTCCTAGATACAAGGGACTCAGCTGCTGGCATACTTGGCCCTAATTGGGAAGGACCTTACCAAATCGATTCAGTATCCGACCCGGAGTCTATAAATTGGCAAGATTAAACAGAGAATTGATACCGCGAGCTTGGAATGATGAACATTTACGACCTTACTATCAATAGTGTAGGAATGATGTCTCATTGTAACCAAGCATGTTTGTTTTTACAAATTTTTTATTAATAAAGTGTTCGATTTTGATCAAAAGTCATTTTTGTTTCTATATGTTGTATTCTTTTGGCAAACTCTCTTAATTTAATATCCTATGGTCGCATTCATAGGATATTAAGGGGGCATCAATGGCATACATACCATAAGTTTAAAAAAATAAACAACGTAAAAAAGTGTCTGGATCATTAACTCAAGATAGAAGTTAAAAGTGTAAGCTCGAAATAAGTGTCTGGATATAACCAGATGCGCAAGCTAAGATAATTTGGACGTAACCAGGTTATTAAAAAAAAGGTGTCTGGATATAACCAGATGCGTGAGCTAAGATAATTTGGACGTAACCAGATTATTAAAAATAAAGTGTTTGGATATAACCAAATGCGCGAGCTAAGATAATTTTGACGTAACCAGATTATTAAAAATAAAGTGTCTGGATATAACCAGATGCGCGAGCTAAGGCAATAAAGTGTCCGGATACGACTAGATACGCGAACTAGTGTGATCTGGATATAACTAGATTGAAAATATAAAAGTGTATGGATTACGAACCAAACACGACCCAAATAGGTTTGGAACAAACCAGCTAAAACTGATCGACACAAGTTGGAAAAAGATAAACCAACTTCAAACTAAGTCGATATTGAGGCTGGAGTATGTTGCAACAAAAGTTTCAACCTCATAACCTCAAGGTACTGTCTGAGGAAGAGGAAAAGTGACTATAAAAAGAAAGATACAACTAAACTACTTAGCTTCCATATCACTTAAGTACTTTCGAGTACGTGGTAAAAGTAAGATCTGATCTTGACACAAAACTAGATCGGATGTGGATACATCGAGCAAACTATGCATGAATGCATCGAAACTCGAGCTGAAATCCAGCAGATGGTTGTATAAATAAACAAACATAAAAAAAGTAAAAGTTCAATATAAATTGCTTAAAATATTTCGAACTGAGAAATGTAAGGCAAAAATATTAAAATATATACCAAGTGTAAACTTGAATAAACAAAAATATCTCTTTTACGAGCTCTAAATTGTTTTCGCCCCAAGGGCATAAAAAAGAAAGGACCTAAACTATTACAATTTTTTTTGGGACGCAGCCCATGATCGAGCTCTAGGAAGCAGAAGCATCCCCCTTAGCCTTCTCAACCTTCTCAACCTTCTCAGCTTCCTCTGCCTCCAGTCGAGCCTGCCACTTAGCCAGAAGATCGTCCTCAAGGGTGCCCAAGAAGCTCATGTCGAGATCGGCATTGTTGGCCTAAATCCTGTACATGGCCATGTTAACTGCTCAATCCTTCCTCTGCTTGAAATCTTCGAGGAGGCGAGCCTTTTCACCCTCCATTATCTCGAAGGTGGCCTTTTTCTCCTCGTCGAGCTTGGCGTTCAGCTTCTCAAGTTCCTCAGCCCTGGAACTCTTCTCTTTGAGCTTGGCATTCAGCTTCTCAAGCTCCTTAACCCTGAAGTTTTTCTCATTAAGCTCAGCCTCCAGTTTCAACTTTGCAGCTTTAAACTCGTCAACGAGCTTGAGCTGGAGACCCTTCGACTCCTGAGCATAGGACATGCTCGCAAGAACCTCGTTGTTTAGCTTATAATTTAGATGAGCAACTACTGCAAGAGCCTAACACATAAACAAATCAAGTTAGAACAAGTTTCAGGTAAAACTCCAATAAATAACGAAGTAAGAAAAAATTATCGAGGAGATGAGCTCGGTACTCTTGTTGTAGAGGACATTGGAGTCCCAAGCGTTGAACTGGAACTGGCATTGGGGAGCCCCGAGAGTGCTGAAGCTTTGGCCCACTCGAGACAGGACATCCGAGCCAAGAGTGGCTCCGTGAGTCCCGGCAGCGTTGTCAATGACAAACTCATCGGCATTAGTCGAAATCAACAACAAGCGCTCACGAGTGGGAGCTGGTTTCTTCAGAGATGGTGCAGCCGGTCGGAGGGCTTGGTGTAATGACTCAACTATTTCTAAGACCTTGGACCATTAGATCTACTATACATAGCTACTATTTTGGGAAAGATACATAAGAAATAATATAACTTTATTAAATCTCAAAATATTGTATCAAATACATAGTAATAGAAAATATGGCATGGGTACCCATCGTTTAAAACATAAAACATAATTTTAAACTAAAGAAAATTGTTTACAAAACTAAATGTGGAAAAACATGATTTAAAAGACTAAAAATAAATAACTTCATCCTAGATCGACATGCAGTCCACACATTCCATCCATCCTCAACACACAAGCCAAGCTATCAAGAATCCTTCCGCCTTCAATATTCATTTTCCTGCATCACACTAAAAATAAAGGAATGAGCCTAATGCCCCGCAAGGAAAACCTACTAAAAACATACATCACATACATGAGCATAAAACTACATCATATACTATAAAACATAATACTATCTAAAACATACATAATAAATCATAAGCATACACTAAAAACATATGACTATAAAAACATATATCATAAAGACGTATACATATGACTATAAAGACGTATGACTATAAAGACGTATACCATATAGGACTACACTATTAATGGCCATTAAGACATGTGATAAACCATCTACGTCCTCTGTCTAATATCTGAGCTAGGTTAGATCACATGATAGTATATGATAACCCATCTAGGTCCCCTGTCTAATATCTGAGGTAGGGTAGATCACATGATAGTATATGATAACCCATCTAGATCCCCTGTCTAATATCTGATGTAGGGAAAATCATAACTATAAACATAAAAATGATAAACACTAGGGCACTAAGCAACTATGAGCCCCAGATAAACATAACATAACGTACAATAGCATAAACATATTATACATAAACATACACATAAGCATATAGAAACTATCCAACTTTCCTTACCAAAACTGGGATATGAGAACAAATGTGGGACTTGGAACACTCTTAAAACCAATAATAAAAAAGGTGAGTATTTCTAAAGGAAAGAGATGAAAGGAAAAGAAATAAACCACCAAGAGGAAACTTACCGAAAAGACACCTTAAGTTTAAAGAACTTAAAAACCTAACCACAAAACCATAACAAAAGTTAGAACCTGAATGAAAACTAAAGAAACTAAGGAATCAAACAAAATTTAACTTAAGAATAAGGGTACCTTAGTTGACCTTATGGATTGGTCTAACTCCAATACTGAAATACTTTAATCCTCACTTCCCAAGTGTTTGATAAAGCTTAAGAATGGCAAAGCTTTTTCCCAACCCAAGTGTTTATCACTCTATGGTAGTACTAGCACCTTGGAGTCTAATCACAGCTTGAAGAGTGAGGAGAAGGGCTGGGTTCTAAGTCCTATTTATAGAGTTCTAGGAATAAAAATCTTCTTTTTGGCTTTGAATAAAAATAATGAATTTAATTGAAAATATTTGAATATTCTTCAGTCAAAGGCTTAGGACTTGGTCAAATTGTTCAGAGAGAGGTTTGAGGAGTCAAAGCTTAATTTTTAAAATTAAAAACAAAAATAATAAAAACAAATAGAATCCTAACTTCTAACTGCCTAAATCTCGTAACTCTAAACTTACCTACAGTAAAATCAACATAACTAGAGCTGTAGGACTTCGATTTAGATCATCTTTATATTGTTAGAAATCTAATTCAATTATCTACAACTTTCTAGAAATACTATTTTTCGAAATTCATAACATAACTGGGACAAAAATAGGTCGGAAGTTACAGTACCCTAAAGTTACGGGAAAATCTATTTAATTATCTAAATAACAACCTAATCCACAAATAAATAACATTGTGACAAATGTCATGCTCCTAACAAATTTTGGTGAAGACTAAGTCTTATATTTTCCTTATTTTATCATTAAAATAATAATTCCTTAATAATCATGCATATGACAAGTGTCATAATCCTATTGGCTTTATCTAAACCTTAGGAATAACCATGCTCATGACAAGTGTCATATTCTTATTGGCTCTATCTAAACATTAGGTTATAATAATTATCATATTAATAACCAGCAATATTAATCAAACCTTATGTTATAATTAATATTCTTAAACTATAGGTTAAACTTATAAAATCCATAACTATTGCTACGAGTTTCCAACTAAGTCCCGGCTTGAACCAAAATCCACGAAATCTAACATACTACAAACTAATACTAGATATTGGTACTACTACTACTATCTAACTAGCTAAGTAAAATTCTGGGACTCTATAATTTTCCCCTACTTAAAAGAATTTCGTCATCGAAATTTACTTATCAAACAATTCTGGATATCGATCTAACATGTCTTCCTCCAACTCCGACATTGCCTCCCGTTCAGAACTATTTCTCCATAGGACTTTGACTATCGGAAAAATCTTAGACCATAATTCTTTCATCCCTCTATCTAGGATGCTAACTGGTCGTTCCTCGTAACTCAAGTATTTCTGGAGTGTTATCGTATCGTACTTGAGGACGTGAGATGGGTATGACACATATCTATGCAGCATCGAGATGTGAAATACAGTATGACTATCTGCTAAAGCTGGCGGTAGGGCTAATCTATATGCAACTGCTCCCACTTTGTCCAATATCTCAAAAGGACCTATAAACCTGGGACTAAGCTTGCCTTTCTTCCCGAACCGCTTCACACCTTTCATAGGAGATATTCTTAAGAAAACTTGATTTTCGGCTTTGAATTCCACATCACGCTCCTTGGCATCCGCATAATTTTTCTAATGGCTTTGAGCAGCGAGCACGCTTTCTAATCAGCGCTACTACATCCTGAGCACCTCTAACAGCTTCAGGTCCAAGTAGTTGCCTTTCTCCTACCTCTTCATAATGCAACAACAATTGACCCTTCTTCCATAAAGTAGCTTGTAGGGTGCCATCCCGATTGTTGACTGGTAGCTATTGTTGTAGGAGAATTCTATCAACGGCAAATACTTACTCCAAGATCTCGATGTAAACACCAATCCTCTATCGAATACTATTTTCTTAGAGATTCTATGTAGTCATACTATTTCATGGACTTAAACGTCTGCGTATTGATCTGATGTGTACGCAGTCTTAACAAATAGGAAATGAACTGACTTGATTAATCTATCTATTACTATAATGACCCAAAATCACTAATATGGCTTAAGGGCCTTGATTAGTGCGTCGGGAGGGCATAATTGGTTTATGTGTGAATGTAATGATTTAGTGCATGATTATATGAATCTAAATGTGGTTAAATGTTATATCTGTGAGAACCACATTATTATGTGGGTAAATCTGCAGCAAGCGATTTGAGGCGATCTAAGGGAGCCAGTCAGCGGGAAAGTCACAACGGGGCTTAATATTTGACTTAGGGCAAGTCAAGGGGTAATTTGGGTATTTGATAATTATCTGGGTTATCGGGTCATGGAAATAAATATATGGAGATATATTTGAGGATAGGAAGCCTAGGCAGGAATAATGAGGAATTTTACCATTTTTCCCTCGGGGACGTTTTCGGTACCCCAAGCCTCGGGATTGATTTAACTAATTAAGATTAGACTAAGTAAACCGAAAGTAGTAGAACAAAATAAGGAAACTGACCCATTTTCACTTCTCTCTTCCTTCTCTTTCCTCTCTTAAGAAAGCTACATAAATCTAAGGAAAACTCAATTAGAAATTCTGGGTTTGAGCTGAATTTATGAAGGATTAGCCTAGTTCTGACTAAGGGACACTCAACCAAGATCAAGGTAAGAATTGAATCTCATTCTTGAGCTTTAGAACTCTGAGTTTTGGCTGAGTATTAAAGGTGTTTGTGGTTTTGATGTTAAGGAGTGAATTAAAGCTGAGAAGCTTGGATTTTAGCTCAGGAACATGTTAAGGAGGTGGTTCATCAAAGAAGGTAAGCTTCAATTCGTAATTTAGAGGTTAAAATTTGAGTTTGCATGACTGGTTTTTATGTTTTTTAGCTGTTGGGTTTTAGAAATCAAAATGGGATTCTGAGGGGTTTTTAAGTTGGATTTCTGTTCGATTATGCTGTTAGGATCATGCTAAAAGTCATGTGATTAATGGGTTTTGGTATTAGGGTGCTTTGGGGTGGTTTTGAATAAGGTTAGGATGTTAGAAATGGTGGATTTTCTGGGCACGGAGGGTTGGGCTGCGACTCTGTTTTAGAGCGTTGCGACCCTATGAAGCAAAGGAGCCAGGGAGGCTCTGCTGAAGGGGAGTGCTGCGACGCCACAGGGCAGAGCCGCAGCGCATGTCTGCTTTCAGGGAGGCTTGGTTTCTGTCTCAGGGGCGGGTCGCAGCTAGGTTTTAGGGGCCGCAACCCTTAGGTGAATTTTTTATCTTTTGGGGATTTTAAGCGTAGGAACCTAACCTAGGGTGCACGGGATTGATTCCACCACCGTGTTTGGTGGAATTCGATGTCCCGGAAGCTAGCACTGTACCCGAAAATCTTTATTAAAATATTAATGGAATCCATTACCTTGGTTGTGACTAGGTGTTAAGCTAGGGCTCAGGAATCGGATTGTGCTCGAAGGTCGTCGCTCGTAGTCAGTGAACGTGGAAATTAAAGGTAAGGAAACTGCACCCGGTTGTGTATTGGTAATGGGACTAAGGATTCCCTAATATGTATGCTTTGAAAGGATGGTATTATGCCATATAAACAGTAAACCAACGGCCTAAGAGTGCCAAGGTTACACTAGCACACAGGGCGCGGCTAGGCCACTGGTAGCCGAGGACAACTTATTATGCACCGAGCTCGGTTTGAGCGGGTCGGAGTTAGTGGGGTAAACAGAGGGTGCGACCTAAGTTGTCGTCCTTGATTATCATGTAACTTAGTTGTTATTAATGTTTAGATGTGTCTTGATTCTGAATACGTGCTATGTGATTAATATGAGTGTTAAGTGTTTGATCATGCTTAAAGGATGATTCATCTGCTATTGTTGTCTATGAAGTATATTATGTTTTCTTGCTAGGCCTTGGCTCACGGGTGCTACATGGTGCAGGTAACGGCAAGGGCAAACTTGATCAGCTCTGACTTGGAGAGCCATTACAACAAAAAAGGCCATTTGCGTCAGTTTAGCACTGCCACAGTTGAGTTTTTGCGTCAGTGTACTATGTGACGCATTTTCCCATGACGCAAACCAGAGTGTCATTTGCGTCAATGGGGCACTGTCACAAATCTGGCATTTGTGGCAGTGCCCCACTGACGCAAACTCCAGGCATTTGCGTCAGTGGGGCACTGCCACAAATTCCAGTTTGTGTCAGTGCCCCACTAACGCAAATGACACTCTGGTTTGCGTCAGTGCCCCACTACCACAAATGTTAAAAACGAGTATTTTTTGCGTTAGTTGGGCACTGTCACATAAAGTATTAACCAGGGAAGTTGTAAATGTTTATGCCAATTTCCCTGGCCTGTTTTGATAAAAATAATCAGCAGCAGAAACAGAAAAAACAGCAGTATGAACAAAAAAACAACAGTATAAGTTTTTATAAACATTTATCTAGAGTTAACATTTGTGATCAAAACTATAAAAGTAATTCAAATATCAAAGTTAATATATGTACTCTTGTGTTCTAAATTTCTAAGTGTCAAACCTACTTAAACTAAAATTTCCTCACCCACTTGCTCATTTGCTAATTGAGATACGCCATAATTGATTCAGTCCACTCATCCCGTATCTCGTTGATTTCGTCAGCCGAATATGGACTCGTATTCGTAAACTAATTAGAAAATATTTAAAATAATAAGTTAGAAATAATCATCCAAATAAAATCATGAACGATAGTTTAAATAAAAATTAAAAATCAAAACAATACCTCATTTTTCAAGTAGGCCTTCGGTCTAAGCTGTGAAATCAAGTCTTTAGCAAATTTCATAATGTAAAAGCCACACTCGGTTGGCCCAGTCTGGTTTCGACACTATTACAACATAGTTATCCAAAGTTAAGTATTATATTTAGTAAGTTATTATAATAGAAATATGTCAAAAAGTTGAATACGATAAGTAATATAATTTACTTACCTTAGGAACACAAACTTTTAGATTGATTGATTCTTTTAGTCTTCGGTGTGTATCATATTGATCCAACGCCCTGCACACAATATTAATATTTACCCATATATGAGTTTGAAATAAAATCATAATTTAATTAAGTAAAATGAAAAACTTACATGATAATTATCTCCTTGATTTCCGGACGAAAATGTGAGTTTACAGGATCCAAAAAAGCTACCGAATGACTGTGGGGCTGAATTATTACTAACATCCAATGAAAGCTGCAATAAAAAAACTTGAGTAAGATATTTATCAATAAACAAAATATATGAATATAAAATTAAGTTGACTTACTTGTTGTTCCAAGGACAAATTAGAAACTGTGTCTCTAGCTCCATTTGTAGAAACCGATCAAAGAGATTTTTAGCACGTATTTCATTGGTTCCTGCATTAGTGGACACTAAAGCGGGATGCATGAAAGTGTACATGTGGTTCAATCCCTTTGTTTGCACCAAATCATCGAGGAAGCTACATATAATTAAAAAAGTTAATAAACTATTAAATTTCAAGTTAAACTAAATAAACTAAGATTATAAACACCATTGTACCTCATATATAATGCTAGCTCAGTCTGTCTAATCATCTCATAGTTGCACAAGTGGAGGATATCATCTTTCCCTAATAGAGCGATAGTTTCGAATCCAAATACCCTTTCAACAATTGGAATCTCTACCACGCGGTCAGCTTGCCATTTATCAATAAACTTCACCAAACACCTCAATATTTTTGTGATAGGCACTTCTATAGGCTCCTGTGTCAATGCCTCTATTCTTTTCTTTGATTGTCTTGGTTGTTGAGTAGAGGGCGCAAGTGGCTCTTTCGTTTGTTGATTAGTAAGAACCCAATGTTGTGGCCATCCAACATCATACCCAACTGCTTGTCCAACCAATGTATAACCTTCCATTGTAAGCGGATATGGTAAACTAGCGTTCTCTTGAATGGCTACCTCAACTCTGACACGATAATTTCCAGGAGGCAGTTGAACGCTATGTATTTCTGTGCAACAGGTACTTACAAGTTTCCCCTCTGCAACTATATTTTGTGTCGAACCAAGACACAACTTACAATTAATCTGTTACATTCCAATTAATATGTTAGACTTTTCTATAAACTAGTTTATTTTTACTGTATCAAATATATGCAATAATGAATTAATAAGAAACTATTACCTCCTCAGGAAAATTTGACTGTGGTGGTGGGGGAGCACATGGTGCCTGCGTCGGTGGTGGAGGAGCAAGTGGTAGCTGTGAGGGTGGTCGGTGAGCATATGATGTCCATGTCGGTGGTGGCAGAGCATATTGTGCCTGTGTCGGTGGTGGAGGGGCATATGGTGCGTGTGGTGTGTTTGAGGCTCCTCCTACACCCGAACCAGATGCATTTGATGATCCAAATGCACCGCTCTATTGAGATGCAATATGCGCCATCAACTGGTTTAACTTTTCCTCCTGTTGACGTGCCCTTTCTTCAGATTGACGCCATTTCTCTTCAAGGTCTTTATAACGAGCATCTTCCAAACCTTTTTGTTTGTGATTGAATCTTTTTGGCGGCGGGACATGAAAAAATTGACGGGGAGCGACATGTGCACCGACCCCCCTAACACGTCCCCCATGCTCTGGAGTGCCTAATGCCATTGTTAGTATATCGTTTGAACTTTCCTCCACCAACTCGCCTTCTGCTAGTTTTTGCCTGTATTCCGCCTATATACATAGTAAATAAATCGATTAGAATTTAACACACAAATTAATCATTACAATTATTTTAAAAAATCGAAGAACACTTACAATCTTTTTGACCACATCTCGAGCTTCTTCATCAATAACTTCTCGATTCTTGTTCATCTGTGCCTGTGTCCACATCTCAGCTCTGTCATATTCGGTCAACTCATGACCCAATTCCTCTTCCATTTTTTCCTCTACCAGTGCATAACCACCACGCCCTGAGTGATGTGGATACTTGTTCTGAGCCCGAGCATTTTGTTTTTGTTTTCTCATCTCTTCCCAGTCTTGGGTTAGTCTTTTTTCAACAAAATTCTTCCAATCTTCCGGTTTGTAGTACTCGATGTACTCTGATGGCGGCTTGGCAAGAAGCTCATAAGCTACATTCTTATATACATATATAAGATCTTTTGTTAGTCTTGTTTTCCAATTTCTCCATGTTTTTCCTGCTTCTTTGAGGACGTCTGTTTTAGAAGAATTTGGAAGTTTGAACGTTTCCTGCACAAACGAACCCAAAAATATTAAACTTTTTTCAATATATTAATTCGTTATGATAAATTTAATAGTCAATATTATAGGTTACCTGTATTTGACCCCATAAAGTCTCTTTTTTATCCTTTGGCATTTGTTTCCAATTGTCGATATCTAAAGGAAGGGTTGTGCGTGATAGAAGACCGATGGTGCTGTTCATCTTGATCCCCCCTTTTCCCATCGCTCGGCCAAAACGATTGTACTCGACCTCATAATTGCGACCCTCACTTCTTGCTTTGAATACATCACTACAGTTTGATTTACCCCTATATTTCTTATCTTGTGTATTTGTTGGTGCGGTAGGATTAATCCCCTCTAGACCATTACCATGATCATCAACAAACGGATCGCCATCTTCATCATATGATGGATCCATAATCAATGTACCTGCAATTAAGTAAACACAAATATTATCTGGTATAAACTTCACAAAATACATAAAAACAAAATCATAAAATTAATATATATACCTTTAATTTTCTATCCACAACCCTTCACCATTCTCGCGTATATAGTCATCATCATTGTCAATGGTGACATCAATAGGCGGTGAATCAATGGTAAACGTTTCTTGTTCAAGTATAATGTCATCGCTCCCAGACTCTTTGATCAGATAATCTTTCGGTTGACTTGTTAGGACAACTGACCATCGAGCATCTACTGGATCACTCACATAAAATACTTGCTTGGCTTGTGATGCCATTATAAAGCGGTCAGATTTATGTCCTATTCGATTTAAGTCCACCAGTGTGAATCCTAAGTCATCTGTTTTGACCCCATTATCACTTTTCACCCAATCATACAAGAAGACTGGAATTCGAATAGTCACATAATCTATTTCCCAAATTTCTTTGATCACCCCATAAAATGTCATATCACAATTTATGGGATTTTTATCTTTGGAACTAGATATTTGAAAAGTCTGGGCGATAATAGTAACACCACTATTTTGTGTCTTTCTAATGTTATCACGTTCTACTGTGTTGAATTGAATACCGTGAATATAATAGCATTGATACTTAATTACGCTCATTGAAGGACCTCGTGCTATCCATTTTAATGTTTCAGACACTTTGTTTGTGGTGTTAATCAGAACCTAGAATACAATAAAATAAAACAAAGTATATTAAATTCTAACAAGCTAAAATAAAATAACACTCAAACAAGAACAACACAAGTATTTTACCTCATTCTCGAACCAAGTGCTGAAATTTCGATAATGTTCATCTTGTACCCATTTTTTATTCCGAGACTTATTAGGATAAGTAGTCTTGATCCAATTGAAATGTCCTCTTCAAGAAATATCATTTATATCATTGTCAATATAATGAAAGAGAAAAATAAGATTGATCATGCATATGTATAAGAACTTACTCGATGTATGTTTGAACATCATCAATATTTTGTAAGACTAGGCGATGTGCTTCATCTCGATCAGATTTATTTACTTCAGAAACAACACCACCTCTACCACCTTTACTTATTTCAAACTCAATTTTAGAAAAACATAGTCCAATGCTCGCAACCCCTGATAAGTATTCTAAGCAGAACTCCATTGCTTCTTCAACGATGTAGGATTCAACTATGTAACCCTCAGGTCTACTTCTATTTCTAACATAACCTTTTAAAACCTTCATATATCGTTCAAATGGGTACATCCATCTCAAGTATACTGGTCCACACAATTTTACTTCTCTCACCAAATGAACTATTAAATGAACCATTATGTCAAAAAATGAAGGTGGGAAATACTGCTCCAACTCACACATAGTTATCACAATATTTGTTTGAAGATTGTCCAACTTCGACACATCTACCACTTTACAACAAATAGATTTAAAGAAAAAGCATAGTTTGGTAATTGCATATCGAACTTTTTTGGGCAACACAGAGCGGATAGCTACTGGTAGAAGATGTTCAAGTAGTGTATGATGGTCATGAGACTTCATTCCAACTAAATTCAAAATTTTCATATCTACCAGAGAAGAAATATTTGAAGAATAACCTTCCGGTACTTTCACATTCGACAAAGAATGACATACACTTCGTTTTTCTTCTTTAGACAGGGTATAACATGCAGGTGATAAATGTGTTCGTCTCTCACCAACCTCTGGTTGTAACTTACTGCGTATGCCCATTACTTTTAAATCCAACCGAGCTTTGATTCCATCCTTACTCCGACCAGGAATATTCAGCAATGTACTAATTAAGCTATCTGACACGTTTTTCTCAATGTGCATTACATCCAAGTTGTGCCGCAAAACCAAATGCTCCCAATACTCAAGCTAAAAAAAAATAGATTTCTTCTTCCAACAACCTGTCGCACCATCTACAACCTCCTTTGTTTTTTCACGTCTAACATTTTTTCTCTTATTTGTAAAATTTCTAGGTTTTCCGAACTTGCATTGGACTTTGTTCAACTTTGTTAACAATTGTCCTCCAAGTAAAGGTGGTGGAGCCTTTCCAAATTCTGGTTTACCATTAAAGGCATCTGTCGAACTTCAAAATTTATGTTTTTCGGATAAGAACTTTCGGTGTCCCATATAACAAATCTTTCTAGGATGTTTTAAATATTCAGAATGAGTCCCTTCTTCACAAATGGGACATGCCTTGTACCCTTTCACACTAAATCCAGAAATATTACCTAAGGCTGGAAAATCATTAATAGTCCACAACAACACTTCTTTAAGATTAAAATTTTCTTTCTTATAAGCATCGTAAGAATTAACCCCCTCATACCACAATGTGCTCAAATCATTAATTAAAGGAGCTAGGTATACATCAATATCATTTCCAGGTTGTTTAGGACCAGATATCAACAAGGTCAACATGGTAAACTTCCTCCTCATACACAACCATGGTGGTAGATTATAGATGACTAGCATTACAGGCCAACAACTATATTTACTACTAAGGGAATTGTGTGGATTAATTCCGTCAGCAGAAAGACCCAAACGAATATTCCTCGGTTCATTCCCAAATTCCGGCCATTTAACATCTACTGTTTTCCAAGCTGGCGAGTCAGCCGGATGTCTTAGCTTGCGATCCTTTACTCTATCTTTAGCATGCCAAATTAAATTTTTAGCATGATCATCATTTCGGTATAACCTAACCAAATGAGGTATCGGTGGAAGTTACCATAAAACCTTTGCAGGGACACCTTTTCTAACTACATTTGTATTTTTTTTCTTTTGCCATCTAGACTCGCCACATGTCGGACATGCAATTGCATCAACAAATCTCTTTCGATATAAGATGCAATCGTTAGGACAAGCATGTATTTTTTCATATTGCATGCCTAACGAACGCAATGTCTTCTTCGCTTCATAAAATGAAGACGACATTTCATTACCTTCGGGTAATAATTCTCCTAAAAATGTTAACAACTCTGTCATTCCCTTATCACTCCACCCATGTTTGGCTTTTAAGTTATACAACCTAAGCAGTGCTGATAATTTAGTGAACCTTATACAATTAGGGAAAATGGGTTTCTCAGCATCTTCTAAGATTGACTGAAATTTAATTGGATCCACATGTGATTCATATTGTGCATCATCAATCATCTCTGCAACATCATCAACTTCGTAATCAACATCAAAATACTTATTATTCTTAGATGGTCCCTCGTCAGCTCCTTTCATTCTTTCACCGTGCAAAAACCATACTTTATAACTTTTGTCTGTTCCATTCCTAAATAAGTGGTCTTTTATTTTAAAAATTGGCATCCTCACAACGTTACCACACTTAACACATGGACAAGGAATACTATTAGGAGATTGAGTATTTCTTGCACAAAATTCCAAGAAAAACTCAACTCCATTCCTATATTTCATAGATAACCTATCCGCTGACATCCAATCTCTATCCATTGTCAAACTTCACACAACAAAAAAGACAAACAAACAAAGCAACAAACATTAACAATTAAGTTCGTGGATTACTTAATTGAAAAGTAAATAAAGGAATATGTCCAAAAAAAATTGGGCAGCATTTCCCCTATTTCTATCACATTTCCCAAATTTAAAATGTGCATTTATACAGCACATGGTATACACAAAAATATTCAACTAATCAATCAAACATGCATAATTCTCAAATTACTAAATCCTAAAAAAAAATTGACCAGCATTTCCCATATTTCTATCATATTTCCCAAAATTTAAATAAACATATTTCATCACATAAATACAACAAACCAATTAATCAATCAAACATGCATAATTCCCAAATTACTAAATCTTAAAAAAAAAATTGGACAGAATTTCCCCTATTTCTATCATATTTCCCAAAATTTAAATTAACATATATTCATCACATAAATACAACAAATCAAGTAATCAATCAAACATGCACAATTACAGCCTTATATCACTGCAACACACAGTCCCAGATCCTATCTCCACTATTTTATAATTCGTACATGCTACTAAGTTCAATATATTAATTATACATTAAGGTTTAAAATATTACCTCTAATATAAAATCCTCCAAAGCTTGATCTCACCAACAAAGTTCTCAACAAAATACCTACTCAAATATAACAATATACAAAAAACTAATAAAAAAGTTAACAAAATATAAAGAAAAATATCATAAAGCTATATTGTAACTAAATAAACAATAAAATGCTTAAAGAAAACAAATAATTTGTTATATGTACACATTTGTTTACTTAAACCCGAAATATATATATTTTTTTTAAAAAAGTTAACAACTCACATAAATAAAAATCGACTATAAATATCCTAACTAAATCAATAATAAAATATAACTTAAAAAAACAAACAATTTTAATATATACCTATTTAACCAATTAAACCCAAAATTGAAAAATAATTTTAAAAAGTTAACAAAATATAAACAAAAATTTATTAATAATAATCAAACTAAACATTTAATAAAATGAAACTTATACAAAATATATACATTAATCTATATATATATATTCATTTACATAGTAAATTCGAAATTTAATTAAATTAAAAATAAAATAAAACTATCTAAAAATTAAAAATTCGAAATATAGTCAATTTATAAAAAAAAAATTCACAAAAATTATATTTAAATCATAAAAATTAATAAAATTACACTTACTTGTGGTAATTGTGCAATGTGGGTTCTTGATGTAGAAAACCCCAAAAATCCAATAAAGATTATGGGTTTTCAAATTATATCTTCAAAAAACAAAATCTATACAAAAAAATCCAAAAAAACTATATATAAGTTTCATAAACATATATAAATCATTATTTTAACATTAAAATTGAAAAAAAAATGGCTGAAAACGTACCTAAATGGGGAGAACCTCGGTTGGGCACCGCTGGTTTGGGAGGAAAACGGTATGAAATTATGGTTTGAGTGAAATGGTGCTCGGCTGGGACGATGAGGGTTTAATTATAGGGAGACCCAGTTGCGTCAGTGGCCCACTGATGGTAATGGGCGTTTGCGTCTATGGGGCACTGACGCAAACGGCAAAGTAAAATGCGCGTTTTACTTTGCCGTTTGCGTCAGTGCCCCACTGACGCAAACGCTCCGTTACCGTCAGTGGGCCACTGACACCGTTAATGGCCCGTTTGCTTCGGTGCCCCACTGACACAAACGGTCTCATTAAATAGCGTCAGTGTACGTTATGACGTAATTGGGCCCTCATTTGTGGCAGTGTCCAACTGCCACAAATGCTAATTCTTGGTCAACAGCGTCAGTCAACTGCGTTGACTGACGCGTTTGACTGACACAATTGCCCTTTTTTGTAGTAGTGAGCTTTGTGAGCTAAATGTACAAACCCAGCTGCTCAGCCGCCACGGTTGAGGGGAATACAGGAGTAGAGGAACCAGAAATGTTTGTTTTGCCTTAGAATGGCTAGTGATTGCTTAAACTTAGGGAGTTTTGTAAACTAACTTTCGAATGCTGTTCCTTTTTGGGATCCCATGTGTAAAAGGGTTTTATTACATAAAATGTGCACTTTTGAGACCAAAACCCTTTTAACCCTAGTTCATTAGTGGTTTCAGTATCATGTTTTAACTAAATGACTTGATTAACGAGTCATGCATCTTTATAAACACACAGTGTAGCGGTCTTGGCTATCCAGGGCGTTACAACTTGGTATTAGAGCGTCCTAGGTTTAAGGGTTCCTGAAGACCGGTTGGACATGTACATTCGCTGCTAGAGACATGCTCGAATCGAGGTTTGGTAATGTGAATATGTGTATATATGCTTGTATGACTAGAATGAGTTATGATTGTTGTTGTTCATTGGATTACTGGGAAGCATGAGATACTGATAGGCCTGGCCCTTGACTGTTGTATTAAAATATTAAGGCTTGCTTATTAGCATCGCTGTGCATGTAAATGAATATTTGGATGATTAACTGTATATTGTGTATTGGTGAATGATTTTATCTTGGCTGTGGTGTGGTAATGTTGGAGCATGCTTATGAGCAGCCGGTGCATGGGGATAAATGCCCATATTTTGATTGTTTGTGATTCATTACATTCCATTGGTGGATATTGGAGAAGCTTTTACCCTATCATCATGGTCTGATTGCTGAGTCGTTGATTGTAGATTGACTTGGATAGCTATGCGTCCAAGAAAATCTACGTGACTAGCCGGCACTAGGTTTGGGACCGGGGGTGATGACCAGGGCCAGATTCCTCCGCCAGTCCCTGACAACTGGAAGCAACTCATGGCAGATATGCAAGCTCGATTACAGAGCCAAGATGAACAGAGTCGTCTACTGCGTTAGTAGGGTCCATCAGGGAGTGCTGCCCCTATTGTAACCCCTGCAGTGGTACCAGTTGTACAGACGGGAAAGATTGGGAACAAGTGGGATCCGTTATATGAGCAGTTCAAAAAGCAGCAACTCCCAATCTTTAAGGGTGGACCAGACCCACTGAAGGCCGAGCAATGGCTGACTATGATTACTATTATCTTGGATTTCATGAGGATAGAGAGACATGATAGAGTGGCCTGTGCCACGTATATGTTGAGAGAGGATGTCTGCATTTGGTGGGAAGTGGCTTCGCAGACCAGGGATGTGACTGCTTTGAGTTGGGAAGGCTTCAGAGACTTGTTTACGCAGAAATACTATAATGTTGCCGTCAGGGCAGCAAAAGTTAATGAGTTTGTGGGTTCGGTGCAGAGAAATATGGCTGTTACAGAGTATGCCCTAAAATTTGAGAAGCTTGCGAAATTTGCACCAAATCTTGTGTCTACTGATGCAGCTAAGCAGGACAGATTTATCAGGGGGCTTAATGCTATGATAGCCCGGAATGTTAGGATCACAACGGTACTTAAAGGAACAACTTATGCCCAGGCCGTTGAGAAGGCTCTTACCGCTGAGGAAGCGGAGAACAAGATTTGGAGGGAAAGTGCAGTGAGGCGCAATGGTCAAAGAGTGGTGCCTCCTTATTTAGGGACAAGTAAGGGCGGAGGCCCCAGTGACTTCAAGAGAAAGACTCCTGACACTTCAACTGCTGTTGGTCTTGATAGGAGGAGTCGGGGTGGTCACGGTGGCAGTCAGGGTGGCGGCGAGGCGTGACGGACCTATCCAGAGTGCCCAAGGTGCAGAAGATGCCACCTGGGCGAATGTCGGGCCAAAGCTTGTTTTGTTTGTGGAACAGTGCGGCATCTCAGGAAAGACTGCCCAACAGTGAAGAAAGGTGAAGCAGGAGAGGGGGATAGCTTGACTCCAGCTCGAGTATTCACTTTGACTCAGGTAGAGGCCGAGGCTAGTCCCTCGGTAGTGATAGGTCAGCTTTCTACCGCTGGCTCTCCTTTTACTGTATTGATTGATTCTGGTGCTACACATTCCTTTGTTTCTAGTAAAGTGTTTGATAGATTGTGTAGACCTAGTGAATATCAGACTGCAGGGTTTGGGACTTTATTGCCTACAGGGGAGTTAGTAGTTTCTATGAGATGGATTAGGGCACTACCAGTGATGGTTGATAGTAGGGAACTTTTGATAGATCTGATTGAGTTGGACATGGAGGATTTTGATATGATCTTAGGGATGGATTGGCTGGTCAGGTACGGGGCTACTATTGATTGCAAGAAGAAGATGGTGACTTTTGAGCCTGAGGGCGAGGATCCTTTTGTCTTCGTGGGTGCGGTATGTGGACTCCGTGTACCCATGATATCAACATTGAGAGCTAGAAACTTGTTACAGGGTGGATGTGTAGGTTTCCTGGCAAGTGTGGTGGACACTACCAAGGTGATGCCAGTAGGGCCGGGAGAGACAAGGGTGGTTTGTGAGTTTTTGGATATATTCCATGAGGAGCTACCGGGATTGCCGCCACGCAGGGAGATTCAGTTTGTTATTGAGTTAGCACTAGGGACAGAGCCAGTATCAAGGTCACCATATAGAATGGCACCAGCAGAGTTGAAGGAACTAAAGATACAGTTGCAGGAGCTTCTGGATTTAGGATTCATCAGACCTAGTTACTCACCATGGGGCGCTCTAGTGTTGTTTGTTAAGAAGAAGGATGGGACTCTGAGAATGTGTATAGACTACAGAGAATTGAAAAAGTTGACTATCAAGAATAAGTACCCTTTACCAAGGATTGATGACTTGTTCGATCAGCTGCAGGGAAAGACGGTGTTCTCAAAGATGGATCTACGATCTGGTTATCACCAGCTGAGGATCAAAGATGAGGATATACCGAAGACGACCTTCCGGACGCGATATGGGCATTATGAGTTCTTGGTCATGTCTTTTGGTTTGACCAATGCCCCAGCAGCTTTTATGGATTTGACGAACAGAGTGTTCAAGTACTTTTTAGATTAGTTCGTCATTATCTTCATCGATGACATACTAGTATACTCTAGTTCAGAGGCAGAGAATGGGCAACATCTTTGACAGGTTTTACAAAGGTTAAGGGAGCATCAGTTATATGCCAAGTTTAAAAAGTGTGAGTTTTGGTTGCCTGAAGTGACTTTTCTTGGACATGTAGTTGGCGCAGAGGGGATTAAGGTGGATTCGTCCAAGGTGGAAGCGGTGAGGGATTGGCCGAGGCCAAGGAATGCCTCGGATGTGTGAAGTTTCCTTGGGTTGGCAGGATATTACAGGTGGTTTGTGGAGGGATTCTTAAAGATTTCTTCACCAATGACAGAATTGACAAGAAAGAATCAGAAGTTTGTTTGGTCAGAGAAGTGTGAGAACAGTTTCCAAGAGTTGAAGCGACGACTTATTTCTGCACCTGTGTTGAGTCTTCCTTCGGAGGAAGGAATGTTTGTAGTCTATTGTGATGCATCGAGAATGGGTTTAGGCTGCGTGTTGATGCAGAATGAGAAATTTATAGCTTATGCATCGTGGAAGCTGAAGGAGTATGAATAGTGGTATCCTACCCATGATTTGGAGCTGGTGGCAGTGGTATTCGCATTGAAGGTGTGGCGTCATTATTTGTATGGGGAGAAATGCAAGACTTACATTGACCATAAAAGTTTGAAATATTTATTCACTCAGAAGGATTTGAATATGAGACAGAGGCATTGGTTGGAGCTGGTTAAGGATTATGACTGCGATATCCTTTACCACCCAGGGAAGGCCAATGTGGTGGCAGATGCGTTAAGTAGGAGGGGCACAGGACAGTTGTACAGCTCCACCCAGACCTCAAGAGAGTTAGCTGATGAGATGGCCAGGGCAAAGATAGAATTGGTGGTGGGCCAGTTAGCTAGTATTACCTTGCAGTTGACCCTGGTAGAGAGGATCAAGGAGGGACAATTGGTGGATGCGCAGTTGCAAGATGTTAGGCAACATGTCTTGGCTGGGACAGCTAAGGATTATTTTGTTTCTGAGGCTGGTATGCTTCGATATCAGGGGTGGATTTATGTTCCGGCAGAAGAGGGAATCAGATGAGAGATACTAGATGAGTCTCACACTACGCCATACTCACTTCATCTGGGTGCCACGAAGATGTATTAGGATCTACGAACATTATATTGGTGGCCCAGGATGAAGAAGGATGTGGTAGAGTATGTGACCAGATGTTTGACATGCCAGCAAGTGAATGCTGAGCATCAACGGCCAGCATGGTTGCTTCAGCCTTTGGGTATTCCTGAGTGGAAGGGGGAAGACATTGCGATGGATTTTGTGGGAGGTCTACCCAGGACAGTGGGACTTAGTGACTCGGTGTGGGTAATAGTGGACAGATACACCAAGTGATCTCATTTTCTACCAGTGAAGTCAACTTACACAGTGGAGCAGTATGCTGAGTTATATGTGAGGGAGATAGTTCGTCTCCATGGGGTTCCCAAATCTATTGTATCTGATCGAGACCCTGTCTTTACCTCTAAGTTCTGGGGAGCTCTGCAGAGAGCTATGGGGACACAGCTCTAGTTTACCTCAACTTTTCATCCTCAGACTGATGGACAATCTGAGAGGACGATTCAGGTATTCGAAGAAATGCTTAGGGCGTGTGTGATTGATTTTGAGGGATCTTGGAGTAAGTATCTTCTGTTGATTGAGTTCTCGTATAACAACAGTTATCAGTCCACGATTGGGATGGCTCCTTACGAAATGTTATATGGGAGAAAGTGTAGATCACCCATTCATTGGGATGAGATGGGTGAGAGGAAGTATTTGGGACCAGATATGGTTCAGAAGACTAATGAAGCTATTGAGAAGATTCGAGCTACAATGCTTGCTAGTGGGGTAAACAGAGGGTGCGGCCTAAGTTGTTGCACTGAGCTCGGTTTAAGCGGGCCGGAGTCAGTGGGGTAAACAGAGGGTAAACTTGGTTACACTAGCGCACAGGGCGTGACTCGGCCACTGGTAGTCGAGGATAGCTTATTATGCACTGAGCTCGGTTTAAGCGGGCCGGAGTCAGTGGGGTAAACAGAGGGTGCGGCCTAAGTTGTTGGCCCTGATTATCATGTAACTTGATTGCTATTAATGTTTATTTGTATCTTGATTCTGAATACGTGCTATGTGATTAATATGAGTGTTAAGTGTTTGATCATGCTTAAAGGATTATTCATCTGCTATTGTTGTCTGTGAAGTATATTATGTTTTCTTTCTGGGCCTTGGCTCATGGGTGCTACGTGGTGCTGGTAACGGCAAGGGAAAACTTGATCAGCCCTGACTTGGAGAGCTCTGTGAGCTGAATGTACATGACCAGCTGCTCAGCCGCCACGGTTGAGGGGAAAACAAGAACAGAGGAACGAGAAATGTCTGTTTTGCCTTAGAATGGCTAGTGATTGCTTAAACTTAGGGAGTTTTGTAAACTAACTTTCGAACACTGTTCCTTTTTGGGATCCCCTATGTAAAAGAGTTTTGTTATATAAAATGTGCACTTTTGAGACCAAAACCCTTTTAACCCTAGTTCATAAGTGGTTTCAGTATCATGTTTTAACTAAATGACTTGATTAGCGATTCATGCATCTTTATAAACACACAGTGTAGCGGTCTTGGCTATCCAGGGCGTTACAATTACTATCCAAGCCGAATCATACTGCTTACTTGTTCGTGACAAACTCGTCATGAAATCTATGTCTATATCATCTCATTTCCATTTTCGAATGCTAAGTGGTTGCAATAAGCCTGCAGGCCGCTGATGTTTTCCTTTCACTTGCTGGCATACCAAGAATTTAGACACATACTCCGCTTTAAGGTCGTGAGTCATCTTGGTCGACCTTGGGTGAACTAAGTATGGGGTATTGTGCGCTTCTTCTAAAGTCTTCATCTTAATCCCTTGATCATTTGGCACGCATACCCGATCCTTGTATTTTAATAACCCCTAACTAGATATTGGGAAATTTGTGGCCTTCCTTTCTCTAACTGAATCCATATGTGCTACTAATGTGTCATCATGTCCTTGCCTAATCCGTATATCTTCTAACAAGCTTGACTGGATGGACAAGTTAGTCAGGTTACCAATGATTAGTTCTATTCCTGCATTGATCAGCTCCTGCTGTAGCGGCTTTTCTATTCTAGCTAATGATGCTAGAATTCCGTAATTCTTCCTACTTAGCGCATCAGCAACTACGTTTGCCTTGAGGCGTAGGCTATCAGCTTATCATTCCGCATCCGCACACAACCCAATCCTTGCTTCGACACATCGCAATAGACTACAAACTTATCATTGGGTATCGGTACATAAAGTACTGGTGCTGAGCATATCCTTAAGAAACTGGAAACTCTCTTCACACTTATCCGTCCAGTTGAGCCTTTGTTGGTTTTGGGTTAGGTTGGTAAGTGGAGTGGCTATCTTAGAAAAGCCTTCTACAAATCTCCAGTAAGAGCCTGCTAGTCCCAGAAAACTTCTTACCTTAGACGCGTTCTTTAGTCTAGGCCAATCTTTACAACCTCTACCTTAGATGGGTCTACCGCAATCCTGTCCTTGGATACTATGTGGCCGAGAAATGCTACTTGCGACAGCCAAAATTTGCATTTCTTGAACTTGGCGTAAAGTTGATGCTCCTTTAGTCGCAGCAAGATTAATCTTAAATGTTTCTCATGCTTGACTTTATCCTTTGAGTACACCAAGATATTGCCAATGAATACTACGATGAATTTATCCAAGTAGTCCTTAAAGACCCTATTCATTAAATCCATAAACGCGGATGGAGCGTTGGTAAGACCAAAAGACATAACTAGAAACTCATAATGTCCATAACGAGTTCTAAAAGCTGTCTTAGGAATATCCTATTCCCGTACCTTGAGCTGATGATACCCGGACCGTAGATCAATCTTTGAAAACACAGTCACTTCTCAGAGTTGATCAAACAAGTCATAAATCTGGGGTAGTGAGTACTTATTCTTAATTGTCACCTTATTCAGCTCGCAGTAATCTATACACATCTGCATACTTCTGTCATTCTTCTTCACAAATAGAACCGGTGCTCCCCATGGCGAATGGCTCGGTCTAATGAAATGCAAGTCTAAGAGTTCTTCTAACTACATCTTTAACTCCTTGAGTTCTGTAGGAGCCATCCGGTATGGTGCCTTGGAGGTAGGCTCGGTGCCCGGTACTAATTCGATTGTGAAGTCAATTTCCCGTGTCGGTGGCAATCCTGGCAAGTCGTCAGGAAATACCTTTGGAAATTCCCTTACAATATGTACATCTCTGACCTTTAGTGGTGTTTCCTTTACCACACCCGTAATGCTAGCTAAGAATGTGTGACATCCATTTTTCTATCATCCTCTGAGCTTTGAGAGATGAAATAAGCGGTGTATGTAGTCCTACAACTTTTCCCATATAGCATCGTTTCTGACCGTTAGGAGTCTCGAACATCACTTGCTTACGTCTGCTATCGATGGTTGCGCCATGCCTTGCTAGCCCATTCATGCCTAATATCATGTCGAAGTCTTTGATCTCTCGTTTTATCAGGTCTCCTTCTAGTTCTACGTCGTCAATTTTGATCGGTACGCCTCGTACTATACGTGATGATAGGACTATTTTACCTGAAGGCAACTATGTCACAAACCTAGTTCTACAAGGTTTGTCTAATTTCTCTATCATTCCTAATGAGATATACGAGTATGTTGTTCCCAAATCAAACGATAATAGAACATATACTATTGAGGATAGGAATCTGACTTGTAATTGCTTTGTTACTAGCGTCAGCTTCTCCTTGGGTTAAGGCAAATACCCTGGCAGGAACCATCGTATTGTCCATTTTCTCCTTTTGCTTGAGTTGGGGACACAACCTCCTTCGATGACCTTCCTGACCACAGTTGAAGCATCCCTTGATGTTTGCATGACATTCCCCAAGATGTTTCTTTTGACACTTAGAGCATTGAGGGTATTCTACATAACCTGAATTATTGCCTTCGTTGATTATTCGTGCTCTTTTATAACCATTGGCCTGCTTATCATCATGATGCCTTCTCTTTTGACCATGACTATTACTATTGATATGCTGACGGCTATTGTTGTGGTTGTTCCGACCATTCTGAGGTTGACCCTGCTGTTTAGGCTCAGGCTTACTAGCCTTCTCCTTACTAACATTCGCCTGAAGCCTTTATACTTCTATTGCCATTTCTAAAACATCGGCATAAGTAGTATTTCCCGGGTTTGCTAGCTTAACCCCTAATTAAATCTTTGGTCTAAGTCCTCTAACGAACTTGGTCAAACTCATAAAGTCAGTTGGAACCAACTCTGGTGCAAACTTGGCTAATCTGTCGAACTACCGAGCATATTGTACTATCGTTAAGTTTCCCTGCTTCAAACTAGCGAACTCCTTGACCCTTGTAGCGATGACTGCCGAGTTGTAATACTTCTTGTGGAACAACTCCACAAATCTTGTCCACGTCATGGTGGTGACATCCTTAGTCTGCTGAACTAAGTCCCACCATATTCTAGCATCCTTATTAAGCAGAGACGAAATGCAGGATATGCGGTCCACGTTGCCAAGATTCATATACGCTAGGATCGGATCTACTTTTCTGAGCCATTCTTCTGCCGCAAAGGGGTTTGTTGTCCCTTCAAAGTTTGGAGCGTGTTGCTTACAAAACTGGTCATAGATTGGCTCCATGTGCTGAGCTGGGTATGGCGCATAGTTCACCAATGGCCATCCCCCATAAGGACCTACTTGATGGGGTACTTGAGCCATTTTCTTAGGCTGTGGTTGCGGCTGAGGCTGAGGCTGAGTCGGTGTTGTCAACCGGCAGCGGCGGCGCTCTTTCTTTAGCAGAAACATTGGTTGCACGCCTTCCCCTTCTGCGAACTGGAGGGGCTTCATAAGTTTCAGGAGCAACGGTTGAGGCATTGGCATTGTTGCGAGCAAATCTTCTGAGCGACATCTTCAGCAAAGTTCCAATAGTCGAGGAAACATATTAGAACTTATACTAATAGGCTCTAAGGCAAAAACTTAATCTAAGAAAACATAACTCGGACCTATTAATTATGATTTCTTATGAAAAAATTATGTAAGCCTTCTTTATGATTAGGGTCTGTTTCTAAACTTAGAAAAATAAGCCATCTTTATAATTTACTAAGTCTGGTTTTAATCATCCTATATGACTTAATTCTCAGGCTCGAAACTCGTCGTTCTTCCAAAGTTAACCATATTGAGGGAGGGCTGGGATCAGTAAAATCGTTCCCACTACTATGGCCCCCTAAACTCTCAATATAGAACCCGGTCCATTGATTTGTATCCACCCTCACCGAACTTGGTCATTATTTATTATGATTTAAAAAAAAAATCAAACTCATACATGTCATTAAAAAATAACAATGATATTTATTTGGAAAAAAAAAGTTTTCACTATGTACAATCATAAATGCAAGGGTAATAAATAAAATAAATAACAAAACATAAACTAATTTACAAATATTCTTAACTGAAAACATAAGGGCTAAATAAAACTTTAACTAAACACATAATCATAACAACTATAACATAAACAACTTACATTGGCAGTTAGATTCGGAGCTTGAGCGTGTGTATCAAGGAGAACTTCATGTAAATGGAACCTGGCTCTGATACCAACTGTAATAACCCCACTATTTCTAAGACCTTGGACTATTAGATCTACTATACATAGCTGCTATTTTGGGAAAGATACATAAGAAATAATATAACTTTATTAAATCTCAAAATATTGTATAAAATACATAATAATAGAAAATATGGCATGGGTACCCATCGTTTAAAACATAAAACATAATTTTAAACTAAAGAAAATTATTTACAAAACTCAATGCAAAAAAACATGATTTAAAAGACTAAAAATAAATAACTTCATCCTCAATTGACACACAGTCCACACATTCCATCCATCCTCAACATACAAGCCAAGCTACCAAGAATCCTTCCGCCTTCCATATTCATTTTCTTGCATCACACTAAAAATAAAGGAATGAGCCTAATGCCCAGCAAGGAAAACCTACTAAAAACATACATCACATACATGAGCATAAAACTACATCATATACTATAAAACATAATACTATCTAAAACATACATAATAAATCATAAGCATACACTAAAATACATATGACTATAAAAACATATATCATAACACATAAACATATGACTATAAAGACGTATACCATATAGGACTACACTATTAATGGCCATTAAGACATGTGATAAATCATCTACATCCTCTGTCTAATATCTGAGGTAGGTTAGATCACATGATAGTATATGATAACCCATCTAGGTCCCCTGTCTAATATCTGAGGTAGGGTAGATCACATGATAGTATATGATAATCCATCTAGGTCCCCTGTCTAATATTTGAGGTAGGGTAAATCATAAGTATAAAGATAAAAATGATAAACACTATGGCACTAAGCAACTATGAGCCCCAGACAAACATAACATAACGTACTCTAGCATAAACATATTATACATAAACATACACATAAGCATATAGAATCTATCCTACTTTCCCTACCAAAACTGGGATATGAGAACAAATGCGGGACTTGGAACACTCCTAAAATCAATAATAAAAATGGTGAGTATTTCTAAAGGAAAGAGATGAAAGGAAAAGAACTAAACCACCAAGAGGAAACTTACCGAAAAGACACCTTAAGTTTAAAGAACTTAAAAACCTAACCACAAAACCATAACAAAAGTTAGAACCTGAATGAAAACTAAAGAAACTAAGGAATCAAACAAAATTGAACTTAAGAATAAGGGTACCTTAGTTGACCTTATGGATTGGTCTAACTCCAATACTGAAATACTCCAATCCTCACTTCCCAAGTGTTTGTTAAAGCTTAAGAATGGCAAATCTTTTTCCCAACCCAAGTGTTTATCACTCTATGGTAGTACTAGCACCTTGGAGTCTAATCACAGCTTGAAGTGTAAGGAGAAGGGCTGGGTTCTAAGTCCTATTTATAGAGTTCTAGGAATAAAAATCTTCTTTTTGGCTTTGAATAAAAATAATGAATTTAATTGAAAATATTTGAATATTCTTTAGTTAAAGGCTTAGGACTTGGTCAAATTGTACAGAGAGAGGTTTAAGGAGTCAAAGCTTGATTTTTAAAATTAAAAACAAAAATAATAAAAACAAATAGAATCCTAACTTCTAACTCCCTAAATCTCGTAACTCTAAACTTACCTGCAGTAAAATCAACATAACTAGAGTTGTCTGACTCTGATTTAGATCATCTTTATACCCTTACAAAGCTAATTCAATTATCTACCACTTTCTAGAAATTTTATTTTTCGAAATTCATAACATAAATGTGTCAAAAATAGGTCGGAAGTTACAGTACCCTAAAGTTACGGGAAAATCTCTTTAATTATCTAAATAACAACCTAATCCACAAATAAATAAAATTGTGACAAATGTCATGCTCCTAACAAATTTTGGTGAAGACTAAGTCTTATATTTTCCTTATTTTATCATTAAAATAATAATTCCTTAATAATCATGCATATGACAAGTGTCATAATCCTATTGACTCTCTCTAAACCTTAGGAATAACCATGCTCATGACAAGTGTCATATTCTTATTGGCTCTATCTAAACCTTAGGTTATAATAATTATCATATTAATAACCAACAATATTTATCAAACCTTATGTCATAATTAATATTCTTAAACTATAGGTTAAACTTATAAAATCTATACCTATTGCTAGGAGTTTCCAACTAAGTCCCGGCTTGAACCAAAATCCACGAAATCTAACATGCTACAAACTAATACTAGATATTGCTACTACTACTACTACTACTATCTAACTTGCGAAGTAAAATTATGGGACTCATTTAGGTAGAAGGAGGCGGAGAAGGAACAACTTCCATAGGAACCCTGACCTGGGGGCGGAGGTCGCAACTTGACTCGGAACCGGAGGGGCCGGAGGAGGAGGAGTCACCTCGGTCCTTTTAGGGACTTTGGGAGGTTGATTAGTTTTTTGTGACGCTCTCGGGCGTGTGCTTTGCTTAGCCCTTGAGTGGCTGTTGAGCATGGTCTCAAGGTCGAAGTCTATAGTGCCTGCATAATCAAATAACATTAGAAAACGAGCTTAAAATGCTAAAGTAAGTGTGAAGCAAACTGTTAAAGGAAATAAGGACAAGTGACAAGAAAACTAACTAGAACTCTCCCCCGAGCTTGTGCTCGGCGACTAGGTAATCCCCCTATCTTCAGAGGAGGCTGGGGGAGTCTCTTCCCTATACGTGGAAGTTAGCCTCGAAAGGTCCCTATAGTCGTTTGTTTCGTATTGGACGGTTATCCCCTCCCACACTTCATTTAGACAATACATTGTTTGGTATTTCCCCAGCCAGCTATCGAACCTATGGACCTTATCATCTACCCAAGACAATACATGGAAGTTATCCCTAGAATTTAGGAATAGGATCAGGGTGTCGAGTCTATGTTTAAGAAGGGATGGAGACCAAAAGGCCGAGATAAGAATGACCTTACCTCTGTCACTCGAGCTCGAGGCCTTGTTGTTGGAGTCATTTCTCGACCACAGGCTCCCGTTACGGCGAGCTGGGATCGTGATTTCGAGCTTCGCTTTGGAGGAAGCTTGTTATTGGGGAGTGGCACATTCTCCCACATGGTGTACTTTCGGTAGGCGGTGTCGTCCGTCGACTGGACTTGCTCCAGAAGACCATAGGCTCGAAGCTTATCTTCATGAAGAAGATAAGACAGGGAGTGCCTATCGTATGGAAGCTGGAGCATGGCTTCCTTGTGCTCTTTCATTGCATTTGTGGGGGTAGGTCGGTGATAATTGGCTGAAGAGTCAAATACATTATAGTTAGTTCAAGCCTAAGTGAAAGTCGAGTGTGAAAGGAAAAGGGGTCATATACTTACGAATTCGTCTGAATGAATAAAACTTTGAGGGAGCTAGGTCGTCTTTCCAAAAGAATGCCAGCTTGAAGTTGGGAGGATGGTTGGGCATGTCCTCAAAGATCTTCTTCTCCTTGGGACAGCTCAACAGATAATAGATGCCATCCCCTCCCCGAGTTCGAGAGGGGTTACTTTTCAAGCAAAAGAGATACAAGATCTCCTTTAGTGAAGGTTCTTCCCACTTCAGTTTGTGGTATAGCAACCTTAGAGCTGACAAGACCCTGTATGAATTTGTCTGGAGTTGGTAAGGCGCGAACCCAATAAAATCTAGAAACTCCTTAAAAAAGGACTTCAAGGGCAATAAAGCCACTGCCTTCATATGCTCGCGACTCCAGGTCGTAAGCTTCAGTTTATTGTCAGAACGACCATCTCTCGGGGCGTAGCAACTTCATTCGTTAGAGGTAGGAGATCGACACCTCAGCAAGCATGATAATCCTAGGCCGTGGTGAGCCAGGATGTTGGTGATTTGTCCTAACGAAGAAACCGAGCTCCAATAATGCTCAGCCTTGAAAAATTCCTCCCTTGAGGTAGGAATGGTAGCTAGTTGCGAGGTGGATGGGCGATTTCATGTCTCCATTAGTGAGAATATTAGATCACCCGACTTGAAGGCAACCGTTACTATGAGCTTGGGATGAGAGGGATCGGTATAAGCTCGGGGTCCAGGTCTTGATAGATCGCGACCCAAAGTTTTTTCCTTTTCCTATCCTCAACGTCCTCGATCTGACATCGGAAGTGAGCTCGAATATCCTCTTGCTCACACCTCACTTTGTGTTCGCAAATTAGCCGCTGATTTCGAGTAAAGGGAGATTCGGGGCTCAGAGTTGTCAGAGAATAGGGAATTGCGAGCACTAACCCCCACCATTTTTCAAAATTATGCAACATCTAGAAAGAAAGAAAAGGGTGAGGGATAGGCATACAAGAAATAAAGGATAAAACTCAAGATAGCTCGAGCTCGAATACTCGAAACCACATAATAAGCTCAATTGAAATCTCGAAAGAGCAGGGTCGAACTCAGGAGAAACCTGAGCTATTGAAAGGGTTGGACTTCGAGTGTATATTTGACTCGAAGGGGGGAAAGTGGATTTTCAAAAAAAAAAATTCCTAGATTTTTAGGGAAAAAGTTAACGGTTACTCAAAAAGGTGATAATTTTGGGAAACGTGCAATTTAAAACCCTAATTCAGTACCCCATTTCTTGGTCTACACGATACGTTACCCGTAGTCTAAAAAATAACAACAATAAAAAGGAGGCCATATCTACATCCCCTACACTAAATCTTGGTTTAAAACCCATGATATCAGAAGAACCCAAAATCTACGCAGTATCGGCTAAACAATATGGTTGAAGTTACAAATGGCTACAGATATTCTAGTGCAAAATGGTGTAATAGAAACACAAAAATACACGAATAAAAAAAAATACGTATAACCATATGGAATCAAGACCAGAGACTTACACACGGTGGCTGGTGGATATAGAGAAATTGACGATCGAAGGAGTCGTTGCAGGAAAGCTTTCACAGAGTCGTAAACACCAAAGAATTTTTGTTCACTTGGTTTGGAGAACATGCAAAG
This sequence comes from Humulus lupulus, assembly GCF_963169125.1. Classification (NCBI taxonomy): domain Eukaryota; kingdom Viridiplantae; phylum Streptophyta; class Magnoliopsida; order Rosales; family Cannabaceae; genus Humulus; species Humulus lupulus. The sequence goes on from NC_084793.1 coordinate 276,232,320, forward strand.
AAGGAAGAGGAGAGGAGGTGACGCTATATATATATGTGTAAATCCCAAAATGAGGTCAAAGGTCGGGCTAATCTAAGCCATTGGCCAAATTCCGTAACTCATCTAACGGTCGGGTACAAAGGTGATGATGGCGGCATAAAGTTGGTAGACGAATAGACGTGGGTATGGTACAAAAGCACTCAATTACTCTGATTAAGCAATCCCTGACTGACGCGTGTCCACTCTTGAGTACATTTAACGGTACAGTTTCCAAGGAGGGCAGTTCAAAAGTTTTCTTCTCATAGGATTCGAACTGATACTTTTGAGGGGGGAAAATGTTACACCCAGATTTCGGCGTTGAGGAATTACGATCCCAAAATCTAGGCTTGTTAGGTGTAAGTTCGAAATAAGTACGGTTGTCATATGATCCTTCAGTCGGACCATTTTGCTGTAAATGACGACCTCGAAAGCTTGAGGAGTGTGTAGCCTTGAATATGCTCTGAGCTCGCAATAGCCATGGTTCAACACTTGTATATATTTCTTGATGCTTCTTTTGCCTTCAGAACAAGATGGTTCGAGCTCGAGAAGTGTAAGTTCGAATGCGATGACTTCGTCAATGATTACTTCTTATAAGCTCAGGCAAAGTAAAATGATGAGTTTGTGATAAGCGAATAGTCTCGGAGATGTAATGGATTTCGTATCTGAATTAATCGGTTACATATGAATGTATTTATTGTTGTAAAATCCCTATGTTTAAGGGATATTATATAATTTGTTAACCAATCCCACATTTTACAGGATGTTTCCATGTACATAGCAAATAATGCATTAAATGACAATATATTATTTGATTTATAGAATATCTTTTCAAAATATGTGGGAACGAATTCTAAAACCTTCTCTATAAATAGAGAAGGAAACTCGATTTGTAAGGGACCGAAATCTGGAGATCTAGAGAAAGAACTCTGGGCAACTATTCTTAGAAAAGTTTCCAGAAGACTCTAAAACGCTAATAACACAGACTCGTGGACTAGGCAGATTTAATTGCTGAACCACATAAAAAAAGATCTTGTTTTTATCTTCTTTCATTTCCTCTGATATATTCTTGTTTAATTGCTCGCCCTTTTTAAGTTGACGAAAAACGGCATCAACGGTAGCAAAAATTGTTTGGATCATTAACCCGACATATAGGTTATAAGTGTATACACAAGCCAAAGCAATCTAGATATAACCACATGCGCGAGCTATGATGATCTAGATATAACCAGATTTTTAACGTTATAAGTGTCTGGATAAAACCAGATGTGCGAACTAAGACAATCTGGACGTAACTAGATTATTAAAAAAGAAAAGTGTCTGGATATGACTAGATATGCTAGCTAATATGATCTGGACTTAACCAGATTACCGAAATTATAACTGTATGAATTACAAACCAAACACGACCTAAATAAGTTTGGAACAAACCAGCTAAAACTAATCGACAAAAGTTGGAACATAAATAAACCTACTTCGAGCTAAGTCGAGATCGAGGCTGGAATATTTTGCAAAAAAGATAGTTTTTACCTCACGACCTTAAGAAGCTACTCGCGGAAGAGGAAAAGTGACTACAAAAGCAAGATATAACTAAACTACCTATCTTACATGCCATATATGTACTTTCGAGTGCATGGTAAAAGTAAGGCCCGGTCTTGACAAATAAGGAGTTTGGACATGGATACATCATTCACAAATGCATTGGAACTCGAGCTTAAATCCAACAGTTGTTTGTATGAATAAAAAAACATAATGGAAAACATTTAATACAAGAAGCTCAAAAAATTTTGACCTAGAAATGTGGAGCAAAAATATTAAAACAAAGGCCAAATATAAAATTGAATATATCAAAAGTAAAAGTTTGAACAAACAAAAAATAGCCCTTATACAAGCTGTAAATTTTATTTGCTCCAAGGGCATACAAAAAAAAGGAGTAAAGTTACAAAAGCTTTAATGGGATGCAGCCCATGGCCTCACTTCTATGAAGCAGGAGCATCCCCCTCAGCAATTTTTGACTTCTCCTTCACCTTCTCAGCCTCCTCTTTGGCATCTTCTGCTTCCAGTCGAGCTTGCCACCTCGCCAGGAATTCATCCTCGAGAGTGTCCAAGAAGCTTGTATCGAGGTTGGCATTGTTGGCCCAGATTCTATACATGGCCATATCAACTGCGCGATCCTTCTTCTGCTTGAGTTCTTCAAGGAAGCAAGCCTTTTCACCCTCGATTATATCGAAGGTGGCCTTCTTCTCCTTCTCGAGCTTAGCATTTATCTCCTCAAGCTCCTTAATTCTTGAGCCTTTGTCCTTAATCTCAACCTCCAGCTCTGACTTGGTTGCCTTAAGCTCGTCAGTGAGCTTGAGCTAGAGATTCTTCGACTCTTGAGCATATGACATGCTCGAATGGACTTCATTGTTCAACTTGTAATTCAGCTGAGCAAATGCAGCAAAGGCCTATACACAAACAAATTGGGTTAGAGCATATACTAAATAAACTCAAACAGACATGACAAAGTAAGAACAGTAAATTACCGAGGAGATGAGCTCGCTACCCTTGTCATAAAGAGTATTTGTGTCCTTGCAGTTGTTTAGGAACTGCCAATGGTGAGCGTCGAGGTTGCTAAAGCTTTGGCCCACCCAAGAAAGAACATCCGAGCCAAGGGTGGCTCCATGTGCTCCTACAACATTGTCAATAACGTACTCACTAGAGTGAGTCGAAATTGACAGCAGACGCTCACGAGTTGGAACCAGATTCTTTGGAGCTGCGCAGTTTCCTGGGAGGCTTCAATGACAGGAGGCAGAGGGAGAGTGACCTTGGTAGGAACTCTGACCTTGGGGTCTGTGGCAACAACTTGGCTCGGGCCTTGGGTGCCCGGAGGAGGAGGGGTCGTCTTAGTCCTTTTCGGGACTTTATAGGGTCGTCCCGCTCTTTGTGACGCCCTCGGGTGTTTGCTCTGTTTCGCTCCCGAGCGATGCTTGAGTACGTTTTTGAGGTCAGAGTCCATGTCACCTATACATGCACAAGTTAAACATTAGTTAACAAATTTGAACTATAGAAAGGAAACAAGGGTCCAAGTATCAAGAAACCTAACTGGAACTCTCCCCCGATTTTGTGCTCAACGACCATGTAATCCCCCTATCTTTTGAGGAGGCTGGGGGAGTCCTTTCCCTATATGTGGAAGTTAGCCTTGAAAGGTCTCTATAGTCATTTGTTCCATATTAAACGACTACCCCATCCCAAACTTCATTTAAGCTATACATAGTTTGGAATCTTCCTAACTAACTATTAAACCTATGAACCCTCTCATCTACCCAAGACCATACATGGAAATTATCCTTGGAATCCGGGAATATGATCACGGTGTCGGGTTTATATTTTAGTAGGGAAGGAAACCACAAAGTCGAGCTGAGGATGACGTTACCTCCACCAGTCGAGCTCGATGCCTCATCGTTTGCTTCGTTTCCCGAGCATGGACGTTCGTAATGGCAAGCCGTGGGAGAGCGAGCCCTTGATCTCGTTGGCCTCTGTATCAGAGTAAGGTTCTCAGTAGGAAGGGGTACGTGCTCCCACATAGTATATTTATGGTAGGAGGTGTCGTCCGTCGACTGATCCTGCTCTAGGAGGCCACAAGCTCGAAGCTTATTTTCATGATGAAGATAAGACAGGGAACGCCTACTGTACGACAGCTGGAGCAAAGCTTTCTTATGCTCCACCATTGAGTCCGTGGGTGTGGGACGGTGATAGTTGGATGAATAAATAGATACATTTAATTAGTTCGAGCCTAATCATTAATCGAGCGAGAAAAAGAAAGGAGGATATGTACTTACGAATTCGTTGGAACGAATAGAATTTTGAAGGAGCTAGGCCGTCTGTCCAGAAGAACGCTAGCTTGAAGTTGGGGGGATGGTTGGGCATGTCCTCAAAGATTTTCTTCTCCTTGGGATAGCTAGACAGGTAATAGAAGCCGTCTCCTCCCTAAGCTCGGGAGAGGTTGCTTTTCAGACAATAGAGATACAGGATCTCTCGTGGTGAAGGTCCCTCCCACTTTAACTCGTGGTATAGCGACCTCAGGGCTTACAAGACCCTGTATGAATTGGTCTAGAGTTGGAAGGGCGCGAGCCCAACAAAATCCAAAAAATCCTTGAAAAAGGATTTCAAGGGAAGTAGAGCCCCTGCCTTCATATGCTCGCGACTCTAGGCCACGAGCTTAAGTTTATTGTCAGGTCGACCATAACCTGGGGCGTAGCAGCTCCGTTCGGTTAGAGTAGCATCTCGGCATCCGAGGATGTCAAAAATTTGTCCCGTTGAACTCATCGAGCTCCAGTAGTGCTTAGCTTCGAAGAATTCCTCCCTTGAGGTTGGAATGCTAGCCGCTTGCGAGGTGGAAGGGCAGTTTGATGAGTCTTCCATCAGTGAGAAAGTAAGGTCACCTGACTTGTAAGCGACGATGAATTTTAGTGTGGAATAGAGAAGGATGGGTCTAAGCTCGAGGTCTGGGTCTAGATAGATTGCGACCCAAAGTTTCCTCCTTTTCCTTTCCTCGACCTCGTCGACCTGACGACGGAAATGGACTCGAATATCTTCTTGCTCGCACCTCACTTTATACTCGCGAATTAGCCGCTGGTTTCCAATAAAGGGTGATTCTGGATTTTGAGTTGTTGGAGAGTAAGGAATTGTGAGCACTGACCCCCACTGTTTCTTAGAATTCTGCGACATCTAGCAAGAAAGAAAAGGGTGAGGGTCAGGCATACAAGAAATTAGAGTAAAATTTTAAGTGATCCGAGCTCAAAGGCTCAGGATCACGGAGTAAGCTCGATCGAGACTGAAGTCTCGAACGAACATGTCGAATTTGAGAAAGAAACCCAAACTATTAAAAGGTTCGGCTTCGAGTGTGTATTTGACGTGGGGGGAAGAAAGTGTGGGTTCATTTTAAGAATCCTGGATTTTCAGGAGAAAAGTTGATGGTTACTCAAAAAGTGATAATTTTGGGAATCGTTTATTTTAAAACCCTAGTTCAGTACCCTATTTCTTGGTCTATACGGTATATCATCCATAGTCTAAAAAAAAAGGGAAAACAAACATCTGTACTTTTTTGCGCTAAAATCTGGGTTTTAAACCAACTATTTCAAAGATTGTTAGGTTCAGAGTTTATACAATATTGTCTAACCTACATTGCTAAGACAACAAATTATTGAATACATTCACATAGTAGAAAAACATGTAAATAATACATAAACAAAGTATGATGAAGAATGGAAACTTACATATGGAAGCTGCTGGCGGGTATAATGCAATCGACGACTGAAGGAGCGGTATCAAGGAAGCTCTCACAGAATCGAAGATGCCAGGAATGTTTTGCCTCCTTGGTTTGGAAAACATGCAAGAACAGAACAAATTTTGGGTTCTAGATTTTTCTTCTATTTTCTCTGAAAGTTCAAAATGCGAAAGTCAGGGGAAGAAGAGGATACAGGCATATTTATAGGCCCCAAAGAATGTCGAACTGATCTGGGCCGTTGGCCAAATTCAGTATCTGGTCGAACGAACGGGTACAGACGTGGCGATGGTGGCATAAAGGGGGCAGACGAATAGACGTGGGCATGGTGCAAAAGTACTTGATTATTCTGGTTAAGCAACCCATGATTGACGTGTGTCCACACTCAAGTATATTAAGTGGTTCAGTTTGCGAGGGAGGCAGTTCAAAAGTTTTCTTCTCATGAGATTCGAACTGATACTTTTGAGGGGGAAAATGGTACACCCAAGTTTCGAGAATGGGAAACTTGATCTCGAAATTCAGGCTCGTAAGGCGTAAGCTTGAAATAAGCATAGTCATCATGTGATCAACTAGTCAGAGACAGTTTCCTTGTAAATGATGACCTCGTGAGCTCGAGCAATATGTAGCCTAGAAGGTGCTCCGAGCTTATGAGATAGGCTCACAACTCACAATAGCAAGGGTTCAGAACTTGTATAAACTTCTTGATGCATCTTTGCCCTCAAAGAAGATCGTTCGAGCTTGAGAGCTATAAGCTCGAAGGTGACAACTTCGTCAATGGTTAATTGGTGGGAGCATAGGTGAAGTAAGATGACAAGCTCGTAATAGGCAAACGGTCTCGAAGGCGCATGGATCTAGTGTCTAAGCTCGTCAATTGGGTGTGAACGTATTTATTGTTATAAATTCCCTATGTTTAAGGGATCTGATGTAATTTGTTACTCAATCCCACATTTTATGGGATATTACCGTGTACAGAGTAACTAATGCATTTATTGGCATTATATTATTTGATTTACCAAATATCTTCCTGAAATATGTGGGAAGCAATTATGAAAACCTCTCTATAAATGGAGAGGGGTAATACATTTGTAAAGGACCAAAAAATTGAGATTTGGAGTGAAAACTCTGGGCAATTGTTTTTTGAAAGTTTCCAGAAAACTCCTAAGAATTAATAATATAGACTCATGTACTAGGCATATTTTAACTGTTGAACCACGTAAAAATCTTGTCTACATTCTTTTTATTTTCTTCCTCTAGTATATTTTTTTTAATCGCTCTTCTTTCTTAAGTTGATGAAAAACGACGTCAACAATAAACATTTCACATATAAAAAAAAATTTGGTTCAGTCTATACCGAGGACAGTGTCCTCGGTATAGCCCATCCAGTTGATGAAATTGGACAGGATACACAGACGATATTGTCAACTCTATACTGAGAACAATTATCCTTAGTACAACCTATATCGACACTACTACAAAACTGGGCTTTCCCAACACCCAACCACGACAATCAACTCTGTTGACTGTTGTAATTGCTTAGCGCAACTCTACGCCGACGGTTAAAAACTGTAGGCATAGAAACCAACGTCGACAGTGAATAATTATAACCATTGCTTTTGACTGTCGCTATTGACCCCAACACCGACAGTTAACATGAGACTAATGCCGACAGTTAAAAACTTTTATCACTGACCCCAACGCCGACAATTAATTTGAGAACAATGCCGACAGTTAAAAATTGTCGCTATTGACCCCGACACCGACAATTAATAAAAACTCAATGCCAACAGTTATTAAAATGTCGCCGAATTTCAAATAAAAAAATATAAAAATATAATTAATGAATAATTTAATTTTAAAAATGAACTAAATTATGTATGTATATTTATAAAAATTATGTATTAATTAAAAACTTATAAAACTACATTTTTATATTAAAATTTAAATTAGTTATGATATAAAGAATAATATACTTAATTTTAATTTAATTATATTATTCTTTATCATATTTATAAAATTAGTATTAATAGAAAACGAGTTATTTTATTGATTGGCTAAACATTGTAAAATAATTTTAAAATTTCTTTAAATTTATTAGTTGTAATTTTTTTTATTTCATATTTTATAAATTAAAAATAGAAAAATTAAGGATTAAAAAAAATTGCCCAAATCAAAAAGGGCCTAAGCCCATCATTCTGGGATAACCCTATTTTTCCCTCTCAAATCCTCACATCACGACTCCTCTTTCTCTCAGCTGCACACGCTCTCTCACTTTCTCGCTTTCTCTCTCGACAACAATTGAGAAGCTTGGGTTCTCTGCTTTCTCTTCCACTCGGCAACGACAGGGCGTATGGCTATGATTCACGGAAGTACTGGGGCTGGGCTAAGAATCATGTGAATGCTCTAGGAGAAGTTAGATGCGCACGCATTCAGTGTGTCAATATGTTGAATCAGAAACTGGATGTGGTGGAGGCTCACATACAAAAATATGGGTTTCTGCAGCGATACGTGAAGTGGACGTACCACGGTGAAGTTGATATGCCTCCAGTAGTGGACGACGGGGCTCCAGTGACTGATGAGATGATTGACATTATCAATGATGTTATTGGTGAACAAGACACTAACGAAGAAGGCGTAAATGAAGGAATTTCAGATGGTGGTGGCAATAGTGCGGAGAATCAATTTGATGACCTGTTTCAAGAGGTCGGAGCTAAGTTATACCTTGCTTGTACTTGGTTGTCTTCCTTGAACTTCTTGCCGAATATGATGCACATGAAGGTTACGAATAAATGGAAAAATATTTCCTTTGATGAACTTTTGAAGTTTATGAAATTTGCATTCCCAAAGGAAAATAAGATTCCGGCTTCATTCTATGAGTCTAAGAAAAAAATAAGGAAGTTAGAGTTAGGAAATCAATCAATTGATGCTTGCAAGTACGACTGTTGTTTGTTATAGAATGAGAATTCCCAAAAACAGAGTTGTCATGTATGTGGTGAAAGCCATTGGGTTGAAAAATACAAAAAGGGGAAAAAAGTCGTCCACAAAGTGTTGCGGTACTCCCAGGCTAAAGCGTATTTATGGTTCAAGGCGTACAACAAATGATATGACCTGGCATAGTACAGGATGATCAAAAGAAGATGGTGTGATGCACCATCCTTTTGATGGGGGTGCTTGGAAATAATTTGATTCCAAATATCCTGATTTTTCCAAAGAACCCAGAAACATTCGATTGAGTTTGGTTGCTGATGGTTTTAATCTATTTGGTAACATGAGTCTATCTTACAGCATGTGGTCGGCAATATTTTGCACGTACAATATGCCTCCTTGGTTGTTCATGAAATATTCATCATTCATGCTGACATTATTGATTCCCGATTTGAAGTCACCTGGGAAGGACATGGATGTCTTTTTGAGGCCTGTGGTAAACGAATTGAAGGATTTGTGGGATGAAGGAGTTCAAACCAGAGACACTGCAATGAACAGTGAATTCAGAATGGGTGCAACACTATTATGGACTATTAATGATTTTCCGGCCCATAGTAGTTTGTCTGGTTGGAGTGGCAAAGGATATAAGGCATGTCCTTCATGCAACGAAGACACTCCTTCATGTTAGGTAATTGGGAAGACGACATATGTTGGTCATAGAAGATTATTATCTTCTACGCATAAGTGGAGGAAGAGTCGCTTGTTTGATGGGAATTATGGAAAAGGATGTCCTCCAAGAAAATTCAGTAGTCAAGACATACTCGAACAATTAGTGCATGTTCAGATCGTTTGCTGGGTAAACATGTCAGTTTCGGGGGTGTGAAAAGAAAGCGAGATCCAAAAGAGCTTAATTTGAGTAAAAATAGTATTTTCTTTGAACTTGATTATTGGTCTGAACTTAAATTGAAGCACAATTTAGATGTGATGCATGTAAAGAAAAATGTTTGCGGCAATTGACTCGGTACTTTTCTTATGAATGAGAAATCTAAAGACACCACCAATGCATAGTTAAACTTTAAGAATTGGGGTATCCGAGAAGAGTTGCACCTCAAGGAAGACGGTACAAAGTTGATCAAACGACATCCTATGTACTCTTTCACACCAGATGATAGACGGTTTTTTTGTCAGTTCGTAAAAGGAGTTAGACTTCCTGATGGCATCGGTTCAAATTTCTCTAAGAAAATAACTACCATGATGGAAACATTGTTGGGTTGAAATCCCATAATTGTCACATTCTTATGCAACGTCTGTTGACGGTAGGAGTTTTAGGCTACTTAGATAAGTCTATTTCAAAGACAATCATTGATCTTTGCAATTTCTTTAAGCAAACTTGTGCTCGTACATTGGTTGTTAAGGACATGGAGAATGCAGAAGATCAAGTGATACAAATTTTGTGCAAGATGGAGTTAATTTTTCCTCCAGCCTTTTTTTGACATAATGGTTCATTTAATTCTTCATTTACTGCAAGAAGCTATCTTCGGAGGACCATTTTACATGAAGTGGATGTATCTGTTTGAGCGATATATGAAGAAGGTTAAAAATTATGCAGGAATAAGGCATGCCCTGAAGGTTCTATAGTGGAGGGCTATGTTGCCGATGAAGCATTGACTTTTTGTTCGCAATATCTTCAGGGCATACAAATTAAATTTAATTGTCCGGAAAGAAATGCGGATATTGTTATTCCTAAAAGATAGTTGTCAGTTTTTGAATCACAATATCGTCCAAGTAGCAAAAAAAAAATCATATCCCTTGACTATATTAATCTAAAAGAAGCGGAGTGATTTGTACTCAACAATTGCCCTGAAATCCAACCATATATGGAGTAAGTAGCTCAACAAATATATGAATTCATTAAATTTAATTCATAGCAAACTGTTTTCTTACCTTAATCCTTGTGCTATACAGTGAATGCTTTCGAGAAAATTCAAACAAAATCTTTAAAAAAAATTTCCCTAGCTAGTTTAAATTGAAGGTAAATTATCAAAACTGTAGAATTCTTATGAAATTCGTATTGATTAATACTCATCTCATTATGTTTTCTTTTTTTGTGTCATACTCTATAGATGGGTCGTTTGTGACAAGTATAGTCAACTGAGTGTACTGATGAATTATTTGCGTTAGCAAACGGGTCCAATCAGAATGCATACTCCTACACTGCTTGCATTGTTAACAGTGTGAAGTTTTTGGTACATAGTCATGACGAAAGATGTACCACTAAAAATAGTGGAGTTTCGGTGCCAGGAACTGATGGTTTCACTTTCATGCCCAACTTGAGAAGATTGTAGAGTTATGCTATTCCCATGGTTACTCGGTAGTATTGTGTTTGATGCAAATGGTTCAACACTGATGCAAGTAAGGGTCGAAATGTGACTGAGAATAACATAACTAGTATCATAATTAATTCTGAATGGTACAAGAACTAGCAGTTTATTCTCGCCACTCAAGCAAAACAAGTTTTCTACTTGGAAGATCCTTCAAGAAACAAAAATTGGAAGGTAGTAGAAGAAGTCAATCATCAAATGATCTGGGATCATCCAAGAATTGATGATGATAATGAGGTTGATGTCGTGCATGATAACACTTCATCAAATTTTGTACTCACTGTGGAATTAGGAGAGTTGGAGATTATGCATTTAGATCGATCTGGTCACACCAGCATAATTAGGGAAACGTCTCGATCTATTCCAGATGTGGATGATGATTTCATCAATGACGATGATGATGACGAAATTAGTGAAGATGATTTAGAAAGTACAGATGATGATGTAGGAATCAACATCGATGAGGAATAATATTTTCTTAGGCATATTCATATTTGTATGTTTAATGTGTATGTTTTAATTTCAAAACTTTTCAATCAATATATGACTTTTCTCAACAATGTTTGTTTTTTCAATAGTTTCAAATACATTATTGAAATTATTTAAATTATGTAATTAACCTCCAACTATAACTGATTTTAAGTTAATAATTATTTAAACTACAAAGATATATCTCCTATTGTTGCTCGTTCTCATGGCAATGATGGAGCGGGTAATCCTCCTCCAGATCCCACGCGAGTTCCTATTTCCTTTGAGACAGGTAATATACCTATAAATGACAAATTGTTACTACTTTATTCAATTTAATTTTATTGTTTAATTAACATATGCAGCGGCTGCCACAAAAAGCAAAGGTCGGTCTTGGTCCAAAAATTTGCAGCAGCTCGTCAACGATAATAAAGGTCTGTTGACTCTACAATTTGATCTGAAGGAGGGAACCTACAAAACATTTGGTGATTTTGGGACATTGTTCACGAGGCTTATTGGTAACCTTATTGGTCACCATGTCCCGTTATATTATGACTCATGGCAGAGTGTTCCGGATGAGCACAAGATAGGATTGATGCAAAAGCTTGAGGTAAATTTATCAACTTATTCACATGTAATGTTTTTTTTACAATTTAAAAAATCTAATCATTTTTTTAAGGAATTTTTCATTCTTCCCCTAGCTCCCCCTGAGTGGCGACTGGTAGAGACTGGGATTGAACGAGAGTTTCAGGACTCTACAAGGATAGAAAATGTCACAAGAAAAGACACTTCGATGAGCAGGGAATGTATGATGATATTGAGACAGCCGGAAAGAATCCACCAGAGGACATGGACAATGAGAGTTGGCAGAAGTTGGTTTACCTTTTCACCACTCCACAGTTCATGGCATGCTCAAAGGCAAATGCTGCCAACAGAGCAAAACATAAGTACCCAAGTCTCCATGGATCGAATTCTTATACTTCTGCTCGATTTAAGAAGTTAAATAAAAATATATAGATAATTTGAAATATTTTAAGTTATCTTAGTAATAATTTCAATATTTAGCTGAGATTTTGTTAAATTTTGTTTTCTAAAAATGAATATTCAGACTAAGGAACTGCCCAACATTATCGATACGTTCCATGAAATGCACAACCATCCGACACGTGGATGGGTGAACACGAATGCTAAGGATGCATTTGTAAGTAACTTTCTAAGTTTTGTATAAATGTATATTACTCAATTATATTATGTATCAATTGTCTTGTTCCTAAACTGGAGGATGCCTTGTAGCAAGAAGTCCAGACACAATCCCAATCTCAATCTCAATCTGAATCTTAAGCAGGAAGTGCCACTATCAATGAGACACAAGTCATCTCAAAGGTACTTGGTCAACATCGTGGCCACAATCGAGGTATTGGACACAAGTTGAAGGGAAATAGTACCTTTGCCTCAAGTGCCAGCAGCTCCTCTTCATAATCAGAGGCATCACCATTTCCGACCACCACAGTTGGCCCTCCAACAGGTACCACCTGAGGCTTTCCAGTCCATGATTCAAAACTTCAGTCAAGCCATTATGACCCAGAACAACAACTTCCAGCAAATGCAGCAATTTTTGCAAGCAAAAAATCCGAACTTTCAAGCTCCACAATTTCAGCCTCTCAACTTGGACATGAATATAATGCAGTCCATGATGGAAAACTTTCAACCACAACAACCCCAGCTGCCACAACCACCACAACCATCACAGCCACCACAACAGCCCGACGATAATGACTTTGGAATTGATTTTGATGACATTTAGTTTTATTATATTATTCTTTTGAACTTATTAATATTTTGTGTTGTTTTTTTTTATTTTGGAGACAATACTACTTATGTTTTGTTTTTTACATTTTGGAGACTATGGATATTGTTAAATTGTATTATTCTTTAATTAATAAATTGGTTTTATTATTTAATTAAATAAATTATTTTTATTTATTTATTTAATTAATATTTAATATTTTATTAAATAAATCTTAATCAATATAATTAATAATTTTTCTAAAATTGTATACCTACAGGGACAACATGTCGTCGCCGTAGGGTGCTCACTTAACACAAAAATCCGAGATTTCGTGACACTACAGCGACGATATGTCGTCGCTGGAGAGTGTCTGGGTTTATATACCTACAACGATGACATATCGTCATTGTAGATGGGGCGGTCGATGGACCTACAATGAACACATGTCGTTGCTATGGGAGTTTTTGAAATTCAAATTTTCAAATTTTGCAACCACCTAAAGCGACAACATGTTGTCACAATATCCCAGTCCAACCGAAAAAAAGATTCCCTACTGCGACGGCTGCTTTTTGTCATTGTTGTAGGTTGCTACACATACGGACCTACAGCAATGCCATTTTGGCAAAGACTTCTTGATCTATAGTGACGACAAAATTCATCGTTGTAGAGTCTTTTTCTTGTAGTGTATGTTCAAATTTCCTATAGTGAAAACATCCTTCTAATCAGTTGGTCATTTGGATTGCAATTTGCCCTTGCCATTGTTAGGACCCCTACTATATCCATGTGTAACGCCCTGGCTACCCCAGAAAAGTTACGGTGAACAGTGAACCGGAAATTTGACTCGTTACCCGAGTCCTTCGGTTAAAAACGTGATCTAAGTGTTATTATCAGGTTAAGGTGTAAAACCAGTAAAAAGGAAAGGATACATTTCATTAAGTATATAAACTGCTCATGAGCCATTCAAAACGTTTACAAGTTATTTACAGTACAAAATGGTCATTACTGTTTCAAATTTACAATCCCCGCCGACCTAAGCGGCAAAAATAGGGTAAACCCCCTAGTCCCTCTAAGAACTCCCTGACCGTGGTGGTCAAGCAGCCAGTTATGTACACAACACCATCTAAGCTCTCCACTCAAGGTTGGGTGAGCTTCTCTTTCCCTTTACCTGCACCACATAGCACCCATGAGCCAAGGCCCAGCAAGAAAACACAATAAAGCATGATATAATATCAACAATGATCATAATAATCATCCAGGACTAATAGTCCAAAACAGATAGGTGACAGTAGCAAAAGTCACAAAAGTGAGTACAACTCCCTTTAGCCATGTGACGATAGGGTCACCAGGGCTTAACTGATAAGTTATCCTTTCATAAGTTTGATCAGGACAGGTGTATGGTGAATGGTCACCAACATAACCTTCCTCATGACCATAGAGTCATAACCTTGGAACATCGTTCCCTAGCCATGTGACAACAGTCACCAGGGCCATATGCCCTGGCTTTGAGTACTAGTCGTAGACTAGCCAAGCGCTTATAAGTTCATCGACTTTAGGGTCGGCCCAGCATTAATGCCATAGAGCCATTCAATGCTGATATCGATTAGATCTAATCTTCATTTGGCCCGGCGTTCATAACGCACTGCCATTTCTGACTCTTGGGTCAGTGTCCCTGACTAGTCAGTGCCATAAACAAGTAATCAACATTCACTAGCATTTAATATGCAATCCATGTCCACATGTATCAACCAACATGCTTCAATAACAAGCCATGCATGTCATATTCATATACAGGGTGAAACTGTATTCATACATTGTTTTCTTACCTCTGGTTCGAGTGAAAGTTATTATAAGAACGACCCCTGAGAACGATCAATCTTTTAATTCCTTGATGGTCACCTGGTCATAACCAAAATATAGGATTCAACAATGAAAATGATAACAAAGGGTTCATAACCAAAACCTAGCCTCCGAGACATCAAACACTACTCAAGCGGGTAATAGGTTCGACCCCGAGGCCTAAGGCTTGAATCCCCAAGCTAAAAACACAATTCTAGCCAAAAATGCCCTGATGGGGCGCGGCTCACCACAGCCATGCTGCGGCTCACCTCCCTGACAGAGGCATTTTTACCCCAGAAGCCAACTTAGGCCGCGGCACACCAAAGTCAGGCCGCAGCTCATTACGCAAAACAGCAAACACCAGCTGAATTTTCCCTGCGTTTTCCCTTGGAACCAAAGCTTCAAACCAGTTCCAAACCTCTTCCAAACATTAAATTTAATCCCTAAACAACATCTATATCAAACCCTCATCAAAACCCAAGTCAAACATCAACCTAACTCCCATTAATTCCAAATAACCACCAAGAACTCACAAACTGAAATCTTAAACTAAAACAGAGTATAAACTAGAAACTTATGGCTGAACTCACCTCAAATCCGAGATTAACCCTCCTTCAATGGTTGAACCAAGTCTACAAACCCAGCCCCTTGATTTCCTAGCTTAAAACGTCACTTTGAGCTCGAAAACTCCAGAGGAGAAGTGGAGGAGAATGATGCACGGGAAGGAGAAGGAAAAACCTTGTTTTTGCTTTGTTTTTTCTACAGCCATCTAAATGTCATATAAATCCAAACCCAAATGACCTAAATACCCCTAAGTCATTAAAAGTTTCTAAAGTCTTCCCAAGGGAAAAATTGGTACTTTACACCTATCCCATTAATCATAATTAACGCTTCCCAATTCCCGCTAATCTCAATATTCTCAAACACCAATAATTCATATCCCGTTACCCTATAATTCCCGATAACGCTCTAATCATTAAAACACCCCGAGACTCACCCCGAGCCCCGAGCTTAAACCTGTTATGACCAAATCGATAAATTATACTTAAAGATCGTCTCATGCCGAAATACTCAAACCAATCCACATTATAATGTGGCCTCACAATATATCATTGACATGCAAACGAATATACAATTATGCCCTCAACGGGCCAAATTACCAAAACACCCCTGTAAACAAAAGTGGACCCACATGCATGCATTTAACATCAAATTATAATATAATTCTCATTAACATGCATAAATACATTTAATGGCATAATCAAACAGTTATGGCCCTCCCGGCCTACTAATCCAGCCATTAAAACATATTAGGGATTATGGGGCATTACAACTATCCCCTCCTTACAGAAATTTCGTCCTCGAAATTTACCTGAACAACTCGGGATACTGACTTCGCATATCTGTCTCCAGCTCCCAGGTTGCCTCTTCGTCCTTGCTGTTCCTCCACAATACCTTAACCAAACGTATTGTCTTGTTGCTGAGGACTTTATCTTTCTTGTCAAGTATCTGAATAGGCTGCTCCTCAAAGGAGAGATCTGGCTCAAGCTCCAGATCTTCATAACTCAAAACATGACTCTCATCAGATACATACCTCCGAAGAGCGGATACATGGAACACATTATGCACGGCCGACAATGCCGGAGGCAAAGTTAGCCTGTAAGCCACTTGACCAATCCTCTCCAGGATCTCAAATGGACCTACAAACCTAGGACTCAGCTTGCCTTTCTTCCCAAACCTTCTCATCCCTTTCCATGGCGAGACTCTAAGGAAAACATAGTCCCCTACTTGGAACTCCACGTTCCTGCGTTTGGGATCTGCATAGCTCTTCTGTCTACTCTGAGAAGTAAGCATCCGAGCTCTAATCTTGTCAATAGCCTCACTGGTCCTCTGAACTGCCTCAGGACCTAAGTATCTCCTTTCACCTGTCTCATCCCAATGAATGGGAGATCTGCACTTCCTACCATACAGCATCTCATAAGGTGCAACTCCAATGGTAGACTGATAAATGTTATTATAGGAGAACTCTATCAAAGGCAGATACTTACTCCATGATCCACCAAAGTCCAGCACACATGCCCACAGCATGTCTTCCAATATCTGGATCGTCCTCTTAGATTGCCCATTTGTCTGAGGATGATAAGTTGTACTGAACTTCAATTGTGTCCCCATGGCTTTCTGTAAACTCCCCCAGAACTTGGAAGTAAAAGTAGGGTCCCGATCTGACACGATCGACCTAGGAGCTCCATGGAGGCGCACGATCTCTCTCACATAGAGATCTGCATACTGGTCAACTGTATAAGTAGTCCTCACTGGCAAGAAGTGAGCTGACTTGGTGTAGCGATCCACTATCACCCAAATAGAATCATGCTGACCAACAGTCCTGGGTAAGCCCACCACAAAGTCCATCGTGATGTCTTCCCACTTCCATCTGGGATATCCAGAGGCTGCAATAACCCTGCCGGTCTCTGATGCTCAGCCTTGACCTGTTGACATGTCAAGCACTTAGCCACGTACTCTACTACATCTATCTTCATCCATGGCCACCAGTACAATGATCTCACATCCTGATACATCTTCGTGGTGCGTGGATGCAAAGAGTAAGGTGTAGTATGAGATTCATCCAGAATCTCCCGCCTCAACCCAGTGTCTAGCGGAACACATATCCGCCCCTTGTATCTCAACAACCCCAAATCAGACACTGTATAATCTCTGGATCCTCCAGCCAAGACACCCTCTCTAATCTTGATCAGCTGTGGATCACTCAACTGACCCTCTTTGATCCTCTCTAGCAGCGTAGACTGTAGCGTAATATTGGCCAACTGGCCCACCAGCAACTCTATACCAGCTCTGGTCATATCATCTGCTAACTCTCTGGCTATCAGCCTAATACCATGAATCTATCCTCGACCCTTCCGGCTTAAAGCATCAGTTACCACGTTAGCTTTCCCTGGATGATACAGAATCTCACAGTCATAACACTACTACAAAATACCCTTTACGGGACACTTTTTTAGGACATGCACCTAAATATAAGTCCTTAAAAATATTTATAGAGTTTTTAGGACACTTATTGAGAGTCCTGAAAAAATACAATTTATGACTCGCAATGAGTGTCCTAAAAGAATATGCGAGCCCTAAAAAAATTTGGGCTAAAAAAATAAGTGTTTTATTTAATAATTTTGAGGACTTGCTTTGGGAGTCCTTAATACTCTTTTAGGACTCGCAATGAGTGTTCTAAAAAGAATATGCGAGTCCTAAAAAAATATGGGCTAAAAAATAAGTGTGCTATTTAATAATTTTAAGGACTTGCTTTGGGAGTCCTTAATACTCTTTTAGGACTCGCAGCGAGTCCTAAAAGAGTATTAAGGACTCCCAAAGCAAGTCCTTAAAATTATTATGTAAGACACTTAAAAAAGCTATCATAATTTTCGAAATTATCGGGTTAAACAATAGAGAACTCATCAGCACTACATTTGGGGATTTATTCAAAATCACAACATTTAGGGCTGGTAGAGAGGTGAACGGAGGCTGTAGGTGAACGGCAGTGACGGTGGTGAACGACGTTGACGGCAGCTGGGTTCTTGGCTCCAGCAGTCTCACTGGCGGTGTGCTTCTTGGCGTGGGGTGTTGGTTGCTCACGGTTCCAACAGGTGGTTCCGTCTCTCGGCGTGCTTCGGTGGTTTCCAGGTATATATTTCCTTGCTTATATATATATCTATACTTCTATATATGATGGCATATTCTTCGTACCCAATTGCTATCAAAGTAGCCCTTGTTTTAATTTCCCACTTGGCTATTGAATTCCTTTTTTCTTTTGTTTATGTTATACATATTTGTATGAATTTTTTCTTGATTTTATAACCATTAGCTATCAAATTAGGCTTTGGTTTCTAACTTTTAATTACCTACTTTATACATTTGTTTTCAAAGTTCACGATATTCTCTTTTATTTTATGTTGTGCAGAGACACTTATGAATGTTGGTGGTGATTGGCATATGGACACACATGGCTTCATTAGACATGTATTAATGAGTCTTTTATAGTTCCTATTTTTGTTCCTTGTTGTATACATGGTTTTTTATTATGTAAACTATCAAAATCTTATTTTGGATATTCAACCATCACTCGGTCAAAGAAAACAAGTTGGTACACTTTTATGCAATTGGGTTTTTCAAATTTTAATGTTTGAAGTTGACTTTAGGGTCATTGGGTATAAGATGATATGTTTTGATTTGGAGATTGTGTGGTATTTTATGGCTATGCTTGTGTCTTCCAAGTGCTCGACGATATGCCCCAATCACATTTATCTTTTTATTTTGCAATGTTATTGAGTTTTCATATCAATATCTTTTTATGACACTTTAAATGTGAAAATATGATTTGTTCAAGGAAAACATGTGCATAATAAAGTGATGCCCCTCCTCAATAAGTCCTTGTTAGCTCAAGTTGTTTGAAGTAAATATTGTTATGAAGATTTGCTTGCAAATGACACTTGCTAATTGCAATAACTTTCTAGGCAAAGCTATACGACTCCATTTATGTAAAATTATTATTATTATTATTATTATTATTATTACTAAAATAGAGTAGTTTAATGGGTTGGTAAACATTAATTAGTATAAGTATGAAGTAAGTTAGCGTAATTACTAAATAGGTTTACTATATATTTATTTTCTCAAGTAGCCAACTGAGTTATGTTCTCATATTAAAATGAAGATATATATATAAATATATTTGATTACTTTTAGCTGATTTTTTATTTGATTACTGTTAGCACCTTCTATACTTGATAATTGAATTATTTATTTTATTACTTTTAGCACCTTCTTTATTTGATAATTGAAAATATTTTTGTCATAATGTCAAATGCACCTTTGACCTCTTACTTAATTTCTGCCATAATATCAGATGCATCTCTCTCACCTCTCACAATTGGCTCCACGACTAGCTAAGATGGTTCATTATCTGAAGGTATGTTTATTCCTTATTCTTTTTCTGATACAAACTAGTTCTAAACTTCTAAGATGCGATAACTCTTTCTAACCAAACTTTATATTACTGTATTTATACATATATGATGATGCAAGTTCTATACTAATATATATACATATATTGGATCAATTTATGGATATTGCAATCTATGTTGATTAAAAAGAAAAAGTTATGAGATTAGGCTAATTTTGGCATTGCAATACTTATGTGAACTTTTTAAAATCAAATGTCAACATTTGACCTTTTTTCTTTTTTTACAATGTTGATTAAAATGAGTAGGTTAATATTTTGATTGGTCTTAAAGCATTGGATTGGTAGCTAATTGCAAGAGGTATGTTGTATTTGATTTTTTTTTTAATTTTCAATATTTTACAATTTTGAATGATAATTGTATTACTTTAGTGGAGTTTGGATATCTTAGATATTCATCCGTAGTGAAGTAGGTTGTGAGAATTCTGTGTGCTGCGGTGATAACAAAAGATTGAGAACTTGCATGTCTTAGTGAAGTAGGTTCTGAGAATTTTGTATGTTGCGATGATATATGGATGAAAACTTGTGTGTTGTTTGGTTTGTTTGACATGTTGGTGTTGAATGTGACAGATGGCTAGGCTAGTAAATTAGGGGATATGTTGTCCGATTTTCTATAGATGGTGACATGTTGGCTTTTCTCTTTTTCTTCTATTTTCAGTGCAAGATGTGTATTTTACTATGTTTTAATTTTCATGTAATATGTTTTTTTTGTAACCTATTTTTTTGTTAAATTTTCATGTAGTATATTTCTGTTAATTGATGTTGTGCTTTGCTTAGTCAGATTATGTTGTGTGATTATATCATTATAGTAATTTATGCATGTTCTACAATTTTCTTGCATAGCACATGTTTGATGAAAGTCCCAAGTTTTATCCTATAATCTTAATATTAGGCTCCAAAATCTAAAGGTTTGAGACACCTTTGAGCATATTTGGGCCAAGCCGGATATTTTTGCGCCTAACAGTACCTACTTCCAGTCTTCCACTTATACAAAGCCTTAAGCTCTTCTTTTTTATTCATTGGTTCCTCATGCAAGCCCAAGGCCTTTCTTTGTCTCTTTTGTAAACACCAATTTTTTATTTAAATTGTTTTTAGAAAATTTATGATCATGAGTATCATTTGGAATGTGTTCAAGAGAGTCTATGAGTTTTAGTTAGCCTGCCATGGTTGCTTAACTAACTTTGTTACAACAGCCATGTGATGGGTTGTTATTTCCGTTTTGGTTTCTTGAGCTTTATATAGTCTCTTGTGCACTAATGAGAACTAACTTTTTCTATCTTTTCTTTGCTTTTCTCTTGTGCACTAATGAGCTTTTTACGTATTGAGTGACTCTTATTTCTTTTATTGTTATTTGTTCTTATTACTTGCATCAATTTACATTACTCTCATGAATATCAATTTGATGTATCATGTTGGCTTCTTTATTAAAATTTGTTGTGCTGCACTATTTGATGCACTTTTAGATTTTTGGTGCTTTTCTTGCTTAGTGCTGCCCCATAAATGTGTTGGATGAAAACCACATAATGAACTGTAATGAGAAATGAATTATCTTGAGTATTTTGCTTGTTATGCATTTTTTTGTTTACTTAGATATTAAGAAACAACTATTATTAGAATAATTGGGAATGGAAACCATAGATTTTTCTTCATATATATAGTGCTCCACCATTTCTTTCTTTCTATTATTATTTCAGTATCAAGTATTATTTTTGGGATTCAAAAGGGTGAAATAAAAATATCACTTAATTACACTATGTTTTTTCATTTCTTTGATAAATAAATACTTTATCTTATATAAATATATATGTATGTTATTTACCTATATTATTCTTTTTTTATTCTGTATTTAATATGGCATTATAGGGTCCAAATTTTTTTTTGGGTGTTTTTTTAGTATTTTCTTTTCAAATTTATTTTAATACATTTTGGACACTCAAAGGGATATATTTTTAAATAAAAATAAAAATAGTAACAATTGTGAGTAAACTTATTTATGTACACTACAATAAAAATCTAGTTATAATTTTTCATGTTCGGTGTATTATAATATGATTTTTCATGTTTCAGGGATGATTTTATAAAGAAATTCATGGCAGCCAATCCTTACTTGAGAAAAGCAGTGACGAGGGTGAGTACAAGGACAAGAAGAAGAAATATATGTTGTTTGACAATGAATATAGTGTTTTATTAATTTTTTTATTTTTATTAGAGTAAATGATTCTTGTTTGAATGGTTAATTATTTACTTTGTAAATCTAGTTATATATTTTTTAAGGTCAAGACGATTATACTTTTAATAAGTTTTGTTATTTTAATCTATAAATTTTTAGATTAATTTGTATATAAATGTTTCATTTAAATCATAATTTTTAATTTAAAATAACAATAAATAAAATTTTTTAAAATGAAAAATATAACTTTTAAGGGCACCCAAAGAGAGTCCTAAAAACCTTACTTAAAGGCACTCAGCAATATCTTTTAGGACTCGCGGACATTCTTTTAGGACTCGCAACGCGAGTCCTAAATATCTTACTTAAAGGCACTCAGTAAGTGTGAGTCCTAAAAACATCATTTTAGGACTGGCAACGCGAGTCCTAAAAACATCCTTTTAGGACTCGCAACGTGAGTCCTAAAAACCTTACTTAAAGGCACTCAGCAAGATCTTTTAGGACTCGCAACGCGAGTCCTAAAAACCTTAGTTTTGAAGACTCTTAAATAGAGGACTCGCGCCCTGCGAGTCCTAAAATCTTTTTTAGGACTCGCAATGCTAGTCCTAAAAAGTCTTTTTTGTAGTAGTGTAATCTTTTACCAACTCCAGCCAACGCCTTTGTCTCATATTCAGATCTTTCTGAGTGAAGAAGTACTTCAGGCTCTTGTGGTCTGTATAAATCTCACACTTCTCTCCATAGAGATAATGCCTCCATATCTTTAAAGAAAAAACCACAGCCGCCAACTCTAAATCATGAGTAGGATACCTCTTTTCATACTCCTTCAACTGACGAGAAGAATAAGCTATTACCTTCTCTGATTGCATCAAAACACAACCCAAACCCTGATGAGAAGCATCGCAGTAAATCACAAACTTCTCCTGATCTGTCGGAAGACTCAGAATCGGAGCTGTAATCAACCTCTGCTTCAGTTCCTGGAAGCTGTTCTCACATTTATCTGACCACACAAACTTCTGACTCTTGCGTGTCAGCTCAGTCAACGAAGTAGCAATCTTTGAGAACCCTTCCACGAAACGCCTGTAATACCCTGCCAATCCAAGGAAACTTCTAACCTCAGAAGCATTCTTTGGCCTTGGCTAATCTCTGACCGCTTCAATCTTTGCTGGATCTACTTTAATCCCCTCCTTACTGACAATGTGCCCAAGAAAGGATACCTGAGACAACCAGAATTCACACTTCTTGAACTTTGCAAACAGTTTGTGTTCCCTCAATCTCTGCAGAACCAACCTCAGATGCTGCTCATGCTCTGACTCAGACTAAGAATATACCAGAATATCATCGATGAAGACGATCACAAACTTGTCTAAATAGTCTTTGAACACTCTGTTCATCATATCCATAAAAGCAGCAGGGGCATTAGTCAATCCAAATGACATAACTAGAAACTCATAATGCCTATACCTGGTACGAAAAGCGGTCTTCGGTATGTCTCCCTCCTTGACCCTCAACTGATGATAACCAGAACGAAGGTCGATCTTAGAGAATACCGTCTTACCCTGCAATTGGTCAAACAGATCATCTATCCTTGGCAAAGGATACTGGTTCTTAATTGTCAACTTATTCAGTTCTCTGTAATCTATACACATCCTCATAGAACCATCCTTCTTTTTCACAAACAGAACTGGCACACCCCAAGGTGAGAAACTAGGTCTGATAAAACCCAAATCTAACAGCTCTTGCAACTGTACTTTCAATTCTTTCAGCTCAGCTGGGGCCATTCTGTATGGTGCTCTAGACACTGGCTCCGTCCCTGGTGCCAGTTCTATAACGAACTCAATCTCTCTGTGTGGTGGCAACCCTGGAAAATCTTCTGGAAACACATCCAGAAACTCACATACAAGTCTAGTATCCTCTGGTCTCACTGGCATGACCTGAGTGGTATCAACCACACTGGCTAAGAATCCAATGCAGCCTCCTTCAAATAAAACCCTAGCCCTTAATACAGAAATCAATGGTATGCGAGGTCCATGCACAGCACCAACAAACACAAAAGGATCCTCACCTTCAGGCTCAAAGGTGATCATCTTCCTTCTGCAGTCAATGGTTGCCCCATACTTTTCCAACCAATCCATACCCAGTATCATATCGAAGTCAGTCATAACCAACTCTATCAGATCCACTGACAACTCTCTGCCCTCTACTGTCGCTGGCAAAGATCTGACCCATCTCCTGGATACCACTAGCACTCTAGTGGGTAGCAAAGTACCAAACCCCACAGCATAGAAATCACAAGGTCTACATAATCTATCAATAACACTACTAGCAACAAAGGAATGTGTAGCACCAGAATCAATCAATACATTATAAGCGGTTCCAGCACTAAGAAGCTGACCTGTAACAACTGAGGGAGAAGCCTCAGCTTCTGCTTGAGTCAATGCAAACACCCGAGCTGGGGCCGAGCTGTCTGCCTTCCTAGGTTCTTCTTTTCTTGCCTTAGGGAAATCCTTTTTAAGATGACCCACTGCTCCACATGAGAAGTAAGCCCTTGCCCTACACTCTCCCAAGTGATGCCTCTTACATCTAGGACACTCAGGATAAGACCTCCAGGCTTCATTACCACCTGGACAACCCATAGAAGTACCACGGGGTCGTCTGTCAGGACCTGGAACTAGGAAGGTGTCAGGTACCTTCCTCTTCTGATCACCGGGGCCTCCACCCCTACTAGAACCCACAAATGGAGGACCTGGCCTCCTGAAATCCTTTCTGGCTGCACTATCACGCTAGATCTTGATCTCTGCACTCTCAGCTGTGAGTGCCTTCTCCACCACCTGTGCATAAGTAGTAACTCCTGCCGCAGCGGTGATGCGTACATCACGGGTTAACCTGGGCTGTAGCCCCTGCAAGAAATGCTCCCTCCTGGTCCCATCAGTGGGCACCAATTCCTTGGCAAACTTTGCCAAACGGTC
Source organism: Humulus lupulus (assembly GCF_963169125.1). NCBI lineage: Eukaryota > Viridiplantae > Streptophyta > Magnoliopsida > Rosales > Cannabaceae > Humulus > Humulus lupulus. The sequence goes on from NC_084793.1 coordinate 276,257,156, forward strand.
AAAATTTAAGGCATAGTCGGTAACTGATAAGCTTCCCTGAAGTAGCCTAATGAATTCCTCAGCCTTAGCTGCTCTGCTAGCATAATTGCAATACTTTTCATTAAACAAGGTCTGAAACTCCTCCCAGCTCAGGGCATTAACATTCTTGGTCTGGGTAATCACTTCCCACCAAATTCGGGCATCATCCCCAAACATATAGGTAGCACAGGCCACCCTCTCATTACCAGCTACCCTCATAAAGCCAAGAATAGTGGTAATCATACTAATCTATTGTTCTGCCTTGGCAGGATCTGCACTGCCCTCAAATACAGGAGGTTGTTGCTTCCTGAACCTTTCATAAAGAGGTTCCCATTTGTTTCCAACCTCAGGCAGCTGCCCAGTAACTGGCACCGACACAGAAGGTGCCTCAGAGACACTGGCCACTACAGGCACTTGCTGCTGTCTTAGTAGACGAAGCTCCTCTCCCTGCTTCAGCACTGTAGCCTGCAATTAATCAAACAACTACTGCCAGTTTGCAGGTGCTGGCTGTGGAATCTGGGATTGGTCATTCTCTTGACCCTGACTATTATTATTCTGGCCTGGATCACTCTGGCCAGCTTACATGTCTGTCTGCCCTGGGTTCATTCTGTCACTGATACCTTACTGAAACAATAATCAATAGGGCCAGTTAGGTAGTAATAACTAAACCTCTTGCTGCCTTACGGTCCAAGAACAAACAGACAATTATCACATTCCACAGTCATTCAATATTCACAAACAGATACATGTTTATGGCATTCAACACTCAGCATGTATCACATAATAACTCATAAACAACCATACTAATAAGCAGGTGCCAGCAATCTCAGTACTAATTAGCACACATTTGCTGAGGATATAATATTTCAGGGCACAGGTCCAACATGGTGTCTCATGCACATAGGTAAAGCATATATATCACATTCAAGCAGTTAAACATATAATCACATAAATAGTTACCAAACCATGAGTCGAGCTTGACTTCAGTGATGTGTGTACATATCCAGTCAGTCTACAGGAACCTTAACCTTGGCATTGCTCTGATACCAAGTTGTAACGCCCTGGCTACCCCAGAACAGTTACAGTGAACAGTGAACCAGAAATTTGACTCGCTACCCGAGTCCTTTGGTTAAAAACGTGATCTAAGTGTTATTATCAGGTTAAGGTGTAAAACCAGTAAAAAGGAAAGGATACATTTCATTAAGTATATAAACTTCTCATGAGCCATTCAAAACATTTACAAGTTGTTTACAGTACAAAATGGTCACTACTGTTTCAAATTTACAATCCCCGCTGACCTATGCGGCAAAAATAGGGTAAACCCCCTAGTCCCTCTGAGAACTCCCTAACCGTGGTGGTCAAGCGGCCAGATATGTACACAACACCACCTAAGCTCTCCACTCAAGGCTGGGTGAGCTTCTCTTTCCCTTTACCTACTCCACATAGCACCCATGAGACAAGGCCCAGCAAGAAAACACAATAAAGCATGATATAATATCAACAATGATCATAATAATCATCCAGGACTAACAGTCCAAAACAGATAGGTGACAGTAGCAAAAGTCACAAAAGTGAGTACAACTCCCTTTAGCCATGTGACGATAGGATCACCAGGGCTTAACTGATAAGTTATCCTTTCATAAGTTTGATCAGGACAGGTGTATGGTGAATGGTCACCAACATAACCTTCCTCATGACCATAGAGTCATAACCTTGGAACATCGTTCCCTAGCAATGTGACAACAGTCACCGGGGCCATATGCCCTGGCTTTGAGTACTAGTCGTAGACTAGCCAAGCACTTATAAGTTCATCAACTTTAGGGTCGGTCCAGCATTAATTCCATAGAGCCATTCAATGCTGATATCGATTAGATCTAATCTTCATTTGGCCCGGCGTTCATAACGCACTGCCATTTCTGACTCTTGGGTCAGTGTCCCTGACTAGTCAGTGCCATAAACGAGTAATCAACATTCACTAGCATTTAATATGTAATCCATGTCCACATGTATCAACCAACAAGCTTCAATAACAAGCCATGCATGTCATATTCATATACAGGGTGCAACTATATTCATACACTATTTTCTTACCTCTGGTTCGAGTGAAAGTTATTATAAGAACGACCCCTGAGAACGATCAATCTTTTAATTCCTTGACGGTCACCTGGTCATAACCAAAATATAGGATTCAACAATGAAAATGATAACAAAGGGTTCCCAAACCATAACCTAGCCTCCGAGACATCAAACACTACTCAACCGGGTAATAGGTTCGACCCCGAGGCCTAAGGCTTGAATCCCCAAGCTAAAAACACAATTCTGGGCAAAAATTCCCTGAGGGGCCGCGGCTCACCACAGCCATACCGCAGCTCACCTCCCTGACAGAGGTATTTTTACCCTAGAAGCCAACTTAGGCCACGGCACACCAAAGCTAGGCCGCGGCTCATTACGCAAAACAACAAACACCAGCTGAATTTTCCCTGCGTTTTCCCTTGTAAGCAAAGCTTCAAACCAATTCCAAACCTCTTCTAAACATTCAATTTAACCCCTAAACAACATCTATATCAAACCCTCATCAAAACCCAAGTGAAACATCAACCTAACTCCCATTAATTCCAACTAACCACCAAGAAATCACAAACTGAAATCTTAAACTAAAACAGAGTATAAACTAGAAACTTATGGCTGAACTCACCTCAAATACGAGATTAACCCTCCTTCAATGGCTGAACCAAGTCTACAAACCCAGCCCCTTGATTTCCTAGCTTGAAACGTCACTTTGAGTGTTGAGATGACTTCTTCAAGTGTGATTTCTCCATGGCTCAGATTAAGTTCTCTATTTGATGAACCTCATTTGTCACTTTCCATTTCTAGCTCCTTGGATTTGAGTGTTGAGATGACTTCTTCAGGTGTGATTTCTGACATATTTTTTGGCTGTCTTGACTTCCCTGTAAGAATCTGGTAGCGAGTTTAGGATAATGAGAGCTTGGTTCTCATCATTTAGTGCTTCATTCTTCCCTGAGTTTGCAAGTTCGATGCGCATCCTTAGGAGTTCATCAAGATTTTTGATCTAAAGTCTTGGAGTGACTCATCTTGTGCCCAAAGATTCTTTCTTTTAGAAAGATCTTATTTGTAAGTGATTTATGTTCGAAGTGCTCCTCTAGCTCCTTCCATATTTTAGCTAGTGTCTCTTCTTTGTCTATTAATCTGATTATTGTGTCTAAAATGTTAAAGATGATAATCTCAATATCTGTTTCTAGGTATTCCTCTCATTGAATCTTAGTAATGCCTTGTGGCCATTCAATAGGATCATTTAACACCCTCAACAACTTATGTTGTGCAAGGATCAGATCTTTCTCCTCCAAATCCTATAGTCACCAGACCTATCAAACTTATCAATGTCTATTTTAATATTCCTTATATTAATATATTGAGAATTTAAACGAGATAAGGTTTGAGAAATCTCAGTGAGATTGTCTAATGGAATGTCCACAAAGTCTTGTTGATTGTCTCCTACAACTTAGGGATCTTCTTCCTCCAGACTTGTTGAATATCTGTGTCACCTTTGAGTTGAATTTTCCTACCGAGAACCTAGCTCTGATACCACTACCTTAATATCCCTACACCAACTCAATAACACATTAAACACCTAAGGTCAAACTTGACCTTCCACACAACAAGAATATTGCTCGGAATAAGCCACGAGACAATTACTTTTTACGCCTAAAATGAATAAATCTAACCCTATAACTTTCTTGCAGAAATTGAACACAACTTCGATTATTTCAACAAAAAAAGGGGTTAAGAAATTAGGGGATTCAGAAATCTTTATTTATGCAACTATAATCAAGAGAGAAGAAGAGTAAAGGAGAAATAAACCCAGGATTATTGAGGTTCACCACCAAAATGGGGTTGCGTCCTCATTAAGCATGCCTCAGAGGATTGTTGAGCCTTTATCATTATCATAAAGAACTTTGTACAAAAATAATGGAGGAATCCAAGTCACAACCTTATTGGTAAACCTTTAACTTAGAACATCCTCTTAGTTTCTCTCTTATTTTCTTTCTTGTACAATATTTCTCTCACTAACACACTTTCTGTATTTCTCTCTTGTCTCACTTTTCTCTGAGAACAACTCCCAGCACTTTGGGGCTTTGGATTTCCTTTTGATCGACTTGAGGAGCACAAGTAAAAGGGCATGATATTTATTGGTAAGGATCTGACTTAAAGAATTTTTTCTTGGTAGTTAGAAGTAGTGGTAAGACTTAGCTAAGTTGTTTAACTAATTTCTATTATGAAACAGAAAATAACTTATTAGTATATTTACACAAAATAAATGTATAATATGTGTTTGTGTAGAGTGTTGCTATTTGACACCTTAAGGTGCCTAACACCACATGAGGTGACACTCTATGATTGGTTAGCGATACTCCATAATACTTATTAAATTAAAATGTGTAGGACCTAATATTGGATTACACCAATAATAATATGCCACCTTCTTGTGGTGTTAGACACCACTGGTGCCCTATAGCAATACTCAAGCACGCTCTGTGCCAAATGAATTCATTACAATACCATCACTCACGGCATTGCTTTCCAACCAACCTTTGAGATTACACTTCAATGTTACACGGATGCCGATTGGGCTAGGTGTCTAGATAATCTTAAAAGTACAATCAGTTTTTGTTTCTTCCTTGGTCCTAAATTAGTTTCTTGGTCCTCTAACAAACAAAGGGTGGTCTCACTACTACAAAAAAGGCTTTTTAGGGCTCGCTTTGCGAACCCTAAAAGTTTTTAGGACTTGCGGGGTGCGAGTCCTTTATTTGAGAGCCTTAAAACTAAGATTATGCGAGTCCTAAAAGAATGTTTTTAGGGCTCGCCAGAATTGATGCGAGCCATAAAAAAATGGCCAGAGTAAATGGCGACGCCACCACTCCACGGTGGGCATTGGGTATGATTCTTTAGTGGATTTTGATGCCCAATATGCAAGGAATATGGTGGTGGGGGTGGTTCATCTCATGGTGGCTCGAGGTGGCCGGAAAGTGGTCAGAATGTTTGGGAAAACCCAAAATCGCAGAAACTTAGAAGGGCCTTAGGTCGCGCGTGAGGGGTTGAGCTCCGGGGTTGGGAGTTTGAGGGGGTGGCGCGCCAAGTGGGGTGGTGTGTGGTGATGGGCAGCGATGGCAAGGCAGCTGTTCGGCCTTGGCAGAGACGAGCTAGAGAGAGGGAGCTTTGGGAGAGAGAGAGAACTGAGGAGAGAGAGATAGTGATTTAAGTGATTTTTGTGTTTTTTTTTTATATTATTGAGGGATTTAAGGGAATTTGTGATTTTTTTAAATTCAAACCTTTAGGACACACATAAGTTTTTAGGGCTTGCACCGCGTGTCCTAAAAAAATTCTTTAAGGACTTGCAATGAGTGTCCTAAAATGTCCAGGAGTTGTTTTGTTAAAAAAAAATCTAACTTTTAGGACACACGTAGCTTTTAGGACTCGCTCCGCGAGAACTAAAAGAAATTCTTTAATGACTCACAATGCGAGCCCTAAAAAGTCCAGGAGCTGTTTTGAGGGCTCGCATCTAGGTGAGTGCCCTAAAAAAGTGTCCTAAAAGGGTGTTTTTGTAGTGGTAAATCCCTCTCTAGAGACGAATCTGAATACCACGCCTTAGCCAATGGTGCTGCTCAAGTTATTTGTCTTGAACAACTCTTATGCGAACTGCGAATTTGGTTCTTTGCTTCTCTTGTTCTACTGTGTGAAAATGTTAGTGCAATGCACCTTGCAACGAACCTCGTCCTTCATGCCTGTACAAAACAGGTGGACATAGATTATCATTTAATCTGTGACCGAGTTGTCAAAGGCCAACTTCGTGATGTCTTTACTTCTTCTCATGATTAACTTATAGATATTATGACTAAGCCTCTACCTTCGTCCTCTTTTCAGGCTATTCTCAGTAAGCTCACTGTACTTCCATTACTACAAAAAAGGCTTTTTAGGAATCGCGGAGCGCGAGTCCTCTATTTGAGATCCTTAAAAAATGAGGTTTTTTAGGACTAACATTGTGAGTCCTAAAAAATGTGCGAGTCCTAGATTTTTTTTTTTTAAAATTAAATGTTAGGCAAATCTCCCGCCGAAGCTCCGACGACGACGGCAGCGCCACAACCCCATGGTGGTGGTTCGGTCCTATCCTTTAGTGGGTTTTGAAGCGCAAAGCACAAGGAATGCAGTGGTGGTGGTCATTTGGCTAGGAGTGGCTCGAGGTGGTCGAAAAATTCCCAAAACGTTTCAGAAACCCACATGGTCGCCAAACTTTGGAGGCTCCGTCGACTAGGCCAGTGGGCGGGGGACTGGGGGTTTCGAGGGCCCATAATTTTAATTATCTAGATAGTAGCAGTAGTAGTACTAGGTGTAGAATTTTAGTTTTCGTGGATATTGGTCAAAGATGGGAATTAGTTAGAAACTCGTACAAATAGTTATGGATTTTATAAGTTTAACCTATGGTTTAGAAATATTAATTTTATCATAAGGATTGATTGTTGAATATAGTCCTACGAATATTATTTATTATAACCTAAGATTTAGATATAATTAATAAGAATGTGACACTTGTCACATGTATGTTTATTAAGGATTTTTGGTGAATAGTTTAATTAAAAGAAAGATCTAGAAGCTCTAGAACCTTCCATCATCTATTAGAATCACGTTTTACTCAGTCAAAGTAGTATTAATCAATTTCAAATTATCCCAAATTGTGCAAAAATGTGTTTAAAATATCAGCGTATGCCGATATATCGCAGCTATAAGGGCCGATATATCGCGTATAATTGATACGAAAAACACGTCGACTTCACACGAACGAAACCACGGACCTTCAGGATCATGGTAGAGGAGATATATCGCCTACCCTAGGCGATATATCAACTCCAGTGGACATATTTGAGTTGTTCGTAAAATTCTGAACTAGAAACAACCCTCAGCAACCTTGACTCGTTCCTGAACGTTTTTGACCGAGTTCTGGGTATCTATTGAGTAGATAATTCAAATTTATTCATTTTTAATCATTTATTTATTTATTTTAAAGGAGTTAGTTTCACTCTCTATAAATAGAACCCTTCACTCAGCCATTTTATTCATCATTCAAGCACAGTTCAAAGCCTCCAAGCTACTAAGAATATTCTAGAGTGAAACACTAGGGTTTTGGGGTTAAAGCTTTCAAATCTAAAGCTTTTATAAACACTTGGGAAGTAAGTTTTTGTGTGATTTCTGTGTTCGAGGTATAGATCGAGGTTTTAAGCTATCCAAGGTATTCTTTATCTTTAGGTTTAGTTCACTGTAGTTTCTATTATTCTTTCATTTTTCTTCAAATCTTAACTTGTGATGGTGACTTTTGGTTAGGTGTTCAATTTCATTGACACATAAAGTTTTTGGTAAGTTTCTATCCCGATGGTTTAGATCTTCTCTTCATCTTATTTTCTTTAGGAAACTTATTGTTTTTTTTTTTTTTTGGTTTTAGGAGTTTTCAATCCCGCTCTTGTCTCCAATATTCTGATTTTTGGTAAGGAAAATTAGGTAGTTTAGTATTATGATCTTAGTTTATGTAGTTTATGATATAGTTTATGTTTGTATGACCTAACATTTTAGGTACAATAAAGGGGTAAGTGTGTCTGGACCTAAGATGTCCAATGATGTATGACAGACTATGTCTGGTAGGCTTGGTTGCCAAAACTTTATAACGGACCTATGTGATGTCTGAGGCTTAATTGCCACCCCTGTATAAATACTTATCTTTTTATTATATCTGACTTGTTATTTTGACCTATAGTTATGATTATGATTTATGACCTCTGACCTATTGTTATGATTATGAGTAATGACTCATAGTTATGATTATAAGTATGACTTATGACTTATTATTTATGATTTATGATCTATGACCTATGATTTATGACTATGACATGATTTAGGTTATGATATGACCTAGGATTTATTGTTGTGTGATAAGTATAAATAAGTTTCCTTATGACTTTGGTGAAATTTATGATATGTTTGATTATATGACTAACTCTTGTTTATACTTTCCATACTGGGCTTAGAAGCTCACTCCTTATGATGTTGTTATCTCAGGAAATTAAGGATAGAAAGGCTGGTGGCGAGTGGGGACCTAGGAGCTTCGTGATGTACTCATGGGGACCATTAAGTCGAGGAAGATCAAGTGGGCCTATTTATTTATTTTTATTAAAGAAAGTTTATTCTAAAGTTTTATTTATATGTTGCTCTTTTTTATGTTAAAGACAATTATTTTATTTTTGTAAAACCATGGATCCATGTCATTATTTTCAAGTTTTTATTCAATATAGAGCAATATTTATGATTTATGATCCAACGTTGTGTTCTCGGTAATATATGATAAATTAGGGCGTTACAGGTGGTATCAAAGCCCACGACTATATTGGTCCTGAACGTTCCACGAAATGCACACGATAGCTACAAAGGACCTACTCGTTACCAAGTAAGTATACACATTGTTTTCAAATATGTTTGTAATGTCTTTCTTGTGTTATTTTTTTTTTTCAGAAATTAGCCCAATGGACTCAAGTGTGGTTAGAAAGGTTAAAGCTATAAGAAGAATACCAGACCCTGAGTATGATAATGGATCCGATGTGGAGGATTAGACGTATATAAGAACACATCGTTAAATTTTATTCTATGCTGTTTTAGAATTATTTCACTAGCTTGTAATTATTTTCTTATAAAACATGCTATTTGCTTTTATTATTATTTCATTGTTTAGTAAGTGTTAAGAAATTTTTGGATTCAATTGAAAATGTAAAGTTTAAATTCCTCTCTTATGGGTGAGCCCATTTGCTTTGCATTATTAGATTGGATCTAATTAAATGAATAACAATTAATAAAGCAAGGGTTTAAATTCCTATCTTTTGGGTCCAAGTGGAAGTTAGGGGGCCTTAGTAGTGGGTACGATATACTAAACCTAGCCCTCCTCCATGGAAGATTCAATTGTTAAGGCCCATTTATCTGAGTTTGAATTAATTGTAATAGGGTAGTTTTTATAGATAGATGGACTTAATAGATAGTAGTACAATAGGCTAAGTTGTAACCTCTACTTGTTTTGTTTGTCTTAGTTTTTCATTACTTTTCCCTTTTGGGGAAACAGAAAAGACACATGGAGCAGGAACCAAGATGATCTGAAAGACTAAATGGCCAAGGTAGAGGCCAAGGCAGAGCCCGAGGAAAGGGAAGGGGGTGAGGAAGAGGAGTATCCTCCACCCCCATATATGAAGAAATCCCAGCAGCCCCAGGAGTGCCAGAAGCACCCAATGTAGCGGAAGACCCGGCAGCTACTACTACTAGAGAAAATTTAGAAAGAGAGAATGCTTGTCTTAGGGCAGAGTTAAGGAGAAGGGAAGAAGAGTTCCAAATAAACTCAGGGCAATAACAACAAGTGGCGCAACAAGTCATTCATCTAGCACAATTACTACAGTTGGTAGAACCTCACTACGAGGTAGTGTATGAATGCTTTAGAAAGCAGCACCACCGAACATCGATGGCGGGTCAGACCCAATAGAAGCAGAAGAATGGCTTTGATTAGTGGAGTCCATTCTAGAATACATGCGACTGGGAAACGAAGATCGAGTCTCTTACGCTTCAAGCCTCCTAAAGAAAGATGCCCGCATCTGGTGGGATATAGTGAAGCATGCTAGAGATGTGAATGTTATGACTTGGGATGAGTTTATCCAAGTGTTCAACAAGAAGTACTACAGTCCTGCGATTCTAGCCACAAGGGTGGACAAATTCATTGCGCTTACTCAACAGAATTCGATTGTGATGGAGTATGCCAGGAAGTTTGATAGGCTGGCTAAGTTCACGACGGACATGGTACCCACTGAGACGCTAAGAATTAAAAGATTCGTGAAGGGACTAAAACCTATAATAGCCCGTGACGTGGAGTTGATCCGGGGGATAACCACTTCTGCGGAACATTAAAGGTAGCCTTGGAAGCTGAGCAGGCAGAAGAAAGGATATGGAAAGAAGGTGCGGCCAGAAGGGACACCAAAAAGAATAACATAGATCAGAACGACTACCAATGAAAACATGACGGTGGTCAAAATCAAAAGGCCGACAAGAAGAACAAGACTGCATCAAAAAGTAACGGGAATAAGAAGCCCTATGTGGAATATCCCCAGTGCCTTATCTTCAAGAGGAAGCATTCAGGAGAATGCCGATATAAGACGAAAGGTTGTTTCAATTGTGGATAAGAAGGACACATTAAAAAGGATTGCCAAAAGTTGAAGGACCAAAAGAAAGATGACAAACTTGTGCCGGCCAGAATTTTTAACTCTTACTAGAGGTGAAGAAGAAACTAGTAATACAGTGGTCACAAGCAAGGTCACTGTCTCTGGTAAACTATGCAATGTATTATTCGATTAAGGAGCTACGCATTCTTTTGTCTCTATGAATATGATTGATAGCTTAGATAAACCATGCGAGCTTTTTAGAGATAAGTTTGTCACGGAGTTACATTCGGGGGAAAGAACGCTATCTAGTAGAGGGGTGCATAGCATTGTAGTTAGAATCGAAGGAAAAGAATTACCATTAGATTTGATTGAGTTAGACTATCAAGATTATGGTGTAATTTTAGGCATGGAGTGGTTAGCAAAATATGGGGCAATGATAGAATGTAAGGGTAAGACAGTCAACTTTAAAACAGAAGGTGGAGAGCAGTTCACCTTCAAAGGAGAAGTTTCCAGAAATCGCATACCTATAGTCTCGGCTTTCAAAGCTCAGCGATTAATCAATAGTGGTTGCCAAGCATTTCTAGCCAGTGTGGTGGACAAGTCACAAGAGACGCAGCTCGAACAAAAGGATGTATGTATTGTATGTGAATTTCTCGAGGTGTTTCCAGAAGATCTACCGGGATTACCTCTGAATAGGGAAATTGAGTTTGAAATTGGCAGCTGAGACGGCACCAATTTCAAAATCTCCCTATAGAATGGCGCCTATCGAGTTAAAGGAGTTAAAAGTAAAACTGCAGGAGCTTCTAGACAAGGGTTTCATCCGACCGAGCTATTCGCCTTGGGGAGCACCAGTACTGTTTGTCAAAAAGAAAGACGGGAGTATGAGGATGTCCATCGACTATCGAGAACTAAATAAAGTAACGATAAAAAACAAATACCCTTTGCCTCAAATAGATGATCTTTTTTATCATCTACAAGGATCTACAGTATTCTCGAAGATAGAATTGCGGTCGGGGTATCATCAGCTAAGAGTACGAGAAGAAGATATTCCAAAGACGGCTTTTCAGACTAGATATGGACACTACGAGTTTCTAGTAATGTTTTTTGGATTAACGAACGCACCAGCAATGTTCATGGATCTTATGAATAGATTATTAAAGGACTACCTGGATAAGTTCATTGTGGTGTTTATAGATGACATATTTATCTACTCAAAGATGAAAGTCAAGCATGCAGAGCACCTGTGACTGACGCTGGGATGACTCAAAAGTCATCAATTATACGCTAAGTTTAAGAAATGGGAATTCTTGTTAGAGAAGATGGCATTTCTAGGACACATTGTGTCTAAAAATGGCGTAGAAGTAGATCCAGCCAAGACTGAAGCAGTGAAGGACTGACCTAAACCCAAGAGTGACACGGAGGTGAGAAGTTTTCTAGGATTGGCAGGATACTATAGACGATTTGTTTAAGGGTTTTCCAAAATAGCTACACCCTTAACAAATTTGACGCAGAAGCAACATAAATTTGTATGGACAGAGAAGTGCGAAGAAAGCTTCCAAACAAGACAAGCTCATATCAGCCCTAGTTCTATGCGTCCCAAATGATAAGGGCAAGTTTGTAGTGTATTGCGACGTGTTGAAGCAGGGACTTGGATGCGTTTTGATGCAAGAAGAAAGAGTGGTCGCCTATGCATCGAGACAGCTAAAGGAGTACGAGCAGCGGTACCCGACCCATGACTTAGCAGTAATTTTTGCTCTACAGATTTGGAGGCACTATCTGTACGGAGAAAAGTACGAAATCTACACGGACCATAAAATTCTAAAGTACTTCTTTACGTAGAAGGAGCTCAATATGAGGAAACGGAGGTGGCTGGAGTTAGTAAAGGACTATGATTGTGAGATCTTATATCATCCGAGAAAGGCTAACGTCGTGGCAGACGCACTTAGTAGGCGGAGTTACGGGAGCTTGTCAACACTTAAGGGGATATCTCAACACTTATAAGATGATATTAAGAGGTCCGAAATTGAGCTAATAACTGGACAACTAGCTGACCTCACAATCAAGTCAACACTAATGGAGGAAATAAAGAAGAAACAACAAGAAGACGAGTTTCTTCTTAAAATGAAGGCAGCACTACAAAGCTCAAAAAATGTTGATTTGTCCTTGACAAAAGAAGGCATGCTGCGATATATAAATCGAGTATGTGTGCCAGAAAGTGGAGGATTAAGAGAAAGTATTATGAAGGAAGCACATTCTACTCTATATTCACTTCAACCGGGATCGACCAAGATGTACAATGATGTCAAGACAATGTACTGGTGCCTGGGGATGAAGAAAGACATAGCAGAATTTGTAGCAAAATGCCTTACATGTCAACAAGTTAAGGCTGAACATCAAAGACCCGCTGGAACTTTTCAACCATTAGAGATTCCCGAATGTAAATGGGAGGATATAACGATGGACTTCGTAACAGGATTACCAAGGACCACCAAGCATCATGACTCTGTTTGGGGGATAGTAGATGGACTCACAAAATCTGCTCACTTATTGCCAGTAAGAACAATTTATAACACTGAGCAGTACGCAAAGCTTTATGTGGCGGAGATAGTGACATTACATGGAGTTCCAAAGACGATAGTCTCCGATATAGGATCAGTTTCCACATCAAAGTTCTGGGAAGGTCTACAGCGTGCAATGGTCACCAAGTTAAAACTATGTATGACATTTCACCCTCAAACCGATGGTCACCTAGAACGTACCATACAAATATTAGAAGATATGCTGAGGGCATGTGCGTTAGACTTCTCAAGATCATGGAGCAAGTATCTTCCATTGATAGAATTCTCTTACAACAACAGTTATCAGGCAATGATAGGCATGGCCCCTTATGAGATGCTATATGGAAGGGAATGACGATCACCACTTCATTAGGATGAGGTTGGTGACAGATGATATTTAGGACCTCATGTTGTAAGAGAAGCAACTGAGGTAGTAGAAAAAAATAAGACAACGAATGATTGCTGCTCAAAGTTGTCAGAAGAGCTATGTCGATGCTAAAAGGCGAAATGTTGAGTTTTTAGTAGGCGATCAAGTCTTTCTCAAAGTTTCTCCGATGAAGAGGATTATGCATTTTGGAATGAAAGGAAAGTTAAGCCCAATTTTTATAGGTCCTTTGGAGATATTGGACAAAGTAGGGTATGTAGCATATCGGTTGGCTTTACCGTCATCATTAGCTGAAACGCATAACATTTTTCATGTATCGATGTTGAGAAAATATATATCAGATCCATCCCATGTGCTCGATTACAAGGCTCTGGAGTTAAAACAAGATTTCAGTTATGAAGAACAGCCAATACGCGTTCTAGAACGGGGAACTAAGGAGTTAAGGTCCAAAAATGTCCCTATGGTTAAAATCTTGTTGAGCAATAGCACAGAAAGAGAGGTCACATGGGAATTGGAGGAATATATAAGGGAGCGGTATCTCGAGATGTTTGGTAAGTAAATTTTGAGGATGAAATTCTCTTAAGTAGGGGAGAATTGTAGCGTCCTGGAATTTTACTTAGCTAGATAGTAGTAGAAGTAGTAGTAGTAGTAGCAGTAGTAGTAGCTATATAATTTTAGTTTTTGTTGATATTGGTCAAAGTCAGGATTTAGTTAGAAACTCATAGAAATAGTTATGGATTTTATAAGTTTATCCTATGGTTTAGAAATATTAATTTTATCATAAGGATTGATTAATGAATATAGTCCTAAGAATATTATTTATTATAACCTAAGGTTTAGATAGAATTAATAAGAATGTGACACTTGTCACATGTATGTTTATTAAGGATTTTTTATGAATAGTTTAATTAAAAGAAAGCTCTAATAGTTCTAGAACCTTCCATCATCTGTTAGGATCACGTTTTACTCAGTCAAAGTAGTTTTAATCAATTTCAAATTATCCCAAATTGTGCAAAAACGTGTTTAAAATATTAGTGTATGCTGATATATCGCAGCTATAAGGGTTCATATATCACCTATAATTGATATGGAAAACACATCGACTTCACACGAACGAAACCATGGACCCTCAGGATCATTGTAGGAGAGATATATTGCCTACTCTAGGCAATATATTGGCTTCAGTGCCCATATTTGAGTTGTTCGTAAAATTTTGAACTAGAAACAGCCTTTAACAATCTTGACTCGTTTCTGAATGTTTTTGACCGAGTTCTAGGCATCTGTTGAGCAGATAATTCAAATTTATTCATTTTTAATCATTTATTTATTCATTTTAATGGAGTTAGTTTCACTCCTTGAACTCTATAAATAGGACCCTTCACTCAGCCATTTTATTCATCATTCAAGCACAGTTCAGAGCCTTCAAGCTACTAAGAATATTCTAGAGTGAAACACTAGGGTTTTGGGGTTAAAGCTTTCAAATCTAAAGCTTTCAAATCTAAAGCTTTTATAAACACTTGGGAAGTAAGTTTTTGTGTGATTTATGTGTTCAAGGTATAGATCGAGGTTTTAAGCTATCCAAGGTATTCTTTATCTTCAGGTTTAGTTCACTATAGTTTCTATTATTCTTTCATTTTAACTTGTGATAGTGACTTTTGGCTAGGTGTTCAATTTCTTTGAAACATAAAGATTTCGGCAAGTTTCTATCCCAATGGTTTAGATCTTCTCTTCATCTTATTTTCTTTAGGAAACTTATGGTTTCTTTATGTTTGGTTTTAGGAGTTTTCAATCCCGCTCTTGTCTCCAATATTCAGATTTTTGGTAAGGAAAATTTGGCAGTTTAGTATTATGATCTTAGTTTATGTAGTTTATGATATAGTTTGTGTTTGTATGACCTAACATTTCAGGTACAATAAATGGGTAAGTGTGTCTGGACCTAAGATGTCCAATGATGTATGACAGACTATGTCCAGTAGGCTCGGTTGCCAAAGCTTTATGACAGACCTAAGTGATGTCCGGTGTATGACAGACTTATGTCCGGGGCTTAATTGCCACCCCTGTATAAATACTTATCTTTTTATTATACCTGACTTGTTATTATGACTTATAGTTATGATTATGATTTATGACCTATGACCTATAGTTATGATTATGACTTATGACCCATAGTTATGATTATAAGCATGTGTTATCCAAAAAATTAGCATTGATGACGTGGTGAGTGATCCCTAGACACGTGGCTGACACCTGGAAAAGTTCTGCTAGAGCATCGACCAGAAAACGCTAAAAGCAGTAAGCGGCCCAATCTTACCTGCGACCAGTCTGGTCGATGGTTCCGCATACGAAGCAACATTATTGTGAAGATCTTTGTAAATTCCGAATTTATCTCACACAATCTCCTGAGTATCCGATTATTCAGGAGAGAATATCTGTAATAATCTTTTGTAATCTCCCTTGAGCCTATAAATAGCAAAAGATAGCTCAAGGAGAGGACTTTTGGCTTTTGAATCATTTGAGACTATAGTAATTCTCCTAGTAATATTGTATTATTCTTCAGAGTTTAGTGAAACTCATTGAACCCTAGTTCTTTGATCACTCCTTTGGTTCTATATCAATAACAATCTAAGTGGACGTAGGTTATTACCAGATCCTGGGGCCGAACCACTATAAAAATATCGTGTTGTTATTACCTTTTGTCATTACGTTCTTCTCTACACATTCATTCATATCAAGCATATTCTGACTCCGTGTCAGTTGGACAAATCTTGGGTCAACATTCTGGTGCTTTCATTGAGAGCTTGATTTATCGTTGTTGAAGAAAACTAATGGCGAAAGCTGGAAAGAAAACTGGACAGGCAGCCGCCGCTGCACCGTCAAACCCGCCACCTCC
Source organism: Humulus lupulus (assembly GCF_963169125.1). Lineage (NCBI taxonomy): Eukaryota > Viridiplantae > Streptophyta > Magnoliopsida > Rosales > Cannabaceae > Humulus > Humulus lupulus. The sequence continues at coordinate 276,273,257 of NC_084793.1, forward strand.
TCCTCCTCCTGCAAGCATGGAGGAGGATGAGCCACAACTAGACTTTGAGGAGGAGGAAATGGATGATGCAACGTTAAAGAGTACCCTGGGTGCGTTGCAGGAAGAATTGGCTAACCTGAGAGCCAGTCAAGAGACTACCGCTGAAGTTATGGCGCGGCAGCAGCAAGAGATTGAACGGCAGCGCGTGGAGTTAAGAGAAAGACAGGCGGAGGTGGATCACTGCCAGGGGGAAGCCATGGCAGCCCTCGAGGCAGCTTTGCTCCTGGCTAGAAATCAGGCTGCACCTGCCTCACAGCCTGTCCAACCTGCGAATGGACCACCTTAGAAGAGTCCAAATCCTAGCCCGCCGATCCATCCTTCCAGTCCGCAAAGGCCCGAGCAGCCTCAGGTGCCCCATGACGATGTCCCACTGGACCCTGAGGCACAGCCACCATCCCAAGCTGCTCGGGGTAATCCCCCACAACAGAGGCAGAATAGGGCCGAGCATCAGCCTCGCAGCCCTAGACGACGTAGGGATGATGGACCAAACCTACCGAACAGAGGTCAGTGCCCTCCTGGTAACAGGAGGGACTCAGAGTTAGGCTCTGCGGTCCGAGGTCCCCCTCGACATGATAATGCACGGGGACACCACGACCAGTGCAGGCCGCCCTCTAACGCTCGGAACGCTTCTGCCAGAGACGGGAATAGAGGGAACAGTCGATCCCACCATAGCTAGTCGAGGTTCAAAGATGGCCACGGGTATAATGAGGCCGACTCAGGCAAGGGAAATGCCGGTGGGAGGAACGAAGAAAGAGGTAAAGGCAGGAGCCAGGTACCTCAAGATGATCAGCCCAATAGACGGGACGCTGGGGTGCAGCCTAAACAGAATAATATCTTCAACCGGCTCGGGGGTAGCGAGCAGCGGAGAAGAGAAGAGGACCTGAGAGATATAATCAACGATCGCCGTGAGCGGCACGGTGAGAACGTCCCCCCAGCAACAGATGCCACAGCGATTCCTGCCGCTGTACAGGCTCAAATAGACGCCCTCAACCAAGCGGTGCAGCAGCTGGTCGGGGGAAGGACATCTTATATCGACCACGACAGGAGGAAAGGCACTCCTTTCGTACAAAGGATAGCTAATGCTGAGACTCCAAGCAAGTTCAAAATGCCTACACTTCCAAACTTTGACAGGTATGGAGACCCAGTGTCTCATGTCAATAAGTTTGAGATTCAAATGGACATTCAGAACGTGTCCGAAGACGCTCGGTGCAGGATCTTCCCTGCAACACTTTCTGAAGCCGCGCAGGAGTGGTTTTTTAAGTTTCCACCCGCGAGCATAGTTTCCGACCGACAGTTCTATGCAGGTCGAGTGCATCCGACCGAAGCAAACCAGTTGGTTAAAATCCGCCAGCAGGATGGGGAATCGCTGAAGGATTACATCCAGCGTTTTATGCGAGCAGGAGCTGGAGCGAAAACGGTCGAAGACGAAGGAAAAATGATGGCTATAACTGCATGAGTTAAGCACCGTTCACCCCTCTGGAAAAGCCTTCGTAAAGATGGGGTTAGAACCACCCAGGAATTCTTGGACCGAGCTGATCGTTACATCAAGCTCGAAGAAGCCATTGCCGACAATGGAAAGCCCTCAGGCAAGGATAAGAAGGCTGCCGATCCCGCCAAATCCGCCAATGGGTCCAAACCCAATGGCTACGGCAAAGGCAACGGGAACGGTAACGGCAATGGTAAAAATGGTGGAAAATGGCCGCACAATGAGCCTTCCACCTCCGACAATAAACGAGCCAAGGGTAATCGTTATGAACCTCGGTTCACTAACTACACTGCCCTCGTTGAGTCTCGGGGAGAGGTTTATCAGGCCACAAGTTCTAGTGTGCCTTACAAGAAACCTGGCCCCATTTGAAAAGATATTTCGAAAAGAGACACTACCAAGCTCTGTCGTTATCATAATGACTACGGACATGATATCATTGAATGCAACCAGTTGAAAGACGAAATCGAGTTCCTTATTAGACAAGGACACTTGAGAAGATATGTACGGGCCTCGGGAAATTCCCAACGAGAAGCTCCAGGTAGCAACGAGCAGGCGCCCATGCGCCAACGTTCGCCACCCTTACAGCCTGCCCCCGTGACTGGCACGTTATTAACCATTTGTGGAGCCCGCACCTCGCGGGAAATAGCGGAAAGGCCAGGGAACGATACGCTCGAACCTTGCGCCACGACCAGGACATCGAGATGATGAATGTGGAGGACCGCGCTCCTAAGAAGGCTCGGTCAGAGGAAGGTGAGATAACCTTCTCTGATGGCGATGCCCAACATGTCTGTTTCCCACATTCTGATCCTCTGGTCGTGGATATCTAGATGGCTAACATGATGGTGAAAAGAGTGTTAGTCGATACAGGAAGTTCAGTGAATATCCTGTATAAATCTTCTCTGGAACGCATGAAGCTGTCCATTAAGGACTTGGAGCCTTACAACCAAATGATATACGGCTTCTCTGGGGAGGGACTTGCCCCCACGGGATTAATCAAACTCCCAGTGACGACAGGTACAGCGCCTGCTACAAGGACATTACTCGCCACTTTTGTAGTGGTCTATTGTCCTTCGGCGTACAATGCCGTCATTGGAAGGCCTATACTGGTTGATCTACGGCCCGTCATTTCTATGTGGCACTTGGCCATGAAGTTCCCAACAGACGCAGGGGTAGGATGCGTGTTGGGAAACCAGAGGGAAGCCAGAGAATGCTACAATGCCTCAATCGCAAAGGCAAAGAAGGGCACTCCCTCTGACAGGTTGCAGATGGCAGTTGATACGCAAGCCCAACCTGGTGATGAAGTCGCCAAATAGGGTGTTGCCCAAAGTGAGGATGGAGATTTAGATCCTCACTTTGGGGATTTTGAAGAAAATGTTGGACCCATCGAGGACCTGGAGGAGGTCCGACTCGACAAAGATGACCCAACCAGAGTTGTAAAGGTTGGGAAAAACTTAGAGCCTACCACGAAGTACGCACTGGTGGAATTCTTGCGAAAGAACCAGGAGGTTTTCGCCTGGTCGCATAAAGACATGGTTGGGATAGATCCTGCAGTAATCAGCCATGTCCTGAACATAGACAAGACCTTTCCACTCGTACAACAAAAGAGAAGGCTGCTCGATAAGGATAGATCGAAAGCCTTAAAAGAAGAAGTGGAAAGACTAAAGGAGAATGGGTTCATCAGGGTGGCATTTTATCCATCGTGGGTCTCCAATCCAGTGTTGGTTCCCAAGCCTAATGGAAAATGGCGGACCTGTGTGGATTTTACAGACCTCAATAAAGCCTGCCCAAAGGACTGTTTCCCACTCCCAAGGATCGACCAGCTGGTCGATGCAACTGCAAGCACGAGATCCTCTCGTTCATGGATGCATATTCAGGCTACAACCAGATTAGCATGCATCCCCCCGACGAGGACCACACTAGCTTTCGGACCGATACGAGCCTATACTATTACAAAGTAATGCCCTTCGGACGGAAAAACGCAGGTGCAACTTACCAACGGCTAGTCAACCACATGTTTAAGGAGAAAATCGGTGTAAACATGGAGGTATACATGGACGACATGCTGATGAAGTCTAAGAAGGCAGAAGGACATGTAAGGGATTTACAAGAGTGCTTTGATGTGTTAAACAAGTACCAGATGAAGTTAAATCCCCTCAAATGTTCCTTTGGAGTCGGATCAGAGAAGTTTTTGGGGTTCATTGTAAATTCAAGAGGAATCGAGGCCAACCCCAACAAGATAAAAGCCCTGATCAACATGAAGTCGCCAGAAAGGATCAAAGACGTACAAAGTTTAACCGGGAGGATCGCAGCCCTAAGTAGATTCATTTCGAAATCAACAGACAAGTGTGTCCCTTTCTTCAATCTACTTAGGGGAAATAAGAAGTTTGAATGGACAGGAGACTGCGAACAAGCATTCCAGGCCTTGAAAGCTCATATGGCACAGCCTCCCATCTTGTCCAAGCCGATTGAAGGAGAAACTTTGTTTATTTATCTGGTGATTACTGAAGTTGTTGCTAGCGCGGTACTAGTACGGGAGGAAGAAGGCGTACAGAAAGCAGTCTACTATGTCAGCAAGAGACTGATCGGGGCAGAATTAAGATATCCACCAATCGAGAGGTTAGCATATTGCTTAATCCTGGCCTCTAGGAAACTACGCCCTTACTTCCAAGCCCATCCTATTACAGTTCTAACTGACCTTCGGCAAGTCCTCCAAAAACTAGAAGCGGCTGGACGATTATTAAAATGGGCAGTCGAACTAGGGCAGTTCGACATAACTTATTCACCGCGAGCAGCAGTCAAGGGACAAGTTTTGGCCGACCTTATTGCAGAGTTCACCGAACTCCTAGACAGCTAGCAGTGCGAATAGCCTAAAGCGCCCGAGCCTCAAGACAAAGCTCCTTCGTGGAAGCTATTCACGGATGGTTCATCCAACGAATCCCACGCTGGAGCGGGAGTGATATTGATAACGCCAGAAGGGCATCGATTTCACTGCGCCATCAGGTTCGACTTCACTGCGTCAAACAATGAAGCAGAATACGGAGCACTCCTTGCTGGATTGAGAATGGCCAAAGATATGAGCATAAAGACGCTTGATATTTATAGTGACTCGCAGCTGGTCGTGAATCAAATCCTAGGAGAATATCGAGCGCGAGGCTTAAAGATGATGGCTTACTTGAATAAGACAAAAGACCTGCTAGCTCAGTTCTCAAAGTACACCCTCCAACTAATACCACGGGATCAAAATTCGAACGCAGATGCCTTAGCCAAACTCACAAGCGCGAAGGATGCTGACACTTTGAATATTGTGCCAGTAGAAAGACTGAGTAAGCCAAGCATACAAGCGGCCGAAGTCAGTATGGAAATTCGAATGGAAGATACATGGATGGCACCTTATTTGGAGTATCTGACGAATGGTACGCTGCCAACAGATAGAAACAAAGCCAGAACTCTACAAAGGCGAGCTGCTAGATACATACTGGTAGATGGTGTTATGTACCGAAGAGGATATTCAATGCCACTACTCAGGTGCGTTACACCAGATTAAGCTAAGGAACTCATGAAAGAGGTACATGAAGGCTTCTGCGGGGATCACGCTGGGGGGCAGAGTCTGGCAACAAAGATCCTAAGGCAAGGCTACTTCTGGCCAATGATGAACGAGGATTCAATAAAGTATGTACGAAGATGCGACAAATGTCAAAGGTTCTCCAAGATTCCACGAGCAGCTCCAAATGAACTGAAGCAGATGCAAAGCCCGTGGCCTTTTGCAGTATGGGGAATAGATTTGATTGGATCCCTACCTACAGGGAAAGGCGGAGTAAAGTACGCAGTTGTGGCAGTTGATTACTTCACCAAATGGGCCGAAGCTGAACTGCTCGCAACCATCACGACCAGGAAGGTTCTTGACTTCGTCATCAAGAACATTGTCTGTCGGTATGGCTTGCCCAGGAAGATAGTTTCAGACAACGGGACCCAATTTGACAGCGATTTATTCACCGATTTCTACGAAAGGCATGGAGTTGTTAAAAGCTTTTCTTCAGTTGCACACCCCCAAGCAAACGGGCAAGTCGAAGCCGTAAACAAAACTCTTAAAGACACCCTGAAGAAAAGACTTGAAGAAGCTAAAGGAGCGTGGCCAGAGCAACTGCCTGAAGTCCTCTGGTCGTATAGAACGTCCCACCGAACAGCGACAGGGCATACCCCATTTTCCTTAGCTTATGGGTATGAGGCTATGTTGCCTGTCGAGTTAGATCCCCCCTCACATCGACGTTTGACTTACGACCAGGACCAGAACAGCCAGCTAATGATGGAGTCCCTAGACTCAATCGATGAGATACGAGAGAAAGCCCGACTCCGAGTTGCTGCATACCAGCAAAAAGTCGCCCGGTACTTTAATTCCAAAGTTAAGGAAAGAAAATTCAATGTCGGTGACTTGGTGCTACGACGTGTTTTCTTAAATACCCGCGACCCTACTGCTGGAGTGCTCGGACCTAATTGGGAAGGACCTTACTAGATTGAAGAAGTCCTTCATCCAGGCACCTACAAACTTGCACGCTTAAACGGAGATCTCGTTCCACGTTACTGGAATGGAGAACACCTGCGCAAGTATTATCAATGAACAGTCCTTTTTAAAGGACTGGCTTGTGTTAAAATTTTAATTTGTTACAAGTTTAGCAAAGAGGATTAGCCACACTGTATGGCTAATTGCTCGTATATGTAAGATTCTATTTCAGAATCACTCGTAAAGACATGTTTAGTCCATTTTTAATACGAGATTATAAGAGACTGTGCGCAGCCAGTCATTCTTGCCAACCTTTGTGAATTTACATTTACAAGTATTTGTTCATTACATGTGTTGTTTTGTTGTATTACAAGTATCATCTTTTCACAACGAACAGGAATGTTCGAACAGGTCGTGGTCAAGGCAAGTGACCAAGGACCTAAAGCTCCTCGATCACTTGGGGGGCATATAAGGCACATCGATAGCAAAGCATACCATGAGGTATGTAAACACATGAACAAAATGAATGAAAGCATGCTAGGGTACTTAGAGTATTTTTCAAAATTTATATTTTGTTAAATCATGCCAAAGTACTATGCTAAGTTCGGTCATACGGACAAATGTTATAATAAATAAAAATATTATAGCATCAAGATTTAAGCTTTTACACCGCAAGCATCACTGCTTGGATGTAATCGTTCCAGCAACAGAAAAAAGGTAACAAAGTGAATACCCGAGCTACAATTACTGGTCGCTATACTATCGACTCTATTAGTCATACACTCATTATCTGGCATGAAGAAGTCTGGCCCTAGATTTGGAGCATATGTAAAGTTACCTTCCCCGTCAAACAAGTGACAGGGAATTGGCAAACTATTTAAAAGCGAAATAACTTTATCGTTCTCATCAGAGGATTCTCCCAAGTCCACAATTGGCTCTTTGGCCTTTTGTTTCCCCTTACCTTGGGGAGCAAAAGGTCTTTCTGCGGAAGGATTGCCCATGGGCTCCCTGATTGTAACCCCCGTTGGCCTCCTCCGAGGAGGAGACGCAGGAGGTTGCTGCTTGGGAACCCCCTCGGTAGTGGCATCGTCCACCACGGACCCTCTAGTTTCATGGCGAGGAGCCAGGAGGCCAGACAGCCTCAAGTTTTCTTCAGTAACCAGGGACTTAACGCTTTTTGCTGCGTCTGTCATCCTGGCCAGAGTATTGGACCTCAACACCATGTCTGGTGTTGGGGTAGGACGTAACCATGGGCCTGAAAGACAGATTATAGTTTGAGAAAAGTGAAAGGAGACACCTTGATTAAAAATATCGACCAGTCGAATACAAGCACTTACCTCCACGAGCGAAGGCTAGGTTGCTACTGGTTATGTCCGGTGTAAGGAAGTACTCCTTACTGTATTGCCCCACGTTCGATATGTGCGTGGTGTCACTCAGGAACGTCCGGTTAGTCTCCTGGTGACAGAAGTGGAAGAAACCCGTTCCATGCTGTTGTGGGTTGGATTTGAGGTCAAAAAGATAGTTGACCTCATGAGGTGAAGGTTTTGGCCATTTCTTAAGTTTGTACAGGATATAGAGTGCGGCCAGCATTCTATATCCGTTTGGAGTGATTTGGAAGGGGGCGACACCGAAATAATTGGCCACCCCCTCATAAAAAGGATGAAGAGGGAGATAAGCTCCCGCCTCAAAGTGATACCGAGACCATGCGCTGAATATACCTCCGGGGAGGTTAGCTGTTTGGTCTATGGTAGGGATTGTAAGGGAGACCCCTGTAAGGGGGTATTTTCTGAAGCAGTTAGCAACCATCCGAAGGGTCACTGTGTTGGGCGGCGAAGTGTACCACTCGACATCAGGTAGAATCTGATGGCGAGGGCGGGCCCTAGTTTGGATATTAGGGTTAGGAACAAGATTTTCTCGACCACTGGTCGAGGGAGCCCTAGCCTGCAAATCAGGCTGGGCAGGAGAATTTGGGCTTTTTTCAAACTCAGGTCTTCTCTTGCCTGAAGACTTGGAGCGGGCCATTGGAGGAGAAGGATGGGGTCTGGAAGAGGATCGCGAGAAAGGAATCTTGTGGACGTGGTCGGCCAGTTGTTCTTCTCCCTCGAGCAGCTGGGCGAGAAGATCGTCGTCAATGGGCCTTTCACCTCCCCACAAATCTGGCATTAAAGTCTGCAAACAGAAGAATGGGGAGGTGAGAATAGAGAACTTTTTAAGGCTTTTTAGAATAGCACTGGTCGAGTATAAAAGTTAAGCTTTTATACAACAGCATTCTAACAAAAAGCTAAATTTTTCTATACGAACAGTTTGAAAAATGGATCAAAGGGTGAAAGTAAAAAGTTTTTCTGAAAAAGCTTTTTCAACTCCCCTTAGGGCGGGAAAAACTTATTTTCCAACTAGCCTAAAGATCGAATTTTTACTTCGATTTTACGTCCTAAAAAGCATGATCCTGACTATTAAACTAACTCATAACCCGTAGTTGCCCACAAAACATTCTGTCTACAAGCGTCTCAAACCAGAAACAGATAAACTCAAACAGTTGCCATACAGCAGCATGCACCATGAAAACTTAAAGCATAAGGACTCGAGAACTTACCAAGAAAGTGATCGTGCAGATGGGAAAGGTGTCTTCGGAGGTCAAGGAACTCTCAAACTAAGTCTTGAAAGTGCAGAAGAACGGTCTACGGAGAAGTTTAAAGCTCTAGTTTTTAGGGTTTCTTGTGAAGACGATAGTGTGCGTAAAGAGAAAAGAAAGATTTTGAAGGAATTATATAAGTTTGTCTGTGGCATTAAAAAGGTGTAATCATCAGTTTCCCTTTTTCGAAGTATGGGGAAGCGGAATGGGCGTCGAAATTATTGCTGGGGAACCGAAAAGTCATGATTAGACAAGAGTAGGTTACTTTTCCCAAGAGCACACGAAGGGTTCTGACATGTCAGGCGGGGTTACCGAATGGTCGTTCGTTCGAAAGTTTATTTATTGCTTGTGATAAATAAACTTGGGGGGCAAATGTTATCCAAAAAATTAGCATTAATGACGTGGCGAGTGATCCCTAGACACGTGGCTGACACCTGGAAAAGTTCTGCTAGAGCAACGACCAGAAAATGCTAAAAGCAGTAAGCGGCCCAACCTTACCTGCGACCAGTCTGGTCGATGGTTCCGCATACGAAGCAACATTATTGTGAAGATCTTTGTAAATCCCGAATTTATCTCACACAATCTCCTGAGTATCCGATTATTCAGGAGAGAATATCTGTAACAATCTTTTGTAATCTCCCTTGAGCCTATAAATAGCAAAAGATAGCTCAAGGAGAGGACTTTTGGCTTTTGAATCATTTGAGACTATAGTAATTCTCCTAGTAATATTGTATTGTTCTTCAGAGGTTAGTGAAACTCATTGAACCCTAGTTCTTTGATCACTCCTTTGGTTCTATATCAATAACAATCTAAGTGGACGTAGGTTATTACCAGATCCTGGGGCCGAACCACTATAAAAATATCGTGTTGTTATTACCTTTTGTCATTACGTTCTTCTCTACACATTCATTCATATCAAGCATATTCTGACTCCGTGTCAGTTGGCCAAATCTTGGGTCAACAGTATGACTTATGTTTTATGATTTACGATCTATGCCCTATGAATTATGACTATGATATAATTTAGGTTATGATATGACCTAGGATTTATTGTTGTGTGATTAGTATAAATAAGTTTGTTTATGACTTTGGTGAAATGTATGATATCTTTGATTATATGGATAACTCTTGTTTGTAGTTTCCTTACTGGGCTTAGAAGCTCACTCCTTATGATGTTGTTATCTCAGGAAATTAAGGATAGAAAGGCCGGTGGCGAGTGGAGACCTAGTAGCTTCGTGAAGTACTCATGGGGACCATATAGTCGAGGAAGATCAAGCAGGCCTATTTATTTATTTTCATTAAAGAAAGTTTATTTGAAAGTTTTATTGAAATGTTGCTCATTTTTATGTTAAAGACACTTATATTATTTTTGTAAAATCATGGATCCCTGTCTTTATTTTCAAGTTTTTATTCAATAAAGAGCAATATTTATGAATTATGATCCAACGCTATGTTCTCGGTAATATATGAGAAATTAGGGTGTTACAGAGAGAGAGGGAAATGGGGGAAGAGAGCAAGGAGATAGAGATTTTTTTTTTCTTTGTGATATAATATATATAATAAAACTTTAGTTAAAAAAAATTATTCAAATTTTTAGGACACACATAAGTTTTTAAGGCTCGCTTTGCGTGTTCTAATAAAATTGTTTAAGGACTCTCAATGATTGTCCTAAATTTTCCAGGAACTTTTATTAAAAAAATAATTCAAACTTTTAGGACACACATCAGTTTTTAGGACTGGCAACGAGTCCCAAAAGAAATTCTTTAAGAACTCTCAATGAGGGTCCTAAAAAGTCCAAAAGATGTTTTAGGGCTCACATCTAGGTGAGTGCCCTAAAAAACTGTCATAAAAGCATGTTTTTGTTGTAGTGTTCACTGCCCCATTCGCTTGAGGGGAAAAATAATCATGATAATCCGAATGACTAGTGCATATTAACTACTGTGTATATGTATATATATTAAAGTTGCTACATATTTATAAACTTTTCTAGAATTTTCTAATGAATATGAAGAATACTATAAGAATTTCTAGAAGATTTTCTAGAAACTTAGTAGTATAGAACCTTCTAGTTATATGCTAAAACATGTACATTAGAGTAATCTAGATAAAATTATAATAGCCACTGGTGTAATGTCGGTTGGGAAATGACCACGGACTTTGAACCTTGTAACGACCCAAAATTACTGTTATGGCTTAAGGGCTCTGATTAGTGTGCCGGGAGGGCATAATTGGTTTATGTGTGAGTTTATTGATTTAATGCATGATTATATGATAAGCATGCTTGTATGATTATATGAATGTAAATGTGGTTAAATGTTATATCTGTGAGAACCACATTATTATGTTGGTAGATCTGCAGCGTGCGACTTGAGGCGATCCTAGGGAGCCAGTTAGCTAGAAGTCACAACGGGGCTTAATACTTGACTTGGGGCAGGTCAAGGGCTAATTCGAGTATTAGATGACTATTTGCGTTATCGGGTTATGGAAATAAATATATGGAGATATATTTGAGGTTAGGAAGCTTAGGCGGGAATATTGGGGAAATTTACCATTTTTCCCTCAGGGACGTTTCCGGCACCCCGAGCCTTGGGATTGACTTAATTAACCAAGGGTTAGACTAAACAAAAGAGAAACCGGTAGAATAAAACACAAACCGACCTATTTTTCTATTTTCTTCCTTCTCTTTTCTTTCTCAAGAAAAAAACCACTGGAATTCAAGGGAAATCAGGTGGGAATTCAGTGGTTTGGGCTGGAATCTTGAAGGTTTGATCTAGTGCTCAGCTAAGGAAACTCAACCAAGATTAAGGTAAGGGCTGAATCTTATTCTTGAGCATTAGAATTTTGAGTTTTGGCTGAGTATTGAGGGTGTTTATGGTTTTGATGTTTAAGGATTGAATTAAAGCCGAGAAGCTTGGATTTTAGCTCAGGAATCTGTTAAGGAAGTGGTTCAACAAAGAAGGTAAGCTTCAATTTGTAATTTAGAGGTTAAAATCTAAGTTTGCATGACTGGTTTTTGAGTTCTTTAGTTGCTGGGTTTCAGAAATCAAAGTGGAATTTTAATGAGTTTTTAAGCTGGATTTCTGCTGGATTATGCTGTTAGAATCGTACTAAAAGTCTTGTGATTAATGGGTTTTCCGAATAGGGTGCATTGGGGTGATTTTGAATAAGGTTAGGATGCTAGAAATGGTGGATTTTCTGGGCACGAAGGGGTGGGTCGCGGCTCTGTTCTAGAGCGCTGCGGCCTTACGAAGCAAAGGAGCTAGGGAGGCTCGACCGAAGGGGAGCGCTGCGGCGCCACAGGGCAGGGCCGTGGCACATGTCTACCTACTGAGGGGATTGGTTTCTGTTTTAGGGGCGGGCCGCGGCTAGGTTTCAGGGGCCGCAACCCTTAAGGGCATTCTTGACCTTCTGGGGGTTTTAAGCACGGGAACCTAACCTAGGGTTCTCGGGATCGATTCCACCACCGTGTTTGGTGGAACTCGATGTCCCGGAAGTTAGAATTATACCCGGAAACCTTTACGTGAATATTAATGGAATCCATTACCTTGGTTGTGACTAGGTGTTAAGCTAGGGCTCGGGAAGCGGATCGTGCTCGAGGGACGTCTGTAACGACCCAAATTTGCTATTAAGGCTTAAGGGCCTTTATTAGTGTGCTTGGAGGGCATAATGGGAATCATGTGTTACTTTAATGATTAAGATACATGATTATGATTTTAAGCATGTTATATGACTACTTGAATATTTGAGATGCATGACTATGCGTATTAGTATGCATGTAAGCCCTGATTAGGTTAGAGGGCACAATCGTAATTTTGGCCATTATGGGCGTAACTGCTTTGATATATGTGATAATTGTCGAGACCACATTATTATGTGGATATATCTGTGATCAGTGACTCGAGACGATCATAGTGAGCAAAGTAGCAGAAAAGTCATGGTGGGGATTTATACCCGGCTCGGGGTGAGCTTAGGGGTATAAATGGGAATTTAGTGAGTATACTAGAGTCTATCTTGATATTGAGGAATATTATTGGTGATTAATTAGGTATCCGGAATTAAGCGGGAAATATTAGAGACACTCGAGGAATTAGCGGGAATTGGGGTAAAATGACTAAAATGCCCCTAAGTGGATTAAAGGATTTAGACTTAATAGGCAGGGCATAATAGTCATTTGGCTTACAGGAGTTAAGTATTACCAAGGCTTTATGTTAGTGGGAATTGTAGAGAAATGTGGAAGTCTGAAAAAGAAGTAAAAGGAAGGGAAAAGAAAGAGAGAAAAAAAAAAGAGTTCTTTAGGTCAGTTTATATTTCCTTCATCTATTACTTCAGGATTTCTGGAGAAAAGATCATAGGAGACCTGGGATAGACTGAACATCAAGGATCCTAAGCTAGGTTTGAGAAAATTGGTAGAAGTTTAGCAAGAGTTCATCAACACTTGAGGTAAGACTTTGGAATTCTTCAGTTTCTGTTTCTGGTTTTTGAGTTATGGTGTTTAAGTTGAATTGGATGGAAACTTTAGGGAATTCAGGCCTAAGGCTGAGGAGGAGTAAGCCAAGGAAGTCTTGAGGCAACTTGTGGTCGAAATTCCACCAAAGGTATAAGCCCTTAACTCTAACTTTGTTGTTGTTCAGCTGGTTTCTGCTGAGTTTTAGTGTTTAGGAGTGCCTATGGTAAATTTTGAGTTTGGGGATGCATGTGCTTGAGTTCTAGGTATTTGGGGTGCTTGGGATGAGTGGAGTATGGTCATAAGGTTGTTTTTGAGGTTGGGAAAGATTTGGAAGAGTTTTGGTTGAGGTTGGTTCGAGGAAATCGCAAGAGGGAAAAAACTGGTGTTGGCCAGTCTGTGACTAGCGCTACAGTGCTAGCCTTTGGGCGCTGTAGCACTAGGCCAATCTTGCTGATAGGGTTTTGCTTCTGTTTGTAGCGCTGTAGCGCCCTTCCATGAGCGCTGTAGCGCTACCCTGTCTTCTGAAGGGGATTTTAGGGTTGTTTGCAAGGGCTTTTGACCTAGGGTTTGGGGTTTGATTCCACCACCTTGTTTGGTGGAACTAGGACTTCCGGGGGGCTCGGGATTGGCCTGAGGCTAGGTTTTGGACTTGAGGATTGAAGATGACTTTGGCTCATGGTTGTGTAGGTGAGCGCTAGGGCTCGAGGGGGATCGTGCTCAAGGAGTTGAAGGATCAAAGGTAGTGAATTGAAAGGTAAGAAAACTGCAGCCGGTTATATGTTTGTGATGGGACTAAGTGCTCCCGATACTTGCATCGTGTCAGTGATGGTATCATTCCATGGGACATGTGAAAGCGGCCTAAGAGTGCCGTACATTATATTTGCGCACAGGGCGCGGCTTGGCCACTGGTAGCCGAGGACAGCTTGATGTTCACTGAGCTCGGTTTAAGCGGGCTGGGGTCAGTGGGATAACAGAGGGAGTAGCCTGAGGGCGCTAGCCCTAGTTATCACTTGTAAATTGATATATGATATGAGATGACATGTTAATGTGCTGAATGCTTGATTATAATGAATGATTATATGGTTGAGATTATGTGATACAGCATGAGGTATTGATTTGTCTGTTGAGTGCTTATGCTCTGTTGTTGTGTTTTCTTGCTGGGCCTTGGCTCACGGGTGCTACGTGGTGCAGGTAAAGGCAAGGGCAGGTTGGACCAACCCTGAGATGGAGGGTTGCGGGGTTGAGTGTACATAGCCAGCTGTTCGATCACCGTGGTCGAGGAGTGGACCAGGACAAGGATTACCTAACTGTCTGTTTTGCCTTAGTATGGCTGGTTATTGTATCTGAACCTTGTAACTTTTGTAAACGATCTTTAAACTTATATTTTTGGGATCCCGTGTAAGCATATAACGTTTCTTAATGTAAATGTGGCTTTTGAGACCAAAAACATTTTAAACCCTAGTTCCTTTACAGTTTCGATGACACGCTTTCAATTAATTGACTTGGTTAGCAAGTCTGGCACTTTATAAACACACAGTGTAACGGTCCTGGCTATCCAGGGCGTTACAACGTCGCTCATAGTCAGTGAACGTGGAAATTAAAGGTAAGATAACTGCACCCGGTTGTGTGATTGTAATGGGAATAAGGGTTCCCTAATATGTATGCTTTGAAAGGATGGTATTATGCCATGTGAACAGTAAATCAACGGCCTAAGAGTGCCAAGATTACACTAGTGCACAGAGCGCAGCTCAACCATTGGTAGCCGAGGACAGCTTATTATGCACTAAGCTCGATTTAAGCGGGCTGGAGTCAGTGGGATAAACAGAGGGTTCGGCCTAAGTTGTCGGCCCTGTTAATCATGTAACTTGATTGTTATTTATGTTTGGTTGCAGCTTTGACTCTGAATATGTGCTATGTGGTTAATATGAGTGTTAAGTGTTTGATCATGCTTAAAGGATTAATTATCTGTTATTGTTGTTTGTGATGCATATTATGTTTTCTTGCTGGACCTAGGCTCACGGGTGCTACGTGGTGCAGGTAAAGGCAAGGGCAAACTTGATCAGCCCTGACTTGGAGAGCTCTACAAGCTGAATGTACATGACCAGCTGCTTAGTCGCCACGGTTGAGGGGAAGGCAGGAACAGGGGAACCAGAAATGTTTTTTTTGCCTTAGAATGACTGATGATTGTCTATATTTTGGAAATTCTGTAAACCGTCTTTTAAACACTGTTTCCTTTTGGGATCCCATTTGTAAAACTGTTTAATTATATAAAATGTATCTTTTGAATCCAAAACCCTTTTTAACCCTAGCGCATTTATGGTTAGTAACACGTTTTCAACTAAATGACTTGATTAGCAAGTTCTACACCTTTATAAGTACACAGTGTAGCGGTCTTGGCTATCCAAGGCGTTACAAACCTATATATACTAAGTTCATATATTGATCATGTACCAACAAACTACAATAAAAAAATAAAGACAGCCTATTACCCTTTATACTACTCTCCTATTCAATTGCCCCATCATCATCAACCTATCAATTATAATCAAAACATCTTTTCCAAATTTAGTAAAACTCTACTCACCTATTCTCATCTATTTCCCAAACCAAACAAACACAAAATATAATTATTATCTCTATTCCAAATACATAAACCATCAATATAGCATATAGGCTCTTTTCTTTGTTCATTAGTTTGTTATACTATTTTGTACTCTTTTGTATTCTTGAGACACCTCTCCACTATTTTGTATTCTTTCTCTATATAATATCAAGAATAGCACCACCTCATTTAGAGCTGGTTTTTCATCGAGACACGTCAATTTCTGTTTCTCTTTATATAGTAAGACATTAAAAGAATCATCCGATATATTTTATTAATTTATAGAAAAATAAGAGAAGGATATCATATATATTAAATGTACCAGAGTGGATGATAGTGACAAATCAATTTTGACCATTGTGGGAGTAGTTTCTCCAAATCAATGGGTTGTTTGGTTCTCAACTATTATAACAACCTCATTAACTTTCAGTCCTTGGTCTATAAAAGGACATGTTGGATTCACTTGTTGGAAGACACAAAATAGAACAAGAAAGTAGACAGAGAAAGTTCAGTTGAAACAGCAGAAACACCAGATTAGAGAGAGAGAGTTCAAGTGTGGAAATCAAGATTGATTATTGAGAAATGTTGTGAGAGCTGGGTTTGGAGAACTGTATTGAGAAGCACAATTGTTGGGAAAGTGGTTGCTCAGGAATTGAGAGGAAAACACCTGTGTGATTGAGAGTTTAGAGAGTTTGATCCAAGATTGTTCCAAGAAGCTCCATTGAAGTCTTGTACTCATTTCATTGATTGAATAAAGAAGAGATAGTGGTTCCTAAAATTGGATTAGGTTCAAGATCACATTGATCTTGTTCTGAACCAGTATATATAATATACTTGTGTTGATTTATGCTTTCATATTTTTCGTTTTCTAATTGTTTGATAATTAGTTTTACTGATTTGTATTCTTAGACTCATCTCTGATTTACTGAGATTCATCTAAGGTTCTTGAACTGAGAAATTTATCCTCATGAAGGGAAAAAATTAAGTTGAAACTATATTTATTTGAAGAAAAATAATAGTGTTCTGATTTTAGTGCGTACTTCGTAGTGTTGTTAGATACTTCCTATATATCGAGATTCGAGAATCTCTAAATAAAAGAAGCAATTTGTTTTAATTAATTAGTAAAACTAATCCATTGAATACCGATATTGACTTTACCAATATCTTTGTTTAACCATGCTGTAATAATAACTTTATTAAATGTGAGTTATACTTTTGCCTTTTGGACGGCATTGTAATTCATGTGAAAACATGTGATCTTTTATATAGTTTTCATTTATTTATTTGTATTCATCTAGAGGCTCCTTTAGACAAGGGTATATCTGATGTTTAAACGTACAGATTATATGTCATGCACCTGCTACAAATATCTTAATTTGGGAAAAAACTTTCTAATTTGGGATAAATGCAAGCTTCGATTTCGTAGATTATCTACTTTATTTCCTTCTTGATTCATTTGCTCCTCGCGCACTGCAGAAATTAATATCTTATAATGATATAATCATTGACTTGGGCCATTTAAATTTTGGAGCGTACAAGTTGCAATATTGATTTATTTATATTTTTTTTAGGGGAGAAAACTGGCTAAAATATTCTTGATATATTTAGTATTTTCCCTTTTTCTTTTTCTTCAAGAAATGCTGACTAAAGGATGACCTAACTATAACGTCATCAACTGAACTATCATAACTCTCTATAAATAATCAGATTACTCGTTAATTACATAATTTTTTCTACTACAAATTGGTTAATTATTCATTTGAGAAAATTTGCCTTTCATTCTTATTATATGCATCATATGTATGTAAATACAACAAACATCAACATTCACGAAAAGAATAACAAAAAATTAAAGAAAGTTATCACCATATATATAGGACTGAGAAAACTTGAACTTCTAATTAAATGCCAAACAACTGCGCGATTACTCTCTCCAAATAATCTCTTTTATAAGAGTTTAAACTCTTACAGCTTCCAACTCAGGAGCTAGCCATCGAGAAGATGAGACCCTCCTCACTAATATACGTTCTAATAAATATTTATATATATATATATATATTAGATAGAAACAGCTGAAAAGGTAAAATACAGAGTGAACAGAGTATGAAATTTCTTTTCTATACTGTTGTATTGATTTGCTCACAGCTCAACATATTACAGAAGAGTAATGTTATATTTATATACAGAGTCAGGTATACAAGGAGCCATTCTATTGGTTGATTCATAACAGAAAATACTCCCAATCATTGGGGACCACTGAGTTAGTTAAAGGTGAATATTCTCCAATATTGCTGCAACGGTAATGAGCTGATCGTGGCTGAGTCAGCAAGGTTAATTCTCCTCTGGTTTTGTTGAATTCAATCTTTTCATTTCAACATGCCCCCTCAAGCTGAGCTGTGGTGAGTACTTAACAGTCAGCTTGTCTTTGAGATAATGAAAGATTGAAATTGACAATGACTTAGTCAATATGTCTGCTATCTGTTCTTCTGTAGGGATATATCTAACCTCCACTGATTTGTTCAACACTTTGTCTCGGATGGAATGCACATCTATTTCGATGTGTTTAGTTCTAGAATGAAAGACTGGATTTGAGGCTAATTGGCGTGCTCCAGAATTATCACACCATATGATGGCAAGCATGTCATGTTTTATTCCAATCTCAGTGAACAATGACTGTAACCAGGTGACTTCAGTACATGCTTGGGCTAAGGATCGGTATTCTGCTTCGGTACTCGATCTGGCAACTGATTTTTGTTTTCTTGAACTCCAACTTATTAGATTTCCACCAAAGTAGACACAAATACCAGATGTGGACTTTCGATCATCAAGAGAGCTAGCCCAATCAGAGTCACAAAAGCTTTCAATTGTATGGTTGACAGCCTTAGTGAACTGGATTCCTTCTCCTATTGTCCCTGCGATGTACCTCAGAATTCGTTTGCAAGCCAGCCAGTGATTTTGAGTTGGAGCCTGAAGAAATTGGCTTAATTTGTTTACAGAGAATGCAATATCAGGCCTGCTGAGAGTAAGGTATTGCCGTGCACCGATTACACTTCGGTATTGAGTGACGTCTTCAAATGGTGGACTGTCTTTGAGATGAAGTTTATTGCTTTGTATCATTGGTGTAGGACATGGCTTGGCGTCCAGCATGTGAGTTCTTTTAAAGAGATCAAGAGAATACTTGGATTGAGACAAGTGAATGCCATCTTGCCCCCTAGTTGTCTCAAAACCAAGAAAGTAATTTACGGTATCGAGCCTCTTGAGAGCAAACTTGGTGTGAAGTTGCGAAATAATATGAAGAACACGGCTGGAATTGTTTCCTGTTAAGAGGATATCGTCGACATAAACGAGAACATAGAGTCGAGCATCACCATCAGCAAGATAAAAAAGAGAATTGTCTGAGACAGAGTTGTGGAGGCCAAGCTGCAACAGAGCAGTACGAAGTGTATCAAACCAGGCACGGGGTGCCTGCTTAAGCCCATAAATAGCTTTATTAAGCTTGCAAACAGCAGTGGGATATTGCGGGTCAACATAGCCAATAGGTTGAGACATATAGACATCTTCTTGCAATGTCCCGTTGAGAAAAGCATTATCAATATCGATCTGTTGGATATCCCAATGATATGTAGCAGCAAGAGAAAGGATGACACAAATAGTGGATGGTTTGACAACGGGGCTGAAAGTTTCAGAGAAGTCAACCCCGTGTTGTTGTTGAAATCCTTTAGCTACAAGGCGTGCTTTGAAACGCTGAACAGATCCATCGGAATGAAACTTGATGCGATATACCCATTTGTTGTCCATAATATGCATGTGAGGCTGCCAAGGAACCAAAGTCCAAGTACGATTTTTAACAAGAGCATCGTGCTCAGAATCCATTGCATTCTTCCAAACGGGAATGGTTAAGGAGAGTTCAGCAGACTCAGGAATGTTGAGTGAAAAGGCAGGGAGCTTCGGGTTTTTCAGCAAGGAAGCTAGAAAGGTTCTGGGTTTAAAAATACCAGATTTTGAGCGAGTAATCATGGGATGAGAGGGAACAGGAAGTGGTTCAGGGGCAGGGACAATATTGGGTGATGGAGAGGATAGAGGAGGAGAGGAAGAAATGGAGATAAAGGATCAATGGGGAGATGGACGGCAAGAGGAATGGCAGGGTAAGAATCAACAGAAGCTTGTCGTGTATGCTGATTACTGGTTGATGCAGAACCCAAGGAAGAATGCTGAGAGGATGCCACGGGGCTTGGAGAGCAAGAAGTTGTATCAACAACAGCTGCATTAAGAGGATAAATATTAGGAGTGGACAAGAAGGGAAGCCAATGATGATATGAGATAGATGACAAGGAACTATTGGACTGAGAAGGAGTAGTATCAGTGAAACCTGTAGCAAAAGGGAATTCAAGCTCATTGAAGGAGACACTAGAAGCCATGTATAATCGACCACTGGAATGTAAGCATTTATAGCCTTTGTGGTTAGGACTGTAACCAAGAAATACGCATTTGGAAGATCGAAAATCAAGTTTGTGATTATTGTAGGCACGCAAGTGAGGGAAGCACACACATCCGAAAACCTTGAGAAATTTAAGATTAGGAGTGACTCGAAATAGTTTTTCAATGGGTGACTTGTGAGCTAAAGTTGGTGTAGACAGATGATTGATGAGAAAAGCGGATGTGCTGAAGGCATCCCACCAAAATTTTAAGGGCAAGGAGGCTTGAGTGAGTAAGGTTAGCCCCATTTCAATAATGTGTTGGTGCTTTCTTTCCGATTTTCCATTTTGTGCATGTGTGTGAGGACAAGGGTGTTGAAAGTGAACACCAATGGAAGTTAAAAAAGGAGCTAAACTCCTGTATTCTCCTCCCTAATCGGATTGGAGAGTTTTGATCTTTGCATCAAACTTTCTTTCTACAAACTGTTGAAAATTAATGAAGATGGACTTAACATCAGATTTCAATTTAAGAGGGAAAATCCACGTGAAATTACTAAAGTCATCTATGAAATGCACATAATACCTATACCCTTCTTTGGAAAGAATTGGGGATGGCCCCCATACATCAGAATGGACAAGTTCAAGTGGAGAGTTTGTTTTGGTATGTGAGGTGCTGTAATGTTTATGCTTGGATTTCCCTATGTGACATGCATTGCAGAAAGGGAGAGCAGATTTGAACGAAATTTTTTCTTGTACTAACATATGTTTCATTACATTGACATTGGGGTGGCCAAGTCGCATGTGCCACACATTGATATTGGAATTAAAAACAGATTCAGCAGATAAAGATTGACAAGTCGAAGAAGACACAGACGAACTCGGGTACTTTGGACTGACAGAAGCTTTAGAAAATTTGACAGTATCTCTGCTCTTGGAGGAATTTGAAAAACAAAGGGAGCTGGACACAGATGGTTTGACAAGTGAAGATGACGCTGCAGCTAGATGAAGTTGATACAAGCCATTGCTAAGCACTCCCCGAAGCAGCTCCGCTTTCGTTATTAGGTCCTTCACAACACAGTGATTAGCATAAAATTCAACAAACACCTGATTGTCTTTGGTTAGTTGAGAAATAGATAAAAGGTTCTTAGAAATTTCAGGAACACAAAGAATATTATCAAGTAACAGAGAACCAGAAGAGTTGTAAATCTTACTGAAACCAGATTGAGTTACAGAAAGAGGATAGCCATTACCAACAAGCAAATGTGTAATACCTTTTGGGTCAGTTTTGTGCTGCAGATTTGATGCTTCAGAGGTAATATGGTTTGTGGCTCCACTATCTATATACCAGGAATGATCATTGTGAGTCTTAGTGGTGGAAATATAGGCTTGTTGATTGTTTGAGGGTTGGTTAGGATTGGTGTTTGGAAGATGCTGTGATTGGCTTGGTCCAGGTGTTTGGAAAGATATGTCAAAACGATGGTAGCATTTGGAGGCTATATGTCCAGATCTGTTACATAGTTGGCACACAGGTCAATTGTTGGTCGATCTACCCCTGCCACGACCACGACCACGAGGAGTGTAGAAGTGGCCAGAGGAAGGATACTGAGCATTTGAGGGTCCTCCAAGAGTGAGAGTTTTTCTCATCTGAGTGGCATGATTGGCTGCAGGGATGGTCGAATCACCCAATGTGGAGTTCAGCTGGTCTAGACGAATTTCTTAGCTTTGCAGCATGTACTGCACTTCTTGCATTGTGACTTGGTCATGCCTGGAGGTTAAATTGACAACTACAGCTTCATACTCACGGCCAAGACCTCCTAGGATGTAGAGAATGAGATCATCATCTGAGAGAAGTTGGCCTGCAGCAGAAAAACCATCAGCAATATTTTTCATTTTTAGAATATAATCATGAATAGAGAGATTTCCCTTTTTGAGGGATTGCAGCTGAAAACGCAGCTGAAGAATTCTGGCCCTAGAGCTGGTTGTGTACAGCCGCTCTAGAGTAATCCACAGATCAATGGAAGTGAGACAATTGACCACATGGCCAAACAAGGTTTCGGAGATGGAATTGAGAAGCCAACTTAAGATGGACTGATATGTGCGACGCCACAGGGCGTATCCCAAATTTAACTGTCGAGGTTCTCCTGGAATGGGACCTTCTACTGTGTTATCCACAAACTGAGGTGGACAGACTGTAGTGCCAAGTATATAACCTTCAAGGTCATAGGCACGTAGGGCTAGAAGAACTTGAGATTTCCATAAAGGATAGTTGGTTCTGTCAAGTTTGATAGTGAGGGGAGCTAGACTTTGAAAAGGAGAGGAGGGAACTATTGGAGCTGGAGCTGGTGCGGAAACAGATGGAGGTGCTGTATCAGAAGGATTGGAGGGGTTTTCATTCGGATTAATGGAGGTGGATCTGTCGACTGAGGTGGAGGAATCCATTGATACAGGTCACAAGAAGGTACGGCTGTGATACCAAGCTGAAAAGGTAAAATACAGAGTGAACAGAGTATGAAATTTCTTTTCTATACTGTTGTATTGATTTGCTCACAGCTCAACATATTACAGAAGAGTAATGTTATATTTATATACAGAGTCAGGTATACAAGGAGCCATTCTATTGGCTGATTCATAACAGAAAATATTCCCAATCATTGGGGACCACTGAGTTGGTTGAAGGTGAATATTCTCCAATATTGCTGCAACGGTAATGAGCTGATCGTGAATTATAGTTTAGTTAGTTTCAAAGTTGTAAATATTATCTATAATTTTAATAAAAATTAGTTTACTGCTTTTAAAAAATATATATATATATTAGAATGAATTATAATTTTATAGTATATAAAAATATTTATATCAATTATCTCTACATATATGACATATATGTATATTTATATCAATAATCTCTAAACACAGCGTTGATATAGATATATATTTACATATGGCTGCATGAAATATATATAAAATACAATAATATTTAAAATGAAATTAATAGTAGAAATAAGATAAGAATAGAAAAGTCATAGTGTAGAGAGTAGTATACATACATCAATTATTTTAATTTCTAATATGTCTCACAATGTCCTTTGGTGAGTTTGATGAAGAAAAAAAACTTCAATCACTTGATAAAAATCTAATTATCACACAAATTTATAAGATAAAAAATGATACGTATGCCTATATTATTTTTAAATAAATACGATTTAATTATCTAAATTATCATAAAATATATTAGCAATATCCTATTTTAATTAATTAATTTATTTTTGTTTAAGTTTATGTTTGTTCTATATATTATATGTTTAATATAATATTAAGTATAAGTTTAATTAAATTTTATTTAAGTTATAAAATATATGGTTTTATCATTGTAAAATATCTCAAAAATATCTTATTTTAATTTGTTTAATTATTTAAGTTTAAATCATGTTTACAATCTATCGTTAAATATAAGAATATTATCTTAAAGTTAACGAAAAAAATAAAAAACCGTTAAAACCAAGAATTTTCGTTAACTACACACTTTTTATATAGAAGAGATATACTGGATAGAAGCAACAACCAATGCACGTTTGCTTAATTTTAAAATTGTAAACATTGTCTATATTTTAATAAAAACTTGTTTACTATTTTTTTTATAAAAAAATATATAAAAGAATGAATTATAGTTCTATAGTACATATAAATATTTATATCAATAATCTCTACATATATGACATCTAAACACAACGTTGACATATATAGATATATATTTACATGTCTATATGACATATATATATAAAATACAATAATATTTAAAAAGAAATTAATAATAGAAATAAATAGAAAAATTCATAGTGTAGACAGTAGTATAGATGCATCAACTATTTTTAGATTCTAATGTATCTCGCAATGTTCTTTGGTGAATTTGATGAAGAAAAAAAACTTCAATCACTTGATAAAAAAATAAGCTATCACACAAATTTAATTATAAGATAAAAAAAAAAGATATGTATGCATTTCTTATTTTTAAATAAATATGATTTAATTATTTAAATTATCATAAAATATCTTTTAAATGTCCTATTTTAATCAATTAAATTTTAATATAATTTAACAAAATTATATATTATATGTTTAATATAATATTAAGTTTAAGTTTAATAAAATTTATTTAAGTTATAAAATGTGTGGTTTTATTATTTTTAAATAATTATCATTGTAAAATATCTAAAAAAATATATCCTATTTTAATTTGTTTAATTATTTATTTATTTTATTTTATTTAAGTTGAATTCATATTTACAATCTGCCGTTAAATATAAAAAAAAAACATTTAAAACTAAAAAATTTCGAAAGAAAGTGTACATATAGTATATTCTCTTAATTGGTATTAGTATAATTCATTTAATTGTTGAATAAGCGAAACAAACTATAGTCTCGATCGTACTTCTTAATTTACTATAAAAGGGAAAATAATGAGTTCTATAATAAGATTAGTTGGACTATCCCTTTCTCAATTAGCTAATTGATCTTTCAAAATATATCTAATTTAGTGATCAAATCTTATATAATTTTTTTTAATTACTTGCAGTTTTATGAGACATTATATATCATATGTAATTAGTATAATTTAATATTAAGTATCACATATTTTATTTATTTTAAAATAATATATATGAGATTTGATATTGAATTAATTGTAGCAACTACAGTATAACACATTATATCCATGCTATTGGACTATTATTGCACTATAATTTATATTATACTTACCCTAGATACGGAGCCTATTTTACTACAAACGATCATGCTATTTGTAAATACTATGTGATTGATATGTATGTAATTGTGACTTTCATTTAATAAATTATAATATATATATATATTATTTATATACATGAACGACGTATAGGTGGAAAAGAGTTACTTGTTGACAAATGAAAAGAGTAAGCTCTCCATATGAACAATTCGAGGGGAGAAGGAAAAACAAAAACGAATATTTGATTCTTAGAAAAGAAAATAGTTTACACCGTACGTACGTAGACCGCGTAAGCCTTGATTATTCATGTATTTATTTATAACTTGTGATTATAAAGTTTGGTAATCATTTTAAGCGTCTATAACACCAATATTAATTAATTATATACATACATATATATATATATATATAATTAAGACCACATGCAAAGGTTACTTTATTCTGATCGATCACCAGCCGGAATTAAGAAAGATCGAGTGTGTGTTTTGGTTTTCTTTATTTGAAGGTAATTGTACAAAGAAAAAAAAATCAGTGTCGTATGCACGTCAAAGAACATATACATAATAAATTTTTGTCATAAAATAATTAAAGTTTGATTTTTTTTTTCAAGCTTCCGTTTGACTTTTAAGTTCCTCAAATTTAGGTATATCATCTCACTACAACAAAAAAGAAGCCTATACCGACAACACCTATACCAATGACATTCAAAATTATTGTCGGTACAAGTGTTTTCAGAATAGTCCCAATTATGCCAGGTTCTTTTTTGGGCTTAAATGATTCTATCGACAACAAATAACTTCTACTGTCAACATGTTGTCGGTAGAAATCTGCTAGATAATTAAAACTCCAGAACCCTTCTTCTTCCTCCAGACGTGAGAAACTCACTCTCTCTCTAAAAAATGTCCCCATTTTTCCTTTGCCTTCTCTCTAAAAATCCCTAACTTCTCACTAAAATGTCAATTTAGCCCAAATTCGTGACTACCACATCTCATATTGAGACTCTCCATCTCACATTTCAAGGTTTTTTTTTATATTTTTCTATGATATTTTAAAAAAATGTTGTATCAATTTGAATTCGAAAATGAGTTGTGATTTTGTTTGTTTGTAGGGATTTTATTGCTTTTTCGTGTTTACAGAAGTAAAAAGACAGGTCTATTGGTAATAATTTGTTTTCCTCCATTTTTTTTTACTTTTTCTCCTCCATTTTGGGTACAGTTGCCGTACATACGGCTCCGACGTCCTCTTAGGCAGTGTCTTTTAGCGTTGTCTCCGCCCCTCCATAGCCACCGGTTCCGTGTGCTAGCTTCCATAACTCCTTATTATATATATATATATATATATATATAACTAAGAGGAAGAATTATATATATTTTTCTATATCTTATTTACAACCTAGAACTGGTATTATATAAAGTTTTACAGAATAATTCCCTTTATGACAGAATAAAAAAATGATAAATAAAAATCCCTATAAAACAGCCTATAAATCAAGAAACTAATAAAATAACCAAATCAAGAGGATGTGATTTGCTATCTGTCAACATTCCCTCAAGCTGGACTATAGATATTGATGAGTCCAAGCTTATTTATTAGGAAATCAAATACTCGCTCAGATAACTCTTTTGTGAGAATATCAGCTAGTTGTTGATCCGTGTGAACATATCTAATGCTGATAATTCATCCATTAATATATTATTTAATAAAGTGACGATCCATCTCTACGTGTTTAGTTCTGTCATGATGTATAGGGTTATGTGCAATACTGATGGTAGATTGATCATCACAATAAATTTGAATGAGAAATCACCCATTCCTGAGCAAAAAAACTCTCCATCATCTTCTGAGTCAAAAATTGATCAATCCCCTGAACATCCATCTTTAGAGGAAATCATTGAAAACCAGAACATGCAAAAAGAGATACATATGTATTCTAGAAAAAATAAACAAATTATGAATCCTCATCACAGTCAATAGCTCAATTTGGTGATAGAGTCACTTCTCTCAAAAGATCCAGGTACTCTCCTATCAAACACTTAGTGCAATCTAGACATTCCTATTGCATTAAGGAAAGAATTAGAACCTACACTCAACACCCTATTTCAAAGTTCATTTCTTATTAAAAATTGTCATCTTCCTTTAAAGCTTATAGATTTAGTCTATCAGATGTTGCTATTCCTAGGGATATTAATGAAGCACTTGATATTCCTCGATGAAAAACAGTAGCTCTCGAAGAGATAAGAGTGCTTAAACAAAATGGAAGTTGGAGAGTAGCGGAGTTACCACCAGACAAGAACGTAATAGGTTGCAAATGGATGTTCACAGTCAAATACAATGCAAATGCACTACATCAAAATACCCCTTTTCTGTCATTCAAACGAGTCAGTCAACTTGATTGAGAATTATCATTTGTGGCAGTCGGACACTGCCACAAATGAAAGGGTATTTGTGTCAATTAGAATAATGACACTGTTAACTTGGACGTTAGCGTCAGTGCCCCATTGACTCAAATGTCTCGTTAGCGTCAGTAGGGCATTGACGCTAACGCCCAAGTAAAAAGTGCATTTAACTTGGGCGTTAGCGTCAGTGCCCCACTGACGCAAACGCCCCGTTAGCGCAGTGGGGCACTAATGCTAATGCCCCTGCACATTTTAAACCCCTTTCGTCCCCTTTAGAGAGCTCATTTACCCTAAACTTTCAGAAGAAAAAAAACTGTGTTTTCTCTCTAAAACCAACGGCACTTCCGAACATTTTGGCACATTTTGGTAAGTTTTCTTCATTTTTTTTTTAATTTTAAAGATCAAATTATGATTTATATAAGTTTATGAACCTTATACATAGTTTTTTTTTTAATTTTTTGTGTAGATTTTTTATTTTTGAAGAATATTGTTTAAAATCCCAAAAACTTAGTTTTTTGGGGCTTGCTACTTATAGAACACACATTACTCAATTACCACAAGTAAGTGCAATTTTATTAATTTTTATGTATTAAATTTAATTTTTGTGATGTTCTTTTTTATGAAATAGCTATATTTCGGATTTAAAAATTTTTTGTTAGTTTTATATTTAGATTATGTAATTGTTTTAGGTTTAAACTTTGCATTTTAATATTTTATTTTTTTCAAAATTTTTTATTATAATTTCTTTATTTTTTGTTAACTTTTTTATTTTTTTTATTAAATTTAAGTTCAGGTTTTATTATGTAAATGGGTATAGAGATTAGTTTATATATTTTCTATATGTTTTACTTTATTAATTATTTAGTTTTAATATTTTTACTAAAATTTTCTTTATATTTTGTTAGCTTTTTAATTTTTTTTTTAATTTTGGGTTTAATAGTTTGGATATGTATATATATATATATATTGATAACTTTTTCATTTATTTTTTGTTTATTTGTATATTTGAATAGGTTTTTTGTTGACAAATTTTTTGGTGAGATCAAACTTTGGAGAATTTTTTATTGGAGGTAATAATATTTTTGACATTAATACATAATTAAGATATTGAACTTAGTGGAATGTAGGAATTATAAATTAGTGGAGATTGGTTCTTGGACTGTGCGTTGTGATGATATAAGGCTAGAATTATGCATGTTTGATTGATTAAATGGTTTGTTGATATGTTTATGTGATGAATATATGTTCGTTTAAATTTGGGAAATGTGATAGAAATAGGAAAAATGCTTCCCATTTTTTTTAGATTTAGTAATATGATAATTATGCGTATTTGATTTATATGTTGAATACTTTTGTGTATTGACTTTATTAGTTTATTAGTGTAACTTGAAATTGATTAGTTTATTGATTTTTTTACATGTAGGGTGCTCGACGATTCAATGCAAACGAAGGGGTTGAACCACATGTACACTTTCATGCATCCTACTTTAGTGTCCACTGATGGAGGAACCAATGAAACACAAGCTAAAAATCTCTTCGAACGATTTCTGTAGATGGAAATAGACACACAATTTTTAATTTGTCCATAGAATAACAAGAAAGTCAACTTAATTGTATATCCATACACTTTTTTTTATTGATAAATATCTTACACAAAAATATTTTTTGGTTGTAGCTTTCACTAGATGTTAGTATTAAATCAGCCACACAGTCATTCGGTGGCATTTTTGGATCATGTAAATTCACATTTTCGTCCGGAAATCAAGGAAATAATTATCATGTAAGTTATATATATTACTTAATCAATTTACAATTTCATCCAGACTCACATATGGAAAAATATTAATATTTTGTGCAGGGCATTAGATCAATATGATACACACTGAAGATAAAAAAAAAGTCTATTAAACTAAAAGTTTGTGTTCCTAAAGTAAGTAAATTATTATTTATCTTTTTAAAGTTTTGGACATATCTTTATTATAATAACTTGTCAAATATGATACTTACATTTGTATAACTATGTTGTAATAGTGTCGAAACCAAACTAGGCCTACCGAATGTGGCTATTACATTATGAAGTTTGCTAGAGATTTGATTTCACATCCTAGACTGAAGACCTACTTGAAAATGAGGTATTATTTTACTCTTTGAATTTTATTCAAACTATCGCTTATGATTTTATTTTGATGAATTAATTCTAAGTTATTATTTTAAATATTTCTTAAATAGTTTAAGAGTACAACACCATATACGGCTGACGAAATCAACGAGACACTGGATGAGTGGACTGAATCAATTTTGGTGTATCTCAGTTAGCAAATTAGCAAGTTTGGTGAGGAAACTTTAGTTTAAGTGTTTTAATGCTTAGAATTTTAGAATGCAATAGTTATAACTACATACAATGATTAACTTTGAAATATGAATTATACCTTTGTAGATTTTAATCACAAATGTTAACTATAAAATATTTTATTGATTTATGGTATTTTTTATTTATGTTTACACTGCTATTTTTCTATTTTTGCTGTGGTTTTTCTATTCCTGCGGTTGTTTTACTGTTTCCGCTGCTTTTTTTTTTATCAAATAGGCCAAGGGAATTGGCATAAATATTTGCAGTCTTCCTGGTTAAAACATTATGTGGCAGTTCCTAACTGACACAAAAAATCATTTTATTTAGCTTTTGTGGCAGTGGAGCACTGATGCAAACAAGTCTGGCATTCGCGTCAGTGGGGCACTGATGCAAACCTGACATTTGAGTTAGTGTAGCACTAATGTAAATGCCTGGCATTAACGTTAGTGGAACACTAATGCAGACCTAACATTTGTGTCAGTGCTACACTGACTCAAATGCCTGGCATTTACATCAGTGCCCCACTGACTAAAATGTCAGGTTTGCATCAGTGCTCCACTGACGCTAATGTCAGGTTGGTTTGAGTCATAGGAGTTCGCATCACTTTTAAAACTGACGCAAAAAGTCAATTGTGGCAGTTGGGAACTGACTCAAATGACCTTTTTTGTAGTAGTGGTGGATCTATTGAGAGGTACAGAGCTCTATTAGTTTCCAAGGGTTTTACTCAAACTTATGGGATTGATTACACGAAAACGTTCGCTTCGGTTGCCAAACTTAACACTATCAGAGTATTACTTTCGCTAGTAGTTAACCTGGCTCTCATACCATGTACAAAACTGAGAGAGAGAATTGTATATATTTTTTTGTATTTTATTTACAACCTAGAATCGGTATTATATAGGGTTTTACAGAATAATTCCCTTTATGATAGAATAAAAAAAATGATATATATATCTATCAACAACATATATATATATTTATTTTGTTAATTAAATAAAAATAAGATTTTAGTTTAGTTAGATTTAAGTGTTAATTTGAAATAATAAAAATTAGATTTGAGCTTAGTTAGATTTTTGAAATATAATATTTGAGTGTTAATTTTTTAGATTTGGTTAAATATAATGTGAGTGTTAATTTTTGGGTAATAAAGTTAGATTATTAGATTAGGTTTTTTGTGTTTAAATTGATTTATGTTGTTGTTGTTAGTTCTTTTTAATCTTAGTAGTAAAAGCTCAAAATTTATGAATATTGATCCTTTGTTGTTTTTAATTTTTAGTAAAATTATGATATTTTGAATAATAAATTGAATAATTAATAAAATTAAGACTAATAGTTATAAATTATATAGTTGTTTGCAATGTATTTGTATTGCTCTATTTATGTTCTTGGACTCGATATTTTTTTATGTGTTATTTGCAGGTTTTTAAATTTTAGGATAGATGAAAATACAGTCGTTATGCACCCGAATTTTTTTATAGAATTATAAAATTTGTAGATTTTGTGAATATTAGTAAAAGAACTCAATAAAATTTCTAATTTAAGAAATAGTGAATTGATAAGTAAAATAATATATTTGTTAATTATGATTAAATAAAATTAACAATAACATTTTGCAACCAATTTTTAATAAAAATTAACATTATCTTGAATATTACTTAAATAGTTTAAGTAATAATTCCTAATTTAATTAGATAACTTTTAAACTAATCTTAGAAATTTTGTGAAAATTAATAAAATTATTCAATAATCTTAGAAAACCAATTTTAAACATAATCTTAATTATTATTATAATTATATTAATTGTAAAGGATTAACCATTTATTGTAATTAAAATTTAAATTAATATTTTAAGTTACAAAAAAAGTATGTCAAATTTAAATAATTTTAATAATATTTACACTTACATATATTACAGTTAGATATCATAGAACAACATAATTAACTTCAAGAGCATAAGCCATAATAAAGCCACTGTTTAATTTTATTTATTTTTCTTTTGTAATTAGAAATTATTACCAAAGATAGGATAGTGTGTTATTATCACCTCGTGATAATTTTTATTTTATTATTGTTCATCACAAGAAGCCTTAGACCCATTTGGAGAGGGTGAGTCATTGAAAACTCTTAAATTTGTCTTTCTCTGAATTTTCTAGTTCGGACAGTTCTGGATTATTGTATACCTATAGTGCAATCTGTTAATAATTTATTGTTTCATTTGTAGTGATTTCAGATGCATCTCTTTTATTCTCCTAAGTGGATAGACTTGATTTTAGTCTGCACACTTATCAAAACTATAGGGAGGTGTTGCCGAAATTTTTACAAATATGAAACAATATTATGAATGTAGATCACACTATATGTATATAGTAAACTTGAATGGGATATGTTTTTACCCTTATAAAAATGGAGTGAAAATGTGGATTAGGACATACACAAACAAATTGGTTGTATGTTTGATGAATAAGTGTTTTGTGCAGTGATATACATATATAATGACGATCGACAAGAGTTTGTTAACAATACAAATTGGTTGTCCGACGAGTATGAAGTTGGGGTGTTCTCTTTTCTTGAGAGAGCTAAGTAATTCATAGATATAAGTGCATTTGTGAGATGTCCTTGTAAAAAGTGTGTGAATGTCGAATTCCAGACGATATGTCTTAGAAAGCCATCTCTTCATAAATGGATTTCTAGGGAGATATACTAATTGGCATTGGCATGGAGAGGAAGAAATAATACCAACGAGCAGAGGGGTTGATCCAATTGAGGAGGATGAGATGATGGATGTTCTCAATGATATGATGTAACCTGTGAACAATGAAGATGAAGAGAACGAATTTGTTGAAGAGATACCTATTCCAGGAATGTGTGGGGGTGGTCATGATTATAGCAATTTGTTCGAGAAGATTACGACTCCATTATTCCCTGGGTGTGTGAAATACACAATGTCGAATTTCTTAGTGACGTTGATGCATTTAAAAGTGTTGGAGAAAATTTCTATCAAACTATTTGATGGACTTTTGGAGTTATTACAAGATGCATTCCCCGCTCCAAATAAGCTTCAAAATAACAATTTGTGGTGAAAAGGTCATTGCCTAGACTAGGATTAGGGTACAAGTCAATACATGTCTACAAGTATGATTGCACAATATTTTGGAAAGAACATGCTAAAATATCTACATATCATATTTGTGGGGAGGATCGATGGGTGGACAGGAACACAAAGCGCAAGAAAGTACTGCATAAAGTGATGCGTTATTTTCCTTTAACCCATCAATTAATGCAAAAATATGCCTCCAGGCACATTGCTCAACATATGAGATGTCATCACGAGGAACCTATTCAAGATGACGGTGTGGTGCGCCATCCTGCTGATGGTAAAGCTTGGAAGGACTTTAATCAAAATAATCCAACGTTTGCAATGAAACATAGGAATGTGCGTCTTGGATTGGTTGCAGATGGATTCAATCTACTTGGTAATATGAGTCTCTCTTACAACATGTGGTCGATGGTGTTGATGACGTATAACTTTCCACTGTGGATGTGCATGAAGGAGACTAATTTCATGTTGACTCTATTAATTCCCAGCCCACATTCCTCTAGAAAGTATTTTGATGTTTTCTTAAGGCCATTAATTGAGGAGTTAAAAGAATTATGGGTGTATGGTATACGGACTCGGGATGCAGTCGATGGTAGTTTCTTCAACCTTCGGGTAGCCTTGTTGTGGACTATAAATGATTATCGAGCGAGGATTAGTCTATCTGGATGGAGTGGTCAAGGTTATTATGATTGTTCGACATGCATTGTGGCAATACCTTTTATTCGTTTTCATAAAAAGGTTGTATTTTATGGCCATCAGCAATTTTTACAAACCAAACATGGTATTAGAAAGGACAAGAAAACATATGGCTCGGTTGAGAAAAGACCACCCACAGAGCCAGTCGCTATAGAAAATATGTTCATACAAATGATTTTTATACCTGAATCTCTTCCTGGCAAGCATGTAAGCTACAATGGTAAAAAAAAAAGAGCGCACAAATGAACAAGTCAGTTGGCAAAAAAAAAGTATCGTCTTCAAGCTCCCATATTGGGTCGACATGAAGGTGAGACATAATTTAGACGTTATGCATTTTGAGAAAAAATGTGTGTGACAGCTTAGTTGGCACAATAGTTGGTCTGGAGAATAAGACCAACGATATAGTTAGTGCAAGGTTAGACTTTGAGAAGATGAATATGAGACTGGAGTTACAACTAAATAAGGTTAATGGTCGGTTATAGAAACTTACCGCCAAGTACACTTTCACCCTGGGAGATCGTCAAAAGTTTTATTGATTTCTAAAATCAGTGAAGTTTCTAGATGGTTTTGGATCTAACCTAATGAAGAAGATGATAGATAATGACAACACAATTATTAGTTTGAAATCTCATGATTGCCACATCAATATGCAACGCCTTTTACAAGTTGGTGTGCATTCATTCTTAGGCAAGTCGATTAGCAAAACCATTATTGAGTTATGCACTTTCTTTAAGCTGATTTGTGCTAGAATTCAGATAGCCTCGGATTTGGTAAAAGTCAAAACTTCAATCCTTGAGATGTTTGTAACACCCTCAATAGTCGGGACCGTTACCCCGTGTGTTAAAAATAGTGCTTAACTCATTAAGCGAGTCATTTGGACATAAAAGTGTAATTAAGGTTAAATGACAGTTTAGATATTAAATATTTTTGGTCGGTAAGTTAAACTTTTCATTAAAAAGGGTTTAATAGTTAGAAGGGATCCCAAAGTTTCTATATAAAATATATGTTTATTGAAATTACAGACTTAGCCGACCTAAGCGGCAAATTTAAACCAATGACTCCTGCTTCTCAAAATATCTTGATCGTGGCAGTTAGGGGTGCACACGGGTCATATTTTTGTGTTTCGGGTTGGGCTGGGCCTTTTGGGTTTTGGGCCAGAAAGACCTTTTCTGGGTCATCTGTAATATTTTAAACCATACATATCTTATACATAAAATCAATTCAAATATATATACATGCATGAAGAGATTATATATATAATAATCTGACCTGGGTTTCTGAGAGTCCCTTTAACAGTATACCCTCTTTCGAGTAATAGCTTGACAATCCAAGAGGCTATGAATCTACCGGCTCTGGTCACACACACAGTTTGTCCCCAACGTGATAAAGCAAAAGTACTATCAATAGGCATTTTGGCTTTTTTCTTTTTTCTTTTTTGGGCTGGTTGGAGAATATGGATAGTGATGATCAGCACTTGAGAGAATATATATATATATATGTTTGTTATAATATGTGTAGTGTATGTATATTTATATATAAGGTTTTGTGGGTTTGGTAAGGGGAGAGAGAGAAGGGGGCTGCGCTGGTGTGTGTGAGTGAGGGTGAAAGAGAAGAAGAGCTGGTGGTGTGGTGGAAAGGCGGCCGCTGAGTGAGGGAGGTCGTGCATGAGTGAGAGTGAAAGAGAAGAAGAAAAACATTTTATTTTTAGGGTTATCATATTTCTTATTTTTCAGTTTTTTTTTAAAATTTTGGTCTGGTTCGGGTTACACTCGAACCCAAAATTACAGAATTTTAAACCCGAACCCAACTCGACATATTTCGGGTTCAGATCGGATTAAGCCCAAAATGAACGGGTTTTCCAAAAATTCGGGTTCTCGGGGTTCGGGTCGGGTGGGTTCTCGGGTTTTGCGAGTCAAATGTTCACCCCTAGTGGCAGCCAAGCAAGCTGACTATGTACATGCCGCCCCTACAGCTCTCTAGCTCGTGGCTGGTCTAACTTTCCTTTGTCCTCACATGCACCACGAAGAACCCGTGAGCCAAGTCCCAGTAAGAAAACCCAAACAAATCATACAGATATCCAAATAAATAATAACATGTATTGGATACTCTATATTCACAACTGGTTCACATATATTTTCCAAACAATATACGACTCATGCTGAGTAGATGGACATCACATCTTCACAATGGCCCGCCACTATGATGGATATCGCATCCGTGTTATGGCCTCGCCATTACGGCATACTTTACGCATGTAGTGCCAATAACGGCTTCCCGACCGAGTGATCAATACATACAATTATAACAACATATACATTCAACTATAAATGGATTTATGACACGGTCATTCCTATGCCCTATAATTAGGGTGCGCGCCCTACACTCGGTGCAAGTGTCAGTTTTCTTACCTCAAGTCTTGAGCGATAGGGTAAAGCGACAACGACACGATCCTTTCCTCTCGAGCCTTGAGGTACCCCTAATCACAACATATTAATGGATATCCATCAAGAATTAAACCAATTAAGAGCTTCAATATTGAGTCCTAGCCTCTGAGGCCTCGAATTCTACTAAATCGAGTAGTAGAATCCTTCCTGAGTCCTTAGGTTTGAGTCCCCACAACTAAAAGCCTTATGTGGTCACATTCCCTAATTAGAGTCGCAGCCCGCCCCTGAAGGGCCGCAGTGCACCTCTAGGTAGAGAGCCCCGAACCATAAAGGCACACGACATGCACCGTGGCGCAGCCTACCAAATGTCGCGGTGCCAAGGCGGTTCAGAGGAACCTAGTGCCTCTGAGTTCATATGGACCGCGACACTCCAAGAACAGTGTTGTAGCGCAACCCTGCGAACTCATAAATTCTGTAATTTTAGAAATCGTAAACCGACCCAAACTCACCCCCAAAACCTAATTTTAACTAGCTCAAGCCTAAACCCAACCACCATTAGTCATACCACTCATAAGCACTATAAAATGACATTAAAATACACCAAAACCTAACAAAACTTCAACAACCATAAATTTTTCCAAACACCTTAAGAATACCTAAATAGAAATAAAACACAACTTCTTACCTCTTAGAATTTGAATCCACAACTGACTGAAGAATGTCTTAGTGGCTCTCCCCCCTTTTGAACTCTTGAATCCCTTAGCAAGTTCCTCCCTCAAATTCCCAATTGAAGTTCCAAGCTTAAGTATTTTGGTCCTAAACTAATAGAGAGGGTGCAAGAGAGAAGGGAGAATGTGAATGTGGGGGAAGGCTTGAGTCTCAGCTAAGTGTTACCTGACTAAGGGTAAAAGACCCAATTGCCCCTGCCTATTAAATCCCCCACCAAAGTCCATTAAGGGCAAAAAGGTCATTTGACACCACCATCCCGCTACACCTCAAATTTCACTTAAGATTCCCAATTAACTCTACTAATTCCCCCAAATACCAATATTTTACCTCAATTATAACTCATACTCCAATACCCCAGGTAATTTACCAAATTACTAAAATACCCTTAGGGTCACCCCGAGTCGGGTAATAATCCCCGATGTGACTTTTCTGCCAAATTGCTCACTAGGATCGCCTCATGCCACACATCTCAAATATATCTACATAATAATGTGGTCCCACTCACAAAGAACATATAATTACAGATATACCCTCAGCGGGTCAAAATTACAAAATTGCATTTTTTAACATAAACGGGCCTATAAGCATATTTAATACACTTAAACATGCATAAGTAGTCATATCATAATATAACTCATATAGTTCACATATATAATCACAATTAAATCATACTAACCCATAAACATCCAATTATGTCATGTTGTCACAGTAATCAAGGAACTAAGTCTTATTAGCAAATTTGGGACGTTAAAGTTTGCAAGTTAGAGAACATTTTGCCCCCAACATTTTTCGATATTATGGTTAACTTGGTGATACATTTACCAGAGGAAGCAATACTTGGGGGTCCGATTCTCATGAGGTGGATGTATCCGTTTGAGAGATATATGACAAAATTGAAGAATTATGTTCGTAATAAAGCACATCTCGAGGGGTCAATAGCAGAGGGAACGTGGTAGACGAGGCATTAACAATTTTCTCTATGCACTTGAAAGGGGTCGAAACAAGGTTCAACTGTCTAGACCGCAAAATGTAGATGTTGCTCTATAACTAAAGAAGTTTTTGATATTTTGATCTGAAGGTCGTCCAATTGGTAAAAGACATTGAAAACTCTAGATGAAAAACTGAAGAAAACAATTGATTAGTATATGGAGGTTATGGAGGATCTGATCCACCCCCTGAACCATCGCATAATCCTACTAACTACAAGCGAGGTAATTACACATGACTTTATTTTATTTAATTTAAGTAGGTTATTAATATTTATGTTTACGTATTAAATTATAAATATTTAATTTTTAAATAATAGCCACTTCGAAAAATGTGGACGCCATAAAGGATTAACCACAAGACAGGAGAGGGAAAAATTAAAGTGTCTTTTACCTCTTAAGTGGGATGTGAGAGGACAAAATTATAAAGGGGTAGGAAATTACACAGATTATTTCAATAGAATGGTAGGGTTACTAGTGAGACAGTATACAGACCCTGAATGTAAAGTTGGGACATGTGTACCAGAGGCCTATAAAAGAAGGATACTGCAGTGATTGGAGGTAAATAATTTTATGTTTATGTTTCTTTTCTCTGATTACATATCATATTTATTAATAAATATTTGTCACCTAGGATGATCTTTTGACATTGAACGACAAAGATATGCAACAGAGCACCTTCCAGGAATCTTGAATAGAATATACAAATCCTAGGCAAAACGATATGTAGATTGGAGGCATGATCTGGGTGAGCATCTTAAGAAATATGGGTCCACAAATCAATACACTGGATGTTCAACAAAGCAATGTCGGAAGTACATTGAGTACTCCTCACGCCAAGAAGTGAAGGTATTCTCATTTCTTAATTTTTTTTACTTAACCTTTTTAATTACAGGGCTCTAGCAGAGCTGAAGGAACTAAAGGTTTAGTTACAAAAATTACTAGACTTGGGTTTTATTAGGCCCAGTTTCTCACCATGGGGTGCACCAGTTCTCTTCGTGAAGAAGAAATATGGTTCTCTGAGGATGTGTATCAATTATGGAGAACTGAACAAGTTAACTATCAAGAATAGGTATCCTCTGCCAAGGATTGATGATCTGCTTGATCAGTTACAGGGTAAGACAATATTCTCCAACATAATCTTCGATTTGGTTATCAATAACTGAGGATCAGGGAGGAAGATATACCGAAGATAGCTTTTCGCACCAGGTATTGGCATTATGAGTTTCTGGTAATGTCATTTGGATTGACTAATTCCCTAGAAGCATTTATGGATATAATGAACAAAGTGTTCAAAGATTACCTAGTTCAGTTCATGATCATTTTTATCGACGAGATACTAGTATACTCTCAGTTAGAGATAAAGCATGAGCAACATCTCAGGTTATTACTACAGAGGCTGAGAGATCACAGGTTGTATTCGAAATTCAAGAAGTGTGAGTTCTGGTTACCACATGTGATTTTCTTTGGTAACATAGTTAGTAAAGATGGAATTTATGGTGGATCCATCAAAGATTGAGGCAATCAGAGATTAGCCAAGGCCAAAGAATGCTTTAAAGATCAGAAGTTTCTTGAGATTGGCAGGCTATTACAGATGCTTTGTGGAGGGGTTTTCCAAGATTGTGTCACCACTGACAGAGTTGACACGCAAGAATCAAAGGTTTATATGGTCAGACAGATGTGAGGATAACTTCCAGAGACTGAAGAAGAATCTGATCACCGCTCCAGTTCTGAGTCTTCCTACAGATCAGGAAAAGTTTGTGGCTTATTG
The DNA here is from genome assembly GCF_963169125.1 of Humulus lupulus. Lineage (NCBI taxonomy): Eukaryota > Viridiplantae > Streptophyta > Magnoliopsida > Rosales > Cannabaceae > Humulus > Humulus lupulus. The sequence goes on from NC_084793.1 coordinate 276,312,523, forward strand.
TGACTCCTCGAGACAAGGTTTAGGTTGTGTCCTTATGCAAAAAAGAAAGGTGATTGCCTATGCATCACGTCAGCTGAAGGAATATGAAAAGAGGTACCCCCCACATGATCAAGAACTTGCAGCAGTGATTTTTGCACTAAAGGTGTGGCAGTACTACTTGTATGGTGAGAAATGTGAGATATACAATGATCACAAGAATTTAAAATACTTCTTCACCCAGAAAGACTTGAAGATGAGACAGAGGCGTTGGTTAAAGCTGGTAAAGGATTATGATTATGAGATCCTTTATCACATGGGGAAACCCAACATAGTGGTAGATGCCTTAAGCCAGAAGGGTCTGGGATAGTTGTACAGTGCGAAACATATATCTCAGAAGTTTCCAGAGGATAAGACTAGAGTAGGTATTGAGCTAGTTGTGGGCCAGCTAGCCAACATCACCCTGCAGTCTACTCTATTAGAGAGGATCAAAGAGAAACATTTGAGTGATCCACAGTTGGGAAATACTAGAGGGGACGTTCTAGCTGGAGTGGCTAAGGAGTATACAGTGTCAGACATAGGTTTATTGAGGTATAAGGATCGCATTTGTGTTCCGATGGAAACTGGGATCAGACAGGAGATTTTGGATGAATCTCATACTACCCCTTATTCTCTACATCTAGGCACCACAAAGATGTACCAAGATCTGAAAGCTTTATATTGGTGGCCTGGGATGAAGAGGGATGTGACTGAGTACATGGCAAAGTGTCTGACCTGTCAGCAGGTCAAGGCAGAGCATTAGAGACCAGCGGGGCTACTACAGCCTTTGGATATCCTAGAGTGGAAGTGAGAGGACATCACGATGGATTTCGTGGTTGGGTTGCCCAGGACAATGGGCCAGCATGATTCAGTATGGATCATCATGGACCGATATACAAAGTTAGCTCACTTTGTACCAGTGAGGACAAACTACACAGTTAACCAGTATGCAGATCTCTATGTGAGAGAGATAGTACGCCTTCATGGGACTCCGAGGTCTATCGTGTCGGATAGGGACCATATCTTTACTTCCAAGTTTTGGGGATGTTTACAAAAGGCGATGGGTACACAACTGAAGTTTAGTACAACTTATCATCCTCAGACTGACAGTCAGTCTGTGAGGACTATCCAAATAATGGAGGGCATGCGTATTGGACTTTGAAGGGTCCTGGGGTAAATATTTGCCTCTGTTAGACTTTTCCTATAGTAACAACTACCATACTACTATTGGAGTGCACCTTACGAGATGATCTATGGTAGGAAGTGTAGATCACCCATTCACTGGAATGAGATGGGTGAGAGGAAATATTTGGGTCTTGAGGCAGTTAAGAGGACCACTGAGGCTATTGAAAAGATTAGTGCTAGGATGCTCACATCTCAGAGTAGACAGAAGAGTTATTCAGACCATTGCAGAGGAACATGGAGTTCCAAGTGGAAGACTATATCTTCCTTATGGTTTCACCACTGAGAGGGGTGAAGAGATTTGGGAAGAAGGGCAAGTTGAGCCCTAGGTCTTTTGGACCATTTGAGATCCTGGGGAGGATCGATCAGTTGACCATAAGTTGGCCTTACCCCCGACACTGTCTAGTCTGCACAATGTATTTAATATTTCTATGTTAAGGAAGTATGTATCAAATGAGACTCATGTGTTGAGTTACGAGGATCTGGAACTGGAGATAGATTTATCCTATGAGGAGTAGCCAATTTAGAATTTAGACAAGAAGTTCAAGGTCCTGGAACAAGGCTATACCTTTGGTTAAGGTATTATGAAGGAACAACAAGGTCGAGGAAGTGACCTGGGAGCAAGAGTAAGATATGTGGGATCAGTATCCCGAGATGTTCAGGTAAAATTTCGAGGACAAAATTCTTGTAAGGAGGGGATAGTTGTAACGCCCCAAACTACCTAATAAGGCTTAAGGCCATGATTAGGGGGCCAAGATGGAAAATTATAGAGAATTATTTGAATATATGTGATTTAATTATGAAATATGTGTTTATGTGATATATATGTGTATCATTATATGAGTATGTGAGTTATATTAACATATGACTAGATATGCATGTTTAGGTGTATTAAATATGCATGTGGGCCCGTTTCATATTAGAAGAGCAATTTTCATAATTTGGCCCGTTATGAGTATATTAGGAATAAATATGCATATATGTCATATATGTGTGAGACCACATCATTATGTGGATATATTTTGGTTACTCGGCACAAGGCGATTGTAGGGAGCATGTCAGCAATGAAGTCACAATGGGACCAAATACCCGACTCGGGGTGAGTCAATGGGTATTTTGGGTATTTAGTTCATTACCAGGATATCGGGTAACGGGAATAAATAATTAAGGATATATTCAGAGTTAATGAGGTTAGGAGGGAATTTCAGAAATTTTGACCATTTTACCCTCAAGGACGATTTTGGTACCCCGAGCTTCGAGATTTGCTTAGAGTTACTTGAACTCTAAGTAACCTATACATAAGCAGAAAAAAAAGGAAAAACACTCTCAGCTCTCCCAAACTGTCTTTCACTCGTGTACACACTCTCTTTCTCTCTTTGTTGACCTATGAAATTGGCCAACGGTCGTATGTACAATATACGACACCTTTTGAACGAAATGAATATAATATACAACAGAGTAAAAATATCTTAAATAAACACACAAAAATTTTATAGTGGTTCGACCCTGTTCTGATGAACAATAATAACCTAATCCACATATTCTTTGGTATTGAATCACTCGATAGACAATTATACGGATGAACTGAAGTATTCACTCGTCACCAATTTGCCTAGAGTTTCTCCCCAAAAAATATCTCTCTCAAAATCATTCCAAGAAAGATCCAATAGTCCCTTTTATGAAGCCCTGGGTCCTTTATTTATAGTATCCAGAGGCTATTACATGATTAGTAATACTGGAGATCGTGGTTTGGTACACGATTACTGGGTAGTGGAGATACATGTCCACCTCCCCATAATTATGAGATCGTGGTTCTTCTCGTTGTTTCTCTGGATCGTAGTTGACAATGCACAATTGAAACCTTCAGGAAAACACTACGTCTTTGTTGGTCTATGAGACTTAGGTGCTAGGCCCGATGACCCTTTAGAGCTTGGGTGCTAAGCATTGATCTTCTGGGTGCTAGGCCTGATGACCCTCTGGGTGCTAGGCCTGTTGATCTTATGGGTGCTAGGCCTGATGACCATCTGGGTACTAGGCTTGATGACCCTCTGATGCTAGGTCTGATGATATCATCTTAAACAAGCGTAAACTTTATCCAGCAAAGTGTATTTGGGAGTTTAGGCCCACCACCCTATGAAGAATAGGGTGGGACGACAACCCATGTGGCTTTTGAGCATGTCAAGACGACCACCCTTAGGGGTTGGGGTCAGGCCAACCACCCCTAAGGGCTAGGGCTAGGCCGACCACCCATCAAGGGTTTAAGCCTGGTCGACTTCCCTATGGGTCTTGGACCTATCTTTTTTGCCCATCAGTCTTTTTTCAATACTTTGTCGTTTTTCCCTGACTTGTGATGCCACGTGCCACTTTCTCATTCGCCATGTCATCTCTTGATTTTTTAGGGACACCATTTGCCTCCCAAGTTTATCGTAATGTGTTCAACATTACGGTAAACTTGATCTGGCCCGAGAAACATATTGTAGCAGTACTCTAAAAGAAAAGTCCCTCGAGACATTACGTAGTACTTTATCAACTATTGATAATTTGCTCGGCACATATTTTTCAAGGATCCTAAAACTAATTATATTTTTCAAGGAGTTTTTAAGTCCTAAAAATATAATATATTTTCAAGGAGTTTTGGATTCTTAAAAATATAATATATTTTTCAAGGAGTTTTGAAGTCCTAAAAATATATATATTTTTCAAGAAGTTTTGAAGTCCTAAAAATATAATATATTTTTCATGGATATTAATTCCTAAAAATACAAGATATTTTTCAAGGAATTTGAAATTTTAACCATACCATATATTTTTCAAGGATTTTGAATTCCTAAAAATATGGTTAGCCTGAGAGGCTATAAGTAGGGCCTCACTCATCAGACTCCTGACCCATGCGCCTCGTTCAGGTAGTTCTGAACTGTGGAATTCTCCAATTATTCATTAACTTCGCATATCTCCTCTTTGGTAAGTATTCCTTCCCAATTTTTACGTCTTTGATGAATCTGTCTGAATCTCTTTGTTTTGTTTTATTTTGATCCAAAATAATTGACTTGTTTGAATAAAAAAATGTTCTTAATAAAAAATTGGCTTGTTCCTTGCCTCGTTTTGTGTGATGCTTAGGGTTTAGATACCTATAGGCTGACCACCCTATAGATTCATTTGCCTGGGTGATCTTTCATATGATACTCCTCGCCCTAGTTAGTCTTATTTTGGTCTCTTACTCTGTCTTTCCTTTGGTGCCATTGGTGAGGCACCTTGTACTTGACAATTTTTACAGATGACATTTTATGCCATTATGCTTTTTTTTTGTTATGAGTAATCAATGTATTTATTAAAATTTTTTATTTCCAATGCGTACTTAGTATATCAACTCATAACCCTCATTGGTTCAGGTATCAGTATACTCTAAACACATGTATTTCACGTGCCAGACTAACCTTACTCCTGTAGATTTTTCATGCTAACAACCATGGTAATGTGAGTAGTACGATACTTCACCAAGTACCATGAACAAAATAGTCAGGTCGACCACCCCATGGGTGATAGGCTAACCACCTTATAATGGTTGGTGGGCAGGCCGACCACCCTATAAGGGGCATGACTAGGAGTCTCCCTACCAATGCCTTTTTTTTTTTTGCACTTTCGAAACACATGTTGAACAAATGTCCTAAAAAAACTTGAGCTTGCTCATTACTTAAGGTCACGTCCTCATTGCTTGTGTATACCCCGATTGGTATGTACTATATGCCCCCCAAGTGATCATAGGCTTAAAATCCTTGGTTACTTGCTACTTGACCATGCCTTGCTTCGAGCTTTTAGACACATAGTAATATTCTTTTCACCCAATAATGCAAGTAGCAAATGCTTGCCCCTCATTGGTAGTTGAGTGATGGTTTCATACTCAGTAGTAATGATACCTATAAAAAGATGCAGATTGTGTAGCAAGTGTCGATCACGATCTACGTAATCTCTCGTGTACTCGTTATAAAGATTGTAGACAGAAGTGTCTAAGTTGGACCAACCGGGTCTAGATGGGAAAATCTAGCTTGTAATGAGTCTTAGATCAAATTATCGATCGGTCCCTCAAGGAACAGATTCGATTATGATCCGATGATGGCAACTGGTCTTCGGACCAGTCTCTTTTTTGATCGTATGGGTTGATACGTTCCTCAAGAACCAGGATCGAACGTGATCAAATAAAGGCGGCTGGTCCTTGGACCAGTCTCTTTTGTTGATCGTATGTGTTGATAGGTTCCTCAACAACTAAGACCGAACATGATCAAATAGATTGGCGACAAGGTCATTGGACCAGTCTCTTTTTTGGATCGTATCGGTCAATAGGCTCCTCAAGAACCAAGATCAAACATGATCCATTATTTGAAGACAAATTATTAGGACATGTCTCTCTTGTTGATCGTGTGGGTCGATAGTTTCCTCAAGAACTAGGATAGAACATGATCAAATAGTTTGGCAACAAGGTCCTCAGACTAGTCTATTGTTTGGATCGTATGGCTCGATAGGCTCCTCAAGAACCAAGATCAAACATGATCCATAATTTGATGACAAGTTCCTAGGACCTGTCTCTCTTGTTGATCGTGTGGGTTGATAGGTTCCTTAAGAACCAGAATCGAACATGATCAAATAGTTTGGTGACAAGGTCCTAGGACTAGTCTCTTGTATGGATCTTATGGGTCGATAGGTCTCTCAAGGACCAGAATCAAACACGATCCGATAATTTGGCGACAAGGCCCTAGGACCTGTCTTTCTTTTGGATCGTATGGGTCGATAGGTCCCTCAAGGACTAGAATCGAACATGATCTGATGATTTGACAACAAGATCCTAGGACCTGTCTCTTGTTGAACGTAATTTAAAGAATTAAGTGAAACTTAAGAAATTCAATTCATTCATTCATTGAAGCACAATGGCTATTACATAGATAATTAAAAAATAATACATTTTCCTCCTTCTCGGCTATGCTTCTTTCCACCAAGTATTCGACGGGAACGACATCCACGGTGTTTCTTTGGCACTAGCAAGCTTGGCTAAGGCATCAACATTGGCATTATGCTCCCTCGGGACTTGTGTAATCAAGTATCTCTTGAACTGTGTCAACAAGTCCTTCACCTTGTTCAGGTATTGCACCATCCTAAGTCCTTTGGCTTGATACTCCCCCAGAGCCTGGTACACCACTAGCTGGGAATCGCTTAATATCTCCAGGGATTGTGCATGTCATCCCGAGATAAATGCAATCTTGCTAATAATGCCTCATACTCAACCTCGTTTTTGAAGCGTTGAATCCAAATCTGAGAGCACAGTGACTTCGATGATTCTCCGGAGTGATCAGTATGATTCTTGCGCCTGAGTTGTGTTCATTGGATGCTCAATCAACATATAGCTTGCATACGAGAGTATCTCATTCCTTCTTGGTATCTTCATTCTCAGATTGGTAGGAAGAGTCTTCAAGGTTGGTGCCTTCGACTATGAAGTCTGCCAATGCTTGTCCTTTTATCGTCGTCCTCAAATGATAAGTGATATCAAACTGTACTAGTTCCACTGCCCACTTGAGTAATCGTTCCAATGTAATGCCCTGGATAGCCAAGACCGCTACACTGTGTGTTTATAAAGTGCTAGACTTGCTAATCAAGTCATTTAATTAAAAACGTGTTATTGATACTATAAAGGAACTAGGGTTAAAATGTTTTGGTCTCAAAAGTCACATTTTCAGTAAGAAATGTTTCTTGTTTGCACGGGATCCCCAAAGTCATTAAGTTTAAAGATCGTTTACAAAAGACATAAAGTTTAGATACAATATCAAGCCATATTAAGGCAAAACAGACAGTTAGGCAATCCCTATCCTGATCTACTCCTCGACCATGGCGATCGAACAGATGGCTATGTACATTCAACCCCGCAGCTCTCCATCTCAGGATTGGTCCAACTTGCCTTTGCCTTTACCTGCACCGCGTAGCACCCGTGAGCCAAGGCCCAACAAGAAAACACAACGTCAGAGCATAAGCAATCAACAGACAAACCAATATCTCATATTGCATCACATATTCTTAACCATATAATCATTTAGTATAACTAGGTATTCCACATATTAAACATATCAACTCATATCATAAATCAATTCATCAATGATAACTAGGGCTAGCGCCCTCAGGCCGCTCCCTCTGTTGTCCCACTGACTCCGGCCCGCTTAAACCGAGCTCAATGAATATTAAGCTGTCCTCGGCTACCAGTGGCCAAGCCGCACCCTGTGCGCAGATGTTGTGTACGGCACTCTTAGGCCGCTATCACATGTCCCATGGCATGATACCATCATTAACATAATACAAGTATCAAGAGCACTTAGTCCCATCACCAATATGTAACCGGGTGCAGTTTTCTTACCTTTCGATTCGCTAGCTTTGATCACTCGACTCCTTGAGCACGATCCCTCTCAAGCCTTAGCGCTCACCTAAACACAAACATAGGCCAAAGTCATCATCAAACCTTAATTCCAAAACCTAGGCTCGGGACCAATCCCGAGCCCCCAGGAAGTCCTAGTTCCACCAAACAAGGTGGTGGAATCAAACCCCAAACCCTTGGTCAAAAACCCTTGCAAATAACCCTAAAATCCCTTTCTGAAGGCAGGGTAGCGCTACAACGCTCATTGGAGGGCGCTACAGCGCTACAAGCAGAACCAAAACACCCTCAGCATGCATGGCCTAGCGCTACAGCGCCCAAAGGCTAGCGCTGTAGCACTAGTCACAGACAGACACCACCTCAGTTTTCCTTCCTGCGATTTTCTCAAACCAAACTCAACCAAAACTTCTCCAAACCTTCACCAAACTCAAAAACAACCTTATGAGCATACTCCACTCATCCCAAGCACCCCAAATACCCAGAACTTAAGCACAAGCATCCCCAATCCCAAAATCCACCAAGCCACCTCTAGACATCAAAACTCAGTAGAAACCAGTTAAACATCAAAGTTAAAGCTCAGAACTCCATACCTTTAATGGGATTTTGAATTCAATACAACCTCCACACCTCCTTAGCTTGCTGTTCCTCAACCTTTGCCTTGAATTCCCTAAAGTTTCCATCAAACTCAACTTACACACCATAGAAACTGAAGAAACTACAAAACCTTACCTCAAGTGTTAGGGTGTTCTTGCTAAACCTTTGCCAATTCTCCAGGCCTAGCTTAGGATTCTTGATGCTCAGCCTAACCCAGCTCTCCTCTGAGTTTTTTTCAAAGAAAACCCCAGAAAAGTGGTGAGAGAACCACAAACCGACCCAAGAGAATACAACTCTATTTTCCTTTCTTTTCCCTTTTCTTTCTTTTCCTTCTTTTCTCTCTTTCAGACTTCTATACTTTTCTACAACTTCCACTAACATAAAGCCTCAGAAATTCCCACCTTTAAAAAGCCAAATGATCTTAATGCCCTCCCCTTTATTTCTAACCCTTTAATCCACTTAAGGGCATTCTGGTCATTTCGCCCAACTCACGCTAACTCCTCGAGTGTCTCTAATATTTTCCCGCTACTTCCCAATACCTAACTAATCATCAATAATACTCCTCAATGTCAAATAGACTCCAATATACTCACTAAATTCCCATTTATACCCCTAGGCTCACCCCGAGCCAGGTATAAATCCCCGCCATGACTTTTTCGCTACTTTGCTCACTAGGATCGTCTCGAATCACAGATCACAGATATATCCACATAATAATGTGGTCTAAAAAATTATCACATATATCAATACAGTTACGCCCATAATGGCCAAAATTACGATTATGCCCTTCTAACCTAATCAGGGCCTACATGCATACTAGTACACATAGTCATGCATCTCAAATATTCAAATAGTCATATAACATGCTTTAAATCATAATCATGCATTTTACTAATCAAAGCCACACATAACTCCCATTATGCCCTCCAGACACACTAATCAAGGCCCTTAAGCCTTATTAGCGAATTTGGGTCGTTACATCCAAGGCCTCTGGTTTCTGAAGAACTTGTCTCAGTGGTTGATTGGTCAGGACTTGGATCGAGTGAGCTTAGAAGTATGGACGTAGTTTTTTGAGAGGCGATTACTAAAAGTAGGCTAGCTTTTCAAGAGGGGGATACCTAGACTCTACACCTACTAGCCTTTTACTGATATAGTACACATGGTGTTGTACCCTGTTCTCTTCTTACCAAATCAGCGTTGATTGCATGCTTGGTGATTGCCAAATAGATGAATAGTACTTCACCATCTATTGGCTTTGCTAGGATGGGAGGTTGAGCGAGATCCTCCTTCAAGGCATGGAAGGCTTTCTCACATTCCTTGGTCCATTGGTTCTTCTTCCTGCCCCTCAGTAAGTTAAAGAAAGGGACGCACTTGTTCGTAGACTTTGATATGAACCCACTGAGGGCAGCTACTCTCCCTGTTAAGCTTTGCACTTCTTTGATTATGGTAGGTTACTTCATGTCGATCAATGCTTTGATCTTCTTGGGGTTAGCCTCGATTCCACGTGAATTAACTATGTATCCAAGAAACTTACCAGAACCAACTCCAAATGAGCACTTGAGAGGATTTAACTTCATGCGATACTTTCTAAGTATTGCAAAGCATTCCTCCAAGTCTTGAACATACCCTCCAGATTCTTTGGACTTGACCAACATGTCATTGACATATACCTCCATATTTTTTTCAATCAAGTCTCGGAACATGTCATTCACTAAACACTGATAGGTGGCTCCTCCGTTCTTCAAGTCGAATGGCATTACCTTATAACAGTACAATCCTTTGTCTATCCAGAAGCTGGTATGTTCCTCGTCAGGAGGGTGTATACTTATTTGATTATACCCAGAATATGCATCCATGAATGAGAGTATTTCATGTTGTGCAGTTGCATCGACCAGTTGGTCTATTCTGGGTAATGGGAAGCATTCTATGGGGTAAGCCTTGTTCAGATATGTGAAGGCCATGCATGTCCTCCACTCCCCGTTTGGTTTTGGGACCAGCACGGGGATTGATACCCAATCTGGGTAGTAGGCCTCCCTTATAAAACTATTTTCCTTGAGTCGCTCGACCTCCTCCTTCAGGGCTTGAGATCGGTCTTTGTCAAGCAGTCTCCTTTTTTGTTGCACCGGTAGGTAGTTTTTGTCCACATTGAGGACATGGCTTATTACGAACGGAGAAATTCCAACCATGTCCTTATGTGACCAGGCAAAGACGTCCTAGTTCTTTTTCAAAAATTCTACCAACCGTGCCTTAATTTCCACCTTTAGCTCCTTCTCGATTTTGATTTCTCTAGTCGGGTCCTCCTCATCTAGTAGGACTTCGTCAAGATCTTTGACTGGACCTACCCCCATGACGTCATCCTCAAAGTGAGCCCCCGACTCCAGTAGAGTGTTTCTTTCAACGTGAACTTCCATGTTGACAACCTCATCAGTCCCTTCATTCCCTTCGTAGCAAGTTACTACCATGTTCTTTACACATGATCCTTTCTTTGCCTTGACCACTGACGCATTATATCATTCTTGTGCCTCCCTCTTGTTACCCTGTACGCATCCTTGCCCTGCGCTTGTGGGGAACTTCAAAGAAAAATGCCAGATAGACACTGCTACGTGTAATGCCATCAAGAGGGGTCTCCCGAGCACTACATTGTAAGCTGATGGGAAATCTACTACCAGGAATTCTTCCATAACAGTCTCATGCCTAGGGGCATCCCCCACCATTCTCGTGAACCCATATATCACTTGGGAACACGATGTCAGGTCCTTGGCCATGAGCTTCATCTTCTCGAGGGATGATTTGTAGATGATATCTACTGAGCTTGCCGTATCCACCAAGAATCTCTTCACTTGGGCATTGAAGATTTGAATGGTAAGGACCAAAGGGTTATTGTGGGGGTATCTCACGTGCCTGACGTCATCCTCTGTAAAAGTGAAAGTTTCACTTTCATACTTTGGATTTTTTGGAGACCGCTCCTTGACTGCCATACACTAGGAAGACTCCTCTACCTCATGTCTTAGGATCCTTGCATATCGCACATGAGCATTGTTACTCTTCCCTACTATGTGGGCCCCCCCACATATGGTATCCAATGTGAAGTCCACGCCCGCTAGCTTCAGTGGTGGACTCATTTGCCTTCGGAATTCTGGATTCCTGCTTGGGGTTTCGGTCTTGACTCGGTACCTCGAGATTTTTCATGATCGGAGGAGAAAATATATTTCATCCTTCAACTGTTTGCACTCGTTTGTGTCGTATCCATAGTAATTATGGAAACGACAAAACTTATTCTTGTCCCTCTTTCCTTCTGAGCGCAAGGGTGGTAGCTTTTGGTATGGTACCTCTTGGTATGTTGCCAATTAAATCTCAGCCCTTGTTATAGTCCGGACAGTATAGTTGGTGAACATGGGCTTGTAGGGCTTGCTTAGGCTGTTTGTCAATTGGTGTTGACTTAGCCTTCTTTTCCCTACCCTGATCGGCCCCTAAGGTACTCCTCTTTTTTCTGTTGCCCCCATTGTTGCCCTGAGGGTTTGCGCTGTACTTGTCTGCCTTGATAGTGGTAAGATGGTTTATGCATTTTTCTTCCTTCATAATAGGATCATCTAGCTTCATGTATTTGTCTGCTCGGTCCAGGAACTCCTGCAAGGTGTTGATGGGGTTCCTATGTATGCTATCCCACAAGGGACTACGATAAATTATTCCTGCCGAGATGGCAACAAACTTCCCTTCATCTCCTATTGTGGATGCTTGGTTTTCCTCTCTCATGAATATTTGGATGTAGTCCTTCAGGGATTCAACATTCCCTTGCTTGATGTCAGCTAGCTAATTGGCATAAATTGGTTGAATCCGTCCGGCACTGAAGACCTTGCAAAATTCCTTCTTGAACTGCTCTCAGGAAGTGATGGATCCAGGTTTGAATTTCCAATACCATTCCTAAGCTGGTTTAGAGAGAGTGGTAGGGAATACCCTGCACCTATAATCATGCTCCACACTGAGTAACTCCATCTGATCCTCGAACTTTCCAATGTGTCATATTGGGTCCTCCTTCCTAGTGTATGTTGGAAGTTTTGGGGTCTTGTATTTCAGTGGTGGTTGAGCAGCTTGGATCTTGGTACTGAAGGGACTCCCACTTCTATGAGCCAGCTCGATATCAAAAGGTTTCTTTGTCAGACCATGAAAAACCATGACAAGTGCATCTATTTGAGCCTGCACTACTGGTGGGATCGCTGCTCCAGGTGGGGTAGACGTCCTGGTACCCCCTCCTGAGTGCTGGTCCTCCTGTTGATGACCTCCCTCAGATCCTGAGATTGTGCATCTTTCCCGAGTCTATCGAACACAGTATTGGTGTGTTCATCGGTTCTTTTTCCTTGCGAGACTGAGGGTGTAGAGGTGGTAGGTCTGCCTTGCCTTTGTTGGTGCGACCCTACCCCTGAGCCTCTCCTCCTACATGACTTTGAGACTTTGAGCGGCCATTTCCATTCCTGTCACGCCTCTCAGATGTTTGATCTTCCTCTCCTGTGTCATTTCGTCTATCCCCCTGGGAGGCGGCCTTCAGGTTGGTAACACTCTTACTCCGAGATGGAGTGTTATTCTTCTTAGTCATGGAGGAGGTAGTATTGGATTGCGCCTCTTCATCCCATCTCTAGGAAAGTGGATCTGAGAGTGTCCTTGGGATTTGACTCCTCCTCTGGGACTCCCTGTTACTGATGTCTCGCATCCCTACTGCTTTGGCCTTAGCCTCCCTTACCGCCTGAGCAGTAGCTTCAGTGTTAGCTCGGGCTAACTGGGTAGCCGCTTCCAGAGCTACAGCAGCCTCCTGGTACCTCCGGTTAGCAACCTGCTCCCTCTAGATCATCCTCTAGATCTACTCATCTATCTCTCCCTATTGTTGTTCCATAGTCGTCCTCTGGAGGGAAATTTCTGCAGCAAAAGCCTTCTGCCTCGCCAGAAATTGCGCCATCTCTTCCTGGTGAGGATCATGTGGATCATCCGCATCAGGTTGATCTCCAACCTCCACTTGAAGTTCGTTAATGGGATCAATGGGATCCTGAGTGGTGGAATCCTATGGAGCCGTCTTCTTTGTCTGACTGGGTTTCGGAGGCATCCTAAAACTGATGAAAGTGTGTTTCTTGATTTCGTACTCTCAATGAAAGCACCAAAATGTTGAATTGTGAAATTGGCCAACGGTTGTATGTACAATATATGACACCTTTTTAACGAAGTGAATATAATATATACAGAGTACAAATATCTTAAATAAACACACAAAAAAATTATTGTGGTTCAGCCCTGTTCTAATGAACAGTAATAACCTAATCCACTTAGTCTTTGGTATTGAATCACTTTATAGACAATTACATAGATGAATTGAAGTATTCACTCGTCACCAATTTGCCCTGAGTTTCTCCCTATAAAATATCTCTCTCAAAATCGTTCCAAAAAAGATCCAAAAGTCCCTTTTATGAAGCCCTGGGTCCTTTATTTATAGTACACAGGGGCTATTACATGATCAGTAATACTGGAGATCGTGGTTTGGTACACGATTACTAGGTAGTGCAAATACGTGCCTACCTCCCCATGATTATGGGATTGTGGGTCTTCTCATTGTTTCTCTGGATCATGGTTGATGATGCATGATTGAAACCTTTGGGAAAATGCTAAGTCTTGGTTGGTCTATGAGACTTAGGTGCTAGGCCGAACGACCCTTTAGAGCTTGGGTGTTAGGCCTGTTGATCTTGTGGGTTCTAAGCATGATGACCCTCTGGGTGCTAGGCATGTTGATCTTGTGGGTGCTAGGCCTGATGACCATCTGGGTACTAGGCCTGATGACCCTCTGGGTGCTAGGCCTGATGATATCAGCTTGAACGAGTGTGAACTTTATCCAACAAAGTGTATTTGGGAGTTTAGGCCCACCACCCTATGAAGAATAGGGTGGGCCGACCACCCATGTGGCTTTTGAGCATGTCAAGCTAGCCACCCCTAGGGGTTGGGGTCAGGCCAATCACCACTCGGGGCTAGGTCCAGGCCAACCACCCCTCCGGGGTTTAGGCCTGGTCGACTTCCCTATAGGTCCTAGACCTATCTTTTTTTCTTATCAGTCTTTATTAAATACTTTGTCGTTTTTCCCCGACTTGTGATGCCACGTGCCGCTTTCTCATTCACCACGTCATCTCTTGATTTTTGAGGGATAACACTCTCAATTCCTTGGAATTTCTTGCGCTCTCAAGGGAATCGAAGCTGGCTTAGGCTCGTGATTACTTAGGGAAAGGCTTAGAGTTGTTTTGGGCAGTAGAAGTATCCATTTCTAGCCTTAATTGTGTTATGTTTTCTCTGGTTAGTTGAGTTTTAAAGTTTTGAAGATTCGAATCTGAATTGGTTTTGTGAGGGGTTTTGAGCTTGTTTTTGGGGATGGTTTTGAGGCTTATGAAGTGCTAATTTGATTTGGAACTTTGTTTTTGGGATTTGGCTATGTTTGGTTGGGCTTTTGGTGAGTTTTGGCTTGAAGAAATGGGGAAAAAACTAGATTTTCATGTCGAGTCGCGACCCTGTTCTTGGGGCGTCGCGACTCTCATGAACGAAGGGAGAAGGTGGAGTTGAACTCCATTTTGAGCTGCGACGCTTGTAGGGGCGGGCCGCAGAACGTATGTCCAGAGAAGAGCCCTTGGGCCGCGGCGCTCGAAGGGATTTTAAGCCTCGGGAAGGTCTTTAGTGCAGGAATTCAGAGTTAGGGGCTCAAGATCTATACAACTACCCAGTTTAGTAGAATTCAACATTCTAGAGGATAGGACTCTATCTGGAAGCCTTTATTCGCTCGTTATTGACGAGAATCTATATTATGGTTGTGACTAGGTTACCGCTAGGGGCTCGGAATCGGGATCGTGCTCGAGGGTTGTTCTTATTATACGTTGTACTTGGTCATGAGGTAAGAAAACTGCATCCAGTACGTGTTAAATGTGATCATCTGTATGATTAGGGCCTGGCCCCGTTAAGGAACATGGTCATTACTGTGTTTGTATTTAATTTACTAAGATATACGATTAATAAGTATTTTGTGTGATTAGGGCTCAACCCCGTTAAGGAACATGGTTATTACCATGTTTGTATTAAATTGGCTAAGATATACAATTAATATGTATGCATACTTGTATTATCATAAGCATGCTTATCTGTATCTGGTTATATGTATCTGTTTATCTGGTTGTCTGAATATCTGGTGAAGGAATTGACTTATTCATAAAGGGCAGCAATAGTGCATTGTGCACTGGTCGAGAGGCTTAGACCTAATCAGGGACTTACTATTATGTTGGCTGACCCTATGGTCGTTTGGAAAAAAAAACAAAATGCTTGGGTAGCTCTATCGCAAGTTACTCAAAGCTACGACAAAGGGCCTTGGGTGAGTCTATGTCACTTAGCTAGGGCATAGGGTCCTGGGTTGACTCTATGGTCGTCTATTTAGGGTAGCCGGGCCCCAGGATGATCCTATAATCATTTATTTGCAATTGTATGCATGCATGAGTATTACCGCTGGGCATGCTAAATATGCATATGGAATTTGTGTTTACTATTCATGCTCATGCTTAAGTTTTCTTGCTGAGCCTTGGCTCACATGTGCTATGTGGTGCATGTAAGGTGAAAAGGAAGTTGGACCAGTCATGAGTTGGAGATCTTCGGTGGCAGCGTGTACATATGTGGCTGTTCGGCCACCACGACTAGGGTTATCTTGGAGGAACTAGGTTTGTATCCCCTATTTTGCCGCCTAGGTCGGCTTGGCTTGTATTTTGACTTGTATATAACCTTTAAAACACATGTTTATGTTATTTTGGGATCCCATGTATATACTAAACTTTTAAATGAAAAGTCAACATTTCCTTTTTACCAAAATTTTTAACCCTAACCCTTGTCATTAACCTTAGTTACACGTTTATAACAAAGGAAGTTGATTAGCAAGTTTGACACTATTTAAAGTACACAATGTAACGATCCTGGATTAGGAGGATGTTACATATACTGATAATGTGTCGTCAGTAGATCACGTTGTCGGTATAGATCGATACATAAATAAACACTACAGCAAAAATGATTTTTAGGGGCGACGGGTGTCGCCCTTGAAAACCCTGAAAGTCTCCCCTAATACTTATCAGGATCGACATGTCTCCCCTTATTAGTCGCCCCTAATAAATTGTATCTAATACTGTATATTAGGGGTGACACACTTATCACCCCTAAAAGTCCATTATTCGTCACCCCTAATTTTTGAGATGTTGCCTCTAATGTTTATTACATGTGGCAATATTTATTTTCTTTTGTGTCAAAGTGTCCTCTGATATGTATTCCGTCACCCGTAATAATCAACTATTCAGGGTGACGACGTTACCCCTAATACTTTTTATTTTTTAAAAGATATTTTTTTTATAATAATTAGAAAATAAATCATTTAAATTATTGTTAATAAATATATTTGAAAAAAAAAAATATTATATTTGAAATTTAGTTCATTAAAATAACAAATATCCATATTGTTAATATAATGTAACAATTAACTAACAATAATATAAATCTAGTCTCCTAAATCAACTACGTCGTCCTCCATATCGTCTTCCTATTGCGGTTGTTGTGGTTCTTGTTGCTACGGCGACATCAACCACAAATATTGCAGAGGAAATGTGGGTGATTCTGCTTTATACATGTAGGGATTCGACAGCTGTGACAACAGTGTCATAAACGGTGTCAATACACAGAATGTTAGTTAGAATATTTACTATAAACATATTTAGTGGAATAACAAAACGAATATAAACTACCTGACTCACATGAAGTCGTGAATTGTAGTAAGATCTGGTGGAGGATCATCGCCAACGTCTCCACCGTGGACTCTAGCCACATTTGCTGACAATAGCTAATAATATTTATAAATAATCAATAAATTAAATATTATTCAAATAATACTTAACATTTTTGCGTTTAACTTGAATCAAAATATGAATAAACTTTTTCTTTCATAACCCACTTATATTTTTTTACTAAATTTAAATAAAATAGGTATATTAGGGGTGACAACGTGTTGCCCCATGTGTTTAACGCCCAAATCGTGACAA
This sequence comes from Humulus lupulus, assembly GCF_963169125.1. NCBI lineage: Eukaryota > Viridiplantae > Streptophyta > Magnoliopsida > Rosales > Cannabaceae > Humulus > Humulus lupulus. The sequence continues at coordinate 276,329,803 of NC_084793.1, forward strand.
CCACTAAGTGGTGGTTGTAGTATAATCCGGTGGTCGATCCATAAGGAGGTAACCTAAACTCAAAAGATTAGTAGAAAATAACACAAAAATTAGTAACAATAAATAAATAAAAAGATGGAAATGAAAAGAGATTTGAGATTTTGATGTTGTATTTTTTATGAAATGATAAAATGAGATAGGTGAAATAAAGGTAAGATGTAATAAAGAGTTTGATAAATTGAAAGGTTTCAAGAATCATCCATATGCTTGCTTAATTACTTGATTTACAAAAATAAACAAATAAATAGTTCACATCCCAACATTTACTTGGAAAATCTAACATTAAAGTCCATATTCTTTTCTAACAAAAGTCCATTTGAGTTACAAAGTTCTTTACTTTAAAAGCACAATGTTAATCTTATGAAAAATCTAAAAATGACAAAATACCCAAGGGCAATAATGCAATAAAAGGTTAGACATAACATTATGTATCAATATTACTTTTACTAATTAGAAGCACATAGAAAGAGAATGACTAATCCTATATACTATTAGTTTAAGTAAATAAAGATAACAAAATAGAGATGGAGATGAAAGAACATAAATAACTCAAATATTTTACATTAAGAACATAGTAAATCAAAGTAGCAAAATAACATCACTAGCGTATGGAATCATCCCTAACCTTCCTAGGAAGATTAGGCCATTATGCTCATGATTCTCACAAAATTCTAAGAAGAAAATATGAGAAGAAAGTTAGTAGAAATTTTGCTATAGTTTCTTTACTCTAAAAAATTACATACCAATTGTGAAGAAAAAGTCCCTATTTATAGAGGGAGAAAAGGAATAAAAAGAAATTAAACAACAAAATAAGGTTTACAAAATAAATCTGAAATATTAATAATAAAATATGATTTTGAAAAATCAAATCTTATTATTAATATTACCCTAGCTATTTTGGTGTAGGGTCAATATGCCCTTTTTCTAAAGCACCAAAAAAAGATGAAAATAACAATTTTGCAAGGCCTAATACCCACAAAATATGGGTTGAAGGTGGCTGGTGGCAGAAGTGGGTTTTGACCAATTTCTAGCCAATGAAAATGTGCCACGTAGGCAGGCTGCTGAAGGAAAATGGCTATGCTGGGCTTCGGATGGGCTGCTGCGTTGGGCCTTTGGATTAGGCATGAGCTGCTGAAGGGCAGCTGGGAATGGGCCTTCGTTTGGCTTGCTGGGCTTGCTGAAAGGAGGAAGAGCTGCTATTGAAGGAGGCTTGGGCTGTATTTGACGTTAGAGGCTTGATGCTGAAGGAAATTGAGGATGGCCTGGACACGTGGTGCAAGGAGGAGCAAGGAACCTGGACAAGTGACACGAAGGGAGCACGACACCTGGTAGCTGAAGGAAGAGGAAGGAAGAGCTGGGCCTGGGCTTGGAGCTTCGGTTTGGGCCAAATTCTTTAAAAAATGCCATTTTCCTTCATTTTCTTTCTCAGTTTTAACTATTTCTTTGTTCTTTTTTTTTATTAATGTCCAAATGCAATTTATTTCCTGAAAATTAAACACAAATTAAATTTAAAATTAATATTTTCGATGATAAAATATATTACAATAAATTCATGAAAATATTAATTAAAACTTAATTTATTTTACACTTTAAAACCAATAAATTTGCATTTTTGAGCACTAATCACCATGGTTCCCAAATTCGATGACCCATGACCCCGACCCCCGATCACGACCCTGACCCACGACCCTGACCCATGACCCCTGATCCCTATCCCCGAACCCGACCCATGACCCGACCCTTGACCCTTAACCACGACCTCGACCCCGACCCCGAACGCTAACTATGGGCCGGGCCCTATACAGAACCTGATCTATGACCCCTAACCACGACCTCGACGCACGACCCCAACCCCTAACCCCGACCTCGACCCTATTTCGATCTTGACCCTGACCCACGACCCTAACTCCGACCCCGACCCACGGGCCCCAACCTTAACCCTATTCTGACCCCTAACCCACTACCCTGTTCCCTATCCCCGACCCCTACCCACTTCCCCGACCCCCGACCCTTAATTACGACACCGACCCTATTCTGACCTTGATCTACGAACCCTAACCACGACCCCTAACCACAACCCAAACCCACGATCCCGACCCCTAACTACAACCTTGACCTTATTTCGACCTTGACCCCCAACCCTATCCCCGATCCTATTCGGACCCCTGAATCTATTATGACCAAATCCCCGATCCTATTCTGACCCATTACCCATACCGCCGACCCGACTCGACTCCCGAAAAAAAATTAGGAAGCATCTCCCCTATACTAGTGACCTAGCCATCTATGAACAGTTAAAATAAACAATTTAAATAACACACAATAAGTTTTTTCCTTATATCTCCGTTGCACACAAAAATTTCCCAAAACCTACTTCACTAATACATACAAGTTCATAATCTTTTGTTATCACCACACCATACAATATGTATCTCAGAACCTACTTCACTATGGATGAATATTTAAGATATTCAAACTCATCTAACTAATGTAATTTATAATAATAATATTAAAACAAGAAATAAGAGACACCTCTTTCAAATACATTTTTTGTCATAATCGTTTAGTTCTAAATAATTGATTAAGTGCTACATAAATTCATAAACTCTTTCACACCACCAAAATTAAATTCAAAACAATGAGAATATATATATATATGTTCATATACATAAACATAAAAACAGATACCAATTAATAGAGAGATCTAAAAGAAAGAACTCCAAAAATTACACTAATATGTTTTCTCCTAAATAGAAAACAAAGTTAGTAAAATAAAATAAAAAATACATATACACCTCACACATACATATATCTGATAACACACATGTATACACGACACACACAAATCACACAAACACACACATATATATATACACACATATTTATATATACATGCCACATATATATACACGACACACATTACACAAACACACACACATATATATATATCCACATATATATAAAACATATAAAAACATAAATCTATAAATTAAATAAAAACAGAAAAAAAAATAAGGATAAACATATATATATATACACACACATACACGGACACATATATATACACACATACATATATATTTTTATATCAAAGAAAAACAAAATCCTAGAAAATAATTAAATCAATTATATATAATTTTATATATAAAAAATATACATATATTCACAATGAGGGACTAAAAATATACATCAAACACAAATGTGGTGGCCGAAAATAACTCATAAAACAGATGGAGAAAGAAATCGGTGAGGGAAAGATTTAGGGTTTTCACTGAGATAAAAATAGAAATTAAAGCGTAGGGAGGCTAAGGGAAAGGTCGGGGAGGCTTAAGAATGATGAGCCTCTATTGCGGGAGGTCTTTGGAGGTGGGGGAGGGACTTCTGTGGTGCTGGAGGCGAAAATTGTATAGGAAGAACTGAAGAAGACGACTCTGTGATCTCGTATATATGCCACTACTAGGTGCGACAATATAACCACAAGTCGCCTCTAATAATGGGAACGATGTCGTTTCCATTTCAAAAATTAAAAATCCTAAAAACGCGCCCCTAATATTCTAAAAAATTAAGTGGAACAATTTCCCACATTTTTTTCACTCAAAATTTCAGAAACATTAGAGGCGACATGTCGCCTCTTATATAATATTTTGTCGCCCCTAATAATTTTTCCAATTTAAAAAATTATCCCACTTAATATTAGGGTCGACTTTTTTTTGTCACCCTTAATAATGTCGCCCCTAAAAATTATTTTCCTATAGTGAAAGAAGTGAAGGTTTCTGCCAACAACTTAATATGGGTATATACCGACAACATATTGTCGATATACACTTTACCGAAAATACATAAAATGTCGTTGTTAGACACTAGACTTCTACCAAAAACATTGTACCAACAACGTTTTGTCAGTAAAACTTCTACCGATGACATTTCGAGTTCTACCGACGAGAATTGTCGTTGGTAGAAACCACCATCTTTGTAGTGTCTACCTGATTTCTTTGCCATTTATTATATATGCTTTTATTTGTATATAAATATTGTAAAATTCAAAATCTTAAATAATTATTTAACTTTCGATTTACATCTACTTCGGCGTGTCTCAATCTTACCTTCAATTCAAAAAAATTGCACTAAATATTTAACCTACAATATTGTATTATATGTAGTCTCTAGTTATAGAGCTAGTATATTTATTTTACTCGATCTTCTTGAATTTTAATCGCAAAAAGTTTCAATGTATATTTTCAGCCTTCACATTTAGTGAGAAGCTTTGATCGAATATGAAATGGTTATCTGATTAACGGGTAAGACTACTATAGTTACTATCTCTACCTACTTGGCTAATTATATGAGGAGTGCTAGCGACAACATCTTATTTCAACCTCTTAGTCAATTTCCGCCCACAAAAACATATTCTGTATTTTTTTTATGGCGGTGTTAGTTGTAGTTACGACATCATTTCTGTAAATTTTTGAAAAACTTATGAATAGTTTATACTTCTGAAAACAAAGTTCCTGATATAATATGGTTTACCAAGTGTGTTCAAAAAAATATAAACCTATTTTCGACATTGTAAACTACTCGGAATTTATCGAAAATTTGCAGGAAGGATGTTGTAACTACAAGAAACACCGCCATGAAAATAATTGGGAAAAAATTACTTTAGCATGTGATTTTAGGAACAGAAGTTGACTAAGAGGTTGAAATAGGAGGTTAACCGCAACATTCCTCCTCATTATATAATTATATATAGTAAAAACATGTGCTAGCTATGGTCCATTGGCAAAATGGCCTATTTTTTAAGTCATTTTGTACACTAGTCTAATTTTGACAATTCTTTGCAAAATATTCTCAATAAATTCAGACAGATGGTCGAAAAATTTAGATAGTTGATCAAAAAATTCAAACAGTCGGTCAAAAAATTTAGACAGCTAGTCGAATTTTTAAACAGAGGTCATTTTGCAAAAAAACAACAAACTAGACCAGAATACAAAATCACTTAAAAAAATATTTCATTCTTACTAATTTCTCTTAATTAAAATATATATAATAAATATTTTATTATTTATATTGTTTAACAAATTATTTATTAGAAGTATAATAATTGTGTTTAAAATAATTAGAAAAAAATATAATATTAGAGCACTTTCAATAGAAAGTGTCTAAACATCTATTTTGTTTTTTAGTAGTGCTTTGGTCAACTTACTATTTAAACCTATTAGTCAACCTCTGCCTCCAAAACCACATGCTAGAGTAATTTTTTTTCTATTTTTTTCACGGCGGTGTTTGTTGTAGCACAATCCTTCATACAAATTTTAAAAAAATTCTGAATAGTTTACAGTGCTGAAAATAATATTCATGATATTTCTTGATATTCTGGTGTTATCCCAAAAATCAGAAGTGAATGACATGGCAGGCATTAATTACACGTGGCTGACCCCTGGCAGAACCTGTGTTCGACTATCAACGAGGAAGATATTCGGTATCATGAGATCGGTCTCTTCATACGACCAGTCTGGTCGTATGCACGTAATACGCGGAGGAAATCTTAGGCTGTTATAATGGAATCCGAAATTATCTCCCATGATTTCCTGAGTATCCGACTATTTAGGAAATAATATCTGTAACAAATCAATGTAAATCTTCCCTGAGCTTATAAATAGAGAAAGAAGGTTCAGGGAAGAGGGACCCTTCTTTCTTTTCTGACTTCTAGATCACTTGAGATTAGAGTTATCAAATTAATCATATTGTATTATTCTAGAGAGGTTGGTGAAACTCATTGAACCCTAGTTCTTTGATCACCCCTTTGGATCTCATATCAATAACAATCTAAGTGGACGTAGGTTATTACCAAATTCTGGGGCCGAACCACTATAAAATATCGTGTTCTTATTATTTTCATCATCACGTTCTTTTCAACGCATTCATCCACGTCAAGCGTATTTTGACTCCGTGTCAGTTGCCCAAAATCACGGTCAACATTCTGGTGCTTTCATTGAGAGCTTGGGATATCACCGTTGAGAAAACCAATGGCGAAAACTACAACGAAAACTGGGCAGGCGGCCGCCGCTGCACCATCAAACCCGCCTCCACCTCCTCCTGCAAGCGTGGTTGAGGATGAGCTGCATTTGGACTTTAAGGAGGAGGAAATGGATGATGCAACGCTAAAAAGTACTCTGGGGGCGTTGCACGAAGAATTGGCCAATCTGAGGGCCAGCCAAGAAAGTGCTGCCGAAATCATGGCACGGCAGCAGCAGGAAATTGAACAGCAGCGCATGGAGTTAAGTGAGAGGCAGGTGGAGATGGACCATCGCCAGAGCGAAGCCATGGCAGCCCTCGAGGCAGCCTTGCAATTAGCTAGGAATCAAGCTGCACCTGCCTCGCAGCCTGATCAGCCTACGAATGGGCCAACGCAAAGAGGTCCTAATCCTAGCCCACCTATCCAACCCTCGAGTCTGCAAAGGCCCGAGCAGCCTCAGGTTCCTCATGACGATGTCCCACTCAACCCTGAGGCGCAGCCTCCATCCCAAGTTGGTCGCGGCAATCCCCCGCATCAAAGGCAGAATAGGACCGAGCATCAGCCTCGCAGTCCTAGACGCCATAGGAGCGACGAGCCAAACCTTCCGAACAGAGGACAGCATCCGCCTGGTAACAGGAGGAACTCAGAGTTAGGCTCTGCGGTCCGAGGTCCCCCATGGCATGATAATGCACAGGGACCTAACGACCAACGCAGGCCACCCTCTAACGCTCGGGACGTTTCAGCCCGGGAAGGAAATCGAGGGAACAGTCGATCCCGTCATAACCAATCACGATTCAGAGATGGAAATGGTTATGATGAGGCCGATTCCGACAGGGGAAATGCCGGTCGGAGGAATGACGAAAGAGGTGGAAACAGGAATCAGCCACCTCAAGATGACCAACCTGGCAAACGGGACCCTGGGGGGCAGCCCAGGCAAAATAACGTCTTCAACCGGCTCGGAGCTAGCGAGCAGCGAAGAAGAGACGAGGATTTGAGAGATGTGCTCAATGATCGCCGTGAGCGACATGGCGAGAACATCCCCCAGTAACAGAGGCCATATCGATTCCTATCGCTGTACAGGCTCAGATAGATGCCCTTAACCAGGCGGTGCAACAGCTGGTCGGGGGGAGAACATCTTACATCGACCACAACAAGAGGAAAGGCACTCCTTTCGTCCAAAGGATAGCTATGGCAGAGACTCCTAGCAAGTTTAAAATGCCTACGCTTCTGAACTTTGATGGGTACGGTGACCTGGTATCTCAAAAAGTGTCCGAAGATGCTCGGTGCAGGATCTTCCCTGCAACACTTTTTGATGCCGCACAGGAGTGGTTTTTCAAGTTCCCTCCTGCAAGCATAGTTTCCTGGGAGATGTTTGTAAAGGAGTTTTACGGACAGTTCTACGCAGGTCGTGTGCATCCGACCGAGGCAAACCAGCTGGTTGAAATTCGCCAACAGGATGGACAATCGCTGAAGGACTACATCCAACGCTTTATGCGAGCAGCAGCTGGAGCAAAAATAGTGGGGGACGAAGGAAAAATGATGGCCATAACCGCAGGGGTTAGGCGTCGCACCCCTCTCTGGAAAAGCCTCCAAAAAGAGGGGGTTAGAACTACCCAGGAATTCTTGGACCGGGCTGATCGTTACATCAAGCTCGAAGATGCCATTGCTGATGATGGAAAGCCTCCAGGCAAGGACAAGAAGGCTGCCGAGCCCACCAAAGCCGCCAATGGGTCTAAGCCTAATGGCAACGGCAAGGGCAACGGGAACGGTAATGGCAATGGCAAGAATGGTGGAAAATGGCCACACAATGAGCCTTCCACCTTCGACAATAAACGAGCCAAGGGTAACCGTTATGAACCTCGGTTCACTAACTACACTGCCCTAGTTGAGTCTCGGGGAGAAGTTTATCAAGCCACGAGTTCCAACGTGCCTTATAAGAAGCCTGCCCCCATTCGAAAGGATATTTCGAAGAGAGACACTACCAAGTTCTGTCGTTATCATAACGACTACGGACATGACATAAATGAATGCAACCAGTTGAAGGATGAGATCAAGTTCCTTATTAGACAAGGACACTTGAGAAGATATGTACGGGCCTCGGGAAATTCCCAACGAGAAGCTCCAGGTGGCAACGAGCAAGCGCCCACACACCAACGCTCGCCACCTTTACAGCCTGCCCCCGTGACTGGCACACTATTAACCATTTGTGGAGGCCCACACCTCGCGGGAATCAGCGGAAAGGCCAAGGAACGATATGCTCGGACTCTATGCCACGACCAGGACATCGAGATGATGATTGTGGAGGACCGCGCACCAAAAAAGGCTCGGTCAAAAGAGGGCAAGATAACCTTCTCTGATAGCGATGCCCAACATGTCCGGTTCCCACATTCCGATCCGCTGGTCGTGGATATCCAAATGGCCAACATGATGGTAAAGAGAGTGCTGGTTGATACAGGAAGTTCGGTAAATATACTGTATAAGTCTTCGCTGGAACGCATGAAGTTGTCCGTTAAAGACTTGGAGCCCTGCAACCAGACAATATACGGCTTCTCTGGTGAGGGACTTGCCCCCGCAGGATCAATTAGAATACCAGTGACGATAGGTACAATGCCTGCTACCAGGACATTACTCGCTACTTTTATAGTAGTTGATTGTCCTTCGACGTACAATGCCGTCATTGGGAGGCCTATACTGGTTGTTCTATGGGTCGTCACCTCTATGTGGCACTTAGCACTGAAATTCCCGACAGACGCAAGGGTAGGACGCGTGTTGGGAAACCAAAGGGAGGCCAGAGAGTGCTACAACGCCTCAGTCACGAAGGCAAAAAAGGGAACATCAAAGAGCACTACCTCAGATAGGTTGCAGATGGCAATTGATACACAAACCCAATCCGGTGATGAAGTCACCAAATAGGGTGTTGCCCAAAGTGAGGATAGAGATCTAGATCCTTGCTTTGGGGATTTTAAAGAGAACGTTGGACCCGTCGAGGACTTGGAAGAGGTCCAACTCGACGAAAAAGACCCGACCAGAGTCGTGAAGGTCGGGAAAAATCTGGAAAAAACCACGAAGCATGCACTGGTGGAATTTTCGCGAAAGAACTAGGAAGTCTTTGCCTGGTCGCACAAAGACATGGCTGGGATAGACCCTGCAGTTATCATCCATGCCCTGAACATAGATAAGACTTTTCCACTCGTGCAACAAAAAAGAAGGCTGCTCGATAAAGATCGATCGAGAGCCTTAAAAGAAGAAGTTGAAAGGTTAAAGGAGAATGGGTTAATTAGGGTGGCATTTTATCCATCATGGGTCTCCAATCCAGTGCTGATTCCCAAGCCTAACGGCAAATGGCGAACCTGCGTGGATTTTACAAACCTCAATAAAGCCTGCCCAAAGGATTGCTTCCCACTCCCAAGAATCGACCAGTTGGTCGATGCCACTGCAGGACACAAGATCCTCTCCTTCATGGATGCATATTCGGGCTACAATCAGATTAGCATGCATCCCCCTGACGAGGATCACACCAGCTTTCGGACCGATACGGGCGTATAATGTTATAAAGTAATGCCCTTCGGACTGAAAAAGGCAGGTGCGACTTACCAGTGGTTAGTTAACCACATGTTTAAAGATTTGATCGGAGTAAACATGGAGGTATATGTGGATGACATGCTGGTAAAGTCTAAAAAGGCAGAAGGACATGTGAAGGATTTACAAGAATGCTTTGATGTATTGAACGAATACCAGATGAAGTTAAATCCCCTCAAATGTTCCTTCGGAGTTGGATCAGGGAAGTTTTTGGGGTTCATTGTAAATTCAAGAGGAATCGAGGCCAACCCCGACAAGATAAAAGCCCTGATTGACATGAAATCGCCATAAAGGATCAAAGACGTTCAAAGTTTAATCGGGAGAATCACAGCCCTAAGTAGATTTATTTCAAAGTCGACAGACAAATGCGTCCCTTTTTTCAATCTACTTAGGGGCAATAAGAAATTTGAATGGACGGGAGACTGCAAGCAAGCTTTCCAGGCCTTGAAAGCCCATATGGCACAACCTCCCATTTTATCAAAGCCAATCGAAGGAGAAACTTTGTTCATTTACCTAGCGATCACTGAAGTTGCTGCTAGTGCGGTACTAGTACGAGAGGAAGAAGGCGTACAAAAAGCGATTTACTATGTGAGCAAGAGGCTGATCGGGGCAGAACTGAGATATTCACCCATCGAAAGGTTAGCATATTGCTTAATCCTGGCCTCAAGGAAGCTGCGCCCTTACTTCCAAGCCCATCCTATCACAGTCTTAACCGACTAGCCCCTTCGGCAAGTCCTCCAGAAACCAGAAGCAGCTGGGTGTCTATTAAAATGGGAAGTTGAACTAGGGCAGTTTGACATTACATATTCACCGCGAGCAGCCATAAAAGGGCAAGTCTTGGCCGATCTTATTGCAGAGTTCACGAAACTCCCAAATAGCGAGCAGTGTGAAAAGCCTAGCGCACCTGAATCTCAAGATGAAGTTCCTTCGTGGAAATTATTCACGGACGGGTCGTCCAACAAATCCCACGCAGGAGCGGGAGTGATATTGATAACGCCGGAAGGGCATCGATTTCACTGCGCCATTAGGTTCGACTTCACCGCGTCAAATAATGAAGCTGAATACGAAGCACTCCTCGCTGGATTGAGAATGGCCAAAGACATGAGCATAAAGGCGCTTGATATTTACAGTGATTCACAGCTGGTAGTGAACCAAGTTCTAGGGGAATATCAAGCGCGAGGCCTAAAAATGGTGGCCTACTTGAATAAAACAAAAGACCTGCTAGCCCAGTTCACGAAGTATACCCTCCAGCAAATACCGCGGGGTCAGAATTCGAATGCAAATGCCTTAGCCAAACTCGCGAGCGCGAATGATGCTGACACTTTGAACATTGTGCCAGTAGAAAGATTAAGTGAGCCAAGCATACGAGCAATAGAAGCTAGTATGGAAATCCGAATGGAAGATACATGGATGGCGCCTTACTTGGAGTATCTGACAAAAGGTGTACTACCAACAAATAGGAACAAGGCCAGAACTCTGCAAAGGCAGGCCGCTAGATACATACTGGTCGATGGTGCTATGTACCGAAGAGGATATTCCATGCCACTACTCAGGTGCGTTACACCAGAAAAAGCTAAGGAGCTGATGAAAGAGGTACATGAAGGCTTCTGCGGGGATCACGCTGGGGGGCAAAGTTTGGCAAAAAAGATTCTAAGGCAAGGATACTTCTGGTCGACTATGAACGAAGATTTGATGGAGTTTGTACGAAAATGCGATAAATGTCAAAGGTTCTCCAAAATTCCACGAGCAACTCCCAACGAGTTGAAGCAGATGCAGAGTCCGTGGCCTTTTGCAGTATGGGGGATAGATTTGTTTGGATCCCTGCCCACGGGAAAAGGCGGAGTAAAGTACGCAATTGTGGCAGTTGACTACTTCACCAAATGGGCCGAAGCTGAACCACTCGCCACCATAACGACCAAGAAAGTTCTCGACTTCGTCATCAAGAACATTGTTTGCAGGTATGGTTTACCCCCGAAAGATTGTTTCAGACAACGGAACCCAATTTGACAGCGACTTATTCACCGATTTCTGCGAAAAGCACGGGATTATTAAAAGCTTTTCTTCAGTTGCGCATCCACAAGGAAACGGGCAAGTCGAGGCCGTGAACAAAACTCTTAAGGACACCCTGAAAAAGAGGCTTGAAGACGCTAAAGGAGCATGGCCAGAGCAGCTGCCTGAAGTCCTCTGGTCGTATTGAACTTCTCACCGAACAGCAACAGGTCATACCCCATTTTCCTTAGCCTACGGATATGAGGCCATGTTACCTGTCGAGTTAGATCTCCCCTCACATTGACGCATAACATACGACCAGGACCAGAACAACCAACTGATGATGGAGTCCCTGGACTCAATTGACGAAATACGAGAAAAAGCCCAACTCCGAGTTGCTGCGTACCAACAAAAGGTCGCCCGGTACTTTAACTCGAAAGTAAAAGAAAGAAAATTCAACGTCGGTGACTTGGTGCTACGACGAGTTTTCTTGAATACTCGGGACCCCACTGCTGGACTGCTCGGACCCAATTGGGAAGGATCGTACCAGATTGAAGAAGTCCTTCACCCGGGCACCTATAAACTTGCACGCCTAAACGGAGATCTCATTCCATGCTATTGGAATGGAGAACACCTGCGCAAGTATTATCAGTGAACAATCCTTTTTAAAGGACTGGCTTGTATTAAATTTTACTTTTTACAAGTTTTGCAAAAAGGGTTAGCCATGTTGTTGGCTAATCGCTAATAAGTGTAAGATCTTTTTTAAGATCACTCGTAAAGACATGTTTAGTCCATTTTTAATAATAGATTATAAGGGACTGCGTAGCCAGTCATTCTTGCCAACTTTTGTAAATTTATTTTTACAAGTATTTGTTCATTACGTGTGTTGTTTTGCTGTATTACAAGTGTTAAATGTTGCAACGAGTAGTAATGTTCGCACAGGTCGTGGTCAAGGCAAGTGACCAAGGACCTAAAGCTCCTCGATCACTTGGGGGGCATATAAGGTACATCGATAGCAAAGCGTACCATGAGGTACGTAAACACATGAATAAAATAAGTGAAAGCATGCTTCGGTACTTAGAGCATTTTTCAAATATTTATGTTTTGTAAAATCAAACCAAAGTACTATGCTAAGTTCGGTCATGCGAACAGGTATTATAATAAAAGAAACATTATAATACCAAAAAGGCAGACGTTTACACTGCGAGCATTAGTGCTCGGATGTAAATATGAAATTAAAAGGAAAAAACCTTTACACCGCGAGCAGTACTGCTCGGATGTAATTGTTCAAGCATAAGCAAAAGAGCTGCCCTCGCAGCAATAAAAGAAAAAAATTGTCTTTACAAAAAGACCCGTAGGCCATAAAAGCTGGAAAAAATAAATTAATTTTGCTGGAGCGTGAGGGTCTTTCAGATTAGGAGCACTCTGATCAGCCACAGCATCAGCAGCAAGGGTTTAGGCCTTGGCTCTCTCTTCCACCTCCAGCCGAGCAGCACACTGCGCTATCAGCGTCCTTTGCAACTGCTCGAAGAGAGTTAATGTTGGCCTCCCGATTGTGCTTCCAGAAGTCATAAAATCAGAGGAAGGTGGCTTCCTTATACTTCTTCAGAGTTTTAACTCTGTCCTCCTCTAGCTCCTGTACTCGTCCCTCGAGCTTGCGCACCCGCACCTCAAGCTTCTTTGCCTCATCCCTGCTGGCGGTCAGATCGAGAGTGAGTTGTTTACACTCTTGGGTGTGGAGTATAGAATGCTCCCTCCATTTGTGCCGCTCATCGATAGCTTTCTTCAGGGCCCCTTGACTTTCCTGAAGCTCTTGGGTGAGGTTGGATTAGTCCTCGCATAGATGTTCGTTCAGCTTGCACAACTCCTTGTTCTCCTCGAGCAGCTTTTTCTTCTCATCCTCAAGTGCTTGCTTGGATTGAGCAAGCTTGGAGTCAAAGTTCTGCCCGCAAAAAACCAGCGCCCCAGTACGGCGCCAGCCAGCAGTTAAAGACAGCAGTCCCTGAAAACAAAAAACGAAAAAGGAATAGAAGTCAGAATAAATGATGAAACAATAGAAATTGACTTACGCTGACTATTTCATTCAACCCTCGGTTGATGATCTGGTCGGCCTCCATTGAGGTAGTTTCATTGATGGCAGCCTAGCTACGTCTGTGCTTCGAGAGCTTGTAGATTCTCTCCCTGGCCGACCCAACCACGAGGTTGGATAGGGAGCCTTCGGACAAGTTGTCCAAAGTCTCTCTACCAGCAGCCCTGGAAGAAGGTTGTGGATTCTCAGGCACGGGCGTCTGTTCGGTGGGAGGCGGAGGTGTCATGTTCTCCTTAGAAGGGCCGGCGCCGGGAGTATCCTATGTTCGAGCCTTTTTTGAGGGAGTCTTACTGCTTTCCCCTCTAGCCCTTTTGTTGTCCTTCTGGATAGAGGCAGCAGCAGTGGTTTGGTAATCCTCGAAGAAGTCATCAGAGTCCATACCTGCACAAAGAAAAACAATTCGAACAGTTAGATTAAAGGATCACGAGGAGCAGAGATCAAAGTGAAAGGATTACAAGTAAAATACCCGAGCTACACCTACTGGTCGTAACATTATCTACTGAACTACCTAGTCCCTAGAAGAAATCTGAATTTAAAGAAGGGGCGTTCCTAAAGTTGCCGTCCCCATCAAATAGATGGGAAGGAATTGGCAGATTATTCAAAAACGAGAATGGTATACTGTTTACTTCCAACGAGTCGTCAGACTGTTCGGTAGGCTCAACAGCCTTTTCTTTCCCCTTGCCCTTAGGACCAAAGGTTCTGTTGCTCGGTGGGGAACAGCAGGTTCCCTGATTGTAACCCCAGTTGGCCTCCTGGGAGGAGGCACCTGAGGTTGCTGCTCGGGTCCCTGCTCAGCTCCCACACCAACGTGAACACCACCCGCTGCAGGTTCGCTGGTCGCATGCTGGGAGCCCTTAAGTCCAGCCAACCTAAGGTTAGCCTCATTGATCAAGTTTTTTACACTCTTAGCAGCATTTGGCGTACTGGCTAAGAGTGCTACCCTCGACTCCATTCCTGGAGTGGGGGTCGGGCGTAACCATGGACCTGGAACACAATGGAACAGTGAAGTATTACAACAAGAAAGATTTAAAGCGCAGGAACTACTGTTTTAAGGATCATTATTTTCCTTACCTCCTCGGGTGAAGGCAAGATTATCCGCGGCGATGTCGGGCGTAAGGAAGTACTCCATATGATACTTCCCCACATTGGAGATATGAGTGGTCTCAGACAGAAAGGTGCGTCCGGTCTCCTGGTGACAAAGGTGGAAAAACCCCGTACCATCTTGGTTGGGGTTGGACTTGAGATCAAATAGATAATTGACCTCGTGAGGAGAGGGGGCTGGCCATTTCTTTAGTTGATAAAGAATATAGAGCGCGGCCAGCGTCCTATACCCGTTCGGGGTAATTTGAAAAGGGGCCACCCCAAGTAGTTTGCCACCCCTTGGAAAAATGTATGAAGAGGCAGGGTGGCTCCCGCCTCGATGTGGTATCTCGACCAGGTGCTATAAGCCCCCCCTGGCAGGTTGGCTCGCTGGTCGATGGAAGGTCTGACTAGGGTTATCCCCGTCAAATTGTACTTATTTAAATAGTTGCTGATCATGCGAATTGTGACCGTGCTTGGGGGTACCACATGCCACTCGACCGCCGGCTGGTCAGCATGGCGAGGATGGGCACGCCTTTGAACCTCAGTTTCAGGAGGGAATTCACCTCGACCACTGGTCGAGGGAGCATCAGCAGGAGGCTGACTTGGAGAGTAAGGGTTGCGTCTTTTTTCTAGCCTTGGTTTTTGTTCTGGCCATTTTCTGAGTAGGAGCTGGTGGAGGATTTAGGTTTGAACGTGAAAATGGAATTTCTGGAATCAACGTGGATGGATTCTCTTCGCCCTCGAGCAGTTGGGCCAAGAGTTCGTCTTCGATAGGTCTTTCTCCCCCCCCAAGGGTCTTGCATATGAACTACAAAAAGACAATGGAGGAGATAAGACACAATCCGCGAAGTAGTGGGAGGAGTTGGGATAATGTTGCTCGTGCCTAAATAACCCGCAACATCCTAGTCCTACACTAACTTCAACGTGGGTATAGAAACAAAAAGGAAAGAAAAATGTTTTCTGAAAAGAACTTTTTTCGACTCCTGAAGGGCGGGAAAAAATTTCGGTTTTTTCACCTGGCTTAAAGGTTGAATCTTTCGTCAACCTAACATCCTAAATCAGAGATTCTATATATCAAGGTATCGACCTAACCTATACAAGGCATAAAAACACATTTTTACCTAACAATAGATGGCTTATATCAAGAAACTCTCAAAACCCTATTCAAGAACGCAAAGGTCACAGAGCACAGAAATGGCATGCATGGCGTAATAGAAAGCTTAAAGAACGAAGTTCTTACCTGGGCGAAAATGGAGAGTCGGAGAAAGATCGAAACTTGAATCGAAAAACCTGCGGTAAGACGTCGGACTGGTTTTCAAAGCTCTGAACACTGGTGCAAGTTCTTGAAGATTCTGGCAAAGGTGACAGGTAAAAATTTCTTGAAAGAGAAGAAAGGCCTACTTATAGGGATCGAAGGGACAGCCAAGAAGTGGTGATCACGGTTTTTGAAAATGCACAGGGACTCTGACAGACATGGGAAGGTGAACGGTTGTTCCCTTAAGTTTCTTTATTACTGGTCGCACTAAAAAATCTTGGGGGGCAAATGTTATCCGAAAAATCAGAAGTGAATGACATGGCAAGCATTAATTACACGTGGCTGACACCTGGTAGAACCTGTGTTCGACTATCGATCAGGAAGATATTCGGTATCATGCGATCGGTCTCTTCATACGACCAGTCTGGTCGTATGCACGTAATACGCGGAGGAAATCTTAGGCAGTTATAATGGAATCCGAAATTATCTCCCATGATTTCCTGAGTATCCGATTATTTAGGAAATAATATCTATAACAAATCAATGTAAATCTTCCCTGAGCTTATAAATAGAGGAAGAAGGCTCAGAGAAGAGGGACCCTTCTTTCTTTTCTGACTTCTAGATCACTTGAGATTAGAGTTATCAAATTAATCATATTGTATTGTTCTCGAGAGGTTGGTGAAACTCATTGAACCTTAGTTCTTTGATCACCCCTTTGGATCTCATATCAATAACAATCTAAGTGGACGTAGGTTATTACCAAATTCTGGGGCCGAACCACTATAAAATATCGTGTTCTTATTATTTTCGTCATCACGTTCTTTTCAATGCATTCATCCACGTCAAGCATATTTTGACTCCGTGTCAGTTGCCTAAAATCAGGGTCAACATCTGGTTTACCACGTGTGTTCGAAAAAATACAAACCTATTTTCGGCACTGTAAATTATTCATAATTTTTTGAAAATTTGCAAGAAGGATGTTGTAACTACAACAAACATTACCATAAAAAATGGGAAAAAAATAATACTCCACCATTTATTTTCGGAGGCGGAGGTTGACTAAAAGATTGAAATAGTAGATTATTGTTAGCACTCATATTTTTTAAAATAAGGAAAAAGAAAGATTCCAAAAAGTGCTCAATACATATCCATCACGTGATGTATTTTACACATTTTACAACAATCAAAATTAATTGCTCCACACTATTATTATTCATTGCTTTAAATATATTTTATTAATTTTTAATTTTTTATATATGTGTGCATATCAGTATCTTAATATTATATATTTAAAATAAATAAAACATATTAAAAAATAGAATATTTAAATGATGTAAAAAAAGAGAAGTTGATGTATGGTGTATCTATAATGAAAGGTTTTGATGTAAAATTAAAAAAGTGAGATTTTGATATGTATATTGAAAAATAAAGAAATGTTGTTGGGAGTGTTATAATTGTTATATTTTTTTATTGTGAATTTATTAACATGTGAAATAACTTGAATTTATTAATACATATAGTTTTTTAGGAAAAGAAGTGGTTACAAAAGTTTGTTTCGGCACGTGGATAGTTATAAATTCAAATTTTTATTATGACAATGTGTATTGTGAACATCACACAAAATTTCAAGAAATTTCGAATAATTTACGGTAACTAAAATAAGGTTAAAACAGCTTGTTGCATGGGTGCACTAAAAAACAGGCACACATGAAAAATTTGACTATTTGAACCTTATTTTCGGTACTGTAAATTATTTAAATTTTTTTGAAAATTAATGGGATGTTCTAAATGACTATAATATACAATAGTTGATATGGTTGATACTTTTATATAGGACAATATCAATGAGCAAACCATATTATTAAAAATTATAAACTGAATAAAGTCATATTAATGAAAAAATCACTTCATAAAAGTGAAAGAAAAAAATTAGAGGTAAAAAACTAAGCCATAGTAGTGTGATGTTTAATTTTAATTAAGTTGTATGATTTTTAATGACAATTTGTAATGTTAATGTTATAAATGTAGTTTTCATATTATTTAAATAAGCTTTAATACATTATTATATACAATTTTATAATTATAAAATTTGGATTTTTTCCTTCTTCTATGTTCTTCTACTCCTAGTTTTTTGTTCCTTCGTTTTGTTCTTATCTGTTTTTCGTTATTCTTCTTCTTCTTTTAGTCTTTATTCTTCTTTATTATTAGTTATTGTTTTCAATGAGTCAATAACATAATTTTTCAAAGAAAAAAAGGCTTACGAATTTTTGTCAACACTTCCAGTCGAGGTCCACCTCCAAGAAACTCGAATTCAACTCCACGAGTCATATGTTAACTATGTCAATGCCCTGGCCATACTGTGTTTCAATGTTACATGAGGTTTGATCCCAATTCGCCCGCACCTTCAAACCCCCCCCCCCCCCCCCCCAAACAATTTTTCTTCCTCTACATCTGCTATGATTGCCAATGCCAACACTATCACAAATGACACTTGGCTGCTCAACTCTGGCGCTTCCCATCATCTCACTACGATAAAGCGAGTCCCTACACAAGTCCAAACTTCGTAACTGTTGGAAATGGTAACAATCTTTCCATCTCTTCAATTGGTATCACATGTTGATAAGTCTGCTCATGCCTTTCAACTTCACAATGTTTATCATGTTCCTAAATTGACATCTAATCTTTTGTCTGTTTCAAAATTTTGTAAGGACAATGATGTGTTTATTGAATTTTACTCCGATCACTACAAAATCAAGGCTTTCCATTTGAAGAATTTGCTCCATCAAGGTTCTATTGATCGAGGTCTATACACTTTACAAGCAGCCTCAACTCTTCACTGTCAAAGCAACAAATCAAATTCTTGTGCTTATCTTTGTACTTCTTTTTCTTCAACTATACCCACTATTTCTCCTACTGTTTTTTCTACAATAATTCAGAGCACTGTAGCCATTTGGCATGCGCCTCTTGGGCATGTAAATTTTCATATTCTCAATTTTGTCTTACACAAATGTAATCATCAATTTACATAAAATAAAAATCATGTTTGTAGCTCTTGTCAATTGGCAAAGAGTCATCGAATACCCTTTAATTTTTCAGATTCTCTTCTTCTCCTTTAGCTTTAATTCACAGTGACATATGGGGTCATTCCCCTATTATTTCCACTAATGGGTCTTGTTACTTTCTACTTTTTGTGGATTATTACTCACATTTTACTTGGCGCTATGCCATGCAAACAAAAGATCATGCTTTGTTTATGTTTAAACAGTTCAAACTCTTGGTAGAAAAACAATTTTCCACTTCTATTAAAGTTTTTCAACCAGACAATGCTAGAGAATTTAAATCCTTTTTGCCCTTTTTGAACTCAAGTGGAATTCAACATAGGTTTTCCTTTCCCCACATCTCTACCGAAAATGGCAGGGTGGAACGAAAACACAGGCATGTTGTTGAAACAGGCCTTGCCCTTCTTGCCCATACTTCTCTTCCACTTAAGTATTGGCTTTATTCTTTTAAAACAACAACCTATATTATCAATAGACTTCCCACTAAAGTTCTTAAAAACCAATCTCCCTTCCAGATCTTATATAACAAATAGCCAGGCTATTCTCTCTTTAGATCATTTGGCTGCCTTTGTTTCCCTTGATTGAGACCTTACAACAAACACAAGCTCAAGTACAAATCTATCCCTTGTTTATTTTTGGGGTACAACACCTCCCACATAGGGTGCCTTTGTCTTGATGTTTCAACCAAATGTCTCTATATCACAAGACATGTTGTCTTTGGTGAACATTTTTTTCCTTCCTCTTCTCCTTCTACTTTTGTTCCTACCTCTTCTAACACCACTCCAACACTAGCCATTTTGCTTCTTCCCCTTGCTACCACCCAAACTACTTCTCCCTCAGCCACCTCTACCTCTTCTCCTCTTTCTCTGGTCGTTCTTCCTCCCCCACCCTCCCCTTTTTCACCTTCTCAGCCTGTTATTCCCCCTCTTCCTCACCTATTCTTCCCCTGCAACCTGTCCTTACCTCTCATCCTTCTAACTCTTCTCCTACCTCTCAATCTGTTCCCTCTATCTCGGCTCAATCTCTTCCTAAAAGCAGTAACATGTGACTAATCCAATTTTTGAAGAAAATGTTACTACTTTGCAGGTTTCTCCTCCAGTCAATAATCACCCTATGGTTACGTGTGCAAGAAGTGGCGTCTCTCCAAGCCTAAATCTTTCTCTGCAGTCACTAATTCAGATCCTCACATGCCTCCAAAATCATACAAGCAAGCTTTGGGTCATTCTCACTGGAAGACAGCAATGGAAATGGAACTTGCTGCCTTAGCCAAGAACTCCACTTGGACCCTTGTACCTTGTCCTCCTTAGGCTCATGTTATTTGTTATATTACTTTATAATATAATGTAATATTATATTATTTCATAATATAATGTTTTAGATTAAATAAATGTGACATAGAGTGTCACATATTGTAACATATAATAGAGAGTTACATTATTTGGATATATGTGAAATATCCAAACATGTAATATATTTGGTGTTACAAATTTGTAACTCCTAAATATCACCCATTATTGTGTAGATTTGTTGTTACACAATATTGAGATGAATTTCTTAAAGCCATATGAGAAATGGCTGATAGAGATGTGATTTTAACTCCCATATTGTGTATGGAAGTTACAAAATCAAGTGGGAATAAATTGGAACGTTTTGAAAAAAAAACTGAAAAAATGTGTTGCTGAAATTGACTGAGGGCCGCGGCGCCTGGAACTAGCGCCGCGGCCCTAATGGCTGACAGCTTCTATAATTTCAGTTTTTTATCCAACTTTGAACGATTCCAACAGCTTAGTAACTCCCAATTCTCTATTTTAATTCCATAAAACACCCAATTAATCATTGGTAACAGCCATGGGGGTTGGTGGAATTTGAAATTCAAAGGGTGTCTCTAAACTCTATAAATAGGAGCCTAATGGTCACTTGTAAGACACACCATTTCTATCCACTAGAGCACTTGGCTAGAAACACCTTGAGGCTTGATTATTCCAGAAAGCATTTCCAAAATCTGATAGAGATCCCTTAGTGCTTGAGTTAGGGGGAAATAAGCTTTTGGACAAAGGTTTTAAACCTTGTTCAAGTTGGTGATCCCCAATCCTCTTCACTTAGGTTGTGTAAGTGAGAGTTTGTTTGTGGTTTATGTTCTTCCTTTTATTCTATTGTTCTTCTTCTTATTCTCTTGTTTTATTTACTTGTATATTTTGTTTAAGAGTTGTAATCTCTTCATTTGGTCCAAACACTTTATTTTATTTGTAACTTTTGTTTTGAGTTGTACTTTACTGTTCTCTTCTTCTTCATCATCTTCTTCATTTCCTTTGTTTTATTTGTATTTTCAGTTATAGAGTTGTAACACTTTATTTAATCAATCTTGTCCATTGTAATATTTTGCATAGAGTTGTAACATTATCTTACCATTTCCATTGAGGCAATATTATTTTTCCTAACATTATTGACTACAAATGGTTGTTTAAATTTAAGTACAAATTGGAAACACCATTGACAGGCATAAGGCCAGACTTGTTGCTTGAGGCTTCACTCAAACTGCCAGAGTTGATTACTTTGATACCTTTCTCCTGTGGTTAAACCTACTACAGTCCGAGTAGTGCTCACATTAGCTTTATCCAAAGGTTGGCCTCTTCGACAAGTAGACATTCACAATGCTTTTCTCTATGGTGAACTTTTAGAAACTGTCTATATGTCACAACCACAAGGATTTCATGATGTTACTCATCTATACCATGTGTGCAAGCTCAACAAAGCCCTCTATGTCCTCAAGCAAGCTCCACGGGCTTGGTTTGCTAAGCTCAGCTCTGCTATTCTCTCTTGGGGCTTCAAGTGTGCCAAAGCTGATCCATCTTTGTTCATTCTTCATCACCCTCAATTTACTATCATCACCTTGATTTAATTGATGATCATATTAAAACAGGTAGTGATCCCTCCAAGATTGAACATTTTGTCTCGACTTTGCATCATAAGTTTGCACTTCGTGATCTCGGACCCCTTCATTATTTCCTTAGTATTGAAGTTACAAGAACTTCCACTCAGCTGAATCTTTGTCAACAAAAGTATGTTCATGATATACTAAAATCTCTTGACATGTTGGATGTCAAATCTGCTCCTACTCCAGGCACGGTTGGCAAGTTTCCCTCTAGAAATGATGGTGTAGTCCTTGCAGATCCTACTAAGTACTGTCGAGTAGTCGGCTCTCTTCAATATGTGACCATGACTCACCTCGACATTGCTTTTGCCACTAATAGAGCGCGTCAATACATGCAAGCACCAACCTCGGCTCATTGGTCTGCAGTAAGACATATTTTGAGATATCTCCATGGCACTCAATCTCATGGCATCACCTTCACCTCTGCCCCCACTCTTCACTTGGCTGCCTTCACAGATGTTGATTGGGCCTCCAGCCCCAATGATAGGCGAAGCACTGGCAGCTACTGCGTTCTTCTTAGTGACAGCATTGTTTCACTACAACAATAGAGGCATAGGACAACACTAAAAGCTAATACTATTAAAAATGTATTATGGTAAGTAGTAAAATAATGAGTGGGAACTTTTCAACCAAAAAAATTATTGAGCGGGTCACTGAAATTTTTTTGGCGCTTATCTTCTGAACCTTTTGTTTTATCTATCCACTACTATGTTCAAAGTTTCATTTCTTATTTTATCTCTCCAAAAATACCTCATCTCGCTCTAAATTCCTGGAGTTCCTTTACGCATCTAGTCTCTCACTCCCTCAAATCCCTCATTCCAATATGAAGGGACCAAGCCTAAATGAATCATCAACCTATTGTATCACTTTTTCTGTGTGCAATGTCTCCCCCCGCCCCCACCCCCTTCCCTCTATAGAGTTGTCTAGGTTTCATTTTGTTTACAACAAAATGTGGTAAGTCTCAATTCTTACAATTAATGACCTTATTTGTTTTATGTTTCCTCATAATGTAAAATCTATCTTTTTTTTTCTTATAGATTTATATTACTTATATATTGGAGTGTTTTTGGTAAATGGTCAAGAATGATTTGTGCGCATCCCCTGAGCAAAAGGCCTATGATAATGTTTAAACCTTCGATTGTGTATCTCAATTTTTTCATCTTTATTTCTATTCATGTTGATTTGGGGAAATTTTTAGGTGGGTCTTGCTTCTGTATATTTCTTCAGAAAGTAGTAGCAACGTGGTGATATTTTTTTTTTCGTTGTCTCTCTTTCACTTTCAATTTTATACCGATTTGATTTTGGTATATTACCTATTGCAGTTTCTGGAATCAGTTGAATGTTCAGAACGTAAGAATAAAATAAAAGGAAAAGACACTTTGAAGAAGTAGTAAGTTTACTATCCATATAGCAAGAAATATACATATATTTATTTTAATATATGTACCTATAAAAATCATTTTTGGGTGTTCTAAGGGCTTCTTCAATTAATTATATATATGATGTTGTGAACTTTTTAATCATCTTTTTTATACTTCAATTTTAATAGAAAGATGGATATTTCGTACTGTTGCACCCAGATTTCGAGCCATGAGAGTTGTGACCTCGAATGCTGGGTTCATAATGAACGAACTTGTAAAGTCTGGAATCTGTCTGAAATCTAAACATCGAGACTGCGAAGCAGAGGCGACTTCGAAGATGATAGCCTCGAAATCCTAACAAGCTCGAAAGATAGACCCCGAGGTGCATCTGTTCTCGGGATGGCCTCGGATCAGGACACCGAGCCTGGTGCGCGTCTGAGCTCGACGTCATATAGCCTCAGGGAGATGCTATAGCTCGAAAGTCAAGAGGAAACCTGGAAGAATAGGGCCTTGGTGATGCAGGATAATAACTCTGAATATCCTAGTGAATTACCAATAACAAGACGCGATCTACATTTATTACATTAAATCCCCTACAATCAAGGGATATTATTTGTTCAGTTATACGCCCCTGATCTTCAGGGGACGTTTCCTTGTATATCGAATTGCAGGCATTTAATGTCATTTAATTTATTTGCATATACAGAATAGCTTCCTAAAATATGTGGGATAGTATTCTGAAATCTTCTCTATAAATAGAGAGGTCATGTACCATTGTAAAGGACGGAATTTTTGTGATCTTGAGAGAAAACTCTGGAAAATTCATCCTGGAAGAATTTTCAGAGGTCATCTTAAGTTTAATAACAAAGACTCGTGGACTAGGCAGATTTAACTGCTGAACCACGTAAAAAATCTCGTTTGTATTATCGTATTTTTTGGCCATTACTGATTATTGTTTACGTGCTCTTCTTTCACTGTTGACGAAAAACGGCGTCAACACGTACCATGTAATAACTTTAATAATAATAGTTATTTTAAAATTTGTAGGACCATATTTAATGTGTTGCTTGTAGACTTCTTGAATGTCATGTTTACAAGTTGCAAGATATATAATGTAGTCTAAAATTATATAGATGTTTCGTATCTAGTAGCCTAAAAGATTACAGAGTAATCTAGTTTTCCTTGAGACTATATATATAGATAGAGGTGTAATCAAAGTTTGTGTGGTACATATTTTGTAATCTCAAAGTTGTTGCAGCCCCCAAATTAATAGAATTTAAATGATTGATTATGGTAAAGATCAAGTTCTACAAGCTAGCTAATACTGTAGAAAATTGCATTAAATGATCAGGTGCTGAGTTTATATTTCAAATGATTTTCCCTTTATTTCTACACTCCCCATCTACAATGTAGAAGATTTTTTTCACACTTCATTTAATAACATTGAAACTTGAAAGAGCTCGGTTACATATAGTAATTAGAATATTAATTCATAGTTATACCATTAAGATAAAATAGAAAAACATAAATTTTGGTTGAGCATGATCCTATACATACATTCTAATCTAATTCAAACAAATGAGTTGCACACCACCCGTTTGATAGAAGGCCCCTTGAAACTTAGTTATTTTCTTTTGTATTAATTGTGTTTTGGATGCAATAAGTTAAAATGGTTGGTCTTGCCATTTTATTTAGCAAGCTATAGTTGTGACATAAAACTTAAATTAGTTATTAGTTTCCTTAGTGCTGAATTTATTCTTCAATGTATTTGTGAGCTTATATATCTAAGGTTGTGCATTATGGAGGCTGCTCATTCTCAGTTTTTTGGACAATGTGTAGTATTTTCTTCACGTCCTAACAAAATTTATGCTATTGGGTTAATGCTTTGTTATAATTATTATTGCTGAGGTGAATTGGGAGAGTCAATAATATCACAGTAAAGTCGATTTATTTTATTGACAACGATAGTGTGATTTCAGAAAACTTTTTTTTTGGCCTTCGCTCACATAAATCAATATAAGAGCGGGGGAGAATTATATTTAACAGTTGATTTTACAAGTATCGTCCTTTTTTTTGTTGGCTAGTAAAATTGTTGATAGTTGGTTTATTAATTTGATGCACGATTTGTAGTTGACAATGAAAATTGTTTTCACTACTACAAAATACCCTTCACGGGACACTTTTTTAGGACACGCACATAAATGCAAGTCCTTAAAAATATTTATTGAGTTTTTAGGACACTCATTGAGAGTCCTGAAAAAACACAATTTAGGACTCGCAATGAGTGTCCTAAAAAAATATGTGAGTCCTAAAAAAATCTGGGCTAAAAAATGAGTGTTTTACTTAAGAATTTTAAGGACTTGCTTTTGGAGTCCTTAATACTTTTTAAAGACTCGCTTTGCGAGTCCTAAAAACACTTGGGCTGAAAAATTAGGAATAGTGACTTTTAAAGACTCGCTTTGCGAGTCCTAAAAGAGTATTAAGGACTCTCAAAGCAAGTCCTTAAAATTATTAAGTAAAAGAGCATAAAAACACTCATTGTTTCCAAATTTTTCATATTATTAATTTTTGTATTTATAATAATTTTTATATAAAAAATTAACTATATTATTCTTTAACATATTTATAAAACTTATATTAGTTAAAAAATAGTTTTTTATTAATTAGAAAAATATTGTCAAAAAATTAATAAATAGTATAATTTTTAAAATAAACTAAATTATGAAATATATATTTATAAAAATGATGTATTTATTAAAAAAATTTAAAATTAGATTTTTTTTGTTTCTAAATTTTTCATATTATTAATTTTTGTATTTATAATAATTTTTATATGAAAATTTAAATTTATTATTCTCTAACCTATTTATAAAATTTGTATTAGTTAAAAAATAGTTGTTTTATTAATTGGAAAAATATTGTAAAAGAATTAATGAATAGTAAAAATAATAAAATATGTAAATATATATTTATAAAAATGATTTCAGACCCACCCTCTTGTTACGCGCGAAACTAAATAAAAAACCAGCAAAAAAAATTCATTTCCCTCTCTATCTTCTTCTTATTCTTCCTCTCTGTCTCACACCGAAATTCACACTCTCTCTCCCTTCACTTTCAGACCCATACTCGGAAACCCCCAAACCCCAAACACAGAAACCCCAATGGAGAGACCCATACTAGGAAACCCCCAAACCCCAAACGCAGAAACCCCAACGGAGAGACCCAAACCCAAACCTCAGTTATATAAGGAGTTGTTCTCTCTCCCTACGCCTCTCCTCTCCTCTGCAATATCCCTCTTCCTACGTCGAGCCAGCCTCCTCTGTAATTTCTCTCCCTACACATCTCCTCTCCTCTACAATCCAACTCAAACCAGGCGAACCAGATGCGAACCACGAGCTGATCTCCTAAAGCCGAGCCGAGCCCAGATGCCTCTTCCCTCCCTAAAGTCGAGCCCAGATGCCTCTTCTTCCCTAAAGCTGAGCCAAGATGATCTCCTAGCTTGAACCCAAACCGGCGTTCAACTCAACTCCATTCTTGAACCCAACGTCGAGCCCGTTCACATCTGGTACGTATATATATTGTTTATATATATATATTATGAGTCTCTATATTGGGAATTAGAACATGTTTGAAGTTGATGTAATGGTTTGTGTTGTTTCAATTTTCAGGATTCTTGCTAATAGACAATCTGTTGCGCGGTCTAAAAAGTCGAAGATTCGCTATACCAATGAGCTAGAGAGGAAGGTCCAGACCCTTCAAACTGAAGCCACCACCCATTCTGCGCAGGTTGCATTGCTCCAGGTAAGATTATGAACATGACTTTTTCTTAGTTATGGAGAATTATGAGGTGTAATCAATTATGAATGTTTGGTGCCAAGTCTATTCTTTCTGCATTCGTAATTTTTTTTTTGTAATATATATTCTTTATATAAATTACTGTTTAATTTGTGGATATGTATTCTTTATACTAATTGATGCTTGGGATACTCGTTTACTTGGTAGACACAACATGTGTTTACACTAATTGATCTGTTGGCTGATTTAGAGAGCACCAATGACTGTACCATATGGACATGTTTTATCAATACAAATACCAGTTTTCTTTTTTGATTAAGCCAATTATATGGTTGTACCTAACAGCTTAGGTGTGCACTCCAATTGTTTTTTGTATGATTTGTGCAGTTTTATGGTCACCATACACTAGAGTTTTCGGTTATTTGATATGTATTTTTATTTTAATTAGAACCTTCGTATTAGTGAGCCTTTAAAAGTTATCGGTTCATTGGGTTTTTTGCTAACTAAATTAGAGATTACTGTATTCTTTGTTTAAGATATTGATTATTTTTCTAGGACAGTATTAACCAGTGATCACTGCTTTTTTATACTAACTTTTGTACTGGGGTGTGTCTGCTCACCACCTTAATGACTGTTAGAAGAGAAAACAAAAAACCAAATTTAAAGTGAACCAATACAAAGGTCATAGAACACACATTATTCATACTTGGTATTTTCATGTGATGCAGAGGGATACTACTGGGTTAACTACTGAGAATAAGGAGCTCAAAATGCAGTTACAGGCTATGGAGCAACAAGCACAACTCAGAGAGGGTATGGTTCTATTACACCAAGGGAAGCATTTGGGAGCCTTCTGAAAATGGAAAATGGATATTTTGTTTTTTGTTTGTTCTAGCTATTAACAATTTCAAGTTAACCAAATTCTCTTCTCTGCTTTTTACTCTTTCAAGGAATGAATCCATGTTGCTATTTTCTGAGAGAAATTATGGACTATTCAAGGCTGATGGCACCATTTCATATGACATTGGGTTTCATGGACTTGATTCTTCATCTGCAGATTCATTATGTTTATCCCCGAAGGTAAAATCTTACCTCTCCTTTAAAAAAAGCATTTGAACCATTATAAAATGTTCTAAATTTGTCACTTCAATAATAATGAATGAACTATCATGATGTATAAGTAAAAGCATAATTGGTAGAAACTGGAACGCACATAGAAAGGCGTTTATATCATACAGTTAAAGAAAGAAAGTTCATAACAATAGGCTCTAAATATTGTTCATTTTAGTTCCCCCTGCCTAAATATTCTCATGCACTGATAAATACTTGATTGAACCTTGAAAAGCTAGAAACAAGCTGAGAAAAGCTAACCAACAAGCTGAAAGTTCAATCACATATAATGTATTTTATTGGGAACCAAAAAAAGATTAAAATCCACAAACATCAAAGCCCATTAATAAAAAGAAAATGAGAATCCATTGGATTAGTCATCGTTCTCTTGAGCTTCCTCTCATCTTTATCACCCTTCTTCTTTACCTGCAACATCTTAGTATTGTTATACTTAGAGACAAAATATGATTGCAAAGATAGTGATGCAAAAGGTTTATCAGATTCAGAGAATAATGGTATATTATGTAGTGTGCTCTCTTCCTTTTCTTCTTATAACTGATATGGTAGTTTAGTTAGTTGATGATTTCTTGATCAATTTTGAATGAAACTGCAATGGGCAAGTTTCCTTTAGTAAGTAACAACAACAACCAATTGGAGAAAGCCAAAGTAAAAAAGAGAAAAAGACAGATTGCTTCAGCATCAACAACTGTCATTTTTGGCATAATACTAGGCCTTGTTCAAGCAATTTTTCTTATGTTTGGAGCCAGAACTCTCTTGGGAGTAATGGGAGTGAAACATATAAGTGTTGGCAATTTTTCTTATGATTCATACCAGTAAAGAACCAAACTTTGGACACAATTTAACTATGTTTTTTTGTTCAATAGGACTCTCCTATGCTAGCCCCAGCAGAGAAGTACTTAGTCACAAGAGCATTTGGTGCTCCAGCAGTTCTTCTAACCTTGGCTATGCAGGGTATCTTCAGAGGGTTTAAGGATACAACTACACCTTTATATGTCATATGTATGAACATCTCTTTAATCTCTCTTCACCTTCTGGTTTTAGTCAGTAGTACTAAGATTACAAAAAAGCTAAGATTTTTCATTATGATGGCAGTGTTGGGATATTCATTGAATGTTGCCCTTGACCCTCTCCTGATCTTTGTCTGCCACTTGGGAATCAGAGGTGCAGCCATTGCACATGTTCTTTCTCAGTAAGTAAAACTCATTCACTTGACTTATTCCTAAACATATCATCTCAATTGACATGATGTAATAAACAGCCAGCTTATCAATATCAAATAAACAGACACAAAAAAATCCAGTTGCAATTACATCATCTCACATTAATTATTTAATGAATTGGGCATGATCTAAACCAAAACTAAATAAATTACAATTTACCTACATAGTTAACATTGTGACTAAAGTATAATTTGTCACAAATTATGACTATAAGTATATTTAGTGACAAGTATTTTTTAGTTGTCACTAAAAAGTTGTGACTAAATATCAAGTTTTTTGTAGTGTACTTTGCTTCACCTGACAACTATACATCTTTGGCCCTATAAGCTGCATTGCTTTATTTTCCTGCATTACTAGCAAAAGCTATAGCCTGTTATTTTAATTAGAAATTTATGCAGTTTCTATATTGACAAACTGATTATCCAATGTTATTTCTATTACTGTTGCTAATACGTAATCTGATCTATATTTGTGATGCATAGATGGTTTGTCATAAAATCAGTAGAACTTTTATTAGAGTGCTTGCATGATAGATATACATACGTAACCGAGTTCATTCTTTTCCCTGAAAAATAATAATGATTACAAGTAAAATAATTTTTGTGAGCCATAGACAGAATATAAAGTCTTGGAGACATGTTTTACTGACTTGAGCTTGAATATTAGTTTTTTCTTTCAAGTGTATATTCAGTAGAGGATTTTTGGTAATTTTTGGGCAGGATGTCTACTTTGATGACGAATCTGCTGAAGTTTGATGAATTACCCTTTTATCAAAATAAAAAAGAAAAGCTAGAGCTCATAATGATTATATGTATATGAATTTTTATTATGATAAATATAACTGGTGAGATAGTTTGTCTTATTGGTGTGTTTCTTAGAGATTCTTTCATTGTATTTGCATGAGTTAAATATGGCTCAAGTTGTCTTACACTGCTATAGTTATAGTGAAGGGAATTTCGTACCTCAACATTATTAACATGGTTTTTTTTGTGTTTTACTTCTAACAGGATGAAGGCCTTCACAATTCAAGTAAAATTGCTGCTTTCGATTTTGATGGATGTCTTGCAAACACTTCTATTAGAAGGTTGTATAATATTCATTAAGCACTGATTACTTACATTTCATTGAAGTGCAATATTAGTATAGTGTATTGAACTATAATTCCCAGAAGAAATTAAACAAAATCGAACTAAAATACATTTCATTCCAATACATAGTTTTTAAATCTTATTACATTGATTCTAATGTTCAAGCTCACTTAAGGTTCTTGTGAACTAAGATGCCCGAGAAATTTTCAATGTGTACACTTACAAAAATGCTTCATTTGTTGGAAGCTTTACACAAAAATGCTTGGTCTCTGATGTATCCTTCAATACCTGCTAAGCTACAGAGCCTGTACAATGATGGCTATAAACTGGTTATTTTCTTTCCATATAATCTATCTCAAATGTAATGTATTTGTCTTATGATTTCTCCTACTTTGGCATTGTACACCTGGTCAATGCTTCGTGAACTTCTAATTATTTACATTATTCACCTGATTCCATTTGTAATCATTGTCAGGTTATCTTTACCAATGAATCAAACATTGAGCGCTGGAAAAATAAGAGACAAGTTGCCGTGGACTCAAAAATTGGTCGCCTAAACAAATTAATGAGACAATGAAAGTCCCAATTCAGGTCATGCTTATATATTGTGTCTATTGATAATAATCAATCATAAATGATTCTTATATCTCTCTGTTTTCAGTTATTGCATGGGAAGAAAAGTAAAGCACGGGGTCCCTGAAGATTGAGTCTGTGAATTTGGGAAGAGAGATGAAGCTGTCACAATAGTAATGAGCAAGGGGCAATTGTCAATTTCCCAGCTTCATTCCAAGAAGAAAAAGCCAGTAGAAACTGGTAAAGTTAAGTTCATTCCTCATGAAGAAATCCTTAAGCTATCTTCAGAGACCTTCAACGAGTCAAGAGGTCAGAAACTAAACATTGCATGCTACTTTATCTCAAATGCCTACTAACTCTAGAGAGAATAGGTAGAGAGATGTGGATAGCATCTACATTGCTATAAAGTTTTGACTGTGTTGAAATTGATACTCATCCTTTTCATAATTACTAAAATGATGCTGCTTTATCTTCTTACACTTGAGAGTTTGAAAACTTATTCTTTCCAAGCTTAGTTAGATACAGATACATATACTTCAAAATGACATGTTGCAATAAAATGTCAAGTTCTGAAGTTGTTCTAGATTAACATTTTACAAGTACAATGTGCTACATTTAGTTTTTTGTAGCTTATTCTCTTGGTTTGCTATATCTATTGATAGTTTTTTATTTTACATCAATAATATTTATTATTCCATTTTCCAAAAGTGAAAATCAAGTTGACAAAGAATAAAAAAAATCTACACTTTTGGATCTCTGTCTATTCTCTAATAGTTTATGGATAAGCTCAAAAGCATTTTCTTATCCTTCTTGAGGGGTATAATGTATGTATATCACTTGTTATGAACCTGTGCTTCAAGTGCATTTTATCTTACTATTGGTGATGTGGAAAAATATTTAGAAAGCAATTCATTCGCACTTACTTTTTCTGATGTCCTTAAATACTTCCAGAAATAACTCGAACAAAATGACAGCATGTATCTAGCAAAGTTGGAATTTCAAATAAAAAGAAAGAGAAGAAACTAGTTAAAGAACCATGCACATTGTTGCCATCATCACTTGATGTTAGTGCAGGTAAAGTAATTAATTGGTATGAAATGTTCCTGCTTGATTATTTGATGTTGTGGTTTTTGTATAAACCTATTGGTTCTTAAGATGTTCTACTAATTAAATTAGTATTGTAGTTGCCTTTAGTAATTGTGCAGCCTGTGTTTATGTAGGTTGTAAAAATAAGGATGTTTAAGGAGACCTGCCAAATTTCCCACTTAGTTTTACCTTGTATATCACATATTTTCTGAGGCTGTCTTTATTGTTCTCTGTTTGTAGTTTTATGTCTTATATGTACTATCTTAGTCTGAGGCTGTCTAGACTGTAATACAGCACAGGTGATTTCTTATCATATTTTTTTAATACAATCTTGTTTGGTTGGGATTGAAATGATAGTGTTTATGTGAGAATAGAAATAGAATGGGAAAGAAATATCAATTCTTTTGTTTGGCTGAAATTTTGTTTGGAATTGCATAGACTAACATTACTTTGACCAAAATATCCATATGCAACTATAACTATCATGTAATATGATTTTGTAAGCTGAGTAGACTAAATATTAAATATTAAAATTATATTTTTGAGTAATTAATAAAAAAATTATTTTGTTGTATTTTCTTTTGAAAATTTTAGAAATCTAACATATATAATACATTACATTTTGGAAAAGGGATATATTTTTTTTAAATCAAAATGAAAATTGTAGCTGCATTTTTTTTAAAAAAAAGTTTACTTTTAAAGACATGCAAAGCGAGTCCTAAAATCTTAATTTAAAGATACTCAACATGATCTTTTAGGACTCGCATTGCGAGTCCTAAAAAATTACTTAAAGGCACTCAATTCGATTTTTTAGGACTTGCGTTGCGAGTCCTAAAAACATTTTTTTAGGACTCGCGTTGAGAGTCTAAAAAATTACTTAAAGCACTCAACTAGATTTTTTAGGACTCGCAAAGCGAGTCCTAAAAACTAAATTAAAGGCACTCAACCAGATTTTTTAGGACTCGTGTTGCGAGTCCTAAAAACATTTTTTTAGGACTCCCTTTGTGAGTCCTAAAAAACCTTAGCTTTTAAGGCTCTCAAATAGAGGACTCGCGGCGCGAGTCCTAAAAAACCTTTTTTGTAGTAGTGTTTTTAGTGGTAATTTGTTTTCTAGATTAGTTAATCATGTCAAAAGATAGAAATGAACTTATTAAATAGTGTAAATGCTTGTCAAACCTCTTACTCTGATTATGGATTATATGCTTACTTTTTTGTTCGTTTCATTTTCATCATATATGATTATTAATCTGTTACATTGCTCTTCCTCAGACATAGGTGAATAACTTTGAAAATTGCTACCCTTGGGCATGAAGAGATATATATGCATTGATAGTAATAAGGAATATATGACTTCAGAGTTGCAACTATTTTAATGCTTTATCTATGTTTGTTTCAATGTAGAAGCTTCTAATAGTATTTGTGTCATTTATTCTTTTACTTAATCATTCTTATTCCACACCAAAAGCTTATCCTCAAATAGTAAGGGCTTTCAACACTAGTTCTTACAAAAATGTCACTAGTGGGGTACTCAAAGTTATTTGTGCTATCCATATATTGAGTTACTTTGTGTTGTATATGGATATGTTTATAATGTCTTTGATTTAAATTATATAAATATTTTTTTTCATAGAACGACTTTTACTGAAACTATTTGAGTTGTAGAGTTTAAATTTCACAACTTTGTTACACTTTTACTTGCATAGTTATACTTGAATCTGCTGCTCCTTATGCCCATTTCATTGAAATTTTATTATCAAACAACCAACTAGAAAGAAATTGTTGATTTTATAAGAGCACCATCAATTAGTTCTCTTTTGCATAGACTGTGCCAATGCAAGTGATTGTCAGATGATATTATTTATACATTATCGTTATTGGACATCATTGCTCTAACTATCACTCTATGAGGTTCGCTTATAATTAGTTTTTAGCTCATACTCCCATTCTGTTTATATAAGTTTTGCTTCTAACATACCAACTCACTTCTTGCTTTGTCAATAATTTAATGATCTATTTTGCAATTTGCAAGTAATGAGATTGTATTTCTTCAAAGAAAAATCAAGCATTATTTATTGAAGTCTTTAGAATCAAATAATTTATTTCTCCAATTTTTGTACACTTCTTGTTACATTTT
The DNA here is from genome assembly GCF_963169125.1 of Humulus lupulus. NCBI lineage: Eukaryota > Viridiplantae > Streptophyta > Magnoliopsida > Rosales > Cannabaceae > Humulus > Humulus lupulus. The sequence goes on from NC_084793.1 coordinate 276,364,229, forward strand.
CAATGATGTTAGAATTAGAACTTAGTAGAATTTATATTGTATTATAATTTGTAAGCCTAGACTATTTAATGTAATTCTATTCAAGATATTAATAAAAAATATTTATATTATCTTATTTGGCTTATGGTTAATTTTGTTATTCATAATTAAGAAAAAAAATGATATATAAGCTAATAGGCATGTCATTAGCATAAATTGTGTGATATTGTAAAAAAGAAAATTATTATCATATAATCATAAATTTAAATTGTGATATGCAAACTACTGTATATAATACCAAAATTGTGTTATTGTTAAATTTATTATAATACTTTTTTATAAGTGGAAAAAAGTGTTAAATAAATTATTATAAATAAAAACAGGAAACACTTATCCATTTATTAAAATTACACAAAAAAGTGTTATTGTATGTTGTACAATAATACTTCTTTATAACTCTGGAAAAGTGTTATGCAAAGTGCTCCAACCTACGATAACATCGCTTTCCTTAACACATCTAAAAGTGTTATGTTACATATTAAATAATATTTTTTCGGTCTTATTGAAAGAAAATTTTCTTGTAGTGTTTCTTAGTCCTCCTCCAAGCAGAAGGTGGTGTCTCGAAACAGTACAGAGTCAGAGTTCAGCGATCTTGCTAATGTTGTAGTCGAGCTCACTTGGTACAAAATTCTGTTTGTTGATCTCAATATTGCCTTGTCTTCTACACTATGATCTGGTGTGATAATGTCTCTGCTGCCCAACTCGCCTCAAATCCAATCTTTCATGCTCCCACAAAGCACATCGAGAATGATTTCCATTTTATAAGGGACATGGTCACAAGAAGGAGCTTTCAATCAGGTATGTTCAATCTGAATATCAAGTGGCAGACATTCTCACCAAACACCTCCTTGTAGTTCAGTTCAAAAGCCTTTGTCACAAATTGACTGTCCTGTCCAGGCCACCCAATTTGAGGGGGCTGTTAAAGAACCTATTAGTAGTTAGTTATTTAGTTAGCACAGTATTAACTACTTTTACTCTCTGTTAGTCTGTTACTTTTTTGGTCAGTTGACTAAGTCTTTTCTTGTTATGTTACTATCTACCTAACTCAGCTCTTATAAATAAAGGCTTGCTCATCTGATCAATTCATCATCTTGAGCTTTTCACTTTCTCTTGTTCTCTTTCTCTTACTTTCTTACAGTTTGAACTTTATTTTCAGTACTATAAATTATTTGAAATTTCTTGAAAATTGGTGGGAAGTTCTAAATGACTACAATATACACTGTGATAATGAAAAATTAGAATTTATAACAATCCACATGTTGAAACCAATTTTTGTCAACACCATATTATTTCTCTTGTTTTATATTAAATTTAATAGTGATAAAAACAAAAAATATATTATTAATATATACTTACTATATTTGAAATTTAAAATATTACATAATCACAAAATGTAATATGTAGTTTTATTAAATAACAACAATTACATAATCATAAATAATTGACAATTTAAAAGACAATTCTGTTTTATTTTTTGTAATTCCATACATATCTCCAAAAGGAGTACTAAACTATGTATAATTCTTATTATTATTAAGTTCATAAACAAAAGAATTAATATGATCATTGTATAAAGTGAAATTTAATTTGCTATTTGTACGAAAGTAAAAAGAGAAAATAAGACAGAAAAGACATTTAAGTTTATAAAAGATTTACCCATTTGTATTGTATGTACATTGGGAATGAATATAAAAGGAGAGCATCGGTTTATAATTTTAATTATATATATACATGTATAATAGTTATTTTATTAGTTTTTAAAAAAATTCAAATAATTTATGGTGTCAAAAATAGAATTTAAGCATTTTGCTATACTCGTGCTTGTTTTTTTTTATACACGTGTGCTTACAAAATATTTGAACAATTATTTCGACTCCATATATTATTTAGAATTTTCTGAAAATAATAAAATGCCTATAATAACTAAAATGTATACAGCAAATAAAAAATTAGATTACAACTATCAAATAACAAAAACACGAATAGTACACCATTATTGCTAAAGAGAAATATAAAGAGGAAAAATTAAAACCAGCCCTTAGATTTCATCAACGGTGCAGATTGCAGCGAGGGTATTAAAACCATAAAAAAAAAAATTCACTGTTTATATACTTTAATATTTACTATGCACACTATAGGTTGTGAATGTGTGCTTATGGCACACTCCAGTACCCTTTTTATTCTCAAATAAGTATGGTTCACTTTATTTTTTAATCAACTAATGTATAGCAATTTTCTTATGATTTTTTTTATTAATTACGGTAGAATACTCTTAATCTAACTGTACTGTAAATTTTTCCACAATTAAAATAATCCAATTAAATTTGTTGTCTAATATATCAAACGTTTATTGATACATATGAGAAGAAAAAAAAATATGAATGATTTAAGGGTAACTCACTAATATGTAAAAAAAAATCATGTAATTGTGTATAATGCTGTTAAGTACAATTTATTTTCACTTATTACTATTGTTAAAATGAGTATTATGGTCAACCTCCTATTTTTGTTTTTAAGTTAACATCTGACTTAAAAAATATATGTCAGAGTATTTTTTTTCCAATTTTTTCATGGTAGTGTTCGTTGCAGTTACAATATCCTTTATACAAATATTTTAAAAATTCTGAATATTTTAGAGTGTCGAAAACAAAATTCTTAACATTTCAGTTTCCCACTTGTGTTTGAAAAAAATGCAAGCCTATAATAGCAAAAGCACATACCCTCTATGATAAAAAAAATTATACAAAATTATTAGTTTTATATTTATGCAAAATCTATTTATCATTTACAAAAATTGGATTTGTTTTCTATTAGTTGTTACGTACTTTTATGACAAAATGTGAGATTTTTACCAAACAAAATATTATTTATATAAAGAAAGCACTAAAATATATTTAATTCCAAAACTAATACTTAATGCATTTTTTTAATAAAGCAATAAATAAAATATTTATATAATTTTTATGCAATAATTTATCATAAGAAAAATAAATTACACACAGTAGATATTTTTCACTAAAAATTATAAAGAAAAAAAAAAGCAAACAGAAATAAAAATGACAGACAAAAAATATACGTAAAAGAGGGGTAAATAAAAAAAGTGCTAGACCTACTAAAACTTTTTTATGTTGGAATTAAAAGACAAAAAAAGGAATATACACCAATATAATACTATTCATATCTAATGTCTAATTACATGTTAAAAATGATTAAATCTTGATATTCGAAAGACTTGCAGAGTTATTAAAAGACAATATATATACTGTTCATTACAGCCCATTCACATTTATTATATATGTAATAGATATAGAAAGACACGTTTGCATATTGTGGCGCTGGATTTTAATTACTAATTGTAGGAAATGAAGGATGCCTTAAGTAATTTCATGTGTGACCACTTCGATATGAGCTGTCTAGATTCAATTGATCTTGATCTTGATCATCATCATCAACATCAGCTCAATTATTTTCAATCTTCTTCTCCTTATGAGAGCAACATTTACACTCTTAACTCCGCACTTCATAATAGTAGTAGTGACCACCATCAACAAAATACAACCACGAAACCTCCTTTGCCGGCCGATATGAAAAGGGTTACGATTAAGAGCCGCAATTTGAATTCTTGCACTTCGGCTACCCCAAATGCGGAGATGGTGTCTACTACTACTTCTCCTGCAGCCTTAATTTCGTTCAACAACTCGAACTCAACCGCGAATAATGCGCTGGTGCTTTCTTCTGAGAAGAACTATATTGGTAATTACGATCATCTTGATAATATATACTTGTGATTAATTTTATGTTTCCAAACAAACAAACTCAAAATTGTACTAAGCAAGGGGTTCAAACAGTTGGTTCGATTGGTACCAATACTAGGTCTCCATCATATGCTCGGGATCATGTTATAGCTGAAAGAAAGCGACGAGTGAAGCTCAATCAGATGTTTATAGCTCTTTCCGCTGTGGTTCCAGGTCTAAAGAAGGTACTTACTGCTAGTTTTATGCCAATTAATTCAGCATGATATGACTATATAATCCTATAAGTTTCTTTTTATGGGATCTCAATACTACATTGTATATATGTAAAACCATTAATATTTCTCAAATTTGTAAATGATGGTAAACTCTTAACAGATGGACAGGACTTCTGTTCTGGGAGATGCCATCAATTATGTTAAACATCTGGAAGAACGAGTAAAGACACTGGAGGAACAACAAGAAATAAAAACCGAAAACCATAAACCAGTCATTTTGATGAAGAAATCTCTGCTATGTACTGTCGAAGATTATTTGTCTGATAATGACATGGTTATGCAGCCACTGCCTGAAATTGAGGCCAGAGTTTCCAACAAGGATGTTTTGATAAGAATCTACTGCGAGAAGCAATATGGTGGGTGCAATTTGGCCAACTTACTCACCAAAATAGAGAACCTTCACCTCACAATTGTCAGTACTAGTGCGTTGCCCCTAGGGAGTTCTACAATTGATATAACTATCGTTGCTCAGGTAAATGTTTAAAACCTTTTCTGATTTGGTTATGATTCTTGTACTTGTTTGTGTAAAAATTAATAAAAGTCCTTGATCTGCTTCTCAAAAATTTAATTTTAGTAACTAATTTTTTAATTTTGTAGTCATTAAATCCTTACTTTACACTAACAATTTTTTTAAAAAAAAATTAGAAAAATTACACAAGTGCTTCGCATCTGTTAATTATAGCATCAGAATTTATGTTGGGAGATAAAAAATTGTTCTATAAAAATGTGACTTAATTTTGTTAGTCAATCTAAAACTTGATAGGAAATATTGGAAGATCATCAGGCTTAGTTAACTACTCAAATGGAAATTTTAAGGAAAAAAAAAAGAGTAATAAGTAATATAATATGCTTACTCATGATCAGATAAGATACTTACGTTAATTAATAAACAACAAAATATTTAGAAGTATCCATATTGATATTATTATACCTGATTCTGTATTAAAAAAATTATTAGGGTTGTATATCGTGTCTTAATTAGAAATTATTATATATATATATACTAAAACAAATGCATATATATGTATCATATCTTAGTTAATTAGAACTATATAGTGCTTTCTTGAACGTAGATATCATTTAAATTAATAATGTATGTATTACTATATATAGTGCGTGATCAACATGCGATATACGTACGCATATAATTTGACAGAAGATTAAAGTATATGTGTACATCAACCAATCAGCGGCGTATAAGTATGGTCGGTGAATATATATATCTATATATAAATATATATAATGTATGGTATTCTCTTACAAAGAAATTAATTAGTTTTATTTGTTGGTCTAGCTACTTTTTATTCTAAGTCATGTCCAAGTAATCCATAAGATTCTTCATGTATTTGCAGATGGACGTTGAGTTTTGCATGACTCACAACGAGCTCAAAGAGAAGTTAAGACAGGCTTTGCTCATGTAGTACGTACGTAGAGACCTACGCAGTATATAATATTTTTGAATTGTAAAACTAAGAAGTTCATATGATGACTCTAATTATTTGCTTCAGACTCTATATAACCTTCCTATATACGAGCTATGACTTCCTTGAATAATTATATACATGCATGTTTATAAAATATATGTAAGCATAATTCATGTTGATCAATATTTTTGCGGGGTTCCTCCCTTTTCTTTTCATTTCCTCTTGTTAGGGATATAGAATTAGTTAGTTAGTTAAGTCTAATTTTGTTTTCCTTTTCTAACTACTTGTAACTAATTTCAGTTTCAACTGGTTTACTGTTGTTTACGTTTGGCATCTTGTATATAAGGCATTCAAGGCCTTTAATTCAATATATTCAGAATTATACACAAACCTCTTTTTCCTTTTTCTTGATTGTATAACATGGTATCAGAGTTTTTAGCTTAAACAAGCTTCTTCGATCCTTCTTCTTCTTCAACAATGGCACAAACGTCTGACTCCACCATCGGTGCTCCTTCCTCTAACGATGCCTCTGTTACTACTAGTCTTCCACGCACAAATCCTCTTCATTTTGCTCACTCTCTTTCCATCAGACTTGATGAACACAATTTCTTACCTTGGAAACATCAAGTCTTTCATGCCATTCGGGGTAATGGTCTGCAGAAATTCCTTGATGATTCGAATGCTCCTTCAAAATTTCTTACCGATGATGATCGTCTCTCCAATCGGCTCAACCCAGATTTTCAAAATTGGGAGAAGCAAGACAGTCTTCTTATTTCTTGGCTTCTATCCTCCATGTCCGAAAAGCTTACAAACCGAATGATCGGCCGAGACACAACATCCCAAATCTGGAGAGCCCTCACCGATTACTACACTGCCCAGAATAGGGCAAAGATAAGTCAATTTAAAAATCTTCTTCGTAATACTCGAATGCTTGGTTCTTTAAATGAGTACCTGTTGAAAATCAAGAATATTGTTGATACACTTGCATCTATAGGTCACAATATTTTTGAACAGGATCATGTTGAAGCCATCTTTAATGGTTTAACAAAAGACTATGAAGTCTTTATTACCTCTGTCAATACAAGATCTGAACCTTACACAGTAGCTAAAGTAGAGGCATTACTCATGGCACAAGAGGCCCGTATTGATAAAAGCTTTAAAGAACTTGATGTTGCTACTGCTGAAGTGAATTTGGCCTCCCACTCCCGACCCTACAATTCCAGAGGTGCGTTCAACAATGGTGGCGCTCGATATGGCTCTTCTCGGGGCTATTCGGCCAGCTCTGGGTCTTCTTCTATTCAGTACGGTGCCCCAAATTACTACCAGAATGTTGCTCCAAGATCCTCGTTTTCTACTGCTCACTGTGGTCTGGCTCATCCTCATGGCCATACAAGATCGTCTATGCCTACAGGCCGGTCCTTCTTTACTCCTTGGGGTAACAAAACTCAATGCCAACTATGCCATAAACAAGGTCACTCTGTCAAGACTTGTTTTTATCGGTTTGACAAGTCTTTCCACGGCCTAGATTCCTTTCAGCCTTCGCAACCTGCACCAAGTTCCAGCGGTGATATGCATGCTATGATTGCGACTCCTGAATCGGTTTGTGACAGCAACTGGTATCCAGATTCCGGGGCTACACACCACCTTACTCCAGATTATGGCAATCTTGTGCAGACCTCTGAGTACTTTGGTGATGAACAAATCCACATGGGTAATGGTACAGGTTTGGAAATTAAACATATTGGACAGACCTCATTTCATACACCTTTTTCCTCTACACCCCTTGTTTTATGCAATTTATTACATGTCCCTCATATAACTAAAAACCTTCTTAGTGTATCTCAATTTGCTGAAGATAATAATGTTTATTTTGAGTTTCACTCTCATGTTTGTTATGTGAAGGAACTGGGTACCGGGAGGACTTTACTGGTTGGGAAGCGCCACAAGGGACTCTATAAATTTGATTCCAATCATCTTGACCTACTGTCCAAGTCTTCTACACAGCCCCATTCCGTTCCTAATACTTGGTCTGCATGTTCTAAGACTCCTACTGCAACATCTCTAAACTCTCAATTGTCTTCTAATAGTCTTAGTTTGTGGCATAATCATTTGGATCATCCCTCAATGGGAATTGTCAAAAATGTACTCAATAATTGTAGTATCCCTTATAATAATAAAACAGCTTCTCATTTGTGTACCTCTTGCTGTCTTGGTAAACATCATAAACTTCCTTTTTCATTCTCTACTACTGTTTATGATGCTCCTTTACAACTCATTCTTTCGGATCTTTGGGGTCCAGCCCCTAATGTTTCCTCTAATGGATATCGATATTACATTAGTTTTATTGATGCATATTCTAGACATACTTGGCTGTATCTTCTTAGAACAAAAGATGAAGCACTACCCACCTTTATTAAGTTCAAGGCACAAGCTGAGTTGCAACTTGGCTGCCAAATTAAATCCATTAAGTCGGATTGGGGTGGGGAATACTGGTCTTTCACTGCATTTTTAGAGTCTCATGGCATCATTCATAAAATATCTTGTCCACATACCCATGAACAAAATGGTGTTGCTGAGCGCAAGCACCGTCATATAGTCGAAATACGTCTCACTCTACTTTCTCATGCTTCCCTTCATTTAAAATTCTGGGATGAAGCTTTTAGGACTGCAGTTTTCTTGATAAATCGAATGCCTACAACTGTTTTGGGCAATAAGTCTCCTCTTGAAGTTCTATTTCAGATTCGGCCTGATTACTTATCTCTTAAAGTGTTTGGCTGCTTGTGCTTCCCAAACCTTAGACCCTATAACAGAAATAAACTACAATACCGGTCTGTCCCATGTACATTTCTTGGTTATAGCCTCTCTCATAAAGGCTATAAATGCCTTTCCTCAGATGGTAGACTATATCTTTCTCGTGATGTTGTTTTTCAAGAAGATTGCTTTCCCTCCCGATCACAGCAACTTCCTGCTGCATCTCCTCACCATTCGGTCTCAACTCTGCCTTCTGCTCATCCTCCCCTCTTTCCCGTTCCTTCACCACAACTAGGCCCTCCCACTGTTTCTCCTTCCTGTCCGTCCCCTGTCCAGCCTCTTCCCCGAGCTTCACCGCACCTTGACAGCCCCACTTCAGCTCCAATACCACCCAGCTCACCCCATAATCCCACCACTTCTGTCCAATTGTTTAATACTTCTGATAATGTATCACATGTAATTTCTTCTGCTGTACCTACTAATATTTTTGCAGGCACTAATGATCATTCTATGGTGACCCGCTCTAAGGCTGGTATTCGCAAGCCTAGAGTCTTCATTGCTACTAAGGAGCCACGGTCAGTCAAAGATGCTTTATGTACCCCACATTGGAAAGAAGCAATGGCACTTGAATTTGAAGCTTTGCACAGGAACCACACTTGGTCTCTTGTTGATCTTCCACATGACCGAACCCCTATAGGCTGCAAATGGGTTTTTAAAGTTAAGGAAAAACCTGATGGGACTGTTGAAAAGTATAAGGCTCGGTTGGTCGCAAAGGGATTTCACCAACAACATGGATTTGATTATACCGAGACATTTAGTCCAGTTGTGAAGCCAGTTACAATTCGGGTAGTTTTGACTATTGCCTTGGCAAAAGGATGGAAGATTCGGCAATTGGATGTTGATAACGCTTTTTTAAATGGAGAGTTGAAGGAGGAGGTCTACATGGTTCAGCCGCAAGGATTTGAAGATCCTCATATGCCCCACCAAGTTTGTAAACTTCATAAGGCTCTCTATGGTCTTAAACAAGCACCACGGGCTTGGTTTGACAAACTTTCTACTGCTTTGTCCGCCAAAGGTTTTACTTCCTCTAAAGCTGATTCCTCTCTATTTGTTTGTGCTATAACTAGTCATTGTACATATGTTCTAGTTTATGTTGATGACATACTTGTCATGGGGAGTTCATCATCCTTCATATCTCAACTAGTTTTGGATCTTCATAAGGATTTTTCTTTGAAGGATTTGGGTGATATCAACTATTTTTTGGGCATTCAAGTAACACACACATCCGCTGGTTTTCATTTGTGTCAACGCAAATATGTTCAAGATCTTCTTTGCAGGACCAAGATGCAAGAAGCAAAATCACAAGGCACCCCAATGAATGCGGGACTCAAGCTATCTACCTATGGCAGCGACTCTGTAAGTGACCCCTCCTTATATCGCTCTATTGTTGGTGCTTTACAATATGCTACTGTCACACGCCCAGAAATTGCATATAGTGTGAACAAGGTCTCCCAATTCATGCACAACCCTCTTGAGTCTCACTGGATTTCTGTCAAAAGGATTCTGCGATATCTAGTTGGTACACTTGATTATGGTATTCATCTTCAACGCCCAACACAGCTTGTTCTTGAAGCTTTTAGTGACGCCGATTGGGCTAGTGATCCTGATGATCGTCGCTCTACAACCGGATTTTGTGTCTATTTTGGAGGTAACTTAGTTGCTTGGCAATCCAAGAAACAACATACGATTTCTAGATCCTCTACAGAAGCAGAGTTTCGCAGCCTTGCCTCTGTTGTGACCGAGATCACTTGGATTCAATCCTTGCTTCGTGATCTTCACATCACTTCTCAGCCTTCTCCTCTAGTTTGGTGTGACAATCTGAGTTCCGTAATGCTTGCAGCCAATCCCATTCTCCATGCAAGGACCAAACATATTGAGATTGATCTTTATTTTGTTCGTGACAAGGTGCTTCAAGGAAAACTCAGTGTTCGTCATGTTCCTGCCATTTCTCAGATTGCAGACTGCCTCACTAAGCCGCTGTCCATCACTCGCTTCTCTGTTTTGCGTGACAAACTCAGTGTCGTTTCCTTAAACACGCTGAGTTTGAGGGGGGCTGTTAGGGATATAGAATTAGTTAGTTAGTTAAGTCTAATTCAGTTTTCCTTTTCTAACTACTTGTAACTAATTTCAGTTTCAACTGGTTTACTGTTGTTTACGTTTGGCATCTTGTATATAAGGCATTCAAGGCCTTTAATACAATATACAGAGAATTATACACAAACCTCTTTTTCCTTTTTCTTGATTGTATAATACCTCTCTAGGCTAGGGTCCATTAGCTTGTGTCCTAGCTGAGAGGGGATGTGGGATTGACAGAGATCAACAGGTGGTGTGGAGGTGTTGGCGGTGGAGGTTTTCAGATATGGGTTTCTCGGCTTTTTCTCGTGGGGATGGCAGGTGGTTGGGCTTTCTCTTTTGTCGGCACTGATGGAAAGGGTTGGGTTTCTTAGATGTACTATTTGGTTCAGCCTCCACCATTAATTATAATCTGTTTGGTTTGCCATTATCTCTAAGTCATCTTTTTTGTGAGTTTTGTACAGTTCTTTGAGTTCTGCCGACCAATTGTATTGTGGTCTGTTAACCTATTCAATGATATTCTTCTCCCTTGAAAAAAATATTAGTAGTTGGTATAAGAACAATTTAAAAAAATTATTGAGACTAAAAAGTTATATTTTTAGTCACAATTGTTACGAATATAATTTTATCATAATCTATATTATACTTAGGGATAAGTTTTGTTGGGTCTGATAGTCACAAATTCTAATTTTTTGTAAATAATATTTTTTACTACAAATTTTTTTAGTGACAACATAAATATAATAATGGATTTTAATTACAAAATTTTCACTAAAGATAAGATTTCTGTAGTGTAATACAGTAAAATTAAGCACTCTTCGAGTCAGTGCAAAACTCTCAGCAGCTAAAAGCTTTGATTTCTCAATAATAATTCCCATTGTCTCAATACAATTAACATATACCCAAACGATTAACAGAATCAGAAATTACAAGAAATCTCAACAATTTCTCACTCCTCTCCAAGGCCTCACTGCCGCTCCATCCTAACAAACTCGTCCAGCCATCGAGGTCTCACTCGCTTCCTTCTCTCACGCGCCCGCTGCTCTTCAATGGGTTCGTTTTCTCCTGAAGGGTCCTTCGACTGTTCGTGTACTTCACTGCCCTCTCCTTCTCGTATTGTGGCTTGATCTATCCATTCCTGGGCTTTGTCTTTTAGCAACCGTTCATTCAGTGCTATTGGGCTGTGCTTCTGGGCCGCAACCACCTGGGCTTGCTGAGAGCCCGTAATACTACTCCCTTCCTCGAATTGGACCTTGTCCGCAAGGTCCAGCAAGTTATAGATCTGACAAAAAGAATCAAAATCTTCCCAGGTTGCTTCTTCCAACGTGCTCAACGACCACTGGACTAACACTTGTTTTGTTGGGTGACCCTGCTTTACTATGATGTGAGATGACAAGATGGCCACAGGTAGCATGAGTGGATTATTAGCTATAGCTAATTCGGGCAAGGGGTAACACTGTTGTGGGGAAGCACCATAATATTTCTTGAGCAAGGAGACATGAAATGTAGGGTGAATGTGGCTTGTTGGCGGCAGTCCGAGCTTGTATGCCACGGTTCCGATTCTGGCTAGGATGGGAAATGGCCCAAAGTATCGACGAGAGAGTTTAGGATTCAAACGTTTAGCAACGGTTGACTGTCGGTATGGCTGTAGTTTAACCAACACAAGTTCCCCCACTGTAAACTCAACGTCCTTCCTCTTCTTGTTTGCCTGCTGCCTCATTCTATGTTGTGCTTGCTGTAGTTTCTGTTTTAAAGTGATCAAAATTTCATCCCGAGTTAAGAGATCTTCTTCCACTGCATGAATTGTTGTTGCCCCGCGAGTACAAGCAGGGATGGACGGAGGAAGTCTGCCGTATACCGCCCGAAACGAAGTCATGTCAATGGCTGAATGGTGACTGGTATTGTAGTGATACTCTGCCCATGACAAGAACTTGCTCCATTTTTTTGGAAAATCAGCCGTAAACGCCCGCAAATATTGCTCCACATACCTGTTTGTCACTTCAGTTTGGCCATCTGTTTCGGGATGGTAAGCGAAACTCATCTTGAGTTTGGTGCCCATCAACTCAAATAATTTTGTCCAAAAAGAGCTTGTAAACACCGGGTCTCGGTCAGAAACAATTGTCTGGGGCAGTCCATGTAGTTTAATAACCATGTGAGTGAAAAGTTCAGCGACTTTGGTGGCTGAATAATTGTTAGGCAGCGCTCCAAAGTGGGCATATTTTGTCAACCTATCGATGACCACCAAAATATTCGTAAGTCCACATGAGTTGGGCAAACCCACAATAAATTCCATCGCCAAGTCTTCCCAAACTCGCTCCGGAATCGGTAGCGGTTGCAGCAGGCCATAGGGGGCTGTCGTCAAATACTTCACTGTTTGGCACACCGAACATGAACGAACAAACTGTTTGACATCCTTTCTCATGCATTTCCAGTAAAAATTGGCCCCTAAACGCACATAAGTTCGTGTAACTCCTGCATGACCCCCAACTGGTGAAGCATGAAATTCTAACAGCAACTTTGTTTTTAGATTCGAGTGGATACTGGCCATAATCTTATGATGAAAACGCAGCAAGCCTTCGTGGACTGAATAGACCGTTGTATCCAATTTTCCCTGTTGAAAGTCACTGTGTAATAAGCGAAGATCCGGGCAAGTTGTGTTCTCTTGCCGCAGTTCCTCCAAAAATTCGAAGCACCCTGTACTTACAGCCAATTGCAGCAACGAAGGAGCACCTTCGTATTTTCTGGATAATGCATCTGCCACTGTATTTTCTCGGCCAGTTTTGTATTCAATGGTGAAAGTAAAACCCAGAAACTTGCGCAGAAAGTGTTGTTGTTCAGGCGTTTGTATCACTTGTGTCCACAACTCCTTGAGACTTCTATGATCTGTGCGAATAATGAAAGGTCTGCCCAACAGATATTGGCACAACTTTGTCACTGCCTCCATAATGGCTCTCATCTCTCTGCTATACGCCGAAGCCCCTGCAAACTATGGTCCCAATTTTTTACTAAAGAATGCAATTGGGTGGCCGTTCTGCATCAAAACCCCACCGATGCCAATGTTGGAAGCATCTGTCTCCACAATAAAATCCTGGGAAAAATCTGGTAGCTGTAACACCGGTGTTGAGGTCATGGCCGCTTGGAGCTTCTCAAATGCTTGGGAGGCTTCTGAGGACCACTGGAAGCTGTCTTTCTTTAGCAAATCTGTCAGAGGCGCTGCAACAGATGCGTAATGAGCGACAAACCTGCGGTAATAGCCAGTCAAGCCTAAAAACCCACGCAGCTGTTTAACCGAAGTTGGTGTAGGCCAGTCACACATTGCTGCTATTTTAGAAGGATCCACGCTAACTCCTTTTGCCGAGACCAAGTGACCCAGATAGTCTATAGTGGACTGAAAAAAACTGCATTTGGTAACTTTGGCATAGAAGCTATTATCCTGTAAAAGTTGTAGGACCATTCGCAAATGGAAAACATGATCTGAAATGTTATGGCTGTATATAAGAATATCATAAAAAAAAACGATGACAAACCGTCGCAGAAAGGGACTGAATAGCCGATTCATTGTGGCCTGAAATGTGGACGGGGCATTTGTAAGCCCAAACGGCATCACGACGAATTCGTAGTGTCCTTCATGGGTGCGGAAGGCGGTCTTGTGGATATCTCTAGGGTCCATCCGGATTTGGTGGTAGCCCGCCCGGAGATCTAGTTTTGAGAATACCTTTGCGTGACCCAATTCATCTAATAGCTCATCGATAGTCGGAATGGGAAATCGATCTTTGATTTTTATGCCGTTGAGAGCTCGGTAATCCACACAAAACCTCCACGTACCATCTTTCTTCTTGACCAATAGGACCGGAGATGAATATGGGCTGGTGCTTGGGCGTATGAAACCAAACGAAATCATCTCCTTAACCAACTGCTCCATAACGTCTTTCTGAAAGTGGGGGTATCTATATGGCCGCACCTTCACTGGGTTCGAACCGGGTTGCAAAAATATTCGATGGTCGATGCTTCTATATGGCGGAAGAGATGTGGGCTCGGCGAACACAACTTGAAACTCGGTAAGAAGGCCGAAACCTTCGCTAGGAAATTGTGATTCCACGGTTTGGAGGTCTGTTAAAGCTGGCGGATCTTCCTTCTGTAATGCCATCAGTCTGTATACATCTTTAATGTCACCTTCTCTAATGAGGGCATGCAATTGTGTAAATGTAAGATGATTTGGAGCAGCTGTTTTGGACCCCTCCAACTTAACCGTGCTACCTTGCCACTGAAACTCCATGGTTAAGTTCTTATGGTCATGAAGACACGGTCCCAAGGATTGCACCCACTGCATTCCTAAAACAATATCCAGCCCACAAATTGGTAGAACGTACAAATCTACCACTAATTAGTGTCCCTGCATAAGCAATTCCACTCCAATACAGATCTTCGAACACACTAAGAACTTGCCATTGCCCATGTAAACATTGAAACGAGTTGTGTCTTCCCACTTCAAAGCCAACCGCTCGGCCAAGGATGCTTGTATGAAATTGTTGTTGCTACCGGTGTCTATAAGGACCTCCAATGTTTCAGTGCCGTGTTTGGCCATAATACGGAAGATCCGCGGGTTCAATGAATTAGATAAAGTGTTTAGACTTACTTCAGCCTCCTCGGATTGATGCCCGTCCTGGTCTGTACTTTCAGTTTCCAAATTCGTTTCCTCCTCATCCTGAGCACACAAAATCAGCATCCTATTTTTACACTTATGCCCATAACTGAATTTCTCATCGCACGTGAAACATAATCCTTTGTCTCTGCGTTCTTTAAGTTCTGCTGGGGATAATCGCTTGATCGGTAGGGAAGGCGTACTCGCTGGGGGTTGAGAACCCGAGCCAAATGTGTTTGGATATGGGGCGATTGTTTTCGGAGCATATGTTGGCGTGGTGTGTTGCGTTGGTTGAGTGCTGTATGTTCGTGGTTGCCATCCCTGTTTGCTCATCTCCGGACGCTGACGAAAACCCAGATCATCATGGCAATCTTCGAATAGTTGAGCCTTAGCCATTGCATCGGCTAAGTCCACCGGTTTAGCAAGGAGAAGTTCCCTGCGAATTTCCAGCTTCAGACCCCACACAAAGAAGTTGAGAAACATCGCATCAGCTACCCCCGTAATACGTGGCATCAATGCTTCAAACTCAGCTCGGTACTATGATACTCGGCCCGTCTGAGTCAATTTCGAGATACGCCCCAAAGGATCATCGTAGATCGAAGTGCCAAAGCGCTGAACCAAAGCTTGTAAAAAAGAATCCCAATCGGTGATTGAACCCCCCTTTTCCACCCATTGAAACCAAGTGGATGGTGCTCCATCTAAATGGATAGGGACAACAGCCAGCCTCATCTCATTGTCCACCTTATGCAAGTCAAAAAACTTAGTGATCTTGTAAATCCAGTCCTCCACGTTCGAACCGTCGAAACGTGGAACCTTCACCCTCAGAGTTTTGAGAATGGAATGCATATCTCCATGACTTTGCACCACTGTGAATTGCTCACTTGACCCCTTCGTGCCGTCCCCCCGAATACTGCTAGTTCCTTCCAACGGTGGTCCATGCGGAGATGGAATGGCGGCGAAACGTTCTTCAGTCTGGGTTGCATGTTGATTCAACAGAGTGGAAAATTTCTGAAACTGTTTCTCCATTTGTTCATCTGAGTACTGCTTGAAGCTAAGCTCCATGGATTGAAGCAGAGCAGCGATTTCTTCATTCTTCATGATGAGTAGAATCAATGAAAGCACCAATAATACAGTAAAATTAAGCACTCTTCGAGTCAGTGCAAAACTCCCAGCAGCTAAAAGCTTTGATTTCTCAATAATAATTCCCATTGTCTCAATACAATTAACATATACCCAAACGATTAACAGAATCACAAATTACAAGAAATCTCAACAATTTCTCACTCCTCTCCAAGGCCTCACTGCCGCTCCATCCTAACAAACTCGTCCAGCCATCAAGGTCTCACTGGCTTCCTTCTCTCACGTGCCCGCTGCTCTTCAATGGGTTCGTTTTCTCCTGAAGGGTCCTTCGACTGTTCGTGTACTTCACTGCCCTCTCCTTCTCATATTGTGGCTTGATCTATCCATTCCTGGGCTTTGTCTTTTAGCAACCGTTCATTCAGCGCTATTGGGCTGTGCTTCTGGGCCGCAACCACCTGGGCTTGCTGAGAGCCCGTAATATAGTGTGATCCTGAAAAGCTCAAAAGAGAGTTTTATGATTTTTCACTCAATATATAAACAAAATGTATAAATAATTAAAAAGATAATGTTTAAAAAGTGTGTTTTTTTCATAAGGTTTTAGACTAATAATTGTATATTGTCGTAGTCTTCCTTTAAATTATAATTTTCTTGTTTTAATAAAAAAGAATTACAATCTTTATTAATTCAAATTCTCAACAATACTGAAAAAAGATGTCTACAATATTATTCAACGAATTTGTTGGTACAATGAACACCAAAGAATGCTAATAAGTAAGCAACTTTATTACATAATTTACGCACAAAATTACAAAACCACATTGAACCAAATAAAAAAAAATAAACATTAGAATAAATATGGAAATATAATAATAGAGATCGAGCAATACTTAGCACAAGATCCATTCGAAAAAGCTAAGAATAAAGCAACATTCTTTGATTAAAAATAATGAAAATAAAAAATAAACATCAACCTTTCTTATATTCTTTTTGTTTTTTTAAGAAATAAAATGAATTTGTATTCATTGGTTAAAATGGATCACACTCCTACGAAAAATGTATAAATAGCTTCACAAATCTTACAAAAAAGATGATTTAAATAAAGACTAATCAAACTGAATACATGATAGAGCAGATCAACCTAAGTACTAAGACCATCCCCTAATAATAAGGGCTTAGGGATGGCAAAAAAACCTGGCGGATCAGGACGGGCCGGAGCCCGAACCGACATGACGACCCCCGATCCGATATAAGTGGGGCGAAAATGAGGCAGGGTTGAGATTCGACCCGACCCATTAGCGATTGATGCAGGTCGGATCATGACCCGACCATATTGTTATTATTTTTTTTATTTAAAAAATTTCAATTACTACCATTATTTAGGGTGATCCATGATCCAATATATGTATAATAAGCTAGACATATATTTAAGAGAGATAAAGGAGAAAATTGATGTTTTGTTTTGAAGTATATTAAATTTATTTTTATTTTAGTATGTAAGGCCATTTATAAAAAAAATTGGGCAGCTCATTTATGTCTAGTATGACACATTTTTTTGCCATTTTTTTATCTTGTAACATTTTTATCTGATCCACCCCATTACATCCAAGGCAGGTCTAACCTGACTCGCATCAAAAGCCTTATAACGGGGCGGGAGCTTAGTGGGGCTGGACCGACCTGCCCCATTTACATCCCTAAAGGGCAGGCATCAACTTAGAAATAACAATAGGTAAAACAGATTTCCCCCACCATATACATACACAGTGGTTTCCCTTTTAAAGATGTTACAATAGAGTAATGGTGCTCGAATATGAATCAGCAACACCACTCGAATACGATTTGAACTAAGAGAGAAAGAAAGAGAGATCATACAAAAATAACACAAATCAAGGTCATCACAGAATAAGGTCATAAAACACCATTATTATGAAAGAAACCAAAACAGAAGCAAATTATCAAACAGGAAACATAAACAAGACTAATAAAACTTAAACAAGACAAATAAAATTAAACTCACCACAACAACATCCCGACTATAAAAACGATTCACCACGACCCATCACCTCACTCCCACCCAAGGTCGAGACCCACCTCCATTAGCGCCCAAGAGACCATCATAATCCTGGGGGTGCCAAGCCAACACTGGAGCTAATAATGTCACACCTCATAGCCAATTGGAAAGCCCACACTCCACCAAATGGAGTTGGCCCAAATCAATAGCCATTGTTGAATGGTGACGTCGACCACTAGATCAGGAGTCAGGAGAGGAACCCACCGTCAAAGAACCGATAAGTGATAGAGGGGCGAATAGAACAAAGTGCTCGCACAAACAAAGCCACCACAATAAAAGATGTTGAAAGTGCAATGGCAGGGCGTCTCACCAAGCACCACTTGTGAACAGGCTAGTGTCGATATAATCTTCGGACGAGAGAAAAGCTAAGGAACAAAGGTTCCCTAACTAAGAAGGGTCCAAAGATGCTGAATGTGCAAGGGCAGGGCCTCTCACCAAGCTCCACTGGTGCACAGGCTAGCATCGATAATTTTTGGACGAGAGAAAAGCTAAGGAGCAAGGGTTCCCTAACTAAGAAAGGTCTTGGAAACTAGGGTTTTCCTTATAAAGAACGAAAGCATTTATGGGAAACTTCTTTTAAATATGTATTATTTTTATACGTGAACTCTAATCAACCATTTAGCACATGTATTAA
Source organism: Humulus lupulus (assembly GCF_963169125.1). Lineage (NCBI taxonomy): Eukaryota > Viridiplantae > Streptophyta > Magnoliopsida > Rosales > Cannabaceae > Humulus > Humulus lupulus. Next base: position 276,383,030 of record NC_084793.1, read on the forward strand.
TTGTGATCTCTCACCACCGTACTAAGCTCCACCTAAGCAATGCCTTCCACCATAATTAACGCTAGTATTTGTATTGAACCTCATTCACACTATAACAAAAAATAGTTTTACAAGCGATACTACACAGCCGCCCCTAATATACACGTTATTAGAGACAATAAGGGGCAAGTCATCCCTGATATTCTGAAATAATATTAGGGGCAACGGGTTGCCCCTGATATTGAAAAAGTCGACCCTAATATTATGAAATTTTGACCAGCAAAGCAAAGGGAAATTTGGGCGGTTTTCTTTTCTGTGAAATTTATTAATATTCTATTATGTCCCCCCTGATAGTGTTATATAGCAACACCTCTTCGACCATTCCGCCATTCTCATCTACAACAAAATTAAAAAAGAAAACACATTTCCTTCCCCCGATAACACAAAACCCTTCCCCCCTCCCCTCTCTATCCCACTCTTTCCCTCACTCTCCTCTCTCTCACCCATTCGGCCACCCCTCCTCTCTCTCACCCATTTGGTCGCCCTCCTCTCTCTCTCCCTCTCCTCTCTTTCACCCATTTAGATCACCACTGCCCCCCTCCTCTCTCTCTCTCTTACCCATTTGGACCACCACCCATCCATTCAGACTACCAGTACCACCGGAGCACTGCCTCCCCCATCCCCTTGGATCCACCCACTTGCTGCCACGACCACGGATCCGCCCCATCGCCGCCGCCACCTCAGATCCACCCCAGTATTGAGGTATATATATATCCATATTTTTTTTTTTATAAATATATATAACATGGTGTGTGTATATATATAAATTTATATATATTTTAGTTTTTTGTTTATTTATATTTTTTTATAAATATATATGTAGATGCTCAAAACTCCATGCTTGTGAAAGATCGAAAGCACATGCCAAGGTCCCCCAAACGCCTAGACACCTACTTCTGCCATGAAACCCATGGGACATCATCTTCTCGCAAGGAGGCACATGAGGCTATTCTCAGCATGCCCAGCACCCGTACACCTCGACAGAAGTTCTCAGCTTGCTGAGCACCCATGCACCCAGCGAGGCCTCGCCTCGCAAAGAGCCCCTCGCGCGTCACCTGGGATCTGCGCGTATTGGCCTCGCGACGCTGCCTGGGATATGCACGCGCTGGCCTTGCGATGCCACCTGGGATCTGCGCGCGCGTGGCCTCGCTCCAAAGGTCCTCGCACGCATAAGCGCCTCGCCCGAGAGTGTCGCGTGCATGATGGCCTCGTCCAAGGGCCTCGCGTGCATGATGGCCTCGCCCCAAAGGGTCTCTCCCAAGGGCCTCGCGTCGAAGATGGCCTCGCCCCAAAGGGCCTCGCCCAGGGGCCAATGCGCGTAGGTGCTCCCACAACCTCGCGTCTCGCGGCCATGTTGCTTCAAAGGTGTATATGACACCCTACGTCCCGCGGGTGTACACGGTGTCAGGACCTCCCCACATCCACGCGAAACCTCACTAGCCTTATAACATGCTATACCCACCTCGTAGAAAAGGCCCTACGTCACTTGGTGAGGTTGGGGCCACCAACGAAGTGCACTCTCTTCAATTAGACAATTGGGACCACTTACAAGAAGGCCAATCAGATATGTCATTCAAGGTGGCCCACAAGAGACAAAATATACAAACACGGTACCTCTAAATAGGTACATACATGCCTGCAAGGATTAAGGGACAGACCTGACACCTGTACCGGACAAGTAGTGGCGGTTAAGGGTAGTACGAGGAATGGCAGCACCACCTCCACGTCTCTGACATGCACCAGAGCCGACCACCACTCTCCCAACACCACTACATCCGATACCATTCTCTTGAGAATGTACTTGTGTACCATCTGGTCCCCTGAACCACACTGTATCAAGGGTCATTAGAGCCCACTATAAAGGGAACCCTTCTTCAACATTGAGGGGGGTTGGAAAAATCACTGTAGCACTACACCATAAGAAATACAAATTCAGTTCACCATTTTTCTTCTGCAAGTGTTCTTTATGTTTCCAATTAGATCTTCAAAGTTTTTCTTTTGATAATCTCTATGTTTCTATTTTTCTAACTTAACTTGTTTGACGAGTTCTCACCGTCAACAGTTTGGCGCCGTCTGTGGGAAGGATAGATTGCAAGTCACTGTTCTTCCATTGATTTCGATAAGAAAAAGTGTCGTGACGTTCAAAATGGTTGAGAGAGCTACGCGAGGTGGAGGTCCACCTTGACAGAGATCAGCTAAAAGCCTCCATGAGGGATCCTCCTCTACCTGCAAACATGGAGGCCCCAAGGGAGTCTGAGGTGCCCAGAGACGAAAAGGAGGCCTCATCCCCGGCAGTCCCACCTGAGGAGGATCGTCCAAAGTCGGCGACTGCCCCAGCAAGGGGCACCGATGAGTTCCTACCTCCAAGGCCGCCGCAGGTGCCAAACCCTGGTCGGCAGGATCCAGGCCCATCGAAGCGCCAGGCTGACAAGCACCCTCGGGTCCACTCCGTGAGCTCGAGTTCTAAGTCTTAATTCTACGAAGATGAGATATGAGAACTTCAGCGTAAGAATCAGAGGCTAGAAACCACCCTGGAGAACATGCAAGAGGTGCTAAATGGTCTGTTGCAAGGGAGATCACACGTGACACTCCCTAAGCGAAAAAGGAGAGGCTAGGAGGGAGTAGAAACCACCGTCCCAGTAGATGATGGACGGACCCGACTCTCCACTAGTAACACCCCCGGGACGAAGCAACATGAATGCCCCGAACCACCAAAGCAGCCCCAGGGGCCAGGGCCGAAGACTAATGCTGCCCCTCGTAACGATGACGAGGTCACCTCAAAGAGAGCACCCTCAGATCTACAGGAAGAGCTCAAAAAAAAGAGGGTGGGTAAAAGGACCACACCCCCTATGGCGCCCCGAGAAGGCAAAGGAAAGGGGGATCCTAACCCGTCCACTTTGAGAGACTCCCTAAGCAAGTGGAGGGAAGACCTGGACACAGAAATGAGGAGCCTACGAAGCAAAATCGTCACCGACTCCGGAGGTCAAGCCTTTGAGGAAGAGTTCGATCATGAGTCACCCTTCATCAAGAAGATCCAAGCCATCCGGCTCCCAACCAACTTTAAGGAGCCCCATATGACCCCCTACGAAGGAAGCATAGATCCAAAATACCATCTAGATGCATTTAATGACATGATGAAGCTGAGGGGAATTAGTAGCGGGGCGAGATGTCATTGCTTCGCTGTCACATTAAAAGGACCTGCGTACAAATGGTTCAAAATACTTAGACCGGGGGCCATCAGATCTTGGCAACAGTTTTCTGATGAATTCCTCCAGCAGCACCACGCCGTGCAGGACTCCACGATGCCAGGCACCAACCTCGCAAATGTGAAGCAAGGAGAAAATGAGAGTTTGAAGAGCTACATTCACAGGTTCAATATGGGGGCAGCTAAAGTAGGGAGCCTAACCCGCCGAGAGTTGAAAATGGCCATCACAGCTGGAGTGCACCCAGGAAGCATGCTATGGGATAACATGCTCAAGAGGGAGATCACAGACTTGGATGGTTTCTACGAGCGAGCACAAAAATATATTCACGTAGAGGATGGTCACGACAGCCTCAAAGCCGGAAAAGGCCAGTCGCCCCTGAAACCTTCGATCCGAGAAAACCAAAGCGGTGCAAAGAAGAAGGGGGTCTATGAGGAAACGAGAGATGATCGGCCCCGGAAGCATCAACGCTCTGATGAGTGCATACAGGGCCCCTACACCTTTTATACTGACCTCACCCATGCGAGAGAGCATATTTTCGTTGCGAACGAAAACCAGGTCCCTTTCAAAAGGCCCCCGACAATGAAAAAAGACCGGTCTAAAAGAGACCCCGGCAAGTATTGCCAGTATCACAAAGATATCGGCCACACCACCGCGGAATGCAACCATTTGAAGGTGGAAATCAAGGAGCTCATCCATAGGGGACATTTGGGCAGATATGTGCGCAAGGAGAACCAGAGGCCAGAAGAAGGAGCGTCCCCGCCGCGGGCGCGAGAGGTGGCCTCAGAAGTACAGGGAGAGGTCAGGACCATCTTTGGAGGACCAGGATTCAGAGGCGATTCAAGGAAGGGACGAGACAAATATGCCAAGGAGGCCAGACAAAGTCCACCACCGTCCGTCTTAAGTTTGGAGCAACGCCACCCGAAGAGTTTCAAGGGCGAGAATGACTGATAACCTTCACTGAAGAAGACGCGCAGGGGGTACATTTCCATCATAATGACCCCCTGATGCTAACTGTCCATCTTGCGAACATGAGAGTACATCGGGTCCTAGTGGATAATGGAAGCTCTGTAGACATCCTGCATCGCCCCGCTTTGGAGAAGATAGGATTGAGCGTCCGACACCTGAAACCCTGAAATACCTCCCTTTACGAGTTCACAGGGGACTCGATACAGTCCCTATATGCAATTGAATTAGCCCTCAGCATGGGGAAACAACCCAGGCAAACCACCATAATGGAAAACTTTGTCGTGGTGGATTGCGCCTCAGCCTTCAATGCGGTATTAGGGAGACCCTCTCTGAGAGAATTAAAGGCGATAACTTCTATGTATCACCTAGCTATGCAATTCCCAACCCCTGGGGGAGTAGCATGCATGAAAGGGGAGCATAAGGAAGCAGGGGAATGCTATAACATGTCCCTCCGCATGACCACAAAACCATCGCGGTTCCGATGGCAATGGTTGTGTATGAAGGTGCAACCCACACGAGTTAGACCCACGAGTTATGGAACACCTCAAGAAATGATACCAGTGAGGATTCGGCACTTGGTGCAAAGAGGATCTATGTTTAGTTTGTCCCTTGTTATGTTAGCTTAGTGAGTAAGAATCAAAGAGGCTACCTAGGTAACCTCCCAATTAGATGTAACCATTTTTTATATGCTGTTGTAAACCACATGCTATGAATGAAACTGTTCGCAACTTCACGTGTTATTTTTCTTCTCTATGCGAGCATCAGCCAAAGTGCCTGCCGAAATAAAATTCACCAAACACTTGGGGGGTAGGACAGGAGGCAAAAGCATACAGCAAGCAAGAGGATCCTAAAAAGGACTCCTCGCATCAGGAGGATCCTAAAAAGGAGGAACCCAAAAGGACCCCTTATATCAGGGCCTTAAACGAGTTCCTTAAAGGGACTCCTTGTATCCTAAAAAGAGCTCCTAAAAAGGAGGATCCTAAAAAGGACCCTCTATCAGGAGGAACCTAAAAAGGGCTCCTAAAAAGGAGGATCCTAAAAAGGACCCTCTATCAGGAGGATCCTAAAAAGGACCCTCTATCAGGAGGATCCTAAAAAGGGCTCCTAAAAAAGAGGATCCTTAAAAGGACCCCTTGTATCAGGGCATGGTGAACCCTAACAAACAGGGAGGAGACCTTGCAAGGCATCTCCTGAAGTTCACAAGGATTAGCTACCCTTACGAACATCAAGGAGGCCAAAAGTTCTTATAAAAGAAAAATAACAACAACAACGAGCTCCCAAATAAGGGCAGATACTCTCTCAAAGGGAGAAGCCCCAGAAAGAGCACCCGCCAATAAGCCAAGAGCGGCCACCAAGCCGTCTAGCCAAAAAAGGTCATAAAAGAGACCCTTGCAAAAATAGTACTATGAATACTGACGAGAAGGACTGTTCTCGCAAAAAATAATAAGCACATGCAAAAATATATTAAAGGATAGCTAGAACCCAAGGGGTCAAAATATCCTTATAAAAATAATCAAGAGGCACCAAAAAAGGACCCATTGAACCCTTTCAGATGAGCTCCAAAAGACCTCTAGCCTGATAAATAAAAGAGGGGAACCTACCAAACCCCATCATACGGACTCAAAAAGTCCTCAAACACACATGAATAAGAGATGAATAACCGCATATGTATATATCAAAAAAGAGTCTTGGTAGCATGGCAAGATTTAAAAAAAAAAATTACAAGCACAACAAGGCTTCAAATGAGTACACACCCACAGCGGGCTAGCTGACAGAAGTGATGAAATGACGACCTAAAGGCCTCCTGCCACGGGCGTTCCACCTAGCCGCCCGGGCATCGACGTGCTCGCCAAAGGAGGAGAAATCGAAGTTTGGATCCTGCCTCCATACACCATAGAGGGTGCGCTCTACAGACCTATACTCAATGGCTGCCCTGCCAGCCTCTAAGGAGGCAACCCTCTCCTGCGATGCAACTATAGTAGCCTTAGCAACCTCAAGCTCAGCCTCTACGAAAGCGACCCTCTCCTACGACACGGCCGCTGTAGCCTTGGCACCCTGGAGTTCGCCCTCTAGGCTGGTGACCCTTTCCTAAAACATCATGGCCTTGACAACCGCCTTCTTCTTCCTCTTTGACGGGGCTGAAATTTTTGCCAAGGCCTTTTCTAGCCTAGACTTGGTTTCATCAAGCTCTCTCTCGAGCTCCTGGACCCGGACTGCAAGACGGTCCCTCTCGGTACTCGACGTAGAAAGGTTGTGAGCCGAGTCGGCAAACCATTGCGCCATGGTATAGGCCTGCACAAGAAAAATGACAACAACAATGATAAGTAACAAAGAGAAAGGAATAAAAAGATATGATGCCGACATAAGATGCCTGAACTCACCCAGGCAGTAGAGCGCGTGAGAGTCTCCCCAAGGTCCGACATAGTGAAACTCCCAAGGCCACTCCAATCAGCTTCGGGGAGGCCTGAGGCGATCTGGACATACTACCGCCCATAAGAGGTCGCCATGCGACCCACCTAGGGTACCCCTTCTGAGCTAAGGGTACCTGGCTGGGTGAGGACAGATGACCCACTCGCTGAAATAGGAAGGGGCGCGGGAAGATTAGAAGAATGAGCCCTGGGTAGATCAGGAAGGGGTGTAGGAAGATCGGGAAAGTAAGCCTCCGATGGACCAGGGTCGAGGGGAGCCTGATGAAAACTGTCAAAGTCCTCGGGGTTGGGGCAAACAAAATGCCCCAGCATGGCCTGTTGACCTTGGGATTGGGAAGCCATGTCAGGGTCGAAAGGGACAAAGGGAGGACATCCCCAGGGGGACGAAGATAGCTGGTAAGGTTGCCCGTGTCCAAGGGAGACTCCCTCCGGCACGCCCTCGGCCTCACCCTCACCCGAACGAGGCTCCGCCGAGGCAGCCTGCGTCCTCTTTGACCCAGGAATAGTCCACAGCAACCTGGGATCTGAAACCGAGGACAGCTTGTGGAGGTTAAGATTCTCCACAGTGAATAGGTATACAGCCTTTTTCACGGCGGGGTCAGCGTTGATAAGGTCGTTCACGGCGTTCGCCTCCGACTCAACAACTACAGGTACGGCGAACTGCTCTGCACGATCCACACCATTGTTGACACAAACATAAGTTTCAACAAAAAAAAAAAGAAAAGAAAAGGTGGCTCGAGGTACTTACTGGGAGCAGAACGGAAGTGCTCACGAACAGAAAGAGGGCCTTTCACAAAGAAAAAGTCCTGCTTCCAGGACCCCGGGTTGGACACTGCACCCTCTATCAAAGGGACTTCATTACTGGCTTTTTGTAGGTAATAAAAGCCCTTGAATTTGGGAGAGGGCATGAGATTGTACAGGAAGTGCACTTCTAGGGCCGTAGGAGCACGTTTGGCAAGTTCCACAAATGTGATAAAGAGGCAGCTCAGGGTCAGCCAACTGTTGGGTGCCAGCTGAAGTGGAGTGAGGTCAAAATAGTTGAGGACCGTAACGAAGAACGGGTGTAATGGGATGGTACCGCCCACCTTCAGGATATGCTCTCTAAGGGCCACGAAGCCAGGACTAGGGCAGTCAGCCCGGCACTTGTCCGAAGGGGTGTATAATGCATACTCAGGAGGAACACGGTAGTGATCTACAATTCCCATCAATTTAATTTTAGACACATGGGACACTAGGGTGGATGCCATTAGGGGGGCATCGTCCTGGTCATTAATGGACACCTGTCGTCATCCTCCCTTCGTTATATCTGCAAAACCAAAAGAAAAAGGTGAGGAAGAGACAGAACACTTGACCCTCCATTTTCTCTTCTTAGCAAGAGTCTTCCACCGGGGCACCGGCTGCGGAAGCGCTAAGCTAGGAAAGATCGAAAATAAGGGCTGAAGAGAAGCAGAAGCGCACCATGACAGTCATCAGGCAAGGATTGGTTAGAAGGCTCAGGTGGAAGATGTCCCTCCATAAACTCCAACTCCCCCTGCAAATCTAAAAGGGTCACCCTAAGGCTCGCTACATGGTCACTAAGGTCAGGAGGGAAAGGTGCTCCGTCTACTCTCAAAACCGAGTCAATTTCGCTCTCTACCACCCAAATTTTACGCCTAAGTTCAGCCATGTGCTCAAGATGACGAATACGGGCCTGCCTTAAGGTGTCATGGTCTTGGTAAGGGTTTTCCTCAGGGGACTCTGAGTCTGAAGACAAGTCAACAAACTCAGCCCCCGGAGGAATGCCGAACGGACCTTCACTTGCCACAAGACCTCATCCCGAAAGCAAAAAGGTTCGTGTATAAATGAGAGGATTGCTACAAAACACAAAGGAATGGGCTCAAAAAATCTAGGCATGAACACTCTAAATGACCCGCTACGAGGTGTGAATAAAGGGGCATGCCTTAAGGCCAACTCACGACGGGCTCAGGCCAAAGTACCCCATCCCAAGTGGTGCTAATGTGCACCCAATAAACATAAGGGAAAAAGAGAATAGACCTCAAGTAGGAAAAATGAAACGTTGTCGTGGTCAAAAGGAGGTTGGGGGCCAAAAGTACCATCACGGTCAAAAAGAGCCAAATGGTCGAAAGTACGCGTCTGCAAAAATAAACAGAAAAGATGTGTTAGCCTCCAAATATATGAAGGGATATAGACATACCAAAAATTAGCTCAAATATATATATAAAAAAAAAGCAGGGAGAAAATTATAGCCAAAGTGAGGTTGTGGGGGATTGAACCCCTTACCTCTTGAAAGGAGCAAGGATCTAAATGCCACTAAGCTAAGGAGATGAAGTGTAGATAATAGGCTTGGCATGGGGGCCTATTTATAAGAATTAAAGAGAAGAGTCTACCAAATCACCTAAAGGTCCTCTCCTAGACTGGGGGGCAAGTGTAGATGCTCAAAACTCCATGCTTGTGAAAGATCCAAAGCACATGCCAAGGTCCCCCAAACGCCTAGACACCTACTTCTGCCACGAAACCCATGGTACATCATCTTCTCGCAAGGAGGCACATGAGGCTATTCTTAGCATGCCCAACACCCGTGCACCTCGATGGAACTTCTCAGCGTGCTGAGCACCCACGCACCCAGCAAGGCCTCGCCTCGCAGAGAGCCCCTCGCGCGTCACTTGGGATCTGCGCGCGATGGCCTTGTGATGCCGCCTGGGATATGCACACGCTGGCCTCGCGATGCCATCTGGGATCCGCGCGCACGTGGCCTCGCTCCAAAGGGCCTCACACACATAAGGGCCTTGCTCGAGAGCCTCGCGTGCATGATGGCCTCACCCCAAAGGGTCTCGCCCAAGGGCCTCGAGTGCATGATGGCCTCGCCCCAAAGGGTCTCGCCCAAGGGCCTTGTGTGCATGATGGCCTCGCCCCAAAGGATCTCGCCCAAGGGCCTCGCGTGCATGATGGACTCGCCCCAAAGGGTCTCGCCCAAGGGCCTCACGTCCATGATGTCCTCGCCCCAAAGGGCCTCGCCCAGGGGCCAATGCGTGTAGGTACTCCCACAACATCGCGTCTCGCGGCCATGTTGCTACGAAGGTGTATATGACACCCTACGTCCCGCAGGTGCACACAGTGCCAGGACCTCCCCACGTCCTCGCAAAACCTCACTAGCCTTATAACATGCTATACCCACCTCGTAGAAAAGGCCCTACGTCACTTGGTGAGGTTGGGGCCACCAACGAAGTGCACTCTCTTCAATTAGCCAATTGGGACCACTTACAAGAAGGCCAACCGGATATGTCATTCAAGGTGGCCCAGAAGAGGCAAAAAATACAAACATGGTACCTCTAAATAGGTACGTACATGCCTGCAAGGATTAAGGGACAGACTTGACACCTGTACCTGACAAGTAGTGGCGGTTAGGGGTAGTACGAGGAATGGTAGCACCACCTCCACGTCTTTGACATGCACCAGAGTCGACCACCATTCTCCCAACACCACTACACCTGATACCACTCTCTTGAGAATGTACTTGTGTACCATCTGGTCCCCTAAACCACACTGTATCAAGGGTCATTAGAGCCCACTATAAAGGGAACCCTTCTTCAACATTGAGGGGGGTTGGAAAAATCACTGTAGCACTACACCATAAGAAATACAAATTCAGTTCACCATTTTTCTTCTGCAAGTGTTCTTTATGTTTCCAATTAGATCTTCAAAGTTTTTCTTTTGATAATCTCTACGTTTCTATTTTTCTAACTTAATTTAGTTGACGAGTTCTCACCGTCAACAATATATATACTTAATGTGTGTGTGGTGTATATGTATATTTATAGATATATGTATTTATATATATAGCTTTTTTATTTATTTGTAAATATATACAGTGTGTAGTTATATATATATATTTTCTCAGTTTATATGTATATATATATTTTTTATATAGATATATATATATGTGTGCCTATATATATTTATATATATATGTTTGTAAATATATATTTATATATATATGTTTGTAAATATATATATATGTGTAAGTTTTGTTTATATGTATATATAATGTGTGTGTTGAGAACATATTTTTTTTTATAACAATGTATATTATGTTTGTGCAGAAATTGAAGGAGTATCTCTTGAAAATTTGGTCAGTAGGGTATTTCTAATTTTGTGGCATCAAGGTATTTATTTTTTGATTTTGTTGTTTTAATTAATTTAATTAATATCTGACTATGTGTAGAAAGTAAGTTGTGTTTAGTGGTATTTATATACGTGGGTAGAATAACATATTGTGAATGTGTGTATAAAATTGTATAATGTGTTAGTGTTTGAATTTAATTAATAATATGTATATTGTGAATGCTCTGTGAATTTTCTGAGTATTATTTGCAGGGTTTAAAATTTTTTGGATTGATAAGAATATAGTCATTATGCTGCGAAAATTTTAGTGGAGTTAATTAGAATTTTTTCTAGTAGTGTTAGGATATCATTATAAAATTCATTAATAATAAACAATTATCTAATTTTGAGTTTATCTTTATTAATTAATTAAATTAATAAATATATTAAGAATTAAATTAATATTTTAAAAATATAAAATGATGAATAAATGTAATATTTAATTAAAATCAAAATAAATTTCGTGATATTAAAAATAATTAAGTTTATACTCATATTTATATTTAATTAGTAATACAAAAAAGTAATATAAACTTTACAAATAATAACTAATTTAAGAATAAAACAATTATTCATAAATTAACATTAATTTGAAAGAAGAAAAATAAGTTTGATAATTTAAAAAATAACTTATTATGAAAAATTTTGATAAATTTGAAAGCTAAGAATGGAAATAATTACCTATAATTAATTTCAATTATATTCAATTAAACAATAATTAAAATAGAAATGAATAATAATCATAACTATAATAACATTCGTAAAAAATGTAGTTTTAATTATTCGAGAACATTTAACCTTAAACATTATAAAATAAGACATTGTGAAACATCATATATAGGATAGGATGGTTATTAGTGATAATTGTTATTATTTCTAACAACAAAAATTCATCGACATACATCTAGTGGATGCCTTGGGGATAGTAATCAGTGTCAATGTATTCATCTAGTATTCCTCATTTTTTTCAAGATGTTTCTTCAAACATTTTGAAAAAATGAGGAGAAGTAGATGTTTGCTTACTTTCTCCAAGGGATCCACTAGGTCGGAATAGGGTAGGTTGGAGTTCAGATTAAGATAATTAAATAATAAAATATTAATTTAATAATTAATAAGATAATTAAACAATAAAATTGTTGACCCTCGATTTAGCCAACTGACACGGAGTCAAAATATGAATGATATAGGCGAATATGTATAGATAATAACGTAATGACAAAAGTAAAGAAAACACAGTAATTTATAGTGGTTCGGCCCCAGAATCTGGTAATGACCTACATCCACTTAGAATGATATTGATATGGGAACAAAAGTGTGATCAGAGAGCTTGGGCTCAATGAGTTTCAACACTCCTCATAAACAATACTAGTTTTCAGAGATAATTTCTATATTTCTATGGTTTTTTAGCTGCCAAAAGGTCCCTTCCCATGAGCCATCTCTTGCTTTTTATAGGCCCATGGAGGGTTGCCCAATATTGTTACAGATATTATCCCCTGAATCATGGGATATTCAGAAGATTGCATGAAATAAATTCGGGATACATAAGATCTTTCCATAAATGTTGCTTTGCCAGCGGAACCACCGACCAGTCTGGTCGTGGTAAAAACAGGTCTGTCCTGCTTCTGGTGTGTCTCCTGGTCGATACTCTAGCAGACGCTCCAGGTGTCAGGCATGTGTCAAGAGATTATTCGCCACGTCACAAATGCTAATTTATTGGATAACATTTGCCCCCCAAAGTTTATTTACTACGAACAGTAAATAAACTTTGAGCGAACGACCCTTCGGTAACCCCTCCTGACGTGTCAGAGCCTTTCGTGCGTTCTTGAAAAAAGCAAACCACTTCTGTCTAATCAAGGCATTTCAGTTTCCCAAAAACAATTTTGACGGCCATTACGCTTCCCCATACTCCGAAAATGGAAAACTAATGATCACGCCTTTTGAATACCAAAGACAAATTTATATAAGGTTACTTGAGCCATTTTCTTCCTTTTTACGCACGTCATCTCTTTGTCGAAAAACCCTAAAAACCAGAGCTTTACTCTCTCCGGCGAACCTTCCTTCGTGCTGTAGGATCAGACGGTGGGCTCATTGACTTCCGAAACTCTCATTTCCATCTTCACGACCACTTTCCTTGGTAAGTTACTCTACAACTCCATGCTTCTAACCTTTCGTGGTGCATGCTTTTAAATGGTGTACTGTTTGAATCTCTTGGTTTCTGGTTTTTTGAACGCCTGTAGATAAGATGTTTTTTGTCGTCAAAGTATGCTTTTGAGTAGGTTTAAAACCCAGGATTAGCACTTTTTAGGACGTAGGATCGAAGTAGCATTTCGATTTTTTAATCCGGTTGGAAATAATTTCTTCCCGTTGCGAGGGGAGTCGAAAAAGCTTTTCAGGAAAACTTTTCACTTTCACCCTTTTGGTCCGCTTTTTAAACTATTTGCGCAGAGAGACTTAGTTAGAATACTGTTATATAAAGGCTTAGCTTTTATACTTCGACCAGCGTTACTTTAAGAATCTCCTAGATCCCTCTGACCTCGCCTCCCCATTCTTCTGTTTGCAGATTTTAATGCCAGATTTGTGGGGAGGTGAGAGACCCATCGACGACGACCTCCTTGCTCAACTGCTCGAGGGTGAAGAACAAATATCCGATCGCATCCACCAGATACCCTTCTCACGAGCCTCTTCCAGACCGCACCCTTCTCCTTCTATGGCCCGTTCAAAATCCTCTGGCAAGAAAAGGCCCGAATCTGAAAGTAACCCATCTCCTTCTGCCCAGCCTGACTCGCAGGCGGGGGCTCCCTCGACCAGTGGTCGAGAAAATCTTACTCTTGACCCCAATATCCAAACTAGGGCTCGTCCTCGTCATCGCAATCCGCCTGATGTCGAGTGGTACACTCCTCCAGCCAGTTCGATGACCCTTCGGATGGTCGCGAACTGCTTCAGAAAATACCCCCTAACGGGGGTAACCATTACACGTCCTACTGCGGAGCAGAGGGCTAACCGTCCAGGAGCGGCAAACAGCGCCTGGTCCCGGTATCACATTGAAGCGGGGGCTTATCTCCCTCTTCATCCTTTCTTTGTGGGGGTGGCCAATTATTTCGGCGTCGCTCCCTTTCAAATAACCCCTAATGGATATAGGATGTTGGCTGCACTCTATGTCCTGTACAAACTTAACAAGTGGCCAGAACCTTCACCTCATGAGGTTAATTACCTCTTTGATCTTAAGTCCAATCCCCAACACAACGGGACGGGCTTTTTTCACTTCTGCCATCAGGAAACTGGCCGGACCTTTTTGAGTGGCACCACCCACATATCAAACGTGGGACATTACAACAAGGAGTACTTCTTTACTCCGGATATATCCAGCAACAACTTGGCTTTCGCGAGAGGAGGTACAATTTTGTCTTTGCCCTGGTCGATACTTTATCATAGAGTATTTCTCTTCGTCATTTCTCAAACTCGACTTGCTTTTCAGGCCCCTGGTTGCGCCCGACCCCAACACCAGACATGGTGTCGAGGTCTGACACTCTGGCCAAGATGTCTGCTGCTACCAAATGTGTCAAGACCTTGACACAAGAAAAGAATTTGAGGTCGTCTGGCCTTCTGGCTCCTCACCATGACAATAGAGGGTCCGAAATGGACGAACCCACTGCTGGGGGGGTTCCCGAGCAGCAATTTCCTGCGCCCTCTCCAAGGAGGAGGCCAACAGGAGTTACGATCAGGGAACCCACGGGCAGCCCTTCTGCAGAAAGGCCTTCTGCTCCCCAAGGCAAGGGGAAAGAAAAGGCCAAAGAACCAGTTGTTGACTTGGAAGAGTCTTCTGATGACAATGGTAACGTTATTTCGCTTTTAAATGGTCTGCCAATCCCCTGTCACATGTTTGACGGGGATGGCAACTTTACATATGCTCCAAATCTAGGGCCAAACTTCTTCATGCCAGAAAATGAGTATATGATTAATAGAGTCAATAGTATAGCGACCAGTAGTTGTAGCTCGGGTATTCACTTTATTATCTTCTTTCTGTTGTATTACTTTTTTCCACCTTTTTCTTCTCTTATTAACCTTTTGTGTTTATTTTCATGCAGATATGTCGACTCCCAATATCTTTGACATGTACCAGGCCGAAGAGGAAGAGGAAGTCCCTCAACTTCAACGGAGGTCAAAGAAACGAACTGGTGAAACTAGTCGAGGCCCTTCAGCCAAGAAGAGTCGACCAGAAGACCCTCCTCAAGGTACTCCAACCGGGCAAAGTCCTGCGCCAACCGGGCGAAATCCTACCCCTCCTCCAGCTCCTTCTGAACAGCAAAACACCCCTGCTCGATCCAATCCTCCACCTGCGCCTGCTAGGGAGCATCTTTCTCGCGAAGAGGCTCATGAGGCCAGGCTCGTGAGCCATACCATTCGATCCGCTAAGGATCGAATTGAACGGATTGGCAGAGGTGAGCGTGTTGGGGCTGCCATGATCCAAGCAGTAGAGCTACCAGTCGATCAGATCCTGAACAGGACTCTGAACGAGATCTCCAGCGTAAGTATTTCTTTGTTTCTCGAGTCTTTGTTTTTTCAGTTCTCGTGATGAGTCTTGATTTCTTTTTCGTTTACAGGCCTTACTTTCTGCCATTACTGCTCGTACCCGAGCCCAGGCCTACTTTGAGCAGATTGAGGTTAAAGTTCTCGAGAAACATCAGGTGAAGGCGGCTGAGGAGCTTTCGGCTGCTGAAGCCAAACATGCTAAGGAGTTGCGGACGGTGGTCCAAGAGCGGGATGCAGCGGTGACCAAACTGTCTGCGGCTGAAGCGGCTAAAGATGCAGCGGTTAAGCTGAGGGAAGAGTACCGGTCGTACAATAAAACTCATCTCCGCGAGATCAAGCATCTGGAGGGGGTAGTCAAGTCTAAGGACGAGACTATTGCCACTCTCGAGGGCAAGCTGCAGCAGTCGGAGCTCGACAACTCCAAGAATCTGGAAAAGTATAAGAGGGCGACACTCCGATGTTTCTATAACTTTTGGAAACATAATCGGGGTGCTGACTTTAGCTACCTTTCAGAGGAGGTCAGAGTTGCGGAGTTGGCTCGGTGCGCTGCTCAACTGGCTGAAGAGGAGGCGAGAGCTGCGACTCCTGCAACTCCAAGCGTCGTTGGTTTGGACGAAGAAACCATCGAGGAAGAGACTGACCAGGTTGTTGCCCAGGATCCTCCTGCCCCCCATGCCTCTTAATTTATTTAGCTGTTCTTCTTTCTTTTTAAACACGCGACCCACGGGTCGCAATGTAAAGACAATAATTTCTTTTTAAACTTTGCTGCACGGGCAGTAAATCTTTTTGTTTGAACAATTACATCCAAGCAGCAATGCTTGCGGTGTAAAAGCTTAACTCTTGGTGTTATAATATTTTTACTTATTATAACGTTTGTCCGTATGACCGAACTTAGCATAGTACTTTAGCATCATATATTTTGAAAAAATACTCTAAGTACTTGAAGCATGCTTTCACTCATTTTGTTCATGTGTTTACATACCTTGAGAGTATGCTTTGCTAACGATGTGCCTTATATGCCCCCCAAGTGATCGAGGCGCTCTTAGGTCCTTGGTCACTTGCCTTGACCATGGCCTGTTCGAACATTACTGTTCGAGCGGAAAAATGATACTTGTAATACAGCAAAACAACACACGTAATGAACAAATATTTGTAAATGTAAATTCACAAAGTTTGGCAAGAACGACTGGCTGAGCACAGTCCCTTATAATTTCGTATTAAAAATGGACTAATCATGTCTTTACGAATGATTCTAAAACAGAATCTATATACGAGCAGTTAGCCATACACCGTGGCTAACCCTCTTTGCAAAACTTGTAAAAATTAATGGGGAAAATTTGAACAAGCCAGTCCTTTAAGAAGGGCTGTTTATTGATAATACTTGCGCAGGTGTTCTCCATTCCAGTAACGTGGAACGAGATCTCCGTTTAAGCGTGCAAGTTTGTAGGTGCCTGGGTGAAGGACTTCTTCAATCTGGTAAGGTCCTTCCCAGTTAGGTCCGAGCACGCCGGCAGTGGGGTCGCGGGTATTCAAGAAGACTCGTCGTAACACTAAGTCTCCGACGTTGAATCTTCTTTCTTTAACTTTGGAGTTAAAGTACCGAGCGACTTTTTGTTGATAAGCAGCAACTCGGAGTTGAGACTTTTCTCGTATCTCATCAATTGAGTCTAAAGACTCCAGTATTAGCTGGCTGTTTTTCTCTTGATCATACGTTAAACGCCGATGTGAGGGGGGATCTATCTCGACGGGTATCATGGCCTCATACCCATAGGCTAACGAAAATGGGGTACGCCCTGTGGCTGTTCGATGAGATGTTCTATATGACCAGAGGACTTCCGGTAGTTGTTCTGGCCATGCTCCTTTCGCTTCTTCAAGTCTTTTCTTCAAGGTGTCTTTGAGGGTTTTGTTTACAGCTTCGACTTGCCCATTCGCTTGGGGGTGTGCGACTGAAGAAAAGCTCTTGATTACCCCATGCCTTTCGCAGAAATCGGTGAACAGGTCGCTGTCAAATTGGGTTCCGTTGTCTGAAACTATCTTTCTGGGCAAACCATACCGGCACACAATGTTCTTGATGACAAAGTCGAGAACTTTCTTGGTCGTTATGGTTGCGAGTGGTTCAGCTTCGACCCATTTTGTAAAGTAATCGACTGCCACAACTGCGTACTTTACTCCTCCTTTTCCTGTCGGTAGTGATCCAATTAAATCTATTCCCCATATTGCGAAAGGCCACGGGCTTTGCATCTGCTTTAGCTCGTTTGGAGCTGCTCGTGGGATTTTGGAGAACCTCTGACATTTATCACACCTTTGTACGTACTCCATTGAATCCTCGTTCATCGTTGGCCAAAAATAGCCTTGTCGAAGAATTTTTTTCGCCAAACTCTGCCCCCCAGCGTGATCTCCGCAGAAGCCCTCATGCACCTCTTTCATGAGTTCCTTGGCTTTTTCTGTTGTAATGCACCTGAGCAGTGGCATTGAATATCCTCTTCGGTACATAACACCGTCGAGCAGTATGTACCTAGCAGCTTGTCTTTGTAGAGTTCTGGCTTTGTTTCTATCTACTGGCAACGTCCCATTTGTCAGATACTCCAGGTAAGGTGCCATCCATGTATCTTCTACTCGAATTTCCATGCTGGCTTCGGCTGCATCAATGCTCGGTTCACTTAATCTCTCTACTGGGACTATGTTCAAGGTGTCAGCATCTTTGGCACTTGCAAGTTTGGCCAAGGCGTCTGCATTCGAATTTTGGTCTCGCGGAATTTGCTGGAGGGTGTATTTTGTAAACTGTGCTAGCAAATCTTTTGTTTTGTTAAGGTAGGCCATCATTTTAAACCCTCGTGCTTGATATTCTCCCAGTACTTGATTCACGACCAGCTGAGAGTCGCTGAAAATATCGAGCGCTTTTATGTTCATCTCCCTGGCCATTTTCAGTCCAGCGAGGAGTGCTTCGTATTCCGCTTCATTGTTTGACGCTGCGAAATCAAACCTGATTGCGCAGTGAAATCGATGCCCTTCGGGCGTTATCAATATCACTCCTGCTCCAGCGTGAGATTCATTAGATGATCCATCTGTGAATAGTTTCCACGAAGGAGTCTTGTCTTGAGGCATGGGCGCCTCAGGTTTCTCGCACAACTCGTTGCTGGGGAGTTCGGTGAACTCCGCAATAAAATCGGCTAAGGCTTTCCCTTTTATTGCTGCTCGCGGTGAATAAGTAACGTCGAACTGTCCCAATTCGACCGCCCATTTTAACAGTCGTCCAGCCGCCTCAGGTTTTTGGAGGACCTGCCGAAGGGGCTGGTCGGTCAAAACCGTGATAGGATGGGCTTGGAAGTACGGTCGCAACTTTCGGGAGGCTAGAATTAGGCAATACGCTAATCTTTCGATCGGTGGGTATTTTAATTCTGCACCGATCAGCCTTTTGCTGACGTAGTAAACAGCTTTCTGGGACTATGTAAGGTGCCATCCATGTATCTTCTACTCGAATTTCCATGCTGGCTTCGGCTGCATCAATGCTCGGTTCACTTAATCTCTCTACTGGGACTATGTTCAAGGTGTCAGCATCTTTGGCACTTGCAAGTTTGGCCAAGGCGTCTGCATTCGAATTTTGGTCTCGCGGAATTTGCTGGAGGGTGTATTTTGTAAACTGTGCTAGCAAATCTTTTGTTTTGTTAAGGTAGGCCATCATTTTTAACCCTCGTGCTTGATATTCTCCCAGGACTTGATTCACGACCAGCTGAGAGTCGCTGAAAATATCGAGCGCTTTTATGTTCATCTCCCTGGCCATTTTCAGTCCAGCGAGGAGTGCTTCGTATTCCGCTTCATTGTTTGACGCTGCGAAATCAAACCTGATTGCGCAGTGAAATCGATGCCCTTCGGGCGTTATCAATATCACTCCTGCTCCAGCGTGAGATTCATTAGATGATCCATCTGTGAATAGTTTCCACGAAGGAGTCTTGTCTTGAGGCATGGGCGCCTCAGGTTTCTCGCACAACTCGTTGCTGGGGAGTTCGGTGAACTCCGCAATAAAATCGGCTAAGGCTTTCCCTTTTATTGCTGCTCGCGGTGAATAAGTCACGTCGAACTGTCCCAATTCGACCGCCCATTTTAACAGTCGTCCAGCCGCCTCAGGTTTTTGGAGGACCTGCCGAAGGGGCTGGTCGGTCAAAACCGTGATAGGATGGGCTTGGAAGTACGGTCGCAACTTTCGGGAGGCTAGAATTAGGCAATACGCTAATCTTTCGATCGGTGGGTATTTTAATTCTGCACCGATCAGCCTTTTGCTGACGTAGTAAACAGCTTTCTGCACGCCTTCTTCTTCCCGTATCAGTACCGCACTAGCAGCAACTTCGGTAATCGCCAGATAAATATACAAAGTCTCTCCTTCCATTGGTTTTGATAGGACAGGAGGTTGCGACATATGAGCCTTTACTGTCTGGAATGCTTGCTCGCAGTCTTCCATCCATTCAAACATTTTATTTCCCCTAAGTAGATTGAAGAATGGAACGCACTTGTCAGTTGATTTTGAGATGAATCTACTAAGGGCAGCTATCCTTCCGGTCAGGCTTTGGACATCCTTGATCTTTTCTGGCGACTTCATATCGATCAGGGCTTTTATCTTGTCGGGGTTGGCCTCGATTCCCCTTGAATTCACTATAAATCCCAAAAACTTTCCTGACCCGACTCCGAAGGAACATTTGAGGGGATTCAACTTCATATGGTACTTATTTAACACATCAAAGCACCTTTGCAAATCCTTCACATGTCCTTCAGCCTTCTTGGACTTTACCAGCATGTCATCCACGTATACTTCCATGCTTACTCCGATCAGCTCCTTGAACATGTGGTTGACCAATCGTTGGTAAGTTGCACCCGCGTTCTTCAGTCCAAAGGGCATTACTTTGTAACAATATAAGCCCGTATCGGTCCGAAAGCTGGTATGATCCTCATCAGGGGGATGCATGCTGATCTGATTGTAACCTGAATACGCATCCATGAACGAAAGGGTCTCATGCCCAGCGGTTGCATCGACTAGCTGGTCGATCCTCGGGAGTGGGAAGCAGTCTTTTGGGCAGGCCTTATTGAGGTCTGTAAAATCCACACAGGTCCGCCATTTGCCGTTAGGCTTGGGGACCAACACCGGATTGGAGACCCATGATGGATAAAACGCCACCCTGATGAACCCATTTTCTTTAAGTCTTTCGACTTCTTCTTTCAAGGCTCTTGATCTGTCTTTATCGAGCAGCCTTCTTTTTTGTTGCACCGGTGGAAAGACTTTGTTTATGTTCAGGATATGGCTGATCACCGCAGGATCTATTCCGACCATGTCTTTATGTGACCAGGCGAAAACTCCCTGGTTCTCTTGCAAGAATTCCACCAGCGCCTGTTTCGCGGTAGGCTCTAAATTCTTCCCAATCTTTACGATTCGAGTCGGGTCTTTTTCATCGAGATGGACCTCCTCCAGGTCCTCGACGGGTCCAACATTTTCTTCAAAATCCCCAAAGCGAGGATCCAAATCTATATCCTCACTTTGGGCAACACCCTATTTGGTGACTTTTCCACCTGATTGGGTTTTGCTGTCTTCCGTCATCTGCAATCGTTCTGGGGTAGCGCTCCTTGATGTTCCACTTTTTGCCTTTGTGATCGAGGCGTTATAGCACTCCCTGGCTTCCCTTTGGTTTCCCAAAACGCATCCTACCCCTACGTCCGTTGGGAATTTCATGGCTAGGTGCCACATGGAGATGATGGCCCTCAGTTCAACCAGTATGGGTCTTCCAATAACGGCGTTATACGCTGAAGGACAATCGACCACTACAAAAGTGGCGAGTAATGTCCTTGAAGCAGGCGCTGTACCCGTTGTCACTGGGAGTTTGATCATTCCGGCTGGAGCGAGTCCTTCTCCAGAGAAGCCGTATATGGTTTGATTGCAGGGCTCCAAGTCCTTCACGGACAGCTTCATGCGTTCCAGCGTTGATTTATAGAGGATGTTCACTGAACTTCCTGTATCGACCAGTATTCTTTTTTCCATCATATTGGCCATTTGGATATCCACGACCAGCGGATCGGAATGTGGGAACCGGACGTGTTGGGCATCGCCTTCAGAGAAGGTTATCCCGCACTCCTCTGAGCGGGCCTTTTTCGGCGCTCGGTCCTCTACAGTCATCATCTCGATGTCCTGGTCGTGGCGCAGAGTTTGAGCATATCGTTCTCTAGCCTTTCCGCTATTTCCAGCGAGGTGTGGGCCTCCACAGATGGTTAAAAGTGTTCCGGCTACGGGGGCAGGCTGTAATGGTGGCGAGCGTTGGCGTGTGGACGTCTGCTCGTTGCCACCTGGAGCTTCTCGTTGGGAAGTTCCCGAGGCCCGTACGTACCTTCTCAAGTGTCCTTGTCTAATGAGGAACTCGATTTCATCTTTTAGCTGGTTGCATTCATTAGTGTCATGTCCATAGTCGTTATGATAACGACAGAATTTGGTAGCGTCTCTTTTCGAAATGTCTTTTCGAATGGGCCCAGGCTTCTTGTAGGGCACGCTAGAGCTTGTGGCCTGGTATACCTCTCCTCGAGACTCAACGAGGGCAGTGTAGTTAGTGAACCTAGGTTCATAACGATTACTCTTGGGTCGCTTATTGTCGGAGGTGGAAGGCTCATTGTGTTGCCGTTTCCCACCATTATTGCCATTACCGTTGCCGTTTCCTTTGTCCTTGCCGTTGCCATTTGGTTTGGTGCCATTGGCGGCTTTGGCGGGTTCGATAGCCTTCTTGCCCTTGTTCGAGGATTTTCCATCATCGGCAATGGCTTCTTCGAGTTTGATATACCGATCAGCTCGGTCTAAGAATTCCTGGGTGGTTCTGACCCCATCCTTACGAAGACTTTTCCATAGGGGCGAACGGCGTCTCACTCCCGCGGTTATAGCCATCATCTTTCCTTCGTCCCCGACTGTCTTTGCTCCGGCTGCCGCTCGCATAAAGCGCTGGATGTAATCTTTTAGTGATTCTCCATCTTGCTGGCGGATCTCAACCAGCTGGTTTGCTTCGGTCGGGTGGACACGACCTGCGTAGAACTGTCCGTAGAACTCCCTTACGAACATTTCCCAGGAAACTATGCTTGCAGGTGGGAACTTAAAGAACCATTCCTGCGCGGCTTCAGAAAGTGTTGCAGGAAAGATCCTGCACCGAGCGTCTTCGGATACCTTCTGAATGTCCATCTGGATTTCAAACTTATTCACGTGCGAGACGGGATCTCCGTATCCATCAAAGTTCGGGAGCGTGGGCATTTTGAACTTTCCGGGAGTCTCTGCGTTGGCTATTCTTTGGATAAATGGAGTGCCCTTTCTTCTATCGTGGTCAATATAAGAGGTTCTTCCTCCGACCAATTGTTGCACAGCCTGATTTAGTGCGTCTATCTGGGCTTGCAAGGCAGTAGGAATAGCTACGTTCTCTGCTGCTGGGGGGATGTTCTCACCATGCTTCTCTCGACGATCATTGAGTATGTCTCTTAGATCTTCCTCTCTTCTCCGTTGCTCGCTACCTCCGAGCCGGTTGAAGACATTATTTTGTCGGGGTTGCCCCCCAGCATCTTGTCTATTTGGCTGATCATCTTGAGGTATTTGGCTCCTGCTCCTACCTTTATTTCCGTTCCTCCCATCAGCATTGTTCTTGCCTGAGTCAGCCTCGTTGTAGCCGTGGCCATCTTTGAACTTTGACTGGCTATGGTAAGACTGGTTGTTCCCTCTATTCCCGTCTCTGGCAGAAACACCTCGAGCGTTAGGGGGTGGCCTGCGCTGGTCGCGATGTCCCCGTGCATTATCATGCTGCTGGGATCCACGGACCGCAGAGCCTAACTCCGAGTCTCTCCTGTTACCAGGAGGGTAGTGACCCCTGTTCGCTTGGTGTGGCCCATCATTCTCGCGGCGTCTAGGACTACGAGGCTGTCGCTCGGCCCTATTCTGCCTTTGCTGCGGGGGATTACCTCGAGCAGCGTGGGATGGTGGATCTGCCTCGGGGTCCAGTGGGACGTCGTCATGGGGCATCTGGGGCTGTTCAGGCCTTTGTGGACTTGAAGGATGGACTGGTGGGTTAGGATTGGGACCTCCCTGGGGTGGCCCAGTTTCAGGTTGATTAGGCTGCGAGGCAGGCGCGGCCTGATTTCTGGCCAACAGCAAGGCCGCTTCAAGGGCTGCCATGGCCTCAGTCTGGCGGCGATCCACCTCCGCCTGTCTCTCGCTCAACTCCGCCCACTGACGATCAAGTTCCTGCTGCTGCCTCGCCATAGCTTCTGCGGCAGTTTCTTGATTGGCTCTCAGACTAGCCAGCTCTTCCTGCAACGTGCCCAAGGTGCTCCTCAAAGTCGCATCGTCCATTTCCTCCTCTTCAAAATCTAGTTGCGGTTCATCTTCTTCCGCCATGCTTGCTGGGGGAGGAGGAGGTGGCGGATTCGACGGTGCAGCGGCGGCGGTCTGAGCAGCTTTTTTCCCTGCTTTCGCCATTAGTTTTATCAACAATGATGAGTCGCCCTCTCAATGAAAGCACCAGAATGTTGACCCTCGATTTAGCCAACTGACACGGAGTCAAAATATGAATGATATAGGCGAATATGTATAGATAATAACGTAATGACAAAAGTAAAGAAAACACAGTAATTTATAGTGGTTCGGCCCCAGAATCTGGTAATGACCTACATCCACTTATAATGATATTGATATGGGAACAAAAGTGTGATCAGAGAGCTTGGGCTCAATGAGTTTCAACACTCCTCATAAACAATACTAGTTTTCACAGATAATTTCTATATTTCTATGGTTTTTTAGCTGCCAAAAGGTCCCTTCCCATGAGCCATCTCTTGCTTTTTATAGGCCCATGGAGGGTTGCCCAATATTGTTACAGATATTATCCCCTGAATCATGGGATATTCAAAAGATTGCATGAAATAAATTCGGGATACATAAGATCTTTCCATAAATGTTGCTTTGCCAGCGGAACCACCGACCAGTCTGGTCGTGGTAAAAACAGGTCTGTCCTGCTTCTGGTGTGTCTCCTGGTCGATACTCTAGCAGACGCTCCAGGTGTCAGGCACGTGTCAAGAGATTATTTGCCACGTCACAAATGCTAATTTATTGGATAACAAAAATATTAATGCAATAATTAAATATTAATTTAGTAATTAATAACATAATTAAATAATAATCAATTAATTTAATAATTATATTATTAATTAATTAAATAATAATAACAAAAAGTCATAGACATACATCTAGTGGATGCTTTGGGGATAGTAATTTGAGCCAATGTATTCATCTAATATTGCCAATTTTTTCAAGATATTTCTTCAAATATCTTGAAAAAGTGGATAGTACTAGATGTTTGCTTACTGTCTCCAATGGATCCACTAGGTTGGAATAAAGTAGGTTGAAGTTTGGAATAAAATATTATAACATGAATTTAATAAAACCATAACACTTTGCAAGATATCATAAAATGTGTTGAGAAAATATTTCATTTTTGGTGATAAAATTTCATGACGAAATGTGTGTAGAAAAATATATAATATATTCTCAATGTTTTGGGAATTTTTTGAATGTCATTTGCAGGCTTTTAATTTTTTTTTGGGATAACTTAGAATATAGACGTTATGCTGTCAAAATTTTGGTAGAGTTAAGGGATTCAATAAATAATTAAATAATAAATAAAACTTTGAATAATTAGAATTAACAAAATAAATTAAAGAGTAAATTAATAAATGAGATAAATAATTAAATTTAATATTAACAAATTTAATAAGTTTAAAATAAATTAAAAAATATAATTTAAGTTAATATTAACAAATTTAGTAATTTTAAAATAAATTAAAAAAACTAATTAAGAAAATAAAAAACTAACAATAAAACAAATTACTATTAGTTAAATTAAGTAAATAATAATTAAAATATGAACTCTTAATAATTTTATACATTATAAAATAAGAACTTATAAAAGATCATAATTTTTTTATGGTATCATAAGATTTTATAAGACATCATAAAACAACTAGTATTAAAAAATATTTCATTTTTTGTTGCTTTTCCCTTTTAGATAAAATTTTTATCACCAAAGATAGGATAGACGTTTTATATATTATCACTTAGTGATAATTTTTTCTTAATAATTTTTAATCACAAAAAGCCTTAGACCCATTCGGAGAGGCTGAATCAGTAAGGACTCTTAAATATGCTCCTCCGAATTATCTAGGACGGTATGTGTCCGCATGGATAGTTTGGATATGTTGTGTACCTATAATTTGATCTATTACTCATTTTATTCACTACAAGAAAAAGACTCTACAACGACATCTATTGCGACGACTCCAAAGTCGTCGTTGTAATTAGGCAAAATCCACGAAAAATTATTCTTTCTTATTATATTAAAAAATAAGCTACAACGACGACATGTCGTCGCTGTTGGGTCGTCAACAACACACGTTTTGGCCCTCCAAATTCCTAATACCCTACAGCGACGATGAAGAATTTGGAGGGAAATACGTCAACAACTCTAGGCAGGAACTGACTATACAGCGACGACATGTCGTCGTTGTAGGGTATTCGTAAGAAAAAAATAGGGAAATATGTTTGTCTATAGCGACGACCTGTAGTCGCTGTAGGATGCTCAGGGAACTCAACTGCCTAGAGTTGGTTGCCTATTTGGCACACCCTATAGCGAAGACATGTCGTCGCTGTAAAGTCCAATATAATCCACTGATAAGTTATTTTGTACTCTACAGGGACGACATGCATCGCAATAGGGTCCAAAATAAAAGTGGGAACGTGAACCGCCAAAAAATTTAAGTCAAATTTCACTGCCTATAGCGACGACATGTCGTCGCTGCAGAGTAGACACGTAGCACACGAGGGGATTCGTGTCGTTGTTGTAGGGTCTCATCGTTTGAGTAAAACGGTGTATTTGATATCAGTGACGGCTTTTCGTCGCTATAGGTCACAGTGATATAACCCCCAGGCAGAGGCTTTCTTCCTCATTTGTGCTCTATTTTCTTAAAAAACAACAGAGTCCTCTGGGTTTCTCCGCCTCCCAACGCCGCCCAACCCCGTTTTGGCCAATTTCTCCCAAGTTTAAACCCATTATCTTGCTATTATATCCCTTAATATGTATTTTTTTTCTTAATATATATGTGTATATTATGTATTTTGTGGAAATGAGTTTTGACATTTTTGTTGTTTTCTTTTTCAGATTTGTGTATTGGATCATCATCTTGAAGCTTTGCCTTTGGATAATCCCCTAGCCTGAGCCTTGGGTAATTTTTTTTTAAAAATATTTTGTGATTGATTAATGGTTAAATTATGTTTTTATTTATGTAGTTGGTTATTTTAGATAGTGTTGAATTTTATTTTTTATTTTAGGAATTTGTATTGTTAATTTAATTATATTTGTGATTTTTAATTTTTTTTATGTTAATTTAATTTAATTAAATGTTATGTAATAAAAAATGTATGATATGTTAAATATATGTATAAGCATATGTATATAAATGTGAATATGTTTATATGTATATAAATGTGAATGTGAAATATATTTTTAAATTGTGTGGTAGGTTAGATTAATATGCTTAGATGTTTATTATAAGTTATTGTTTTCAATTATATATATGTTAGGTTAAATAAAATTTTTGTTTTGAATTATATATAAGTTAGGTTATATAAATAATGTCTTATTTGTGAATATGTTTATAATATGTTTTTGTTGTTCATTTGTGAATTCAAATGACTGTATTAAATTTTATGTATGTTCTGCGAGTGGTTTATATGTTTTCATGCATATTTTAAATTTTGGGATAGGCTAGATTATAGTCATTATGCTGCCGAAATTTTTGTAGATTTAGAAAAACTAAGAATTACAAAGTAGTATGATTACAATTTTTAATTAATAAATTTTAAAGCAATTAATAAAAATTAATTAAATAATAATTATAAAGTGTAAATTAAAATAATAATTTTACAAATATAAAACTTTATTAATATTTTTTTTATAAAATAAGTAGAAATTAAAATAATAATCTTTAATGTTAAATTAATAATAGGTAATTAAGTTATTTATACCCTTAAAATTAAGTTAAAATTAAAATAATAAAACTTTATTGTTATTTTTTTAAAATAAAAAGTGAAAATTATATTAAGAATTTAATAATTATTAAAATACATAATAATAATTATAATTAAATATTTGATTATATAATGAAACTTTATAAAACATTCATAACTAACAATAATATATATTCATAAAATTTGATAATATATATTCATAAAATTTAATAATTTATTCATAAGATTTCATAAAATTATTAGCAAATAAATGTAGTTTTTTATGATTATCACATTGTGATAACTTATTTTCCACTTGAATCAGTTATGACGATTGACAAGAGTTGGATAACTAATAAACGACGTAACTCTGATGAGTTTTGGAATGGTATTCAAGCATTTATACAAATGGCCAAGAATCATGTGAATGCTTCGAGAGAAGTCAGATGCCCATGCGTTCAGTGTGTCAATATGCTGAATCAGAAACTAGATGTGGTGGAGGCTCACATACATAGATATGAGTTTATGCAGCGATACGTGAAGTGGACCTACCATAGTGAAGTTGATATGCCTCCAGTAGTGAACGACGTGGCTACAGTGACTGATGAGGTGATTGACATCAGCAATGATGTTATTGGTGAACAAGACACTAACGAAGAAGGCGTAAATGAAGGAATTTCAGATGGTGGTGGAAATATTGCAGAGAATCAATTTGATGAACTTAATCAAGAGGTTAAAGTTGAGTTATACCCTGGTTGTACATGGTTTTCTTCCTTGAACTTTTTGGCAAAGATGATGCACATGAAGGTTATGAATAAATGGACAAATAGTTCCTTTGATGAACTTTTGAAGTTTATGAAATTTGCATTCCCGAAGAAGAATAAGATTCCGACTTCATTCTATGAGTCTAAGAAAAAAATGAGGAAGTTAGGGTTAGGTTATCAATCAATCCATGCTTGCAAGTACGACTGTTGTTTGTTCTGAAAGGATAATTCCCGAAAACAGAGTTGTCATGTATGTGGTGAGAGCTGATGTGTTGACAAAGACACAAAGGGGAAAAAAGTCACCCACAAAGTGTTACGGTACTTCCCTTTGACTCCTAGGCTGAAGTATCTTTATGGTTCAGGGGATATAACAAATGATATGACCTGGCATAGTACTGGACAGTCGAAAGAAGATGGTGTGATGCACCATCCTGTTGATGGGGGTGCTTGGAAACAATTTGATTCCAAATATCCTGACTTTTCCAAAGAACCCAGAAATGTTCGATTAGGTTTGGATGCTGATGGTTCTAATCCATTTGGTAACATGATCTATCTTACAACATGTGGCCGGTAATATTCTACACGTACAATATGCCTCCTTGGTTGTGTATGAAAGAGTCATCATTCATGCTGACCTTATTGATTCCCGGTCCGAAATCACCTGGGAAGGACATTGGTGTCTTTTTGAGGCCTGTGGTAGACGAATTGAAGGAGTTGTGGGATGAAGGAGTTAAAACCAGAGACGCTGCAATGAACAGTCTATTCAGAATGCGTGCAACACTATTATTGACTATCAATGATTTTCCAGCCCGTAGTAGTTTGTCTGGTTGGAGTGGCCAAGGATATATGGCATGTCCTTCATGCAACGAAGACACTCCTTCATGTCGGGTAATTGGGAAGATGACTTATGTTGGTCATAGAAGATTCTTATCTTCTACGCATAAGCGGAGGAAAAGTCGCTTGTTTGATGAGAATTATGAAAAAGGACATCCTCCAAGAAAATTCAGTAGTCAAGACATACTCAAACAATTAACACATATTCTAGATCGTTTTCCGGGTAAACATGTAAGTTTTGAGGGTGTGAAAAGAAAGCGAGATCCAAAAGAGCTTAATTGAAGTAAAAATAGTATTTTCTTTGAACTTGAGTACTCGTCTGAACATGGACTGAAGCACAATTTAGATGTGATGCACGTAGAGAAAAATGTTTGCGACAGTTTACTCAGTACTTTTCTTATGAATGAGAAATCTAAACACACCACCAATGCACGAGTAGACTTGAAGAATTGGGGTATCCGAAAAGAGTTGCACCTTAAGGAAGATGGTACGAAGTTGATCAAACCACATCCTATGTACTCTTTCACACCTGATGATAGACAGTTTTTTTGTCAGTTCGTAAAAGGAGTTAGACTTCCTGATGGCTTCGGTTCAAATTTCTCTAAGAAAGTAATTGACAATGATGGCAACATTGTTGGGTTGAAATCTCATGATTGTCACATTCTTATGCAATGTCTATTGTCGGTAGGAGTTCGAGGATACTTGGATAAGTCTATTTCAAAGACAATCATTGAGCTTTGCAATTTCTTTAAGCAAATTTGTTCTCGTACATTGGTTGTTAAGGACATGGAGAATGCAGAAGATCAAGTTATACAAATTTTGTTCAAGTTGGAGTTAATTTTTCCTCCAGCCTTTTTTGACATAATGATTCATTTAATTCTTCATTTACCGCAAGAAGCTATCCTCGGAGGACCAGATTACATGAGGTGGATGTATCCGTTTGAGCGATATATGAAGAAGTTGAAAAATTATGTCAGAAATAAGGTGCGCCCTGAAGGTTCTATAGTGAAGGGTTATGTCTTTTTTTTTTGCAATATCTTCAGGGTGTACAGACTAAATTTAATCGTCCGGAAATAAATGCGGATATTGTTATTCCTAAAGACAGTTGTCAGTTTTTGAATCACAATGTCTTCCAAGTAGCAAAAAGAAAATCATATCCCTTGACTATCTTCATCAGAGAAAAGCAGAGTGGTTTGTACTAACAATTGCCCTGAAATCCAACCATATATGGAGTAAGTTGCTGAACACATATATGAATTCATTAAATTTAATTCATGGCAAACTATCATCTTACGTTAATCCTTGTGCTATACAGTGAATGCCTTTGAGAAAATTGAAATATAAATCTTCAAAAAGATTTCCCTATCTGGTTTAATTTGAAAACTGTAGAATTCTTATGAAATTCATATTGATTAATATTATCTCAATAGTGTGATGAATTTTTTTGTGGCATACTCTATAGATGGGTCGTTTGCGACAAATACAGTCAACTAAGTGTACTGATGAATTATTTGCTTTAGCAAATGGGTCCAATCAGAATGCATACTCCTACAAGGCTTGCATTGTCAATAGTGTGAAGTTTTTGGTCCATAGTCGTGACGAAAGACGTACCACTCAAAATAGTGGAGTTTCGGTGCCAGGAACCGATGGTTTCACTTTCTATGGCCAACTTAAGGAGATTGTAGAGTTATGTTATTCCCATGGTTACTCGGTAGTATTGTTTCGATGCAAATCTTTCAACATCGATGCAAGCAAGGGTCAAAATGTGACTGAGAATAACATAACTAGTATCATGATTAATTCTGAATGGTATAAGAATGATTAGTTTATTCTCGCCACTCAAGCAAAACAAGTTTTCTACTTGGAAGTTCCTTCAAGAAACAAAAATTGGAAGGTAGTAGAAGAATTCAATCATCGAAAGATTTGGGATTATCCAAGTATCGATGATGATAACGAGGTTGATGTCGTACACGATAGCACTTCATCAAGTTTTGTACTCACTTTGGAATTAGGAGAGTTGGAGATTATGCATTTGGATTGACGTGGTCACACCAGCATAATTGGGGAAACGTCTCGATCTGTTCCGAATGTGGATGATGATTTCATCAATGACGATGATGATGACGAAATTAGTGAAGATGATTTAGAAAGTACAGATGATGATGTAGGAATCGACATTGATGAGGAATATTATTTTCTTATGCATATTCATATTTGTATGTTTAATGTGTATGTTTTAATTTGAAGACTTTTCAATCAATATATGACTTTTGACATGCAATGTTTGTTTTTCAATAGTTTCAACTGCATTACAAAAATTATTTAAGTTATGTAATTAACCTCCAACTATAACTGAGTTTAAGTTAATAATTATTTAAACTACAAGGATGTGTCTACTACTGTTGCTCGTTCTCATGGCAGTGATGGAGCGGATCCTCCTCCTCCTCCTACTTCCTGTGAGATAGGTAATATAATATAATTAGTCTATCTTTTATCAATAAATGAAAATTTGTTATTATTTTATTCAATTTAATTGTATTGTTTAATTAACATATGTAGCGGTTGCTGCAAAAAGAAGAGATAGGTCTCGATCCAAAAGTTTGCAGCAGCTCGTCAACGACAATAAAGGTTCGTTGACCCTACAATTTGATTTGAAGGACGGAACCTACAAAGCAGTTGGTGATTTTGGGACATTGTTCATGAGACTTATTAGCAACCTTATTGGTCACCATGTCCCGTTATATTATGGCTCGTGGCAGAGTGTTCTGGATGAGCACAAGATTGGATTGATGCAAAAACTTGAGGTAAATTTATCGACTTATTCACATGTAATGTTTTTTTTATAATTTAAAAAATCTTAAGGAATTTTTCATTCTTCCCCGAGCTCTCCCTGAATGGCGACTGATAGAGACTGGGATTGAGTGAGAGTTTCAGGATCGCTACAAGGATAGAAAAGGTCGCAAGAAAAGAAACTTTGATGAACATGGAGGGTATGATGATATCGAGAAAACCAAAAAGAATCCACCAGAGGACATTGACAACGAGAGTTGGCAGAAGTTGGTTAACCTTTTCAGCACTCCACAATTCATGGCACGCTCAAAGGCAAATGCTGCCAATAGAGCAAAACAGAAGTATCCAAGTCTCCATGTATCGACTTCTTATGCTTCTCCTCGATTTAAGAAGGTAAATAAAAATATATAGATAATTTGAAATATTTTAAGTTATCTTAATAATAATTTCAATATTTAACTGAGATTTTTTTAAATTTTTTTTTACTTAAGATGAATCTTCAGACTAAGGAACTGCCCAGCATTATCGATACGTTCCATGACATGCACAATCATCCGACACGAGGATGGGTGAACACGAATGCTAAGGATGCATATGTAAGTAACTTTCTAAGTTTTGTATCTATGTATATTTTTCAATTTTGTTATGTATTAATTGTCTTGTTTCTAAACTGCATGAGGCCTTGCAGCATGATGTCCAGACACAATCCCAATCTCAATCTCAATCTCAATTTGAATCTGAAGCAGGAAGTGCCACTGTCAATGAGACACAAGTCATCTCAAAGGTACTTGGTCAACGTCGTGGCCACAACCGAGGTAATGGATGGAAGTTGAAGGGAACTAGTACCTTTGCCTCAAGCGCCACCAGATCCTCTTCACAATTAGAGGCATCACCGTTTCCGTCACAATCTAGTCCATGATTCAACACTCCAGTCAAGACTTTATGACCCAGAACAACAACTTCCAGCAAATGCAACAATATTTGCCAGCAACAAATCCGAGCATCCAACCTCCACAATTTTAGCCTGTCAACTTGGAGATGAACATGATACAGTCCATGATGGCAAGATTTCAACCACAACAACCACAGTAGCCATAACCACCACAGCCACCACAACAACAGCCACCACAGCCACCATAACAGCCTGATGATAATGACTTTGGAATTGATTTTAATGACATTTAGTTTTGTTATATTACTATTTTTAAATTATTAATATTTTGGGGTTTTTTTTATTTTGGAGAGAATACTACTTATGTTTTGTTATTTTACATTTTGGAGACTATTGATATTGTTAAATTGGTTTTATTATTTAATTAAATAAGTTGGTTTATTTATTTATTTAATTAATATTTAATATTTTATTAAATAAATTTTAACCAATATAATAATTAAATATATACTTATTTTTTTAAATTGTATACCTACAGCGACGACATGTCATCGCTGTAGGGTGAACGCTGAATACAAAAATATGAGTTTTCATGACACTACAACGACACCATGTCATCACTGAAGGCATATAAACCAACGCACTCTTTCGCGACGGCATGTCGTCACTGTTGATGGAGCGATCGACGGACCTACAGCGACAACGTGTCGTCGCTGTAGAAGTTTTTGAAATTGAAAATTTCAAATTTTGCAACCACCAACAGCGACGACATGTCGTCGCAATATCCTAGTCCAACAGAAAAAAGGATTTCCAACTCCGAGCGACATGTCGTCGCTGTAGTAAAACACTACAGCGACGACTGTGTTTTTTCATTGCTGTAGATTGCTACACATACAGACCTATAGCAACGCCGTTTTGGCAACGATATGTCGTTGTTGTATACCTATAGTGATGATTTCTTGATCTACAGCGACGCCAAAATTCGTCGCTGTAGGTTCTTTTTCTTGTAGTGATTGTTTCGTTAGTATAGATTTCAGTATTTCTCTCCTTATTTGTTCTTGTAAGTGGGCAAACTTAATTTTAGTGTGCGCACTTATGAGAACCATAGGGAGGTGCTGCCGAATTTTTTACATAAATGAAACCATTTTAAGAGTGTAGATTAAATTATATGTATACTACAAATCTTAATAGGGGAGGTTCTTTACCTTTTTAGAAGTGGAGTGAAAATGTGGATTAGGGCACATACACATAGTCAATAATGTCTAATTGTTGTTTATTCTTTTATCGTAGATGCTTATTGGAATGGTCTCCAAGCCTTCTTGAAAATGGCAAAAGAACACGTGGACTGCGACGGGAGAATTAAATTTCCGTGCGTGAGGTGCCTCAATGTTAAACTACAAATTATAGATATGGTGGAGGCTCATGTCTTTGACAAGGGTTTTCAAAAGAATTATCAGCAGCAGGTTTACCACAGTGAGGTGGAAGCTAGTGTTGCCAACGAGGTAGTTGAGGAGAATGAAGATGTAGATGAGACGGTTGTCGTCGTTGACGATTTCATCTTACCGAAAAATGCCTGAGATGGTGTGTCTGGCAGTCGAATGAGATAGTATCATGACAAGTTGTTCGATGAGATTGACCCTGAGTTGTATCCCAATTGTGATTGGATATCATCCTTAAACGTTTTGGTGAACTATTGGCCTACTCCTATCAAGCATGTATAGTGAACGGAGTTCGATTTGTTTCATACAATAAATATCAAAATTGAATTACACAAAATAATTGAGTGTGTGTTTCTGGAACATAAGGTTTTAACTATTATGGACAACTTGAAGAAATACTCCAGTTTTATTTTAGTGGTGCTTATTCGGTGGTACTCTTTCAATGTAAATGGTTCAATACAGATTCGAAGATGAAGAAAACAATCAGTGAAAATAATATCACTAGTATCAACGTTAGTGGTGAATGGTATAAAGATGAACCGTTCATACTAGCTAGCCAAGCGAGACAAGTATTCTACATCGATGATCCCGTTAGAGGATGAGATTGGAAAGTTGTCGAAGAAGTGAATCATCGACAAGTTTGGGACTTTCCAGATGCTTCAGATATGATTACTAATGTTGATGTTGTACATGACCAACTCATCGAATTTTATT
Organism: Humulus lupulus; assembly: GCF_963169125.1. Classification (NCBI taxonomy): domain Eukaryota; kingdom Viridiplantae; phylum Streptophyta; class Magnoliopsida; order Rosales; family Cannabaceae; genus Humulus; species Humulus lupulus. The sequence goes on from NC_084793.1 coordinate 276,417,852, forward strand.
TTGACTGTGGATCTCGAAGAGTTGGTTGTTCAACAATCTAATGCACCAGCGACCCAAGTCAACACGCCCCATCGACCTTCTTCAGTTGTTCAGTATGATGATGGATTTATTAATGACGATGAATATGATATGGAAGATAGCGTAGAAGAAGCAGAAGATGATGATGAATTGCTTGTCGACCTTACTGATTATAATACTAATAATATGTGCCTGATAGAAGTTGATGTAATTAGTGATGAGAGTGACTATTCTACTTAGTTTTGTGTCTCTGTAAAAGTATTATACATATTGAGAAATAAAAAGTTTGTTTCCAAATAACATATTTCAAAGTACATAATCAATTAAAATAATACTAACTAAAATTAATTATAAATAATAATTAAATATTAAAATAGATAGGTTAAATTACTGTCGTGTTAGCAGATGTCAGTAGATGTGGCTAGATCCCACAGTGGAGACATTGGTGGTGATCCTCCACCGGATCCTAATAGGAACCCGACTTCATGTGAGTCAAGTAATTTTTTTTCTTTTATTCACTCAAATATGTTTATCCTGTATATATTAATTAAAAAAATACAGGAATCTCAACTAAGAGAAAGAGTCGTGGCACAACTATTGGAAAAGATCTAGATGAGAGGCGGCAGAAAAATGGAAAACCATTGGAAGTAACATTTTGTCCGCAAACGTACAAGGTTGTTGGGGGCGAGCACACTCCTTTTTTCCATCTTGTGGGCACCCAAATTAAAATGAAATTCCCGGACATTTCGATTATTGGGAGTCAGTGCCTAAACAATACAAGGTCCAAGTCCTTGGCATGATCTAAGTAAAAAAAATATTAAACGATTCTTTTTTAAATGTGTCTTAATATAGTAAATATACTCTTAATATGTTTATTTTTCAATATAGTTGTATTATAAAATAGAGGGCCGCAAGGATTTCTTAAAGTGTATAGATGGTATCGATCGAGAGATGAAAGACTGATATTGTCATAGGAAAACAATAAGACACGAACACTTTGAAAAATACTACAAATGACTAGAGGATTGAGACAAGGTTCTAAACAACCCAACTAAGGATGTTTACAAGGAGGAGTGGAAGCAGATCTGTCAGTCATTTACAAGTCCAAACTTTGTTGCGCGCTCTGTAAAGAACAAGGAAAATCAGAAGAAACAAAAGTATTCTACAACGCAGAGTACAAAATCGCTAGCGATCATCCTTAATGAAAGAGTAAGAGTAAGTGAAAGTTAAAATGTTATCAAAATTATGTTCTTTTAAATTATATGTTCTATAGCATTTGGGTTAATTTTATTTTTTTTGTCGAACCCGGACCTTAATGATACTACAAAAAAAATAGCTTTAGCTGGCACGTTTGTGTTTACGTGCCAGCAAACTACCTTGACCGGCGATGTGTACACTAATGCATCGAAAAAAGTGTCTACGGTTTGTCGATGCTTTTTTGCGTCGGTATAGTTGACTTTTGCCAGCGAGTGAACGGGAAGGCGCTGGCAAAGGTTGAAAAAAATTCCCACTAGCATGCGCCAAAATTTTGGTGGGAAACCCATCATTTTGTTGACGCAATAAATTGCGCTGGAAAAAGTGTGTCGCATACAAAACATTGTGCTTCCATTTATTTTTTAAGTGAGGACTTTTGCCAACGCATTTTTAGCTTTTGACTGTGTAGTGAAATGCCCTGGCAAAATTCGCTCAGAATAAATCCCGAGCCCCTTTATTCATCCCCTTTTCTCTCTTCTCTTTCTCTTTCAATAGATGTGAAAACCTTCGCCTCCACAAATGGGTATGTCCCTCTAACTGATATTTTTTTAGTTCTTCACCCTCTAAATCTCTCTTTCTTTGCTTCTATTTGTTTATAAATGTCTTTAACAAATATTTTTATGCATAAAATTATTTGGGGCCACATTTTTGGGGTTTTTTTCCTCACCATTGTTTAGTTTTCTTCATCATTTCGACCTTGTTGTCGTCAATCTACACCCCTACTCTTAGGTATTACTTTTTTTTATAATATTTTTTAAATATTAATATAGTTTATAATTTTTTGTTAAAAATCAATATAGTTTGTTTTATTTTGTTAAATGTGATATATTGATAGATTAGTTTGATATATTGATAGAATAAGTCAATAATATTAATAGATTTTATTTTTCTAGGATTTTTTTTTATTTGTCAAAGAGGAGATTGTGGTTAGAATTGAATTTGTGGTTTAATTTGTTCATTTGTTTTTGTTTAAATTTGATTAGATTTTTTTTTTCAAAGTTTGCATTGGATTTGGAGTATTCGCAAATTTCATTTGTGAAAAGTATGTTTCTATATGTCTAATTTATTTTTATTATTATGTTGAATTGAAATTTTAATATGAAATGTTAATATGAATAGCATGAGATAGGTAATACGAATCACATGAGATAGGTAATATGAATCACATGATCATATAGGTAATATGAATAGCATGAGATAGGTAATATGAATTGGTAATAACATGTTAGTATAATAATAAGTAAGTTAATAGCATGAGATAGATTCGGTTTACAATAATGTTTTAAGAAATATATTTATTTTTTGTTTATGAATGTCTTAATCTTATTTGACTTTTGAAATAAGAATATGAATTTTTTTAATAATATTATTCAACTGTTAGAAGAGTCTGAATATCTTAAATATTCATTCGTAGTGAAGTAGGTTATGAGATTAAATATTGTGTGCTGCAGTGATAATAGAAGGTTTATAACTTGTGTGTTATAGTGAAGTGTGTTTTGGGCTTCTTTGTCTGCTGTGAGATATAAGGAGAAAATTTATTATCTTTTGTGCTTGTTTTTTCTTGAATTGATAAACACTTGTAAAATTGGGAAATGTTATAGTAACAGAGGAAACTCTATCCAATTTTTTTTAAGTTTGTGAACCTGATAGTGATGGAGTGACTAGGTGGAATAGGACACATGAACATTTTTCTGGTTTTTGATCTTCACTTAATTGTTATATAGAAAACTGTGTCAAACAGTCGGAGTTGGATGACTGCAAACAAAACGGTCTGCATATTTTAGGAGAGGTGTGGATGGATTTGTTGGAGTTGCTGAAGCTCACCTTAATTCTTCTAGAGTTACTCGATGCCCTTGTAAGAAGTGTCTCAATACTAAATTGCATACTCCACAAAAAATTAAGAACCATTTGTTTGTAAATGGCATTCAACCATTGTACACGGTTTCGTTTTATCATGGGGAGTCTTTTTCAAACCCAATCGAGGAGGTTGTAGAGAATGACGAAGAAGAGATGGCAGATGTGTTGGTAGACTTACTAAGACAAGATCTAAGTTTTGATGAATCAACCAACGCACTTTATGGATCTTTTCATGATCCCCCCCCCCCCCATCCATGATAGTACCCAGAATGAGAAGTATGATGATCTGTTTAAGGAAATGGGCACTGAATTTTATCCAGGTTCCTTGAAATTGCCCCTCAATGCGTTGGTGAAGCTGATTGTAACGTCCCAAAATTACCTAATAAGGCTTAGGGCGTTTATTAGGTGGTCAGGATGGAAATATATAGAATTATATGTTTATTTGATATATTTGATTGTGATTATGTGAGTTATATGATAATAAAACTAGTTATGCATGTTTAGGGATATTAAATATGCATGTGGACCCGTTTCTTATTAGAAGGATAATTTTCGTAATTTGGCCCGTTATGGGCATAATTGTATATATATATATGTTATGTATGTGAGAGACCACATTATTATGTGGGTTTATTTGGGTTACTTGGCACGAGACGATCCTAGGTAGCAAGTTAGCAAGAAAGTCACAACGGGACCCAATACCCGACTCGGGGCGAGTCAAGGGGTATTTTAGGTATTTAGCATTAAATCGGGTTATCGCGTAATGGGAATGAATAATCGATGATATATTTGGAGTTAGTGAGATTAGGAAATAATACTAGGGATTTTGACCATTTTGCCTTCAGGGACGTTTTTGGTACCCCGAGCCTCGGGATTAGCTTAAGTAGTTTAAGCCTGAAGGAAACAAAACATAAACACTCAAACACCTCACATGCCCAAACTAATTCTATCTCTCTCTCTCCTCTCTCTTTCTCTCTCAACTGTTTTAAGTTTACTCTTGAGAAGTTAAGAAGATTTTGGTTGGAAACCAAGGAATTGAAGGCTTTGGTTAGGATTCGGGAATTGGTTGTGGTCAGGAGAGCATCACTCATAGCTACTTTAATCCCTCTTCTAGTTGATTTCTTCCTTGTTTTCTAAGTTTGAGGTGTTCTTGAGCTTGTGGCTCAAGTATGAGATTTCGGTTTTTGGTGGGTCTTTAATCTAGATTTTTGTTGGGTTTTGTCACTGGCAAGATATTAAAACTGTTATATGGATTGAATTATTGTTTTAGAGTGAAATGGGATAGTTTTGGGATTTTAGCTGATGAAAAATGGAGGAAATCTGGGTTCGCGTGGCCAAGTCGCAGCCCTGTTCTTGAGAGGCCGTGACCCAATCGAACCCAGGGCCTTGGGAGGCTTCTATTTGGGAGGCACACCGTGACCCTTAAGGGGCAGGTTGTAGACCATGTCAATTATCAGGGGAGGAGGGCCTCTGACTTGAGGGGCGCACCGCAACCCTCAAGGGCAAGTCGCAGCTCGCCATGGCTGTTTTGACAATGGTGAGTTTTAGTGACAGTAATCTTTTCCTCAGGGCTCGGGATCAAATCTACAACCCAGTTTAGTAGAATTCGAGGTCACATAGGCTAGGACTCAGTCTAGAAGCCTTCATTTGCTCATTTTTTATGGAATCCTATATTATGGTTGGGACTAGGTTATCGCTAGGGGCTCAGAACCGGGGTTGTGCTCGAGGGTCATTCTTATTTTACGCTATACTCAGACCTGCGGTAAGAAAACTGCACCCAATACGTGGTATATGTGATTAGGGCCTGGCCCAACTATAAATAATAGTTATGAATAAGGCTTGGGCCTCTGAGAATGATTATGTTTAAGTTATCACTTCACTCGTTGGTTAAATATAATTGAATATTCTATATCTCCATAAGTGTTACATGATTGCCCGCATGGTTTGCGTGGCTAGGGATTTTCCCCGTTAAATAAGCATGCGTGTTTATTGCGTGGCTAGGGATTATGGTTACCTGATGATGTTATGTGATTAACATGTATGCGTGTTTATCTTGTTGAGGTATGCCTATCCATATCTATTTCTATATTGATACTTGAATACCTAGATCAGGGCTTGGATTATTAGTCAAGGACAACAATAGTGCGCTGCGTGCTAGTTGAAAGGCTATGGCCAAAATAAACAACGTACTATTACGTTGGATGACCCTATGGTCATTGGAAAACCAAAGGTGTTTGGCTAGCTCTATGGCTAGTTACCCAAAGCTAAGGGCAAGGGCCCCAGGTGACTCTATGGTCACATAGCTACGGCATACGGCCCCGGGGTTGACTCTATGGTCAACTGTTTAGGGCAACAGCCCCAAATTGGTCCAATGACCATTCATTTGTAACTAAATGATTGTATGACTAGGTTATTACTGCTGGACATGCTAGATAAGTATCTGGGAATCTATATTTTATGTTCATGCATATGCTTAAGTTTTCTTGCTAAGCAATGGCTCACGGGTGCTTTGTGGTGTAGATAAAGGAAAAGGAAAGCTTGACCAGTCATGAGTTGGAGAGCTTCGGTGGCGACGTGTACATATGCGGCTGCTTGTCCACCACTGTAATGTCCCAAATTCCCTAATGTGGCTTAGTGCTTGGATTAGGGGGCCAGGAGGGCCATAATTGATTTAATATACCATAATATGATTATATACATGATTATGTGAGTTATATTATTATATGATGATAATTGCATGCATGTGGGGCCACTTCTTATTAGAAGGGCAATTTTATAATTTTTGTCGTTAAGGGCATACTTGTATATTTATGTGAATGTATGTGATATATGGCTGAGACCACATTATGATGTGGATATGTTTGAGCTATTCTGCATGAGACGATTATAGCGTTCCAAATTTGCTAATAAGCCTTAGGGCCTTGATTAGCGTGCCTGGAGGGCAATAAGTGATTTATTATTTTAATATGTGAATTTGATGAGTATGTGATTAAAAATGCATGTTTTGGAGAATTAAATATGCATGTGGGCCCCACTTGGTTATTAGGGGCATGTTTGTAATTTTAGCCCGTTGAAGGCATAGATGCAATATTTGTGATCTTTACCACGTGTGAGTGGTGATATAGTTATGATGCACGATCTGAGACAGTCTTGGGGAGCGGTTTAGCTAGGAAGTCACAACAGGTTCGAATACCCGACTTGGGGCGAGTCAAGAGGTATTTCGAGCATGAGATATTTTACTGGGAATATCGGGGAAATTTACCATTTTGCCCTCATGGACGTTTCTGGTACCCCGAGCCTTGGAGGTAACTTAAATGACCTAGGATAAGTAAAACAACACTTAGGAAACACTCAGAAACTTGGAAACCGGCCCTGTCTCCCTTTCCTCTCTCTCTTATTTTCTCTAAACTTACCAAGGGAAACATTGAAGATTCAGCAAGGAATTTGAGCTCTAAACTTGGGGATTAGCTCAGTTTGAACTTGCGGATTCAAGCAGAGGTTGAGGTAAACTTTGAACTGGGATTTTAGCCTTTAGATTCTGTGATTATTCTCTGAGTTTTTAGCTTTCCTAAGTCTTTTAGTCTTTCTTAAGATTGAATTTGGGATTTAATGAGGTTTTAAGCTAGCATTTTGTTAGGTTGTGTTGCTGGGACCATTCTAGAACTATTGTGGTGATTAAATTGAATTGTTACATTGGTTTTGGGGTAAATTGGCTTGGTTTTAGTTGTGAAAATGGGGGATGTTTCTGGGTTCGAAGGTTCGGGCCGCGACATTGTTCTTGGTGAGCGCGACCCTCTTGTAAATATTTTGATTTGTAAATATTTCTAAACGGTATTATGGGATCCCAAATGTATAAATGCTTTATAATTTAAACGATTGAGTACATTTTCCAGTTATATGATTTTTATTACAGTTTAGCTACACTTTTTACCTAAAACCTCGATTAGCGAGTTAATTGCATGTTTTAAACTCACTTAGTAACGACTCTAAGGAAGTAGGACGTTACAACGATCCTAGGATGCAAGTTAGCGGTTTGGTCATAACGAGATTAATTACTGGTCTCGAAGTGAGCCTAGGGGTAATTTGGCGCTTAGTACATTACAAGGAATGAGCGGGTAATGAGATATGATTTATTAATTATTTGAGGATATTGGGAGTAACGGGAATTGGAGGCTATTGATTATGATTAATGGGATAGGTGGGAAATGAAAATTATGCCATTGGGTGGCTTTGAGGATTAATTTGGACCTAGAGGAATTTCTATCATTTTGACTATTAGATATGCTTAAGCTACGAAGGTTGTGGAATAAACTAAGGCAAAACAGAGGTTTCTTTTTCTCTCACTCTCGATTACTTCTTTCTCTCTCTCGGTTGGGATTTTGAAGTAAACTAGAGAATTGAAGCTTAAGGATTTGATGATTGAGGGTTTAGGATCGTGATCAGTAACTGAAGGGATTTAAATCATAACTGAGGTAAAGATTCTAAGCTTAAATCTCTCATTTTGCTTTGTTTCTAAGGTGGTTTGTAAGTTGAGAGTTTGATTGTGTAATTGGGTATTTGATGGTGTTTTAAGTGTTATAGAGCTTGGGTTTATCTACTAAACTAGTGATAATGTTGTGTTGACGATTGATTGTGATATTGGGATTGGTTTGATAGGTTTTTTTTTAGTTTAGATTGAGGAAAATGTAGGGAAGCTTGGTTCGCGGGGTCAAGTCGCGACTGAGTTCATGCAAGTCGCGACTTGAATGAACTCTAGAGCCTCTCCTGGGCTCTGTCTGGCAGGCATGTTGCAACCCTCACAGGCAAGTTGCGGCCCGCCCCTGGCACCCAGACAAGGGGCTCTCTGTCTTGGGGGCACGCCGCGATCCTTGGGGGCAGGTCGCGACCCGCCTATCCTCTTTGTGCCAGATTGGGTTTTAGTCAGTTTTGAGAGTGGGTTTTTGAATCTCAAGGCTCGGGATCAAATCTACTAACCGTTTCAGTAGTATTCAAGGTCCCGGGGATGGTTTTTAGTCCGTGAACCTTTTATTACTCATTTTATTGATGGGATTTCCTATTTGGTTATGATTAGGTGATCGCTAAGGGGCCTAAGGACAGAACGTTCTCAAGGGTCATTCCCTATTTATTTTACGCTAGAACTTGAGGTGATAAAACTGCCACTACACCAAACACCCATTACCATAACACATCATTATAATACTATTTAAAAAGAGTTATGGTATATTATCAAAGTTTCAGGCGGCAAGTAAAATAAAAAAGCGCCAATCTTTCCCGTGTACAGTAACTCCCCTTTCCCGTGTACCCATTTCCCCTATACCCATTTCCAATCTCATTTTCTTCAATCTTTCTCCTCCTGGTATACTCTCCCGTGTCTCATTTTTCATGGCATACCCATTTCCCATTTCCCTTTGACCCATTTCCCGTAGACCTATCTCTCTCAGTCTCTCACTCCCGTTCACGGAAGACAAATCCTGGGAAGGGCTACACCACATTCGAAGGCGATATAGGAGGCACATTTCCTCTCTCTCGGATCTCTTTCTCCCACCAGACCTCTCTCCTTCCCTCTTTCTCTCTCACCTATCTTTATGGAGCCCGACCTTCCCTATCATCGGCAAACGGCGCAAATGACAAGGGCTCGTGGGTCTTGTGAAAACGACAGGCTCAGGGTCGTGGGTGGCTCGGTCTCGCGGAGGGGGTGGGTGGCTCAGTCTCGCAGAGGGGGTGGGTGGCTCAGTCTCGCAGAGGGGGTGGGTGGCTCAGTCTCACGGAGGGGGTGGGTGGCTCGGTCTCGCAGAGAGGTCGTAGGTGGCTCGGTCTTGCAGAGGGGTCCGAGCCCCCTCTTCTTTCTTCTTGAAATTTTGGTAAAATGTGAATCTCTATAATTAAATTATTTATTTATTATATCTTCTTGAGGTGCAATTCTTCTCCTAACATACATTTCTTGTGTTGGTTGATTCAGACTAGCTTCTATATGAAGTTGTTTGAGGGTGGTGAGTTGGACCGTAACCGAATACCTGAAGCAGCTTTAATGGCATGATCTTACCTTCCAAGCAAGGTGTCAGAGATAGTTGCAATTTGGAGAGATGACCTAAAGAAGGTTAGTTTCTAGCTTCACTTATTTTGCATTTAAACCAAATATGAAGGTGTTTTACTTTTCGTTTGGTGTCAGAGCTTAAAACACAATCCCAATGGGAGGTTTGTTGTTGTTTGTGGAGATGGCGAGTACATTATATATACAGCCTTAGCTTGGAGAAATATATCCTTTGGCTCAGCACTGGAATTTGCCTGGTCATCAGATGGAGAATACGCAGTTAGAGAAAGTACAACAAGGATAAAATTATTTAACAAGACATTCCAGGTTTGACCCTTTTGAATGCATAATTTGGAAGAGGATTGAAATCTGAGATTGCTATGAGTCTTATGGTTGTGGATGATAAACAAATTATTCATTAATGGAGTTCTACTGAAATGGCATTTTTCAGAAGAAGAAAAATATTCGACCTACATTCTTATGTGAGCACATGTATGGAGGGACATTATTAGCAATGTGCTCAAATGACTTCATCTGCTTTTATGACTGGGTTGAATGCAGATTAATTAGGAGGATCGATGTTAATGTGAAAGTGTGATTGACCATTTGATATTTCACTATGTCAGTGGTTTATTGGCTATATTGTCATGTTCACTAATATTTACTTGTGATTTATTTTTTACTATTCTAGAATGTTTATTTGGCGGTTAGTGGTGATTTGGTGGCAATAGCTAGTGAGTCATCATTCTACATACTAAAATACAATGTAAGAACACATCTTTGCTACATGCACTCAGAATATGTTTAAGCTTTTTGTATATTGAAGTACCTTAAGCTTGGTGTGTCACATTACTAAATTAATGTTGTCTATTTGGCAGCGTGATGTTGTATCATCATTTTTTGACAGTGGAAGTTCAGTTGATGAACAAGGTGTCGAGGATGCTTTTGAGCTGCTTTATGAAATAAATGAGCGTGCTAGAACAGGAATTTGGGTTGGCGATTGTTTCATCTATACTAACACTTCTTGGCGTCTTAATTACTGTGTTGGCGGAGAGGTAAACAATTTTTGAATTCAGCAACATCTTTATTTAGTGTTGGTTGTGATTGTAAAGTCATTTTGATGCAATGTGATATTTCAGGTGACAACTATGTGCCACCTGGACCGACCTATGTACTTGTTGGGATATCTGGCCAATCAAAGTTGGGTTTATCTTATTGATAAAGACTTCAAGTGAGTGTTTATTGTTAGCTTTTCTGGAAATATTTTTTTCGGGATTGATTTTAATTGTTAATGTGAGCCTTTCATTTTGTAGTGTCAAGGGATACACTTTACTTCTCAGCTTGATTGAATACAAAACTCTTGTGATGCGTGGAGATCTAGATCATGCAAATCAAATTTTACCAACCATTCCTCCAGAACATCACAATAGGTAAGGTAACATCTGCTTGCATAGGCAAATTATTGTGCAGCATCCTATACCCATGGTATCCTAAACTATGATTCCATGTCTTGTCCTTCTGCATAAAGGAAGCTCAACTGTTTTAAATTTAGCATTCTTTTCCTTTGCCTCTTTTTCTAAATGTCTATTTTACCACCTGCTTGAATTATAAAGTCTAATTATTATGAACAAATATGCTTATTGCTGATTCAAAATTTGATATGTGATAGTTTGCAGGAGTATAGGTTTTTGTATTTGAAAATTTCTGTTAATAATTATTACTTCAGCTACTTGGTTAATATATATCTCTAGTCTGACCGATATGTGTGGCACCATATTTTATGGTTTGATGCTTTAGTTTGGATGTGAACTGAAGGGATTTCTGATTTTTGCTTGCATGGAGAAACTATAATCAATTTTTTAGTGGTTAAATCCTTATTCTAGTGGGCTTTTTATTTTTATTATTATTATTATTATTATTTTCAAGTGTTTCCATATGATGTTCATTCACAGGTTCTGTACATAAGGGATTAAGATTTTTCTCAAATCTCACTTTTTTTTTAATGAAACGCTCCTCATCCAAGAAAAAGAGAAGAAATAAGCAAATACAAATCTAGTAGACAAATCTCAACTAGCAAATATTTATTTGCACAAATTGCACTGTAGAACTGAAGCCCTATAACATCCTTTTCTGCACGAGACAAGGAATGAGGAGCAGAAAAACAGCCAAATTTATCTTGATGAATATGTCCACTGAACTGACATTTATCCCCATCCCATGATGTCTTTCCTGGATTTTTTGTTTGCATACAAATGCATTCTTTTTCTATGTCTTGATAGAAAGCATTCTGAAATGCAACTGATAATATCATGGAATCTATTTTTGCTTTTTAGTGTTGCTCGTTTTTTGGAATCTCGAGGGATGTTGGATGATGCGCTAGAAGTGGCTACAGATCCTGATTACAAATTTGATCTGGCCATACAGCTGGGATGACTTGAGATTGCAACGGTACAATCTTTTTATTTTCAATGTAAGATTGTGGACAAATTGGAATATTACTGAATCATGCACCTATAGTGGAGCTTTTCTTTAATGAGCAACTGTAATAAAGTTTTCCTTGTCAACAATGATATCTAAGTTCTATTCTTTACAAATTAATTTGCTTGTTTGGCTTTCAGGAAATTGCTACCAAAGCCCAAAGTGAATCAAAGTGGAAGCAGCTGGGAGAATTAGCTATGTCCATTGGGCATGTATTCTCTTTCATTTATTTTTTATGAGAAGGATTTAAAATAGTATCCCCTTTCATCTCACCCTTTAGTTCACTCGAGTACAGCTTCCACTTAAATACTTATCTTTACCCATTATGTTTAAAAATATTTAATGTGTTTTACTTACCTATGGAACTGTGTTCACATTATCTTTTAGTCATTATGTATGCACAAGAGGCATCATTTTCTTTGACATGAATATTGTATCATGAAGCTGATAGTACAAAGAGTAATATAAGTTCAAAATTTCACATAAGTGGCCTACTTTTGAACATTTCATGATGAAAATGGAAATATAATTACATTTTTCATGATTTATGTTTCAATTAAAAAGCGAATGTCCCTTATGCTTTTTCGAGTCATCACATAAATGCATTTTATTTCCATCAGCAATGAGGTGTTTGCTAGTGTGCATTATTAGGACCACTGATTAATTATTATAGGAATTTAAGGACCATGTTTACGATATAATTTTTTGCTATTTTTATGATTTTTTAGGACTTTTTTTCAGAACATGGTGACAAGTTACTTGGAAGGTTTACTTGAATATATGCAAGATAAATTTTCTACTTTTTAGGTTATTCCTGTTTTTTTACAAATGTTAGTCAGCCATTTACTATTTTGAGCTACTATGTTGTTGCAAGTTGCAAATTATCAAGTTATATCATCGACTTTATGCAATTTCACGTTTTATTTTGTTTTAATCTGCTTGTTCCTTTTTTATGAATCGTATGGCTTGTCTTATGAAAACATCAATGGTATCTTGTGTGTTTCTTTATGTATTAATAATCTCCTGTGCCTTAATCGTTTGCACAGTTCGAATTGGCACACCTATATATAATAGTAAATGAGTATTTTTCTTTATTTTGTCTCTGTTAAAAAAGTTAAGAGGCAACCAGAATATTTGTCTTTCAATACCATATGAATAATAGTTTTATTATACAGAGAATAAATAAAAATTAATCATTTTCCTCTTGTTCAATTTGCCAGCGCTGGAAATCAAAGCTTTTCATCTAATGCCCCACTGATTGAGATCTCTAATGCTCAGATTGTCATTCCAGATGTGAGTCTTTTTCCTTTTTCTTTTTACTTTGTATAAATGTAGTTTATTCATTAATTGGGTGCTTATCATGAATGGATACAAAATATTTTTATTTTTATCATTTTTCTAGTAAATCGGTCTTTAGTGTTTTTGATTCCCATCTTTTCAGTATAATGAAAAATATAGGTTGGTCAATCTATGAGAAGCAATTTGGTATTTGTAACTTGGTCTAAAAATGAAGTGCCAGATTAGTATATTATCTTTTTCTTTTTAATGAATATGCATCATATTGGTACTCATAAGAATAACAACAAGATTTCTGCTCACAATTCTCTTTTCTTTATTCACTGTTCTGAAATTATAATGTAAACTAGTTAATACACCTTGCAAGGTACTTAGGAATAACAATATCTCTGATTCAATTCCACCAAATATTGGAGAATACCAAAACTTGACTCAGTTGTAAGTTTTGATTATACCAATGGAGCTAACTTTTTAAGCTGTTCTTTTTTACTCCAATAGTTGGTATATTGTAATTTCACTTTAGAGAATTTTTGTTGAACTATATATATATATATATATATAAAGTGAGAGAAAGTTCTGCATTTGGGAAAAACAGAGAACAGAGCATAATGTATTGTATATGGTGTTGCACAGGAGGCATCGAAGTGTTTCTAGGTTCAAAATGTGGTTAATTATTTGGATTTTTTTGTCTTTCTGTTTTGAACTAACACTACCAATTTTAATTCTAGAACTTCTATTTTTTTCTCTTGCATAATTTCCCAAGCACTGTAATAGCTTTTCTTTTGAAACTTCGAATTGATCATGGTAGGCCTATTAAAATCTTGCTTGATATTATGACCCATGAAGAGGTGGATGGTGGAACCTCCAGTGGTGAAGAGACCGGAGAAATTCTGATTCATAGTGCTAACCAGGTAAAATTCTGAAATGGATATTTTTTGCTTGCTGTTATATGAACGTTTCTCTTCTTATTCTGGCTTGCTTATTCACGAGGTAGCCAATATACTTAGCAGTTATTTTCTATTTTATTTTCTTTATTTCTTTCTTTTTATTTTTTGTCAATGCCTTTGTTGTTGTGGCTAATTTTGATCCTCCACGTAACTAATGTATTGTGCAAAATTTTCCTTCATCTCATATTAATGTTTAGTGGCATCCATTTTTCTGGGTTCTTTTGGTTATTTAGTTCATATTTTCTCCTTAATGAATGATGAATTAAAAAAAGAAAAGCTTTTCTTGCTGGACAGTTTTGGGCTTGCAATTCTATTCTTTTCCATGATATTGGTGGGTATTCCTGACTTAGGAATGCCAAATGACACCATCGTGAGAATACTGTTTTGCTCTGTTCTTGCTCCAGTTGATATAAAATTGCTTCTTAATATCTTGGCGTGTTATGTTATCCTTGACATTTTTATGTATTATGGGCCTTGAAGTAGTTCTCATATTTTTTTAATATCTTGTAGCTAGAAAATTATGCGAAAACTGAAGAAGCTAAAGTTGAGGAGCTTATAAAGGCAGTTGCTGATTCCAGTGCCAAAGTAATTGTTAGTGGAGCAGCAGTTGGGGAGATGGCACTTCATTTCTATGAGCGCTACAAGTATATCACCTTCTATTGTGTTTTTTTTATTGATTAACTTACTAATTTTCAAAACATACTTGTCATTGTTGTACATATCTAAATGCTTTTGATCTTTTATGAAATTTGTCAAAAAATTTCAAGTTTTTATTATTTTATTAAGATTTTTCTTAGCATATCTGATAATTTAATTTCGGACTTTTTCCTTGCAGGCTTATGGTTTTGAAAATTAGTTCAAAATTTGAATTAAGACGATTTTGCTGCACTACTGGTGCTGTTGCTATGGTAAGTCAGCTAGCATTTAATAGTACTCAATTTTTTTGAATTTTTTCCAAAATTCTCTAACAATATTCTTGAAGTAATTTGTGATGCTAGATAATAACAATAAAATATTTCTTTGTTTATTTTGCAGATGTGACAAGCGAAGTAGAAAATGATACTTAAGACTCCTTGAAAGTAGTAACTTTTAGACTCCTTGAATACTTAAAGAACATTTTGTTGTTGATGACAGTGTTGAATGTTTTAAACTAATTTGTGGATTGTTAATATAATGTTGAATGTTCTTACTTTTTGTTATTTGAAAATCAAGTTCATTTGATGATGCTAGTATATATTAGATAGCTAATTTTAATTATATAAAAAAAATTAAAATATAATAGAATAAATTAGTGTTATATAAATAAAATATAAAATGAGAATTTAAACATATCTAAATATAACAATAATACGAAAATTGTAATATAATATCTATTACAATAACATTTTTTATGCAAAGAATTGTGTTATGCAAACTTCATTATATAACATAAATAATGTGTTATGCTAAAGTGTAGTATAACACAAAAAATGTGGTATATTAAAGTGTAGTATAACACAAAAAAAGTGTTATACTAAAGTGTAGTATAACACAAATTTATAAGTATTGAAATGTGTTATATAATCGACTATAAATAACATAATTAAACACTTATCTATATATTAAAATAACACAGAAAGTGTGTTATCGTTGACAGTACAATAACACATCTGTATAACATTGATAAAGTGTTATGTAAAGTACCTTGACCTACGATAACATAGTCGGTCTTAACACATCATAAAGTGTTATTGTATGTTTTGATAACACATTTTCGGTGTTATTAAAAGCATTTTTTCTTGTAGTGTGCACCCATTATGTGACATACATGATTATTGATGAGGTATATTGAGTACTCTATATATGGACATTGGTTGCATTGTAAATGCCTGGCAGTGTTGCTTACTTGTGAATGGCACTGACTTATTAGTCATAAACAACAATGGTGTTTAGTACTGGTCGAGACGCTCTAACTTATCAGTCATGATTGATAATAGTGCTGAGCGCTAATCGTATGGAGTTGACTTATGAGTCAGGACCAGCATTAGCGTATTGAATGCAGGCTGAAATGATTAAATCTAATCAACATGAGCATTAAATGCTTGATCGACCTATTAGTTGAACAAAACTAAAGAGCTTAGCTAGACTAAAGCTAGTTACTCAGAGCCAGAGCTAAAAGGCTCAGGTGACTGGAATCTCAAATGGCTTACGTAGAGGACCCTAAGAGACTTATTAGTCATCTATTCAGGGCGGAGGACCCCTGAGAGACTTATTAGACATCTGTTTAGGGCGCAGGACCCCGGAATGACTTACTAGTCATCTATTTAGGGCGCTGGTTCCCAGAACGACTTAATAGTCAACAATCCAGAGCGAAGGACCCCAGAATGATTTTATGATCATTTATTATTATTTGTATACATGAAATAATACATTTTCTTGCTGAGCCTTGGCTCATGGGTGCCATGTGGTGTAGGTAAAGGGAAAGAAAAGCTTTTCTCCGCTTGACCACCACGGCAAAGGTGTTTCTCAAGGGAACTAGGGTTTAACCCTATTTTTGTCGCTTAGGTCGGAAGATTGTAACTTTTGAACTGTAATGACCAATTTGGATTATAAACAACTTTGTAAACACTTTTATGAGATCCTATGTACAGTTTAATGTTTTTAGTAAAATATATCCAATCCTTTTGACCCAGATTTTAACCCTGGTCGATTAATGACACCTAGATGCACGTTTATAGCCTAATGACTCGTTTAGAAAGTTAAGCACTATTTAAAGTACACAGTGTGACAGTCTTAGCTAACCAGGGCATTACAACCACGACCAAGGATATCTCAGAGGAACTAGGGTTGTAGCCCTGGTTTTGCCGCTTAGGTCGGCGGCTGTAAATTTTGATACACCCTTTTAAATGCTTGTTTGTAAAATTTTGGGATCCCATGTATGTATAAACTTTTTAAATAAAAGTCAACAATTACTTTGAATTAAAATTTTAACCATAACCTTCGACGTTAATCTTAGTTACACGTTTATAACCAAATGACTTGATTAGCAAGTCTGACACAATTTAAAGTACACAGTGTAACGGTCCTTGATTAGGATGGCGTTACAATGATGCATTACAAAGTTCTGAATAGGTGGAGTAATCACTCTTTCGATCAACTTCTTAGTATATTGATTGAGTTATTTCTTATGGGAACGAAATTACTGAAGTCTCCTTATGAGTCGAAGTTGAAGTTGCGTAATCTTGGTTTAGGTTACGACTGAATTCATGCATGCAAGCATGATTGTGCACTTTTTTGGAAGGAGAATGAGAAGAAGGATGTTTGTCCTGTATGTGGGAAAAGCAGATGGAAAAACAACAGTGGTAAAGACAAAAGAATTCCTCATAAAGTGTTGCGGTACTTTTTGGTCACCCTGAAATTGAATAGGCTCTACAGTTGTAGACATTTAGCAGAAGATATGCGGTGGCATTACTCTAAGAGATCCAAAGAAAATGGTGTGCTTAGGCATCTTATGGATGGTGAAGAATGGAAACAATTTGATCACCTATATCCATCTTTCGCAGCTGAACCAAGAAATGTGAGGCTAGGGTTTGCTACTAATGGATTCAATCCATTTGGCAATATGAGCAACTCCAATAGGATGTGGCCGGTTATCTTAGTTCCTTATAACTTACCACCATGGAAGTGCATGAAAGTAGAGTCCGTGATGTTGTCTCTTTTGATTCCAGGCCCTTCTGCACCTGAAATAGTCATTGATGTGTTTATCAGACCGTTAATTGACGAGCTTAAGCAATTGTGGGAGATACCCGTTGAAACTCGAGATTCTTACAACAAGACATTATTTTTTATGTGTGTCGCCGTTATGTGGACTATCAATGATTACCCAGCATATGCTTCAATGTCAAGGTGGAGCACAATAGGGTACAAGGTATGTCCAACATGCAATGAACACACTCCATCTGTTGGCTTACGCAACAAAGATGGATACATTGGGCACAAAAGCTTTCTTGAAATGAGTGATGCAAAGTGGAGGAAAAAATACTTTGATGAAAAGAAGAAGAAAAGAGCTCCGCCTCCAGAGTTAATAAGGAATGTTATTTTGGCTTAGTTGGAGCATCTACAGTTTCAATTTTCTGGAAAACACAATCAATTTAGGGGTGTCAAACGTAAACGTTTTGACATCGAGCTTAATTGGTCTAAGAAGAGTGTATTTTTTAACTCAATTATTGGAAGAATCTCTCACTTAGGCATACTCTTGATGTGAAGCACATAAAAAAAATGTTTATGATGGTGTATTAAAGACTCTTCTAAGTATTGAAGGGAAGTCTAAAGACAAAAAAAAAAAAAAGAAATTTGGCAGACATGAAAATTCGTGAAGAGTTGTGGTTGTATGAAGCTGAAAATGGGAAATGGAACAAGTCGCCAGCTAGTTACACGCTCAGTGTTGACAAGCGTTGTGATTTTTTCAAATTTATCAAGTCTGTGAAGTTTATAGATTGCTTCGCTACGAACTTGTCAAAAAATTTTAGCGAGAAAGATGGTAAGATATCCAGCCTAAAGTCTAATGATTGTTATGTGTTGTTTCAGAGATTGTTGCCAACTGGTATCCGAAATTTTTTGAAGAAAGAAAATCGAGATACTATCATTGAGTTATGTGTGTTTTTCAAGCAACTATGTTGCATGACTCTGAATGTCAATGATCTCAATAGTATGCAAATAAATATTATAGACATCCTCTGTAAATTAGAAACAATTTTTCCACCAGCTTTCTTTGACGTCATGGTTCACTTAGTTATGCATTTGCCAAAAGAAGAAATTCTAGGTGGACACGTGCACTTTAGGTGGATGTACGTCATTGAATGCTCTATGTCTATGACAAGCAATATGTTAGAAATCAAGCCCGTCCAGAAGGTTCTATTGCTGAAGCATATGTGGTTAACGAGGCGATGACGTTTTGTTCTAGGTATTTTCGAGGTGTGGAAAATTGATTTAATTGACCAGAATGAAATAATGATGTCATCGCAAACAAGTCAAATCACAAGTGCTCTATATTTAAGCTTGTGGGACGGTGTATTGGTGCCAAAACAATTTATACAATGCCAAAAGATTTGAAGCGTAAAGCGCAGTGGTACATATTGAACAATTGTACAGAAATCGAGAATTATGTCAAGTAAGCCTTGTTGCTTTTAAAGTGTTGATACTTTTTATACGTTGAGAGTCGATATCTTATAGTTTGAAATTGTTCTGTGTAGTGAGCATATGAACGAGCTCAGAACAGGGGTGATTCTAATCTTGACAAAAGGCAAGAAAATGAGTTCCCCGATTGGTTAAAGAATTGAGTAAGTACATAAATTACATTCCAATATTCTTGTACCTGTTCACAAATAAATCAACTTCCCTAACCCCCCAACTTTCACTTTGTAGATTAATCAACCTCAGCATCTTCAGCAAATTAGTCTGTATCAAGTGTCTGATGAGTTGTATTCCATTGCGAACCCATCAAATCCAGCTGTGTATTCCTATCCGGGATGCATCGTCAACGGTGTCAAATTTCTCGTTGAGAGTAGAGACATAAATCATAAAACGCAGAATAGTGGTGTTATGGTGCATGGTGAAGATGGTATCAATTTTTATGGTGTCCTTCAAGAAGTGATTGAATTGAGTTATTTGAAAGAATGTAGTGTTCTAATGTTCAAGTGTAAGTGGTTTGAGACAAATGGCAACGGTGGTAGGATTGAAAGTGATGCCTGTGTTTTACTAACGTTCATGTCAATCATGAATGTTGTCAAAATGAACTGTTGATACTTGCATCCCAAGCAAAGATGATTTATTACATCAATGATTAGAAAAATGGCGATGCTTGGAGGCTCGTAAATACTTACATCCCACACAATGTTCGGGATTTTCCAGATGAAGCGGAGGACACTATTCCAATACTCCAAGAAAACAACTCATCAAGAATTAAATTAGTTGTACAACTTCCACTGTAGAGTCCAAGAACTTTACTTAGCTAGTTAGATAGTAGTATTATAGTATCTATAGTATTATCTTTATAACTGTGGATTTTTGGTTCAGACCGAGATTTATTTGGACACTCGTAGTAATACTTGTAGATTTTCTAAGTTTAACCTATAGTTTAAGAATATTAATTTTAAACTAAGGTTTGATTAATATAACTGATATTAAGGATAATATTTATTATACTATAAGGTTTAGATAAGAACCAATAGGATTTTAAGCACATGTTATGTATGGGTGTTTAAGGATTAAGTATTTTGAGGATTAAATTTAATAAGGGTAAAGTTTGAATGCTCTAAGGTCAGTTAGCAGCTTTGAATACGTTTGAGGGCTTAGTCAAGGCTGTTTACTCAATTTGAATTAAGCTAAAAATGTGTAATTTCGTGTTTAAATAATTAGCGAATGCCGATATATCGCAGCTATAGGGGGCGATATATCGCAGCATGTAGAAACGGAAAACACGAAACGATGCACGACTGCCTCGGGCATACTGGCCCAGGCGATATATCGCCTACAGGGGGCGATATATCGCCTCCTTCAGCTTATTTTGAAAGTTTTTGAATTTGTTTTCCATTCAGCCATTCAACCTCTTGATAAGTCCAGCACCTTTTTTAACGAGTCTTCAGCCTCTGCTAAACGATTATTCAAATTATTTTCACCTAAAAAGCCATTATTTTTATTCAAGTGAAATTAAGATCCTTTCATTCCTAAACTCTATAAATAGGACCTAGTACCCAGCCATTATTCACCTTTTACTCTAAGTTCAGAGGCTGCAAGTTACTAGGAGAGTGTGAGAGTTAAATACTTGGGTGGGGAAATCATAAGCTTGATCATCATAAGCTTATCAAACACTTGGGGAAGTAAGGTTTCATAGTATTTCGGTTCGAGGTTTAGATTGGTCTACAAGTCTTCAAGGTATTTCTAAACCTTAGTTCATTGGTATTATCTTATTTTAAGTTCTCATAGTCTTCTACTCAGCCTCTAACCTTAATCTTTATTTTGGTTAGGAAATCTAAGTTCTTGAGCAAAAAGGTTTTGGTAAGTATGTTTCTCCCACGTTTAGTCCTTCCATTCCTTTAATTTCTTTTTCTTCAAATCTACTCACCCTGTTATATATGGTTTTAGGAGTGTTCCAAAAGTCCCAACTCTGTCCTCATATCCCGGTAACTTTGGTAAGGAAAATAGGATAGAATCTATATGTTATATGCTTATGTTATCTTATGTTTTATGTTACTAAATGTGTTATGATATGTATATATGTATGTAGGCTTGGGCATATGACCCATATGACTAACAAGACCCCAAATAGATTATGGGCATATGACCTACTTAGCCAGTAGGACCCCACTAATCTAATGGGCATATGACTTGTTTAGTCTATGGGACCCCAAGTAATAATGGCCATTATAGTATGTGTATGATATAAGTATAATGTTATGTTATGTTATGTTATGTTATGTTATGTTTTTATGTTTCTTATGGAATTTATGTATATGCACTATGTGGTAGATTTTCCTTGCTGGGCATTAGGCTCATTCCTTTTTGTTTATATGTGCAGGAAAATAGCTTTAGTGGCGGTAAGGTTCGTGGATGCTTGGGGAATGTGTATCGGTGGTGAATGGATTCAAGGAGTCGAGAGTTCGATTTTCGAGGATGTAGTCTTTTATTTATGGGTTTATGTGTAATTTTTCCGCACTTGCTATGTAACTCCTTTTTATTTTAAATAATGTTTTGATTTTAAAACAGTGAGATCTCATATCCTACTTGGTATTTTATGTAAGTAACTCTTATTTTTACAAGTTTCCTAATAAAGTTATGGTATTTTCGCAATGTAAGATTTATTAAGGATTAGTATGTATAGTTTCGTTAATGGTCCAAAAGTCTAGAGTAGTTGGGTCATTACATCCACACTTAGAAAATTTTGACTACATACGTGATGATGTCGCCCTAATTGAAGTTCATGAAATTGATGATGTAATTCCCATGAGCAAAAGAGAAATTTCAGATGACTTTTTGGTTGATGATGATGATATTGAAGATGAAATGCTAGGGGAATATGAGGATTATAGTGAAGAATTAGTGGATGTAGAAACTGATAGTGATGACAATTGTGTATTGGTTAATGATGAAATCGATGATGATGACTTGTAATTTTGAACTCATATTTTGAAATGAATTATTGATTTCCTTGTTAATTCAATGCATATTTCCTTGTTAATTCAATGAATATTTCCTTGCTAATTCA
Source organism: Humulus lupulus (assembly GCF_963169125.1). Lineage (NCBI taxonomy): Eukaryota > Viridiplantae > Streptophyta > Magnoliopsida > Rosales > Cannabaceae > Humulus > Humulus lupulus. Next base: position 276,439,975 of record NC_084793.1, read on the forward strand.
ATATCATATTTTAATAAATACATTGTGTTTGTAGTATGTGTGCTCCTAGTTCTTCAGGGGGTGCAAGTAACACCATTAATAAGAAAAAGAGGGTGAAAGATGCCTACACTGGCCAGGTAATTAAGGAGGAACTATGTAAGTTGAAAGTTACTCATTTGACTCCTGAGTTCAGTGAAGACACTAGGACACCTATCCATAAACATGTTCATAAACTTCTACAAATTCATCATTCGAACTACCGTGTCACTTCAGTGTCTTGAATGGAAACAAGTGCCTGCAATAGAAATCCAGGCAGTGTTAGAAATATTGGACGTAATAAATCTATTATATTCATTTCAAAGTTCACAAAATTAATCATATTATATTCTTAGAAATTATGATATTTTTTCACTGTTTAAATATTTTGCAAACCAAATTTATTTATCCAAAAGACAATGTCAAAGTCTTGGATGAGCTTGCTCGTACCATGATGAAGGGTCTTCGAGATTATAGACCAAATTTGAAGAAGGTATGGAAGAAAAAAGTTGAGGATATGGGTGCTGAGATAACAAGTAAGAGTCCGACCACAGGAGTTACCCATGAGGATTGGGAATTTCTGATTGCATATTGGACGACCGAAAAACATCAGGTACAAATAACCCTAAGCAACAAATTTTAATTACACTAAATTACTCTTAAAATCAAATCCTCAATAAATTGTATAATATTTTTTTGAAGAAACTTTCTAATCAAAATGCTGCAAATCGGAGCAAAATGCCAATAGAAGGAGGATGGGGATCAGAGTCTATTGTAGTTCACCTTCATGATCAGGTAAATTATTATATTATCATTTATTTTAAATATTTAAATCTATTATCATTTTTCTAATTACACTATTTATTAACTAGGCTAATTCGGAGACTGGGCAGCTTCCAAGTATCATTGATACCTTCGACAAATTCCATCACAAAAGTGAAAATTGGCGAAATAATTTTACAAAGAATAAATATGTAAGTTAAAATTCTATTTAGTAAGTTAATACATTATTTATGTATATTTCTAACTTGATTTCAAATTTTATTTTTACTACTAGGAGAAGATGTGTTCGATTCGCAATTCCCAACAAGTGCCGACTACTGAGTCTACTTCTTCTTGCGATGCTTAACCAACCTCTGCTCCTCGAGACCTATACATTATCACAGAGGTACTAGGTCAGCGATCTCGTCACACGAGAGGATATAGCCAACAACCAAGACTGAAGGCTATTGGTGGAAAATGAGCGACTAGTATCTCTTCTGGTTCGAGTTCCAGTCAGACACAATATAACCTAGAAGAAATTACTCAACTTCGCTTGCAACTTGAGGAACAATAGAGGCAACAGGAGGAATGGTGGAGGCAACAAGAGGAACGTCGAAGGCAAGAGCATGGGCAATTTCAGAGTTATTTTCAGACACAACAAGCCTGGATGGCTCAAATGGCTAATTTGTGGTCACAGCAGAACCTTGGACAACCGGCACCCCCGCTTCCCCAGTATCCTCTATAGTTCTTTCAAACACCAGCTTTGCCACCTCCAACTCAATATGATTTTGATGATGATGATCATGCTAGTACCACTTGACTCTAGGTTCTAGTATATTTATTATTTGTGTTGAACTTGATAATTATTAGTTTAATTAATAATACTTCTTGTTTGTGGTGTGTTATTTGTTTGTACTGAACTTCTTAATTATTGTGTTTAAGTATCTATACTGAATTTATTAATTATTGTGTTTAAGAGTCTGTACTGAAAAATTAATATTTAAAGTTTTGAATTCTTAATGTTAATTAACTATTAGTTATTTTGATTTTAATTTCACTTAATTATCAATTAATAAATAAATATAAAAATTATAATTATATTAATTAAATATGGAAAATAAATTACATAATTTCTAAAAAAAATTGGGGGGACTATTGCCGGCGCTCTATAGAACAACGACAAAAGTATTTCAATGCAACTTGTTGACCACGATTTTGGCCAACGACGAGCAGACGTCAAAACTACAATAAACCTTCAAGAGAAAGAACGACACTGATAATTTTTATAGTGGTTCAGCCCCAATATGTTGGTAATAGCCTAATTCACTTAGAGTTGTGATTTATTGATCTACACTCAAGATCAGATGAACTTGTGTCAACTGAGTTTCTTAAGTGTAAATTAAAAGAATACAATATTTCTCTCAGAATACAAATACTCTCTCAAGAAAATCATAATCTGAATCCTTTCAATGATGCCATGAGCTCTTTATTTATAGGCTCAGGATCGTACAAATCGAATTCCCTCATAATCGGGATATTTCAGTTGCTCTCACCAATATTTAATTAATAATAAAATTTAAAATACAACAATATGCGATTTCTTCGGGATAATCTGAGAGATTCCTGCTATGGGTACGACTAATTCTAGCTGAAGTCGTTACTGAAATCCCGCTGCATAATGATGATCTGTCTGGTCGGCCAACTTCACTCCTTGAAGTGGGACTGGTCGGCCAAAACACCCTTCTGGTTAGGCAAAACTTTTAACTGACCGGATACACTTGACTCCAAGATGACTGATCGGCCAAAACGACTGACTGGTCGGCCAAAACAGATGATTAGTCGGCCAAAACGACTAACTGGTCGGTCAAAACAGATGACTGGTCAGTCAAAAATCTTTACCGGTCGGACATAAATTCTACCAGGTCAGTCAGATCACTTCCAAACCAGATAAATAATTTTCATGTCAGTAATATCAAAAGATTAATCTCAAACTTTTGACCCAGCCATTTATTGCCACATGTCACCTTTATTGGCATGTTATCGTATTCAAATTTTGGGGATAACATTTTCCCCCCAAGTTTATTATATGATTTACTCGTATGATAAACTTTTTTCTCTAGCAAAATGTTTTTGAGGTCATCCAAAAGCTTGCATCTGGTCAGTAACTTTCACTTTTGTAGTAAACCCACGATTGAACTTTTCTTTTGAATTCTTCAAATTCCATTTTTTGATCTTGTTGTAGTACCTCATGAATAAGAAAAACATGTTTGTGTCCCATGCCCTTGAGATTTGTTGTCCCCTCGAAAATAATCTATTGGGAAAGCATGTATATGGTCGATCGATCATCTTCTTTGAGAATCACCAAGGGCACCATAAACATGCCCCCAAGCCGCTCGGGTATGCCACTGTCTGCTCGGATGTAATGGCACCATCACTCGGACACCAGGGCACCATCACTTAGACATGTAGCCTCGGATGTGCCAAGCTCCTTGAGAATGCTCCATCCGATCGGCATGCCTGGCTCCTTGGCATGCAATCTCTTCAAACATCAGCCATCAGCATGACTGGCCCCTCGGCACGCATCTCCTTGGATGCTTGGATACACAGAGCGCCTCGGATGCGCACCTGCAGCAGCTCCTTGGCGTGCCTGTCTCCTCGGATGCGCACCTCCAGCCGTTCGAACACACGGATTACTGCTCGGACACATGCCTCCGCTCGGACACGCACCCTGCTCCTCGGATGCACGCATCCGCTCGAACATACACCTTGTTCCTTGGATGCAGCACCATCGCCCAGCCGATCGGACATGCTCAATCTGCTCGGACACGCTGCCAGCATCCGCTCGGACGCACCCTCCAGGTTGTTCGGACATGCCCCATCTGATCAAACACAGCACCATCACGCTCGGATGCAGCCCCAGATGTGCCAACTCCTCAGATGCCCCTCAACTTCTCAGACACCACCCCAACCGCTCGGACACCATGCAGCTGCTCCTCGGACACCTGCCTCCTTGGAGGGACCAGGCTCTTCGGATGCACCAGCCTCCTAGCTCCTTGGGCTTGTACAAAAATTTATGGTTCATGCATTTATACTTTACTTTTCTTTATTAACTTGAAACATTCTAAGTCTTTTTAGAGTTAAAAAGGTTATAAGTTTTTTGTGAATAGTAAAGTCACTCTGATGTATGCCTTATAATTTCGTATGAGTACTTAGTTTTCTAACTTAGAAATTCTAGACATTTCATAAGTCCATACTAAGTATACTTTCTCACAATCTTATTGCTCTAACATTTTATTAGCATAATGTTTATTGTCACACGAATATCTGCTTCTAACTTGAAATTTTTAAAAATTCCAAGTTACTTAAGCTTTGTCAAACAAGTTAGCTTAATGGCCTTTTTGGACTTCGAAAATTTACAAGTCAGCCTAAAAACATATATCTTAACTCGTGCTCTCATTGCTTGTGTTAAATTATATACCAGTATACCCCATGTGCCCCCCAATTGATCGAGGGTTGAAAGATCCTTAGTCACTTGCTACTTGACCGCATCTGTTCGAGCAGTTAATTACTCGTGAAACACATAGAATATATGGAAAATACTCGAGCAGTTGAACACTGCTTGAACATATCGACCAGTTGAACACTGTCCGATTTTACCGACCAGTTGAACACTGTTCAAATAATTAACACACATGCACATTTCTAGCAAGAATCGACCACGCTGTGCGTAGTCTCTTTTATTACTCGTAAAAAAAAAAAGGACAAAACGTGTCTAATAACGAGTCTTAAAAAAAATGTTCAAAAATAGATGACTGGTCAGCAAATAACCAGCTCATAAACCAAATTTAAATAACAAGTTAAACAACTTGAAATTAAACTACCACTCTGAAAGCGGCATTTAGAAATAATATATCCATTGACGCTTGGCATTCCAGTGGTTCCTGATCAAGCTCCATTCACCAAATCTGATCCTAGCACTCCCGCTCTTTTCGAAGTGTCTGGGCATACCTCTCCCTTGCTTTGTTACTGTCTTCAGCCAAATTTGGATATCCACATATAGTGTCTAATGTAAAGTCCACAGGGCCGACTTGCAAGGGTGGAGATCTCTGTCGTTTGAAGCCAGGATTGCTGCTACCTCCTTCTCCTTGGGGTGTCTCTGCCCGGTACTTTTTCAACTTGTCTGACCGGAGAAGGAATTCTATCTCGAGGTGATTGCATTCATTTGTGTCGTGGCCATAATCTCCATGGAACCGACAAAATTTGTTCATGTCTCTCTTAGATATATCTTTCCTCATGGGTGGGGGTTTCTTGTGGGGAACCTCCTCATGACTAGCAAGATATATTTAACTCGGCTAATCCAGAGAGTGGTGTAATTAGTGAACTGAGGCTCATACTTGGTTGGTTTTTCGTTTGAACTCAACTTAGCCTTCTTTTCTTCATGGTGGTCAGACCCGTTATTCCCACGTTTCTTTCCACCATTCTGATTGTTCCCACCATTCTTAGGAGGGTCAGCTGATCTGCCCGGATTGTTTATGCCATTCTCCTCTTTCTTGATTGCATCGTCCAATTTCATATACTTGTCTACTCGGTCAAGAAATTGTTGAAGTGTTGAAATTGGATTTCTATGTATGCTATCCCACAAAGGGCTCCGATAAATTATCCCAGCAGATATGGCAACCATCTTTCCCTCGTATCCTACAGCAGTTACTCTATTGGCTTCTCTCAAGAATCTCTGTATATAATTCTTTAAAGACTCATCTTTTCCTTATTTGATATCGGCCAAGTGGTTGGCATAAACTGGTGGAGTTCGGGCAGTGCTGAACTGTCTACAAAACTCCTTTTCTGAATGCTTCCCAAGAGGTAATGGAATTTGGCTTGAACTTCCAATACCATTTTTGGGTAGTATCGGATAATGTGGTTGGAAAGACTCTACACTAGTAATCGTCACTTACACCGAGCAGCTCCATTTGGTCCTAAAATTTCCCAACGTGCCTAATGGGATCTGCCTTTTCTGTATACAGTGGCAGCACCGGTGCTTTATATTTTGCCGGCGTCTAGGCTACTCCAATCCAGGCACAAAATGGGCTGCCACTCTGGTGGTCTATCGCATCCATCCCAGAAGGTCGTTTTGACAAGCCTTGCACTACAGCAGTTAGCATGTCAAGTTGGGCTTAGATGGCTGGTGCAACTGACGAAGTTCCAAGGTCTTGACCGCCTGGTCGGGCAATACCATCTGGTGCAGTGTCGTCAAGTATTTCTACTTGATTGGCAGGGCGGTTCAGATTTTTCCCATCGACTGGGACGGTCCTCCTCTTGTTGGTGATAACGTCCCTTAGATCCTTTCGGGAGGCATGCTCTCCTGCCCGATCGAACACCGTACTTTTTGATTTTTCAGAGGGCTTACTATGCGGGACTTGCTCTCTCCAACTATGCTGCTGGCTGGGGTGCAGTGGAGGCTTTTCGGTACGTCCCGGATAATATTTTCCTCCTTGTGGGTTGTTGTCTTCTTTGTCCTTTGACTGATCGGTGTGATGACTATCAGCCTCATCACGACCATGACCATCTTTAAACTGTGAAGTCCTTTTATCTCGAGGAGTCCTGGTCTGATCCTGCCTGGGTGGAGTCTTTTTAATGCCCGATCGGTGACTCCCTGATCTAGAAGTTTCTGATCGGTGGCTCCTGGAGGGGGTTCTAGAGTTCTCCCTTTGCATCGAGGCAGTTTCGGATTGGACCCCATTATCTTCCTGACTAGGGGGGTTACTTCTACTTCTGTCCCGTCCCCAAGAATTGGCTCTGTCAGTGGTCCTCCGACCAACATTATTATTTCTTGCTCCCTGGGTGGCTGCTTATGCCGCGGCTTGAGCATTGGCTTGGGCCAATTGGGTAGCCGCTTCTAGAGCAAGTGCTGCTTCACGATGTCTCTAGTCGCCTTCCTCCTATCGCTGTCTGAGCTCTTCGCTTCTGGCCTCCATATCGTGCCTTTGCTGCTCTAACACAGCTCTCTGCCTGGCCATCTCTTCAGCAAAAGACTCCTACCAAGCATTGAATTGCATCATCTCCTCTTGGAAAGCGCCTATTACTTCCTAGAGTTGTTCAACTTCTGGAGTGGTCTCCTCGAGAAAGATCCAGGGCTCAGTCTCTGGGTTCTGCGGTCCAGGACCTTCTGATATGGCAGGCTCTTTTGACGCGCCTGACTTTTTGGATGCCACATTGGTATTCTTGGGTGCCATCTTGATATGATAGTCGTGTGTTTCTTCTCTTCAGGCTCTCAATGAAAGCACCAAAAATGTTGACCACGATTTTGGCCAATGACGAGCAAACGTCAAAACTACAATAAACCTTCAAGAGAAAGAACGACACTGATAATTTTTATAGTGGTTCAGCCCCAATATGTTGGTAATAGCCTGATCCACTTAGAGTTGTGATTTATGGATCTACACTCAGATCAGATAAACCTATGTCAACTGAGTTTCTTAAGTGTAAATGAAAATAATACAATATTTCTCTCAGAATACAAATACTCTCTCAGGAAAATCAAAATATAAATCCTTTCAATGATACCATGTGCTCTTTATTTATAGGCTCAGGATCGTACAAATCGAAATCCCACATAATCAGGATATTTCAGTTGGTCTCACCAATATTTAAATAATAATAAATTTTAAAATACAACAATATGTAATTTCCTTGGGATAATCTGAGAGATTCCCATTGTGGGTATGACTAGTTCTAGCTGAAGTCATTACTGAAATCCCGATGCATAATGATGATTTGTCTGGTCGGCCAGCTTCAGTCCTTGAAGTGGGACTGGTCGGCCAAAACACCCTTCCGGTTAGGTAAAACTTTTAACTGACCGGATACACTTGACTCCAAGATGACTGGTCGGCCAAAACAACTGACTGGTCAGTGAAAACAGATGACTGGTCGGCCAAAACGACTAACTGGTCGGCCAAAACAACTGAGTGGTCGGCCAAAACAGATGATTGGTCGGCCAAAACAACTGACTGGTCGATCAAAACAGATGACTGGTCAGTCAAAAATCTTTACCAGTCGGACAGAAATTCTATCAGGTCGGTCAGATCACTTCCATACCAGATAAATAATTTTCATGTCAGTAATATCACAAGATTAATCTCAAACTTTTGACCCAGCCATTTATTGCCACTTGTCACCTTTTTTGCCACGTCATCGTATTCAAATTTTGGGGATAACACAACTTTCACTGGCAACTTTTTCCAGCGCTGAACTGTGTCGGAAGAATATTTTTGACCTTTTCCGGTGCAATATGGGTAATTTTGCCAGCACAAATTTGCGCTAGCAAAATCTTCCATTTTTGTAGTGTGAGTCATGGAAGGAATACCACGGGAAGAAAACAACAAATGATTTTGTGAACGACGATGCTCGCAAAGATTATGTTTTTAATATTCATAGAGTTATATTTATTGTTAGTGTCTAACGTTTTATGAAAACAGGAAAAACTGAAGGCTGGTTTTGAGTTACAAACTCAGCAAACATCCGTTGCTGCTTCCAATAATGTGGTTCGACAATAGTTGATAAGGTGGAGGTGCTACAAAAAGTATTGGGCCAAAGGCATGGACATGAGCGAGGAGTGGGCCGCAAATTGAAGGGATCGGGGTCATTATCTACCCAACACTCTCACTCAAGTGAATCTCAAGCTCCTCCTCAACATTCATCAGAACATATAGAAAATTTGGAGAATAAGCTAAAGAATTTGACTAACCAAGTTAATTTCTTGTCTCAATTTTTTCCACCTTCATTTCGTCCACCAAACATTCAAATGCCGCCTATGCCTGATATTGACAATATTTCAGGAGCTTCGTCTTCTCAACCTCCAGCTTTAACCTATCCTTCCATGTATGTGGCAGCCCCGTCTCAACCTATGGCACCTCCACACATGTACGGAGCAACACCATCACATTATCCATGGCCGATTCCACTGTCGTCGCAGTCGTCGTATTCCTACCTGTATGGAGCAGGATCGTCCACATTACCTTCCAAATATCCCTGGCCGATGCCGCCGCCGTAGCCATCACAACTGCAACAAGAAGACAATATGGAGGACGAGGTAGCTAATTTAGGAGACTAGGTTTATATTATTGTTAGTTATTGTTACATTATATTAATAATATGGATATTTGTTATCTTAATTAACTAATTTTAACATTTAATATAATATTTTTATTTTTAATATATCTATTTTTAATTATTTAAATTTTAATTAATAATCTATATTTTAATTAATTATTTTTTATAAATAAAAAAAGTAATAGGGGCGACTATTAGGAGCGATGGTGTCGCCCCTAATAAAAAAGTATCAGGAGTGACTATTGACATACAAGGGCAACACATCGACCAAAAGTTATGCCACATGTGAAAAAATTTGGAGCAACATCTCAACTTTTAGAGACGACACAGTCACTCCTGATATTGTAATATTGGGGGCGACCCATTAGTCGTCCCTAATGTACACCATTAGACGCATTTTATTAAGGGCGACACATCAAGGTTATCACATCAGGAGTGACTTTTATGGTTATTATGGCCGACACGCGTCGCCCCTAAAAATACTTTTTGTTGTAGTGCTTAGACTGTTATCTTTAATTAGGATACTCCTCCATTTGTAACCACAAGAGACCGGCCAGCCTATCGATAACTAGATTCATTAGAAACAATTTAACTAATTAACCGCAATCATAAAATTTAAACATAAATTTATAATTGATGACTCCGAACGAAATGAGAATCCTTTAAGACATCTTATTAAAACAAATATATAATATATATATATATGCTAACTAGATATCATTTTATATATTCACCTATAAGTTTCACATTTGTATATCCCACAAAAAAAAACGTTTCACATTTGTGTGAATTATGGGTCACAGACTCATAGATCGACCTCATAGGATTACATATTCCTTACTTTCACGATCTTGAAAAAATTAAATGAAAAAAAAAATAATCATTGGCTTGGAACTGTCACAATTACTGATTCTCATGTGTTCAAAGAAGTAGAGGCCTTCAAGTTACGAGAATTAGCAAAGTTCAAATATGTCGTCGCCAAAAGTATCTTTATTGGTGGACAGTGCACAATTTGAGGATTTTATTGTGAAATTGGGATTCAACATAACATGGTGGGTGCGTTTGATAGTCGTATAATGTCGTATTGTATTGTAATGTATTGTATTATAAATTAATTGTGTATTATAGCATATTTTTATATAATACAATATTTAGTATTAACTTGTATTTATTATAAATATATAATATTTTAATAAAAGCCAATAATAAACATAATACTATATGAAAGACCCTAGGGTACTCTTTAATTAGCATAGGGAAATTTGACTATTGATGCATTAAATGGGGTACCATAGCAAAAATACCTTACCCACTGTATACACATGCATTTGATCCTAGTATTTACATTAATTCCAAAAATACCTCTCTCATTTGTTCCTCACTTTCTCTCTCCACTATCTAGACTCTCTCTATTCTCGGTCCCGAAACAAAAATCTCCATAAACTCTCACTCCTTTCGCACAGTCTTTCACGCATTCATTGTGGCTTTGTCTTCCACGACGACGGTAGCACAGAAAGTGGCAACAAACCATTGCCAGAGTAGGCGGGTAGGGGAGAAAACCCACAAGATCGACTAAACAACCCGAAATAGGCAAAGGTGAGGGATTTACTTATTTTTTCCGCAATAAATTGTCTGGGCCTGATTTATTTGTTAATTTTTTGTTTATAGGATAGATCGGGGATGGGGTATGAAGAAATCTAGGTTTTTTTTCTAAATTTTATTCACCTCGATAGAAATCGATAGGCCTCGGTAGTATCTGTTAGATTCTGGCCTCAATAGACCTTGATAGAATAAGTCATATTTCTGATTTAGCATGTGCCTCGATAGGCCTTGACAGAGTTAGATAGATTATGATTTTGCATTGCCTTGATAAACCTCGACAATGGTGCCTAACATCAATATTTTTTAGGCCTCGATAGGACTCGATAGAATTATGCATTTTTATGATTTTCATTGGCCTCGATAAAACTATGCATTTTATGATTTTTCATGGGCATTGATAGGCCTCGATATGCCTCGATGGAATTGGGTATTTTCTGATTTTACCTATGCCTCGATAGACCTCGACAGGCCTCGACAGTAATGGTCAACATCAATATTGTGTGCTACCTCGACATGCCTCGATAGGCCTCGATAGTTTATATGTTGTTTTATTTATTTAAACCTCAAGGGCCTCAACATGGCCCGATGGTCCTCGATAGTTACCAGATTGTTTAAAATTGTATTTTTAACATGTTTTTTTGTTTTATTTCAGATGCCTCATTTCATTTTCCCATTGGAGAAGCACTTTCCTGGTCGTGTCACCTATAGGGGTAGTGCTTACTTGGCAACCCTTATAGATCAGTTTAAGAGGCATGAGCTAATTGAATGGGCAGAGGCATGCCCATCGGGATAATTCTTCAAGGCTAAGCTCTTTAGTTTTTATGGGGTTATACTACATCAACTTATGTTGCGGAAGGTGGAAAGAAAGAAGGTTGAAGAGGGTCAAATCTACTTGGGCAACACTCTTTGCAGATTTGGGATTGCAGAGTTTGCCCTAGTCACCGGGCTAAATTTTGGGAACACCCCATCCCCGGATGAGTTGAGAGAGCATCTTTCAAGTGATCGGGTCATCCAAGAATACTTTAATGGTTATTCCAAGGTGAGTTTCAGCTAGTTGAAAGATGCTTCGAAGGCCTCGACAAACCCAGAAGATGCATTAAACTGGGTTTGTGCTATTTGATAGAGAGGGTACTGAATGCTCTAGAGAAAACAACATAGATATAGAGTGATTCCTTGAAGATGGTTGAGGATCTTGAATTCTTTTTCAAATATCCACGGGGGAAGTTGTCATTCAAGATGGTTATTAAAGGAGTTCAAAAGGACATGCATAAGTAATTGAAGCATTCTGAGGAGAAGAAGAAGGAGGGTTCAAGAAAAAAACAGAAGGAGTCGAAGTATATATGGCTATGCCCCCGCACTTCTGTACTGGGCTTTTGAGGCCATGCCAGCTATCGGGAGTAAGTATGGTGAGAATAGTGGGAACCAGATTCCTAGGATGCTTAGCTGGGCTACGAAGACCGATATCACTCTTTTGATAGTTTAGTTGGTTCCTATGTTCCCCAAGCGTTGTGTAAGTTCCACTTTATCTTGTTAAATGTCATAAATTAATTGATCAATAATTTATTTTATTAAAAAAAATTTGACACATGTTATTCGACCATGTAGTTAGTGGTATTTTCCATGCTGAAGCCACGTCTCAGTGAGGAAGTCTACTGCAATAGTCTCTCAGACGTTGATTCCAGGTTATTCCCTGAGTTGGATTCAACTGTAGTGGAGGCTGGGACTGCAGTGGAGGAAGTAGTGCCTAAGAAGAAGGTAGAGAAGCTGACAAAGGATGCAAAGGAAGCTGTTATTTTTAAGAAGGATGTCCCGGGGGTTGAGAAGGGCACTTCACAGGCCTGTGCACCTTCTTATAGTCAGGTTGCTCAGCCTGATTATGAGCAGTTGATGCAAAGGCTCAAGAGGGTTGAAGAGGGCCTGTCAACCTTACTTCAGAATTAGACTACGATCATGGCTCAGTTGGCGCAACTGATTTCAGTGGTCTCAGGTTGATGCACCCATTTAAAATCAGATACAGAGTCTGATATCTTGCCCAAGGACTACGAGCCCGGTGATCCACCCTCCATTCCATAGGCCCAAACATCTCTTGTTGCCACTTACACTGTCAGTCCTAGTGTACGAGTACTACAGCCTGAGGAGGCAGCTGACCTTGAGATTGTCAGGAAGAAACGTAGGCCCAAGCGTTTTGATGACTTCACCGACCCAACGAAGAGGATGAGAGTAGACAAACAAGGGCTAGTTACTGAACCTTTGAGGAAGTGTGATCCGCAGCAAGAGAAAAGCTTCCAAAAGTGGATGATGGAGAAGATCGACAACAAGAGGGATTAGAACGTCCATACTAGGACGCACGGTGTGGCATGGTTCTTGCAGTTGCAAATGGTTCAAACTTGGCTTTGGGATTCGGTATGTAAATTACATTTATGTTTCCAATTCAATCATAAAATATGTTGATGGTACTAACGAATTTTCATGTTTTTACAGCCTATTGATGCCGCTCTGCACATGCTACGCCGCCGGCGCCACTTTTATCATGTCACATTTCTGCAAGATGCTGCGATCATGAAAACCACCTTCCCTCAAGTGTGCGTAGGCCATTGGAATCATTTTAAAGAGATCGACACTAAGTATACATGGACGACAATGTGCTGAAAATGCTGAAGGGCGATGATAATCAGTTCCTCGCATCCTAGCACAATGTGAGTGAAGTATATTTTGCCTTGCACGTTGAGCAAGTTGCAAATTGGATCACCATTGAAGTCTCCATTCCATTGTGGTGCATCAACATTTATGATTCTAACCATAGCATGCTTAGTTTGACTCTATTGGAGGAAGTGATCAAGCCTTGGTGTTTATTGTTGCCTTCGTTGTTGTGGTGTTCTAGCATGTTTGACAACCATGATGAGCTCCAGACATATCCTGAGCAGAAAGCAAAGCCTTTCTCGTATTGTCGTATTTCTCTTGAGGAGTGTCCTCAGACTAAGACAATGTATTTCCCTATTTAATTAGTATTTTTTAAAATATGAATGTTAAAGTTATTTTTTTCTTGTATTCACCTTGATGCTCTTTACATTTTCTTGATACACCTCTTGTATAGTATAGTATATAGTTAGCTTTGTATATGGTTTTTTTATCGAACATCATTTTTTGATAAAGTTATTAAATAAAAAACTACTAAATTCACAGAATATGTCTACCTCGACAAAAATCAATGGGTCAAACGAACTGCCTCGATAGGTAAAAAAGAATACTTAACCAAATTAGCCTCGATAGGATTCGATTGGCATCGATAGGTAAAATAATACTTAAACAAACCAGCCTCGATAGGTCCGGAATAATACATAGCGATATATGCCTCGATAGGACTCGATTGGCCACAACAGGTCAAGAATAATAATGGACCAAATCTGCCTCGATAGGCCTCGATAGGACTCGATAGGTCTCGATGGGTCCAGATTAAGGCCTATCGAGGCAGACTGACTACTGTGTTGGAGGCCAATCGAGGCCATTCGAATCCTATCATGGCAGTCAGGAAAAGTTTTGTAAAGACTACTTATTTATATCAAAACCAACAAAGTATTAGGAGAGGTACTTGCATATAATAAATGCAACAAAATCAATTGAATTATTACATGACTTCCTGTTATGCCCACTACCACCACATCTGCTACACTTACGCGGCTTGACGATATTTTCACCGTGTGAAGCATAGCGGTTTGTCTTTCGCCTACCCACTTTCTGCTTCCTGGGCCTTCCGATAGGGGTTTTCTCAACGGGGAAGCCAACAACCATATCTCTGATGTGATAAGGGATTACCCATTCATCATCATTCCCAACAGGGTAAATAGTTTCCTTATAAGTGTCCCTCAATGCCTCGATTCTATAGTAAGGGGAACACATTGAGTAAATGCTTATGCTTCTTTTTCTGATTGTAGCAAAAAACAAGTACACAGGGTATCCCAATGGTTTGGAACATGCAACAAAAGCATGATTTTGTGGCCAAGTTCACCTCACCATCACCATTACCATCGACCACAAGAAATTCATGATGACCAAGGACTTGGACATCCAGTAAAATCACTTTCTCACCTATTTACTTCACATCCTTTCCCATCTCAGGTGATACACACAGTTGTTGCTTTTGCAGCTCTTTCACGTCTATCGGCAAACCAAGATTGGAGAGTGAATCTTATGAATTCAAGGAAAGTGGCAATTGGAAAGCTCCCCCCCCCCTGGTTTTATTGTTAAAGCTTTTTGCGTAGTTACTCGTCATGATATTGTATCGGTTTCCAGGAAAATAAGCGCTACTCCACCTTTTAAACCAATTCCCTGAAGATATTGAGCAATGAGGGGATCAATCACCTTAATCTTGTCAAAGAACTTGTGACTGTTCTTCGAAATTCATACGCTACATACCCCATGATGTCTTGATAGTGGTCCGTTTTTGAATTTTGACACTATATTCATACAAATGTGGTGGTAACATGCACCATGATAGGCATCTGGGAACATAAGCTCCAAAGCATGATTAATGCTTTTATGCATGTCTGATACAAAAGCTAGGTTGTCAACGTCCCCTATGGCTTCCTTCAATTTTCTCATGAAATAAGTCCAAGAGTTATGGTTCTCACTGTCCACCAATGCAAACGCAATTGGAAACACATGGTTGTTTGCATCCAACGCAATAGCATAGAGCATGTGGCCACCATACTTATTCTTCAAGAATGTGTCATCCACACAAATGACAAGACAATAGTACTAGAATCCACGCCATGAAACACCGAGGGAAAAGAGGGCAATACAAGAAACAACCATCTTCTGCTACAAAATCAGTAATTGTACTTGGGTTCTTATGCTCCAACTAACACAGGTATCCAGGTAACTTGGAGTATGATTCCTCAGGTGTCCCTCTGACATACATAAGAGCCTTTTCTCTACATCTCCATGCCTTCTCGTAACTCATTTCGACCCCAAAATGGTGCTTCATGTCCTCCCTTATGTTGTTTGCCATGTACCGAGTACCATCGTTAGCAAATTTCCTCTTGATTAGGTGGCCAACAACCCATGGTGATGCTTGACGGTGGTCCTTATCTTGAATTTCTTGTGAGCAAGTGTGTACTTCATTGTATACAGTAATATCGAACATTTTAGATCACGTTTTTTTCTTACCCGTCAAACTCCAACCACAATCAGGATCCTTGTAGGTAATCTACCACACATCAATCTCGTATTTATTCACCATAAACTCAAAATTATTCTTCATCGCAAATATGGATACTTTGGTTTTCAATTCAACCTTGTTTTGAAAGAATTTGCCAAGGTTCAATTCTCCTGAAGCTTTGCCGGTTGAGGAATGTTGTTGATGTGAGGCATCTATATCCTCTTTGGTGAACATGGGAGCACTCCATGTTCTACGATCTTCACCTAAGTCCAATGGAGAACTCCATCTAAAACTATCATTAGTTCTACTTGGACCTGGACGACTACTGCTGGTCCCAAGTGTTTGCCGATCTTCTATTATGCACTCCTCAACTACCATAACATCTTAACTCTATGTTGGTAAATCTGCCATAAAATCTGGCCCACCAAGATCTGTTGCATCAGCAACAGGATCGTCTTTGACATAAGTATCATAGCCATAGGGATTGTACTCTATTGTGTCATGAAAATATGGCGGATCTGTAACGGGGATATCATCATGGACTATAACGTCTGGATTTGTCTCGGGAACAAATGTCCCAAACTCACTTTGAGTTCCTTTCAAACCATGACATGGGAGAGAAATATTCTCTTCAAATCGAACTTCTTTATTAACACTGGGAGAGGCTGATGCATTTCTTATACCTCCCTTCTTAACCAATGTCACACATAGAGGAATCAGTTTCTCTACAGATTTCGATGCTAACCCAATGAATGCAGGCACATGCGTATCATTTTTTATAACGATAGGTTTGACATATTGTGTGAGGCATGTGTACGGTGTGGCGTGCTGCCCCTTTGGCACACCCACATGGGGCCATTTTGTAATGAGCATGCCTTGGTGCTTGATCATTAGTCAAGTCTTGCACCAAGCAACCTCATGGGATAGGGTAGTGGCAGTTTTGTAATATTGCATATGTCTCTCAGACAAAAATCATATATGTTCCTGGGAAGACTTTATTTCCCTAGAAGGCTCCTTAGGGGGAGGTGACCTGGTGACTTAGGGAAGCACCATGGCCATCAGCAGATAGGGGCCAAAGCTGTGTACTCCCTTGCCCTATCAAGGCTATATACTAATGAAATAACATTTATCCATACTTGCCCCTGTGTACTTCCTTGTTGCTTATGTGTTACTTGTTTGTTACCTTCGTTGGGCCTTTGTGTGCCACTTGCCTTGTTGTGTGCTTTGTGTTGTGTGGACGTTCCTAGGAATGACTTGCTTTGTGCTTGCTCATACTTCGTTATTGCCCGTTGCATGTCCGAGATGTGTATGTGGCTAACCGCTGAGTTTGTTTGCCTGTAGGTGTGTGTTGTAGGCTGACTTGCTAGCTTGAAGAGTCTGCAAGTGCCGCACGTTCCGTCTAGTTGGAATCCCCAAATAGCCGGCCCGTGACAGTTGGTATCAGAGCCAAGTTAGAAAGCGCTTGGCAAAAACACACTATGGTGAGCAACACTCAGAGGATCGAAGCTCTTGAGAAGCGAGTAAGGGAACTAGATGGCCTGGACGAGAGGGTCAGGGATCTTTCCTCTGCAAGTCAGGACTCGGGTTCGTCTGATGCATACAATCGCATAGCTGCGTTGGAGAAGGAGAATGATGTTCTTCTATCCAGAATTATCGCGTTGGAGAAAAGAAACACTCCAACAAGTACTTCTGTTTCCCCTCGGTGGGAAGAGCGCATCACGGCATTGGAGCGCATGCTAAGGGAACAAGAAGTTTCAATAAATGACACAACGGAAGATTGCAGGGAGGCAGTCGGTGTGCTCAGAGAAGAAATGGCTGAGCTAACTGCCAAGGTAAACCTGACCATGCGAGCGGTTGGGAATGCCCCTGCAATAGGGCCGATAGGTATGGAATATGGCCGAGCCAAAGTACCCGAGCCGAGGCCCTATAATGGGGCCAGAGATGCAAAGGATTTGGAGAATTTCCTCTTTGACATGGAACATTACTTTAGAGTCGTGCGGGCCGATTCGGAAGATGGAAAGGTCGCCATGGCTACCATGTATTTGTCGGGGGATGCCAAAGTGTGGTGGAGGACCAAATATGATGATATAGAGAATGGCAGGTGTACCATCACATCTTGGGCGGACCTGAAGAGGGAATTAAAGACGCAGTTTCTGCCAGAAAATGTAGCTTACATAGCTCGTCACCAGTTACGAGAGCTTAAACAAGTCGGGACAGTCCGAGAGTATGTAAAGAGATTTTCGGGACTGATGCTCGATATTAAAGACATGTCCGAAGTGGACAGGCTCTTCTGCTTCCTCGAGGGACTGAAACCGTGGGCCAAGCAAGAACTTCAAAGACAGCGGGTGACTGATCTAGCCACCGCTCAAGCTGCTGCCGAACGCTTAACAGACTACACTCCGGAGAGTAGCCTGCCGAAAAAGGCTACCCCTCCAGCCAGCTCAAGTAGCGTCGGGAGTAAGAAGTTTGGGAAGTCCTGGCAGGGCAAGAGTGGGGGAGAGAAGAGGACAGCTGAGTCCAATTCTTCCAGTGGGACAGATGCTGCTGTAGGGAAGAAGCCGCTAGCTTGTTGGATTTGCAAAGGCCCACACAAGTCGGCAGTATGCAAATTCCGGGGCCAGATAAATGCCCTCATTGGCCAAGAACAACAAGGTGAAGGAGAAGAGGAAGAAGAAGAAGAGTACGCGCACATGGGCGCTGTCCGCCTGTTGAACGCTCTCAAGAAGCATGGCGAGAAAGGGAAGAAGACCCTGGGGAAAGGGCTAATGTTCGTGGATGCCGCTATCAATGGCAAGCCTGCCAAAAGCGTGATGATTGATACTGGCGCCACCCACAACTTCATCTCTGAACTCGAAGCAAAGCGACTGGGACTAAAGCTGGAGAAAGATGCAGGCCGCATGAAGGCGGTCAACTCCAAAGCCTTGGCCACATCTGGCGTGGCTAAAGGGGTAAAAGTGAAGATCGACACGTGGGAAGGGCAGACTGATTTGGTGGTCGTCCATATGGACGACTTCGATGTAGTTTTGGGAATGGACTTTCTAACCGAGAAAGGTGCCATTCCAATTCCTGCCACTGGAAGCTTACTCATAATGGGAGAGACTCCTTCAATGGTACCTGCAAAGGTGAAGCCACCCCCTACTGTGAAGCTTCTATCAGCTTTACAGTTCAAGAAGGGTGTGAGGAAGCAGGAGCCAACTTATGTAGCTGTGCCCACCGTGTTCGAAGAAGTAGTGGAAGAAATTGTTCCACTAGAAATTACGAGGGTCTTGAAGGTGTATGGGGATGTGATGCCAGAGAAACTCCCCAAAGCCTTGCCACCAAAGAGGGGGATTGATCACCAGATAGAACTGGTGCCTGGAGCGAAACCTCCAA
The DNA here is from genome assembly GCF_963169125.1 of Humulus lupulus. NCBI lineage: Eukaryota > Viridiplantae > Streptophyta > Magnoliopsida > Rosales > Cannabaceae > Humulus > Humulus lupulus. The sequence continues at coordinate 276,458,990 of NC_084793.1, forward strand.
CAAAAGCGCCATACAGAATGGCACCCCCTGAGCTAGAAGAATTGAGGAAGCAATTAAAAGAGCTATTGGAGGCAGGCTTCATCAGACCGTTGAAGGCGCCATATGGCGCACCGGTGCTATTCCAGAAGAAGCACGATGGGAGCATGAGACTGTGCATCGACTATAGGGCTCTCAATAAGGTGACAGTTCGCAACACATACCCCATTCCTCTAATCGCTAATTTGTTCGACCAGCTAAGTGGAGCTAAATACTTCACAAAGTTGGACTTGAGATCGGGCTATTATCAGGTGAGGATTGCAGATGGGGATGAACCAAAGACTACGTGTGTTACTCGATACAGAGCATTTGAGTTTCGAGTAATGCCGTTTGGGTTGACAAATGCACCTGCTACCTTCTGTACACTAATGAACCAAGTATTCCACGAGTATCTAGATAAGTTCGTGGTGGTGTACTTGGATGACATCGTGGTTTATAGCGCCACGATAGAAGAGCATCAAGAACACTTGGCTCAAGTGTTTCAGAAGTTGAGAGAGAACCAGCTATATGTGAAGCGAGAGAAATGCTCGTTTGCACAGGAGAGCATCAAGTTCTTAGGCCACGTGGTGGAACGTGGCCGTATTCGTATGGATCTGGAGAAGGTGAGGGCAATCCAGGAATGGAAAGCCCCCACAAACATGAAAGAACTCCGCTCCTTCTTGGGCCTAGCTAACTACTATAGAAGATTTGTGGACGGCTACTCAAGAAGGGCGACACCCTTGACCGAGCTTCTGAAAAAGGGTGTGATTTGGGCGTGGACTGACAAGTGTGCTGAAGCGTTCAGAAGTTTGAAAGAAGCCATGATGAAGGATCCTGTTCTTGCCTTGCCAACTATTAGCAAGCCCTTCGAAGTACAGACAGATGCATCAGATTATGCTCTGGGAGGGGTACTAGTACAAGAGGACCACCCAGTCGCATACGAAAGTCGCAAGCTGTCTGAAGCTGAGAGGAGGTATACTGCCCAGGAGAAGGAGCTCCTCGCAGTTATACATTGCTTGCGAGTGTGGAGGCATTACTTGCTGGGGTCAAAGTTCGTGGTGAAGACGGATAATGCAGCTGTGAGTCATTTCCTTACTCAGCCGAAGCTGACCCCTAAGCAGGCTCGATGGCAGGAGTTTGTGGCGAAATTCGACTTCCGTTTTGAGCACAGGGCAGGACGCTTGAACCAGGCAGCTGACGCCTTGAGTCGTAAAGTGGAGTTGGCGACTCTAAAGATCATGGCTAGTTTATCGGCTAGCGTGGTGAACACTCCACTCAAGGAACGCATTAAAGAAAACCTAGAAAAAGACCCAGTTGTCAGGACCATCCTGAAGCTCGTAAAAGAAGGCAAGACTCGCCAGTTCTGGGTGGAGGATGACCTTCTGTGGGCTAAAGGGGGACGCTTGTATGTTCCAAAAGCTGGAGATTTGCGAAGGACATTACTAAGCGAGTGTCATGAAACTCTGTGGGCAGGTCATCCAGGGTGGCAGAGAACCCATGCCCTCTTGAAGCAGGGATACTACTGGCCACAAATGCGGGACGATGTAGTGGAGTACACCAAGACATGTCTGGTCTGCCAGCAAGACAAGGTCGATAGGAACAAGACACCTGGGTTGTTAGAGCCTTTGCGAGTCCCAAGCCGACCGTGGGAGAGCGTGTCGCTTGACTTTATCACCAGTCTTCCGAAGACAGGAGATTTAAGTGCGATCTTGGTGGTCGTGGATAGATTCTCGAAGTATGCAACATTCATCCCAGTGTCGAAGTACTGTTCGGCAGAAGAGACAGCCAGACAATTTTTCAAACATATTGTCAAATATTGGGGAGTGCCCCAGAACATAGTCAGTGACCGAGATGGAAGATTCACGGGGACGTTTTGGTCCGAATTATTCAATCTCTTGGGGTCACAACTGAATATTTCCTCGAGCTACCATCCGCAGACAGATGGGCAGACAGAAAGATTCAACGAGATGTTGGAAGAGTACTTGCGCCACTTTGTCAATGCCAATCAGAAGAATTGGCCGCAACTACTCGATGTAGCTCAATTTTGTTTCAACTCTCAAAAGAGTTCTTCGTCGAATAAGAGCCCTTTTGAAGTTGTTAATGGACAGCAACCACTGTTACCCCACACAGTGGACGAATATCGCGGTCGGAACCCGCGAGCCTTTCACTTCACCAAAGACTGGAAGAAGACAACAGAGATTGCCCGAGCTTATCTAGAGAAAGCCTCAAGAAGAATGAAGAAGTGGGCAGATCAGAAGCGCAGACCACTGGAGTTCAAAGCAGGTGACTTAGTGTTAATCAAGCTGCGGCCTGAACAGTTGAGATTCCGAGGGGACAAAGACATCAGACTCGTCCGCAAGTACGAGGGTCCAGTCTCAGTCATCTCAAAAGTTGGCCTAACTTCATACAAAGTCGACCTACCCGCTTGGATGAAGATACACCCGGTCCTTCACGTCAGCAACTTGAAGCCGTATCATGAAGATCCAGCCAATCCAGAGCGCAACCAGTCAACCAGAGGAGGAGTCAGTGTTCAGCCAAGGAGCAAGCGTCAACCTGAAGAAATCCTGGCGGAAAGAACGGTCACCACTGACCGTAAAAAGCATAAGGAATATCTGGTAAAATGGAAGGGGCTCGCTGATGACGAAATCAGCTGGGAAAGGGCGGAAGACTTGAAGAAGCTCACGCAGAAGATTGAAGATCTACAAGCTACTTCGTCGAGGGCGCCGAAATATTAAGTGGGGGAGAGTGTGGCGTGCTGCCCCTTTGGCACACCCACATGGGGCCATTTTGTAATGAGCATGCCTTGGTGCTTGATCATTAGTCAAGTCTTGCACCAAGCAACCTCATGGGATAGGGTAGTGGCAGTTTTGTAATATTGCATATGTCTCCCAGACAAAAATCATATATGTTCCTGGGAAGACTTTATTTCCCTAGAAGGCTCCTTAGGGGGAGGTGACCTGGTGACTTAGGGAAGCACCATGGCCATCAGCAGATAGGGGCCAAAGCTGTGTACTCCCTTGCCCTATCAAGGCTATATACTAATGAAATAACATTTATCCATACTTGCCCCTGTGTACTTCCTTGTTGCTTATGTGTTACTTTTTTGTTACCTTCGTTGGGCCTTTGTGTGCCACTTGCCTTGTTGTGTGCTTTGTGTTGTGTGGACGTTCCTAGGAATGACTTGCTTTGTGCTTGCTCATACTTCGTTATTGCCCGTTGCATGTCCGAGATGTGTATGTGGCTAACCGCTGAGTTTGTTTGCCTGTGGGTGTGTGTTGTAGGCTGACTTGCTAGCTTGAAGAGTCTGCAAGTGCCGCACGTTCCGTCTAGTTGGAATCCCCAAATAGCCAGCCCGTGACAGTACCTCAATTTTCAAGTCACGCACACATTTATCCACTTCAAGCTCATCGTACAGAATGTCAAGCAGTTGCTCATATGTCACACCCTTCTCCAAAGTTAAAACTTGATTTTCAGCATCCCTGAAAATCCAATCCCTATTTTCCAGTTCCCAAACACCATTGAATATAACAAATATGGAAACAGTCGAATTTGTATATAAAAAAAAGGGGTCAAAAATTAAAACTATAACATAAAACAACAAAAAATTGATTTCTATCGAGGTCAACCTATCGAGACCTATCGAGTACAATCGAGGTACATCGAGGCAGAATGCCCAACAAATTTCTTATGAACCCATCGAGCCCCATCGAGGCCAATCGAGGCATATACTACATACATTAAGTTCCATGCCTCTATCGAGGATTGTCGAGTATCATCGAGGTAGCCATTTTCCCTAAATGTGTGAGGGTTTTATCGAGGTCCATCGAGTCTCATCGAGGTAGTCATTTTCCCTACATGCGTGAGGGTTTTATCGAGGTCCATCAAGGACCATTGAGTCTCATTGAGGCATATCGAGGTAGCCAATTAATATAAACATATGAGGGTTTTATCGAGGTCCATCGAAGAACATCGAGTCTCATCGAAGCAGACAAAAACTCAGAAAAAAACCAAGAAATGAACGAAAATTCATTCCGACAGTGAAAAATTACAATAAAACATGAAGGCATACACAGTTCTGTTCGAAATAGCAAAAACAATGTAGATAAACAAGTTTCCTCACTACATATAACAAATATATACTTACCCATTCGATTTTCGCCCCTATACATATATATATATATATCTGAAATCCAAAATGAAGTTCTTGCCTTGAAAAGATTCACAACTTGCCCCTGAAATCCAAGCTCGAAAATTAGTATAGATTAAGATAATGATGGCTACCTTGTTTTTTTTTGTTTTTTTTGTATGAGAGCTTGATAGATAGAGAGGGAAAACGTGAGAGATATAGAGAGGGAGAAGACAATAGGAGAAAAATAGAGAAAATTTTATAATAGCGATATTTTAGGAATCTAGGAAAATATTAAAATAACAATGCCATGCTTTTTTTTTTTAGCTTTATATCATGCATCAATAGTCAAATTTCCTAGTTTTGTTATTTTATTTTTTGGAATTTTCCCTCTTGTTTTTAAGTTGACCCTTTGACCACATTCAATTACCAACGTGCTATCATTTCCGAAGTGGGCAGGGTTTTGAGGGTCTCTTCAAATTACTCATCTATCGTTGTTCCTGTCGAGTTAAAATGGTATTTTTAATCGAGTATGAAGAAAATACAAATGCAGATCACTACTATATATATTCTCTGCTTTTCTTTTGGTTTTAACTTTTCCTCTTTATAATATGTGCCTTCGGCTTATGCTTTGAAAATAATTTATTGTTTTCTTTTCCTTAATATTTTAATTTATGGTCTCTTCCTTTTGTTTTTATTTTTTTTTCTTTCACATTTTTTTATTTATTTTTTCCATAGAGTTCACGTTGTTCTTTGTTGAAGATTGTGACAAAACAACAAAGTTCAACTTGATCCATTCCGAATGCACATCAGGATTGTATGGATTCTGGGAACATAATCTGATTTTTCTGGGTCTAGAAATATTGTATTGATAAAGCAATGGAAACATCTATTAAATATTACGAAACATTTATATATATATATATATATTAATCCACTATATCCATGTGACACACCAATCATATATTTTTAAGAGAATTGCTAAGGACCGTCGGTCACCAATACCACAAGAAGGTGACATACTGTTATTGATGCAATCCAATATTATATTGCACTTATTTGAATTTAATAAATATTATGCAGTATCATTAACCAATCATATGGTGTTACCTCATATGATGTTGGACACTTTAAAATGTCAAATATTAACGCTCTATTTTTTAATTAATGAAAATTTTAAGGTGCTTATACCTGATTGGATTATATATATAATCTTATAACAGCTGAAGAGTTGATTAAGTAGATTTAAACTATGACATCTCATATAAATAACTCATATATATAAATATATATATAGTTATATATAAGACACGTCGACCCGGCCACTAAAGAAGGCCACTAAGATTATATATGACCCTTCTGTTAATTTATCAATAAATTCTGCATATTATTGATGCTAACATTGACGAAGAAATAGAGGACAACTATTTAAGAACTATAGAAAAAGGATCAGGTTATATGCGCTTACAACTGATCAATCGATCACAACTATAAACAAAAAGAACAATTTAAGATATAATTCTTTCTTTTTATATGTATTTATGAAAGATAAGATGTAGTCCTCCAAATTAAGTCTCATGACACGTTATAAATAATTTTATTCATAAATAATATAAATTATAATTATAATTAGAGTTATACATATGACTTAATTCTATTTTAATTTACATCTTAAATCCAAAATTTCTGTATGACTTATTATAATATATTATACTAATATTTTCTCTCAACTACAACTGGTGAAATACAGCACATAACTATCAGACTACACCGCACAATTCCAATTTCTATGTATTTTTTTTTTCACTTGTTATTACAATAAAACGTGCTTATAATTAAGTATAAATCAATTATGTATGACAACGATTTTGTCACTATATATATATATATATATATATTTCTCCATAACCTTTTATTCGTAGTTCATCGCCAACTTGCTTCATAATAGAGAAAGAACCTTATAGCTCATCAACTACATATTTAATGTAGCTCTTGTCACCAAGTTCAAATTATAAGACAATCAACGACACCAAGCAATTGATGAATTTTTTCCAATTTTTTTAACATTAATTGATTCTACTATTAAGGGCTTCCAAATTACAAAATATCGTAGAACAAAAAAAACTTCGTTAAGATTTTAATCATTTTCAATATGCACAAACAACACTTAAATAAGATCTAAAATCAATTTAATGTGTATTTGAAAAAACTAATATATAGGGAATGACTACAACACATTCCATTTTTTTGTAATACCGGTGCATTCTCTTTTTATTTTCGGCACCTGTATAAATATAATCCCAAATTTTTTTATATGACGATGTAGATTGTAGATATTTAGAATATCCTGCAAATTTTCAAAACATTCTGAATAGTTTACGAAGTCGAAAAATGGTTCAAACTGTCAAATTATACACGTGTACACAAAAAACATGCAAGCGTGCAACAGATAGTTTAGACCCTGTTTTCGGTACTATAATTTATTCGGAATTTCTTAAAAAATTTGTAGTATGTTCTAGATAGCTTTAATGTATACCGTCATATAAAAAAATTGTAATTATATTTATCCAGGTGCTGAAAATAGAAAAATGATGCAATGATATTATAAAAAAATAAGATGTGTTGTAGTCGCTCCTTATATATATATTATTCACGTAATAATATGAATTTAAGAAAATAAATACTGTTCTTTTTGTACTTTGAGGAAGAACATTTAATAATGTACACTTTTGAACATGTAATTTGAATTTGAGATGTATTAACATCAACTTCTTTAATTATTAGATTTCTTTCTTATAATATATTCAATACGAAGTACTCTATTTGAATAGATTTCAGTTTTATGTTAAAACAAAACTAAAAAAAAGTAATAGCATATAATGACAATATTAACTTTATTTTTTGGTAATAAGTAAAACAACACAGGTGACTTAAAACTTTAAAAATGTCATGGGTCACCCGTAAAAGAAAACTTTCAACAAAATTTATAAACCTCTAGGCTTCTTTGCGTTTTTCTTTGTGTTTTTTCTAATACTACTTTTATACATAATTAATGTGGTATATGTGGATTAAACGTCAAATTTTAAAATAAGTACTTTGTTTAGACTGGCTGTCTTTTATCATTATCATCTACCACTTTTTCCTTTCTCTTTTTGACAAAAACTCATTACTCATTGATTTGAATCTTTAAGTGCACAATTCATAATACATAGTGATATTTCTTTCAACCATGTAACATCATTTTCTATCTGTAGTGCATATTTGAAACAATATAATAAATATGCAATACATATGAGACATGCAAACAACTAGAAAGACAAATAACAATGATTTAATGTTCCTAAGAATACAACCTCATTGTAATACAACATATAGACAGGAGAAAGAGTAGAATGAACAACCAATTCTAAATCACTTTCTACAAAAGCAATATGAAAGTTAAGCTCTACGCATTACTATAATAAACTATAAGACAGTGCCAAAACTTCAGCCTCTTTAGGAGATAGTAGTCCTAGTAGTTGTGCTTGACAAAACATCTAATGGAAATCTCTCAAAGCCTTGAATAATTGCACCAATTCCAATAATGCCTTTTTCTTTTTGGCTATTTACGCATGAATATTGTTGTATATTGCGCATGAAGATTACAAATACTTCATTTCGAGAGGTACATCACAGAATATACTATTTAATTTAGAATCATGTTGTTTGTCTTGAAACCTAACTTAATAATCTATTGTTTAATTGATACCATTTTAATATTTCGTATATAATAAATAAGTTTAAAATTGTATTTGTCCACCAATTAAGAAAATGAGTTATATTTACACCTCATAAGTTTTAAAAAAATACACATTAATATATATATATTTATATTATTTCTTAAGTAAAATGACCAAAATTATTTTAAATTTTTAAAACCTTAGCCTTATTAACACATCCTAATTTTTATCATCATTTGAATTAAAATTTTCTAATCTCTAAAAGTTATATAACACAATAATAAATTTTATCATTGGAATAATCATAAGATATAAAAAATTTCTACGTTTCAATTTGTTGAATTTTTTTTATTAATTTTTCACAAATTTATATTTAAAATTGTATTAAACATTCATATTTTATTGATTTTATTATAAAAAAAATTCACATTTATTATTTAAAAACTTTAATTTCTAATTTTTAATAAATAATATGCATAATTATTTTATTTTTATATAGAAAAATCTAATAATATAGAATTAATAATTGGTGAAAATAGATTTTTTAAAATACATACAACCTTTCTTTCGTTCTCTTCTCACTCTTTCTAATTAAACGTCCTATATTTTTTCTAAAAAAATATCATACACATTCTAAAAAAAAATGTTTGTATAAAATTACCCTATAATAGTAAATTAAAAATCAATTCAATCCCTATAAATATTTATTGTTTATAAAAAAAATAAATATTTTTTACAATTGTCAATTAAAATAAAATAAAAATTGAACAATAAAAAAAGTCAATCACAATTTTATTTTTAATTTTTAACTCAAAATCGAGTTCAAGAGATTATTTTGATTTATAAAAAATATATTTTAAAATAAATAATCCAAATAAAAATTTAGCCCATAGAAGATCCAAAATGATTTAATCATTTAATGAGAATTATATATTTTTTATTGTTAATTTTGCTGAAATTTATATGGTGTGTTTCCTCTAAATTCAACTACTGCCTTTGCAACTAATTATTTATATGTATTGTATATTTATATGTTATGACTATTATTTTTGTTTTGTATATGTCAAGTGTAGCTTTCGATTGCCGGCAAATGCCAAATAACAAGATTATGAAGATCTAATTGTTATAATTATTTATAACTATAACGTTGACAGCATCGCGTTCATCTTTTTCATTTCAAAGTAAATGGTAATGATTGTAGAGTTTCAAATGTAAGAACACTGCAAATAGGCCTAGTTTTAAGAATATTATATATATTTGTATAAATATAATATATAGTCTAAAGTCAAGGATTATAAACTATTGATTTCCGAAGTACCCGACAAGTGGTAAACAAATGGAAACATTGAAAAAGAAATTCAAACTTGGATTTTTACTTCAAATTAATTGGGCACTTGATTAATTATGCAGTGATATAATGAATAAACATATGATCTTATTAATGCGTGCTTTTGACGTTAATACTAATTAAACTGTTCCCTTCATAAAAGTATGTATTATAACTGGGAGAGTTAGTGAAGAAAAAAGAGGTAGCAGCTAGCAACTTCACCTGATACACGTGATTTACTATTAATAATGGTCTCTCAGAGAATAAGCTGATTCAAAAGATGGCATTATTATGTCTCAAGTAATTAGTACATTAATTAATCAGTAGTATGTTTGGACACTTGATCATCAATTTTAAATTGACGTGCAGCTAGTGTCCATATATATATATATATATATATTATTTTGTCAAAATGTTCATTCTCACCTTTCTATTTTGGCTTCATTAACATTATGTTTCTTTGAAAAATATACTATTTGATTAATATCATTAGATATGATAAATTATTTTTAAATTATATTTTCTATAGTTTTGGTGATAATATTTTTTACCATGAACAAAAAAATACTATTTTTTTTAGATTTAAAACATATTAATTAAAGTACTAAATATTAATATATATATATATATATTTTTGTCAAAAAATATTAATATATATTTTTAAAGTACCATTTTGTCTCGATTTTAGCTCAAAGATTAACTCAAAGTTTTTTTTTTAAAAAAAAGCTAAAATTAATCTTTTGTTATTTTAAATAATAAAAAATAACACAATTCACCAATTTTTAGTAAAAGCTTATTTTGGTCAAAACTGAAAATATTTTTACCAAAAAATAAAGTTATATTTACATCCCAAAAATTATAAGTACTCTTAGTATTCAGAATATTTTTATTATTATTTAACATTTTTATTCCCTGTTTCCAGGAATAGAATATTCATTCTTGGAGAGTGAGCTCGGAAATATCTTAGTTAAGCTCAGATTCAATTATTATCATAATCAATAATTGTTGTCGACGTTTCACTACACCAAAATACTCATTTTGTGTCAGTCAACGCATTTGACTGACGTCGTTGACCGAGAATTAGCATTTGTAGCAGTTGGACACTGCCACTGTAACGACCTAAAATTACTAATAAGGCTTAAGGGCCTTGATTAGTGTGTCGGGAGGGCATTACTAGATTATGTGTGATTTAAATGATTAAATGAATGATTATGTGATAAGCATGCTTATATAACTATTTGGATATATGAGATGCATGATTATGAGTATTAGTATGCATGTAGGCCCTGATTAAGTTATAAAGGGTATATTCGTAATTTTGGCCCGTTGATGGCATAAATGTAAATATTTGTGATAAATTGTTGAGACCACATTATTATTAGGATATATTTGTAGCTTGTGACTCGAGGCGATCTTAGTGAGCGGTCTAGCGGAAAAGTCACGGCGGGGATTTATACCCGGCTGGGGGGGAGCCTGGGGTATTTCTGGGAATCTGGGAAATATGTTAGAGGCTATTTGACATTGAGGAAAATAAGTGTTGATTAGCTAGGTGTTGGGATGCAGCGGCAATTATTAGGGACACTCGAGGAATTAGCAGGAATTGGGAGCAATGACCAAAATGCCCTTAGAATGTTTTAAGGTTTAGATTTTAATGGGAGGCAAAATGATCATTTGGTTTAATAAGGGATAAGAGTTTTTTTTTTTTTTAGCCTTAGTGGAATATGTAGAATGTTTGAGAAGCTGAAGGAAAGCAAAAAGAAAGAAAAGGAGGAGGAAAGAAAGAAGGGAAAACAAGGAGTCTTTTCTCTCTCTCGGTTAGGTCTTTCTTCTCCATTTCTTGAGGAGTTTTAGAGCTGTAACTCAGAGAGAACTTGGGCTGGAGCTTGGGGCTAGGGTCCTTGATAAAGCTTGAGGATTTAGCAGGAGTTACTCACCCAATTAAGGTAAGGTTTTAAGGTTGTTCTTGAGTTTTGTTGGAATGGATTTCTAAAACATGGTTTTTGGTGGAAGTTGAGGGAACTAAGCTTGAATAATTGAGGAGTTGAAAGCTGAGAAGGTTTGGAGGATAGCCTAGGGTTGAATTCCCCATCAAAGGTAAGAAAATTCTAAGCTTGATCCTCTTAGTTGCTGGGTTAGTTCTGGATTTTGCTGACGAGTTTATGAGTTTTGAGTTCAATTCTTTATTTCTGTGTTTGATGATGCATGTGGTTAAGTTTTAGGTTGTTGGGTTGTGTGAGGTGAGATGTAGATGAAGGTAGGCTAAAATTGGTGTATGGTTGAGGTTTGGAGGGGTTCTATAGAGGTTTGGTTTGGGGAAAATCGAAGGAAGAAAATCAGAGTGCTGAAGGTTTTATGACTAGCGTTGTAGTGCTAACCTTTGGGAGCTATAGCGCTAGACCTGGGCTGTCTAGGCGCTTTTGGCTCTTTTTGTAGCGCTATAGCGCCCACTTAGTGGCGCTGTAGCGCTACGCTGTTTCTAGAAGTGGGTTTTTTTGGTTATTTCTTAGTGTTTTTGCCCGAGGGCTCGGGGTTTGATTCCACCACCCCGTTTGGTGGAATTAGGACTTCCCGAGGGCTTGGGATTGGTCCTGAGGTTAGGTTATGGAATTGAAGTTTAGTGATGGTTCTAATTCATGGCTGTGACTTAGTGTACGCTAGGGCTCAGACGGGATCGTGCTTGAGAGACGGTTTCACTAATCAAGCTATCGGAATCTAAAGGTAAGAAACTGCACCCGGTTATGTGTTAATGTTGGGACTAAGAGCTCCCTATATTTGTATGTGATGTCATGAGATGGTATTATGCCATGGGACATGTGATAAACGGCCTAAGAGTGCCAGAATTAATATTTGCGCACAGGGCGCGGCTCGGCCACTGGTAGCTGAGGACAACATAATATTCACTGAGCTCGGTTTAAGCGGGCCGGAGTCAGTGGGATAAATAGGGGATGCGACCTAAGGGCGTCGACCCTGTATAATATATGAATTGGTTATTAATGTTAATTTGATGAACTTGGTATGCTGAATGTTTGGTTAGGTGATTATTATGGATTGCTGAATATATGACTATGGTTTATGAGACATCTGATTGATTGATTAATAATTATGCTCTGTTATCCGGTTTTCTTGCTGGGCCTTCGCTCACGGGTGCTTCGTGGTGCAGGTAAAGGCAAGAGCAAGGCATACCAGTCCTGAGTAGGAGAGCTTCGGGGGATGAATGTACATAGTCAGCTTATCGGCCGCCACGACCGAGGAGTGATATAGGACGGGAGAAGCCTAAATGTCTGTTTTTCCCTTAGAGTGGCCAGTACATGTTTATAACCGGGAATTTTTGTAAAATGTCTTTCAAACGCTATTTCTTTTCGGATCCCGTGTACAAAATGTTAAATTATGTGAAATGTAACTTTTGTAACTAAAATCTTTTAACCCTAGTTCAAATATAGTTCCAGTAACACGTTTCTAACTAAATGACTTGATTAGCAAGCCTTGCACCTTTATAAACACACAGTGTAACGGTCTTGGATATCCCGGGCGTTACAACTTGGTATCAAATGATCCTAGGTTTAAGGGTTCCAGAAGACTAGCTGGACATGTACTTTCGCCGCTAAAGACAAGCTCGACTCAGGGTTTGGTAATGTGCATACATGTTTATATGCTTAAATGATTAGAAAGGAATATGAATGTTGATATCTGTGTGATTAATAGGAAGCATGAGATACTGATAGGGTCTGGCCCTTGACTATTGTGTAATGATATTGAGGTGTGCTTATTAGCATTGTTGTGTATGTGAATGAATATTTGAATAAATTGTCATGTCTTGATTGTTTGTGAATGATTGGGTTCCAATGGTGGATTATGGAAGAATTATTACTCTGTCATCATAGTCTGACCGCCGAGTCGCTGATTGTAGATTAACTTAGATAACTATGCATCCACGGAAATCTACGCGACTAGTCAGCACCAAGTCTGAGACTAGAGATGATGAGCAGGGCCAGACCCCTCCGCTAGTCCCTGAGAACTAGCAGCAACTTATGGCAGACATGCAAGAACGGCTACAAAGCCAATATGAGCAGATCCGACTTTTGCAACAACATGCTCCATCAGCGAGTGCTGCCCCTATTGTGCCACCTACAGTTGTACCAATTGTACAGCCAGTGGAGGTTGGGAACAAATGGGAGCCATTGTATGAGCGATTCAGAAAGCAGCATCCTCCAACTTTTGAGGGAGGACCAGATCCACTATAGGCTGAACAATGGATGAGTATGGTCATTACTATTATGGATTTCATGAGGATAGAGGGTCATGACAGAGTGGCCTGTGCCACATATATGCTGAGGGAGGATGCCCACATCTAGGGAGGTGGCATCTCAGACTAGGGATGTTACTACATTGAGTTGGGAAGGATTCAAGGACTTGCTTAGTCAGAAGTACTACAATGTTGCCATTAGGGCAGAAAAGGTTAATGAATTTGTGGGGTTGGTTCAGGGTAGCATGACAATTACAGAATATGCCCTGAAAATCGACAGACTTGAGAAGTTCGCACCGGATCTTGTGCCTACTGATGCAGCGAGACAGGACAGATTTATTAGAGGACTTAATGCTATGATAGCTTGAGATGTGAGGATTAAAACAGTTCCTGGGGGGGGGGGGGGGGGGGCTAAGCTTATGCCTAGGCTATTGAGAAGGCTCTTACCGCTGAGGAAGTAGAGAATAAGATCTGGAGGGAGAGTGCGGTAAGGCGGGAGGGCAGTAGGGTAGTGCCCCATACTTTGGGTCTAGTAGGGGCAGAGGCCCCAGTGATCTGAAGAGGAAGACCCCTGATACTTCGACCGCTCCTAGTCCTGATAGAAGAGGTCGGGGTACTCAGGGTGGCCGTCAGGGAGGCAGAGATTCATGGAGGAGTTATCCTGAGCGCATGAGGTGTAGAAGACGCCTTCCAGGAGAATGTCGGGCTAAGGCCTTTTATGTGTGAGGGGTGGTAGGATACCTCAAGAAAGACTACCTGACAGTGAAGAAAGGGGAAGCACGAAAGGTGGACTGCTTGACTCCAGCTCAAGTGTTCACCCTGACACAGGCAGAGGCCGAGGCTAGTCCCTCGGTAGTGTTAGGTCAACTTTCTAGCACTGACTCTCCTTTGTTGGTTGGTTAGATACAGAGCTACTATTGATTGCAGGAAAAAGATGGTGACTTTTGAGCTGGAGGGCGAGGATCCCTTTGTCTTTGTGGGAGCGGTATATGGACCCCACATACCCATGATATCAGCGCTGAGAGCCAGAGATTTGTTATAGGGTGGATGTATAGGCTTTCTAGCTAGTGTGGTGGATACCACTAGGGTTTTTCAAGCAGGGTCGGAGGAGACCAGATTGGTTTGCGAATTCTTGGATGTGTTTCCCGAGGACTTACTAGGATTGCCGCCACGTAGGGAAATTCAGTTTGTTATTGAGTTAGCGCTAGGGACAGAGCTAGTATCAAGGGCCCCATATAGAATGGCACCGACAGAACTGAAGGAGTTGAAGATACAGTTATAGGAATTTCTGGATTTGGGGTTCATCAGGCCTAGCTACTCACCATAGGGTGCTCCAGTTATGTGTGTGAAGAAGAAAGACGGGACTATGAGAATGTGTATAGACTGCAGGGAATTGAACAAGTTGACTATCAAGAATAAGTATCCTCTACCAAGGATTGACGACTTGTTCGATTAGTTGCAGCGTAAGACAGTGTTCTCGAAGATTGATCTATGACTTGGTTATCACCAGCTAAGGATCAAGGATGAGGACATACCGAAGATGGCCTTTCGAACGAGGTATGGGCACTATGAGCATCTGGTCATGTCGTCTGGTTTGACCAATGCCCTAGCAGCCTTCATGGACTTAATGAACAAGGTGTTCAAGGAATTTTTGGATTAGTTCGTCATCGTCTTTATTGACAACATCTTAGTGTACTCTAGATCAGAGGCAGAGCATGAGTTTCATCTTCGACAGGTTCTACGGAGGTTAAGAGAGCACCAGTTGTATGCCAAGTTTAAGAAGTGTGAGTTTTGGCTACCAGAAGTGACATTCCTTGGACATATTGTTGGTGCAGATGGGATTAAGGTGGATCCATCTAAGGTAGAGGCAGTTAGAGATTGGCCGAGGCCAAGGAACGACTCGGAGGTTCGGAGTTTTCTCGGTTTGGCAGGTTACTATAGATGGTTTGGGGAAGGCTTCTTGAAGATAACAGTGCCGATGATAGAATTGACATGGAAGAATCTGATGTTTGTCTGGTCAGACAAGTGCGAGAACAGTTTCTAAGAATTGAAGCAGCGACTTATTATTGTACCTGTGTTGAGTCTTCCTTCAGAGGGAGGAAAATTTGTGGTATATTGTGATGCGTCAAAGTTGGGTTTGGGTTATGTGTCGATGCAGAATGAGAAGGTTACAGCTTATGCGTCACGACAGTTGAAGGAGTATGAGTAGCGGTATCCAACCAATGATTTGGAGTTAGCAGCGGTGGTATTTGCACTAATGGTTTGGCGGCACTATCTGTATGGGGAGAAGTGCGAGATATAAACCGATCACAAGATTTTGAAGTACTTCTTCACACAGAAGGACCTGAACATGAGGCAGAGACGTTGGCTGGAGTTGGTAAAAGACTATGACTGTGATATTCTTTACCATCTGGGGAAAGCCAACGTAGTGGGGGATGCGTTGAGCCGGAGAGGCCCCGGTTAGTTATATAGTTCCACCCAGATTTCAAGGGAGTTAGTTGATGAGATGGCCAGAGCAAGGATAGAATTGGTGGTGGGCTGGTTGGCCAACATTACTCTGCAGTTAACCCTGCTAGAGTAGTTTAAGGAATGGCAGTTGGTAGATGCTCAGTTACAGGAGGTTAGAGAGAATGTCTTTGCGGGAGTAGCTAAGGACTATTCTATTTCTGAGGTTGGTTTGCTACGGTATCAGGGGCAGATTTGTGTTCCAGCTAATGTAGGGATCGGACAAGAGATACTGGATGAGTCACATACTACGCCATACTCACTTCATTCGGGTACCACGAAGATGTATCAGGATCTACAGACGTTATATTGGTGGCCCAGGATGAAGAAAGATGTGGTGGAGTATGTAGCCAAATGTTTAACCTGTTAGCAGGTGAAAGCTGAGCATCAGCGATCATCAGGATTGCTTCAGCCTTTGGGTATTCCCGAGTGGAAATGGGAGGATATTACAATGGATTTTGTGGGAGGTTTACCCAAGACTATAAGGCTTCATGACTCGGTGTGGGTGATAGTGGACAGGTACACCAAGTCAACCCATTTTCTTCCAGTGAGGATGACGTATACAGTGGATCAGTATGCAGAGTTATATGTGAGAGAGATTGTACGTCTCTGGGGTTCCTAAGTCCATAGTATCAGATCGAGATCCTATCTTTACCTCCAAGTTTTGGGGTAGTTTACATAAGGCTATGGGAACTAAGTTGAAGTTCAGCATGACTTTTCATCCTCAAACTGATGGACAGTCAAAGAGGACGATCTAGGTGTTGGAGGATATGCTTCGAGCATGCGTGATCAATTTCGAAGGATCGTGGAGTAAGTATCTCCCGGTGATTGAGTTTTCATACAACAATAGTCACCAATCGACGATTGGAGTGGCTCCCTATGAGATGTTATATGGGAGGAGGTGTAGATCACCCATTCATTGGGATGAGATGGGTGAGAGGAAGTACTTGGGGTCAGACATGGTTCAGTAGACAAATGAATCTATTGAGAAGATCCGAGCTAGGATGTTCGCCTCACAGAGCAGACAAAAAAGCTACGTTGATCCCAAGCGTAGAGACGTGGAGTTCTAGGTTTCGGGACCACATGTTTCTGCGGGTTTTACCACTGCGAGAGGTGAGGATATTTGGGAAGAAGGGCAACCTAAGCCCTAGATTCATTGGACCTTTTGAGATCCTAGAAAGGATCGGTCAGGTGGCTTACAGGTTAGCTTTACCACCATCGTTGTTAGGAGTTCATGACATATTCCATGTTTCTCTGCTCTGGAAATACGTCTCAGATACGACACATGTGCTGAAGTATGAAGACTTGGAATTGCAGAAAAACTTATCTTATGAGGAGCAACCGGTTCAGATTTTGGATCAAAAGCATAAAGTACTACTGAATAAGACAATTCCTCTGGTTAAAGTATTATGGAGGAATAGTAGGGTCGAGGAGGCGACCTGGGAGCTTGAGTCACTGATGTGGGATCAGTATCCTGAGTTATTCAGGTAAATTTCGAGAACAAAATTCTCATTAGGAGGGGATAGTTGTAACGACCCAAAATTACTAATAAGGCTTAAGGGCCTTGATTAGTGTGCCGCGAGGGCATAATTGGATTATGTGCGATTTAAATGATTAAATGCATGATTATGTGATAAGCATGCTTATATGACTATTTGGATATATGAGATGCATGATTATGAGTATTAGTATGCATGTAGGCCCTGATTAGGTTATAAAGGGTATATTCGTAATTTTGGCCCATTGAGGGAATAAATGTAAATATTTGTGATAAATTTTTGAGACCACATTATTATGTGGATATATTTGTAGCTTGTGACTCGAGGTGATCCTAATGAGCAGTTTAGCGGAAAAGTCACGGCGAGGATTTATACTTGGCTCGAGGGAATCTGGGAAATATGTTAGAGGCTATTTGACATTGTGGAAAATAAGTTGTGATTAGCTAGGTGTCGGGATGCAGCGGTAATTATTAGGGACACTCGAGGAAATAGCGGGAATTGGGAGCAATGACCAAAATGCCCTTATAATGTTTTAAGGTTTAGATTTTAATGGGAGGGAAAATGGTCATTTGGTTTAATAAGGGATAAGAGTTATTTCTATTTTTAGCCTTAGTGTAATATGTTGAATGTTTGCGAAGCTGAAGGAAAGCAAAAAGAAAGAAAAGGAGGAGGAAAGAAAGAAGGAAAAACAGGGAGTGTTTTCTCTCTCTCGGTTAGGCCTTTCTTCTCCATTTCTTGAGGAGTTTTGGAGCTGTAACTCAGGAGAACTTGGGCTGGAGCTTGGGGCTAGGGTCCTTGATAAAGCTTGAGGATTTAGCAGGAGTTACTCACCCAATTAAGGTAAGGTTTTAAGGTTGTTCTCGAGTTTATGAGTTTTGTTGGAATGGATTTCTGAAACTTTGTTTTTGGTGGAAGTTGAGGGAACTAAGCTTGAAGAATTGAGGAGTTGAAAGCTGGGAAGGTTTGGAGGATAGCCTAGGGTCAAATTCCTCATCAAAGGTAAGAAAATTTTGAGCTTGATCATCTAAGTTGCTAGATTAGTTCTGGATTCTGCTGATGAGTTTATGAGTTTTGGGTTCAATTGTTGATTTCTTTGTTTGATGATGCATGTGGTTAAGTTTTAGGTTGTTGGGTTGTGTGGGGTGAGATGTAGATGATGGTAGGCTAAAATTGGTGTATGGTTGAGGTTTGGAGGGGTTCTATAGAGGTTTGGCTCGGGGAAAATCGAAGGAACAATATCAGAGTGCTGAAGGTTCTGTGACTAGCGCTGTAGCGCTAGCATTTGGGCGCTACAGCGCTAGGCCTGGGCTGTTTGGGTGCTTTTAGCTCTGTTTGTAGCGCTAGAGTGCCCACTTAGTGGCGCTGTAGCGCTACCTTGTTTCTAGAAGTGGGTTTTTGGGTTATTTCTTAGGGTTATTGCCCGGGGGCTCGGGCTTTGTTTCCACCACCCCATTTGGTGGAATTAAGGCTTCCAGAGGGCTCGGGATTGGTCCCGAGGTTAGGTTATGGAATTGAAGTTTAGTGATGGTTTTTACTCATGGCTGTGACTAGGTATACGCTAGGGCTCGGATAGGATCATGCTTGAGGGATGATTTAACTAATCAAGCTATCGAAATCTAAAGGTAAGAAACTGCACCCAGTCATATGTTAATGTTGATACTAAGAGCTCCCTATATTTGTATGTGATGTCATGAGATGGTATTATGCCATGGGATATGTGATAAATGGCCTAAGAGTGCCGGAATCAAAATTTGCGCACTGGGCGTGGCTCGGCCACTGGTAGCTGAGGACAACTTAATATTCACTGAGCTCAGTTTAAGTGGGCCAGAGTCAGTGGGATAAATAGGGGATGCGACCTAAGGGCGTCGACCCTAGCTAATATATGAATTGGTTATTTATGTTAATTTGATGAACTTGGTATGTTGAATGCCTGGTTAGGTGAATATTACGGATTGCTGAATATATGACTATGCTTTATGAGTTATCTGATTGATTGATTAATGATTATGCTCTGTTATCCGGTTTTCTTACTGGGCCTTGGTTCATGGGTGCTTCGTGGTGTAGGTAAAGGCAAGACCAGTCCTGAGTAGGAGAGCTTCGGGGGATGAATGTACATAGTCAGCTTATCGGCCGCCACGGCCGAGGAGTGATATAGGACGGGAGAAGCCTAAATGTCTGTTTTGCCCTTAGAGTGGCCGGTACATGTTTATAACCGGGAATTTTTGTAAAATGTCTTTCAAACGCTATTTCTTTTCGGATCCCGTGTACAAAATGTTAAATTATGTGAAATGTAACTTTTGTAACCCAAATCTTTTAACCCTAGTTAAAATATAGTTTCAGTAACATGTTTCTAACTAAATGGCTTGATCAGCAAGTCTTGCACCTTTATAAACACACAGTGTAACAATCTTGGCTATCCAAGGCGTTACAGCCACAAATGAAATGGTATTTGTGTAAGTTAGAACACTGACGTTGTTAACTTGGGCGTTAGCGTCAGTGCCCCCCTGACTCAAACGTCCGTTAGCATCAGTGGGCCACTGACGCTAACGCCCCTGCGCAATTTACAACCCTTTCGTCCCCTCCAAAGAGCTCATTTACCCTAAACTTTCTAAAAACAAAATCTGCAATTTCTCTCTAAAACAAGAAGCACTTCCGAACATTTTGGTAAGTTTTCTTCACTGTTTTTTTTTTCAATATTAAGGTTAAAATGAAGATTTATATATGTTCAAGAACCCACATTGCTCAATTACCACAAGTAACTCTAATTTTATAAAAAATTTTGAATTAAATTTAATTTTTGTGATTTTTTTTATGAAGTAGCAATATTTAAGATTTTTAAATTTTTGGTTAGTTTTATATTGAGATTATGTAATTGTTTTAGGTTTAAACTTTGCATTTTAATATTTTATTTTTTTGATAAATTTTTTATCATAATTTCTTTATTTTTTGTTAAATTTTTCAATTTTCTTATGTAAATAGGTATATAGATTAGTTTATATATTTTCTATAAGTTCAACTTTATTAATATTTAGTTCTAATACTTATAGTAAAATTTTCTTTATATTTTGTTAACTTTTTAATTTTCTTTTAATTTTGGGTTTAATAGTTTGAATATGTATATATATAATGATAAATTTTTTATTTATTTTTTGTATGTTGGTATATTTGAATACGTTTTTCTGTTGACAAATTTGTTGGTGAGATCAAGCTTTGGAGGATTTTAATGGATAAATATCTTACAAAAAAGTATTTTTGGTTGTAGCTTTCACTGGATGTTAGTATTGATTCAGCTATACAGTTATTCGGTGGCATTTTTGGATCCTGTAAATTCACATTTTCGTCCAGAAATCAACGAAATAATTATCATGTAAGTTATACATATTACTTAATCAATTTATGAATTCATCTGGACTCACATCAGAATAAATATTAATATTTTGTGTAGGGAATTAGATCAATATGATACACACCGAAGACAAAAAGAGTCAATTAAACTAAAAGTTTGTGTTCCTAAAGTAAGTAAATTATTATTTATCTTATTAATGTTTTGGGCATATTTTTCCAAATATGATACTTACATTTGTATAACTATGCTATAATAGCGTTGAAATCAATCTGGGCCTACCGAGTGTGGCTATTACATTATATATGAAGTTTGCTAGAGATTTGATTTCACAGCGTAGATCGAAGACCTACTTGAAAAATGAGGTATTATTTTACACTTTGAATTTTATTTAAACTATCGCTTATGATTTTATTTGGATGAATTAATTCTAACTTATTATTTTAAATATTTCTTAAATAGTTTAAGAGTACAGCACCATATACTGCTGACGAAATCAACGAGATACGGGATGAGTGGACTGAATCAATTTTTGCGTATCTCAGTTAGCAAATTAGCAAGTTTGGTTAGGAAACTTTAATTTAAGTGTTTACTGCTTCGAATTTTAGAATGCAATAGTTATAACTACATACAATGATTAACTTTGAAATCTGAATTACTTTTGTAGATTTTAATCACAAATGTTAACTATACAAATGTTTTATTTATTTATGGTGTTTTTTATTAATGTTTACAGTGCAGTTTTTCTATTTTTGCTGCTATTTTTCTATTCCTACTGCCGTTTTTCTATTTCTGCTGTTTTTTTTTATCAAATAGGCCAGGGGGGGGGGGGGGAATTGGCATAAAATTTTATATTTTCTTGGTTAAAACATTATGTGGTAGTTCCTAACTGACGCAAAAAATCACGTTTTTTTAACTTTTGTGCCAGTGGAGCACTGATGCAAACAAGCATGGCATTCTCATCAATGGAGCACTGATGCAAACTGGACATTTTTGTCAGTGCTAAACTGACTCAAATGCCGGGCATTAGCATCAGTGGAGCACTGATGCAAACCTTGCATTTGAGTCAGTGGTACACTGACTCAAATGGCTGGCATTTGCGTCAGTGCCAAACTGACTCAAATGCCAGGTTTGCATCAATGCTCCACTAACGCTAATGCTAGGTTAGTTTGAGTCATGGGAGTTCGCGTCACTTTTAAAATTGATGCAAAAAGTCAATTGTGGTAGTTGGGAACTGACTCAAATGACCTTTTTTGTAGTAGTGTTTTTCGTTAACTAAAATTAAATAAGAGCATTTATGCACTTATAAACAATAAAGGAAGAAAAGAAAAAGAAGAGAATTTTACGTTATTCAGTAGTTAAATCTACCTATGTCCACGAGTCATTTTAATTAAACAATTAAAGTTTTGAAAGCAATTTCACAGAGCATTGAGTACAAATTTGTGCATAGGCAATAAATGACTAAATCCAAGCTATTTATAAACTCGATTTATATTTTCCCTTAATTTTAGGGAAGTTGCAAGATATCTCATTTGAATTTGAAATACAATATAATTTATTAAAATACAATTAAATGTATTAATAAAATAAATATCCCTTAAAAGTAGGGTCGTTTACACATGATTTCACCTAAGCCCATAATTGTAGGGATTTATAATGGTACACACGATGTTGCTCAAATGCGCTTTTGAGCCTGCATGATGTTTCGAGCTCAGCATAACGTTAACATCACCTTGTCCGAGTCAGCCTTTCAAGACTGCCCTTCATAGGGAACCTTTGCCTTCGAGCTCACACTAGATGCTCGACTGCCAATGACATAGCATCTAAAAGTGATTAACTATCTGATGAGAATGAAGGAGCAACACTAGAAGAACCATTGCAAGTTCCAATTGGGCCAATTACAAGAGCAAGAGCTAGAAGGTTCAAAGAAGCACTTAATGGACTAATCCAAGAAATATGGGCTGATTATGAAAAGATAAATTCCAAGATTAGTCAAGATGGAGATCAATGCCTATTCAATGTTATTAAGGTAGTTTAAAGTGGCTGCTTAACTTCCAAAAACCTGACCATTGAGTATTGATGGTTTATGGGCATATATTTATGTTTTATTTAAGACATTTAGTTATATTAAAATTAGACCTTTTGTATTCATCCATTTAGCTACTTTCTAGAAGACTAATAGTCTAGAATTGAAGGGTTTTTGTCTTTATTGATGTATGTATCAATTTAATGCTTTAAATGTGGCTTTTCTTATTCTTGGTGATGTTCCAAGTATAAATAGGGGGAGATACGATATTTCTAAGTAGACACTACTACAATATAGGTGAGCCCTAAAAAAGTTTTTAGGACTCGCGCCCTGCGAGTTCTCTTTTTAAGAACCTTAAAAACTGAGGTTTTTTAGGACTCGCATTGTGAGTCCTAAAAAGTTTTATTTTTAATTTTTAAAAAATTAAATGGTAGCCAAAGCTCCCATCCGAGCTCCGACGATGACAGCGGCCCCACCACCCCATGGTGGTGGTTTGGTCTGATACTTTAGTGGGTTTTGAAGCCCAAAGCACAATAAATGTAGTGGTGGTGGTCATTTGGCTTGGAGTGGTTCGAGGTAGTCGGAATGCCCAAAATGTTTCGGAAACCCACATGGTGACCGAACTTTGGAGGCCCGTCGACTAGACTAGAGGGTGCGTGAGGCTAGGGACTCGCAGGGATAGGGATTTCGGGGGCCGGGGAACACCGTTGACCGGCGCATGTAGGTGTTGGGTGGCCGTAGAGCCGCTATACATGGCTGGGCAGTGGGGTTTCATGAGAGAAACCCACATATGTTCCTGAACTTTGGAGGCTTCGTCGACTAGGCTAGGGGGCGCGTGAGGCCATGGGCTCGCGGGGCTGGGGAACAGCGTGGGCCATCACGTGTAGGCAAGGGGTGGCCGAAGTGCCACCATTCGTGGCTTGACAGTGGGGTTTCGTGAGAGTGAGAGAGAGAGAGAAAGAGAAATGGGGTAAGAGAGCTAGGAGAGAGAGAGAGAGAGACAATGGGCTGTTGTTTTTTTCTTCTTTGTGATTTAATATATAATAAAACTTTAGTGAAAAAAAATTATTCAAACTTTTAGGACACACATAATTTTTTAGGGCTCGCTTTGCGTGTCCTAAAAGAAATTCTTCCAGGACTCTCAATGAGTGTCCTAAAAAGTCCAGGAACTTTTGTTATAAAAAAATCAAACTTTTAGGCACACATATGTTTTTAGGGCTCGCTTTGCATGTCCTAAAAGAAATTCTTTAAGGACTTTCAATGACTTTCCTATTAAGTCCAGGAACTTTTGTTAAAACAAATTCAAACTTTGAGGACATGCGTCAGTTTTTAGGGCTCGCGTTGTGAGTCCTAAAAGAAATTCTTTAAGGACTCTCAATCAGTGTCTTAAAAAGTCCAGGAGATGTTTTTAGGACTCGCATCCAGGTGAGTGCCGTTAAAAAGTTTCCTAAAAGCATGTTTTTGTAGTAGTGAGATGATTGGAATTAATATATTTTGGAGAGTGTTTTATCTTTGGTTCTTCAAAGAACTTCTTTGAACTGGTCAAGATATTTCTTGTGGCATTCTTATTTTGAATTATCACTCACAATCCCTCTTATTTCTTGAGTGTGGCATTTAGTATCCTTATTTATTGCCGCCCCTTTTTGAGGTTTGACATGGTCCCTTGGATAAGGTTTTAATTTGTTTTAAGGGCCCAGATCCTTTTGGGGATCACTGTTTTAAGCCTATATATACCTCTTTTCATCACCTTCAATATTTCATTCTCACACAAAGAGCCAGAACCCTCGTATGTTCTCCAAACGGAAAAAAAAATCAAGCAATCCTCACTCATTTGATTTCACACTATCATCTTTCTTCTGCATCTTCCGGTAATACTTTTCTCATTCCTCGATCAACTTTGTGTAAGTATTCTTCACTTTTTTTTTCTTAACACCTCCCATGCATGCATTTTTTATACGTTTTCCTATGTTCTTGAAACTTTTCGTGAAAATTTGTTGAAAAAGAGTGTTTGATCTATCTGAGTGAGTGCTTTGTGAGAATATAGGCATTTTTTTTCAGGGTAAAAATGGCAATTTACTGAAGTGTAAAGGGATAGACTATAGGTATTGTGTAGTACATGAAATAGGGTTTTAGAATAGGGTTTTAATGCACATAAACCGATATAACCCCATTTGGGCAACTGCCCATTTCTTCTTTGAAAATCGGTATAGCCCAAATTGGAAGTTTTAACCACCCACTCTATGTGGGTTCAATCTCAATACTTCGAGCTGGATTCAGCCCAAATTACTCAAAACCACTATCTCATTGGTTCAAGCTTATTTAATCTTGAAATTATCAAGATATTTCCTTTTTCATATCTTTCTAAGTAATGGGCCCTCACTATTTTCTTTCTTGTTAGGTGATGCAGTCTTCGAAGAATCGGTGGGGGCCCAACCTTGCCATTCCATATAATCCTCCTTCACCTCGAGTTGAATCTCCTTTCACTTGAAACCAACGAATAATATGACAGCACGAAGAGGGTCTCAAGCTTGAAGGCACACATGCACACTTTCATCGTCAAATTACTAAGGTCGAAGAAGGAAAAAGAAGAAGATTGCGGTTCGCCGTTTACCCTGATCCCGACCTTGAAATCCGCCAAATTCCTCTGGACCCCAAGTTTAAAGTAATCATTGCCTACCATCTAGATGAACTCTCCTTCCAAATTATGGAGAGTTATTGTAGTCAACCCTGTAAACCATCAGTCCCAAAAAACACTTCCCTTCCTTTCTCGAAGAGTAAATTTTTCGAGGTTGACCATTATAAAAGTTCCATTACTACCCCAAGATAGATTTCAAACATTCTATCTTGCCATGGCCTCAAACTATCTGGCAAACTAATTTATCGAGTTCCAAAGCCCAACAAAAAAAAGTAGCCATGCCCCAGATGAAGCCGACTTAAAAAGGTAACTCAAGCTCGTAGCTTGGAGTCGCGAGCACATGCGAGCTGGGGCACTCCTACCCTTAAAATATTCAAGAAGTATACCGATTGGATCGGTACTGCTCCCTTCAAACTCCAGCCCAACTCCTATCGAGTTTTAGTGGTGATGAGGTTGCTTTATCATGAGATGAAGTGGAAAGGGCCCTATCCCTATGAGATTTTGTATCTTTTTTGTTTAAAAAGAAACCCCACTCAGGCCAAGGGTGGAGATGGATTCTATTACCTCTCGAGTTGGCCTCGAGAGAAGTGAGTATTCGAGGATATTCCTAACCACTCTCCAAACTTCAAGACCCAATTCTTTTGGATGAGTTACCTCAAACCGTCCAAGTTCTACTCATTCCAATGCCCTCACAAGTCTTGTCTTTGTAGTTTTCAAGCCTAAATTTCATCTTTTTCTTAAGCTACACTAGTTATACTTTTATTGTTATACAACCAATTATGATCACTCAAAGCTAATCAAGGAGATGGTGGATCATTGAAACGTCATCCTAAAGCTCACATACAGCCAACGGTCTCTTCGCTACCTCATTCACAAGTATAAGCTCCACCTATGTGGTATCCTCTGCGAAGGCGAGTCTATAGATGATGTTGGGACTCGAAAGTACACAAGATGGCAAGACGTCCCTGTAACACCCTGGTTACCCCAAGACCATTACGGTGAACGATGGACCATGAATTTAACTCGCTACCCGAGTTCTTTGGTTAAAAATGTGCCTCTAGGTGTTATTAACAGGTTAAGGTGGAAAACCAATCAAAAGGAAAGGATATATTTTATTTAAAACATAAAACTGTTCATGGGACCATAAAAACATTTACAGGCTATTTATATTGCAAAATGGTCACTACTATGTAAAATTTACATCCAACCGATCTAAGCGATAAAAAAAAGGGCAAACCCCCTAGTTCCCCTGAGAACTCCTTGGCCGTGGTGGTCAAGCGGCCGCATATGTACACATCACCACCTAAGCTCTCCACTCAAGGTTGGGTGAGCTTTGCTTTCCCTTTACCTGCACCACATAGCACCCATGAGCCAAAGCCCAGCAAGAAAACACAATAATGCAAGCATATAATATCAAATGATGATCATGATAATCATACAGAGCCTATAGCTCTGAACAGATGAGTGAATATCACTTTGTGTTTACAATAACCATTAAGGAGCTTATAGCTCTTAATCAAATGAGTGGTTTAACACTTAAGGTTCTGGTAAACCATAATGAGTGACTGACGAGGAAGTCACTAGCTTAAACAGATGAGTGACTGCTGGGTAAGTCACCAGCTTAAACAGATGAGTGACTGCTAGGTAAGTCACTAGCTTAAACAGATGAGTGACTGCTGGGTAAGTCACTAGCTTAAATAGATGAGCGATTGCTGGGTAAGACACTAGCTTAGACAGATGAGTGACAGATGGGTAAGTCACAAGGGGCTCGGCACCCACAGCCATGTGACTAAATAGTCACTGTGGCTCTAAATAACTGGCCTTTGGCTAGACAAGCGCTTATAGTATTCATCGAACTTGAGGTCGGTCCGGCATTAACGCTCTTCTGAGTCATTTAATGCAGATGTCGATTAGATCTAATCTTTGTTGGCTTACATTGAACACACTAAGGCCATTCCTGACTTATGAGTCATCACTGTGTGACCAGTGCCAAGTACCACTACCGAACTTGACTAATGAGTCACATCTTCACAGTTGATACTGACACCTTTGCCAATTCTAACTATTCAGTCAGTACCATGCACAAGTGAGCAAGATTTGCTAAGCATTCAATAGTCAATCCATGTCCACATTTAAAAATTCAACATGCCTCATGAAAAACCATGCATGTCACATATGGGGTTCAATTTTCTTACATTTTATTCGAGCGAGAATTAATATAACAACGACCCTTGAGAACGATCAACCTTTAAGTTCCTTAGCGGTAACCTAGACATAACCAAATATGGGATACCATCAATAAAATGAATAACAAAGGTTCCTGAACCAAGATCTAGCCTCCAGGACATCGAATTCCACTAATCCGGGTAGTAGGAACGATCCCGAGGCTTAAAACTGAGTTCCCATGATCAAAACACCCAATTGGGCTCAAAACCCTTCATGAGCTACGACCATAGAATTTTAAGCCGCGGCCCCCAGCCACACCAGGAGAATGCACTGCAGAGCCCAATACCTAGTGCTGCGGTCCCCAGCACACACAAACTTCACCACCTGCTTCTTCGAGCTTGAGCCGCAGCCCCACCTGGGAAACCGGCCATAACTCCAATTTTCTCCACTTTAAACCTTCCAAAAACATACCAAAACATCTCCAAATAAAAAAATCAAAGTTCCCAAACATCCCATTGATCCAAAATCATCAAATCGCTATGCTCAAATGAATCAAAAACTCATCGATTCACAAAATCCAATTTAAAGCTTAGAAACTCTAAAAACTCAAAACTTAAAGATTGAATTACCTTTGATTGGGTTGTTTCTCGTTAAATCCTTTGATCAAGAAGCTTCTAATCTTTCCTAGGATCGCTATGCCTTAATTCTCGCTTGATTCCGGCTCCTAGAACTCAAGATTTCTTTGAAATTTCCACGAACGTCACAAAGGATAATGGGAGAGAGAAAAAGTGTTTTTAACGTACGGTTTCTTTCTGACGAACTACTTCAGGCATAAGTTACCTCAAATAAAACCTAATGCTCGGGGCCCCAAAAACACCCCTGGGGACATAATAGTCAAAACTCCCAGAATTTCCTCCTGATCTCAATAACTCCCAATTTATCATCAAATAAGCATTATCATTACCCAATATCCCAATAATTGACCTCGTTATGAAAAAACCGCAAATCTGCAATACATGACTGTCTCATACCGAATAGCTCGAATATATCCCCATAATAATGGGATCTCATCCATAAATCACAATATGCACCAAAATACACAAATATTCCTTCAACGGGAAAAATTACCAAAATGTCCTAATAATCAAATGTGGACCCACATGCATGCATTTAACATCATATTATAATATAGTTAACATAAACATGCATATAATCATTTAATGGCATAATTAAACAATTATGGCCCTCTAGACCTACTAATCCAGCCATTAAACAACATTAGGGATTTCGGGGCATTACAACTATCCCCTCCATACAAAAATTTCATCCTCGAAATTTACCTGAACAGCTCGGGATACTGACTCCGCATATCTGACTCCAGCTCCCACGTCACTTCCTCGACCCTTCTCTTCCTCCACAATATCTTAACCAAAGGTATCATCTTATTCCTGAGGACCTTGTCCTTTCTGTCAAGTATCTGGACTAGCTGCTCCTCAAAGGAGAGATCTGCCTCAAGCTCCAGATCTTCATAACTCAAAATATGATTCACATCTGATACATACCTCCGAAGAGCTGAAACAGGAAACACATTACGCACCGCTGACAACGCCGGTGGCAAGGCCAATCTGTAAGCCACCTGACCAATCCTTTCCAAGATCTCAAATGGACCTACAAACCTAGGGCTCAACTTTCCCTTCTTCCCAAACCTTCTCACCCCTTTCCATGGAGAGACTCTAAGGAAGACATAGTCTCCCACTTGGAACTCCACGTTCCTATGCTTGGGATCTGCATAGCTCTTCTATCTACTCTGAGAAGCGAGCATCCGAGCTCTAATATTCTCAATGGCCTCACTGGTCCTCTGAACTTCCTCAGGACCTAAGTATCTCCTTTCACCTATCTCATCCCAATGAATGGGAGATCTGCACTTCCTACCATACAGCATCTCATAAGGTGCAACTCCAATGGTAGACTGATAACTGTTGTTCTAGGAAAACTCTATCAAAGGTAGATACTTACTCCAAGATCCACCAATGTCTAGCACACATGCCCGCAGTATGTCTTCCAACATCAAGATTGTTATCAGATTTCCCATCTATCTGAGGATGATAAGTAGTACTGAACTTCAACTGTGTTCCCTTGGCCTTCTGTAAACTCCCCCAGAACTTGGAAGTAAAAGTAGGGTCACGATCTGACACGATCAACCTCGGCACTCCATGAAGGCGTTCGATCTCTCTCACATAGAGATTTTCATACTGATCAATTATTTATGTAGTCCTCACTGGCAAGAAGTGAGCTGACTTGGTATAGCGATCCACTATAACCCAAATAAAATCATGCTGACCAACAGTCCTGGGTAAGCCCACCATGAAATCCATCGTGATGTCCTCCCATTTCCACTCTGGGATATCCAGAGACTACAATAACCCTGCCAGCCTCTGATGCTCAGCCTTGACCTGTTGACATGTCAATATTTTAGCCACATATTCAACTACATCCCTCTTCATCCCCGGCCACCAATACAACGATCTCACTTCCTGATACATCTTTGTGGTGCCTGGATGCAAAGAGTAAGTTGTAGTATGAGATTCATCCAGAATCTCTTGCCTCAAAGCAGTGTCTAATGGAACACATTTCCGCACCTTGTATCTCAATAAGCCTAACTCAGACATTGTATAATCTCTGGATGCTCCAGCCAAAACATCCTCTCTGATCTTGATCAGTTGTGGATCACTCAACCGACCCTCCTTGATTCTCTCCAATAGTGTAGACTGTAGCGTAATATTGGCCAACTAGCCCACCAGCAACTCGATACCAGCTCTTGTCATGTTATCAGCTAACTCTCTGGCTATCAGCCTCGCACTATGAATCTACCCCGGACCCTTCTGGCTTAAAGCATCAGCTACGATGTTGGCTTTTCCAGGATGAGACAAAATCTCACAATCATAATCTTTTACTAACTCCAACCAACGCCTTTGTCTCATGTTCAAGTCTTTTTGGGTGAAGAAGTATTTCAAGCTCTTGTGGTTCGTATAGATCTCACAATTCTCCCCATAGAGATAATGCCTCCATATCTTTAAAGTAAAGACCATAGCCGCCAACTCTAAATCATGAGTGGGATAACTCTTTTCATACTCCTTCAACAGACGTGAGGCATAAGAAATTACTTTCTCTGACTACATCAGAACACAACCCAAACCCTGATGAGAAGCATCACAATAAATCACAAACTTCTCCTGATCTGTCGGAAGACTCAGAATCAGAGCTGTAATCAATCTCTGCTTCAGTTTCTGGAAGCTGTTCTCACATTTATCTGACTACACAAATTTCTGACTCTTGTGTGTCAGCTCAGTCAATGCAGTAGTAATCTTTGAGAACCCTTCCACAAAACGCCTATAATAACCCGCCAATTCAAGGAAACTTCTAACTTTAGAAGCATTCTTTGGCCTTGGCCAATCTCTGAATGCCTCAATCTTTGCTGGATCTACCTTAATCCCCTCTTTACTGACAATGTGCCCAAGAAAGGACACCTGAGATAACTAGAACTCACAAAAGGAGAAGTTGTTCGCCTAAATTCCTTTCTGGCTGCACAGTCTCGCCATATCTTGTTCTCTGCACTCTCAGATGTGAGTGCCTTCTCAACCACCTATGCATAGGTAGTAACCTAAGCCACAGTGGTAATATGAAGATCATAAGCTAACCTAGGCTGTAGCCCCTGGAGAAATCTCTCCCTTCTGGTCCTATCAGTGGGCACCAGCTCCATGGCAAACTTTGCCAAATGATAAAACTTCAGGGCATACTCTGTCACTGACAAACCTCCCTGAAGCAATCTAATAAATTCCTTAGCTTTTGCCGCCCTAATAGCATCATTATAATATTTCTCGTTAAAGAGAGTCTAAAACTCTTCCCAACTCAAGGCATTAACGTTATCAGTCTGGGTAATAACCTTCCACCAAATTCGGGCATTCTCCCGAAACATATAAGTGGCACATGCCACCCTCTCATTACCAGTAACCCTCATGAAGTCCAGGATGATGGTAATCATACTCATCCATTGCTCTGCCTTGGCAGGATCTGCACTGCCTTTAAAAACTAGAGGTTGCTGCTTCCTGAACCTTTCATAGAGAGGCTCCCATTTATTACCAACCTCAGGCAGCTGCTTAGCTGCTGGCACCGACATAGGAGGCGCCTCTGATACACTGGCCACTGCAAGAGCTTGCTGTTGTCTCAGGAGGCGGAGTTCTTCTCCCTGTCTCAACACTGTAGCCTGTAGATCGCTAATTAATTGCTGCCAGTTTGCACGAGCTGGCTGTGGAATCTATCTCTGGTCATTCTCTTGACCCTGATTATTATTATTTTTGGCCTTGATCACTCTGGCCAGTTGATGTATCTGTCTGCCCTGGATTCATTCTTATCAATTTATACCTTGGTGAAACAATAGTCAATACAACTAGTCAGGTAGTAATAACTAAACCTCTTGCCGCCTTACGGTCCAAGAACAAGCAGACAATTATCATATTCCATAGTCATACAAATATACAAATAGATACATGATTATAGCATTTAGCACTTAGCATGTATCACATAATAATTCACAATCAACAATACTAATGAGTATGTTCCAACAGTTTCAATACCATTTAGGACATGGTTGCTCAAGATGCCATATTCAGGGCATAGGTTTAACATGGTGTCTCATGTATACAGGTAAAGCATTTATACTATATTTAAGCAGTCATACATATAACTACATAAATAGTTACCAAACCATGAGTTGAGCTTGTCTTCAGTGGTGAGGGTACATGCCCAGCCAGTCTACAGGAACCCTAACCTTGGCACGCTCTGATACCAAATTGTAATGCCCTGGTTACCCCAAGACCGTTACGATGAATGATGGATCGTGGATTTAACTCGCTACCCTAGTTCTTTGGATAAAAACATGCTTCTACGTGTCATTAACAGTTTAAGGTGGAAAACCAATCAAAAGGAAATGATATATTTTATTTAAAAGATAAACTGTTCATGGGCCCATAAAAACGTTTACAGGCTATTTATAATGCAAAATGGTCACTACTGTGTAAAATTTACATCTGGCCGATCTAAGCATCAAAAAAAAAAAAGGGTAAACCCAATAGTTCTCTTGAGAACTCCTTGGCCGTGGTGGTCAAGCGGCCGCATATGTACACAAGACCACCTAAGCTCTCCACTCAAGGTTGGGTGAGCTTTTCTTTCCCTTTACCTGCACCACATAGCACCCATGGGCCAAAGTCCAGCAAGAAAACACAATAATCCAAGCATATAATATCAAATGATGATCATGATAATCATACAGAGCTTATAGCTCTAAAAAAATGAGTGAATATCACTTTGTATTTACAATAACCATTAAGGAGCTTATAGCTCTTAATCAAATGAGTTGTTTAACACTTGAGGTTTTGGTAAACCATAATGAGTGACTAGAAAGCTAGTCACTAGCTTAAATAGATGAGTGACTGCTGGGTAAGTCACCAGCTTAAACAGATGAGTGACTGATGGGTAAGTCACTAGCTTAAACAAATGAGTGACTGCTGGGTAAGTCACTAGCTTAAACAGATGAGTGACTACTGGGTAAGACACGAGCTTAGACAGATGAGAGACTGCTGGTAAGACATTATCTTAGACAGATGAGTGACTGTTTGGTAAGTCACACGGGGCTCGACACCCACAGCCATGTGACTAAATAATCACTGTGGCTCTAAATAACTAGCCTTTGGCAAGACAGGCGCTTATAGTATCATCGAACTTGAGGTGGGTCCAACATTAACGCTCTTCTGAGTCATTTAATGAAGATGTCAATTAGATCTAATCTTTGTTGGATTGCGTTGAACACACTAAGGCCGTTCCAGACTTATAAGTCAGCACTTTGAGACTAGTGGCCAGTACCACTGCCGAACTTGACTAATGAGTCACAGCTTCACATTTGATACTGACACCTTTGCCAATTCTAACTATTCAATCAGTACCATGCACAAGTGAGCGAGATTTGCTAAGCATTCAATAGTCAATCCATGTCCACATTTAAACATTCAACATGCCTCATGAAAAACCAAGCATGTCACATATGGGGTTCAGTTTTCTTACCTCTGATTCAAGCGAGAATTAATATAAGAATGACCCATGAGAACGATCAACCTTTATGTTACTTAGCAGTCACCTAGACATAACCAAATATGGGATACCATCAATAAAATGAATAACAAAGGTTCCCGAACCAAGGCAGTAGGAACGATCCCGAGGCCTAAAACTGAGTTCCCATGATCAAAACACCCAATTGGCCTCAAAACCATTCATGAGCCGCGACCCTAGAACCTTGAGCCATGGCCCCCAGCCACACCAGGAGTAAGAACTGCGGCACCCAATACCTAGTGCCACGGCCCCCAGCATGCACAAACTTCACCACCTGCGTCTTCGAACTTAGGCCGCGACTCCCAAGAACAGGGCCGCAGCCCCACCTAGGAAACCTGCATCACT
The DNA here is from genome assembly GCF_963169125.1 of Humulus lupulus. NCBI lineage: Eukaryota > Viridiplantae > Streptophyta > Magnoliopsida > Rosales > Cannabaceae > Humulus > Humulus lupulus. The sequence continues at coordinate 276,493,101 of NC_084793.1, forward strand.
CCGATTTTCTCCACTTTAAACCTTCCAAAAACATACCTAAGCATCTCCAAATCAAAAAATCAAAGTTCCCAAACATCCCATTGATCCAAAATCATCAAATCCCTAGGCTCAAACGAATCAAAAACTCATCGATTCACAAAATCCAATTCAAAGCTTAGAAACTCTAAAAACTAAAAACTTAAAGCTTGAATTACCTTTGATTGGGTTGTTTCTCGTTAAATCCTTTGGTCAAGAAGCTTCTAATCTTTCCTAGGATCGCTATGCCTCGATCCTCGCTTGATTCCGGCTCCTAGAACTCAAGATTTCTTCGAAATTGCCACAAACGTCACAAAGGTTAATGGGAGAGAGAAAATGTGTTTTTAACGTACGGTTTCTTTCTGATGAACTACTTCAGGCTTAAGTAACCTCAAATAATACTCGGGGCCCCAAAAACACCCCCGGGGACATAATAGTCAAAACTCCCAGAATTTCCTCCTGATCTCAATAACTCCCAATTTATCATCAAATAAACATTATCATTACCCAATATCCCAATAATTGACCTCGTTATGATAAAACCGCTAATCTGCAATATTAGACTGTCTCATGCCGAATAACTCAAATATATCCCCATAATAATGGGATCTCATCCATAAATAACAATGCGCACCAAAATACACAAATATTCCCTCAACGGGCTAAATTAACAAAATGTCCTAATAATCAAATGTGGACCCACATGCATGCATTTTACATCATATTATAATATAATTCACATAAACATGCATATAATCATTTAATGGCATAATTAAACAATTATGGCCCTCGCGGCTTACTAATCCAGACATTAAACCGCATTAAGGATTTCGGGGCATTACAACAATCCTCTCCTTACAGAAATTTCATCCTCGAAATTTACCTGAACAACTCGGGATACTGACTCCACATATCTGACTCCAGCTCCTAGGTCGCTTCCTCGACCCTTCTGTTCCTCCACAATACCTTAACCAAAGGTATAACCTTATTCCAGAGGACCTTGTCCTTTCTGTCAAGTATCTGGACTGGCTGCTCCTCAAAGGAGAAATCTTCCTTAAGCTTCAGATCTTCATAACTCAAAATATGATTCACATCAGATACATACCTATGAAGAGCTAAAACATGAAACACATTATGCACCGCTGACAACACCGGTGGCAAGGCCAATCTGTAAGCCACCTGGCCAATCCTCTCCAAGATCTCAAATGGATCTACAAACCTAGGGCTCAACTTGCCCTTCTTCCCAAACCTTCTCACCCATTTCCATGGTGAGACTCTAAGGAAGACATAGTCTCCCACTTGGAACTCCACATTCCTGCGCTTGGGATCTGCATATCTCTTCTATCTACTCTGAGAAGCGAGCATCTGAGCTCTAATCTTCTCAATGGCTTCACTGTTCCTCTAAACTGCCTCAAGACCTAAGTATCTCCTTTCACCTGTCTCATCCAAGTGAATGGGAGATATGCACTTCCTACCATACAACATCTCATAAGGTGTAACTCCAATGGTAGACTGATAACTGTTGTTGTAGGAAAACTCTATCAAAGGTAGATACTTACTCCAAGATCCACCAAAGTCCAGCAGAGATGCCTGCAGTATGTCTTACAATATATGGATCGTCCTCTCAGATTACCCATCTGTCTGAGGATGATAAGCAGTACTGAACTTCAACTGTGTTCCCATGGCCTTCTGTAAACTCCCCGAGAACTTGGAAGTAAAACTAGGGTCACGATCTAACACGATCAGCCTCGGCACTCCATGAAGGCGCACGATCTCTCTCACATAGAGATGTGTATACTGATAAAATGTGTATGTAGTCCTCTCTGGCAAGAAGTGAGCTGACTTGGTATAGTGATCCTCTATAACCCAAATAAAGTCATGCTGACCAACAGTCCTGGGTAAGCCCACCATGAAATCCATCATGATGTCCTCCCACTTCCACTCTGGGATATCCAGAGGCTACAATAACCCTGCCAGCCTCTGATGCTCAGCCTTGATCTGTTGACATGTCAAGAATTTAGCCACATATTCAACTACATCCCTCTTCATCCCCGACCACCAATACAACGATCTCACATCCTGATACATCTTCGTGGTGCCTGGATGCAAATAGTAAGTTGTAGTATGAGATTCATCCAGAATCTCTCGCCTCAAAGCAGTGTCTAACGGAACACATTTTCGCACCTTGTATCTCAATAAGCCTAACTGAGACACTGTATAATCTCTGGATGCTCCAGCCAAAACATCCTCTCTATTCTTTATCAGCTGTGGATCACTCAACTGACCCTCCTTGATTCTCTCCAATAGTGTAGACTGTAGCATAATATTGGCCAACTGGCCCACCAGCAACTCGATACCAGCTCAGGTCATGTTATCAGATAAACTTAGCCAACCTCCCTCCTCAAAAGCTCAAAGCGAAGCCGGGTGTCTTCGAAGACCGCCAAGGCTTCGAAGAAAGCCAAAAAGACTGAGACTGTACATGCAGCGTCGGATCCACCTACTGCCTCCTTAGGTCCTGCCACTGTGCCTTTGGTGGAAGCCTGTCCGCCAGCTCCAACTTTCCCGCCCTTGACTACTCCTCCTCCTCCAGCTCCTGGGAAAACACCCACTCAAGGAAAGAAAGTTCATTCTGCCTACACGTTGATGAGACTGAATTTGTGGTTGAAATGAGGCTAGTACCTCTGGCATCATCCTTAGTTCAGAGGCCCTTACTCGTCTGGGGCGTGCCTATAGCAACCTCCAATGTCCCCACTAGAGTTATTGAGGAGATGTGACAATGCCACCACTCTTTTTGATAAGGCTGGAGAGTTGCTCACCTCAATAGGTATTATTGCCTGTTGATTTCGAAGTCATTTTTATTCTTCTTTGCTTGCTTTAACATTTCTCTCTTGATGCAAAGCCTTCTAATCTTCATTCACCAGTGCCAAACTCTTAGTCATGAGGCAGCCACCAGTCGTGGGCATGTTTATGATGCTAAGGCGGCTTAGATCCGAGCTAAGGATGCTCTCAAAGAGGTGAAGAAAAAACTTGAGGAGACCTAAAATGAGTTGGAAACAAGAACATTAGAGCTGTCCTCCAAGGCAACTGAGCTCGAAAGAGTTTAGAAGCTAAACGCCAAGCTCGATGAGGAGAAGACGACCACCTTCGACTTCATGGAAAGTGAAAAGGCCAAAAAAGATAATGCCATTGACCTAGCCATGTACCGAATCTTGTATGTGATTCTCGACCTTGATACCAGCTTCCTTTCTAGCAAAGAGGATGAATACCTAGAGAAATGTCAGGCTCAGTTGGAGGAAGAAGAAGTCACTATCCCAGCTAAGGAGGCTACCAAGGCCAAAGAAGGAACAGGCGAGGTGGATACCATAGCCACCAAGCCATGAAGCATTTTTCTTGGGTTGCGACACTATATATATTTTTTTAAATATTTAAGGTCCTTGTGGCCAAGACATTTTATAGATCATATGGTTGAGTTATTTTATTATCTTTTGACTATGTAATTATTTTTCTAACAGTAGTATTATGCTTTTAACTTTTTGTCTCGAAAATTTTATGCATATTTTCTACTTATAAGTTTGGCCTTCATATTATGCATCACATTTCTTTATCAAAACATTTTGAGCATAAAATATGTGACTTTTATCATACTCGTTTATTCACACAGGTACATTTGGAGCTTATCTCGAATTTCCATATAATCACACATGGTTTATATGTTTTCCCTTGGTTCGATCTCATTTTAGTCAAGGTCGAATTCTATTTACAACAAATATCTTCTCTTTGAAAAATACTTAATGGTGTGTAGTGTTATTTGTCTAGTTATTTCTTGCTTAGTAAACATTTCTTGTCCTCATCTATGATGATGGTTCAAGGTTGAAATCGTACGTGTGCAAAAAATTTCCAACTTAAAGATTTTGAAATGAATGTTGGTTATTCTAGGCTCGTATATAATCAATCTCATGTTTGGTTTATGACAATACTTGTGTTTTTATTTTTGATATATTTTTTTGAGCTTACGGTATCATGGAATACCACTTATGCCCCCTTAAATTCCTATGATTGTAAAATCTTAGTTTATTGAATATTGAGAGCAAGCAAAAAATTATACAAAAATAATGAAAATGAATAGTACTTTATTGATAATACTGAAAAAAAATACAAGCTTCCTTCTACTGAATAAACATCTTTCCAAAATATATAGATAATATGGTCGTAGATGTTCATCGTTCCAAGCTCGTGGAACCAATTCTCCATTTATTCGAGCTATTTTGTAGACTTTAGGTCTAATGATGAATTCAATTTCGTAGGGTCCTTCCCAATTATTGCCAAGCATGCTCGCTGATGTGTCTCGTGTGGCCAAAAATTCTTTTTTGAGAATCAAGTCTCCTAATCCAAAGTGTTTGTCTCGAACCCTCTTGTTGAAGTACCTTGTAGTGTGTTGTTGATACACGAAATTTTTAAGCTGAGCTTCATCTCGCTTTTCTTTTATTTGGTCTAGGGATTCTTCGAGCTATGATTTGTTCGAGCCTTGTGTTTATGCCTCACGTTTAGTGTCAGAACCGCGACTTCAATCAGTAACATGGCCTCGAAGCCGTAGGCTAACGAGAAGGGTGTGTGTCTAGTCGAGGTTCGAGATATCATTCTATAAGCCCATAGGACTTGTGGTAATTCTTCTGGCCACTTTCCTTTGGCCTCTTCGAGTCGTTTCTTCATCGAATTCCTTAGGGTGAACAACTCGCTATCAAATTGAGTTCAATTATCCAAAATGATCTTCCTTGGTATCCCATATCAACATATTATGTTTTTAGCCACTTAGTGAAGGACTTTTTTTTGAAATGATAGTGGCCAGAGGTTTAGCCTCAATCCATTTAGTGAAATAGGCCACTTCCACTATTGCGTACTTAACTCCACCTTTTTCCTTTGGTAATGATCCTATAAGGTCTATGCCCTATACTGCGAATGACCATGGGGAGCTCATCATGGTGAGCTCGAATGGTGGAGCTCAAGGTATCGACGCGAACTGTTGACACTTGCAGTAATTCTTTACATACTTGAATGCATATACTTTTAGTGTAGGCTAGAAATACCCTTGCCTTATTACCTTTTTGGAGAGGTTATGCCCCATCTTGATCTCCACAAAACCCTTCACGAATTTCTTCAAGGATTCCTTTTGCTTTAGGTGGAGTTACACATCGTCGTAGAGGCATAGAATGTCCCCTTCTGTACAATCTCCCTACCAAGATAGTATATCTTGGAATCTTGTAAATCAACTTTCGAGCCTCATTTCTGACATTAGGGAGGTTTCTGATTTTGATGCAGTCAATTATAGGTGTAATCCATGTAGGTTGCGAATCAATCATATCAACCTCGGTCGCGTCTAGCTCGGTAATACTAGGTTGTGGTAAGAACTCTACTGGGACCACATTAAGCATGTCGGCCTCACTGGTTGTTGTAAGTCGACCCAAGGCATCTGCATTCGAGTTCTGTTCTCTTAGGACATGTTTGTAATGCCCTGGTTACCTCAGAACAGTTACGGTGAATGGTGAACCAAAAATTTGACTCGCTACCCGAGTCCTTTGGTTAAAAACGTGCTTCTAAGTGTTATTAACAGGCTAAGGTGGAAAACCCATAAAAAGGAAAGGTTATATTTTATTTAATATGTAAAACTGTTCATGGGCCCATAAAACATTTGCAAGTTATTTACAATTGAAAATGGTCATTACTGTTTCAAATTTACAAACCCGCCGACCTAAGCGGCAAAAATAGGGTAAACCCCCTAGTTCCTCTAAGAACTCCTTAGCCGTGGTGGTCAAGCGGTTGCACATGTACACATCATCACCTAAGCTCTCCACTCAAGGCTGGGTGAGCTTTTCTTTCCCTTTACCTGCACCACATAGCACCCATGAGCCAAAGCCCAACAAGAAAACACAATATATCATGAATATAATACCAATAATGATCATAATAATCATTCAAGACTTTCAGTCCAATATAGAGGAGTGACAATTGGAAAAGTCACTAAGGTGGGTTCCGTTCCCATTAGTCATGTGACGATAGGGTCACCGGGGCTTAACAAATAAGTGAACCTTTCACTAGCTTAAACAGGTTAGGTGCATGATGACTAGTCACGAACATAACCTACCTCATGACCATAGAGTCATAACCATGGAACACTGTTCCCTAGCCATGTCACAAGCAGTCACCTAGGCCTTAGGCCCTGGCTCTGAGTAACTAGTCCTAGACTAGTCAAGCGCTTATAAGTTTCATCGACCCTAGGGTCAATCCAACATTAATGCCTTAGAGTCATTCAACGTTGATATCGATTAGATCTAATCTTCAATCGGCCCTGCGTTCAGGACGTTTATGCCGTTTCTGACTCTTAGGTCAGAGATACGCGACCAATGCCGTCCCTGACTAATCAGTGCCATACACAAGTAAACAACATTTTCTAGCATTTAATATGCAATCAACATCCACATTTATCAACCAACATGCCTCAACAACAATCATGCATGTCATATACACAGGGTACTTTTCTTACCTCAAGTTTGAGCGAGAAATATAATAAGAGCGACTCTTCAGAACGATCGACATTTTGATTCCTTAGCGGTTACTTAATCATAACCAATTATAACCTCCATTAATGAAAATCAACAATAAAAGGGTCTTAACCTAAACCCCACTCTCGGGACCTCGAAACATGCCCACACGGTGAGTAGATTTGATCCCGGGCCTTAAGGATTGAAACCCCGAGCCAAAAACCCTTAAAAACACTCAAAATGGGATTCTGGAGGAACAGAGTAGCGCTACAACGCTGCTCCCTAGTGCCCCGGCGCTATTTACAGTTGCCCAAACTGCCCATCAGCAATCCTGTGTAGCGCTATAGCGCCCTCTAATGGGCGCTGTAGCGCTACCCGCAGAACAGGTCTCCCCTGAAACCTCCTTCTTCGACTCCTTCAATTCCAACTCGATTCCAATGCTTCCAAATCCCATTTTTGGTGCCAAATGAACCCAAAAAACATCCTCACATACCCCAAGCATCACAACCACAAGAACCCTAGCCAAAACTCCCAACAAAACCAATCATCCAACCTAGGAATCCCAACTGAAAACCAGAACTAAAACAGAGCAAAGCAGGGATTTTAATTATTAGAAACTTACCTCAAGCTCAGGTTATGATGCTCTTCAATGGCGGGGCACACTCCCAAGCTCCCAAGACTTAATTCCCAAGCTTGAATCCTCAAGAATGGCTCAAAAATCTCATAGAAAACAGAAGGAGAAAAGGTACGAGAGAAGCTTCAGAAGATGCTCTGTTTTCTCTTCTTTCTACAGCCTTCAATGGCTTATAACTATCCTAGGGATGAAAAGACCAAAATACCCCTAGGTCTAATAAGGGTTTCTAAAGGCTCCCAAGGGAAAAATTGGTATTTCCCACCTATCTCGTTAATCATAATTAACGCTCTCGAATTCCTGCTGTTCTCGATATTTTCAAACACCAATAATTCATATCTCGTTACCCTTTAATTCCCGGAAACGCTCTAAACATTAAAAACACCCCGAGACTCATCCCAAGCCCCGAACTTAAACCTGGTATGACTAGACCGCTAATTAATATTCCAAGATTGTCTCATGCTGAATAGCTCGAACAAACCCACATTATAATGTGGTCTCAACAATATGTCACCGACATGCATACAAATATACAATTACACCCTCAACGGGCCAAATTACCAAAACACCCCTGTAATGAAATATGGACCCACATGCATGCATTTAACATCATATCATAATATAATTCACATAAACATGCATATATTCACTTAATGGCGTAGTTAAACAGTTATGGCCCTCCCAGCCTACTAATCCAACCATTAAATCACATTAGGGATTTCCAAGGCATTACAATGTTCGATTCTGTAAAATTCAAACTGTTCGAATGCTAACTTGAATTTTTCGAAGTATGTCTCCATTTTATTTCCTCAAGCATGATACTCTTCTAGTACTTGGTTGACCATAAGTTGCGAGTCACTGTAGCAATGTATGGCTTCGGCTTTTACCTCGGAAGTTACCTGTAATCCTGTTAGTAGTGCTTCATATTCAACATCATTGTTGGTCACCTTGAATCCAAATCTCAACGCCAAATGAAATATATGTCCTGATGGGATAATTAGAATAATACCTGCCCCCAATCCATTTTCATTTGATAACCCGTCAACATATAGTCTACATAACTCTCCAGTTGGGATTATGACTTTTTCGTTGGATATCCCCATGCATTCTACTATGAAATCAGCCAAGCCCTCACCCTTTATTTTTGTTCTTGAGTGATATGTGATCTCCAACTTCTCGAGTTCAATTGCCCATTTCAATAGTCGACCTCGGGTTTGGACAGTGTTTTCCTTAATGGCTGATCAGTCAACACATGTATAAAGTGTGCCTAGAAGTAGGGTCGTAGCTTGTTAGATGCATGTACTAGGCATAACACTAGTTTTTCCATTAGAGGATATCGCGATTTAGCTCCTAAGAGCCATTTATTGATATAATAGACCAACCTTTGCACTTTTTTGTCCTCCCGAACTAATACAACACTGATTGCATGCTCTATTGTGGTGAGGTACAAGTACAGTACTTCTCCCAAAACTGGTTTAGATAAGATTGGAGGTTCGGCGAGGTGCTTCTTAAGATATTGTAAGGCAAGCTCGCACTCCTCTGTCTATTCGAACTTCTTGCCCCATCTCAAAAGATTAAATAAGGGTAGGCATTTGTCGGTGGATTTTGAGATGAATCTGTTTAAGTCTTCCATTCATCCAGTTAAACTCTGGACATCATTATGCTTTCGAGGTGAAGGCATATCTATTAAGGCCTTGATCTTATCTGGATTCTCCTTGATGCCTCAAGACTTCACTATAAATCCTAGGAACTTTCCCGAGGATACCCAAAATGAGCATTTTTGTGGGTTAAGTCTCATATTATATTATCGAAGTATAGTGAAACATTCCGTGAGATCGTTGACATTGTTATTACTGTGTTTGAATTTTACGAGCATATCATACACATACACTTCCATGTTATTTCTTATCTGTTCAGCGAACATACGATTCACCAGCCTTTGATATGTCACTCTTGCATTTTTTAGCCCGAATGGCATGACATTGTAACAATATATCTCCTTATCTGTCATAAAGCTCGTGTGCTCTTGGTCGAGAGCAGACATTACTATCTTGTTATATCCAGAGTAAGCATCAATGAATTACACGATGTCATGACCTGAGTTTTCATCTACGAGCTGATCGATTCGAGGCAGAGGAAAGAATTCCTTCGGGCACACCTTATTTAGGTCTGAGTAATCAATATAGGTTTGCCACTTGCCATTTGATTTTGGGACTAAGACCGGATTGGCTATCCAATCAGGGTAAAAGGCATCTCTTGTGAAGCGATTTTCTTTCAAGCTGTTAACCACTTCTTTTAGGGCATTTTTCCTTTCATCATCAATGAGCATTTTTTTTGTTGCTTCAGGGGGAAGTTCTTGTCTATGTTTAAAAAATGACATATAATGTTGGGACTAATCCCTATAATGTCTGAGTAAGACCATGAAAAAACATCTTGATTCTCCCTTAGAAAGCAGATTAATTGCTATCTCGTTTCCTTGGTAAGGTTCTTTCCTATTTTCACTACTTTAGTGGTGTCTTTGTCATTGAGCTGAATGTCTTCGAGCTCCTCTATTGGACAGAGGTTAGCCCTGGCTTCTCCCATTCTTGGATCGATCTCATCTTCAACCTCAAAAATTCTTTGTTCGATCTCCACAAAGATTACTAGTGTCTTGGCACTAGTTTGTCCTTTCCACTTCTTTGAGATAATATAACATTCCTTGGTTGCTAATTGATATCCTTTTAGCGTCCCAATTCCACTTGGTGTTGAGAAATTTAGTGCCAACTTCCTCACCGACGTCACTGCCCCCAGCTCAATCAAAGTTGGTCTCTCGAGCAAGACATTATAGGCGGATGGGGTATCAACGACTATGACCTCATGAATTTTGGTGATCGAGACTTGATATTCTCCCAATGTTACTGGGAGCTCAATCGCCTTTGTGATGGCAATCCCTTCTCTCGAGAATCCGTACAAGGTGGTTGCACAACTTTTAAGTCTCGAACAGATAGACACATTTTCTCCAAATTCGCCTTATAAAGGATGTTCACTGAGCTCCCATTACCAATCAGTACTATGTGAACTCTCTTGTTTGCTCGCTGGATGGTAATGACCAATAACTCATTGTGGGGAAACAGGACATGAGAGGCATCATCTTCTATGAAAGTGATAGGTTGGGATTCGACCATTTGCTGCTTGGGAGCTTGAGGTTTTGTGACATAAGGAGATCCATCTCCTATTTTCAACTCCTTTACATATCTTTTATGAGCATTCCTGCTCGTTCCAGAAATATGGGGTCCTTCGGTGATGGTTATTACATCTTCTCCATTGATTGGGGGAGGTCGATTATCCTCCCTTGCAGGGGGTACGACAACATGAGGTTGTTGCACAGGCTGGGCCGGAAATGCTCTCTGGTTAGGTGGAGCTTGTGCTTGGTTATTGTTTCTATTTCAAAAATATTGTTTGAGGTAGCCTCTTGAGATTAAACCTTCAATCTCGTTCTTTAACTGCCTGCATTCCTCAGTCATCTGAACGATGTCCCTGTAGAAGTGGCAGTATTTGTTTGAACCCCTCTTAGCGCACTGATTGCGCATTACTTTAGGTAGCCTAGACAAAACCTAGTTCTCATTTGCTAAGTAGATATTCTCCTTGGTTTCTATGAGCTTAATATATACAATGTAAATGGAGATATATTTATCTCCCCTTTTCTTTTTACTCTCGTCTATCTTGGGGTTAATTCCTTCATTTTCCTTCTGTTTGGATGAATTATCACCAGGAGGTTGAGTCGTGAATTGTGATACCAAGCTCGTGGCTGAGATAATGTTTATCATTGTAGTTAGAGAGACCTGAGGTGCTAATCATAGTGCCGACCTAGCCTCTTCTACATTGATGAACCTCTAAGCTCGAAGAGTGAACTCTGTGATTGTTTGCATTGGCTTTAATTGTATGTCATCCCAGGGGACTTCCTGGAAAGATTCCAGCTCGAACCGAAATTAGGTGGCTACTATCATCAACATCGCGGGCTCGGGCCACCTCGATGTTGAATCTAGCCAGATACTTTTTGAGTGACTCTCTTGGTTGTTGCCGAATATTTTTCAAAGAGGAAGCTTTTGGATTGATGTTATTTGCTGCTTGAACTGCTTTTTCAATTCCTTTGACAATTGCTCCGAGGACAAGATTGAATATCTTCAGAACTTGTCAAACCATCTTTTTGCAGCTCCTATCAGTGTTGTTGGGAAAAGCATGCATTTGATCTCGAGGCTGACATTTCTGGCTCTCATTACAGTGTTGAATATGCTCAAGTGGCTACTAGGATCGGTATTCCCATCATATGGTGCCACGTGGGGTATTTTAAACCCGTATGAGAAAGGTGTGTTTGAAATATAAGGAACAATAGGCTCAAGCTCCTCATCTGACTTGTAGGACTTTTCTTTATGCTTTCCCTCTCGAAGGAACCTGAACTATTCCTCAAGATGATTTATCATCTCCTAGACTGGTATTGCTAGGGGCGGAGCCTGTACCACTGGGGGCTAGTTATTGTTCCAAGGAACTCTAACTCCTTGTTGTAGTATCAAGTTGTAATTATTCAAGTATATAGGCTATAAGGGCTCCCTTTGAGCATTTAGACGTGCCCTTAAGTTTGGGTTTTGTTGATTGCACTGCCCCCGATTTTGGTTCAGGTGGTATTGACGGTCGGGGCCATTTTTAGGATAGTTATCATAGTACCTAGGTTTGGTGTTATAGATGCTCACTGACCTATTATAGTCTTGAAAATCTTCGAGAAAACTTACATTCCTTTGTGGCTGTTGTTGGGCATTGTTTAGAGGTGGATTGTCCATGTGTACCCTAATCCCAGTTACACATGACCTCAACATATAACTCCCAGATGGTTGGGGTTGTCTCGCCTTTCTATGCCCTTGGTTTGCCACCATTGGGAACTTGTGATTCTCCTTTGATCGGGCCTAGCCTGAGGGTTACTGTCTTTGCTTGCACTACTTGCACTTTGAGTAGGTCTCTGAGATGACCCTTCATCAGCTTGAGGTCCACTTGTAGCATCTGGTACATATCGAATTGTTTAAGGATACCTAATATGAGAAGGTGAATGCCTTATTAGAGATATTGGTGGCCTTTTATTGTTTGTGGCTGGCCTCGTAGGCTCTGGGTTAGCACCCCAAGTTGTTTGTGGTCTTGCAGGTTTTTGATTGTTACTCCAAGCTGCTTGTGGAGGAGTTGGGTAATTCCTAGTGTCTACGGGAATTTACCTAGTTTGATTGGTAAGCGTCTAGTTTCAAGATGAAACCCTAGTTTGGTTAATTCCACCACTTGCCCTAGATCTACCAACCTAATTTTTTGGGCTCTTTACTCGCCATCCTAGCCGTCGTACTCCCCTATGGTCGACCCCTAGTCCTTCATGGGGGTGCTTGGGCTTCAGCCGCCCGCCTTGCCATCTCCTCATTTAACAGAGTATCCACGGCTAACCTTTCACACAAGCTCTGATTCTCCAATTCCACCATTGGTATATATCTTTCATGATTATATTAAACTTGGTTTTGTGGTCTGGAACTTTGACCAGGGTCCCGCGATTGATTACGTTCTCCATGTATTGATGAAGCACTCCCTTCATTGGGAGTTTGATCATTGACTAGCTGCTTGACAAACCTTTAAGGATGCTTTTCAGTGAAATAAGTGTTTTCCTCATGAATTCCTAGAAGTGGTCATCCACTTCTAGATCCAGGGATGTTTACAACAACTATTTTTATAAAATGGGACGTTTGAAAGAATGCTTAATGTTGTCAATGAAAGCAACAAAATGTTGTCGATGATTTTCGTCAACTAAAATTAAATAAGAGTGATTAAGCACTTATAAACTATAAAGGAAGAAAAGAAAAAGAACAGATTTTTACGTGGTTCAGTAGTTAAATCTGTTGAGATTGGTAAAATATAATGGTTAAGATGTTTACACTTTGAGGTGCAAAACATTGAACGATTTTCACTTGAAGAGAAGTGAAAACGTGAGATTGTGTAGAATGCATCTAAAAGTGACTTTTATGGGTCTAAAGTGACAGGTATCCAAATATTCCGAAAAATTTCAGTAGCATTTGGAGAAATTTTAGGACCATTGGATGGGTCAAAGTCAGAGGGGTTGGCAATGCGTCGCCCACTAAGTAGCGAAGCATCGCTAAAATGTGAAGGACTTCAAAGGCTCTAGCAAGTAATGCATCGCCTGCTAGTAGGCGACGTATCGTTTAGGCGGTCATTTAGGGTCGTATAGTTTCCGTAAAATGCTACAAATATTGTGTATAAATGCTCTATTCCTATTGGTTAGACTAATGATGATGCCATGTAATGCCTCAATTTCTTGAAATGTTAACTGACTCTTATAATAATTAGTTTTTTTTTTTTAAATAAAAACACCATTTTTTTTATAGAAAAATCCATTGTGAATAACAAACCAAACGTTTAAAAGAATGAAACTCCAGAGTTTCGTAGTTATCATAAATAAAGTATAATAAAAAAATATTTTAATTCAGACAATAAAACTAAAACATCATTCCAAAATACTTAATGAATTTCCCACTTAGTAATCCCGATCCCTTGTGGTCGTTAAACCCCTGACATGTACGCCCTCTGCCAAAGCTCTCCAACTTATTGCGTTATAAAAACATCTTTCCCTTTACCTGCAGCATAGAGTATCCATGAGCCAAAGCCCAACAAGAAGAGTTGTGTAGGACACAACCCCAAAACCTTGTGTAGGACACAACTCCAAAGCCTTAACCATGAAATTAAATTAATAACAATAAAGACAAACATAACGTAAAATGAAATATCGTAGCCTAAGTGCGGTGAGCAATTTATAACGTAATCATGCAATTTCAACATATCATAAGCATGCAGTCTCGTAACGTAGACATGCATTTTAAAACGTAAGCATGCCACACAGTTATCACATATACACACCGAACACATAAACCACAATTACATGTAAGCTATTAAATATAATCATACACTAGCATATTCATATATTAACTTAAACATATCATAAATGATAAGTTCTACCATAAAAGTACGTCAAGCGTACAACCTTTGTGTAGGTGTCCACTCTTTTTACCTCAAAAGCAGCAGCGATCCACACACCCTAACGCGTCTCTTCAAGTATCCTCAGTGAGCCTAGTCATAAAACATAACATCAAAGTTTTAAAAACCTCAACCAAACCAAACCATATTAAGATACACTAATATTATTTGTAAGGCTAATTCATCCCCAGATTATTCTTTAGAAATTCTTCAAACTCTACTATATAAAGCTTCAAAAAGGTACAAATTTATATCTAAAGGGTGCATTAAAATCTCCAAAAATCATGTTTCTGGGCAACTAGCCCAGTCGCGCTCACAGAACGTCTGATATGGCAGGAAAGGTTGGAGCTAGGGGGAAGTACTCATCGTCCCTTTCCTTTCTCTCATTAAGGACGTCCCTTAAATCTTCATCCCTACATCTTTTCTCACTAGCACCTAGTCAGTCAAAGACGTTAGGTTGTTTGGGCTGCCTCCCAGCGTTCTGGCTTATTGGTCGGTTATCCATCGGAGGAGGATTTCGCTGCCCGTTCCTTTCCTCCTGCTATCGTCCATTGTTCCTCCTATCATAATTAGAGTTTGCTTCATTGTAATCATGGTCGTCTTTGAATTGCGACCTGTGAGTGCGCGGCTTGCTGTATGCACTGTTCCCCTCTCTTCTCCCTGGTACGTTCCAGTAAACAGGTGAAGGCCTGCGTTAGTCGTTGGGTACCCTGCATTGCTCTGTCGTGGGGGGTCCTAGACCACAGAGCATGAGTCCACTTGCCTCTTGCTTCTTGAGGGATGTTGTCCCCTGGAATGAGGGTTCTGTTCTCCAGCAATTTGGCATCTATGGCTTATGGGACGCTACTCGTCCATATTCTGTCTTTGCTGCTAAGTATTATCTCGACCAACACGAGAGCATGGTTGTTGTTCGTTATTTCTGTTAGGATTCTGGGTTTGCCCTTCCTACTGAGCAGCTGGAGGTTGTTCTAGGCCCCTGCTCATGCTGGGGTAAGGTTAATCTATAGGCCCTTAGCCTAATCCTTATTACGATCTCATAAGTCTAACAAATCTAGAATCAAATCTCCTATTTCTTTCTCAACCTATCTTATCTTTTTAGTCCACAATACTCAGAGAAGTAAAAGGTACCCAATCTTGGAACTCCACGTTCCCATATATAAATTTGTGAACTCTTATGTCCTTTCAATAATGCATACACTCCTGACCTAACAATCCTTAATAACTTCATTGGTTCTCCAGACCGATTTTGAAACAGAATACTTCCTTTCGCTCATCTCATTTCCCCATAATAAGTACTTCTCGTTTCTTATCTCACAATATCTTATCCAGAGTCACTCTGGATGTCAACTGATATTCATCCTCGTGAGAATCCAATCCAAGGACCGTACTTGCCTCAACTTCTTGAAAATTTACATATTCAAAGTGAAATACTTAGAGTCTGAGTTGTTCCTTCAGGTTTTCAGTCTGTCTGAAGGTAACCAATAATTCAAGATCCTACCATTATCCTCATCACCCTCTATGACTCTTTCCAGCACTTGGGAAATAGATAAGGGGTCTCAATCCAGCACTATCGACTTCAGTGTACAACGGAGACGTACGATCACCTTTCGCATATACTTATTCTTATGATAATTCGCTCACACAAACAAAAGTGTGCTAACTTAATATGTCGAGTAATAACTTCTCGTATCCACTCATCTGACTAGCAATCTGAGGTGATCCACCCTTACGGTCCATAACTATATCCCTCCATACTAACTCTAGAGTCATAATAGCCTTTCTGGCCTCTGATTATCATCTCTCACTTGCTAAAGGATTAGGCAGTGCGCCTCTTGGTTACAAATTTTAGGTCTTAACACCCATTCAAACTTCTTGGATACAACAATCAGGGCTGGTATAAGACTCATCTTGAATCTCCCCCTTGATGCCAACATCCATTGGATCATGTATCTGATCCTCATATCTTAGCCTATCCATGTTAAAGTAGTAGGATTCTTAGCCATTCCTGCAAGATTTTCTTTATGTATTTCATTGTTCATAGACGTATATCTGCCAATTGTTAATCACGGATTCTATACCAATCTCGGTCGTTACTTCACGTGACTTTACTATTGTCCATTACGAGTCACACAATTGGCACATACCTTTCTAACTCAAGGTGTCAACCTCCACATTAGTTTTCTTTGAGTAATAAAAGATTTCAATGTGAGTCCTTCACCAACTCCCACCAATGCCTTATCTCACAATTACCCCTAAGTGTGGCAAAATGTTTTAACTTTTATGCTAGTGCACACACTTCTTTTACTTAAGTGTCGTTACCTCACCCTAGCCATGGCTGTCCGACATTACAACCAACTTAAAGTCCTGTGTACAAAATCTATGTTCTTATTCCTTCATCCACAATGAAGGAGGGACAATCACCTTTTCAGTCTACACATAGGCACACTCTAGTCCTTGACATGTCGTACTATTAAGTCCACATTTGAAGCAATGACAGTGTCCACTGTACCGTCTTCCTGTATCAGTCCTCCACATGCTATACTGATACCTATGGCGTGATAATCAACCCTTATTTCAACTTCTAAAATTTCGGTATGCGACTATCTATTCAGAAAAACTTTAGGTTCTTTTGTTACTTTACTCAAGGATATGGCAGCCCTCGAAGATGCTTCAAGTGAAAGCCGATGTGTTTCTCCAGTCTCATCGTGCTTCTAACCTCTAAGACATTCCTTTAGTCAATTACTTACGGCTTCTATCTTAACTAAATCATACACAATCCCATCACTTCCCATAATGTGAACTTGAATATCCTCTTGAAAAATCAAAACTTATCCATTCCAGAACCTTACCTGTAAGCCCCGCTTCCTCAGCCTCGGTAGTATCAACGAGAATGTTACTCGTGTTCTGTACCTAACCGGAAGTAATCCAAAATATTCTCGATCGATCCAAATACGACTTTTCCCCAGCCTTCTGGTACTCTCAACTTGTTGAATTTACGTGGGCCACTGGAACATTGGTCAGTTCAAGAGCCTTCACTAAAAACCCATCACATCATACTTGGTGCGAGCAGTAATTCTTGAAATGTCTCTTTCCTTGATCCTCAGCTGGTAATAACCAGATCGAGGGTCAATTCCTGAGAGCAATGTCTTACCTTGCAACCGGACAAATGAATCATCCATCCTTTGCATTGGGTACCTATTCTTGACAATTACTTTATTTGGCTATCCCTATGTGGTACACGTTCTTGAAAACTTGTCATTCTTCTTAACAAATGGTATTGACATATCCCATGGTTAGATGCTCAGTCAAATAAACCCCCAAGTCAAATTACTTCTTTTAATTCTTTATGCTCAGCTAGTTCCATTCGGTATGATGTCTCTGATACTGGTTCTATCTTTTCCTTAGTCCTTTAGCACAATCAATTTCCTAGATGTGACAAGAATCCCAAAAAATCCTTGTAAACCTATCTGAAACCTCACTGGCTGATCCAGTTTCCATCTGGTCTAACTGATATAACCCTGGTTGTACCTACCACAATAGTTAGGCATCTCATGAATGCAACCGGATCCTTCCCTTTTGAACTCAGAAGTCACCATCCTTTCTTACAGTCCATGGTTGTCCCTTATTTGGAAAACTAATCCATACTCAGGATCATATCAAAATCTTCATATAACCAACTCAATCAATTATTACCACTAACTTTCTACTAGTAATACTCTGACACATCTCTTGGAAATTACCAATTTCCCCCAGTTGACACTAAAATCTCAAGCCCCATAGTGTAATTATTGTTATATATTAAAAATATAATGATTGATTAAATAAGTGTTACAATAGATAACTATTTAATCTAGTGGGAGAATGCTATATTATTTTATAATATAATGTTTTAGATTAAATAAATGTGACAAAGAGTGTCACATATTGTAACATATAATAGAGAGTAACAATATTTAGATATATGAGAAATATCCAAATATGTAACATATTTGGTGTTACAAATTTAGCTACAATTTTGTAACTTCCAAATATGATCCTTTATTTTGTAAATTTGTTGTTACACAATATTGAGATGAATTTCATAAAAGCCATATGTGCAATGGCTGTTAGAGATATGATTTTAACCCCAATAATGTGTTTTGGGGGTTACAAAATCAATTGGGAGGGTTTGGAACCATTTGGAAAAACAACACAAATTCAAGTGCTGAAATTAGTAAGTGGTTGCGGCCTATGAGACAGAGAGCAATGGTCACGGCCACCGATGTCCCTAGCTGCGGCCACAAGGGTTTTTCTGACCAAATAACTCCCAAATCTTATTTTTAATTCCATAAACATCCAATTAATCATTGATAACAGCCATGGGGGTTGGTGGAATTTGGAATTCAAAGGGTGTCTCTAAACTCTATAAATAGGAGTCTGTTGCTCACTTGAAAGACACAACTTTTCTATCCATTAGAGCACTTCGCTAGAAAACACCTTGAGGCTTGATTATTCCAGAAAGCATTTCCAACATCTATGAGAGATCCCTTAGTGCTTCAGTTAAGGGGGAAATAAGCTTTTGGACAAAGGTTTCAAACCATGTTAAAATTGGTGATCCCCAACACTCTTCACTTTGGTAGTGTGAGTGAGAGTTGTTTGTCTTTTGTTTCTTGTTATTCTCTTTTATTCTATTGCTTTTCATCTTCTTATTCTTCTTCTCCATTTACTTGTATTTCTTTTTTAGTGTTGTAATCTTTTCTTTTCTTTTGTTACAAACACTTTTATTTTATTTGTATCTTTTGCTTAGAGTTGTATTTCATCATTCGCTTATTCTAATCCTTCTCTTATTCATTTGTATTTTCAGTTATAGAGTTGTGAGACTTTATTTAATCAATCCTTGTCTATTGTATTTTTTGCATAGAGTTGTAATTATCTTACCATTTCCATTGAGGAAAATACTTTTTTCCTAACAATAATCATATAGTATATGCCACATATCTACATCTCTACTAAGAGACACGTAGCACCAGACTCATTCTGCACAATATAAAAGAATGAGAACTAGAAATCCAACCTATCGCCTCCGAGAGACTAGCTTTGGGCTTTGACTGCATCAAGGCAAACACTCGAGCTAGAGTCAAGGTATTCGTACTCCTTGGTTCTCCCCTCTTCGATCTTGGGTAATCCTTCTTGAAGTGCCCAACTATTCCACATAGAAAACATACCTTTGCTCGGCATTGTTGGCATCTCTTGCACTTGGCGCATACAAGATAACTTCTCTAGACCTCTTTGCCACCCTGGCGGCCACCTTGAATACTATGACCTCTCCACATAGAACAAGAAGGAAGTGCAGTGCCTAACGGGAAGGGTGGCAGCCCTTAATAGATTTATCTCAAGGTCCACCGATAAGTGCCTCCCATTCTTTGACATCCTCAAATGGAGCAAAAAGTTCGCTTGGGATGAAAAATGCGAAGAAGCATTTATCAAGCTAAAGGAACACTTGGGGAAGCCACCCCTGTTGGGAAAACCTGAGAAGGGTGAGAAGTTGTACCTGTACTTGGCAGTGTTTGAGCATGCCATCAGCGTAGCCTTGGTTAAAGGAGAGAAGAAGCAGCAACAACCCGTGTATTATATCAGCAAGCGTTTGGTGGACGCGGAGAACCGATATCCAGAGATCGAGGAAGTTGTGGCTTCGAGGAAGTTGAGGCCTTACTTCCATGCACACACAATTGAAGTCCTGACGGATAGTCCTTTGAGGCAGGTCTTACATAAACCTGAGACCTCTGGGAGGCTGATGAAATGGTCGATCGAGTTGAGTCAATTTGACATTGTATACACCCCAAGAGCTTCCATCAATGGACAGGTGCTAGCGGACTTTATAGTAGAGCTCACACATCAGCCGAATGAAGGAAGGAATGAAGAAGGGAATCAGCCTGTTATGGAGGAAGAGCTAAGAGGTTTAGAGGAATGGAGTTTGCATGTTGATGGGGTGTCTAATGAAGGAGGATCCGGAGCGGGCATCATGATGACCGGGCTCGAGGGACACAGAATGTATTGCGCGATCCGGTTCGGATTTGAGGCCTCCAATAACGAGGCAGAGTACAAGGCGCTCCTGGCTGGCCTGCGCTTAGCCCAGGAGCTGAGAGTGACGTGCCTTCGTATATTCAGTGACTCTTAATTGGTAGTGTACCAAGTAAAGGGAGAATACCAGGCGAGTGGACCCAAGATGGCAGCCTACTTGGAGAGGGTGAAGGGCTATCTGGGACGGTTGGTGGCATATAACATAGAGCAAATCCCCAGAGAAAAGAATACCCATGCAGACGCACTCGCAAAGCTGGCGTCTACCAAGGATGGTGATATCTTGGAGTCGATACCCGTCGAGTACTTACCCAAACCCAGCATCGAAGACGCGGACATGCATATGATTAGTGTCCCAAGGGAGTCGTGGACTGAGCCGATCAAAAGGTACCTGGAAGAAGGAACCATGCCTGCCGAGAAAAATGAGTCCCGGAGGTTGGTGTACAGGGCTGCAAGATACACCCTGGTAGATGGGGTCCTTTACAAAAGAGGATTCTCAATGCCACTTCTGCGTTGTGTAGAAGAGGAGGAGGCGTTGAAAGTGTTACATGAGATACACGAGGGAGAGTGTGGCAACCATGAGAGCGGACCCTCCACAGCTAGGAAGGCCATGAGACAAGGATACTACTGGCCCTCCATGGAGAGAGATGCACATGATTTTGCCACGAAATGCAACAAATGCTAGAGGCACGCCAACTACCCTCGGAGACCCCCAAGTGAACTGACCAGCATGACCAGCCTCTGGCCCTTCGCTATCTGGGGGATAGACTTGATCGACGCTCTTCCTACAGGCAGGGGTAGAGCGAAATACGCGGTGGTGGCAGTGGACTACTTCACTAAGTGGGTAGAAGCATAACCCCTTGTGAAGATAACCGCCAAACACATCACCTCTTTCTTCAAAAAATTCATTGTTTGTAGATATGGAGTACCCTACAAAATTATTTTGGACAATGGTACCCAGTTCAAGGGGGGAGCTTTCGAGGAATATTGTAGGAAAAGGGGCGTAAGGAGGAGTTTCTCCGCGATCGTGCACCCCCAGGCCAATGGACAGGTGGAGGCCATAAATAGGGTCCTTAAGAAGAGCTTGAAGACAAAGCTAGAAAAGATGAAGGGAGCCTGGGTAGATGAGCTACCAAATGTGCTGTGGGCTTACAGAACCACCCCACGCACGACTACTGGGGAGTCCCCATTCTCCTTGGCCTACGGATGTGAGACCGTACTCCCGGTCGAGATGCGGCTTGAGTCCCACAGGGTAAAGGCGTATGGAGATGAGGCCAATCGCGTAGCCCTGGCCGAAAGCTTGGACATGCTTGAAGAGAAGAGAGAAAGAGCACAAATGAGGGTGGCAGTATACCAGCAGCGCGCTGCAAGGTACTACAATTCGAGGGTGCGAGAGAGAACTTTCAGAGTTGGCGACTTGGTGCTAAGGAAGGTACTCCCTAACACACGAGACCCAGGAGCAGGAGTGCTGGGGGCGAACTGGGAGGGGCCCTACCAGGTTGCTCAGTGCATACCCCCGAACACTTATAAGCTGGCGCGCATGGATGACACCATCATACCCCGAGCATGGAACGCGGAGCACCTAAGGAAGTACTACCAGTAAAGCGCCCACGTCCGATGATAAGAGGACAAGTGTTGCACGCTGTCTTGATATGATAGGGAGGAATCAAAGAGGTTACTTAGATAGCCTCCTGAGTAGGTGTGAGTCTTTTTATTTTATTTTCTATGAAAATCTCATGTGTACCGTTGCAACTGTTTGCATGAAACTGTTTGTTATGAATGCGATGAATGAAACTGCATGTTATGGGTGAAACTGTTTGCAACTTCATGTGTTATTTTCCTTCGCTACGTGGGCATCAGCCAAAGTGCCTGCCGAAATAAATTCCACCAGACACTTGGGGGGCAGGATAGGAGCCAACAGCATGCGGCTAGCAAGGGGAACCTAAAAAAGGCCCTCTACCGAGGGATCCTAAAAAGGACCCCTTGCCTTCCTAAAAAGGACCCCTTGCCCTCCTAAAAAGGAGTCCCCTAAAAAGGACCCTCTACCAAGAGGATCCTAAAAAGGACCCTCCATCAGGAGGAAGTGACCCAATAAAAAAAAAAAAGAGGACCCTTTGATGGGGGATCCCGAAGGGACCCCCTATACTAGGGTCTTATACGAAGTCCTTACAAGGCATCCCTCGGGATCACAAGGATTAGCTACCCTTGCGAACACCAAGGGAGGCCATAGGGACTTACAAAAAAATGTATGGTAATGACAATAATAAGTCTAGAGCGGCCACCAAGCCGCCTAGCCAAAAAGGGTCCCAAAAGAGACCCTTGCAAAAATAGTACTATGAATAACGACGAGAAAGACGCTTCTCGCAAAGAAATAATAAGCGCGCAAGAATATATAAAAGGATAGCTAGGACCCAAGGGGTCAAAATATCCTTATAAAAGCAACCAAGAGGCACCAAAAGAGGTCCCAGAGAACCCTTTCACATGGGCTCCAAAGGACCTCTAGCCTAGCAAATAAAAGAGGGGAACCAACCAAACCCCATCATACAGGCTTGAAAAGGGCCTCAAATGCAGTCGAATAAGAGGTAAATAGCAACACACGTGTATATACATTGAAAAAGAAGGTCTTGGAGATAGTACAAGAATTACCAAAGGAAAATAGTAGTGACAGCCATATTACAAAGACCAGAAGTAAAAAAAAAAAAAAAAAGACTACTTCAGGGCCTCCTAATGTGGGCACTCCATAGGGCCGCTCGAGCAACGGCATGTTCACCAAAAGAGGAGAAGTCGAAATTAGGATCCTGCCTCCACACATTGTAAATGGAACGATCTATGGACCTGCACTCGGTGGTAGCCCTCTTCGCCTCCAAGGAAGCATTCCTCTCCTACGCCGACTGTAGTTCGGCCCTGAGGGCCTCGACTTCGGCCTCCAATTGGGTAACTCTCTGTTGCGACGCAGCTGCAGTGGTCTTGGTCTCCTGGAGTTCACGCCTCAAGCGTTTAACCTTGTCCTTTATCCTCTTGGTCTTGGCCTTTGCTTCCTTCCTCCTTAGTATCAAGTCGGAAAATTTGGTCTGGACCTTCGACAACTTAGCTGTAGTTTCATTAAGCTCTCTCTCGAGCTCCTGGACCCGGGCTGCAAGGCAGTCCCTCTCAGCAGTAGACGTGGAGAGGTTGCTGGACGAGTAGGCATACCGTAGAGACATGGTGTAGGCCTGCACAAGAAAGTTAACGGCGTCAACAATAAGTAACAAAAAGAAAAACGCATGTACATTCATACATAATAATGACCGACGCAAGGTGGAGGAACTCACCCAGGCCGTGGCGCGCCTTAGGATGTCCGCAAGGTCCGACTGAGTCACTTTCCCAAGACCATTGCAGTCGGACACAGGGAGGCTTGAGGAAATTTGAGTGTATCGCTGTCCGTAGGATGTTGCCATCCGAGTCACCCAAGGCTCCCCCTCTGTACTGGGGGCACCTGGTTGGAGGAGGACAGACGATCCGCTCGCCGAACCGGGAGGGGGCGCAGTGAAGGGGAAAAACTGAGACCCTAGTAGATTAGAGGGGGGCTCCGTAAGGTCGACGAAATCAGCCCCCGGTGATCCAATGTCATAAGGAACCTGAGGAAAGGCATCGCAGCCATCAGGGCCAGGGGAAGCATAACATTCCGGTGCGACATGCTGGTCCTGAGGTTGAAAGGCCATGTCCTGGTCGTAGGAGCCATAAGGGGGGCATCCCCGGGGGACAGGGGTCGCTGGTGAGATCCCCCACATTCAAGGGGGGCTCCCTTCGGCTCCTCCTCAGCCTCACCATCGTCTGGAAACGGCTCAGCCGGCGTAGCCATTGTCTTTTTAGACCCACTAATCGACCACAGGAGCTTGGGGTCCGAGACCGGGGACAGCTGGTGGCGGTCGAGATTTGCCATGGTAAATAAGAACGCCGCCTTCTTCAGGGCGGAGTCTGCATTAATGAGGTCATTCACGACCTCCGCCTCCGTCCCAATGACCGAAGGAGTCGCAAATTGCTCTGCATGATCCATGCTAATGTCAGTGCAAGCAGGAATACAAAACAGTAAGTTCTAACAAGAAGAAAAGGAGGACCAGGGTACTTACTGGGGCCATCGCGAAAGTGTTCACGGACAGAAAGAGGACCCTCTACAAAGAAAAATTCTTGCTTCCAAGACCCCATGTTGGACACTGAGCCCTCTATCAGGGGGAGCTCGCTATTGGCTTTCTGCAGATAGTAGAAGCCCTTGGACCTGGGGGATCCCATGAGGTTGTACAGGAAGTGCACCTCTTGCGCCGTAGGAGTGCGGTTAGCCCGTTCCTTGAACAAAACAAAAAGGAAACTTAGGGTCAACCAACTGTTGGGTGACAGCTGAAGGGGGGCCAGGTCGAAGTAGTTAAGGACCGCCACGAAAAACGGGTGCAAGGGAATGGTGCTACCCGCCTTCAAGATGTGTTCGCTCAAAGCCACCAGACCCTCCCTAGGGCGGTCGGCCCGGCAAGCCTCATGAGGAGCATATAGGGCATATTCTGGAGGAACACAGTAGTGCTTCATGATTTCCTTCAATTTGTTCGCGGACACATGCGACACCAGACTGGACGCCAGTAAAGGGGCGTCGTCCTCTTCCTGGATAGATACCTGTCGGCGTGCTTTCCGCATATCTGCAAAATCAAAAGAAAGATGTGAGGAAGAGGCAGAACACTTGACCCTCCATTTTTTCTTCCTAGCAAGAGTTTTCCATCGAGGGAGCGATGGCGGAAGCACTATGCTAGGAAAAACTGAGACTAGGGGCTGGGGAGAGGCGATAGCAGCCCCATGACCGTCATCAGGCGAGGATGGGTTGGGAGGTTCTAGCGGAAGGTGTGCCTCCATAAACTCTAACTCCCACCGAAATTCAAAAAGGGTCATCCTAAGGCGCTATATGGTCACTAAGGTCTGGGGGTGAAGGTCCTCCATCTCCTCTCGACACCGAGTCAATTTCGCTCTCCACTACCCAAATTTTGTGCTTAAGTTCAGCAATGTACTCAAGGCGGCGGATGCGGGCCTGCCTTAAGGAGTCATAGTTTTGGTGAGGATTGCCCTCAGGGGACTCTGAGTCTGAGGGCAGGTCAATAAATTCAGCCCCCGGAGGTATGTCGGACGGGCTGTCACTGGCCATGAGACCTCGTCCCGAAAGCGAAAAGGGGTTCGCGTATAAATGAGGGGATGGCTACAAAACACAGAGGAATAGGCTTAATATCTCTAGATGCGAGCGTCCTAAATGGCCCACTATAGGGTATAAAAAAGAGGGGCATGTATACGGTCCAACTCACTACAGGCTCAGGCTAAGGTACCCCACCCCGAGTAATGCTAGTTTGGACCCGATATAAAAAAAAAGGGAGAGGGAGAGAAAATATACCTCAAGCGGTTAAGAGGGCGGAGCTGTGGTCAAAAGGAGGTCGAGGGGCGAAAAGTGCCAAAGGGTCGAAAATGCGCATCTGCAAGGATGGACCGGAAATATGTGTTAGTCTTCAAATAGTCATGCCAAGAAATTAGCTCATACGTAAAAAAAAAAAAAAAACTGAAAATAAAAAAAATGATGATGAAATGATGAAAATGAAGTGAAAAAGCAAAATAAAAAGAACTATGGCAAAAATGAGGCCGTGAGGGATTGAACCCCTTACCTCTTGAAAAAGGAAGGGCTCTCCAAACCACTAAGCCAAAGAAGTAAGGTGAAACTATTAGGACATGCATGAAGGCCTATTTATAAGAATCAAGGTGAATAGTCTACAAGAGCACCTAAAGGTCCTCTCCTAGACTGGGGGACAAGTGTAGACACTCGATATTCCACGCCCATAAAAGAACTAGGACATGCACTAAGGTCCCGTGGAGGCCCAAGTGCATACTTGAGCCACGAGGCAATCGAGCTGCCACCCTCTCGCAACGGCCTCACAGGCCTAGGATCATGCCGTGCAAGGTGATCTCGCGCACATAGTCTCACACCCCAGCGCCTATGGGCTCGCGTCCAAGCCCGCATGGCCTCGCTGGAGGGCCCTCGGCGTCGCGCCCACAGCCTCGCTGGAGCGCCCTCGGCGTAGCACCTGCAAGGCCTCGCTGGAGCACCCTCGGCGTCGCGCCCGTGGCCTCGCTGGATCATCTTGGCGTCGCGCCCATGGCCTCGCTGGAGCATCTCGGCATCGCACCCACAGCCTCACTGGAGCGCCCTCGGCGTCGCACCCGCATGGCCTCGCTGGAGCGCCCTCGGCATCGCGCCCGTGGCCTCGTTGGAGCATCTCGGTGTCGCGCCCGTGGCCTCGCTGGAGCATCTCGGCGTCGCGCCCGTGGCCTCGCTGGAGCATCTCGGCGTCGCGCCCGTGGGCTCGCTGGAGCGCCCTCGGCGTCGCACCCGCATGGTTTCGCTGGAGCACCCTCGGCGTCGTGCCCGTGACCTCGCTGGAGCATCTCGGCGTTGCACCCGTGGCCTCGCTGGAGCATCTTGGCGTCGCGCCCGTGGCCTCGCTGGAGCGCCCTTGGCGTCGCACCCGCATGGCCTCGCTGGAGAACCCTCGGCGTCGCGCCCGTGGCCTCGCTGGAGCATCTTGGCGTCGCGCCCGTGGCCTCGCTGGAGCATCTCGGCGTCGCACCCACAGCCTCACTGGAGCGCCCTCGGCGTCGCACCCGCATGGCCTGGCTGGAGCGCCCTCAGGATCGCGCCCGTGGCCTCGCGAGGGAGTAGGAGCCACGCCACCTGGTGGCCATGCGAGTGAAGCCATGCATCAAAGGAGCCGCCCCACCAAGGGAGTCGCAAGGAAGGCCTCTCGCCACCTGGTGGCCACGTGTCCTTAGACATCCGTCAAGGCCACATGCCTATCACCTATGCTCATGGGTGACCTCGGGGTGCTTCAGGCATCTCATGTCAAGGACCCGAGACCCCCACCTCACGCCACGACCATTAAACTCACCAAGGGTCCCATTCCTTACACTTTGAGACCCCAATGCTTAGGGGCTGCAGTACAAGTCGAATGGAACATACTTGTACGGTCTAGTACTGGGTACGGACACCTGTGCCAGTGGGGATGCTAGAATAAGAGTTATGGCCCGTACGTCTACGGCCAGGAGCCAGAGTCAACACCACTACCACCTGCACCACTATGACTGCCACCACTCATCAGAAATGGGTACGAACAAGTAGTGGAGACATCCTCCTGACACATGCTCCTGTACTGGATGTACGACCACAACCTCTGAAGCCACTCCCCTGACATAGTACTTATGTACCCCTTGGTCTCCTGGACCACCATGTACCCAGGGCCATTAGAGCCTACTATAAAATGAACTCTAACACCACCTGAAAGGGGGTTGGAAGTTTTACTGTAGCACAAGCTTGAGAGTGAATGAAAGATTGATTGATTTCTCCATTGTTATTCTGTCATTTTTCTTGAGTTATTACTTTGATTTCTATAGCTTTTTTATTGACGATCCTTACTTGATAATTGCTTCCAACTCAACTTAGTTGACGAGTTCTCACCGTCAACATATATTATGTCATAATAAGAGAAGTAGAATGGTGATTCAAAAGAGATTCGAAAAATTGTCAAACAAGAAATTATTCATCTTCTTCTCTTATTATTCCAAAATTTCTCAAGCCATAATCCAAGTTCTCATGTGTTGAGATAAACTTGTGATTTCTGAATTACAAACCTTTGTTCTCTATATGCCCACCCACATCTTGAGGTGTAGAGAACATTCCGGAAGATTGTGATCTAAGTACTCAAAGCGTTGGATAGGAAGATCGTTATTAATATGAAAAGACTCAAGGACACTTGATAGGCTTCGAGAGGTAAATGTTTATGTCCTTAAATATTTGTATATCTGTGCATGTAATATATAGTTGTGAGTATATATATATGTATGTGTGTATATCTATGTATATATATACATGTATGGGTGTGTATATCTATGTACATATACATGTATGGGCGTGTATATATAAGTTGCGTGATTAATAATGTTACACCCAGATTTCGAGAATGGGAATTTTGATCTCGAAACTCAGGCTCGTAAGGCGTATGCTCAAGATTAGCACCGTCATCATGTGACCCGCAAGTCAGGGGCAGTCACGCTAAGGCAGCAAGTGGCAACCTCAGATTGGTGAGCATGGAAACTACGTAGTCTCGGAGGTGCTCCGAGGTTATAAGTTAGGCTCACAACTCACAGTAGCAATGGTTCAACACTTGTATAAACTTCTTGATTTATTTCTTACCCTTAGACAAGACGGTTCGAGCTTGAGAGGTGTAAGCTCGAAGAGGGAGGTGTATGCTAGAAGAGGATGGTTTCGTCAATAATTACTTGTTGGGAGCATAAGCGAACCAAGAAGATGAGCTTGCAATATGTAAACAGTCTCGAAGGCACATGAATCTAGCATCCAAGCTCGTCAATTGTGTGTGAACGTATTTATTGTTATAAAACCC
Source organism: Humulus lupulus (assembly GCF_963169125.1). Lineage (NCBI taxonomy): Eukaryota > Viridiplantae > Streptophyta > Magnoliopsida > Rosales > Cannabaceae > Humulus > Humulus lupulus. The sequence goes on from NC_084793.1 coordinate 276,521,843, forward strand.
CTATTTTTAAGGGATTTGATGTAATTTGTTATTAAATCCAAAATATCATGGGATATTACCGCGTACGTGATAACTGTATGCATTTAATGGAATTATTTTATTCGATTTGTGAAATAACTTTTCGAAATCTGTGGGAAGAGATTCAGAAAACCCCTCTATAAATAGAGTGGGGTAATTCATTTGTAGAGAGAAAAAATAGGGATATTGAGAAATTTTGTTTACAATTGCTTCCAGAAAGCTATCAGAGCATTCCAAGAAGTTAATAACATAGACTCGTGGACTAGGCAGATTTTAACTGCTGAACCACGTAAAAGATCCTGTCTATACTTTCTGTTTCCTCTAGTATATTTTTGTTTAATTTCTCTTGTTCTTTAAGTTGACGAAAAACGGCGTCAACAGTTTGGTGCTTTCATTGAGAGCTATTAAACAAGACGTGAGCCTGTTTAGTCAGAGAGACTCTTAAATCATCAATGGTCGCTGCAAGTAACACCAATACAGATGAGAAACCAATGCCCCATATACCTGAGGAGGAGATTCATCATGCTCAGGATTACCCATGACGGCCTGGAAAGCAGCCCATGATGGATCTGGATCCCGAAGAAAGGAATGATTCATCCAACTCTCAAGGGTCGCCTGCCCCCAGGCCTGACGAGGATATGTATTACAGTCCTGAAAGGTATGTTCCAATTGTTGAGCTTGAAAATCACCAACTGCACAAACATTTGACAGAAGCAATGAAACGCAATGAAGAGTTAGCCAAATAGGCTGCTGGCGCCCAGGTACCTCCTCGGAGGCCTAACGGACGTCCTCGTGGGAGCACGGCTGCCAGAAGGGCAGAGCAAGTGCCGCCACCAGCATCCCAGCCAGTTCAGCCAAGGCCTCAGAGGAGTAACCGAGCTGAGGGTACTACCAACCTGACTGTAGAAGCACAAATAGGAACGGAAAATAACCGAGCCCCCTCAATGGCTCGGAACCCAAATCCTGATGCTGCACAAAACAACCCGAAGCATGACCGGGCAAATTCGGGACCATCTAGGCCCGGCAATGGGAGACAGCCACCATCTCCCATACGACACCCACCATCGCCAATAAGGCACCCCTTGCCAATCTAGGAAGTCCCAGAACCTGCACATCAAGATGGAAATTGACGGGCTAGGCACTGACAGGGGATTGAAAGAGAAGCTACCCGAGATCGCAGGGCTCCTCAGCCTATGGGAAGCCAAATGTCACGATCACAAACTACTGGGACAAGGAGTCCAGCAGGGGACACACCATGTAATAACTGAGTTGTGAGCTATGTAAGTGAAAGCTCATATTACACTAGGTCCGTGAGAATTTTCAACAAAGAACCAAGGCATGCAGGGAATAGAGGGAACCACCCTGATCTGCGGGAACACTTAAACCATAATCGAGATCGAGACAATCCCCCAAACCCAGATCTATGAAACCATCTGAATGGACGCAAATGGATGGTGTATAATCTTGTACTGAGACAAGGAGCTAGAGTTTTTATTAATGATAACCAGCCCCCTTAGGCCCAGGCTAGACCTCCAGTGGATTTAGTCTAAGAAAGGATTAAACAACTTGATAGAGCATTAGGCTCTTACAGAACGAGCGTAACAGGGACAACGATGAAGATTTTGATGAAGAGCTCGAGCCTTTTGCCCCGCATATCTTCGTTCCCTCAGGGATTTAGGATACCTCATGTCCCACCATTTGATGGAAACTCAGATCCATATAGCCATCTAAGCACGTTCAACACTATTATGCGAGCCAACAATGTGGGTTACGAGCTTAGATGTATGCTGTTCCCAGCCACACTTACAGGACCAGCAAAATACTGGTTTGAGAAGTTCAAAAGGCATTCAATCACATCTTTGGATCAATTGTCTATGGTTGGAATTAGGCCCAAAGCCTCAACCTTAACCAATGTCCGACAACAACAAAACGAGTCACTAAAAAGTTACCTCACGAGGTTTAACTGAGAAGTGGCCCGAGCTCAAGATGTCAATGATAGTGGTCACTTGATGGCGCTTAGAGAAGGCATAATGCCAGGAAGTCCCCTCTGGGAAGACTTATAAAGGAAACTTGTCAGGTTGTTAACCGAGTTTAACCGAAGGGCCTAGAGGTTTGTCAATGTAGAAGAGGCGAGGTTCGCGCTGAACATGACCTCTCAGCCTGTAACTACAACGACAAATGTGAACTCTACTTTGACCTCGGTAAACCCCTCAACTTCGAAACCCCCTGGAGATAACCCTTCTAAAAGGAAGAAAAACGAAGGGAATAACCTCAAGGTAGATGGAAGAAAGAAGAATAAAGGGAACAGATACTTGTCCGTATTAAAAGTGTATTCCGAGCTCAAAGAGTCTCGGGAGAATATCTATAACTCCCTGGTTACCCCAGGACAGTTACTGTGAGTGTTGAACCGTGAAGTTAACTCGCTAATCGAGTTCATTGGTAAAAAACGTGCTTCTAGGTGTTATTAATAGGTTAAGGTGGAAAACCAATCAAAAGGAAAGGATATATTTTATTTAAAATATAAAATTGTTCATGGGCCCATAAAAAACATTTGCAAGTTATTTACAACTCAAAAATGGTCATTACAGTTTGACGTTTACAACTCGCCGACCTAATAGGCAAAAATAGGGTAAACCCCCTAGTTCCTCTGAGAACTCCTTGACCATGGTGGTCAAGCTGTCGCATTTGTACACAGCACCACCTAAGCTCTCCACTCAAGGCTGGGTGAGATTTTCTTTCCCTTTACCTGCACCACATAGCACCCATGAGCCAAAGCCCAGCAAGAAAACACAATATTGCGTAAATATAATATCAACAATGATCATAATAATCATTCAGGACTTTCAGTCCAAAATACAAGAGTGACAGTTGTAAAAGTCACTAAAGTGGGTTCCGTTCCCATTAGCCATGTGACGATAGGGTCACCTGGGCTTTACAAATAAGTGATCCTTTCACTAGCTTATCAAGATAGGTGTTCGATGAACTAGTCGCCAATATAACCTACTGCATGATCACAGAGTCACAACCATGGGATTCTGCTCCCTAGACATGTGACAAACAGTCACCTAGGCCTTAAGCCCTGGCTCTGAGTAACTAGTCATAGACTAGTCAGGCGCTTATAATTTTCATCCACCTTAGGGTCGGTCCAGCATTAATGCTCCCAGGGTCATTCAAAGCTGATATCGATTAGATCTAATCTTTTATCGGCTCTGTGTTCTTGATTCTTAAGCCATTTCAGACTCTCAGGTCAGTAATACACGACCAGTGTCGACCCTGACTAGTCAGTGCCATACACAAGTTAGCAAGATTTGCTAAGCATTTAATATGCAATCAACGTCCACATTTAACAGCCAACATGCCTCTATAACAACCACGCATGTCATATACACAGGGTTCGGTTTTCTTACCTCTGGTTCGAGTGTGAATCAATAACGGAACGCCCCTTGAGAACGATCTGACTTTAAGTCCTTTAGCGGTCGCCTAGTCATAACCAAATATAACCTCCATTAATGAAAATCAACAATGAAAGGGTCTTGACCTCAAATCCACTCTCGGGACCCCGAAACGTACCCTCACGGTGAGTAGATTCGATCCTGGGCCTTTGGGATTGAAACCCCAAGCCAAAAACCCTTAAAAATGCTCAAAACAAGATTCTGAAGGAACAGAGTAGCACCCTTGCGCTACTCACTAGCGCCCCAGCGCTCTACTCAGAACCAAAAACGCCCAAAGCCAACCCTGGGTAGCGCTGTATCGCTCCCTTGTGAGCGCTATAGCGCTACACCCAACCAGTTTTGCCCATGAACCTTCATCCTTCGACTTATCCAATCCCAACCTGATTCCAATGCTTCCAAACATAAAATTAAGTGTCAAATGAACCCAAAAACTTTCCCCACAAGTCCTAAGCATCACAACCACAATAACCCTAGCAAAAAACTCCCAACAAAACCAATCAACCAACCTAGAAATATCAACTGAATTCCATAAAAGAAATAGGGCAAACCAGGAATTTAATGGCTAGACTCTTACCTCAAGCACAGATTATGATGCTCTTCAATGGTGGAAGACACTCCCAAGCTCTCAAGACTTATTTCCCAAGCTTGATTCCTCAACTGAAGCTCAAAAATCCAAGAAGAAAAGGAGAGAAAATAGGTACAGGAGAAGTATAACTGATGCTCTATTTTTCTCCAAACTTCCACAGCCTTCATGGCATAAATCAATCCTATGGTTGAAAAGACTAAAATACCCCTAGGTCAAACAAAGGTTTCTAAAGACTCCCAAGGGAAAAATTGATCTTTTCCGCCTATTTCGTTAATCATAATTAACACCCTCCAATTCCCGCTACTCTCGATATTCTCAAATACCAATAATTCATATCCTGTTACCATTTAATTCCCGGCAAGGTTCTAATCATTAAAATCACCTCGAGACTCGCCCCGAATTTAATCTCTTTATAACTAAACCGCTAATTTTCACTCAAAGATCGTCTCATGTCGAATGGCTCGAACAAATCCACATTATAATGTGGTCTCAACATTATGTCACTGACATGCATACAAATATACAATTACGCCCTCAATGGGCCAAATTACCAAAACACCCCTGCAATGAAATGTGGACCTACATGCATGCATTTAACATCATATTATAAAATAATTCACATAAACATGCATATAATCATTTAATGCCATAATAAAGATATTATGGCCATCCCAGCCTACTCATCCAGCCATTAAATCGCATTAGGGATTTCAGGGCATTACAACTATCCCCTCCTTATAGAAATTTCGTCCTCGAAATTTACCTGAATAACTCAGGATACTTATTCTGCATATCTGACTCCAGCTCCTAGGTCGCTTCCTCGACCTTGTTGTTCCTCCACAATACCTAAACCAAAGGTATCGTCTTATTCCTGAGGCCCTTGTCCTTTCTGTCAAGTATCTGGACTGGCTGCTCTTCGAAGGAGAGATCTGCCTCAAGGTCTAGATCATCATAGCTCAAAATATGAGTCACATCAGATACATACCTCCGAAGAGCTGAAAAAAGAAACACGTTATGCACGGCTGACAATGCCGGAGGTAAGGCCAACTTGTAAGCCATTTGACCAACCCTCTCCAGGATCTCAAATGGACCTACAAATCTAGGGCTCAACTTGCCCTTCTTCCCAAAATTTCTCACCCCTTTCCACGGTGAGACTCTAAGGAAGACATAGTCTCCCACTTGGAACTCCACATTCCTGCGCTTGGGTTCTGCATAACTCTTTTGTCTATTCTGAGAAGCATCCGAGCTCAAATCTTCTCAATGGCCTCACTGGTCCTCTAAACTGCCTCAGGATCCAAGTATCTCCTTTCACCTGTCTCATCCCAATGAATGGGATATCTGCACTTCCTAGCATACAACATCTCATAAGGTGCAACTCCAATGGTAGACTGATAACTGTTGTTGTAGGAAAACTCTATCAAAGGTAGATATTTACTCCAAGATCCACCAAAGTTCAGCACACATGCTTGCAGCATGTCTTCCAATATCTTGATCGTCCTCTCAGATTTCCCATCTATTTGAGGATGATAAGCAGTACTGAACTTCAACTATATTCCCATGGCTTTCTGTAAACTTCCCCAAAACATAGAAGTAAAGTAGGGAAACAATCTGACAAGATCGACCTCGGCGCTCCATGAAGGCGCACGATCTCTCTCACATAGAGATTTGCATACTGGTTAATTGTATATGTAGTCCTTACTGGCAAGAAGTGAGCTGACTTGGTGTAGCAATCCACTATCACCCAAATAGAATCATGCTGACCAACATTCCTGGGTAAGCCCACCACGAAGTCCATTGTGATGTCCTCCCATTTCCACTCTAGAGGCTGCAATAACCCTGCCACATATTCCACTCTGATGCTCAGCCTTGACCTGTTCACATGTCAAGCACTTAGCCACATATTCCACTACATCTCTCTTCATCCCCAGCCACCAATACAACGATCTCACATGCTGATACATCTTTGTGGTGCCTGGATCTCACATCCTCATCCAGAATCTCTCACCTGAAAGTAGTGTCTAACGAAACACATATCCCTCCCTTGTACCGCAGCAAGCCTAAATCAGACACTGTATAATCTCTGGATGCTCTAGCAAAAACATCCTCTCTGATCTTGATCAGTCGTGGATCACTCAACTGACCCTCCTTAATTCTCTCCAACAGTGTAGACTGTAGCGTAATATTATCCATCTGGCCCACCAGCAACTCTATACCAGCTCTCGTCATATCATCTGCTAACTCTCTGGCTAAAAGCCTCGCACCATAAATCTGCCCCGGACCTTTCCGGCTTAAAGCATCAACTACCATGTTGGCTATTCCTAGCTAATATAAAATCTCGCAATCATAATCTTTTACTAACTCCAGCCAACACCTTTGTCTCATATTCAAATCTTTCTGTGTAAAGAAGTATTTCAGGCTCTTGTGGTCTGTATAGATCTCACACTACTCTCCATAAAGATAATGCCTCCATATCTTTAAAGCAAAGACCACATCCGCCAACTCCAAATCATGAGTGGGATATCTCTTTTCATACTCCAGCTGATGAGAGGCATAAGCAATTACCTTCTCTGACTCCATCAGACTACAACCCAAACCCTGATGAGAAGCATCGCAATAAATCACAAACTACTCTTGATCTGTCGGAAGACTCAAAATCGGAGCTGTAATCAATCTCTGCTTCAGTTCCTGGAAGCAGTTTTCACACTTATCTGACCACACAAATTTCTGACTCTTGCGTGTTAGCTCAATCAATGCAGTAACAATCTTTGAGAACCCTTCTATGAAACGCCTATAATAACCTGCCAATCCAAGGAAACTTCTATCCTTAGAAGCATTCTTTGGCCTTGGCCAATCTTTGACTGCCTCAATCTTTGCTGGATTCACCTTAATCCCCTCCTTACTAACAATGTGCCCAAGAAAGGACACCTGAGATAACCAGAACTAACATTTCTTGAACTTTGCAAAACAGTCTATGTACCCTCTGTCTCTCTAGAACCAACCTCAGATGCTGCTCATGCTCTGACTCAGACTGAGAATAAACTAGGATATCATCGATGAAAATGATTACAAACTGATCTTTAACTACTGAGGGAGAAACCTCAGCTTCTACTTGTGTAATGCAAACACTCGAGCTGGGGCCGAGCTGTCCTCTTTCTTGGGTTCTTCTCTTCTTGCCTTACGGCAGTCCTTCTAAAGATGACCCACTACTCCACATGAGAAGCAGGCCCTTGCCCTACACTCTCCCAAATGACGCCTCTTGCATCTAGGGCATTCAGGATAAGACTTCCAGGATTCAATACCACTTGGACGACCCATTGAGACACTAAGGGGTCGCCTATCAGGACTTGGAACTAGGAAGGTGTTAGGAACCTTCCTCTTTTGATCACTAGGGCCTCCACCCCTACTTGAACCAACAAATGGAGAGCCTGTCCTCCTAAACTCCTTTCTGACTGAACTATCTCGCCAGAGCTTGTTCTCTACACTCTCAGTTGTGAGTGCCTTCTCAACCACCTGTGCATAGGTAGTAACTCCAGCAACAGTGTTAATACGAACATCACGGGCTGTAGCCCCTGGAGAAATCTCGCCCTCCTAGTCCCATCAGTGGGCACCAGCTCCATGGAAAACTTTGCCGAATGATCAAACTTCAAGGCATACTCAGTCACTGACAAATGTCCCTGAAGTAGCCTGATGAACTCCTCAGCCTTTGCTGCCCTAATGGCATCATTATAATATTTCTCGTCGAACAGAGTCTGAAACTCTTCCCAACTCAGGGCATTGATGATTCTAGTCTAGGATATAACTTCCCACCAAATTCGGGCATCCTCTCGAAACATATAAGTGGCACAGGCCACCCTCTCATTACCAGTCACCATCATGAATTCCAGGATGGTGGTAATCATACTCATCCACTGCTCTGCTTTGGCACGATCTGCACTGCCTTCAAAAACTAGAGGCTGCTGCTTCCTAAACCTTTCATAGAGAGGCTCCCATTTATTACCAACCTCAGGGATCTGCTCAGCCGCTAGCACCAACACAGGATGTGCCTCTGATACACTAGCCACTACAAGTGCTTGTTGTTGTCTCAGGAGGCGGAGTTCTTGTCCCTGTCTCAATATTGTAGCCTGCAAATCGCTAATTAACTGCTGCTAGTTTGCAGGATTGGGCTGTGGAATCTGTCCTTGGTCATTCTCTTGACCCTGATTATTGTTATTCTAGCCTTGATCACTCTGGCCAGTTGATGTATCTATCTGTCCTGGATTCATTCTTATCAACTTATACCTTGCTGAAACAATAGACAATACGACCAGTCATAACCAAATATAACCTCCATTCATGAAAATCAACAATGTAAGGGTCTTGACCTAAACTCCACTCTTGGGACCCCGAAACGTACCCACACGGTGAGTAGATTCGATCCCGGGCCTTAAGGATTGAAACCCCGAGCCAAAAACCCTTTAAAATGCTTAAAACAGGATTATGAAGGAACAGAGTAGCGCCCCAATGCTACTCACTAGTGACCCAACACTCTACTCAGAACTAGAAATGCCTAAAGCCATCCCTGGGTAGCGCTGTAGCGCTCCCTTGTAGGCGCTATAGCGCTACACCCAGCCAATTTTGCCCTTGAACCTTCTCCCTTCGACTTATCCATTCCCAACCTGATTCTAATGCTTCCAAACATCAAATTAAGTGCTAAATGAACCCAAAAACCATTCCCACAAGTCCTAAGTATCACAACCACAAGAACCCTAGCCAAAAACTCCCAACAAAACCAATCAACCAACCTAGAAATCTCAATTGAATTCCATAACAAAAACAAGGCAAACAAACAATTTAATGGCTGGAATCTTACCTCAAGCTTAGATAATGATGCTCTTCAATGGTGGAACACACTCCCAAGCCCTCAAGACTTATTTCCCAAGCTTGATTCCTCAACTTAAGCTCAAAAATCCATGAAGAAAAGGAGAGAAAATAGGTACGGGAGAAGTGTGATTGATGCTTTGTTTTTCTCCAAAATTCCACAGCCTTCATGGCTTAAATCAATCCTAGGGGTGAAAAGACTAAAATACCCCTAGGTCAAACAAAGGTTTCTAAAGACTCCCAATGGCAAAATTGACATTTTCCACCTATTTAGTTAATCATAATTAACACCCTCCAATTCCCGCTATTCTCGATATTCTCAAATACCAATAATTCATATTCCATAGCCCTTTAATTCCTGGGAATGTTCTAATCATTAAAATCACCCCGAGACTCACCTCGAGCACCGAACTTAATCCCGTTATAACTAAACCGCTAATTTTCACTCAAGGATCATCTCATGCCGAGTGGCTCGAACAAATCCACATTATATTGTGGTCTCAACATTATGTCACCGACATGCATACAAATATACAATTACGCCCTCAATGGGCCATATTACCAAAACACCCCTGTAATGAAATGTGGACCTACATGCATGCATTTAACATCATAATATAATATAATTCACATAAACATGCATATAATCATTTAATGGCATAATAAAGAAATTATGGCCTTCTCGGCCTTCTAATCCAGCCATTAAACTGCGTTAGGGATTTTGGGGCATTACAATATCTACCTGGCTAATGAAAACCAAGTTCCATTTAGACGACCTGCCCCATGAGGAACCAAAAAGCAAAGAGAGATTCTAATAAATACTTTAGATTTCACCCAGATATCAGACACAGTACTAATGAGTGTCGACAGTTGAAGGACGAGATTGAAAGTTTAATCTCGAGGGGTTATTTCGGACAATATGTTAGAAAATGAAACCCCAATCAAGCTTCCATGAGCCAAAGGGCAACAGCTGCACCACCTGCCCAAAATCCACCTGCCCAAAATAGTAACTCCCGAGCTCAGGAGGATGAGCGACCTCCTCCGATTGATGGAGAAGATGTAATAACCATCTCAGGGGGACCTCATATCAAAAAATCGGGCAAGAATGCCCAAAAGAGATATGTAAACGAGCTCAAGACAGGTGACGGTTCTTCCTGCGAACCTGAACCATGAACTCTGAAACAACAAAGAGTTGAAACTCAACCCATAACCTTTATTGAAGAGGATGCATCACACGTCCAATTTCCCCATAACGACCCCCTGGTCATAACCCTCCAGCTCACGAACAATAGGGTACACAGAGTCCTGATTGATAGCAGGAGCTCGATGAATATCCTCTATAAAGTCACCCTATAAAGGATGGGAGTCGCGCTTCACGACCTAAAAGCTTGTGCAACCACACTATACAGTTTTTCAGGAGAAGGGATTGCCTGTATGGGATCCATTGAACTCTTGTGACCTTGGGAGATTATCCAGACTTTGTAACCAAGATGATGGAGTTTTCCATGGTGGACCTCCCATAGGCCTACAATGTATTGCTTGGGAGACCCGCCTTAGTTGAGCTGGGGGCAGCATCATCTGTTAGGCACTTGGCTATCAATTTCCCGACTTCTAGTGGCGCCAGGACGTTGAAAAGGGACCAGCTTGCGGGGAGGGAATGCTATAGCATCTACGTTAGGGGAAAGAAGCAAACAAGTGCACAGGCACTTGTAATAATACAGAAAAAGGATGGGATGATCTTCGAGATAGATGAAGAGATCAACTCTAGAATAGAAGAAAGGGCTCACCTCAAACCTCTAGAAGAGCTCGAGGAGGTCAAGATCGAAGACCCCACAAAGATGATAAAGGTGGGTAATAATCTTTCTGAAGAAGCGAAATAGCAATTAATTCGCTTCTTAAAAGAAAACCAGGATGTATTCGCATGGTCGCACTCGGACATGGTGGGAATCAGTCCAAATGTCATGAGTCATGCACTTAACATCGACAAGAGCTTCCCCCGAAGCAGCAACAATGAAATCTCCTGGACGACGACAGTAAGAAGGAACTCAAGGAAGAAGTCGACAGGTTAAAAGGAAAATCGATTCATACGAGATGCCTTCTATCCTGATTGGAAAGCCAATCCAGTGTTGATTCCGAAGCCCAACGGCACTTGGTGAACCTGTATCAACTATTCCGACCTTAATAAGGCGTGCCCTAAAGATTGTTTCCCCTTACCATGGATTGATCAGCTCGTAGGTGCCACGGCAGGTCATGGACTCATGTCGTTCATGGATGCCTATTCAAGATATAACCAGATCGCCATGCATGAATCGGATCAAGAGCATACGAGCTTTTTAACCGATAAAGGACTCTGTTGCTACAATGTCATGACTTTCAGACTCAAAAATGCTGGAGCAACGTACCAAAGACTTGTGAACAGAATGTTCTCTGAGTAGATAGGTAATAACATGGAAGTTTATGTTGACGACATGCGATTCAAGTCTAAACATAACGATAATCATATGGACGATCTCGTAGAATGCTTCGCCGTATTGTACAAATATAACATGAAACTCAACCCACAAAAGTGCTATTTTGAAGTATCTTCGGGAAAGTTTCTAGGTTTCATAGTTGTTGACGGTGAGAACTCGTCAACCAAGTTAAATTAGCAAAAACAGAAATGTAGAGATTATCAAAAGGAAAGCTTTAGAAATCTAAGTAGAAACTCCAAGAATAATTGCAGAAGAAAAATGGTGAACTCAATTTGTAATGATTATGGTGCAATGCTACAGTGATTTTTCTAACCCCCATCTATGTTGAAATGGGGTTCATTTTATAGTGGACTCTAATGGCCCTGGATACATGGTGGTCTACGGGACCAGGTGGTACACAAGTACACTGTCAGGAGAGTGGTCTCAAGGGTAGTGGTATTGGTTCCAGTACATGGCCAGGTACCACAAGGATGTCTCCACTATTTGATTCGTACGGATGTCAGAGGAGTGGTGCCAGGCATAGTGGTGCAGGTGGTGGTGGTGTCAGTTCTGACATCTAGCCATAGACACGTAGGCCATGTCCTTTCTCCCAGTACTCCCACTACTCGACTAGCATGAGTGTTCGTACCAGACATAAGGGGTCTCAAAGGCCGTACCCCATACTAGATTGTACTAGCATGAGCCTTTTGAATCATACTTGGGCTTTTACCTCTAAACATTGGGGTCTCGATAGGCCTTCTTAAGAGATACCACATCGAGGTGTAGGGAGTGAGACGTTGAAGTATGTAAGGGTTGTGGCGCGAGGTGGGGCTCTCTGTTCCTTGGCGCGAGACGCCCGAAGCACCTCAAGGCCACCCCCGGACATAGGTGATAGGTGTGCAAGACAGTCCTGGGGGCTCGAGACGACATGGTAGTGGCAAGGCCCCCTAAGGGCACGCCTCTCGCGAGGCCCCTTAGGATGTGGCTGTGGTGTGAGTGTCTCCCACGAGACTCCTAAGGACACGCGTCTCGCGAGGCCATCAATGTGCGGGCGCGAGGCTGCTGGGCTCGCGAGCACGAGGCTGCTAGGCACGCGGGCGCGAGGCACGCGGGCGCGAGGCTTGGGGTGCGCGGGCGCGAGGCCAGGTGCATGCGGGCATGTAATTAAGAATTTATGGGAGTTTATCACGCGCTTTTGGCCTTTGTATAACTATTGAATTTTGAGCATCCACACTTGCCCCTCAGTCTAGGAGAGGACCTTTAGGTGCTCTGGTAGACTCTTCTCTTTGATTCTTATAAATAGGCCATCATGCCAAGCCTATTATTTACACTCCATCTTCTTAGCTTAATGGTATTTAGACCTTTGCTCCTTTCAAGAGGTAAGGGGTTCAATCCCCCACCACCTCACTTTTATTATGGTTTCCTCCTTGTTTTTTTTACATATATATATATATATATATATATTTGGGCTAATTTTGGTATGTCTATACCTCTTCATACTTTTAGGGGCTAACACATCTTTTTTTTCTATTTTTCGCAGACGCGCACTTTCGACCATTTGGCTCTTTTTGACCGTGACGATACCTTTTGCCCCCAACCTCCTTTTGACCACGACAGCGTCTCATTTTTCCTGCTTGAGGTATAATTATCTTTTCACTTGTTTTCATTGAGTCAATATTAGCACCACTCGGGATGGAGTACTTTGGCCTGAGCCTGTCGTGAGTTAGTTTTAAGACATGACCCTTTATTCACACCCCGTGGCGGGTCATTTAGAGTGTTTGTGCCTAGAGGTTTTGAGCCTATTCCTTTGTGTTTTGTAGCAATCCTCTCATTTATACGTGAACCCCTTTTTGCTTTCGTGACGAGGTCTTATGGCAAGTGACGGTCCGTTCAGCATACCTCCAGGGGTTGATTTTGTTGACTTGTCTTCAGACTCAGAGTCCCCTGAGGAAAATCCTTACCAGGACTATGACTCCTTAAGGCAGGCCCGTATTCGTCATCTTGAGCACATGGCTGAACTTAGGCGTAAAATTTGGACGGTAGAGAGTGAGATTGACTCGGTGTTGAGAGGAGACGGAGTACCTTTCCCCCTTGACCTTAGTGACCACGTAGCGAGCCTTAGGGTGACCCTTTTAGATTTGCAGGGGGAGTTGGAGTTTATGGAGGGACATCTTCTGCCTGAGCCCTCTAGCCAATCCTCACCTAATGACTGTCATGGGGCCGCTTCTGCTTCTCTTCAGCCCTTATTTTCAATCTTCCCTAGCTTAGCGCTTCCGCGGCCGGTGCCCCGGTGAAAGACTCTTGCTAGGAAGAGAAAATGGAGGGTCAAGTGTTCTGTCTCTTCGTCACCTTTTTCTTTTGGTTTTGCAGATATGGCGAAGGGAGGACAATGACAGGTGTCCAATAATGAACGGGACGACGCCCCCCTATTGGCATCGACCCTGGTGTCCCATGTCTCCGAGAACAAGTTGAGGGATATTGTAGATCACTACCGTGTTGCTCCGGAGTACGCCTTATACACCCCTTTGGGAAATTGCCGGGCTAACTGCCCTAGTCTCGGCTTCGTAGCCCTCAGTGAGCATATCCTGAAGGTAGGTGGCACCATCCCATTACACCCGTTCTTCATCGATGTCCTTAACTACTTCGACCTTGCTCCACTTCAGCTGGCACCCAATAGTTGGCTGACGTTGAGCTGCCTCTTTATCGCGTTTGTGAAACTTGTCAAACGTGATCCTACGGGGCTAGAGGTGCACTTCCTGTACAATCTCATGCCCTCTCCCAGATCTAAGGGCTTCTACTTCCTGCAAACAGACAACAGTGAAGTCCCTTTGATAGACGGCGCAGTGTCTAATCCGGGGTCCTGGAAGCAGGACTTTTTCTTCGTGAAAGGCCCTCTTTCTGTTTGCGAGCATTTCTGTTCTGCTCCCAGTAAGTACCTCGAGCTACCTTTATTTCTCTCCTCTTTTATTTTTTGAAACTTATTGTTTTACAACTTATGTTTATGTCGACAATGGTGTGGATTATGCAGAGCAATTCGCCGTACCCAAAGTTGTTGGGTCAGAAGCGGACGCTGTGAATAAGCTTATCAACGCTGACCCTGCTATGAAAAAGGCTGCGCACCTATTCACTGTGGAAAATCTGAACCTCCACAAGGTGTCCCCGGTTTTATATCCCAGGTTGCTTTGGACCATCCCTGGGTCAAAGAGGATGAAGGCTGCATTGGCTGAGCCTTGCCTGGATGAAAGTGAGGCTGAGGATGTGCCGGAGGAAGTCTCCCTTGGACGCGGGGGACCTCACCAGCTGTCCTCGTCTCCTGGGTGATGTCCTACCTTTGTCCCTTCTGACCCGGACATGGCTTCCCACTTCTAAGGCCAACATGCCATATCGGGGCAATTTGTTTGCCCCAACCCCGCGGATTTTGACGCTTTTTCTCAGGCTTCTCTCGACCCTGGTCCATCGGGGTCACTTTCCCAATCTTCCTGCACCCCTTCCGATCTACCGAGGGTCCATTTTTCCAATTTTCCTGCGCCCTCTCCTGTTTCGGCGAGCGGGTTGTCTGTACTTACCCAGCCAAGTGCCCTTGACTCGGAAGGGGTGCCCTGGGTGAATCGCATGATGACCTCCTACGGGCGGCGGTATGTGTAAATCGCCTCAGACCTCCTCGAAATTGATTGGAATGGTCTTGGGAGCTTCGCCCTGTCGGACCTTGGGGAGACCTTGACGCGCACTACTGCTTGGATGAGTTCATGCATCTTGTGTCGGGCTTGTTATTATTATGATTTTTTTTTGTTACTTATCATCATTGCTATTATCTTTCTTGTGTAGGCCTATACTGTGGCTCAGCGGTTTGTCGACTCGGCTCACAATCTTTTCGCGTCGAGTACCGAGAGGGGCCGTCTCACGGCCCGGGTCCAGGAGCTTGAGAGAGAGCTTGATGAAACCATGTCTAAGCTAAAAAGGGTTCGGGCCAAATTTTCTGCCTCGTCAAAAAGGAAGAAGAAGGCAGTTGTCAAGGCCACGATGCTGCGGGAAAGGGTTACCAGCCTAGAGGGCGAACTCCAAGGTGCCCAGGCTATTGCGGCTGCGGCGCAGGAGAGGATCGCTTCCCTAGAGGCTGAACTTGAAGTTGCCAAAGCTGATGTAGCTGCGTCACAGGAGAGGGTTGCCTCTTTAGAAGCAGACAGGGCAACCACTGATTATAGGTCTATAGAGCGCGCCCGCTATGGTGTATGGAGGCAGGATCCCAACTTTGATTTCTCCTCCTTTGGCGAGCATGTCGTTGGAACGCCCGGGGTAGGAGGCCCTGAGGTTGTTATTTCATTACTTCTGCCAGTTAGCCCGCTGTGGGTGTATGCTCATTTCAGCCTTTGTAATATTATTATTATTATTTTTTTGTAAATCTTGCCATGTTACGAAGACTCTTTTTTTTTTTTTAATATATACATGTGTGGTTATTCATCTCTTATTCCTTTGTGTTTGAGGTTTTTTTGAGCCTGTATGATGGGGTTTGTCAGGTTCCCCTCTTTTATTTATCAGGCTAGAGGTCCTTTGGAGCCCATGTGAAGGGGTTCAATGGGTCTTTTTTTTTTGGTGCCTCTTGATTATTTTTATAAGGATATTTTGACCCTTTGGGTTATAGCTATCCTTTTATATATTTTTGCGTGCGCTTATTATTTTTTTGCGAGAAGCGTCCTTCTCGTCATTATTCATAGTACTATTTTTGCAAGGGCCTCATTTAGGACCCTTTTGGGCTAGACGGCTTGGTGGCCGCTCTAGGCTTATTAGACCTTTTGGATTCCTTGATGTTCATAAGGGTAGCTAATCCTTGTGAACTTCAGGAGATGCCTCGCAAGATCTCCTCCCTGTTTGTTAGAGTTCACCACGAATTGCATTCCTCTTTTAAAGAATTTTGTTTAAGGCTCTGATGCAAGGGGTCCATTTTAGGATCCTCCTGTTAGAGGGCCCTTTTTAGGATCCTCCTGATAGAGGGTCCCTTTTAGGTTCCTCCTGGTAGAGGGTCCTTTTTAGGATCTCCTGCTAGAGGGTCCTTTTTAGGATCCTCCTGATAGAGGGTCCCTTTTAGAGTCCTCCTGATAGAGGGTCCTTTTTAGGATCCTCCTTTTTAGGAGTCCTTTTTAGGTTCCTCCTGTTAGAGGGTCCTTTTTAGGATTCTCCTGCTTGCTGTATGCTTTTGCCTCCTGTCTTGCCCCCCAAGTGTTTGGTGAAATTTATTTCAGCAGGCACTTTGGTTGATGCTCGCATAGAGAAGAAAAATAACACGTGAAGTTGCGAACAATTGCATTCATAGCATGTGGTTTACAACGGCATATATAAAAAAGGGTTACATCTAATTGGGAGGTTACCTAGGTAGCCTCTTTTATTCTTACTTACTAAGCTAACATAACAAGGAACAAACTAAACATAGGTCCTCTTTGCACCGGGTGCCGAAGCCTCACTAGTAGCATTTCTCAAGGTGTTCCGTAACTCGTGGGTCCAACTCGTGTGGGTCGCACCTTCATACACAACCATTGCAATCGGCACCGATGGTTTTGTGGCTATGCGGAGGGACATGTTATAACATTCCCTCGCTTCTTTCTGCTCCCATTTCATGCATGCTACTCCCCCAAGGGTTGGGAATTTCATAGCTAGGTGATACACAGAAGTTATCGCCTTCAATTCTCTCAGAGAGGGTCTCCCTAATACCGCATTGAAGGCTGAGGTGCAATCCACCATGACAAAGTTTTCCATTATGGTGGTTTTCCTGGGTTGTTCCCCCATGGCGAGGGATAATTCAATTGCACCTAGGGGCTGTATCGAGTCCCCTGTGAACCCATAAAGGGAGGAATTGCAGGGTTTCAGGTGTCGGACGCTCAGTCCCATCTTCTCCAAAGCGGGGCGATGCAGGATGTCTACAGAGCTTCCATTATCCACTAAGACCCGATGTATTCTCATGTTCGCAAGCTGGACAGTTAGTACCAGGGGGTCATTATGAGGGAAATGTACCCCTTGCGCGTCTTCTTCAGTGAAAGTTATTGAGTCATTCTCGCCCTTGGAACTCTTCGGGGGGCGTTGCTCCAAACTTAAGACGCACGGTGGTGGACTTCGTCTGGCCTCCTTGCCATATTTTTCTCGACCCTTCCTTGAATCGCCTCCGAATCTTGGATCTCCAAAGATGGTCCTGACCTCTCCCTGTACTTCTGGGGCCACCTCTCGCGCCCGCGGCGGGGATGCTCCTTCTTCTGGCCTCTGGTTCTCCTTGCTCACATATCTTCCCAAATGTCCCCTGCGGATGAGCTCCTCGATTTCCACCTTCAAATGGTTGCATTCCGCAGTGGTGTGACCGATATCCTTGTGATACTGGCAATACTTGCTGGGGTCTCTTTCAGACCGGTCTTTTTTCATTGGCGGGGGCCTCTTGAAAGGGACCTGGTTTTCGTTCGTAACGAAAATATGCTCTCTCGTATGGGTGAGGTTAGTGTAAAAGGTGTATGGGCCCTAGAGGCACTCATCAGAGCATTGATGCTTCCGGGGTTGATCATCTCTCGTTCCCTCATAAACCCCCTTCTTCTTTGCACCGCTTTGGTTTTCTCGGATCGAAGGTTTCGGGGGCGATGGGCCTTTTTCAGCATTAAGGTTCTCGTGACCATCCTCCACACGAATGAATTTTTGTGCCAGCTCATAGAAATCATCCAAGTCTGTGACCTCCCTCTTGAGCATGTTATCCCATAACTTGCTTCCTGGGCATACTCCCGTTGTGATGGCCATTTTTAGCTCTCGGCGAGTCAGGCGCCCTACGTTAGCTGCCTCCATATTGAACCTGTGAATGTAGCTCTTCAGACTCTTGTTTTCTCCTTGCTTCACATTTGCGAGGCTGGTGCCTGGCATCGTGTAGTCTCGCACGGCGTGGTGCTGCTGGAGGAATTCATCAGAAAACTATTGCCAAGTTCTGATGGACCCTAGTCTAAGTCTTTTGAACCATTTGTACGTAGGTCCTTTTAATGTGACAACGAAGCAATGACATCTAGCCCCGCTACCAATTCCCCTCAGCTTCATCAGGTCGTTAAATGTATCTAGAAGGTATTTTGGATCTGTGCTTCATTCGTAGGGGGTCATATGGGGCTCCTTAAAGTTGGTTGGGAGCCAGATGTCTTGGATCTCCTTGATGAAGGGTGACTCATGATCGAAATCTTCCTCAAAGGCTTGACCTCCAGAGGCAGTGACGATTTTGCTTCGCAGGCTCCTCATTTCTGTATCCAAGTCTTGCCTTCTCTTGCTTAGGGAGTCTCTCAAAGCGGACGAGTTAGGATCCCCATTTCCTTTGCCTTCTCGTGGCGCCATAGGGGGTGTGGTCCTTTTACCTGCCTTCTTTTTGTTAAGCTCTTCCCGTAGATCTGAGGGTGCTCTCTTTGAGGGGCAGCATTGGTCTTCGGCCCTGGCCCCTGGGGCTGCTTCGGTGGTTCGGGGCATTTATGCTGCTTCGTCCAAGGGGTGTTAATAGTGGAGAGTCAGGTCCATCCATCATCTACTAGGACGGTGGTTTCTACTCCCCTCTGGCCTATCTCTTTCCGCTTAGGGAGTGTCACATGTGATCTCCCTTGCAACAGGCCATTTAGCACCTCTTGCATGTTCTCCAAGGTGGTTTCTAGCCTCTGATTCTTCAGGTGAAGTTCTCGTATCTCATCTTTATAGAATTGAGACTTAGTATTAGAGCTCACGGAGTGGGCCCGAGAGTGCTTGTCAGCCCGGCATTTCGATGGACCTGGATCCTACCGACCGGGGTTTGGCACCTGCGGCGGCCTTGGAGGCAGGAACTCATTGGCGCCCCTTGCTGGGGCAATCGCCGACCTTGGGCGATCCTCCTCAGGTGGGACTGCGGGGGACGAGGCCTCCCTTTCGTCTCTGGGCACCTCGGGCTCCCTTGGGGCCTCCATGTTTGCAGGCGGAGGAGGATCCCTCATGGAGGCTTTTAGCTGATCTCCATCAAGGTGGACCTCCACCTCGTGCGGCTCTCTCAACTATTTCGAGCGTCGACGGAATCGACGGAAGAAGAGTGACTTGCAACCTATCATTCCAACAGACGATGCCAAACTGTTGCCGGTGAGAACTCGTCAACCAAGTCAAATTAGCAAAACAGAAATGTAGAGATTATCAAAAGGAAAGCTCTAGAAATCTAAGTAGAAACTCCATGAATAATTGCAGAAGAAAAATGGTGAACTCAATTTGTATTGATTATGGTGCAATGCTACAGTGATTTTTCCAACCCCCATCTATGTGGAAGTGGGGTTCATTTTATAGTGGACTCTAATGGCCCTGGATACATGGTGGTCTAGGGGACCAGGTGGTACACAAGTACACTGTCAGGAGAGTGGTCTCAAGGGTAATGGTGTTGGTTCCAGTACATGGCCAGGTACCACAAAGATGTCTCCACTATTTGATTTGTACGGATGTCAGAGGACTGCTGCCAGGCATAATGGAGCAGGTGGTGGTGGTGTCGGTTCTGACATCTAGCCATAGACACGCAGGCCATGTCCCTTCTCCCAGTACTCCCACTACTCGACTAGCATGAGTGTTCGTACCAGACATACGGGGTCTCAAAGGCCGTACCCGGTACTAGATTGTACTAGCATGAGCCTTTTGAATCATACTTGGGCTTTTACCTCTAAACGTTGGGGTCTCGATAGGCCTTCGTAAGAGATACCACATCGAGGTGTAGGGAGTGAGACGCTTGATGTATGTAAGGGCCATGGAACGAGGTGGGGCTATCTGGTCCATGGCGCGAGACGCCCGAAGCACCTCAAGGCCACCCCCGACATAGGTGATAGGTGTGCAAGACGGTCCCGGGGGCTCGAGATGACGTGGTATTGGCAAGGCCCCCTAAGGGCACGCCTCTCACGAGGCCCCTTAGGATGTGGCTGTGGCATGAGTGTCTCCCATGAGACTCCTAAGGACACGCATCTCGTGAGGCGATCAGCGAGCGGGCGCAAGGCGCGAGCGCGCAGACGCGAGGTGTGCGAGCGCGAGGCGCAGGGCGCACGGGCACGAGTAGCGCGGGCACGCAAGGCACGGAGCGCGGGGGTGCGAGGCAGTGTGGCGCGCGAGGCATGCAGGTGCAAGGCCGCGTGGGCGAGAGGCGCGGGGCACGCGAAGCATGCGGGAGCAAGGACAGGTGCGCGCGGGCATGTAATTAAGCATTTATGGGAGTTTATCACGCGCTTTTGGCCTTTTTATAACTTTTGAATTTTGAGCATCCACAATAGTGAATGCACGAGGGATAGAGGTTAATCTTGACAAGATCAAGGCATTGATTGATATGCCCTCACCTCAACAGCATAAGGATGTCCAGAGTTTAACTGGATGAATGGCGGCACTAAGTAGGTTTGTTTCAAAATCTACAGACCGTTGTCTTCCTTTCTTCCACCTTTTTAGAGGGGGTTAAAAGTTTGAGGGGTTAGAGGAATGCGAGCTTGCATTCCATGATTTAAAGAAACATCTCACTGAACCTCCGATCTTGTCGAAGCCTATCACAGGAGAGGTCTTATACTTTTATCTTGCTACCACCACGCACGCCATTAGTGATATGCTCATCCAAGAAGACAAGAAGGTACAAAAATAGTGTACTATGTCAGCAAAATGTTACTGGGGACAGAATCGAGATACCCATTAATGGAAAAACTGGCTCTCAGCCTAATCCACTCATCTCGAAAGCTCTGACCTTATTTCCAAGCACATCATATTCATGTGTTAACTAATCAACCACTGTGACAAGTTTCAACTAAACCAAAAGCCTCTGGAAGATTGTTGAAGTGGGCGGTCAAACTTGGAAAGTTCGATATCACATATCACCCAAGAATGACCATAAGGGGACAAGCCCTGGAGGATTTCATTGTAGAATGTACTAGAGTGTCTAACGACGAGGTTATAACCCTAGCCCAGGAGCTGTGGAAACTTTATGTCGACAGATCCTCCAACGAAAATGGATCGGGGGCAGGTATCATACTGATCACTCCAGCAGGAAGTGTTTACATCCCGCTTTAAGGTTCAACTTCGAAGCATCAAATAATGAAGCTGAATACGAAGCATTATTGGCAGGACTTCGAATAGCTAAGGAACTAAAAGCAAAGGCTATACACTGCTATCAAGATCGTTTAGGGGAACCAAAGTTTAGGGGAATATCAAGATCGTGGCATAAAGATGGCTGCGTATTTAAAAAAAGCCAAGGCTGCGCTCGGACAATTCGAGTTCTACACTATAGAGCAAGTTCCCTGAGAGCAAAATTCAAAATGGAGGCGCCTTGGCCAGGCTCGCTACGACCATTGAGGCCAACACGCTGAACGTGGTCCCAATAGAGTTTCTATCGAACTCGAGTATCAGTGTGCCTGACGATGAAGACGTATACATGATCGACTCCCAACCAACCTAGATGACCCCAATAGTTAATTACCTCAAAACCAAAATTTTCCCAGCAGAAGGGAACGAGGCTTCGAAATTTTTGTATCAGATCTAGAGATACACTATTGTGGAAGGAAGGTTGTACCGAAGAGGATATTCTATGCCACTACTCCGATGTGTAACTCGACCCGAGGCCAAGAAAATTCTGGAAGATATTTAGGAAGGATTTTTTGGAGATCACACAGAGGGCATATTCTATCTAAAAAGGTGATAAGACAAGGATATTTCTCACCCACTGTCATAGCAGACGCATTCGAGTATGTCAAGAGATGTGATATGTGCCAACATTTTTCTTCGGTTCCACGAACTCCACCTACTGAGCTAACCATGCTAACCTCCCCATGGCCATTTGCGGTGTAGGGAATCAATCTTATAGGTTCACTACCAACAGGTAAAGGTGGAGTGAAGTATGCAATGGTCACGATCGATTATTTCACAAAATGGACCAAAGCTGAAACCCTGGCGACAATTACCTTGAAAAGAAATTTAGAATTTGTGGTAAAAAACATCACCTGCCGTTACGGAATGCCCAGAAAGATAGTGTCGGAAAATGGTACCCAATTCGACAGTGATATATTTACCCATTTTTGTGAAAAAAATGGGATAATAAAAAGCTTCTCCTCTATCGCCCACCCCCAATCAAACGGTCGGGTCGAAGCAGTCAACAAAACCCTTAAAAGCTCCATGAAGAAAAGGTTGGAGGAGGCTAAAGGAAGCTGGCCCAAGGAGTTACCCCAAGTTTTGTGGTCTAATCGAACCATAGCTCGAACTTCAATAGGACATACTCCCTTCTCCCTAGCATATGGATCCGAGGACATGTTGCCAATTGAAGTCGAAATACCCACAATTTGAACCCATGGCTATGATCAGGTCTCTAACCAATCCCAGCTCAAAGAAAGTCTAGACCTTATTGAAGAAAGACGAGATGAAGCTCAATTGAGAAATGTCGTATATCAGCAACGGGCTACTTGATACTTAAATAAAAAGGTTCAAAATAGAAAATTCAAATGAGAAGACTTGGTATTAAGACGTGTGTTCCTGGCCACAAGGGACCCGTCTGCTGGAGTACTCAGACCTTACCAGATCGAGTCTATTTTCTGACCTGCAGTATATAAATTGGCAAGATTGAACAGAGAAATAGTACCACAAGCTTGGAATGGGGAACATTTACGACCTTACTATCAGTAGTGTAGGAACGATGTGTTATTGTAACCAAGCTGATTTATTTTTCATACTTTTTTTTAATAAAGTGTTCAACTTTTGTCAAAATTTATTTTCTTTCCTAAATGTTGTATTTTTTGCAAACTCACTTAATTTAATAAGCTATGATCACACTTGTTTACCCAAAAATGACTCTTGGTGATGGGGTAAGAAGTTATTTCACATGGTTGGCACGTGGCAGTGTTAAAGTGAAGGGATGTTGTTCGCCTATCGACGAGATGTTTCTTGCCTCATCAAATCTTGCGTTTAGGCGCGACCAGTCTGGTCGCATACTTCAGTTTATTTCCTTTAAGATACGCAATCTTGTAATAACTACATTTATTATATTTTCTCTTTATTGCCTTGATATGCTGATATTAAGGATAATTAAGGCCCATTGGCCCATGTAACCCCCTTGATCCTATAAATATGTATGAGAGGGCTCAAGGCAGGGACTTTTGAACCTTGAACTTGATACTCATAGAGAGAAATCATAATGTAATTATCCACCAAAAAGTTGTAATTCTCCTATGGCATGTGAAACTCAAGAACCCTAGTTCTTTGATCACGGCATTGGGATCCAACATTAATAAGAACACTAAGTGGACGTAGGTTATTACCACACAGTTGGGGTCGAACCACTATAAATCATTTGTGTCACCTTTTTCCCATTTGATCCCATTCTTGATTTCCTTTTTGTTACTTTGTCGTTATTTTGACTCCGTGTCGTTGGCCAAATCAAGGGTCAACATTTTGGTGCTTTCATTGAAAGATTAGTAAAAAAGCTTTAAGAAGATCAAATGGCGAAAACATCCAAGAGAGATGGATAGGCTATTGGCGCTGCGTCATCTCAACCTCCTCCTCAAAATATGGCTGAAAATGAACCGCACTTGGATTTTGAAGAGGAGGAAATGGATTCCGAGACGCTGAGGATAACACTGGGAGTGTTGCAGGAGGAGTAATCAAATCTAAGGGCCAATCAGGATAATGCAGCAGAGACCTTGGTGCTGCAACAAAGGGAGATTGAACGTCAGTGCCAGGAGCTACATGAGTGGCAGACGGACATGGATCGTTGGCAGAGAGATGCCACGGCCGCTCTTGAAGCAGCCATTCAATTGGCCCGAGGACAGGCTGCGCTGGCCTCTCAACTGGATTAGCCACCAAATGCCCCACCACAACGAGCCCCCAATCCGAGTCCTTCGCTCAAGCCAGCAAGCCCGCAAAGGCCGGAGCAGCCACCTGTTGCTCAGGATGATGTCCCAATTCAGGATCCTAACCAACAGCCACCCTCTCAAGATGGTCGCGACAATCCCCAGCGCCAGAGCTAGAATAAGGCCGGGCAGCCGCCCCGCAGCCCTAGACGCCCAGGGGACGACGAGCCAAATCCACCGAGCAGGGGACAGCGTCCTTCTGCCAACATAAGGCATAACGAGTCAGGCTTTGCAGTCAGGGCGCCCCCACGGCTTAATAATGCACGGGGACCCACTGATCAGCGCAGGCCTCCCCCTGACGTTTGGGAGATGCCAGCTAGAGGAGGAAACAGCGTGACCAGCCGATCGCGTTATAGTCAGCCACAGTTTAGAGAAGACCATGACTATAATGAGGACAATTCTGGCATGAGGAATGTTGGTTGGGGGCATGAGGAGAGAGGTGGAGATAGAAACTTTTCATCGAGAGAAAATAGGCCTGCGAGCCATAACGCAGGGGGGCAACCCCGACAGCATAACATCTTTCACCGGCTGGGTGCAAGCGAACAAAGGCACATGGATGATGACTTAAGGGACGTTCTCAATGACAGACGTGAGAGGCACGATGAGTACGCTCCTCTGGCACCAGGCGCCCCAGCGATCCCAAACACGGTTTAGGCTCAAATTGATTCTCTGAACCCGGTGGTACAGTAGCTGGTCGGGAGCCGAACATCCCACATAGAGTACGACCGGAGGAGAGGTACTCTATTTGTGCAAATGATTACTGTGGCAGAAACCCCCAGAAAATTCAAAATACCAGTACTGTCGAACTTTGATGGGTATGGGGACCCAGTATCTCATGTCAACAAATTTGAGATACAAATGAATATTCAGAAGGTGTCAGACGATGCCTGCTACAGGATCTTCCCCACCACTGTATTCGACACTGCCCAAGAATGGTTCTTTAAGTTCCCTCCTACAAGTATAGTATCATGGAAAATGTTCATAATGGAATTTTAGGGACAATTCTATGCAGGTCACGTACACCCCACTAAGGCCAACCAGCTGGTCGAGATACGCCAAAAGGAGGGAGGGCCCTTAAAGGAATACATCCAACGCTTTATGCGAGCAACAGCTGGAGCCAAAATAGTGAGCGATGAGGGAAAGATGATGGCCCTCACTGCCGAGGTTAGACGCCATTCTCCCCTCTGGAACAGCCTAAGAAAGAACGGGGTAAAGAGTACCCAGGAGTTTTTGGACTGAGCTGATCGATACATCAAGCTCGAGGACACGATTGCCAACGAGGGGAAATTGCCTACTAAAGACAAGGGGCCTAAGGAAGATCCCGCCAAGGCTGCCAACGGGTCGGATAAACCTAATGGCAACAGCAACGGGAATGGAAATGGCAGAAATGGTGGAAAAAGGGTGGGCAATGAGCCATCAACATCTGAAAATAAATGCCCCAAAGGCAACAGATATGAGCTGAGATTCACCAACTATACGACCCTTCTCGAAAGTAGGGCAGAGTTCTACCAGGCGACCAATGCCAATGTCCCTTATAAGCGACCAGCTCCTATAAGGAAAGATATCTCCATGAGAGATACAAAAAAATTCTGTCATTTTCACAATGACTACGGGCATGACACCAATGAGTATAACCAATTGAAGGGTGAGATTGAGTTCCTGATCAGGCAGGGACACCTAAGGAGATACATACGAGCCATAGGAGGGTCTCAGCGAGAGGCTCAAGGTGGCAACGAGTAAGTGATAGTGGGAAAGCAAGGGAGTGATACGCTCGGACTTTACGCCACGACCAGGACATCGAGATGATGAGTGTGGAGGATCGAGCACTAAAAAAAGCTCGAACAGAGGAGGAGTTGGTAACCTTCTTTGAAGATGATGCTCAGCACGTCCGATTTCCACACTCCGATCCACTGGTCGTTGACTTCCATATTGCCAATATGATGGTTAAGAGGGTGTTGGTTGACATGAGGAGCTCAGTCAACATCTTATATAAGTCTTCACTGGAAAGGATGAAGTTGTCCGTCAAGGACCTGAAGCCGTGCAACTAAACCATATATGTTTTTTCTTGCGAATGGCTCGCCCCGTAGGGTGGATTAGGCTCCCAGTTAAAGCAGAATCTGCACCTGGAAACAAGACATTACTCACTACTTTCATAGTAGTTGATTGTCCTTCAGCGTATAATTGGAAGGCCAATTTTGGTTGACCTGCGAGCCGTTACCTCGATATGGCACCTTGCCATGAAATTCCCAAATGACGCAGGGGTAGGATGCGTGTTGGGAAACCAGCGGGAAGCGAGGGAGTGTTACAACGCCTCAATATCTAAGGCAAAGAAAGGTGTATCAAGGGAAGCTGCCGGGAAAGAGTTGCAGACGGCCAGTGATGTACAAGCCCAATCAGGTGATTGTGTCACCAAATAGAGTGTTGCCTAAAGTGAGGACGGGGATTTGGATCCTCACTTTTGGGATTTTGATGAAGAGATAGGACCCATCGAAGACCTTGAAGAGATCCAGCTCGATGATGCAGATCCGAACAAGGTTGTGAAAGTCAGAAAAAACTTAGAGACAACAACAAAACAAAAACTGGTGGAATTTTTAAGAAAGAACCAGGAAGTCTTTGCCTGGTCGCATAAAGACATTGTTGGAATAGACCCTGTGATCATTAGCCATGTCCTAAACATAGATAAGAGTTTTCCACCAGTGCAACAGAAAAGGAGACTGCTCGACAAAGACAGATCAAAAGCTCTAAAGGAAGAAGTCAAGAAGCTAAAGGAGAATGGATTCATCCGGGTAGCATTTTACCCATCCTTAGTCTTTAATCCCGTACTGGTTCCAAAGTCGAATGGGAAGTGGAGAACATGCATGGATTTCACGAACCTTAATAAATCCTGCCTTAAATATTGTTTCCCACTCCCTAGAATCGACTAGCTAGTCGATGCCACAGCAGGGCATGAGATCCTTTCATTCATGGATGCATACTCCGGGTACAATCAGATCAGTATGCATCCCCCTGATGAGGATCACACTAGCTTTGGACCGATACAAGGCTTTACTATTACAAAGTAATGCCCTTCAGTTTGAAAAACGCTAGTGCGACTTACCAGCGACTAGTCAATCACATGTTCAAGGAGCTGATCGAAGCTAACATGGGGGTATATGTCGACGACGTGCTGGTTAAGTCGAAGAAGGAAGAAAGACATATAGGGGACTTGCAAGAGTGCTTCAACATCTTAAATAAATTTCAGATGAAGTTGAATCCCCTCAAGTGTTCCTTCGGAGTTGGAACAGGGAAATTCTTGGGAATATAGTAAACTCGCGAGAAATTGAAGCCAATCTCGAGAAGATCAAAGCCTTGAAAATCAAGGATGTTCAAAGCTTAAGCAGAAGAATTGTTGCTCTCAGTAGATTTATTTCCAAATCGACGGCCAAATGCATCTCGTTTTTTAATCTACTTAGTGGCAGCAAGAAGTTCGAATGGACGGAGGAGAGCGAGCAGGCTTTTCAAACTTTAAAGACTCACATGTCGTAGGCACCAATTCTATCAAAGTCTGTTGATAAAGAAACCTTGTTCATCTACTTGGCAATCATGGAATATGATGGTAGTGTTGTTCTGATAAGAGAGGAAGAGGGCGTGCAGAAGGTCGTATATTATGTAAGCAAGAGGCTAATAGGAGCATAACTGCAATATCCTCCTATTGAAAAATTAGCCTATTTGCCTAATCTTAGCATCCAGAAAATTTCGGCCATATTTCCAAGCTCACCCAATCACAGTTTTGTCCGACCAACCTATACGGCATGTTTTGCAGAAGCTAGAAGCCGCAGGGAGATTGTTGAAATGAGTGGTTGAACTTGGGCAGTTTGATATCTCTTATTTACCACAAGAAGCAATAAAAGGACAAGCTCAGGCCGACTTTTTCGCAGAACTCACTGGGCTTCCGAACAGTGAGCAGCCAGAAGAGCCTGAACCTCAAAGCCAAATTCCCTCATGGATGGCTTTTCTAATGAGCATCATGTTGGAGCCAGAGTGATTTTGATAATGCCTGAAGGGCATCGATTTCACTGCATGATTAGATTCGACTTCACGACGTCCAACAATGAAGCAGAGTACGAGGCATTACTCATAGGTTTACGGTTAGCCAGAAGCATGAACATAACTCACTTGAAATCTACAGTGACTCTCAGTTAGTGATCAATCAAATCATGGGAGAATACTAGGCCCGAGGTTTAAAAATGGTCGCTTACATAAATAAAGCGAATGATTTATTGGCACAGTTTGATAAGTACACTCTTTAGAATGTACCTCGTGACCATAATTCAAACGCTGATGCTTCGGCCAAACTAGTGAGTGCAAAGGATGCTGATACACTGAGCATAGTACCAATTGAACATCTGTTCGCACCGAGCATCCAAGCAGAAGAAACCTCTTTGGTGATTCAGGCAACGGATACATGGATGGCACCTTACGTGGAGTATCTGACGTAGGGTGTGTTGCCGACGGACAGAAACAAAGACAGGACCCTTCAGCGATAGGCTGCTAGGTATATCCTGGTCGATGGAATCTTGTGCCGAAGGGGATACTCAATGCCACTCCTTAGGTGTATTTCGAGAGAGAAGGCCAAAGAATTGATGAGAGAGGTCCACGAAGGCTTTTGTGGGGACTATGCTGGGGGGCAGAGTTTATCAAACAAGATCCTAAGGCAAGGATACTTCTGGCCAACAATGAATGAAGACTCGATGGAATTTGTGCGGAGGTGCGACAAGTGGCAGAGGTTCTCCAAAATTCCACGAGCAGCCCCTAATGAACTAAAACAGATGCAAAGTCTGTGCCCATTCGTAGTATGGGGTATAGACCTAATCAGATCTTTGCCTAGAGGGAAAGGCAGCATCAAGTACGCCGTAGTGGCCGTTGATTACTTCACAAAGTGGGTCGAAGTCGAGCCACTTGCAACCATAACGACCAAGAAAGTACTGGATTTCATAGTCAAGAACATCGTGTGTCGCTATGGATTGCCAAGAAAAATTGTCTTGGACAACGGCACACAGTTTGATAGTGATCTGTTCACGTATTTTTGTGAGATGAATGGAATTATCAAGAGCTTTTCTTCAGTTGCTCACCCTCAGGTGAACATACAAGTTGAGGCAGTCAATAAAACGTTAAAGGATACTCTGAAGAAAAGGCTTGAGGAAGCAAAGGGGGCATGGCCAGAGCAATTTCCTAAAGTCCTCTGGTCGTACAGAACATCCCATCGAACAGCAACAGGCCATTCTCCATTCTCCATTCTCCTTAGCTTATGGATACGAGGCTATGTTGCCTGTCGAGTTAGTTCTGCCATCGCATCGGAGAATGACGCACGATCAAGGCTCTAAGAGCCAGCTATTGATGGAATCTCTAGATTTGGTCGATGAAAGGTGCGAGCAAGCCCAACTCCGAGTAGCAGCTTACTAGCAAAAGGTTGCCCGGTATTTCCATTCTAAAGTACGTGAAAGGAAATTAAATGTTGGAGATCTAGCACTCAGAAGGGTTTTCCTCAACACCCGTGACCAGGCCGCTGGAGTGCTCGGACCTAACTAGGAAGGATCGTACCAAATTGAAGAAGTCCTCCATCCAGGCACTTACAAACTTGCTCGATTAAATGGAGATCTCATTCCCCGCTATTGGAATGGAGAACACCTGTGCAAGTACTATCAATAAACAATTCTTCTAAAAGAATTGGCTTGTATTAATTTTACTTTTGAGGTTGCGACACATCTGGGTGCTGCTCGGGAATTTCTCCACCAGGGACACTCCTCACCGTTGACTCCCTCATGTCCTGGTGAGGTGCCAGAAGCCCGACCAGCCTTAGGTTGGCTTCAGTGACCAGCTATTTGACGCTTTTTTTCTACGTCAATCATGCTGGGCAATAGCGCTGCTCAAAGCTCCATTTCTGGAGTAGGAGCTGGTCGCAGCCATGGACCTGAAGAGAACTAATTTTCTAAGGAAAATGCAGATAAAATAAAAGAAAATAAACGACCAGGAGAACGAAGAAGTTACCTCCATGGGTGAAGGCTAGGTTGTTAGCAACTAGGTTGGTGGTCAAAAAGTACTCCTGGTAGTACTTTTCGACATCGGACTTGTAGGTAGTCCCACTCAGGAAGGTGCGGGTGGATTCCTGGTGGGAAAAATGTAAGAACCCCATGTTGTCCTAGTTGGGGTTAGATTTGAGATCGAACATGTAGTTGATCTCAAGAGGCGAAGGGATAGGCCATTTTTTATTGCGGTAAAGAATATAGAGTGCGGAAAGCATTCTATACCCATTCGGGGTTATTTGTTAAGGAGTGACCCCGAAGTAATTGGCCACTCCCTTGAAGTAAGGATGGAGAGGTAGGATTGCTCCTGCCTCAATGTGATACCTCAACCAGGTGTTGAAAGCGACGTCGGGCAGATTTTCCTGTTGGTCGGTGGTAGGAAGGAATAAAGTTACCCCAAAAAGTCCATACTTTCTGAGGAAATTGTTTACCATCCTAGTAATGATTGTGATAGGAGGAGCTAGGTACCATTCAACGTCTGGTCGAAGGACGTTGCGGGGGTGGGCATGTGTTTGGATTTCGGGACCAGTGGTTTCGGCTCTACCACTGGTTGAGGGAATTTCAGCCCGAGGAGCAGGCTGATTTTCAGAAGGTTTAGATGGATTCTTTTTCTGGGAAGTGGATTTTACTCTACCCATATTTGGTGGACTTGAATGAGGTCTGTTGGGTGGAATTCGAGAAAAAGGGATCTCTGGGATAAGTAGTGACGACTGTTCTTCATCCACGAGCAGCTGAGCAAGTAGGTCGTCGTCAATTGGCCTCTCACCTCCCCATGGATCTTGCATGAAAATCTGCAAACAGAGAAGGGGAGATGAGAATCTACGACCTAAAAACTTGTGTTAAGAGTTGGAATAACGTTGCTCGTGTATAAAAGTTAAACTTTTATACGACCAGTAGCATTCTAGCAAAAACACTAAATTACATACGAGCAGTTTGGAAAATAGATCAAAAAGCGGAAGTAAAAAGTTTTTCAGAAAAAACTTTTTCGACTGTGGAGAGGCGGGAAAAACCCAGTTTTTCTACAAGCTTAAAAATCGATTTTTTACTTCGATTTTACGCCCTAAACTCATGATCCCAACTACCAAACTAGTTCTTAATCCCAACAAGGTGTTATTTTCCTACCATATTTAGCACAGATCAACGTACCCATTTACCCTGAAACCATTTTGCAAGAACTAACAGAGATATTCAAGAACTCTGAAATAAAAAATGAAGGAAAAACAGGCAGAGGACAACATAACAAAAAAAAATAGATGAGAAAACTTACTTGGATGAAAGATTTGAGTGAAGATTTCAAAAGATTGGACAGGCGCACCTTGGATCAGCGAAGTTTTCTGGGTTTGTTTTTCTTTGTTCATCAGAGTTCTTGAAGGCAAGGAGATCGGTAAAATGTAAAAAGTGAAAAGGACGGGTTATTTATGTTGATCGTGGCATTGTAAAAGAGGTAATAATGGGATTAATTTTTCAAGGCATGGGGAAGCACCACAGCCGTCAGACAACTTTTGGGAAACTAAAAAGACATGATTGGTTGCCTTTTTAGAGAAGGCATGGGCGACTCCGACAGATTTGGTGGGGTATGCGAAGGGTCAGTCTCTTAAGTTTACTTTATGTTGGCTGTAGTAAAATAAACTTGGGGGGCAAATGTTTACCCAAAAATGACTCTTGATGATGTGGCAATAAGTTATTTCAAATGAATGGCACGTGGCAGCGTTAAAGTGAAGGGGTGCTGTTTGCCTATCGACCAGATGTTTCTTGCCTCATCAGATCTCACGTTTAGGCGCGACCAGTCTGGTCACATGCTTCAGTTTATTTCCTTTAAGATACGCAATCTTGTAATAACTACATTTATTATATTTTCTATTTATTGCCTTGATACGCTGATATTAAGGATAATTAAGGCCCATTGGCCCATGTAACCCCTTTGAGCCTATAAATATGCATGACAGGGCTCAAGGTAGGGACTTTTGAACCTTGAACATGAATACTCATAGAGAGAGCATAGTGTGATTATCCACCAAAAAGATGTAATTCTCCTAAGGCTTGTGAAACTCAAGAACCCTAGTTCTTTGATCACGACATTGGGATTCAACATTAATAAGAACACTAAGTGGATGTAGGTTATTACCACACAGTTGGGGCCGAACCACTATAAATCATTTGTGTCACATTTTTCCCATTTGATCCCATTCTTGATTTCCTTATTATTACTTTGTCGTTATTTTGACTCTGTGTCGTTGGCCAAATCAAGGGTCAACAACACTCATAGGATATTATGGGGGCATCAGTGGTATACAATAATACCATAAGTTTGAAAAAATAAATAACACAGAATAAAAATGTATGGATTGTTAACTCGACATAAAAATGCTAAGTATAGACGTAAACTAACAAGAATGTCTGAATCATTAACCCGACATAGAAGTTAGAAGTGTATACTTGAGCTAAGATGATCTGGACATAACCAGATCATTAAAATTACAAGTGTCTGGATATAACCAGATGCGCGAGCTAAGATGAGCGGGACATAACCAGATCATCAAAATTACAAGTGTCTGGATATAACCAGATGTGCAAGCTAAGATGAGCTGGACATAACCAGTTCATCAAAATTATAAGTCTAGATCTGACCAGATTCGCGATCTAATATAATCTAGACAACCAGATTACCAAAATTATAAGTGTGTGGGTTACAAACCAGACACGAGCTAAATAAGTTTGGGACAAACCAGCTAAAACTAATCGACAGAAAGTTGGAATATAGATAAACCTACATTAAGCAAAATTGAGATCGAGGCTGGAATATTTTGCAAAAAGATAGTTTCGACCTCACAGCCTTGGGGAGCTACTCAATGAAGAGGAAAAGTGACTAGAAAATCAGGATATAATTAAACTACCTATCTTACATGCCATATAAGCACTTTCGAGTGCATGGTAAAAGTAAGGTCCGGTCTTGACTTCGAGTGAAATGTGCATGAATGCATTGAAACTCGAGCTTAAATCCAACAGATGTGTTTTTGTGAATAAACAAGCATCAAAAGCAAACCTTTAATGTCAAATGCTTAAAATATTTCGACCAAGAAAATAAAAAGCTGAATCTAAAATCAAGTGTATAAGGGTTTTCGAGCAAAGAAAACCATATACATAAAAATTAAAATTACTATTTGAGAAAATATAAAATATCCTTTAAGCGGGCTATAAATTATCTTTGTCCCAAAGGCATATCAAAAAATTACAAAAACATTAATGGGACGCAGCCCATGACCTAGCTTCTATGAAGTGGGTGCATCCCCCTCGACAGCATCAGGCTTCTTTGCCACCCTTTCTGCCTCCTCCTCGGTGTCCTCCTTTTCAAATCACGCTTGCCACCTCGCCAGGAACTCCTCTTCGAGAGTGTCAAGAAAGCTAGTATCGAGATCAACGTTGTTGGCCCAGATTCGGTACATAGCCATATCAACCGCGTGATCCTTCATTTTCTTGAACTCCACGAGAAGGCAAGCCTTTTCACCCTCGATTATGTCAAAGGTTGCTGTCTTCTCCTCCTTGAGCTTGGAATTTAGCTCTTCAAGCTCCTTGATTCTTGAGTCCCTCTCCTTGATCTCAGAATCTTTAGCCTCCATCTTTGACTTTGTGGCCTTAAGCTCGTCTGCAAGCTTGATCTAGAGATTCTTTTACTCCTAAGCATAGGACATGCTCGAGTGGACTTCCTTGTTCAGCTTGTAGTTAAGCTGAACAAATGCAGCAAGGGACTATACACAAACAAATTGGGTTAAAACATATACAGTATAAACTCGAATAGATAACATGAAGAAGTAAAAAAAGAAGAATTACCGAGGAGATGTGCTCGCTACCCTTGTCATAAAGGGTGTTGGTGTCTTAGCAGGAAGTTAGGAACTGCCATTGCGGGGCGCCGACATTGCTGAATCTTCAGCCAACTCGAGATAGTACGTTTGAGCCCAGAGCAGCTTCGTGTTTTCCCGCTGCGTTGTCGATCACATACTCTGTGGAGTGAGTCGAGACAAACAACAAGCGTTCCCGAGTGGGAACCAACTTCTTTGGGGCTGAGGCAATTTTTTGAGAAGTCTGGATGGCAGGAGGCGGGGGAAGCGTAACCTCGATAGATACCTTGACCTCGGAGTCTACAGAAGTAGCTTGGCTGAGGCCCTGGGAGTCCAGAGGTGGAGGAATCGCCCCAGTTCTTTTTGGGACCTTAGAAGGGTGTCCCGCCTCTGCGACGCCCTCGGACGTTTGCTTTGTTTTGCTCCCAAGCAGCTGTTGAGTACATTATAGAGATCGGACTCCATATCGCCTGCATACACAAGTCACACATTAGTTAACGAGCTTGAACTACAAAAAGAAACAAAGGATAAAGTATAAAGAAACCTAACTATAACTCTCCCTCGAGCTTGTGCTCGGTGACCATGTAATCCCCCTATCTTTAGAGGAGGCTGGGGGAGTCCCTTCCCTATACAAGGGTGACAGCTCGAAATTGAATGGCAACCCCATCCTAGACTTCATTTAAACTATACATAGTCTGGTATTTTCCTAACCAACTATCGAACCTATGAACCCTCTCATCTACCCAAGACCATACATGGAAATTATCCCTGGAATCCGAGAATAGGAGCAAGTTATTAGGATTATGCTTTAGTAGAGACGGGGACCACATAGTCGAGCTGAGAATGACTTTACCTCCACCGCTCAAGCTCGAAGCCTCATCGCTTGCTTCATTTCCCGAGCACGGGAGTTCATAATGGCGAGCCACTGGGGAGTGAGCCCGTGAGCTCATTGAGCTCTGCCTTGGAGGATGCTTCTCAGTAGAAAGGGGTGCATGTTCCCACTCAAGGTACTTACGATAAGCGACATCGTCTGTCGACTGGTCCTACTCCAGGAGGCCGCAGGCTCAAAGTTTATCTTCGTGAAGATGATAAGACAGGGAGCGCCTACCGTAAGGCAACTGGAGCAGAGCCTTCTTGTGCTCCACCATTGAGTCAGAGGGTATGGGACAGTGATAATTGGCTGAAGAAACGGATACTTGTCATTAGTTCGAGCCTACTCACTAATCAAAAAATAAAGAAATAAGTATGAGTACTCACGAATTCTTTGGAACAAATAAAATTTGGAAGGAGCAAGGTCGTCCGTCCAGAACAAGGCCAGCATGAAGTTTGGAGGATGGTTAGGCATGTCCTCAAAGATCTTTTTCTCCTTTGGGTAGCTTGACAGATAGTAGAAGTCGTCTTCTCCCTGAGCTCGAGAGGGATTTCTTTTCAAACAAAAGAGATAGAGGATCTCTTTTGGTGAGGGCCCTTCCCACTTTAGCTCGTGGAATAGCGACCTCGGGGCAAACAAAACCCTGTATGAATTGGTTTGGAGTTGGAAGGGTGTGAGCCCAACAAAGTCCAAGAAATCCTTAAAAAATGATTTCAGGGGTACTAGAGCCCCTGCCTTCATATGCTCGCGACTCCAGGCCGTGAGCTTAATCTTATTATCGGGTCGACCATCACCTAGGGCATAATAGCTCCGCTCATTTGGAGTAGCAGCTTGACACATCAGTGTGCCAGATGGTATCTAGCCACGGCGAGCTAGGATGTCAGAAATCTGTCCCGTCGAAGTCACTTAGCTCCAATAATGCTCAGCTTCAAAGAATTCCGCCCTGTAGGTAGGAGTGGAAGTAACTTGCGAGGTAGAGGGACGGTTTGAAGAGTCCTCCATCAGAGAATAGGAAAGTACACCAGGCTCGAAAGCAATGGTGACTTTGACCTTTGGATCGAGGGGGATAGGTCTGAGCTCGGGGTCTGGATCTGGGTAAATTGTGACCCAAATTTTCCTCCTTTTTCTTTCTTTGACCTCATCTATCTGACGTCGAAAATGGGCTAGAATATCTTCTTGCTCGCACCTCACTTTGTCCTCGCGTATCAGTCGCTGGTTCCAAGTGAAAGGAGATTCTGGACTGGGAGTTGATGGAGAATAAGGGATTGCGAGCACTGACCACCACAGATTCTCATAATTCTACGACATCTAGTAAGAGAGAAAAGGGTGAGGGCTAGGCATACAAGAAATTAGAGTATGATTTTTGGTGATTCGAGCTCGAAGGCTTGAAATCACTAGTAGGCTCGATCGAGACCGAGGTCTCGAAAGGACAGAACGAGTTTAAGGAAGAACCCCAGACTATTATAAAGTATGGGCTTCGAGTGTGTATCTAACGCGAGAGTGGGAAACTGTGGTTTCATTTTAAGAATCTCAGATTTTCAGGGGAAAAGTTGACAGTTACTCAAAAAGGTGATAATTTTGGGATTCGTGCAATTTAAAACCCTAATTGAGAACCCCATTTCTTTGTCTGCACGATACGTTACCCGTAGTCTAGAAAATAAAAAACCTACATTTGCATTTTTTTTCACTAAATTTTGGTTTGAAACCTATAATTTCAAAAGAAAAAAAAATTGAATCCAAAGTTTATGTAGTATTAGAAAAACTATATTGCTAAGGCTACATACTAGTGAATACGTTCATAAGGAAAGGAAGTACGTAAAAATGCATTAAAAAAAAATAAAGAGTGAGAAATCAAGAAATGGAACTTATGCTTGCGGATACAGTGAGATTGACAACTGAAGAAGTGGTGTCAAGGAAGCTCTCACAGAGTCAAAAATGCCAGGAATGTTTTGCCTCTTCGGTTTTGAAAACATGCAAAAATGAAACAGACTTTGTAAGTTCTGATTTCTCTTTCTTTCTCTCTAAAAATTCAAGATGCGAAAGTAAAACAAAGAAGACAATATGGGCATATTTATAGGCCCCAGGGAATGTCAAGGGTCGAACTAATCTGGAACATTGGCCGGATTCGGTATCTAATCGAATGGTCGAGTGCAAAAGTAACAATGGCAGCAAGAGTTGGTAGGTGAATAGACGTGGGTATGGTGAAAAGGTACTTGAGTACTCTGATTGAGCAACCCGTGGTTGACGCGTGTCCACACTCGAGTATAGTAAGTGGCTCAGTTTTTGTTCGAGTCAGTTCAAAAGTTTCCTTCTGATAGGATTCGAACTAATACTTTTGAGGGGGAAAATTGTTACACCCAAATTTCGAGAATGGGAATTTTGATCTTGAAACTCAGGCTCGTAAGGTGTATGATCGATATTAGCATAGTCCTCATGTAACCCGCAAGTCAGGGATAGTCTTGGAGGTGCTCCAAGGTTACAAGTTAGGCTCGCAACTCACAGTAGCAATGGTTCAACAGTTGTAGAAACTTCTTGATTCATTTCCTGCCCTCAGACAAGACGATTCGAGCTTGAGAAGTGTAAGCTCAAAGAGGATAGTTTCGTAAATAATTACTTGTTAAGAGCATAGACAAACTAAGAAGACGAGCTTGCAATAGGTAAACAGTCTCGAAGGCACGTGAATCTAGCATCCAAGCTCGTCAGCTATGTGTGACCGTATTTATTGTTATAAAACCCATATGTTTAAGGGATTTGATGTAATTTGTTATTAAATCCCAATATCATGGGATATTACCGCGTACGTGATAACTGTATGCATTTAATTGAATTATTTTATTCAATTTGTGGAATAACTTTCTGAAATCTGTGGGAAGAGATTTAGAAAACCCCTTTATAAATAGAATGGGGTAATTCATTTGTAGAGAGAAAAAAAAAGGATATTGAGAAAAACTCTATACAATTGCTTCCAGAAAGCTATCAGAGAATTCCAAGAAGTTAATAACATAGACTCGTGGACTAGCCGTGGGAAAAAATTTTGTTGTTAATCAATGGACCCACAGTGCAATTTCCCTGTGCACTCTAGATATTTTTCCAACAATTTGTATTAGAGTAGTCATTAATCTCTGCATACTTTTAATTACAGTCTGGCACGCACCCCGAGGTGCCCTCCCCCCGTCCGTACAAATTGTATGATCGTCGTTCGTACACTGTACGACCTGACCTTAAGGCTCCGCCCTGCCGCCGCTCGTGTGCTCGCCACCACTGTGGCCGACTGAGCTCCTCCTTTCTGTCGGACCCATTGCTACCGCCCCTTCTTGATGACACACCTAGGGTTTGTGTCATGTAAACCCTAATGTGTGGTTACTTAAAATATTTTAATTATTTATTTAAATTAAATTTTGAAATTGAATTAAAATGGTTTTAATTTGGTAATTTCTATAATAAAAAAGTTTTGATTATTTTCCTTAATTAAATATTTTTTTAATTATTCTCTTCCATAA
This sequence comes from Humulus lupulus, assembly GCF_963169125.1. Taxonomy (NCBI): domain Eukaryota; kingdom Viridiplantae; phylum Streptophyta; class Magnoliopsida; order Rosales; family Cannabaceae; genus Humulus; species Humulus lupulus. The sequence continues at coordinate 276,560,335 of NC_084793.1, forward strand.
TTAAAAAATAATAATTAAGGAAAATAATAAAACTTTTAATTTTAATTTTAATTTAATAAAATTAAATTTTTTAAATTTATTTTTTGAATTCAATAACCCAAATTCAAATTGGGCCTTAGAAACTATTTAGGTGTTAATACCCAAAGTTAAATTATTTTAAAAGGTTGTTTAAAATAATTAAAAGTTGTGTAATTCAAAATGGATATGGAAAAGGATGACATTGGCTCAACAAGACTCTCAAGGCTCGAGATGAAGGCATTCTTCATCAGGTCTTAGCTAGTCTAGGTTAAATTTTCATGTATAGTTTGCAAATGTTGTAATTTTTCCTAGAAATATCCTAAAGTTACCAACCCACATTTATTTATTTATTATAGATGTTTGTATATGATTAAAACGTTTAATGTTTTGTCATGCATCGTAACATGCCATTCATATACCCACACAATACGCAATTAGCACGCATCACATTCATGTCGAAACAAGCTATTAGGAACATCCTATGTTTTATTATATGTTTATATATGATAATTCATATAATAATAAATTTAGTCGTAATTAGTTTAGATGGTAAATTAAATTAAAATTGTTTAATTTATTATTTTAATGAAAAATATTTTATTAAAATAAAAATAATATTCTTTTAATTAAAGAAAAATTAGAATTAGAATTAAGAGCACAATTTATTCATTTTAATATTTGCTTAATTGTAATAGTAATTATTAGAATATCATATCGTAAAAATATAATTAAATTTATTTTTACAACTAAATTAAAAAATATTGATTTTGTGAAAAACACACTTTTCCAAAAATAGTGAGTAGGAGAGGGAGTTATGACAGTAAGTATCATGGTCTCCATTATTGGTTGAACACCGAAAGGCATAGGAAAGGCCTCATGACGCCTCCGTTTGCGGCCTCCCTAAGGAAAGACTTCCGAATATGTTTCTTTTATCTTAAGGTTGACTTCAGCAATCTTGATGATTGGTACAAAGGCATACATATAGTTCTGAGTAAACTAAAAGTGTATGATGAAATCATTGATGTGCCACCAGATGAGCCATCAAATTTATACTGAAGACTATGTCTGACGATATTAAATCGAGATATGTAAACCTTGATTCCATATACGAGATATGGGAAAAGATCAAAAGAGACTCTTTTGATCATTTGAGAAGTTTGCAAGAAGAAAGGGTAAATATGATTTACTTATCGCCTTTTAATATATTTGAATAGTTTATTCAAATTTGTATGCCTCAACCCATACTTTTTATCTTGTTTTCACGAACACATTATTCAATAAAAGAAAGAAATGCAAAAAAGAAACAAGAAGAGGATTGGTAGACCAAGGAATGACTGGCATGAATTTTAGTTTTTATTTTCAACTTTCTATTAACTCTGTTTCTTTAAATTAGTTCTAGAATTCTTTCTAGAAACTTTATTTTAGATTCCTTTATTGATGAGTGAACAAGTTTAATATTTATTTTAAATAATAAACTAAGTTGTTATTTTTGAAATATATTTGTTCTACCCATTTCATCAATAAGTATGTTGATAATTATGATTTATTCATTATTGTGCAAATCATAGATTCAATAAGTAAGACATATTATTCCAATAACAATTAAGTGAAACATATATGTGAATTATTTTTTAGATTGGTTTATAATTAAATAGACACATAAAACAAACAAAAGACATTCTTTTATTATAACTGTTCATTGGTTCTCTTCTTGTTTATATAGTCTATTAATTAAAGTTAACAAAAAGATCTTTTTCTTAAAAGGGCTCAAAAATCACATAATCCTTTAGCTAATACATAGAGATGCATGTCGAACCTTTTAATGTTCAAATCTAAAAGAGATAATGAATATTAAGTGGAATTAGGGCTTCGCGAGGGCTCGGGATTGGTCCCGAGGCTAGGTTTTAGAATTGAAGTTTGGTATGGTTCTAATTTGTGGCTGTGACTAGGTGTATGCTAGGGCTTAGATGGGATCGTGCTTGAGAGTTGATTTCATTGGACAAGGCTAGCAGAATCAAAGGTAAGAAAACTGCACCTGGTTATGTGAATGTATTGGGACTAAGAGCTCCCTATATCTGTATGATTTCATAAATGGTATTATGCCATGGGACATGTGATAAACGGCCTAAGAGTGCCGAAATCAATATTTGCACATAGGGCGCGGCTCGGCCACTGGTAGCTGAGGATAGCTTGATATTCACTAAGCTCAGTTTAAGCATGCAAGAGTCAGTGGGATAAATAGGGGTTGTGACCTAAGGGTGTCCACCCTAATTATTATATGTGAATTGGTTATTATATGTTAATTGGCTATTAATGTGAGTTGATGAGCTTAGTATGTTGAATGCATGGTTATGTGAATGGTTTGGATTGTTGAGTATATGATTATACTGTACGAGTTATCTGGTTGTTTGATTGTAGATTATGCTCTCTTATTGTGTTTTCTTGTTTGGCCTTGGCTCACGGGTGCTATGTGGTGCAGGTAAAGGCAAGGGCAAAGTAGACAAGCCTTGAGTTAGAGAGCTTTGGGCTTAATGTACAAAGTCAGTTGATCGGCCGCCATGACCGAGGAGTGGTACAGGATAGGAAAAGCCTAAATGTCAGTTTTTCCCTTAGAGTGGCTAGTAGCTGTACTTTTAACCTAAAATTTTATAAACTGTCTTTTAAACGTTGTTACTTTTGGGATCCCATATAAAAGAATGTTTGAATATATGAAATGTAACTTTTGTGACCGAAATCTTTTAACCCTAGTTCAACTATAGTATCGGTAACACGTTTCTAACTAAATGAATTGATTAGCAAGTCTTGCACCTTTATAAACACACAGTGTAACGGTCTTGGCCATCCAGGGCGTTACACTATGGGTCCTGAGCCCCGTAGTGACTTACCCATCAGTCACTCATCTGTTTAAGCTAGTGACTTACCCATCAGTCACTCATTTGTTTAAGCTAGTGACTTGCTCATCAGTCACTCATTATGGTTTACCAGAACCTCAAGTGTTAAATCACTCATCTGATTAGAGCTATAAGCTCCTTCATGGTTAATGTAACCACAAAGTGATATTCACTCATCTGTTCAAGGCTATGAGCACTGTATGATTATCATGATCATCATTTGATATTATATACATGTGCTATTAAGTTTTTCTATGGGATTTGGCTCATGGGCGCTATGTGGTGCAGGTAAATGGATAGAAAAGCTCACCCAGCCTTGAGTGGAGAGCTTAGGTGGTGTTGTGTACATATGCGTCCGCTTGACCACCACAGCCAAGAAGTTCTCAAGGGAACTAGGGGGTTTACCCTATTTTTGCTACTTAGATCGGCGGGTTGTAAATTTCAAACTGGAATGACCATTTTGCGTTGTAAATAACTTGTAAACATTTTTATGCGCCCATGAACAGTTTTATGTTTTAAATAAAATATATCATTTCCTTTTGATTGGTTTTTCCACCTAAACCTATTAATAACACCTAGAAGCACGTTTTTAACCAAAGAACTCAATTAGCGAGTTAAATTCATAGTTCAAAGTTCACTGTAACTGTCTTGGAGTAACCAGGGCATTATAACTTGGTATCAGAGCGTGCTAAGGTTTAGGGTTCCTGTAGACTGGCTGGGCATGTGAACTCACCACTGAAGACAAGCTTGACTCATGGTTTGGTAACTATTTATGTGGTTATATATTTAACTGCTTAAATATAGTATAAATGCTTTACATGTATACATAAGACACCATGTTAAACCTGTGCTCTGAATACTACATCTTCAGCAACCTTATGCTAAATAGTACTAAAATTGCTGGAACATACTCATTTGTATTGTTGATTGTGAACCATTACTTGATACATGTTAAGTGCTAAATTCTGTAATCATGTATCTATCTGTATGCTTGTATAACTGTGGAATTTGGTGATTATCTGTTGATCTTGGACCGTGAGGCGGCAAGAGGTTTTGTTATTACTGCTTAACTGGCCGCATTGATTGTTTCAGCAAGGTTTAAGTTTATAAGAATGAATCCAGGACAGACAAATTCATCAGCTGGCCAAGGTGATCAAGGCCAGAATAATAATAATAATCAGGGTCAAGAGAATGACCAGGGTCAGATTCCACAGCCAGCTCCTGCGAACTGGAAGCAGTTGTTTGATGATCTATAGGCTATAATGTTGAGGCAGGGAGAATAACTCCACCTCCTAAGACAACAGCAGGTTCCTATAGTGGCCAGTGTATCTAAGGCACCTCCTGTATCGGTGCCAGCATCTGAGCAGGTGCCTGAGGTTGGTAACAAATGGGAGCCTCTCTATGAAAGGTTCAGAAAGCAGCAACCTCCAGTTTTTTAAGGCAGTGCAGATCCTGCCAAAGTTGAACAGTGGATGAGCATGATTACCACCATCCTGGATTTCATGAGGTTGACTTGTAATGAGAGGGTGGCTTGTGCCACATATATGTTTTAGGAGGATGCCCGAGTTTGGTGGGAGGTTATAACCTAGACCAGAAACGTCAATGCCCTGAGTTGGGAAGAGTTTCAGCCTCTGTTCAAAGAGAAGTATTACAATGATGCCATCATGGCGGAAAAACCTAAGGAATTTATTAGATTGCTTCAGGGAAGTTTGTCAGTGACTGAGTATGCCCTGAAGTTTGATAGATTAGCAAAGTTTGCCATGGAGCTAGTGCCCACTGATTGGACCATGAGGGAGAGATTTCTCCAGGGGCTATAGCCCAGGTTAGTCCGTGATGTTCGCATTACCATTGTGGCTGGGGTTACTACCTATGCATAGGTGGTTGAGAAGGCACTCACAACTAAGAGTGCAGAAAACGAGATTTGGTGAGATAATGCAGCCAGAAAGGAGTTCAGGAGGACAGGTCCTCCATTTGTGGGTTTAGGTAGGGGTGGAGGCCCCAGTGATCAGAAGAGCAAGGTTCCTCACACCTTCCCAGTTCCAGGTCCTAATAGGCGGCTCCGTGGTATTTCAATGGGTCGTCAAGGTGGTAGTGAAGCCTGGAAGACTCGTCTTGAATGCCCTAGATGTAAGAGGCGTCATTTGGGAGAGTGTAGGGAAAAGGCCTGCTATTTATGTGGAGTAGTGGGCCATTTTAAGAAAGATTGCCCTAAGGCAAGAAAGGAAGAACCCAAGAAAATGGACAGCTCAGCCCCAGCTCGAGTGTTCGCATTGACACAAGCAGAAGATGAGGCTTCTCCCTCAATAGTTACAGGTTAGATTCTTAGTGCTGGAACCCCTTATAATGTTTTGATTGATTCTGGTGCTACACATTCTTTTGTTGCTAGTAGTATTATTGATAGACTGTGTAGACCCTGTGATTTTTATGCTATGGGGTTTGGAACTTTATTACCCACTGGGGAATTAGTGGCATCCAAGAGATGTGTCAGATCTTTACCAGTGACAGTAGAGGGCAGAGAGTTGTCAGTGGATTTCATAGAGTTGGTTATGAGTGACTTCAACATGATATTGGGTATGGATTGGTTGGTATAGTATGGGGCAACCATTGATTGCAGAAGGAAGATGGTCACCTTTGAGCCTGAAAGCACTACAAGAAAAAATGCTTTTAATAAGACCAAAAATGTGTTATCAAAACATACCATAACACTTTTTGACGTGTTAAGACCGACTATGTTATCGTAGGTCAGGGTACTTTACATAACACTTTATCATTGTTATACAGATGTGTTATTATACTGTCAACGATAACACATTTTCTGTGTTATTTTAATAAATAGATAAGTGTTTAATTATATTATTTATAGTCGATTATATAACACATTTCAATACTTATAAATTTGTGTTATACTACACTTTAGTATAATACATTTTTTGTGTTATACTACACTTTAGTATAACACATTTTTTGTGTTATATAATGAAGTTTGCATAACAAAATTCTTTACTTATAAAATGTGTTATTGTAATAGATATTATAACACATTTTTCATATTATTTTAATATTTAGATAAGTTTAAATTCTCATTATATATTCATTTATATAACACTAATTTTTTCTATTATATTTTTATTTTTTATTTATATAATTAAAATTAGCTTTCTAATATATACTTGCATCATCAAATGAACTTGATTTTCAAATAATAAAAAGTAAAAACATTCAACATTGTATTAACAATCCACAAATTAGTTTAAAATATTCAACACTGTCATCAACAACAAAATGTTCTTTAAGTATTCAAGTAGTCTTAAATATTCAACATATTGAAAAGTTACTACTTTCAGCACAAAATATTCTACAGCTGCCCAACACAAAGCCTTCAAAATTAAGTATCATTTTCTATTTTGCTTGTCACTTCTGCAAAATAAACAAAGAAATATTTTATTGTTATTATCTAGCATCACAAAAAATGCTATGGAAATTATTTCCAAGAAATGAATCATTAAAACAATAACAACTTTGATAATTTACCTTAGGGGAATGAATATTGTTTGACTGAGGTACATTGCGAGACTGTCCTCTGCTTGGTGTCGCTTTACCACCAACCTAAATATAAAACCAAGAAAAGTTTCATTGGAAGAAAAGAAAACTAAGGTTTATAAGTGCAAGATAGAATTACCACCAAGTGTTCTTTAAGTAGATTCATCATTTCAGTCATTTTGAGCTTCATATTTTGTTGCTCTTCTTCTAGGAAAGGGTGAGAATGATGAAGAGCCTAAAAGTTCTTTAGTGGAAAAGTTCAAGGTTTTACTTAGGCTAAGAAGCTTCCACGTGAGAAGGACATCAAATGGTGACTATGGATATTTGTCTCCAGCCCCATCTCCATCACTCGTTGGTGAAGTTGAGGTTCCAGCTCCTGCTCCGGTGCTTAGTCCTACTCCAGTTCCTGTGCATTATCTCCATTTGATTCCCCACACTACAAAACATGGTTTGAACAAAGTTCCTCCAGCTCACAAGATAAAAAATGATTGTGATGATGATGATAAAGGAAGAGTCAAAAGGATTCTTGTGGCTGTTCTAGTATATATATATATATATATATATCTTTTTTTTTTTAAATATATCTCAAACAAAAAATAAAATACTTTTTTTTTAATTTCTTTTTCTTAAATAGTTGCTCATTTCCTACTCTAAATGGCCCCTGGTTTTGCCTCATTCCCTTTGAGCAAACACAATATTTATAAATATGTCATCTCTCATTCCCCACCTTCCTCCAACACTGTTACTTCCAATCCAAACCAAAAAAAATACTCATTCTTTCTTTCTTTTACCAAATACCCAAAAAAATTCTTCATCAAATCTCATCTGGGTTTGTCCTAAATTGACCAAAAAAAGCATGGATTTTGAGCAAGGGAGGGGTGAGGTTAGGCCTATGGTGAGGCACATGAGCAGAGTTGGGTATGTGAAAAAGAGGATTGTGAAGAGGAAAAATGGGCGTGTGAAGAGGCATATGATGAAGACCCCAAATTACTGCCCAAAGGTTCCCGTGGCTGCTCTTCAGGAATTGTTCCTTTCTTGCTGTGAAGCTTTCAAAGGACCAAACACCATTCCTTTTGGGGTGTACTTGACAGAGCATCATAAACAGTCCATAAAAAACAAGACTTCTAGTTTAGAAAGAAAAGAGCACAACATCATAAACAGTCCAAACAGAGCATTCCCATTTTAGAAAGAAAAGAAAAAACAAGACTTCCAGTTTCTCAAAAAGTCCATAAAAAATATCATCACAGTTGAGAACCAAACAAAATGCATCATGGATAAGAGCCCAACACCAAAAAATTATAACTGAAATAAAGCATTAAAAAAGAATAGTAAACAATTCAGCTACTTGTCTTACTGAGGTGATTTATAAGCTGAAACCAGGCATAAATCCTACAGATCCTATAAGGTATAAGGCAAGGTTAGTGGCCAAGGGTTACTCACAATCTGTGGGAATTGACTATTCATAAATTTTTTCACCTGTTATCAAGCTTAAAACTATAAGAATGATGCTTGCTTTAGCTGTGAAAATCGATTGGGAGGTAGAACAAATGAATGTTAAAATAGCCTTCTTGAATGGCAAGTTGGAAGAGACTATTTTAAAGGAGCAACCCGAAGGATTCAAAGTTGAATCTAAGTTGGAAAATTTGGTGTGTTCGCTTAAGAGGTCCTTGTATGGCCTTAAACAACCACCAAGGCAATGGTACAAAAGATTTGATGAAGTGATGTCTAAAATTGGTTTCAAAAGGTCAGCCAATGATATATGTCTCTATGTTCGCTTAAGACTCTGATACATTCGAGTTTGATGAGGTGCTAACTGAGTTTGCATCACAAAAACGTGTTTATGAAGTTGTGGAAAAACGTGTTGTGGAGGTGCATCTACATCAAATTTTCTTTCATTATTAGTGTTGTACTTATGCATAGCACTTTTATAATACAAACTATATTTTTGTAGATATTTCATTAAGTAACATGGAACTTTGTAATTCTCTTTTCCCAGAGTGTCCTAGATGGTTATAATGGGACAGTCATGGCATATAGGCAGACTGGTACAAGTAAAACATATACTCTTGGAAGACTTGGAGAAGAAGGCACAACTGCTCGTGGTATAATGGTGCGCGCAATGGAGGACATTTTAGCAGATATTTCTCTAGAGATTGATTCTGTGTCAGTTTCATATTTGTAGGTTGTTATATTTTGGGATAAATTCTTTTATTTTTTTTATACATAGTCATAATCTTATGTATATTCCTTGTCAGATATTTGATTTCATAAACAATCAAACTTGTTTTGTGCTTTGATTAATTTGCAATATTTTCCAAATGATCCTAGTTTTTTTTCTTTCCATTTATGCTTGCATCATTATATGGAAACTATACAGGACCTTCTTGATCTTGCAAATGATAACATTTCCATAGTGGAAGACCCCAAAACTGGAGATGTTTCTCTACCAGGGGCTACAATAATTGAAATTTGGGACCATATGAGTTTTGTGGAACTATTATGACTTGGAGAGGCTCACTGTTTTGCTACAAAAACAAAATTGAACACAAAATCTTCTCGTAGTCATGCTATTTTGATGGTAATACTTAATGTGTAATTCTTGGTACTTCAATGGTTCCGAATTTTAAAAGTTTTAAATTGTTTAAGGTGGAGCATTAACAATCACATAAACTGCTACAGGTAAATGTGAAGAGGCATGTGAAAGGAAGAGATTCAACTCTTTTGAAAGAAAATGGTAACATCTCCCACATAAGTAAAACTCTAAAGGCTCCTTTAGTTCGGAAGGGCAAGTTAGTTGTAATCGATCTAGCTGGTTCAGAGCTTATTGATAAGTTAGGTATGAGTGTTTGAATTTCTTATTACAAAATGAGTCTTTTCTTATTGTTCGCTTTGTTGACTAGCCTTTATTCATAGGAACAAGTTACATTTAGCAACATTTATACCAATTGTTAGCAACATTTAGCAACAATGAGGCATATGCTTTAAAGTGAGGCAGTTTTTTTTCCACAGTTTATACCAACTTAAGAAGGAATTTGATTACAAATATTTATCCAGAAGGCTAGATATACAATTAGATAAACTTATTATGGAACATGAAAGGTAGCAGAAAGAATTAAAGGATGAAATTGAGAGAATAATCAAAGGCAAAAAATCAGATTTTTGAGACTGGAAGGAATTATGCAGAAGCCTTGGAAGTAAATATTTGTGTTAATATTATCCAAAAGCATCATGTTCCTTTGAAAATTTTGGCATGTTTATTTGTCTCTTCAAGTGTGTTCCTTCATGTGTTAAATTTTCTTAAAAGCTAATTGGTCTTAACAGCTTTTCATTTTATTATTTTTTTATAGGCAAGAAAAGTAGCTCAGGTCTCCTTGTTTTTTTTTAATACATGAACTTCTGATCTGATAAGTGCCTATAGTTATTTTAATTGTTGTAATCCTCATTTTTTGTATTTGTAGAAGGAAAGATTAAAGTATTAGAAAGATTACATAGAATCCATAAAGAAGCTTGAAGAGCAATTGATGATGAATCAGTGAAACCATGGCAGTGACAAAATCGCAAATGGAGCGAAAGATAATGGCACTGATGTGACATCTAACAAAGAGGTAATTATATCAGATGAGAAAAAGAGCTTCCTATATAATTGTTTCTGAATGATACCTCTATTATCATCACAGAAGTTTGAAAAATAAAGCATCAAATCAAACTACACATTTTGCTTATTCTGTACTCTGATTCACCATAAAGCGTGTTTGGCACACTGATGTCTCTAAGGATGTAATAATTATACATGTCTAATTCAACTAGAACAAAAACAAACACTAAAATAAATGGTGGGAATTTATTAAATATAAAGTATTCACTATTGCTTTTGATCATCTCAATATCTCAGTCATTAAAAAATTGGCTTATATAGTGATGAATATGTTGCTTTATTATAACCTCTTAAACATAATATATGGAATAATAGATAACTGTAGCAGATCTATTTAGAAATGGATGTGTGGCTTGTCTTAAATTATCACTTAGGCTTCTGATTTTCATGACATATCTGGTCTCTTCTTTCACTCTCCAATTCAACTAACATTTTAAATTATGTTGTAATTTGTCTCTGGAAGTTTGTTTCACATAATTTGTCTGCTCTAGAGGAAGTTGTTGAACTCAAAAAAATGCTTCAGAAAGAAAATCTTCTAAGGAAGAATGTTGAAGAGGAAATTAATATTCTAAAATATCTACTTTCTCAATGGATAAGGTCAAAGGTATGTTTCTTCCTCTCTTCTTATAACTCTAATTCGTTGATGCCTTTATGGTATCAGTTATTTCAAGTTACTCTCCTTATTATTCATAGGATATCAGTTAGTTCAATAAGACTATAACAGACTATATTCTTAGGTATTAAATACTTGAAGTAATTAATATATATATATATCTCTAATATGTATTAAATCACTACTTATGGAATAAAATTTCAGATTTTGGGAACCATTGAAGCTTCTGATGATCATTCAGTCTACAAGAAAAAGAGAAAACATAGGCAAAACTCTGGCAAAATGATAAAGATAAGGTGTGTTATCTATCCATATATAATATCAACTATTTATTTCTATGTTGCATGTTGGTATTTAATGCATTATATGACATGTAAAGTGCAAGATTTTATTGTTTGCCTTGAAACAAGCTATAGCTAGTAATAAATTTATAGTTGCGATGAAACTTAGTCTGAGCCTCAATTGGTGCTTTTATTGGAAATCTTGTACTGGTTGAATACAATGAGATGTATTGGTTATAATTAGGGACTCTATAAGAAGCAAGCAAGAAAATTGTCCTTGGCTCAATTCTTATTTATTTTCTTTTTTATGACTTAATTTGCATTATGAGTACATATCCGTTTCTACAGGCTTCAGTCATCATTTCTTATATAATTAATATGATTTTTTTCCTTCTTTATCAGGAAAAAATTTGTGAAATATATGGTGGTGGTAATAATCCTCGTTACAAACTTTTGCTTGTAACTTGTTCTGTATGCAACACAACTTTCTGAATTATGCTGTTGTGTTGCAAGTCTTAACAGTTGAACAATTTTCTTTTGTTTGACTTATAGATCAAGACAGAGCTATGTGAATCTATTTGAACACAACCCTTAATGGGAATACATACTCATGCAAGATTTCCCTTGTATTTTGCCAGGACATTTTGTCCTCAAATATTGTTGGCTTGCTTTAGAAGTATAAATCATGTATGAATATAATATTTATGTCCTTTAATATTAGTAGTGCTTTAATATTGATGCTGGGCTCCACAAACAAGCTTTCAAATCAAATACAAAGAACAAAGCATCATAATATTTTTAGATTTTTCTGTTCACTTTTTAAGTGAAACATGGAGGTTTTTTTAAATTTTAACTAAAAGTTTATTATGATACCAAGTAAAAAAATTCACACAGCACACAATAAGGTTTCTTCCTTATATCACCGCAACACACAAACAAATTTTCCAGAACCTACTTCTCTAAGACACACAAGTTTTCAACATTCCGTTATCACCGCAGCACACAATTTTAATCTCAGAACCTACTTCTCTACGAATGAATATTTAAGATATTCAAACTCCTCTAACATTTGTATGATATTAATAAAAGAGTTAAGAGAACATACTTCCGCACCTCTTGCAATTAATAATCAAGTTAATTAACTTTGCAATACTCCTTGCCAATTCGATCCACGACCTAAAGTATATAATCAATACCTAAAAGATTAATACAAAATTAAAATTAAATAATACAATAAGTAAAAAATTCTTTTATATATTAATTTTTGGATATATATGGTTATCATATTATTATAAGGACTAAAGAAAAGAATTTTAGAAAACTGAACTAACGAATTATTTTTATATATATATATATATAAACTGAAACTGCAAACGTAGAAGACTTACATTCACAACAACTGCAAGCGAAAGTGATATAAATATAAATTATTTTTCATGATCTTACAACATTCATACCAGTTTCTCTATCTTTTAAAATACTTTACAAAAATTCTATTTTTTTTTCACTTTAACATTTTACATTACACTATACATCAGATTCCTTTTTTTTTCTCTACATCATTTAAATATTATAATTTTTTCAAAATTTCTAATTCATAAAATAAAAAAAATAAAAACATATAATATAAGAAAGAGATGAGTGAGTAATTAATTAAAAATTATATAACTAATGAATAATGCATATGTAAAATACATATGCATTTTACTTTCATCCGATAGAGTTAAGTTTTAGATCTTTTTTAGCTATATTTTAGCTATTCTAATGTGAGTGTTCCTAGTAATTTTATGTAAGAGCTTTGATAATCTGTTAGTCAAATGGGCTTCACTTTGAATGGCCCAGATAGATTGCATTTCCTGTTGGGCTTTTTAATCAGCCCAACTATGATACATTGTAATCCAAGATTGTATGATTGTTAAAAATTTGGAGTGGTATTTTTCTATAAAATAAAACAAAAATTGGATATGTTTTCTGAAAATCATATTTTTGAAACGATTATGAACTGGCTGTATTTATATTTTATTAAAACAAATTGTGGTATGTTTTAAAAAAGATCCCATTTTTGCAAACCATCTAAGCTGGTTGTTCATATTAAAAAAAAAAAAAAAGAAGTAAGCCAAATTATGATTATTCATTATTTAACTAGTAATTGCTGCTATCATTGTCTTTAACTCCACGTTAATGGGAGTCACTAATAAACTATGAATAGTTCTAGTTAAGAATTATTAAACTTGATGAGGTCTTGAAAAAATAGTCTTACAAAGTTCCCAACAGGGCAGAGGCTTTTTCTTGTAAAACATTCCATGCTCCATTAACATGTCTCTCTTCAGTCAATGGAGCTCCTACTGCAAATCGTAGCAAGTATTTTCCTGATAACACCTGCATATTCACACAAAAAAGAACTCTTTTCTAACCATGGAAAGAAGAAACACAAGGCAATGAAGTGATCATTTCATTATCAAACTGTATGAACTAGTGGCTAAGTGAGCTTACTGTATGAGAAATGAAAGTTTTCCCAATTGAGTTCACAGCATTCAAGAACTCATGGTTCAATTTTTCGGCCAAAGCCTCATCCTTGGAGCTTGGCAGCAGCCGAAAAAAAACCAAAGAAAAGATTCGAGGCGTGGTGATCTGCCATCCCAACACAACTTAATTACCAATTTATGACACCAAATGACCCTGACATGAAATTTATAGCTGTTACTTAATTTATTACCTCAAATCTTGGGTCTTGACCAACAAGGTCTTCAAAGTATTTAGCCAAGTTGATGTGGTTTCTTATGTAGCACTGTAAGTTTTCCAAACCATAAAGACGTAGCACCATCCATAGTTTAAGTGACCTATTAGTAATATGTAATTTTTCATCAAAACACAAACTTTGGAAGGATACACTATTGAATCTGTATGAATGACTCAGAACTTTGAAAACCATAACGACCAAGTGGTATTTGCCAATCCTTGTAATACACAACCAAGTTTTCTTCAGAAGCCTAAATGTCAAGTTCATTATGAAAGTAAGTGGTTTGATTTCCATATTGAATCTCTAAGCATTATAGATAAGTACACAAAAAGATACACCTTGTTTTTCAAATATTCAGGATTTGTAGACAGGGCCTGAATCAAAGCATTTATATCCTGTTGTGAAAAATTTAAACCAGTCAGTCATAATGGATTGGTAAATAACATGTACCAGAATGCATGGAAAATCAAACTTGCTACTGTTAGAAGCCATTTTTGTGCATTAATGGTACTCACATACCTTGATCCAGAGTGAAGAAAAATCAAAGTTTGTCAGAAGCCATTTGTGTGCATTCATGTTAAATGAGTCAGCTTCTTCAACACCATCAATGTAGTGGGAATATTCTGGACATATACAAGCACTTCCAGCATATGCAGCATCCACATGGAACAACATTCCATGGCTCTAAAATGGCCACATTACAACTACTGTAAGACTGTGTAAACATTTATTTTCTTTATTCTAATTATCTGAACTTTTCAATTGTCCCAAGTTGCCATTATCCATGTTTTGTTTTAGATGTTAGGAAATGAAATATATATGCTCAGTTAGTTGCAGAGGAAAACAAATGAAATTACCAACTAAAACCAGAAAAAGCAAATATACTTACCAAAAAATTATCGAGGTCTTGACGGTCATGGTGGGAAAGGTTAGAAGAATGAGCAAGTGAAGCTAAGAGCGGAGCAAGTGGTGGGACTGAGAAAGCTGTGCGTCGATCAACGACAGCTGATCGATCAGTGTAGCCACACGGAGACAAGGCACGTGAGCCGCCAAGAGCCATTCATACAAAGGGTGAGTCACGATCTCCGCCTTCAAGTGACGATCTTGGTCGCCGGAGATCGAAACATCACCGCCTCCACCTCTGCCTCCGCTCAGACCACCGCCTAAACTAATGTTCATGTTGCCAACACCACTCAACATTCCCAGCCCTGCTTCTTGCATTACTACACCCTCTTCAAATTTGAAGAAAAAAAATCGAAGGAGAGAGAGAGAGAAGAACAGATAAGGGTTTTATGGATATTCAGCCTTATTATATGTATGTGTATATATATTGGGATCTGAGACGGAAAACTTTTTGCACCAATTCTGAGAGATACAAAGATTTTTCATACACAGAGAAAGAGGAAGAAAAAAAAAAAGAGAAAGATAGGGTTTTTTTTTTCTTCTCAGTTTTTCTTTTTGTTTTGGGTTCTGTTTCGTTTGATGTTTTTGAGAAAAGTGAGTTTAGAGAGTTGAGAAGAGAAGGGAGCAAAACGGAGAAGCCGAACGATTGGAAACGGAGTGAATGAGAGATAGAGAAAGACGACAGAGAGAGAGGATATTTGAGGGATGGAGGAAATTTGAAGCCAAACGACTGGAAACGAAGCAAGGATTGACTTCGGAGACACCGTAGCTGAAGAAGAAAACGGGGGAGTTAGAACAATGTAATTAAAAAGGAATTAGCTAGGAAAAAAATATAACTTTTATAAGTTATAGGCGGGCTCCCAAAATAAATTACCGCCTTTTTTTTCTTTTACCATATATATATATATATATATAAGTCTATCATAATACTTTTTCAATAGTATTATTTTGTTATGTTATGAAAAGGGGTATTTGGTGTAGTGAAAGTGAGGATACTTTTGTGTTTGTTGGTATTGTACATGGACCTCGCATGCCTATGATTTCTGTTTTGAGGGCTAGAGATCTATTGCAAAATGGTTGCATTGGGTTTTTAGCCAATGTGGTTGACACCACTCAAGTCGTGCTAGTGAGACCAGATTAGACCATATTAGTTTGTGAATTCCTGGATGTCTTTCCAAAAGATTTACCAGGGTTGCCACCACACAGAGAGACAGAGTTTGTGATAGAACTGGCACCAAGGATGGAGCTAGTGTCTAGAGCACCTTACAGAATGGCCCCAGCTGAGTTAAAAGAATTAAAGGTACAGTTGCAAGAATTGTTGGATTTGGGTTTTATCAAACCTAGTTTCTTACCTTGGGGAGCGCCAGTTCTGTTTGTGAAGAAAAAGGATGGTTCTCTGAGGATGTGTATTGATTACAAAGAACTGAATAAGTTAAAAATCAAGAGCAAGTATCCTTTGCCAAGGATAGATGATCTGTTTGATCAATTGCAAGGTAAGAAGATATTCTCAAAGATCGACCTTCATTCTGGTTATCATCAGTTGAGGGTCAGGGAGGGAGACATACCGAAGACTGCTTTTCATACCAGGTATGGGCATTATGAGTTCTTAGTCATGTCGTTTGGATTGACTAATGCCCCAGCTGCTTTTATGGATCTGATGAACATAATGTTCATGGATTATCTGGATCAGTTTGTGATCTTTTTCATCGATGATATCATGGTATATTCTCAGTCTGAGTCAAAGCATGAGCACCATCTGAGGTTAGTTCTACAGAGACTGAGGGAACACAGATTGTTTGTAAAGTTCAAGAAATGTCAATTCTTGTTATCTCAGGTATCCTTTCTTGGACACATTGTCAGTAAGGAGGGGATTAAGGTACATCCAGCGAAGATTGAGGCAGTCAGAGATTGGCCAAGGCCGAAAAATGCTTCTGAGGTTAGAAGTTTCCTTGGATTGGCAGGTTATTATAGGCGTTTCGTGGAAGGGTTCTCAAAGATTGCTACTTCATTAACTGAGCTGACACGCAAGAATCAGAAGTTTGTGTGGTCAGACAAGTGTGAGAACAGCTTCCAGAAACTGAAGCAGAGATTGATTACATCTTCGATTCCAAGTCTTCTGACAAATCAGGAGAAGTTTTTAATTTGTTGCTATGCTTTACATCAAGGTTTGGGCTGTGTTCTGATGCAATCAGAGAGAGTAATTGCTTAGGCCTCTCGTCAGTTGAAGGAGTATGAAAAAAGATATCCCACTCATGATTTGCAGTTGGCGGCTGTGTTCTTTGCTTTAAAGGTATGGAGGCATTATCTTTATGGGGAGAAGTGTGAGATCTATACAGATCACAAGAGCTTGAAATACTTCTTCACCCAGAAAGATTTTAATATGAGACAAAGACGTTAGCTGGAGTTAGTAAAAGATTATGATTGTGAGATTTTGTATCATCCAGGAAAAGTGAATGTGTTAGCTGATACTTTAAGTCGGAAGGGTCCGGGGCAAATTTATAGTGCGAGGCTGATAGCCAGAGAGTTAGTTGATGACATGACTAGAGCTTGTATAGAGTTGTTGGTGGGCCAGTTGGCCAATATTACACTACAGTCTACACTGTTGGAGAGAATCAAGAAGGGTCAATTGAGTGATCCACAACTTATCAAGATCAGAGAGGATGTTTTGGCTGGAGCATCCAGAGATTATACAGTGTCTGATTTAGGCTTGCGGTGATACAAGGGGCGGATATGTGTTCCGTTAGATACAGCTTTGAGGTGAGAGATTATGGATGAATCTCATACTACACCTTACTCTTTGCATCCAGGCACCACAAAGATGTATCAGGATGAGAGATCATTGTATTGGTGGCTGGGGATGAAGAGGGGTGTAGTGGAATATGTGGCTAAGTGCTTGACATGTCAACAGGTTAAGGCTGAGCATTAGAGGTTGGCAGAATTATTGTAGTCTCTGGATATTCCAGAGTGGAAATGGGAGGACATCACGATGGATTTTGTGGTGGGATTACCCAAGCTATTAGTCAGCATGATTCTATTTGTGTTATAGTGGATCTCTATACCAAGTCGGCTCATTTCTTGCCAGTGAGGACTACATATACAGTTGATCAGTATGCAGATCTCTATGTGAGAGAGATCGTGCGTCTCCATGGAGCACCAAGGTCGATCATGTCAGATCAGGACCCCACTTTTACTTCCAAGTTCTAGGGGAGTTTACAGAAGGCCATGGGAACACAGTTGAAGTTTCGTACTACTTATCATCCTCAGACAGATGGGCAATCGGAGAGGACAATCCAGATATTGGAAGACATGCTGCGAGCATCTGTGCTGGACTTTGGTGGATATTGGAGTAAGTATCTACCTTTGATAGAGTTGTCCTACAACAACAGTTATCAATCTACCATTGGAGTTGCACCTTATGAGATGATGTATGGTAGGAAGTGTAGATCTCCCATTCATTCGGATGAGACAAGTGAAAGGAGATACTTAGGTCCTGAGGCAGTTCAGAGGACCAGTGAGGCCATTGAGAAGATTAGAGCTCGGATGCTCGCTTCTCAGAGTAGACAGAAGAGCTATGTAGATCCCAAGCGCAGGAACGTTGAGTTCCAAGTGGGAGTGTAGAGTCCAAGAACTTTACTTAGCTAGTTAGATAGTAGTAGTATTTTTTGATTGTGGATTTTGGTTCAGACCGGGATTTAATTGGACACTCATAGTAACACTTGTAGATTCTCTAAGTTTAACCTATAGTTTAAGAATATTAATTTTAACCTAATGTTTGATTAATATGACTGATATTGATTATATTATAAGGTTTAGATAGACCTAATAAGATAGACCTAATAAGTTTATTTAGATCAATATTTGAATATCCTAGGGTCTGTCAGCAGCTTTGAAATCGTTAGATGACTTAGTCAAGGCTGTTTACTCAATTCAAATTATGCTGAAAATGTGCAATTTCGTGTTTAAATATTCTGTGTATGCCGATATATCGCAGCTATAGGGGGCGATATATCACAATACGGGGATATGAAAAACACGTAACTTCGCACGATCACCTCGACGAGCCTTGGGCATACTGGCCCAGGCGATATATCGCCTACTAGGGGCGATATATCAGCTCCTTTGAGAGATTTTTGAATGTTTTTGAAAACGTTCTCATTTTAATCTTTAACCTCTTGATAAGTCTAGCATCTTTCTGGTCGAGTCTTCAGCCTCTGCTGAATGATAATTCAAATATTTTTCACTTAAAAATCCATTATTTCATTCAAGTTAAATGAAGATCTTTTCATTCTTGAACTCTATAAATAGGACCTAGTACCCAGCCATTTATTCATTCATCAAGCTAAGTTCAGAGGCTACAAGCTGCTAGGTTATTTTTGAGTGCTTAAACACTTAGGTTGGGGATTATAAGCTTACCAAACACTTGGGAAGTAAGGTTTATAGCACATTTCGATTCAAGGTTTAGATCAGTCATAGAAGCATTCAAGGTATTTCAAACTCTAGTTCATTTTGGTATTGTTTTCCTTAAATTCTTATAGTTTTCTACTCAACATCCTAACTTTATTCTTTATTCTTCGTTAGGAAATCTAAGATCTTGAACATAAGGTTCTTGGTAAGTATCTTTCAATGGAATAGTTCTTTCATTATTTTCATCCCTTTTTCTTTAGTATACTCACCCTTTCATTGATGGCTTTTAGGAGTGTCCCAAGGTCCCAAACCTGTTCACATATCCCGGTATATTTGGTAAGGAAAATAGGATAGGATATTATATGTTATGCTATATGTTATCTTATGATTTATGTGTTATGTTAACTTATGATTTATGTGTTATGTTATGTATGTTGTAGACTTGGGCATATGACTTGTATAACTAACAAGCCCCAATAAATTTATGGGCATATGACTTGCTTAGCTAGCCAGCCCCACAAATCTAATGGGCATATGACTTGTTTAGTTTACGAGCCCCAATTAATAATGGCCATTATAGTATATGTGACATATGTTTATGATATGTTGTAGTATATGTCGATATGAATTTTATGTATATGATTTATGTGTTAGATTTTCCTTGCTGGGCATTAGGCTCATTCCTTTATATTTATATGTGCAGGAAAATAACTTTGGTGGCGGGAAAAGTTCTTGGAAGCTTTGGGGATGTGTATTGAGGCGGGATGGAATCGATGGATCGAGCGTTCGATTTGAGGATGAAGTCTCTTTAATTATGGTTTTCTATGTATTTTTTCCGCAATTGGTTGTAATAACTTTTAATTAAGTTTTCATTATGTCAAAGTTATGTTTTGTTTCAAACAATGGGATCCCAATGTCCTACTTATGAATTTTATGTAGTTTTAAAACTTTACTTTATAGTTTTAAATAAAGATATGTTATTTCAAATGTATGTTTTCGTAAGGTTAGTATAGAAATTAGTAATGGTCCAAAGTCTAGAGTAGTTGGGTCATTACAGGGAGTATATGTCTTCCATAGAGTCTCGCCATGGAAATGGGTGAGGAGATTTGGGAAAAAGGGCAAGCTGAGCCCTAGATTTGTAGGTCCATTTGAGATCCTGGAGAGAATTGGTTAGGTGGCTTACAAGTTGGCCTTACCTCCGGCATTGTCAGCCGTGCATAATGTGTTTCATGTTTCATCTCTTCGAAAGTATATATCTGATTTGACACATGTTTTGAATTATGAAGATCTGGAGCTTGAGGTGGATCTCTCCTTTGAAGAAAAGCCAGTCCAGATACTTGACAGAAATGATAAGGTCCTCAGAAATAAGTCGATACCTTTGGTTAAGGTGTTGTGGAGGAACAGCAAGGTCGAAGAAGCGACTTGGGAGCTGGAGTCAGATATGCAAAGTCAGTATCCCGAGCTGCTCAGGTAAATTTCAAGGATGAAATTTCTGTAAGGAGGGGATAGTTGTAATGCCCCAAAATCCATAATGCGGTTTAATGGCTGGATTAGTAGGCCAGGAGGGCCATAATTGTTTTATTATGCCATTAAATGATTATATCCATGTTTATGTGAATTATTTTATAATATGATGTTAAATGCATGCATGTGGGTCCACATTTCATTGTAAGGGCATTCTGTTAATTTGGCCCGTTGAGGGCATATTTGTGTATTTTGGTGCATGTTGTGATTTATGGATGAGATCCCATTATTATGTGGATATATTCGAGCTATTCGGCATGAAACGGTCTTATGTAGAAAATTAGCGGTTTTGTCATAACGGGGTCAATTATTGGGATATTGGATAATGAGAGTGATTATTTTATGATATATTGAGAGATATTGAGATTAGGAGGAAATTTTGGGAGTTTTGACTATTTTGTCCCCGGGGGTGTTTTTGAGACCTCGAGCATTAAGATTTATTTGAGGTTACTTAAGCCTGATGTAGTCAGTCAGAAAGAACCTTATGTTCAAATACCTTTCTCTTTCTCTCGTTAGTTCTTTTTACCGTTCGTTGCAATTTTGAAGAAAACTTGAGTTCTAGGAGTCGGAATCAAGCGAGGATCGAGGCATAGCGATCCTAGGAAAGATTAGAAGCTTCTTGACCGAAGGATTTAGTGAGAAACAACCTAATCAAAGGTAATTTAAGCTTTAAGTTTTGAGTTTTAGAGTTTCTAAGCTTTGATTTGCATTTTGTGTGTTGATGAGTTTTTTATTCGTTTGAGCCTCGGGATTTGATGATTTTGGATCATCGGGATGTTTGGGAACTTTGATTTTTGGATTTGGAGATGTTTAAGTAGGTTTTTGGAAGGCTTAAAATGTGAGAAATCAGAGTTATGGTAGGTTCCCAAGTGGGGGATGCGGCCCTGTTCTTGGGCTCCACGGCCCTAGCTTGAAGCTGAGGGTGGTAGAGTTGGGAAGTGCTAGGGCTGCGGCACTAGGTAAGGGGCGCTGCGGCGCTTGCCCCTGGTGCTTCTGTTTTGGCTGGGGACCGCAACTCAGGGTTTTGGGGCAACGGCGCTTGAGGGTATTTGAGGCCAAATAAGTGTTTTGATCATGGGAACTCAAACCTTAGGCCTCGGGATCGTTCCTACTACCTGGTTTAGTGGGATTCGATGTCCCGGAGGCTAGGTCTTGGTTCGGGAACCTTTGTTATTCATTTTATTGATGGAATCCCATATTTGGTTATGACTAGCTGACCGCTAAGGAACTAAAAGATAGATCGTTCTCAAGGGTCGTTCTTTTACTAATTCTCACTCGAATCAAAGGTAAGAAAATTGCACCCCATATGTGACATGCATGATTATTCATGAGACATGTTGAAAGTTTAAATGTGGACATGGATTGAATATCGAATGCTTAGCATATCTTGCTCACTTGTGTATGGCACTGACTGAATAGTCAGAATTGGCAATGGTGTTAGTATCAACTGTGAAGTTGTGACTCATTAGTCAAGTTCGGCAGTGGTACTGAGCACTGGTCACATGGTATTGACTCATAAGTCAAGAATGGTCTTAGCATGTTAACACAAGCCAATAAAGATTAGATCTAATCGATATCTGCATTGAATGACTCAAATGAGCATTAATGCCGGACCAACCTCAAGTTCGATGAAAACTAAAAGCGCTTGTTTAGCCCAAGGCTAGTCATTTAGAGCCAGGGCCAGCGAGCCCTGATGACTATTTAGTCACATGGCTATGGGTCCCGAGCCCCGTAGTGACTTACCCATCAGTCACTCATCTGTTTAAGCTAGTGACTTACCCATCAGTCACTCATTTGTTTAAGTTAGTGACTTGCTCGTCAGTCACTCATTATGGTTTACCAGAACCTCAAGTGTTAAATCACTCATCTGATTAGAGCTATAATCTCCTTCATGGTTAATGTAACCACAAAGTGATATTCACTCATCTCTTCTGGGCTATGAGCTCTGTATGATTATCATGATCATCATTTGATATTATATACATGCATTATTAAGTTTTCTTGCTGGGCTTTGGCTCATGGGTGCTATGTGGTGCAGGTAAAGGGAAAGAAAAGCTCACCCAGCCTTGAGTGGAGAGCTTAGGGGGTGTTGTGTACATATGCAACCACTTGACTACCACGGCCAAGAAGTTCTCAAGAGAACTAGGGGGTTTACCCTATTTTTGCCGCTTAGATCGGCAGGTTATAAATGTTAAACTGTAATGACCATTTTGCATTGTAAATAACTTGTAAACGTTTTTATGGGCCCATGAACAGTTTTATTTGTTTAAATAAAATATATCATTTTCTTTTGATTGGTTATTCCACCTTAACCTATTAATAACACCTAGAAGAACGTTTTTAACCAAAGAACTCGATTAGCGAGTTAAATTCACAGTTCAAAGTTCACCGTAACGGTCTTGGAGTAACCAGGGCGTTACATTTACCATTCTGGAAAGGGTTTCAGAATTGAATAAGCAACCAGTACCTTATTGCGAAAGCAATGGAAATATAACTATTCTAGAAGAACCGAGAAATCATGGGAGGGGAAAAGCACATGAAATGAAGTATCATATAATTCGAGACAATATTACACAATTGATGTAATGATCTTAAAGATAGCTTCAAAAAAATTTCTTACAAAACTGTTTATAAAGATTTTGTTAGACGGATTCGTTCAGGATAATATGAGCGACACATTGAGAGAGATGCCTCAATTTGCTTTAGAGCAAGTGGGAGATTTTTGGGAATAGTGTCCTTAAAGCAATTGTAGTTGACAAATGTTTTAAATCAAATAAATAATTGAATTGAATTATTACATATATATAGACTATGTCTGATATTAAGTTGATAATATTAAGTGAATATCAGAAAATTCTAAAGTTCATCTATGTGGTCTTAATCTCATATTTGTATGAGAGGATTGAGATTGAGACAATGAACATGAAATAGTTCACTGTAAAATAAAGTTATGGAATTTTAGATTAATTACTGCTAGTATGATTCACTAGTATTATGAATACAAGTGACCTAGATGCGAGTCACTAGTGTAGTAGGGTACTTTAGTGAAGGTACATTATATATAGTGGTACATAGAATTGGACCAGATGTAATTTGTTAATACTTGTTTAAACATTGTTTTGTAGAATTAATCAAACACATCAAACGATGATCATATATATGATGATCTTAATCCTAAGGATACTATGAACTCTTATGTATGTCATCTGATCCTTTGATTCGTGAATTAAGGTTTTTCGGAATGATCAGGGTGAGAACAAATTTTTTGGGGACTCAATGATATATATGATTGGGGACATAGTTTAACAAATAGAGAATCTATACCTTCTTATAGATTGAATAATGGTTCCCTATGTGGTTGACTTTTCAGACTGAAAAGGTTATGAGCGCTTAGGTCGCAAACTTGTTGTGTCACAACATTCACTAGTAAAGTCAATGGTACACCAGGAACTAGATATAGTTAAAATGGTCAAACGGTAATTTTATTTATTTTTAATTATGAACCATTAATAGATGATTAATGTTGTATGTAATGATTATATCAATGGAAACTTTATTCTTTTATAAACTTTATTCTCTTATAAAGTACTCTTTAAGTATATATCTATAATTATCAAGAGTTCAATCTCATATTTATAGTAGAGTAATCATGAGATTAATAAATATAATTTTTAATCAAAGATCTTTGATTAATAATCTAATATTTATTGGAGCTTGAAATTATAGGTTCATATGTCCCCAGGGTGGCTCTATCAACACCATATCAAGGTAAAAGTTGATACAACGGTAAAACGGTAATTTGAAAATTTGAGAAGAATTTTATTCTTCTAGTGAAATATAAAATTATATGATAATTGAGGTTGAACAATTAATTTGGAATTAATTATTAAATTTTGAAAATATATTTATTTATTTAAATATTAAAATTTTGAAATAAATAAATAATTTTTTTAAATTAATTATTTTATTTGAGTGGAAGAAAATAATAACGGTAAGTCAAAACAGTTTTGATATAGTCATTTTTAAAAAGATGATGATAATAATGATCATCAATTTGAATTTTGAATTTAAAATTTAAATTTGAATTATGGTTGTGATCTTTTCCTTAAAAAGATGATACCATAATTTATGGGAGAGATTTATTTAAATTAAAAAAATATATGAAAAATGCAATATTCCATGAATGGGAATAGTGCTACACGCATAACATAGTCCAATGACTATGCCATGCATGCTTGTGGTACTGATAAAGTATCAATATTGTTTTTTTCATATTTTTATTTATTTTTTTAATAATTTGAAAAATAGATTTTTTCAAATTTGGTAAGTTAGATATTACCTAAATCTATTCCTATCATCATTATTATTATATTATCATTATATTATTATTATTATTATGAATAACGGTGTAATATACAACAAATATACATATATTATGTGATAATAAGAGAAAAAGAATGGTGATTCATAAGAGATTCAGAAAATTGTCAGACAAGAAATTCTTCATCTTCTTCTCTTATTATTCCAACATTTCTCAAGCAATAATCCAAGTCCTCATGTGTTGAGATAAACTTGTGATTTCTAAATTACAAACATTTATTCTCTATGTGCCAACCCACATCTTGAGATGTAGAGAACACTCCAGAAGATTGTGGTTTGAGTACTCAAAGTTTTGGATAGGAATATCGTTATTTATACAAAAAGACTCAAGGACACTTGATAGGTTTCAAAAGGTAAATATTTATTTCCTTAAATATTTGTATATGTGTGCATGTAATATATAGTTGTGAGTATATATATATATATAAGTAGGCGTGTATATCTATGTATATATATACATTTATGGGCGTGTATATCTATATATATAAGCTGCATGATTAATAATATTGTATATTAATTGTTCCTGCATGTATTCTAGAACGTATAAATTGTTTATATTAGCGGTGGGAAATTTTTTTGTTGTTAATCAATGGGCCCACAGTGCATGCTATCTTGTGGTGAGTGGGCATATGTTGAGTAAATTGGGCATCAAAGCGATTTTTGAGTCTGGCAAGCTATTCTTTCCAAGGGCAACTATTTTATGGGGAAAGAGTATGTGTGTGATGGAATGATAAAATTGTGTACCATAGACAACAAAAATTGATAATAATGCATGCTTGTCTTCCTCTTATATTCTTGGTTTTTATTTTATTACTTTGCGGCATAGTAGATGTAACGCCCTACTAATATAGGACTGTTACATTGTGTATTAAAAATTATGTTTAACTCTTTAAGCGAGCCATTTGGGCTTTATATAAGTAATTAAAGTTATGTAATGGTTTAGGTATTAAAATTTTGGTCGAAAGAGTTAAACTTGTCATTAAAGAGTTTAAATATATACAAGGGATCCCAAAAAGAGTTCATAAACAGAGGATAACATGTTTAGGGTTACAACAATGGCCGACCTAAGCAGCAAAAACTGAACTCAACCCTAGTCCCTCAAAATAATCTCGATCGTGGCGGTTGAGCAGACTGAGTATGTACACACTGCCCCCAGAGCTCTCCAACTAATGGCTAGTCCAGTTTACCCTTGCTCTTACCTTCACCACATAGCATCCGTGAGCCGAGGCCCAGCAAGAAAACCCAACTAAACAGAAACAGATAACCAATAGAATGTAAAACATAATTCCCATGCTTCACAGTTATAAAAAATTCAAGCAAGCATGTAACTTATCTATGTGGCCCTTATGCCAATGATCGCATATCGCACTCCCATAGTGGCCCTGCCATAACGGCCTACATTACACATGATTATCACCGATTATGGCCCCCTAGCCGATCATTCCTGAAAAATACAAACATATACAATAACAAATACAACACCATAAATATAATCAAGTAAACTTTAACGAGCGGTTATAACCGCTTCGAAAATCGAGGACAATGCCCTAAGCATGGTGCAAGTGTTGATTTTCTTACTTGAAGTCATGTGCAAGTAGTGATACGACCCCGAACACGATCCCTTTCTCAAGCCTTGCGTTAATCCTAGTCACAATATAAACATTATCCTCATTAAGAACTAATCTTGAATACAGACTCCACGACTATTCTCGACCTCTCAGGACTTCCAAATCCACCAATCCCGGTGATGGAACCGTTCCCCATGCCCCCAAGCTTTCCCAAAACTTAAAAAACAAACCATATTTTTTAGTGGCACCAGCTGTTAGAGAATATATTTTATTGCTCAATGGAAAAGTGGAAAAACCAAAAATACAACTCTATGCAAAGAATACAATGGACAAGATGATAGATAAATAGGTTTACAACTCAATGAACAACAATACAAGTAAATGTAGAAAAGAGAGAAAGAAGAGAATTATTAGAACTAAAACTCTAAAACAAGAGATACCAATAAATATGTAAATAGAAATAGAAGAAGAGGATTACAAACTCAAGACAATAATAATACAAGAAGAACAACTGAATGAAAAGATCAATGAAAAACACAAACTCACACTCAACCAAAGTGTAGAGTAATGGGGATCACCAACTTGAACAAGGTTCAAAACCTTTGTCCAAAAGCTTATTTCCCCTTATTCTCTAAGCACTAAGGGATCTCTCAAGGAAATAGCTCTCTCGCCGCGGCCCTTGGTCATTTTCAGCAACCAATTTTTTTAGCTTTTTTCCAAAACGTTCCAATTTATTCCCACTTGATTTTGTAACTTCCATACACAATATGGGAGTTAAAATCACATCTCTATCAGCCATTTCTCATATGGCTTTATTAAATCTAATCTCAAATGTGTAACATATAATATACACATTATTGGGTAATATTTGGGATTTACAAATTTGTAACTGATTTTGTAACTCCAAAATATGTCACATTTAGGCACACACATGTGTCCAATTTTGTGACTCTCAATAATATGTTACATGGTGTGACAAATCACATTTTCTCACATTATTTAATATAATATTATATTATATGAAATAATATAACATTCCCCCACTTGATTAAATAATCACTTTTGTAACACTTATTTAATCAATCAAACATTATATTAAAATATAATATTTCCCCACTTGATTAAATAATCACTCTCTATAGAAACCTTTGCATTGGTGCATAAAGTAAAATGTCTTTCGACTTGAATTTTACCTTAGTGTAATTATCACAAAGTTTGTTGAAATTTTGGTTGCCAAAGCATTGAACCACTATCCCTTGATAACAAACCGGTGATAACACACACACATTTGCTATGTTCACTTGAGACCTCAATGTCTCGCTTTTGCACCGTTAATGGCCATGTGCACATTCCACTCATAAACTTTTCTTGAGAATGACTCCCAATTCTCATGAAGGGCGGCACCACCCCTAGGTCTATATAGGTAGAACTCTTACAGTATTTTGTTACCCTAAAATACTTGTCTTTTCAAGATTGAGTTCTATTAAAAAAAACCTTTCGGTTTTAACCCTGTAATGAACCAACTAATCTAGACTTTGGACCATTAATGAAAACTACACATAGACCCTAATTCTTAATAGAACTTACAAGTGAAAATATCATAACTTTATTAAAATTCGAAAAAAAACAAATGTTAAACTTACATAAAACTCAAAGTAGGATATGGGATCCCATTGTTTTAAAATCAAGACATAACATAATTGTAATAAAAAGAGATTACAGAAATAGGTGCGGAAAAATACACATAAACCATAAATAAAGACTTCATCCTCGAATCGAAACTCTCGGCTCTTTGAATCCATTCCACCTCAATACACATTCCCCAAGCTACCAAGAACCTTTCCCGCCACTAAAGGTATTTTCCTGCACATGTAAACAAAAAAAGGAGTGAGCCTAATGCCCAGCAAGGAAAATCTAACATATAACCATATACATAAAATTCATAAAGAAACATAAAACATATCATAATACTTATGTCACATACATACTATAATGGCCATTATTACTTGGGGTCCCATAAACTAAACAAGTCATATGCCCATTAGATTAGTGGGGTCTTGCTTGCTAAGCAAGTCATATGCCCATAATCTATTTGGGGCTTGTTAGTTGTATAGGTCATATGCCCAAGTCTACAATCATACTTAACATAGCATTTTTCATAACACATATTCATAAGATAACATATAAAATCATATTACACATAAATCCTATCCTATTTTCCTTACCAAAATAACTGTGATATGAGAACTTATTTGGGACCTTGGAACACTCCTAAAAACCATTTATAATAGGGTAAGTATATTGAAGAAAAGGGATGAAAGTGATGAAGGAACTATACTATCAAAATATACTTACCAAAAACCTTGTGCTCAAGAACTTAGATTTCCTAACCAAGAATAGGAATAAGGTTAGAATACTAAGTAGAAGACTATGAGAACTTTTAAAGAAAATAATACAGAAATGGACTAGAGTTTGGGATACCTTGAGTACTTCTATGATCAATCTAAACCTTGAACTGAAATGTGAATAGAACCTTACTTCCCAGGTGTTTGATAAGCTTATAGTGATCAAGCTTATAATTCCCAACCCAAGTGTTTACACTCTCACACACACCTAGCAACTTGCAGCCTCTGAACTTAGAGTAATAGATGAATAAATGGTTGGGTACTAGGTCCTATTTATAAAGTTTAGGAATGAAAAGATCTTCATTTAACTTGAATAAAAATAATGGCTTTTTAAATGAAAATCATTTATCGTTCAGCAGAGGCTGAAGACTCGTTCAGAAAGGTGTTGGACTTATCAAGAGGTTAAGGATTTGAATGAGAACGTTTTTGAAAACTTTCAAAAACACACTGAAGGAGGCGATATATCGCCTGGGCCTGTATGCCCGAGGCAATCGTGCAACATTTCGTGTTTTTCGTATCTTTGTACTGCGATATATCGCCCCCTATAGCTGCGATATATAGACATACGCTGAATATTTAAACACGAAATTACACATTTTTAGCTTAATTTGAATTGAGTAAACAGCCTTGACTAAGCCCTCTAACGTTTTCAAAGCTACTGACTGACCTTAGGATATTCAAATTTTAACATTAATAAATTTATTCCTCAAAATACTTAATCATTTTTAAACATACACATGACATGTGCTATTATCTTATTGGGTCTTATCTAAACCTCATAATATAATAAATATTACCCTCAATATCAGTCATATTAATCAAACCTTAGGTTAAAATTAATATTCCTAAACTATAGGTTAAACTTAGAAAATCTACAAGTGTTACTATAAGTGTCCAAATAAATCCCGATCTGAACCAAAAATCTACAGTCATAAAGATAATACTATTATTACTATTATACTACTATCTAACTTAGCTAAGTAAAGTGCTTTGGACTCTACAAACCCTCATTTTGGTAACACACTAGTACTCATATCTTAGATGGGACAAAATTTGAGTACTACTATCTATTCACTAGATTGACTTGTTATTACCTATTGAACCTAATACTAGTTTGGTTACTAGTATTAAGATAGGTTACCATCAACCGTGAATCTCTTTAGGGAGTCTAAGTCCCATCTCTTGAGATGTAAAATTGATTCAATTTGAATCATTTCTTTTCTCATGTATGCATACTTAGACACTCTCATTATTTTATTCAAACTTTGTTACTAGCCATAGTTTGATTAAAATAGTTACCCCTTTAAAATAGTGATTTTGACCATAGTCAACACCCCCACTATTTTATAGTTTAATATACAAGATAAACATTTGAATATTAATTCTTGAAATCTCTTTGTTTCTAAAATTCTCCTTTATGTTTTAAATTGATTCCTTCTTGAATCAAAATATTACAAACAATAACTTTAGACACCAAGCATGTCTAGATTTATCCATTCTATACACATATAGCCAATGTGATTTAAAATGTGGAATTTCAAATCACCTATTTGATAGAATGACCAAATTAATCAATCGATTAACAACAAAATAAATTGATTAACTTTGGAGCATCACCCCCACATTTCTCACATAGTGATAATAAAATATCACTTTAAAATAGAAATCTATTCATTTCTAATAAATCATTTATCCTCCAAGATAAATCTAGACCTATGATTCTCAAAGTTCATTGTGAGTCCTTAAGCTTCATGATAAACACTCAATAGATCAAGATAAAAAATCTCAATGTTTATCTTGATTCATTTACTTGCTAAAGCAAGGCACACTTATTTGAAAGTAACTTTCACTTGGTTGTTTTCTTTTATATATTTCACAAAATAAAATGTGAACACAAGTGTAATGTGAGAATTTCTCAAACAAATAATCACATTATGAAATAATAGGTCTACACACTTACCTATTATTTTAACAAGTTCATTTTGAAACTTTGTTTATGTCTCACACAAATGTCTCATAGCAAAATAAAGAATTATTATAGAATAATACTTTAATTTTATTGATAGCTTTTAAGAGTACAAGCTTTATTACAATAAAAAAAAAATCAACAAGGCACATGAACATGGTAATCATGCTAGGATCACTTCTTCCTTTTATATAGCATTTACCTCATTCTCATGTGGGTCCTTTCGGTACCTACATACTCTAGCATAGTGCCCAAGTTTTCCACAAACAAAACAATGACCTCTCACGCCTTTGAATTGTCCATGATCTTTCTTTGGACCTAAAGGGTTCCCACTACCCTTTTTGTTGCTGTTGTTGCCCTTTGGATGCTTGTGTGAAACCGCATTGGCCTTGGAAGTCTCATCTTTAGACTCATTCACACCCTTGTCTCTTATTCTCGATTCCTCTTCAATTCTAATGTGTTTTTGGATCTCTTCCAAAGTGTAATCCTCATTCTTATGGAGGATTCTTTTCCTATAGCTCCTCCAAGTTGGTGGTAATTTTGCCACTATTGCACCAATGGAAGGCCTCGGGAAGCTCAATCTTGAGAACTTTCCACTTGTTCACAATCACTTGTAACTCATGAATTTGAGGTAAAAGAGTTTTCCCATCAATGAAAGAAAATTCAAAATATTGAAAAATTAAGAAGTTTCTTGTACCTTCTTCCTCAGCCTTGTAGTTATTCTCCAAGGCATCCCAAATCTCCTTCACGGATTTGGTATTGGTATAGAGGTCATATAGCCTATCAGATAGGGCATTAAGGATATGACCCCTACAAAGAAGGTTGTTCTCTTCTCTCTTCCTTCTTTTCTCCACCTCCTCGGGAGTACCTTTGTCGAATGGCTCGACTAGAGGTGCCAAGGATGACTCTAGGATGTAGGATATCTTGAGTGTTTTCAAAAGGAATTTCACCTTGTCTTGCCACCTAATAAAATTGGATCCATCAAACCTATCCAACCTCACTAGGTCTTGGTTCATGATCTTAATGGTCACCCCTTCCATTGAAACAAAGAGGATAAGCATTTGATTGTTAGAGAATATATTTTATTGCTCAATGGAAAAGTGGAAAAACCAAAAATACAACTCTATGCAAAGAATACAATGGACAAGATGATAGATAAATAGTTTTACAACTCAATGACCAACAATACAAGTAAATGTAGAAAAGAGAGAAAGAAGATAATTATTAGAACTAAAACTCTAAAACAAGAAATACCAATAAATATGTAAATAGAAATAGAAGAAGAGGATTACAAACTCAAAACAATAATAATACAAGAAGAACAACTGAATAAAAAGATCAATGAAAAACACAAACTCACACTCAACCAAAGTGTAGAATAATGGGGATCACCAACTTGAACAAGGTTCAAAACCTTTGTCCAAAAGCTTATTTCCCCCTATTCTCTAAGCACTAAGGGATCTCTCAAGGAAATAGCTCTCTGGAATAATCAAGCCTCAAGGTGTATTTTTCAGCCAAGTGCTTTGTGGATGAAAAATTATGTGTCTTACAAGTGAGCATTGGGCTCCTATTTATAGAGTTTTGAGACACCCTTTGAATTTCAAATTCCACCAAGCCCATGGCTGTTACCAATGATTAATTGGATGTTTTATGGAATTAAAATAGAGATTTGGGAGTTACTTGGCTGTTGGAAACGTTCAAAATTGGATAAAAACCGAATTTGTATGAAGCTGTCAGCCACTTGGGCAACCAATTTTTTAGTTTTTTTCCAAAACGTTCCAATTTATTCCCACTTGATTTTGTAACTTCCATACACAATATGGGAGTTAAAATCACATCTCTATCAGCCATTTCTCATATGGCTTTATGAAATCCAATCTCAAATGTGTAACATATAATATACACATTATTGGGTAATATTTGGGAGTTACAAATTTGTAACTGATTTTGTAACTCCAAAATATGTCACATTTAGGCACACACATGTGTCCAATTTTGTGACTCTCAATAATATGTTACAAGGTGTGACAAATCACATTTTGTCACATTATTTAATCTAATATTATATAATATGAAATAATATAACACCAGCACGGGGGCACCACCCCCTAGCGCTGTTGCACCCAGAAGTTACAGAGACACCCAAAATTTCCCTGCTTCAACCAAGGGCGCCCACCTCTGGCGTAGGGGCGCCAGAACTCAAACCCAGAATACTGGGTTCCTTTTTCTGCAATTTCTCCAACACAAAGCTGCCCCTAACCGACCAAAGACCACAAAAACTCATCAAATCAAGTTTCCAACGAGATTCAAAGAAAATTTCGATCCCAATTCAGATTACCCAAGTCCCCAGGAACACTAAAACCTCATCAGAACACCCAACGACAAACAAAATGCTACAATCTTAACTTTGAGTTTTGAACTTGGAAACTTACCTCGAATTTATGACCCAAGCCAAAATTAAGAGTTTCAACTATAGTTCCAAGTCTAGAACAGCTACCAAGTCACATCCCATCCAAAATAAAAAACTGAAATCCAAAAATCAATCAAGAGCTCAGAATCATGCCAAGAACAAGGAAGAACAAAACACATGGAAATTTACCTCTGCTACAACTTTGAATTGTGAATTTTTCAAAGAAAATCTTTTATCTTCAAATGTCAATCTAAACCTTGAAGTCCTTTGGCAATCCTTTCCTCAAATTATTTGAACGATTGAATCCTAAACTTAGATATTCATGAAAAATGAGACACTAGAGAGGAGAAGTGAAAAAAAAAAAAGACTGATGAAGGAAAACATGACTGGGAAGACTTCAGAAATTGGTTTCGTTTTTCCTTTAATTACATGGTCAATTAACCACTTTGCCCTTAGCGAGGCTTATCCACAATACTAGATGCAAGGGTAATTTGATCATTTGACCTAATTTCTCACTAAACCTCGAATTGTACCTATAATTCCCAATTAAGTCATTAGTTCCAACTGCTCTCCCAAATAATTCTATTTACTAATAAATCCCGGTAGTTTTCCAAATTACCAAAATATCCATAGTCTCACCCTGAGCTGGGTATTTATCCACGTTGTGACTTTTCTACTAATTTTCTTAAAATGATCTACTCGTGCTGAATATCTCAAATATATCCACATAATAATGTGGTGTCAAACACATCACATATAAAATTACAATTATACCCTCAACAGGTAAAAATTACAAAATGCCCATTTTTAATAAAAGATGACCTTTAAGCATATTTAGTACACATAAACATGCATATAACTCATATAATTCACATACTCACATATATATAATTAAAATCACATAATTCACCAGAAACAGTCCCAATTATGACCTCTTGGCACACTAACCTCGTTAGGTTTAGGACATTACAATAGACTTGCTAATATAGGATATAGTACAATTAAAAGAGTTATCAAATGTGGTTTAATTGTATGCCATGTTATTAAGCATGATAAATGTGAATTATGTGTTTGTTTACCCAAAAAAGATTCACTTGATGATGTCGCAAGATTAGTATGCACGTGAGATGCACGTGACTATTTAAGTTGTTACGTTTTGGTCGACCATCCACCAGAGGAGAATTCGTACTGTAGAGGGCATGTTTCATAGGCGACCAGAGCTGGTCACAGTATATCAGATATATTCTAAAGATATTTGTGTTGGGGTTTTATGCTCTAATTAAAACCCAAATTCTTTGTAATCTCATTTTATTATCAATAAAAGAATAGAAATCATTTTTTGACTTGGTTAATCACTTTGCTCATGTGTTTTATTTTCATGATTATTTGTTTAATATAAACTTCTATTAAATCCTGAGCATATAGCTAATCTTATTTATAGTGACGTAATCACAATAGAATATAAATATGATTATATGTTCAAAATAAGTTAGTCCTAAGATTAGTCAGTGCACCGAATTTACACTGACTTGCAAATCTACAATATGATCAACTTACACATTACAGTGTTATGTTCTTTCCAAAACATTAGCAAAGTAGATAAGATCGGATGTATTTGTTACATCGAACAGGACCGATATTGACAGTTGATAAGATAAGTAAACATACCGTTATTATTTATTCTAGTCATATCATCTAGTTGACCATAGGTCAATTCAATCTCAATTATGAGTGTTTAGTATTCTAACTGATTGTATTATTTGAGTTCTTTGACATGTTTGTTACTAGCTTACCCTATGGACTAGCCCATACTTACATCTTGGGAACTCGGTAGTATAATTGAGTGGGAGTGTTGCTCATGGATATGAACATCTATAGCTTCTGATGAAGAAGTGAAACGATAGTTTCCTTTTAGTTTGGTTCAATGTGTTAAATGATAGAGATGTCATTTCAGTAATTAAATTAGTTTACTGAAATATCATTTACAAGGAACTAAGTGTTTTAAGGATAAAATACAATGAGGGGTAAAACGGTATTTTAGTCCAATCTCATTGTAGACCGTTTATAGAGGATTGAGTGACAATTATGGTTGTAACAATGGATAATTAATTGCGCATCTATAATTGTTATAGAGCGTTCTATAAATTCAAGAGTGTCATTCCGAGCCTAAAGTGGAGTCACGAGGAATTAATAAGTTAGTAAATTTATTTGTTAGATTTATGATAACTTATTGGAGCTTTATTTCATAGGCCCATGGTCCCCATTGTACCTTGGATAAAATCATCTAGATAGTCTCAATTAATTGATTTAATTATCAATTAGAATTATCAAAGTTGACCAAGTCAATTTTGGATAGTTTTACAGAGTTGTGTAATTTTGAGAAGAAAAGAGAAATTATGGCAGATTTATTAATTAAGATAAATTGGTATCTAAATTAATAAATAAGTTTAAATCAAGGTTCAAATTATAAATAATTAATTTGATAAAGGATTTAAATAATTATTTAATTAATTAAATCAATAAAAAATAATGCAGGCCTTGTTTTTAAGTCCAATGGGCTTATAATCAAATGGGAAATTTCACGGGCCTAAAGCCCATGATAATTTCGACCTAGGGCTTTAAAATGGCTATTATTTTATTAATTTTTTAATTAAATTAAATAGCCTAATTGAGTCTATAAAAGGAGTGCTTAGAGAGAAGTCATCAGTAAAGATTTCTGAGGGGACAGAGAAGTTTAATCACTAGTTTTCTGATAGTTTTCGATTATCTCTAAACACAAGTCCTTCTAAGCCTCTTTGTTATTTTCTCTTCTTCTCTTTATATCTATCTCATGTGTTGAGAATTGCCCACACTAATCTAGGTGATTCTAAGGATACATTGGAAGGTTGTGAAGAAAATAGAAGATCAGTTCAGTTTCTTGATAATACTCTGCGACAGAAAGGATTCAAGAGTTAGAGAAACTGAAGGAAGGACTCTTTAATTCCGCTGCGTATACTGTAAGTATTCTATTCTTTGTTTCTCTTTGAATTCAATTTTAGAAACATGTTTTAGGCTATCTCATATTAATTTGTTTAATATTAGATATACATGAAAATAAATAAAGATCCTGTATAAGCTAATCCAACAACTGGCCTCAGAGTCTTTGGTAAGATTTATTTTCATGCATGAACATGTTTAAAATTGGATTATTTGATATGTTTGAATAATTGGATGGTTTTCATGTTTTTATGAAGCATATTGATTTTATGTAAACTTTAGCAATTTTTAGGTTATTTTGTTGTGTTTTCTATGTTATTAATTTTTATATATGCTTTATTTTGTGTAAAACGTATTAAAAATTAATTAGAAAATGGTTTTGGTATAAAAAATTGCTCAAAAAAAATTTTGGAAAAAATTTGGCCTGGCTCCCCATGCGTGCGCACACATTCACGCACCACCCGCGCGCGCCCACGCGCATCAGCCACGGTGAACAGTACCCACGGGTACTATTCATCCAAAAAAAAATAAAAAATTTAATTTTTTTTAAATTAAAGAAAATTAAAATTGTGGATAATTATTATTTATAACCAAAGCCAAAAATATCAGATTTGTTATGTATTTAAAATTCTTTTTTGAAAATAAGATATTTTTGTTAGTTGAGATTTAAATAAGTAGATATTTTCTACAAAGATTCAAATTCAAATTTAAAAATAGACTAACAATTTAATTTTAAATATTTTAATAAATTAAAATATTAGAATTATGATATCAAATATTTAAGATATTTTCATTTAAATTCTTGATTTTTTTATTAAATATTTATTTGAAAATGTAAATATCTTTTCTATTCTATATTTTTTAATATTTAAATTATTTGAAATTTGAATATTGTTAGTTAGATATTTTTATGGATATTTGAATTTGTTTAACTATTTTGAGATATTTTAGGGTTGTTATAACTATTTATATTTTACTCTTTTTAAATGGTTAAAATATTAGCTAATAGTTGTAACAACACAATATATTTTTGGAAAATAGTTAACATATTGATTTTAAAATTTAAAATTGGTTAAATTTTGAAAAATATTAATTTTTTTCAGCCAATTAATAAAATATTTTTTCTAATAAATGGAATTTAAATTAACTTTGGTTAATTGTTGATAAATCCTATTTAAATTAAATTAATATTTTTTTATTAAATTAACCTAAAATCAAGTTGATTGTTGATAAATGAAATTTAAATTAACTATTGTTAATTGTTGATAAATTTAATTTAAATTGACTTATTTTTGTAAAAAATTTAATTAATTTTAATTTTTTTTGATAAATTCTAGATAATTAATTGTGGTATTTTTGCAAATGAAATCAATTGTGGTATTTTTGCATAAATTCATAGAATTGCTCATATAGTAACATGATTAGGCCCATCCAATTATAACATGTCTGTGTTGCACTATATGTGGTATTTTTGCAATTGGGCTTAGATGCTTATTGTGGCCCATATATTTGTTAGATATATGGTATTTTGCCAAATAAAATATTCCTAAAATTATAGGTTTTATTTGGGCCCATTAGAAAATGTAAAGTTTAAATTCATTTCTTGTGGGTAATTCCACTTTTGAAGGCCCATTTGCTTTGCATGACTATAATGGGCCTAATCAATTAATAACAATTGATAAAACGAATGTTTAAATTCCTGTATTTTGGACCTTGTATGGAAGATAGGGGGCCTTTGTAGTGGGAACGACATACTGAACTCAATCCTCCTCCATACAAGCCCAATTGTTAAGGCCCATTTACCTGAGTTTGACTTAATTGTATAAGTTCATTATATTAGTTAAACCTAAAATATTGATTAGCAACAAATTATTTCTAAATTAATTGAATTTGTATCAATGTGCCACATTAGAATTAATAAGAAATTTTAGGACTTTGGTTTTAAAAAATTAAATCTGTTTAATATTTTTTTGGAAAACCATAGTCATTAATTTTCTAAAAATAAATAATAAAAATACTATTTTTAATATTATAATGAGC
The DNA here is from genome assembly GCF_963169125.1 of Humulus lupulus. Lineage (NCBI taxonomy): Eukaryota > Viridiplantae > Streptophyta > Magnoliopsida > Rosales > Cannabaceae > Humulus > Humulus lupulus. The sequence continues at coordinate 276,598,649 of NC_084793.1, forward strand.
TTATTTTAATAATTTTATTCGATCTCCACCGTTGGTTTAACATAGTTAATAGCTTAATGGGGCCTCGAGGCACTTTGATTCGTCCCCCTACGGAAGGTGTTCATTAGTTATTTTGACAAGGTTAGATTTCGAAAGATAGATAATTATAGGTCAAACTCTACTAGACTCACTCCTACGGTGACTACTAGGACGAAATCTATGATTATTGAAATCGTGGGTCTAGCTCATAAAATAAGAGATTTTGTTTTCTTATTTTGATCGAATAGTAGGTTGTTAATAGTGGTGTCCATTATTAAATGAGTTTATGATGGACCCAAAACAGGTATGTTTTAAAAATTTATACTCGCAAGCACACGAATCGTATATGGAATATAGTGTTTGTGTAAGCACGAGATCGAACCCAAAGGAGTTGTCTAAAATCAAGAAGAAAACTATTTTAAACCAAAATTAATAAATTCTAATTCTAACCTAGTTCCAAAGATTGATGAAAATTTGTGACAATAAAATATGATAAGAGACAATAATAAAGAAATTTAAGACAATAAATAAAAATAAATTAATATTAGAAATCAAGATGGTAAAATAAGATTATTAAGGATTATAATTCACAAAATATAAGTTCAATAATATTTATAAGTACATTGATTCCCAAGTTTTAGTGATAGTTAAAATAAATCAAACTATCATTTTCCAAATACATTTATAATTTTAAGCACAAATTACTTCTAAAATGATAAGATTTTTCTTCACTTTTCAAAATTATAATTTCAAAGCATCTAGTGTAAATCAATCTAATGAAATAACAAATAAATCAATGAACATTATTTATAAGGCAAAACATAATATTTTTGTTCTAAGCATGGATGTGTACAATTTAATGACACATCTTACACAAAGAATATTATGTTTTCGCACTAATGAAGAACAAAGTGTAAATATGTGCTAACAATCCAAAATACATGATATTTAAGATGAAAAAAGATATTTGAAGAAGAAATGTCCATAAACTTTGTTGCACAAAATGGGAAATCAACATACAAAATAAATACTATCTAGTTACATATTGTTTCATCATCATCTTAATAATCTTAAAAAGATTAGAAACTCATAACTAGAATAGAAAATACAAACTAAAAATTACAAACATAAATAGGAAAATTTGGAGGATGAACCCCCAAATTTTTCCTCTAAAAATACATAGAAAATAACCAAAAAGAAGACGAAGAAGAAGAAGAAGAAGAAGAGAATAGAGAGGTTTACAAATGTAGAAACTTTGTGTTATGGTAACTTCCTCTCCCCAAAATAAGCACTAAACTCCCTTATTTATAGCCAAAAAAAAGGTATTAAAATAATCAATTCAAATTAATTAAATTGATTAAATTAATTGAATTAATTATAATATGGAAAATAGAGGTAAATTATAGGGTGTAATGATGATGTTATGGGGTAAAATGTATAGAAAAGTTGGGTAAAAATGTGGTATTTTGAAACAAAATGGACAAGGGGACAAGGTGCTTTTGAGAAGAAGTGTTGGTGACTTGGTGGGTGAGGCAAGCGGCTGGGCAGGTATGGCCTGGTGTGGTGGCGAATTGGGCTTGCTAGCAGAAGGTTCATTGTTGGGCTGAATGGACACAGCTGGCCCGTGTGGCTGGTGAAGGAGATTGCTGAAGGCTGGAGGCTTCGGTTGGGAGTGTGGGTGAATTCGGCTGGAAGAGAGGCAGCAGGGAGAAGCTTGGGGCGTGTGGATGGGCCGAAGGGCTAGCGGGCCCATGGTGGCTGTTGCTGAGATGAGGCCCATGTTGGGCCAAAGGAGCAGCAGAAGGAGGAAGCTCGGCTGGGACATGAGCCAGGTGGCTGGCAGCTGGAGATGAAGTTGGGAGCTGCTTTAAAACCACCATTTTGCCTTTCTTTTCTTTCAAAACTACCACTTTTCTTACACAAGCATGCAATAAATTCCCTACAAAATAAATGATAATAAAATATTTTCAACTATAAAATAAATCAATTTAATTCTTTGAAAATATTAATTATAACTTAATTTATATTTAACATTTAAGTTCAAAATACAACATTTTTTTCCTCAAACTAAACAACAATAATTCAAATAATTAACTACAACATTTTACTATAAAATAACTATAAAAACACAAAAAAAAAATCTATAAAATTAAAATAAACCAAATAAATTCAAAATTACTTAAAAACTCAAGAATTAAGCAACAATTAGTACATAAAAAGTGGTAAAATAACTTTATTTTGTAGAGTTATCAGTTTACAACTCTATTTAACTAGTGGTATTTTTTACTCTCGCCAACTAGGACAAGGATATCATAGATTAGTTAAAAACCTAAAGAAATAGAGATACGATTGTTTTTTGCATTTTTTCTCATATCTTACATAGTTTTGATATATGTTGTGCTATTTCTTGAAATTTGCATGAATATAAGTTTTATTAAGCAAATGTGATTGATTTCTATTTTATTGATAATTTGTAGTTTTAAGCTAAGTAGTGTCTGTGTCTACTCCCATCCTTTCTCAAATTTCGATAGAGAAACTCACTGGAGAAAACTTCCTTAATTGGAAGCAGAATATCAACATAGAGTTTATTGGTGAAAACTCTGAATTCTTCATGATTGAGGAATCCCTAGAATGAACACCATGTCCGCACGTTAGTGATGGCACCGTCAATGCACGTGATGGTACCGTAAATGCTTGGATAGCATTGTCTCTGTACGTTTGTGATGGCACCGTGTCTGCACATTCGTGCTCAACTCAACTATTGTCTGACGCAGCTCATGAACGAGTTTCATATTATAGAACCTGTCATGGGTGGACCTAGTAAAGGAGGTGAAAATAAGACTACTGATGTTGCTGCTGATCTAGCTAAGGTTGAAGCTCATCCAGCTTCGTCTTCGAAAGCTGGAAACAAGAGGAAAGGTGGACAAATAAACAACCCCAAGCCTGCAAAGGCTGCAAAGGCGAGTGCACAACCAAGTGCACAGACACCTAAGGGGAAGAACAAGAAAAACAAGAAAGGTAAAGAAAAGTGCTTTCACTGCGAAGAGAAGGGGCATTGGAAGCGACATTGCCCTAAGTTTCTAGCAGCGAAAAACAAAGGTAATGATTATAGTTCATTTATCTTGGAAACATGTGTTTAAGAGAATGATAAATCCGTTTGGATTATTGATTATGGATCTACTAACCATGTTTGTAATTCTTTACAGCTTCTTGAATCGTGGGAGAAAGTGGACGAAGGCGGCTTAAAGCTTAGAGTTAGGAACGAAGTGTTCGTTGCGGTCCAAGCTAGAGGAAGAGCTCGTCTAAAGTTCAGAAATAAATTTTTAATTTTAAATGATGTATTTTTTATTCCGGATTTTAGTAGAAATTTAATTTCAGTTTCCAAGTTGCAATTAGAACGATTTGTTATGACTTTCACAAGTTTTAATATATCTATTTCTTTCAATGGATCACAATTGTGTATTGCATGTTTGGAAAACAGGCTTTATATTTTGCGACCTAACGAACCCCTCGCTCTTAATAATGATATATTCAAAGTAGCTAAACCTAGGACCAATAAACGTCAAAAGACCGATAACGATTAATATGACGTATTTATGGCACTTAAGACTAGGTCACATTATCTATGATAGGATTCAAAGACTTACAAAGGACGGACCTTTGAGGGAACTCACCTTAGGTCAATTACCTGTCTGTGAATCTTGTCAAGAAGGAAAACTAACCAAGCGTCCATTCTCTGCAAAGGGTGATAGGGCCAAAGAACCACTTGGTCTTGTGCATTCAGATGTTTGTAGACCTTTGAATGTACAAGCCAGGGGTGTTTTTGAGTATTTCGTCAATTTCATTGACGATTACTCTAGATACTCATGTCTTTACCTAATGCATAGGAAGTCAGAAACATTTTCAAAGTTTCAGGAATTCCTAGCAATGGCTCAGAACCAATTAGGTAAAACGTTAAAGATCTTGCAATCTGATAGGGGTGGAGAATATTTGGATATGCAGTTCCAAGATCATTTAACTGAACTTGGGATTTTATCACAACGTACTGTGCCAGGTACTCCGCAAAAAAATGGTGTAGCGGAACGCCGTAATAGAACTTTATTGAAAATGGTTAGATGCATGCTTAGTTACTCAACTTTACCAACTTCGTTCTGGGGACATGCAATTGAAACCGCGAACGACATTCTCAATTTCGTGCCATCAAAATCAATCCCCAAAACACCTTTAGAATGCTGGAGGGGTCGTGAACCTAGTTTACGCCATTATAGAATCTGGGGGTGTCCCGGTCACGTCCTGAGGAAAAAGGAGGGAAAGCTAGAACTGCGAACTGAAGTTTGCATGTTTGTTGGCTATCCTAAAGGTACTCGGGGTGGAATTTTCTATAGTCATTCAGAAAAGAAAGTGTTTACTTCTACAAATGCTACTTTTCTGGAAAACGACTATGACAGAACTTTAAACCTCGCAGCAAAGTATTTTTAGAGGAGATGGTTAAATAATTGACTCCAACCAATGTTCCATCGTCATCAACGTGAATTGATGATGAAATTCCCACTCTTCACGTCCAACCGACGCAAGTCGATTTAAATGAAGAAAGTACCACTGTTCCTGAGCAAACAGTCACAGAGCCTCGTCGTAGTGGGAGGGTTTCTAGGAACCCAGTTCGCTATGGTTTGGATGGTGAAACCAATATGGTTGTAGGTGACACTAGTGATGATGATCTGTTTTCTTTCAAATAGGAAATGGCTAGCCCTAAAAAGGAACTATGGCTCGAAGCCATGAAACAGGAAATGGAGTCCATGTACTCAAATTTCATCTGGGATCTTGTGGAAGCACCTAGTGACTTTAGGGCCATTGGGTGCAAGTGGATCTACAAGAAGAAATGAGGTCTTGATGGAAATATCGAGACTTATAAAGCTCGATTATTGGCAAAGGGTTATACCCAAAGAGAAGGTGTGGACTATGAGGAAACTTTTAGTCTGATAGCCATCCTCAAATTCATTCGCATCCTCCTATCCATAGCAGGCGCTCTCGATTATGAGATTTGGCAAATGGACGTCAAGACAGCTTTTCTTAATGGAAAGCTTGACGAAGTCATTTATGTGGATCAGCCAGAAGGATTTAAAGTATCTGGACAAGAAGGAAAAGTTTGCAAGTTGAATAGGCCCATCTATGGACTTAAGCAATCTTCTTGTTCCTGCAATCTTAGGTTTGATGAAATAATCAAAACCTATGGCTTTGAACAAAATATTGATGAGCCCTGTGTTTACCAACTGAAGGCAAATCAAATAGTGGTATTCCTGGTTCTTTATATAGAAGATATCTTACTCATTGGAAACAATGTTAAGAAATTATCAAATGTGAAGAATTGGCTGAGCGCTCAATTCCAGATGAAGGATTTGGGTGGAGCAAGTTATATTCTAGGTATCCAGATCATCAGGGATAGAAAGAACAAACTCTTAGCTCTATCTCAAGCATCTTACATAGATAAAGTGCTTGAACATTTCTCAATGACAAATTCCAAAAAAGGACGTCTACCGTCCCGCCATGGAATTCATCTTTCAAAGAAGCAGTCTCCCCAGACTCCTGAAGAGGAAGATGCAATGAGAAAAGTTCCTTACGCATCTATAGTTGGAAGTCTGATGTATGCCATGTTGTGTACTAGACCAAACATCTGCTATGCAGTGGGAGTAGTGAGCAGGTATCAGTCAAACCCAGGACCGGAACATTGGATAGCAGTTAAGCATATCCTGAAGTATTTGAGACAGACTAGGGATTATATGTTAGTCTACAAGGGTGGTGTTCTGTATCCTGTAGGCTACACCAATTTAGATTTTCAGACTGATGTCAATGACAGGAAGTCTACTTCTAGAATGGTGTTTACTCTTGGGGGTGGAGCTGTGATTTGGAGAAGCGTAAAGCAGTCTGCAATCTCAGATTCCACCATGGAGGCTGAGTACATAGCGACGTCAGAAGTAGCTAAGGAAATAGTTTGGCTAAAGAAGTTCTATTCAGATCTTGGTGTTATTCCAAAAATGGATAAACTGCTTGTGTTGTTTTGTGACAATACAGGAGCGATAGCCAACTCGAAAGAACCACGAAGTCACAAGAGGAGTAAGCATATAGAAAGGAAGTATAACATTATTCGAGAATATGTGGCCAGGGGAGATGTGAAGGTTATGAAGATTGCAACTGAAGACAATCTTGAGGATCCATTTACAAAGACACTACCAGAAGCTACATTTGATATGTGTATCAAGGAAATGGGATTAGTAGAATTAAGGCATTAGTTTCAATTAGTGCAAGTGGGAGTTTGTTGGGGTTTTATGCTCTAATTAAAATCCAAATTCTTTGTAATCTTATTTTATTATCAATAAAAGAATAGAAATCATTTTTTGACTTGGTTAATCACTTTGCTCACATGTTTTATTTTCATGATTATTTGTTTAATATAAACTTTTATTAAATCCCGAGCATATAACTAATCTTATTTATAGTGACGTAATCAAAGTGGAATATAAATATGATTATATGTTCAAAATAAGGCAGTCCTAAGATTAGTCAGTGCACTGGATTTACACTGACTTGCAAATCTATGATATGATCTACTTACACATTTCAGTGTTATTTCTTTCCAGAACATTAGCAAAGTAGATAAGATCGGATGTATTTGTCACATCGGACAGGACCGATATTGACAGTTGATAAGATAAGTAAACATACCGTTATTATCTATTCTAGTCATATCATATAGTTGACCATAGGTCAATTCAATCTCAATTCTGAGAGGTTAGTATTCTAAATGATTGTATTATTTGAGTTCTTTGACTTGTTCGTTACCAGATTACCCTACAGACTAGCCCATACTTACATCTTGGGAACTCGGTAGTATAATTGAGTGGGAGTGTTAATCATGGATATGAACATCTATAGCTTCTGATGAAGAAGTGAAACGATGGTTTCCTTTTAGTTTGGTTCAAGGTGTTAAATAATAGAGATGTCATTTCAGTAATTAAATTAGTTTACTGAAATATCATTTACAAGGAACTAAGTGTTTTAAGGATAAAATACAATGAGGGGTAAAACGGTGTTTTAGTCCCATCTCATTGTAGATCGTCTATAGAGGATTGAGTGACACATGTGGTTGTAACAATGGATAATTAATAACGCATCTATATTGCTTATAGAGCGTTCTATGAATTCAATAGTGCAATTCTGAGTCTTTAGAGGAGTCACGAGGAATTAATAAGTTGGTAAATTTATTTGTTAAATTTATGATAACTTATTGGAGCTTGATTTTATAGGCTCATTGTCCCCACTGTACCTTGGATAAAATTATCTAGATAGTCCCAATTAATTGATTTAATTATCAATTAGAATTATCAAAGTTGACCAGGTCAATTTTTTATAGTTTCACAGAGTTATGTAATTTAAAGAAGAAAAGAGAAATTAGGGCATATTTTCTAATTAAGATAAATTGGTGTATAAATTAATAAATAAATTTAATTCAAGGTTTAAATTATAAATAATTAATTTGATAAAGGATTTAAATAATTATTTAGTTAATTAAATCAATAAAAAAATAATAAAAGCCTTGATTTTAAGTCCAGTGAGCTTATAATTAAATGGGAAATTTCACGGGCCTAAACCCATGACAATTTCATCCATTAGGCTGATATTATCTATTATTTTACTGATTTTTAATTTAAATAAATGACATATTTGAGCATATAAAAGGAATGCTAAGTGATAGCTAAAAAGAGATGTTTTAAGATTACAGAAAGACTATCTGACAGAAAATCAAAAGATCTATTCTTAATGCTCTTGGTTTTAGATTCTCTCTACAGCGTAAGTCCTTTTCTAAGTATCAATTTTTCTCTTCTATTCTTCTTCTCTATGTATCTATTTCATGTGTTGAGAGTTCACACTCTAGTCTAAGTGATTCCAAGGATACTTTGGAAGGTTGTGAAGAAAATTGAAGAACGATTCAGTTGGTGATACTCTGTGACAGAAAGGATTCAAGGGTTAGAGAAATTTAGGAAATGACTCAATCATTTTGCTGCACAATAATTTAAGTGTTCTTATCATTATCTTTGTATGAATTCAATTTTAGAAACATGTTCTAGGGTGTCTCATATCAATTTCTTTAATATAAGATTTACATGAAATTAAACAAGATCCTGTATAAGTTCTTCAAACACTTCTTCTGGTGGTGGAGTTAGCAATCTATTAGATCTTGGTAGTCTTGATACTCCTCTTGAGTCCATTTGCGATTGTGGGTAAGGCCGCATTGAATAATCATGGGAGAAACCCACACATGACCAGGACTTACACCCTCTTCAATCGATTTACTATGATAAACAAGGAGAGGAGGTTTACCTTGATCAAGGGGGGAAGCTCCACCTTTTGCTTCTATTTCCTCCTCAATCTCCTACTTAAGGAGAGCTTCTTGGGATGCTCGAATGGCACGAGTATTTTCATGGCTCTACCCAGCCAACTGTTGGTCGTACTGTCACCTGCCTATCGCATCCACTTGTTCAATATGAATTGCGGCCTGCACTCGAGACCTGGTTGAATTCCAGAATCTAGTGAGATCCAAGTTCCCAATGTCTTGTCCATCAGGGAGAAGCTCCACCTGGATCAGGTTCTCCCTGGTCACCAGTTGGCTCAACTCCAGCTCCACGTCCGAGAACTCCTTGGAATGCATGAATGTGCATGGTGCGGAGGAAAGGGTCTAATATGAAGAATAAAGGAGGAAACTAAGTCTAAAGAATTTTTTATAATTAAAAAACGAGAGCTCAAAAAGTGACGAAAAGACTTACCAACCTTGGCAAAGTCCATGAGTAAAGTTGGATTGGCTTGAAGAGGGAAGCTAGTGATGAGGAAAAAATGGTTTTTGAAATCTCGATCATGGCTCTCATTCTGGTGAGAAGCCTTGTATTTTAAATGGGTGTACTTCATTAAAGTGTAAACCCTGTCCAAATTAATTCCCTTCTTTTTTGGAAATGCTCAGAAGCTGTATAGGTATAGGATCTCTGTCAGAGAAGGTTCATGTTACCCGTGGCAGTTGTACAAGACATATAAGCTCACAAGGACCCTGCAACCATTGGGGATCAATTGGAAAGGGGCGATCCCCACATACTTCAGATACTTCACGAAGTATTTGTGGAGTGAAAGTGTTGCACCTACATGGAGGTGTGACAAGCTCCGGCCCCAAACCTGTGGATGCTACGGTGGGACCTCTCTGTTTCCTGACAAAGACAGATGAGGTAGCTGTCATTGCAAATCCTATAGTGGGACTTTATGTGGGCCAAGGCATCCAAGTTTTCCAACATGGTTGGGATATGCTCAGCCTCAAATCCTAATCCTTGTATTGGGTCGATTCGTTGAGGATTAGGCCCACGTTGACCTCTGCCTCAGTCAAAATTTGCACCCGCGATTGCACAACAACAGTTAGTGGCCTCTCCGCCATCAAAGCCTCCTCCTCCACGGCTAGGTGCTCCATTACTTGGGCATCATCCTGAGCTTGTCCTTGTTCTCGGGCCGTGTTCTGAATTTCCTAATCAAAGTCGTAGAATGCTGAAGAAGTTCTCTGAGCTCCTCGAACATTTTAAACTAAACCAAGCAGTTAGTATTTTGACTAAAAGAGAAATGGCCAGAACACGAGAAAACCCTACGACAACTGCTCGAGGATAGAAAACAAAAGAAGGAAATTTTTCTAAAAAATATGAGTGTTCCCGGAGCATCAAGATAGGGGTGTACATAGTTTGGTTTGGTGCGGTTTATAACAATTTTGAAACCAAACCGGTCATGCGGTTTTGTCAAAATGAAAAACCAAACCAAACTAATAAAAATAAAAAACCAAACCATAAATAGACGGTTTGGTGTGGTTTTGTTCGGTTATAACCATATAACAAAAATATTAAAATTATAAAGTTTTTTATTATAAAATAATTAACTAAATAATAATATTTAAAAATAATAATTTTGTAACGCCCTACTTCCTTAGAGTCGTTACTAAATGAGTTTAAAATGTGTCAATCACTTATGAATCGAGGTTTTAGGTTAAAAGTGTAGCTAAACTGTGTTGAAGGTCGTTTAAAGGCATTAAATATAAAACATCCGTTTATTTATTGAAAACACTAAAAGTTAAACATTTGGGATCCCAAAATACTGTTTAGAAAATATTTACAACTCAAAATACATTTAGGGTCGACTAGGCAACAAATTAAAGTCAATACATAACATTTTCCCAAAAATAACCTCGGCAGTGCCAGCCAGGTAGGTTGAACATGTACCCATCACTACACACTCTCCATACTCATGGTTGGTTGACCTTTCCTTTGCCCTTACCTGCACAATAGAGCACCCGTGAGCCGAAGCCCAGCAAGAAAGCTCAACACAAAACACATAACATATGCATATCTATCAATAGCATAAAATAAAACAGCCAACAGGAAAAACACATAGCGGCCATGCCATCCCAGGCGCTTTACTAGGCCCTAGGTTCTCGGTCTTCACCGAGAGGATGACTCCAACATCCTAGGAGGGTCTTTCCCTAACGGCTTGTACTCCGTGTGCTCAATGTCATTCCCGGCCCCTTTTCGTACTCGGCTCTACACTCCGCGTGCTCAATTTCGTTCCCGGCCCCTTACCGTACTCGGCTTCCTGTCCTTCTCAGCCTTTGCCGTTTCCTGCCTTCGTCGTTCCCAGTCTTCATCGCTCATTCACAAATATACACTACATAGCATAATATCAACAAATTTAAACATATACTAAACATAAACAATAGGGATACACCCTGCCATCCAATCAATAGAGTCATGACCTGCAATACAAACAATAGGGCCACACCCTACTCTACAGTTACAATAGTTTTCTTACCTGTGTCCCAAGCTTCTTGAGCACTGCAATCCCAAGCACAGTCCTCTAACTCGAGCCTCGCTGAAAGCCTAGTCACAATGCATTCATAATAGCTATCCATCAAGCTCTAATCCAACAAATAACTTTGGAATGTAATTCTAGCCTCCGGGACCTTGGATTCTACCAAATCAGGTGGTAAAATCATTCTCGAGCCTTAACATTTAGGTTCCCAAGTTAAAAACCTTCAAACAGTCAATATTTTGAATTTGAGACGCAACCCAGCCCCTTAAGGGTCGCGGCACGCCTCAAGTCAGAGGCAAAATGCCTCTCTGTTGAGGGACACAAGCCGTGGCACTCTAATCCTTGGGCCACTACTCGAGCCTCCAAACCTAGAAAATCACCATTTCTCCTATGTTTTCCTCGAGCCTAAATCTCAATTTCCATACCTCAACATCAATTAAACCCATAATTAAGTCTACAATTCTCATCCACACAGCCTAAGCATCACAATAACTCCATAAATTATTCCATAACCTCACCAAAACTAACAATCAGAACTCAAGTTTGAACCTAGAAGAAAACACTTAAAACATGGCAGAAATCCCTAAAAACCAGAGCAAGAAGCCTTACCTCAAAGATGGTTTCGACCCTCAGCTGTCTATATCCTGCTCCCAGCTTTGATTCCCCAATTCACAGCCCCAAATTTCAAAGCTTTCTCCTCAAAAGTCCCAAAACCTCCCAAGCCTCAAGAGAGAGAGAGAGAGAGAGAGAGAGAGAGAGAGAGGGAAGGCTGAGAGTTTGTTTCTTCTAATCAGTTCTAGACTTCTAAAGCCTAAGTTATCCCCCATACACCAAAATGACCAAATTTCCCCTAACTTAACTCTTATCCTTTTAATACTACAAAGGGAAAATTCGGCATTTGCCTTATCCCGCCAATTCCTCGAGTATTCCCATAAATCCCTATTTAACCCTACATGTCCAAATCATTGCTAAATTATTACCCATTACTCGATAAATCCCGAACACATATAACATTCCCAAAATATCCCCTAGGCTCCTCTCGAGCCGAGTATTTGACCCCGTTGTGACTTTTTAGCTAAATTTCTCCCTAGGAAAGTCTCAGATCATGCATCACAAATAAATCACAACTAACTCGTGGTATCAATCACAATATACACAAATATTGCATTTATGCTCTCAACGAGCTAAAATTACAAATATGCACCTAATAGCCAAATGGGGCCCACATGCATATTTAATTCATCTAAACATGTATTTCTAATCACATACTCATCAAATTCACATATTAACGTAATAAAATCAATTATTTTCTTCCAGGCATGCTAATCAAAGCCCTAAGCTTTATTAGAAAATTTGGGACGCTATAAATTTTAGTTTCACTTTTAAGACAATATTATTTACAAGAAGCTTAGTATCTTTGTTGTTAGAAGTGTAAGAATTTTGAATCATTTAATCAAAGAGGAAAGAAGAAACGTTTACTTTATAAACAATGTGGGACTTTACAATTCTCTTTTTTCAATTTTGGAAACTTGTGCATGTATTAAAAACTACTGAAAATATTTTCTTTATAAATAAATTTGTTGGCTTGGTGGTTGGATAGACTTTCTATTAACTCAAGGGTAAAGGTTCAAACCCTTGCGCCTTCATTTCAAAAAAATTATTTTTAGAAAAACTCACAGTCCTGTCCGATTAATTGGTCTTGGAGAGATAGAAACCGTGACTGAACCATTTAAATTTGAGCGGTCCTGTTAAACCAAACCATTAGAAATTGTTTCACCAGTCATGGGTTTTGTCATTTTGGTGGAGATTTAAGAACATGGCCAGTTCATGGACGAAACTTGTAAAATTCCCAAAAAACACTACACCAAAATATCTCTTTTGTGTTAGTCAAACGCGTCAGTAACTGCAGTTGACTTACGCTGTTAACCGAGAATTAGCATTTATGGCAGTTGGGCACTGCCACATATGAAGGGGTATTTGCATTAGTTATAACACTGACGGTGTTAGTGGGGACCGTTTGAGTCAGTCAGAAACTAACGCTGTTAACAACATCGTTAGCGTCAGTGCCAAATTGACGCTAACGACACATTTGCGTCAGTGGGGAACTGACACTAATGTCTACGTAAAACACGTATTTTACTTAGACGTTAGCGTTAGTGCTCCACTGACGCTAACGACAATGACGTTAGGGTACGTTTTAAATTTGGGAAATGTGATAGAAATAGGGGAAATTTGGATTTAGTATTATGAAAATTATGCATATTTGATTGATATGTTGAATATTTTTGTGTATATTATGTGTTGTATACATGTATGTTATAAAATTCGAGAAATGTGATGGAAATAGGAGAAATGCTGCCCAAATTTTTTTGGACATATTGTTTCCTTTATTTAGTTGTTAATTTGGTAATTCATGTGCCTAATTTTTAATGTATGTTGCTTTGTTTGGTTGGTGTTTTTTTTGTTTGTGTGAAGTTTGACAGTGGATAGAGACTGGATGTCAGCGGATAGGTTATCAGTGAAATATAGGAATGGAGTTGAGTTTTTCTTGCAATTTTGTGTAAGGAATACTCAATCTCTTAATAGTATTCCTTGTCCTTGTGGTAAGTGTAGTAACATTGTCAGGATGACAATTGTTAAAATAAAAGATCACTTATTTAGGAACGGAATAGACAAAAGTTATAAAGTGTGGTTTTTGCATGGAGAAAAAATGAAAATCACTGATGAGGGACCATCTAAGAATAATAAGTATTTTGATGTGGATTATGAAGTTCATGACATTGCAAAATTGATTGATGATGCACAATATGAATCACGTGTGGATCTAGTTAAATTTCAGTCCATCTTAAAAGATGCTGAGAAACTCATTTTCCCTAATTGTAAAATGTTCACTAAATTATCAGCAATGCTTAGGTTGTATAACTTAAAAGCCAAACATTGGTGGAGTGCTAATGGAATGACAGAGTTGTTATCATTTTTAGGAGATTTATCACGAGAAGGTAATGAAATGCCATCTTCATTTTATGAGGCAAAGAAGTCGTTGCATTGGTTAGGCATGTAATATGAAAAAATACACGCTTGTCCTAACAACTGCATCTTATATCAAAAGAGATTTGTTGATGCAATTGCATGTCCAACATGTGGCGAGTCTAGATGGCAAAAGATAAAAATTATGATGCGGTTAGAAAAGGTGTCCCTGCAAAGGTTTTATGGTTTCTATCACCGATACCTTGTTTGGTTCGGTTGTACTGAAATGATGATCATGCTAAAAATTTAATTTGGCATGCTAAAGATAGAGTAAAGGATGGTAAGTTGAGACATCCAATTGAATCTCTAGCTTAGAAAACAGTGGATGTGAAATGGCCTGAATTTGGAAATGAACTAAGGAATATTCGTTTGGGTCTTTTTGCTGACAGAATTAATCCATACACTTCCCTTAGTAGTAAATATAGTTGTTGGCCTGTAATGCTAGTGATCTATAATTTACCGCCATGGTTGTGGATGAAGAGGAAGTTTACCATGTTGACCTTGTTGATATTAGGTCCTAAACAACGATTTAAGCACATTGTGGTATGAGGGGGTTAATGCTTGCGATGGTTTTAAGAAAGAATTTCAATCTTAAAGCAGTGTTGTTGTGGACCATTAATGATTTATGGATTTAGTGTGAATGGGTATAAGGCATGTCCCATTTGTGAAGAAGGGACTCATTCTGAATATTTAAAACACTCTCGAAAGATTTGTTGTATGGGACACCGAAATTTCTTAGCTGAAGAATATGAATTTCGAAGTTGGACAAATGCCTCAATGGTAAACCTGAATTTGGAAAGGACACACTACCTTTACTTGGAGGGAAATTGTTAATAAAGTTGAACAAAGTCCAATGCAAGTTCGGTAAGCCTAGAGATTATACAAATAAGAGAAAAAATGTTAGACGTGAAAAACAAAGGAGTTTGTAGATGGTGAGACAGGTTGTTGGAAGAAGAAATCTATTTTTCTAGTTTGAATATTGAGAGCATTTGGTTTTGCGGCATAACTTGGATGTAATGCACATTGAGAAAAATGTGTCAGATAGCTTAATTAGTACATTGCTGAATATTCCTAGTCAGAGTAAAGATGGAATTAAAGCTCGGTTGGATTTAAAAGTTATGGGTATACGCAAAAAATTACAACTATAGGCTGGTGAGAGATGAAGCTATTTACCACCTGCGTGTTATACCCTATCTAAAGAAGAGAAACAAATATGTTATTCTTAAAATATTTCTGCATTGGTAGTTATGAAAATTTTGAATTTAGTTGGAATGAAGTCTCATGATCACCATACACTACTTGAACATCTTCTACCGGTAGCTATCCGCTCTGTGTTGCCCAAAAAAGTTTGATATGCAATTGCCAAACTATGCTTCTTCTTCAAATCTATTTGTTGTAAAGTGGTAGATGTATCAAAGTTGGACAATCTCCACACAAATCTCATGATAACTTTATGTGAGTTGGAGCAGTATTTCCCACCTTCATGTTTTGACATAATGATTCATTTAATAGTTCATTTGGTGAGAGAGGTAAAATTGTGTGGACCAGTATACTCGAGATGGATGTACCCATTTGAACGGTATATGAAAATTTTAAAAGGTTATGTTAGAAATAGAAGTAGACTAGAGGGTTGCATAGTTGAATCCTACATCATTGAAGAAACAATGGAATTATGCTCATAATACATATGAGGTGCTGCGAGGATTGGTCTGTGTTCTCTTAAAATTGAGTTTGAAATAAGTAAACATGGTAGAGGTGGTGTTGTTTGCTGAAGTAAATAAATTTATATAGAGATGAAGCACATTGCCTAGTCTTATAAAATATTGATGATGTTCAACCATATGTCGAGTAAGTTCCTATACATATGTATGGTCAGCCTTATTTTGCTATTTTATTATATGGTTAATTAATGTAGTTTGTTGATATAAATGGTTTTTCATGAAGAGATCATTTCAATTGGATCAAGACTACTTTCATAATGAGTCTTGGAATAAAAAATGGGTACAAAATGAACATTATCAAAATTTCAATACTTGGTTAGAGAATGGGGTAAAATACTTGTGTTGTTCTTTTTTGAGTTTTATTGTATTTTAACTTGTTACATTTTGATAGATTTGATTTTACGTTGTTTGATCTAGGTTTTGAATAACACTACAAAGTGTCTAAAACACTAAAATGGATAGCACGAGGTCCTTCAATGAGTGTAATTAAGTATCCATTTTATTATATAAATGGTACTCAATTTAATACCATGGACCGTGATAATATTATAAAGATGCAGAATAGTGGTGTTACTATTATCTCCAAAAAATTTCAAATATCTAGTTCCAAAGATAAAAGTCCTATACAATGTGATATGACATTTTATGGGGTGATCAAAGAAATTTGGGAACTAGATTATGTGACCTTTCAGACTCCTCTCTACTTGTGTGATCTGGTGAAAAGTGACAACGAGATCAAAACAGATGAGTTTGGATTCACACTGGTGGACTTAAACCAAATAGGACATAAATCTAACCGTTTTATAATTGCATCACAAGCCAAGCAAGTATTTTATGTGTGTGATCCAATAGATGCTTGATGATTAGTTGTCCTAACAAGTCAACCAAAAGATTTTCTACTTAAAGAGTTTGGGAGTGATGATATTTTACTTTAACAAGAAACATTTACAATTGCTTCATCGCCTATTGATGTCACCATTGATAATGATGATGACTATATAAATGTGAAGGGTTATGGGTAGATAATTAAATGTATATATATATGTATATATTAATTTTGTTATTTTGTTTTTATACCATATACTATATACTTGAGCATGGTGAAGATTTAAGTAAACTAACATATACAATTTTTGTTCATTTAACTGCATATTCATTGATTATGGATCCACCATATGATGATGAGGGCAATCCATTTATTGATGATGATGGTAATGGTCTAGAAGGGGTCGATCCTATCGCACCAACAAATACACAAGATAATAAGTTTATGGCCAAAATGATTTGTAGTGATGTATTCAAAGTAAGAAGTGGGGGTCTGAATTATCAAGTCGAGTACGAGCTCTTTGGTCAAGCGATGGGAAAAGGGGGCTCCAAGATGAACAACACCATTGGTCTCTTATCACGCACAACCCTTCCTTTAAACATCGACAATTGGAAATAAATACCAAAGGATAAAAAGGAAACTATATGGGCTCAAATCCAGGTAAGCTTTAATATTATCTATTAAATTTATCCTAACAAATTAATGTATTGAAAAAAAAAAAGTTTAAAATTTTATTGTTAATTTTGTGTAGGGTACGTTCAAAATACATATGCTAAAACAGACGTTCTCAAAGAAGGAGGAAAGACATGGAGAAATGGGAAAACAAGACTCACAAAAGATCTTGTTTATGTATATAGGAAGGTAGCTCCTAAGATCTTGACAAACCGCCATCAGACTACCGAATATTACGATACTGAAGATTGGAAAAATTTTGTTGTGAAAAGACTAACCCCAGAGTGGGAAAATATGAGCAAAATAAAACAAGTTGCTCAAGCTCACAAAAAAAAAAAAGTATCCACATCATTCAGGACGTGGTGGTTATGCATTGGTAGAACAACAAAATGGAGCATGAATTGGGTCATGAGTTGACTGAATATGACAGATTTGAGATGTGGATACGAGCATGGATGAACAAGAAAGGAGAAGTTGTTGATGAAGAAACTCGAGAGGTGGTGAAGAGAATTGTAAGTGTTCTTTGACTTCTTTTTTTAATAATTTCAATGATTAACGTATGTGTTAAATTATAACTGATTAAATTGTTTTATGTTTATAGGCAAAATACATGCAAAAAGTAGCAGGCGGCGAGTTGGTGGAGGAAGGTTCAAATGATATACTAACTATGTCATTAGGCACTCCAGAGCATGGGGGAAGTGTCAGGGGGTTCGGTGGGCATGTCGTTGCCCGTGCAGTTTTTCACAGCCCATCGCCAAGAAGATTCAATCAAAAACAAAAAGGTGTGGAAGATGCTCGTTGTAAAGACCTTGAAGAGAAATGACATCAATCTTAAGAAAGGGCACGTCAACAAGAGGAAAAGTTAAACCAATTAATGTCGTATATTGAATCTCAACAAAGTGGTGCATTTGAATCGACAAATTCATATGGTTCGGGTGTTGGAGGAGCCTCAAACACACCACATGCACCATATGCCCTCCATCGCTGACACATGCACAATATGCTCACCGACCACCCTTATAGTCATCATATGCTCAACCATCACCACAGTAAAACTTTCCTTATGAGGTAATATTTTCTTATCAACTCATTATTGCATAGCTTGACTAAGGTAAAACTAAATTAGTTTATCTAAAAGGCTGAATTTGATTGTTGTGTAATGTAACAGACTAATTACAAGGTGTGTCTTAGTTCGACACAAGATATAGTTGCAGAGAGGAAACTTTTAAGTACTTGTTGCACAGAAATACATAGCGTTCAACTGCCTGTAGGAAATTATCGTGTGAGAGTTGAGGTAGCCATTCAAGAGAATGCTAGTTTACTGCATCCTCTTACAATGGAAGGCTATACCTTGGTTGGTCAAGCAATCGGGTATGATGTTGGATGGCCACAACATTGGGTCCTTACTAATAAACAAATGAAAGAACCACTTGCGCCCTCTACTCAACAACCAAGAAAATCAGAGCAAAGAATAGAGGCATTGACACAGGAGCCCATAGAAGTGCCTATCACAAGAATGTTGAAGTATTTGTTGAAGTTTATTGATCGATGGAAAATTGACCACGTGGTAGAAATTCTGATTGTATAAATGGTATTTGGATTCTCAAACGATGCTCGGTTATTGAAAGAGGATATCCTCCACTTCTGCAACTATAAGATGATTGGACAGACTGAGTTGACATTATATATGAGGTACAATGGTGTTTATAAATTTATAGTTTAATTAGTGTAACTTGAAATTTATTAGTTTATTGAATTTTTTATATGTAGGGTGCTCAATGATTTAGTGCAAACAAAGGGGTTGAACCACATGTACACTTTATGCATCCTTCTTTAGTGTCCATTGATGGAGGAACCAATGAAACACGAGCTAAAAATCTCTTCGAACGATTTCTGCAGATGAAGCTAGAGACACAATTTCTAATTTGTCCTTGGAACAACAAGTAAGTCGGCTTAATTTTATGTACATATATATTTTTTTATTGATAAAAATCTTACACAAAAGGTTTTTGGGTTGTAGCTTTCAATGGATGTTAGTATTGATTCAGCCACACAGTCATTCGGTAGCATTTTTGGATCCTTTAAATACACATTTTCATCAAGAAATCAAGGAGATAATTATCATGTAAGTTATACATATTACTTAATCAATTTACGATTTCATTCGAACTCACATCTGGATAAATATTAATATTTTGTGCAGGGCATTAGATCAATATGATATACACCGAAGACAAGAAGAATCTATTAAAATAAAAGTTTGTGTTCCTAAAGTAAGTAAATTATTATTTATCTTATTGAAGTTGTGGACATATTTTTATTATAATAACTTGCTAAATATGATTCTTACATTTGTATAACTGTGTTGTAATAGTATCGAAACAAATATGGGCCTACCGAGTGTGGCTATTACATTATGAAGTTTGCTAGAGAATTGATTTCACAGCCTAGACTGAAGACCTACTTGAAAAATGAGGTATTATTTTACTCTTTGTATTTTATTTAAACTATCGCTTAGGATTTTATTCGGATGAATTCTAACTTATTATTTTAAATATTTCTTAAATAGTTTAAGAATACAACACCATACACGGCTGACAAAATCAATGAGATACGGGATGAGTGGACTTAATTAATTTTGGCATATCTCAGTTAGCAAATTAGCAAGTTTGGTGAGGAAACTTTAGTTTAAGTGTTTAATACTTAGAAATTTAGAATACAATAGTTATAACTATATACATAGATTAACTTTAAATTCTGAATTACTTTTGTAGATTTTAATAACAAATTTTAACTATACAAATGTTTTGTTGATTTATGGTGTTTTTTTATATGTTTACACTGCTGTTTTTCTATTTTTGCTGTTATTTTTCTTATTCTGCTTCTGTTTTTCTGTTTCTGCTACAGTTTTTTTTTATGAAATAGGCTAAGGGAATCGGCATAAACTTTTGCAGTTTTCCTAGTTAAAACATCATGTGGCAGTTCCTAACGGACGCAAAAACTGACATTTTTTTAGCTTTTGTGGCAGTGGACAATTGACAAAAACCAACCTGTGATATGCGTCAGTGGAGCACCGACGCAAACCTAGCATTTGTGGCAGTATAGCACTGACGCAAATGTCTTGCATACGCATCAGTGGAGCACTGATGCAAACCAGGCATTCGCGTCAATGGAGCACTGACACAAATGCATGGAATTTGTGTCAGTGGAGAACTGCCACAAATGTCAGGTTTGTGTTAGTGCTCCACTGACGCAAATACGAGGTTGGTTTCTGACATGGGATTTCATGTCACTATTAAAACTGACGCAAAAAATCAATCGTGGTAGTTGGGAACTGACGCAAATGACCATTTTGTAGTAGTGAATGCAAGCGTAAAAAAAACAACTTATGATTGGTTTTGACACCAACAAGGGACCAAAACAATGCAAATAGAGGCAAATAACATATAATCCTAACATGCTCATTATCCCAAACAAAACCCCAAATGCCAAAAACTACCCAGAACAACACGAAAATAGTGAAAACCAGTGAAGAACACTTACTCAATAAGTACCAGAGGAATGTGTTAAGGCGAATGCGCACGTGAATGTATCTGGTTTGATGGACACAAAAGTATATGTCTTCTCTCTAGTTATCCAAATTCAAGGAGCAGGAATGGACTTTTGTGAATGTGTTTTTCTGGGGAAAAGGGGTTTTTGTTCTCTGAAGAAACGAAAAGGCTTTTTGCAAATGAAAAGAGTAATTGAAGAAAATGGTAAAGGAGCAACGTTTAAAGTAACTAGCTCCCCAGTGATTGATCACCTAGGGAGTGGATACTCGAGTGTGATCCAATGGTCATAAAAATCGAGGTGAAGATCGTACTCAAAAGTTGAAAGGATGTATTGGGTACGAAAAAAAACCCCATTAAATAGCATCCATTGGTGGACTCAGCAATGAGGAACCAACACATTGCACCCTTCTTTTCGGAAATGTTAGCTCTCGAGTATACCTAGCAGTCATGACCCAAAGACAAATTCCCAATGGAATGACAACTCTTTTATTAAGTCTCCATTGTCCCCAAAAATGAGTGAAGACTTGCGTGGCAAATATTGTTCGTGTTTTCACCAATTGACACGTGGCATAAATTAAGAGTGATTAAGGCTTCAGGAAAATTGTTTAAGGCTCCACAGGAGCTGAGTATAGTTATCATCATCATTTACCACCATGCACTACAAAAAAATAGGTCTACAGCGACAACATGTTGTCGCCAAAACATCCTCATTGTAGGTCTATATATGTAGAGACCAACTGTAACGCCCTGGATAGCCAAGACCGATACACTGTGTGTTTATAAAGATGCAGGACTTGCTAATCAAGTCATTTAGTTAAAACGTGATACTGAAACTACTAATGAACTAGGGTTAAAAGGTTTTGGTCTCAAAAGTGTACATCCTACATAACAAAATATTTTATACATGGGATCCCGAAAAAGAACAGCATTCGAAAGCAAGTTTACAAAACTTCCAAAGTTTAAACAACCACTAGCCATTCTAAGGCAAAACAGACATTTCTGGTTCCCCTGTTCCTGTTTTCCCCTCAACCGTGGCGGATGAGCAGCCGGTCATGTACATTCAGCTCACATAGTTGATTAAGTTTGCCTTTGCCTTTACCTGCACCACGTAGCACCCGTGAGCCAAGGCCCAGCAAGAAAACATAATATGCATCACAAACAACAATAACAGATGAATAGTCTTTTAAGCATGATCAAACACTTAACACTCATATCAATCATATAGCACGTACTCAGAATCAACGATGCAACCAAGCGTTAATAACAATCAAGTTACATGATAATCAGGGCTAATAACTTAGGCCGCACCCTCTGTTTACCCCACTGACTCCGGCCCCCTTAAACTGAGCTCAGAGCATAATAAGTTGTCCTCGGCTACCAGTGGCTGAGTTGTGCCCTGTGCGCTAGTGTAACCTTTGGTACTCTTAGGCCATGGTTTACCGTTTACATGGCATAATACCATCCTATCAAAAGATACATATTAGGGAACCCTTAGTCCCATTACAAACACACAACCAGGTGCAGTATTCTTACCTTTAATTCCCACGTTCAATGACTACAAGCAACGACTCTCGAGCACGATCCGCTTCCTGAGCTCTAACTTAACACCTAGTATTCCATTAATATTCAAATAAAGGTTTCCGGGTACAATGCTACCTTCCGGGACATCGAATTCCACAAAACACGGTGGTGGAATCAATCCCGCGCACCCTAGGTTAGGTTCCCGTGCTTAAAATCCCCAAAAAGATCAAAGATGAACCTAAGGGCTGCGACCCCTGAAACCTAGCCACGGCCCGCCCTTGAAAGAGAGACCAAGCCTCTCTGAAGGCAGACACGCGCCGCGGCCCTGCTCTGTCGCGCCGCGATGCTCCCCTTCGGCAGAGCCTCCCTGGCTCCTTTGCTTCGTAGGGTCGCAGCGCTCTAGAATAGAGTCGCGACCCAACCCTTCGTGCCCAGAAAATCCACCATTTCTAACATTCTATCCTTATTCAAAACCACCCCAAAGCACCCTAATACCAAAACCCATTAATCACAAGACTTTTAGCATGATCCTAACAGCATAATCCAACAGAAATCCAGCTTAAAAACCCCTCAGAATCCCATTTTGATTTCTAAAACCCAACAGCTCAAAAACACAAAAACCAGTCATGCAAACTCAGATTTTAACCTCTAAATTACGATTTGAAGCTTACCTTCTCAGATGAACAACTTCCTTAACAATTTCTGAGCCAAAACCCAAGCTTCTAAGCTCCAATTCAGTCCTTAAATATTCAAACCATAAACACCCTTAATATTCAGTCAAAACTCAGAATTCTAATCCTCAAACATAAAACTCAATTCCTACCTTGGCCTTGGTTGAGTGTTCCTTGATTAGAGCTGAGCTAATTCCTTAAACTTCAGTTCAAATCCTCTGAATTCTAGCTAAAGTTTCTAAGTTTTGTGTTTTTCCTTTGAGAGAGAAAGAGAGAAAGAGAGAAAGAGGAAAGAGTCAGTCTAATTTGTTCTACTGTTTTCTAAAACCTCTTAAGTCTATCCTTAAGTGATTAAGCTAATCCCAAGGCTCGGGGTACCGGAAACGTCCCCATGGGCAAAATGGTAAAATTCCCCAAAATTCCCGCCTAAGCTTCCTAACCTTAAATATATCTCCATATATTTATTTCCATAACCCGATAGTATAAATAACCACTCAATACCTAAAATACCCCTGACTTGTCCAAAGTCAAGTATTAAGCCCCGTTGTGACTTTCCCGCTACCTAGCTCCCTAGGATCGCCTCAAGTCGCTCACTACAGATCTACCCACACAATAATGTGGTTCTCACATATATAACATTTAACCACACTTACATTCATATAATCATACAAGCATGCTTATCATATAATCATGCATTAAATCAATAAACTCACACATAAACCAATTATGCCCTCCCAGCACACTAATCAAGGCCCTTAAGCCATATCAGTAATTTTGGGTCGTTACAACTATCCCCTCCTACTGAGAATTTTGTCCTCGAAATTTACCTGAATAGCTCGGGATACTGATCCCGCATCGCTGTCTCTAACTCCCAGGTTGCTTCCTTGACCTTGCTATTTTTCCACAACACTTTAACTAACGGAATCGTCTTATTCCGTACAACTTTGTCCTTCCGATCCAAAATGTGAACCGGTCGCTCTTCATAGGAAAAATCTGTCTGTAACTCTAAGTCCTCATACTTCAGCACATGCGCCGTATCCGAAACATACTTCCGCAACATGGAGACATGGAATACATCATGAACTCCTGACAGTGAAGGTGGCAAGGCCAACCTGTAGGCCACCTGTCCAATCCTTTCTAGGATCTCGAAAGGTCCAACAAACCAAGGGCTCAACTTGCCCTTTACCCCAAATCTCCTCACCCCTCTCAATGGTGAAACTCACAGAAACACGTGGTCCCTAACCTGGAACCCCACGTCCCTACACTTAGGATCAGCGTAGCTTTTCTACCTACTCTGCGAGGCAAGCATTCTGGCTCAAATCTTCGCAATAGCTTCATTAGTCTTTTGAACCATATCTGGCCCTAAATACTTCCTTTCACCCATCTCATCCCAATGAATGGGTGATCTACACTTTCTCCAATATAACATTTCATAAGGAGCCACTCCAATCGTGGATTGATAACTATTGTAATACGAGAACTCAATCAACGGTAGATACTTACTCCAAGATCCATCGAATTCAATCACACATGCCTTAAGCATGTCCTCCAACACCTGAATCGTCCTCTCAGACTATCCATCAGTCTGAGGATGAAAAGTTGTGCTAAAATTCAAGTGTATCCCCATAGCTCTCTGCAGAGCTCCCCAAAACTTAGAGGTAAAGATAGGGTCTCGATCCGATACAATAGACTTTGGAACCCCATGGAGATGAACTATCTCCCTCACATAAAACTCTGCATACTGTTCCACTGTATAGGTCGACTTCACTGGCAGAAAATGAGCTGACTTGGTGTATCTGTCTACTATTACCCACACCGAGTCACAAAGTCCCACTGTCCTTGGTAGTCCTCCCACAAAATCCATCGCGATGTCCTCCCACTTCCACTCTGGGATACCCAAAAGCTGAAGCAATCTCGCTAGTTGTTGATGCTCAGCCTTTACCTATTGACATGTCAAACATCTAGACACATACTCTACCACATCCTTCTTCATCCCAGGACACCAATATAATGTCTGTAGATCCCGGTACATCTTCGTGGTACCCGGATGAAGCGAGTATGGCGTAGTATGAGACTCATCCAATATCTCTCGTCCGATCCCCTCATCTACCGAAACACAAATCCGTCCCTGATATCGCAGCATACCAGTCTCAGAGACAGAATAATCCTTAGTTGATCCCGCTAAGACATGCTGCCTAACATCTTGCAACTGCGCATCCACCAATTGTCCCTCCTTGATCCTCTCTAGCAGGGTCGACTGCAAGGTAATATTAGCTTACTGGCCCACCACCAATTCTATCTTCGCCCTGGCTATCTCATCAGCTAACTCTCTCGATATCTGGGTGGAACTATACAATTGTTTTGGGCCCCTCCTACTCAACGCATCTGCCACCACATTGGCCTTCCCTGGGTGGTAAAGGATATCGCAGTCATAATCCTTAACCAGCTCCAACCAGTGTCTCTGTCTCATGTTCAGATCCTTCTGAGTGAAGAAATATTTCAAGCTCTTGTGGTCATTGTATATCTCGTACTTCTCCCCATACAAATAATGTCGCCAAACCTTCAGTGCAAATACCACCGCCGCTAGCTCCAAATCATGAGTAGGATACTGCTGCTCATACTCCTTCAGCTGCCGCGATGCATAAGCTATAACTTTCTCATTCTGCATCAGCGCGCAGCCTAAACCCATCCTCGATGCATCACAGTAAACTACAAACTTTCCTTCCTCCGAAGGAAGTCTCAACACAGGTGCAGAAATAAGTCGTTGCTTCAACTCTTGGAAGCTATTCTCACACTTCTCTGACCAAGCAAACTTCTGATTCTTTCTTGTCAATTCTGTCATCGGTGAAGAAATCTTTGAGAATCCCTCCACAAAGCGCCTGTAATAACCTGCCAACCCAAGGAAATCCGCACCTCCGAGGCGTTCCTTGGCCTCGGCCAATCTCTCACCGCTTCCACCTTGGACGGATCCACCTTAATCCCTTCTGCGCCAACTATATGTCCAAGAAAAGTCACCTCTGGCAACCAAAACTCACACTTCTTGAACTTGGAATATAGCTGATGCTCCCTTAACCTCTATAAAATTTGTCGAAGATGCTGCTCACGCTCTGCCTCTGAACTGGAGTATACTAGAATGTCGTCGATGAAGACAATGATGAACTGATCGAAGAAGTCCTTGAACACCCTGTTCATCAAATCCATAAAAGCTGCCGGGGCATTGGTCAAACCAAAAGACATGACAAAAACTCATAGTGCCCATATCGCGTCCGGAAGGCTGCCTTCGGTATATCCTCATCTTTGATCCTCAGCTGGTGATAACCAGATCATAGATCAATCTTTGAGAACACCGTCTTTCCCTGCAGCTGATCGAACAGGTCATCAATCCTTGGTAGAGGGTACTTATTCTTGATAGTCAACTTGTTCAATTCCCTGTAATCTATACACGTCCTCAATGTCCCGTCCTTCTTCTTAACAAAGAACACTGGAGCGCCCCATGGTGAGTAACTAGGTCTGATGAATCCCAAATCCAAAAGCTCCTGCAACTGTATCTTTAGTTCCTTCAACTCAGCTGGTGCCATTCTATATGGTGTCCTCGATACTGGCTCTGTCCCCGGTGCTAACTCAATCTCAAACTAAATCTCCCTGCGCAGTGGCAACCCTGGTAGATCCTCAGGAAATACGTCTAAAAACTCACACACCAATCTGGTATCTCCCGGCCCTGCTAGCATAACACTAGTGGTATCCACTACACTGGCCAGAAAACCTATGCACCCCCCCTGCAACAAGTCTCAGGCTCTCAATGCTGAAGTAATGGGTACACGGGGTCCACATATCGCACCCACAAAAACAAAAGTATCCTCGCCCTCAGGCTCAACAATCACCATCTTCTTCCTACAGTCAATAGTAGCTCCATATCTGACCAACCAGTCCATCTCTAAGATCATATCAAAATCCTCCATGTCCAATTCAAT
Source organism: Humulus lupulus (assembly GCF_963169125.1). NCBI lineage: Eukaryota > Viridiplantae > Streptophyta > Magnoliopsida > Rosales > Cannabaceae > Humulus > Humulus lupulus. The sequence goes on from NC_084793.1 coordinate 276,625,508, forward strand.
CAGATCTACCGAAAGTTCCCTACTATCAACCATCACTGGTAGTGCCCTAATCCATCTCCTAGAAACTATTAGTTCCCCTGTAGGCAATAAAGTCCCAAACCTTACGGTCTGATATTCACTAGGTCTACACAATCTATCAATCACTTTACAAGAAACAAAGGAATGTGTAGCACCAGAATCAATCAATACAGTAAAAGGAGAGCCAGCGCTAGAAAGTTGACCTGTCACTACCGAGGGACTAGCCTCGGCCTCTGCCTGTGTCAAAGTGAATACTCGAGTTAGAGTCAAGCTATCCACCTTTCCTGCTTCACCTTTCTTCACTGTTGGGTAGTCTTTCCTGAGATGCCCACTATTCCGCACACAAAACAAGATTTGGTCCGACATTCACCCAGGTGACGCCTTCTACACCTTGGGCACTCTGGATAGGTCCGCCACTCCTCGCCGCCACCCTAACGACCACTTTGACCACCCCCGACCCCTCCTATCAGGACTAGCAGTGGTCGAAGTGTCAAGAGTCTTTCTCTTGAAGTCACTGAGGCCTCCGCCCCTACCTGTCCCTGAATAAGGAGGCACCGCTCTGCGGCCCTCACGCCTCACTGCACTTTCCCTCCAAATCTTGTTCTCCGCTTCCTCAGCGGTAAGAGCCTTCTCAACGACCTGGGCATAAGTTGTTCCTCCAGGTACCGTTGTAATCCTAACATCTCGGACTATCATAGCATTAAGCCACCTAATAAATCTGTCCTACCTAGCTGCATCAGTAGGCACAAGATCTGGTGCAACTTTCGCCAGCCTGTCAAATTTTAGGGCATACTCTGTAACAGTCATATTTCTCTGCACCAAACCCACAAGCTCATTAACTTTTGTTGCCCTCACGGCAACATTATAATATTTTTGGTTGAACAAGTCCTTAAATCCTTCCCAACTCAGAGTAGTGACATCCCTGGTCTGTGAAGCCACTTCCCACCAAATGCGGGTATCCTCCCTCAACATATACGTGGCATAGGCCACTCTGTCATGTCCCTCTATCCTCATAAAATCTAGGATAGTAGTAATCATAGTCATCCATTGCTCGGCCTTTAGTGGATCAGGTCCTCCCTCAAATATTGGGGGTTGTTGTTTCGTGAACCACTCATATAACGGCTCCCACCTATTCCCAATCTCTCCCGACTGTACAACTAGTACCACTGCAGGTGGTACAATAGGGGCAGTACTCCCTGATGGAGTCTGTTGTCGCAGTAGACGAATCTGTTCACCTTGGCTCTGTAATCGAGCTTGCATATCTTCCATGAGTTGCTACCAGTTCTCAGGGACTAGCGGAAGAATCTGGTCCTGGTCATCACTCCCGGTCCCAGACCTAGTGTCGGCTAGTCGTGTAGATTTTCTTGGATGCATAGCTATCCAAGTCAATATGCAATCAACGACTCGGCAGTCAGACCATGGTGATAGGGCAAAAACTTCTCCAAAATCCATCAAAGGAACATAACCAATCACAATCAATCAGAATATAGGCATTCATCTACATGCACCGGCTGCTGATAAGCATGCCCCAACATTACCACATGACAGCTAAAATAAAAGCATTCATCCATGCACAATATACAATTAATCATTCAAATATTCATTTACATGCACTGCGATGCTAATAAGCATGCCTTAATATTTTCATACAGTAGTCAAGGGCCAGGCCCCATCAGTATCTCATGCTTCCTATTGATCCAATAAATAATAACAACATTCATAACTCATTCCAGACATACAAGCATATATGCACATACACACAATACCAAACCCTGAATTGAGCTTGTCTCTAGCAGCTAATGTACATGTCCAGCCGGTCTTCAGGAACCCTTAAACCTAGGTCGCTCTGATACCAAGTTGTAACGCCCTGGATAGCCAAGACCGCTACACTGTGTGTTTATAAAGATGCAGGACTTGCTAATCAAGTCATTTACTTAAAACGTGATACTAAAACCACTAATGAACTAGGGTTAAAAGGTTTTGGTCTCAAAAGTGTACATCCCACATAACAAAACATTTTATACATGGGATCTCGAAAAAGAATAGCGTTCGAAAGCAAGTTTACAAAACATCCAAAGTTTAAACAACCACTAGCCATTCTAAGGCAAAACAGACATTTCTTGTTCCCCTGTTCCTGTTTTCCCCTCAATCGTGCCGGCTGAGCAGTCGGTCATGTACATTCAGCTCACAGAGCTCTCCAAGTCAGGGCTGATCAAGTTTGCCCTTGCCTTTACCTGCACCACGTAGCACTCGTGAGCCAAGGCCCAGCAAGAAAACATAATATGCATCACAAACAACAATAACAGATGAATAGTCTTTTAAGCATGATCAAACATTTAACACTCATATCAATCATATAACACGTACTCAGAATCAAAGATGCAACCAAGCATTAATAACAATCAAGTTACATGATAATCAAGGCCGACAACTTACACCACACCCTCTGTTTACCCCACTGACTCCAGCCCGCTTAAACCGAGCTCAGAGCATAATAAGCTGTCCTCGGCTACCAGTGGCTGAGCTGCACCCTGTGCGCTAGTGTAACCTTGGGTACTCTTAGGCCGTGGTTTACCGTTTACATGGCATAGTACCATCCTATCAAAACATACATATTACGGAACCCTTAGTCCCATTACAAACACACAACCGGGTGTAGTATTCTTACCTTTAATTCCCACGTTCACTGACTATGAGCAACGACTCTCGAGCACGATCCGCTTCCCGAGCTCTAGCTTAACACCTAGTCACAACCAAGGTAATGGATTCCATTAATATTCAAATAAAGGTTTCCGTGTACAATGCTACCTTCCGGGACATCGAATTCCACCAAACACGGTGGTGGAATCAATCCCGCGCACCCTAGGTTAGGTTCCCGTGCTTAAAATCCCCAAAAAGATCAAAGATGCACCTAAGGGCTGCGGCCCCTGAAACCTAGCGGCGGCCCGCCCTTGAAAGAGAGACCAAGCCTCTCTGAAGGCAGACACGCGCCGCGGCCCTGCCCTGTGGCGTCGCGGCGCTCCCCTTCGGCAGAGCCTCCCTGACTCCTTTGCTTCGTAGGGCCGCAGCGCTCTAGAACAGAGCCGCGGCCTAACCCTTCGTGCCCAGAAAATCCACCATTTCTAACATCCTATCCTTATTCAAAACCACCCCAAAGCACCCTAATACCAAAACCCGTTAATCACAAGACTTTTAGCATGATCCTAACAGCATAATCCAACAGAAATCTAGCTTAAAAACCCCTCAGAATCCCATTTTGATTTCTAAAACCCAACAGCTCAAAAACACAAAAACCAGTCATGCAAACTCAGATTTTAACCTCTAAATTACGATTTGAAGCTTACCTTCTCCGATGAACCACTTCCTTAACAATTTCTGAGCCAAAACCCAAGCTTCTTAGCTCCAATTCAATCCTTAAATATTCAAACCATAAACACCCTTAATATTCAGCCAAAACTCAGAATTCTAATCCTCAAACATAAAACTCAATTCTTACCTTGGCCTTGGTTGAGTGTTCCTTGATTAGAGCAGAGCTAATTCCTCAAACTTCAGTTCAAATCCTCTGAATTCCAGCTAAAGTTTCTAAGTTCTGTGTTTTTCCTTTGAGAGAGAAAGAGAGGAAGAGGAAAGAGTCGGTCTAATTTGTTCTACTGTTTTCTAAAGCCTCTTAAGTCTATCCTTAAGTGATTAAGGTAATCCCAAAGCTCGGGGCACTGGAAACGTCCCCAAGGGCAAAATGGTAAAATTCCCCGAAATTCCCGCCTAAGCTTCCTAACCTCAAATATATCTCCATATATTTATTTCCACAACCCGATAATCTAAATAACCACCCGATACCAGAAATACCACTGACTTGTCCAAAGTCAAGTATTAAGCCCCGTTGTGACTTTCCCGCTATCTAGCTCCCTAGGATCGCCTCAAGTCGCTCGCTGCAGATCTACCCACATAATAATGTGGTTCTCACAGATATAACATTTAACCACACTTACATTCATATAATCATACAAGCATGCTTATCATATAATCATGCATTAAATCAATAAACTCACACATAAACCAATTATGCCCTCCCGGCTCACTAATCAAGGCCCTTAAGCCATATCAGTAATTTTGGGTCATTACACCTACAATGCCAACAAAATGATGTCGTCATCGTAAGGTTTTTCTACAGCGACAACATGTCGGTCACAATAGGAAATCTCTTTTTTCATTAAACTAGGAAATTGCGATGACATGTCATCAAATTAGGTATTTACATAATTTAAAATTTTGAATTTCAAAACCCCCTACTACGTCCACATGTTGTAGCATAGATCCATGGACCGCCAACATCTACAGCGATGACATGTGGTCGATGTAGAGTGTCTAGGTTTATATACCTGCAGTGACGACATGTCGTCGTCGTAGGGTAACGAAATCTCAAATCTTCGTGTTCACCGAGCTCCCTACTGCGACGACTTGTCGTCACTGTAGGTATATAATTTTAAAAAAAAAATTAATTAACTATATTAATTAAATAAATAAAGCCAATTTATTTAATTAAATAATAAAACCAATTTATTATTTACAAACATAAGTAGTATATCTCTAAAATGTAAAAAATAACACAAAATATTAATAAATTTAAAAGAATAATATAACCAAACTAAATGCCACTTAAATTAATCCCAAAGTCATCATCATCGTCGGGCTACTGTGGTGGTTGTGGTGGTCGTGGCTGTTGTGGTGGTTGTGGTTGTTGTGGCTACTGTGGTGGAAATTGACTCGAGTACGGAAAGTTCACCATCATGGACTATATCATATTCATGTCCAAGTTCACAGGCTAAAATTGTGGTGCTTGGATGTTCGGATTTGTAGCTTTCATAAATTGATGCATTTTCTGGAAGTTGATGTTCTAGGTCATAATGACTTGACTAAAGTGTTGAACCATGGACTAGAAAGCCTCAGCTAGTACCATTATGAGGGGTAAAATTGTATTTTTAGTCCTATCTCATTGTAGACCATCTATAGAGGATTGAGTGACAATTATAGTTGTAACGATGGATAATTAATAGCGTATCTATATTTGTTATAGAGCGTTCTATGAATTCAAGAGTACAATTCTGAGTCTATAGTGGAGTCACGAGGAATTAATAAGTTAGTAAATTTATTTGTTAGATTTATGAAAACTTATTGGAGCTTGATTTCATAGGCCCATGGTCCCCATTGTACATTGGATAAAATCATCTAGATAGTCTCAATTAATTGATTTAATTATCAATTAGAATTATCAAAGTTGACCAGGTCAATTTTGTATAGTTTCACAGAGTTATGTAATTTTGAGAAGAAAAGAGAAATTATGGCAGATTTATTAATTAAGATAAATTGATATCCAAATTAATAAATAAGTTTAAATCAAGGTTCAAATTATAAATAATTAATTTGATAAAGGATTTAATTAATTAAATCAATAGAATATAATACAGGCCTTGATTTTAAGTCCAATGAGCTTATAATCAAATGGGAAATTTCACGGGCCTAAAGCCCATGATAATTTCAACCTAGGGCTTCAAATTGGCTATTATTTTATTGATTTTTCAATTAAATTAAATGGCCTAATTGAGTCTATAAAAGGAGTGCTTAGAGAGAAGTCAAAACACAAGTTTGACAAGTCACAAGTCAGATTTTCTGATAGTTTTAGATTCTCTCTAAACACAAGTCATTTTCTAAGTTTTTTTGTTATTTTCTCTTCTTCTCTCTATATCTAACTAACGTGTTGAGAATTTCCCTCACTAGTCTAGGTGATTCAAAGGTTACATTTTAAGACTGTGAAGAAATTAGAAGAATGGTTCAGTTTCTTGATAATACTCTGCGACAGAAATGATTCAAGAGTTAGAGAAACTAAAGGAAGGACTATTTAATTCCGATGCGTATAATGTAAGTATTCTATTCTTTGTTTCTCTTTGAATTCAATTTTAGAAACATGTTTTAGGCTATCTCATATTAATTTGTTTAATATTAGATGTACATGAAAATAAATAAAGATCCTGTATAAGTTTTCCTAACACTTGCAGCAAGGCATCCTGCAATTTAGAAACAAGAAAATTAATACATAATATAATTAAATAATAAACATATATACAAAACATAGAAAGTTACTTACATATGAATCATTAGCATTCATGTTCACCCATCCACGTGTCTGATGATTGTACATGTCATGGAACATATCAATAATGTTTGGCAGTTCCTTAGTCTGAAGATTCATCTTTAGAAAAAAAAAATGTAATAAAATATCGGTTAAATAATTAAATTATTATTAAGATAACTGAAAATATTTCAAATTATCTACATATTTTTATTTACCTTCTTAATCGAGCAGAAGCATAAGATGTCGATTCATTGAGACTTGGATACTTCTGTTTTGCTTTGTTGGCAGCATTTTCCTTTGAGCGTGTCATGAACTGTGGTGTGGTGAAAAAGTCAACCAACTTCTGCCAACTCTCGTTGTCCATGTCCTCCGGTGGATTCTTTCTCTCTGTCTTGACATCATCATACCCTCCATGTTCATCGAATTGTTTTTTCTTGCAACCTTTTCTATCCTTATAGTGATCCTAAAACTCTCGCTCAATGCCAGTCTCTATCAGTCGCCACTCAAGCAGAGCTCGGGGAAGAATGAAAAATTCCTTCAAAAAAATAATTTAACCTTGTTAGAATTTTGAAATTATAAAAAATATTACGTGTGAATAAGTTGATAAAATTACCTTAATATTTTGCATCAATCATATCTTGCACTCATCCGGAGCACTCTGCCACGACTCATAACATAATGACACATTGTGACCAATAATGTTACTAATAAGTCTCGTGAACAATGTCCCAAAATCACTAATTGCTTTGTAGGTTCCCCCCTTCAGATCAAATTGTAGAGTCAATGGACCTTTATTGACATTGACGAGTTGCTGCAAATTTTTTTATCGAGGCCGACCTCTTCTTTTCGTGGCAGCCGCTGTATATTTTAATTAAACAATAAAATTAAATTGAATAAAATAATAACAATTTTTCATTTATTGATAAAAATATACTCACACGGTGGCACATAGTCTAGCCTGCACTGTACTCACACTCGGCAGTTCCGTGGTGGCATCCTATTATCCTGAGTTATACACACCCAAGATAATTCCTGCAAGTGCTATGCTCACACAAGCAGATAGAATCTAGTAGCACACCTGCTCTATCATCTAAGCATGTCTACTAACTAAAATCCCTAGCACTATCCTCTTGTTAGTCAACCTAATGCAACCATTCAAGTCACAAAATAATTACATAATTAATCAAATAAGAAAACAAGGTTGTACGCATAACGTACAACCTGTGCACAAATGTCCACTCTTCTTACCTTAAACAGTGCGTTTTCCGCTGACGTGTCTCGAACCACTCACTGCGTCACCTCGATGACCGCTAGCTCCTAGACGTCCAATTACACAGCAAAAATTCAGGAAAAATAAAATAGGCGTTAAGGTTTTATTTCGAAACCCTAATTATCGAAATAATTTAACTATGCCATTTTAACATGCATGACACATAAATTAAAACAATTTCCACAAAAGGTTCAAACCATCATGTCACATACACAAACAATGATGTTTTTAACATATCGCATGAATTCATATAAATACTTTTTATGTGAAAATTACCAAAATACCCTTTAATATCATAATTACATTAAAGACTCAATAATTTTATAAAAATTATCATATGACAACAAAATTTAATAAATAACTTTTCTAAAACCCTAAATAATCAGCAAATTCTCATATACGACCAGAAAAATAATTTTTAACATAAAAAGTATTTATATGAATTCATGCGATATGTTAGAAACATCATTGTTTGTGTATGTGACATGATGGTTTGAAGCTTTTGTGGAAATTGTTTTAATTTACGTGTCATGCATGTTAAAATGGCATAGTTAAATTATTTCGATAATTAGGGTTTCGAAATAAAACCTTAACGCCTATTTTATTTTTCTTGAATTTTTGCTGTGTAATTGGACGTCTAGGAGCTAGAGGTCATCGAGGTGACGCAGCGAGTGGTTCGAGACACGTCAACGGAAAACGCACTGTTTAAGGTAAGAAGAGTGGACATATGTGCACAGGGTGTACGTTATGCGTACAACCTTGTTTTCTTATTTGATTAATTATGTAATTATTTTGTGACTTGAATGGTTTCATTAGGTTGACTAGCAAGAGGATAGTGCTAGGGATTTTAGTTAGTAGACATGCTTAGATGATAGAGCAGGTGTGCTACTAGATTCTATCTGCTTGTGTGAGCATAGCACTTGCAGGAATTATCTTGGGTGTGTATAACTCAGGATAATAGGATGCCACCACGGAACTGCCGAGTGTGAGTACAGCGCAGGCTAGACTATGTGCCACCGTGGGAATTCACTACTACAAAAAAGACTTTTTAGGACTAGCATTGCGAGTCCTAAAAAAGTTTTTAGGACTCGCGTGGTGCGTGTCCTCTATCTGAGAGCCTTAAAAACTGAGGGTTTTTAGGACTTGCATTGCGAATCCTAAAAAAATTATTTTAGGACTCGCAACGTGAGTCCTAAAATCTCTCGTTGAGTGCCTTTATGTAGGTTTTTAGGACTCGCAACGCGAGTCCTAAAAAATCGGGTTGAGTACCTTTAAGTAATATTTTAGGGCTCGCAACGCGAGTCCTAAAAGAATGTTTTTAGGACTCGCAATGCAAGTCCTAAAAGATGTCATTGAGTGTCATTAAACTAAGATTTTAGGACTCGCTTTGCATGCCCTTAAAAGTAATTTTTTTTTTTTAAAAATGCAGCTACAATTTTCATTTTGATTTAAAAAATAATATATCCCTTTGAGAGTCCAAAATGTATTATATATGTTAGATTTCTAAAATTTTAGATTTAAAAAAATTAATATATATTTATTTTAAATTAAAAATTATGATTTAAATGAAAAGCCCAAATTTTAATACAAATCAAAGTTCATAACAAACCACAACACTTTCAAAACTTGACAAATTATATTAGCAAGAACATGAACGATATTAATATTATAGTATCACAATAATAGACAAACAACAACATGAAGACATAGATTTCATACATACCATAAACAAATTATAATTTGTCAATCTCCAAAACCTATAAACTAAACAGGTGGATTATGATGCAGGGTTGTCTTAGCAACTACAAGTAAAGGGTAAAACTTCAACATCTTCCAACAACTAATCAAGTAGACTAAAACTTCTACTCCTTACATGTGAGAATATTGCACTGTCAAATAAAACAAATAATTAAAATCAGAATGTCACTATAACATGAACCTTAAACTACAACCCCAAGCCAAGATTGCCAAAGAAACATTTTTTTTCTTTTCACTCTCTCCTTCGTCTTCTCCATGCGTACTCCCTCTTTGTCAATCAACAAACCTGCGAAAAGAAACAAAAAAAAAAGAATGAAACTGAACAGTTTTAATGATGTCATTTTCTTAACAAATATCAATGTGTATTGCAGTAAGTATATATCAATTTAGTTAATCTATTGTCACCATTATCACCTCAAACAATATATCACACAAGTGTTGGAACTTTAGTTTAAAGATAACCATTTCAAAAACATTATCCAATAAATACTCAATGATGATGACCGGTTAAGAACTTGTCATAAAAAAAATTTAGTGTTGGGCATAAAATTAAACTTTAGTTCTTAACAATTCCTTAAAAAAAATATAGTTAACAGTTTAATTTCAAATTAATATTCAATCTTATGTTCCGAGATGGTTATAAAATACTAACATTTAGTTACTTCGTTTTTAGTTAACTATCATTCTTTTTCCATATTGCGCCTATTTGTTTTAATAAAAAATTAAAATTAAGATAATAAAATAAAATAAACATACAAAACAAAACTAAGTATAAAATAATCTATAGAAAATCAGCATATCCCCTAATTTACTAACCAAGCCATCTGTCACAATCAACACCAACATATCAAACAAATCAAACAACACACATGTTTTCATCTATATATCACCGCAGTACACAAAATTCTCAGAACCTACTTCACTAAGACATGCAAGTTCTCAATCTTCCGTTATCACCGCAGCACACAGAATTCCCAAAACCTACTTCACTACGGATGAATATCTAAGATATTCAAACTCCACTAAAGTAATACAGTTATCATTCAAAAATATATAATCCTTTTATTTTATGATAAATGAGAAGTTTAAAAGATAATAAATCCGTTTAAAAAAAAAGATAAAAATAAATAACTAACTAAAAAGCTCGTTAACCCCATTCGTATAAAAAAAATTCAAGGTCACCATCCAAGAGACAAAGCCCATACCCAATTAAGCATCTTCATTTATGTTACTTACAAAAGCATAATCAAACCAGCTAGCTCACAGTAATAACTATACCCCTATTGTTATTTTTGTTTTTTTTAAACATTGATTCGCTTGCTCTGACCAAATAAATTATTATTTTTATATAAATAAATAATTACTAAGTCTTAATATTAAACCATGTAGATCTGAGTTTAGAAAACAAATATATTTATATTGATGATAGACTTACCCAAATACGAATATCCCTTTAACGTGTAAGGTCTCTAAGGGCTCCACGAGTTAATGGGCAAGATCTCCTCTTGGCACGGCGTTGTTATCACCAAGTGGATGTTGAACTCATTTATTATATGTCCTAACTTGTACCATCATGCTGCAAAGATTTTTAAACAAATTAATATTTTTTTTTACACCTTGACTGAAAAGCCGCTGACCATAAAGCTACAAAGATAAAAGTGTTTTTTCTCTTAAATATATACAGAAAAAAAAAACAAGGGAAAGAAAACAAGTACTACAAGGCACAACAACACTTTTAATACATGGAAGAAAAAAACACCAATATTCCTACTTGACAAGAACATGTTTACAGAAATGCTAAGTGTTAAGTTTTTTCAAAAATGACTTCTTTTTTGGTTGAATCTTACAATATAAAGAATGAGACCAAGCCTGCAAATCAAACAATAATGGTACCAGTATTCTGTAGCAATGGTACAAGAGTTATAAAGCATGAATTACCTCAGAAAGAGCACTGCATCTTTCCCTTCTTGTTTCACTCCTACCAGCTGAATAATATCCAAAACAAAACATTCATACCATCGTCATTAATCATCCCCACTACTAAAGAAAGATGATAAAATTTGACTAAAATTTTAGAATAAAGTAATATTCTAACACCAAATTCAAAGTCTAAAACAATAAGAGCTGATACTTTACTAGACAGTAGACACTCAAACACATTCGCATCGCACACACATATATAAATTTTTAATATAATTATCTTGTAGGATCAATAACAATTAGCCATTATATATCTATGGATTTTATAGATATGAGACAAAGGGAACACAGAGATGAGGATGATGAGTAATAATTAATTTTAATTTGGCAGTGTTATCTCTTGATCTAGTCATTAGAGCTATTTGGGCTGGCAATGCGGTGGTTTTAAAGCCATCAGAAATTGCTCCAGCAACATCCTCTTTGCTTGTTAAATTGTTTGGCCAATACTTAGATAACTCTGCTATAAGAGTTGTTGAGGGGGCTATTCCAGAAACAACTGCATTGCTCCAACAAAAGTGGGATAAAATATTATATACACGTCAGCCAGTATATATATATAAAGAGTAAATTAGTTTATACTAATATTTATGCATCAATGATTACATGGAGTTTGACCATCAGGTTTTTTTTTTAATAATTTTGATCAAAAATATTTCTTATTTATTAATGACAACATACACCAGTGATTCTAGAACTTGGGGGAAAGTGCCCAGCTGTGGTGGATTCGAATATCGACTTACAAGTACGTCTACATAATATATATACATTTCTTGTTTCATAAATTGATATACTTTCATGGTTATTTATTGTTTGTGTTAACAAATAAATAGCATTTAGACTTCTCTTTCTGTTTTGCCAGGGACAAGGGAGATGATAGCAATCCTTTGGAGATAATTTTCCAGAAGCATTTCAAGTTCTTCTTCCTCTTCTGCATAAAACAAAACAAAACAAAATCAAACCAAAATTTAATTTGTTGCAGTAATTATGTAAAATAAAACTACAATATTGTTGATGTCAGGATTAGAATTACCCTCAGCAATCTGCTATTCTACGGCAACAGAGCATTCTAAAATCTCTATTGTTGCTACTAAAGAGAGTTCATTGCATGAGTAATTTTCATGGGCTACACCAAAGTAGTGTTTTCATTGATTTAGGAGACTTAAAAAGTTGCCACTTAAGAAGTAATATATAGCAAAAGATTAGAGATTGAACTGCTGTTCTTTTCATACTTACAGTAAATGGTCAGCATGAAAAAAAAAAACAAGAAAAAAAGAAAGAAAGAAAGAAAGAAAGAAAGAAAGAAGCTTATTCTTATAATACAAAACAAACATTGATGGTGCTCCATTTATATGTTTTGGGTTCAGTTGAGGCCATAGAGTTTCTACAAAAGCATTGTAAAAATTGAAAAACTGAATAAAAATAAAAATGAAACTTACCTACATTGGGAGCTTTGGAACTGTAGAAGTCGAAGATGTGGAGATTGAGGACCTTTGGAACTGTGGAACTCGGATATGTCTGAAGAAATGAACGAGAGGACAAAGAGGCCAGCCACATTGTCGCGCTGGTACCTACACCACCACCCATGAGCCCTCTGCGAGACTGAGCCACCCACGACCCCTGCGCGAGACCGAGTCAGCCAAGACCCCCGAGCCCCTATCATTTGTGCCGTTTTCCCATGACCGGCCCCCAATCCCCCACATTATCGCGCCGTTCACGCTGTTCGCCGAGCGTGAGGGAGAGGAAGTTGGAGGGAGAGGAAGTTGGAGGGTGAGTGTTGCGGCTGTGAGAAGTGAGAAAGAGAGAGAGATAGAGTTTAGGGGAAAAGGGAAAAAACGTGTGGCTTAGGTAGAATTTTTAGTTTTTATTTTAATTTTAAATACAAAATTTAATGATATTAAGAAAAAAAAATACAATAAAATATTGATGATATATTATTAATTTTTATTTTCTAATTATATTTAAAAACTAACCATTTATAATTTTTTGAAATAAAATTTTAGTATATTATTCTTTATATCATAATTAATTTAAATTTTTATATAAAAATTATTATAAATAAAAAGTTAATAATATTAAAAATTTAGAAGAAAAAAAATCTAGAATTTAGGACACGTATCAGTTTTTAGGACTCGTTTCGCGAGCCCTCAAAGAATTATTTTAGGACTCGCAAAGTAAGTCCTTAAAATTATTAAGACTTTTTTTTTAGCCCAGATTTTTTAGGACTCGCATATTCTTTTAGGACACTCATTGTGAGTCCTAAAAGAGTATTAAGGACTCCCAAAGCAAGTCCTTAAAATTATTAAGTAAAACACTTATTTTTATAGCTAAGATTTTTTTAGGACTCGCATTTTCTTTTAGGACACTCATTGCGAGTCCTAAATTGCGTTTTTTCAGGACTCTCAATGAGTGTCCTAAAAACTTCATAAATATTTTTAAGGACTTGCATTTATGTGCGTGTCCTAAAAAAGTGTCCCGTAAAGGGTATTTTGTAGTAGTAATGCCGAGTGTGAGTACAGCGCAGGCAAGGCAGATTACATTTCATGTCCGATCAACATGACTTGTTAGTATTTATGTGTGTGAGTGTAACACACATTATGTTAGTGTGATATGGTGTTTATATATCGCACGATGATTATTATGCTTATGATGTTTATTTATGTTTAGTTGAAAGTTTATGTTTTCTAGTTGGGGAGTTATGTCCTACATAGCTCTTCTTACTGGGCGTTAGCTCATGGGTACTCTATGTGCAGGTAAAGGCAAAGCAAAGCAGTGAGTGGTGCAGGCTCGAGGCATGGACGGAACATGTTAGAGGCTGGGCTCTAGTTATTTTATGTTTTTAGAAATAAATGTTTTGTTTTAAATTTTCAGACTTGAACATTTATTTTCTTTATGTTGTTGTTATTAAACCTAGCGTCCAACATTTTTATTTTTAAATAATGAGATCTCATTGTCTGCTTAAATTTTAAATAGATATTTTCTCTTAGTGTCTTAAAGTATTTATTGTTTATTATTTTTAAATGGACTCCCTAAGTAACGTCTCAGGAAATCGGGGCGTTACATTATGGTATCAGAGCCTTGACCCAGCCGGAAGTGTGGCCGACGGGGACGTCGGGCCCGTAAGGGGGGGGTGATTGTGACAGTCAGAATCCCGTGATCCGTAAGGGGAAAGACCGGGTAAGCTGTGCAATCCCACACCGCCTGGGGAAGGTCAAGTGTGATGATTCTAAGACTGTGTAGGTATGGGACTACACAGTTGAAGAGGGATTAAATGGATTGATGGGTACTACCTATATCAACAAGATGCATCTTCTTTTCGGTAGCCCATCACTTGAGAACTCCAAAGTTAAGCATGCTTGACCTGGGGTAATCTAGGGATGGGTGACCTCCTGGGAAGTTTTCCTAGGAAGCATGTGAGTGAGGACAAAGCACGCTGAAAAGACTCGGGTTGGTTTGTAGGGCCAGTCGTCATTCCAGAAAGCAGCCATAGTGACGTGGGGCGTCACATGCTCCGCTACTCCAATCCTTAAAGAAAAAAAAACATTTCAAAACACACATTTCTACCAAATACTAAATACATAAATATACTAACAAAAAATTCATTTAAGGGCTAAAATAGAAAGAAATTAGGTTTAGATTACCTAAACTTGAAAGAAATGGGCAAGAATCAGACTACAGGACGTTGGATTGGCGAGGGGGCGGTCGTTCGTCTCTGGTTTTTCAGAGAAAAGAGAAGAAAACTGAAGAAGAAGAAGAAGAAGAAGGCTCGGGTTGGGGGATTTATGCCCTGATCCATGTCGTCGCTATAGGAAATAAGAACGTCGTCGCTGAAGAGGGCACACACCATTTCATTTACCGATAGCGACGACATGTCGTCACTATAGATAATGGAATAGTACTTGAAGAGTTCGTTTACTACGTGTCCAACCTATATCGACGACATGTCGTCGCTATAGGAAGTAAAATTTTGACAAATTTTTTGGCAGTCAACTTTCCCTCCATTTTTTTGGAGCCTTGTCATCACTATAGACTAAATTTTTAACTGAGCAGTCGATAAAATGGGGATCTATAGCGATGACATGTCATCTTTATAGGTGGTGAAATTTGGCAACAAACTTTTGGCAATCTAATTTCCCTCTGTTTTTTTTTTTGGACCCTATAGCAATGACATGTTGTCGCTATAGACTAAATTTTTACCTCACTTTTTTCTATGAGAACTCTATAGTTGTCGTCGTCGTAGAGTCATTTCCTTTCTCATGTTCCCTCCAAATTCCTGGAACCCTACAGCAATGACATGTCGTCGCTGTAGGGTTCCTAAAATTTGGAGGGGCCTGGTGGCGTGATGTTGGCTACCCTACAACGACAACTTGTTGCTATATCTAATTTAATTCAATATATTTAAATAAAAGATGTTTTCGTGGAATTTGACTACATGCAACAACAACTTTACAGTCATCACAATAGATGTCGTCGTTGTAGATCCATATTCTTCTATTGATGGGAGGAGTGCATCCACCAAGGGCATTACCTCCCAAGAACCTTAGTCAAAGAGTAATGCTCCAACATCCCTTCATGTTGTGATCAATTCCTCCAAGCGTGCAAGAACCCTTCTTCGAAGTAGAAGAACAGTTGCCTAGTATCAAGCATAGAGGCATTCTGGACCACATACAGCTTCATGACACCCAACTGCCACAAAAAATTTGTCGTCGATCCTGTACAAGCGGCAAAGAGGATGTCTCATAACGCCGCCTAACATGGGAAAACATGAAGCTACCATTCTGACACTGTCAGGAGCATTTTCCCTAATAAAGTAATGGGTTGAGACTCCTCGTATTGGGCCCACATGAGATACAATAGGACCCCACGACCTTAGTAAATGTAGAATGTATTTATTTATGCAATAACAACTCTCATTAATAAAGGAGTAATTGTAATATGCTCCAATTAATGAGCTTATTCTTCCTAGATGCCTATAAATAGGGGTAGGGCACACTTTGTAAAGAATTCGATTCCCATTTTTCAAAGTGAGCATATACTCTGCCTGAAATCCAAGAGAACTTGAGCTTTTCAAGCTCTTCATCATAAATACAAGTGACTCGTGGACTAGGGTTAATTAATAACCTGAGCCACGTAAAATGTGTTGTTATGATTGTTCTTTTTTAAGCTTTTCTTTTAATTTGGTAATTGATGAAAAAGCCTGTCAACATTTTCCACATTTGTTTTGAACTTTGGGTTCTCCTCTTCATCTTATTCTTATTTTTCGAAGCCTTCTCTGTAATGCCCCAAATTTCCTAATAAGGTTTAGGACCTTGATTAGGAGGCCGGGAGGGCCATAATTGATTTATTATAGTATTTAATGATTATATGCATGTTTACGTGAATTATATTATTATATGATGGTAAATGCATGCTTATGGGCTCATATGTTAATTATGAGGGTATTTCGGTAATTTGGCCACTATGGGCGTAATTGTATATTTTGGGTGCATGGTTGTGAATAATTAATATAGCCACATTATAAGGTGGATTGGATCGAGCTAATCGACATGAGACGATCATGAGATGTAAGTGTTCGGTCTAGTCATAACGGGTTTGAGCTCGAAGCTCGGGGTGAGTCTCGGGGTGATATTAGTAATTATAGCGTTACCGGGGATTTTAGGGTAACGGGATATGAATTATTGGTGTTGAGGATATTGAGATTAGCGGGAATTGGAGAGCGTTAATTATGATTAACGGTATAGGTTAGAAAGGACAATTTTACCCTTGAAGTGATTTTAGAGGCTTTTGGTGGCTTAAGGGTATTTTGGTCATTTAAGGTTTTGGATGTATATAACATAGGAGGGTTGTAGAAGGACAGAACAAAACAGAGGCTATCCACTTCCCTTCCCGTACACTACCTTCCCTTCATCCTTCTTTGGTGTTCTTGAGGCCATCTTGAGGTTTTGAGCTAGGAATTCAAAGGGATGACGTTGTGGACCTGGTTAAGCTATTAAGGAAGGTTCAAACTGGTTTCAAGGTGAGTTTTAGTCACTTGTTTCAGGTTATGCTCTGTTTTGATCTTTAACTTCTCAGCCTTTGATTCTTGATGGAAGTATGGATTTAAAGGGGTTTTGATTGATGGTATGGTTGGGTTTTGATGATGGGAGGTTATGGGTGATGTATGGGGGTTTAATTATATGTTAGGAAGAGGTTTTATGATGGTTAGAAGGACTGGTTTGAGAGGAAATAGCACAGGGGAAATTCTGGTGCGTGTGGCCGACTTGGCTGGTTTGGGCTGGGCGCCGCGGCGCAGCAGGGGAGCGCCGCGGCCCTTGGCGTTTGGCAGAGGGGAGCCCTCTCTTTTTGAGGGCGCGTCGCGGCGCAGCAGGGGAGGGTCGCGGCCCTTTAGGCCATTTTGACCAAAAGCATGTTTTTAGCTTGGGGATTCAAGCCATAGGCCTCGGGGTTGATCCTAATACCCGGTTAAGTGGGGATTGATGTCCCGTAGGCTAGATATTGGTTTGGGATCTTATGTTGACCATTTTTATTGATGGTATCTTATATTTGGTTATGACTAAGTGACCGCTAAAGGACTAAAGGTTGATCGTTCTCAAGGGTCGTTCTTTAAATCATTCTAGCTCGACTTTGAGGTAAGAAAACTGCACCCTGTGTATATATGACATGCATGGCTATTATGATGCATGTTGGTTGGTTATTGAGTATGACATGCGTGGTTATTATTGATGCATGTCGATTGATTATTATGTATGACATGCATGGCTATTCTTGATGCATGTTGGTTGACTATTAAACGTGACATGCATGGCTGTTATTGGTGCATGTTAGATTGCTAGATTTATTGCATATGATGCATGAGAAACATGTGATTAGGACATGCTTTGTATACTGGGTATGATATTGTTCAGAGCTTGAGCCTCTGTGGTTGTGCATGGTCCTAATTGTACTGGTACCTGTTTAGTAAGCATGCTAAATATCTTGTTTACGGATATGGAACACGTGATATATGATTGGTGGCATGACTTACTTGTGAATGACACTGACTAATCAGGGACCGACTCTAAAGTCGAGAATTATGCAATGAATGGCTCTATGGCATTAATGCTAGACCAACCCTAAGGTCGATGAATCATGCATTGAATGGCTCCATGGCATTAATGCTAGACCGACTCTAAAGTTGAGAATCATACATTGAGTGGCTCTATAGCACTAATGCTAGACCAACCCTAAGGTCGATGATCACGTGTTGAATAGCTCCATGGCATTAATGCGGGACCGACTCTAAGGTCAAAGAACTTATAAGCGCTTGCCTGGTCTACGACCAGATGACTATAGCCAAGGTATATGACCCCGGTGACCGTTTGTCACGTGGCTATGGGTCGTTGTCCATAGTTTCGACTCTAGAGTCGTGAGGGAGGTTATGTTGGTGACTATTCACCTTGCACCTGTCCTAATCAAACTTATGAAAGGATCACTTATCAGTTAAGCCCTGGTGACCCTATCGTCACATGGCTAGAGGGAGCGATGCTCATTATTGTGACTTTTGGCTATTGTCACCTATTTGTTTGGACTAATAGTCTTGAATGGTTATTATGATCGTTGTTGATATTATATCATGTTATATTGAGTTTTCTTGCTGGGCTTCGGGTCACGGGTGCTACGTGGTGCAGGTAAAGGCAAGAGGAAGCTGGACCATCCTTGAGTTGAAGAGCTTAGGTGATGATGTGTACATATGCAGCTCCTCGTCCGCCACGGCCGAGGTTTAAAGTGGAACTAGGGTTGAACCCAGTTTTGCTGCTTAGAACGGCTTGTTGTAATATTTTCTGTAATAAACTCTGAAACTTTATTTTCGGGATCCCAATGTATATATTAAACGTTCTAGTGAAACGTTACATCTTAACCAAAGTTTTTAATCCCTAAATCGCTAATCATGCTTAGTTCACGATTTTGGCCAAATGACTCGATTAGCGAGTTTAGCACTGTTTACAAGGCACACCGTAACGGTCCCTGGAGTTTGGGGCGTTACATTCTCGATGGCGTCCTTCCCTTTGGTAGTAACACTAGTTTCCATTAATTCTCATTGGGAAAGGGGTTATATTCGTTTCATATGTTGCTTTCATAGTGGTTATTTTGTAGTATTTAGAGCAACAATCATAGCTTCTCAATCTTCTTGTTGCAATTACAACCAAAGTATGATTGCTACGTATTTATCTTCTTGGAACTTTCTCAACCTTCTTATTGCAATTAAAAACAAAGCATGGTTGCAAGTTATTTCATCTTATTGGAACTTTCTATAGTTGCATGTCCTTTCAAGTGTGTTGATCAAGAAAGTCCCTTTCTTTTCAATAAGTTGTTACAATACAATGTTGACAAAGCTCGCATAAAACTAAATAATAAAAATAAAGATTGTGTAAGAGTTAAATAAGATATTCTATATAAGAGCTTGGGGTAGTTTTGGTTAAGTATTGGTTTTTTTAGATGTGTGTAACTAGTTACACAAAACTATATGTTTCAACCTGAATTTTGTTAGTTTTGGTTGTAACTGTTTCTCCAGTTTTATTTGAAATTATGTTTTTCAGTTTTTGTGGTGCAAATGTTACCCCAATTCTCAAGCATTCAACAATATTATTCTTCATTTTAGTTTTAGCAACTGTTAATACTTATGTGAAGGTTGTCTAACCAGTTTCAAGTAAAATAATAAATAAGACATAAAAAAATAAAGCACAACTGTTATGATTGGTTAAATATAATGAAAAAATTGTCTTACACGAGTACTACTAAAATGATGGAAAGATTCATACAAATAGATGTTTGAGTTTAGATTGATACAATAAAGGTACCCAAACACATATAAATATGTTGGAAGCAATTTGAGAAGTTTTGGAGTGATCTAGGTATGCAAAAAAGGGCCAAAATAGGTGGGTTTGGCGACATAATGCTAGTTCTAGGTGACATGTCACCTAAAATTGAAGTTTTCAAACTTCAATAAGTCCAGGCGAAAAATCTCTTGTGTCATTTCTTTTTGCGACCTGTCACTATGACAGTGGCGACATGTCGCAGCTTGATTGATGTTTTTTACCTCCAAAATGTGTTTTTTTTTTTCTTCATTTTAATAACATTGGAGAGTTTCCTATGACAATGCTAACACTATATAATTGAGTTTAAGAGTTCAAATACCTTGATCATACTTTTGCACTCCCTTTAACCTCTAATTCTCTCTAACTTTCCAAAATCAATCATTCTCTCTAAGAAATTCATGAAGAAATACGCTTGCTCTTGAAGAATTCAAAGGCTTGTCATATCCTAATTCTCATTTTCTTGTGGTGAAACTAAAGCAATATCTAATAAATGATTGAAATAGAGAATTTGGAAAAAAGTTCTACAACTTAGTCAAGAATCTCTAATCTTTCTCTTGTGTCTTTAGTGTTTATTGTTCATCTCTTTGCAAGATTGCTCATCTCCTTTATTTTTTATTAAAATCATCATCCCTCAACATGAACATTGTAGCCAATTTCAATATTTTATCTTGTATTATTGTATTATGTTTTTATGCATGTGTTGTAGTACTATAATGCAACTTTTGTGAATCAAATGGAAATTGTACATTAAACAGGCATTCAATCTTAAAAACTAAGCTGAGGAGTGTTACCAATTACAATACCAAGTGATGAGTGCATATTTTATGCACTCAGTCATAGCTCTTTTATCTTGATTTAGTATCTTTACCTCAAGTGTTTATGTAAATTTGACGTGTTATCTTAAAATGTACACGAATAAGCTTCATTAATGATGTTTTGGTTGTTGATATTTGTTAAATATAAAGATTATGTTGTGTTACACAAAGTGGTGTAACTTAATGGTTTCACTTGAGTTGAAGTAAAATCATGAGTTTTTTTTAGGCATCTATAATTGACTATTTTAGGTCTAAAGTGATACAATGAGGTATCTAAGCTTGCTCAAAAAGTTTAGAAATATTTAGAGGGGTTTTAGGTTATTTTTGGAGAAGTTGATGAGGTCTAGCTCATTTTTGGAGAAGGGGTTTTAGCTCAAAAATGACACATCGTGCCTTATTTTCGGGTTGAAGGGAACATAGCAAGCGCCCTGCTGCACATAACAAGCAACCGCCACTAGTATATTCCATACAGGTGCATTTTTTTTAAGCTCAAATGGTGTTTTTAAAAGCTTTAATCCTATTGGTTAGACTTAATGACAGTGTCTACACTATAAAAAGTGTCATTTAGAGTTGTGAAGTCTTGATCACACTTTTCAACTCTCTCTCACTCTCTCTCTCTAACCTCTCTTTCTAGCTTTCTAAGAACATTCATTCTTCAGGACACCAAGAATTGATTGACTTTTGTGAGATTCAAAGGCATGTTTAATCCCACTTCTCATTCCATCTTTTGGAAGTTTCAAGAAACTTTGGGAAGACTTAGAATATATATTTTGGATAACGATACTCCTCGTGTATAATCATTGTCTCTACATTTTGTTGTTTTGTGGCATAGGCATATTTGGCTTTCCATTTTGTATTTCCCATAAATTTTTTTTCATTTCTCTTTTGATAGTTTTGTTATGATTGGTTAAAATACAAAGCCTAAATTAGTATTACACAAGTTGGTGTAGAGTCTTAACAATTTCACATAATGGTGATGTGAAATTTGATTTTTTTTGTAGGCAATTAAAAATTATAACTTTGGGTCTAAAGTGATACACTGAGGTATTTAAGGGTGCCCAAAAAGTTGTAGAGTCCCAAAATTTTACTTAGCTAGTTAGATAGCAACAGCAGCAGCAGCAGCAGGAGTAGTAGTAGTAGTAGTAGTAGTAGTAGTAGTAGTAGTAGTAGTAGTAGTAGTTATAGTATAATAGTTACTGTGGATTTTGGCTCAAGTCGGGACTTAGTTGAACACTCGTAGCAACACTAATAGATTTTATAAGTTTAACCTATAGTTTAAGAATATTAATTATAACATAAGGTTTGACTAATATCGCTAATTATAAAGATGTCATTTATTATACTATAACGTTTAGATATAAATAATAAGATCATGACACTAGTCATTTGTAGGTTTATTAAGGAATTAAGTATATTTGATAAATAGTTTTTATAAAAGAAATATTTAAAAACTCTAGGACCTACCAGCAGCTTTAAAATCGTATTATGACTCAGTCAAAGCTATTTACCCAATTCAAATTAAGCTGAAAAAGTACAATTACGTATCTAATATTTCAACGTATGCCGATATATCACAGCTATAGGGGCGATATATCGCCACACGGAAGATACGAAAAACACGTCGACTTTGCACGAACAATCGAACCAGCCTTGGGAATACTGGGAGAGGCGATATATCGCCTATAGGGAGCGATATATCAGCCCCACTTATGTAATTTTGAAAGTTCAGTCTTTCAATTTTAAAAATAGCCTTAACCTCTTGACTAGCCTCTAAACGTTTTTGATCGAGTCTTAAGCATTTGTTGAATGAATATTCAAATATTTTTCAATTTATATTCATTATTTTATTCAAGCTAAAATGTAATGCCCCAAATTCTCCGATGTGGTTTAGTGGCGGTTTAGTAGGCCGGGAGGGTCGTAACTGTTTAATTATGTCATTAAATTAATATATGCATGTTTATGTGAATTATATTATAATATGATGTTATATGCATGCATGTGGGTCCACATTTGAAATATTATGATGTTTTGATAATTTGGCCCGTTGAGTGTAAATTTGTGTATTTGGGTGCATAATGTGATTTGTGAATGAGATTCCATTATTATGGAGATATATTCGAGCTCTTCGGCATGAGATGGTCATATATAATGGATTAGCGGTTTTGTCATAACGGGGTCAATTTTTTTTTGGTAAATCAGTAGGATCATTAATCATTGAAACCTCAAAAACAATACACCTAACAACACCTTATGAAAGGCCTGAGAAACAACTAACTATACAACTAGAGAGACCTTTACAAAGAATCAAACCAATCCCTGTCAAAACTACTAACTGTTTTAGGCATAACACCTTGAACTCTATTTTTTACATCATTTAGAATATTATTCACAATTAGATCTATCCTTCTCACCTTAAAAAACCAAAAAACTTCATTCCTTGCTTTCCAAATATGATAAACCACCGCAGCAACAAAGGCCGCATAAACCATCTTACGAAACTTACTCATAGGAGCCCGAGAAATCCACCTCAAAAGGTTGCGCAGATCTTCAGATTTAGCACCCCAGCCCATCCTCTCTTTCTCCTTCTTAATACAACTCTTGCTAAAATGACAATCAAAGAACAAATGAGCTACACTTTCCTCATGAATATCACAGAATAAGCAGGTTGAGGAGTTCACCAGCTGAAAATTCAGCAATCTTTGCTTAGTCTTTAATTTGTCAAGAGTAGCCAGCCATATGATGACACTATGCTTTGGTATATTCAGCCTTCCCCACACTTCTGAACACCATTGAAATCTGTGATGATGATAACCATTTTTAATGGTATACTCATCCTGAATAAAACCTGGAATATCAATAAGATGCTTGAAACGATCTTTGACTTCCACTATTTTTTTCCAATACCAACTACTCTATGAAGGGGCTCTATGAGCCCACCAATCATCATTCTTAATGTATACATTATGCACTCACTTCACCCATAGATTGTCCTTTTTTGTTGCAACTGCCCAAATATATTTCCCAAGAGCTGCAATATTCCATTTACAGAGATCTCTAAAACCAAGACCTCCCTCTCTTTTCGGCCTGCAAACCTGCTCCCAAGCCACATTCCCAGCACCTACAAAGACAGCCTGACCCTTCCATAAAAAAGCTCGGCAAATAGAGTTTATTCTCTTTAGCACCTGTTTAGGAATGAGCATTATTTGTGACCAATAAGAGTGTATAGAAATCAGCACATAATTAATCAAGACTATTCTCCCTGCATACGAAAAATTACGGGAACTCCAAGTCCGAATGCGCACCACCATTTTTTCCAGTAAAACCTCACAGTCCTTCGCTGAAATCTTTTTAGCACAGATTGGAATCCCCAAGTACTTGAAGGGCATTTGGCTCTTGCTAAAACCTGAAGCTTCAAGGACCCTTTGCACATCATACTCAGCCATACCACAGCAATAGATCGCAGATTTGGCTTCATTTGGGAAAAGTCCTGAAGTGTGTGAGAAGATTTTCAACCCTTGCAACAGATTATAAATGGACCGAAAATCACCATGACAGAAAAGAATAATATCATCCGCGAAACTCAAATGATTGAGTTTTAATTCCGCACAACGTTCATGGAACTTAAAGTCCTCTTTTTGCGCTATTCTCTTCATGATTCTAGATAAGTATTCCATTCCCAAAACAAATAACAGCGGTGACATTGGGTCACCCTGTCTCAAACCTCTACCAGCCGCAAAAAATCCATGAAGAACACCATTAAACATTAGAGAAAATTTTGGAGTGGTAACGCATTGCATTATCAAATGGATGAACTTCCTCGGAAACCTATAGGCAGCAAGCATTTCTTCCAAAAATCCCCATTCCAATGTATCATACGCTTTCCGGAGATCCAGTTTAATCATACAATTAGGCTTTGCATTCTTCCTACCATAGTGTTTGACTAAATCCTGGCACACCATAATATTAGGAGCTATAAACGGGGTCAATTTTGGGGTAATAGAAATGTTTATTTGATGATAAATTGGGAATTTTTTGAGATCAGGGTGAAATTCTGGAAGTTTTGACTATAATGTCCCCGAGGGTGTTTTCGGGACCGCGAGCACTAGGTTTTATTTGAGGTTACTTAAGCAGGAAGTAGCTTGTCAGATAGAACGTACGATTAGAAAACCACTCGTTCTCCTTCGTTAGTTCATTTTTTCCACACAAAGCATATTCGAAGAAATCTTGAGTTCTAGGAGTCAGAATCGAGCGAGGATCGAGGCTTAGCGATCCTAGGAACGATTAGAAGCTTCTTGACCGAAGGATTTGATGGAAAACAACCTAATCGAAGGTAATCTAAGTTTAAAGTTTTGAGTTTTTAGAGTTTCTAAGCTTTGAATTGCACTTTGTGAATTGTTGAGTTTTCGGTTTGTTTGAACCTTGGGTTTTGAGGGTTTTGGAGCATTGGGAAGCTTGGGAACCTTGTTTTGATGATTGGGGAATGTTTAGGTATGATTTTGGAGGTTTTGAGAAGTTGAAAACACGTTTGGGAATGGCCCAGGGTTGGGGGCCGTGGCCCTAGCTCGATGAAGAAGGAGGGGGTTCTGTTTGCGCTGGGCGCCGCAGCCCTTGGTGTTGGGAGCCGCGGCGCTTGCCTCTGGATTTTTTGGGGGCCGCGGCACAAGGTTCCAGGGCCACGTCTCTTGAGCAGGGTTGAGCCCATTTGCATGTTTTGACCCCGGGAACATGGTTTTAGGCCTCGAGATCACTCCTACTACCCGGAATAGTGAGGATTGATGTCTCAGAGGCTAGATCTTGGTTTGAGAACCCTTGATTTTCATATTATTGATGGTATCCTCTAATGTGTTATGGTTAGGTAACCGCTAAAGGACTAAAAGCTAAACCGTTCTCAAGGGTCGTTCTTTTGTTCATTCTAGCTTGAACCAGAGGTAAGAAAACTGCACCCCATATGTGACATGCATGGTTATTCATGAGGCATGTTGGTTGTGTAAATGTGGACATGGATTGAATATCGAATGCTTAGCAAATGTTGTTCACTTGTGCATGATACTGACTCATTAGTCAGATTTGGCAAAGGTGCTAGTATCAACTGTGAAGCTGTGACTCATTAGTCAGATTCGACAGTGGTATTGGGCACTGGTCACATAGTGCTAACTTATTAGTCAGGACGACCTTAGCATGTTCCACGCAAGCCAATAAAGATTGGATCTAATCGATTATCTGCATTGGATGACTCAAAGAGCATTAACGCCGGACCGACCTCAAGTTCGATGAATATTATAAGCACTTATGTGGCTTACCCATCAGTCACTCATCTGTTAAGTTAGTGTAACGACCCAAATTCGCTAATAAGGCTTAAGGGCCTTGATTAGCGTGCCAGGAGGGCATGATGGGATTTATGTGTGATTTTAATTATTTAAATGCATGGTTATGATTTAAAGCATGTTATATGACTATTTGTTTATCTGAGATGCATGACTATGTGAGTTAGTGTGCATGTAGGCCCGGATCGTGTTAGAAGGGCATAATTGTAATTTTGGCCATGATTGGGCGTATCTGTAATTGATATGTGTTGATTGTTGAGGCCACAGTGGTATGTGGATGTATCTGTGCCTTGTGACTCGAGGCGATCCCAATGAGCGGGCTAGCGGAAAGTGTTGACAGGAATTTATACCCAGCTTGGGGCGAGCCTGGGGGTAGGAGCAGGAATTCAGAGAATAGATTGAGATTTATTTTGATGATGGGGAATATTTATTTGGTGGTTAATCGAGTGTTGGAAAGCAACGGGAAAATATTAGGGACACTTGAGGATTAGCGGGAATTGGATAAAATGACTAAAACGGCCCTATTTGGACAAATGGATTGAGAATTAATAGGAAGGGCATTTTGGTCATTTGGCTTTTAGAAATTGATTTATGAGGCTTTACACTTAGTGGGATTTATAGAGAGTGTTGGCTGTGGAGAGAAAGAAAGAAAAGAAAGAAAAGAAGGAAAAGGAAAGAAAGAGAAGAGGGAAAAACAGGTGGGTTTTCCAAAGGGTTGGTTTGTGCATTTTTGCACCATTCCACTCCATTTTTCTTGGGGCAAAGCTTAGTGGAGAGCAAGGATAGGCTGAGCATCAAGGATCTTGGGTTAGACTTGAAGATTTGGCAAGAACACATCAATGTTTGAGGTAAGTTTTAGAGATTTTCGGTTTTAAGGGTTTTGATGGTTTAAGCTGTGTTTTGAGCTGAGTTGATGGGAATTTTAGGGATTTCTGGGCAAGCTTTGAGGGAGAGCAAGCTAAGGAGGCTTAGGGTTGATTCAAGGTCGAAATTTGCAGCAATGGTATGATTTCTAAGACTTTATCTTTGTGGTTTGCATGAATTTCTGGTTTAGGGTTGTTCATGGTAGATTTTGAGATTTGGGATAAATGATCTTGGGATTTGAGGATTTGGGATGCTTGGGATGAATGGAGAGTGTTCATAAGCTTGATTTTGAGTTTGGTAAAGATTTTGGGAAGTTTGGTTTGAGATTGGGTGAAAGAAATCGCAGAAATGCGATTTTGGGATTTCTGGGCTGCAACTAGCGCTACAGCGCTAGTCAGTGGGCGCTGTAGCGCTAGTCCCTGTTTCTGGGGGGGTGCATTCTGCTTGTAGCGCTACAGCGCCCTCTTTAGAGCGCTGTAGCGCTGCACTGTTCACAGAGGGGAATTTTTGAGTTTTGATGAGGGATTTTGACCTAGGGTTCGGGGCTTGTTTCCGCCACTTTGTTTTGGGGATTTGGGACTTCCCGGGGGCTCGGGATTGGTCCCGAGGCTAGGTATTCGGACTTGGGGTTCGGTGTTGACTTTGACCTATGTTTGTGCCTAGGTGTGCGCTAAGGCTCGGGTGGGATCGTGCTCAAGGAGTCAGGTGATCTAAGCTATTGATTGGAAAGGTAAGAAAACTATAACACCCGTAGGATAGGGCGTGGGCCCATAGTATGATTGTGGGGGTGCGGCCCTATATTGCATCACATGTTAGGGTGCAGACTTAAATGAATTAATATTTGATTGCATGTTGTTGTGTTATATTATATGTGTGATTATGATGAAATGAGCGGCAAGGGCCGAGTACGGCGTAGGCCGGGGCGGCCGTGGGCCGAGTACGGCGTAGGCCGGGGCGGCTGTGGGCCGAAAGTAACACCTAGCACATGGGATGCTATATTCAGGGTGGGACCCAAGGGATACATGAGTTATCCTCGCGGTGAGAACCGATACCCCAGGGCTTTGGTAAGGGTCCTGGGGCGGCATGGCCGTGTTTGCTTAGTCTAATGATTGACTTGTTTATTTGTGGATTATCTGTTATGATAACTGTATACATTGCATATGTTATGTTCTGCATGAGTTTTCTTGCTGGGCTTCGGCTCACGGGTGCTCTGTGTTGCAGGTAAGGGCAATGACTGAATCAACCAACCATGAGTACGGAGAGCGTGAAGCGGCGCGTACATGTTCGGCCTGCCCGACTGCTTTGGTTGGGGGTTTATTCGAAAATGGCTGTAATAATCTATGATTTTATGATTTCTTAACTGTAACCTTATTTCAAAAATGTAATTAGTTTTCAAACCTTATTTTGGGATCCCAAATGTTTAATAATAGAAGTTTTAATGAAACGACGCATTTTCAAAGATTACAGCCTTAACTTTTAATTAGTCACACTTTTGTTTCAAAACCTCGGTTAGCGAGTTCATTGCACACTGTTTTGTCTTAAAAACTCACTTAGTAACGGCTCTAAGGAAGTAGGGCGTTACAGTTAGAGACTTACCCATCAGTCTCTCATTTGTTAAGGCTAGTGGCTTACCCAGCAGCCACTCGTCTATTTAAATTAGTGACTTGCTTGTCAGTAACTCAGTATGGTTTACCAGAACCTCAAGTGATATTCACTCATCTGTTGAGAGCTATGAGCTATGTGTGATTATAATGATAATCCTTTGATATTGTTTATATACAATGCTGTGTTTTCTTGCTGGGCTTTGGCTCATGGGTGCTATGTGGTGTAGGTAAAGGGAAAGAAAAGCTCACCCAGCCTTGAGTGGAGAGCTTAGGTGGTGATGTGTACATATGCGGCCGCTTGACCCCCACGGCCAAGGAGTTCTCAGAGGAACTAGGGGGTTTACCCTATTTTTGCCGCTTAGGTCGGTGGGCTTGTAATTTTGGAACAGTAATGACCTTTTTGAGTTGTAAATAACTTGTAAATGTTCTTGTGGGCCCATGAACAGTTTCATGTATCAAATAAAACATATCCTTTCCTTTTTATTGGTTTTCACCTTAGCCTGTTAATACCACTTAGAACACGTTTTTAACCAAAGGACTCGGGCAATGAGTCAAATTTCTGGTTCACCGTAACTGTTCTGGGGTAACCAGGGCGTTACAAAAAAGGAGCTAGTTTCACTCCGTGAACTCTAAAAATAGGACCTAGTACGCAGCCATTTTTCTCATTCTTCAAGCTGTGTTCAGAGCCTTCAAGCTGCTAGGTTTACTATAGAGTGATAAACACTTGGGTTGGGATAAAAGCTTTATCATCTTAAGCTTTATAAACACTTGGGCAGTGAGATATAGAGTGTGTTTTTAATATCGAGGTGTAGTTCGGTTCTAGTACATCCAAAGGTATTCCTATTCTTAAGTTCATTTCAGTTTAATTCTTTAGTTTTCTTTAGTTTCCTTTAGTTTTCTTTATTCAGATCCTAACTCATTGTTTTCAATTATTGGTTAGGTATTTAAGTTCTTTGAACTTAAGGTTTCTTTGCTTCTTCTTGGTCGTTTTGTTCTCTTCTTTATCATCTCTTTTCTTTAGAAATACTCACATACTTATTGTTGGTTTTAGGAGTGTTCCAAATATCGTCTTTGTTCTCAAATATCTCGGTGTTGGTAAGGAAAATAGGATAGTTTTTATATGCTTATATATTATTATATGATTATGCTATAATACGTTATGATATATATATATCAATATGTTTTTGGGGCTTATAGTTGCTTAGCTAGCAAACCCTGATGTTTTTATGTTGCTAGGGGCTCATAGTTGCTTAGCTAGCAAACCTCAATGTATTTTGAGGCTTATAGTTGCTTAGCTAGCAAACCCCAATGTTTACCATGGACATGGGTTAGAGTTGTGATATATGTTTTTGATATAGTCTTATGTTTATGTTTTATGTTATATGTGCTAGTAGATTTTCCTTGCTGGCCATTAGGCTCATTCATTTATTTTTATGTGATGCAGGAAAATAGATATGGTGACGGAAGGATTCATGGTAGCTTGGCTTGTGTATTGAGCATGAAGGGATTCAATGGACTGTGTGACGATTCGAGGACGACGTTATTTTTAGTCTCTTTAAATTATGTTTTCTTTTGTGTATTTTCCGCATTTAGTTTTGTAAACAACTTCATTTAATTTAAAGTGATGTTTTATTTTAAAACAATGGGATCCCATACCGCTCATTTATGTATATCAATATTTACTTTATAGTTTTTAATAAAGTTGTAAATGTTTCTTATGTATGTTTTCTCGAAATTTGTGTCTATGTATAGTAGTTTTAATGGTCCAAGGTCTTAGAACTAGTTGGGTCATTACAGTTGGTATCAAATCAATGATTCATTCGCATGAAATTCTCCTAGAGACACACGCTCAAGCTCTAAATCTAACCGCCAATGTAAGTATTTATGCTATAATTATTATGTTTATATGTATAGCTAACGTTTAAACCTTTATGTTTTCAGTTAAGAATGAATGGAGCATTAACTTTTGAGGATATCCGAGCCATTAAGGCCTTGAAAAGAATTAGAACTAAGAAATACCGTAGGAGTGCTAGAAAGAATCACTCGTAGACTACTCTTATTCCACAGGGAGATAGGTCACCTCCAAGCAACTAAGCAAATCATGATGAGAGCTACGGAGCAATATGATTTAGTGACTAGACTTTTTAGAGATTATCCTACTATAATTGCAGCCTTAGAAGATATATGGGAGACTATAGATGACGAAGATGAATTACCGGTAGCTATGAGATATTATTTTCTCATACTTAGGTTCACATCTAAAATGGAATTCCAATTTACAAATGAGCAAAAACATAGAATCTTTACGAATCTTCCTCGAGGGAATTTTGAGGCTCAAGATAATGATGATAATGAGGAGATAGATAATGATATGTTAGATGAAGGATCAGATGTAGAAGATCCTGATTTTTAGAATAGATTAGTTTCCTTATTTTATATTTTATTTTATTTTGTTAACATGTATGAGTTTGATTTTCTTTTGCAATCATAATAAATAATGACCCAGTTCAGTGAGAGTGGATACAAATCAATAAACCAGGTTCTATATTGAGAGTTAGGGGGCCATAGTAGTGGGAACGATTTTACTGATCCCAGCCCTCCCCCATTATGGTTAACTTTGGAACAACGATGAGTTTCGAGCCTGAGAATTAAGTCGTATAGGATGATTAGAAATAGACTTAGAAAATAATAAAGATGGCTTATTTTTCTAAGTATAGAAACACACCCTAATGATAAAGAAGGCTTATATTTTTTTTTCATAAGAAATCATAATTAATCAGGTCAGAGTTATGTTTGCTTACATTAATTTTTTGGCTTAGAGCCTATTAGGGTAAGTTCTAACATGCTTTTCTCAATTGTTAGAACTCTGCTGAAGATGTCGCTCAGAAGGTCTGCTCGCACCAATGCCAATGCTTCCAACGCCGCTCCTGCAAGCAATGAATCCCCTCCAGTTCGCAGAAGGGGAGTGTGTTCTACTACCAACCGAAGTGTGCCGCTGCCACTACTACTGGTTGAAAACACTGCAAAAATTGCCAGACTACGTCAACAAGTTGAGGAATTACTGTAGCAACAGCGACAACAGGCTCAGCCTCAGACTCAGCCTCTGCCTCCGCCACAGTCGCAGCCTCAGTAAATGGCTCAAGCACCCCATCAAGTAGGTCCTTATGGGGGATGGACAATGGTGAACTATGCGCCATACCCAGCTCAGCACATGGAGCCAATCTACGAGTGGTTTTGTAAGCAACACGCTCTGAACTTTGAAGGGACAACAGTCCCCTTCGAGGCGGAAGAATGGCTCAGAAATGTGGAGCCGATCCTAGCGCACATGAACCTCGGCAACGCGGACCACATATCATGCATTTCATCTCTACTAAAGAAAGATGATAGAATATGGTGGGACTTAGTTCAGCAAACTCACGATGTCGCCACCATGACTTGGACCATATTTGTGGAGCTGTTCCACAAAAAGTACTACAATTCGGCAGTCATCGCTTCAAGGGTCAAGGAATTCGCTAGTTTGAAGCAAGGGAACTTATCAATAGCAGAATATGCTCAGCAGTTCGACCGATTAGCCAAGTTTACACCAGAGATAGTTCCAACCGACTTTTTGGGGGTGACCAAGTTTGTTAGAGGACTTCGACCAAAGATTGAGCTAGGGGTTAGCTAGCAAACCCGGGAAATAATACCTATGTCGATGTCCTAGAAACGGATATAGAAGTAGAAAGGCTTCAGGCGAATGTTAGTAAAGAGGAGGCCAGTAAGCCTGAGCCTAAACAGCAAAGTCAACCTCAGAATGGTCAGAACAACAACAACAACAACCAGCAGTCCAGCAAATAATGGTCAGAAGAGACGGCAATCTGACAATTAGCAGTCTGATAACGATAAAAGAGCACGGACAAACAACGGAGGCAATAAATCGGGTTATGTAGAATACCCGCGATGCTCTAAGTGACAAAAGAAACATTCTGGTGAGTATCGTGGAAACACCAAGGAATGTTACAATTGTGGTCAGGAAGGTCACCGAAATAAAGAGTGTCCCCGGCTCAAGCCAGAGGGAAAAAGGGACGACAAGATGGTTCCTGCCAGGGTTTTTTCCTTAACCCAAGGAGAAGCTGGTGCTAGCAATAAAGTGGTTACAGGTCAAGTTTCTATCCTTAATAATGTATGTTCTATATTATTTGATTTGGGGGCCACTCATTCGTATATCTCGTTAGGAATGATAGAGAAATTAGACAAACCTTGTGAAATATTTAGAACTAGGTTTGTAACAAAGTTGCCTTCGGGCGAAGTAGTTCTATCATCACGGATAGTACGAGGCGTATCAATCAAGATTGAGGACGTGGAATTTGAAGGAGACCTGATAGAATTGGAGATCAAAGACTTTGACGTGATACTAGGAATGGATTGGCTAGCAAAGCATGGCACAACCATCGACTGCAAATGCAAGAAAGTGACGTTCGAGACTCCTGACAGCCTAAGACTATGCTTTATGGGACAAATATCAGGACTACGCACACTGCTTATATCATCTCTCAAAGCTCAGAAGATGATAGAAAAAGGATGTCAAGAATTCTTAGCCAGCGTCACGGATGTGGTAAAGGAAACACCACTAAAGGTTGGAGATGTCCACATTGTAAAAGAATTTCCTGAAGTATTTCCTGACGACTTACCAGGGTTGCTGCCGACTCGGGAAATTGACTTCACAATCAAAATAGTACCGGGCACCGAACCTATCTCAAAGGCACCATACCGGATGACACCTACCGAACTCAAGGAGTTAAAGACGCAGCTACAAGAACTCCTAGACTTGGGTTTCATTAGACCAAGCCATTCGCCATGGGGAGCACTGGTTCTATTTGTGAAGAAAAAGGACGGAAGCATGTGGATGTGCATAGATTACCGCGAGCTAAATAAGGTGACGATTAAATAAGTACCTGCTACCCCGGATTGACGACTTGTTTGATCAATTCCAAGGTGCAGCCGTGTTTTCAAATTTTGATTTACGATCTGGGTATCATAAACTCAAGGTACGGGAAGAGGATATTCCTAAGACAGCGTTTAGAACTCGTTATGGGCATTACGAGTTCTTAGTTATGTCTTTCGGTCTCACCAACGCTCCAGCCGCGTTTATGGATTTAATGAATAGGGTCATTAAGGACTGCTTGGATAAATTCATCGTAGTATTCATTGATGATATCTTGGTGTACTCAAAGGACGAAGTCGAGCACAAGGAACATTTAAGGTTGATCTTGTTACGACTAAAGGAGCATCAACTTTACGCCAAGTTCAAGAAGTGTGAATTTTGGCTTTCGCAAGTAGCATTTCTCGGCCATATCGTATCCAAGGATGGGATTGCAGTAGACCCATCTAAGGTAGAGGCTGTGAAGGATTGCCCAAGACCAAAGAACGTGTCAGAAGTAAGAAGCTTTCTAGGATTAGTAGGTTATTATCAGAGGTTTGTAGAGGGCTTTTCTAAGATAGCCACTCCGCTTACCAACCTAACCCAGAAACAGCAAAGGTTCTACTAGACTGATAAGTGTAAAGAAAGCTTACAGTTGCTTAAGGAGAAGCTATGCTCAGCACCAGTACTTTGTGTACCGACACCCAACGACAAGTTTGTAATCTACTGTGATGCGTCGAAGCAAGGGTTGTGTAATGCCTCGAATTTCCTAATAAGGGTTAGGACCTTGATTAGGGGGCCGGGAGGGCCATAATTGATATATGGGGCTATTTAATGATCATATGCATGTTCATGTGAATTATATTATTATATGATGGTAAATGCGTGCATATGGGTGTAATTATAATCATAAGGGTATTTTGGTAATTTGGTCGTTGTGGGCGTAATTGTGTATTTTGGGTGCATGGTTGTGATTAATTAATATAGCCATATTATAAGGTGGATTGGTTCGAGCTATTCGGCATGAGACGATCATGAAATGTAAGTGTTCGATCTAGTCATAATGGGTTAAAGTTCGGGGCTCGGGGTGAGTCTCGGGGTCATTTTGATGATTAGAACATTATCGGGAAATAAAAGGTTAATGGGATATGATTTATTGGTATTTGAGAATATTGAGAATAGCGGGAATTGGAGGGCGTTAATTATAATTAACGAGATAGGTGGGAAATGACGATATTACCCTTGGGAGTGTTTAGAAGCTTTTATTTGACCTAGGGGAAAAATAGTCTTTTGACCCCCAAGATATATATCAGCCTTTGTGGTTAGGAAGCTGTAGAAAATGTTAGAGAAAACAGAGCCTCATCCTCATCTTCTTCTTCTCTCTCGTACATGTTCTTCCCTTCACTTTTCTTTGAATTTTAAGAGCCCAAATTGAGGAGTTAAGCTAGGAGATCAAAGGTGGAAGTTTAGGGACTTGATTCAGCTATTAAGGGGGATTCGAAATCGAGTTTGAGGTAAGTTCCAGCCATTAGTTTTATGGTATACTCTGTTTTGGTTTTAAACTTTCAGCTTGTGATTTCTTGGTAAATAGTTGGAATTAATGGAAGTTTAGTTGATGTTTAACTTGGGTTTTGATGTGGGTGAGTTGTAGATAATGTTTAGTGGTTGAATTGGGTGTTAGGTTGAGGTTTGGAACTGGTTTGAAGGTTTGGTTTCGAGGAGAAACGCAGGGGAAGCAAGCTGGTGGCTTGCTGGTTTGCGTAATGTGTCGCGGCCTGGCTTTGGTGTGTCGCAGCCTGTGTGTGTTTCTGGGGGAGGAAACGCTTCTGTCTGAGGGTGAGCCGTGGCATGGCTATGGTGAGCCGCGGCCCATCAGGGCAGTTTTGGCCAGAAATAGGTTTTTAACTTGGGGATGTTGGCCTTAGGTCTCGGGGTCGATCCTACTACCCGGTTAAGTGTGGATTGATGTCCCGGAGGCTAGATATTGGTTTGGGAACCTATGTTAATCATTTTTATTGATGGTATCCTATATTTGGTTATGACTAGGTGACCGCTAAAGGAATACAAGTTGATCGTTCTCAAGGGTCGTTCTCTTAATCATTCTAGCTCGACTCTGAGGTAAGAAAACTGCACCCTGTGTATATGTGACATGCATGATTATTCTTGATGCATGTTGGTTGATTATTAAACGTGACATGCATGGCTGCTATTGATGCATGTTGGATTGTTAAGTATGATGCATGTGATGCACGAGAAACATGTGATTAGGACATGCTTTGTATACTGAGTATGATATCGTTCAAAGCTTGAGCCTCTATGTTGTGCATGGTCCTAATTGTACTAGTACCTGTTAAGTAAGCATGTTGAATGCCTTGTTTATGGATATTGGACATGTGATATATGTTTGGTGGCATGGCTTACTTGTGTATGGCACTGACTTATTAGTCAGAATCGGCAATGGTGTCAGATCCGTCTGTGAGGCTGTGACTTATTAGTTAAGTTCACAATGGGTTGAGCACTGGTCGTGTTTCACTGACCCAAGAGTCAAAAATGGCAGAGCATTATGAATGCCGGGCCAAATGAAAATTAGATCTAATCGATATCAGCATTGAATGGCTCTATGGCATTAATGCTGGATCGACCCTAAAGTCGATGAATTTATAAGTGCTTGCCTGGTCTAAGACCAGATGTTCAGAGCCAGGGCATATGGCCCCGGTGACTGTTTGTCACATGGCTAGGGGACGCTATTCCATAGTTACGACTTTAGAGTCGGGAGGAAGGTTATGTTGGTGACCAATCACCATGCACCTATCCTGTTTAAGCTAGTGTGATGCTCACTTATCTATTAAGCCCTGGTGATCCTATTGTCACATGGCTAAGGGTGCTGTCCCCATATTAATGATTTTGATATTTGTTAAGCTCTGGTGATCCTATCATCACATGGCTAAAGGGTGTTGTCCCCACATTTGTGACTTTTGTGATGGTCACCTATTTATTTGGATTGTTAGTCCTAAATAAGTAATGCAATCACTGTTGATATCGTATCATGTTATATTGTGTTTTCTTGCTGGGCTTCGGCTCACGGGTGCTTTGTGGTGCAGGTAAAGGCAAAAGAAAGCTGGACCATCCTTGAGTTGGAGAGCTTAGGTGATGACGTGTACATATGCAGCTACTCGTCCGCCACGGCCGAGGTTTAAAGAGGAACTAGGGTTAAACCCTGTTTTTCCGCTTAGAATGGCCTGTTGTAAATATTTTCCTGTAATAAACTCTGAAATTATATTTTCGGGATCCCAATGTATAGTTAAACGTTCTAATGAAACATTCTATCTTATCCAAAGTTTTTAATCCCTAAACCGCTAATCATACTTAGTTACACGATTTTGGCCAAATAACTCGATTAGCGAGTTTAGCACTATTTACAAGGCACACCGTAATGGTCCCTGGAGTTGGAGCGTTACAGGTTGGGTTGTGTATTGATGCAGAATGACAAGGTGATATCCTACGCCTCAAGGTAGCTGAAGGAGTACGAGCAATGCTATCCAACACACGATATGCATTTGGCAACGGTGGTATTTGCGTTAAAAATCTGGTGCCATTATCTTTACAGAGAACGGTGTGAGATTTATACGGACCACAAAATCTTAAAGTATTTCTTCACTCAGAAGGAGCTCAACATGAGACAGTGCAGGTGGTTAGAACTAGTGAAGGATTATGACTGTGAAACCCTATACCACCTGGGAAAGGCAAACATAGTTGCTGATGCGCTAAGTAGGAAGAGTTAGGGAAGTCTAGCAGCATTAGCTGGAATAGAAAAGCCACTACAGCAGGATCTGATCAGTGCCGGAATAGAAGTAGTAATTGGTAAGCTGGCTAACTTGTCCATCTAGTCAAGTCTGTTAGAAGAAATACGAATTGGGCAAGGGCATGATGACACATTAGTAGTACATATGGATGCAGTTAAAGAATGTAAGACCATAGATTTCTCAATATCAGGATCGGGGTTATTAAGATATAAGGATCGGGTGTGTGTGCCAAATGATCAAGGGATTAAGATGAAGATTTTAGAAGAAGCGCACAATACCCCATACTCAGTTCACCCAGGGTCGACCAAGATGACTCACGACATTAAGGAAATATATTGGTGGCCAGGAATGAAGAAAGATATAGCGAAATTTGTGTCTAAATGTTTAGTATGCCAGAAAGTGAAAGCAAAACATCAGCAGCCTGCAGGCTTATTGCAACCACTTAGCATTCCATAATGGAAATGGGATGATATAGCCATGGATTTCATGACGGGTTTGCCACGAACAAATAAGCAGCATGATTCGGGTTGGGTAGTAATAGATAGCTAACCAAGTCAGCTCATCTCCTGCCTGTCAAGACTTCATACACAACAGATCAATAAACAGACGTTTATGTCCAAGAAATAGTACGACTGCATGGAATCTCTAAGACAATAGTATCCGATAGAGGATC
The DNA here is from genome assembly GCF_963169125.1 of Humulus lupulus. Taxonomy (NCBI): domain Eukaryota; kingdom Viridiplantae; phylum Streptophyta; class Magnoliopsida; order Rosales; family Cannabaceae; genus Humulus; species Humulus lupulus. The sequence continues at coordinate 276,663,499 of NC_084793.1, forward strand.
GGTGTTTACATCGAGATTTTGGGGAAGTTTGCAGCAAGCCATGGGTACCAAGTTAAGTCTTAGTACGACATTTCATCCTCAAACGAATGGACAGTCTGAGCGTACCATACAGATATTATAAGATATGTTGTGCATTTGTGTACTTGATTTCGGAGGATCATGGAGGAAGTATTTGCCGCTGATAGAATTCTTTTACAACAACAGATACCAGTCAACGATTGGGATGGCGCCTTATGAGTTACTTTATGGAAGAAGGCGTCGATCGCCGCTACATTGGGACGAGGTAGGAGAAAGGCAACTTCTTGGTACCGAAGCTGTTAAAAAGGCTCAGGAAGCAGTAGCGATGATTAGAAAACGTATGCTCGCTGCTTAAAGCTGTCAGAAAAGTTATGCGGATGCCAAGCGGCATGATGTGAAATTCAAGGTCGGAGATCAAGTCTTCCTAAAGATATATCCTATGAAAGGTGTAAAGTGGTTTGGGAATAAAGGCAAGCTTAGTCTCCGGTTTATAGGTCCTTTTGAGATATTGGACAAAGTGGGAGGAGTTGCATATAGATTAGCCCTACCGCCAGCTCTAGTAGATAGCCACAATGTGTTCCACATCTCGATGCTGCGTAGATATGTGTCAGACCCGTCTCACGTCCTCAAGTACGATACGATAGCACTCCATAAATACATGAGTTATGAGGGATGAAGGATTTACGGTCTAAGAGTTTTCCAATAGTCAGAGTCCTATGGAGTAATAGTTCTTAACGGGAGGCAACGTGGGAGTTGGAGGAGGACATGTTAGCCCGATATCCAGAATTGTTTGGTAAGTAAATTTCGAGGAAGAAATTATTTTTAGTAGGGGAGAATTGTAGAGTCCCAGAATTTTACTTAGCTAGTTAGATAGTAGTAGTAGTAGTAGCAGCAGCAGCAGCAGCATTAGCAGCAGCAGCAGCAGCATTAGCAGTAGTAGCATTAGCAGTAGTAGCAGTAGCAGTATTAGCAGTAGCAGTATTAGCAGTAGCAGTAGTAGCAGTAGCAGTAGTAGCAGTAGTAGCAGTAGTAGTAGTAGTAGCAGCAACAGTAGTAGTAGTAGTAGTAGTAGTAGTAGTAGTAGTAGTAGTAGTAGTAGGAGCAGCAGCAGCAGGAGTAGGAGCAGCAGCAGCAGCAGCAGCAGTAGTAGCAGCAGCAGTAGTAGTAGTAGTAGTAGCTAGTAGTAGTTATAGTATAATAGTTACTATGGATTTTGGTTCAAGTCGGGACTTAGTTGAACACTCGTAGCAATACTTACAAATTTTATAAGCTTAACCTATATTTTAATAATATTAATTATAACATAAGGTTTGATTAATATAACTGATTATAAAGATGTCATTTATTATACTACAAGGTTTAGAAAGAACTAATAAGATCATGACACTTGTCATGTGCAGGTTTATTAAGGAATTAAGTATTTTTTATAAATAGTTTTTATAAAAGAAATATTTAAAATTACGCTGAAAAAGTGCAATTATGTGTCTAATATTTCAGAGTATGCCGATATATCGCAACTATAGGGGAGATATATTGCCACACAGAAGATACAAAAAACACATCGACTTTGCACGAACGATCGAACCAGCCTCGAGAATACTGGGAAAGGCGATATATCACCTATAGGGGGCGATATATCAACCCCACTTATGTATTTTTGAAAGTTCAGTTTTTCAATTTTAAAAATAGCCTTAACTGCTTGACTAGCCTCTGAACGTTTTTGACCGAGTCTGAAGCATCTGTTGAACAAATATTCAAATATTTTATTATTTTATTCAAGCTAAAAGGAGCTAGTTTCACTCATTGAACTCTATAAATAGGACCTAGTACCCAGCCATTTTTCTCATTCTTCAAGTTGTGTTCAGAGCCTTCAAGCTACTAGGTTTACAATAAAGTGATAAACACTTGGGTTGGGATAAAAGCTTTATCATCTGAAGCTTTATAAACACTTGGGAAGTGTGATATAGAGTATGTTTTCAATATCGAGGTGTAGTTCGGTTCTAGTACATCCAAAGGTATTCCTATTCTTAAGTTCATTTCAGTTTAATTCTTTAGTTTCCTTTAGTTTTCTTTATTCAAATCCTAACTCATTGTTTTCAATTCTTGGTAAGGTATTTAAGTTCTTTGAACTTAAGGTTTCTTTCCGGTAAGCTTCTTCTTGGTTGTTAGTTCTCTTCTTTATCATCTATTTTCTTTAGAAATACTCACATTCTTATTGTTGGTTTTAGGAGTGTTCCAAATATCGTCTTTGTTCTCAAATATCACAGTGTTGGTAAGGAAAATAGGATAGTTTTTATATGCTTATATGTTATTATATGATTATGCTATAATAAGTTATAATATATATATATATATTAATATGAATATGTTTTTGGGGCTTATAGTTGCTTAGCAAGCAAACCCTGATGTTTTTATGTTGCTAGGGGCTCATAGTTGCTTAGCTAGCAAACCTCAATGTATTTTGAGACTTATAGTTGCTTAGCTAGCAAACCCCAATGTTTACCATGGACATGGGTTAGAGTTGTGATATATGTTTTATAGTATAAGTTTTTGATAGTCTTATGTTTATGTTTTATGTGATATGTGCTAGTAGATTTTCCTTGCTGGGCATTAGGCTCATTCCTTTATTTTTATGTGATGCAAGAAAATAGATATGGTGGTGGAAGGATTCATGGTAGATTGGCTTGTGTATTGAGGATGAAGGGATTCAATGGACTGTGTGACGATTCGAGGACGGCGTTATTTTTAGTCTCTTTAAATTATGTTTTCTTTTGTGTATTTTCTGCATTTAGTTTTGTAAACAACTTCATTTAATTTAAAGTGATGTTTTATTTTTAAAAAATGGGATCCCATACCGCTCATTTATGTATTTCAATATTTATTTTAGAGTTTTTAATAAAGTTGTGAATGTTTCTTATGTATGTTTTCTCGAAATTAGTGTTTATGTATAGTAGTTTTAATGGTCCAAGGTCTTAGAACTAGTTAGGTCATTACAAAAGTTTGGAAGCATTTGGAGGTGTCTAAGACAAATTTTGAATACATTGGGCATTCATTCAAGTGATACATCACCTGTTGGGAGGCAACACATTTGCCTGAACGTGAAAACTCAAAAGTCTGAAATAGGTGATGCATCATCTTCCATGCAATGCATCGTGTTTTAGGCGGCAACACATCGTCTGGGACGTTCATACAAATGCATTTTTTTGGCTCCAAGACTGAATTTTAAATGCTTTAATCCTATTGATTAGTACTAATGACAGTTTCTAACCTATTTAAGGGGTTAGTTAGAGTTGTCATGAACTGACCACATTTTTCAATTCTCTCCCTAACCACTCTCTTTCTCTAACTCTCAAAGATCACAAGTTTTATCCAAGAAATTCAAAAAGAAAGTGTTTTTATCTTTTAAATTTTAAGGCGTGTTTAGTCTCAATTCTTTTTCCTACTATAGAAAGCCTCAAGCATCCACGAAAGGCTAGGAAATAGATCATTTTCACAATGATACATCTAATGTATAAGCCTTGGTTTTGATTCTCCATCAATTAAGAAGATTCAAGTGGTGTTCCATCTAGGGTTTGAAGCTTTCAAGAAAATCAAGAGTTTATTCTACAACTAGGGTTTGCACTTCTATTCTCTTATATTTAATTGGATTGTGTCAAGTGGAATTTCGTGTAGATTCTTATTATATTGGTGGTGTAATCTCCCTCTCCCTTAACAAGTTCTATTATATTTTTTGTGGCGATTTCATTTATCTAGGCAGTGTAATTTCGCTCTCCATTTTATGTCAATTTATAGATTATGCGTTAATCTTTTAATATTCAAGATTTTCCTTCATATAATAAATGTGGTACTCGATTAGTCTTTAGGGTTTGTATTATTAAGTTAATTATATTTATTCATTGTTGATTTAAAGTTTGTGAGCCATAAATTTCCAACAATCAAAATCTATATTTTCTAACCCCTCGTTTCTTTGTGTGTTTGCATAATAAAGAATGGAGGAAAATGTTCATCTTATACAAATCTCAATCTCTTGGATGGAAGACGTGTTTGCATAACTTTGCAAGATCAATGTGAATTTTTTTTCAATACGCGCGACACAAATGGAAATGTGGATTCAAGGTCTTCATCAACAAAGGATGAGACTTTTCTATGACATCCTAATCTAATGGTGAACGGTATTGTTATCCCCAAAAATTGGAGATCGATGATGTGGCGATAGAGGTGACAAGTGGCAGTACATGGTCCGTACACGACACATTAATAGTCAATAAATATATTGGCTCCTTAGAGTTGTAATAAAGTGATCTGGCTTAGGAGTGACCCGGTAGACCAGTGAAGAATTTTGACTGGCCAGTCAAGTGTCATGTCTGCCCAGGCATGACCTTGGCCGACCAGTCATGACCATGTCCGACCACCCAAGTGCATGTCTGCCCAACCAAGTCCATGTCTGCCCAGTCAAGTGCATGTCTGCCCAGCCAAGTGCGTGTCTGCCCAGTCAAGTGCGTGAGTGCCCAGTCAAGAGCGTGTCTGCCCAGTGAAGGTGTGGTTGACCAGCTTGAGTGAGATATGGATTGATTGGATAGAGCAGGACTACATCAAGATTCCCAGAAACGGCTTCAACAATAATCGGCCTTGGCATACACGGGAATCTCTCAATTTATCCCATAAATATAATGTATTATTATATTTTGAATATTAATGTAATTTAAATATAATGAGAATAATAAAATATCCCGATTATGGGGATATCATCTGTACGATCCTAAGCCTAGAAATACAAGGCTTATGGCATCATAAAGGGGACTTTTTTCGAATTCTAATTTTCTAGAGAGAGAGAGTACTTGTATTTGAGAGAATTCTTGTATTCTTGTAATCTGCACTGAAGAAACTCAGTTGACTCAGGTTCATCTGATCTTGAGTGCAGATCTATAATCACAACTCTAAGTGGATTAGGCTATTACCAACATATTGGGGCTGAACCACTATAAAATCGTCTGTGTCGTTTATTTCTCTTGAAGGTTTTGGTCGTTTTTTATGTCTACATGTCGTTGGCCAAAAACGCAGTCAACATTTTGGTGCTTTCATTGAGAGCTCGAAGAGAAAGACAGACGGTCCCTGAAGTATTATGGCGCCTAAGAACACCAATACAGACTCCAAGAAGACAAGCTCCTCTAAAGAGCCTGCCAGATTAGAAGGTCCTGGCCCACAAGACCGTGAGACTGAGCCTAGAGTCATGCTCGAGGACGTGACTCCAGAAGTTGAAGAACTCCAGGAAGCCATGGGGGCCTTCCAGGAGGAGATGGCACAATTCAACGCCAGACAGGAGGCGTTCGCTGAAGAGATGGCCAGGTAGAGAGCTGCGTTAGAGCAGCAAAGACGCGATATGGAGGCCAGAAGCGAAGAGCTCAGACAACAACAGGAGGAGGTCAACCGAGACATCGTGAAGCAGCTCTTGCTCTAGAAACGGCCACCCAATTGGCCCAAGCCAATGCTCAAGCCGCAGCATGAGCAGCCACCTAGGGAGCAAGAAATAATAATGTTGATCGGAGGACCACTGACAGAGTCAATTCTCGTGGACCGGACATAAGTAGGAGTACCCCCCCTGGTCGGGAAGATGATGGGGACCAATCCAGAACTGCCTCGACACAAAGGGAGCACTCTAGAACCCCCTTCAGGAGCCACCGATCAGAGACTTCTAGATCAGGGAGTCACCGATCGGGTAGTAAAAAGACTCCACCCAGGCAGGATCAAACCAAGACTCCTTGAGAGAAGAGGACTTCACAATTCAAAGATGGGCATGGTCGTGATGAGGCTGATAGTCATCACACCGACCAGTCAAAGGAAAAGGAGGGCAACGACCAGCAAGGAAGGAAAGACTACCCAGGACATACCGAAAGGCCTCCACTGCACCCCGACCAGCAGTGTAGTAGGAGAGAGCAAGTCCCGCGTAGTAAGCCTTCTGGGTAATCGAAGAGTACGGTGTTCGATCGAGCAGGAGAGCATGCTTCCCGGAAGGATCTGAGGGACGTTATCACCAACAAGAGGAGGACCGTCTCGGTCGAAGGGCAAAATCTGGACCGCCCTGCTAGTCAAGTAGAAATACTTGACGATGGCGCGCCAGATGGTAATGCCCGACCAGGCGGTCAAGACCTTGGAACCTCATCAGTTGCACCAGCCATCCAAGCCCAGCTTGACATGCTAACAACAGCAGTTCAAGGTCTGACGAAACGACCCTCTGCGATCGATCCAGTAGACCACGGGAGTGGCAGCCCGTTCTGTGCTCGAATTAGAGCAGCCCAGCCACCAGCAAAGTACAAAGCACCGGTACTGCCATTTTATACAGAAAAGGCAGACCCGATAAGGCACGTAGGGAAATTCGAAGATCAGATGGAGCTGCTCGGAGTAAGTGACGATTATCGGTGTAGAGTTTTCCCGACTACATTGTCGGATATTGCCCAGGAATGGTATTGGAAGTTTAAGCCAAACTCCATTACCTCTTGGGAAGCATTCAGGAAGGAGTTTTGTAGACAATTCAACACTGCCCGGACTCCACCAGTTTATGCCAACCACTTGGCAGATATCAAACAAGGAAAAGATGAGTCTCTAAAGAATTATATACAAAGATTCATGAAAGAAGCCAATAGAGCAACTGCTGTAGGAGACGAGGGGAAGATGATTGCAATATCTGCTGGGATAACTTATCGGAGCCCTTTGTGGGATAGCATACATAGAAATCCAATTTCAACACTTCAACAATTTCTTGACCGGACGGACAAGTATATGAAATTGGATGATGCAATAGAGAAAGAGGAGAATGGCATAAACAATCCGGGCGGATCAATGGACTCTGGTGGAAGGAAACGTGGAAATAACGGGTCTGACCACCATGAGGAAAAGAAAGTAAAGTTGAATTCAAGTGAAAAGCCAACCAAGTATGAGCCTCAATTCATTAACTACACCACTCTCTCAGCTAGCTGAGCGGAAATATATCTTGCTAGTCATGAAGAGGTTCCCTACAAGAAGCCTCCACCCATCAGGAAAGAGATGAGGAAGAGAGACATGAACAAGTTTTGTCGTTTCCATGGAGATTATGGTCACGACACGAATGAATGCAATCACCTCAAGGACGAGATAGAATTTCTTCTCCGGTCGGGCAAGTTGAGGAAGTACTAGGTAGAGACACCCCAAGGAGAAGGAGGTAGCAGCAATCCTGGTTTCAAGCGACAAAGATCTCCACCCTTGCAGCCTGGACCTGTGGACTTTACCTTAGACACTATATGTGGAGGTCCACACTTGGCTGAGGAAAGCAATGAAGCAAAGGAGAAGTATGCTGAGCGGGAGTGCTAGGATCAGAAACCACTGGAGTGGCGAGCATCGAAGGATATATTATTTCTAAATACCGCTTTCAGAGTGGTTGCTTGATTTCGAGTTGTTTGACTTGTTATTTAAGTTTGGTTTATGAGCTGGTTATTTGCTAACCAGTCATTTTATTTTTGAACAATTTTGGTTGTTTAAGACTCGTTATTAGACATGTTTTGTCCTTTTTAATTTACGAGTAATAAAAGAGACTACGCGCAGCGTGGTCGATTCTTGCTACAAATATGCATGTGTGTTAGTTATCCGAGCAGTGTTCAACTGGTCGATAAAATCGGACAGTGTTCAACTGGTCGATACATTCAAGCAGTGTTCAACTGCTCAAATATTTTCCATATGTTCTATGTGTTTCACGAGTAATTAACTGCTCGAATAGATTCGGTCAAGTAGCAAGTGACTAAGGATCTTTCAACCCTCGATCACCTAGGGGGCACATGGGGTATACTAGTATATAATTTAACACAGGCAATAAGAGCATGAGTTAATATATCTGTTTTTAGGCTGACTTGTAAATTTTCGAAGTCCAAAAAGGCCATTAAGCTAACTTGTTTGACAAAGCTTGAGTAACTTGGAATTTTTTTTAAATTTCAAGTTAGGAGCAGATATTCGTGTGACAATAAATATTATGCTCATAAAATGTTAGAGCAATAAGAGTGTGAGAAAGTATACTTAGCATGGACTTATGAAATGTCTAGAATTTCTAAGTTAGAAAACTAAGTACTCATGCGAAAATATAAGGCATACATCAGAGTGACTTTACTATTCACAAAAAAACTTAAAACTTTTTAAGTCTAAAAAGACTTAGAATGTTTTAAGTTAACAAAGAAAAGTAAAGTATAAATGCCAACAGCTCGGTTGTACGAGAAAAATATCAAAGCTGCTAAGCAACAATTGTCTTCACAACAAAAAAGAGTAAACTACTGACAAGGTACAAAGTCTAGCTGATCAGGTGCAACGTTTTCCCGGTCGGGAGGGATACAACTTCCCTGGTCAGCTGAGCATGTATCACTGGTCGAGTAGGAAACTCTATTGTTGAGCATGACTAACAACGAAGAGGCGCTACTTGGAGGAGTTTCGCTCGATTGCGGGATGGACGTATCAGAATTCGTGTGGTTGTCACCTCCCCTACAGTCAAAGCGATTCATCTACAAAAAATAAAAAATGGGGAGGTGAGTAACCATACAGATAAAATTCAACAAGAACAAAATTTATTTTTCTACTTAGAAAAAATTTATCTAAGTAGTAAAAATATAGTATGTATGGAGAAAAAATAAATTTTGTGCGTAAAAAGTGCCTAAGGCTTGCCATGCTTGGTCTGAAGAGCCAAGAAATTTTTTTGGTCCAAGTGGCGCGCCAAGTGCCTAAGGCATGCCATGCTTGGTCCGAGGAGCCAAGAAAATTTTTTGGTCCAAGTGGCGCGCCAAGTGCCTAAGGTTTGCCATGCTTGGTCCGAGGAGCCAAGAATTTTTTTTGGTCCAAGTGGCACGCCAAGTGCCTAAGGCATGCCATGCTTGGTCCGAGGAGCCAAGAAATTTTTTGGTCCAAGTGGCGCGCCAAGTGCCTAAGGCATGCCATGCTTGTTCTGAGGAGCCAAGAAATTTTTTTGGTCCAAGTGCCGCGCCAAGTGCCTAAGGCTTGCCATGCTTGGTCCGAGGAGCCAAGAAAATTTTTGGTCCAAGTGGCGTGCCAAGTGCCTAAGGCATGCCATGCTTGGTCCGAGGAGCCAAGAAAATTTTTTGGTCCAAGTGGCGCGCCAAGTGCCTAAGGCTGGCCATGCTTGGTCCGAGGAGCCAAGAAATTTTTTTGGTCCAAGTGGCGCGCCAAGTGCCTAAGGCATGCCATGCTTGGCCCGAGGAGCCAAGAAAAACATTGTTTGGTCCAAGTGGTGCGCCAAATGCCTAAGGCATGCCATGCTTGGTCCGAGGAGCCAAGAAATTTTTTTGGTCCAAGTGGTGCACCAAGTGCCTAAGGCATGCCATGCTTGGTCCGAGGAGCCAAGAAATGCCAAGACACCCGAGGAGTGGTGTGGTGTCCGAGCTGACACTGCTGTCCGAGGAGATGCGAGCCCAGGGTTTGAGGAGCTGCGCCTCATCCAAGCGGTGCACCTGGTCCGAGGAGCTGTGCACCTTGCGTCCGAAGAGTCCAGCGCCCCTGGCGTGTCTGCGTGAGTGTCCAACCGGACACCTGGTGTCCGAGGAGGCGTGACCGAGGGTTCCGTGGGGTCTAGTCTGAGCAGCTCAAGCATCCGAAGGACCTAGTTCGTGCCATAACCAGCATCCGGTCGGATGCATCTTGGGACCGAGGGGCTGTTGTGTGGTCCGATCGGACCATAATTTTTACGAAAGAAATAGCAATGGACAATCGGCCATGTCCCTTACCACAACCCAAATCCTAAGCCGAAAAAAGCAAGGCCCTAAATTCCATCTAGCACAAACACTATTTCTCATCCAAAACACATACTACAACAAGACCAAAAAAAAAAATTAGAATTTGAAGAAATCACAAGACAAGTTCAGTCGTGGGAGTTTATGTGAAAGTTATCAACCGGATAGGAGCTTTTGAATGACCTCAAGAACATTTTGCTAGAAGAAAATTTTATCATACAAGAAAATCGTATAATAAACTTGGGGGGCAAATGTTATCCCCAAAAATTGGAGATCGATGACGTGGCGATAGAGGTGACAAGTGGTAGTATATGGTCCGTACACGACACATTAATAGTCAATAAATATATTGGCTCCTCAGAGTTGTGATAAAGTGATCTGGCTGTGGAGTGACCCGGTAGACCAGTGAAGAATTTTGACTGGCCAGTGAAGTGTCATGTTTGCCCAGGCATGACATTGTCTGCCCAGGCATGACCTTGTCCGACCAGTCATGACTAGGTCCGACCAGATCCGACCAGTCATGACCAAGTCCGACTAGTCATGACCATGTCCGACCAGCCAAGTGCAAGTCTGCCCAGCCAAGTCCATGTTTGCCCAGCCAAGTGCGTGTCTGCCCAGCCAAGTGCGTGTCTGCCCAGTCAAGTGCGTGACTGCCCAGTCAAGAGCGTGTCTGCCCAGTGAAGGTGTGGTCGACCAGCTTGAGTGAGATATGGATCGATTGGATAGAGCAGGACTACGTCAAGATTCCCAGTAACGGCTTCAACAAGAATCGGGCTTGGCATACACGGGAATCTCTCAATTTATCCCATAAATATAGTGTATTGTTACATTTTGAATATTAATGTAATTTAAATATAATGAGAATAATAAAATATCCCGATTATGGGGATATCATCTGTACGATCCTAAGCCTATAAATACAAGGCTTATGGCATCATAAATGGGACTTTTTTCGAATTCTAATTTTCTAGAGAGAGAGAGTACTTGTATTTGAGAGAATTCTTGTATTCTTGTAATCTGCACTAAAGAAACTCAGTTGACTCAGGTTCATCTGATCTTGAGTGCAGATCTATAATCACAACTCTAAGTGGATTAGGCTATTACCAACATATTGGGGCTGAACCACTATAAAATCGTCTTTGTCGTTTATTTCTCTTGAAGGTTTTGGTCGTTTTTTATGTCTACACGTCGTTGGCCAAAAACGCGGTCAGCAGGTATCATCAAATACCTCTAAATGTACAGATTTCAAAAAATTGAATGAGAAATATGTGCTACCGTTTTCGTTTGAGTTAGACTTTTTCATAACTTAAGTTTCACATATTTGTCATTATATCATGAACTATATTATTATACTATGATCATTATAACTAGAATTTTAGCTACACCAACTAATTATAATATATATACATAGTTATATGTATATATTATATAATATAGCTTTTTTGTTGATGATCACTTTATTAGTGTCTTATCAAAATATATATTTTACTTTTAACATATTTAAATAGATACAATATATATATTAAAATCTATTTAGTATATGTAAATTTGTTTTAATAAAATAAAATAAATGTTTTAAGACATTTATTTTAGGCTTTTAATATTTATCAGTACTTTAATCCTATAGTTTACCAAACATTCTGATACAGTTATTCCAACCCACAAAACTTTGGGGTGTTTGGTATGGGATAAAGTAAAGTTGAGAATGAGAACCTAAAATATTTTCTATGTTTGGTTCAAATTTTAAAGGAGTAAAGTTAATAATTTGTGTGAGCCCTACATATATTTTAAGGGTAAAGTGAACCATTTTGTACACAAAAGTTTAATATTACCTCCATCCTAAGTCTCTCTGGGGTGTTTGGTATGAGGTAAAGTAAAAGTTTGAATGGGAATCGAAATCTTTTCCTATGTTTGGTTCAAATTTTAAGGGGATAAAATTAATAATTTGTGTGAGTCTCACATGTATTTTAAGGGTAAAGTGAACATTTTTGTACACAAAAGTTTAATATTACTCCATCCAAAAGTCTCTTTATACTTTCCAAGGTAACTCAACTTCTCAAAACAAACACTCCATCTACATTTTTCAAGGCAACTCAACTACTTAAAACAAATAATTAAATAATTATTTTACAATGATAATTATTTAAAAATAATAAATAATTAAATAGATTAAAATTTATTATTTTTGAGATATTTTACAGTGATAATTATTTTAAAATAATAAATAATTAAACAAATTAAAATATGATATTTTTAATATATTTTACAATGATAATTATTTAAAAATAATAAAATAATATGTTTTATAACTTAAATAAAATTTAATTAAACTTAAACTCACTTATTAGAATAATATCATATTAAACATATAATATAATCTACTGTGAATTAACAACAATTTTTTTTAAAACTAGCAAGAAACTTAAATTTAAAATACATGTATAATATTTAATATTATATTAAACATATAATATATAATCTCTTGTTGTCACTCCCAAATTGAAAATTTACAACAAACAAAAATAAATTAATTATTTAATTAAAATGAGATATTTATTTCAAAATTTATATGACAGTAATATAAATTTAATAAAAATAGTTAATAAATTTTATAAATAAAACTAAGTAAAAATACATATTGTATGTTGCTTATATATAGTATATTAATAAATATATAAAACTCGAGTAATGATACATAAAAATAATACATAAAATAAAAAATGAAAAGCCAGAAATTAGTATGTATGTTACTCATAATTAGTACAAATTTTTCTTTTAATATGCCAAAATGTAAATTTTGTATAAGTAATACACCCGTTCCTTACGAAGACACATCCTGATATAACTTGTTAGATTGACTATCTCGTATTTAAAATAATTTGCTTACCATTAATAATAATCAATTTTGATTGTGTAAATGAAATCACCTCATTTATTTACTTAAGTAATCAACAAAAAATATATTTGTTAATATTTCTTGACTCCATATATATAACAATTAATTTAAATTGGAGTGCTAATTAATGGATGACTAAATTTGGGTTTGAAAAAGGGAAATAAAATATGCTTGCTTGTTTCATCATCATTTCATAAATTATATATATTTTCATTTAAAAAATCCAATATGATTTTTAATTGAGTATTATTATTTGGCACCTTAGGGTGCACACCATATGATGTGACACTTCAAATTAGTTAGCGAAACTCTCATAATACTTATTAAATTCAAATATGTAAGACTTGATATTGAATTACACCAATAGTGATACACCATCTTCTTGTGGTGTTGGATACTTTTGGTGTCCCTTAATTCTCTTTTCAATAACATGATCAGTACTGCAGGAAGGCCAGACTATGTTGTGTCGGAAGACTGTCTTTTTCTCATCATACAATTAAGCACTTGTCACATTGTCAAATTTAGGTTAAAGTCTATTTATAATGTCACAGGAAGTGGAAACTTCGAGTCCCAGAATTGTAATACTATAGAAAACAATACAAGATTTTTTAAAACAAGTGAAAAAATTTGAGCAAGAAAAATAAAACATCATCCAAATTCGTGTCTAAATATACAAATAGCATGCATGGGTAATGATGATTTAAGGAACTAAAAGAGCAACAACTACCATAAATGAACATATATGATGTGTTCTACAAATCATAGTTGAACATATAATGTACCAGATAATTTAAATTATAATTTTAATATAATACCCTTATCCTTGTCATATAAGCTTTTGATTTGCTTAGAATAATTTTTTCTAAGAAAAACATAAAAACTCAATACCTTTTAGAAATTTTTAAAATTTAATTTAAGTATATATATTTTACAAATGGATAAAAACGATTATAGTACATCCTTTTTTTTCGCAATACTGTTGCATCCTTTTTCTATTTTCGGCACCTGGATAGATATAATCCCAAATTTTTTTATATGACGGTGTACATTATAACTATCTAGAACATCTTACAAATTTTCAAGAAATTATGAATAAATTATGGTACCGAAAACATGGTCTAAACTGTCTGTTGCACGCGTGCCTGTTTTTTTGTGTACGCATGTAAAATTTGACAGTTTGAACCTTGTTTTCGGCTTCGTAAACTATTCAGAATTTCTTAAAAATTTGCAAGATATTCTAAATACCTACAATGTACACTGTCATATAAAAAAATTAGGATTATATCTATCCAGGTGCAAAAAATAGAAAAATGATGCACCGATATTGCAAAAAAAAGGAATGTGTTATAGTCGTTCCTTTATTTTATTATTATTGCTAATTATTGTTGTCATACATTCTTAATTATTGTGTTCTACGATATTAATTTAGTGTTAAGTGTTGCTATTTGACACCTTAAGGTACCTAATGTCAAGAGCTGACATTTTGACAGCAGAAATGCCTGTGCGGCACCTTGACTCCTCTGAGCCAAGGTCAGCCTTCCAACCATTCGAATAACAATGGGCACATTGTTTGCACAACCGTGTGCCTCTGCACACTTCCGTCTCTCGAACAACTCTCACTGAGTCATGCTCTCAAGCACCTATGACTGCAATCATGCATCAAGGCTATTTAGCCAAGACACTCACACTGTCCATAGGTTCTCACTATGGGAAGGCAAATCCCAACACCGATGCTCACCCAGACATTCCCAGGCCAAGGTAGCATGTGTAGCCAAGAGTCAACACCAAGCTGACGTGCCAACACTTCTCCTCATGCCCCATTCGATAATATCCACTTATCCCACGTCACAGACCAAGGAATCCCATACGTCCATGGTCCAATCCTCAAGGCACCATGCCTTCACGGATGTTGGCAGGCCCTCGAGACTAGCTACCAGACTAGTAGCACACATTGGACCTCTGCCCTTCTTAAGCATTGCACACTCTTCAATACTTGTATGCTAGCAAGTACCATGAATGACTTCCCGTGCCATCTTGTTTCAAGACTCATGGCCATGGCGCACCATGACGTCTCTCGGAGGTTTGGGCCACGTTCCATATAAGCGGCATCCCGACAAGCCAAGGGAACCGTACCCATAAACCTTTGGCAGCACACTTCGACGCACTATTGGGGCGGCCCGGTAATTTCCATGAGTATTACTCATGATGTAACGACCCAACTATCTATGAGACTTAGGTCATTAAACCTACTAGACCTAACTACAACTTTAGAGAAAACATACATAAGAAAATTCATAACTTTATTGAAAACTTTAAAAATAATTTTTGTAATACATAAATGAGCTCATTGTTTTAAAATAAAACATAACTTTAAATAAAATTGTTTACAAAGCTAAATGCGGAAAATACATAAAAACGTAATTTAAAGAGACTAAAAAAAAATGTTGTGCTCGAATCGACACGCAGCCCATCCACTCCATTCACTTCCATACACACACCAAGCTTTCAAGAATCCTTCCGCATTTGCATCTATTTTCTTGCATTACAATAAAAGAAAAGGAGTGAGCCTAATGCCCAGCAAGGAAAATCTACTATCATCATAAAACATATACATAAAATTATATCATAACATATACTATAAACATATCATACAAATGCTATAAACATATCATAACATATACTATAAACATATGATTATAAAAACGTATACCATATAAGACTATACTAATAATGGCCATTATGACATGTGATAAACCATCTACGTCCCCTATCTAATATTTGAGGTAGGGTGAATCATAACATAACATATTAAAACATAAACTTATCATAACATATTATACATAAACATAACATATAAGCATAACATATCATAAAAACATACAAGATCTATCCTATTTTCCTCACCAAAACCGGGATATGAGAACAAATGCGGGACGTGGAACACTCCTAAAACTAGCAATAGAACAATGAGTATTTCTAAAGGAAAGAGATGAAAAGAATAGATCTAAACCACCAAGAGAAAAATTACCGAATATACACTTTAAGTTCAAAGAACTTAAAAACCTAACCACAAAACCATAACAAAAGTTAGAACCTGAATGAAAACTAAAGAAACTAAGGAATCAAACAAGATTGAATTTAAGAATAAGGGTACCTTTGTTGACCTAATGGATTGGCCTAACTCCAATACCAAAATACTTTAATCCTCACTTCCCAAGTATTTGATAAAGCTTAAGAATGATAAACCTTTTTCTTTCCCAACCCAAGTGTATCACTCTTATGGTCTCACTAACACCTTGGAGTCTGATCACAGCTGAAGAGTAAGTGAAAGGGCTGGGTACTAGGTCCTATTTATAGAGGTAAGGAGTGAAACTAACCCCATTTTGATTTGAATAAAAACAATGAATTTAATTGAAAATAATTGAATTTTCGTCAATCAAAGGCTGAAGACTCAGTCAAAACTAACAGAGGTGGGTCTAAGGAGTCAAAGTTGGTTTTTCAAAATTAAAAAAAAAATTAAATATAGGCGATATATCGCCCCTATGTGGCGATATATCGGCTGCCCCCCAGTCCCGAGTCTCCGTTCGTACGATCGTGCAATGTCAACGTGTTTTCCGTATTCATTGTCAGGCGATATATCGGCTCTAATGCTGCGATATATCGGCATACATGATTATTTTAAACACGTAATTGCACTTTTTCAGCATAATTAAGGTTGGATAACTACTTTGACTGAGTCAAACTACGACCCTAACAATTTCTGGTGAAGACTAAGTCTTATATTCCCTTATTTTATCATTAAAATATAATTCCTTAATAATTATTCTTATGACAAGTGTCATAATCCTATTGGCTCTATCTAAACCTTAGGTTATAATAATTGTCATATTTATAACCAGAAATATTAATCAAACCTTATGTTATAATTAATATTCTTAAACTATAGGTTAAACTTATAAAATCCATAACTATTGCTAGGAGTTTCCAACTAAGTCCCGGTTTGAACCAAAATCCACGAAATCTAAAATAATACAATTACTACTAGCTAGCTAATTAAGTAAACATTCTGGGACTCTACAATTCTCCCCTACTACAAAGAATTTCGTCCCCGAAATTTACTTACCAAACGATTCCTGATACCGAGCTTGCATGTCCTCCTCCAACTCCCACGTTGCCTCCCGTTCAGAACTATTTCTCCATAGGACCTTGACTATCGGAATACTCTTAGACCGTAATTATTTCATCCCTCTATCTAGGATGCTAACCGGCTGTTCCTTGTAACTCAAGTCTTTCTGGAGTGCTATCGTATCATACTTGAGGACGTCAGATGGATCTGACACATATCTACGCAGCATTAAGATGTGGAACACATTGTGACTATCTGCTAAAGCTGGCGGTAGGGCTAATCTATATGCAACGGCTCCCACTTTGTCCAATATCTCAAAGGGACCTATAAACCTCGGACTAAGCTTGCCTTTCTTCCCGAACCGCTTCACACCTTTCATAGGAGATATTCTTAAGAAAACTTGATCTCTGACTTTGAATTCCACATCACGCTTGGCATCCGCATAACTTTTCTGACGACTTTGAGCAGCGAGCATACACTTTCTAATCAGCACTACTGCATCGTGAGCTTCTCTAATAGCTTCGGGTCCAAGTAGTTGCCTTTCTCCTACCTCATCCCAATGTAGCGGCGATCGACACTTCCTTCCATAAAGTAGCTCGTAAGGTGCCATCCCGATCGTTGACTGGTAGCTATTGTTATAGGAGAATTCTATCAATGGAAAATACTTACTCCAAGATCCTTTGAAATCAAGTACACAAGCGCGCAACATATCTTCTAAAATCTATATGGTACGCTCGGACTGACCGTCTGTCTGAGGGTGAAATGGTGTACTAAGACTTAACTTGGTACCCATAGCTTACTGCAAGCTTCTCCAAAATCTCGATATAAACACCGATCCTCTATCGGACACTATTGTCTTGGCGATTCCATGCAGTCTTACTATCTCTTGAACATAAATATCTGTGTATTGCTCAGCCATGTATGAAGACTTGATAGGTAGAAATTGAGATGACTTGGTTAATTTATCTATTATTACCCAAGCCGAGTCGTGTTGCTTATTCGTTCGAGGAAAACTTGTCACAAAATCCATTGCTATGTCGTCCCATTTCCATTTTGGAATGCTGAGTGGTTGCAATAAACCTGCAGGCCGCTGATGTTCTGCTTTCACTTGCTGGCATACTAGACATTTAGACACATATTCCGCTATATCCTTCTTCATTCCTGGCCACCAATACATTGCCTTGATGTCGTGAGTCATCTTGCTCGACCCTGGGTGAACTGAGTATGGGGTATTGTGCGCTTCTTCTAAAATCTTCACCTTAGTCCCTTGATCATTTGGCACGCATACCCGATCCTTATATCTTAATAACCCCTGACTTGATATTGAGAAATTTGTGGCAGTCCCTTCTCTAACTGCATTCATATGTGTTACTAACGTGTCATCATGCACTTGCCTATTCCGTATATCTTCTAACATACTTGACTGAATGGACAAGTTAGCCAGTTTACCAATGACTAATTCTATTCCAGCATTGATCAGCTCCTGCTGTAGCGGCTTTTCTATTCCAGCTAACGCTGCTAGATTTCCATAATTCTTCCTACTTAGCGCACCAGCAACTACGTTTGCCTTTCCTGGGTGGTATAAAATTTCGCAGTCATAATCCTTTACTAGTTCTAACCACCTGCACTGCCTCATGTTGAGCTCCTTTTGAGTGAAGAAATACTTTAAGCCTTTGTGGTCCGTATAAATCTCACACCGTTCTCCATAAAGATAGTGGTGCCAGATTTTCAACGCAAAAACCACCTCTGCCAACTCCATATTCCGAGTTAGATAGCGTTGCTCGTACTCCTTCAATTTTCTTGAGGCGTAGGCTATTACCTTGTCATTCTGCATCAGCACACAACCCAATCCTTGCTTTGACGCATCACAATAGACTATAAACTTGTCATTGGGTGTCGGTACACAAAGTACTGGTGCTGAGCATAGCTTATCCTTTAGCAACTGGAAACTCTCTTCACACTTATCATTCCAGTTGAACCTCCGTTGCTTCCGAGTCAGGTTGGTGAGCGGAGTGGCTATCTTGAAAATCCTTCTACAAACCTCCGATAATAACATGTTAATCCTAGAAAACTTCTTACTTCAGATGCATTCTTTGGTCTTGGCCAATCCTTCACAGCCTCTACTTTAGATGGATCTACAGCAATCCCGTCCTTAGATACTATGTGGCCGAGAAATGCTACCTGTGAAAGCCAAAATTCACACTTCTTGAACATGGCGTAAAGATGATGCTCCTTTAGTCGCAGCAAGATCAACCTTAAATGTTTCTCAGGCTCGACTTTATCCTTTGAGTACACCAAGATATTGTCAATGAATACTACGATGAATTTATCCAAATAGCCCTTAAAGATCCTATTCATTAAATCCATAAATGCGGCTGGAGCATTGGTAAGACTGAAAGACATGATTAGAAACTCATAATGCCCATAATGAGTTCTAAAAGCTGTCTTAGGAATGTCTTCTTCCCGTACCTTGAGCTGATGATACCCGAACCGTAAGTCAATCTTTGAGAACACGGTCACTCCTAAGAATTGATCAAACAAATCGTCAATCTGCGGTAGTGAGTACTTGTTCTTAATCGTCACCTTATTCAGCTCGCGGTAATCTATGCACATCCGCATACTGCCATCCTTCTTCTTCATAAACAAAACCGGTGCTCCCCATGGCGAATGGCTTGGTCTAATGAAACCCAAGTCTAATAGGTCTTGTAGTTGCGTCTTTAACTCCTTGAGTTTAGTAGGTGCGATCTGATATGGTGCCTTGGAGATAGGCTCGGTGCCCGGTACTAGCTCGATTGTGAAGTCAATTTCTCGAGTCGGCAGCAATCCTGGCAAGTCGTCAGGAAATACCTCTGGAAATTCCCTTACAATATGTACATCTCCGACCTTTAATGGTGTTTCCTTTACCACATCCGTAACGCTAGCTAAGAATGCTTGACATCCTTTTTCTATCATCTTCTAAGCTTTAAGTGATGAAATAAGTGGTGTGCATAGACCTGAAACCTTCCCATAAAATATAGCCTCTGCCCGTCAGGAGTCTCGAACATCACTTGCTTACGTTTGCAGTCGATGGTTGCGCCATGCCTTGCTGGTCAGTCCATTCCCAGTATCACGTTAAAGTCTTTAATCTCCAGTTCGATCAGGTCTCCTTCTTGTTCTATATCCTCTATCTTGATCGATACGCCTCGTACTATCCGTGATGATAGGACTACTTCACCCGAAGGTAATTCAGTTACAAACCTAGTTCTAAATTTTTCACAAGGTTTGTCTAATTTTTCTATCATTCCTAATGAGATATACGAATGAGTGGCTCCCGAATCAAATAATACCTAACATATGTTATGGAGAATAGAAACCTGACCTGTAACTACTTTATTGCTAGCGTTAACTTCTCCTTGGGATAGGCCAAAAACCCTGGCAGGAACTATCTTATCATCATTTTCCCCTCTGACTTGAGATGGGGACAGTATATCTTCCAGTGTCCTTCCTGACCACAGTTGTAGCATCCCTTGGTGTTTGTGCGACACTCACCAGGATGTTTCTTTTGGCACTTAGCACATTGCAGGTACTCTACATAATCCGACCTATTTCCTCCATTGTTCGTTCGTGCCCTTTTATCATTGTCGGACTGCTTGTTGTCAGGATGCCTTCTTTTCTGACCGTTATTGTTGTTGGATGGCTGGTTGTTGTTGTTGTTTCGACCATTCTGGGGTTGACCCTGCTGCTTAGGCTTAGGCTTACTGGCCTCCTCTTTACTAACGTTTGCTTGGAGCATTTCCACTTCTATTGTCGTTTCTATAACATCGGCATAAGTAGTATTTCTCGGGTTTGCTATCTTAACCCCTAGCTCAATCTTTGGTCGAAGTCCTCTAACGAACTTGGTTAGCCTAACAAAATCAGTTGGAACCATCTCAGACCCAAATTTAAACAATTGATCGAATTGCCGAGCATACTCTGCTACCGTCAAGTTGCCTTGCTTTAGACTAGCGAATTCCTCGACCCTTGAAGCAATGACAGCTTAATTGTAGTACTTTTTGTGGAACAGCTTCACAAATCTGGTCCAAGTCATGGTGGCGACATCGTGAGTCTGTTGTACTAGGTCCCACCATATTCTTGTATCCTTCTTGAGTAGAGATGAAACACAGGATATGCGGTCTGTGTTGCTGAGATTCATGTGCACAAGGATCGGCTCCACATTTCTGAGCCACTCTTCTGCCTCGAAGGGGTCGGTTGTCCCTTCAAAATTTGGAGCGTGTTGCTTTGAAAACCGCTCATAGATAGGCTCCATATGTTGAGCTGGGTATGGCACATAGTTCTCCATTGGCAATCCCCAATATGGACCAACTTGATGGGGTGCTGGGGCCATTTGCTGAGGCTAAGCCTGTTGTCTCTGTTGCTGCAATAATTCCTCAACTTGTCGTCGTAGTCTGGCAACTTCCGCAGTGTTGTCAACCCGCAGCGGCGCACTTCGGTTGGCAGTAGAACGCACTCCCCTTCTGCGAACTGGAGGGGCTTCATTGCTCTCAGGAGCGACGTTGGGGACATTTCCATTGGTGTGAGCAGATCTTCTGAGAGACATCTTCAGCAGAGTTCTAACAGTTGAGAAAAATATGTTAGATCTTACCTTAATAGGCTCTAAGGAAAAAACTTAATCTAAGCAAACATAACTCGGACCTATTAATTATGACTTCTTATGAAAAGAATTATATAAGCCTTCTTTATAATTAGGGTGTGTTTCTAAACATAGAAAAATAAGCCATCTTTATTATTTTCTAAGTGTGTTTATAATTATCCTATATGACTTAATTCTCAGGCTCGAAACTTATCGTTGTTCCAAAGTTAACCATACTAAGGGAGGGCTGGGATTAGTAAAATCGTTCCCAGTACTATGGCCCCCTAACTCTCAATATAGAACCCTAGTTCATTGATTTGTATCCACCCTCACCGAACTTGGTCATTATTTATTAAATTTATTATTTATTATGATTGCAAAAATAAAATCAAACTCATACATGCCATCAAAATAACAATGATATTAATTTGGAAAAAAACAGTTTTTCACTAAGTACAATCATAAAGGCAAAATAATAAATAAAATAAATAAATAAATAAACTAATCGATTCTAAAAATCAGGATCTTCTACATCAGATCCTTCATCTAACATATCATCATCTATCTCTTCATAATCATCATTTTCGTGAGCCTCAAAAATTCCTCTTGGAAGATTTGTAAAGATTCTATTCTTTTGTTCTTGTGTGAATTGGAATTCCTTCTTAGATGTAATCTAATTATGAGAAAATAATATCTCATAGCCGGTGGTACTTCATCTTCAACATCTATAGTCTCCCATATTTATTCCAAAGCAGCAATTACAACAAGAAAATCTCTAAAAAGCCTAATTACTAAAATATATTGCTCTGTAGCTCTCATCATTATTTGCTTAGTTTTTTGGAGATCAACTATTTGATTATGGAATACAAGAAATCTCTGAGTGATTCTCTCCAATATTCTTATGGCATTTCTTGGTTCTCTAATCCTTTTTAAGGCTTTAATGGCTCGGATATCGTTATATGATAAAGCTCCATCCATATCTTAACTAAAAACATAAGACTAAAATGTTAGCTATAACACATAAACATAATAACTAAAACATAAATACATAATTTAGCGGTTAGATTCGGAGCTTGAGCGTGTGTATCAATGAGAATTTCGTGTAAATGAATCGTTGCTCTGATACCAACTGTAACGCCCTGGCTACCCCAAAACAGTTATGGTGAACAGTGAACCGGAAATTTGACTCGCTACCTAAGTCCTTTGGTTAAAAATGTGCTTCTAAGTGTTATTAATAGGCTAAGGTGGAAAAACCAATAAAAAGAAAAGGGTATATTTTATTAAGTATATAAACTGTTCCTGAGCTCACCAAAACATTTACAAGTTGTTTATAACACAAAATGGTCACTACTGTTTCAAATTTACAAACCCCGCCGACCTAAGCGGAAAAAAAATAGGGTAAACCCCCTAGTTCCTCTGAGAACTCCTTGGCCGTGGTGGTCAAGCGGCCGCAAATGTACACATCACCACCTAAGCTCTCCACTCAAGGCTGGGTGAGCTTTTCTTTCCCTTTACTTGCACCACATAGCACCCATGAGCCAAGGCCCAGCAAGAAAACGCAGTATTGCATATAAACCATATCAGATGATTATTATTATAATCACACAGAGCTTATAGCTCTTAAACAGATGAGTGAATATCACTTGAGGTTCTGGTAAACCATAATGAGTGACTGACAAACAAGTCACTAATTTAAATAGATGAGTGACTGCTGGGTAAGTCACTAGCTTAAACAGATGAGTGACTACTGGGTAAGTCACTAGCTTAAACAGATGAGAGACTGATGGGTAAGTCTCTAACTTAACAAATGAGTGACTGATGGGTAAGTCACACAAGCGCTTTTAGTTTTCATCGAACTTGAGGTCGGTCCAGCATTAACGCTCTTCTGAGTCACTTAATGCAGATGTCAATTAGATCTAATCTTTATTGGCTTGCGTTGAACACGCTAAGTCCGTCCTAGCTTATGAGTCAGCACTGTGTGGCTAGTGCCCAGTACCACTGCCGAACCTGACTAATAAGTCACAACTTCATAGTTGATACTAACACCTTTGCCAATTCTGACTAATTATTCAGTACCATGCACAAGTGAGCAAGATTTGCTAAGCATTTAATAATCAATCCACGTCCACATTTACTTAATCAACATGCCTCAAGAACAACCACGCATGTCACATATGGGGTGCAGTTTTCTTACCTCTGATTCGAGCTAGAATGAATAAAAGAACGACCCTTGAGAATGATCTGACTTTTAGTCCTTTAGTGGTCACCTAGTCATAACAACATATAGGATACCATCAATAAAAATGATCAACATAGGTTTCCAAACCAATATCTAGCCTCCGGGACATCAATCTAAACTAATCCAAGTAGTGGGAACAATCCCAAGGCCTAAAACTATGTTCCCGGGGTCAAAACACACAAACGGGCTCAACCCTGCCCAAGAGTCGCGGCCCTGGAACCTTGTGCCGCGGCCCCCAACCACAACTGAAACAAGGGCCGCGGCGCCCAGCAGGCACAAACTCAGCCACCTGCTTCTTCGAGCTAGGGTCGCGGCCCCCAACCCAGAGCCACTCCCAAACACGTTTTTCTTCATTCCAAACTCTCCAAAATCATGCCTAAACATCCCCAAATCATTAAATCAAAGTTCCCAAGCTTCCCAATGGTCCAAAACCATCAAAACCCAAGGCTCAATTGAACCAAAAACTCAACGATTCACAAAATCCAATTCAAAGCTTAGAAACTCTAAAAACTCAAAACTTAAAAATTAGATTACCTTCGATTGGATTGTTTCTCATCAAATCCTTCGGTCAAGAAGCTTCTAATCTTTCCTAGGATCGCTATGCCTTGATCCTCGCTTGATTCCGACTCCTAGAACTCGAGATATCTTCGAAAAAGCTTCGAACGGTAAAATGAACTAACGGGACAAGAACGAGAGGTTTTCTAACGTATGTTCTATCTGACAAGCTACTTCAAGCTTAAGTAACCTCAAATAAAACCTAGTGCTCAGGGTCCCAAAAACACCCACGGGGACATTATAGTCAAAACTTCCAGAGTTTCATCCTGATCTCAATAATTCCCAATTTATCATCAAATAACATTCTCATAACTCAATATCCCAATAAAAGACCCCCGTTATGACAAAACCACTAACTCATAATATAAGACCGTCTCATGCCGAATAGCTCGAATATATCTCCATAATAATGGGATCTCATTCACAAATCACAATATGCACCCAAATACACAATTATGCCCTCAACGGGCCAAATTGCCAAAATATCATAATAATCAAATGTGGACCCACATGCATGCATATGACATCATATTATAATATAATTCACATAAACATGAATTTTATCATGTAATGGCATAATTAAACAGCTATGGCCCTCCCGGCCTACTAATCCAGCCACTAAACCACATTAGGGATTTTGGGGCATTACACCAACTGTAACGACCCAACTATCTATGAGACTTAGGTCATTAAACCTACTAGACCTAACTACAACTATAGAGAAAACATAAATAAGAAAATTCATAACTTTATTGAAAACTTTAAAAATAATATTTGTAATACATAAATGAGCTCATTGTTTTAAAATAAAACATAACTTTAAATAAAATAGTTTACAAAGCTAAATGCGGAAAATACATAAAAGCGTAATTTAAAGAGACTAAAAAAAAAATGTTGTCCTCGAATCGAAACGCAGCCCATCCACTCCATTCACCTCCATACACACACCAAACTTCCAAGAATCCTTCCGCCTTTGCATCTATTTTCCTGCATCACACTAAAAGAAAAGGAGTGAGCCTAATGCCCAGCAAGGAAAATCTACTATCATCATAAAACATATACATAAAATTATATCATAACATATACTATAAACATATCATACAAATACTATAAACATATGATAACATATACTATAAACATATGAATATAAAAATGTATACCATATAAGACTATACTAATAATGGCCATTATGACATGTGATAAACCATCTACGTCCCCTGTCTAATATTTGAGGTAGGTTAGATCACATGTAGTGTATGATAACCCATCTAGGTTCCCTGCTAATATTTGAGGTAGGGTGAATCATAACATAACATATTAAAACATAAACTTATCATAACATATTATACATAAACATAACATATAAGCATAACATATCGTACAAACATACAAGATCTATCCTATTTTCCTTACCAAAACCGGGATATGAGAACAAATGCGGGACGTGGAACACTCCTAAAACCAGCAATAGAACAGTGAGTATTTCTAAACGAAAGAGATGAAAAGAATAGAACTAAACCACCAAGAGAAAACTTACCGAAAAGACACCTTAAGTTCAAAGAACTTAAAAACCTAACCACAAAACCATAACAAAAGTTAGAACCTGAATGAAAACTAAAGAAACTATGGAATCAAACAAGATTGAACTTAAGAATAAGGGTATCTTTGTTGACCTTATGGATTGGCCTAACTCCAATACCGAAATACTCTAATCCTCATTTCCTAAGTGTTTGATAAAGCTTTTTCTTTCCCAACCCAAGTGTATCACTGTTAGGACCCAAACTCGCTAATAAGGCTTAAGGGCCTTGATTAGTGTGCCTGGAGGGCATAATGGAGATTATGTGTGGTTTTAATGATTTAGATGCATGATTATGATTTAAAGCATGTTATATGATTACTTGAGTACTTGAGATGCATGACTATGTGTGTTAGTATGCATATAGGACCAGATTAGGTTAGAAGGACATAATTGTAATTTTGGCCATTATGGGCATAACTGCTTTGATATATGTGATAATTGTCGAGACCACATTATTATGTGGATATATCTGCGATCTGTGACTCGAGACGATCCTAGTGAGCAAAGTAGCGGAAAAGTCATAGCGGGGATTTATACCCGGCTCGGGGTGAGCTCAGGGGTATAAATGGGAATATAGTGGATAAGCTGGAGATTATTATGACATTGAGGAATGCTATTGGTGATTAATTAGGTATCGGGAATTAAGCGGGAAATAATAGAGACACTCAAGGAAGTAGCGGGAATTGGGTAAAATGACTAAAGTGCCCTTAATTGGACTAAAGGATTAGAATTAATAGGGAGGGCATAATGGTCATTTGGTTCTTAAGGATGGGTATTACTGAGGTTTTATGTTAGTGGGAGTTGTAGAACATTACAGAAGTTTGAAAAAGAAAGAAAAGGAAAGGAAAAGAAAGGAGAGAAAACAGAAAGAGTTCTCTAGGTCGGTTTGTGCTTTCTTCACCAATTTCTTGAGGATTTCTGGAGTAAAGCTCATAGGGGAGCTGGGAGAAGCTAAGCATCAAGGATTCCAAGCTAAGACTAAGGAATTAGAAGAGGTTTAGCAGGGTTTCATTAACACTTGAGGTAAGATTCTAGAGTTCATCCATTTCTGTTTCTGGTTTTTGAGTTGTGGTGCTTAAGTTGAATTGGGTGGAACCTTAGGGAATTCAGACTTGAGGCTGAGGAGGAGCAAGCCAAGGGATTCTAGAGGCATCTTGTGGTCGAAATTCTATCAAAGGTATAAGGTCTAAACTCTAAACTTTGATGATCAACTGGTTTTTACTGAGTTTTAGAGCTTAGGAGTGGCTATGGTGAAATCTGAGTTTGTGGATGCATGTGCTTGGGTTTTAGGTGTTTGGGGTGCTTGGGATGAGTGGAGTGTGTTCATGGGGTTGTTTTTGAGTTTAGGTAAGAGTTGGAAGAGGTTTGGTTGAGGTTGGTTCGAAGAAATCGCAGAAGGGAAAAAAAACAGTGCAAGGCTGTCTGTGACTAGCGCTACAGCGCTAGCCTTTGGGCGCTGTAGCGCTAGGCCATTTTGCTGGAAGGGTTTTGGCTTCTGTCTGTAGCGCTGTAGCGCTACGCTGCCTTTTGAAGGGGATTTTAGGGTAATTTGCAAGGGTTTTTGACCTAAGGTTTGGGGTTTGGTTCCACCACCTTGTTTGGTGGAACTAGGACTTCCCGGGGGCTCGGAATTGGCCTCGGGACTAGGTTCCGAACTTGAGGGTTGATGATGACTTTGGCCATAATTGTGTTTAGGTGAGCGCTAGGGCTCGAGGGGGATCGTGCTCAAGGTGTCGAGGGATCAAAGCTATTGAATTGAAAGGTAAGAAAACCGCACCTGGTTATATGTTTGTGATGGGACTAAGTGCTCCCGAGAATTGTATCGTGTCAATTTTGGTATCACGCCATGGGACATGTAAAAGCGGCCTAAGAGTGTCGTACATGCTATTAGCGTACAGAGCGCGATTCGGCCACTGGGAGCCATGAACACTGGAATAACAGAGGGAGCAGCCTGTGAGCGCTAGCCCTGGTTATCGTTTATAAACTGTGCATGTTATGAATTGATATGCTTAATATGTGGAATACTTGACTATACTGAATGGTTATTTGACTGAGGCTATGTGATGCAACGTGAGATATTGACTTGTCTGATAATTGCTTATGCTCTGTTGATATTGTGTTTTCTTGCTAGGCCTTGGCTCACGGGTGCTACGTGGTGCAGGTAAAGGCAAGGGCAAGCAGCTCCGAGGTGAAATGTACATAGCCAGCTGTTCGATCACCACGATCGAGGAGTGGACCAGGACAGGGACTACCTAACTGCTTGTTTTGCCTTAGTATGGCTGGTTATTGTACCTGAATCTTACAACTTTTATAAACGATCTTTAAACTTGTATTTTTGGGATTCCGTGTAACCAGATAATGCTTCTTAATGAAAAGTGTGGCTTTTGAGACCAAAACGCTTTTATCCCTAGTTCCTTTGTAGCTTCTGTAACACGATTTTAAATAAATGACTTGATTAGCAAGTCTTGCACTTTATAAACACACAGTGTAGCGGTCTTGGCTATCCAGGGCATTACAATCACTCTTATGGTCTCACTAGCACCTTGGAGTTTGATCACAGCTGAAGAGTAAGTGAAAGGGCTGGGTACTAGGTCCTATTTATAGAGGTAAGGAGTGAAACTAACCCCATTTTGATTTGAATAAAAATAATGAATTTAATTGAAGATAATTGAATTTTCATAAATCAGAGGCTGAACACTCGCTCAAAACTAACAGAGGTAGGTCTAAGGAGTCAAAGTTGGTTTTTAAAAATTAAAACAAAAATAAAAAAAATAAATATAGGCGATATATCGCCCTATGTGGCGATATATCGGCTACCCCCTAGTCCCGAGTCTCCGTTCGTACGATCGTGCAACGTCAACGTGTTTTCCGTATTCATTGTCAGGCGATATATCAGCTCTAATGCTGCGATATATCGGCATACGTGATTATTTTAAAAACGTAATTGCACTTTTTCAGCATAATTAATGTTGGATAACTACTTTGACTGAGTCAAACTACGACCCTAACAGTTTCTGGTGAAGACTAAGTCTTATATTCCCTTATTTTATCATTAAAATAATAATTCCTTAATAATCATGCTTATGACAAGTGTCATAATCCTATTGGCTCTATCTAAACCTTAGGTTATAATAATTATCATATTTATAACCAGCAATATTAATCAAACCTTACGTTATAATTAATATTCTTAAACTATAGGTTAAACTTATAAAATCCATAACTATTGCTAGGAGTTTCCAACTAAGTCCCGGTTTGAACCAAAATTCACGAAATCTAAAATACTACAACTACTACTAGCTAGCAAATTAAGTAAAAATTATGGGCCTCTACACATGAAGACATATGAGTCCCCTCGTGGTCCTGATATGCCTCTAGTCCTCCCAACTAGTAGTAGCTCACTTGACGCACCTGCGCCAGGGGTGGTGGAGAGCTGACACCGGGTGCTCCCCCTACAAAGAGCCTTCTGAGCTTTTAGCCTTCTACACGAACATATATGATTTTTCCCCCAAATGAACCTTCCCGAACTCTAGACGACCTGTTGAATCTTCGCCAACTTGACTGCACTTTACCTCACCCTTAAGGTCTGAAGATTTCCTAATCCGCTGTCTCCCTTCAACATATGTTCTCTGAATCACTCGGCTTGTGTTCCCATAAACACGTGTCCCCATAAAACACTAAGCATGTCCAATAATATGTGGCAAAACCTACCAAATCTTGGTCTCAATGCATATTTTTCTATCTGCAGCTTTACTTGGTCACCAGACCCACTCGCATCATTCATGCATGTCTTCGCACTGTACAACCCATCTATTGTTGTGTTTCCCCTAGATTCACCCACCAAAACTGAACAAGTACCCTGACCCTTCGAACATATGAATTAGTGGGCTCCCCCACTTCAACTTGGGAATAAACTCTCTTCTTGAAGTGTACCTCTCAAGGTATAGCTTGCAAGCTAACCGCTTTCTCTTGTGCAATCCCTCGTTCTATTTATCACTTTTGAAGATGATGTTGAGTTAATGCCTCTGTCATTCTAACTCTTTGCGCCTCGACATCTCTATGTTGCCTTAATACCAGAGTCTTGCTGACTTTCACCTTAGGAAAACGTTGCATTGATGTTACCTTAGTACCTGAATCCTGACGACTTTCACACCTAGGTAACTAGTTCTGTCTTTGTCTCTGAGTCTGGATGACTTACATTCTAAACAACTAAAGTTCTCCATGAAAACTCATCTCGATGCTTTTGTAATGGAATATTGGTCTGCTATTTGGATGTTTGAAGTGTAAAGGTCTCTCCCCCATTTCAACTGTTGGCGTCCTCGACAACTTTCCCACATGGAAGAATGTCTGACCACCTCAACTCTTCATGCACAAAAAAAATCTAGAAGTGCACCCCACGGGATGTGACTCTCGAGTCAACTACTTCGTGTAGCACCATTGTCGATTCCCTTATGCGTGCACTGTACACATAGCTATCCATCTGCTCTATACTAGCATCTCGCCCCTCTGGGCAACTTCTCTAGGCTTCTCTGTCACTAAGTCCCAATAGCAAGGCCCTCCGGCCCACATTTAAACTCAAGCACCATCTCGGCCTCCCTAAGCCTTCTTGTAGTACTAAGTTCCCTTGATGTAGCCCTCCAACACTCTAGAAACTCTAGTACTATTCTGATCACTGCGCGCGGTCTACTCGACCATGTTGGCCTTGGATGCATATATTCCACAACTCAATATCTTCTACAATGCCTTAGTGTTGCTCATACAAGCTAACATCTCTGTGAGCCAACACGTCCCACTCCATTGTCTCGGCACCTCCCTTCTTCGGCGAAACAAGATAACATGCAAACACTTCCAAGTACGGCTGCCATGTGACAATCGCGGCTACTACAACCTTGATCTCCATGTGATGCCATTTGGCCCAAAAGTAGCAACTGAAGCATTTCATACTCATCTTAATCTAATCCCTCAAAGTTGTCCACTCTCGATCACTGTCGCGACTAACAAGCGTATAACGACCACTATTATGCTTCCACACTCTTGCGTACAAGCTCCCTTTTCAACAACAATGCTCCGTATGACTTACACTGTCACTGAGGAGAACCTGAACTAGTGAACCAAGCATACAACCTTGACCACTCGATCAAACCTTGTTTCATG
Source organism: Humulus lupulus (assembly GCF_963169125.1). Classification (NCBI taxonomy): domain Eukaryota; kingdom Viridiplantae; phylum Streptophyta; class Magnoliopsida; order Rosales; family Cannabaceae; genus Humulus; species Humulus lupulus. The sequence continues at coordinate 276,694,430 of NC_084793.1, forward strand.
TCAACGAGTTCCAACAACAATTGCATGTGGCTGTTGTATTCCCACAAAGAAGAGCAACAAATTCTCATCCCGTCTCAGCTTACTGATCCTTTCTAGGTGACTAAATGGCTCAACGACATCTGTTCAAGCATCCAGACCTTTTGATCTTTCTGTACGCCGACATCCCCTTTAGGATGGGCCAACTAGGTTCATCCCCCACTTGAGATGAACCTGGCTCTGATACCAACTGTCACAGGCTGACATTTTAACAGTGAAAATGCCCGTGTAGCACTTTGACTCCTCTGAGTCAAGGTCAGCCTTCTAACCATTCGAATAACAATGGGCACATTTTTCGCGCGATTGTGTGCCTCTGCACACTTTCGTCTCTCGAACAACTCTCGCTGAGTCATGCTCTCAAGCACCTATGAGTGCAATCATGCATCAAGGCTATCTAGCCAAGATACTCACACTGTCCATAGGTTCTCACTATGGCAAGGCAAATCCCAACACCGATGCTCACCTAGACATTTGCAAGCCAAGGTAGCATGTGTGGCTAAGAGCCAACACCAAGTTGACATGCCAACACCTCTCATCATGCCCCATTCGATAATATCTGATTAGCTCGCGTCACAAACCAAGGACTCCCATGCGTCCATGGTCCAATCCTCAAGGCACCATGCCTTCATGCATGTTGGCAGGCCCTTGAGACTAGCTGCCAGACTAGTAGTACACATTGTACCACTGTCTTTCTCAAGCATTGCGCACTCTGCAATCCCTGTATGCTATCAAGTCCCACGAATGACTTCCAGTGCCATCTCGTGTCGAGACTCATGGCCATGGCGCACCATGATGTCTCTCAGAGGTTTGGGCCATGTTCCATGCAAGCGACATCCTGGAAAGCCAAGGGAACCGTACCCATAAACCTCTGGCAGTACACTTCGACGCATTACCGGGGCGGCCCGATAATGTCCATGAGCATTCTTACTCACGAAGACATATGAGTCCCCTCATGGTCCTCATATGCCCGCCCTACTAGTCCTCCCAACTAGTAGTAGCTCACTTGACGCACCTGCGCCTGGGGTGGTGGAGAGCTGACACCAAGTGCTCCTCTTACAAAAAGCCTTTTGAGTTTTTAGCCTTCTACTAGGAACATATATGATTTTTGCTTGGGAGACATATTTGGCTCTCAGCTCGCCAAATCTCCCAAATTTGATTGCACCATTGCATTCATTGACCCTTGAATATGAGACCTACCAAGTCCCGTCCATTTTTGGGCAATATTGAAAATATTTACGATAATGCCACTGCCCTAAAAACTAGGCATCAACATGCTTCCCAGCCTGCACCCTCGCGCACACATCTGACTGAGCACCATCCTAGCTTGTAACATGCCCTGAAGAGCGGCGTGTTACACCTAACACTACATGAGGTGACTGTTAGAAACGATTTTCCTAACAGGCAGCAGAATGGTGGTTGGGGTTGGCCTAGTGTACAATAAATTTTTTGGAACATATTTAAACTACCTTTAAATATGCAGATCCATTAATTTACATACATTAATCATAAGAAAGATAAGGATAGAAATCATACCTCTTGAAGCCTATCAAGTGTCCTTGCTATCTTTTCGTAATTAGAACGAACTTCCTATCCAAGCTGCTCCGAGGTACTTACACCAAGATCTTCCACATTATTCTCTACACCTCAAGAAGTGTGTGGGGACTTAGAGAATAAAGGATGGTAAATTTCTGATTCTACTTGATGTACTCAACACATGAGATCAAGAAAATAGGTCTGAGATTGGTTCTTTATCTCTTTTAGGGAGAGATAGAAAAGTAACATTTTTTTTATTCAGAGCGAAAGACTTTTTCTATCTATTTTCTTATAAGTCTTACTTAAATAGAAAATATTTAAATTTTAAAAAAATAAATCGCTAACCAATTTACAATTTATCTTTTAATTAATTAATTATCTCATTAATGAAAATATCCAAAAAACTAATTTTAATCTTCCATTAATTAATTAAATAAATAAATAAAATTGAAAAATCTATCCCTAAAAATCATGCAGTACACGCCAACTGTGTGTTGTCATGTATCACCCTTAATTTTAGGGATATTTAATTTTTTTATTTTAATTTAATTCTTTATTCAAACTACCTTATTAGAAAAAACCTAACAACCTCATAGCTAATTCAAATTTGAATTCAAATTTAAATCAAATATCTTTTGAACTAATTATCAAATATAATTAATTATTTGAATAAATATCTATCTTTTAAATTCAAATCTAATTTGAACTTATCAGATTATTATTTCCCACTCAAATAAAGATATTTAATTAATTCTACCAATTAATTAAAATCAATATAAATTAAAAAAATTAAATATTTAATTAATTATAATTTCGAAAATTATAATTAATTAATTTTCAAAAATAATTTAATTATTAACATAATTTTGAAAATTACATAATAATTAAATATTAATTAATTATTTTAATTACAAATAACTTGTAATTAATTAATTAATCATTATTATAATATAATTGCATATTTGGCCCGAAGAACAAATTTCTTCTTAAATATGTCTTTTAACTATTTTTCCTATATATCAACTCTTACCTTGAATAGTGTTGATAGAGTCGTTGTGGGGACCTATGGACCTATAATTCCAAGCTCCAATAAATTTATGATTATTAATTAAACTCTTTAATTAACTAATCTTAATTTATTAATCTCATGATTATTCCACTATAAATATGAGACTGCACTCTTGTAATTATAGACATTTCATTTACTGAGTATTTTATAACAATAAAGTGTCTATTGATATAATCATTACATAGAAATTAACCCTCTGATAATGGTTCATACTTAATCGGTAATAAAATTACCGTTTTACCCTTTTAATTATCTCTTGTTTCCTTAAGTACCATTGACTTTACTAGTGAATGTTAATTCATAACTGAATTATGAATTTGAGCTCAATAACCTTTCAGTCCCAAAAGTCAACCCTTACGAGAACCATTATTCAATTTCTTGTGAGAAGGTATAGATTCCATATCTGTATACTATGTTCCCAACTATTTACATTAATGAGTTCCCAAAACAAAAGTTTCTAGCCTTATCATTCTGACAGACCCTAACGAGTGAATTAAAGAACTAATATAACATAAACAGGAGTTCATAGTAACTTCAGGATTAAGATCTATTTGTATATGATCATCAGTTGATATATTTAATATTTAATTAATACTTCGAAACGGTATTTAACTAAGTATTAATAAACATATCTGGTCCAGTTCTATATATTCTCTGATATATAAAGTACATCCACTAAAGTGTCCTACTACACTAGTGATCCGGGTCTAGATCACATGTATTCATAATACTAGTGGACCGTACTTGCAGTGATTATTCTAAAGATTCCATAACTTTATTTTAATGTAAACTATTCAAGTTCATTTATCTCAAACACAATCCTCTCGTACCAATACATGTTTGAGATCACATATAAGAACTTAAGAATTTTTTTGATATTTACATAATATTATCATAGAATAATATAGTTCATAAAATATATGCATAACAAATTCAATTTATTTGTTTATTTCTTAAAACAATGTCTATTACATATGCTTTCAGGGCACGATTTCCAATAGTAACACCCTATGGTTGGTTAGCGATACTTCATAATACTTATTAAATTTAAATGTGTGAGACCCGATATTAGATTGCACCAATAACAGTATGCCACCTCCTTGTAGTGTTGGACACAAATGATGCCCCTTAGCATTTCTCTATTTGAATTGGTACTACTTTTTGTTGTGGCAGTCTAGAGATATTTAATGTTAAATGCATTTACAAAAAATAATATCAAATTACATATATCAATAACAATTTGTGGTATTGTTCATCATAAAGTGTCTCATAACAATATTCATTTTCAAAGAGTTCATTTTGTATCATTGGTAATTGTGTGACGTGGAATTGTATCACTGTATAAATGAGTCGTTCTGTTTGTGCTTATTTCTAATTACTCTTATATTAGAGTGTTCTTATTTGACACCTTAAAGTGTCAAACACTATAATGCATCAAATAGTAGTTAGCCTAATTTAATATCTTGTTTCACATATTTAAATTTAAATAAAATATGTAGAACTTGATATTGAATTACACTTTTCCTGATTTACCATTATGTAATACTTGACACATTAAGAACACTTCCAACAAGTGATCTACGATATCTTTTTAAAATATCTCACTAAAATATTACTTTCTATATTTTACCTCTAATTTTTACATTGAACTATTCATCAATTTTTCTATTTTTTCTTTATATTATTTAAATATTATATATTTTTTTAAATTATTCATTTTAAATATTTTTTTCACTATTAATAATATATTTATATCTTTTAATATTTATAATATTTATCCATAGATAATATCAAAATATAATTATACCATGTTAAATTAATCTAAATTTATTAATATAATATCATTATACGTATACAGACATATATATATATTCTATATATATATATTCTATATAATAAGTGGGTAATAACATAAATTCTTAGTTTTAATGATTTTTTATTTTTTAATGTTAACTTTAACAGAATATTCTTATATTTAACGGTAGATTGTAAATACTTATGATTAAATAAAATAAAACAAATAATTAAAAAAATTAAAATAGAAAATTTTGAGATATTTTACAATGATAATTTTTTAAAAATTATAAATAATTAAACAAACGGTAGTTTTTAAACACTTAAACTTAAATGAAATAAAATAAATAATTAAAAAATTAAAATAAAATAATTTTGAGATATTTTACAATGATAATTATTTAAAATAATAAATAATTAAACAAATTAAATAAGATATTTTTGGGATATTTTACAATGATAATTATTTAAAAATAATAAATAATTAAACAAATTAAAATATGATATTTTTGAGATATTTTACAATGATAATTATTTAAAAATAATAAAATCATACATTTTATAACTTAAATAAATTTAATTAAACTTAAACTCACTTATTATAATATATATATATATATATATGATATTAAACATATAATATAATCTTCTGTGAATTAGCAACAAATGATTTTTTTTTAAAACTAGCAAGAAATTTTTATTTAAAATCTACATATAATATATAATATTACATTAAACATATAATATATAATCTTTTGTTGTCACCCGCAAATTCAAAAAATAGAACAAACATAAACTTAAACAAAAATAAATAAATTATTTAATTAAAATATGATATTTATTTGAAATTTATATGACATTAATATAAATTTAATAAAAATAATTAATAAATTTTATAAATAAAATTAAGCACCCGTGTATATTACATGTTGCTTGTATCTAGTATATATATATAGAGAGAGAGAGGTGCACACCCTATGTATATGTGAAAAAAAAGGTGGAAGACGTTTATATATATGCACATTTAAAGAAAAGAAGGAGAAAGAGAGTTAAAAAGAAATGGATGAGAAATAATAAATCATGTTTAAATGAGTGAATAGTTTACTTTACATTAGGCTAAGTTATAGCAAGCTGGGCTGAAATATATTTAGAGCACTCTCACTAACTGATGTAAAATAGCTATTTCGCTAAATTTATGCCGAAAAGTACCAAAAAGATAATCCATAAGTTGTTGTATCCTTTAAAAAGATTTACCTCCATCTAGAGTAGGTAACTATATTTATAACAAACTATTTACTCCTTCAAATATTATTATATTAATTTTCCCATCTTTTCTCTCTCTTTTTTTTCTTTAAATATATTTATTTATTTATTCGGCAAAACATATAAAAAATATAATATATTAATAATGTAAAGAAAATATAAAAAATTGATGTACGGTGTATGTTGACCCAAATTTCTGTCAACTCAATCGGGGTTACTGTGGCGCTTTCTGGCCCAATGACTCAAGTTCCAGCATCCCGGCCAGGGCCCTCAGTTGCTCTTCCACCCATGGGACCTGTGCTAGACCAACACAAATTTCATCATCGAGCCACTCACTTTGATTCAGAAAACATAGTCTCCAAGATGACTTCTATGGACGTGCTTGGAGCCATCGAGGAGCACTACGGGATCTCTTCCAATAACTTCGTCAACAAGATCCCCGACAAGTCGAAGAGGGCCTATTATGATTATATTGGGTTCTCGACATGGATCCAGCCTCACCTAGAAGCAGGAGCGACCCTTCAACTCCACCGATACTTCATCGAATTTCTAGTGTGGATGAGGATCTCACCCTTCCAACTTATTCTGAATGCCTACCAACTACTGACGACATTCTACGTTTTATGCAAGGAGAAGAAATGGGTCCTTCCGTACCCCAAAGAACTCCACTACCATTTCCAGCTGAAAGCAACCCCTAAGAAAGACGGTCGGGAGGAAGATGGCTTCTAAAAGTTGACAAAATGAGCATCTCCCTACCAAACCATCATCACAACAAAACAAACCCCAAGAATAAACAAAAAAAGGTTTTCCTTACAACAGGCTTCGACACCCGCAACAACCACCGACTCTGCTTGTCCTTCAACCAAGTCAGTAAGTTGTCATACCTCCATATTCTCTTGTTACTTGTCGTATTAGCCTTTCCTTGTCTTATTCTACAATTTCCTATTTCGTAGGTCAATATTTGAGGCCTACCAAAAAGGATGAATACTTGGTTAGGGCTCAAACAATATTTTATTGCTGACCAATATTGCTCGGCTGAAGGAGGGTGGGACTCATACTAACCGAGTAGAGAGTGGACCATCTTAACATGACAGGGATAGTAAACCCGCATCGAAGGGAGAGGCGCATATTCCCCGTTGTTGTGGTCAACGATCCTCTCAACTTTGATGCACCTATCCTTGGGCCCCCGGAGGAGAACATCGATGAGGCTGCCAAGAATTCTCGGTAGTTCCTACTGATGAATGCTGAGGAGGAGGACTTCAATCTTGGGATGGTTTTCCTTGCCGCTCGAGAGCCTGATGGGAACACTCCCGAGCCCCGAATTGAGTTGGAGGATGAGGTCGACAATGCGTTTGAAGTTGTCTGCGGTTAACATGCCACATGTCGCCTACGTACCGAAAATCTTGACCTTGTTAATGAGGTGGTTCATCGCCACCATCCTGGGGATCTCGCAGGAACAACTGCTGTCGAAAAACTTATGGCCATGCGAGCCTGAGGATTCAACGACTATAGTACCAACACAGGCCTGGAGTTGAGTTTTCTTCATGATTCCATGAATAGGACACTTGCGGAGTTAGTCTCCTCAGAGAGTGATGAGGAGTCGGAGGTCCCCGATGGTGTGATGATGATCCCCCATTTATACTTTTTCCAATTTTGATTTTCCTTTATTTTATTGCCATCCGTCTAACCCTTTCTTTTTATTGTGTTTCAGGTCAAATGGATTCTACTCGCTTGATTTTCGACAAGAAGAAAGCAGCCCTAGAGGCCCAAAAAAGGAAGTAGGTCGGCGAACCCTCGGATGCTTAGAAAAATAAGAGAGTCATTACTTCAAGCGCTCTTGCGGCTGCTTAGATTGCGAGATTGTCTGTCTCCATCTACGAGATTCCCCCTTCAACAACAAGTTCAGCCTCAACGGTGAGACCTATCAAAGATGCAAATGGCCAACCCCCACTACACCAAGCAGAAGTAGGGAGGTTCCCTGCAGCCTGGGAGTCATTAAAAAAAGTAGTGGAATGCAGAAAAGCCATAGCCGAGGATTCGACACCTTTACTGGCGACTTCGCTATGACATGCCCCTTAATGGGGGCAATGAGCACGATCGTCTCCAAGCTTGGCTAGGATAATTCTGTGGCTTTGGCCCACGCCGGCTTTAGGGAGTACCTCTAGAGCCTTGATGAGGAGGTTTCCACCTAGCCATCGGACTGCTAGAGTCTGTGGGGGACAACATGGGGAGTATACCTCTTTGGCGATGGGCCCAGCTAATGGAGCATAAGATTGCCCATATCTCCCAAAGCCAGTCGGTGGTATCAGTTCTGGTAAGTCATCATCGACCCATACGGTACATTGGTTTCGTACTTTATGACCCCTCTTGTTGACTTTATTTACTCATAATTTTTGCGCATGGCCCTCCTCACTATCCAACAAAGTGATGCTATGCAGGGGTTGATGTGGAACACTAAGCGTCTTGACGAGGAGCTTCAAAACTATGCAGCTTCATTGAACAAGGATGAAGGGGAGCTGGCCAAACTGAAGGGTGATGTTGTTCTTCCTTCTGAGGAGGCAAACAAATTGGCCCAGTCTCTCACAGAAGTGGAGCGTGTACAAGACGATGAGAAAGCTCGTTGGGAGGCTGCTGAGAAGGAACTGGCCTTGGCCCGGTAGAAGATTGCCAATGATGAGGAGAAGATTCTTTGCGAGACTGCCGAGAATGAGTTTACTGAGGCCAGGACTAGAATTATGTCCCTGGAGAAGGATAAAGTGGATCTCATCAACCAGGAGACAACTCTAAAAGAAAGGATCGATGCCCAAGTGGCTCAGGTGGCCCAAGTAATTGTGGAGAGTCAGGTAGAGGTTACAAAGTATCGTGAGCAGTCCAACTCGATCGGTATAGACACTATTTTAGATGTGTGGCTCAGTAACCCATACTTGGACCTAAGCTACTTGGGAGATGACGAAAACTATATCCAAGGTCTCCGTGAAGAGCGCTTGAAGATCGAGGAGGCTTAAGAATGTTATATTATTTTATAATATAATGTTTTAGATTAAATAAATGTGACAAAGAGTGTCACATATTGTAACATATAATAGAGAGTTACAATATTTAGATATATGAGAAATATCCAAATATGTAACATATTTGGTGTTACAAATTCAGCTACAAATTTGTAACTTCCAAATATTACCCTTTATTGTGTAAATTTGTTGTTACACAATATTGAGATGAATTTCATAAAAGCCATATGTGAAATGGCTGTTAGAGATATGATTTTAACCCCAATAATGTGTTTTGGGGGTTACAAAATCAATTGGGAGGGTTTGGAACCGTTTGAAAAAATAGCGAAAATTCATATGCTGAAATTGGTCAGTGGCCACGGCCACAGAATGTTGGTGGCTGCGGCCTACGGGACAAAGATCAGTGGCCACGGGCACTGATGTCCCTGGCCGCGGCCACAGGTGCAATTTTCAGTTTTTCCAATTTTTGTTGAACGGCTCCAAAAACCCAAATAACTCCCAAATCTCATTTTTAATTCCATAAACATCCAATTTATCATTGGTAACAGCCATAGGGGTTGGTGGAATTTAAAATTCAAAGGGTGTCTCTAAACTCTATAAATAGGAGCCTATTGCTCACTTGAAAAAAAAAAATTCTATCCACTAGAGCACTTGGCTAGAAAACACCTTGAGGCTTGATTATTCCAGAAAGCATTTCCAAAATCTGTGAGAGATCCCTTAGTGCTTGAGTTAGGGGGAAATAAGCTTTTGGACAAATGTTTCAAACCTTGTTCAAGTTGGTGATCCCCAACACTCTTCACTTTGGTAGTGCGAGTGAGAGTTGTTTGTCTTTTGTTACTTGTTCTTTTCTTTTATTCTATAGCTTTTCATCTTTATATTCTTCTTCTCTATTTACTTGTATTTTTTGTTTAGAGTTGTAATCTTTTCTTTCTTTTTTATAAACACTTTTGCTTTATTTGTATCTTTTGCTTAGAGTTGTATTTCACCATTCTGTTCTTCTGATCCTTCTCTTATTTATTTGTATTTTTAGTTATAGAGTTGTAACACTTTATTTAAACAATCAATATTTATTTGTAATATTTTTTCTAGAGTTGTATTTTCTTACCAATTTCCATTAAGGCAAATACATTTTTCCTAACATTCAAAAGCTTACCCTTGTTTGTTTCGATGGAAGGTGAGACCATCAAGATTATGAATCAAGACCTAGTGAGGTTGGATAGGTTTGATGGGTCCAATTTCACTAGATGGCAAGACAAGGTGAGATTCCTTTTGACCACTCTCAAAATTGCCTACATTCTAGAGTCCACTCTAGAACCTTTCCCAGTGCCATCCGACAAGGACACTCCCGAGGAGGTGAAAAAATAAGGAAGAGGGAGGAGGACAATCTCCTTTGTAGGTGTCATATCCTCAATGCCCTCTTCGATAGGCTCTATGACCTTTACACCGAGACCAAATAAGTAAAGGAGATATGGGACGCACTTGAGACAAAGTTCAAGGCAGAAGAGGAAGGTACCAAAAAGTTTTTGATATCTCAATACTTTGATTTCAAATTTTTTGGTGATAAACCAATTCTTCCTCAAATACATGAATTGAAAATAATTGTTAACAAATTGAAAGTGTTAAAGATTGAGCTTCCTGAGGCCTTTCAAGTTGGTGCTATAGTGGCTAAATTACCATCAACTTGGAAGAGTTAAAGGAAAAGAATCCTTCGTAAAAATAAGGATTATTCTTTGGAGGAAATCCAAAAACATATTCGAATCGAGGAGGAGTCGATATGTAGAGATAAACTTGTGGAGGGGTCTAATGAGAGACTTCCAAAGCAAATGCGGTGTCACAACCAAAACATCATAAAAACAAAGGGAAAAAGGTTAACGAGAAATCCTTGGGTCCAAAAACAAACCCAAACAAGTTTAAGGGCGAGAAAGGTCCTTGCTTTGTGTGTGAGAAAAAGTGTCACTATACTAGAGAGTGTATGCATAGAAAAGACCAACAAGGACCTAAGGTGAATGCAACTCAAGAGGAAAACATAGTTGCTACCCTTAGTGAGGTGAATGCGGTGCAAGGCAAGGTGAAAGGATGGTGGTATGATACATGTGCCACCATCCATGTCACCTATGATAAATCATTGTTCAAGACCTTTGAAGATTCAAAGGGCAACCATGAGATTCAAATGGGCAATCAGGGCAAATCCAAGGTACTTGGCAAATGTACCATTGAAGTCTTTTTCACCTCCGGCAAGAAAGTTACATTAGTGAATGTACTTTATGTTCCCGAAATGAGTAGAAACTTGGTAAGTGGTGATTTTTTTGGTAAGCTCGACATTAAAGCCGTTTTTGAGTCCGGTAAACTTATTCTTTCCAAATCATATGTATTTTTGGGAAAGGGGAACTCTTGTGAGGGTATGGTTAAATTGTGCACCAATGATGTAACTTTCAATGTTATCAATAAAAATGCTAATTCCGCCTATATAGTGGAGTATGATTCTTTATTTTTGTGACATCTTAGACTATATCATATAGGTTTTTCAACCATGAAAAAAGTAGTAAAATGTGGTATGATTGCATGCAATATTAAAAACTATGGTAAATGTGAAACACGTGTTAAGACAAAAATGATTAAGAAACCATTTCCTAGTGTAGATAGATCATCTAATTTACTAGATTTAATCCATAGTGATCTTTGTGAATTAAATGGTGTTTTAACTAGAGGTGGTAAAATGTATTTTCTTCCTTTTATAGATGATTTTAGTAGATATACCTATGTGTTTCTTTTAAAGCATAAAGAAGAAACTTTTGATGCTTATAAATTATATAAATTAGAAGTTGAAAATCAACTAAATAAAAAGATTATGGTGCTAAGAAGTGATAGAGGAGGAGAGTTCAATACATTTTGTGAAGAAAATGGTATAATTCTTGAGTGCATCGCACCTTATACACCACAACACAACGGCGTTGCCGAAAGGAAAAATAGGACTTATCTAGAGATGATAAATTCTATGTTGGTGTTTTCTAAGTTGAATTTCAACTTATGGGGTGAAGTGTTATTAATCGCTTGTCACATTCTTAATCGAATACCGATTAAGAAAAATGAGATATCACCATATGAGTTATGGAAAGGAAGAAAACCTAACATTGGGTACTTCAAAGTGTGGGGGTGTCTTGCATATTGCAAGAAAAATGAACCTAATAGAACAAAGTTAGGTTCAAGAGCCATAAAGTGTGCTTTTGTTGGTTATGCCAACAATAGTAAAGCTTATAGGCTATTAGACTTAGAGACTAATATTGTGATTGAATCTAGAGAAGTTGAATTTTTTGAGAACATGTTATGTAACAACAATTCTCAAGCTTCAACATCTCTAAAGGAGAATTTGTTATATGAGAACAATTCTCAAGCTTCTACATCCAAAGTTGATTCTCAAGAGGAGAATTCTCAAAAGAATGTAAAGCAACCCTTTAAACTTAGAAGAAGTCAAAGGCTTAAAAGGGAGAAAAGTCTAGTAGTGGATGAGATAGTTTTTCAACGAATTTCATTCTACATAGTAGAAGGAAATAGAGAGGAAGTCATTAGGAAAATTCTGATTGTACTTCTCATTGAAGATGATCCTAAGACTTATAAAGAAGCTATGCAATCAAGAGATAGTGCATTTTGGAAAGAAGCCATCAATGATGAGATGGATTCCATTCTTTCCAACAACACTTGGGAATTGGTAGATCTCCCACCGGGATCTAAGCCAATTGGGTGTAAGTTGGTATTTAGGAGAAAATACCACACTGACGACGCTATCCAAACCTTTAAAGCTAGATTAGTAGCTAAAGGGTTTAGGCAAAAAGAGGGTATCGATTATTTCGATACCTATGCGCCTGTTGCAAGAACAACTTCTATAAGAATTTTATTCGCTTTAGCTTCTATACACACTTGTATGTTCATAAAATGGATGTCAAAATGACATTCCTTAATGGTGACCTCAATGAGGAGGTCTATATGGAACAACCTGAAGTGTTTGTCCTACCAAAATATGAACATAAAGTATGTAGACTTGTAAAATCCTTATATGGATTGAAACATGCTCCTAAGCAATGGCATGAGAAATTTGACCAAGCCATCATGCCTAATGGGTTTAGACATAACAATGGGGACAAGTGTTTGTATTCCAAAACTTGAAAGGGATATGTTGTCATTGTTTGCTTATATGTGGATGACATGCTTATTCCAAGTGATAGCATGAAAGGGATAGAAGAAACGAAGAGGTTTTTATCATCAACCACAAGATGAAAGATCTTGGAGAAGTAGACACCATACTTGGTATGAAAGTAAAGAAACATAGTGGGGGTTTTGCGTTGGGGCAAGCCCACTATGTTGAGAAACTATTGAACAAATTTCACCATCTCAAGGTTAAAGATTCCAATACTCCATTCAATCATAGAGTAAAACTAGAGAAGAATGAAGGAAGAGCGGTGGCTCAATTGGAGTAGGCTAGTGCTATAAGGAGTCTAATGTATGCTGCACAATATATTAGACCTGATATGACATTTACGGTGAGTAAACTTAGTAGGTTTACAAGTAATCCAAATGTGGATCACTAGAAGGCGTTTGGAAGAGTCCTAGGTTATCTCAAGAAAACCAAAGGACTACTCCAAATTTCCTTCAATCTTAGAAGGATATACAGATGCAAGCTGGATATCCAATCTTGGGGACAACTTGTCCACAACTGGTTGGGTATTTACACTTGTTGGGGGTGCAATTTCTTGGGGTTCCAAGAAACAAACCTATATATCTTATTCCACTATGGAAGCCGAGTTTATAGCTTTAGCTGCTAACGGTAAAGAGGCTGAATGGTAGAGGGATCTGTTGATAGAGATACCCCTAATCAAAGAGAATTTTTCCATTATATCGATACATTATGGTAGCCAAGCGACATTGGCTAGAGCATTCAGTGGAGTGTATAATGGGAAATCTAGACATATTAGTCTAAGACATGGATATGTAAGAGAATTGATTCAAAGATGAGTCATCTCAATATTCTATGTGAGAACAAGTGAAAATATGGTGGATCCTTTCGCTAAGCCACTAACGAGGGATTTAGTGGCTACATCATCTCGAGGGATGGGACTTAAACTCCCTGAAGAGATTCATGATTGATGGTAACCTATCTTAACACTAGTTATTCAACTAGTGTTAGGTTCAATAGGTAACAACAAGTCAGTCAAGTGAATATTAGTTGTACTAATAAAAATTCCCATCTGAGATGTTGAGTACTTGTGAGTTACCAAGTTGAGGGTTAAAACCGAAAGGTTTTTTAATAGAATTCTACCTATATGGACCTAGGGGTGGTGCCGCCTCTCATGAGAATTGGGAGTATTCTCAAGAATGTCCATGAATAGAAAGTGCACATGGCCATTAACGATGCAAAGCAAGACATAGAGGTCTCAAGTGAACATCGCAAAGGTGTGTGTGTTATCACCGATTTGTTATCATGAAAATTGGTTCAATGCCTAGTGCAACCAAATTTTCGACAAATTTTGTGATAATTACAATATAATAAAGTTCAAGTTGGAAAACACTTTATTTTATGCACCAATGCAATGACTCCTATAAGAGAGAGTTCTTATTTAATCAAGTGGGGGATTTGTTATATTTTAAAATATAATGATTGATTAAATAAGTGTTACAATAGATAACTTTTTAATCTAGTAGGGGAATATTATATTATTTAATATTTAGATATATGAGAAATATCCAAATATGTACATATTTGGTGATACAAGTTCAACTACAAAATTGTAACTTCCAAATATTACCCTTTATTGTGTAAATTTGTTGTTACACAATATTGAGATGAATTTCATAAAAGTCATATGTGAAATGGCTGTTAGATATATGATTTTAACCCCAATAATGTGTTTTGGGGGTTACAAAATCAAATGGGAGGGTTTGGAACTGTTTGGAAAAACAGCACAAATTCATGTGCTGAAATTGGTCAGTGGCGCGGCCTGTTGGTTAGAAAGTAGTGGCCGCAGCCACTAATGTCCCTAAACGCGGCCACAGGTGCAATTCTGACAAATTTTTCAGTTTTTCCAATTTTTGTTGAACGGCTCCAAAAACCCAATTAACTCCCAAATATCACTATAAATTCCATAAACATCTAATTTATCATTGGTAACAGCCATGGGGTTGGTGGAATTTGAAATTCAAAGGGTGTCTCTAAACTCTATAAATAGGAGCCTATTGCTCACTTGCAAAAAAAAATTCTATCCAGTAGAGCACTTGGCTAGAAAATACCTTGAGGCTTGATTATTCCAGAAAGCATTTCCAAAATCTGTGAGAGATCCCTTAGTGCTTGAGTTAGGGGGAAATAAGCTTTTGGACAAAGGTTTCAAACCTTATTCAAGTTGGTAATCCCCAACACTCTTCACTTTGGTAGTGTGAGTGAGAGTTGTTTATCTTTTGTTACTTGTTATTTTCTTTTATTCTATAGCTTTTCATCTTTATATTCTTCTTCTCTATTTACTTGTATTTCTTGTTTAGAGTTGTAATCTTTTCTTTCTTTGTTATAAACACTTTTGTTTTATTTGTATCTTTTGCTTAGAGTTGTATTTCACCATTCTCTTCTTCTAATCATTCTCTTATTTATTTGTATTTTCAGTTATAGAGTTGTAGCACTTTATTTAAACAATCAATATTTATTTGTAATATTTTGTCTAGAGTTGTATTTTCTTACTAATTTCCATTGTGGCAAATTCATTTTTCCTAACAGAGAAAACAGTGTCCTGACCACTCCCGGACATACTGGTTCCGAGAACGTCGTTCTCATGGCTGCGAAGCTGCCCACAGGTGCTCGAACGCTCCCACCAATGGTGATGGGTCGCCCCTGCCGTAATTTTATCAATGTATATATATATATATGTTTCCCATATTTTCCACCTTGTACAAGTGGCATTGTTAAGTGAGCCACATAGGCCGTTAAGAGAGGTCAAGGCCCAGCAAATACTAAGCAACCACGTGCCCGGAGGCCCAGACCCGTTTTAGGTTCAACAAATGGCAAATAATCGTATAGTAAAGGGCCCAGACCTGAGACATAGACCCAAACCAACTTCATGGACTCACCTAATCTCCATCCTTCGAGGATTAGGTCATTGTGGTGGAGTGTCCATCCCAAGGGATGAATCCCACCATGTGGGATCCGAATGAAGTTTCCAGTTTCATCCTCTTGATCCGACTCACTACCAGGATCTTTCCTTCAATCTGCCATCGCTAGCTGATATCCATCTTGGTAGAAGAACCCAAACCTTGGTAAATGACCCCAATCCTAAGTAAACAAACCTGGACCTTAGTAAATGAACCCAGACCATGTGTCCGGGTAGATCAAGGCCAGTTCTTCATGCAATTGACGTGTCCCTGAGAAATCTGGCAGTTGGTCTCCCTAACTAATATGCAGAAAGGGATACGCACAGAACGTATTATGTTCCTAGGGAACGGTACCACCAGTACTTTACATATCTTGTTCACAGAATCCCCCTGGTAGCCCACGCGGATAAAACCGTACTAACATAGAAAGGGCAGCTGTAAGGTTCTACTACACTTAAGCCGGCCTAGTGAGCCAGGATTAACAAGATGTAATCATGTTACACTATTGTATTATAGCTCTGTTAGAGAGCAATTAAGATTATATTTGTAATTCCCTGGATAGCCAAGATCATTACACTGTGTAATTTAAATAGTGCAGGACTTGCTGATCAAGTCATTTGGATATAAACGTGTTAGTAAGATAATTATCGAATTAAAGTTAAAATATTTTGATCATAAAATAGTTGACTTTCATTAAAAATAGGAGTTGGTACATGGGATCTCAAAAATGGTGTTTACAAGGAAATTACAACCCTCAAAATGAGTACAACTGAATCTGACTTAAGTGGAAAAATACAATTTGGCTCTAGCTCCTGTGTCACCCTCGGCCATGGCGGTCGAGCAGCTGCTGATGTACACACCGCCCTTAATGCTCTCCAACTCACGGCTGGTTCAACTTTCCCTTTCCCTTACCTACACCACATAGCACCCGTGAGCTAAGGCTCAACAAGAAAACTTAATTTAACAAGAACAAATAAACAACAGTAAATGCATAGTAAAACTTAGGTCAATAAGCTTAATCAACAGTAGGATAAGAGCAATAAGCTTAACAATAATATTCAGCTCAACAAACACATAAACCAATCACGTCAGTCAATACAACTAGTTAAGTGCAAACAACACTTCTGTTTATTGTATAATGTTCAGGCCCGACGCCCTTAGGCCGAGTCCTCTAGTCTTATAGCTGGCCCTGACACCCTTAGGTCAGGCTGCATTCCGCACACTTGCTATTGGCCCCTGGCATCCTTAGGTTGACCTTTAAACAGATATAATCACAAATACACATTGCACAACAAGCAGTCGAAGGCAGCATATATAAGCATGCCTATCCAGATTTTCTCAGATACAGATATATTCACAATCATAATATGCTCATTAACAAGGGTCTAAGCCTCATCCACAACCCAGGTGCAGTTTTCTTACCTCAAGTCCTAAGCTGCAAGTGTGAGACGGTCCCGAGCATGTTCCTTAATCCCGTGCCTTAGCGATAACCCTAGTCATAAAGTGATAATGGATAACCATTAAAACCTAAACCAATTAAAAGATTTAGAATAACATACTACCCTCCAGAACCTTGAATTCTACTAAATCGGGTAGTAGAATCCTTCTCGAGCACTTAGGTTTAAGTTCCCGAGCCAAAAAACCTAATTTGGCTTTTTCTCTCAACTAGAGTTGCGGCCCGCCCCCTAGGGTCGCGACGTGCTACAAGTCAGAGAGCCCCGAGGCTCTCTTTTTGGGGATGTGGGCCACAGTGTGCCTCAACCTGCGCCGTGGCACCTGGGCAAAAATTCAAAGGCTCCCAGCCTCTTCTCACACATGGGCAACGACGCTGAAGAATAGGGTCGGGGTTCAAGCCCAAAACCCAAAAAAACTTCCATATTTTCACTACATTTTTCTTAGCCTAATTCCTTAATTCACACCCAAATCAACCCCTAAACCCATAATTGTTTCTAGAACTCCCATTCACACCTCATAAACATCATAATTATCCCAACATCTAGCCAAGAATCCTATCCCAATTATACGATTCAAGCTAAAACCAAACCCTGCTCAAAAGATATCTTAGCAGAAGAATTTCATCATGAAATCAAGACTTAGACCTTACCTTGATGTTGATTCCGACCCTGAGCTTATCCTCCAGTGATCCTAGCTCCAATACTTCAAAAAAAACTCAATCCTTCCCCTTGAATTAACCAAAACTCCAAATATTTTCCAAGACTTAGAGAGAGACAGGTTTGCTTGATGCTTCTGGATAATTCCTAAAGTTTTCTAAGTTTATCCCCTAGTACAAAGACCAAAATACCCCTAGTGTTATCTCATCTCTCTATTGCCCTTAAGGACAGACCCGTCATTTTACTGCATTTCTCACTAATTCTCCAGTGGTCCTATAAGTTCTCAATTAATCCCAACATACCCAACTAATCACCAAATAATCATCCGTTAACCAATAATCTCCAAATACACACTAAGTCCCCGAAATACCCTTAGGCTCACCCTAAGCCGGGTATTAGACCCTGTTGTGACTATTTTGCTAATTCGCTCACTAGGATCGCCTCGAGCCGAATATTGCAAATATATCCACATAATAATGTGGTTCCAATCATTTAACACATATAATCACATTTATGCCTCCAACGAAAAAAATTACAAATATGCCCTTATTAACAAGAATGGGCCCACATGCATATTTAATACACATAAACATGCATATATATATATATATATATTCATATTATCATATAAATCATGTATGCCACGTAATCACACATTTAATCAATCAATTTCACACACACACACACACATATATATATATCCAATTACGCCCTCCCTATACACTAATAAAGGCACTATGAAATATTAGCATGTTTGGGATGTTACAACTGTCCCCTCCTACTGAAAATTTCATCCTTGAAATTTACCTGAATAACTTAGGATATTGATCCCGCATAGCTGACTCTAGCTCCCAGGTCGCTTCCTCAACCTTTGACTTTGACTAGAGGAATCACCTTGCTCCTTAGAACCTTGTCATTTCTGTCTAGGATCTGAACTGGTTGCTCCTCATAAGACAAATCTGTCTGAAGCTCGATATCCTCATATCCTAATAGATGGGTCGTATCTGACACATACTTATGAAGCATTGATATGTGAAACACATCATGAACTCCTGAGAATGACGGGGGTAAAGCCAATCTATAGGCTACCTGCCCGACCCTCTCCAGGATCTCGAATGGTCCTATGATTTTAGGGCTCAGCTTGCCCTTCTTTCCAAATCTCCTTAATTCTCGCAAGGGCAAAACTCGAAGAAATACATGGTCCCCTACCTGGAACTCCACTTCCCTACGCTCAGGGCCAGCATAGCTTTTCTGTCTGGTTTGCAAAGCGAGCATTTGAGCTCGGATCTTCTCAATAGCTTCATTAGTTTTCTGAACCATCTCCAGTTTCAAATAGCTTCATTAGTGCATAGGCGATATACACTTCCTTCCATATAACATCTCGTATGGAGCTACTCCAATCATTGATTGATAACTATTGTTGTATGAGAATTCAATCAATGGGAGGTACTTACTCAAAGACCCCTCAAAGTCTAACACCCATGCTCTAAGCATGTCCTCCAATATCTGAATTGTCCTCTCAAACTGGCTGTCTATCTAAGGATGAAAGGTTGAACTGAACTTCAAATGAGTCCCTATAGCCTTCTGCAAACCACCGAAAAACTTGGAAGTAAATATGGGATCGCGGTCCGATACTATAGACTTTGGAACCCCATAGAGACGTACAATGTCCTTTACTAAATAGCTCTGCATACTGGTCCACAGTATAGGCTTTCCTCACTGACAGAAAGTGGGTTGACTTGGTATATCTTTCTACTATCACCCATACCAAGTCATGTTGCCCCACCATCCTGGACAAGCCTCCTACAAAGTCCATGGTAATATCTTCCCACTTCCATTCGGGAATACCTAAAAGCTGTAATAACTCTACTGGCCGCTGGTGTTCAGCCTTCACCTGCTAACAGGTTAAACACTAAGCTACCTAATTAACCACATCGTTCTTCATCCTACGCCACTAGTACAACGATCGTTGATCTGGATACGTCTTTGTGGTGCCTGGATGTAGTAAGTATGGTGTACTATGAGATTCATCGAAGATTTCTCGTCTGATACCCGTATCCATCGGAACACAGATCCGATCCTTATATCTCAGTAATCTCATCTCCGAAATGGAGTAATCCTTAGCTACTCCAGCTAAGACATCCCCTCTAATCTCCTGCAATCATGTATCACCCATCTGGCCCTCTTTTATCCTCTCAAAGAGGGTAGACTACAAAGTAATATTGCCTAACGGGCCCATTACCAATTCTATCCTCGCTCTAGTCATATCTTCTGTCGATTCCTTCGATATCTGTTTCGAGCTAAACAAATGTTCTGGGCCCCTCCGACTCAAAGCATCTGCATCTACATTGGCTTTCCCTGGGTGATAAAGGATGTCACAGTCATAATCCTTTACCAACTCTAACCAACGTCTATGTCTTATATTTAGGTCCTTCTGAGTGAAGAAATACTTCAAACTCTTGTGATCAATGTATATCTCACACTTCTCTCCATACAAATAATGTCACCACACTTCCAGTGCGAATACCACCGCTGCTATCTCCAAATCATGGGTAGGGTACCATTGCTCATATTCCTTTTGCTGTCGCAACGCGTAAGCAATAACCTTTCGACTCTGCATTAACTTACATCCTACCCCCTGTCGCGATGCGTCGCAATACACAA
The DNA here is from genome assembly GCF_963169125.1 of Humulus lupulus. Lineage (NCBI taxonomy): Eukaryota > Viridiplantae > Streptophyta > Magnoliopsida > Rosales > Cannabaceae > Humulus > Humulus lupulus. The sequence goes on from NC_084793.1 coordinate 276,715,036, forward strand.
CAAACTTTTGCCCATCTGAAGGAAGACTCAGCACTGGAGTAGTAATTAATTGTCGCTTCATTTCCTGGAAACTACCCTGACATTTTTCTAACCATGTGAACCTCAGATTCTTCCGCGTCAGCTTATTCAATGGTGTGGTAATCTTTGAAAACTCTTCCATGAACCATCTATAATATCCCGCTAACCCAAGGAAACTCCTAACCTCCAAGGTGTTCCTTTGCCTCAGCCAATCCCTAACTGCTTCTACCTTGGACGGATCTACCTTAATCCTGTCTCCACTTACAATATGTACAAGGAATGTTACCTCCGGTAGACAGAACTCACACTTCTTAAATTTAACATATAATTGGAGCTTCCCTAACCTCTGCAGTACCAATCGGAGGTGCTGCTCATGCTCTGCCTTTGAACGAGAGTAAATCGGGATGTCGTCGATGAAGACAATCACAAAATGATCTAAGTAATCCTTGAACACCCTATTCATCATATCCATAAATGCTGCTGGGGCATTGGTCAATCCAAATGACATGACCAAGAACTCGTAATGCCCATACCTCGTGTGAAAGGCCGTCTTCGGGATATCCTCATCGTTGATCATCAGCTAGTGATAACCAGATCAAAGATCAATCTTCAAGAATAATTTCTTGCCTTGCAACTGATCGAACAGGCCGTCTATAATTGGTAGTGGGTACTTGTTCTTGATAGTCAACTTATTCAACTCCCTATAGTCTATGCACATCCTCAGGGTCCCCTCCTTTTTCTTCACAAACAAGACTGGAGCACCCCATGGTGAGAAGCTAGGTCTAATAAATTCCAGATCCAACAACTCCTGTAACTATATCTTCAACTCTTTCAGCTCTACTGGAGCAATTCTGTATGGTGCCCTCGACACTGGTTCGGTACCCGGTGCCAACTCAATGATGAACTCAATCTCCCAGTGCGGCGAAAATCCTAGAAGTCCTTAGGGAACACATTCAAGAACTCACATACCAATCTAGTCTCCCCAAGCCCCACTGGCATGATCCTAGTTGTATCCACCACACTGGCTAGAAAATCTATACAACCTCCTCATAATAGGTCTCTGGCCCTCAATGTTGATACCATGGGAATGTGAGGTCCATGTGCAGTACCAAAAAAAATGAAGGGGTCCACACCCTTTCGCTCAAAAGTCACCATTTGTTTCCTGCAATATAAAGTTCCCCATATCTGACTAACCAATCCATCCCCAAAATCATGTTGAAGTCATCCATACCAAACTCAATCAAGTCTATTGATAGTTCCCTGCTGTCCACCAGCACTGACAGTGCTCTAATCCATCTCCTAGAAACTACCTGTAACGTCCCAAATCACCTAATAAGGCTTATGGCCTTGATTAGGGGGCCAGGATGGCAAATTATGGAAATTATGTGATATAAATGTGTATCATTATATGATTATGTGAGTTATATTATAATGTCACTTGATATGCATGTTTAGGTGTATTAAATATGCATGTTGACCCATTTCTGATTAAAAGGGCAATTTTCATAATTTGGACCGTTATGGGTATATTTGACATATATGTGATATATGTGTGGGACCACATCATTATGTGGATAAAATTGGATTACTCGGCACGAGATGATCCTAGGGAGCAAGCTAGTGAGAAAGTCACAATGGGGCCCATACTTGAATCGGAGTGAGTCAAGGGGTATATTGGGTGTTTAGTACATTACTGGGTTATTGGGTAACGAGAATAAATATTTGATGATATATTTGGAGTTAGTGAGATTAGGAGGGAATTCAGGGGAATTTGACTATTTTACTCTCGAGGGTGTTTTTGGGACCCCAAGCCTTGGCTTTTACTTGAGGTTACATAAGCTCGAAGTAACCTGTCAGAAAGAAAAGTACGTTCAATATTCTCTCTCTCTCTCCCTCTCCCGTTTGTTAATTTGACGCCCGTTAGCATTTTCAAAGGAAACTAAAGTTTTAGGACTCGGATTCAAGCAAGGTTAGAGTCATAATGATTCTAGGGAAGATTAGAAGCTTGTTAGCTAGAATATTTAGTGAGAAACGACATAATCAGAGGTAATTTAAGCTTTGAATTTCCTAGTTTCTGTTTCCTAAAGTTTCTTAAGTTTTTGAATTTGGATTCTATGTTTTGATGAGTTTTTAATTGTTTGAAGCTTGGGTTTTGATGGTTTTGGGCCATTGAGATGATTGGGAACTTTGGTTTTAGGATTTGGATATGTTTGGATAGGTTTATGGAGGGTTTTCATGTGGGAAAAATGGAGAAAATAGTTGAGTTCCAGGTCGAGTCGCGACCCTGTTCTTGGGTGCCGAGGCTCAAGCTAGACGAAGAAGATGAAGGGGGCAGCTGGGCTATTTGAGTCGCCATGCCTGCTAGGAGCGTCGCGGCACTAGTGTAGTAGAGAAGGGTTTTAACCCCTGACTTGAGTAGGCTGTGGTTCATGTGCTTGGGGTCGCGGCTCAAAATGGAGAAAGTAGCCAAAACCAATTTTTAGTGACGGGAACTCAAACCTAAGGGCTCGGGATCGATCTTACTACCTATATTAGTAGGATTTGACATCCCAGAGGCTAGGACTCAGTCCGAAAGCCTGTGTTTACTTGTTATTGACTGAATTTTATATTATGGTTGTGACTAGGTTATCGCTAGGGGCTCAAAACCGGGATCATGCTCAAAGGTCATTCATTGGTAACCTATGCTTAGGCTAAAGGTAAGAAAACTGCACCCAGTATGTGATGCATGTGATTATGGCTTGGCCCAAATTATTGAACAGGGATATGAATAGAGGATGAACGCCTGAGAATGTGCATGCTTATGACTATGCTTGTGATTGTTGATTAAGCATGTTGAATTCTTTTTACTTTGATATTTGATATATGATATATGTTGGTCTGCATTATCTAATTGAGAAAGGCTTGACTTATTAGTCAAGGACGAAAATAGCGTCGAGCACTGGTCAAACAACATTGACTTATTAGTCAAGGTCGACAATAGCACCAAGCGTTGGTCGAAAAGCATTGACTTATGAGTCAAGAACAATGTTGAGTGCTGGTCGATATGGTTATGTCTAACCAGAAGCACGTCATATGCTTGACCGACCTATCGGTCGAGGAAAACTCAGCACCAGGAACGCTGGGCCAGCTCCAAGGCTGGTTATACAAAGGATAGGGTAAAGGGTCACGGTGTGACTTATTAGTACCATATCCTAGGGCTGGGCCCCATCATTGAGTTATTAGTCAAGGGCAACCTTAGCATGTTGGATGGTGGTTGTGAAGCATTGACTTATTAGTTAAGGATGGCCTTAGCACGTTGAGTGCTAGTCGTAAAGCATTGAATTATTAGTCAATGATGGACTTAGCACGTTGAGTGCTGGTCGTAAAGCATTGACTTATCAGTCAAGGATGCCCTTAGCACGTTGTGTCCTGGTCATAAAGCATTGACTTATTAGTCAACGACAGCCTTAGCACGTTGAGTACTGGTCGTAAATCATTGATTTATTAGTCAAGTACAGCCTTAGTACGTTGAGGGCTGATCGAAAAGCATTGACTTGTGAGTCAAGGATAGCAATAGTGTGATGAGAGCTGGTCAATATGGTTATGCCTAACCAGGATCATATGCTCGACCGACCTATTGGTCGTGACAAAACTAGAGCGCCAAGTACGCAGGTCCAGCTCCAAGGCTCGTTATACAGAGGACAGGGCAAAGGGCCTTGGGGTGACTCATTAGTCCCATATCCTAGAGCACTGAACCATTTTGATTTATTAATCATGTGTTTGGGCAATGAGCCCCAGTATGCTTCCATAGTCATGTATTTTGGGTATTGGACTCTATATGATGCATTGATAATTTATCTAGGGAAATTGGTCCCATATGACATTGTAGCCATTTATATGAATGGATTATTACTACTAGCGATGCTTATTATGATTTGGAGAAAGATATTCACTAATTATGAGCATGTTTAAGTTTTCTTGTTGAGCCTTGGCTCATGGGTGCTATGGTGCAGGTAAAGGGAAAAGAAAGATGGATCATCCTTGAGTTGGGAGCTCAGGTGACGGTGTGTACATATGCGGCTGCTCGACCACCATAACCGAGGGTTTAAAGAGGAACTAGGGTCACATCCTATTTTGCCGCATAGGTCAGCTGGCTGTACCATTTTCATTTTATTTAACCTTTTAAATGTGTTTTGGGATCCAATGTATAAAGCAATCGTTTTAGTGAAACTATGGTACCTTTGACCAAAGTTTTTAACCCTAAGCCGTAAATCACGTTCAGCTACATGGTTATGGCCAAATGACTCATTTAGCGAGTTTAACACTATTTAAAATACACAGTGTAACAGTCTCTGAGTAATAGGGCATTACAACTTGGTATCAGAGCGTGCCAAGGTTAAGGGTTCCTGAAGACAAGTTGGGCATGTACACTCATCACTAATACAAGCTCCACTCAGGGTATGGTGACTATTTATGTGTTATGTGTTTAACTACTTGAATGAGATATAAATGCTTTACTTGCATGCCTTATTAGGAAGCATGAGATTCTGATAGGGCCTGACCCTTGACTATTGATAAGATTAGATGATTACCTGCTAAGTGAATATATGAATGTGTGATCTGCGTGCTAGAGTAAGAGTATGAGATTTTGTTGGAAAGAGCAGGGGTTATTGATTGATACATGAATGTGGTGGGCATGTATCTGAGTACCACAGTGCTATGTGAATGTGGTGTGGTTTGGTTTTCCATGGGAAGGATCTTGGATGTGCTCACCATGCTTAATGGGTCAAGTTATTGACTACAGACGAAATCAGAGGTTATGTACCCAAGGCAGTTAATGGGACCTGGTGGTGCTTATATTGAGGCTGGGAATTACATCCATGGCCTGAGCCCTTTGCCTGCCCCTCAGAATTGGCAGAAGGTATTTATAGATATGCAATTAAGATTGCAGAGATAAGAAGAAGAGATCATGTGTTTAAAATAGCAGGTTCTGCAAGGGAACACATCTTCTTTTGTTATGTCAGAAGTGGCATTAGTTTTGGCTCAGCCTAGGGTTGAGAATATGTGGGAATTTCTATGTGAGATATTTTAGGAATATTACCCACCATTTAGAGCTGAACAATGGATGGACATGATCAGTTCCATCATAAAAAATATGGGGTTGGTAGGTCATGAGAGGGTGATCTGTGCTACATATGTGTTGCAGGAAGATGCCCGGATGTGGTGGGAAGTGGTATCCCAGACACGAGATACAACTACAATGAACTGGAAAGAATTTAGGCAGTTTGTTAATGAAAGATATTACTGTGATGCAGTTAAGACTGCTAAGACAAATGAGTTTTTGAACCTGGTTCAAGGAAATACAACAGTAACAGAGTATGTTAACAAATTCGATGGGTTAGCCAAGTTTGCTTTGGATATGGTACCCACAGATATGGCTCGAAAGGAACGATTTATCCAGGGATTGAATTCCGGGATAGCTCAAGGCATTAGAATCGCCCCATTACAGGCATTATATATAAGCATGTCTGTCCAGATATTCTCAAATATAGATATATTCACAATCATAATATGTTCATTACCAGGGTTCTAAGCCCCATCCACAACCCAGGTGCAGTTTTCTTACCTCAAGTCCTGAGCTGCAAGTGTGAGACGGTCCCGAGCACGATCCTCAACCCCGAGCCTTAGCGGTAACCCTAGTCACAAAGCGATAATAGATAACCATTAAAACCTAAACCAATTAAAAGATTTAGAATAACATACTAGCCTTCGGGACCTCAAATTATACTAAACTGGGTAGTAGAATCCTTTCAGAGCACTTAGGTTTAAGTTTATGAGCCCAAAAACCTAGTTTGGCTATTTATCTCAATTAGAGTCGCGGCCCGCCCCCTAGGGCCACGACGCGCTACAAGTCAGAGAGCCCCGAGGCTCTCTTTTGGGGGACAACGTTCGCAGCACATCTCAACTTGCGTCGCGCTGCCTAGGAAAAAATTTAGAGGGTCCCAACCTCTTCACACACATGGGTCGCGGTGCCTGAAGAACAGGGCCGCGGCTCGAGCCCAAAACCTAGAAAAACCTTCGTATTTTCACTACGTTTTCCTCAGCCTAATTCCTTAATTCACACCCAATTCAACCCCTAAACCCAGAATTGTTTCCAGAACTCCTACTCACACCTCATAAACATCACAATTATCCCAACATCTAGTCAAGAATCCAATTCCAATTCTACAATTCAAGCTAAAACCAAACCCAGCTCAAAACCTATCTTAACAGCAGAATTTCATCATGAAATCAAGACTGAGACCTTACCTTTATGATGATTCCGATTTCGAACTTATCCTTCAATTATCCTAGCTCCAATTCTTCAGAAAAACTCAATCCTTCCCCTTAATTCACCAAAACTCCAAATATTTCCCAAGGCTTGGAGAGAGAGAGAGAAACGAGAGTGATGGAGAGAGAGAGGTTGGCCTAATGTTTCTGGCTAATTTCTAAAGCTTTCTAAGTATATCCCCTAGTACAAAGACTAAAATACCCCTAGTGTTATCTCAGCCCTCTATTGCCATTAAGGGCAAACGCGTCATTTTACCGCATCTCCCGCTAATCCTCAAGTGGTCCTATAAGTTCTCAACGAATCTTGACATACCCAACTAATCACCAAATAATCGTCTGTTAACTAATAATATCCAAATACGCACTTAGTCCCCGAAATACCCTTAGGCTCGCCCTGAGCCGGGTATTAGACCCCGTTGGGACTATTCCGCTAATTCGCTCACTAGGATCGCGTCGAGCTGACTACTACAAATATATCCACATAATAATGTGGTCCCAATTAGTTTACACATATAATCACATTTATGCCCTCAACGACCAAAATTACAAATATGCCCTTATTAACAAGAATGGGCCCACATGCATATTTAATACACATAAACATGCATATATATTCATATTATCATATAAATCATGTACGCCACATAGTCACACATTTAATCAATCAAGTTCACACATATATATCTAATTATGTCACCCCGGTACACTAAATAAGGCACTAAGCCTTATTAGCATTTTTCGGATGTTACAATATCCCTATAGGGCCCAGATTAGTCCGGCCCAAGCAACATGAACACCTATAGATAGGGTCATTTATGCACTATAGCAGGGGTCTAATTTTTTCATGATTGCATAAACGCTGCTAAACTTGCAGAAAATCTCCATTGTTGAACTCTCTAAAGCTTAATACTAGTGACTCGTGGACTAATCCACATTAATGCCCCGTCCACGTAAAAAATGTGATATTGTTTATTTCTTTGCCTTCTTTCTAGTTCTTATTTCTCAATATATTTATAGTTTCCGAGAAACTCAATAAACATTTTGTTGCTTTCATTGAGAGCCAAAAGAAAGCTTGAACCAGTCTTTATCATCCACAAAGATGGTGAATACCAGACATACTGTGTTTAATCCCGCTCAATAGGAGTAGCATCAGGACAATGGAGAGTCGTTGCAAGACCAGCAACTTCCTCAAGACCAACCATAGGATATACCTTATCACGAGCCCCTACCTGACGACTCCCAAAACTTTGGAGAAGGGGGTGAGTATGATGAAGATTACTATGAAGAAGATGGAGAGGGGTATGAAGACCATGAGGCTGAGAATCCCATCAATCCCAGTGAAAATTATGTGGAACCTGAACAGGAGGACTTGGAAGTGGTTCGTCTGAGACAATAGGTCCTCGATCATGAAGCAAGGATGGCAGAACAACAAAAGACTACCTGCCAGATACATGAGTCCCTCTTGGATCTTCAAGCATTTATTATTGCTCAGGGCTTCACAATTAATCTCCCAACTATTCCTCCCCCTGGAACTCAGCCACCTTTCCCATCTACAGGGATTGGCGCTCCAAACAACGCTACAACCCCTAGTCTTCCTCCGAGACGATCCACTCATCCCAAAGTTGGTCCTTCTAACCCAGCTCCAGAAAAAGAGAAATCTAAAGCGGTCGATCCCATGGGAATAACAAACCCCCAAAAGAAGACTCATCCCACTCCAAAAAATAGGGTGGATCCAGGGCATTGCCCTACGAAAGAACGAGTAAATCCTATCCCAGGACGGAATCACCCGAACAATCTGTAGGGGAAGCGCCCGCAAGGCACTAAACCCCAGAATGTCTTGAGACATGATGACCAGGGAAGACGTTTTTATCCCAGCGCTCCTTGAATAAGGATCATGGAGGGCGTAAACGCGGAGAAGAGCCACATTCATTTAGTTCGGGAGATGACACATCCTACATCGATTTGCGAGACGACCTCAATTCTCGAAAGGAGCAGGCCCATAAAGAAAAGATTCTCCCTTGAGGTGGTGACTTTAGGAATAACCTCAATGACATGAGGAACGAAAGAGTTCCCATTGATGATGGAATCCCCAGGCAGTTCATGGAGCAGCTGGCCAATCTCAAAAAGGTCACAGATCGCTTGGTCGGGAAACAAGAAGGCGGAGGTTCTGATTATGAAGATGAAGAAAAGGAACTGTATGAAAAGCACATCCTAGACGTCATGTTACCCAAGGGGTTCAAGATTCTAGATATACCTGCATACACCGAAAACACCGACCCATGAGACAATCTATCCTGCTACAATCGCCTGACGACTGTAGCCCATGACTACGACAATGGCAAATGCCTGTGCTTTTTGATCACCATGGCTGGACCTATGAAGAGTGGTGGAAAAGGCTCAAGAGCGGATCAATCCAATCTTGTTCTGGATTGAAGTCAACTTTCCATAAGCAATTCGTAGCCGCCCAAAAAATGGACATGAAGGACAGTGCATTGGCCAACATTAAGCAACATCCCACTGAAACCCTTAGGTCTTACATCCAATGCTTCACAGAGGAAGCTTCAAAGAATAAGGTGGATGATGGACAATGCTTATTAGCCCTCCAATTAGAATTAGAGTTAGATCCCCTTTCTGGGATGACATGCAACGCAGCAAGGCAGCCACCCTTGAAGAATTTATAAGGAGGACTCAAGGCTTCATCAAATGGGGAGAAGCTCGAATCCAAGCTTTTGGATGGAATCAAACAACACAACCAACACACATAAACCATTACTAGGTACATGGCACAATACCCGACAAAGCCCTATCCGGCACCTCTAGCAATATTTGGGATACAGTTCATGAACCCGACTGTCTATGCGCCCACTTCATCGGGATATGCTCCAACTTCTTCAACCCTTTTTTTTTATATGGAGTTGCATCGACCGGATACAGTGTCGCTCCCGAAGTGGTTCAACCATCCCAGACCAAAGTAGCTGCAGCAAGCATAAACCCTTCCCAGGGAAAATGATCCGACAAGAGTCAGAGTCGGACCGAGCCAACAAAGAAGGGAAAGAAAGGGTACGAGCCCCAGTACACAGAATACACGAACTTGGTGGATACCCAGAATTATATCTACCTCGCAATGGCCAACGTAATCCACTACCAAAAACCAAGTCTTTTACTTATATAATACACTGGTTTTTGTGCCCGATTTTCATCTTGAATTAACACAACACTGACTGCATTTTCCGTCACAGCCAGATACAAAAATAAACATTCCCCAGACGCCAATTTTGATAGTATGAGGGGTTCAACAAGGTGAGCTTTTAGATCATGAAATTCCTGTTCGCATTCTTTGGTCCACTCGAACTTCTTGTTTCCTCTAAGCCAGTTGTAAAAAGGGAGACACTTGTCAATGGATTTAGAAACCAAGCGATTTAGGGCCGCCACCTTTCCAGTTAAACATTGTACTTCCTTGTCCGACCTAGGCAAAGGCATTTCCAATAACAATCTGATTTTCTCTGGATTTTCCTCTATCCCCCTTGTGTTGACTATAAACCCCAGAAAGTGCACTTCTGGGGATTTAACTTCATGTCATACCTCCTTGATACGCCAAAACATTCTTTCAGGTCGGATACATGGTTACTGATAGTCTTTGATTTAACGAGCATATCATCAACATACACCTCCATGTTTTTCTCGATCTGGTTAGAAAACATTTTGTTGACTAATCGTTGGTACGTAGCATCGACATTCTTCAGTCCGAATGGCATAACTTTGTAGCAGTATACGTTATGCTCAGTCATGAAGATAGTATGCTCTTGGTCTATAGGGTTCATCGTGATCTAATTATATCCAGAATACGCATCCATGAAAGACATGATCACATGACCGGTGGTAGCGTCTACCAACTGATCAATTCTAGGTAATGGGAAATAGTCTTTAGGTCAGGCCTAGTTAAGATCGGAGAAATCAATGCAAGTTCTCCACTTCCCATTTGGCTTCGGGACTAGAACGGGGTTGGCAACCCAGATCGAGTATTTCTCTTCCCTGATAAATCCGCATTTAAGTAGGCGAGCTACTTCTTCTTCTAATGCTCCGATTGTACTCTCCCTAAAAGTCTTCATTTTTGGGACTTTGTAGGCACTTTCTTATCCAAGTTCAAAGTATGTATTATTGTAGGCGGACTGATTCCCACTATATCTTCATGCGACCAGGCAAAAAATTCTTCCTCAAGAATTCGACCAGCTCGTTCTTTCTTTCAGCTCCAAGATTTTTCCCAACTTTTACAACTCTTGAAGGTGTTGCTGGGTCGATACTAATATCCTCGAACTCTTCCAAAACTTTGAACTCAGATCTATCTTTGCCTATTCGCATGTCAATGTTGCCCTGTTGGGCGACCTCATTATCTCATTCTCGAGGTTCTTCCATCCCATGGGTAACTTCCATTACCTGAGACTCCTCACCTTCTTCGTCTATGACCATTGCCTGCTGCACGGGTTGTAATTTTCCTTTCATAGTTATGTTGTAGCATTCTCGGGCAGCGAGCTAGTCTCCACGTACTGTGCATATCCCCGAGGCTGAGGAAAACTTCATTGCCAGGTGCCGGATTGAGGTAATGGCTTCAAAAACCTTAAGCGCGGGTTGTCCCAAAATTGCGTTATACACAGTAGGACAATCGATTACAATGAACTCAAGTATTTTAGTAACGGTTCATGAATCATCCCCTAGAGTAACCACCAGTTCGATTGTCCCTATGGCCACCGTCCCTGTACCTGAAAATCAGTACAGTGTCATTGAGGTAGCCTTTAGATTGGTTATGGATAATCCCTTCTTTTCTAGGGTGGACTTCAAAAGCACATTTACTAAGCTTCCACAATCTACCAATATCCTTCGTACCCTTCGATTAGCGAGCTGCACAGTTACCACTAGCGAGTCATTATGTGGGAACTAAACGTGGCTAGCGTCCTCCGTGAAAAAGATTGGTTGTTTTTCCAACCGTTGTTGTTTTGATAATCATTGCTTTGGGATAAATTCCATACTGTTATGAGTTTTTTGCTCCTATATATACCTCTTTTGGGCTCCATTGCTCGTGCCCGCCAAATGAGGTCCTCCGACAATAGTAGTTATATCTCCTCCTACTATTGGGGGAGGGTCGAGTTGGTTCTGATTCATCTGAGTCCTCGACTGACCTGTCAGATTTTTCGTAGCTGGACTAGAATTATGCCCAGTAGATTGATTGGGAGCAACTCAATTTCTGTCATATTGGGATAACGATTAAGCTCGAATGAGAGTTTCAATCTCATCCTTCAGTTTTCGAAAATCATCAGTATTATGACCGATGTCATTGTGGTATCGGCAAAACTTTGAGGGATCTCTCTTCGCCCTCTGATGCCTTAATGGCTCTGGTTTATTCTATGAAAGGTGATTAGAGTTTTCTAGGAAAATATGTTCCCGTATATCCGTTAGGTTAGTGTAGGTAGCATAAATGGGCTTGAATATTTCCCAGGAATTGTAATTCTTTGTGCCGTTCTAGTCGCCCTCACCATTCCCTTTCCTCTTATTGTTTCCTGCTTGGTTATTATGGTTAACAGGTTGAGCCGTAGTTGCACTGCCTATCACTACTCCAACGGGTTGAATAGGCGCCTGGCTGGTTCCTGCAACAGCAGATTGTGCCTCTTCCAAGTTTATCCACTCCTGGGGTCGGGCCAAGAACTCATCTTCACTTTTAACCCCTTTTTTGCTGGAACTCCTGCCATAGATCACCTTCTACCAGGATTCCTGTTCTCATTGCCATAAGCTTGGAGCTATAATCAACGTCTCTAGCTTATGTTGCAATGTTCGCGAATCTACTCAGATATGCTTTCAAGGACTCAGCAGGTTGTTTTTTTAAAGTTGGCTAATGAGTCAGCCTCTATGTGAGTTTTCTTTGAAGCTTGGAACGCTTTCTTCAACTCGGAAGAAAACTTCTTCGAAGAGCTTATCGAATGCTTTTTGTACTTCTTAAACCACTGCCTGGCAGGTTCGATCAGAGTCGTGGGGAACATAATACATCTTAGGTCGAGCCCAATATTGTGGGCCATCATCAATGTATTGAACATCCCGAAGTGGTCGGATGGATCTGTGTTTCCATCAAATGTTGGCATGTTCGACATCTTGAAGCCAAGAGGATACGATGTTGTTGCAATGTTTTAGGCAAAAGGTTCGAGCTCCTCATCAGAGTCATAATCATCAATCCTTTTTCTAGATAAGAGCTTCTTTATTTGCTCCTCTATCAAGGCCAATCACTCGAGGGTTGGGTCATTGGTATCTAGGTTAGCTGGGAGTTGTTCACCAGCTCCCATTATTGTACGCATTTGATGGGTTGTTTTCCCTCCAAGTTTGAGCTTGGTTAGGTGGGACATTCCCATTGTCGCGTACGATAGACAAACCTCCCTCGTGTTGAGTATAATTCATATCATCATTGTGAGCTGGATACCTCCTTTGTGAATTTAGATGATCACGCAGGTCAAGATGTGGATCAAAACGAGGAATTTGTGCTGATCTAAGATGATTCCTCAGGTCGCTCTTAGACTTGCCTCCACGCTGGCTCCCCGTCCAGTAACTTTCATTTGCGAAACTTACAGTCCGTGGCTGAGATCGAGGTCCTGGATTATCAGCACGTTCCCATGGGACGTAAGTGTCTACTGATGAGGGAGGATTTCTCTTACTAATTCCATGAGCTGGAGCTTCTCTTTGTGGGCGCGGTGGTGTAGGATGTCTGATTGGTGATGGCAGGTGTGTTATGGGTAAGGCTATCCTTGTTCCATCAGGACGAACTAAATTAGCCCGTCTCAGTTCTACCCCGATGTCTCGAGTTCTTAGTGCTTGGGATTCTAATCGCAATGCAGGAGGATTTGTTGGGGTGTTTTGTCTCCGTGAATTTATCCCAACTCGCCCTAGTGGGTTGTTATGGGCATTCCTAGGAATCTGTGCGGAAGGCACGGAGTTGAGGGTCGCAGTTCTGACCGATTGACTGACATGCGGATGATGGTTTCTTTGATGATTAGTGGGTTGAGCACTTCGGTGATTTCACTCTGAAGGTACAAAGCTCGGAGTGGCAGTCCTGACAGAACGACTAGGTTTGGGTCGGTTATTCCTTTGGGACTTACGGGACCCACTTTTCCTTTTTTCAACATTAGCATTGGTTGCAAGAGGGGGTAACCGAGCCAGGACCTCCTCGATCTTCCTGTTTGCCCCAGCGAGATGGCTCCTTAATTGGGCATTCTCCATCTTGATGGCTGGTAGATATCCTGGATTAGGATTTGGTGGGCGTGATGCTGAACTCCACTGTCGTCTTGGCCCATGGATTGCTTCCCAGAACGTTGTTGAACATCTGGGCCCTTTTCAGTGGGAATGACTGTATGATGCACCTCTTGCCCACCAGGCTTTTCCATTTCATTGTCATGCATCGATCAAGTAACCACCATGATGAACGTCGAATGAAACTTGTAAAATATTAAGCAGTAATTCGCTCTCAACAAAAGCATCAAACTGTTGACGTGATTTTTCGCCAATAGTAGATTTAGAGATCTACTAAGAGTATTAGTGCTTATTTGCAAACCGTAATGAACTTATACGAACCCTTTCTTCCACACACGATTTTACGTGGTTCAGTGGTTAAATACACCTAGTCCACGAGACGATATTATTACCCTCTCACAATTTCTGCAGAGTTTCAGTATTACAGAAAGGCGGTCCCCTTTCCTGTCCATTATTGGTAATATTTATAGTGGAATTTCCTGGACAGGTTTGGGTAACTATGTGCCTAAATATGGTAGACATTTAATAGAGATAATTCTCATTTACATAGGGATACGATTTCCTGACAAAATATACTCCTATTATCTTGGACAATAAATGTGCAATACAACCTGGACATTAATGAGTGTATAGAGTGCCTCTGAATCTCTCAGGATCCTTCAGTATGCGCCATGACCAGGTTTCCACGAGCTGAACATATTCAGAGCGCCCTAAAGGGGATCCGACCACTACATGTCTCAAACTGGATTGTCTTCCTAAGAAGCGACCTGCCAATTACCTAAATGTCGTTATGCCAAGTCCTAACTCGAACTTCTCACATCATCATTAGCTAGATGTTCTACTCGTATGCTTTTTCCATATATTCCTCTGCCAACTGACCCCTAGCTAAGTGATTAAACCCATCCTAGATAGAAAATTAAAATGGAGAAAAAAAAAGAATGAAAAAAATAAAATATTTATAATTCAATCAATAGTTGTTTGTAAAATATCTATTCATTGAGTATTGAAGTATAGTGTCCCACATGGAACAAGTATAAGAATATTGAGTCATTAATAAAAACATAGGTAACTCCACTAATTACCAATTGGTTTTTAGATGGAACCCCATGATTCTTGTCATGTTATCATGAATCATATCCCTAGCGTGCATTCAATCCACATTGATCCAAATATATAGCGAGCCGAATTAAAAAAAAAGTATGTTGCATAAGATCCGCATAGTGCAACAAGACACTTGAAATCCAAATAACAAGCTAAGCTGCACGAGATCCGCATAGTGCAAAAAAATACTTGAGATCCAAAAAATAAGCAAGATGAGAAATGTTACTTATGATCTGGTGATTTAAGATTAGTGAACAAAAAATAGCCACTATCTTGAGGGGGATATTGGAGTATAGTGTCCCACATTGAACAAGTATAAGACTATTGAGCCATTAATAAGAACATGGGTAACTCCACTAATCATCAATTAGTTTTTAGATGGAATCCCATGATTCTTGTCATTGATGTAAAAAAATATAAAATAGTTATGTCTAGGTCAGCTGATGGAAGTTCATTTTCACTATTTTTTTCTCTCAAAATTTTAGAGAATAAACTATTTTACCTCATTTTTTCCTAAAGTCATAAATTTTTTTTTTTAATTTGTAAATGAAATTCTTACACCTAGACGCTTGTAACATATATGTGAATTGGCCTATAGCTACAACAGATACCTTAATAATTATTTTTACTACTAGGAGGAGATGTGTCAGATTCGTAATTCCCAGCCAGCGGCGACTACTGAGTTTGCTTCTTCTTGTGATGCTTCACCAACATCTGCTCCTTGAGACCTACACATTATGATAGAGGTACTAGGTCAGCGATCTCGTCACACGAGAGGATATAGCTAACAACTAAGACTGAAGGCTATTGGTGGAAAACGAGCAACTAGTATCTCTTCTGTTTCGAGTCCCAGTTAGATGCAATATAACCCAGAAGAAATTACTCAACTTCGCCCGCAACTTGAGGAACAACATAGGCAACAAGAGGAATGGCGGAGGCAACAAGAGGAACAGTGAAGGCAAGAACATGGGCAATTTCAGAGTTATTTTCAAACACAACAAGCCTAGATGGCTCAAATGGCTAATTTGTGGTCACAACAAAACCTTGGACAACCAGCGCCCCCGCTTCCCCTGTATCCTTCACAGTTCTTTCAGGCACTAGCTCCACCTCCACCTCCGCCACCTCCACCACCTCCTACTCAGGATGATTTTGATTGATGATGTTGGTACCACTCGACTCTACGTTATAGTATATTTCTTATTTGTGTTGAACTTGATAATTATAAGTTTAATTTTCTGTATTGAACTTCTTGTTTGTTGTGTGTTATATGTTTGTAATGAACTTCTTAATTATTGTGTTTAAGTGTCTCTACTAAACAATTAATATTTAAACTTTTGAATTCTTAATGTTAATTAAGTATTAGTTATTTTGATTTTAATTTCAATTAATAAATAAATATAAAGTATTATAATTATATTAATTAATAAATATGGAAAATAAATTATATAATTTTAAAAAAAAATTGGGGGGACTTTTGCAGCACTTTCTAGAACGCCGACAAAAGTATTTCAATGAAAATGCTTTACTGATGCGTTAATCATACCGCCAGTAAACAAATTTTTACCACACGAACAATTCTGTCGTTGAAAGTAGCCCAACCACCGGTGAAAATGGATCGTCATCCAAGATCCGATGATATTTTACCCGCGTGTTGACTTTTGTCGGCGTGTAAAACCGCATGTATTGTATATTTTGCCGATGCAATTAGTACAACGCCGACAAAGAGTTATTCATCGACGAAATATCACCAGCAAGTTTGGCCGATACTAAATTTCGTCGGCAGACTTTTTATGACCTTTATCAGCGCAATATGAGTACTCTTGCCTGCGTAAATTTGCCATAGCAAAAGCTTCCATTTTTGTAATGTAATGATAAAAGTTATTGACCTTACTTAGAGGTGAGAATAGACTATAATGATTCTGTGAGTTGTACTTATTTATTCTACATATTCTTATTCATGATGTCATCTATGACAATTAAAATTTGTAATTTTACGTATGTAACTAAACATAACGTTAATCACGTTTACAAATACAATTGAACTGTTACGGTGATGTAAGTTATTAGACAATTTTTTTTTAATATATACTAAATCATGAGCAAAGTTTGAATAGAATACTTTTTTATTTTAGATGAGACAAACATAAAATGTTATAAGGCCGATAAGAGAAGATAATACATGCAAATATATATATTTGAGAAACCCTATTTGAAAAGGAGAGAACACGTCCTATTGTTTTTTTTTTTAATTTGTAGAAACATATTAAATAATAATTACAATGAAAAAGACTCACTACATATACAATGCGAACATAATAAATATACGGCTTAAGGCGTAGAAATATTTAAAGAAGCTTCTAAACTACTCCAGCAAAATGGGTAATGGGAACGGTCAAGTACTACTAGCTGACTGACTGACCCTAATACATAAAATAAAAATTTGCACTTACTTTCTTTCGTATGTGGCAATACATTATTGCCCCAATAAAAAGATGGGAGTTAGAATTTGACCGATAGGGCCACCAAATGAATAGTGAACACAAACAAAACCTTCTAAACATATTCACACGTGCTTTCAAATATGTACCGTGTGAGGGCCAGCGCGTACGGTTCAATCTTCCCTTCATCAACTTTTTGTATTAATAATACTATTTTAATTTTCTCTTTAAGTCTCCGCAGAGAGTTATATCAGCGCGTCGATGAACCTATATAATACACAGCCAAAAATTCTTTGGTCTGACAAATTGGAAAGACAAACCTGAAACCTCACTACAAGTCTTCTTAATTTCTCCAAGGTAAGCCTGTTTCTTCAAAGTTTTCTCCTAATTCGTCTCATAATTCTAAAACAAATTCCTTATTTTTCAAATAGTAGTACTATTAGATACTATTACTGGTCCTGTCACTCCCACAAATCTTCTTCCTCCTCTTCTTCTTCTTCATCTTCTTCTAATTATATTGCTTAAGTACTACATATGTAAAAAAAAAATCTTATTAATTTCACCTACAAAACAATCTGTTTCTTCTTCTTCTTCTTCTTCTTCTTTGTTTTGTTCATTCATACATATTCAAAGTTCTTTAATATTTTAATTTTACCTCTTTTCTTCTTTTGGGATATTAATTAGGATGAAAATAAAATCTGGGTTTTTTTGTGTACCTGTAATTAAAATATTTATCTTTTTTCTTCCAATAATTTTTGCAGCTAGCTCTTAGTACCTTCCTATATAAGATAGCTAGATCTGGTTTCTTTTGCTTGATCCTTCAAGAAGCTTAGAAACAAGCAACACAAAAGCCAGGTGCTTTAATGGAAATCTCATCAGCCAAATGGATGTCTGAACTGGTAAGAATAATTTTAATTTATCATATGTTATTGATAATGAATTCTTTCGTGCATTCATCGTCATCTTCACCACCAAATTTATACCATAATAATTGAAAACTATAATATTCTATAGAAGATATCATTAATTGTCGATTAATTTATTGTTTATTAAATGATAAATATGTAGGAATTGGAAGATCCGGCTAATATTTTCGAGCAATATCAAGTGGACTACTCATTTGATGACCTTAATTTCCAATCATTTTCTTCTGAGAGCTACTCATCTTACCCAAATTTCGTCCCAGAAAATCCACAAAACCTAAGTAGTAACAACACAATTCTAGATCAAGCTCCTCAAACTGAGTCGTTTGAAAGGCCATCCAAACAGTTAAAGACGAACAGTTGGAATTCTTGCGCTACTACTACTCCCAATGATCAAATTAGCACAAAGGCTTCATCCTCTTCCTCTTCTCAGTTCATTTCATTCGAAAAGTATGCGAACTCAGCCTCAGCCACGCCTGAGAATAAGAAGTACTATAATGATTTAGATGTTACTACTACTACTATTACTACTACTCTTAATGTTAAGCCAAAAGACGAGCCCGGTTTCAATGGATATAATATGGTTTTTCAATCTCCTTATGAAACCCGGAATTGTTCACCAAATAAATATGGTCAAGGTGTGAAGAGGCCTTTGGGTGTTTCAACGACTAGGTCTCCTTTACATGCTCAAGATCATGTTATGGCAGAAAGGAAGCGCCGAGAGAAGCTTAGTCAGCGGTTCATAGCTCTTTCGGCTGTTGTTCCAGGCCTAAAGAAGGTATGATTTTTGTTAAATTAATTAGTTAATTTTCTACTAGTATGATATTATTTATTTTTCTGTTGTTGTTTTTTCTTTGGGTTTTCTGGAAAAAAAAACTAGTTATATAAAATAAATCAATATGATAGGGTTAGATTCGGTCTTAAAACAAAATAATTTGCTGCAGCCTTTTGATGCAACTGGAGTTTATCTCATATTGAATATTTACTAATTTTAAATTATATTATACCACGTGACTAAAAAAAATTCTATATATTGTAATGAATGAATACATATAATAGTCCATTATTGCTACTTTCAATGAGTATAGTAATGAATGAATACATATCGGTCTTTTAAGTTCATATATAGATTTACAAAATTAGCTTGCCTATCCAACACATTTTTCTATATAATAAATATATATATATATAAATACATAAAATACTAACAAAAGTTTCTTTGGTATATTATAATTAATGAATGTGAATTGTTAATATAGATGGACAAAGCTTCTGTTCTCGGAGATGCAATTAAGTACATAAAAAATCTCCAAGAACGTTTGAGCACACTTGAGGAGCGATCAGCAAAGAAGACAGTGGAATCAGTTGTTTTCATCAAGAGATCTCACCTCTCCGCCGACGATGAAACCTCCTCGTCCGATGAGAACTTCGATAGCAACTCCAGTCAGCCACTTCCAGAAATCGAAGCAAAAGTTTCAGACAAAGACGTACTGATAAGAATCCACTGTGAGAAGCACAAAGGGTGCTTGGCCAATATACTAAGCCAAGTAGAGAAGCTTAACCTCACCATTTTCAACAGCAGTGTTTTACCATTTGGCGGCTCTACTATTCATATTACTATTGTTGCTAAGGTAAACTATTCTTGCTTTAATAATATATGGTTTAAATCCACTTTATATATAATAAATCATAAGGTCGATCGAGTCTATAGTCGAAGGTCATATATTTAGCAAAAACATATTATAACCACATACGTTTATATATGATTTTAATCCAAAAATCCTCACTAATATATATATATATATATTTTCATTTGCAGATGGATGTGGAGTACAACATGAAAGTGAAGGATTTAGTAAGAAATATAAGACAGGCTTTACTCAGGAACTGACTAGATTCTTTCGGATACAGTACTGCATAGATTTATATAGATGATGACTAAGAATAAGTTCAGATGACGAAAAGTTCTCAATTTCCAGTGTTTGTTTTTTGTTTTCAAGACTTTTTGAAAGAAACGAAGATGCCCTAAAATCTTATATATCTCAAGCTCGACCACTGACTATAATCATGAGGAACTCAACTGCCAAGTTTTCAGAAGGGTTATTCATTGTCACTTTTCATGTGTCGTTTTTGCGTGGTTGACCGTTGACCATGTTCCCTAACCCACGTGCTGTATTTGAAAGCTTGGCAACTTTTTTTCCGGAGGGTTTTCTTGAGAGCTTGGCAACTTTTCAACAAGACCTCTTTCGTTCTCTCCGGCTCTTTTTCCTCGTGTATTATGGTGTTTATAATAGTCATTTAATTTCCTTCCGAATTGAGAGGCAAAACAAAAGTATAGGCACTTGGTTTCTTTCAGTTTTTTCATTTGTTGTGTACAAGAAAGAACTCTTTTTCAGGTCCTCTAGGCCTTTGTGGGTAGTGTAAAACTTCTTAATTTATCAATTGTGTCATGTAAAACTCCATATAATAAATTAATCTTTCTTAATTGAATGTCTCCTCTTTTAATTGGTGAATTTCATGAATTTAATATGTTTTCTTGCTGATTTTGGGACCAAGTTGGATTTTTCTACTTTTATTTGCAAATTTGGACATCTTAATAATGAAATGGATGTCGCATCTGTATTGTCTTACATATATATAAATTATAATAATGATATATACTTATTAATTAGAGGTGTGACTTATTGTCTCACCAAACTTATAAATGTATCGAAAAATAAAGGATGGTTAATGACGTGAGAGATGATTATAACAGTTGTAGCCACATCAATAGATCCAATTAATTTTTTTATAAACATAAAATATTTCTAAAATTGGAGACAAGGGAAGACCTACTAAAGATTATGTGATCTACTTGTTTAAGAACAGATATGCACTATATATATAATATATCTCCTTAGCTCGTATTCAAACTTCATATATTTTTATTTATATATAATCCATCAATAATTTTTATTTTACTAGAATAATATGAATTAGAAGGAGTAAGGGACTATAATAATCAGTCTGTTTTGTTGTATACCTGTAATATTTATTGGGGTCATCGCTTATGAAGTTTATGACTATTATTTTAAAGTTCGGCAAATATTTAGTCGGAGACACCTACTTTACGTAATCAAATGTGTTATTAATTTACTTCTATGTGCGTGTAAAATAAAAGATCCTTATCTTTTTTAAAATAAATTATATATTGATTTGCACTTTCAGAGCTTGCAATATCATTAATTTAATAGTTCTGAAGTTTTTTTAAAAAAAATTGCATGTGTACTAACTTCACTTTTAATTTCAATTTGGAGGACCTTGGTGATTAAATTATTTCTCAACTCTTAGTATTTATATATATATATATGGAAGACTTCTCAATGGTTACTACCTATAAATGGGTACTAAAAATTATGATGATGTGGCAACATAGTGATTTGGTATAGCAAGTTACCAACAGGTAAATATTTTTTTTCTACATTAATTTTGAATTTAGTTATTTTTTTGTCAGAATTAATTTTGTTTCCAACAAATGAGGGACACTAGCTATATTTTGAAATTAATATGCGTTTGAAAAATGAAAAATTTACAATATTATATTTTCATAAGAAATACACGTTTTTCATTAGGTAACTCTTCCAAAAATTTGAAAAAATCAAAATTTATTTTTAGAAATATTAATTAACAACTATAAATATGGATCATTGATCTTAATCCAATAGTTAATATTAAAGTAATTATTCATGGGTAGTAACCATTAAGAGTGCACCCATATATATATATATATTGATTTTGAAGACCGGTGATCGATTACTTAATTAATATTTTTTTTTTATATTTAGTTGTAATTTTATATATATATGCACTATGACATGTATATAAAAGTAAAAGCAATGATCCATTTACATATAAATTAATTTACATACAATTAATGTATTTGTGTACAGAAAAAAACATTATAATCATGAAAATAAATTTTCATTACTTTTAACACTACAAGAAACCAGTTCTTTGCCGGCGTAATTCGTAATTGCGCCGGCAAAAATCACTTTCACCGGCGCAATTCATGAATTGCGCCGGCAAAAATCAAACCCTATGCCGGTGCAATTTAACGCCGGAAAAGATGACTTTTGCCGGCGCAAGTCGGGGTTGCGCCGGCAAAAGTAATGCCAGATTTTTCAAAATAAGCGTACAAACTTTTGCCGGCGCATTTCACCTAACGCGCCGGCAAAAGTCAACGTGTTTTTAAATTTTTACACGTTTGAAATAAAAAGTAGGTGGGCTTACTTTTGCCGGCGCGTTTCGTTGCGCCGGCAAAAGTGAACAAACGCGCCGGCAAAAGTCGAGATAATTAAAACGACATCGTTTTACTTTAGGGTTTACTTAAACACTTTTGCCGGCACAGTTTTAGACTTTTGCCGGCGCAACGAAACGCGCCGGCAAAAGTCTTAACGATATATCTCAGCCGCAGCCTCCTTCTTCCCCATTTCTGTTCTGTGTTTGTGAAAGCAAAGCTCTCTCTCTCTCCTCTGTGATAGTCTCCGACCACCGGTGTCCCATAATCCCACGCCGTGGCTCAAGTTATATATTGAAGCATCTCTCAAGGTTAGTAAAATGAGAAATTTTTTAACATTTTTGGATTTTTTTCTCAATATTATGTTTTGTAATTGTATTTTTTTTTTGTTATTCTCTCCCTATGAACAGGTGTGTTGTAACTCTCTCGGTGAAACAAATGCAAATGTTAGTTTATATATATATTTATATATGTTTATATATATTTCGGTTTATATATATATATTTATATATGATTATATATATATGTATATATTTATATATATTAGTTATATCCGAATATATATTAGTTATATCCGAATATATATATGTATATATTTATATATATTAGTTTATATATATGTATATATTTATATATATTAGTTATATCCGAATATATATATATATATATATTAGTTATATCTGAATATATATATATACTTAAATTTGTTTTTTTTTTTTTTATATATCTGTATATATGTTTGTATATGGATATATGTTTATGTATTTCCGTAAATGGGTGTGTATATATGTTTATTTAATGTTAAATTTTTGTAGAAATTGATTAATATAAATGTATGTGTGTGATATTTGTTATTATAATTATATTTTTCTGTTTATAAAATAAATAAATGTGTAGTTTTAAAAAAATGATATTAATAATGAAAAAGAAAATATAATTTTAGTATTTATTAAAAAAAATTTGATTTGAGAATGTATATTTTTTTAATTTTAATGCTTAATATGTATATTAAAAAATAGATTAGATTATGTATATTAAAAAAATATATATTATATTTTTTATATTAAATATTATTTGTTTATAAATATTTACTAAATAAATTGTTTTGATGTTACTGATATAGAAAGATTTGATATATGTTATTAATCTTGGTTTATGTTGTGCATGTTATGAGAATGTTCTGTATATTGCTCTGGGACTATTCTGGTTATATATGTGTTTAATTTGTAGGTTTTTAAATTTTTGGGATAGTTTGAAATATAGTCGTTATGCTGCCCAATTTTTGTTGGAGTTAGTAAAATTAATAAAAGTTTAATAATTAATTAAATAAATATTTAAGTATAATTAAAAATTCATCAAAAAAATAATTTTTAACTATAATTTAAATAAAATAAAATTACCAATCATAATAATTAATAATTAATTTTAACATTAATATTAGATGTTTTGTAATTGAAAAAGTTAAAAATATAAATGATTTAATAAAATATAAATATAATAAAATTATTATTGATTAAGTAAATAATCCAATACAAATTAAAGAATTTAATAAAAAATTACAAAATGGAGATTAATGTATAATTAAATTAATTTTAAATTAAAAGTAATAAATAAGTAAATGTTAAAGTAGACTAGTCAACGGACACGTGGCAGTACATGATTGATAAAATTTGTTATTATTCTTAAAATATTTTTTAATTTAACAAAAAAATAAAATTTACATTTTTTAAAAAAAAATTCAAAATTTTTTTCAACTTAAGATTAAGTATGAAAAATACATTTTTTTTAAAATTTAATTTTATATTGTTAATATCCTCAAAATTTTTAATTTATTATTATTAAAATCTTCATATTTATCATTTTGTCTACTTGTTTTCAATTAAAGATTAAGTAATTTTGTTTAAAATCTAAGCAATAATTTAAGATTAAATATTTTTTTTACTTAATCCTAAATAATTGATTAAAAGCAGCAAATTTGATTTTTTTTTTGTAAAAAATGAAAAAAAAAATTATTTTTTGTTACCTTTAAATTGGAAAACAATAAATTGGATTTTTTTAAAAAAATAAAAAATATAAAATATTTTTTTTTATGAAAAATTATTTAAAATAATAATAATAATGTGTACCAATCATGTGGTGTCACGTGTCATTTAAGTGTTAGTAAGTTGTAAGTTTGAGTAATTTAGCCGGAAATATCTCTATAAATAATTATTTTTGCCAGAGATAGGATATTATTATCAGTTAGTGATAATTAGGGAGACAAACAGTCATGAAATACTTTGACTATCATTTCCCTTATTTTAAGACAATTATTAATATTTTCTTAATTATTTCGCTTAAAGATGGCAAGCGACAGAAGCTGGATGAGCGCGAGGAATCGTTGGTCTCTGGAGTATAGAAATGGTGTTAAGGAGTTCTTCGATATCGCCAAAAATCAGTTGAACGATCGGGGTTTGGTTCGCTGTCCGTGCAAGAAATGTGGGAATGTTAAGTTCCAGCCTATAAATGCAATTTCGATGCATTTATTCAACAATGGCATCGTACAGTCCTACAAAGTGTGGCATTACCATGGAGAGGCGCTGCCGTCACCACCAGCTGTGGTACGAGATCATGATAGAGATGAGATAGCGGATATCCTGGAGGATGTTTACGCTGAAGATGACGTTCCCCATGGAAACTATAATGATCCTCCCCAAGATGATCCTCAACATCGCGACAAGTATGACAATTTATTTAAGGAGATGTCAAGTGAACTGTACCCGGGTTGCCGAAAGTATTCCGCGTTGAACTTCTTGGTGAAGCTGATGCATCTCAAAGTAATTAACAAGTGCAGCAATCATTACTTTGATGGTTTGCTGGAATTGTTAGTCGACGCTATGCCTAACGGAACAATTTTACCTAAGTCTAACTATGAGGCGAAGGCAAAGTTGCGGAGTATTGGATTGGGATATGAGTCCATCGATGCTTGCAAGCATGACTGTGCACTGTTTTGGAAGGAGAATGCGAATTTGGAATTCTGTCCGGTTTGTGGTGAGTGTCGCTGGCAAGATAATCGTGGGAACGGGAAGAAAGTGGCCCATAAGGTCATGCGGTACTTTCCGTTGACGCCGAGATTGAAAAGGCTGTACAGTTCCAGATATACTGCAGAGGATATGAGATGGCACTATTCTAAAAGGCCAAGGGAAGATGGTGTGATGAGGCACCCCGCTGACAGTAAGGCGTGGAAGCACCTTGATGAGTTGTACCCATCTTTCGCAGCCGAACCTCGAAATGTTAGGCTTGGGTTGGCTACAGATGGTTTCAATCCTTTTGGGAACATGAGCAACTCTTACAGCATGTGGCCTGTAATACTTGTCCCATACAACTTGCCGCCGTGGAAGTGCATGAAACCACAGTCATTAATGTTGTCTATTCTTATTCCAAGTCCTTCTTCACCTGGAAAAGATATCGATGTCTATATGAGACCTTTGGTTGACGAGTTGAAGGAGTTATGGATGAATGGTGTCGAGACAAGAGATGCATACAATAGTACATTGTTCAATATGCGTGCAGCAGTCTTGTGGACCATTAACGACTACCCAGCTTATGCTATGATGTCTGGGTGGAGCACAAAAGGGTACAAGGCGTGTCCCACATGCAATGAAGAAACTCCCTCTGTAGGGATTAGAAGTAAAATTGCATACATTGGCCATAGGAGATTTCTTGATATGGATCATGAATGGAGGAGCAAACGAGCACTATTCGACGGTAACAGGGAACTCAGGCCACCACCGAAACATTACTCCGGTGATGATGTTTTGAAGCAATTAGAGAATTTGCTGATTAGACATCCTGGGAAACACAAAGAATTTGGTGGTGTGAAACGCAAAAGGGCTCCGATTGAACTTAATTGGTCGAAGAAGAGCATATTTTTCGAGCTTGATTATTGGAAGGAGTTATTGTTGAGGCATAATTTGGACGTAATGCACATTGAGAAGAATGTTTGCGACAGTGTCTTGGGAACTTTGTTGAACTTAGAGGGAAAATCTAAAGACACTGACAAGGCAAGACTTGATCTAGCAGACATGAAAATTAGGGAAAAACTCCACCTCCGCAAAGAGGGAAACAAGTGGAAGAAACCGCACGCCAGTTACACCCTCAGTGTCCCGGAGCGTCGAGTTTTCTGTGAATTTGTGAAGTCAGTTGAATTCCCGGACGGTTTTGCTGCAAACCTTTCGAAGAATGTCAATGTCAATGATGGCAAGATAACTGGGTTGAAATCACATGATTGCCACGTGTTGTTTAAGCAGTTGTTGCCCGCCGCACTTAGGTCGTTTTTGGTTCCGGAAGTTCGGAAGCCAATTATTGAGTTGTGCGGTTTTTTCAAAAAACTTTGTGCACGGACTTTGAATGTGAAAGACCTTGAGAAGATGGAGACAGACATTATCACCATTTTATGCAAGTTGGAAATGATATTTCCTCCAGCATTTTTCGATATTATGGTGCATTTGGTTTTGCACCTTCCGAAAGAGGCAATTCTTGGCGGTCCCGTGCACTTTAGGTGGATGTATCCCATTGAACGTTCGATGGGAGTTTATAAACAATATGTAAGAAATCGTGCACGTCCTGAAGGTTCAATCGCAGAAGCTTACGTGGTGAACGAGGCTTTAACCTTTTGCTCAATGTACCTGCGGGGGGTTGAGACTCGATTCAATCGACCTGAGAGGAATGACGATCGCGTTGAATCCCAACCAAATCGGGAATATTCTATTTATAAGGCTGTTGGTCGTCCATTTGGTAAGAAATCAAATATGCTCCTCAATCCGCAGTTAAAGCAAAAGGCTGAGTGGTATATCTTGAACAATTGTGCCGAAATTAAGGAGTACCTTAGGTGTGTTTTCTAGTATTTTTTCAATAATGATGTTTGGTTTATATACCGAGTAAATGCCAAAATCATAGTTTTTTTGTTCATTTGTAGTGAGCATATGGATGAATTAAGAAGACGGGGGGGCTTGAATCTTGAAGTTCAACAAAAAACTGATTTTCCTCAGTGGTTCAAAGAAAGAGTATGTATATTAGTCAATTCTTTTCTGAAACCCCAATTAGTCAATCCAAAACTAACTTTCAATGTTAATGTTGATAGGTGAACGGTTTGCATGAGTCAACACCTACTGAAGTGAATAATGAATTGTATGCTCTCGCAAACAAATCAAGCGGCACCGTGTATTCATATCCAGGGATGATAGTGAATGGTGTGAAATTTGTGACTCGTGGTCGTGATATGAAGCTTAAAACACAAAATTGCGGTGTAATGGTGCCAAGTGAGGAAGGAGTGAACTACTATGGAGTTTTGGAAGAAGTAATTGAATTGTCCTACTTGATGGGTTACAGTGTTGTCCTATTCAAGTGTAGATGGTTCAATACAAGTAGAATTAAAGTGGAATCCAATTTTACGAGCGTATATGTGAAAGAAGAATGTTATAAAGATGATCCTTTCGTTCTCGCATCTCAAGCGAAGTTGGTGTATTATCTTCGAGATGTGAAAAATGGGGATGATTGGAGGCTCGTTAATGAATACATTCCAAGGAATGTATGGGATTTCACAAATTCCGATGTTGATGATACTGAGACCACAAATGATATACCAATATTGCAAGAAGTTAATTCTTCTTCATTTCAGTTGTGGGTAGAACTTCCAATTTTTGATAATCTTCAGTATGATCGGGTTGATGTCAATGCCACTGAAGTGCACAACGTTGATGATTTGGTTGGCGAAGGTTCAGATGAATTTGTTGTCGATGATGAAGTTGAATTTGAAGACGACACGTTGGTCGAGTATGAAGACGATGAGGATGACGATAATGTTCTAGTCGATAGTGATAGTGATAGTGATGTTCGTAATGATGTTGTAGTTAGTGATGACGAGGACAGTGATATGTAATTTAAACAAGTGTATGTAACTTTTTATTTAATTCAATGAAAAGTTTATTTATTATCATTAATTAATGATAGTATTAGATATAGGTACACATGCACCTATTGGATGCTTTGGGGATAGTCAATGTATTCATGTACTGGTACTCATTTTTTCAATATATTTGATGAAATATGTTGAAAAAATGGGTAGTCGCACATGTCTGCTTACTATCTCCAAGGGATCTATTAGGTCGGAATAGGGTAGGTTGGGAAAGACAATAAGTAATAAAATGTTAATTCAATAACAAAAAATAATAGCGATGCACCTAGTGGATGCCTTGGGGATAGTCAATGTATTCATGTACTGGTACTCATTTTTTCAATATATTTGATGAAATATGTTGAAAAAATGGGTAGTCGCACATGTCTGCTTACTATCTCCAAGGAATCTATTAGGTCGGAATAGGGTAGGTTGGGAAAGACAATAAGTAATAAAATGTTAATTCAATAACAAAAAATAATAGTGATGCACCTAGTGGATGCCTTGGGGATAGAAAATGTATTCATGTACTGCTACTCATTTTTTCAAAATGTTTGATGAAATATTTTGAAAAAGTGTGTAGTCGCACATGTCTGCTTACTATCTCCAAGGGATCTACTAGGTCGGAATAGGGTAGGTTAGGAAAGACAATAAGTAATAAAATGTTAATTCAATAACAAAAAATAATAGTGATGCACCTAGTGGATGTCTTGGGGATAGACAATGTATTCATGTACTGCTCCTCATTTTTTTAAAATGTTTGATAAACATTTTAAAAAACTGAGGAGAAGTACATGACTTCTTACTATCTCCAAGGGATCCACTAGGTCGGAATATGGTAGGTTTGGAAATACCATAATGAATAAATGTTAATTTTATAACAAAAAACAATAGACATACATAATTTGAATTAGTTAATTAATGAATATTTTAATGTAGAATGGCCGAAACAAGTAATGACACAGGTGGTGGCTCCAAGAGAGGCAGGGGAGCTTATTACGGTGCCAATATCGAGAAGGAGCTGGCCATCAAAAAGTTACTCATTTGAAAGTAGAGTTTGATAAAGAAACTGGAAAAGCTATTCAAAAGTACGGCAAGTGGTTCAACAATTCTATGGCTCGTTATTTGCGTAGCACCGTACCCCCAACTACACTAGCTTGGGAACAAGTAAAACCAGCTGATATCGAAGTTATTCGAAAGAGACTATCTGTAAGCATTCTTTAAACCTTTAATAACTCATTATTAAATATTTTGTCTATCTTCAAAATATTTTAACAAATTCCAATTTTAATTGTGATTTTAGGAAAAATTCATTTATCCAGAAGACAATCCAGTAATCAACGATGCCATGGTAAGACAAATGCAAAAACATCTGACTGATTGGCGCCACACGATGAAGAAACACTGGGTAGATGTTGGAGGAGAGGTGGACAATGAGAGAGCGAAGTCAAAACCTTTTGTGTCGATCACTTCTTCTGATTGGGCAGTTCTGTGTGATTTTTGGGTTTCTGATTCTCACCAGGTATGCCGTACATTTTACATTAATTTTTAATTATAAAATTACAATTTAGATTAATGAGTACTGTTTTCTTTTTGAAGCGTATATCGAAGAAAAATAAAGAAGCTCGAGCTAAAATGACCATACCAGGAGGACACGGTTCCAAATCCATCGTTGCCCATGTTTATGATCACGTAAATTATAATAACTTATATCCTTACATTTACGAAAATATTATAAATGTCACAATGTTTAAATAATTTGCTTTTTTAGATGGACCCATCTACTGGCCAGCTCCCGAGCATGATCGACACATTCGAGCACCTGCACAAGAAGAAGGATAAGTGGATTAGTGATGCAGCGGCGACAAAACATGTAAGTTGCATAACCTTAACTAATTTATGATCATTTAACTTTAAAAAAGTTTAGTAAATAATTAATAAATATTAATTATTAATTGTTGTTGTCAATTAGTAATTATTTATTAATTATTAATTAAATTTTTAACAATGAAATCTTTATAATCTATGTGCCAATATTTTTATGATTAATGATTGTGGACTAAGATAAAAAAAGAATGTAATTAATGTTGTCCCCGTATCAGGGAGCTTGTGGACTAAAGTAAATTTGGTCATGAAAATCCATATCTGAATCAAAAACATGTAAATATAGTTGATGTATATGTTTGGAGACGTAAATTCCTCATTAATGGAATTAACTGCACTTACCGTATATATCAACAACATCTTCATGATTTTGATTCAGATATGGATTTTCATGACCAAATTTACTTTAGCCCACTTGCTCCCTGATACGGGAACAAAATTAATTACATTCTTTTTCAGTCACTGGTCTGCAGTCATTAATGATAGGATGTTGGCAGATAGATAATAAAGTTATATTTTATATGTTGTTATATTAAAAATTTATAAGTTAGGTTTTCAAATAATGTTATATTGGAATTCGAAATACGTGCTTTTTATTGTGCAGAATGAGATGACCGAACGTCGAGCATCGCAGAGTACGGCCCCTGCATCATCTGCTGCTTCTTGTGTCGGCGATAATGTCGACGGTCATTTCCCGCCTGATATGGATATTGTCACGGATGTCCTTGGACCCCGCTCGCGTTATAAGAAAGGGTTTGGGGGGTTGCCTAGGTTGAAGGCAATTGGCGCAAAGAGGGCAGCATCTTCGTCAACTTCTCAAATGTTCGGGCAATTGCCACCTGAAGTGGACACCATTTTGCAGCAAAATCAGGACATTATGCTAGAAAATCAGAACCTAAAGAAGCATACGACTAAACTTGAGAGTCGTCAACGGCGTCAAGATCTCCTGCTCAGTGCTTTGTTGAAGCAGGTTGGTCAATTGGCTCCTGGTTTTACTGTTGACTTACCAGACCAGGATTCGGACGAGGACGATGATGCTGATGGGGGCGGGAATGATGAGGCGGCCAGTACTCATTTGTAGAACTTTTTTTCTATTTATTTAAAATTTAATTTATGAGACATTTATTTTACTAAATTACTTTTATATTTTAATGTTTGGTGGAGACAATAAATATTAATAGTTGTAATTTTTTGTTTATTTATTTATAAAATTTTAATTTTATTTTTATTTCTAATTAAATAATATTACTAAAAAATTAAATAATTATTAATATATTAAAATTGAAAATTATTAATTAATATTAATATATTGAAAATAATATTAATAATTTAATAAAAATTATTATTTTAAAAATACTTTTACCGGCGCAAAATTACGTCGGCAAAGAGTTTCAATCTTACCTTCACATATACACTTTTACCGGCGCAAAAATGCGCCACTAAAAAATTAAACTATTGCCGGCGCATTATTGCGCCGCTAAAAGTGTTTTCCACAATATCGTGACAGATTTTTTTACCGGCGCATTTATATTTTCACCGGCGTATTTTTTCGTCGCCAAAAAAGTCCATTGCCGACGCATTATATTTGCGTCGGCAAAAGTGACATTAGCGACGGAGATACGACGCAATTCTTTGCCGGCGCAAAATTGCGTCGACAAAAACTCCATAGTTTTTGCCGGCGCAAAACCATACTTTTGCCGGCGCAAATTTGCGCCGGCAAAAGTCTCCTTTTTTGTAGTGTAATAAAATTTGACATTATTATATTTTGGTAAAAAATTAAGTTGTGACTAATAAAAAGTGATATATTTAGTCCCAGGTTATTATTAATGTAATTTTAGTTATATCGCATTATATATTAAAATGAAATTTGTTGCTACAGACTTTTTAATAGTGATTATATAAGTATAATAATGTTTTATTATTCATAATTTTTTTCATTTTAATCAAAATTTGTTATGACTAAAATTAAGAATTTTTTGTAGTGTGAATATAATTTGTAAAAATGAAAGAAAAAACCGAAATATGTATGAAGTGGCCGATAAGTTTATAATTTTATAGTTATATATAGGCATAACTTAATGCTATTTATGCTTCTCTTCAAAAAAAATATCCTAAGGTTTAAATCCTCCTCCCAAATAAAACAACGTGATTATATAAAAAATTGATAATTATAAAAATATAATTTCTTGAGACTAAATATATTCTTAATCAGTCTCATTGTTAATAAAAAATTGCAATTAAAAATTTATTAACCACATATATATATATGACTAAGAATCATCTTTTTAGACAACAATTTTTTTAATTAGTTAGGACTAGTGTTTAGTCATAATCTTCTATATAAAAAGTTTGTAGATAACAAAGATTCTTGATTTTAACATTTTTTTTTAACTTTAACAGAATAATCTAAACATTTAACGGAATATATTTTTAAAACTAATTAAAATAAATATTTATTAATTATATTAATATAAATTGAAATGTTATAAATTATAATTATTATTATAATATATAACATATAATATATAATTCTAATTTTTATAAAATTTGTAGAATAAATATTTAGTAATTATATTAATATAAATTCAAATATAATAAAATATTATTATTATTATTATTATAATTGACACAAAACTAGATATTTAACAATTATATTAATATAAATTCACATGAAATATTGTTATTATAATAATATGTAATACATAATAAATACATTATATATAAGTGTTGTGTGTATAAGTAGTATGATTGTGTTAGATATTTATTAATTATAATAATATAAATTCAATTGTTTTAAAATATTATTATTATAATAATATATAATTTTAATTTTTATAAAATTTTACTAGAATAAATATTTAGTAATTATATTAATATAAATTCAAATATTATAAAATATTATTATTATAATACTATTTAATACAAAACTAAATATTTTATAATTATATTAATATATATTCACATGTGTTATAAAATATTATTATTACAATAATATATAATACATATTAAATACATATGTATATGTGTCGTGTGTGCACAAATAATATGATTATGTAACTAAATAAGAAGTTATAGGATAACATTTATTTTCTATCAAGAATAAAGAAGTTTTTTCTCCAATCATTGAAGGGTGATTTGAATAATATCATGAATGTTTTGTACCTTAAATATTGTAGTGTGTGATCTAAAAGGTTGTCGTATTATTTTTTAAAATAACCAAAAACAATGTTTTGGTTTAATTTTTATGTTTACGTCATTCTTTTATATATATTATTATTTATTTATTAAAAATTTATATGACAATCATAAAAATAATTAATAAAATTTTCTAAAAAAAAACTAAGCAAACGTACAATGCAGGTTGATTGCATCTAGTATTTTAAAAAGAATATTTTAAACATATGTATTTGATGCGACCGAAAAAATAATGTCCGTAAATGATAATTGTTTTTAATTGATATTTTATGTTATTGTGATAATAGTAAAATTAGTATGACAAGTGGCATGGGTTAATAAAGTACCTAATGTAATTTCGTCTACTAGGTATGAGTATCGTTCAATGAACGTGTTGACGTCATTTTTCATCAACTTAAATTAGAAGAGCACTAAACACAAAATTAAAAATGCTAATAAAAAACACACGAGTTTTTGCGTGGTTTAACAGTTAAAATCTACCTAGTCCACAAATCAATATTATTGAATGATGGAATTGTCTCAAAGCTTTTAGAAAGCAATTTTCGTAGAGTATTCCCAGTACCAAGTTTAGTGTATCTACAAATGAATTTCTCCAGTCTATTTATAGGTTGGTTTACAAAATATCTTCCCCCTTATTTCTCGAAGTTATAATTCAAATTTCAATTAACTGGTGCTCAGTTGCCAATAAGATTAAATCAGGAAATTTACTTATACAAGTGTTGGACCCTTGCAATTATTCAATTGTAGCTTCGAGCTTACTTGTAACCTCGAAACATCTTCGAGACCGCATGTAGCTCCGAGCTCACCAATTCCATTGTCGTCACCTTAATGCCGAGCGAAATTGCCAAACTCAATTCGCATATATGCTTATGACGTGGCATACTTGCCTATTTCGAGCTTACATTTTATCAGCCTACATTTTGAGGCCATAAATTCTATTCTCCAA
This sequence comes from Humulus lupulus, assembly GCF_963169125.1. Lineage (NCBI taxonomy): Eukaryota > Viridiplantae > Streptophyta > Magnoliopsida > Rosales > Cannabaceae > Humulus > Humulus lupulus. The sequence goes on from NC_084793.1 coordinate 276,749,345, forward strand.
ATTTGGGTGTAACATTTTTCCCCCTCAAAAGTTTTGGTTTGAATCTTATGAGAAGGAAACTTTTGAACTTCTCCTTTCGAAAAACGTGCCACCTACCATGCTCGAGTGTGGACGCACGTCACTCGGGGATTGCACACCCAGAGTACTCAAGTACTCCCTATCTCTGCCCACGTCCTTTCATATATCCATTTTTTGACACCAATGTTATAACTAAACCCCATCCATCAGATCGTTCCTCAACCCAAACCAAAGGTCCAGATCAATTCGACCTTTGACGTATATATATATGTCCTTCTTCTTCATCACTCCCATTCTAACTATCACAAAAAAGGAAAAAATCGAACTAGAGCCTTATTTTTTTCTTTGCATGTTCTCTAAACCGAAGGGACAAAGTAACTCAAGCACTTTCGAATCCGTGAAAGCTTTCCTGCAACCGCTCCTTCAGTCAACGATTTCATCATTCCCACGAACAACTTTGTGTAAGTTCATGTTCTTGATCCTTTTCTTTTCTTTGGCATATATATATTTACATATTCTTTACGTTTTCTAGAATACCTTCACTGGTTTTTACCAGTTTTATAAGGTTTTACATCGATACTAGGCAAACTTCTTATCCGAATAATTTTGATGTAGTTAGAATCACTGTTTCAGACCCCAAATTTCTAGTATAAACATGTAAAAATGGGGTTTTTCTGGCAATAGAGAGTTTCCTGTAGCTTAAGAAATAGGGGTTTTTGGTTTAGGGTTTTAAATACACAAATCCCAAAAACATCACCTTTCTGGGTAACTGCCAGCTTTTTCCCTGAAAATCCGGGATTCTCTTAAATTGATATTAACTTTCCTACTCCCACGTGGGTGCATCCTCAATGCCCGAACTTTATAATAGTTCGCGAACAACATCCAAGTTAATCTCACTCTTTCGAGGCTTTAGTTTCGATTGAGGCCATCTTGTTATCTCGAGCTTTCGAGCTCGAATTATCAAAAATATAATTTACAAATGATTTCCTGTATGCTGGGCCCTCACATTTTTCTTCCTTGTTAGATGTTGTAGTACTCTGAGAATCGGTGGGGGCCCAAGTTCACTATTCCTTACCACCCATCAACACCTAGTCCTGAGTCACCTTTCTCCCAAAACCAGCTACTGATCCGCGAGCACAAAGAAAGGTGTGAGCAAGAGGATATACAAGACCGCTTTCAACGTCAGATAGACGAGGTCGAAGAGAAAAAGACTCCGAGTAGCTGCTTATCCCGATCCAGATCCTGAGATTAGGCCTATTTCGTTAGATCCTAAACTCAAAGTCACTGTCGCCTTCGCACCTGGTATTCTTTCATTCTCCCTAATGGAAGACTCTTCAACTCATCTTTCCACCTCCCAAGCTCTCTCAGTCCCTACCTCGAAGGAGGAATTTTTTGAGGCTGAGCACTACTGGAGCTCAATCACGTCCATTAGCCAAATATCCGATTTGTTGGCATACCATGGACTCAAACTCTCTAGCTCCCTGATGTGTCAACCAGCGACCTCGAACGAAAGGAGCTACTACGCCCCGGGGGATGGCAATCCAAACAGCAAAATCAAGCTCACCGCATGGAGTCGCAAGCACATGAGGGATGGGGCTCTACTGCCACTGAAGACATATTTCAAGAATTTCTTGGATTTTGCCGGGCATGCCCCCTTCCGACTCCAGACTAATTCCTTTAGGGTCTTGTCAGCCCTCAGGTCACTTTACCACGAGTTGAAGTAGGAAGGCCCTTCGCCACAAGAGATGTTATATCTCTTTTGTCTCAAAAGGAACCCTTCTTGAGCTCGTGGAGGAGACAGCTTCTACTATTTGTCAAGCTATCCAAAGGAAAAGGGGCTTTTTGAGGATATTCTAAATCATCATCCGAATTTCAAGCTAGCCTTCTTCTGGACAGACAACCTTGCTCCTTCCAGATTCTACTATTTCCAATGCATCCGTAAGTATTTCAACATACTTATCCCTTTTTTCGTTGAATAGTCAGGCTCAAAATATTCACCCTCTTTTGTTCCTGCAGCCAACTACCACTGCCCCACTCCATCAAAATCGACGATGGAACATAAGGTAGCCATCCTTGAACTTCCCTATGGTCGAAGGTCCCTGTCCCACCTCTTTCATGAAGACAAGCTCCAAGCTTGCAGCCTTCTAGGCAAAGGCGAGTCCACTGATGACTCGGGGTATCGCAAATACCTGAGGTGGGAACATGTGCCACTCCCAACTTCTAGACTTTCCCGTAGGATGAGATCTATAGGCTCGCGATCTCATGCGTCTACATCTCGCCGATACGACCCTACAGTCTCGAGCAATGAAGCTCACGACGAAGCCTCACCGCGCTCGACTAACGGATGTAAAGTTGTGCTCGAATCGTCCATGTGGTCTCCGTCCTTACTTAAGCACAAACCTAACGTGATGATACTCTTCGAGGACCCTAGGAATAACTTATTAGCATGGTCGTGGGTAGACTTTAGGGTTCGTAGGTTTGATAGCTGGCTAGGTCAGTACCAAACTATGTATAGTTTAAATGAAGTCTGGGATGGGATAGTCGTTCAATACGAAACTAACATTTATAGATACCTTTCGAGGTTGTCTCCCACTTATAGAGATGGGACTCCCCCAGTGTCTTCAGAAGATAGGGGATTATCCTGGTCCCCAAGCTCAAGCTCAGTCGAGAGTACCAAATAGTTTTTTGTTATCCTTGAGTCTTATTTTCTTTAGTAACTCTTGCTCGATCACTAAAGTATAATCCTATAACACCCCACGTCACTATGACTGATTCCTGAAATGACGACTGACCCTACAAACCAACATGAGTCTTTCTAGCGTGCTTTGTCCTCACTCGCACGCTTACTGGGAAAACATCCCAGGAGGTCACCCATCTTGAGATTACTCCAGGTCAAGCACGCTTAACTTTGGAGTTTTCAAGTGATGGGCTACCGAAAAGAAGATCCATCTTGTTGGTTTTTAGGGTCAGTCGTCATTTCAGGATGCAGCCATAGTGACGTGGGGCGTTACAAATGGTATCAGAGCCTTGACCCAGCCAGAAGTGTGGCCGACGAAGACGTCTGGCCCGTAAGGGGGGTGATTCTGACAACCAGAATCCTGTGATCCGTAGGGGGAAAGACTGGGTAAAAAAGCTGTGCAATCCTACACCGCCTGGGGAAGGTCAAGTGTGATGATTCTAAGTCTATGTAGGTATGGGATTACACAGTTGAAGAGGGCTTAAATAGATTGATGGGTACTACCTATACCAACAAGATGCATCTTCTTTTCAGTAGCCCATCACTTAAGAACTCCAAAGTTAAGCGTGCTTGACCTGGAGTAATCTCAAGATGGGTGACCTCTTGGGAATTTTTCCCAAGAAGCGTGCGAGTGAGGACAAAGCACGCTGGAAAGACTCATGTTGGTTTGTAGGGCCAGTCGTCATTTCAGGAAGCAGCCGTAATGACGTGGGGCCTTACAGATCCTTATGTTATTCAGGTGAAATGGACTCGGATTTAGACAACGTGCTCAACTAGCCCATGGCCGCGAAGACGAGTAAGCACCAGTGAGCCTCACAAAAAAGAGGTCGCCCGTCCAAGATGCCCAAAACAACCGAGGTGGTCCCTCCAGTCTCGGTTGCCCAAAATATGAGTCAGGTTGTTTATCCTACTCCCGAGGTCAAACCGAGCATTGTCTCCGAGCCAGCAATGCCTGTCACCACTCTGCCTCTTGCTGTCCAAACAATCCAGAAGGTCCCTGCAGCCCTTGTGAGAAAAGGCCATGCTCCTGCGCGTGAGCGCTTCTTGTCGATCTCGACTAATGTTCCCGAGTTTGTGGTTGAAAGTGCAGCGAGATCCCATGGAGTTAGCCTAGGCTTTGACACCTTGACTCGTGTGGGTCAAATTCTCAGTCACCTCGGGGCCCCTCAATGGGAGTTTTTAACCTCCTGCCAGGATGCCAACACTATCTTCGACATGGGTGGTGAGCTCTTCTCCTCGATTAGTCATTTATGCTTTAACCTTATTATTTTATACTTATGTTGTGCTTTACTAACCTGTGTTTAATTTTGTGTATAGGCTTTCGCATCCTTCGTTCAGCACAACTTTATCCTGAACAACGAGGTGACTACGAGCATGGCGCTTGCGCAGGAAGCTAGAGACGCCCAGTTGAGGCTTTCGAATGAGCTGAAAGCAGCAAAGCTCGAGGTGGCAGCAAGAGATGTGGCCATTAAAAAAAATTATGAGCTCGAGTCAAGGTTGTAGGCTGCTCTGAAAGAGGTCAAGAAGGTCCCTGACCTCGAGTCAACGCTAGCAGTGACCCTGAAAGAGGTCGAGGCTAAGAATTCTGAGAGCAAGGAGAAGGACTCCAAGATCAAGGAGATTCAAGAACTCAATGCTAAGCTGGAAGAGGAAAAGAAGATGACCTTCGAATTCATTGAGAGTGAGAAGGCTCGTCTTCTGGAGGAGTTCAAAACCAAAAAAGATCGCGCCGTAGATATGGCAATGTATCGGATTTGGTTGAACAATCCAGACCTCGACACCATTTTCCTAGCCAATCTGGAGGCTGATCTCATCATCAAATGTCAGGCTCAGCTCGAGGCCAAGGAAGCAGCAGAGACCTCAGGGGCTGCAGTTGGAGAATCATCCAAATCTTGAGGCCAAGATTTATGGGCTACGACCCATTGCCATTTTTTTGTCATTAATTTTATAATTTTTGTGCCCTTGGGGCAAAGACAATTTATAGCTCGGTTTTGAGCTATCTTAATTATCAATTTATAACAATATCAATTTTTATGGAAACAATTTTCGAGCTTGAAAATCTTTATGCACTGGATTTTTCTTTTAGCTTTTCGCCTCAATATTATGCCTTACATTTCTAGATCGAAATACTTCGAGCTTGCCACTATTAAGGACTTTCTTTTATATTTGTTTATTTTCACAAATATATCTATTGGATTTAGATTCAAATATCAATGCATTCATGCACAGTTTTTTACCATGTTCGACTTCGTTATTGTCAAGGTCGAACCTTAATTTTACCACGCACTTGAAAGTTTTTAATTGGCATGTAATTTTAGTAGTCTAGTTATACTTTTCTTTTTTCAGTCACTTTTTCTCATCCTCGAGTACAGCCTTGAGGTTGCGAGGTCGAGACTTATTTGCAAAATTTTCCAGCCCTAGTGTCGACTTAGTTGGTTTATCTAGAATTCCAACTTTATATCGTCGGTTAAGTTTTGCTGGTTTGCTCTAAACTTATTTAGCTCGCGTGTATGGTTTATAATCCACACAATTATTTCCATGTTGGGTTAATAATCCAGGCATAAACTTATTTAGCTCGCGTGTTTGGTTTGTAATCCATACACTTATTTTCATGTCGGGTTAATAATCCAGGCATAAACTTATTTAGCTCGCATGTTTGGTTTGTAATCCGTACACTTATTTTCATGTCGGGTTACTAATCTAGACATAAACTTATTTAGTTTGCGTGTTTGGTTTATAATCCATACACTTATTTTCATGTCGGGTTAATACTCCAGACATAAACTTATTTTATTTAAGTTATATTTTTTCAAACCTATGGTATGATTGTATACCACTTATGCCCCTTTAATATCATATGATTGTGATCTTCGGTTATTGAAATTTGAGGCTTTGCAAAAAAGTACAACAATAAACAATACAACTTTTAATCGAAATTCAGAATTTTTTTGATAAAACGTGAAAGAATCAAGCAATTTCTTGGTCACAAAGAAAACATCATTCCTACATTACTGACAATAAGGTCGTAGATGTTCATCATTCAAAGCTCGCGGATGCAATTCTCCATTTAACCTCGCTAGCCTATACACTCCAAGTCGAATAATGGACTCGATCTGGTAAGGTCCTTCCCAGTTAAGCCCAAGTACCCCAGTAGATGGGTCTTGTGTAGCTAAGAATATGCGCCTTAGCACCAGGTCCCCCAATCCAAATTTTCTATCTCAAGCCCTCTTGTTAAAATATCTAGTAGCCCGTTGCTGGTATGCAGCATTTTTCAATTGGGCTTCTTCTCGTCTTTCTTCAATGACGTCCAGACTTTCTTCGAGCTGGGATTGGTTTAAGGCCTGTTTGTATGCATCGTATCATATTGTTGGGATTTTGACCTCAATTGGCAACATGGCCTTGCATCCATAAGCTAGGGAGAAGGGAGTATACCTCGTTGAAGTTCGCGTTGTGGTTCTATAAGCCCACAATACTTGAGGAAATTCCTCTGGCCATTTCCACCTTTGCCTCTTCTAACCTTTTCTTCATGGAGCTCTTTAAGGATATATTGACTGCTTCGACTTGGCCGTTTGACTGGAGATGGACCACAGACGAAAAAAAATTTATTATCCCATTTTTTTCGCAGAAATGTGTAAATAAATCACTGTTGAACTAGGTCCATTATCTGATATTATCTTTCTGGGCATCCCATATCTGCAGACAATATTTTTTACCGAAATCTAGGACTTTCCTTAGGTAATAGTGGCCAAGGGTTCAACTTCGGTCCATTTTGTAAAATAATCAACTGCAACCACAGCATACCTTGCTCCACCTTTTCCAGTTGGCAAGAAGCCTATGAGGTCAATTCCCTATACTGGGAATGGCCATGGTGAGCTCGGTTGGTGGAGATCGTGGAATTAAGGCAAACTGCTGACATTTATCACATCGTTTAACATACTCGAACGAGTCTGCCTTGACCGTGGGCCAGAAGTACCCCGACCTTATCACATTTTTCGAAAAACTATTCCCCCCGTGTGATCTCCACAAAACCCTTAATGAATTTCTTCCAAAATCTTTTTTGCCTCGGGAGGAGTTACACACCGAAGTAATGGCATAGAGTATCCTCTTCTATACAACTTCCCTTCCACAATAGTATATCTTGGAATTTGGTACATCAGCTTTCTAGTCTCGTTCTGGTCTACTGGGAGTTTCGAGGTAGTCAACTATTGGGGTCATCAAGGTTGGTTATGAGTCAATCATACATACGTCTTCTTCGTCAAGCTCGTTAATACTCGAGGTCGATAGAAATTCTACTGGGACCACGTTTACCGTGTTAGCCTCGTTAGTTATGGCGAGCCTAGCTAATGCATCTGCATTCGAATTTTGCTCACGGGAACCTTTTTCTATAGTGTAGAACTTAAACCCTCTGATTGCTGCCTTTACCTTCTCTAGGTATGCGACCATTTTTATACCCTCGAGCCTGATACTCCCCCAAGACTTGGTTAAAAACCAACTGAGAATCTCTATAGCAATGTATGGCCTTTACTTTGAGCTCAGTGGCTATATGAAGTCCTACTAATAACACCTCGTATTCAGCCTCATTGTTTGATGCCTCGAAGCCAAACCTTAATGACGAGTGGAAGCGATTTCCTGTTGGGGTAATTAGAATAATGCCTGCCCCCAATCCATTTTCATTAGAGGATCCATCGACATAAAGTTTCCACAACTCGCAGTCTGGGGTTACAACTTCGTCGTTGGAGATCCCAGTGCATTCGACAATAAAGTCTGCCATAGCCTGTCCTTTGATCATCGTTCTTGGGTGATAAATGATCTCGAACTGTCTGAGTTCGATGGCCCACTTCAACAGTCTTTTGGACGCTTCTGGCTTGGAAAAAACTTGTCCTAGTGGCTGGTCAGTTAACACATGAATAGGGTGTGCTTGGAAGTAGGGTTAGAGCTTTTGAGATGCGTGTATCAGGCTCAGAGCCAGTTTTTCCATTAATAGGTATCTCGATTTTGCCCCCAATAATCTTTTGCTGACGTAGTACACAGGTTTTTGGATTTTCATATCCTCTCGTACCAGTACTGCACTAATGGTGTGCTCGGTTGTAGTGAGGTATAAATACAAAATCTCTCCTGTAATAGGTTTGGAGAAGATTGGTGGTTTGGCAGGATGTTTCTTAAGGTCTTGAAACGCGAGCTCGCACTCTTTCGACCACTCGAACTTTTTGCCCCTTTTAAAAGGCTAAAGAATGGAAGGCACCGATCCGTAGATTTCAAGATAAACCTACTTAAGGCTACCATTCGTCCAGTTAGGCTCTGGACATCCTTATGTTTTCGAGGTGAGGGCATGTCTATCAATGCCTTGATCTTGTATGGATTAACCTCTATTCCCCGAGCATTTACTATAAATCCAAGGAACTTACCCGAAGATACTCCCAACGAGCATTTTTGTGGGTTAAGTTTCATGTTGTATTTCTGAATTACAGCAAATCACTCAGGGAGATCACCCACATGGTTATTGTTATGTTCAACAAACATCCTATTTACCAGCCTTTGGTATGTGGATCTAATGTTTTTGAGCCCGAAAGGCATGACGTTGTAGCAATACAATCCTTTATCGGTTGCAAAGCTCGTATGTTCTTGGTCTGGTGCATGCTTTCAAATCGCGAAGTGTGAGTCCCATCTTTTCTAGAGTGGCCTTGTAAAGGATATTCACAGCACTCCTGTTATCAATCAGGACCCTGTGCACCCTCCTGTTCATGAGTTGAAGAGTGATGACCAGGTGGTCATTGTGAGGAAATTGGACGTGTGACGCGTCCTCTTCGGTAAATGTGATGGGTTGAGTTTCAACCCTTTGCTGCTTTGGAGCTCATGGTTTGGGTTTGTAGGGAGAACCGTCTCTAGTATTTAGCTCATTAACATATCTCTTTTGAGCGTTCTTGCCCGATCCTGCAATATGAGGTCCTCCTGAGATGGTGAATACATTTTCTCCATCAATGGGAGGAGGTCGTCCATCCTCCCAAGCTCGGGAGTTATTCTGTTGGGCAGGCTGTACAGTTGCTGCCCTTTGACTTGTTGAGGCTTGATTGGAATTTTGGTTTCTTACATACTGTCCGAAATACCCCCTTGAGATCAATCCTTCAATCTCGTCCTTCAACTGTCGGCATTTATCAGTTGTGTATCTGATGTCTCTGTGGAATCTACAGTATTTATTGGAGTCCCTTTGTGCCTTTTGATTCCGCATTGGGTCAAGTCGCCTGAACGGGGCCTAATTTTCATTGGCAAGAAATATTTTTTCCCGAGTCTCTTTGAGCTCGGTATACACTGTGTAGACAGAGAAATACTTGTCTCCCTTCTTCTTTTTCCCTCCATCAGCCTCAGTGTTATTCCCTTCATTTTTCTTCCTTTTAGAAGGGTTATCACCAGAGGGTTTTGACATTGATGGGGCTGTCGAGGTTGAGGCTGAGTTAACATTTTTCATTGTAGTTACTGGTTGGGGGGTCAGATTTAATGCCGACCTCACCTCTTCTACATTGACAAACCTCTAGGCCTTCTGGTTGAACTCGGTTAATGACCTTATGTGTTTTCTTTACAAATCTTCTCAAAGGGGACTCCCTTGTAGTATACCAGCTCGAACAGCCATTAAGTGGCTTTTATCATCGATATTACGGGCTCGAGCCACTTCTATATCAAACCTCGTAAGGTAACTTTTCAGTGACCCCCATTGCTGTTGTCAGACATTGGTCAAGGCCGAGGCTTCGGGCCTGACGCCAACCACAGATTTGAATTGTTTCTTAATTTCCTTTGCTAATTAATCCCAAGATGAGATCGAATGTCTTCTAAATTTCTCGAACCAATTTTTCACCGGTCCTATAAGAGTAGCTGGAAAGAGCATGCATCGAAGCTCATAGCCAACATTGCTAGCTCGAATGATGGTATTGAAGGTGCTCAGGTGACTCTACGGGTCTGAGTTGCCATCAAATGGTGCTACGTGGGGTATCCTAAACCCTTGCAGAAATGGGGTATTAGAGATATGTGGGGCAAAAGGTTCGAGCTCCTCGTCGGACTCTTCATCCTTATCTCAGTTTCGCTCATCTTGCAAGAGCCTGAACGCCCTTTCCAACTGGTCAATTCTCTCATGGACTGGATCTATTGGGGGTCTAGCTTAAACTTGAGGGAGCTGGTTATTGTTTATGAAAACTCCAGCTCCTTGTCCCGGCATAGGGTTATTCTGATTTCCATACGCCAACTGTTTTCGACAGTTCAGATGGTCTCACAAATCTGGATTCGTGGGATTAGCTCGCCCCCGGTTATGGTTCAGGTAATCCCGAAGGTCAGGATGTTTCCCCCGATTCTCAATATTTCTAGGCTCGGTATTATATATACTTACAGACCAGGTGTAGTCTAAGCTCCCGCTTATGAAGCTTGCAGTTCTTTCCGACTGTGAGGCTTGGTGATTACGAGGTGTGTCACCCGCTGGCCTCCTTGCTCCAGCCGCTTGTGATCTTGAAACTTGGCTTCCCGAAGGTTGGGGAGCTCTGTGTTCTCCATCAGCCTCACTCTCATTCCTCTGCCCGGGTCTGGTCTGACGGTTTCCATCCCGACTGCCACCAAGAGATGGCCTCTGTAGTGCAGGTTGTGGGGCCTCTTGGACTAGTGAGGGGTGTCTTATAAGAGATGGTGGATGTCTTATGGGAGAGGGTGACTGCCTCTCATTGTTGGGCCTAGACGGTCTAGAATTGGCTAAGACAAGCTCCGAGTTATTCCTCACTGTCTCGGGATTCAGATTTCGAGCTACTGGAGGAGCTCGGTTATTCCCAGTCCCTTTTGACAGCTCCACAGTCGAGTTATCGATAGCTTTAGCCCGAGTGTTTCTCCGAGGCCTTGATTGAGCCTGCTGGTTCCCTTGCTCAGCTCTCCTAGCAGTCGTGCTCCCTCGGGGACGTCCTCTAGGTCTCTGAGGTGGTGCCTGGGCCTCAGCAGCCTGTTTGGCCAGCTCTTTGTTGCACCTTGTTGCTTCCGCCAATTATTTACGCAGTTGGAGATTCTCCAGTTCCACAATAGGAACACATCTTTCTGGATTATAATAGAGATCCTCATCAGGCCTAGGAGTAGGCGGCCCCTGGGAATCGGATGAATCACTTCTCTCTTCAGGGCCCGGGCCAGCCATGGGCTGCTTTCCAGGCCGACGTGGGTAGTCTTCAGCGTGAGGAGTTTGCTCCTCTAGTATTTGAGGCAATGGTTGCCCACCAGTGCTGGGGTAGTTCACGGTGGCCATTGATGATTAGAGGTTTCTGATTAAATAGTCTAACGTACTGCTTAATGCTCTCAATGAAAGTATCAAACTGTTGACAACGTTTTTTATCAACTTAAATTAGAATAGCACTAAACACGGAATTAAGCATGCTAATAAAAAATACACGAGTTTTTACGTGGTTCAACAGTGAAAACTTGCCTAGTCCACGAGTCAATATTATTGAATGATAGAATTCTCTCAAAGCTTTTAGAAAGTAATTTTCGCAGAGTATTCCCAGTACCAAATTCAGCGTATCTACAAATGAATTTCTCTAGTCTATTTATAGGCTGGTTTACAAAATATCTTCCCCCTTATTTTGGAAGTTATAATTCAAATTTCAAATAAATACAAATAAATGCATTAATTACATAATATCCCATGATAATCAGGATTCATTATCAGATTACAACAAATCCCCAAGAAATAGGGATTTTCAAACAGTAACCGTATTTAAACTAGAATATCGACCTCGCGATTACCGATCTCGAAAATTTAACTTACATACTTTTGAGATCGACCCACATCACGAGCTCGTCATTCTGGTTAACCTCGCCCTTAGCCAATGACTTTCCCAAGCTCAACCATCGGAGACCAACCTCCTCGAGCTTGCAATGAAGATTCAAATTGCACTCAAACTTTGTAGAAGATTCATCCTTTAAAGCTTGATGCCTAAGCTTGAACCTTCTTAACTGGTGCTCGGTCACCAATAAGAACAAATCAGGAAATTTACTTATAGAAGTGTTGAACCCTTGCAATTACTCAGCTGTAGCTTCGAGCTTAACTTGTAACCTCGAAACATCTTCGAGTTCGCGTGTAGCTCTGAGCTCACCAATTCCATCATCGTCACCTTAATGCAGAGCGAAACTGCCAAACTCAATCCGCATATATGCTAATGATGTGGCATACTTGCCTACTTCGAGCTTACATTTTACAAGCCTACATTTCGAGGCCATAAATTCTATTCTTGAAATTTAGGTGTAACAGAACATTTGGTTAATTTTATTTAGAAAATTTATTAATTATTTTTATCAAGTTTTTATAATTTTCATATAAATTTTAAATAAATAAATAATATTATATATAAAAGAATGACATCAACATCAAAAAAGAAAAAATTAAACAAAAACATTGTTTCTGGCTTTTTTTTAAATAATATGTTAATATTTTATATCACAAATTACTCTATTTAAGGTTAAAAAAATTCATGATATTATTCAAATCACACCTCAATAATTTGAGAAGAATCTTGTTTATTTTTTTTTATAGAAGATAAATGTTATTCTAATTTCTCATTTCGCCTTCTCCAACTCTCTAGCCACCACCCTAAGCCCCCAAAGCCCCGCCACCACCCCTCCCCTCCCCCACCCCTCCCCGCCGTCCCCGAAGCCTCCACCCCCACCCCCGAGGCCCCGTCCCCATCTCTCCCTCTCACGTCGTCCCCCCACCCCTAAAGCCCTTCTCTCCCTCTCTCTCGAGATCTCCGCCCGACACCGCCACTCCGACGCCACTACCCCACCCCCGACGCCGCCACCTCACCCCGACGATGCTCTGGTGCCACCACCCCACCCCACCCGACACCGTTATGGGTTTTTAATTTAAATTTATATATATGTTTTTTAATTTAAATATATATATTTATTTAATATATATTTGTTTTATTTATTTAATTTTTTATATATATATAAATTAGTGTGTATGTATAAATATATATTTGGTTATGTTTATATATATTGTATATGTGTATGGTGTGTATATATATATATTAATATGTATATGTATGTGTCAGTATGCGCATATATATATTTGATTTTTAATTTTTTTTTGTTTTTTTTAAATTTATTTCAGTTTTTATGTTTTTATTTGTCAGGTATATATACATATATATGAATATGTGTATATATATATGTATGTGTGTATATGTATAAGTATATAAATATATATGTGTGGTGTATATGTATAAATGGGTGTAAGGTGTATATATGTATTTGTTATGTGTTATATACATAAATATATATATGTGTGTGTGGTGTATATGAAAAGTTTATTGTTATTAATATGTGTATTATGAAATGTTCTTGGAATTTCCGAGTGTTAATTGCAAGGTTTAAAATTTTGCGATAGGTTAAAATATAATTGTTAAGCTGCCAAAATTTCGGTAGAATTATGAGAAATAGTTATAATACTAATTGATTAAAAAATAATTATTTAAAAAAAAGATACAAAAACATTGAGGCGTCGTGGTTTGTGGGTTAGGAGTCGGGGTTGGGGTTGGGGCCAGGGGTGGGGGCAGGGGCGGGGCCGAGGGTTGGGGTCGGGGTTCAGGGTCTGGGTCGGGGGTTGTTGGCGGGGTCGGGGTCGGGTGTCCGGGGCAGTTTCGGGGTCGAGGACAGGGTTGAAGGGTCGGGGGTCGGGGTCAGGGGTCAAGGGTCGGGAGGTGGGGGCGGGTTCGGGGTCGGGGTCAGGTGTGAGGGGTAGGGTCGTGGCGGGGGTCGGGTGTTGGAGTTTGGAATAAGATAAGTAAATAATAAAATTTTAATTTCTTAATTAATAAGATAATTAAATAATAAAGTATTGATTTAATAATTAATAAGATAAGTTAATAATAGAATTATTAATTTAATAATTAAATCATTTGAAGATAATTAAATAATTATTACAATATGAATTGAATAAAACTAAACTCGATTAAGTTGTACTTCATAAATACATATGCAATTGTATATTAACATTTAATTTTAAACTTTTTTACAATAATTTTAAAATGTGTGACATCATATGACTGAGCTAATCATAAGACTTCATAAGACATCATAAAATGTTTTGACAAAATATTTTATTTTTGTTATTTTTCTCTTTGGTCATAAAATTTTATTACCAAAGATTGGATAGAAGGGTTATAAATTATCACCTAGTAATAATGTTTTCTTTATTATTTTTAATCACAAAAATCCTTAGACCTGTTAGGAGAAGCCTTAAATATGCTTTTCTGAATTATCCAGGACGGTTTGGGTTTGTTGTATACCTATAATTTGATCTATTACTCATTTTATTGTTTCGTTAGTAACGATTTGAGTTTATGTCTCCTTATTTGTTCTCGTAAGTGATCATACTTAATATTAGTCTACCCACTTATGAGAACCATAAGGAGGTGCTGCCGAAATTTTTACACAAACGAAACAATGAAAAAAGTGTAGGTTAAATTATATGTATACTACAAACCTGAATGGGATAGGTTCTTTACCTTTTAAAAAGTGGAGTGAAAAGGTGGATTAGAACACTTACAAACACATAGCCAGTTCTACTTAATGATATTTTACTTTTGTACCACAGATGACGATTGATAAGAGTTGGATGACAATGAGAAATTGTTACGACAATGCTTATAGGAACGGTCTCCATGCCTTCTTGAGAATGGTGAAAGAACACGTAGATTTTGATGGGAGGATATCCCATGTCCGTGTGTTAGAAGTTCTAATGATAGATTGCAAACTATGGATACGGTGGAGGCTCATGTTTTTTATTGGGGTTTTCAAGAAAATTATCAACAGTGGATTTACCACGGGGAAGCGAAAGTAGGTGTCCACGATGAGGTACTCAAGGACAATGAAGACTTAGATGAGATGAGAGATGTCGTTGACGATTTTGTATTGCCGACAAATGCAAACGAAGAAGATGGTGTGGAAAGCAGTCAGATGGGTCAATATTACGACGAGTTGTTCAATGAGATTGAAGCTGAGTTGTATCCAGGGTTCGATTGGATATCATCTCTAAACTTTTTAGCGAAGTTGATGCACATGAAAGTGAGGGGGAAGTGGTCTAACAAGTCATTTGATTGTGGTTTCATATGAAGGTAATTTATACTTAGCAAGGTGTTTATTGCTAATAAATTAAATCTCATAGTTGAAATTTCTCATTACAATTTTTTTTTCGTGGTTTATATATATGACTTGCACCAGCTTGGGTCATTAGAATACACGAATGAGTTGCTAGCCTTAGTGTCTGGGTCTAATGTATTAACCTAATCATATGAAGCATGTATAGTGAATGGGGTTTGATTTCTCACATACAATCAAGATCGAAATCGCACCACTCAAAATAGTGGAGTTTCTATTGCTGGGACTGAAGGTTTTAACTATCACGGGAAACTTGAAGGAATACTAGAGTTTTCTTTTTCTTGTGCCTATTCGGTTGTGTTGTTTCAATGTAAATGGTTTAACACGGATAAGAAAAAGAAGAAAACGTTTACTGAAAATAACATCACTAGTATCAATGTCGTCGGTGAGTGGTATAGAGATGAACCATTTATACTTGCGAGTCAAGCAAAACAATTTTTTAATATCGATGATCTTGTTAGGGGATGAGATTGGAAAATAGTTCAAGAAGTGAATCATCGCAAAGTTTGGGACATTCCGGATGACCCAGATATGATTAGCGACATTGATGTTGTGCACGATACTAATTCAACCAATTTTGTATTGACTGTCGATCTTGGAGAATTGGTTGTGCAACAATCTGATCAACTGGCGACACATGTTGAATCCCCTCAGTGACCTTCCTCAAATATCCAGGATGATGATGATTTTATTAATGACGACGGAGATGATATGTCAGAAGACTTAGAAGAAGCAGATGAGGAGGATGAATTGCTTATCGACCTTAGTGATGATAATGTTGAGCATTTGTCCCCAGTAGATGTAAACTTAACCAATGATGATAGTGATTATTCTACTTAGATATTTGTACCTTTGTTTGTAAAACTTTATATTAAGAGATATAATACATGTTTTTTAGTATATTGATTCCAATAATTTAAATATAAGTGTGCATGTTTAAACTAACCAAAAAATTTGTTGTACTTAGTATAAAATGTCATTAGATGTGGCGCAAGCACACAGGGGAGATGCAGGCAGTGATCCTCCCCCAAATCCTAGTAGGATCCCCACTTCATGCGAGTCATGTAATTTTTTTTGTCTGTCTAACATGATAATGTTGTTTATTTCTTAAAATCATAATATTTTATTTATTTATTTTTCGTTAATCAAACAAATAAAGTAGCCCCACCAAAGAAAAAGGGTCGTGGCACGAACACTAAAAAAGATCTCGAGGCCAAATGTAGAAAAGCTGGTCATCCATTACCTAACATATTGATCCACACTCGTACATGGTTGTGGGGACTGAGCATGCAGCTTTCGTCCGCCTCGCCAGCACCCAAGTCTCATAGAGAATTCCTGGATATTTTGATACATAGGAAGGAGTGCCTAAGGAATTAAAATACTTAGTCAAAAAAAATATTAAGGTCAGTAATCTATATTAATGGTTACTACTAAATAATGTCTTTCAAGGTGACCAATTTATTTAATCAATTATTAATATGTTTTCTTTTAAATGTAGTGGTATTATCAAATAGATGGCCAACCGGATTACTAACGGTGTATAGATGGTATCAAGAGAGAGATGAAAGATCAATACCGCTATAGGAAAATAAAAAGACACTGTCATTTTTCATCACATTACAATGGACCTAAGGAATGGGAAAAAATCCTAGAAAACCCATGTCTGAATGTTAGCAAGGACGAGTGGAAGAAGATTTGTGAGTTTTTCACCAGTCCTCGTTGGGTGGAGCACTCAAAAAAGAATAATGATAACAGAGCGCATCAGAAGTATGCAACAACACAGGGTTCAAAATCATTGGCGGTCCGCCGTCACGAGAAGGTAAAGAAAAAAATTAAGGCAATTAATTTTAATTAAATTATAAGTTATCTAACCATATGTTCATATTTTTTTAGACGAACTCGAATCTTATTGAGGATTGGAAGGATTATCACTGGAAGAAAGAGACGAAGCATTCTGTCAACGAAGCTGCTCAAGAAGATTATGTAAATTTACTTAAATATATTTGTGTTAGAATTCTGTTTTTTCAATCCTACTCACATTTTCTTTAAAACAGGAAAAATTGAAGGCTAATTTTATGATGGAAAGTCAGCAGACATCTGCTATTGCATCGAACGAGGATGATTCTTCCTCAGTTGACCAGATCCAGATCCTAGAAAAAGTACTGGGACGAAGGCGCGGTCACAAGCGAGGATTGGGCCGCAAATTGAGGGGGACGGAGCCATCCTCTAGTCAGCCCCCTCAAAAAACCCAATCTGAGGCGGCTCCTCAATAATCACCTAGTGAATACGGTGAGTTGGTGGAGACGGTAAAGAAATTTACTGAGCAAGTCAATTTCATGTTTCAATTTCTTCCTAGTGGACCTAATGTGAAATTTCAGCCTCCACAAAATTCTTTGTCACAACCCTCGGTCTTGCCGGACACGTTTGCAGCTTCATCTTCTCATCAACCCCTAGTCCATCCATTCCTGTACAGAGCACCACCACCGCCCTTGTCCCAACCCATGGGATCGTCTTACATGTTTGGAGCTGTACCATAACAACCTCAACCAAATTATCTTACATGTTTGGAGCATCGTCGACGCAGCCTCCGCCATATCCTTACTACCAGTTTGGAGCAGAATCATCAAACGTAACTCCACAATATCCATGGCCGCAACCGCCATAGCCGCCACATCCACCATGGGGTAACGGTATGGACGACGCTACTGATTTAGGAGAGGATGAGTAATATGTTATTGTAACGTCCTGGATAACCAAGACTGTCACATTGTGTATTTTAAATAGTGCTTAACTTCCTAAACAAGTCATTAGGCCATAAACATGCATCTAAGTGTTATTAATGGCTAGGGTTAAAATTTTGGTCAAAATGAAAGGATATATTTTATCAAAAATGTTAAGTTGTACGTGGGATCCCATAAAAGTGTTTACAAAGTTATTTACAATTCAAAATGGTCATTACAATTCAAAAGTTACAATCCTACTGACCTAAGCGTCAAAAGATAGGGTTAAACCCTAGTTCCCCTGAGAAACACCTTGCTTGTGGTGGTCAAGCGGCCACATATGTACACTCAAGGCTCTCCCCTAAGCTCTCCACTCAAGGCTGGGTAAGCTTTTCTTTCTCTTTATGTAATGCCCTGGGACCGCTACGTTGTGAATTTAAACAGTGCTAAACTCGCTAACCGAGTCATTTGGCTATAATCATGTAGCTAAATGTGATTAACGATTTAGGGTTAAAATTTTTGGTCAAAGATGCAACATTTCACTAAAATGTTTGTTGTATACATTGGGCTCCCAAAATACATTTAAAAGGTTAACTACAATAAAAAATTTACAACCAGCCGACCTAAGTGGCAAAATAGGATTTACCCCTAGTTCCTCTTTAAACCCTCGGCTGTGGTGGTCGAGCAGCCATATATGTACACATCATCACCTAAGCTCTCCAACTCAAGGGTGGTCCAACTTTCTTTTACCTTTACATGCACCACATAGCACCCGTGAGCCGAGGCTCAGCAAGACAACTCAAACACATGCTCATAAGCATTTAATAATATGTCATCAAATCATAATAAGCACGCCTAGCAGTAATAACCCTATTCATGCATGCAGGCAAGTACAAATAACTGATTATGGGGTATTGCGCCCTGAGTAGATGATTGTCAAGTCAATCTGGGGCCATGCGCCTTGAGTAGATGACTGTCAAGTCAATCTGGTGTCCTGCGCCCTGAATAGATGACTATCCAGTCTCTCTGGGGTCCTACGCTCTAAATAGATGACTTATTAAGTCAATCTGGGGTCTTGCACCCTGAATAAATTTACTATTAAGTCTCTTAAGGATCTTGCGCCCTAAATAGATGACTGGGGTCCTGTGTCCTAAATAAATGACTAGGGACCTGTGCCCTGAGTAAATGACTGGGGACCTATAGCCCTGGCTCTGAGTAACTAGCCTTAGGCTAGTCAAGCGCTTTAGTTTTCTTCGACCAATAGGTCGGTCAATCATTTAATGCTCATGTTGATTAGATCTAATCATTTCGGCCCGCGGTCAGAACGCTAATGCCGCTCTTGACTCATAAGTCAATTCCATACAACCAGCGCTCAATACTATTGCCGATCATGAGTGATAAGTCAGAGCTTCATGACCAGTACTAAACACCATTTCCGTTTCTTAACTAATAAGTCAGTGCTTTCTCAATGTGTTAATGCACACATGCATATATCATCTGTCAAATATCAAGATATAAGGCATTCAACATGCTTAATCAGTAATCGCAAGCATAATCATAATCATGCACAATTACAGAGACTCAAGCTCTGATCAATTATATATTCAACATCATGCCATGTCATAACCACATGTATCACATGCATCATGTACTAGGTGCAGTTTTCTTACCTTTGGTCCAAGCACAGGTTACCAATATACGACCTTCAAGCACGATCCTGTTTCCAAGCCCTTAGCGATCACCTAGTCACAACCATAATATAAATCCCATAAAAAAATGATTAAATAAATACTCCCGGACCGAATCCTAGCCTCTGGGATGTTGAATCCTACCAAACGGGGTGGTAGAATCGATCCGAGCCTTTAGAGTTAAGTTCCCATGACTAAAAACCAAATCTGGCCAAAAATGCACAAGCGGGTCACGACTTGCCTCCTTGACAGAGAGCCCTCTGCCTGGGCTTCAGGGTGTAGGTTGTGACTTGGCCCTCTAAAGTCACGCTACACCCCTCAGGCAGAGCCCTCCTAGTTCTGGGTTCATCCAGGTCGCGACTTTCTAGAACAAGGTCGTGACTTGACCACGAACCCAGCCATTTCCTATGTTTTCTCCCATTTAAAATCCTCCAAAAACCTATCCAAACATATCCAAATCTCAAAAACAAAATTCCCAAACATCCTAATTTCCCAAAACCATCAAAACCCAAGTCTCAAACCATCCAAAAACTCATCAAAACGTAAAATCCAATTCAAGCTTAAAAACTCAAAAACTTAAAACTTGAATTACCTTTGATTGAGTTGTTTCCCAACTAAATCCTTCGGCTAATATGCTTCTAATGTTCCCTATAATTGCTATGCCTCAATCCTTGCCTGAATCCGAGTCCTAAAACTCGAGTTTCCTTCGAAAATGTGATCGATGTCAAAAAGAGAACGGAGAGAGAGAGAGAGAGAGAGAAAGAAAGAGAAATTTCTGAACGTTCTCTTATAATTCTGACAGGTTACTTCGAGCTTAAGTAACCTCAAGCAAATCCTAATGCTCGGGGTCCCAAAAACAACCCCGGGGTAAAATAGTCAAAATTCCCAAAATTCACTCCTGATCTCACTAACTCGCAATATATCATCAAATAATCATTCCAATTACCCAATATCTCGGTAATGTACTAAATACCCAATATACCCCTTGACTCACTCCGAGTCAAGTATGAGTCACATTGTGTCTTTCTCACTAGCTTGCTCCCTAGGATCATCTCATGCTGAGTAACCCAAACATAACCATATAATAATGAAGTACCACACACACACACCACATATATGCCAAATATACCCATAATGAGCCAAATTATGAAAATTTCCCAATTAAACAGAAATGGGCCCACATGCATATTTAATAAACCTAAACAGGCATATCAAGTCATATTATAATATTACTCATATATTCACATAATAATACACATAAATATCATATAGTCAGATAATTCCATAATTTACCATCCTAGCCCCCTAATCAAGGCCCTAAGCCTTATTAGGAAATTTGGGGCATTACACTTTACCTGCACCACATAGCACCTGTGTGCCAAGGCTCAGCAAGAAAACTTATTATTGCATGTATACAAGTATTAATAAATGACAGTGGAATCATTCTGGGGCGTGCAACCCTAATCAGATGATTGTGGGTCATCCTAGGGTCTTATGCCCTGAATAGATGACTGTGAAGTCATTCTGGGGTCCTGCTCCTTGAATAGATGACTGTTAAGTCATCTTGGGGTCCTGTTCCTTAAGCCATGTGACCATGAAGTCATCTGGGCCTTTTAGCCCTGGCTCTGAGTAACAAGCCATAGACTATCCAAGTGCTTTAGTTTTCTTCGATCATTGGGTCGGACGAGCATATAATGCTCTGTTGATTAGATCTAATCATATCAACCAACGCTCGCTGCATTATTGCCGCTCTTGACTCATAAGTCAATGACATATGACCAGTGCTCAGTACTATTGTTGTAACGCCCTACTACCCAGGGACCGTTACGGTGTGCAATTTGAAAAGTGCTAAACTTGTTAATCGAGTCATTTGTCCATAATCATGTAACTAAGTATGATTAAAGGTTTAGGGTTAATTTTTTTTTTGTTAAGATACAACGTTTAACTAAAACATTTACTGTATACATTGGGATCCCAAAAATATATTTTAAAGGTTAATTACAATAAAATATTTACAATCAACAGACCTAAGCGGCAAAATAGGGTTTATCCCTAGTTCCTCTTTAAACCCTCGACCGTGGAGGTCGAGCAGCCGCATATGTACACATCGTCACCTAAGCTCTCCAACTCAAGGATGGTCCAGCTTTCTTTTGCCTTTACCTGCATCACATAGCACCCATGAGCCGAAGCTCAGCAAGAAAACTTAATATTCTCATGAACATGTATTAACATGTTACTAAATCATAATAGCATGCCTAGCTGTAATAACCCTACTCATGCATGCAAGCAGGTACGAATAAATGTTTGTGGAGTCCTGCGCTCTAAGAATATAACTAATATGTCACTCGCTCTGAGGTACATGACTAACAAGTCTCTCTAAGGTAGACAACTAATAAGTCTCTCTGAATAGTTGATTAATAAGTCACTCTCTAAATAGATGACTAATAAGTTTATCTCTATATAGATGACTAATAAGTCTATCTCTGTACGGATGACTGATAAGTATATCTCTATTAGATGACTGATAAGTCTATCTCTGTTAGATGACTGATAAGTCTATCTCTGAGATCCCATGCCCTCCTATCCATGTGACGTATCAATCACCTAAGCTTATAGCCCTGGCTTTATGTAACTATCCTTTAGATTAGACAAGTGCTTTCAGTTTTCATCGAACTTAAGGTTGGTCAAGCATTTCATGCTTATGATGATAATGCTTATGTAAATTAGATCTAATCTTTTCATCTTGTGTTAAACATGCTAATACTGTTCTTGACTCATAAGTCAATACCATACGACTAGTCCTCAGTACTACTGCCAAACTTGACTAATGAGTCACAACTTCATAGTCAATACTGGCACCATTGCCGATTCTGACTAATAAGTTAGTACCACTCATAAGTAAGCAAGATTGCTAAGCATTTAATATGCAATCAATGTCCACATATAGAGCATTCAACATGCCTCATTAATAACCATCCATGTCTCATACTGGGTGCAATTTTCTTACCTCTGGTTCGAGCGTGAAATAATAAAAGAACGACCCTTGAGAACGATCGATCCTTTGTTCCCTTAGCAGTCACCTAGTCATAGCCAAATATGGAACTCCATCAATAAAATCAATAATAAAAGGTTCATGATCTAAAACCTCGCTCCCGGAACCTCGAATCGTACTAAAATGGTTAGTAGATTCGATCCCGAGCCTTAGGAAACCTCGAGCCAAAAACCCTCAAAAGTACCGAAAAGAGTACCCTGGAAAAACAGAGTAGCGCTACAATGCTGCCCCCAGGCACTATGGCGCGTCAACCAGAGCTGCCATGCTCTGGACAGCGCTATAGCGCCCATCCTTAGGCATTGTAGCGCCAGAACCAGGGTGTTTCAGCCCTGATTTTTCCCTTTCGAGTTCTCCAAATTCCAACCTTCAAAACATGATTCCAAACCTCAACCAAACTCACAAATGAACCCAAAAACCCATTCTACAAGTCATAGGCATCAAAACCTAATCAATCTTTCCCAAAAACTTCGTTGAATTATCAACTTTCCAATCCAAAATTCCAATTGAAAAAAAAAATGAAAAACATAGCAAAACTAGAGTTTCCATGGCTGAAATCTTACCTCAAGCTCAAGGTTAAACCCTATTCAATGGCTGAACACAATCCTAAACCCTCAAGGCTTGAATCCTCTAAAGGAGCTTAAAAATTTCAATGAAAGAATGAGAAAAAAGATGATCGAGAGGAAGAGAAGAGAAGCTCTATTTTTGGTTCCTTAAATCCACAACCTTCCTATTTTAAATATATCCTTTGGTCAAAAGACCAAAATGACCCTAGGTTAAATAAAACCCTTTCACGGCTAGCAAGGGTAGAATCGTCATTTCCTGTCTATCTCGTTAATTATAATTAACGTCCTCCAATTCCCGTTATTCCCAACATTCTCAATTTCTAATAAATCATATCCCATTACCCTTTAATTCTCGGTAATGTACTAGTCATCAAATTACCCCGAGACTCACCCCGAGCCCCGAAATTAACCCTGTTATGACCCAACCGCTAACTTGCATTCAAAGATCATCATGCCGAATAACTCGAACAAATCCACATTATAATGTGGCCACATTCATAATTCACCAACATGCATGAAAATATACAAATATGCCCTCAATAGGCCAAATTACCAAAATGCCCTTACAATGGAAAGTGGACCCATATGCATGCATTTATCATCATATAGTAATATAACTCGCATAATATTGCATATAATCATCTAATGGCATAATAAATCAATTATGGCCCTCCCGGCCTCCCAATCAAGGCCTTAAGCCTTATTAGGAAATTTGGGTCATTACAGATATCCCCTCCTTACAGAAATTTCATCCTCGAAATTTATCTGAACACCTCGGAATATAAATTCCGCATAACTGATTCCAGTTTCCTAGGTCTTTCCCTCGACCTCACTGTTTCTATATCATACCATAACTAAAGGTATAACTTTGTTCCTCAGAACCTTGTTCCTTCTATCAAAATCTGAATTGGCTATTCTTCACAGGATAACTTAGCCTCATCTCATTCCAATGAATGGGTGATATACATTCCCTACCATGCATCCTCTCATACCGTACTTCTCCAATAACTGGATAACTCTCTTTTTTATTTATCATAAGTCTGAGGATAATATACTGTATTAAATTCCAACTGTATACCCATCACCTTCTGCAACCTTTCTCAAAACTTGGAAGTAGAAACAGAGTCCTCATCTGATAAGATAGACCTCAAATTCCATGAAGGCGTACTACCTCTCTCACATAAAGATCTGTATACTGATCAGCTGTGTTACTTGTCCTTACTGATAAAAGTGAACTCACTTTAAATATTGGTCCATACTGACCCAATCCAAATCACGCTAGCCCACCATCCTGGGCAGCCCCACTGCGAAACCCATCGCGATGTCCTTTACTTCCACTATGAAATACACAAAGGCTGTAATGACCTTACTAGATTCTATTACTCTGATTTGACCTGCTAACAGGTTAAGAACGTTGCCACATATGCCATTACGTCCCTCTCCATCCTAGGCCACCAATATAAAGCTTTCAGATCCTAATACATCTTTCATGAAACATGGATGAAGAGAATAAGAGAGTAGTATAAGATTCATCCAGATTCCCTCATTTAATCCCAGTGTCCATCGGACCCCAAGTCTGACCCTTATACCTCAATAAACACATACCTGACATTGTATAATCCTTAGCTAATCCAGCTAAGACATTCCCCTCAATTTTCCCATATGTGGGGCACTTAACTGTTTTCCTCTGATCCTTTCTACGAGAGTAACTCAAACATAATGTTGGCCACCTGGTCCACCAGAAACTCTACCCTAGTTCTGGTCATATCCTTAAACTATCATGATGCATAGGTAATCATTTTATCCTATCATTGAGGTGTCATAACAACCTACAAACTGGTTCTGATCTGTAAGTAGACTCAGAACTCTTCCACAAAGTACATGTAATATCCTGCCCGTCCAAGGAAACTCCTGCTCTCTAAGGTGTTCCTTGACCTTGGCAATTCTCCAACCTAGAATATACCACAATACCAACGATCAAGACGATCACAAATCCAATTAAGATAATCTTTGAATATTCTGTTCATCTAATCTATCAAAACATAACTTAGCACTCCCAGTGCCCATATCTAATATAAAAACAGTCTTCTGCATATCCTTCTCCCTGATCTCTAGCTGGTAATAACTAGATCAAAGATCCACCTTGGAGAATACCATCTTACTCAATAACCAAGTCCTTTAATTCTTATAGCTCTACTGAAGTCGTTTAATACAATACCCTAGACCGGGTTCCTTCTCTGACACAAATCTAATCACCATTTTATCTCTTTATATGAAAGTAACCCGGACTATTCCTCTGGAGATAAATCTAGAATTCATAGACTATCCAGTCTGTCTTGCTCCCATTGGCACAACCTAAGTGGTATCCACCACACTAGCTAAGAATTTATGCATCCTCCTGCAATAGATCTCTAGCTCTAAATACAAATGTCATAACCATACAAAATCCATGCACAATGTCAACTACCACCAGGGTTTTCCACTCTCAAACCCAAGAGTTACTATCATTTCCTTGCAATCTAGCATTGCCCCACACTTTGTTAACCAATCCATATCCAAGATCATACTGAAGTCAGTCATAACCAATTTTATCAAAACAACCGATGAGTCCTTTCCACCACAATAATCTAACTCATCACAACATAACCATGCAATCGGTATAACAAGAGTCTATGCTTCTCTAAATGCAACAAGCAAAGAAAAACATGGCATCAAAACCAGTCAACACAATACAAAAATCAGAACTAGAAAGCTGACATGCCACCCCTGAGGAACCAGCCTCAATCTCACTCTCAGTCTCCGACTCTAACTGCATTGGAACGAACACTTGAGCTAGATGCGAGCTATCCATCCCCTTTTGCTCATTTGTCCCTCGCCATGGGAAATCCCTCATGAAATGCCCAACCATTCCACATAAGAAACATGCCTTTGCTCGGCATTCTCTCAGATGACGTCTCTTACACTAAGCGCATTTTGGATAAGTCCTCCAGTTCTTATTCTTGCTCAGTCCAATAAATGGAGGTGTCACTACTTGAGTACTACGCTCTCCAGCACCCTCCTTCTCAATTTGATTTCCTGTGCTCTCAATAGCAAGAGCCTTCCCTACCACCTGAGCGTAGGTAGAAATTTCATGCACTGGGGTGACCCTAACGCCCTGAGTTATTCTGGGATTCAATCTCTGAATAAACTTTTCCTTCCGAGCTACATCCGTGGGTACCATATCAAAAGAAAACTTGGCCAACCCATCAAATCTGTTAACATACTCGATTACTGTTGCATTTCCCTGAACGAGGTTCAAAAACTCATTCATCTTAGCAGTCTTGACTGCGTCACAGTATTATCTCTCATTAAACAACTTCCTAAATACTTTCCAGTTCATCACAACTGTATCTCGTGTATGGGATACCACTTCCCAACACGTCCAGGCATCATCCCGCAATACATATGTAGCACAGATCATCCTATCATGACCTACCACCCCCATACTATCGAGAATGGAACTGATCATGTCCATCCATTGCTTAGCTCTAAATGGATCTAGGCCTCCCTCAAAGACTGGATGGTAGTATTCCTGGAATCCTCCACAAAGAAATTCCCATCTATTCTTAACCATAGGCTGAGCTAAAAATGGTGCCACTCTTGGCATAACAAAGGAAGAGGTGTTCCCTAAAAGATTCTACTGTTGCTTCAAGCACCTAATCTCTTCCTCTTGCCTCTGCAATCTTAAATGCATATCTGTAAATACCTGTTGGAAATTCTGAGGGGCAGGTGAAGAACTCAAACCCTGGCTGTAATCCCCAACCCCGGTATAACCACCACCAAGTCTCATTATCTTCCTTGGATACATACCTGCTGATTGAATTTGCAGTAAATAACTTGACCCATTAAACATGATGATCATATTCAAAAGCCTTCCCCACGAGAACAATCATACCACACTACATTCACAAATCACTACAATGCTAAAAAAATGCCCATGGCATTTGTTCAACAATTCATAACCCCTGCTCTTCCAAAATACACACCATGCTTCCAATTCTAGCATGCAATTATCACATTCATATATATATATATATATATATATTCGTAGAGCATGTAATCATATAATCATATTAACAGTGAAGAGCCAGGCTCTATCAAAATCTTATGCTCCCTAGTACAATGTGCAGGTAAAGCATTTACATCATATTTAAGCAGTTAAGCACATAACTACATAAATAGTTACCATACCCTGAGTGAAGTTATCTTTAGTGACGAGTGTACATGCCTAGCTTGTCTTCAAGAACCCTTAACCATGGCTCGCTCTGATACCAAGTTCGTAACTCACTACTACACAGGGACCGTTACGGTGTGCATTTGAAACAGTGTTAAACTCGTTAATCAAGTCATTTGCCATAATCGTGTAACTAAGTTTGATTAATGGTTTAGGGCTAAATTTTTTGGTTAAGATACAACGTTTCACTAAAAATGTTTACTATATACATTGGGATCCCAAAAATATATTTTAATGGTTAATTACAATAAAATATTTACAACCAGCTAACCTAAGCGACAAAATAGAGTTTATCCCTAGTTCATCTTTAAACCCTCGGTTGTGGCAGTCGAGCAGCCGCATATGTACACATCGTCACCTAAGCTCTCCAACTCAAGGATGGTCCAGCTTTATTTTGCCTTTACCTACACCATATAGCACTTGTGAGCCGAAGCTCAGCAAGAAAACTTAATAAGCTCATGAACAGGTAATAACATGTTACTAAATCAAAATAGCACGCCTAGCAGTAATAACCCTACTCATGCATGCAAGCAGGTACAAATAAATGTTTCTAGAGTCCTGCACTCTGAGTAGATAACTAATAAGTCACTCGCTCTGAGGTAGATGACTAATAAGTCTATCTGAGGTAGACGACTAATAAGTCTCTCTGAATAGTTGATTAATAAGTCACTCTCTCAATAGATGACTGATAAGTCTATCTGTGTATAGATGACTGATAAGTCTATCTCTGTATGGATGACTGATAAGTCTATCTTTGTTAGATGACTAATAAGTCTATGTTTGAGGTAGATTACTAATAAGTCTCTCTGTATAGATGACTAATAAGTATATCCTTATGTAGATGACTGATAAGTCTATCTCTGAGGTCCCATGCCTTCCTAGCCATGTGACGTATCAATCACCTGAGCTTATAGCCCTAGCTCTAAGTAACTAGCCTTTAGACTAGACAAGCGCTTTTAGTTTTCATCGAAATTAAGGTTGGTCAAGCATTTCATGCTTATGATGATAATGATTATGTCAATTAGATCTAATCTTTTTGGCTTGCATTAAACACGCTAATGCCGTTCTTGACTCATAATTTAATACCATATGACTAGTGCTCAGTACTACTACCGAACTTGACTAATGAGTCACAACTTCACAGTCAATACTGGCACCATTGCTGATTCTGACTAATAAGTTAATGCCATTCACAAGTAAGCAAGATTGCTAAGCATTTAATATGTAATCAATGTCCACATATAGAGCATTCAACATGCCTCATTAATAACCATGCATGTCACATACTACGTGTAGTTTTCTTACCTCTGGTTTGAGCATGAAATAATAAAAGAACGACCATTGAGAACGATCAATCCTTTGGACCCTTAGCAGTCACCTAGTCATAACCAAATATGGAACCCCATCAATAAAATCTACAATAAAAGGTTCATGATCTAAAACCTCGTTCCCGGAACCTCGAATCATATTAAATGGTTAGTAGATTCGATCCTGAGCCTTAGGAATTAAAACCCCGAGCCAAAAACCCTCAAAAGTACCCAAAAGAGTACCCTGGAAAAATAGGGTAGCGCTGCCCCTCAGGCGCTATGGCGCTACAACCAAAGCTACCCAACTCTGGACAGCTCTGTAGCGCCATCCTTGGGCGCTGTAGCACCAGAACCGGGGTGTTTCGGCCCTGGATTTTCCCCTTCGAGTTCTCACAATTACAACCATCAAAACCTGATTCCAAACCTCAACCAAACTCACAAATGAACCCAAAAACCCATTCTACAAGTCTTAGGCATCAAAACCCAATCAATCTTTCCCAAAATCTTCATTGAATTCTCAACTATCCAATCCAAAATTCCAACTGAAAAACAAATGAAGAACAGAGCAAAACCAAAGTTTCCATGGCTGAAATCTTACCTCAAGCTCAAGGTTAAACCCTCTTCAATGGCTTAACGCAATCGTAAACCTTCAAGGCTTGATTCCCTAGATTGAATCCTCAAAAGAAGCTTCAAAATTTCAAAGGAAGAAGAAGAAAAAAGATGATCGGGAGGAAGAGGAGAGAAGCTCTATTTTTGGTTCCTTAAATCCACAGCCTTCCAATTTTAAATATAGCCTTTGGTCAAAAGACCAAAATGACCCTAGGTTAAATAAAACCCTTTCAAGGCTAGCAAGGGCAAAATCGTCCTTTCCCGTCTATCTCGTCAATTATAATTAACATCCTCCAATTCCCATTATTACCAACATTCTCAAATGCTAATAAATCATATCTCATTACCCTTTAATTCCCGGTAATGTACTAGTCATCAAATTACCCCGAGACTCACCCCAAGCCCCGAAATTAACCCCGTTATTACCCAACCGCTAACTTGCATTCAAAGATCATCTCATGCCGAATAGATCGAACAAATCCACATTATAATATGGCCTCATTCATAATTCACCAACATGCATTAAAATATACAAATATGCCCTCAATAGGCCAAATTACCAAAATGCCCTTATAATGAAAAGTGGACTCATATGCATGCATTTATCATCATATATTAATATAACTCACATAATCATGCATATAATAATTTAATGGCATAATAAATCAATTATGGCCCTCCCGACCTCCTAATCAAGGTACTAAGCCTTATTAGGTAATTTAGGTCATTACAATTGTCGTTCCTAACTGATA
This sequence comes from Humulus lupulus, assembly GCF_963169125.1. Taxonomy (NCBI): domain Eukaryota; kingdom Viridiplantae; phylum Streptophyta; class Magnoliopsida; order Rosales; family Cannabaceae; genus Humulus; species Humulus lupulus. The sequence continues at coordinate 276,779,235 of NC_084793.1, forward strand.
AGTCAGAGAGCTTCATGACCAGCACCCAGCACTATTGTCGTTTCTGACTAATAAATCAATGTGTTTCTCAAGTAAACAATGCAACCAAGCATTCATGAGGCAACATATATCCATATATATAGAGCACTGAAGATGCTTCATCAATAATCATGTATGTCACATAATGGGTGCTGTTTTCTTACCTCATGCTCAAACGTGAAATAGATAAAGAATGACCCTTGAGAATGATCTTGACCTTGGGCCCTTACCGGTAACATAATAAAAACCAAATATGAAATCCCATCAATAAAATGAGTAATAAAGGGTTCCCGGACCAAGTTCTAGCCCCCGGGACCTCAAACTCTTCCAAACCGAGTAGTAGCTTCGATCCTGAGCCTTAAGGTTTGAAAACTCGCTCTAAAAACCAACATTGGCTCAACAAGAACAAGCTGGCCGCGACCTGCCCCCAAGGGCCGAGGCGTGCCTCCCAGACAAACAGCCCCCTTGTCTGGGTGCCTGGGGCGGGCCGTAACTTTCCCTTGAGGGGCGCGGTGCGCCATGCAGATAGAGCCTTATCAAGGCTCTGGGGTTCACTCAGGTCGCGGCACCCAAGAACTCAGCCGCGACTTGACCCCGCGAACCCATCTCCCCTACATTTTCTTCAATTCAAACTCAGCATAAAATACTTCTAAACAATCCCAGTATCAAAACCAAACCTCATAACCATATCACCACCAATCCAGCAATAAAATCCCAACTTAATAACACTTAAAACATCACCAAATACTCACCTCACAATCTACAACTCTCAAGTTCAAATACATCTAAAACCAATCAAAAGCAGAGTTGTAAACCTCACCTCAACCAGGAATTGAATCCTTCCTGCTGCTGCAACTTAATCTAAAACCCCAAGACTTAAAACCTTAAGCTTGAATCGTCTAACTTAGTTTCAACAATCAAATTGAAAGAGAGAGAGATAGAGAGAGAGAGATAGAAGAAGAAGAAGTAGATGCCCTATTTTTTTTTGTTCATTCCACGGTTTCTCCTGGATGAGTCTATCTATTAGCCTAAATTGACTAAAATGCCCCTAGGGTCAATCTACTTCCTCAAAGCCACCCAAGGGAAATTTTGTTATTACCACCTACCTCGTTAATCATAATTAATGTCTCTCAATTTCCATCACCTCAAATAATTATCAAATCATTTCCCATTAACCGCTCAATCCTGGTAATGCACTAAGTACCAAATTACCCATGGGCTCACCCCGAGCCCGGTAATTAACCCCGTTGTGACAGAACCACTAACTTGCTTCCTAGGATCATCTCATGCCGAATGGCACAAATATATCTACATAATAATGTGGTCTCACCCATATATCACATACATGCACATAAATATACAAATACGCCCTCAATGACCAAAATTACGAGAATGCCCTTCTTATAAGAAACGACCCACATATATGCAAACACAATCATATAATAATACAACGCACATAATCATAAAAAAAATCACATAATAACACATTAAATAAATTATGGCCCTCCTGGCTCCCTAATCCAGGCATTAAGCCATATTAGGGAATTTGGGACATTACAACTATCCCCTCCTTATAGAAATTTCATCCTCAAAATTTTACCTGAACAACTCGGGATACTTACTCTGCATATCTGACTCCAGCTCCTAGGTCGCTTCCTCAACCGTGATGTTCCTCCATAATACCTTAACCAAAGGTATAGCTTTATTCCTCAGGACCTTGTCCTTTCTGTCCAGTATCTGAACTGGCTGTTCCTCATAGGAGAGATCTGCCTTAAGCTCCAAATCCTCATAAATCAACACATGAGTCACGTCTAATACATACTTCCAAAGAGCTAAAATGTGAAATACATTATGCACGGTCGACAATGTCGGTGGTAAGGCCAACCTATAGGCCAGCTGACCAATCCTCTCCAGGATCTCAAATGGACATACAAATCTAGGGCTCAGCTTGCTCTTCTTCCCAAATCTTCTCACCAATTTCCATGGCGAGACTCTAAGGAAGACATAGTCTCCCATTTGGAACTCCATGTTCCTACGTTTGGGATCAACATAATTCTTATGTCTGCTTTGAGAAGTGAGTATCTGAGCTCTGATCTTCTGAATGGACTCATTGGTCCTCTGAACTGCCTAAGGTTCCAAGTATCTCCATTCTCATGTCTCATCCCAATGAATGGGAGACCTACATTTCCTACCATACAATATTTCACAAGGAGCCACCCCAATGGTCGAGTGATAGCTGTTGTTGTAGGAAAACTCTATTAAAGGAAAATACTTACTCTAGGACCCACCAAAGTCCAGCACACATGCTCGCAGCATGTCTTCTAATATCTTAATCATCCTCTCATATTTTCCTCTGTCTAAGGATGATAAACAGTAATGAACATCAACTGTGTACCCATGGCCCTCTACAAACTTCCCCAAAACATGGAAATAAATGTGCGTTCCTGATATGACATGATCGACCTTGGTTCCCCAGGAAGGCGCACAATCTCTTTCGCATAGAGATCTGCGTACTGGTCAACTGTATAAGTTGTTCTCACTAGTAAGAAGTAAGCTGACGTGGTATATCGATCCATGATAACCCACACCGAATCATGTTGACCCACAGTCCTGGGTAACCCCACCACGAAATCCATCATGATGTCCTCCCATTTCCACTCTGGGATGTCTAGAGGCTGTAATAGCCCTGTTGGTCTTTGATGCTCAGCCTTGAGTTGTTAACATGTCAAGCACCTAGCAACATATTCTGTCACATCCTTCTTCATCTCAGGCCACCATACAACAATCTCACATCCTGATACATCTTCGTGGTGCCTGGATGCAAATAGTAAGGAGCAGTATGAGATTCATCCAGAATCTCTCGTCTGATAACAGTGTCCATCGAAATGCATATCTGACCTTTGTATCGCAACAAGCACATATTAGACATTGTATAGTCCCTAGACATTCGAGCTAGGACGTCCTCTCTGATCTTGGTCAGTTATGGGTCACCAAACTGACCTTCCTATATCCTTTCCAACAACATAGACTATAGCGTAATGTTGGCCAACTAGCCTACCAACAACTTTATACCAGCTCTGGTCATATCCTCTGCTAACTCTCTAGACATCAGTCTCGCACTGAAAATCTATCCCGGATCCTTCTGACTTAAAGCATCTGCTACCACGTTGTCCTTTCCTGAGTGATACAAGACCTCACAATCATAATCCTTCACTAACTCCAGCAAACGCCTTTGTCTCATGTTCAGATCTTTCTGAGTGAAAAAGTATTTTCATCCTCTTGTGTTCAGTGCAGATCTCACACTTCTCCCTATAAAGATAATGCAATGTCCCAAATTCCCTAATGTGGCTTAATGCCTGGATTAGGAGGGTCAGGAGGGCCATAATTGATTTAATATGAAATTATATGATTATATGCATGATTATGTGAGTTACATAATTATATGATGATAATTTCATGCATGTGGGCCCACTTCTTATTAGAAGGGCCTTTTCGTAATTTTGACCGTTAAGAGCATAATTGTATATTTATGTGCATGTTTGTGATTTTTGGGTGAGACCACATTATTATGTGGATTTGTTCGAGCTATTCGGCATGAGACGATCCTAGGATGTAAGTTAGCGGTTTGGTCATAACGGGCTTAATTACCGGGCTAAGGGTGAGCCTTGGGGTAATTTGATGCTTAGTACATTACCGGGAATGAACGGGTAATGAGATATGATTTAATAATTATTTGAGGATATTGGGAGTAACGAGAATTGGAGGACGTTAATTATGATTAACGGGATAGGTGGGAAATGACAGTTTTGCCCTTGGTGGCTTTGAAGGCTTAGGATGGCCCTAGGGGCAATTTGGTCATTTTGACCATGGCTTAAGTTTAGCCAAAGGATGGTTGTAGAAGGGTTATGGTAGCAAAAATAGAGCAACTCACTCATTCTCTCTCGATTATCTCTTTCTCTCTCTCCCTCTCCTCGGTTGGAGTTTTGAAGCTAAGTGGATAATTGAACTTGAGGATTAAAGCTTGAGGGTTTAGGATTGTGTTCAGCAGAAATTGAGGGGTTCAATTCAGGGAATGAGGACAGGTTTTCAGCTTAAATTTCAAGGTTTACTCTTTTTTAAGGTTATGTTTAAGCTTGAGATTTTGATTTTAGAAGTGAGTGTTTGATGATGTTTAGGTGTTGAGAGGCTTGGGTTTTGTTGTTTGAATGGGGATAATGCTGAGGTGGTGTTTGGTTGTGATTTTGGAATTGTTTGGTCAAGTTTTGATTGAGGTTTGGATTGAGAAAAATGCAGGGGAGCTAGGTTTGTGGGGTCAAGTCGTGACCAAGTTCATGCAAGTCGCAACTTGAAGGTATCCTAGAGCCTCCCCTGGGTTCTACCTAGCAGGCGTGCCACAACCCACAGGGGCTAGTTGCAGCTTGCCCCTGACACCCCAGACAGGGGGGGCTCTCTTTCTTGGGGGCACGCCATGGCCCTTGGGGGCAGGTCACGGCCCGCTTGTTCCTTTTGTGCCAGGTTGGGTTTTAGCCATTTTTAGGCACAGGTTTTCATTTCTATAAGCTCGAGATCGAATCTACTAACCATTTTAGTAGGATTTGAGGTCCTGGGAGCAGGGTTTTAGTCCATGAACCATTTATTGCTTATTTTATTGATGGGATTTCATATTTGGTTATGACAAGGTGACTGCTAAGGGACTTAAGGACCGATCATTCTCAAGGGTTATTTTTTATTATTTTATACTCGAACTAGAGGTAAGAAAACTGCACCCAGTATGTGACATGCATGGTTATTGATGAGGCATGTTGAGTGCTCTATTTATGGACAGTGGCTGCATTGTAAATGCCTGGCAGCTTTGCTTATTTGTTAATGGCACTGACTTATTAGTCAGAAATGGCATTGGTGTATAGTATTAGTCGTGAAGTTCTGACTTATCAGTCATGATCAGCAGTAGCACTGAGCACTGGTCCTATGGTATTGGCTTTTGAGTTAAGAGCAACATTAGCATGTTTAACGCAGGCCGAACTGATTAGATTTAATCAACATGACCATTAAATGCTTGACCGACCTATTGGTCGACGAAAACTAAAGCACTTTACTAGTCTAAAGGCTAGTTACTCAGAGCAAGGGCTAAAACGGTCCAGTGACTGAAACATCACATGGCTTGGGGTGTAAAACCCCAGAGAGACTTATTAGTCATCTATGCAGAGAGACTTATTAGTCATCTATTCAAAGAGACTTATTAGTCTTCTATTCAAAGAGACTTATCAATCATCTATTCAGAGAGAATTATCGGTCATCTATTAATAGAGACTTATCAATCATCTACTCAGAGAGACTTATTAGTCATTGTTGATGGTGAGAATTCGTCAATGATATAAGGTTAGAAAACTCAAACTATATTGGAAAAGATATCTTAGAAGAAGATGGAGAGAACTTGAAGGAGTAAATATGTAGAACTACAATGGAGTAAACATTGTATATTCCTTAATTGTCTGTGCGTACAAAGAATTTTCCAACCCCCCTCAATGATGATGTGAGTCCCTATTTATAGGAGAACTCTAATGGCTCTTAGTACATTGTGGTCCCAAGGGACAAGATTGTACACATGTACAATGTCAGAGTAGTGGCGCAGGTAGTAGTGGTTGCAGAAGGTTGTGATGTCTACCCTGTTACATGGTTAGAGATGTGCAGGTAGTGCGTCCACTCTTCGTACTAGTTTGTTCCACCACCACTTACCTGATATGGATGTCAGGATCTTGCCTTCGTCCTCCTCATGGTCGTACATCCTGCACCCGTATACGTATAGGTACCTTGTACCAAGTGGTTATTCTCACTCCTCCGAGACATGTATTTGCTTCCAATCTATTCCGTATTATCTTGGATCTCTCTTATTGTTCCTTATATGCCCATTCAGGAGGTCTTAAACTCCATATGTTCCAAGACACCCTCGCGGTGTGAGGCTTCCCTGAGGTACGAGGCTCCATCCGTGATGCGAGGCTTTTCCTAGGCGTGAGGCTTCATGCGCGAGATACCCTCGTGGTGCATGTGCATGGGAATGGGTGCATGTGTCTTGCACAGCGAGACACATGTGTCTATGCATGCGGGGATACAACCCTTGGAGACTCGCGTATGGGTGCATGTGTCTATGCATGCGGGGAGACAGCCCTTGGAGAATTGCGTATGGCTACATGTGTCTATGCATGCGGGGAGACAACCCTTGGAGACTCGCGTATGGGTGCATGTGTCTATGCATGCGGGGAGACAGCCCTTGGAGACTCGCGTGTGGGTGCATGTGTCTATGCATGCAGGGAGACATCCCTTGGAGACTCACGTGTGGATGCATGTGTCTATGCATGCGGGGAGACAGCCCTTGGAGACTCGCGTATGGATGCATGTGTCTATGCAAGCAGGAAGACAGCCCTTGGAGACTCATGTATGGATGCATGTGTCTATGCATGCGGGGAGACAACCCTTGGAGACTCGTGTATGGATGCATGCATCTATTCATGCGGGGAGACAGCCCTTGGGGTCCTCATTCAGGCTGAATTTTGGCGTCCACACTTGCCCCCCAGTCTATAAGTACACTTTTAAGTGTCCTTGTAAACTTCTTTTTCCCATCTTGTTTGACATGGATGGCGAGTTCTGGGAGGTTTTGATCTTGGTGCGTCATCCAATGTTGCACCTTTTGTGCTGATCCAAGTGAGTCTCTAAGAGTGAATAAGGGCCAACCATTTCGAAACGTGGATCCTAAGTTTTCTCATGCTCTTTATCCCCACCATTCATCTATTGTGATGATCCAATGGTCAGGAAGCCATGACTTTCTCTATAAATACCCCAAGACTTGAACTCACTTCACACCAAAGCTTGATTAGTCCTAGTGGTATCCCTTATAAGTTATTCCCAAGGTCTCCAAGGTTCGATCCTCCACAGAAGCATTCTTGTTGTAATATTTGTTTCTTGTGATAACTCTTGGGTGATGCTCAGCTTCCTGTATGTGCTGTATCAACAGGTGCACTCTAGAGGGCCTTCCATGAGCGAGGTCCATCACCTTTATACCCTTAGGGCGAATTCATCTGCCCCCAGCTTCTATCAGCTTCAGAAAACCACGGCCCATAAAGGGTCTTCCCTCGTCGAGGGTTCTATTTCAAACAGGGGATCGTAGAAGACTAACTACTTCTTCACCCACAGTGTGTCCACCCGACATACTCACTTTAACGCTTCAAGTGAGTCAATTCCTCTTTTCTTCGCTTTTTATTTTGGTTTATCTAACTATGGTCATTTCTTGTCCTTTGGTTGCAGGTCTCGTAGGGGTCATTGGCCCTCCCTTGAAATCGGCAACTCGCGATCGTGTATTGAAGATCCTTGACTTACCGTTTCAATGCAGACTTGTCTGTGCCCTTTCTAGCAAGGGCAATCTTCACTTGTACAAGCTACTATCCCCAAACCAAGCTGTCTCCTTGTGCTCCATCTCATCTGAATCCGCAGATCCTTGGTTGTACGGCCATGATGAGGACAATTATGACGAGTCATCTGACGAGGACTACATTTATCTACCCTTATGGACACCGAAGAGGAGGTAGAGTCTAAGAACTGCTCATGCCTTCACTCTTTGGCCGATGGGGTTAGGGGCACAGTCGGGGACGGGCATCTTGACGGTGTTACTTCTTGGATGCCTCCATCGATGCCCAGCGACGAACTTGACTTCCAAGCCCCTGTCCCCTGCCCTGCCATGCCTAAAAGGAACTTTTTCATTCCTTCTTTTGGAAAGGCTTCTTCACCCTCGGGGGGATGTTCTCGGTGGGGCTCCTCTACCGATGGACCAGGACCTTCTCGGTCCCCTTTCCTGTTAAAGCGCGCTTAGTCTGGTGTCCACTCCTCCCCCCGTCGAGCTTGTAAATGCTTAAAACGGCATAGTTGAGCGTACACTACATGCCGTATGGAGGATCAACCCCACTGTTGACCTGTCTCCCTTTGGGGATTATGCAGTCGAGAGAATCTCGGAATGGAAGGGTCGGGATGGAAACTTGTAGATCCCCCTGCAGCTGGTTTATATGTACACCTATGTGCTGTTGCTATGTAACCCCCATGTCATTTTCCTTTTTTTTTTTCTTTTTTTTTAGCATACTTAAGGGGCTTTGGTAAGTTCCTCTTATTATTATTTTTCGAACTTAAGGGACTTTGGTAAGCCCCTCTTATTATCATTTTGTTTATCAAACCTAAGGGACTTTGGAAAGTCCCTCTTATTATGACTTTTCGTGGATTATGTATCTCTTCCTTAATCTGATGATGGTAATCTTCCAGGTGCACCTTGACTATACTTGTAAGGACATGTTAACCCTTTGGGCTTTCGGGGTCCTTTTATATTCTTTACCCGCGCTTGTTATTTCTTGCAAGAAGCGTCCTTCTTGTCATTATGCATAGTACTATTTCTGCAAGGGTCTCTTTTAGGACCCTTTTTGGCTAGACGGCTTTGTGGCCGATCTAGGCTTATTGATGGATGCTCTTCCTGAGGCCTTTCCTCTCGTGGAGGTATCAACCTTTATTAGGAGGCTCTTTCTGTAGGACCTTTTGACCCTCTTGATGTTCATAAGGGTAGCTAATCCTTGTGAACTCAAGAGATGCCTTGCAAAGTTTACTTCCTTATTTCCTTTCTTTTTTTTATAAGGGTCTCTTTTGGGACCCTTTTTGGTTGTATACTCTGCCCCCCAAGGGGTTGGCGATATTTATCTCCTCAGGCACTTTGATCATTTTGCTCATGCACTTTGAGAATTCTAATTGGTGATAAGTACATGGAAGTTATATATGTGCTCACGTAAATAAGGAGTGTGTCATGCCAATAAGAAACATATTCATTAATAATAAGCAGAGTACAAAGGTATCTATGGCAACATTGTTCTTACTACATATCAGGGCATCTAGGTTACCCCTCTAATTCATAGCTTCTTTTAAGGGGAGGTCTCGCAACTATGTTGGGGGGCTAACTTTGGTAACCCTTTGATTTAGCATACTAAAAGTGAAGCTTTACCTGCTCCCCTCTAGGCGCGTATGCCCACCCATTGGTTATGATCTCCTCAGTAACTTTGGGGTTGAACTCACGTGGGTTTGCGCTCCCATGTACTACCATCGCCATAAGTTCTGGCGACTTCATGACTGTGCGGAAGGACATGTTATAGCATTCCCTTGCTTCTTTCTATTCCCGTTTCACGCTCGCTACTCCCCCAGGAGTTGGGTATTTTATGGCCAAGTGGTATACCGAGGTGATCGCCTTCAATTCTCTCAGGGAGGGTCTCCCCAATACCACGTTGTAGGCCGAGGAACAACTTACTACGACAAAATTTGTCATTACAGTGGTCTTTCTAGGCAGTTCTCCCATGGTGAGGGCCAACTCAATTATGCCCAGGGGTTGTATCGAGTCTCCTATGAACCCATACAGGGAGGTGTTGCAGGGTTTGAAGTTCCTGTTGCCCAGTCCCATCTTCTCTAAGGTCGGGTGATATAGGATGTCTACGAAGCTCCCATTGTCTACCAGAACCCGATGTACCTTCATGTTGACCAGTTGTACACTTAACACCAAGGGGTCATTGTGTGGAAAATGCACACCCTGCACGTCTTCTTCGGCAAAGGTTATTGAGTCATTTTCCCCTTTAAAATTTTTTTGGGGGTCATTGTTCTAAGCTTAGCATGCATGGGGGTGGACTTCGTCTAGCTTCCTTGGCGTATCCATCTCGCCCCTTTCTTGCTTCTCTTCTGAATCCTGGTCCTCCGAAGATCGTCCGCTCCTCTCCTTGCACCTCTAGGGCTACATCTTGTGCTTGCGGTGAGGGTGGTCTATCATCTGGTCTTTCATTTTCTCTTCGAACGTATTTACACAAGTGCCCCTGCGTATGAGTTCCTCAATTTCCACCTTCAGATGAGTGCATTCTGCTGTGGTGTGGCCAATGTCTTTATGATACTAACAGTACTTTTTGGGGTCTTTCTTTGACCGATCTCTCTTCATTGGTGGGGGTCTTCTAAAGGGGACCTGATTCTCATTCGCTACGAAGATATGCTCCCTAGTATGTGTTAGGTAAGTGTTGAAGGTGTGGGATGTTTGCCTAGGATTACCCCGGTGTTTGTGCTTCCTTTGGTGGTCATCTCTTGGGCCCTCATACTCCCTTTTCTTTTTTATGTCATTCGAACCTTCAGGAACTGAGGGCTTGACAAGTGATGCCTTCAGTTTCTCATGGCCATCTTCGACACGAATGTACTTTTGTGCCCGTTCGTAGAAATCGTCTAAGTTAGTTACCTCCCTTTTGAGCATATTATCCCAAAAGTTTGCTACCTGGGCACACTCCAGCCGTGATTTCCATCTTGAGTTCTCCCCTGGTTAGGCTTCCTACTTTAGCCGCCTCCATGTTGAACCTATGGATGTAACTCTTCAAAATTTCTCCTTCTCCTTGCTTTATATTAGCGAGGCTAGTGCCCGACAGGGTATAATCATGTACGTCATGATGTTGTTGGAGAAACTTGTCAGAAAGTTGTTGCCATGACCTGATGGTCCCCGGCCTCAGCCTCTTGAACCACTTGTATGCAGGCCCCTTCAGCGTGACCGTGAAACAGTGGCACCTTGCTCTGCTATGGATCCCTCTCATCTTCATTAAATCGTTAAAGGCATCCAAGTGGTATTTGGAGTCTGAGGTTCCCTCATATGGGGTCATATGAGGTTCTTTAAAGTTAGTTGGGAGTCCTTCCAACTGGATTTCTCACGTGAAGGGTGATTTTTTAGTCAAACTCTTCATCGGTAATGTGCCCCCCAGACGCCGTGACGATCTTGCTTTGAAGGCTCCTTATCTCGGTGTCTAGCTCCTACCGCCTCTTATCCAAGGAGTCCCACAGCTTGGTAGGGTTAGCCTTTCTCTTCTCTCTACCCTTCGGAGGGGCCATAGGAGGTGTCGTCCTTACTTCTGACCTCCTCCTATTGAGCTTTTCTCTTAGGTCAGGTGGCGCCTCCTTAGAGGAGACCTCGGCTTCGTTCTTACGACCAGCGTCGTCCCTCCGCCTTTGCTCCTGGGGGTATTTCGTCGGCCTAGGTCCCTCATGGTACTTTGTCCGAGGGGTGTTGCTGGTGGAAAGTCGGGTTCTACCATCGTCTACGAGGACAGTGGTTTCCCCTCTTTCACACTCTTTATCCTTATGCTTTGGAAGGGGTATGCTCGACTTTCCTTGCAGAATGTTGTTTAAAACTTCCTGTATGTTCTCTAGTGTGGTTTCTAGTCTTTGATTCTTTTTGTATAACTCGCGAATCTTGTCCTCATAGAGGCGAGTTCTTGAGCTGGAACTCACTGAGCGTACTCGGGGACTCTTGCTTGGCCTGCGAATCGATGGACCCGGGTCCCGGTGGCTAGAGTGTGGTGCCACCAGGGGGCTTAGGGCATGGGTGCGCTGGTGGCTTTGGACGACCTTCGTTGAATCGGACAGCCAGGGATGATGCTTCCTTCTCTTCCCTTGGGGGAGGACGTTCTTCCAGCATGTCTCCATGCTTAGGCGAAGGAGGGTCTTTTCTGGAGGCCCTCAGTTGTTCTACATCCAGGTGAACCTCTACATCTAGTAGTTGTCGTAAGTGTTTTGAACGCCTTGGCATTTTTTTTTGTTGGAAGTGATGAGAGAACGTTGGTTTGATGCTTGTTCTTCCCATAGACGGCGTCAAACTATTTATGGTGAGAATTCATCAATGATATAAGGTTAGAAAACTCAAACTATATTGGAAAAGATATCTAGAAGATGGAGAGAACTTGAAGGAGTAAATATGCAGAACTACAATGGAGTAAAAATTGTATATTCCTTAACTGTCTGTGCGTACAAAGAATTTTCCAACCCATTAATGATGATGTGAGTCCCTATTTATAGGAGAGCTCTAATGGATCTTAGTACATTGTGGTCCCGAGGGACAAGATTGTACACATCTACAATGTCAGAGTAGTGGCGCAGGTTGTAGTGGTTACAGAAGGTTGTGGTGTCTACCCTGTTACATGGTTAGAGATGTGCAGGTAGTGCCTCCACTATTTGTACTAGTTTGTTCCACCACCACTTACCTGGTATGGATGTCAGGATCACGCCTCTGTCCTCCTCATGGTCATACATCCTACACCCGTATACGTACAGGTACCTTGTACCAAATGGTTATTCTCACTCCTCTAAGACATGTGTTTGCTTCCAAGTTATTCCGTATTCTTTTGGGTCTCTCTTATTGTTCCTCATACGCCCATTCAGGAGGTCTTAAACTCCATATGTTCCAAGACACCCTCGCGGTGTGAGGCTTCCCTGAGGCGCAAGGCTCCATCCGCAATGCGAGGCTTCTCCTAGGCGCAAGGCTTCATGCGGGAGACACCCTCATGGTGCATGTGCATGGGCATGAATGCATGTGTCTCGCACAGCAAGACACATGTGTCTATGCATGTGGGGATACAACCCTTGGAAACTCGCGTATAGGTGCATGTGTCTATGCATGCAGGGAGACAACCTTTCAAGACTCGCGTATTGATGCATGTGTCTATGCATGCGGGGAGACAGCCCTTCGAGACTCGCGTATGGATGCATGTGTCTATGCATGCGGGGAGACAACCCTTGGAGACTTGCGTATGGATGCATGTGTCTATGCATGCGAGGAGACAACCCTTGGAGACTCGCGTATGGATGCATTTGTCTATGCATGCGGGGAGACAGCCCTTGGAGACTCACGTATGGATGCATGTGTCTATGCATGCGGGGAGACAACCCTTGGAGACTCGGGTATGGATGCTTGTGTCTATGCATGCGAGGAGACGACCCTTGGAGACTCGCGTATGAGTGCATGTGTCTATGCATACGGGGAGACAGCCCTTGGAGACTTGCGTATGGATGCATGTGTCTATGCATGCGGGGAGACAGCCCTTGGAGACTCGTGTATGGATGCATGTGTCCACGCATGCAGAGAGACAACCCTTAGAGACTCGCGTATGGATGCATGTGTCTATGCATGCGGGGAGACAGCCCTTGGAGACTCACGTATGGATGCATGTAGGGAGCAGCCCTTGGAGACTTGTGTATGGATGCATATGTCTATGCATGCGAGGTGACAGCCCGTGGGGGCCTCGTTTAGGCTGAATTTTGGCGTCCACAATCATCTACCCAAAGAGACTTATTAGTCATCATCTGATTAGGGTTGCAAGCCCCAGAATCATTTATTTATAATGTATACATGCCGTAATAAGTTTTCTCGTTGAGTCTTGCCTCAAGGGTGCTATGTGGTGAGTTAAAGGGAAAGAAAAGGTCACCTAGCTTTGAGTGGAGAGCTTAGGTGGTGATGTGTACATATGGGGCGGCTTGACCACCACGGCCAAGGTGTTTCTCAGGGGAGCTAGGGTTTAACCCTATTTTTGCCACTTAGGTCGGCGGGATGTAATTTTTATACTGTAATGACCATTTTGGATTGTAATTAACTTTGTAAAAACTTTTATGGGCCCATGTACAGTTTAATATATTAAATAAAATATATGCATTCCTTTTGACCGAGATTTTCGCCTTAGCCTGTTAATAAAACTAGATGCACGTTTACAACCTAATGACTCGTTTAGTGAGTTAAGCACTATTCAAAGTACACAGTGTGATAATCTTGGGCTATCCAGGGGGTTACAACTTGGTATCAGAGCGTGCCAAGGTTTAGGGTTCCCGTGGACTGATTGGGCAAGTACACTCGCCACTGAAGACAAGCTGGACTCATGGTTTGGTAACTATTTATGTGGTTATGTGTTTAACTGCTTAAATAGAATATTATAGCTTTACCTACATGCATGAGATACACTAATAGGGTTGGCCCTTGACTGCTACATGATGAGCAAGAACGTGCTTATTAACACTGATATTGCTAGAACATGCTTATTAGCATTGTTAATTTTTAATTGCTAAGTGTTAAATGCTAAAAGTTATGATCATTAATAAACTTGTTTATTAGTATGATTATGGAACATGGATGAATATCTGCTTGATCTTAGACCATGAGGTGGCAAGAGGTTTAGTTATCACAACCTAACTTGTCGTATTGACTATTGTAGCAAGGTATAAGATGATCGTATGCTTCCAAGACAGGTAGAATCATCAGCTGGCCAGGAAGATCAGGGCCAGAATGACAAACAGGGTCAGGAAAATGACCAGAGTCAGATCCCTCAGCCAGTTCCTGATAACTGGCAGCAGTTGTTTGCTCATTTACAAGCCAGAGTTATGAGGTACGAAGAAGAAATCTGCCTCCTGAGACAACAACAGGGTCCTGCAGGGAACATTTTGCCATAGGCACCCCCTGTAGCGGTGCCAAGAGTTGGGCAGTTGCTAGAGGCTAGAAGTAAATGGGAACCTCTTTAGGAAACAACACCCTCTAGTCTTTGAGGGTAGTGCAGATCCAGCTAAAGTTGAGCAATGGATGAGCATGGTTACCACCATCTTTGACTTTATGATGGTGTCTAGTAATGAAGGGTGGCTTGTGCCACATACATGTTTTGAGAGGATGCCCGAATTTGGTGGGAAGTGATATCCCAAACCAGAAATGTCAATGCCCTAATTTGAGAAGAGTTTCAGACTCTGTTCAATGAAAATTATTACAATGATGCCATCAGGGCTGCAAAAGCTGAAGAGTTCAGCAAGCTATATCAGGGGAGTCTGTCAGTGACTGAGCATGCTTTAAAGTTTGACAGGCTGGCAAAGTTTTCAATGGAGCTGGTGCCCACTGATGGGACCAGGAGGAAGAGGTTTCTCCAAGGGCTACAGCCTAGGATAGCCCATGATGTTTGTATTACCACTGTGTTTGGAGTTACTACATATGCACAGGTGATGGAGAAGGCGCTCACAGCTGAGAGCACAGAGAACAAGATCTGGTGTGATAATGCAGCGAGAAGAGACTTTAAGAGGGTGGGACCTCCATTTATAGGTTTAGGTAGGGGCGGAGGCCCCAGTGATCAAAAGGGGAAGGCTCCTGAGACCTTCCCAGCTCCAGGTCCTAACAAGCAACCATGTGGTATTTCAATGGGACTCCAAGGTGGCAGTGAGGCCTGGAGGACTTATCCAGAGTGCCCTAGGTGCAAGAGGCACCATATAGGGGACTGTAGGGAAAAAGTTTACTTCTTATGTGGAGTAGTGGGACATTTCAAGAAATATTTCCCGAGCAAGATAGGATGAGCCAAGAAAGGCGGACAACTCGACCCTAGCTTGAGTGTTCGCATTGACTCAGGCAGAAGCTGAGGCTTGTCCCTCCGCAGTTACAGGTCATAATTTGAGTCCTGGAACCCCTTATACTGTTTTGATTTATTCTGGTGCTACACATTCTTTTGTTTCTAGTATAATTATTGATAGATTGTGTAGACCATGTGATTATTATGCTGTGGGATTCGGAACCTTATTACTCACTGGGGAATTAGTAGTATCCAAAAGATGGGTCAGATCACTACCTGTGATAGTAGAGGGCAGAGAGTTATCAGTTGATTTGATAGAGTTGGTTATGATTGACTTTGACAAGATTCTGGGTATGGATTGGTTAGTGAAGTATGGGGCAACTATAGACAAGGAAGATGGTAACCTTTGAGCCTGAAGGTGAGGATCCATTTGTATTTATTGGCACTGTGCATGGACCCCATATATCTATGATATCTGTTCTGAGGGCTAGAGCTCTATTGCAAGGAGGTTGCATAAGATTCTTAGCCATCATGGTTGATAGCACTCAGGTCGTGCCAGTGAGACTAGAGGATACCAAACTAGTCTGTGAGTTTCTGGATGTGTTTCCAGAAGATTTACCAGGGTTGCCACCACACAGGGAGATTAAGTTTGTGATTGAATTGGCACCAGGGAAGGAACCAGTGTCTAGAGCACCTTACAGAATGGCCCCAGTAGAATTAAAAGAACTGAAGGTACAACTATAGGAGCTATTGGACTTAGGTTTTATTAGACCTAGTTTCTCACTGTGGGGTGCACCAGTTCTGTATGTGAAGAAGAATGATAGTTCTCTGAGGATGTGTATTGATTAAAGAGAACTTAATAAGTTAACAATCAAGAAAAGTGTCCTCTACCAAGGATAGATGATCTGTTTGATCAGTTGCAAGGTAAAAGGGTATTCTCTAAGATAGACCTTTGATTTGGTTATCATCAGTTGAGGGTCAAGAAGAGAGATATACCGAAGACTGCTTTTTGCACCAGATATGGACATTATGAGTTCTTAGTTATTTCCTTTGGATTGACTAATGCCCCAGCTGCTTTTATGGATTTGATGAACAAAGTGTTCATGGATTATTTGGACTAGTTTGTGATCATCTGGTTTATTCTTGTCAGAGTCAGAACATGAGCAACATCCGAGGATGGTTATATAGAGACTGAGGGAACACAGATTGTTTGAAAAATTGAAGAAGTGTAAATTCTTGTTATCTCAGGTAACTTTCATTGGGCACATTGTCAGTAAGGAAGGGATTAAGGTGGACCCAGTCAAGATTGAGGCGGTCAGGGATTGGCCAAGGCCAAAGAATGCTTCAGAGGTTAGAAGTTTTCTTGGGTTGACATGTCATTACAGACGTTTTGTGGAAGGTTTTTCAAAGGTTGCCACTTCATTGACTGAACTGACACGCAAGAATCAGAAATTTATGTGGTCAGACAGGTGTGAGAAAAACTTCCACGAACTGAAGCAAAGGTTGATTACATCCCCAGTTCTGAGTCTTCCAACAGATCAGGAGATGTTTGTGATATAATATGATGCCTCACATCAGGGTTTGGGTTGTGTTCTGATGCAGTCAAGAAAGGTGATTGCTTATGCGTCACGTTAGCTGAAAGAGTATGAACAGAGGTACCACACTCATGATGTAGAATTGGTAGCTGGCATGACCTGAGTGGTATCAACCACACTAGCTAAGAACCCTATGCAACCACCTTGCAATAAATCCCTAGCCCTTAAAACAGATATCATAGGTATATGGGGTCCATTCACAGTGCCAACAAACACAAAAGGATCCTCACCTTTAGGCTCAAAGGTTGCCATTTTCCTTCTGCACTCTATGATTGCGCCATACTTCACCAACCAGTCCATACCCAGAATCATGTCAAAGTCGGTTATAACCAATTCTATCAAATCAACTGATCTCTCTACCCTCCACTGTCACTGCAATGATCTGACCCATCTTCTGGTTACTGCTAACTCCCCAGTGGGTAATAAGGTCCCGAACCCCACAACATAATAATCATATGGTCCACATAGTATATTAATAATTCTACTAGCAACAAAAGAATGTGTAGCCCCAGAACCAATCAAAACAGTATAAAGGGTTCCATCACTAAAAAGCTGACCTGTAACTACTGAGGGACAAGCCTTAGCTTCTTCCTGAGGCAATGCGACCACTCGAGCTGGGGCTGAGCTGTCTGCCTTTCTTAACCTCGGGCAATCTTTCCTCAAATGTCCAACTACCCTGCATAAAAAGCAGGCTCTTGCTCGACATTCCCCTAAATGGCGCCTCTTGCATCTAGGGCACTCAGGAAAAGTCCTCCAGACCTCACTGTCGCCCTAGAGACCCATTGTAATACCACGTGGTCTCCTGTCAGGGCCTGGAGTTAGGAAGGCATCAGGAGCCTTCATTTTCTGATCACTGGGGCCTCCGCCCCTACCTGAACCCATAAATTAAGGCCCCACCCTCCTAAAGTCTCTCCTGGCTGCGTTATCCCACCAGATCTTGTTCTCTGCTCTCTCAGCTGTGAGCGCCTTCTCAACCACCTGTGCATAAGTAGTCACTCCAGGCACAGCGGTAATGCGAACATCACAGGCCAGCCTAGGCTATAGGCCCGGGAGAAACCTCTCTCTTCTAGTCCCATCAGTGGGCACTAGTTCCCCTACAAACGTTGTCAGTCTGTCAAACTTTAAAACATGTCCAGTCACTGACAAACTCCCCTGAAATAGTTTGCTGAACTTTTAAGCTTTTGCACCCCTGATGGCATCATTATAGTACTTTTGATTGAATAGAGTCTGAAAATCTTCCCAACTCAGGGCATTGAAAATTCTGGTTTGTGATATCACTTCCCACCAAATTCGGACATCCTCCAAAAACATATATGTGGCACAAGCCACCCTCATAAACAATTGAACCTTTCATAAAGAGGTTCCCATTTATTCTCAGCCTCTGGCGGCAGCTCAACTGTTGGAACTGTTACAGGTGGTGCTTCTGGTAAAATGTTCCCTACAAGAACCTGTTGTTGACTGAGGAGGCATATTTCTTCTTCCTGCCTCATTACTCTAGCTTGTAAATCAACAAGCAACTGTTGCCAGTTTTCAGGAGCTGGCTGAAGGGTCTGACCCTGATCATTATCTTGACCCTGTCTATCACTCTGGCCTTGATCTTCCTGGACAGCTAATGAATCTACCTGCCTTGGAAGCATACTTTCAACTTATACCTTGCTGCAATAATCAATGCGGCCAGTTAGGTAGTGATAACTAAACCTCTTGTCGCCTCACGATACAAGATCAAGCAGAAACTCATCCACGTTCAACAGTCTTGCTAATAAGCATGTTGATCCATAAACATAACAATTAACATTTAACACTTACCAAATAACAATTAACGATGCTAGTAAGCATGTTCTAGCAATATCAGTACTAATAAGCATGTTCTTGCTCATCATTCAGCAGTCAAGGGCCAGGCCCTGCCAGTGTATCTTATGTATGTAGGTAAAGCATTTATATTCCATTTAAGTAGTTAAACACATAACCACATAAATAGTCACCGAAGCATGAGTCGAGCTTGTCTTCAGTGGCGAATGTACATGCCCAGCAAGTCTACAGGAACCCTTAACCTTGGCACACTCTGATACCAAGTTGTAACGCCCTAGATAACCAAGACTGTCACACTGTGTATTTTCAATAGTGCTTAACTCGCTAAACAAGTCATTAGGCCATAAACATGCATCTAAGTGTTATTAATGGCCAGGGTAAAAATTTCAGTCAAAAGGAATGGATATATTTTATTAAAAACATTAAGCTATACGTGGGATCCCATAAAAGTGTTTACAAAGTTATTTACAATCCAAAATGGTCATTACAATTCAAAAGTTACAATCCCGCCGACCTAAGCGGCAAAAATAAGGTGAAACCCTAGTTTCCCTGAGAAACACCTTGGTCGTGGTGGTCAAGCGGCCGCATATGTGCATGTCACCACCTAAGCTCTCCACTCAAGGCTGGGTAAACTTTTCTTTCCCTTTACCTATACCACATAACACCCATGAGGCAAGGCTCAACAAGAAAACTTATTGTTGCATGTATACAAGTATTAATAAACGATTGTGGAATCATTATGGGGCTCACAGCTCTAATCAGATGATTGTGGATCATCCTGGGGTACAATGCCCTGAATAGATGACTGTGAAGTCATTTTGGGGTCCTACGCCCTGAATAGATGAGTGTTAAGTCATCCTGGGGTCCTTTTCCCTAAGCCATGTGGACATCAAGTCACCTGGGCTTTTTAGCTCTGGCTTTGAATAACTAGCCTAAGCGTATAATTCTCTTTTGATTAGATCTAATCATATCGACCAACGCTCGCTGCACTATTGTCGCTCTTGACACATAAGTCAATGCCATACGACCAATGCTCAGTACTATTATCGTTCCTAACTGATAAGTCAGAGCTTCACGACCAACAGCCAACACTATTGTCGTTTCTGACTAATAAGTCAGTGTGTTTCTTAAGTAAACAATGAAACTAAGCATTCATGATGCAACAGATATCCATAAACTCAACATGATTTATTAATAATCATGTATGTCACATAATGGGTACAGTTTCCTTACCTCAGACTAGAGCGTAAAATAGATAAAGAACGACCCTTGAGAACGATTCTGACCTTGGGCCCATAGCAGTAACCTAATCATAACCAAATATGAAATCCCATCAATAAAATGAGTAATAAAAGGTTCCCGGACAAAGTTCTAGCCCCCGGTACCTCCAACTCTACCAAACCGGGTAGTAGATTCGATCCTGAGCCTTAAGGTTTGAAAACCTGCTCTAAAAACTAACATTGGCTCAACAAGAACAGGCGGGTCACGACCTACCCCCAAGGGTCGCGGTGTGTCACGAGCTGACATTTTGACAGCGGAAATGCCCGTGCGACACCTTGAATCCTCTGAGCCAAGGTCAGCCTTCCATCCATTCGAATAACAATGGGCACACTTTCGTCTCTCGAACAACCGTGTGCCTCTGCACACTTCCATCTCTTGAACAACTCTCGCCGAGTCATGCTCTCAAGCATCTATGAGTGCAACCATGCATCAAGGCTATCTAGCCAAGACACTCACTCTTTCCATAGGTTCTCACTATGGAAAGGAAAATCCCAACATCGATTCTCACCCAAACATTCGCAAGCCTAGGTAGCATGTGTGGCCAAGAGCCAACACCAAGCTGACGTGCCAACACCTCTCATCATGCCCTACTCGATACTATCCGATTAGCTCACGTCACAGACTAAGGACTCTCATACATCCATGGTCCATTCCTTAAGGCACCATGCCTTCACGCATGTTGGCAGGCCCTCGAGACTAGCTGCCAGACTAGTAGCACACACTGGACCTCTGTCATTCTCAAGCATTGCGCACTCTTCAATGCCTGTATGGTAGCAAGTCCAACGAATGACTTCCCGTGCCATCTCGTGTCGAGACTCATGGCCATGGCGCACCACGACGTTTCTCAGAGGTTTGGGCCACATTTCATGCAAGCGGCATCCCGGCAACCCAAAGGAACCGTACCCTGCTAGTAGTAGCACACTACTACTAGTACTCCCAACTAGTAGTAGCTCACTTGACGCACCTGCGTCAAGGGGTGGTGGAGAGCTGACACCAGGTGCTCCCCTTATAAAGAGCTTTCTCAGCTTTTAGCCTTCTACTAGGAACATATATGATTTTTGCTTGGGAGACACATTTTGCTTTCAACTCACCAATTCTCCAAATCTCCTAAATCTGATCGCACCATTGTGTTCATTGACCCTTCAATGTGAAACCTACCAAGTCTCCTCCATTTCTGGGCAATATTGAAGATATTTACGAAAATTCCACTGCCGTACAAACTAGGCATCAGCATGCTCACCAACCTGCACCCTAGCGTGCGCATTTGACTAAGAACCATCCTAGCTTGTAACATGCCCTCAAGGGCGGCATGTTACACGACGCGCCTCCCAGATAGACAGCCCCCCTTGTTTGGGTGCCAGGGGTGGGTCGCGACTTGCCCTTGAGGGTCACGGCGCGCCATGCAGACAGAGCCCTATCAAGGCTCCAGGGTTCGCTCAGGTCACGACGCCCAAGAACTCAGCTGCAACTTGACCCTGTGAACCCAGCTCCCCTGCATTTTCTTCAATTCAAACTCAACATAAAATACTTCCAAACAATCCCAGTATCAAAACCAAACCTCAAAACCATATCACCACCAATCCAACAATAAAACCCAAACTCTTAATAACACTTAAAACATCACCAAATACTCAATTCACAATCTTAAACTCTCAAGTTCAAACACAACTAAAACCAATCAAAAACAGAGTTGTAAGCCTCTCCTCAACTATGAATAGAATCTTTCCAGCTGCTGCAACTCAATCTTAAACCCCCAAGCCTTAAAACCTCAAACTTGAATCCTCTAACTTAGATTCAACAATCAAATCGAAAGAGAGAGAGATAGAGAGAATGATCGAGAGAGAGAAGAAGAAGATGCCCTGTTTTCTGTGGTTCATTCCACGGTTTCCCCTAGCTGAGTCTATCTATAAGCCTAAAATGACTAAAATGCCCCTAGGGCCAATCTACTTTCTCAAAGCCACCCAAGGGCAATTTTATCATTACCACCTATCCCGTTAATCATAATTAACGTCTCTCAATTCCCGTCACCTCCAATATCCTAAAATAATTATCAAATCATTTCCCATTACCCGCTCAATCCCGATAATGCACTAAGTACCAAATTACCCGTAGGCTCACCCCGAGACCGGTAATTAACCCGGTTGTGACAAAACCGCTTACTTGCTTCCTAGGATTGTCTCATTCTGAATGGCTCAAATATATCCACATAATAATGTGGTCTCACCCATATATCACATACATGCACATAAATATACAAATACACCATCAACGACCAAAATTATGAGAATGCCCTTCTCATAAGAAACGACTCACATATATGCAAACACAGTCATATAATAATACAACGCACATAATCACATAATAACGCATTAAATCAATTATGGTCCTCCTGGCCCCCTAATCCAGGCACTAAGTCATATTAGGGAATTTGGGACATTACAGTTATTGTACTTTAACTGTAATGGTTATATTTTATTATTATATAAATATGGATATTGCAGTTACATTTTATGATTATGGATGTGGTGACTATATTTTTATAATTATGGATGTTTTATGATATTTTAATTTTTAATTATTTATATTTCATTATTATAATTTTTTTAAATAAAATATACATTAGCGGTGACACAATTCACCCATAATATTCACATAGTCGCCGCAAATAATTTCGTGAAACAGGCCACATCAACACAAATCTGCGGCGACTTTTTAGACATTACCAGCGACACTGTGTCGTCGCTGATATGTATATCAGCGGCGAGGTGAAATGTCACCGCTGATAGGGCTTTTAGACACAACTTTTCTCCGGCGACATGTTAGGCTTTCAGCGCGACAGGAGTCGCCGCTGAAAGACCTTTTTCTTGTAATGTTTCCCATGAAAATAGGGATTTAATGTACGCTATTAATGAATCCCTAAAAATATGGATTTCCTAACAGCTTCTCTATGTGGAAAACGTGTCATTGAGCTCGAACTGTGTTGATGCACTTTCGAGACTAGCCAAGCTTCAAGCTCATCATTCCAGTTGTTGCCTCCTGCTCATTCATTAATTCGGTCGAACTCATTTTTCAGAGAAGGTTGGTATCTTCGAGCCCACAACTCATGCTCGAACTCTGATGACAAATCTGGAATCGTATGCCAAATTATACGAGGTGTACTGCTAACACTTGTTATTTTCGAGCTTACTCTTTACGAGCCCACATTTTGAGGCTACTTATTTATTCTCGAAATTTAATTGTAACAAATACACATTTTTGATATAGAATAGATTTATATATATTTATAAGTTCTACTTCTGTTGGAAAATTTTAAAGTGTTAAAAAGGAAAAAAAAAGTGATGTGGGATCGTATTCGTACGCGGCTAGGGATCAATATTCTCATAGCATTTCGAAACACTATAATATATTTTTTAGTTATAACTTGCGTAATTAAATTCTGTTATATATATAATTATTGTGAAGCTATGTGCAAAATCACTTTCTCGGAATACCGAAACTTAAGCAGGTTAATTAATATGTTATGAAAAGAGAGCTATATATATGTTATGCTGTAATAGGTTGCAATAGGTTAATATTAAAAAAAATTCTATTTTCTGAATTAAATTAATTATTTATTAATATAATAATTATGTAATTAATAATTTGTGTAATTAATAATTAATTACTTTCTTTTATTAATGTTTTTTTACAAGTATGAACCTTCAATTATTTCATATTTTATTCTTATTTAAATTTTTAATATTTAACTTTAAATAATTATCTCTTACATCATAAGATAAATACTAATTTTACTAAATATATATATATAATAAATCTATGTTCTGTAATTATATTGCCAAGTTAATTTAATTTTTTCTTTTTTAGTCCTTAAACTTTAAAAATGAGTAATTAAATCAAATCAGTAGCAATTGGCCCCTTATCACTAATTTTCATTATTTTTAATGATGGAATGGGTGACATGCATAAAATAATAATTTTATCTAATTTAAATTAATAAAAGCAAATATTTTTAACTAAAAATAAAAGAACTAACAGTTTTTAATTGAATAAAATAAACAAACGCAAAAATGTAAAAGAAAGAAAAAAGGATACCTTGATAGATATGGGAATACTTACTTTTTTAATTAATTACAAATTATAATTGAATTTATTTTGAAAAAAATTAATCTTAACTTGTGTTTTATAAGGAAACAAAATATTTTAAATAAATAATATAGTATTAGATTACAAGTCACTCATTAAATATTTTTAATTAAAAACTGAATTAATCACAATCATTCAATAACAATCCAAATAACTGAAATGAATATAATTATTAATGGATATATATATATATATTTGACGTAATTATTTTATTTTTTATTTTTTAGGAAATATATTTGACGTAACTATTAAATACTCACAATCATACTGTTTATATAAATATATATATATATATATATCCTATCCACAGATCGTGTTATATATAAGAACCAAATCTTACACCTACGTATGTCATTTAGCTATCTATATAAATATCATCTCATCATTTAAAATCTATTTTGTATGCCCCTATGCATCCATAGAAAGTAGATAAAGATAAAACAAAGAAGTCCTTTATTACTTCGGTACAGTCCAATATTACTTTCGGAACATATATATTGATACATCATTTTCATTAGCGTTACCAACAATACTTATAATAATAAGTGCCTCAAAAGTTGCTATAATCATGTTAACCCAAAAAAAAATTTGCTGAACCCTTTAATGTGGGTAGATAAATTTAAACCAACCCAAGAACCGACCAAAATAAGGGTCACACATAAATTAGTAGGAAAAAAAACGAGTAAACTAGTGTAATACATACGAGTCAAGAGTAATGCATAGGTGTCCCAAATATATTCCATTATTATTAGGACTATACATATTCGAGAACTATACATATAGTCTGTGCCCACGTGTTAATTGCATTAAATTAAAGGTTGATAACTTGGTATATTGGCATTAGAACATGGAAAGTGGTTTGTGGTAGAATGGGATGCATGTTAAATAGTATGAATTTTAATCTCAAAATTAATTAATAATGAGTAGAGTAATTTATGTTTTTATATATTATTGAATATATGTATATACTTTTGATGTTGGATATTTTTTCTAATACATCCGCTCAAGATAATTGTTATTTTTACTCACTAATCTTGAATGACTCGATCACAAGTAGTGGAAATTTGGATCGTGTATAATCGTTGAAGTTTTCTTTGCCTCATGATATCATGTTAGAATGTACAAGGTGGTTGAGAAAGTAAAATAAAGTGCATGATAAGAAACATGAGATTCCATATCAAAACAAAAACAATTGGAAAATTGAAAACTCCAAAATTTATTTTCTCATTATTTTCTTTTTCATCACTTCCTATATCATTATTTTCTCTCTTCTCATTTTTTCTATCTCGCAATTTTCTCTTTCATCACTTTATCTCTCATTTTGTTTCTTGCAACAATTTCGCTCTTCTCAAATTTTCTTCTTCAAAACTTCTCTCCTTACTTTTTTTTCTCCTTATTTTTCATCACTTTTTGTTTTACATTACTTTATGTCATTATTTATTATAAACTTTTAAAATATTTTTCTCTTTATATATATATATATTTATTACTTTTTTATTTAATATTTTTTAAAAATATAAAACTAAAATATTATTTTTAAAAAATATCAACCAAACACCTATTGTATTTTAAAAAATTACAAAAATTATTTTCTATTCTTATTTCTGAAAACACAATTTTGGAAATAAAAACAGAAAACAATGAAAAACAAACCCATCTTATTGATGGACCGAATTATTGGACTTCGTTGGACTAATATTGGGTAAAATTTATTGGTCGGTGATCAATGTTATTTTCCAGGAAACTTGTATATATTTGTCTTTTTGATACATGTATATGTGCCAAGTTGTCAAAAGGTTGGTTCCTTTATTTTCCCACTTAGCTATTACGACTCCATCCGTATTTAGTACAAATTAATACCAAAAGTCTTCGAAGCCAAAAAGTAAGAAAAATATATTCGATCGTACTTTGAAAATGATCAGATTTATTCTGGTGAGTCAAAGCACACCGAGTTGGCCGGTGGACTCACTGGTGGAGAAGGTATCAGGGTCAAGAATAAAACAGACAAAAACAATATATATGATAGAGATATATGTTGGTTCAAGTGACAACTAAGGCCAGGTATTTCTTAATTGGAGTTCAATTTCTTTCATTCATTTTAGATAAGATCTTGGATGATTGATATTACATTAATTTGATAAGACTGTTAAGAAACAAAATATAAATTAAATTTTATTATTATAAATGGATAACTTTGGGAATAATTTTCTCTTGATGATATATTGAAAGAAATGGACATTTGAACAAAAACACCAAGTGTGTACTAACTAATTAAAAGTTAACTCATTGAAATTATTTTGTAAAGGATATAAGTTGGTTTTGCATATCTAAAACAAAAACAAAAAAATCAATCGAAAAAAAAGCTGTGTTTTATATTGGATCCACACGACCATACTATTACAAAACCCATATCTCCACAATCTTGAGCCTAGCGTATCTATTAGAAAATAAGGGTTTAGTTAGATCATTCAAAATTTAAGAAACTACATATATCTTCGTACATATAAACATAAATTAATTAGTTTCGCACAAAAAAAAAAAACATTATATAATATATGTAAAATTGAGTATAAATAAATGATAAATTTCTTAAGCATATCGGCTAACGGACGTTGGGATGTAGCCATTAAAATTAATTTGCCTAAAAAAATAACAAGGTCAATTAGTCTATGATGAAGAATATCCCTTTGCAATAAAATTGTCTTGAGATTTTCAAAAATATTGACTTTCCCTTTTTTTCTCTTTTGGAATTGGAGTTATTTAGAAAAGACTTACTTTCATTTTCCTCTATTTTCTTCTCTTTTGGAATAGGAGTTTTTAAATTACGTAGAAAATTAAAAAGTGCAACATATTTATTTAAGATAACCAGTCGGTGGAGAGTTCTACTAATCAATTCTTATTTGTGCAGCTTAATAAAAGCATGGAGTTTTTCATTAGTAAAAGCGCAAGGGAACCTTCATGGGTCTGGTCTACTCGGTTATTTCGAATGTGTTCAAGCAAACAAAAACAAATTAAGTTATGAAATCATTCAAAATGCTTTTCTAAAGTAATAAATGAATGAAAACAAAATAGAAAAATAATAGCACAACAAAGTGGACCACTAGCTAAGGCAAGAGACCTTTTGGCTTGGCTTTCATTATTTCATGGAATAACTTTGACAAACTTGTATATGTAGGGTAACATTATATATCATGTACTTTTAGCTAAAGATAGGCATTGGGTTTGTTCCTTCTTCTTGATACTAATTACTCCACACCACCCAACACCTAAAAGAATAACCACTTATTGATTAAAAATTCAAAGGAAAACGTGGACTTAAAAAAATGATATAAGTATTAATAAAGGAATAGTAAAATCCATACTGCATAAAAAAAATAAAAAAAAAAGCTTCATTGATTATCAATCAATGTACCTTCTCAGTACGGACAAATGGACCGCGTGAGCCTATTTTTGTTGTACCATAACACAAGAAACATTACTTTTTATAATGGCGTTATATTTTTTTGGACTCGGTATTTTTTTTTATTATCTGTTTGGACCTTATGTTTTACTAAATTATTTTTTGGACTCTATATTTTGTAAAATAGTTAAAATAGAACTCTAAACTTAATTTTGATGAAGAAAAAATTAAATATAACAACACAGTTTTTAAGCAGAATGATTTTATTTTTGTTCTGAATTATTAGTTTGGTAAATTATTTGTGATTTTAGTTGAAAAAACATTGACCAAAATCGGATTTAGGGTTTTATTTTAACCATTTTACAAAATATAAGGTCCAAAAAATAATATATCAAAATACAGGGTCCAAACAAATAATGAAAAAAAACAATGGTCCAAAAATAAAATGTATAATCCGTTATAATAAATATATTTTTTGGTTATCAATCTATACAGGAATATATATATATATATCAATAATATTATCATTATTATTTTATTATTATGTATTATCGATTAACTCCTGAACTGATGGATAAAGGTTTTTCATACATATTGGCATGTTGCAATGAGTCTCATTAATGTATCATACAATGACTTGACTTGTTACAATGTGCAAATATGTGCCTTGTAAATACTGCCACCGAGACGACCGTATTACCTCATGTGTCTTACCTCACGTACATTTGGGCCCTTTGCCAGAGAGATCCATCATTATTGGGCTTAACCCATCGTTTGAATCAAGGCATATTACATTATTGTTTTGTTGGGATTTTTGGAGGATGTTTACACAGGAACTTCAATTTCAATATGGCCTGCAAACTAAAAAATACGGGGACTAATTGGTGTGCTTCTATTGGCACAGTGAAAATTACATTTTATATGAGTTTTTTAATAAAGTTTTAAAAAATGTGGCTTTTTTTTTAACAAGTATTATCTTATGGCTTTTTAAAATTTGTATTCTCTTTTATGGGATTTTTTCTCCATATTTTTGTAAAAAAAATCATTATTATACCATATTTTTGTAAAAAATCATTATTATGTCATATTTTTTTTCTCATAATCTGATTTTTTTTAATTAAATTTGTTCATATAAACTAAGAAAAGTTTAATTACCATATTTTGCATATTAATGGCTAAAAAACCATATTTATGAAAAAATCCCTATTTTCTTTCCTCTTCTCCCTACCTTTCTATTTACACCTTTTATAAAATTTACAAATTTTAAAAATTTCCTTTCACACCCCTTCTTAATTTTCATTTGTTAAAAAAATGTTTCTTCACTCATACTTTATTAGATTAATACAAATTAATTATTACATCTCTATATTAAAAAAAATTGCAGAATTAAATTTTTATTCTTTTAAACACAAAAATAAGAACAAATAATGTTAATTTTTTTTTAAAGAAAAACTTATGGTAAGTTACAATATGTTTAACTTTCAAGTGTTGTAAAAAAGTTAAAATATATAAAAATAAAATTTAACATTTATAATCTATTTTATATTTGTTATTTAGTTTATGTGTTTGTAAAGAATGTAATATATATATATATATATATCTTCTATATAAAAAGTGTGTTAATAACGAAATTTTTTGCTTTTAACGGTTTTTTATATATATATAAATAAATAAATATATTGATCAACACAACTTACAACCAAAAGCTCAAAAAGAGCTAATAGAAGAACTGATTACAAGTTCCTAATGAACTCTAACATAACTAAAAACTTATTGGTTTTAACAGTTTTTTTAACGTTAACTTTAACGGAATATTTTTATATTTAATATAATATTATTATATTTAATGGTAGATTGTAAACATGACTTAAACTTAAATAAACAAATAATTAAAAAATTAAAATAAGATATTTTACAATGATAATTATTTAAAAATAATAAAACCATATATTTTATAACTTAAATAAAATTTAATTAAACTTAAACTAAATATTATATTAAACATATAATATATAATATTTTGTTGTCACTGCCAAATTCAAAAATTATAACAAACATAAACATAAACAAAAATAAATTAATTAATTAAAATATGATATTTTAAAGATATTTAATGATAATTTAAATAATTAAATCAAATTTATTTAAAAATAATAAAGGCATACATATCTGTTATCCAATAAATTAGCATTTGTGACGTGGCAAATAATCTCTTGGCACGTGGCTGACACCTGGAGCGTCTGCTAGAGTATCGACCAGGAGACACACCAGAAGCAGGACAGATCTGTTTTTACCACGACCATACTGGTCGGTGGTTCCGCTGGCAAAGCAACATTTATGGAAAGATCTTATGTATCCCGAATTTATTTCATGCAATCTTCTGAATATCCCATGATTCAGGGGATAATATCTGTAACAAAATTGGGCAACCCTCCATGAGCCTATAAAAAGCAGGAGATGGCTCATGGGAAGGGACTTTTGGAGCCCGGAAATCATAGAGATATAGAAATTATCTGTGAAAACTTGTATTGTTTATGAGGAGTGTTGAAACTCATTGAACCCAAGTTCTCTGATCACACTTTTGTTCCCATATCAATATCATTCTAAGTGGACGTAGGTCATTACCAGATTCTGGGGCCGAACCACTATAAATTACTGTGTTTTCTTTACTTTTGCCATTATGTTATTATCTATACATATTCGTCTATATCATTCATATTTTGACTCCGTGTCAGTTGGCTAAATCGAGGGTCAACAATATCATTTTTTATCTTATAAATTTGTATGATAGTTTATTTTTTTATCAAGTGATCGGAGCACTTTTTCTTCATCAAATTCACCAAAGGACATCGTGAGATACATTAAAAACTAAATATAATTGATGCATGTATAATGATGTCTACACTATGATTTTTTCTGTTCTTATTTTATTTCTATTATTAATTTATTTTTAAATATTATTATATTTTATATATGTATGTTATGTAGCTATATTAATATATATCTATATATTGTGTTTAGATGTTATATATGTAGAGATTATTGATTTAAATATGTATATATACTATAGAACATTAATTCATTCTATTATATATTCTTAAAAATAGTAAATTAAAATTATAGACAATATTTACAACTTTAAAACTAAGCAAATGTGCATTTCACGTTGCTTCTACCTAGTATATAAATATATATATATTAATATAAAGAAGAGCACCAATGAGATGTTTTGGCACTCTAAAAACTCTTCAAACCATTCTATCTATTTTCTCCTTTAATCTATTTTTTTTATTCATTTTATAGATTATAACAATAATAAATGTAATTTTTAAAATTTAAATGAGATATTTATAAGATATTATTATTATTTAAATATAGATAAATATCTCTTTGTAAATCTATATATATTCTAAATATTTTCTATTAATCTCATATTTTCCTCTACTCTAATTTCTTTTTTTTTTCTCTTCTTCTCTCTAAATTCTTTCAATTTCAATTTTTAATGAATTTCAATTCATATCTCTAAATTTTATTGATTTACATGTTAATGATAACACAATCCTCTCGAGTATTTTTTTCAATTATTAATGTTTGTTAATCTTTAAAGTTTGGGTATTTATTCAATTATTAATGTTTGCTAATCTTTAAAGTTTTTATTTGAAATTATTGATCTTGATATTCTAACATCTTCATATTATTTTTCTATCATGTTTTAGATGTTATCAAATGTTTATGTTGTGTGGGTGATATTTAGATTGTTGGAGGTGGTTGGGAAAAAAGAGACATCAAAGTTTTAACAAATTTGTTTGTATATGTTAATCGATAAATCTTCAAATAGATTATGTAGCATCATTAATCGAAAGATTTTCCACCATCTCCAATGTTGTGCAAGTTATTTCGAGTTCTAGTATATTTATATTTTATTTAATTACTATTATTATTTAAAATAAATAAAAAAATAGAAAAAAAATAATAAAATTGATATAATCATCTTATTTTTTATCTGCTTATTTGTGGTTAATTAATTTACTATTATTATTTTAAATTTAAATAAGATATTGATTTTTTATATAATAATATGTTCATATCTATTTTTGTAGAATTTTTTTAAAATTAAAGATATTTTATAAAAAAAAATATTGTTTTGTATATGAATATGAATTTACATTTAAATAATTATTTTTTAAATTAATTAAATATTATTCTTGATGGATATTATTAAATATATTATTATTATATGTGAAGTTTTGGTACATTTTGAATTGAATCTTATAATTATGATACAAAAGTCTATAATATCTCTCAACAATCTTTCCCTTTTTTAGAAAGAGATACGAGTAAATAGAATGGAAAAAAATCTAAATTTACCATCCCATCAAAATATGCTGCTATATAGAAAATTTAGTATATGTATATCTATTGTAATATCTTTTAGTAGCAATAGTATATAATAACATATCACATCTGCCAACTTTCTAAAACTAACAAATATGAATAATGTCACTGATCAATAACATATTCGCACATTTAGGAAGTTACCATATAAGGTAAACAATAATTATGTCCAAAAATTCAATTCATCAAATCTAAATGAAATAAAAGTGGTCTCTATGCATAAATGAACTTAATAATAGGAAGCAAAAAACCCTTAAAACTTGACTTTATCATTATAAGAAAAAGACTCTACAGCGACGACATCTATTGCGACGACTGAGTCGTCGATATATGTAGTCAAAATCCACAATTTTTTTAAATTTATTAAAATAAATAAACTACAGTGACGATATGTCATCGCTGTAGGATCATCAACAACACACGACCAAGCTTCCAAATTCTTGGTACCCTACAGCGACGAGTCGCTGTTGGGTACCAGGAATTTGGAGAGAACAAGAGACAGGAACTGACTCTGTGACGACAACATGTCGTCATCGTAGAGTCCTCATCGAGAAAAAGAGGGAAATATCTTTGTCTATAGCGACAACATGTCGTTGCTATTGGATACGAAGTGAACTTAACTGCCAAAAGTTGGTTGTCAATTTTCACTCCTTATAGCGACGACATGTCATCGCTATAAAGACTCATTTAATCCACTAGGCAGTTAAATTTTTACTGTATAGCGACGACATGTCGTCACCATAAGGTCCAAAAAAATGGAGGGAAAGTGGACCGCCAAAAATTCTAACAGTTTTCGCTATCTATAGCGATGACATGCCGTCGCTATAGGGTCCCAAAAATTTGGTGAAAACATTACAATTACTGTTTATAGCGACGACTAGAACCCTAAAAAAAAAAGAAGGAAAGTTGATCGCCAAGAATCAGATGTCAAATTTCATTGTCTATAGCGACGACAATGGTCCATGTTTGATAACTGAAATGGTGCGTGTACTCTTTCGTTGTCTATAGCGACGTCGAGTTACAATTCCTTACTGAAATGGTGTGTCTTGGTTTTAGTGACGACACTCTCTACCGCTGTCGTCGCTATAGAACCCTTCGATATATCCCCTAACCCGAGCCTTTCTTCTCCATTTTCTCAAAATCTCTGAACTTTTAGAGTCATTCTCCTCCGCCTCAGACCACCGCACGCTACCACAGGACGCCTCCCTAGCCCATTTTTTTGCCATTTTTTCGTGAGGTTCATGAATCTATACCATATTCTTTCTATTATGCCCTTAAAATTGTAGTTTTTTTAATATATGTGTTGTAATTGGTATAAATGGGAGATTTTTTTTTCCAGATTCCATTGGAGCCCGAGCCCAAGCTCTTGCCTTTGGATAACTCCTCAACCCGAGCCCTTAGGTATTGTTTTTAAATTGTGTATTGTTTTTTTTTTTTTTGTGATTGATTAATGTATTGATAAAATGTTAATTTATGTTTTCAAATTGTGTAATTAGTTATTTTAGAAAGTGTTAATTTATTTTTCATTTCAGATTTGTATGTTTGTTAATTTGATTATATTTGTGTTTTTTAAACAAATTTTTGGTGATTGATTAATTGTTAAATTATGTTCTTAAGTGGGTAATTGGTTGTTTTAGATAGTGTTGAATTTTATTTTTCATTTTGGATTTGTATTGTTAATTTTGTGAATTTTAATTTTGTTTTACATTAATTTAATTTAATCAAATGTTATGTTATAAAAAATGTATGATAGCTTAAATATATGTATATAAATGTGAATATGTTGACTGTCAGAACTCGTCAACGAAGTTAAGTTGGAAAAATTATCAAATCAAAATCGCTAATGGGAAAGCTATCAAAACGTGAATAATAACTCAAGAACTAGGATATCACAACAATGGAGAAATTAATCTTTCATTCACACTTAAGGCTCTGCTACAGTAAAATTTCCAACCCCCTTTCAGGTGGCCTTGGAATTCATTTTATAGTAGGCTCTAATGGCCTTAGATACATAGTGGTCCAGGGGACCAAGTGGTACAAACGTACTGTATTAGGGGAGTGGCTTCAGAGGTTGTGGTTGTACATCCCGTACAGGAGCAGGTGTCAGGAGGATGTCTCCACTACTTGTCTGTACCCATGTCTGATGTGTGGTGGCAGGCGTATTGGCGCAAGTGGTAGTGGTGTCGGTTCTGACTTATGGCCGTAGACGTACGGACCATGATCCTTACCCCAGCAGTCTCACTGGCACTGGTATCCGTACTTAGTACTTGGTCGTACAAATATGTCTCATTCGACTCGTACTAGATCTCCTAAGCATAGGGACTTCAAGGTATGAAAAAAGGGATCCTTGGTGCCCGTACTGGCCGTGGCGTTGAGTAGGGGTCTTGGGCCTCTACGCGTCAAGCCACGGGGTGTCGGCCTCCTGAGAAGATGATGGGCTGATGGACTTCCCGGGGCGTGCGCGTGTGGGACCTTGCGCGACCTCACGCATGGGGTGCCATTGACGGCCTCGCAGCCTCCCTCGGCCTCGCGCACGGGGCGCCATAGACGGCCTCGCAGCCCCTCTTGGCCTCGCGCATGGGGCGCCATAGATGGCCTCGCAGCCCCTCTTGGCCCCGCGCATGGGCATGATGGGAGTGGACCAAGGGCCTCGCGGATCGGTGGCCTCGCGAGACGGGAGGGCCTCGCGGAATGGGACAGCCTCGCCCATTTGATGGTCTCGCCTGTTTGATGGCCTCGTGGCCTCCCTCGGCCTCTCGCAGTTGGAATGGCCTAAGGGCCCCGCGATACGGTGGGGTCTCGCCCACACGAGGGCCTCGCGGGATGGCCTCCCGAGACGATGGGGCTCCGCCTATGCGAGGGCCTTGCGGGATGGCCTCGCGAGACGTGGCCTCGCGGGATGGCCTCGCGAGAGGGTGGAGCTTCGCCCACATGAGGGCCTCGCGATATGGCCTTGCGAGATGGTGGCCTCGCGGAACGGCTTCGCGGGACGGTGGGGCTTCGCCCACACGAGGGCCTCGCGAGATGGCCTCGCGAGATGGTGGCCTCGCGGAACAGCTTCGCGAGACGGTGGGGCTTCGCCCACACGAGGGCCTCGTGAGATGGCCTCGCGAGATGGTGGCCTCGCGGAACGGCTTCGCAAGACGGTGGGGCTTCTTGCATTTTCCCTTGATGAGATTATGAGCATCAACAGAAT
The DNA here is from genome assembly GCF_963169125.1 of Humulus lupulus. Taxonomy (NCBI): domain Eukaryota; kingdom Viridiplantae; phylum Streptophyta; class Magnoliopsida; order Rosales; family Cannabaceae; genus Humulus; species Humulus lupulus. Next base: position 276,814,248 of record NC_084793.1, read on the forward strand.
ATATGTGAATATGTTTATATGTATATAAATATAAATGTGAATTATATTTTTAAATTATGTGGTAGGTTAGATTAATATGATTAGACGTTTATAATATATGTATTGTTGACAGTAAGACTCGTCAACGATTAAAGGTTAGAAAACTTTTAACTCTACACTATAGAAAGCTTTGAATCAGATAGAAAGAACTAGAATCCACAGAAGAAAACTCAAGCAACCATGAAAACCAGGATCATATATTTCTTAAGTTTCTTTCATACACTCAATTATCCAACCCCTTAACCTGAGGGGTTAGGACCTATTTATAGGGGGGCTCTATTGACCCTGGATACAAACAAGTCCCAGACGACAGGGACGTACACAGGTACTCTGATAGTGTAGTGGCTCAGGGCGTAGTGGTGTCTACCCTGATGGTGCCAGAGTCGTGGCCTAGGACATAGTACTGTCGGCTCTGGCATATGGTCGGGGGTGTCAAGTGGTACCACTACTCTTCGTGCAGGTCCGTACCACCACTATTCCTCAGATGCAGATCACAGGGTCGTGCCTCTGTTCTCTCCACAACCGTACGCCCCGTGTTAGTACGCGTGTCTTGTACCCGGTCGTCCTCATCAATCCCCGTTTGATACCCAATGCTGACTTGGCATTCCCATTAAGTGTCTCTAAGTATTCCTCATACCAATGCCAAGGGGGCTTCGACCTGTAGGTGCCATGTGAAGCCAAGGCGCTAGGAGTCGAGGCTGGCCTATGCAGGTCACGTGAAAGCGAGGCTGAAGACACGGGTGGCGCAACATGGCGGCACCCTCGCATAGCGAGGCTGCCCCTCTTCCCCCCGGGTGCAGGCGTCGCGAGGCTCGGGACATGGGCGCCATAGCAAAGTCTCACCCTCGCATAGCGAGGCTGACCTTCTTCTCCCGAGTGCACGCGAGGCGAGTTTTGATGCTTGACGAGACGGGGCGCACGCAGCATGGACCCTCGCGTAGCGAGGGTGACATTCGGATTGGCAAGCGTCCAAGGACCCTCGCTATGCGAGGGTGGCCTTCTTAGCCCAATTCCCTCACCATCATGCGACGTCCTTATCCCCCTTGTGAGGACAACGAGTGGCTTTTAGGATGTCTCGTAGCATAGAGCTTCACTTGTGAATAGAATTCACAAGGGAAAAATTTCCACATTTACACTTCCCCCCGAGTCTATAAGTACACTTTTAAGTGTGTTTGTAGACTCTCTTTATTTCTCTTGCTTGACATGTGCGGCCAACCATGGGGGACTTAGCCTTGGAAAATTTCCCAACGTCGCTTGAAGAAATACGAGGTGAGGTTTGGAGTTGTGTTTCTTTATAATGTCCAAAGAAACACAACAACCACCCAACTCTTGGGGGATTCATGAAAATTCCTAAGATTGCACAAGGACCAATCATCCTCAATTGCGGATCCCGAGGTTGCCCATACTCTTGATCTCCACCATTCATAGGGAGATAAATCCAATGGCTAGGGAGCCTTGACTTTCCTTATAAATACCCCAAGGCTTCAAGCCACTTCTCCACACCAAGACTTGCCTAGGCATGCTCTCCAACCTATTTTCAAGAGTTCAAGGGTTCTATCCTCCTCCAAAGCATTCTTGAGGTACCACTTCTTCTCTTTTTTTTTTTTAGCAAACTTAAGGGGCTCTGGTAAGTCCCTCTTATTACTGCTGTCCGTGGATCACATATTTTTCTTTGATCTGATGGCGATAATCTTTCTGGTGCACCTTGATTATACTTGTAAGGACATATTAACCCGTTGGGCTGTTGGGGTCCTTTTATATTCATTGCGCGCGCTTGTTACTTTTTGCGAGAAACGTCCTTCTCGTCCTTATACATAGTACTATTTTTTCAAGGGTCCCTTGTAAGGCCCTTTTTGGCTAGCCGGCTTAATGGCCGATCTAGACTTATCGGGTGATTCCCTCCTTACGGCCGCACCTCTTGGGGTGTCGGTCTTTAGTTAGAGGTCATCCTTTTAAACTGTTCCCTTGATATTCATAAGGGTAGCTAGTCTCTTTGAATATAAGAGATTTTTTTTTTTTTTTTTGTTATGCCTCCTGTCCTACCCCCCAAGTGCTTGGTGAGATTAACTTCAGCAGGCAGTTCGGTTGATGCTCGCATGAAAAAGAAAAATCACATGTGAAGTTGTGAACATTTTCATTCATAGTAGTCAGATTACAACGATATTCATATAAAAGGCTTACATCTACTTGGGAGGTTGTGTAGGTAACCTCTTTGATTCTCGTCTACTAAGATAGCCTAACCTACGACAAACTAAACACAGCTACTGCCTGCGCTGGGAGTGGAAGTCTTACTGGTAATACTTCCTAAGGTGTTCCGCGTTCCACGCTTGAGGTATGACGGTGTCGTCCATGCGCGCCAGCTTATAGGTGTTCGGGGGTATGCACCGAGCAACCTGGTAGGGCCCCTCCCAGTTCGCCCCCAGCACTCCTGCTCCTGGGTCTCGCGTGTTAGGGAGTACCTTCCTCAGTACCAAGTCGCCAACTCTGAAGGTTCTCTCTCGCACCCTCGAATTGTAGTACCTTGCGGCGCACTGTTGGTATACTGCCACCCTCATTTGTGCTTTTTCTCTCTTCTCTTCAAGCATATCCAAGCTCTCGGCCAGAGCTACGCGGTTGGCCTCGTCTCCATACGCCTGTACCCTGTGGGACTCAACCTGCATCTCAACCGGGAGTACGACCTCGTATCCATAGGCCAAGGAGAATGGGGACTCCCCTGTAGTCGTGCGTGGGGTGGTTCTGTAAGCCCACAGCACATTTGGTAGCTCCTCTACCCAGGCTCCCTTCATCTTTTCTAGCTTTGCCTTCAAGTTCTTCTTAAGGACCCTGTTTATGGCCTCCACCCGTCCATTGGCCTGTGGGTGTACCACCGCGGAGAAACTTCTCCTTATGCCTCTTCCCCTACAATACTCTTCGAAAGCTCCCCCCTCGAACTGGGTACCATTGTCAGAAATAATTTTGTAGGGTACTCCATATCTACAAACAATGAATTTGTTGACGAAAGCGGTGATGTTCTTGGCTGTTATCTTCACGAGGGGTTCTGCTTCTACCCACTTAGTGAAGTAGTCCACTGCCACCACCGCGTATTTCGCTCCACCCGTGCCTGCAGGAAGAGTGCTGATTAGGTATATTCCCCAGATAGCGAAGGGCCAGGGGCTGGTCATGCTGGTCAGTTCACTTGGGGGTTTCCGAGGGTAGTTGGCGTGCCTCTGGCATTTGTCGCATTTCGCGGCAAAGTCATGCGCATCTCTCTCCATGGAGGGCCAGTAGTATCCTTGTCTCATGGCCTTCCTAGCTGTGGAGGGTCCGCTCTCATGGTTGCCACACTCTCCCTCGTGTTTCTCATGCAACACTTTCAACGCCTCCTCCTCTTCTACACATCGCAGGAGTGGCATTGAGAATCCTCTTTTGTAAAGGACCCCATCAATCAGGGTGTATCTAGCGGCCCTGTACACCAACCTCTGGGACTCGTTTTTGCTGCAGGCAAGGTTCCTTCCTCCAAGTACCTTTTGATTGGCTCGGTCCACGACTCCCTTGGGACACTAATCATATGCACGTCTGCGCCTTCGATGCTGGGTTTGGGTAGGTACTCCACGGGTATCGACTCCAAGATATCACTGTCCTTGGTGGACGCCAGCTTCGCGAGTGCATCAGCATGGGTATTCCTTTCCCTGGGGATTTGCTCTATGCTATATGCCACTAGCCGTCCCAGGTAGCCCTTCACCTTCTCCAAGTAGGCTACCATCTTGGGTCCCCTTGCCTGGTATTCCCCCTTTACTTGGTACACCACCAATTGAGAGTCGCTGAAGAAACGGAGGCAATACATTTTGTGTCCCTCAGGCTCGGTCATCATGATGCCCGCTCCGGATCCTCCTTCATTAGACGCCCCATCAACATGCAAACTCCATTCCTCTAAACCCCCTCGCTCTTCCTCTATGACAGGCTGGTCTCTTTCTTCATTTCTTCCTCCGTTCGGCTGATGGGTAAACTCTACTATAAAGTCCGCCAACACCTGTCCATTGATGGAAGCTCTTGGGGTATACACAATGTCAAATTGACTTAACTCGATTGACCATTTCATCAGCCTCCCCAAGGTCTCAGGTTTATGTAAGACCTGCCTCAAAGGACTATCCGTCAGGACTTCAATTGTGTGCGCATGGAAGTAAGGCCTCAACTTCCTCGAAGCCACGACTAACGCATAGGCCAATTTTTTGATCTCCGGATATCGGTTCTCTGCGTCCACCAAATGCTTACTGATATAGTACACTGGTTGTTGCTGCTTCTTCTCCCCTTTAACCATGGCTGGACTGATGGCATGCTCAGATACTGCCAAGTATAGGTACAGCTTCTCGCCTTTCTCAGGTTTTGCCAACAGGGGTGGCTTCCCCAAGTGCTCCTTCAACTTGACAAATGCTTCTTCGCATTTTTCATCCCAAGCGAACTTTTTGCTCCCTTTGAGGATGTCAAAGAAGGGGAGGCACTTATCGGTGGACCTTGAGATAAATCTATTAAGGGTCGCCACCCTCCCCGTTAGGCACTGCACTTTCTTCTTGTTCTTCGGCGGGTTCATCTCTATTAGTGCGTTTATCTTATCAGGATTGGCCTCGATGCCTCTGGAATTGACCATGAAGCCCAAGAATTTCCCTGAGGATACACCGAAGGTGCACTTGACGGGATTCAACTTCATCCGGTATTTCCTAAGTGTGTCGAACATCTCACCAAGGTCCTTGTTGAGCTCTGTTGTGTCCTTGGTCTTCACTAACATATCATCCACATACACCTCCATATTCCTCCCTATCTGGTTAGCGAACATTTTATTCACCAACCTCTAATAAGTGGCACCCGCGTTTTTCAGCCTGAAGGGCATCACCTTATAACAGTAGAGCCCTTTGTCTGTAATGAATGATGTGTGCTCTTCATCTGCTGGGTTCATTGGGATCTGGTTGTATCCCGAGTAGGCATCCATGAAACTCAGTAATTCATGTCCTGCCGTTGCATCTACTAGCTGATATATCCTTGGAAGTGGGAAGCTGTCCTTAGGACAAGCTTTATTCAGGTTCGTGAAATCAACGCAAGTTCTCCACTTCCCATTTGGCTTTGGCACGAGTACTGGGTTCGACACCCATACAGGGTAGAAAGACTCACGGATGAACCCGTTGGCCTTCAGCTTGTCAACCTCCTCTTTTAATGTTGCGTATCTTTCTGGCTCTAGCGCCCGCCTCTTCTGCCTGACGGGCCTCGCCTCTGGGGAGATATTCAGTTGGTGGCACATCACATTGGGGTCTATACCCACCATATCCTCATGACTCCATGCGAATACGTCTAGATTATCCTTCAAAAATTTTATCAACTCCTCCTTCACATCACTTTGCAGGCTTCTCCCTATCTTCAATTTTCTTAACGGTTCCTCCGTCACCGTAACCTCCTCTACTTCCTCCACTGGTTCTGCTCTCGACTCATCCACAACCCGAGAGTCCAGTTCCTGCGAACCCCCCGCGGGCACACGTAGCTCCTCATGTACCACCATAGCCATTGGTTCTCGTGGTTTCACAGGCACACGGAGTGAGGTGTTGTAGCACTCCCTTGCCTCTTTCTGTTCTCCCTTCATACTAGCGACCCCTCCTGGAGTTGGGAACTTGACAACCAAGTGATATATCGAAGTTATGGCTTTCAATTCTCTTAGGGATGGTCTCCCCAATACCGCATTGAAAGCTGATGCACAATCTACTACGACAAAGTTAGCCATGACTGTAGTTTGCCGGGGTTGCTCCCCCATGGTGAGTGTCAATTCGATCATTCCGAGGGGTTGCACTGAGTCCCCCGTGAATCCGTATAGGGATGATTGGCAGGGCTTTAGATGACGAATGCCCAGTCCCATCTTTTCCAAGGCAGGGCGATATAGGATGTCCACTGAGCTTCCGTTGTCCACTAGGACTCGATGGACGCGCATATTTGCCAATTGAACTGTCAACACCAGTGGATCATTGTGGGGGAAGTGTACCCCCCGTGCATCCTCCTCAGTGAAAGTGATCGAGTCATTTTCTCCCTTGAAGCTTTTCGGGGGTCGTTGTTCCAAACTCATGACACAGGGTGGTGGACTTCGCCTGGCTTCTCTAGCATACCGATCTCGCCCTCTGCGGGAGTCTCCCCCGAACCCCGGACCTCCGAAAATAGTTCTCATTTCTCCCTGAATCTCTGGAGCTCCCCTTTGCGTTTGAGACGTCACCGGTTCGCCCTCTGACTTCGGCCTTTCTTTCCTAACATATCGGCTTAGGTGCCCCCTGCGGATGAGCTCCTCAATTTCTTCTTTCAAATGAATACACTCTGTTGTGGTGTGACCGATATCCTTGTGGTATTGACAGTATCTATTGGGATCCCTCTGGGACTGATCCTTCCTTATTGGTGGGGGCTTCTTGAAGGGAACCCGCTTCTCGTTGGTGAGGTAGATATGCTCCCTTGTATCCGTCAGGCTCGTATAGAAAGTATAAGTCGTTTGCCTATGGTCGCTTCCCCGCTTGGGCTTTCTATGTTGATCATCCCTCGACCCTTCGTATGCCCTCTTCTTCCTTGCTCCATTCGACCCTTCATTAATTGGGGGCTTTGCAGTGGACTCACACTTTCCCGCCTTTAAGTTCGCGTGGCCATCCTCTACACGAATATACTTTTGCACTTTCTCGTAGAAGTCACCTAGGTCTATGACTTCCCTTTTGAGCATATTATGCCACAATTTGCTTCCCGGAAGCACCCCGGCAGTGATGGCCATTTTTAACTCTCTGCGGGTCAAGCTCCCCACTTTGGCTGCTTCCAGGTTAAACCTGTGGATGTAGCTTTTTAGACTCTCATTTTCGCCCTGTTTTACATTGGCGAGGCTGGTGCCCGACATTGTATAATCACGCACGGCATGATGCTGCTGGAGAAATTCATTTGAAAACTGCTGCCAAGACCTGACGGACCCCGGTCGAAGTCTCTTGAACCATTTGTATATGGGTCCTTTCAACGTGACTGCGAAACAGTGGCATCTAGCCCCGCTACTAATCCCCCTCAACTTCATCAAGTCATTGAATGCGTCTAGATGGTATTTGGGGTCGGTGCTTCCTTCATACGGGGTCATATGAGGCTCCTTGAAGTTTGCTGGGAGTTGGATGGCTTGGATCTCTTTGGTGAAGGGCGAGTCATGGTCGAACTCCTCCTCAAGGCTTTGCCCTCCAGACGCGGTGACAACCTTACTCCGCAGGCTCCTCATCTCTGTATCGAGGTCTTGCCTCCTCTTCTTCAGGGAGTCTCTCAACATGGACGGGTTGACATCTTCCTTTCCTTTGCCGTCCCGGGGGACAGTAGAAGGGGTAGTCCTCTTATCCGCCCTCTTCTTCTTGAGCTCTTCTCGTAGATCCGAGGGCGTCCTATTTGAGGTGACCTCGATGTCGTTGCGAGATCCAACCTTGTTCCCTTGCCTTGGCCCCTGGGGTGGCCTCGATGGTCCGGGATGTTCGTGCTGCTTCTCCCTGGGGGTGTTACTGGTGGAGTGTCTGGTCCTCCCGTCGTCTACCGGGACAGTGGTTTCCTGACCTTTCTCTTTCCTCTTGGGCAGGGTCACGTTCGACTTACCTTGCAACAGGCCATTCAGCACCTCCTGCATGTTCCCCAGGGTGGCCTTTAGCCTTTGGTTCTTACGGTGCAGCTCATGAATCTCCTCTTCATAGAAACGAGATTTAGAACTCGAGCTCACAGAATGGACCCGGGGTTGTTTATCACGTCTATGTGTCGAGGGGCCCGAATCCTGCCGGCCGGAGTTCGGTACCTGTGGTGGTTTGGGAGGAGGGAACTCGTTGGCATTCCCGGGTGGTACAGTAGTTGTCCTTGGAGGATTCTCACCGGGCGGGATGGCTGGTGACGAGGCCTCCCTGTCATTCTCGTGAACCACAGGGTCCCTTGGAGGCTCCATGTCTCAGGGTGGAGGTGGATCCTTCACGGGGGCCTTCAGCTGGACTTCGTTAAGGTGGACCTCCACCTCTCGTGGCTCCCTGAGTCGCTTCGAACGTCTCGGCATTTCTTCTTGCCGGAAGTGATGGTAGAATAGTAGCTTGGTGCTTACGTTCCCACAGACGGCGCCAAACTGTCGACGGTAAGAACTCGTCAACGATTAAAGGTTAGAAAACTTTTAACTCTACACTATAGAAAGCTTTGAATCAGATAGAAAGAACTAGAATCCACAGAAGAAAACTCAAGCAACCATGAAAACCAGGATCATATATTTCTTAAGTTTCTTTCATACACTCAGTTTTCCAACCCCTTAACCTGAGGGGTTAGGGCCTATTTATAGGGGGACTCTATTGACCCTGGATACAAACAAGTCCCAGACGACAGGGACGTACACAGGTACTTTTATAGTGTAGTGGCTCAGGGCGTAGTGGTGTCTACCCTGATGGTGCCAGAGTCGTGGCCTAGGACATAGTACTGTCGGCTCTGGCATATGGTCAGGGGTGTCCAAGTGGTACCACTACTCTTCGTACAGGTCTGTACCGCCACTATTCCTCATATGCAGATCACAGGGTCATGCCTCTGTTCTCTCCACAACCGTACGCCCCGTGTTAGTACGCGTGTCTTGTACCCGGTCGTCCTCATCAATCCCCGTTTGATACCCAATGCTGACTTGGCATTCCCATTAAGTGTCTCTAAGTATTCCTCATGCCAATGCCAAGGGGGCTTCGACCTGTAGGTGCCATGTGAAGCCAAGGGGCTAGGAGTCGAGGCTGGCCTATGCAGGTCACGTGAAAGCGAGGCTGAAGACACGGGTGGCGCAACATGGCGGCACCCTCGCATAGCGAGGCTGCCCTTCTTCCCCCCAGGTGCAGGCGTCGCGAGGCTCGGGACATGGGCACCATAGCAAGGTCTCACCCTCGCATAGCGAGGCTGACCTTCTTCTCCCGAGTGCAGGCGAGGCGAGGTTCGATGCTTGACGAGACGGGGCGCACGCAGATGGCCAGCCATGGACCCTCTCGTAGTGAGGGTGACATTCGGATCGGCAAGCGGCCAAGGACCCTTGCTATGCGAGGGTGGCCCTCTTAGCCCTATTCCCTCACCATCATGTGACGTCCTTATCCCCCTTGTGAGGACAACGAGTGGATTTTAGGATGTCTCGTAGCATAGAGCTTCACTTGTGAATAGAATTCACAAGGGAAAAATTTCCACATTTACATGTATGTTCTCAGACTGGTTTATATATTTTTATGCAGATTTTAAATTTTGGAATAGGCTAGATTACGACCGTTATACTGCCAATTTTTTGTAGATTTAGAAAAACTAAGTATTACAAATTAGTTTTAAAACTAGTGTGATTACAATTTTTAATTAATAAATTTTAAAGCAATTAATAAAAATTAATTAACAAAATTATAAAGTGTAAATTAAAATAATAATTTTACAAGTATAAAACATTATCAATATTATGTTATATAATAACTATAAATTAAAATAATAATCTTTAATGGTAAATTAATAAATTTATAATTAAATATTTGTTTATTTAATTAATTTTATAATATATTCATAAAATTTGTTAATATATGTAGATAAAATAGGTAATTAAGTTAACTATACACTTAAAATTAAAATAATAAAACCTTATTGTTATTTTAAAAAAAATAAAAGGTGAAAATTATATTAAGAATTTGATAATTATTCAATAATATAATAATAATAATTATAATTAAATATTTGATTATATAATGAAACTTTATAATACATTCATAGCTAACAATAATATATATTCATAAAATTTGATAATATATATTCATAAAATTTGATAATATATATTCATAAAATTTAATAATTTATTCGTAAGATTTCATAAAATTATTAGCAAATAAATGTAGTTTCTTATGATGATCACATTGTGATAATTTATTTTCCACTTGAATTAGTTATGATAATTGACAAGAGTTGGATAACTAATAGACGACGTAACTCTGATGAGTTTTGGAATGGTCTTAGCATTTATACAAATTGCCATGAATCATGTGAATGCTTCGGGAGAAGTCAGATGCCCATGCATTCAGTGTGTCAATATTTTGAATTAGAACCTAGACGTGGTGGAGGCTCACATACGCAGATATGGATTTCTGCAGCGATATGTGAAATGGACCTACCACTGAGAAGTTGATATGCCTTCAGTAGTAGACGACGGGGCTGTAGTGACTGATGAGATGATTGACATCATCAATGATGTTATTGGTGAACAAGACACTAATGAAGAAGGCGTAAATGAAGGAATTTCAAATGGTGGCGGCAATAGTGCGGAAAATCAATTTCATGACCTATTTAAAGAGGTCGAAGCTGAGTTATACCCTAGTTGTACTTGGTTGTCTTCCTTGAACTTCTTGGAGAAGATGATGCACGTGAATGTTATGAATATATGGACAAATAGTTCCTTTGATGAGCTTTTGAAGTTTATGAAATTTGCATTCGTGAAGGAGAATAAGATTCCAGCTTCATTTTATGAGTCTAAGAAAAAAATGAGGAAGCTAGGGTTAGATTATCAATCAATTCATGCTTGCAAGTACGACTATTGTTTGTTCTGGAAGGAGAATCGCAAAAACAGAGTTGTCCTATATGTGGTGAGAGCTGATGGGTTGACAAAGACACAAAAGGGAAAAAAGTCACCCACAAAGTGTTGCGGTACTTCCCTTTGACTCCTAGGCTAAAGTGTTTTTATGGTTCAAGGCATACAACGAATGATATGACCTGTCATAGTACGAGACGTTTGAAGGAAGATGGTGTGATGCACCATCCTGTTGATGGGGGTGCTTGAAAACAATTTGATTCCAAATGTCCAGATTTTTCCAAAGAATCCTACACAGCTTGCATTGTTAACAATGTGAAGTTTTTGGTACATAGTCGTGACGAAAGACGTACAACTCAAAACAGTGGAGTTTCAGTGCCAAGAACCGATGCTTTCGCTTTCTATGGCCAACTTGAGGAGATTGTAGAGTTATGCTATTCCCATGGTTACTCAATAGTATTGTTTCGATGGAAATAGTTCAACACCGATGCAAGCAAGGGTAAAAATGTGACTGAGAATAACATAACTAGTATCATGATTAATTCTGAATGGTACAAGAACGAGCAATTTATTCTCGCAAATCAAGCAAAACAAGTTTTCTACTTGGAAGATCCTTCAAGAAACAAAAATTGGAAGGTAGTAGAAGTCAATCATCGAAAGATCTGGGATCATCCAAGTATCGATGATGATAACGAGGTTGATGTTGCGCATGATAGTACTTCATCAAATTTTGTACACACTGTGGAATTAGGAGAGTTGGAGATTATGCATTTGGGTCAACCTGGTCACACCAGCATAATTGGGGAAACGTCTCGATCTGTTCCGGATGTGGATGATGATGACAAAATTAGTGAAGATGGTTTAGAAAGTACAGATGATGATGTAGGAATCGACATTGATGAGGAATAATATTTTCTTATGAATATTCTTATTTTATGTTTAATGTGTATGTTTTAATTTCAAGATTTTTCAATCAATATATAACTTTTCTCAACAATTTTTGTTTTTCAATAGTTTCAAATGCATTACCGAAATTATTTAAGTTATGTAATTAACCTCCAACTATAATTAATTTTTTAAGTTAATAATTAAATAAACTACAAAGATATGTCTACTTTTGTTGCTTGTTCTCATGGCGGTGATGGAGCGGGTGATCCTCCTCTAGATCATATGCGAGTTCCTACTTCCTCTAAGACAGGTAATATACTATAATTTGTCTATGTTTTATCAATAAATGAAAAATTGTTATTATTTTATTCAATTTAATTTTATTGTTTAATTAAAATATGCAGTGACTGCCGCAAAAAGAAAAGGTCGCTCTCGATCCAAAAATTTGCAGCACCTCGTCAATGACAATAAAGGTCTGTTGGCTCTACAATTTGATCTAAAGGAGGGAAACTACAAAGCAGTTGGTGATTTTTGGGACATTTTTCATGAGACTTATTGGTAACCTTATTGGTCACCATGTCCCGTTATATTATGACTCATGGCAGAGTTTTTCGGATGAGCACAAGATAGGATTGATGCAAAAGATTGAGGTAAATTTATCAACTTATTCACATGTAATGATTTTTTATAATATCAAAATTACAACAAGTTTAATTTTTTTTGAAGGAAATTTTCATTCTTCCCCGAGCTCTCCTTGAGTGGTGACTGATAGAGACTAGGATTGAGCGAGAGTTTCAGGATCGCTACAAGGATAGAAAAGGTCGTAAGAAAAAACACTTTGATGAACATGGATGGTATGATGATATAGAGACAGCGAGAAAGAATCCACCAGAGGACATGGACAACGAGAGTTGGTAGAAGTTGGTTGACCTTTTCATTACTCCACAGTTCATGGCACGCTTAAAGGCAAATGCTGCCAACAGAGCAAAACAGAAGTATCCAAGTCTCCATCGATCAACCTCTTATGCTTCTGCTCGATTTAAGAAGGTAAATAAAAATATATAGATAATTTGAAATATTTTTAGTTATCTTAATAATAATGTCAATATTTAACTCATATTTTGTTACATTTTGTTTTCTAAAGATGAATCTTAAGACTAAGGAATTGCCTAACATTATCGATACATTCCATGACATGTACAATTATCCGACATATGGATGGGTGAACACGAATGCTAAGGATGCATATATAAGTAACTTTATAAGTTTTTTATATATGTATATTATTCAATCATATTATGTATTAATTGTCTTGTTTCTAAACTGTAGGATGCCTTGCAGCAAGAAGTCCAAACACAATCCCAATCCCAATCTCAATTTGAATGTTCAGCAGGAAGTGCCTCTGTCAATGAGATACAAGTCGTCTCAAAGGTTCTTGGTCAACGTCATGGCCACAACCAAGGTATTGGACGCAAGTTGAAGGGCACTAGTTCCTGGAATTCAAATCTAGATGCATACGTCATATTATTTTTCCAAACACATAATAGAAACATAGAATAACATGACATACATATGAACATCAGATTCGTAAATTAACATAAGCACAAAGATGTATATACTTACGAATACGCAGTGGAACTGGAAAACTCCTTCCTTAAATCTCTCTAATCCTTGATTCATTTCTGTAGCAGAGTATTATCAAGAGATTGAACTAGATCAGCAACACAGTCTTCCTCATCAAGCCTTTGATCAACCTAGAACTAGTGTGGGCTGGTTCTCAACACATGAGATAGAGATATAAAAGAGAAGAAGAGAGAGTGACTAAGAAATGATTAGAGTGTCTAGGTTTTCACTTATCCAATGAATCAACTGAGATTGACTTCTTTTTCGAAAACCCTAGATATCATATTCCTTATATAGGCAACTTAATGAGCTTTATTTAAATTTAAATTTAAATTAATTAAAAATAATAAACAAAAAATAAAAGCCTTGAGCTGCCATAAATGGACTTGGGCTCAATCTCTTTGTTTTGAATTTAAATCCCAATTGGGCATAAATTTAAAATATTTTATTTTTTTAATTAATTAATTAAATCCTTATTCAAATGAACTAATTATAATTTGAAACTTGATTTAATATTATTTATTTATATTGACACCAATTTATCAATATTAATAAATTTACACAAATATTCTCTTTTATTCTCTAAATCTCATATCTCTGCAAATTTACCAAAATTGACCTAGTCAACTTTAAAAAATCCTAATTGATAATTAAATCAATTAATTGAGACATTCTAGATAATTTACTCAAAGGTGATGCGGGGACCATGCATCCATGAAATCAAGCTCTAATAAGTAAGTGTGAATTTATTTACGAATAATTTCACTACCTTATTAATTCCTCGTGACTCCACTATAGACTCGGAATTTAACTCTTGAGGTCAAAGAGTATTTTCCAAACCATAAATACATTATCCATTGTTATAACTATTACAGTTAGTCAATCCTCTATCGAAGACTTTCTACTGAGATGGGTGAAAATTACCGTTTTACGCATCATCAGTATTTTTATATGTTTAAAAGAACGAGTTCTAAGATTAGATCAGTGCATTGAATTTTCACCGATTAGGTAATCTACGATATGATATACTTACACATTCAGGGTGTAATGTCTTGTCCAAGTCATTAACCAAGTAGATAAGAACATATGTATTTGGTTACATCGGACTTGGATCGTTATTCATTATTGATAGATAAATAAGTATTGTTGTTATCAAATCTAATCAATGTCACAATGTTGACCATAGGTCAAGTCACTCTTAATTCTGAGTGATAATATTCTACTAATTATATTATTTAAATCTTTTGATTTATTTGTTACCAGCTTACCCTACGATCTAGCTCATACTTACATCTTGGAGATTTAATAGTGTAATTGAGTGGGAGCATTATTCATATATATGAAGTCTATAACTTCTGTATGAGAAGTGAAAAGATTATTTCCTTGATTGATTTGTTCAATAGGTTAAGTGATTGAGATCTCATTTCTGTAATTAAGTTCACGGAAATATCATTTATAAGGAACTTTGTGGGAGTTAATGATAAAATATTGATGAGGGGTAAGCTTGTTAGTAAGTCATCGATAGAGGATTGACTGACTGTAATTGTTATAACAATGGATAATGTATTTAAGGTTTGGAAAATACGTTCTATGAATTCAAGAGTTCAATTTCGAATATATAGTGGAGTCATGAAGAATTAATAATAGTGAGATATTTTTATTTAATAAATAAACTCACGAGAATTTATTGAAGCTTGTATTCATGGATCAATGGTCCTCATGTCGTCTCTTATCAAATCATGTTTAATAGTCTCAAACAATTTATTTAAGTATCAACTACAAATATCAAATTGACTGGGTCAATTTAGTAATATTTACATGTAACAAGAATTTGGGAATAAAAGAGACTCTTTGGGAAAATTTATTAATATTGATAAATTAATGTCAATATAAATAAATAATATTAAATCAAGTTTCAAATTATAATTAGTTAATTTGAATAAAGATTTATTTATTTGATTAATTAATTAAAAAATAAATAAGTAAAAAGGCTTTGAATTTAGGCCCAATTAGGATTTAAATTCAAGACAAAGACATTGGGCCTAAGTCCATGTGTGGGAGCCCAATGCTTTGGATTTTTTGTTTATTATATTAGTTAATTTAATTAAAATAAAGCCCAATTAGTTTCCTATATAAGGAATGTGATGTCTAGGGTTTTCATAAGAAAGACAATCTCAGCTTATTCATTTTGGTAAGTGAAAATCTAGATAGTCTAATCCGTTCTTGACTGCTCACTCTCTTGTTCTCCCCTCTCTAATTCTATCTCATTTGTTGAGAACTTGTCCACTCTTTATTAGACTTGGAAGAATTTGGCATAGTCTAAGCGATTTAGGTTCTTGACAATTCCTAGCATTCAAAAATGACAAAAGGATAGATAATCTAAAGGAATGAGACATTGTTCCGTTGCGTATTTGTAAGTTTCTAAATCTTTGTGTTGTTTTAATTTACGAATCTGATGTTCATATGTATGCCATGATATTCTATATTTCTATTATGTTTTTGGAAAAATAATAGGGAGCATGCATCGAGATTTAAATTCCAAGATCTTACAATATCATCATATGAAAGCTCGTGAACATTTAAATCATTACTAGAATTACTAGAGTTTCTAGAACTTACCTCATTATCGCTAAAGGCCATGAGACACATGTGAAATATTTCTTTTTCCAACTCTTCTTCTTGTTTACTTTCTTGGCTTATGATGGAATCTATAAGCTTTTCTAAAAGTAGTTCATTGGAATCCTTTGCTTCTTCGATATCAACTTGTAACACCCAAATTTTGAGGATGAATAAATAAGTCTCAAAATGTAGTCTTGAAAAGAGAAAGCTCGAAAATGACAAGTGTTGGTTGTACACTTGTATAGTTTGATATGATTCCAGGCTTGTTTGATTATCAACACCCGAACATGAGTAATATTATTCAAGGTTAAGTTGCAGGCTTGAAAGCACTGATCTTCTCCGAAGAATGAGTTTGATGAAACCACTAGATGAGGACGAGGTTTACTGGAATGACGAGCTCGAAGTCTTGATCAGTCTCAAAAGTGCGCCAACCATATGATCGAGCTCAGGAATGCATTTTCTATGCGAAAACTGTTAGGAAATCCCTATTCCTTAGGGGTTTGTTTCTATCAGATATTAAATTCCAATTATCATGGGATATTATGCAATTAATGTATTTATTTCATAATTTGAATGATTGTTAGGAACTTCCCAAAATAAGGGGAAGATATTCTGTCAATCTGGCCTATAAATAACCTGGGGAATTTCATTTCTACTCACGCACAAATTGTACTGAGAATACTCTGCCAAATTGCTTTCTAAAAAAGCTTTGAGAGAGTACTAAGATCAATAATACTAACTCGTGGACTAGGCAAATTTTAACTGTTGAACCACGTAAAAAGCTTGTGAGTTCTTCTATTTTTTCTGAACTATTGTTTAGTGCTCTTCATAATTAAGTTGACAAAAAATGGCGTCAACAGTTTCGTGCTTTCACTGAGAGCATTAAG
This sequence comes from Humulus lupulus, assembly GCF_963169125.1. Lineage (NCBI taxonomy): Eukaryota > Viridiplantae > Streptophyta > Magnoliopsida > Rosales > Cannabaceae > Humulus > Humulus lupulus. The sequence continues at coordinate 276,830,859 of NC_084793.1, forward strand.
CAAATATCTGTATTGTTTAATCAAAAACCTCCTATATAGCATCAATGGCCACCATGAACAATCCAGTAACTGGTGGACGACCATTACCACAAATCCCTGAGGCACGAACTTCTCAGACTAAGAACCATCCTCGAAGGCCTGGGAAGCAACCTATGGCAAACTAGGGCCCGAATGAAGGAAGCGTATCATCCTAATCCAGGGGCCACCTGCTCCAACCCCCAGGCCCGATGATGATATCTAATAGAATCCCGAGAGGTACGTGCCCATTATGGAATTGGAGAATCACTAACTGCGCCAACAGTTGGCCGAAGCCACGCAGCGTAATGAAGAATTGGCCTGGCAGGCTGCTGAGGCCCAGACACCTCCTTGTAGGACTAAAGGTCGACCCCGTGGGAGTACAGCCGCCCGAATGGCCAAACAAACGGCCCAGCAGGCCGAGGGTAAACACCGGCAACGTTCGTCCTGGGAGGAATACTCAAACTATTATTGCTTGTAATCCTAAGGTGAGTGTAACTACAGGAATGAGGAAAAACCGAGTTCCCTCAACAACTTAGAACACTAAACCCGAGCCTGTGAAGAATAACCTAGAGCCAGTCTGAGCTAATTCTGGACCTTCCAGACCCAACAATGGAAGGCCCCCGATGTCACCTATAAGGCATCCTTTGTCTCCAATAAGGTACCCATCTTCGGTTCGAGAAGCACCACAGTTGGCTCCCAATAGGAACCGGACAGAGGAGCAGGCACCTCAGAGACCTTCTTGGAGTGGCAGCCGAGACAGGAACCACAGAACTTGACCCGGACATGGGGGTGAGCGAGAGGCTCCCCGAGGATATAGGTCATCTCAGCCAGTAAGAAGTCACATGTCGAGGTCACAAACAACTGGAGCGAAAGGGCCAGTGGAAGATCCACCTCGTAACCATCGAGCCACACAACTGGAGAGAAATGTTAGTTTAATGAGTGGAAGTTTGGACCTCAGTAGGTCGGTGAGTGTATATAATACCAAACCCAGGAATACTGGGAATTGTGAGAACATCAACCTTGATCTTCGAGATCATTTGAATCAAAATCGGGGGTAGGCTAACCCTTCAAACCTGGATTTATGGGCACATTTGAATAGCGGAAAAGATCCCATGTAGCCAGTATATGGAAATCAGTATAACCCTATACTGGGGCAGGGAGCTGGAGGTTTTGCAAACAATAACCAGCTGCCCCAAGCACAAGCTCAACCTCTAGTGGACTTGGTCTAGGAAAGAATTAACTAGCTCGAAAGAGCATTCCGACTCCTTCAAGATGAAAGGAATAAGGACAAGGCAAATGAATCCGATGAGGAGCTCGAGCCTTTCACTACACACATATTTACTACTACATTTCTTTACGGATTCAAGATACCGCACGTGGCTCCTTTTGACGGGAACTCAAACTCGTACAACCATCTGAGCACGTTTAACACAATCATGCGTGCTAGAAACATTGGTTACGAGCTCAAGTGCATGCTATTTCCAACCACTCTGATGGGTGCAGCAAAAAACTGTGGTTACGAGCTCAAGTTTCGCAGACATTCGATCTCATCTTGGGAACAATTGGCAATAGAGTTCAAGAAACAATTTAAGGCCATGGTAGGTGTCAGACCCGAACCTCGACCTTGACTAATGTTAGAGAACAGTCGGGAGAGTCATTAAAAAGCTACCTTGCAAGGTTTAACATTGAGGTGGCATGAGCCCGTAATGTCGATGAAAGTGGTCATCTTATGGCAGTATGAGTTGGGATATTGCCAGAAAGTCCCCTTTGGGACGATATGCAATGGAAATCAATAAGAACCATAACCGATTTCAACAAAAGCGCTCACCAATTTCGTCAATGTAGAGGAGGCAAGGTCAACATTAAAAATGACCTTTCAACCTATTATAACTACAACGACGAATGTTAACTCAGCCTCAACCTCGGCTACCCTCTCAACGTCTCAATCCTCAGAACAAAACCCTTCAAAGAGAAGGAAAAATGACAGGATTAACTCAGTGGCGGGTGGGGGGAAAAGAAAAAAAGAGATAAGTATTTCTCCATTTACACGGTTTATACTGAGCTTACTGAAACTCAGGAAAACATCTTTATTGAAAATGAAAATCAGGTCTTGTTTAGACGACCTGACCCAATGCAAAATAAAAAATAAAAAGAGACAGCAATAAGTACTGCAGATTCCATAGAGACATCAGACAAACCACCAATGAATGCAAGACAACTGAAGGACGAGATCGAAGATCTGATCTTGAGAGGGTATTTTGGGAAATATGTAAGAAACAGAAATTTGACTCATGCATCGGCTAGACAGAGGACAGCTCCTACGCAGCCTGCCCAGTAGAATACAGCCTCACGAGCGAGGGAGGATGTGGTAACCATTTCAAGAGGACCACACCTTACTGAGTTGGGTAGAAATGCCCATAAAAGATGTGTTAATGAGCTCAAGACAGGGGATGGATCTCCCGACGACCCTGAATTGCGAGCTCCAAAACAATAAAGAGTTGAAACTCAACTCATTACTTTTACAGAAAAGGATGCATTGCACATCCAGTTTCCCCACAAAAGGGTGTGTCGGGTCTTAATAGATAATGGAGCTCGGTTAGCATCCTTTATAAGGCCACTTTAGAAAAAATAGGACTCACGCTCCGAGATTTGAAAGCATGTGCAATGACATTATATGGATTTTCAAGAGAAGGGATAGTCAGCACGAGATCCATCGAGCTCCCAGTAACCTTGGGAGACTATCCAGTCTCGGTTGCTAAGATGATGGAGTTTATAGTGGTGAACACCCCATCTGCCAATAACGTACTGCTCGGGGGACAAGCCTTGATTGGATTGGGGGTAGTATCATCCGTTAGGCATTTAGCCATCAAGTTCCCGACATCTAGTGGCATTGGGACGCTGATGGGAGACCAGCTCGCAACACGAGAATGTTATAGCATTTCCATGAGAGGGAAGAACCAAACAAGTGCACTGACACTTGTTGTTATCTGGGAAATCAGTGGGTCTGTCTTTGAAATCAAAGAAGAAATCTATCCTAGATTAGAAGAGGATAGGGCCGATCTCGAACCAATAGAGGAGCTCGAGGACGTAGAGCTTGATGAAAAGGATACCGCTAGGGTGGTGAAAATAGGGAAGAATCTCTCCAAGGACATGAGATCGCAATTAATTCACTTCTTGAGGGAAAATCAAGATGTGTTTGCATGGTCACACTCTGACATGGTTGGGATCAACCTAACACATTATAACCCATGCACTCAACATAGACAAAAGCTTCCCTCTGAAGCAACAAAAAAGAAGGCTCCTGGACAATGATAGGAAGAAAACCTTGAAAGAAGAGGTCAATGAAATGAAGGCGAATCGGTTTATGCAGAATGCTTTCTACCCTGATTGGATAGCCAACCTTGTGTTGGTTCTAAATCCCAATGGCAAGTGGCAAACTTGCATTGATTATTTAAACCTCAATAGGGCATGTCCAAAGGATTACTTTCCCTTGCCTCTAATTGATCATCTCATAGATGCCACTGCAGGTCATGGCATCATGTCATTCATGGATGCATACTCGGGATATAACCAGATAGCCATGCATGCACCTGACCAAGAACATACAAGTTTCATGACCAATAAAGGTTTGTATTTCTACAACGTAATACCTTTCGGGCTCAAGAATACAGGAGCTACATACCAAAGATTGGTGAATAAGATGTTTTTTGAATAGATAGGAAATAACATGGAGGTTTATGTGGACTATATGCTAGTCAATTCCAAGCATAACTCCAACCATGTGGATGACCTCGCTGAATGCTTCACTATGCTCTGAAAGTACAATATGAGACTTAACCCACAGAAATGCTCATTCGGAGTATCGTCGGGAAAGTTTCTCAAATTCATAGTGAATTCTCAGGGCATAGAGGCAAACCCCAATAAGATTAAGGCATTAATCAATATGCCCTCACCTCAAAAACATAAATATGTCTAGAGCCTAACTGAATGAATGACGACCTTAAGTAGGTTCATCTCGAAATCTACAGATCGTTGCCTCCCATTCTTTAACATTTTGAGAGGGGGCAAGAAATTTGAATGGTTGGATGAGTGTGAACTCGCATTTCAAAATCTTAAGAAGCACCTCACCGAGCCACCAACCTTATCCAAGCCAATTACAGGGGAAATATTGTACTTATACCTCACCACAACCGAGCATGCATCATCGCAGTACTTGTTTGGGAGGATAGGAAAGTGCAAAAAACTGTGTACTATGTCAGCGAAAGGTTACTGGGGGCAGAGTTGAGATAGATGTTAATGGAAAAGCTAGCTTGTGCCTGATACAGGCATCTCGAAAGCGTCGACCCTATTTCCAAGTGCATCCTATACATATATTAACTGATCAGCATTGAGGCAAGTATTATCCAAGCCTGAGGCCTCCGGAAGATTGTTAAAATGGGATGTCGAACTCAGATAGTTCGAGATCACCTATCATCCAAGAATGACGATCAAAGAGCAGGCCTTAGCAGATTTCATTATTGAATGTACGGGAATCACCAACGAGGAAGTCATAACCCCAGCCCGTGAGCTGTAGAGACTTTACATCAATGGATCTTCCAATGAGAATGGGCCAGAGGCAAGAATCATTTTGAACACTCCGACGAGAAATCATTTTCATTCAGCGTTATGATTTGGCTTTGAAGCGTCGATAACGAGGCTAAGTACGAAGCACTATTAGTAGGTCTCCAGATAGCTTCGAAGCTCTAGGAAAAGGCCATTCACTACTATAGTGATTCCCAATTATTTGTTAACCAGGTCCTAGGTGAATATCAGGCTCGTGGCATTAAAATGGCAGCCTATTTGGAGAAAGTTAAGGTGGCATTTGGAGAGTTTGAATTCTACGCAATAGAACAAATTCCGCGAGAGAAAAACTCAAATGCGGACACCCTGGCAAGGCTTGCCATGACCAAAGAAGCTGACACGCTTTATGTGGTGTCGGTCGAATTCTTACCGATCCCAAGTATAACTAAGCCTGAAGAAGAAAATGTCAACATGATTGACTAACCCACCTGGATGACCCCCATAATTGACTACCTCGAAACTGGAAGTCTCATAGCAGACCGGAATGAGGCTAGGAAACTTATGTACAAAATACCAAGATACACCATCTTGGAAGGAAGGTTGTACAGAAGAGGGTATTCCATGACAATACTAAGGTGTGTAACTTCGCTCGAGGCAAGGAAGATTTTAGAAGAAATCCATGAATGATTTTGTGGAGACCACACTGGGGGCATAGTCTGTCGAAAAGGTGATTAGGCAAGGATACTTCTGGCCTATAGTTAAAGCAGAATTGTTCGAATACATTAAGCGGTGTCACAAATGTCAATGGTTCACTTTGATACCGTAAGCTCCACCCACCGATCTTACCATGATGAGCTCTCCATGGCCATTTGCAGCATTGGGGATCGACCTCATAAGTTCCTTGCCAACCGGAAAAGGAGGAGTAAAATATGATGTAGTCATCATTGATTATTTCACAAAGTGGACTGAAGCTGAACCTCTTGCTACTATCACCTCAAAAAAAGTTATGGATTTTGTGGTGAAGAATATAGTATGTAGGTACGGGATTCCCAAGAAGATCATATCAGATAACAGGACCCAATTCGATAGCAACATGTTCACACATTTCTATGAAAAGAATGGAATAATTAAAAGCTTCTCTTTTGTGGCCCATCCACAGGAAAATGACCAGGTCGAAGCAGTAAATAAAACTCTAAAGAATTCTGTGAATAAAAATGCTAGAAGAAGCTAAAGAAAGATGGCTAGAGGAACTACCACAAGTCCTATGGGCATAAAAAACGACAACACGGACCTCAACAAGGCATACCCCTTTCTCCCTAGCTTATGGTTGCGATGCCATGTTGCCTATTGAGGTCGAAATCCCAACTACAAGGCGCGAGGCGTATGACCAGACCTTGAACCAATCCCAGCTCGAAGAGAGTCTATACCTAATTGAAGAAAGACGAGACAAAGGCCAACTAAGAAATGCTGCATACCAGCAGAGGGCTACAAGATATTTCAACAAGACGGTCCAAGATAGGAAATTTGGATTGGGAGAGTTGGTGCTCAGACGCATATTTTTGGCCACACGAGACCCATATGTTGGGGTACTCGGGCCTAATTGGAAAGGACCTTACCAAATTGAGTCAATCATTTGACTTGGAGTTTATAAATTAGCGAGATTGAATGGAGGTTTGGTCCCGCGAGCTTGGAATGGTGAACATCTACAACCTTATTATCAGTAATGTAGGAATGATGTTTATTCATTTTAACCCAGCTTGTATTTAATTTTCACTTTTCATCAATAAAGCACTTGATTTCATTCAATTTTTTTATTGTTATTGTTATACTTTTTGCAAGCCCTCAAAATTAAATAACCTAAGATCATAATCATAGGATATTAAGGGGGCATAGGTTGGTATACAATCATACCATGAGCTCGAAAAAAACATAACATCAATAAAAAAACCCTAATAGCAATGTATGGATTATTAACCAAACACAAACTAAACAAGTCTGGAACAAACCAGCAAAGCCTGGTCGACACAATCAAAAGTTGGAATTCCAAATAAACTAACAAAAATCATAAGTCGAGACCAGGGCTGGCAATTTTTGCAAATAAGTTTCAACCTCGCAACCTCGAGATCATCCTTGAGGGTGAGGAAAAGTTACTATGAAGAACAAAATATAACTAGACTAACGAGGTTACATGCCACTAAGTATTTTTTAATAAAAATACATGGTAAAAGTAATATTCGACCTTGACAACAACGAAGATGAAAAAGGTCATTCAAGGAAACTATGCATGAATGCGTCAAAATTCGAGCTTAAACCCAATAAGTATTTGTATAGATAAACAAACACAGCAATTTATACATAGTGTGCGTAAATGTTTCGAGCAAGAAATGTAAGCATGTGAAAAAGAAAAGTAAAAAGCATCCAAGGTAGACAATATGCGTAAATATTTCAAGCAAGGAATATAAGCATAAAAATAAAATCTACCATTGACATTTAAGCAAGAAGTATAAGTAAATATTTCAATTGTCTTTGCCCAAAGAGCATAAAAATAATTACAAAAAATAATAAGGGACGCAACCCTTTTTAATAAGATTCAATCTTGGCCAGCAGAAGCAAACTCGGCTTCCTCCCCTGTCTCCTCTTCACCTCCGCCATCCAAAGTGGTGGCCGCGACCTCGTCCTTGACCAACCGAGCCTTTCACTTGGAGATGAACTCTTCTCCCTTATCCTTGACGAGCGAGGCTCCCATCTACATTGCCCAGCCGATAGCCCTATCCTTTTTGGCCTTGAAATCCTCGAGCATGGGTTTCTTTTCATCCTCTAGAATCTTGAAGGAAATTTTTTTTTCCTTACTCAGGCGTTTGACCTCCACTTTAGCAGCACTTGTCTCCGCCTTCAAGCGATCAATCTCAGCCTTAGTGGCTCAAAATCAGCCATCTTGGTGTCGAGCTCCGCCTTCAGGTTGTTGACATCATCCTCGGAAGAGGCGAGTTTGGCCTAAGAGAGTTTGAGGGCATCCTCGAGTTTGGGCTGGGCTCCCTTGGCCTCGTTCAGATCATCCTCAGCAGAGATTTGAGCCTGGCTTGTATCATAAACCAGGGTCTCGGCCACCGCCATTTTTGAGGAGAAGAGTGAGCTCTGGCGAAGGATACCAAGGAGAGTCTAAAACATAAGATTACCATGGTTAGAAAATTAACAAGTAACCAAGAAAATAAAGAACACATGAAATAGACATACCGAAACCCTGAGCTCCATGGTCTGGTCAACGAGGCATGTGGGATTGTCCCCCCTCAGAAATCGCCACACCTCAGCATCGAGGTTGCTGCATGATTGGCAGGCTCGAGAAAGAAAGTCCGAGCAGAGATCGACCCCTAGGGTCCCATCCACGCTTGCCAAAGGGTATTCCTGGATATGAGATGAGGCTACAAATTGCCGAATTATGGTCTAGGTCAAAGAGACCATAGGTTTAGGGGCCGAAGGAGGCACAACCTTTTGGCCTTTGTCTTCAGCTAGGACAGGAAGTTGCATGGTAACTGGGGGCTCGATGGTGATTGCCACTGAGGTCGCAGGGGTAGTGCCGTTGACCAAATTTTTAGAGTCCAGAGCTTGGGGCTTGGGCTCATTGAAGATAGGCTTTGAGAGAGAAGGAGAACCTTTTTTCGAGGTGGCGCGTCCTCGCTTAGTCCCTCGGGCCTTAGGAGGTTTCCCTAGGAGGTTGTCCAAGTCCAACTCCATGTCACCTGAAAAGAACTAAGAAGATCAGTTAAGCCGAGAAAGGAAAAAATATACGCATTTCAATATTAAAAATGACTAAGTATTAGGAACCTAACTGGAGGACTCATTAGAACTCAAACTCGGAGACTAAGAAATTCTTCTGTTTTCTGAAAATGCTACTGGAGCCCCCTCCCTGAAAGTACGGGAGATCCTCAAAAGGTCCCTATAGTCTTTTGTACCATATTGCACGACTACCCCATCCCAAACCTCGTTTAAACTATACATGGTCTCATATTTCCCTAGCCAACTACTGAACCTATGGACTCTAATGGCTACCCTCGACAATTCCAAGAAGTTATTCCTGGTGTCCTCAAGAAGAACCATTACATCAGGTTCATATTTAAGTAGAGTGGGAGACCACATAGATGGTTTGAGCACAACTTTACCTCCTCTTGATGAGCTCGTTGAGGCCTCATCCTATGCCTCATTACCCAAGCCCGAGGGTTTGATCGGGCGAGATTTAGGGGTACGCGAGCTCAGGCCTTCGTATTTGCCTCTCACGGGTGACTTGGTGGTAGGTACGAGGAAATTTTCCCATTTCACGTATTTTCGATTGCCCAAGTCGTTAGTAGACTCACCTTCTTCAAGAAGGTTGCAAATTCGAAGCTTGTCTTCGTGAAGAAGGTATGAGAGGGATCTCCGACCATAGGGAAGCTTAAGGATAGCTTCCCTATGTTTCTTCATGGTGTCTATAGGTTGGGGACGGAGGTAGTTGGTTGTATACAAGATTTGAGTGAGTCAATCGAGCTCGAAAATGAAAGTGAAAATCAAATCAGAAAAGACTATAGCAAGATACTTACAAATTCGTTGGAAGGAGTAGAAGAGAGAAGGAGCGAGACCATCCGTCCAAAAAAAGGCAGTCTTGAAATTAGGAGGATGATTAGGGTTATCCATGAATGATCATTTCTCCTTGGGATAGCTCGAAAGGTAATAGAACCCATCTCCATCGTGAGCTCGGGAAGGGTTTCTTTTGAGGAAAAAGAGATAGAGGATCTTATGTAATGTGGGTCCTCCTACTTCATCTTCTGGTATAGTGACCTTAACGCAGTCAAGACCCTGTACGAGTCCATCTAGAGTTTGAATGGGGCTATGCCTGAATAGTCCAAAAAGCTTCGGAAGTAATCCTTCAAAGGCAGTAAATCCCTAACTCACAAGTGCTCACGACTCTAGGCTGTGAGCTTAACCTTTCTATCTAGATTGCCATGGCCAGAGGAAAAATAGATCCTCTCGTTGGAGCTAGTAGGACAACATACTGGCCGGAGAGCTTCAGCCCATGGCAGGAGAGGAGCTCGAAAATCTGTCGGGTTGAGGTTATGGAGCTTTGGTAGTGTTCGGCCTCAAAAATAGAACACTCTGAGACCTGTATGGAAAGAGATTTAGGGGCTTTGGATGCCTGGTTAGATGGACTCTCCATAAGGCTGAATGCAAGTTCACCAGGAGAGTAGGCTACGGTGACTTTGAGTTTGGGGTCTAGCAAAATTGGCTGGATCTCGGTGTCTGGATCAGGGTACGCTGCAACTCAAAGCTTCTTTCTTTTCCTCTCTTTGATCTTGTCGATCTGACATCGAAAGTGGGCTCATATATGCTCTTCCTCGCATCGCTCCTAGTGCTTGCGAATTAGTCGTTGATTTCATGTAAAAGGCGATTCGAGTCCGGGAGATGACGAATGGTAAGGGATGGCAAGCTCGAGGCCCCACCAATTCTCAGAAGACTGCAACATCTAATAAGGAAGAAAAAGCTGAGGGCCCAATATAAAAAAGATAAGGGGAAGAGGAATGGGTTAAGATCTTGATAACACGAGCTCGTAAGTTCGAGATTAATTGAGCCTGAAAGCTCGAATTGTGAGAATAACTAAAATGCAAGCACCGAATTGTTATTAAGTTTGGGGCATCGAGAGTCCACCCACGCAAGAGTGGGACAGTTATTACCAATTTAAATGTATCCCGAATTCCTAGGAAAAAAGTGGGCAGTTACCCGAAAAATGCGATATTTTCGAGATGCATGCATTAAAACTCTATTCCGAAACCCTATTCCTTAAGCTACACGAAACTTGTGACCTAAATACCCCATAACTTGAAAAAGCTCCATTTTTACATGTTTCTACCAAAAAAAAATTGGCCTAAATTGTGTTCCTGATCATTCCAAACCTACCCATATCAAAAATTTATCTAATGCGAAAAGACCTTAAAAATATGGTAAAGACTAGAGAAGTTTTTCTTACCCACAGAAGAAACACGTAAAAAAATAATAAAAATACCAAGGAAATATCAGAGAACTTACACAAAGTGGACTACGGATATGAAGAAATTGTCGATTACAAGAGTGGTTGCAGGAACGATCTCATAGAATCGAAGGAGGAGAGGGCACTCTGTTTTTTGGGTTTAGAGAACATGCAAAGTAAAAGAAAACCTTGGTTTTTTCTCTGGTTCATGTTTTCTGAAGGATAAAAATGAACGTGAAAAGAACGGAGAAGAAGAGACGTATATATATTATAGTGGGAATGTCAAGGGTCGAATGAATCTGAGCCCTTGGTTTGAGTTAAAAAAGGATCTGATGGACCAGGTTTAATTCTCAAAAATTGGCAGCAATAAGGACATATGAAAGGATGTGTGCAGAATAGGGAGGTACTTAAGTAATCTCGGTATGCAATCCTTTAATGACATGTGTCCACACTCGAGTGTGATCGGTGGGCACGCTTTCCAAAAGTGAAGTTCAAAAGTTTCCTTCCCAAAGGATTCGAACCAACACTTTTGAGGGGGCAAAATGTTACAGCCAAATTGCGAGGATGAATAAATAAGTCTCGAAATGTAGGCTCGAAAAGAGTAAGCTCGAAAATAACAAGTGTTGGCTGTACACTTGTATATTTTGATATGATTCCAAGCATGTTCGATTATTAAAACCCGAACATGAGTTATATTGTTCGAGCTTAAGTTCCAAGCTTGAAAGCACTGATCTTCTCCAAAGAATGAGTTTGATGAAACCACTAGATGAGGAGGAGGTTGACTGGAATGACAAGCTCGAAGTCTGGATCGGTCTTGAAACTGTGTTAACCTTATGATCGAGCTCAGGAACGCGTTTTCTACGCAGAAACTATTAGGAAATCCCTATTCCTTAGGGGCTTGTTGCTATCAGATATTAAATCCCAATTATCAAGGGATATTACGCAATTAATGTATTTATTTGCATTTATTTCAAAATTTGAATGATTTTTGGGAACTTCCCAAAATAAGGGGAAGATATTCTATCAACCAGGCTTATAAATAGCATGGGGAATTTCATTTGTATTCACGCACAAATTGTACTGAGAATACTCTGCCAAATTTCTTTCTGAAAAAGCTTTGAGAGAGTATCAAGATCAATAATACTGACTCATGGAGTAGGCAGATTATAACTGCTGAACCACGTAAAACACTTGTGAGTTCTTCTATCTTTTCTGAAATATTGTATAGTGCTCTTCATAATTATGTTGACGAAAAACGGCGTCAACACAACCACCTTTCCTTGGTATGTTCTAGGTATGTCCCTTAAAATATTGTTAACCAATTCCCTTGATGAATATACCTTGCCAAGAACATTAAAGCCATTAATAATATGCCATTAAGTATAATTTAAAGCTTGAATATAAGTAAGCATTCTAGTTCTCCAGAAGTTAGAATCTACATCTGTTGACGCGGTTTTTCGCTAACAGTTAATAAAGAAAATAACAAGGATGAATTAGTGCTTAATGGTAAACTGAAATAAGAAAATTACTCTCAAGAACACTGGCCTTTTTACGTGGTGTAGTGGTTAAAATTCACCTAGTCCACGAGTCTATATTATTACTGTTTCTCTCTCTATTTTGACAGAGTCTCGGTATTACAGAATAATCGTCTCTCTTCCTATCCAATATTCTCAACATTTATAGAGAAACTCTGCGTGAGTTAATCAAAGATTTGAATATATATATATTACATTTATTATAAGATATTCCCATTTATATTAGGATACGATTTGATCATGAAATAAACAATTTCCTAATAGCTGGGACATTAAATATCACAGGCTGGCCATAGACTATCGTATAAATCATCCGAGTCTTCGGGGATCTGCGGAAACGTCATATCCTCAATCTACCACGAGTTGAATACACCATCGAGCTCGTTTCATGGAGGTCATGTCTAATAAATATTACAAGCTCACGCTTTTCAACTTAGGTATCCCTAGCTCGAATAATCAGCATGAGAATCGTGTCGTTAACGTAAATAATACTTGGATTTATAAGCTATTCCTTCCCTGCAGTCATCTGCCAGCTATACACGATCTGAGTGAAAGACTCGTGCTAAAATTAGGATACACATTTGCCCCCAAGTCCCTGCTCGTGGATTATGACGTCATCTTCTAACCTACACTGTAGGGACTTTCAGACTTCCATTACAATTCACCACACTTGTCCACTACTCGAGTACTGGATACGAGGAACATTATCATTGGCGTCTGTTAAGGTTTCGAGGACTGCGATAATGATCTTGTCTACTTTTTGCCGCCGTTTTGTCCTTTGAAACACAACCCTCGAATCTTGTACCAACCCAATCAGATGGCTCACACTAATTTATGCCGTTTACGTATAAATAGGATATATAATTATCAGAGTTCATCACCTTTTGTTCGAAAACTTTCTCTATCTTCTCTCTTATTTGTCCTTCAAATCTTCTGCCTTCTCCGAGAAAAGAGAACCCAAAAAATCCTTGTTGCAAGATCTCTCCAACATTCGGCTGTTCAATTACTCAAGAGTGAGTCTCCCAGGCCTTGCGAAACATACTTCTTCATCCGACGAACACACTATAAGTATTGTCGTTTCAAATAAACTCTTTCTTTATTGAATTCTGCCTTTTATTTACCATGTTCATCCATGCTTTGTCGTAGTAGATATTAGGGTGTTTTCTCGATGTTTTTGGCACATAGGTTTTAATTTTTAGGCTTAATTAGAAGGTTTAGAATATCCTTTACAATTGTGACATTCACGAAACTAGGTATTTTCTGGGTGAATCTTTGGAAATACCCATTAGGGGGATAGAAGATGAAAGGATAGAGTTCAAAAACCATATTTCTTAGGGAACACGCTTCTTAGGTGGTTTTTCTCTAAATCGCCCCCCAAGGACAGTAGTAGCCGAATTTTCTGACACAGGGATCTCTAAACACTAGGGGTTTGTTGGGAAAACTGAGGCGCGTAGCGTAGGGTAGCGTGTGGCATCACACAATGAGTTGAGACTAACTCAACTAGTATATTGAAAGACCATATTCCTTTGAGCTTTCGTGCCTTTACCTTTACAAAATCTTAGGTCGCCTATTAAGTGACTCGTCATTCTTGTTCGTTAGGCGATCTAATGGCACCCAAGAAGAGCGTATCCCAGAAGACCGTACCCAAGAAAAATGCAGCTGGCTCCTCTTCTCAACAAACCAACAAGGGAAAAGAGATCACTCCCAACTCTCGTCTACCTCATTTCGGCCCTGTGCTGGAGAAGGAGATCGTGATTGAACCTAATGCATTCTTCGAGGCAGAGACAATCGTCTCCAAGATCACGACCCAAGGAAGGGTCAATAAAATAATGTTGAGCCACAACATAGAGGTCGAGTCCGGCGTTCTCATTGCCCGTCCTACGTTCGAAGGGGAACAGAGCTGTGCGCCCCTCCAGGACGACTTTGCGGCCTGGAGTGATGAGCACTTAAAGGCAGGTGCCTTCCTTCCCCTTGACCTATATTTTGCTGACTTCCTCAACTACGCACTACAAGAAAAAATACTTTCAATAAGACCGAAAAGTATTATCAAATATATACCATAACACTTTTTGATTTGTTAAGGAAGGCGGTGTTATAGTAGGTTGGAGCATTTTGCATAACACTTTTCCATAGTTATAGACATGTGTTATGGTATAGCCTACGATAACACTTTTGTTGTGTTATTTTAATAGTTAGATAAGTATTTCATTATGTTATTTATAAGTAGATTATATAACACTTTTTTGTACTTATAAAGTAGTGTTATCATACACTTTATAGTAACACACTTTCTGCATTATAGAAAATAGTTTGCATAACATTATTTTATGCTTCTAAACAAGTGTTATTGTAAAAGATACAATAACACATTTTTTGTATTGTTTTAATATTTGGATAAGCTTGAATTACTATTATATAAAGTTGTACATTATAATTATTTTTTATTGCTTTAATTCAAACACGCTTCATTTAATATACTTAAGACATGTCTCTAACTTTAAAAAAATATTATTTTAATATGCATTTAATAAGTTTATTTTTACTAATATTAAAAAAGAGTTAGACAAAAGAAAATGAAAACAATTCTTATTAATTAATTGAATAATATTACAAATGTTGAATTTCCAAATGGAAATGCTAAGCACAACTAAATACATAATCAATTGAAACTTTGCCTTTTAGAAACTCCAAAAAGACAACCTCATAACTATTAACATATAATACAATATTTGGCCCATATAAACAATTTTTGAGTAAAAACATTCATGAACAATTATTTAGAATTGATTGATAAGAATCAAATTGATAATATTTGATTGATTGATAAAAATTATTTTTGAGATCATATTTATACTCACTAGCAAAAAAATTAAGGAAGAAAAAGATATGAAACCACAAGGTTTGCATCTAAAATATAGGATACATACTAATTTTTCTCAATGTAAATTTATGACTTGTTCTCTCTCTATAACTTCAGTTGTTTATAGGAAGCACATTTTGGGTGTGGTTGTACACTTTATGATCAAATACCAACTTCCTACTCCCTCTCATTACCCTGCACTTCAAAAAAAAAAAAACCTAAATCATAATCAATCTAATCTCTCGTAAAAATAATGTTATAGCAATATTTTTCTAAGCGAGGAGAAGTTTAAACTTGATATATATATATTACAAATTAACAATATGATAATTAAGTCCTAAGGAATCACAGAAGAGAAAGGAAAAGATATAAATGCATACAAAGTTGACTACAACAAAAAAAAAAAAAAGATCTTTAACTGAGATCACAACTGACAAACTAGGAAAATTTGGTTTTAAATCTACACTTATAAGTTAATGTCTACAACATTTAATAAATTGCACTAAAAATTTAATGCCTCTCAAATAAGAAAATAGGGGCATTCAAAAGGCTACCCAAAAGAAAAGAATAATTGTAAATGCTCTACTATAATGTATTAGATTTACACAAATAAAACCTCACAAATATGACAACTAAAAGAAAAAAACTAGAAACGATGACACACACATTAGGACAAACATTTAGTTACTTGCACAAACTCTCTTTACAATATTTATGAATTAAATTTCAGGATATGAATAAAGCTAGAATCATCAAAAGAAACTAGTGTGAAATAGATACAGAACAAGGTACCTCAAAACCTTCTTTAAGAATTGGAAACTTAGATTTCTTGTTTGACATAACTAGCCCTTGGTCATCATATGTTATATCAAGCCTTTCTTGCAGTAAAAGATCATGCCATAGATAACGTGTTAAAATAAATGAGTTTCTATATTAGTGTTAAATTACTAAATATTAGTTTTAAAAACTATAGCACGAAAGAGGGCCTGCGATAAAGCATTCCTTAAGGGTACACAACACATGCTAAGAGAAAAAATCTTGGAAATGAATGTAAACACATGATAGTTCTTCATCCAATATAGATATTTCTGTACAAACTTCAATTAAGTGAAACTCATGCCAGTAGTTTGAGAAATCATACACATGGTGATTAAAAGAAGAAAAAAATTCAAAGATTCAAAAAGATATATCCAGAATTTGGTTATATAAATGCTACAAAAATATGTAAATAGCAATCTAGGAGGGGTTTCAAGCCCATTTATATATATTATCCAGTAACCAACATTTATCTAATAAAATACACCTGAACAAAGAAGCAAACCAGTAAACAAAGTGCATATACACAAACACTTTATGCATCCACATGTCACCACCCCCACTCCATAACTCAACAGGAAAAAAAATTGAAACTCCACATATGAATCAACTATAGATTTTAAAGAAAACAAACAACTTTATTAAACATATAAAGTAGAGTGTCAAATAAATATGAGAAGCTGGCAAACCAAATAACTAAATCAGTTGCCTTAGTGCTAGCTCTAGATGTTGCAATTGTGCCAAGCTCTATCATATAATCATTGAAAAAGATAAGATACACATCCTGTAGATTTGTAGTGTTCAAATTAATCTAGTTTCATTAACAAAAATTGCAAGAAATAAAAGAGTGAAAGTTGTTATGATATACTCAACTATTCCAACTACAAAAACTTCCAGTCTACTCTATTATTTATTATTTAGTGTCATGGCCATGCAAAAGCAGAAATCAGAAGATAATGTAGAAAAGTTTCCTTGACAAATCACAGGCACTATTATTTTAACCCCCGTTATTAATACACAAGCCAGTGAAACTATGGCAAAATATTATAAAGCTGAAGCCCTCTTTGCAGGAAACTCATATATTGGCAGAAGTAAACAATCGAAAAGCATAATAAAATATTTGTGTTATACCACTCCAACAAATATCGAGAAGGCATACACATTTCCAATCCAAGCAAGGTCCCCTTGTTGCATAGACTAAAAAAAAAAAAAATAAAGTAATTAAAGAAAAGTATAAGGAGCATGTAATCTCTAAGTAGTTAGTTACAAAATCTAATATTAATACTGTTGCTTCCCAAATAAAGGTTTCCATTAAAAGATTTCATCCTGAAGTTGTCAAAAATCATCTTCTTCCTTTCTAACCAGATCATTCATACAGTAGTATATACAAAACCTCTTCCCCTCAGAAAAATAAATAATCACAACAACAACAATGCATCAATGATTTATTTACGGAATTTTGGACTTATAAATCAGAATTAAAAAATTATGATTACCCTATTCTCCCCACCATGAACAAGCAGATGTCACAATAACAAGAAGAATCTCAGAACTAAAAATAAAATGAAAAATCTGAAGCATTTAGGACACATCTCTTTCAAAGTATTAATTTAAAGAAAGGAGAACCAACCAACCTGTAGAAGTTGATTCAAGATAAGAGGCCCCACAAATTGAGAAAGATCATTGCCAATCTACAAGTTATAAAGTGAACAAAAAAATAGAATATTAGAAAACATGATGCTTAAACTTTAGCAACACAGACACCATTACAAAGTACTGAATCTTCAAGACGCAAAAAAAAAATGAAACAAAAACAAATGGTCTCATCGTACCTTGCGTTTTAAGTTTGGAGCAACACCCCCCGAAGAGGCGAGATAAGTACGCCATGGAGGCCCGACGAAGGGGTGAGACAAGTACGCCAAGGAGGCCCGACGACGTCCACCACCTTGCGTTTTAAGTTTGGAGCAACACCCCCTGAAGAGCTTCAGGGCGAGAATGACTCAATAACTTTCACTGAAGAAGATGCGCAGGGGGTGCATTTCCCTCATAATGACCCCCTGGTGCTAACTACCCAGCTTGCTAACATGAGGGTACATCGGGTCTTGGTGGATAACGGGAGTTCTGTGGACATCTTGTATCGACCGGCGCTGGAAAAGATGGGATTGAGCCTCCGTCACCTAAAGCCTTGCACTGCGACTTTGTATGGGTTTACGGGAGACTCGATGCAACCCCTGGGGGCAATTGAATTAGCCCTCACCATGGGGGAGCAACCAAGGCAAACCACCGTAATGGCTAACTTTGTCGTGGTGGATTGAACCTCAGCCTTCAATGTGGTATTAGGGAGACCCTCTCTGAGAGAATTGAAGGCGTTAACTTCTGTGTATCACCTAGCTATGAAATTCCCAACCCCCGGGGGAGTATCATGCGTGAAAGGGGAGCAGAAGGAAGTGAGGGAATGCTATAACATGTCCCTCCGCGCAGCCACCAAACCATCTATACCGATGACAATGGTTGTGTATGAAGGAGAGACCCACACAAGTTAGATCCTCACAAGATTGGACCCTCGGGTTACGGAGCCTCTCGAGAAGTGCTACCAGTAAGGCTTTGGCACTCAGGGCAACAAGAACCTATGTGTAGTTTGTTCCTCGTTGTCTTAGCTTAAGTAAGTAAGAATCAAAGAGGCTACCTAGGTAACCTCCTAATTAGATGTAACCCCTTTTATTTACAAAGTTGGCTGTAAACCGCATGCTATGAATGAAATTGTTTGCAACTTCATATGTTGTTTTTCTTCGCTGCGCGGGCATCAGCCAAAGTGCATGTCGAAATAAATTTCACCAAACACTTGGGGGGCAGGACAAGAGGCAAAAACATACAGTCAACAGGGGGAACCTAAAAAAACAAAAAGGCTCCTAAAAATGACCCTCTAACAGAGGATCCTAAAAAGGACCCCTTGCCCTCCTAAAAAGGACCCTCTATCAGGAGGATGGTAAAAAGGACCCTTTAACAGAGGATCATAAAAAGGACCTCTTGCCCTCCTAAAAAGGAGGCTCCTAAGAAGGACCCTCTATCAGGAGGATGGTAAAAAGGACCCTTTAACGGAGGGTCCTAAAAAGGACCCCTTGCCCTCCTAAAAAGGAGGCTCCTAAAAAGGACCCTCTATCAGGAGGATGGTAAAAATGACCCTTTAACGGAGGATCCTAAAAAGAACCCCTTACCCTCCTAAAAAGGAGGCTCCTAAAGAGGGCCCTCTAACAGGGATCTTAAAAAGGGCCCTCTATCAGGAGGACCCTAAAAACGATCCTTCATCAGGAGGACTCAAAAGGGACCATGACCCTAAAAAGGACCCTTTAGCGGGGGATCCCAGAGGGACCCCTTATATCAGGGCCTTAAGCGAAGTCCTTACAAGGCATCCCCTGGATTCACAAGGATTAGCTACCCTTGTGGACATCAAGGAGGCCAAAGGGACTTACAAAAAAAAACTATGGTAACGACAGTAATAAGTCTAGAGCGGCCACCAAGCCGTCTAGCCAAAAAGGGTCCTAAAAGAGACCCTTGCAAAAATAGTACTATGAATAACGTCGAGAAGGACGCTTCTCGCAACAAATAATAAGTGCGCGCAAGAATATATAAAAGGATAGCTAGGACCCAAGGGGTCAAAATATCCTTATAAGAGTAATCAAGAGGCACCAAAAGAGGTCCCAGTGAACCCTTTCACATGGGCTCCAAAGGATCTCCAGCCTGGTAAATAAAAGAGGGGAACCAACCAAACCCCATCATACAGGCTTAAAAGGGCCTCGAATGCAGTAGAATAAGAGATAAATAGCAAAACATGTATATATACATTGAAAAAGAAAGTTTTGAAGACAGTACAAGAGTTACAAAAGAAAAGTAGTAGTGATAATGATATTACAGAGTCAAAGAAAAAAAAAAGAGCGTACACCCATGGTGGGCTAGCTAACAAAAGTTATGAAATGACTACTTCAGGGCCTCCTACCATGGGCGCTCCACAGGGCCGCTCGAGCGACGGCATGCTCACCAAAAGAAGAGAAATCAAAATTGGGATCCTGCCTCCATACGTTGTAAAGGGCGCGGTCTATGGACCTGTACTCAATGGCAGTCTTCTCCGCCTCCAAGGAAGCATTTCTCTCCTGCAACGTAGCGACATTGGTCCTAGCAGTCTGGAGTTCAGTCCTGGTAGCCTCGACTTTGGCCCTTGCAGTCTGGAGGTCGACCCTGATAGACTCGACTTTAGCCTCTAAATAAGTAACCCTCTCCTGCGACACTGTCACGATATCCTTGGTCGCCTGGAGTTCACTCTTCAGGCTGGCAACTTGGTCCTTCAGCTCCTTGGCCTTGGCAACCGCCTTCAGATTCCTTCTCGATGAGGTGGCAAGTTCGGCCCGAACCTTCTTTAGCTCAGACTGGGTTTTCTCAAGCTCTTTCTCGAGCTCCTGGACCCGGGCTGTAAGGTAGTCCCTCTCAGCAGTAGACGCGGAGAGGTTGCTAGACGAGTCGGCAAACCGTAGAGCCACGGTATAGGCCTGCACAAGAAAGTTAACGGCATAAAAAATAAGTAACAAAAAGAAAAACGCATGTACATCTATACATAATAATGCCGACACAAGGTGCAGGAACTCACCCAGGCCATGGTGCGCCTTAGGGTTTCCCCAAGGTCCGTTTGGGCAACGTTCCCAAGACCGTTCCAGTTGGATACGGGGAGGCCCGAGGCAAGTTGGATGTATCACTGCCCGTAAGACGTCGCCATCCGAGTCACCTAGGGCTCCCCATCTGCACCAGTGGCACCTGGTTGGGTGAGGACGGACGACCCGCTCGCCGAAACAGGAGGGGGCGCGGTGAAAGTGGAAAACTAAGGATCTGGTAGATCAGAGGGAGGCTCTGGATGGTCGGCAAAATAAGTCCCCGATGGGCCAGGGTCAAGAGGAGCCTAAGTAAAGGCGTCGTAGCCCTTAGGGTCAGGGTAAACATAACACCCCGGAACAGCCCGCTGGTCTTGAGAGTGAGGGGCTATGTCCGGATCATAGGAGGCACATGGAGGGCATCCCCCAAGAGATGGGGGCAGCTGGTGGGATCCCCCGCGGTCAAGGGGGGCTTCCTCCGACTCTTCCTCATCCTCATCGTCATCCGGGTAAGGCTCGGCCAAGGCCCCCTTCATCTTCGTGGACCCAGAGATGGTCCACAGCAACTTGGGGTCCGAGACAGGGGACAATTTATAGCGGTTCAGATTCTTCACGGTGAATAGGCCCACCGCCTTTTTCATAGCGAGGTTAGCGCTGAGGAACCTTCTCATGTCTCTTGCTTCCAACCCGACAACTATGGGTTCAGCGAATTGCTCTGCATAATACACGCCATGGTCGATATGAACATACGTCACGAAACAATAAGTTGTAAGAAAGTAAAAGAGAGAAAGTGATGCTCAGGGTACTTACTGGGAGTGGCCCGAAAGTTCTCGCGGACAGAGAGGGGGCCTTCCACGAAGAAAAAGTCCTGCTTCCAGGACCCCGGGTTGGACACCGAGCCCTCTATCAAAGTGGCCTCGTTGTTGGCTTTTTGTAAATAGTAAAAGCCCTTGGACTTGGGAAGGGGCATGAGGTTGTAGAGGAAATGCACCTCCGTCGCCGTAGGAGCACGTTTAAACAGCTTCGTGAATGCAACGAAAAGGCAGCTTAAAGTCAGCCAGCCATTGGGAGCCAGCTGAAGCGGGGCAAGGTCGAAGTAGTTGGGGACTGGAATAAAGAACGGGTGTAACGGGATGGTACCACCCGCCTTCAGGATGTGCTCCCTGAGGGCCACGAAGCCGGGCCTAGGACTGTCAGCCCGACATGTCTCCTGAGGAACATATAATGCGTACTCCGGAGGGACGCGATAGTGATCCACGATGTCCATCAGTTTTTTTTCGAACACACGCGACACCAGTTCGGTTGCCAGTAAAGGAGCATCGTCTGGTTCATTGGAAGTCACCTGTGGTCGTGCCCTCGGCATATCTGAAAAATCAAAAGAAAAATGTGGGAAGAAACAGAACACTTGACCCTCCATTTTTTCTTCCTAGCAAGAGTCTTCCATCGAGGGAGCGACTGCGAAAGTGCTAAGCTAGGAAAAACCAAGACTAGGGGCTGAGGAGAAGCAGAGGCAGCCCCATGACAGTCATCAGGCGAGGATGGGCTGGAAGGCTCAGGCGGAAGGTGTTCCTCCATAAACTCCAACTCCCTCTGCAACTCTAAGAGGGTCACCCTAAGGCTCGCTACATGGTCATTAAAGTCTGGGGGGACAGGTGCTCCGTCTCCTCTCGACACCGAGTAAATCTCGCTCTCCACCACCCAAATTTTACGCCTAAGTTCAGCCATGTACTCAAGATGGCGGATACGGGCCTGCCTTAAGGAGTCATAGTCCTGGTGAGGGTTTCCCTCAGGGGACTCTGAGTCTGAGGACAGGTCAATAAACTCAACCCCCGGAGGTATGTCGGACGGGCTGTCACTGGCCATGAGAACTCGTCCCGAAAGCGAAAAGGGGTTCATGTATAAATGAGGGGATGGCTACAAAACACAAAGGAATAGGCTTAATATCTCTAGATGCAAACGTCCTAAATGGCCTACAACAGGGTATAAAAAAGAGGGGCATGCATATGGTCAAACTCACTATAAGCGCAGGCCAAGGTACCCCATCCCGAGTGACGCTAAGTTGGACCCAATGAATGTGAGGGAAAAAGAAAATATACCTCAAGCAGATAAGATGGAGCGTTGTCGAGGTCGAAAGGAGGTCGAGGGCCAAAAAGCACCGAATGGTCGAAAGCACGTTTCTGCAGAAATAAACAAAAATGGTGTGTTAGCCTCCAAATAGACATACCAAAGAATTAGCTCATATGTAAAAAAAAAAAAAAAAAAGGAGATGAAAAAAAAAAATGAGGGAAGCTATGGCAAAAATGTGGGAGTGGGGGATTGAAGCCCTTACCTCTTGGAAGGGGAAGGATTCTCAAAACCACTAAGCCAAAGAAGTAAGGTGAAAATAATGAGACATGCATGAAGGCCTATTTATAAGAATCAAGAAGAATAGTCTACAAGAGCACCTAAAGGACCTCTCTTAGACTGGGGGGCAAGTGTGGATGCTCAATATTCCGCGCCCGTAAAAGATCCCATGAAGGCCTAAAAGCGTGTCTGAGCCGCGGGACGCTCGGGCCATCGTCCTTTGGCAGCAGCCTCACATCAACTTGTGATGCATGAGGTCCCAGCCGCATCACCACGGCCTTGCTCGGACGAGCCTAGGCGCGAGGCCCGGCCTCGCTCGGCCACGCCCCAAGCGCACGGCCCGCCTCGCATGTGCGCATCCACGGCCTCGCTCGCCCACGCCCCAGGCGCGTGGCCCACCTCGTACGCGCATCCATGTCCTCGCTCGGCCATGCCCCAGGCGCGCGGCCCGCCTCGTGCGCGCACCTCCACAGCCTCGCTCAGACACGCCCCAGGGGCGCGGCCCGCCTCACGCGCGCACCTCCACGGCCTCGCTCGGCCACGCCCCAGGCGTGCAGCCTGCCTCGCGCGCGCAACTCCACGGCCTCACTCAGCCACGCCCCAGGCGCGTGGCCCGCCTCGTCCGCGCACCTCCACGGCCTCGCTTGGCCAGGCCCCAGGAGCGCGGCCTCCCTTGCGCGCGCACCTCCACAGCCTCGCTTGTCCATGCGCTGGGCGCTAGGCTCACCTCGCGCGCGCACCACCACGGCCTTTCTCGGCCATGCCCCAGGCGCGCGGCCTGCCTCGCTTGCGCGCATCATCACGGCCTCGCTCGTACGCACCTAGGCTCGAGGCCCCTACCTCCATCTCGGCATCTTGGGGGGAGCCCATATAACCCGCAAGGCCATGGATCGGCCATGCCTAGGCCAAGCGCACCATGTCGCGTGCAACGTCTTGGAGCGCCCCGTAGCCTCGCAGAGGGCGTCTCGTGGGAGCCTCTCCCACGATCTACGCCTATATGGCGACCTCGCTCCAATGGGTCTCGTCCTGAGGCCCCGCTTGCATGATGCCAGTTTTCAAGGTGACCCACAAGAGACAAAAAGAGTACGAACAAGGTACCTCTAAAGGGGAACGTACATGCCTGCTAGGATCAGGGGACAAGTCTGACACCTGTGCCCGACAAGTAGTGGCGGTTGGGAGTAGTAGGAGGAATGGCAATGCCACCACCACGTCTCTGACACCCGTACAAGGAAAGTAGTGGAGCCATGACCGGGTACAAAAGCTGAGGTGCTCCCACGAACTCTGACCATGTACCAGAGCCAACACCACTACCCCTGGAACCACTCTCCTGTTAGTGTACTCGTGTACCATCTGGTCCCCTGGACCACAATGTACCCAGGGCCATCAGAGCCTACTATAAAATGAACTCTAGCTCCACCTGAAAAGGGGTTGGAAAATTTACTGTAGCAAGTGCTTGAGAGTGAATGAAAAATTGATTTCTCCATTGTTGTTCTGCCATTATTCTTGAGATATTACTTAAATTTCTAAGGCTATTTTATTGACAATCTTTACTTTGCAATTTTTTCCAACTTAACTTAGTTGACGAGTTCTCACCGTCAACAACATGACAACTACAATTAATGCCTATCTTCAGTAGTAAATTGAGGCAGAAAAATATTAGATTTACAAAATGAAACAAGTTTGAAGTTAAATAAATTTTAATGTTATAACTTAAACAGGGTAAATTAAAAAGCAATATAGTTCTATTCCTCATGAATAACATGTCGAACACAAATTTAACACTCCAAAATAGCAGTGATATAACAATAATCTATCAAACATTTAATATAATATTATTGGAGTAGGGGTAACAGGGAGGACCCTCATCCTCTACCACTTGGTATGCAGCAATTACCCACAATATGATTAACTTTCTCCCCTAGATATTCTTGGTACCTACTCATGGACTCCGTCTTCAAATGTCTGACTACTTCCCAAAGTCTTTCATAATCCTCCTTGGACTCGTCCAATGAGTTCCGAGCATCATCTTTCATTCTTGTAATGTCTTTGTCTTTTGTGCAACCTCCGCCTCCAACTGCACAATCTTCTCCTTCATTGACTTGTTCATTTCCTCCAAAAGACGCTTGTCCACATTAACTGAGAAAATCTCATACTCTTTCTCCTCCAACCTCCTCTCCAGATCGTTAATGTAGTCGATAGGTTGTCAAGGGAGGCTTGTAATTTTAAACTGATTGAATTCATCCCAGTCGACGCCATCTAATTTCATTTTGGGCAGGTCGTGGAGGAACTCAAGATTGCATGAATTGAGTGAAGATTCAGAATCCATACCCATGCCACAAGGAAAAAAAATTAGATATCAATAGTATGTAAGAGGAAAAGAAAACTTAGAACCACTGATATAGGTACAATGTAATGTAAATTCAAGCTCCCCCTATACCTAAAAGTAATCTATGAAAATATATTGTTAAAAAATATGGAATTAATATTACGTGGGCCCACCAAAGACATGAGAGAGGCAGTGTCCCTTACAGCCACACGAAACATTCAGGTCAAACTTGACTAATATAAGGGTTGTAGGCCAAGAGTTAATAGTTGGTTTAATGGAATAAAAATTATACTCCAATAATCAAACCCAGTTTAATATTTATATACATCACGGGTCCCACTTTTTTATTTAATCAATCATTCTTCATCTCATCAAATCATTTGGTGAAATGTCTCTTACTCCAACTTTAAATTTATGACCTATTCCTGTGTGAGGAGTGTCTAAAAATAGATTATTTTTCACCAAAAGTCAAATGTGAACTATTTCCCCAATGAGTTTGGCATTACCCGAAACATGCTTTTCCTGAAATAGGGTACACTTAATGAGTTTGGCCTAACCACGTTCCAATTACGTGTCCAAAAGTAACTTCTGACTTATGCCACATTACTACGAATTTAGTGATATTACACTTATGCATGCCTTTCTAATTGATTAAAATATTTAAATGATGTATAATTGTCCTTATTTGTAAATGACATTGGATTAACAAATTTAGCTTGTCCAGAAGTATCCCCATCCACCTACCCCATCCACCTACCCCATCACCTCCTCCTACTTGTCTTATATAAATACCTATATTCATGTTTTGGAATTCATCACAGAACAAACTGAAGTCAACATATTGAGGAGCTACAATGAAGCCTACAAGTTCCAAAAATCCTGTAGTTTTTCATTGTCCAAAATTTGACGAGCTAAACGTAGACCAAATGCAGTACGTGAGCCACATTGCACAAGAAAACCTTAGGATTGCCACTGACTGGAGTGATATACAAAACCAGTTATGTGTCGCGCTCCTTCGTAACACCACACTCAACTCCGACGTGCAGTCCATGAAGGGGATGTTGGAAGATATGAAGGCCAAGTTTTCGGCGTTGGAATCATCAGTTAGAAGGGACCTTGAAGCTGTGGCATGTGCCATCGAGGAACTCCGCAACGACTATATCACCATGTACACGTGTTTGCTCAAGCTCCAAATCCACCAACTCAGTAGTACATTGTCTACTTGTAGAAGATGTGTTTCTAATAACTTATGTATATCAGTAAGCGTGTAATGACTCAGAGGTTGTGTGATTATAACCAAACCTCGATCATGGCTATGTTCTTTTGTGGGTGGTCACTCCATCTGTTTAATATCTTCTTTATAGAGTACATGCCACTTTTGTCGTGTTATATTATATGTATCGTCTCTCTCTCTCTCTCTCTCTTTCTCTACGTATGCATATATATATGTGTACGACTATATATCGTGTGCCATGGACGTCTATGTTTTATTATATGACATTTGTCTTCGTATGAATATATATTAACCTACAGATTTAGCGTAATAATTCACCTCTATCATAATTTGTGTTGTTACCTAACCATTTTTAATGTTGTTCGATTTACCACAATGTGAACCCTTACAATATCTGATTATGGTTGTTATGTCCTTTCTTCTTCATTGGCTTGTTGAAAATATATGGAAAATTAAATCCAAAATCAACCATGCATATAATACACCTAAGTAACTTCCTAATGGTAGAAAGACGAATAAAATTCGCACACCACTTTAAGTTACATAAAATGGCAGCTCCTCCATAGGAAACAGTAATACTATTGACTCAATTGATAAAACGAACCTTCTGCAAATTAACCAGTGTAAAACTATGTGATGTTATTAATGGAGAATGCTCATTAAAGAAGGACATGATGGACAAAAAAAATAGCATAATTAATGCTATCAAATCTTCCCACAACAAACCCCTTCTCCTAACAATAAATGAGGCAAAAGCCACTTTCTCTGTATACATACATACATACATATTTATATATATATAAATATATAGATGATGAGTCTTACTCAAACGTGGTTTCGTCATAACCAACGGGGAAATCAGCAGAAGGAGCTTCACTCCCCAGGCTTCAATTATAAGTTACCAAGAAGGGCTTGTAATTTAATCAAGGTTCATTCCACAATAAGAGTTTCACAAGTTACAGAACAAGGTAATTAAATACATTTCATGAAAATCTGGAAAATTACTACAGATTGTTTGTACCAATTGTTTATCAGTAGTCATTTAATTTTTTCACAATTTTACTTGAAACACAAAGCTTTTGGTACCTTATTCTATCATATCCCCTTTGAATATGCTTTTTGACTTGGAGTTTGTGTGGTATTGGTGAGAAAGTTTCATAGATCCTATGTGTCTACGAGCATATGCTTCATCTACAGGTGAGACAAACCTAAGTGTACACTGCTAGGGTTCTACCACGTACTTGAGCTGCACATATCCAAAATTGATTAAGTTGGGCGGCCATTGTTAGCTTAAGTAAACTGATCTTAGTTTGTTGGGGGTGATTGTCATAATGTGATTTTTGTTTCATTTATATGCTTATTCTTTCATTTATTTCACAATAATTGACATTATATTGTGTGATTCCATCTTTTTTTTGGTGGGAAATTTATCACCGTACTTGTCTTTCTCTTTCTATACATATATATATGTGTATAGATATGTATGTGAAACTCCCTCATTGGTTCCCGACTCTCTAACCCCCTTAGAGAAAGCTTCACCATATCAAAAACACTTTTACCCTTACCATGGAATCATCCAAGTTATGCGTCAATCTCTTTCCTAAAGAATATGAAGTGAAAAAAGAGTTGGAATCTCCAACAAAACAATTTCCTATACCATTCCCGACGGACTTTCCCCTAACTCCATCACCACCAACTAACAACAACGAAAAGACGACCATCCCTACTCCTTCCTCAGTAACTAGTTCCACAACAGCCTTCCGTAGTGATAATGGAAAAAAAAGTTCCAAAAACTAAGCCTGGGTTTCGCGGCAAGTGCAAAAATTGTATGAAGAAAGATGTGCAGATTGAGAAGCTTATGACTTTTCAAGCAAGTTGTTGGTAAGAAAGCAATGAATTTAGGGCTGAATTAAATGGATATTAAGTCTTTTCTTTTTGACCAGCGCCAGATTATGGATCATGTAGGGACTATGGTGAAACGACAAGAGACAATTAGTGGTGAGTTGTGTGTTGAAGCTACGGAGGAAGGACCTACCAAGGAGATCATATTTCTTGACTGATTTAACTTTAAGATTCTCGTGACATGGGTCTTCATTTCAGTTCTTGTATAAACTAGATGATCCCATGCGTATAAGAGACAATTAGTGGTACTGTTGATTACTTTAAACATTAAGAACCGGTAGGTACTAAAGTTACCTTAAACTATAAGTTAAGGGTAATGGATGTACCTACTATTGGTATTTTGGAAGTCATCATAGTGTGTAGCAGGAGATATATCTCCCTCAACCATATATCGTGTAGCTAGACATTATGTAATGATGTGATGTTTATCCTTTATCAATCATGTTTATGTTGATTTTGGTTGTTTGCGTCCCTACAGTGAATTTGTATTTTATATGGGATGCCTGCAAAAACATGATAAACCCATTACAACTAACTTCGATAGCAGATATATATATATTGATAAAAGGTATAACTAAAATGCTTGCCAAATCAAAAGCAATTATAGTAAGGGTGGCCATATGCTCGAAAAGGTTAAGTTGGAAAATGGTGGATGTGTGGGCAGTTACCTTATAATTTGTTAATGCTTGAGAAGAGTGACGAGTTGTTCACAATCCATCCTTGTACGTACCAAAATGAAACTCACACTATAGGTAGAGACATACTCGGTAAAAGTACAAAACTTACTTTAAGTAGCTTATTAACCATTGCATACCTAATCCAAAACTAAATTCCAAACTCATTGCCCAAAAAAAATGAAGTGCTGGAAAAAAATCATCTTTTTCTGGGTTGTAACTTGAAATGACATACATAGGGAGGCAATGTTATTATAAATTGTATAGTTTAAATTTTTGTTTCTTTATTATCCCACCAATACAAAACTGAAATTTTTGTGGAGGCAGAAACAATAATCGATACCCTCAATTTTCTTAGATATATCTTCCCGCCCTTCCCATTGGTAAGTTGGGGCTATAATAATCGATACCCTCACTAATTGTATGTAATTTCCACTTTAGTTATTGCTAAATAATTGTGTTTTCTAATGTTTCTTTTACCATACAATAATTAGTGATTTAGCATAAATATGTGCCTAATTTTAATTACATGTGTACATTTACTAACGAAACTGGAGTGTCTAGAGTGATAAACATAGACATTCAATTGCATTTCCAGTGAATATAAGATTGAGTTAGGTTTTTCCATCAAGCCTTATTTTGTATTTGGTATTTCTTTTCATCTCTAACAACTGTTTCTTTCGTGTACAGGAAACGAAAAAATAATTACTCAAACAACATGGCGAACGACATGTCGGAAGCACTCGCACAACTAAATATTTCAAACAAGCTTCCCCAACAATTAACGAAGGAAGACATTATAAACAAACACCTACCCACGGTTGGCCACTGGGAAGATTTTTACTACAAATACTCTCAGTCGATGGGGTTTAGTGTTAGAAAAGAAGATGTCCTTAGGCGAGAAAATGGGTTTGCTCTAATCAAGGGTTTAGGCGAGAAAAGTGGACAAACCTAAAGAACCGTAAGAAAAAACCTCGGGTTGTTACTCGCATAGGGTGCCTAGCACTACTGTGCGTGAAGTTCGACAAGTCCGAAAATAGTTGGGTGGTGAAAGTCTTTAACCCAACACATAATCATGACCTTGCTTTGAAGACAGATATGCAGTTCTTGAGATCTAACTGTGCTGTCCCAGATTGTATGGGTGCCCAAGTAATGTCAATGAGACGGTCGGGCATACGGACTTGCCACATATTGAATCACCTTGCTGCAGAAAGAGGAGGACATGAGTATATTCCGTTCTTGAAAAAGGACCTATACAATTGGATTAGACGACAAAGAGAGTTAGAAGAGGAGGACGAAACAGATGCTGAGGGTGCCCTGGGATACTTGGAATGTCTTGGGTTACGTGACCCCAATTTTTTTGAAACACACATGATAAACGCAGAGTATAGGCTCACTGACTTGTTCTGGGCCGATGGAATATCGAGAGATGACTATGGACGTTTTGGGGAGATCATCGCATTTGACACAACGTACAAGAAGAATACGTACAGCAAACTCCTTCTCCTTTTTGTCGGCGTGAATCACCACTTCAGAACTGTTGTATTTGCAGTTGCATTGCTGTACGATGAGAAGGAGGACACATACATTTGGTTGTTGGAAGAATTCCTTCAATGTATGAACAACAAATTGCCTCAGGTTGTTGTCGCTGACGGAGATAAAGCTATGGCAAAAGCAATAGAGAATGTCATGCCTAATGCTATCCATCATTTGTGTGCGTGGCACCTTCAGAAAAATGTTACCATTAATGTCCCTCACTCGATTTTCAAGACAAGGTTTATTGAGCTCTTATATCAATATTGTACAGAGGAAGAGTTTGACGAGACTTGGAGTGGCTTGGTTACAGAATTTCAGCTACAAGATAGCCAATGGGCAGCCATAACATACAACAATAGAAGGAGTTGGGCAGAATGCTTCCTACGGGGTAATTTCTTTGCGGAGCTCAGAACCACCCAAAGGTCAGAGTCGATAAATTCTTACCTGTCACACTTCTTGACAAGCAAACTAAACTTAAAGACCTTGTTGGCCAAGTTGATAAAGCCATACAAAACATATGCCACTCGGAACATGAAGATGACTTCATCAGCAACAACACATCGCCCTAGTTCCCTTCCAACATACTACAACAGTATTACCAGCAAGTTGCTTCAGTCTTGACAAGAAACATGTACGATAAGGTCGCACAACAAATCAACAATTCTCTTGCATATTCAATTAATTCGACAAGTGTGGAATTTGGGTGTAGGGTATTTTCCCTAACTCGTTTCCGTAGAGGACTGGTAAGAAGTTTAGTTCGCTACCTAATTGATCATGATCACTTTGAATGTAGTTGCATGCTATTCCAGTCAGAGGGAATCCCGTGTCGACATATGTTTGAGGTAATGAAGCATTTGAACCTACCCTGCATCCCGAAACCTCTGTTAAAGGAACAGTGGAGGAAGGACGCCAAAGTGAGAGGTGAATTGAGTAGCGCTCCCCATGATAAGGTCCCTTGTGATGTGTTATTATGTACCCGTTGGGGATCATTGACATCACGGTTAAATGCAATGGGGTACTATGCCACACAACATGATGATACATATGAAGAAGCATTAAGCGAAATGTCCCGTTTGGAGGAAAAATTTTAAACAATGTGTGGTCAGCCTAATGATGAGTCTAAATCGAGTCACGTTGTACATGGGGACCACCGATCGCAACAACAATATAGAGTAATTAGGGATCCGGAAATTGTGAGAACGAAGGGGAGGGAACCAAACAAAACAAAATCAAAATATAAGGGTGTGGACAATGAGACCCCAAGGAAGAATAGGTGTCGCAACTGCAACCAATTAGGCCATAAAAGGGCGACTTGCAAAGTTGTTCCAGAAATGGACAATCAATCCATGGAGACAGAAAATCCAAGATCTTCCAACTATCCAATCTACTATACTCTGAACGTGGACCACATCAGTCAAAGTCAAAGGAGTGAATTAAAAGGAGATAATGGCACAAGCGAGCAATGGCATAGTGACCAATGGCCTACTATTTCGAAACATATTCTCAATCCCTCTACAAATTGTTACATCCCATAGTCATGCCATCAGTTTTATGCTAAGGGTTTAGAATTAGTTTGAAAAAAAATTCACGAATTATGTGTAATGCTTTGTATGTCTCGTTTTTTATCAAATGTAATCTTATGGACGTCAATCTTGTTTAGTAAGTTCTACTATGCGGTATGCTCTTACTATGTTTTGAAGAGTCATTTATGGATGGATCGTTATAGGAATCCTTTGTTGACACATGAATTTAAGAATTTTTGTGGAAAAGATACTACAATAATTCGTTAATAACAAAATTGAGGCATAATTAATTGATTTTGTGCTTGTGTAGCATGTATATATATATATAGGACAATTCTTTTATAGGGGCTTCACTATAACCCCACCGGTGGGGCTCTCAGTGTTTCACATCCCGTGAACAGTTTTCGGCGCGATTTTTTTTATGATCGTGTATATCGTAGCTATTTAGAGCATCTTGCTAATTTTTAGAAAATTGAGAATAGTTTACAGTACCGAAAACTAGGTTCAAACATGGAGTTTTCCACTCGCATAAAAAAAATTAGTCACGCGTGCAACAACATGTTTGAACCTAGTTTTCAGTACTGTAAACTATTCAGAATTTTCTAAAAATTTGCAGGATGCTCTAAATGGCTACAATATACACTGTCATAAAAAAAATTGCACCGAAAGCTGTTCAAGGGTCGAGAACAATGAGAGCCCCACCGGCAGGGCTTAAAGGGAAGCCCCTATAGGAGGATTTCCCTATTTATATATATGATGTTCCTCGTATATTTTGTTTAGTGTGGCCACATTACTACTATCATGTGAGCCTAAATTGCTTGGTATATTATTGGGCCCCACTTGTCCAAAGTTAGTGAATTCTTACACGGTATGGAATAATTTGTTCATTATCTTGCCTAGCCAATATCATCATAAGGAAGGTGAGGGCAGGTGGAGATTGAGTGAAACAAGCGATTGCTTGTATTCACAATTGATGTATAGTACACTCAATATTACAATTATGCAAAAGGTATGATTTGTAGAGTCCAAGAACTTTACTTAGCTAGTTAGATAGTAGCATTATAGTAATTATAGTATTATCTTTATGACTGTGGATTTTTGGTTCAGACCGGGATTTATTTGGACACTCATAGTAGTACTTGTAGATTTTCTAAGTTTAACCTATAGTTTAAGAATATTAATTTTAACCTAAGGTTTGATTAATATGACTGATATTGAGGATAATATTTATTATACTATAAGATTTAGATAAGAACCAATAGGATTTTAAGCACATGTTATGTATGGGTGATTAAGGATTTAGTATTTAGAGGATTAAATTTAATAAGGGTAAAATTTGAATGCTCTAAGGTCAGTCAGCAGCTTTGAAAACATTTGAGGGCTTAGTCAAGGCTGTTTAGTCAATTTGAGTTAAGCTAAAAATGTGTAATTTCGTGTTTAAATAATCAGCGTATGCCGATATATCGCAGCTATAAGGGGCGATATATCGCAGCACGTAGATACGGAAAACACAAAACGATGCACGTTTGCCTCGGGCATAATGGTCCAGGCGATATATCGCCTATAGAGGGCGATATATCGCCTCCTTCAGCATATTTTGAATGTTTTCAAAATCGTTTCCCATTCAAGCCTTCAACCTCTTGATAAGTCCAACACCTTTTTGAACGAGTCTTTAGCCTCTGCTGAACGATAATTCAAATTATTTTCACTTAAAATGCCATTATTTTTATTCAAGTTAAATAAGATCTTTTCATTCCTAAAACTCTATAAATAGGACCTAGTACCCAGCCATTATTCATCTTTTACTCTAAGTTCAGAGGCTGCAAGTTGCTAGGTGAGTGTGAGAGTGTAAACACTTGGGTTGGGGAATCATAAGCTTGATCATCATAAGCTTATCAAACACTTGGGAAGTAAGGTTTTATAGCATTTCGGTTCAAGGTTTAGATTGGTCTTACAAGTCTTCAAGGTATTTCCACACCTTAGTTCATTGGTATTATTTTATTTTAAGTTCTCATAGTCTTCTGCTCAGCCTTCTAACCTTAATCTTTATTTTGGTTAGGAAATCTAAGAACTTGCACATAAGTTTTTGATAAGTATTTTCTCAATGGTTTAGTCTTTCCATTCCTTTCATTTCTCTTCTTCACTATACTCACTCTTTTTCAAATGGTTCTTAGGAGTGTTCCAAAGTCCCAACTCTGTCTTCATATCCCGGTAATTTTGGTAAGGAAAATAGGATAGAATTTATATGTTATATGCTTGTTATATGTTATCTTATGTTTTGATGTTATGAAATATGTTATGTTATGTTATGTATGTATGTAGGCTTGGGCATATGACCCATATGACTAACAAGCCCCAAATGGATTATGGGCATATGACCTGCTTAGCTAGTAGAACCCCACTAATCTAATGGGCATATGACTTGTTTAGTCTATGGGACCCCAACTAATAATGGTCATTATAGTATGTGTATGTTATAAGTGTTATGTTATGTTTTTATGTTTCTTATGAAATTTATGTATATGAACTATGTGTTAGATTTTTCCTTGCTGGGCATTAGGCTCATTCCTTTTTGTTTATATGTGCAGGAAAATAGTCTTAGTGGCGGGAAAGGTTCTTGGTAGCTTGGAGAATGTGTATTGAGGCGGAATGGATTCAAGAGCCGAGCGTTACGATTCGAGGATGTAGTTTTGTTTTTATGGTTTTTACATGTATTTTTCCGCACTTGTTATGTAATTCCTTTTTATTTTAAATTATGTTATGTTTTGTTTTTAAAATAATGGGATCCCATATCCTACTTGGTATTTTATGTAAGTTTAACTCTTATTTTTACAAGTTTCTTAATAAAGTTATGGTATTTTCACTTGTAAGTTTTATTAAGGATTAGTATGTATAGTTTTCGTTAATGGTCCAAAAGTCTAGAGTAGTTGGGTCATTACATGATTGGATTGGAGACATATGAATTGATTAGTACAATTTATGCAAAAGGTATGATAGGATTGGAGACATAAAAATTGATTAGATCTATGATTTGACAAACCATTTGACTTGCTCAATGTAGAATAGTAGACAAATATGATTACTTACATCTTGCAATTAATAGTTGTCGACATATATACAAAAATTTGTTATTAGAACCATACAAATATTCTTTATTTAAATAATGTCTTCATTAATCCATGTTATTCGTTACAAACATGTTTAAACCCTTAATAAACTAAAAAAAAAAGACAAACAAATTGGACCACTCATCTGTAAGATGAATTAACAATCACCACGCCATCGCACTACAACACTTCAGATCTTCATGTTCTTCTACGTCCAAGTGGAGCAACATCACCAACTATATTGTTAATTTTCTCCTTCAGGTACTCACGTATCTACTCACTGCTTCTGCCTTAAGTTTCTCTAGTGCTTTCAACACCCTTTCATAGGCTGCCATGAACGCGACATCCCTCAGTTCCTCTAATTTCTTTGTCTTCTGTTCAAGCTCTGTTTCGAGCTGCATTATCTCGGCTTTCATGGACTCGTTATCTTTGTCTAGCATGCGACAATCCAAATTTCTAAAGAAAATTTCTTCATCCTTCCTCTTTAATTTGATCTTGAGATCGTTTATATAGTCTATAGGTTTGGGGGGGGGGGGGGGGGGGAGGGTCTTTATGTTGCTGTTGGTAAACTCCTCCCAATCCGATCGGTCTACATGATGGTCACCCATGTCGGGAAATACCTCAATATTGCACGAGTCAAATGAGGAGTCGAAATCCATGGGGTATGGGTGGAAGGGATAAAGGTAGATATGGCTACCAAAGTAGTTGGTAGTGGTTTGTGTGATGGATAACTTTTTTTTTACTCATTAAAATTGGGGAGTTGTTGTACAGTGTCTATATTTGAGGAGGGCCCCCACGTATACATGACATTTTTGTGATACTGTGACACGCCAAAGGTCAATTTCACATTGAATGCGGAGACATACCGTAAAGATGCATTATTTTTTGCACAAGGTACAATTCCTTGTCTAGGGAAATCATGCCAGGTGTTATGAGAAAGTGAAAAACTTGAGAATTATATTTGAATCGGGGATTGGTTTAAAAAACCACTGGACCACAATTAACCAGAATAAAAAAAAAACAACATTATTGATGGTTATTGTATATGTGTACTTGTCAAACAAATTTTAAAAAATAATCTATATGTTTAAATTGTCATGTCATCATTAATGGAAGCACTTCAAACAAATATAAAAGACCATTTATTAGGCAACACAATTAGTTTATGCTCCATGACCAAATATATTATCTCCCTATTTTGTTCTATGGATGTAATGTCCTAATTTTGCTAATAACACTTAGTACCTTCATTGCATAGTTTAGGGGGCATACTCCAGAGCACACTCTCTGTAATGCCCCAAAATCCCTAATGAGGTTTATGGTTGGATTAGAAGGCCAAGAGTGCCTAGGACTTGTATGTTGGGTATTTGGGTTCAAGAACCTTTTGTTGCTCATTTTCATTGACGGTAGTTATATTTGGTTATGAGTAAGTGACCGCTAAGGAATCAAATGATCGATTGTTCTCAAGGGTCGCTCTTTTAACTTGTTTCACGCTTGGACCAGAGGTAAGAAAACTGCACCCAGTATGTGACATGCATGGTTATTAATGAGGCATGTTGAGTGTTATGTATGTCGACATTGATTGCATATTAAATTCTTAGCAATCTCGCTTATCTGTTAATGGCGCTGACCTATGACTCAGGAATCGGCAATGGTGTCAGTAGTACTGAGCACTGGTCACATGGTATTGACTTATGAGTCAAGAATGGTATTAGCGTGTTTAACGCAAGCCGAAAAGATTAAATCTAATCGACATAACCATTATCATCATAAGCATGGAATGCTAACCATTATCATCATAAGCATGGAATGCTTGACCGACCTTAAGTTTGATGAAAACAAAAGCGCTTGTCTAATCTAAAATCTACTTACTTAGAGTCAGAGCCAAAAGGCTAAGGTGATGGACATGTCACAGGGGGTTAACCCTATATTTTGCCACTTTGGTCGGCGCGTTGTAATTTTTACATTGTAATGACCATTTTGAATTGTAAATAATGTAGTAAACACTTTTATGGGCCCGTGTATAGTTTTATGTTTTAACTGAAAAATATCATTTCCTTTTCATCGAGATTTTTCACGTTAACCTATTGTTGACCACAATTTTGGCCAACGACAAGTAAATGACAAAATGACAATAAGCCTTAAATAGAAAATACGACACCAATAATTTTATAGTGGTTCAGCCCCAGTTTATTGGTAATAGCCTAATCCACTTGGAGTTGTGATATATTTAGCCTACATTTAAGATCAGATGAACTTGAGCCAACTGAGTTTCTTAAGTGTAAGTAGAAAAATACAGAGTTTCTCTCTCTAGAGAATACAAGCTTTATCTCTCTAAGCTCTCAGAAAATGCCCCAAGAATGCCCCAAGTAACAATCCCAAAGTCTCAAAACTAAAGAGTTTTTCTCAGTCTAAAAAAATTCAGATCCCCCATAAATGATGCCATGAGCCATTTATTTATATGCTCATGGATTGTACATCAGATATATCCCCTTGACTGGGTCCTTCGTTCTTCCAATAAACTTTAATTAATAAAATATAAATAAATTTAAATTACAATAATATAGCTATTAGTCTGGGATATCTGAGAGATTCTCGCGGCAGTTCAGAATGATTCGGGTTGAAGTTGTTATTGAGGCTTTACTGAAGAGTCACTAGACGGTAAATTCTGAGATTCTGATCTGTGGACCAACCAAATCCATCCCCGAAGTGACTGATTGGCCAAGACAACTCACCTGTCGACATAGGCAAGCACCTCTCATCGGCATAGGCAAAGAACACCTCTAGCACACATCTGGTCGATATAGGCAAAGCACTCCTCTAGCACACCTCTGCTCTACCATGACACATCTCTGGTCTAGCATGAGACATCTCTGGTCTAGCATGACATATCTCTGGTCTAGCAAAACACTTTACTGGTCGGGCAAAACAAATGACTGGTCGGTCTAAATACTCCACTGGTCGGCCATAACATTTTACTGGTCACTCAAAAATCTTTACTGGTTGGACAAAAATTCTACCTGGTCGGTCAAATCACTTCCAAAGCAGATAAATAATTTTCATGACTAGTAATATCACAACTCCGAAGATTAATCTCCGACCTTTCCCTCCTTGGCTAATACATTTATTGGCTATTAATGTGTCATTTACTGACCATGCATTGCCACTTGTCACCTCTGATTGCCACGTCATCGAACTGAAATTTTGGGGATAACACCTATTAATAACACGTAGATGCTCTTTTATAACCAAATGACTGGTTTAGCAAGTTAAGCACGGTTTAAAGCTCACAATAACAATGTTGGAGTAACTAGGGTGTTACACACTCTCTCTCTCCAACTATTGTTGTCATGCACCACCATCAAAACACAAACTCTAAGGCCAAAATCTCCATCACCAACACCTCTTCAAATCTCCAAAGAGTCCACATGACGAAGGTTATGTTTCTTATTGTCGAAACCCTACAACCAACATTTTAAGGAACTAGGAATTCTATTCAAGATCAAGGTTGCGGTATAGTTAAGTTTTGAATGTTTTGAGTTTTAGATCTACTAATTTATGTTTTAATAATGGTATTATGTTTATGAAATAGGATTTTAAGCAGGATTAGCATATAAATGTTAAGCATGTTGTATATGATTTATATTTTGTTGGTTAACTATTTATGCTTATTTGGGTTTTCTTGCTGGGAGGTGGCTTACGGGTGTTATGTGGTGCAAGTAATGGCAAAGATAAGTTGGACCAACCATGAGTTAGAGAGCTCTAGGGGCTGTGTGTACATATATAGCCTGCTCGACTGCCACGACCGTGATTTCTTTTAAGGATTTAGGGTTATGGTGTTTTATGCTGCTTAGGATGGCCATTTACTACCCTTTTGCTTTTGTTTTGTGTTACAAACTCTTGTTTGATCCTTTTACATAATGAAAACTTTTTAATGGAATGTATTACTTGTTTGGCACAAATTAATGAACAAACTTTCTTATTTCTTCCTCACTATTCAATTGTCATTACACATTACAGTCCATATTAAACGTTTAACTGGAAAAGCTGGGTTATAGTGCAAAATGTAACACTGCTGGATTTACTACATCATTAGACACATCGTTGAAGTCCCATGTGTTTACATTTTCAGATGACAAAAGAACTACGGAACATATGAAAATCATAAACACACATGATCGATGACAGAAACTGGAAAATAATGGTGTTTTCATTCTCTCGATTTAGTCTGAGTATATTACGCAATATGTTATCACAATTATAGGGGGTTCACTCTCTCCCATTGATTATTTTCGAAAATGAAATTCATCAATTTCATGATCTTTAGTATAGATATTACGAAATTAGTGGCTGGTTTTGAAATTAATGAAAAGTAATGTCAAACTTTAATTTGTTTTAAGCATATATAGGAAAATAAAAGTTTCAATGCCTAAACCTTTTTTTTTTAGTTGCAGTAAATAGGAAATTTTTATATGAATATATAACAACACTCATATTTACAATAATTAACCGATTAGCACAATTTTCTGTTATAAATTTAAAGATGTGGGGTAATTTGCCATAAAAAAAAATTCAATTGTCACCACCCTTTTAATATATACTTTATTGGTTTTCCTATGAGACAAAAATTTCCTTGTTATGCATAATTTTCCTTAAATCTTCTTATTTGTGGTGTATTTGAATTGGAAGACTCAAATCTAAATTCACATGAATTGGATAATTTGTTTTATTAGGATTTAGAAGCCCGAAATGGCTTTTCAAACGTGGGACCCGAACCCATTGTAGTGGGCCCGATACAAAAAAGTAATTGATTGGGAATATACCAAGGCATTTGTACTATATATATTTTTTTAAATTTAGAAAAAAGTGTGAGGAAAAATTTAGAAAATCATTGTCAGGGCATTGCGTGATGAAGTATATCACCATATTTGGCAGAAGTGAGGACATTATGTGCCTATGGTACTAGACCTATAGGGACTGTTCAGTTTCTCTGTTTGAAGAACAAAGGTTCGCATTACTTAATAAACTTGAAAATGTACTCATGAATTATTTCCCCCTGGACTTTACTTTGAGTTCCCACTCCAAAGAAAATGAGATACAAAGCCTTGGCCACTCGCTCCCCCGCAATGACGGCTGAAAAGATCGAGGACTCTCACAGGCCTCGTTTCCTCCAACGGGGGGGTCGTCCCAGGAAAATGACCATCAAAAGTGATGCAAGCCCAGTGGAAGAGGGCGTACAGCCAAGTGTGGAAGGTGGCGAACTCCAAGGGCATCCTTCCACAACCCAACCATGGCGTAAGCGAGGTAAAGACTTTATGTAGCAACTGCCCTTCCTCTTGCTAAAGAACATCTTTTTTTTTAAAGGAGAAGAGGGTAGCCAATGCACGTTGGGTAAAAAAAAATTTCACTTACTGACATTTCTGTTTTTTGTTTGCTATAACAAAGGACGACCCCGAAAAAACCCCATCCCTGCAAGTTCTGTTCGTGCTGAACGGGAAAAGTCAAATGCAAAAATGGTGCCTTCCTTCTGTTCAGACTCAGAGATCTCGGACCCTGAGATTTACATGAGCAGGAGTACATTCCAAAAAGTGGCTTTTAGCATGTTGTTCAATCTCCGAACGGACATTGATGAGAAGAGAAGGTTTTGCCATTGTTGCCAAGGGGCCAAAATGAAGAGTGTTGACTTATTCAGGGAAAAGTCTCCAAGTCCATCAAGTTGATCTAGCCCTCAGTTGTAAGGTGAGTGGATGTTGAATTTTTAAAGTACTGTACTTTCATGTACCCTTCACTCATTTGGTTTAGTTATTATGTTATTAGTTCCAAGTACAAACCAATCAATGATGTTGTTAGTTATTATTGAAGTTTAATTTTGAAGTATGAGAGTGGTTGATCATGTTTCCAGGTTCATCAATGGGTCATTTCGCCCGTGTTTGGTGAAGTAGAACTATTATATATTGTGACGTTGTTTAATTCCTTTACTTTCAAGTAGAATTATCATATATATTTTCGTGTTCTTTGTTAAGTTTAAAGTTTTTAAAAATTCATATTGTCTCGTGGGTTTCTATATGGATTCCCTTAAAAAATTTCATCTCTGTCGCCGAGGATATTGGTAAGGGTTTCGATCTAATGATCAGTTTAATAAGAATGGACGAATAAGACAAATAAGGAAATTCGAAAAAATGATTAGCATGTGAATTCGAGGACGAATTGTACTGCATTAACTGGAAAATGATACAATGGCATACCTAATTTTACTAGAAGCTTATTCAAGAATTATTGTTATTCAAATACAACCTGCACATGCAAGTTTGAAAGTAATATTTTTATAAATAAACTAGAACAAAAACATCAGTTTTTGTTACATCGACCTTGTGCATTTATTCTCGACCAACAAAGAAAAATTATCTGCGCGTGTATAAAATATTACGTCCATAATACGTTCACTCCACTTTGTAAAATATAATTTAAAATGACAAATATTACCCAAACGTCCATAGTTGCACTAACTTTTTCAATTAGAAGGTTAATTAATTACCGTAATACATGTGGCAACTTACAAGTCTTTCATTTGGACTGTTTATGTACAAGCAATACCATGGAATCAGTTTTTGTTAAGGCCACATTTAAGAAAAGTTACGTCGGCTCATTAACATGGTTATAAAAAATAGGAAATTAAAATTCAGCAACCCTCCTGTCAAAGAACTTGCATACGACCTCTGACATTTTTCATGCAACTACAAATTATATGTTGCAAAGCCAACTTCTCTTACTCCGTTATTGAAGTAGAAAGGGTACACACAAAATTATTGGACATATGCGGTGCTCGACCAACACGACTGGGGTATCTCATAGGAACTAGTGTAAAATCTATTTTGTCCCTCAGGGGTATCTCATAGGAACTAGTGTAAAATCTATTTTGTCCCTCAGGTCAGCTGGTTGTAACTTTTCACATTTTAAACGATATTTTTGGATCCCATGTATGAACGTAAACATTTTAATTAAAAAATCATCTCTTTTCCCCACAAATTTTAACTGTTAATCACATTTAATTACACCTTTATTGCTAATAGACTCGTTTAGAGAGTGCAATCACGTTTAATTACACCTTTATGGCTAATAGACTCGTTTAGAGAGTGTAACACTATTTAAAACATAAAGTGTAACGATATTCGCTGCTGTTACACAAACACTATTGGACGAGTTCCCCACCTTTTGTTAATGTACAATGATCATTGCAAAACAAAAAACCAATGGATTTGGAATATCCCAATTTTCTTAACAATATAAAACAAAACAAAAAATTAACTCTTCAAAAACGTGTTAGGCAAGATTGAAATTCATAATATTCTGTCAAAGCCTTGCGTCTCTTACTATCTTACCACATTTGGCATAGTACTCATAATGAACCTATGCTGCAAGGCTTATAGGGACTATTGAATTTCTTTGTGCCATGAGCATGCTCATTAAATTTCAATATATCATTTCTAAATCTAACCCTTTTTTTCAATGAGCACCTTCATCTCTTAAACATTTTCCTAGTTGGAAGATGAGGAGATACATTGCCTTGGCAAGCTGACCCTCTTCAATAACGGGCGACAACTCTGACGCCTATGAGGAGTCATCTCCCCCGCTAAGGGCCGCCTCTCCGAGGAAGAGGAACAACAAAGTCCATTAAAGGACAGCGAAAGAGTTTGTACGTCCCCAATCTTCACAAGGTGCCACAATCAAACAACATCATTCCACCAGACAGCCACCCCAGAAGCGAGGTGATAAGTTTATGGATCAATAGTTCCTCTTCTTTATGTTAATGTGTTTGCATTGCTATATATAATAGGGTTTTAACATTACGTTAGGAATGGTTACAACTTTTCAGGCACTGACTTTTATATTGTGTTTATACCATAACGAAGGACGACCACGCAAAAACCATTTGCCTGACACTGATGGAATTGTCAATGAGGTACCGCTGGCAGAAAGAAAATCATATTTGCAACCAGCCCCCTTCACCTCTTCGGACTCTAACATCTCAGACCTTCGTATTTACATGAGGAGGAGTAGATTCCAAAATTTGGCTTTGAGCATGTTATTCAATATCCGAACTGACGTTGATGAAATAAAGGATGGAGGGTGTTGCCATTGTTGCCACGGGGACCAAAATAACAGTCCACCCCGTCACTTTAGCCCTAACTTGTAAGCCAAGAATACTGAAGGTTCTATTTTGTATTAAAAGAACTCTACTGTTTAATTAAGCTCTTTATTATGTTACAATTTTAAGGTACAAACCAATCAGTGAGGTAGGTAGTTCTTGTTGTTTAATTTTGCAAGTACACAGTGGTTGGGTTATGTTTTGTTTTAGGGGAAATGGCTCCTTCACCTCGTCTAAACCCATGTATGAATTAGTATGTATTATGTGGTGATAATGACTTTCGTTACAGAGCTTGTTTTTCACAAGTATGGAGCATTTTATTAAGCAAAAGAAAAAGTACTAACAATATGATTCTTAGGGCTATAAATGATACAAATCTATGCCTAATAT
Source organism: Humulus lupulus (assembly GCF_963169125.1). NCBI lineage: Eukaryota > Viridiplantae > Streptophyta > Magnoliopsida > Rosales > Cannabaceae > Humulus > Humulus lupulus. The sequence goes on from NC_084793.1 coordinate 276,874,458, forward strand.
AGATGGAAATATAATATTCAGTTTACTATAAATGCTCCTTGATTGACTGAAACACAACCAAGTGGACTATGTGGAAAATGGAATACTATTTAGCACAAGGTTGTACAAGAAATAATTTGTTAATTACACTAGTGATGAATTTACTGTCATCGAGTTCTAGCTTAACTGGAGATAGGTTTACCACTAAAGGTGTTAGTTGTCATAAAAGGTAAATATATCCAATAGGTAATGACTTCTAGTGAATCAACCCAAAATATGATACAATCCCAAACCTAATTTAATTAGGAACACATTTAGTGAAAATTTTAATTAATATATAACCTGATCGTTTTATTTTACTATAAACATGTTTTAGAAAAACAGACAACCATTAAATAAGTTTGTGTTACGTGGAACTTTTGTTTTGTTCTCCAATCATTAAGAAAAATTACTTAGTCTAATCGTCTTATTTACGTGGATAATTGTACAGTTTGTTCTCATTACTAGCCTTGAACCTAAAAAAACACCTATAACTACTACATTAAACCAAGCTTGAAATATAACCTGCCTATTATTATCACTACTCCATAGTTGATGTGCATTGAAATGAGATTCATTTTCTCACTGACATATAACCAATCATGTGGGACCCCATGAGTACCCTACCTCTTAAATTACATAACTAGTGTTGACTATGTCAGAGAAGGGGTAGATGAATACAATCCAAGTCAAAGATATTAGGGAATGTAGTTATGACAAGTAACCATGAGAATATTCTAAACGAAGATCCTCAAATCATTTAGTGCAATCTTTTGTTCACCAAACACTGATACTAAATTCATTTAAGAAGAGAGGGTACAACACTAGGCATATTGGTTGGAATCACTTCTGTCTGACTAGCCTCCACCTGACAAATAGTCCATCAATTTGTAAGAACTACATACATGTCTCCATGTGCCCCTCTCATGCATGGCCGACGATCTTTCTTCTAAGGAGGGGTACTGGACATTTTCTACCGCTATAAGAGTCAGATGATTTGGAAAACAATCAGAGCAAGCACCATTCAGCGAAATCGTTTTGGCTCTTCCACCAATAGAAATAGATACATCCATTACGACATATCTTCTTAAAATAACCTGTTGGCTTGCTCTAAGGAGGATGAAGAGTTACACATCCACTGGATCCATTAATAATTTAAAAACAAGCATAACTTTAGCAAACCAACCATATGAGTTGTATAATAGGCCCAAAGCAAATGGTCTTACTGTTTGCGCAGCCTAAGGCCCGAACTCACCCCATTTTCACTCAAAGAAAATTAATATGCATGTGCCAGTACACCAAACAAGAAAAATGAACGACGCATCAAGGAAGTATAACAAATAGTGAAGAAATAAATGTACATTAATATGGCTTTACCGATTGTGCTGTACTATATCAAATATAAAATCATCTCAATGCCCCATATTGTCCCTCTGGTTGTTAGGATGAAGGTCATTCACACTCATACCAACTTATGTAGTGGTGGTGGATCATCTCCATTTCGGTCTCACAAATTTCAAAGCAATGCCCCGTTCACTAGAGTGAAAACCGGTAAAAATTTGAGCTAGTGCAGCAACAAAGCCAAGGACCCCGTGGTGAAGCAATAGAAGTTTTTTTTTCTACCAGGGTAACTTACTAATTTACACGGTATTATGTAATGGTTCATTCTGCGGGTACTTCTCTAAAAATGGTCGTTCAACTAATAGAATTCCACTATAAGTAATTCATTAAACACATTTGAATTTCACTTGACTTTGAAATGTGATTTAGTACTCCAAAACTTGATCTATATTCAAATAAATTTGATCATCTCACTCAACTATTTTTTTTTAATAATTTGGGCCTTATTTTGATAACCCACATATAAGTGGCCTACTTCATTTCCTCAAGGGGTCATAATTTTTTTTAATGAAACTACAGGATTCATTGTTTCCTAAGTTGGAAAAAAAACATGTAATCGTAATAATAATTTTCTAAAATTGCTCACTGCACTAATTAAGCTTTGTTATTAGCTTAAAATAATAATATAACCAATAATATTTTCATAACAAACTTTTAGGGATCCTTATAATCACATAAACTTATGCAATAAATGGGGGAGCCACAACACAAATAATTGGAAATAAAACAAGCTTGTGTAGTAGGCAGTATTGGAAAATAAAATTGTGCTTACCACCCTCAGAGAGACAAGATTCCAACACACCTACTACGCCATGTTTCACTTCCAAAATACCATATAGAACCAATATCTCTCCCATTTTCACAATGCACAAACTCCAAATTTATAAATGCAAATTGAAACCTTGGCATGATTATGTTTGACGAAGGACAGTGCGTTGTATACAACCTTCTCACAGGATCAGTAAGTCCTTCAATCTACAAATTGAGATTCTATTGATTCAATTTTAATATCTAATTTTCTTTAACCTGTCTATGTACTCATTTAGACAATGCTCCTTGTAAGTTCATTTATGACTTACGAGGAGCATGGAGAGAAGGTTGTGAATATAGACATAAGGGGTGGTAGAAAAATGACAACTTACATACTCTCAGGATCCCCAAAAAAGACTTGCAATTAGATACTAGAATCAAGCAAGTGTGGTCGTAAAGTAAAAAAGTATTACCACTAAACCAGAAGGGTGTCTATGTTTACAATCACTCTAGCATATAGTACAAAAGTATGAATTGGGACGTCTTTCTGCATTCAATACGACATACTCATACAATCGACACTTCTCAATTGGTTGACCTCATCTTCAGTGCAATCAATAATAAAATAATAATTTCCTCGTCACCTAAGCCACCAAATGTGATGTACACTTTAACTCACATATCTCACTCTGCATTTCAGCTGAACCAAAAGGAGTGTATTAGTGATTATTTTTACAACCATTATCTCCTAAATGTTATCGCTCTTTCTTTGTTTCTACTAAATTAACTAGAAAAAAAACACAAGCCAAGTATTATTATTTTCTTTAAATATTGTCGCACATAATTAGACGTAGATTATGAAGTCATCCAATACTAGAAGAAAAATGACTTCAAACAAAAACCAAAGCATTGAAGCTTAATAGAAAAAAATGTACAAACTAACACTAAAATATATGTTCTCCTTGCGTTGTACTTTAATTTTCTCACTTAACAAACCCTCAAAAGTTACTTACTAGAATGAAACTTCTTATGTGGCTAATATATATACCAATATGTCCAATATTCATACAAAATAAAAAGCCTATGCAAAAAGTAACTACTAAATGATAATGCGGTGTGTCATTCAATAATTAATACATTTAAAAAAATTATTATTAATATTAAAAACTTGCCATCACATTTTATTCATTTTTTATACCGCATAAAAAAAAAACAGCTTCAGTTTTTGTTACGTTATTTTATTATACATTTGTCTAAGTCAATTATGATAGTTACTTAGTAGCAGTCAAATAGTTACGTGCCCACAATTGTAAATAAGTCACAACTCTTACCTAAATAAACTATAAAACTCTCAACTGTACTATTTATTGGACCTAAAATTACGCTTCTCCCCCCACTTATTTAAACAGTGCCAACTAAAAAAACACAACCGGTTATACCAAGTCAAAATACTAAAAAGTCAACATTCTAATACCACGAGAGACGCTAGAATTCTCCATATATATATATATAAGTGGATTTTCCTTTTTCTTTTTTTCAAACAACTAGATTACTAAGAATTGTACAAATAAAAGATGGAAGATCCCTGTTGTACAACAAACTTTGTGATTCAAAGCACCATTTGCTAACAATCAGCTAGACCATTTGAGACTCTAGATTCAAATCTGAAACCCAATTAAAACGAGAAATTTCAGAAAATGAAAAATCCTCACTTTAATATCTCAAATATATATTGCTGTACATGTGGACAAGACAGTGTTTACACTATATATATATAGCTGTTTAGGAATATATGAAGTGACCCATTCAAATATATATTTATATGAAGTGACAGATATCGATCGGCTACAATGAAAGTCCAACCCCTAGCTATAGATCAAAAAAAGAAGTGCAGGCCCTAGCTTGGATCTACTTGAAAAGCATTATTTATATTATTTGGTCGGACATTATACATGTTAGGTAGCCCAGATAGTTAGTAAAAGACAAAGGAGTTATGGCGGGCCTTTGTTGAGATTTTGGTGATCTTTGAAAGCTTTGTTTATTCCACTTCACAGGACCATTGTCTAATATAACGAAAAACATCAATATCGCTGGAAAAGTTAATTTCATTGTTCTATATGTTACAGGCGTTAGTATCGGGTGCACCCCTTAAAAGAAAAATACGGATGCACCCCTTAAATTTTGAAAGCTCATTGGTTTTAATAGTAGGCCACACGTTATATAACGTGGGATGTAGCACTACACAGAATTTATATTTTATTTTTAAAACTGAATTTTTTTTTGTATAGTAGGCTTACTGGTTTAAATGATACAACTTATGTTTCGATTTCATCCTCTCGTCGAGGACTGGATTTCATCTCCAAATAAGGAACCGATTCAGCAACACTAAAAAAAAAAAAAAACTAGCTAACAAAATTTAATACACCCACAGGGCATAAATTCATAAAGCAGTAAGCTTTCTTCATTTTCACAACAATATCGAATTAACTTCACTAAATTTGGTACCTCAGTTGCCCAAGAAATATGCTTGCGTCCCATTATTAATTAACATATTTATCTCAAGTTCTGAACATACCCATATTCAAATTAATATATATTTAAATATCACATAAAAACATGATGATCTCTTATTAAAAAATTTAACACACAAATGATCTCAAATCAAGGAATGTATTAACTGTTATAGCGTGTTGACGAAGACCAGCTCAGATCCGAGAACGGCAATCTCTGGAACGACGGTATTACATCGATATTTTTCGACAAAAGCTTCATCGAACTCGATGTTCGCACAGGCTAAATTTCCTAAGAATCGTTTTGTCCTCTGATGAGCAGCAGCTTGTCTCAAACGTCGGCCGCCACTACTGCTTGGAGTTCTTGTTGCTATGCGTGGTAGCGACAGAAGAGAAATACATAGTCCAATTGGGTTTTGGGGGGGTTTTCTCGACAGAGTATAAGGATTTATGCAAAAACCCAAAGGGATTGTCATTATCTTCTCCATAGAATCACATGGTTCTGTTGAAAATTAAGATGAATTTGGGAGAGATGTTGAAGATGAAAACTTAAGTTTAAGGTTAATATGAGAGATAATATTATGATAGAAGATGTTTTTTTTGATTGTAGTACTCAATTTGTACTTTTGGCTTCATGCAAAATGTCGAGACTACATATCTATTTATAGGATTTTATGGACCTTTTTAAAAAAACTATCAAATTATTAGCTAGTAGAATATTCTAAATAACCCTCATTTACTAATTAAGAAATGAGAGTTCTAGAATACTAAAAACTCAACAAGCTCTAGTAAATACATGAACATTCTAGAAACTCTAGTAAATATACGGAAAATCTAAAAACTCTAAAATAATGAAAATTCTACAAACTAACCATAATAAATAAAGTTTAAATATTATCAACACCCCTTTAAACTTGATTTGTGACTCCAAGAATGTTTCGTAACTTGGCGAACATTTCTCCTTTGAGTGGCTTGGTGAAGATGTCTGTCACTTGATCTTGAGACTTCACATACTCCAACCTCACTTATTTTCTTCCAATGCATTCTCGTATGTAATTATAACGTGTGTCATTGTGCTTGCTTCTTTCGTGAAAGATAGGATTTTTTGCTAGTGCAAGTGCTGATTAAAGCCCCAGCCACCCCCCATGACCCCCGCGACCCAAGCCACCTACATGACCCCTGCGAACCCAGTCATAGAAAAAATCAAGATGAGGGTTTTTGGGTTTTGGTTTTTTTAAACAATAATCTTCAAAATAAAAAATCTATACAAAAAATTAAAACAAATTATGTATAAGGTTCATAAACATATTATATTCATCAATTTAACCTTAAAATTAAAAAAAATTAAAAAACTCACCTAAATGGGTCAAGAAAGTCGGAGGCGCCACTGGTTGTTGGGAGAAAACCTAAGTTTTCGAATTTGGGAGAATGAGGGGCTCGGGGACGATGGCTGGGATTTAATACTGGGCGTGCATTTTTCTTAAGCATTTTTTTCAGTGCCCACTGACGCAAACACGACGTTAGCGTCAATTGCCCACTGACGCAAATAGTACGTTAACGATGTCAGTTGGCCACTGACGCAAACTTTGCCAATTAACAGCGTCAGTGTTATCACTGACGCAAATGCCCCTGCATTTGTGGCAGTGGTCAACTGCCACAAATGATGATTCACGATCAACGGCGTCATTCAACTGTGTTGATTGACGCATTTGACTAACACAAAAGGGGTATTTTGGTGTAGTGTCTCTTTCCAGTATTGAAATGAGCTTTTGTTGGAGCTTCCATATTGCGACTAATGATTCCAACAATATAGAGAATATCTGGCCTCGTAGAAGTTAGGTAGTGCAAACTTCCAACAAGGCTTTTGTAGAGAGTTGGATCCACCTTTTCTCCTTCGTCATGCTTTGACAATTTGATTCCACATTCCATCGGTGTGCCAATTGGATTAGAGTCATCCATCTTGAACTTCTTAAGCACTTCTCTAGCATAGCCTTCTTGAGAGATAAAAATTCATTTGTCTTCTTGATTCACTTCAATGTTGAGGTAATAAGATCATACCCCAATGTCTGTCATCTCAAACTCTTTTGCCATGTCATTCTTGAACTCCTCAAACATACATGGGTTTCTACCTGTACAGATCAAATCATATACATACAAGCATATAATCAAAATATATTCATTTGTAACTTTGATATAGAGTGCACGCTCATATGGACACTTTGTAAAATTCTTGTCTTGAAAGTACTTGTCAATTCGTGTATTCCAGGTTCTCGGTGCTTACTTTAGGCCATACAAAGCCTTCTTTAACTTAAATACTTTATCTTCATGTCCTTTTACTTTATAGCCCAATGGTTGCTCGATGTAGACTTCTTCTTCGAGGAAACTATTCAAGAAGGCAGACTTTACATCCATTTGGTATATCTTCCATCTATTTTGGGCTGCCAAGGAAATTATTAATCTAACAATTTCAAGACGAGCAACAAGAGAAAATACCTCATCATAGTCAATGCCTTCTCTTTGACTATAGCATTTTGCAACCAATCTTGCTTTGTATCTTTCCATGTCTCCATTGGCGTTTCTTTTTGTCTTGTACACCCATTTTACTCCAATCGGCTTGTGTCCTTGTGGAAGCGTAGCTAGCTCTCATGTGTTGTTCTTCACGATTGAATTGATTTCTTCATCAATGGCATCTCTCCACTTCTTGCTTTATGTCGCTTCTTGGTAGCTTAAAGGTTCATAATCAACAAATAGACACATAAGAGAGATGTCATTTTGGTTTTCAGTTACCTCACAAAGCTCTTGTAGGATTTTGAAGCATGGCATCTTCTCATTCGAACTTTCGCCTGTCGAATCTTCATGTAAGTTTTCGATTGGTGAGATCAGTGGAGTAGTAGGCTCTTGAGGATCTTCTTCCATCCTTGGTTGCTCGACTTCTTCTTCCTCCTCAAAGTAAGGAAGAAAATCATACTCATCTTCTTGTGTGTTCCAATCCCAAGTATGTTCTTCATCAAACTCTACATCATGACTAATGAGAATCTTGCCGGTAATTGGGTTGTACAACTTGTAGCCTTTGGATCTTGAGTCATAGCCGATGAATACATACTTCTCACTTTTTTCATCGAGCTTGGTTCTTTACTCATCGGGCACATGAACATAAGCAATACTTCCAAAGACTTTGAGATGAGAAATTTAGGGCTTTCTTCCACTCCATGCTTCTTGAGGAGTCTTCTCATACACACTTCTTATTGGAGAGCGATTTTCCAAGTAGACCGCACAAGCCACTACTTCATCCCAAAACTCCTTGGGCATTCTTTTTCTTTTGAGCATGCTACGAGCCATATTTAGTATGATTTGAGTCTTTCTCTCTACCACTGTGTTTTTTTTTTGGGGGATCTCGACACCGTTAAAGGGAGATGAATTCCATACTCTTAACAATACTTTTGGAACTTGTTTAATGTGAACTCTCCTCCTCGGTCAGATCTCATGGCCTTAATAGGAAGACCACTATCTTTCTCAACAAGAGCTTTGAACTTCTTGAATTTCTCGAACACTTCTGACTTCTCCTTTAAGAAATAAGCCCATGTTTTCCTTGAAAAGTCATCAATGAAAAGGAGAAAGTATTTACTCTTACCAGAAGAGTTTGGTTTTATCGGTCCACTAACATCAGTATGTACGAGCTCGAGCGGCTTGGTGGCTATTGAAGATGACTCCTTCGGGAAGCTTCTCTGAGATTGCTTTACAAGCAAACATCCTTGGCAAAGTTGATCTAGTTGGTTGATGCATGGAAGGCCTCTCACCATCTCCTTCTTCTCCAAAAGTTTGAGCCTGCCGAAATTAAGGTGTCCAAAGCGTAGAAGCCAAATCCATGATGAGTCGAAGCCCTTACTTGCACCATAGAGCACCCGTGAGCCGAAGCCTAGTTAGAAAACTCAATGCATAATAAACTACACATATTAATCCACAATATGCAGCAAAATAGTCAATAGACTAAAAACATAGTGCCTACGCTGACCCATGTGCTTTACTAGCCCTTGGGTTCGTGGTCTTCACCGAGCGGGTGAATACAACACCCTTGGAGGGTCTCACCCTAGCGGCCTGCACTTAGCGTGCTTCATGTCGATCTCGACCCCTTGCCATACTCGACTTCTTGCCATTTTTGACCTTCTCCGTTCTCGGCCTTCGCCATTCATACATAAACATGAATAACACAGTAAAGCATTCATAGATATTCACACATAAGTTAAACATAAACAATAGGGTCGTACCCTGTAACACAAACAATAGGACCATGCCCTGCTGTATGGGTACAACAGTTTTCTTACCTGTGTCTCGAGCCGAGTGACTACCGTGATCTCGAGCACAGTCCTCTTACCCGAGCCTCATTGAAAACCTAGTCACAACACATTCATAATGACCATCCATCAAGCCTTAAACCAATTAATAACTTCAGAATATTAATCTAGCTTTCGGGACCTTGGATTCTACTAATCTGGGTAGTAGGATCCTTCTTGAGCCATAACGTTTGGGTTCCCGTGCTTAAAACCCTAAAACAACCAATATTTTACATTTGAGTCGCGGCCTAGCCCTTAAGGGCCGCTACGCGCTCAACTTAGAAAGCAAAGCGCTGTCTGGTGAAGGACACGGGCCGCGGCGCGCTAAGCCCTGCATCGCGGCGCCTGGGCAAATTTCTAAGGCCTTAGGCCTCTGTGTTCAAATGGGCCGCAATGCCTGATGAACAAGGCTGTGACTCGAGCCTTGAAACCCTGAATTCTCACCACTTTTCTGTGTTTTTTCTTGAGCCTAACTCTATAATTCACACCCTAAACGTCAACCTAACTTAGAATTAAGCCTAGAATCCTTATTCACACAGCCTAAACATCTCAACAATTTAGAAACAACTACATATCCTCACCAAACAATCAAAATCAAACAAAAGTTGAGCTCACATGCAAACCTCCAACCCACAACATAATTAACCAGAAAAAATGATTGAAATCCTTACCTTTGTGATATCCTCAATCCTTCAGCTAATTCCCCAAGCACATCAAGCCTCTAGTCTCCAATTCCTTAGCTTAGATCCTAAAAAATTCTTCAAATTCTAAATGTCTAAGAGAGGGAGAGAGAGTCGAGTAAGAAAGATTGAGAGAATTTCTCTTGTTTGTCTTTTTTTTTTTAATTCTAGAGTCTCACTGTCTATTGTCAAAGTTCAGACTTATCCCCCATCCTCCATAAGTGTCTAGAATACCCTTTAAGTCTATCTTAATCCTATAGTTCCACCAAGGGAAATTTCGTCAATCGCCACAACCCGCTAAATCCTCGACTATACCTATAAATCCCCATCTAATCCCCAACACACTTAAACAAACATTATATTACTACCTATTACCCGGTAATTTCCGAACACATACTATATTCCTAAAATACCCCTAGGCTCCTCCCGAGCCGGGTATTCGACCTCGTTGTGATTATTTAACTAATCTGCTCCCTAGGACCGTCTCAGATCGCACATCATAAACTTATCACCACACCCTCGTGGTACTAATCACAATACACACATACATCACATTTCTGCCCTCAACGGCCGAAATTAATAATATGCCTCTAATAACCAAATGGGGCCCACATGCATATTTAATTCACCTAAACATGCATCTATAATAACATAATCATTTACTTCACATATTAGCATAATTAAATCAATTATTGCTCTTCCGGCACTCTAATCAAGGCCTAAGCCTTATTAGCAAATTTGGGACGCCACAACCCCCTCCTTATAGAAATTTCAACCTCAAAATTTACCTGAATAACTCGGGATACCGATCTCGCATATCAGTCTTAAGCTCCCAAGTCGCCTCTTTCACTCTGCTGTTCCTCCACATCACTTTCACCAAGGCAATGGTCATGTTCCACAAGACTTTATCTTTTTGGTCTAGAATCTGAACCAGCTTCTCCTCATACAATAAACCTTGATCAAGCTCCAAGTTCTCGTAACTCAGCACATGTGTAGAATCTAATACATACTTTCAGAGCATGGATACATGAAACACATTGTGAACCCCTGATAGAGCTGGAGGCATCGCCAATCTGTAGGCTACCTCTCCAACCCGTTCCAGAATCTCAAAGAGGTCAACAAACCAAGGGCTCAACTTGTCCCTTACTGCAAACCGCTTCACCCCTCTCAAGGGAGAAACTTTGAGAAGCACATGATCACAGACCTGAAATTCTATGCTCCTCAGGTGTGTGTAACTCTTCTGCCGACTCTAGGAGGCGGGCATTCAAGCTTTAATCTTCTTAATCGCCTCATTGGTCCTCTGAAAACCTCAGGACCTAAATACCTCCTCTCGCCCGTCTCATCCCAATGGATGGGTGATATACACTTCCTCCCATAAAGCATCTTATATGGAGCCACTCCGATAGTCGCCTGATAACTGTTATTCTATGAAAACTCAATCAAAGGGAGATACTTACTCCAAGATCCTCCATAATCAAACACGCAGGCTCGCAACATATCCTCCAATATCCGAATCGTCCTCTCAAATTATCCATCTGTGTGAGGATGATAGGCGGTAACTTGGAGATGAAGGTGGGGTCCCCGTCGGATACTATCAACCTTAAAGCCCCATGTAGTCGCACAATTTCCTTCACATACAATTGAGCATACTGCTCCACCGTATAATTTTTCGTAATAGGCAAAAAGTGGGCTGATTTTATATACCTATCCACAATCACCCACACCAAATCATGTTGTCCTACAGTCTTTGGTAATCCAACCTCGAAGTCCATGGTGATATCCACCCACTTCCATTCTGGAATCCCTAAAGGCTGCAGCAACCCTGCTGGCCTCTGATGTTCAGCCTTTACCTACTGACAAGCCAAACACTTGGCCACATAATCTACCACATCCATCTTCATTTCTGGACACCAATACAAGGTTCTCAAATCTTTGTACATCTTCGTCGTACCTGGATGTAAGGAATAGAGAGTAGTATGAGACTCATCTAAAATCTCTCATCGGATATCGAAATCCATCGGAACGCAAATCCAACCTTTGTACCTCAGTAAACCGATCTCTAAAATAGAAAAGTCCTTAGTCGCTCAAGCTAAGATGCCCTCTATGTGATCTTCTCCCTGTGCCTCCTTGATCCTCTTAAGAAGCGTGGACTAAAGAGTGTTGTTGGCTAGCTGACCAACTACCAACTCAATACCTACTCTAGTCATCTCTTCAGCTAATCTATTTGATATCTGCCTTGAACTGAATAACTGTCTTGGGCCTTTCCAATTCAACATGACGGCCACCACATTAGCCTTCCCAGGATGGTATAGGATGTCACAATCATAATCCTTTTCTAATTCTAGCCAATGCCTTTGGCACATATAAAGATCTTTCTGAGTAAAGACGTACTTCAAACTCTTATGGTCGGTGTATATTTCGCACTTCTCGCCATATAAATAATGTCTCCTAACCTTTAGTGCAAATACCACCGCTGCCAACTAAAGATCATGTGTGGGATATCTCTGCTTATACTCCATCAGCTATCTCGATGTGGAGGCTATCACCTTTCCAGCTTGCATCAATACGCATCCCAAACCCTGTCTGGAAGCATCACAGTAAACTACAAACTTCTCATTGTCTAACGGCATACTCAATACTAGAGCGGTGATCAGTCGCCGCTTCAACTCCTTGAAATTGTTCCCACACCTATCTGTCCACACATACTTAGTCTTCTTACGTGTCAGTTTGGTCAACGGTGTGGCTATTCTAGAGAATCCCTCAACGAACCGCCGATAGTACCATGCCAAACTCAAGAAACTCCTAACCTCTAATACACTACTTAGCCTGGACAAATCCCTCACTACCTCAATCTTACTTGGGTTCTCCAAACTCCCTTCCTTACTGAAAATGTGGCCCATAAAGGGTACTTGGGGTAACCAGATGTAATGACCCAACTATTTCTAAGACCTTGGACCATTAAAACTACTAGACAAAGCCACTATTTTTGAGAAAACATACATAAGGAATATTCATAACTTTATTAAAAACTCGAATGTAAATATTGAAATACATAAATGAGCGATATAAAATCCCATTGTTTTAAAATAAAACACAACTTTAAATTAAATGAAGTTGTTTACAAAGCTAAATGTGGAAAATACATAAGAACATAATTTAAAGAGACTAAAAATAACATCGTCCTCGAATCGTCACGCAGTCCATCGAATCCCTTCATCCTTAATACACAAGCCAAGCTACCAAGAATTCTCCCACCGCCATATCTATTTTCCTGCATCACATTAAAAATAAAGGAGTGAGCCTAATGCCCAGCAAGGAAAATCTACTAACACATATATGCATAAAACTATAACATAAACATATGACTATAAATAAAACAAGTATTACAATGGCCATCATACTTCTTTGGGCTTGTATGCAATCCTATGCCCATAAATTTACGGGGCTAGTTATCTAAACAAGTCATATAAATTTATGGGGCTCGTTATCTAAACAAATCATATGCCTAAGGAATATATTATTGGGACTTGTTATCTAAACAAGTTATTTGTTATCTAAACAAATTATATGTTTGTTATCTAAACAGAATTATACGCTTGTTATCTAAACAACTCATATATTTAAAGACTAAAGACATATCATACATATATCATAGCATAAACATATCAAAACATAAAAGCACATAAAATCTATCCTATTTTCCTTACCAACACCGGGATATTTGAGAACAAGGACGAGATTTGGAACACTCCTAAAACCAACAATAAGAATGGTGAGTATTTCAAAAGAAAAGAGATGATAAAGAAGAGAACTAAGCCACCAAGAAGAAACTTACTGAAAAGAAACCTTAAGTTCAAGGAACATAAATACCTAACCAAGAATTGAAAACATCGAGTTAGGATCTGAATGAAAACTAAAGAAAACTAAGGAATTAAACAGAAATGAACTTAAGAATAAGAATACCTTTAGATGTACTAGAACTAATCTACACCTCGATATTGAAAACACACTCTATATCTCACTTCCCAAGTGTTTATAAAGCTTAATGGTAAAGCTTTTATCCCAAACCCAAGTGTATCACTCTATAGTAAACCTAGCAACTTGAAGGCTCTGAACACAACTTCAAGAATGAGAAAAATGGTTGGGTACTAGGTCCTATTTATAGAGTTCAAGGAGTAAAACTACCTCCTTTTAGCTTGAATAAAATAATGAATATTAATTGAAAAATATTTGAATATTCGTTCAATAGGTGCTTAAGACTCGGTCAAAAACGTTCAGAGGCTAGTCAAGAGGTTAAGGGATGAATCAAGCTCGGTTTCTACAACATTTGAAAATATGGTCCTAGGGCCGATATATCACCCACCCTGGGCGATATATCGCCTAGCCCTATGTCCTGAGTGCTCGTGGTTTTGATCGTGCAAAGTTAACGTGTTTTTCGTATCTCCCGTGTGGCGATATATCGCCCCTACAGCTATAATATATCGGCATACATTGAAATATTAGACAGGTAATTGCACTTTATCAGCTTAATTTAACAGCTTTGATTGAGTCATAATACGATTTTAAAGTTGATGGAAGGTTCTAGAGCTTCTAGATCTTTCTTCTATTAAAACTATTCATAAAAATTACTTAATTCCTTAATAAACATGCACAGGACAAGTGTCATGACCTTATTAGTTCTATCTAAACCTTATAGTATAATAAAGGACATCTTTATAATCAGTTATATTAATCAAACCTTATGTTGTAATTAATATTCTTAAACTATAGATTAAACTTATAAAATCTATAGGTGTTGCTACGAGTGTTCGACTAAGTCCCGGCTTGAACCAAAAACCACAGCAACTATCATACTATAATTACTACTAGCTGCTGCTACTACTACTACTACTACTAATAAAGGACATCTTTATAATCAGTTATATTAATCAAACCTTATGTTATAATTAATATTCTTAAACTATAGATTAAACTTATAAAATCTATAGGTGTTGCTACGAGTGTTCGACTAAGTCCCGGCTTTAACCAAAAACCACAGCAACTATCATACTATAATTACTACTAGCTGCTGCTGTTGCTGCTCCTCCTCCTACTACTACTACTACTGCTACTGCTACTGCTACTGCTACTGCTACTGCTACTGCTACTGCTACTGCTACTGCTACTGCTACTGCTACTGCTACTGCTACTGCTACTGCTACTGCTACTGCTACTGCTGCTACTGCTACTGCTACTGCTACTGCTACTGCTACTACTATTGCTGCTACTGCTACTACTGCTGCTACTGCTGCTACTGCTGCTACTGCTATTGCTGCTACTACTGCTACTATTGCTACTACTACTGCTACTACTGCTACTATTGCTGCTACTGCTACTACTGCTGCTACTGCTGCTACTGCTATTGCTGCTACTACTGCTACTATTGCTACTACTACTGCTACTACTGCTACTATTGCTACTACTACTGCTACTACTGCTACTACTACTGCTACTACTGCTACTACTACTACTACTGCTACTACTACTGCTACTACTGCTACTACTGCTACTCCTACTTCTGCTACTCCTACTTCTGCTGCTACTGCTACTGCTGCTGCTGCTGCTGCTGCTGCTGCTGCTGCTACTGCTACTGCTACTGCTACTACTGCTGCTGCAACTGCTGCTACTACTGCTACTACTACTGCTGCTACTACTGCTACTACTACTGCTACTACTGCTACTCCTACTGCTGCTGCTACTACTACTGCTACTACTACTGCTACTATTACTGCTACTGCTACTGCTACTACTACTACTAGCTAAGTAAAGTTCTGGGACTCTACAATTCTCCCCTACTAAAAAGAATTTTGTCCTCAAAATTTACTTACCAAATAATTCTAGATACCGTGCTAACATGTCTTCCTCCAACTCCCACGTTGCCTCCCATTCAGAACCATTACTCTATAAGACTTTGACTATCAGAATACTCTTGGACTGTAATTCATTCATCCCTCTATCTAGGATGCTAACTGGTCGTTCCTCGTAACTCGAGTATTTCTATAGTGTAATCGTATCATACTTGAGGACGTGAGATGGGTCTGACACATATCTACGCAGCATCGAGATGTGGAACACATTGTGGCTATCTGCTAGAGTTAGCGGTAGGGCTAATCTATATGCAACTGCTCCCACTTTGTCCAATATCTCAAAAGGACCTATAAACTGGGGACTAAGCTTGCATTTCTTCCCAAACCGCTTCACACCTTTCATAGAAGATATTTTTAGGAAGACTTGATCTCTGACTTTGAATTCCACATCATGCCGCTTAGCATCCGTATAAATTTTTTGACAGCTCTGAGCAGCAAGCATACGATTTTTAATCAGCGCTACTGCTTCCTGAGCATCTCTAACAGCTTCGGGACTAAGAACTTGCCTTTCTCCTATTGCATCCCAATGTAACGGCGGTCGACACCTTCTTCCATAAAGTAGCTCATAGGGTGCCATCCCGATCGTTGACTGGCAGCTATTGTTGTAAGAGAATTCTATCAATAGCAAATACTTATTCCATGATCCTCCAAAATCAAGTACACAAGCGCGCAACATATCTTCTAAAATCTGTATGGTATGCTCGGACTGACTGTCTGTCTGAGGATGAAATGTTTTACTAAGACTTAACTTGGTACCCATGGCTTGCTGCAAACTTTCCCAAAATCTCAATGTAAACACCAATCCTCTATCATATACTATTGTCTTAGGGATTCCATGCAGTCATACTATTTCTTTGACATAAATGTCAGTGTATTGATCTGCTGTATATGAAGTCTTAACAGGCAGGAAACGAGGTGACTTGGTTAGTCTATCTATTACTACCCAAGCAGAATCATGCTGTTTATTTGTTCGTGGCAAACCCGTCATGAAATCCATGGCTATATCGTCCCATTTCCATTATGGAATGCTAAGTGGTTGCAATAAGCCTGCAAGGCGCTGATGTTCTACTTTCACTTGCTGGCATACTAAACATTTAGACACAAATTTTGCTATATCCTTCTTCATTCCTATCCACCAATATATTTCCTTAATGTCGTGAGTCATCTTGGTCGACCCTGGGTGAACTGAGTATGGGGTAGTGTGCGCTTCTTCTAAAATCTTCATCTTAATCCCTTGATCATTCGGCACGCATACCCGATCCTTATATCTCAATAACCCTGGTCCTGATATTGAGAAATTTGTGGCCTTGCCTTCTTTAACTGCATCCATATGTACTACTAATGTGTCATCATGCCCTTGCCCAATCCGTATTTCTTCTAACAAACTTGACTGGATAGACAAGTTAGCCAGTTTACCAATGACTACTTCTATTCTGGCACTGGTCAACTCTTGTTGTAGCGGCTTTTCTATTCCAGCTAATGCTGCTAGAATTCCATAACTCTTCCTACTTAGCGCATTAGCAACTACGTTTGCCTTTCCCGGATGATATAGGATTTCACAGTCATAATCCTTCACTAGTTCAAACCACCTGCGTTGCCTCATGTTGATCTCCTTTTGCGTGAAGAAATATTTTAAGCTTTTGTTGTCAGTATAAATCTCACACCATTCTCCGTAAAGATATTGGCGCCAGATTTTCAACGCAAAGACCACTGCTTCCAACTCCATATCATGTGTTTGATAGTATTGCTTGTACTCCTTAAGCTTCTTTGAGGCGTAGGCTATCACCTTGTCATTCTGCATCAGCACACAACCCAACCCTTGCTTCGACGCATCACAGTAGACTACAAACTTGTCGTTGGGTGTCGGTACACAAAGTACTGATGCTAAGCATAGCTTATCCTTAAGCAACTGGAAGCTCTCTTCATACTTATCAGTCCAGTTGAACCTTTGTTGTTTTCGGGTCAGGTTGGTGAGTGGAGTGGCTATCTTAGAAAAGCCCTCAACAAACCTCCGATAATAACCTGCTAATCCCAGAAAGCTTCTTACCTCGGATGCGTTCTTTGGTCTTGGCCAATCCTTCACAGCATCTACCTTAGACGGGTCTACTGCAAATCCGTCCTTGGATACAATGTGCCCAAGGAATGCTACTTGCGAAAGCCAAAATTCGCACTTCTTGAACTTGGCATAAAGTTGATGATCCTTTAGTCGTAACAAGATCAACCTTAAATGTTTCTCGTGCTTGACTTCATCCTTTGAGTACACCAAGATATCGTCGATGAACATTATGATGAAATTATCACAGTAGTCCTTAAAGACCTTATTCATTAAATCCATAAACGCGGCTGGAGCGTTGGTAAGATTGAAAGACATAACTAAAATCTCGTAATGCCCATAACGAGTTCTAAAAACTGTATTAGGAATATCCTCTTCCCGCACTTTGAGTTGATGATACCTAGACCATAAATCAATCTTTGAAAACACGGTCGCACCTCAGAGTTGATCAAACAAGTTGTCAATTCGGGGTAGTGGGTACTTATTCTTAATCATCACCTTATTCAATTCGTGGTAATCTATGCACATCCACATGCTTTCGTCCTTTTTCTTCACAAATAGACCCGGTGCTCCCCATGGCGAATGGCTCGGTCTAATGAAACCTAAGTCTAAGAGTTCTTGTAGCTGCGTCTTTAACTCCTTGAGTTCGGTAGGTGCCATCCGGTATGGTGCCTTGGAGATAGGCTCGGTGCCCGGTACTAATTTGATTGTGAAGTCAATTTCCTAAGTCGGCGGTAGCTCCGGTAAGTCGTTAGGAAATAATTCTGGAAATTCCTTTACAATGTGGACGTCTCCAACCTTTAGTGGTGTTTCCTTTACCACATTCATGACGCTGGTTAAGAATGCTTGACATCCTTTTTCTATCATCCTTTGAGCTTTGAGAGATGATATAAGCGGTGTGTGTAGTCCTGAAACTTGTCCCATAAAGCATATGCTCTAACCGTCAGAAGTCTCAAACATCACTTTCTTGCGCCTGCAGTCGATGGTTGCGCCATGCCTTGCTAGTCAGTCCATGCCTAGTATCATGTCGAAGTCTTTGATCTCTAGTTCTATCATGTCTCCTTCTAGTTCTACGTCCTCAATATTGATCGGTACACCTCGTACTATCTGTGATGATAGGACTAGTTCGCCCGAAGGCAACTTTATTACAAACCTAGTTATAAATATTTCACAAGGTTTGTCTAATTTCTCTATCATTCCTAACGAGAAACACGAGTGAGTGGCTCCCGAATCAAATAATACAGAACATATATTATTAAGGATAGGAATCTGACCTGTAACTACTTTATTGCTAGCGTCCACTTCTCCTTGGGGTAAGGCAAATACCCTGGCAAGAACCATCTTGTCTTCCCTTTTTCCCTCTAGCTTGAGCTGGGGACACTGCCTCTTTTGGTGACCTTCCAGACCACAGTTGAAGCATCCCTTGGTGTTTGTACATCACTAACCAGGATGTTTCTTATAACGCCCTGGTTACCCCAGAACAGTTACGGTGAACAGTGAACCAGAAATTTGACTCGCTACCCGAGTCCTTTGGTTAAAAACGTGATCTAAGTACGGTTATCAGGTTAAGGTGAAAATCCAGTAAAAAGGAACGGGTACATTTCATTAAGTAAATAAACTGCTCATGAGCCTTTTAAAATGTTTACAAGTAATTCGTAATGCAAAAGAGTCGCTACAGTTTCAAATATACAATCCCCGCCGGCCTAAGCGGCAAAAGTAGGGTAAACCCCTAGTCCCTCTGAGAACGCCTTGACCGTGGCGGTCAAGCGGCCCTGTATGTACATCACACCGCCCAAGCTCTCCACTTAGGGGTGGTTAAGATTTTCCTTCCCTTTACCTGCACCACATAGCACCCATGAGCCAAGGCCCAGCAAGAAAACACCATAAAGCATGATATAATATCAACAACGATCACAATAGCCATTCAGGACTATCAGTCCAACAAATAGGTGACAATAGCCAAAAGTCACAATAATGAGCATCGCTCCCTCTAGCCATGTGACGATAGGGTCACCAGGGCTTAACTGATAGGTGATTCTTTCATAAGTTTGTTCAGGACAGGTGCATGGTGATTAATCACCAACATAACCTTCCTCACGACTCTAGAGTCGAAGCTATGGACAACGTCCCTTAGCCATGTGACTAACGGCCACCGGGGTCATATACCTTGGCTATAGACATCTGGTCGTAGACCAGGCGAGCGCTTATAAGTTCCTCGACCCTAGGGTCGGTCTGGCATTAATGCTATAGAGTCATTCAATGCGTAATTCTCGACTTTAGAGTCGGTCCCTGACTAGTCAGTGTCTTAAACAAGTAATTAGTGTTCACTAGCATTTAGTATGCAATCCATGTCCACATATATCAATCAACATGCCTTAATATCAAACCATGCATGTCAATATACCTATACAGGGTGCAACTGTATTCATACACTGTTTTCTTACCTCTGGTTCGAGTGAGAATTATAATATGAACGACCCGTGAGAACGATCAACCTTTAAATTCCTCGACGGTCACCTGGTCATAACCAAATTATAGGATTCATTAATAAAAATGATAACTGAGGGTTCCCAAACCAAATCCTAGCCCCCGAGACATCAAATACTACCCAACCGGGTACTAGGTCCAACCCCGAGGCCTATGGTTTGAATCCCCAAGCTAAAAACCACATTTGAGCAAAATTAGCCTTAAGGGCCGCGGCCCTCCCCTGCTGCGCCACGCCGCGCCCTTCAGACAGAAGGGCTCCCTCCTGACAGACACCAAGGGCCGCGGCGCACCCCTGCTCCGCCGCGACGCCCAGCCCAGACCAGCTAGAACGCCCTTAGCGAACCATTTTTTCCCCTGTGCGATTTCCTCTCAAACCAATCCTTCAAACCTTCATAAAACCTCTTCCTAACATACAATTAAACCCCTAAATAACACCCTTAGCTCACTGTCATCAAACCCCAATCAAACTAACACTAAAACCCCCTTTGATTCTCACTTCCCACATCAAAAACATAAACTGAAAACTAAAAGTAAAACAGAGCACCAGCTGGGATAAATGGCCAAAACTCACCTTGAAACTAGCTTTAAACCTCCCACACAAGCTTAAACAAGTGCTCCAACCCAGCCTTTCAATTTCCCTTGGTTGAATCTCCACCAAGAACTCAAAACCCTCAAAGGAGAAGTGAAGAAGATGATGTACGGGAAAGGAAGAAGCAAACCCCTGTTTTTGTTCTGTTTATTCCACCACCTTCTACAGCCACTTAAGTCTCATATATCCACCCCTAAAATGACCAAATTGCCCTTGTGTCATCTAAAGCCTTTCAAGCTACTCTAGGGGTAAAATTGGTACTTTTCGCTTAATCCGTTAATCATAATTAACGCTTCCCAATTCCCGCTAATCTCAATATCCTCAACCACCAATAATTCATATCCCGTTACCCTAAAATCCCCGGTAACGCTATAACCGTTAATATCACCCCGGGACTCACCCCGAGCCCCGAGCTCAAACCTGTTATGACCCAACCGTTGAATCATGTTTAAAGATCGTCTCATGTCGAAATTCTCGAACCAATCCACATTATAATGTGGTCTCACAATATATCATTATCATACAAACAGATATTCAATTATACCCTCAACGGGCCAAATTACCAGAATACCCCTGTAAACAAATGTGGACTCACATGCATGCATTTAACATCATATTATAATATAATTCTCATAAACGTGCATAAACACATTTCACGGCATAATTAAACAGTTATGGCCCTCCCGGCCTACTAATCCAGCCATTAACCATAATAAGGAATCCGGGGCATTACATTTCTTTTGGCACTTAGCACATTGCGGGTATTCTAGATAATCCGACATATTAGCTCCATTGTTCGTTCGTGCCCTTTTATCGTTGTCGGACTGCAAGTTGTCAGGATGCTTTCTTTTCTGACCATTATTGTTGCTAGACTGATTGTTGTTGTTGTTCCGACCATTTTGAGGTTGATTCTGCTGTTTAGGCTCAGGCTTACTGGCCTCCTCTTTACTAACATTCGCCGGAAGCCTTTTTACTGTCATTGTCATTTCTAGAACATCGGCATTAGTAGTATTTCCCGGGTTTGCTAGCTTAAACCCTAGCTTAATCTTTGGTCGAAGTCCTCTAACGAGATTGGTCACCCTCAGAAAGTCAGTTGGAACTATTTCTGGTGCAAACTTGGCTAATTGGTCGAACTTCTGAGCATATTTTGCTACTGATAAGTTCCCTTGCTTCAGACCAGCGAACTCCTTGACCCTTGAAGCGATGACCGCCGAATTGTAGTACTTTTTGTGGAACAGCTCCACAAATCTGGTCCAAGTCATTGTGGTGACATCGTGAGTCTGCTGGACTAAGTTTCACCATATTCTAGCATCTTTCTTAAGCAGAGATGAAACGCAGGATATGCAGTCTGCGTTGCCGAGGTTCATGTGCGCTAGGATCGGCTCCACATTTCTGAGCCATTCTTCCGCCTCGAAGGGGTTTGTTGTCCCTTCAAAGTTCAGAGCGTGTTGCTTACGAAACCGCTCGTAAATTGGCTCCATGTGCTGAGCTGGGTATGGCGCATAGTTCGCCATTGGCCATCCCCCATAAGGACCTACTTGATGGGGTGCTGGAACCATTTGTTGAGGCTGCGGTTGCTACGAAGGCGGAGGCTGAGTCTAAGGTTGAGCCTGTTGTCGCTGTTGCTGCAGTAATTCCTCAACTTGCTGTCATAGTATGGAAATTTCTGTGGTGTTGTCAACCGGCGGTGGCGGCGCACCTTGGTTAGCAGCAGCACTGGTAGCACGTGCTCCCATTCTGTGAACTGGAGGGGCTTCATTACTTTCAGGAGTGGTGTTGGAGGCATTGGCATTGGCTCGAGCAAACCTTCTGAGCGACATCTTCAGCGGAGTTTTAACAGTTGAGAAAAACATGTTAGAACTTACCCTGATAGGCTCTAAGGCAAAAACTTAATCTAAGCAAACATAACTCTGACCTATTAATTATGATTTCTTATGAAAAAAATTATATAAGCCTTCTTTTAATTAGGGTGTGTTTCTATACTTAGAAAAATAAGCCATCTTTATTATTTTCTAAGTCTATTTCTAATCATCCTATATGACTTAATTCTCAGGCTTGAAACTCATCGTTGTTCCAAAGTTAACCATATTGAGGGACGGCTGGGATTAGTAAAATCGTTCCCACTACTATGACCCTCTAACTCTCAATATGGAACCCAGTCCATTGATTTGTATCCACCTTCATCGAACTTGGTCATTATTTATTAAATTTATTATTTATTATGATTGCAAAAGAAAATACACCTCATACACGTCATCAAAATAACAATGATATTTATTTGGAAATTTTTTTTCACTAAATAGAATCATAAATGAAAATATAATAAATAAAATAAATAAAGAAACTAATCTATTCTAAAAATCTGGATCTTCTACATCTGATCCTTCATTTAACACACATCATCTATCTCCTCATAGTCATCATTATCTTGAGCCTCAAAATGCCCTCGAGGAAGATTCGTAAAGATTCTATGTTTTTGCTCATTTGTGAATTGGAATTCCATCTTAAAGGTGAACCTCAGTATGAGAAAATAAAATCTCATAGCTACCGATAATTCATCTCCATCATCTATCATCTCCCATATATCTTCTAAAGCTGCAATTATGGTAGGATAATCTTTAAAAAGTCTAATCACTAAAACACATTGCTTCATAGCTCTCATCATGATTTGCTTAGTTGTTTGGAGGTGACCTATCTCCCCGTGGAATAAGAGTAATCTTCAAGTGATTCTTTCTAGCACTCCTACGATATTTCTTGGCTCTCTAATTCTTTTCAAGGCCCTAATGGCTCGGATATCCTCATAGGTTAATGATCCATTCATTCTTAACTGAAAACATAAAGGCTAAAATGTTAGCTATACATATAAACATAATAACTATAACATAAACACTTACATTGACAGTTAGATTTGGAGCTTGAGCGTGTGTATCAAGGAGAACTTCATGTAGATGAATCGTTGCTCTGATACCAACTGTAATGACCCAACTATTTCTAAGACTTTGGACCATTAAAACTACAAGATATAGCCACTATTTTGAGAAAACATACATAAGGAATATTCATAACTTTATTAAAAACTCCAAAGTAAATATTGAAATACATAAATGAGCGATATGGGATCCCATTGTTTTAAAATAAAATATAACTTTAAATTAAATAAAGTTGTTTACAAAGCTAAATGTGGAAAATACATAAGAACATAATTTAAAGAGACTAAAAATAACGTCGTCCTCGAATCGTCACGCAGTCCATCGAATCCCTTCATCCTTAATACACAAGCCAAGCTATCAAGAATCCTCCCACCGCCATATCTATTTTCCTGCATCACATTAAAAATAAAGGAGTGAGCCTAATGCCTAGCAAGGAAAATCTACTAACACATATAAGCATAAAACTATAACATAAACATATTCTATAAAACATATGACTATAAATAAAACAAGTATTACAATGGCCATCATACTGTTTGTTATCTAAACATAATTATATGCTTGCTATCTAAACAACTCATATATTCAAAGACTAAAGACATATCATACATATATCATAGCATAAACATATCAAAACATAAAAGCACATAAAATGTATCCTATTTTCCTTACCAACACTGGGATATTTGAGAACAAGGTGGGATTTGGAACACTCCTAAAACCAACAATAAGAATGGTGAGTATTTCTAAAGAAAAGAGTTGATAAAGAAGAGAACTAAACCACCAAGAAGAAACTTACCGAAAAGAAACCTTAAGTTCAAGGAACATAAATACCTAACCACGAATTGAAAACAACGAGTTAGGATCTGAATGAAAACTAAGGAATTAAATAGAAATGAACTTAAGAATAAGAATACCTTTAGATGTACTAGAACCAATCTACACCTCGATATTGAAAACACACTTTATATCTCACTTCCCAAGTGTTTATAAAGCTTAATGATAAAGCTTTTATCCTAAACCCAAGTGTATCACTCTATAGTAAACCTAGCATCTTGAAGGCTCTGAACACAGCTTGAAGAATGAGAAAAATGGCTGGGTACTAGGTCCTATTTATAGAGTTCAAGGAGTGAAACTACCTCCTTTTAGCTTGAATGAAATAATGAATATTAATTGAAAAATATTTGAATATTCATTCATCAGGAGCTTAAGACTCAGTCAAAAACGTTCAGAGGCTAGTCAAGAGGTTAAGGGATGAATGAAGCTCGATTTTTACAACATTTGAAAATATGGTCCTAGGGCCGATATATCACCCACCCTAGGGGATATATATTGCCTGGCCCTATGTCCCGAGTACTCGTGGTTTCGATCGTGCGAAGTTGACATGTTTTTCGTATCTCCCATGTGGCGATATATAGCCCCTATAGCTGCGATATATCGTCATACGTTGAAATATTAGACACGTAATTGCACTTTATCAGCTTAATTTGAATTGGATAAACATCTTTGATTGAGTAATAATATGATTTTAAAGCTGTTGGAAGGTTCTAGAGCTTCTAGATTTTTCTTCTATTAAAACTATTCATCAAAAATACTTAATTCCTTAATAAACATGCACACGACAAGTGTCATGACCTTATTAGTTCTATCTAAACCTTATAGTATAATAAATGACATCTTTATAATCAGTTATATTGATCAAACCTTATGTCATAATTAATATTCTTAAACTATAGGTTAAACTTATAAAATCTATAGGTGTTGCTATGAGTGTTCGACTAAGTCCCGGCTTGAACCAAAAACCACAGTTGTAACGCCCTACTCCCTTAGGGCCGTTACTAAGTGAGTTTTAAAAGAAACTTCGTGCAAAGAGCTCGCTAACCGAGGTTTTTAAAACCAAAGTGTGATTAAGTAAAAGTTAAGGCTATAATCTTTGAAAATGAGTTGTTTCATTAAAACTTCTAGTACTAAACCTTTGGGATCCCAAAATAAGGTTTGAAAACTATTTACATCTTAAAATAAGCTTACAGTTGATTAGTTATAAAAATCATAGATTATTACAGCCATTTCAACCCCCAACCAAAGCAGTCGGGCAGGCCAAACATGTCGCGTCGCTTCATGCTCTCCATACTCATGGCTGGTTGACTCAATCCTTGCCCTTTCCTGCAACACAGAGCACCCGTGAGCCGAAGCCCAGCAAGAAAACTCATACAGTTCATAACATATGCAAATTATACAGTTAACATATCAGATAGTCCACAGATAAACAGGTCATCCATCAGACTAAGCAAACACGGCCATGCCGCCCCAGAAGCCTTACCAAAGCCTGGGGTCTCGGTTCTCACCGTAAGGATATCTCATGTATCAATTGGGTCCTACCCTGACTGTAAGCATCCCATGTGCTAAGTGTTACTTCCGGCCTCACTGCCGTTCTCGGCCTTTCGCCATTCTCGGCTCCATTGCCGTTCTCGGCCTTGCGGCTCTCGGCCTTAGCCGTTCATTGCACTATAATCACACATATAATACATTTCGAAATAATCATTCAAACATATAATAATTCATTTAAGGTTATACATTAGCACATAATACAATCTAGGGCCACGCCCTGTAATAACACTATGGGCCCATGCCCTATTCTCGGGTGCTACAGTTTTCTTACCTGTATCCCGGCTTTCCGATGCACCGAGGCCACAAGCACGATCCCCTAGCACGAGCCTCTCCGAAATCCTAGTCACAACACACATAAAACACTTTTCAATACTAACCAATCCAAAACCATTTCCCAGGACCATTCCCGCACTCTCGGGACCTCTAATTCCTTAAAATAATACCTAGGAACCATCCCCCGAGTCCCCGGGCAAAAGCCCTAAAAACCCACTTTTTGGCTGTCAAAATTGGCCTAGGGCCGCGGCACTCCCTTCAAGGGCCGCGGCGCCCAGGGGCTTGCCCTCCTCCTGATGCAACCTCGCGCCGCGGCACCCAAGAACAGGGCCGCGGCGCTCCTACGCGAACCCAGAAATCTGGGTTTTTCCTTTGCATTTCCTCGAGCCAAAACACTCCCAAATCATCCCAAACTCACACCTAAGCCCCAAAACCAACTCAAGACTCCAAATAGACCATTCAACAACCCATAAACATCATAACCCAGCTCAATAACACAATCACACTCAAAATCCAACCATTTGATTTCAACTTCAGAAATTTAAACCCATAAACCAAACCCATAAACCAAAGCTTGAAAAAATTAAACCATGCTTCAAATTTCCTAAACCACAACAGAAACAAATCTTAAAATTGCCTAGAATCCTTACCTTAAGTGGAGAATTCACCCTTTGCTTCCTTGATCCATCTCCAAGTCTCCAAATTTCAGCTCCTTCTCCTCTTCTTCTTCTTCTTCTTCTTCTAGTTTTTCTTTTCTTCTCTTCTAATTTTATCAAAACCCAACAATGACAAGCCTAAACCGAGTACCCCATATAACCCAGCTGCAATTTGTCTAAACCCCTTGCCAAATGACCATTTTACCCCTCCTTGCCTATCCTTTCCTAACTAAACCTCAAGGGCTCACTTGTCATTTCCTATCCATTACAATTCTACCATTTTTCCATCTAAATCTGTTACTCTCTATGGTTACTAACAGTTACATAAGTTACCATATCGCCAATTACCATTAACTCACAAAAACCCAATTACAAAATCCCCAAAATACCCCTAGGCTCCCCCCGAGCCGGGTATAACTATCCCGTTGTGACATTTGAGTTAACTAGCTCTCTAGGACCGTCTTGGCACGTGCATCACAATAATAACACCACCCTCACGTGGTACAAATCACATAATATAATTATCACATAGATGCCCACAGCGGGCTAAAATTACCAATTTACCCCTATCATACAAACGGGGTCCACATGCATGTTTATTTCACCTAAACATGCATACTAACCACATATTCATTTAAATTCACATAAATTAATGCAATATAAAAATTATTGCCCTCCAGGCACACTAATCAAGGCTCCAAGCCTTATTAGCAAATTTAGGTCGTTACAATAGTAACTATCATACTATAATTACTACTAGCTACTACTACTACTACTACTACTACTACTACTACTACTACTACTACTACTACTACTACTACTACTACTACTACTACTACTACTACTACTACTACTACTACTACTACTACTACTACTACTACTACTACTACTACTACTACTACTACTACTACTACTACTACTACTACTACTACTACTACTACTATCTAACTAGCTAAGTAAAGTTCTGGGACTCTACACCTTGCTGAACTTAGCATATAACTTGTGCTCTCTCAACTGTGTTTTACGAAGCGAAGATGTTGCTCGTGCTCTGTCTCTGACTGAGATTACACCAGTATTTCATCAATGAATACGATCACAAATTTTTCGAGATAATCCCTGAAGACCCTATTCATCAAGTCCATAAAGGTTGCTGGGGCATTAGTTAATCCAAAGGACATGACAAGGAATTCATAGTGTCCATACCTCTTGCAGAATGCGATGTTTGGTATATCCTCCTTTTTAATCCTTAACTGGTGATAGCCTAACCAAAGGTCGATCTTGGAGAACACTGTCTTCCCCTGTAGCTGATCAAACAAGTCATTGATCCTGGGCAGTGGGTACTTGTTCTTAATGGTCAACTTGTTCAGCTCTCAGTAATCAATGCACATCCTTAAGGATCCATCCTTCTTCTTGACGAACAACACTGGAGCACCCCATGGCGAAAAACTCGGTTTGATGAATTCCAAATCCAGTAACTCCTGCAACTGAATCTCAAGTTCCTTCAACTCTGCCAGAGCCATTCTATAAGGTGTCCTAGATACTGGCTCCACCCCTGATGCCAAATCTTTGACGAACTCGATCTCTCGGTGTGGTGGTAACCCTAGCAAGTCTGTTGAGAACACATCATGAAATTCACATACTAATCTGGTCTCATCCGGTCCAACCGAAACAACTCTAGAAGTATCCACAATGTTTATTGGTAATCCTATGCAACCATCTTGCATTAAGTCTCTAGCCTTCAGTGTCGAAATCATAAGTACTCGTAATCCACTCACTTTCCACACAAATACAAAGGATACCTCCCCTCTATTTAAAAGGTCACCATCCTATGCTTGTAGTCAATCGTCGCCCCGTACTTTGATAACCAATCCACTCTTGGGATCATATCAAAGTCGTCCATCACTAACTCAATCAGGTCCACAGATAACTCTCTACTGTATATCTCTACTAGTAATGCTCTAACCCATCTCCTAGAGACTGCCAGATCCCCAGTAAGCAACAAAGTCTTGAATCCCCTAGCATACAAATCACTTTGTCTACACAACTGATTTATCACTCTAGCAAATACAAATGAATGAGTAGCGCATGAATCAATCAATGCAGTTAATGAAAAACCAACACTAGAAATTTGAACCGTGGCGACCGAGGGGCTAGCCTCAGCCTCAGTCTGGGTCAAGGTAAATACTCTGGCAGGAGTGAGGCTGTCGCTCAGTTTTGGTTCTTATTTCTTGACTTGTTGGTATTCCTTCTGTATATGACTAATGCTCCCACAAGTAATGCAGGCCTAGATCCTGCACTCTTCCTGATGTCATCATCTGCACTGAGGACACACTGGGAAACTCCTCCAGTTGTCTCCCCTTCCTGACGGCCACTAAAAGCACCCGTGTCCTCTTATCCGAGCCAGGAGCAAAAAAAGAGTATGAGGCCTTTCTCTTTTGCTCACTGGGGCCACTACTCCGACTAGATCCCGTAAAAGGAGGCACCATCCTCCGAGCGTCGTGCCTAGTTGCACCCTCTCTTCAAATCTGATCTTCGGCCCCCTTGGCTGTAAGGGCCTTCTCCACTACCTATGCATAGGTGGTAGTACCCGGATCCAAAGTTATCTTGACATCGTGGGCAATCCTAATGTTCAACCCCAACACAAACCGATCCCTTTATGCCATATCAGTAGGCACCAATTTCGGCACGAACTTTGCTAATCGGTCAAATTTCAAGGCATATTCTATAACCTTCACCCGATTCTGAGTCAAATTAACGAACTCGTCCACTTTTGCAGCTCGCACCGCCACACTATAATACTTCTCATTGAAAATGTTTCTGAATTCTCCCAAGTCATGACTTCCACATTCCTTCTCTGGGACACAACATCCCACCAGACGCGGGTGTCCTCTCTCAACATGTAGCTGGCATAGGCTACTCTCTCATTCCCTTCCACCCTCACGAAGTCCAAGATGGAAGAAATCATGTTCATCCACTGCTTTGCTCGCAGTGGGTCTGGGCCACCATCAAAGGTGGGAGGATGCTGCTTCCTGAACCTCTCATACAACGATTCCCACCTATTTTCCATAACAAGCTGGGCTGGCACTGGTGCCACAGCATGTGGAACCTGTAACCCAATGCCCTGAGGAGGGGTCTGCTGCCTCAACTGTCGAAGCTCCTCCACTGTTCGATGAATTCTAGCTTCCATCTCAGCAAATAATTGTTGCCAATTCGATGGGGTAGGTGGAAGGTCTTGACCCTCGTTGTCATCTTCGACCCTATTGCCGCAGAGTCTGATTGATCATCGAGGCATTACTGCAATATGCTTGCAATCAACGACGCCACAAATTAGGCATGATAACAACACCCACTACCACCTCCCAATCTCATCAACTAGCCACAATCAACAAATCCACATATCGTACATAGCATATAACAGTCAAGGGACCATGCCCTAGCATCATGCATATATATATATATATATATCAACGCATTCATCATGCTATATCCATACATTCTAGCAAACAGGGAAACTTATAAAAGAAGTTAAGCATTTAATTCATTAAATACCAACCACCCCTGAGTCGAGCTTGTCATTGGCAGCGAGTGTACATGTTCAGTCGATCTCAAGGAACCATAAAGCTTGGCACACTCTGATACCATTTGTAATGCCACCATGTCACTATGGCTGCTTCTTGGAATGACGACTGGCACTACAAAACAACTAGAGTCTTTCAGCCATGCTTTGTCCTCAGTTCCATGCTTCCTGGGAAAACTTACCAGGAGGTCACCAATCATGAGACTACTCTAGGTCAAGCACGATTAACTTTGGAATTCTCACGTGATTGGCTACCAAAAAGAATATGCTTTTTGTTGGCATAGGAAGTACCCATCAATCCATTTAAGCATTCTTCAATTGTGTACTTGCATAGTCTTAAAATCATCACACTTGGCCTTCTCCAGGCGATGTGGGATTGCACAAATTTTACCCGATCTTTCCCCCTGTGGATCATGGGATTCTGGCTGTCACAATCACCCCCCTTAGGGATCCGACGTCCCCGTCGACCATACTTTAGGTTGGGTTAAGGCTCTCATACCAAGTTGTAAAGCCCTACTACCTTAGAGCCATTTGAGTTATAAATGTGCCATTAGCTCGCTATTCGAGGTTTTAGGTTTAAAGTGTGACTAAATTGAAATAAAACTCGTTAAACGACATAAATTATAAAGATTTGGACATTCATTGAATTCATAAAAAGTTATACATTTGGGATACCAAAAATACTATTTAGAAATTGTATTACAACTAAAAAAATATAAATACAGTCGACCTAGGCGACAAAGCAGTTCATTACAGTACATTTCCCAAAATAACCCTAGTTGTGGCAACCAGTTTGGTTCAACATGTACCCTTTTCTCCACACTCTCCATACTCATAGTTGATCAATCTTTCCTTTGCCCTTACCTACACCATAGAGCACCCGTGAGCCGAAGGCCAGCAAGAAAACTCAACGCATAATAAACTACACATATTAATCCATAATATGCAGCAAAACAGTCAACAGACTAAACACATAGCAGCCTACGCTGACCTAAGTGCTTTACCAGGCCCTGGGTTTGCGGTCTTCATGGAGCAGGTGGATACAACACCCTTGGAGGGTCTTGCCCTAGCAGCTTGCACTCAGCGTGCTTAATGCTGATCTCGACTTGTACCTGACTTCTTGCCGTTTTTGGCCTTCGCCGTTCTCGACCTTCGTCGTTCTTGGCCTTCGCCTTTCATGCATAAACATGTATAATACATCATAGCATTCATAGATATTCACACATAAGTTAAACATAAACAATAAGGTCGCGCCTTGTAGCACAAACAATAGGGCCATGCCCTGCTCTATGGGTACAATCATTTTCTTACCTATGTCCTGAGCCGAGTGACTAACGTGATCCCGAGCACAGTCCTCTAACCCGAGCCTCATTGAAAACCTAATCACAACGGATTCATAATGAAAATACATCAAGCCTTAAACCAATTAATAACTTTGAAATATTAATCTAGCCTCCGGGACCTTGGATTCTACTAATCCGGGTAGTAGGATCGTTCCCAAGCCTTAACATTTGGGTTCGCGTGCTTAAAATCCTCAACTAGCCAATATTTTACATTCGAGTCGCAGCCCAACCCTTAAGGGTTGCAGCCCGCTCAAGTCAGATGGCAAAGCCCTCTCTACTGAAGGAAACGGGCCGCGAAGCCTGGGAAAATTTCTGAGGCCCCAAGCCTCTGCGTTCAAATGGGCCGCAACACCTGATGAACAGGGTCGCGGCTTGAGCCTTGAAACCCAGAATTCTCACCACTTTTCTGTGTTTTTTCCTGAGCCTAACTCAATAATTTACACCCTAAACATCAACCCAACTTAGAATTAAGCCTAGAATCCTTATTCACACAGCCTAAACATCTCAACAATTTAGAAACAACTACATATCCTCACCAACAATCAAAATCAAACCAAAGTTCACCTTACATGCAAACCTCCTACCCACAACATAATTAACCAGAAAAAATGACTAAAATCCTTAGCTCTATGATATCCTCAATCCTTGAGCTAATTCCCCAAGCACATCAAGCCTCTAGTCTCGAATTCCTTAGCTTAGATCCTAAAAAATTCTTCAACTTCTAAATGTCTAAGAGAGGGAACGAGAGCCAAGTAAGAGAAATTGAGAGAATTTCTCTTGTTTTTTTTTTTTTTTTTTAATTCTAGAGTCTCACTACCTATTGCCAAAGTTCAGACTTATCCCCCAGCCTCCAAAGTGTCTAAAAACCATTTGAATAATGGGAGCAAGATTTCATCTATGCAATAGTTTCCATTATAACAAAAGAGGTATCTTTAAGTCTATCTTAATCCTATAGTGCCACCAAGGGAAATTTCATCAATTGCCACAACCCACTAAGTCTTCAAGTGTACCTATAAATCCCCGACACACTTGAACAAACATCAAATCACTACCTGTTAC
This sequence comes from Humulus lupulus, assembly GCF_963169125.1. Taxonomy (NCBI): domain Eukaryota; kingdom Viridiplantae; phylum Streptophyta; class Magnoliopsida; order Rosales; family Cannabaceae; genus Humulus; species Humulus lupulus. The sequence continues at coordinate 276,907,409 of NC_084793.1, forward strand.
CCAGTAATTCCTAAACACATACTATATTCCCAAAATGCTCCTAGGCTCCTCCCGAGCCGGGTATTCAACCCCGTTGTGACTATTTAACTAATCACAATACGCACATACATCACGTTTATGCCCCCAACAACCAAAATTAAAAATATGCTCCTATTAATCAAATGGGGCCCACATGCATATTTAATTCACCTAAACATGCATTTCTTATCACATAATCATTCAATTCACATATTAGCATAATTAAATCAATTATTGTTCTCCCAGAATGCTAATCATGGCCCTAAGCCTTATTAGCAAATTTGGGACGCTACAGTCTCCTTTTGCTTCTTTTTCCTCTTTTGTTTCTCCTCATTTGCTTGTAAAGAACCCCTGAGTTGCTCAATGGTCATAGTTTCTAAATCTTTATTTTCTTCAATGTTTGTAGCAATGTATTCAAAGGTTCGAGTTATAGTGCGAATAATTTTCTCTATAACCTTCACGTCACTAATGTCTTCTCCATTTCTTCTTAATTGATTGACAATTTCCAATACTCTAGCAAAATAATCAGAAATTAATTCAGATTCATCCATGAACAGAAGTTCAAACTCACCTATAAGAGTTTGAAGACTGATCTTTTTAACATGCTCCACTCCTTTCTTGCAAATTTTAAGCTTCTCCCACGCTTTATTAGCTGTAGTTGCATTTGAGATCTTCTCGAATGCATCTTCATCCACCGCTTGATAGATGAGGTAGAGAGCTTTCTTGTCTCTCTTTCTTTAATTCCTCAAGACTTCCGGTTGAGCTTGAGAAAGGGAAACACCTTCTTGCTCCTTATGACCTTTCTCAACAATCTCCCAAACATCTTGAGCTCCTATTAGCTCCTTCATCTTGATACTCCAATTGACATAGTTGTTCTTGGTGAGCATTGGAACATGGAAGGGGACCATTCCTCCACTTGCCATTTTTCTTCAAGAATCTTGTTCTGGTACCACTTTGTTGAAAAGTAAGATGAATTTGGGAGAGAACTTGAAGACTTTGTTGGAAACTTAAGGTTAATATGGGAGAGAATATTATGATGGAAGAAGCTTTTTATTGTAGTATTCAACTTGTATTTTTTGCTTGATACAAAATGGTGGGACTACATCTCTATCTATAAGACTCTATTGAAATTTCTAGAAACACAATTAAATTATTAGCTAGTAGATTATTCTAGATAATTCTCATCTAACTAAGAAATGAGAGTTCTAGAATACTAAAGACCCAACAACCTCTAGTAAGTACATGAACATTCTAGAAACTCTAGTAAATACACGCAAACTCTAGAAACTCTAAATTCATGAAAATTCTAGAAACTAAACATAAGAAATCAAGTTTAATATTTCAACAGGTTCTTCTTCTTCTTCAACTACTCCAAAATTATTAACAGTCGTGGCTATCAGTTCCATGGATTGGCCTTTTTCACATGCTCTCTAACTACTCAACTAGTTTTGGGTATTTATCTTTTTCAAGTCTCATTCTTCTTACTTTTATCAATATATCTTCTTGATTAATCTTAGAGAGACACTTCCATCAAAAAAGTAAAAATCTTACAAAGATACTGATTTATTCGTCGATTATAGGAGTTCTCAAGCAAAAGGAATTCTTCCATTAAGAACAAGAAGAAAAAAAATAGACATAAATCATAATTGTCTGCCTTAGGACCACATGTACCAGTGATATAAAAGTTAAATGGTACACCTTTATTTAACAAGGAAAAATCTAGTACAACTTAACTTGCTCAAGCTTATCCTACAGACAAATTTATAACCAATTACAATACACTTCTCATGTCTCTGTTTTAGGAGGCTGCACTCGAAAATTTGTTACATATATATACAATTACAAAATATCATAAATACAGATAAATCATTCCCACAATTCTAGGAATATTCAAATAATGTTCTATAACACGAATTCTAAATTAAAGGGATACAACCTTGATTTGTGGAAGACATTAATGGTCTTGATTCTTTCCTATTATGCCCCCTTAAGACGATACTTCCATCAGAAACACCAATCTTGGATCTAAGAGAGGCAGAGCCATACTTTACTAGTTTCTTTGTGAGTATGTCGGTGAGCTGATTAGCGGTGGAGACATGGAAGATGCCAATAAAAACCTTCTCACGCACAAAGTGATAATCAAGTGCTATGTGTTTCTTTCGTTAATGAAAAATAGGATTTGCACATAAATATGTGGCACCAATGTTGTTGCATAAAAGATATGGTGGTGTGGGTACAAAGATTCCTTACTCCAAAAGAAGGTTGAGAATCCAAGTAAGTTCAGCGGCGACTGGGCGACAGAACGATACTCTACCTCTGTGGAAGATCGAGCAATAGTCTGTTGCTTCTTAGAACATAAAGATACCAGGTGGCCACCTAGAAAGACAATGTAAGCTCAGATGGATGTGTATTCATCCTGATTTCTAGCCCAATCTGCATTAGAATATGCAGTGAGAGTGAAAGACGATGAACATCGAATGTGAAGGCCATATGAGAAAGTATGCTTCAACTGGCGTAAAATTTGCTTAGTAGCAGTCCAATGTGTCTGAGTTGGAGAATGCATATTTTGAGCCAATTTATTAACAACATAAGCAACATTTGGGCGAGAAAAGGACAAGTATTGCATACCACCAATTAAACTACAATATTGGGTCGCATCAACCATAGGAAAGCCATATTTTAAAGTGAGGCTAGTGGTAGAACTAAATGGTGTCACCGCATCTTTGATACCCTCCATTTTGAACAGTTCTAAAAGATCATGAACATTTTTTTTTTTGTGATAAAAACATGACAATGGTTGTAGGAGTGACTTCAAGGTCAAGATAAAAAATGAATATTTCCAAGGTCTTTAATGGAAAATGCAGTAATCACATCTCGAATGAACTTTGGTTAACTATCAGTGATTGAAACGTCATCCACATAACTAAAAAAATATATTTGTGCACTTGTTGGAATAAAAAAACATAGAAGGATCACACACAGAGTTCACAAAACCAAGGGACATAATGAAGGTCTTTAGTTCATTGAACAAAGCACGAGGAGCTTGTTTTAAGCCATAAAAAGTCTTACACAAGTGACGCACATAGGACGGTTGTGTATCATCAACAAAGGCAGTAGGTTGGGATATATAAACTTCTTCACATAGATGACCATGAAGGAATGCATTATTGACGTCAAGTTGGTTGATAGTCCATCCGCGCGAGAGAGTAATAGAGAGGATATATCAAATGGTAGTAGGCTTAACAACGAGGCTAAATACCTCTTTATAATCAAGACTAGGATGTTGATTAAAGCCCTTGGCAACAAGACAAGCTTTGTAACAATCGATACTACAATTGGAATGGTGTTTGACCTAAAAAAAACCCATTTTCATCCCACAATATTCTGACTTGAAAGACGTGGTACAAGCTTCATGTTCCCATTTCAATTAGAGCATTGATCGCATTACTCACAGCCTCACACCATTTCTGTTCTTTATGGGCTTGGGACACAGTTGTTAATTCAAGTCACGAAGGAAGTGGATGTTTTATGGCAATGAGGGAAGCCAATTATTTAGGCTTGAAGATATTATTTTTTGAGCGTGTTTGCATGGGTGCACTACGCTAAAAGAGGGCTACGAAGTCACTTCTTTTCGTTCGTCCACACAATTGACCGACGCAATTACTTTATTAGGGACAGTAGCGTCGATTTATAACCGACACTACTGTATATCAACAATGACGGTTACATACCCGTCGTTTACATGTAAACCGAAACTAAATAGTTTTAATAAAAACATGCATTTTGATTGTATTGGGTATAGTGTCGGTTCATAACCGACGCTAACGTGGAAAATGCGCTGGTTATTCACCAATGTTGGCCCCAAATATTAACCCCTCATCCTCGTCCTTCCATTCATTCTCTCCTTTCTTTCTCTAAACTTAAAGGCAAATTCAGCGACGATGCCCCCTCGAACCCAGCCCCTAACCCATCAAACCCAACCCCTCTCCTAACGATTAGAGCCTTGTTCCCACCCTACTAGGGTACTCGAGCCTCTCTCATCGCCCCTCGTGACCTCCAAAGATCCGATCGAAGCTTCTGTCCCTTGCAACGTCCAGAATTCCGAGTGGCTCTGCCCCTCGAAGTCTTCATAGGTCTAAGCCTCCGCCGCTCCACAGAGGTGAGTTTAATTTTTGTTCAATTTGTTTTTGTGGAATAAGTTAATTTTTTTTAATATAATTATGTTAATTTTAAGAATTTTAATTAAATTGATAATTAGTTTAAATTATAGTTATTAAAATTTAGAAATTGAGATTTGTGAAGTTGATATAATTATTAGAATTTAAAAATTAAATTTATTTTAAATAAATATAAGATCAAAATATCACTTTGAGGCATAACTTGTGCATTTTTAAAATCATTGATTTATCATCACCATCAAATAAAAAAAACAACAAGTGCATATTTGTCTAATTGCACCTTTAATCATGTTAACACATTACCTAGCATGTTTCTACAACTCATGCATCCTTTTAAACACTTTTTGATCAAGTCACCCTAACATGTTTCTATAACAATCAGATAATACATTTAATCATGCAAAACCCACAACAAAATCAAAACAAGCTTAAACCAAAATGTACGCTCATGTCAAATTCTTTGCAACATAAAAATATAAAGTATCACAATTATTCCATGCCCATAACTAAAAATAAAACAAGAAACCAAAACATAATCTCACAACCCTTAAAGATACCCTAGGTTGAAACCCTATTAATTAGCATACTTCCAATATCCAATTTACATTTTTATTATCAAGACCGAAGATTTATTGAAACAAAAATAAACCAATTTTAATCTTTCAAAATCAAAACTCTTATAGATTCCCAATGAAAACCCTAACACGTTCCTATCTTCAATAATATCCACAAGTTGATCAAAAATCATTTAAGTTAAAACAAACCTCACATATTTTTATACAATACAAACAATATTATATACACTACACCATAACCATAGACCTATATTTTTAATTGTCATGCTTGTACAAAAACATGCACTCACGCCTACACATATGGAAACACACGCCCACACCACAAGTACACATACATGTATCCATAAATGCATTCATCCATAAAATAAACCACACACACACAACCTTAGCATGTTGCTATGAACTTGAAAAATATAATGTCGTGGAAAAAAACCATCAACACACATAGAATCCTAAAATCTAAACATTTTTAAATGGGAAACCCAAAGTCAACAACACATCAAGGCAAAGTTCTTCCTAACCTTGAATACACACAAGCTGAAAACCAAACTACTCTGCTTGATTTGTCAATTCTAATACCTTAGCATAAACGTTAAACTATTAGGCCAACCAACCAAAAAATCAAATTAACCAATCATAGGAATCTAAGAAGAATGATGTTACCCTTGTCAACCAAACCCTAATTGAAGACCTTAACAAATGTCCTTGTGAAATTCACCTAGCATCACCATGAACAACACAAGCTTAGTACTAAGAAGATGAAGAAGAAGAAGAAAACCATGAACCTCAATACATAAGTTAAGGATTCGTGACCTTCTTTTCTCTGCTTCCTTCTTTCTTTCTTTCCACCTCTCTCTATGCCTCATGAGTACCCTCTCTCTCTGTAATATCCACTTTTACTAGTAAGGGTATTATGGTAAATTGTATGACATTATGTGTTTAAGTATATGAATTATGATATGCATGATTTATGATGTATGTTTATCTGTATGTTCTGTCAAGCAATCAACACGCATTAGTTTCTTCAAGTATTAGGGGCCAAACTGCAATAGAAATTGTGTATTGGGGGCCAAAGTAGAATTATGGATTTTATGATAGAAAGCGTAATTATGAAAAATTAAAGCTATTAGTTTTGGATTAAAATTACAATAAGGGTCTTAAGTGATTATTAAGGATAAATTTGAGGTTGGCGATAGAAAGGTCTTTTGGTTTTTACACGAATTAAGTCAGATTAAATAAATCAAATAATAAGTAAAATAGGTTTAGAAGTTGTTTCTTTTCAGACTCTAGTTTTTGCGATAGACTAAAGGGGAGACAGACCAAGAACAATCTCTCATTCTTGATTTGAGTCTGTGAAGGCTTGAGATTGAAGAAGATCAACAGTCTGGGATATTGAAAGGCTAGGAATCTTATAGGCGGCAAGGATCTGTAAGTGTTCAACTTCAGTTTACAGCTTTTGTCAATCTAAGTTTTTGAAATTCTTAGACTATTGTTATTGTTTCTGGGTTGGTGAATGTTTAATATAGATTTAGAGATTTTAATATCTGGATTTATGGGGTTAGAAACATGTTGGGATGCCTATTTTGAGGATTTGGGTTAAAGTTTTGCGAATGGGATCGATTCCTAGGATTAAAAATCTTGTATGCAATTTCTAGAAGAATGGCCTAGTGCGACCGCACCCAGCCTTGGCGCGATCGCACCCAGCCTTGGCGCGACCGCACCCAGCCCTAGCGCGACTGCGCTACTTGTCAAGTTTGGCCTGGCGCTCTATGAGCGCGACCACGCCAGTTGTCCAGAATTTTTTTTTTTTTTTTGGGGTGGATTTTATGTACCTTTTAGATATAAGTTTGTATTTGTTGAGACTTTATGCATAGGGGTTTTAAGACTTGCTCAAGGATAATATTGTGATGAATTAGTTTTAAAAAGAATATTAATGGGTCTAATTATTGTTTTTCTTGGGTCTATGGTAGAAACTATTTATGTGATATGTTTATGTTATGCATGATTTTGTTAGTGAATGTTTATGTTGAATGAGCTTATATAAAATTATGGTTATGTGTTGTGTATGTGTATGTGATAAATGTTTGGCATGCTTACGTTTAAAATGCATGTCTACGTTACGAAAATGAATGCCTATGATATGTTGAAAATGAATGCTTACGTTATACGATACTTGTCCTACTCAACTTGGACTACGACTTTTCATGAGTTTTGATTTATGTTATATTATTGTTACTGTTATTGATTTAAATTCCCAGTTAAGGTCATGGGGTTGTGTCCTACACATCTCTTCTTGCTGGGCTTTGGCTCGTGGGTACTCTATGCTGTAGGTAAAGACAAAGATGAGATTACTACGCAATAAGTTGGAGAGCTTTGGCGAAGGACGTACATGTCAAGGATTTAACGATCATAGGGGATGTGGCCTACATTGGAAATTTACCAAGTATTTTCAAGAATGATATTTATGGATTGGATTTTTTAGTTGTTTATTTATTTATTTATGAAAACTACGAAACTCCAAAGTTTCAATTTTAAATGTTGTAGGTTTGTTTACGATTGATTTTATAAATAAAAGAGTACTTTTATTTTAAACCTTAATTACTGTAATTGTAAAATTAACGCTTCAAGAAATTTAGGTGTTATACTCTCCTCCTCTCTCTAGGTTCGGCCAGCCCCTTCAAAGGAGCCACAAGCTTACTAGTTTCCCCATTCTTATCCCAGCTGAAACCCTAAGGGAAATTACCCAATAATGGCCTCAATTTCTTCCCTTGATTCCCTCTCCCAAGATCAAGTAATTGACTCAACAAGAAAAGGAAACTCTTCTTCTAGTTGACTGACCACACTCAAGCCTCTCTCCATCTCTATGTGTCTCGGCCACCTAGAGCCAACTCATCACGCACTCTCATCTCAATCCTTCCTTTCCTTATTTAGTTCAATCACCAAGTGTTACCTCACCCAATTTGTCTCCCTATTTACTTACCTCTAATTTCCACCAAGGAAAATAATAATAAAATAAAAAGTTAACTAGAAGAGGTTTCCCACTTCTTATGCTCACACCCAACTATCTTTATTTCGTTCCATGTTCTTTTTAATTTAATTAAATAAATAAAAGAAGGACTTAAAATAATAAAAAGAAAATAATGCATGGGAAAGTTATTGCATGCTCACCATGCACATGCACACACACAAGTGATAGGGTGTATTTCTACTAACCATACACATTGGTGCACACAACCAAACTTCATGAAATCACAAATAAAAGAATTAAATAAAAAAATTAACAAATTTTAACTCACGTAATTTCTGCCAAACAATTCAAAAAATTAAAAATAAATTGTTAACACTTAAAAATTAATAATAAAAATAAAGTACCCAAATTAATAAAATATAAAAAAAAAATTGGTGCACTACAATCACTACTGCAAAAATAGGCTTCAACTTCGGTTTTTTTACATAGAATTGTTGAGAAATACATCAAAAGTGAAGTTAAAGCTTTTAACAGACTTTTAACTTCGCTTTTTTATTTGACACCCAAAGGAATTAACATATTACTTCAGTTCTATTGAAGATAAGTAGAACGGAGCTTTTAACTTCAATTTTTTTTTTAAAATACCAAAGTTAAAAGGTACCCTTTAACTTCGGCCTTTTAAAAAAAACTGAAGTCAAAAGGTACCCTTTAACTTCAGTCTTTTTAAAAAAAAACGAAGTTAAAAGGTACCCTTTAACTTCGATCTTTTCATAATAACCGAAGTTAAATGGTATCTTTTAACTTCAGTTTTTTTATAAAACCCGAAGTTCAAGGTCTTTAAAACCCTTTTCCAAATGCACGTCTCCTCATTCTGAAACGCAAACAGACCCGAAAACCCCCATTACCATCGTGAGAGAGAAAAGGGTTTCACCTATTTTCCATCATTTTTCTTGTTTTCTTCCATCATTTTTGCTAAAAAAAACTCATCTTGATCATAGAAAATTGATTATATTCAGCTTTGAGAGGAAAAAGTTATTCATTTTATAATGGGTATGGGTAGTGGTCGAAAATACACATTATGGATTGTCAACATCCAAACATGTTTTGGAGCTTTGAAATAGGTATGGATCATTAGCTATTTGTTCGTATGATTTTTTATATTTTTTTTTTGGCTTATTATTTCAAATTTATTATATTTTTTATAATATATTGATAATGTATAGGATTTTAAGGTTGATAATCCTATTTGGAGTTGCATTTGACTATTTAAAAAGGAATGAATCTTTCAACTATGTGATTATGATAATTTTCTTTATTAATCCGAATTTAATATTGTTATATTAATAAATTGATAATTTTTGTTATTTTATAAAATATTATTATTTATAATAATTATTTGGTGTATTAATTAAGTTAATACTTTGTTGTTGAAAAAAAAAAACAAATTAATATGTTGTTGTTTTAAAAAGAATCAAGTTAATATTTTGTTCACAGAGTCATTTGTATAAATATGTTTTAATGTTTAGTTTGTATTAAATATTAAATATGTTTGGTACTAGTTATATATAAACTCAATAATTTAATACTTTATTTTTGTTTAAACGTTTGAGGGTGATTATTGTTTTGGCGGTATTTTGGTTTTGAATTGGCAGTTACTAACTTGAAGATTAAATTGAAGGTGAGTAAGTATTTTAGTTTTATTTATTATATTGCACATAGGTATAGAATTATAGTTAATTTATATTGAATTTACTGGAAATTAAGTTTGAAAACTAGTGAAGTAGGTTCTTGAAAATTTGTGTGTTGCGGTGGTATAAGGATGAAATTATGAATGTTGATTGTTGATTGTTGTTTTTCTTTGTATTGAATTAATAGGTACTTATGAAATTTGGATATATTTTAGAAACAGAGGAAACTCTGCCCAATTTTTTATGATTTATTAATTGAACATGTTTTTAAATATGTAGTACTTATTCATAGGTTTGTAATTTAAACTTTTTAGGTTTGGCGGTAGGTTTTGAATAGGATATCGAGAATTTGTGTGTTGCGTTAATAACCATAAGTCCCTAGTTTGAAGTAACATTATCATGCCTCTTGATTAGATAAAGTTACTTTGAACTACAGGTTTAGGTAGTTCTATTTATAGGAAAAATTCTGCTAAATTTTTTAAAAAATGTTCACTACATAAGAAATTTTAATATTTCAAATAATTACTTATGTGAACTTCACATGTTTAGTTGTATGAACACTTTAGATGTTTATGTGGTACTTAGCTTTTATTTATGTATGAATGTGTATATATATTTACATTAAGTCTATATAGTTTATGAATTTATTTTATTTTAAGTTTATTGGAATGTTCAAATATATTTATTAATATTAAAATAATTACAAATTAGAATTAAAAAATTAATTATGAAAATATTTTATAAAAACCAAAATAATAAAAAATATATATATTTTAGGAAAAAATACATTTAACTTCAGTTATTATGTAATAACTGAAGTTAAAGGGTACCATTTAACTTCAATTATTATGTACAATATCGAAGTTAAAAGGTACCCTTTGACTTCGGTTATTATGTAAAAACCGAAGTTAAAGGGCTTTAACTTCGGCTTTTACATAATAACCGAAGTTAAAAGGTACCTTTTAACTTCGGTTTTTACATAATAACCGATGTTAAAGGGTATCCTTTAACTTTGATTTTTAAATACTTTCAACTTCGCTTGAATTAACTTCGGTTAATATCTCCGCGAGATCCGAAGAATAACAAGAAAAAGAACCGAAGTCAAAGCCTATTTTTGTAGTTGTGAATAATGGCATCACAAGCTACACAAGTATTTTACATGAGTGATCCACTAGATGCTCGATGGTCAGTTGTCCTAAAAATGCCACCAAAAGAATAGGACATGAATAATTCTAGCGGCGATGATCTTCATCTTGATGGTGAAACTTTTGAAATCATTCCACCACCTATAGATTCGACCATTGAGGACGATAACACTTATTCCTGAATTGACAGTGAAGAGTTATGGATTGACAATAAGTATGGGATACTTTGATTTTTATTTTGTTTATGTTCGTTTCACATATTACTATAAGCATGATGATAACTTATTTTTGTTGTTCATTTGTAGGTGCGTTGATGATGAATCCACCATTTCATGATGACCCCGATCCATTTGGAAATGATGTCGTTGAGAGAGTGCCTTTAGAGGAGGCACAATCTTCATGGGGCCTCTCATCTTCAAGGGTGAAGAAGATGAGAGAGAGAACTAAAAATAATGACCTCGCTAAAATGAGGAGTGGTGGGAAGAAGAAAGTGGTGGAGTACAACCAGTTTTTCCAGTCTTTTGGCGACAGAGGGAATAAAATGAATAATCACATTGGAGTATTGGCGCATTTACACCTCCCATTGTCTTGCAATGATTGACGTCAAATGCTAAAGCAGTATAAGGACAAGATTTGGGAAGAAATTAAGTTAAGATTCTATTTTTTTGAAATAATTGTGTTCAAACTTATAACTATTTTATCATTCTATTATTCTAAGGTCATTATATTATTATCTATTTATTACTATTTCTTCTAACTTGAAGACTTAGTCGAATAATTGCAAAGATTGTTTGATGTAGGCCATGAGGGGACAAAAGATTTTTTGCAAGAAGTTGGTGAACGGTGGAGGGATTGGAAGACTAAACTTACCACCAGCCTTATCTACAAATACAAGGTCGAAGCTCCTCTTCTTCTCCAGCATCCCCAACAACTTATGCAGGATGTTATCATCAAGATGATTGGAAGAATTTTGTTCAAAAGCGATTAGGTCCTGACTAGAAAAAAGTTACAGAATAAGCACAAGCCAATCGATCAAAGAACATGTACAATCACCGCACAGGACGTGGTGGTTATGTTAAGATCGAGCAATAACTAGAAAAATAGTTAGGTCACCCACTAACTGAGTTCGACAAAGCTGAATTGTGGACCAAACTCCGAATGAACAAAAAATGAAAGATCGAAGGTGAAGGTCAGGAAGTGGTGAAGAAAATTGTAAGTATATTATATTTTCTAACTTTGATTTACATTTAATTTTGATATTTATGTTTCAAGTCTAATCTATTTCATTTGATTCGTAGGCTGAGTACATGAAATAGGTGGTGGATGGCACATTGGTCATCGAAGGGTCCAAGGATATCTTAACCGTGGCATTGGGGACTCCAAAGCACGGGGGCATATTAGAGGTATGGGTTGTTGTGTGACCCAAACTCAATTTTTCAACACCCCCACCCCCAAAAGATAAAAGACCAACACAAGCGATGAGACTAGGCGCATCAATGAACTGGAGGAGCGACTCCGACAGTCCGAGGAGAAGGCTCACTAGCAAGAGGCCAAGTAAGATGAGCCTCTCCAGCAACTTATGTTGGGAATTGTGCCCTTAAAGCAATTGTAGTTGACAATGGTTTTAATGAAATAAATGAATGAATTGACTTATTGTATATATGTAGCTTATGTACTATATTATTGTTAATAAAATTAAGTAAATATCGAAAAATTCTCAAGTTCATCTATGTGATCACAATCTCATATTGGTGTGAGAAGATTGAGATTGAGATAACGAACTTAAATAGTTTGCAGTAAAATAAAGTTATGGAATCTTTAGATTAATTAATACTAGTACAGTCCACTAGTATTATGAATACATGTGACCTAGATCCGAGTTACTAATGTAGTAAGACACTTTAGTGGAGGTACTTTGCATGCTGAGAGTATCTAGAACTAGACTAGATGTGATTTAATAATACTTGTTTAAATACCATTTCGTAGTATTACAAAACACATCAACTGGTGATCATATACAAACTGATCTTAATCTTGAAGTTACTATGAACTCCTATATATGTCAATTGATCCTTTGATTCATGTGTTACGGTTTGTCTGAATGATCAGGCTAAGAACTATTGTTTTGGGAACTCAATGTTGTATATGGCTGGGGACATAGCTTAATAGATGTGGAATCTATACCGTCTTATAGATTGAATAATGGTTCCCTATTGGGATGTAATCACCCAACTTATTCTAGACTTTGGACCATTAAAACTACTTATACATAGACACTATTCTTAAGAAAACTTACATACAAAATAGTCATAACTTTATTAAAAACTGTAAAACCAAGGTTAAAATACATAAAATTCGTGGTAGGATATGGGATCCCATTGTTTAAAATAAAACATAACTTAAATCTTCAAACTCGTTACAAAACAAAGTGCGTAAAATACATATAAAACATAATTGAAATGACTAGAAAACACTTCATCCTCGAACCGTTCACGCAATCCACCGAATCCATTCTCCCTCAATACACAATCTTCCCGCCGCCATAATTATTTTCCTGCACATATAAAACGAAGGAATGAGCCTAATTCCCAGAAAGGAAAATCTACTACAAGCATGAAACATATACATAAACATAAGCTATAAACATATATCATAATTCTAACCCATGTACATGGTAACTATTGGGGTTTGCTAACTAAGAACCTATAAGCCTCAAAATACAATGAGGTTTGCTAGCTAAGCAACTATAAGCCCCAAAAACATAAGAGTGTTGGGGTTTATTTAATCAACTATAAGCCCCAAAACACATATCATGACATATAAAAACATACTATAGCATAATCATATAAGCATATAATACTATCCTATTTTCCTTACCAAATACCGGGATGTGAGCACAAGGACGGGATTTCGGAACACTCCTAAAAACCATAAATGAGAAGGTGAGTATTTCTAAAAGAAGAAGATGAAAAGGAATGAACTAAACCACCGAGAAGGTAATTACCGACCAGAAACCTCAAGTTCAAAGAACTTAGATGCATAACCACGAATGAAAACAGCGAGTTAGGAATTTAGTAGAGAAAAACAATAAAAACTAATGAACATACAGAAGTGAACTAGGAATAGGAATACCTTTGAATGCACTATAACTGAACTACACCTTTATAGAAAATCACACTATTAATCTTACTTCCCAAGTGTTTAATAAGCTTAAGATGATAAAGCTTATAACCCCAACCCAAGTGTTTAACACTCTAAAGTAAACCTAGCTGCCTGAAGGCTCTGAACTCAGCATGAAGAATGAAAGAAATGGCTGGGTACTAGGTCCTATTTATAGATTTCAAGAATGAAAAGATCTTCTTTTAGCTTGAATAAAAATAATGACTATTTAATTGAAAACATTTGAATATTCGTTCAACAGAGGCTTAAGACTCGGCCAAAAGATTCTGGGCTTATCAAGAGGTTATGGAATAAAATGAGCTCGGTTTCAAAATTGTTTGAAAAACTTGCCCTAGAGCCGATATATCGCCCATGCTAGGCGATGTATCGCCTGGGCTTATGTTCCCGAGGCTCGTCGAAGTGTTCGTGCGAAGTTACGTGTCTTTCGTATTCCCTGAGTGGCGATATATCGGCATGCGCTGGCATATTATACACGTAATTACACTTTTTCAGTCTAATTTGAATTGAGTAAACAACTTTGAATGAGTCCTATAACGATTTCAAAGCTGCTAGCAGACTCTGGGATTTGAAATATTACTCTTAATAAACTATTCCTCAAAATACTTAATTTCTCAATAAACATGCACATGACAAGTGCCATTATCTTATTGGGTCTATCTAAACCTTATAGTATAATAAATATCATATTCATAATCAGCTATATTAATCAAACCTTATGTTATAATTAATATTCTTAAACTATAGGTTAAACTTATAAAATCTACAAGTGTTGCTACGAGTGTCCAACTAAGTCCCGGCTTGAACCAAAATCCACAGTAATAAACATACTATAACTACCACTAGCTATTACTATTACTACTACTATCTAGCTAGCTAAGTAAAGTTCTTGGACTCTACAATTCTCCCCTACTAAAAAGAATTTCATCCTCGAAATTTACTTACCAAACAATTCCGGATACCGGCCTTGCATGTCTTCCTCCAACTCCCACGTTGCCTCTCGTTCAGAACTATTACTCCATAGGACTTTGACTATCAGAATACTCTTGGACCGTAACTGCTTCATCCCTCTATCTAGGATGATAACCGGTCGTTCCTTGTAACTCAAGTCTTTCTGGAGTGCTATCGTATCGTACTTGAGGACGTGAGATGGGTCTGACACATACTTTCGTAGCATTGAGATGTGGAACACATTGTGGCATCTGCTAAGGCTGGCGGTAGGGCTAATCTAGACGTAACTGCTCCCACTTTGTCCAATATCTCAAAAGGACCTATAAATTGGGGACTAAGCTTGTCTTTCTTCCCATACTGCTCTACGCCTTTCATAGGAGATATCTTCAGGAAGACTTGATCTCCGACTTTGAATTCCACATCGCGTCACTTGGCATCCACATAGCTTTTCTGATTTCTTTGAGCAGCGAGCATACGCTTTCTAATATGCGCTACTGTTTCTTGAGCTTTTCTAACAGCTTTGGGACCAAGGAGCTGCCTTTCTCCTACCTCGTCCCAGTGTAACAGTGATTGATACCTTCTTCAATAAAGTAACTCATAAGGTGCCATCCCGATCGTTGACTAATAGCTATTGTTGTAGGAGAACTCTATCAGCGGTAAGTACTTATTCCATGATCCATCGAAATCAAGTACACAAGCGCGTAGCATATCCTCTAAAATCTGTATCGTACACTCAGACTGACCATCTGTCTGAGGATGAAAAGTTGTACTAAGACTTAACTTAGTACCGATGGCTTGCTGTAAACTTCCCCAAAATCTCGATGTTAACACCGATTCTCTATCCGACACTATTGTCTTTGGGGATTCCGTGCAACCTTACTATCTTTTGGACATAAATGTCTGCGTATTGATCTGCTGTGTATGAGGTCTTAACAGGTAGGAAATGAGCAGACTTAGTTAGTCTATCTATTACTACCCAAGATGAATCATGCTGCTTACTTGTTCGTGGCAAACTTGTCACGAAATCCATAGCTATATCATCCCATTTCCATTCTGGTACGCTAAGTGGCTGCAATAAGCTTGCAGGCCGCTGATGTTTTGCTTTCACCTGCTGGCATACCAGACATTTAGACACAAATTCCGCTATGTCCTTCTTCATCCCTGGCCACCAATATATTTCCTTGATGTCGTGTGTCATCTTGGTCGACCCTGGGTGAACTGAGTACGGGGTACTGTGTGCTTCCTCTAAAATCGTCATCTTAATCCTTTGATCATTTGGCACGCATACCCGATCCTTATATCTCAATAACCGTTGACTTGATATTGAGAATTATGTGGCCTTACCTTCTCAAACTGCATCCATGTGCACTACTAATGTGTCATCATGCTCTTGTCCAATCCGTATATCTTCAAGCAGATTTGACTGGATAGACAAGTTAGCTAGCTTACCGATGACTACTTTTATTCCGGCACTAATCAACTCCTGCTTTAGCGGCTTTTCTATTTCAGCTAGTACTGCTAAACTTCCATAATTCTTCCTACTTAGCGCATCGGCAACTACGTTTGCCTTTCCCGGGTGGCATAGGATTTCGCAGTCGTAATCCTGTACTAACTCTAACCACATGCGCTGCCTCATGTTGAGCCCCTTCTGAGTGAAGAAGTACTTTAAACTTTTGTGGTCCGTATAAATCTCGCACCGTTCTCCGTAAAGATAATGGCGCCAAATTTTCAACGCAAAGACCACCGCTGCCAACTCCATATCGTGAGTTGGGTAGCGTTGCTTATACTCCTCCAGCTACCTTAAGGCGTAGGCTATCACCTTGTCATTCTGCATCAGCACGTAACCCAACCCTTGCTTCGACACATCGCAGTAGACTACAAACTTGTCGTTGGGTGTCGGTACACAGAGTACTGGTGCTGAGCACAGCTTGTCCTTAAGCAACTGGAAGCTTTCTTCACATCTATCATTCCAGTTGAATCTTTGCTGTTTCTGAGTCAAGGTGGTGAGCGGAGTGGCTATCTTAGAAAAGCCTTCTACGAACCTCTGATAATAACCTGCTAATCCCAGAAAGCTTCTTACTTCTAACGCATTCTTTGGTCTTGGCCAATCCTTCACAGCCTCTACCTTTGATGGGTCTACTGCAACTCCGTCCTTGGATATAATGTGCCCAAGGAACGCCACTTGCGAAAGCCAAAACTCACATTTCTTGAACTTGGCGTAGAGTTGATGCTCCTTTAGTCGTCATAAGATTAACCTCAAATGTTCCTCGTGCTCGACTTCGTCCTTGGAGTATACTAAGATGTCGTCGATGAACACTATGACGAATTTATCCAAGTAATCCTTAAAGACCCTATTCATTAAGTCCATAAACGCGGTTGGAGCATTGGTAAGACCGAAAGACATAATTAAGAACTCTTAATGCCCATAACGTGTTCTAAAAGCTGTCTTAGGAATATCCTCTCCCCGCAACTTGAGCTGATGGTACCCGGACTGTAAATCAATCTTTGAAAATACGGTCGCACCTCAAAGTTGATCAAACAAGTCGTCAATCCGGGGTAGTGGGTACTTATTCTTAATCGTTACCTTATTCAGCTCGTGGTAGTTTATGCACATCCACATGCTTCCGTCCTTCTTCTTCACAAATAGAATCGGTGCTCCCCATGGCGAATGGCTCGGTCTAATGAAACCCAAATCTAGGAGTTCTTGTAGCTCCGTATTTAACTCCTTGAATTCTGTAGGTGCCATCTGGTATGGGGCCTTGGAGATAGGCTCGATGCCCGGTACTAATTCTATCAAGAAGTCAATTTCCCGAGTCGACGGCAACCCCGGTAAGTCATCGGGAAATACTTTTGGGAATTCTCGTACAATGCGGACGTCTCCAACCATAAACGATGTTTCCTTTACTACATCCGTGATGCTGGCTAAGCATGCTTGACATCCTTTTTCAATCATTCTTTGAGCTTTTGAGAGATGATACTAGTGGGGTGCGTAGTCCTGAAACTTGTCCCATGAAGCATAGTCTCTGGCCGTCAGGAGTCTCGAACGTCACTTTCTTACGTTTGCAGTCAATGGTTGTGCCATGCCTTACTAGTCAGTCAATGCCTAGTATTATGTTGAAGTCTTTGATCTCCAGTTCTATCAGGTCTCCGTCTAGTTCTACGTCCTCAATCTGGATCGGTACGCCTCATACTATCCGTGATGATAGAACTACTTTTCCCGAAGGCAACTCGGTTATAAACCTAGTTCTAAATCTTTCACAAGGTTTGTCTAGTTTTTCTATCATTCCTAACAAGATATACGAATGAGTAGCTCTCGAATAAAATAATACAAAACATATATTATTGAGGATAGAAACCTGACCTGTGACCACCTTATTGCTAGTATCAGCCTCTCCTTGGGTTAAGGCAAATACCCTGGCAGGAACCATCTTATCTTCTTTTTTCCCTTCTGTCTTGAGCTGAGGACATTCTTTCTTCCGGTCTCCTTCTTGACCACAGTTGTAATAGCCCTTGGTGTTTGGCCGGCATTCACCAGGATGTTTCTTCTGGCACATGGTACACTGCGGGTACTCTACATAACCCGACCTACTAATTCCATTATTTGTCCGTGCCCTTTTATCGCTATCGGACTGCTTATTGTCAGGATGCTTCCTTTCTTGACCATTGTTTTTGTTGCTGGACTGATTGTTGTTGCTGTGGTGGTTGTTGTTCCGACTAGTCTGAGGTTGACTCTGTTGTCTAGGCTCAGGCTTACTGGCTTCTTCTTTACTAACATTAGCCTGCAACCTTTCTACTTCTATTGCCGTCTCCTGAACATCGGCATAGGTAGTATTTCCTGGGTTTGCTAGCTTAACCCCTAGCTCGATCTTTGGTCGAAGTCCTCTAACGAACTTAGACACCCTCAGATAGTCAGTTGGAACCATTTCTTGTGCGAACTTAGCTAATCGGTCGAACGGCTGAGCATACTCTGCCACTGATAAACTCCCTTGCTTTAGGCCAGCAAACTCCTCAACTCTGAAAGCGATGATAGCCAAATTATAGTACTTTTTGTGGAATAGCTCCACAAATCAGGTCCAAGTCATTGTGGCAACATCATGCGTTTGCTGGACTGAATCCCACCATACTCTGGCATCTTTCTTGAGCAGAGATGAAACACAGGATATGCGATCCGCGTTGTTGAGGTTCATGTGCGTCAGGATTGGCTCCACATTCCTGAGCCACTCTTCTGCCTTGAAGGGGTTTGTAGTCCCTTCAAAGTTTGGAGCGTGTTGCTTACGAAACCGCTCATAAACTGGCTCCATGTGCTGAACTAGATATGGTGCATAATTTGCCACTGGCCATCCCCCATATGGACCAACTTGTTGGGGTGCCGAGGCCATTTGTTGCGGCTTTGGTCGCGGCGGAGGTGAAGGCTGAGTCTGAGGCTGAGCTTGTTGTCATTGTTGCTGCAATAACTCCTCAACTTGTTGTTGTAGTCTGGCAATTTCTGCAGTGTTGTCAACTGGCGGTGGTGGCGGTGCATTGCGGCTGGCAGCAGCACGCACTCCCCTTCTGCGAACTGGAGGGGCTTCATTATTCACCGGAGCAGCATTGGAGGCATTTCCATTGGTGCGAGCAGACCTTCGGAGCGACATCTTCAAAAGAGCTCTAACAGTTGAGAAAACCATGTTAGAACTTTACCCTAATAGGCTCTCTAAGGCAAAAACTTAATCTAAACAAACATAACTTGGACATATTAATTATGGCTTCTTATGAAAATTATATAAGTCTTCTTTATTATTAGAGTGGGTTTCTATAGTAAAAATAATCCATCTTTATTATTTTCTAAGTCTGTTTCTAATCATCCTATATGACTTAATTCTCAGGCTTGAAACTCATCTTTGTTCCAAAGTTAACCATATTGAGGAAGGGTTGGGATCAAGAAAATTGTTCCCACTACTATGCCCCCCTAACTCTCAATATAGAAACTTGGTTCATTGATTTGTATCCACCCTCACCGAACTTTAGTCATTATTTATTAGATTTATTATTTATTATGATTGCAAAAGAAAAAATCAAACTCATAGATGATAACAAAATAACCATGATATTAATTTGGAAAAAAAAGTTTTTCACTATTTACAATCATAAAAGAAAACAAATAATAAATGAAAATAAACAATGAAACCAGTCTATTAAAAATCGGGATCTTCTACATCCGATCCTTCATCTAGCATATCGTCATCTATCTCTTCATAGTCATCATTGTCTTGTGGCTCAAAATTCCCTCGAGGAAGATTCGTAAAAATTCTATGTTTTTGTTCATTTATAAACTGAAATTCCATTTTTGAAGTGAACCTAAGTATGAGAAAATAATTTCTCATAGCAACCGGCAATTCATCTTCGTCATCTATTGTCTCCCAAATTTCTTCTAAGGCTGCAATCACAGTAGGATAATCTCTAAAAAGTCTAATTACTAAAACGTATTGCTCTGTTGATCTGATCATGATCTGCTTAGATTCTTGGAGGTGGCATATCTCTTTGTGGAACAAAAGTAGCCTCCGAGTGATTCTTTCTAGCACTCCTACGGTGTTTCGTGGTTCTCTAATTCTTTTTAAACCTTAATGGCTCGGATATCCTCATAAGTTAATGCTCTGTTCATTCTAAACTGAAAACATAAAGACTAAAATAGTTAACTATACATATAAACATAGTAACTATAACTTAAACACATACTTGACGGTCAGATTCAGAGCTTTGAGTGTGTGTATCGAGGAGAACTTCATGCGAATGAACCGTTGGTCTGATACCAACTGTAATGACTCAACTTATTCTATACTTTGGACCATTAAAACTACTTATACATAATGTTGACCGCATTTTTGGCCAACGACGTGTAGACGTCAAAACGATAAAAAACCTTCAAGAGAAAAATACGACACAGATAATTTTTATAGTGGTTCACCCCCAATGTGTTTGTAATAGCCTAATCCACTTGGAGTTGTGATATATTTAGCCTACACTTAAGATCAGATGAACTTGAGCCAACTAAGTTTCTTAAGTGCAAGTAAAATAATATAGAGATTCTCTCTCTAGAGAATACAAGCTTTATCTCTCTAACCTCTCAGAAAATGCCCCAAGAATGCCCCAAGTAACAGTCCCCAAAATCTCAAAACGAGAGAGTTTTCTCAGTCTAAAAAGATCCCAATCCCTAAAATGATACCATGAGCCATTTATTTATAGGCTCATGGATCGTATATCCGATATTCCCTTTGACCGGGTCCTTTCTGTCTACTCCCAATATTTAATGAATAATAATATTTAAAATACAACAATATGCCAACACATTTATTGACTATTAATGCCCCTTTTACTAACCATGCATTGCCACTTGTCACTTCTGATTGCCACGTCATCGAACTGAAATTTTGGGGATAACACATAGACACTATTCTTAAGAAAACTTATATACAAAATAGTCATAACTTTATTAAAAACTGTAAAACCAAGGTTAAAATAAATAAAATTCGGGGTAGGATATGGGATCCCATTGTTTAAAATAAAACATAACTTAAATCTCACTACAACAAAATAAGCATTTAATGGCTATATGGGGGAGACATTGTAGACATTTAATGTCTCCCCCTAGGGGAGACGTTGTTGCAGGAGCCATCTAAAGTGGCCATATGAAGTCTCCCATGGGGAGACTTTGTAGACTTCCAACGTCTCCCCCTGGGAGACGTCATTGGTTTTTGTAATTTTTTTTAAAAAATAATTAAATAATTATTTTCAGTATATTAATTAATAGAATTAAATATATTAATTTTTTTTTGAAATAGAATTAAATATATTAATTAAAAAATCTAAATTATATGCAAATTTAAATTGTGAATTTTCATTAATAAAACCGAAATGTGTATATAATATGTTTTTGCTAGCTAAATATACAAAATTGTAATATTTGTTGTTAAACATACAAAATTAACAAATATTACTCTAGCTAGCTAGACATATGGTAAGAAATAAAATGTAAAAAAAAAACCTAATATGTGGGACAATGACCTTGAATTATCGGTAGCATATGGTTCGCCCAGTGTTGTCGCAGTTCATTAATATGTGCTGGTGTATATGGCGTAGTGTTTAGCTACAAAAAAAATACAAAGTAAAATATATTAGTTAATTATTATTTAATTCTATATACTTTAATAATAAATAAATTGTTAACTATGTCTATGAAAAATTAAACTAAAAAAAAATACTAAATAAGCATACGAAAAATTGGGCAGCATTTCCCCTATATTAGTAACTTAACCATCTGTCAATCTAATCAAATCCAATCGAATAAGCACAACACAATACAAATATAATAATAGAATAATAAAATACATAATTCTAGACAAAATCGAGCAGCATTTCCCCTATAATAGTGATCTAACCATCTGTGAACAACAAGTCAAAAAATTCAAATAACACACAATAAGTTTCTTCCTTATAGCTCCGCAGCACACAAACAAATTTTCCAGAACCTACTTCACTAAAACACACAATTCTCAACCTTCTGTTATCACCGAAACACACAATTTTAATCTCAGAACCTACTTCACTATGGATGAATATTTAAGATATTTAAACCCTTCTAACAAAAGTTTAATAATACTAAAACAAGAAAGAAGATAATATATGTACCACTTGCAATTAATAGTCATTGCTAACAAATTTACTTCACTTTGCAAAGAGCGCACTTTGCTATTAAATTCACAACCTACAAAACTAAATTAATTAATAAATAAAATATTAATAAACAAACTTCATTAAATAATTAGATTAACAATAATTTATTATTGAAATTGTAGAAACTTAAAAAGCTCAAATGTGTGCTTGAAATCGAAAATTTGAAGCAAAAATCTCAGTTAAAACCACGACTTAAGAATTTAAATTAATTAATTAATAAAAGATTACTAAATCAATAAAATAACATAACTATATATAAATAACCTACTTAAATTTTAATAAAGATTACAAATATATATAATTTTCTAATTAAATAATAATATAAATTAAAAAAAATTATAAACATTATAAACTCGAATTACTATTTTTTATGTAAAATTAAAATTAAATTATTTTTCTTATTTTAGACAATTATTAAATACATTTTAACAAAACATATTTACATATATATACTTAACAAATATTAAAAATTAATTAAAAAATGTATAATTTTCGGATTAAATAGTAATAAAAATTTTAAAATAGTAAATAATGTGGTATCATCTTAAAATTAAACAATATAGTATCTCAAATATACATAAAAATTATTTTTCATACTTTAAATTAATATTTCTAATAAAACCCACAAATCATATAAAAAAAAATGCACAAAAATAATTTTTTCTACCATTCTAACTATAATACATTGTTTAATCTTGAAATCCTACCTCAAATATGCTTTAAATCCACTTTGTTGAGCCAAAAATCACCAAAAACCGCAACTCATAAACCCTAAAATCTCAATATCAATTTCTTAATAACTAGAGACAATAAGCATGAAAATTATCCTAAATATTATACAACACTTATAAATAATAAAAACTTACCTTAAATGAGATTTTATAGCCTAAAATCGGCCAAAATCGTCAAAAAATGGCTCTGAAATCGCCCAGAAAATTGCCCTTCTCCGCCTCTGGTTCATGCGCTCGGGGAAGAAGAAAGAAAGGCTGAATATATATATTAGGCCAAACATTTAACGTCTCCCCTGGGAAGACGTGCCAGACATCTAACGTCTCCCCTGGGGAGACGTCCCATGTGGCACGTCTCCCCAAAGGAGACGTTAGATGTCTGGCACGTCTTCCCAAGGGAGACGTCAGATGCTCTTATATGTCTGATATTTTATAAATAAATAATTTTATATTTATATTTTTAAATTAATATCTCCCACCACTTTTAATGACTTACCTTGGTAGTCATTAACAAGAACTTTTAATGACTTACACCATTAGACTTTAAATATCCCTGAATACTTTTAATGACTTACAATATAGGAGTAAGTCATTATAGAGAGTCATTAAAAGTGAAAATTGTTGTAGTGTCTTCAAACTCATTGCAAAACAAAGTGCGGAAAATACATATAAAACATAATTGAAATGACTAGAAAACACTTCATCCTCGAACCGTTCACGCAGTCCACCAAATCCATTCTCCCTCAATACACAATCCCAAGCTGCCAAGAATCTTTCCACCGCCATAACTATTTTCCTGCACATATAAAACAAAGGAATGAGCCTAATCTCCAACAAGGAAAATCTACTACAAGCATGAAACATATACATAAACATAAGCTATAAACATATAACATATAATAAAAACATATATCATAATTCTAACCCATGTACATGGTAACTATTGGGGTTTGCTAACTAAGCAACTATAAGCCTCAAAATACAATGAGGTTTGCTAGCTAAGCAACTATAAGCCCCAAAAACATAAGAGTGTTGGGGTTTGCTATTTAATCAACTATAAGCCCCAAAACACATATCATAACATATAAAAACATACTATAGCATAATCATATAAGCATATAATACTATCCTATTTTCCTTACCAAATACCGGGATGTGAGAACAAGGACGGGATTTCGGAACACTCCTAAAAACCATAAATGAGAAGGTGAGTATTTCTAAAAGAAGAAGATGAAAAGGAATGAACTAAACCACCGAGAAGGTACTTACCTACCAAAAACCTCAAGTTCAAAGAACTTAGATGCATAACCACGAATGAAAACAGCGAGTTAGGAATTTAGTAGAGAAAACTTGCATGCACTATAATCACAATAAAAACTACTGAACATACAGAAGTGAACTAGGAATAGGAATACCTTTGAATGCACTATAACCAAACTACACCTTTATAGAAAATCACACTATTAATCTTACTTCCCAAGTGTTTAATAAGCTTAAGATGATAAAGCTTATAACCCCAACCCAAGTGTTTAACACTCTAAAGTAAACCTAGCTGCTTGAAGGCTCTGAACTCGGCTTGAAGTATGAAAGAAATGGCTGGGTACTAGGTCTTATTTATAGAGTTCAAGAATGAAAAGATCTTCTTTTAGCTTGAATAAAAATAATGACTATTTAATTGAAAAACATTTGAATATTCGTTCAACAGAGGCTTAAGACTCGGCCAAAAGATTCTGGGCTTATAAAGAGGTTATGGAATAAAATGAACTCAGTTTCAAAATTGTTTGAAAAACTTGCCCTAGAGCCGATATATCGCCCATGCTAGGTGATATATCGCATGGGCTTATGTTCCCGAGGCTCGTCGAAGTGTTCGTGCGAAGTTACGTGTCTTTCGTATTCCCCGAGTGGCAATATATCGCCCCCTAGAGCTGCGATATATCGACATATGCTGGAATATTATACACGTAATTGCACTTTTTCAGCCTAATTTGAATTGAGTAAACAGCTTTGACTGAGTCCTATAACAATTTCAAAGTTGCTGGCAGACTCTGGGATTTTCAAATATTACTCTTAATAAACTATTCCTCAAAATACTTAATTTCTCAATAAACATGCACATGGCAAGTGTCATTATCTTATTGGGTCTATCTAAACCTTATAGTATAATAAATATCATCTTCATAATCAGCTATATTAATCAAACCTTATGTTATAATTAATATTTTTAAACTATAGGTTAAACTTATAAAATCTACACGTGTCCAACTAAGTCCTGGCTTGAACCAAAATCCACAGTAATAAACATACTATAACTACTACTAGATATTACTATTACTTCTACTATCTAACTAGCTAAGTAAAGTTCTTGGACTCTACATGGGTTGGCTTTTGGAACTAAAAATGTTATTGACGTCAAATTCATAATCAGATTATGAATTAACCTTCACTAGTAATGTCAATGGTACACTAGGAATCATGATATAATTAAAAGGGTAAATAGGTTTATTCCCACTTAATTATGAATCATCAATAGAGGATTAATTTGTATGTAATGATTATATCAATGGACACTTTATGGTTACAATAAAGTACTCAGTAAATATATGTCTATTATTCTCAAGAGTACAGCCTGATATTTATAGTGGAATAATCATGAGATTAATAAATATGATTATTGAATCAAAGAGTTTGGGTTAATAATCTTTTATTTATTGGAGCTTAGAATTATTGGTCCATAGGTCCCCGGGGCAGCTCTATCAACACTATTCAAGGTAAGAGTTGATACAAGGGTCAAACTGTGAATGAGTTATTTGAGAGAATATTTATTCTTTGGGATAAATGTTCAATTATGTGATAATTGAACTTACACAATTTATTACTGTATTTGTGCAAATTTCGATATTGTGTAGAAATAAAAGAAATTGATTTTAATCAATTATTTTATTTAAGCGTGAAAGCAAAAGTATGGATAGTCAAAATTGGTTTTGATTATTATATTTATTTAATTAATAATAAGATGATAATGGAAATTCAAATTTTAAAATTTGAAATTTAAGTTGTTACCTTGTCCTTAAAAAGATGATACTTTATTTGAATTTCTAAATATTAATTAATTAAAATAAAAATGCATGAAAAAATCAAATCTCATTTTTCAAGGAAAGTGCTACACGCATAGGACTTCTTGGACTGCCCTATGTGTGTACCACTGCTGATGGTGATCAGTTATTGGTTTTTTATTTTATTTATTTAATTAATTAAACATTTTGAAAAGGGTTTTAAAATAGAATGTAAGACTTTGTCTTTAATTATTATTATTATTACTATTACTATTACTATTACTATTATTATTATTGTTATTATTATAGCTATATATATATTCTATATAAAGGAAAATAGAAGTACATAGTTTTTTACACAAAGAAGAAAAACTATCATCTTTTTCACACAAAATGAAAAACATTTCTCTCTTGCCTATAATCAAGAATCTCATATGTTGAGAATACTTTTGATTCACAAATATTGATTCTTGTTCTCTATGTGTCTGCCCACATCTTGAGGTATAGATAACGTCTTGGAAGATCTAGGTGTGAGTATTATAGCGAGGATAGGAAGATCGAAATATATACGAAAAGATTCAAGGATTCTTGATAGGCTACAAGAGGTAAATCATTTTGTATTATTTTTACATATACATATTATATTAATTAACATATTTCATATTAAAGGATCCTCATACAAAGTTGTTTATATGAAAAAAAAATTGTTGTATACAATACTACCATTACCGCAATTTTAGTTGTGCACTAGGAATTGTTCCTAACAACTTAGACCTGGATATAGCCATATTTTTTAGTCTTCTAAAGGAACTGGTTCGGGCATTGGAGGAGCATCGAACGAACCAGCAATTGTTGCTCGTCCGCCACCACCACCACAAATAGGAGCTCCCGCTCGACCACCACCACCACAACAGACAAGAGCTCTCGCTCGATCACCACCACCATCACATATAGTAGCTCCCAATCGACCACCACCACCATTGTAGACAGGAGTTCTCGCTCAGCCTCCACCACCACAGATAGGAGTTCTCACTCAGCCTCCCCCACCATCACAATCAACATCTCCCGCTCGGCCTCCAACCTTACCAAAACTAGGAGCTCCCACTCCACCTCTTGATGTGGATAAGGTAATAATATTTTATTTATTAATTAATTCGTTAACCTAAATGATTATAAAAAAATTATTAATAACTCATTTAGTTTTCGAATGTAGGTTATTCCATGAAAGTTATGCTTTGACTCAACTGACAATATCATGGAACAGGCCACACTAAGGATACAGGGGCCAAGAAGCTTAAGGAGCATGGAGAGGAATATGGCAACGTCTATTGTCGTGTCATAGTGTAGGTATCCCTTAAAGGGAGTGTGGTTCTACCATGCTTAATCAAGCATGAAGGTTACAACCTGGTGGGTCAAGTAGTCGCTTGCTATATAGCTAGGCCGAAGAGGCTAGTCCTCATCGATGGTCAACCTCTTCAGGTATATTTTAACCTAGTTTTTATTTTTATTCCAAGTCATTTGATTTCATAATAACCAAAAAAACATACTTGTTTTTATTTTGTGATTTAAGAAGCGTGAGACTCCCACAAATCTAGCTGAACCATCAACTCAACCCAACCTCTAGCGGCTTGGGAAAGAGACATTGACACTGACTCTGCCTCTTCGAACAACGATATTAGATTTGATAGCGAAGATGGTATCTCCATGGGGGAAGGACAAAAACATCACAATTGACATTCCAGAGTAAGTTTTTGGCCTCCAAGGTGATGCTTGCATGGTTTGCCAAGATGACATAATTCAACTTTGCAACATGCAGAATATTGAAGCCCTTATGATGTCATGGTGGCTGAGGTATACTCATTTTTTATAATTCTAAAATATTTTTTTAAAATAAATTATTTTTTTGTTATTAATGAGATTTATAATTTCTCCAGTTACTTGCATACAATATTGGAGAGTAATAGGTTGGACTTGGTATACTCATTCATGAATCCTTTTTCGCTGTCCACCGATGCGGGTTTCTTTAAAGCGCGTGTTGAAGCACTTTGTAATCAAATGCAGAAAATACAACCAGAAAATTTTCTTATTTGCTCGTGGAACTCATCGTACACTACTACAAACCCTTTTAGGACATTTTTTTAGGGCACTCACCTAGATGCGAGTCCTAAAAATAGCTCCTGAACTTTTTAGGACTCGCATTGCGAGTCCTTAAAGAATTTCTTTTAGGGCTCGTGGAGCGAGTCCTAAAAATTATGTGTGTCCTAAAAGTTTGAATTTTTTTTAACAAACCCCTCCTAGACTTTTTAGGACAATCATTGCGAGTCCTTAAAAAAAATTTAGGACACGCAGTGCAAGCCCTAAAAACTTATGTGTGTCCTAAAAGTTTGAATAATTTTTTTTAATAAAAGTTTTATTATTATTTATTAAAAAATACAAAAAAAAATCACTCAGCCCCTTTCTCTCTCTCTCTCTCCTCGATTCCCTCTCTCTCTCTCTCTTGCGCGAAGTTCCTTCTCTCTCTCCCTCTCTCTCTCTCTCGCGCGAAGTTCCTTCTCTCTCTCTCCCTCTCTCTCCTTGCATCGTCTCTGGAAGGGCCAAATGACCATTGTCCCATCGTCAGCCACCGCCACGCGCCAAACCATCCGACGCACCATCCCCCGAAACCCCCAACCCCTAAAGATGGACACCTCACGCGCGACCTAAGACCCTCAACGGGGCACTCGAAGTTCTGTCGTTCAAGGGTTTCTCCCAAACTTTTCAAGCACTTTCCGGCCACCTCGAGCCACCACGAGCTGAACCACCACCACCACCACCATGCTCCTTGCTTCTTGGGCTTCAAAACCCACTAAAAAATGAGACTCAATGGTTAATAGAGTTGGAAGTCAATGCTTGTTGGAATCCATGGTGATTTTCGAACCTTCAAGCGTAGATCCAAGCTTTTTTGAGCCATTTCAAACTAAACCACCACCACCACAAAATTTCCCTTGGCTTGGGCTTTGAAACCCAATAGTTTGTTATCCAAACCACCACCTTTGAATGGTGGCACTGCCGTCGTCGCCTGAGCCCCGCCACCGTCGCCCAACACTGTAATTTGGGATTCAAAACCCACCAATTAATTTCTTAAAAATAAAACTTTTCGAGTCCTACGAGTCCTAAAAAACCTCAGTTTTTAAGGCTCTCAAATAGAGGACTCGCGAGACACGAGTCCTAAAAACGTTTTTAGGGCTCGCTAAAAAGCTTTTTTTTGTAGTAGTAGTGGTAAGCTAACTACATATATATTATTATATATATAACTAAATTTTACTATACAAGCTTACATCTAATACAAATTTGTTTGGGAATTTGTAGGGAGCATTGAATGCTTGTACTTATTCAGCCATTCGATAGCGTTTTTAGATTCACCGAATCATCGTATTCTCCTAGAGATCAAGCGGTGCATTGATATGCGTAAGTCATATGACCTTTTATCTTAGTTACTTTAACAATTTTTTATATTAATTAAGGTAAATTATATTTGGTGTAGTGTCATGGATTCATATGAGCTACAGAGAGGACAACCTACAAGAAGAGCAAAACTTTGCTATCCTTTGGTGATAAATTTTTAATCACAATCTAGAAGTTTTCAAATTATCTAAACATATTTATAATTGAAATGTGTTTTGTTATGTTTAATAGTGTTGACAACAGGATGATGACATCAAGTGTGGGTACTACATAATGAAGTTTGCAAGGGACTTTGTTTCACAGTCCAACCCAAAGAACTACTTGAGTGTCACGTAAGTATTGTTTAATTTATTAGCTATTATATAGTTTAAACTTTTATGGTAAAATCATATATAATTTTATTATAACTAATTTTTTGAATTCATTTGTAGCTCAAAAGCACAATGGTGTACCCGCTTGAAGAAATCAATGTCATATGACATGAATCGGCGGAGTCAATTCTATCTCATCTCAGTATTTGATGAGAACTAGTGCTAGCTAGCTAGTATGCACCTCCACATATCAATCAAGTATGAATATAATTTTGTAAGTCATATGTCGTTCTTGACTAAGATTAGTTACTAGCTAACTTATTTTTTTGTTTCTAAACAATAGATTTGGACTAATTACTAACTTATCACTTGTCTCTAAATAAATGTTAAAGTTAGTAGATTTTGATTAGAGACTTAATCATTATTTTCCCTCGAATATATGAATATTATTTTTTGAATCATATATACGTGTGTTTGCTTGTGTTTATGCCTTTCTCCTTCTGTTTCTTGTTCTGTTTTTTTTGCAGAGGGAAAATGGCAGAAATATTTGCATAACAGGGTTTTTAAACTCACCAGTGTCGGTTCTACACTGACGCCAATGTTGTGGTCGGTCTATAACTGACGCATTTGCACATCAAAAGCATCGGTAATAGACCGATGCATATGCCCATTAGAAGTGTCTGTTGCAGACCGACGCATCTGCCCAACATCGTCTGTTACAAACCAACGCTTCTGCCCAACAACATCGATTTTGAAACTGACGCCATTTGCAAAAGCTTCAGTGCAGAACCAACGCTGGGACTCTTCTTCTTAGTAGTGGTGGGTGGGTATGGGGTTAATCGATGCATAGGGGGAAGTCACCTTAGGGAGTTCTTCAATGGAGAAAGAGCGTGAATCATGTTGACTTGAGGTAGCAAGCAAAGAGTTGTCAGTGTCAAGTGAGAGCCCATTAGGCTAAATTGGAACGTTGCATGCACGAGGTATTGACTGGGGTGGACATGAATGGGGTGCGTGAGATAGCTGAGGAAAGATGTTGCGTGGGATTGATAAATTAGAATCATAAGAATTGAATGCGAATGTTGACTTGGAGGATGAAAATAATTGTTGATGAGAGACGTTGGGATTTGGTGAGAAAACAGAAGAGTGATTTAATGGAGAAATTTGAGGTGGTGGAGATTTATTGGTATTAATGGAAGGTGATATTGAATCTTGTGGTATTATGGAGAGTAGTGGTAGAAAAGGTGGCGTAGATGAGTCAGCTGTAGGAAATAAATGAGGAGCTGATGAGGTGGCATCATTAAAGAGTGAAGAGAACGAGAGGGAGTTGACCAAAGTGAGAGAGTGTGAGAATTAATTTTATCCTTGTCACTCAATGCAGACAAGGAAAGCAATTTTCAACAATTTGAGCATGTCTAGAAAGATAGAATTTAGGATTGGTGGGCTCAAAACATATATAAGAATTGTGAGTGTTTGAATAGCCAAGAAAAAAAGACAAGATTTTGATCGTTGCTCTAGTTTATGATGTGTATGGGGTCGTAGCCATGGATAACACAAACAACCAAAAATTCTTAGTTTAGAATAATTGGGTGTGTTCTAGAATAAACATTCAAAAGGTAATTTATTTTCAAGAATTAGTGTAGAGAGTCGATTAATAAGATAAACAATTGTTTTGAATGCAATAGACCAAATACACAAGGGTAAAGAGGTACGATGTAGTAGAAGACCAGTTTCGACAATATGTTCATCCGAAGCAATAATGTGTTGAGGAGCGTATGGTGGAGATATAAGGTGTTGAATCCCATGAGATTCAAACATAGATTATAAGCCTTTATACTCTTTGCCACCATCTGAATAAATGGTAGTGATTTTAGAATTTGAAATATTTTTAACCATTCTTTTGAATGTAGGAAAAATATGGCTTTTATTACAATGACAAGAGTCACAAAAAAAAAATGGAGACAATGAGGTGGATACAAGTAGATTATGATGAGAAACAATTTGACAAAGGGTGACCGAGATGATCGTGCCAATTTTCAAAGGAGGTTTTGATTCCCACACAAGCTTGCTTTGTCACTGACACTGACTTCTCAAGGTTATTCCATTCGTAGACATTATTCGTACTCTGTTCCGAGCGAGAAGTGCCCCCGTGGTGAGATCCTTCACACAAAAAATAGGAGGGAAAAAATTCAATGGATGTTTTATTAGATTTGCAAAATTGAGAAACGGAAACTAAGTTTTGTTTCATAGATGGAACACACAAGACATTATTACTTCATGCAAAAAAAAAAAAAAAGTTGATGGTGAAGCGATAGTAGATTGCCCAACACGTATGATATTCAAACTTGTACCACTTCCTATTACAATATCATCGGGCCTTCATAAGGTTGATGGGGAGAGAGATTGTTGAAGTAAGCAGTGACATGGTGCGAGTCACCAGAATCCAACAACCAAGTCGATGAGTTTGCATTGCTAGTAGCAGTTGGATTGGCTGTGGGTGCTTTTGACGAGAGAAGATTTTTTAAAGAGTAACATGGTTTCGCAGTATGACCTCTCTTCTCACAACACTGGCATATTGCTCCAGGAGTTCTATTTGGATTATTGTTTCCGATATCGGTATAGGTATTTCTATGGTGATTATTGATATTCGACGAGCGTGGGCCTGAAAAAGTTCCAAAGTTCTTACTGCCGTGAGAAGTGCTTGTGTTCCTGAGAGGATTTCCGGAATTCATGTTGCTTTTATTTCCATTTTTGAAGGGTGGGAAGCGAGCAGTATTGGCAGTGAGATTTCCAAGGTTCCCGGACGAGCGAAGTTCTTCACGTTTGAGAAAAGCTTCATACTCAACAAGCTTATCATGAAGTTCGTCAAAACTAATTACGATATCTCTAGCACGAACTGCTGCAGATGAATGCTAGTTCATCATCAATGTCACACACTTAAGCAAGGTACTCTGCAATAGGTTGAGCACCACGACTAAGGAGAGTGAGTTGTTCCATTAATCCCGTGGCTCTAGAAGAAGATGGACTCGCATAAGGTTGAGCAAGACGGCCCTAGGCCTCACGGGAGGTTTGACATGATCTAACAACTGAGATTACTTTAAGGGTCAACGAACTAATGATGCCGAGAAGCAAGTGCTTATCCTGCCGCATCCATAGTGCATATTCTGGATTGGGAGCCTTCTTTCCATCAACTGTAACTTCAGTAGGTGGGCATGGCTTCGTGCCGTCAATGAGTTGGAAGGGCTTAGTTTAGAAGGGAGTTAATGGGCTACGTTAATAGCAATAAGGTTGGTTTGTCCAGGAAGAACATTTGTCATATCTTGATTAAGTGTTGATATTGCACTGCTTTCCTCAATCATGGTGAAAAGAGATGCTTATACAGTCTTCGTGTGACCTGGTATTGACAGAACAATGCAAGCTCAATTTTATCGAATAAATAGTTTATCTACCAACTTAGTATTTATTTGTATGCAAGCTGCACTACTCGTGAGACTCTGTCTTCACTTGAACTAAATGATGTGTCCTTGGTCGTTTTGACTCCATAAATAGGCATAACATTTCCCATCCAAGTCTTTGTTGAGTTCCACTAAAGTCTTACTTGAGAAGCTTCTGACATATTCATTTAGTATCCAAACTAGGTGTCAATGTCACGTGGAAATGGTTCTTATTTCTAAGAAAACTGTCTCTATACCTTTTTTATCATCCCGCCTTTTAAAAACACCCCTAACCATCAAATCTGTTTAGATAACCATTCAAAATTTAGATCCAATGGTTGGGATTTGCCAACCAAAACTTGTTTAACAAACCAAACTTTTTCTCAGTCTACATCTCTCCATCAATTCCACATTCCTCGATGAAAATAAGAGAGAAAACCGGACCCATTTCCTTATGAAGCTCGGAATTCACCACTATTAGTATTAGTGTGTTTCTCGTGTAAAGTGTGCGCACATTCAACAATATATAAGAGCATGTGTTACTCCCCTCATCACCAAATAGTTTTAAAATGGAATCTCATGTTACTTAGACTTTTTACCCTATGCTTATATTTTCTACAATTACTATTCACATCTAATGTTTAAACACTTTCACATCTTACTATCTAAACTACATCTCATTATACATTCTTACATGGTATTAGAGTTTAAAAATGTTCCCGTAAACTACTAGGTCCAAAAAAAAAATTCAATAAAGCGACCTGAAAATAGCAAAAAAGAAAGGCACCATAACCCCATAACTGTCTAAATATATAAGTGAAACAGATGAGCCACAACCGACCAAAAGAGCCTGAAACACTGTCCAAATAAATAGTGAGCCAAAAGAGCCACTAATTTCAACATTTCAAGATTGGTGAGCATAAATAGTCACTATCTTGAGGGGATATTAGTGTGTCTCGCATGGAAAGTGTGTGCGCACATTCAACAATATATAAGAGCATGTGTTACTCCACTCATCACCAGTTGGTTTTGAAATGGAACTCCATGTTACTTAGACCTTTCACCCTATGCTTATACTTTCTACAATTACTATCCACATCTAGTGTTTAAACACTTGTCATCTTACTATCTAACCTACATCTCATTATACATTCTGACAAGCACCTCCAACACTTCAAAATTCAACCTCCAAGCTCTAAAACTCTCTTTGTCCACTACAAGAAAAATCGTTTTTAGAGGCAGAAATATTACCGGCGGACAAAGTCCGCCAGTAATGTATAGGTTATTAGCGGCGAAGTACTGGGTCCGCCGCTAATAATGGGGAAATTAAAATAAAAAATTAATTTTTTTTATTAGCGGCAGACTTGCCCATTATTAGCGGCGGATTGTCCGCCGCTAATACAATGCCCGAGAGAAGATAAGGAGAACGGTTTCAAATTTATTAGCGGCGGGTATTTTTCATAATTATCGGCGGAATACCCGCTGCTAATAACATTAGCGGCGGGTCTATATCCGCCGGTAATAACATTAGCGGCGGGTCTATTACCGGCGGGTTATGGTGATAGCGGCGGGACCTGCTAGTAATAGTGTATTACCGGCGGGTGAATATTAATACCGGCGGGTCCCTGCCGGTAATAATGTTATATATAATGGTTTTTCTTGAGAGGCTTCGGCCTCCCTTCGCAGATCTCTCTCTTTGCTCCCCTCTCCTCCCTTCTCATTCTCTCATCTCCCCATACCTCTCACCGTCGGCCTCCCCTCGCAGCAGCAGTCCACGACTTCCCGGTGCCGGCAGCAAGGAAGCAGGTCAAGTGGTATCTCAAGCCTGACCCCGACCTTCTCTCTAGTACCCTATTTTTGTCCCTTCCGAAAATATATTTATATAATATTAATGGATAGTTGGATACCAATCTTGATTTTTGTGTTACGTTTCTATCCAACCATACTTGAATAAAATTATATCATTAGTGAAATAGACTTGATAATAAATATTGGGTTGGTGCAGGTACATTGTTTCTGATTGTGACTCGGTGGATGTGTTGTTCAACTCCCAACACTACACTAAGACGCCCGAAGAAGCTGCCGCCAAGTCTATATTAGCTGGTAATTTGTTATCGTACAAAATATATTTTACCAAGTGGTATTTTTGAAAAACTGAAACAAAATTGGTACTTTTGAAAGCTTATGGTCAATATATTTTACAAAATATATTTTAAGAAGTGGTATTTTACAATCTTCATTTCTTGTTTATGTATCTCATTATTTATATATTTATTTTTATTAATTTTTCTTATTGCAAAATCTGATATTGATTTGTATTTATATTTTGATTGATTTTCAGTTTTGTCAATTTTGGAATTAATATTTTTGTTGGATTTAGATGAAGAGCATTGTGTTAATTGATATATCTTTCTTTGTATTTTTGCTTAAAAGTGCAATTGATTGATGTTTAGCTTATGTCAATGTGTACAATTTTCACACTTGGATGTGTTTTTGTTTTATTAATGATATGATTAGTTTTTAATTATATAATTTAATAATTTTTTTTACAATTAATAATGATTAATTAAAAATTATTACATATCTTATAATAATTTATTTTTTAATTAATTAAATAATAAAAGTTTGATTCAACATTATTTAATTAAATAATTTAATTTAATTTTTTGTTAAATAACATTATCTAATTGAATAATTTAATTTAATTTTATAAAAGTCTTAAAAATTAATAATGATTAATTAAATAAATAATAAATTATTTTAAGAAATTATTTTAATTTGTTTATTAAATATTATTATCTAATATTAACTAGTATTAAATTATTTGAATATAGAAATTGAAAATTTTATTTAATATTATTTAATTATATAATTTAATAAAAAAATATACAATTAATAATGATTAATTAAAAATTATTACATATCTTATAATAATTTATTTTTTAATTTTTTAATTAATTAAATAATAAAAGTTTGATTCAACATTATTTAATTAAATAATTTAATTTAATTTTTTATTAAATAACATTATCTAATTGAATAATTTAATTTAATTTAATACAAATCTTAAAAATTAATAATGATTAATTAAATAGTTAATATTATCTAATTAATAATATTAACTATTATGAAATTATTTTATTATAGAAATTAAAAATTTTATTTAATAAAAGTTTTTACAATTAATAATGATTAATTAAAATTACTACATATCTTATAATAATTTATTTTTTCTGTCCCGGTATGCTTGTGATTGATAGTTGTTGACTACAACTATCAATTATAGGGATATCGGCACAGAAATGATAAGTTTAAAGTATTAACAATAAAATAATGAATGAATTTTTTTTTTAATTTGAATAACATTATCTAATAAAACATCATAAAATAACATAAGATATTATAATGTTGCATAAAATTTGTAAAGAACGCCCTAAACTAATACTTATAAAACATTCGCATAATATAGTTTATAAAAGAATACCACTTATTATCAAAGTCTCAGTGGGGACTTGCTTAAAATCATGCAAGTTGGCGTCAATAGTTTTAAAAGAAAACATAGATTTTTATGCAAAGTTCAAATAAACAAAAAAAATTAAATAACTGAGTCCCACTGATAATTTAGGAAAGTCTCTTAAAAACAAAACATAATTTAAATGGCGTTCTACGATGATCGTTTTTCCGTCCATAGGATTACCCCACGCCATACACCCCACGATGATAGAACTCCTCACGTCACCACGCGTGCCATAAGAAATCCTATTTACTACCTGGAAGGAAAGTAAGGGGGGTGAGCTAAAAGCCCAGTAAGGAAGTACAAACAATAAGCAAGTAAGAATACAACAAATACAAATACTAACGTTCATCTAAAACATCATGGCATATCATGACATAATTGTAACATATCATCATTGCATATCATAACGTAATCGTAACATATCATCATATCACAATCATACATCATACATGATGAGCATGACCCGCTAGTTGCCCATGTCACCCTAATCATATTCATACAACATACATGATGAGCATGGCTCGCTAGTTGTCCATGTCACCCTACGAGGTAAACAAGAGTCTCTGGTCCTTGAATAACCTCGGCGCGTCCGCCCTAGGAGTTACGTCTTTAGCTATAGTAACTCGTTCGATGTATCTAACATCTAACTTGCTTGATGTATCTAACATCCATACACATATCATATTCAACATATCATCACATTATGGCATTCATAATTCATAACAATTCATTTTTACAACAGTCTTACCATTCATAGCATAAAATCATAGAATCTATCTAACTTCCTTACCTCAGGTCCAAGCTAAGAAATTTTCACAATCTTTCAACGAGCCTATATCATATTCAAAACAACATTTCTTAGGTTCATAAAATTACTATTTTGCCCTTCCATACAACTCATGTGTGCATGAGCCATGGACACATAATAACAGTTACACATAACACGCAATTATTCTTAACTACACATAAAGTCATAAAAGAATAATGCTCATTTTACCTATTTTACATGCATGATCTTTTTATAAAAACCACATAGTTGAATAATAAACATAATTTTGGACGTAAAAGTGGATTTGCATGTAACATGCATACGTGAGAACATTGCGTAATAGAGACGTTTTAAAAACGATAATTCTACATTTCTTATTTTTATTGTTTTAAAATTAATAGACATATAACATGCTTAATTTTTCTTAAAATTTCTAAGTTGATTAAATTCCTCAAAACATTATTTTATTTTATAAAATAATTTGATTTAGCTTAAAAATAAAATATGTGACAATTTCATTCATTAATCTCAAATTACAAAGAATTAACCAAAAACTTGGAATTAATTAAAATACCTATTTTTAATATGTTTCTTTAGAAAAGCAAATTTTAACATTGGTTAATTGTGTTACATAAATCATGTGAGAAAAATATATTTTTAAGTGTGGAAAAAATATATTTTTATTTAAATTATTTAAGACTATATTTTTGTTTATGTAACATAAATCCATGTGTGACAATTAAATAATCATTTTTAAACTTTTTAAACCAAACTTTCAGCCACTATTTAAATTCTTTAAAAATCACAAATAAATAGAATCTAAATATTTTTCTCAATCAAAATAAAGGAAAATCATAACTTATCAAAATATGCATTCATACTATTTTAAAATACTATTTTTCAATATTACTATAACTTAGGATGATAATTTGTTCCAAAAACTCATCAAATTTATTTTAGTGAAACACACTTCACATTTTCTCACATAAATTCCAGCAACTATTTTTACCTTTAAAAATCACCATATTCAATTTAAAACCTCATATTTTTCTAAAAATTCAATAAAAATTCTGTAGGAAATTATTTACACACAATATAATTTCAAAGCATAATTAAACTTCACATTAAATTTCTTAAAACATCAAAATATTTGCAAACTTTAATTGAGCACTCAAAACATTAATCTCATCATGAACAACATCATTTTTGTACAAAAATCAGCAAGCACATTAAATCATAAAATTTATTACTTTCATTATATTCACAAAATTCATGCTCAATTATGCACAATATTTCAACACAAACCCTAGCATGCTTCTAATCTCTTTATTCATTTTAATCATATCATGAGTATACAATAATTCATCATTCGCCATAGAACTTATTTACAAGTCATGAACAACAACCACCATTGATCTTGTGTTATATATATTCTCAATACATTATTATCATGCAATTATTCCAAAAATCACAATCATCATAACATCATACAAGATCTTGCCACAACCTATCGTGTTTCTAAAATTTTCATTGACATAAAACATAATAAAAATAACAATCATGTTTTTGCATACCCCTCTAGGCCGAAACTCATACAATAAACAAATAACTTATTCTTTTCATGTTTTTCAAATACTCATCATCACTACACATATTCTTATTACACAACCATAAAAAATAGGGGTGGCAATTCGTGTTATAATCGTGTCGACACGATTATGACACGACACGATTAGAGTAAACCCGTACACGACACGATTATTATTCGTGTCAGAAATCCAAACCCGTACACGACACGATTATCTTAGCGGGTCACACGTGTCGACACGATAACACGTTTAATAAATTTTTCATTTGACATAAATCTAAAACTGACACGATTAATACACAATTAAATGTGTAATGACACGACACGAAATTGACACGATTAACATAATATAAATAAATTAAAATGTTTATATAATCTTAAACGTGTCTTAAGCGTGTCATTTTCGGGTTAAGCGGGTTGACCCGAAAATGACACGTTTAATAAACGTGTTAAACGTGTCGACACGATTATGACACGAAAATTAAATGTGTCACCTAAACCCATTTATTTCGTGTCGTTTTCGAGTCGTGTCATCGTGTCGTATCAAAAATTGACATCCCTAATAAAAATCAAACCCAACAACATAAACTCATGCGTAAAATAATAAGAAAACACTCCATCAATCCATGAACATCATAACACTAGGGTTATAGATTTTATACCTCTCTTGATTGTAAAATTAAGAATACAATATGATCAACACCCAAACTTCACACCCCTTGTTCAAGCCTAGGGTTTTTTTGTTGAAATCCACCATGAGGAGGAGAAAGAAATCCAATCACACACAACAAATAAACCAAGTCAAAATCATATAATCAAGAAAAAGAGATTGGTCAACAAAAATACAAGAAGGACATACTCTAAACTTGGTTCCTCTTCTCCTTCTTCTTCTTTCTTTCTTTCTTTCTTTCTTCTTCTACTTCTCTCTCTACACGCCACACTCTCTCTCTCTACCTCTCTCTCTAGGTCACAGCAGCCACACAAGAATGCCCTCTTCTTCTCTTCCTTTCCCCTTTATTTTTATTCTCTCATAATGACCAAATAAAAGAAAAAAGGTAAGTTTCCTTTCTTCATTTTATTTTCTTTTAATTCCTTTTATTTTTTCTTTTATTATAAAAGATTGGAGTCAAATGGTAGTTTCTCAAAATGTCTATCCTCATCCAATTTAACTTTATTTACCTTAGAAAATAATGGAAAAACAAATATCACTCCATTTCCCTACACCACACGTCCACTTACTTGCCATATCCTTTATCATTATTTTTTTTTATTTTCCTACTTATTAAAATAAAACTACCCAAAAATATCAATAAATGGCAATTATAGAATGTGTAGAAAATCCACGCATGTGCACCCTATTACCATATACTATCACACACTAAAACACTAGGGTGCATCACTATCTACCATGCACCTTAGTGCATTCAACCATAACTTACATAATTACATCAATTGTCACACTTATTTAAAATGTAACACTAATAGTAAAATAAACATGTTACACAATTATTCACTTATTAAATTAATTAACCAAACAAACAATTAACAAATTTAAAAAGATTATACCAAACAATTCTAACAATTAAATAAAATAACAAACAATCAAATAAAACAAACAACAACTAAATAAAATAAACAACATTTAGATAAAACAATTCATCACACTTAACATTTAAATAAAATAAAACACAAAATTTAAATAATCTAAAAAAAAATTTTGGTGCACTACAAGATTTCAAAAATGATAACAAATTTTTTTGTTATCCATTCCTATTCACATTACTAAAACTCACAGACTCTTGTAATACTTTAGATGGCGATTGACAAGACTTTGACAACATTGAGAAATCGTGCTTGTCAAGAATATTAGAATGGTCTACAATCTTTTTTGAGGATGGCCTCGGAATATAAGGATTCTGATGGAAGAATTAGGTGTCCGTGTGTCAAATGCATAAATAATAGGCTTGAAATTTTACCTGTTGTCGAAGCACATGTATTCGATAGGGGATTTTATCAAGGTTATGAGAGGTGGATTTATCATGGGGAAGCGAAACTAGATGTTGTTGATGAGGTAGTTGATGATGATGAAGTTGACGAGATGATTCCCATAGTGGAGGACTTCTTCTTACTGACAACTGAGCAAGTAAACAATAGTGGCGCAAGTCAATATTACGACGAGTTATTTGAGGAGATTGAAGCTGAGTTGTATCCTGGATGTGATTGGATTTCTTCCCTTAACTTCTTAGCTAAGCTATTACATTTGAAAGTTAGAAGGAAGATGAAGTCATCGTACCCTACTACAAAACTCCCATAATATGTCAACTTCTTATCCCACAATTTTAAAACTTGGAGTAAAAACCATATTGAGGAGTTTTTACTTCATGATTTTCCTGGAGTAATAACTCACAATGGCTACAAAAGACATTTGTTGTGCCTTAGTGTCACGAATTGTTTCACTTAAACCCAAAGGAGCTTTTGCGCCAGAAATTTAATGGAGTTAAAGGCCTATGGTGCCACGAGTCAAGGACCATGGGACACAAACATTGCATTTTCTTTAGGTTTTCAAAAGTGAATACCTTCGACGATTTGGGGGAAATGGAGACAACATGAAATTTTCTACGGATTTGTTGTATTTTCCAACCGTTATACTTGATTTCATGGTAAAATGATGTTACCCATCAAATATTGTGAAGTTTAAACTAGAAATTGGGACAAAAATAGCTAAATTTTATTTTATTTGCGGATAAATACCAAAACTATTTTTTCAACGATAAAAGTACCAAAACGCTAGTTTTACTATCATTCTGTAGGTACCAATTGTTAAATTTTACTTTTAGAAAAAGAAATTTGAGACTAAAAGACATAAACTTTGCGTTTATTTACGACAAAATACCAATTTTTTTTGTGGTAAAAGTACCAGAACATTAAAATAAGTAAGATTTTTTTTTTTTTTTTGCCATTTTGAAATTTTATAGTAATTTTAAAATTAAAAAAATAATTAAAATATAAAAGAATAATAATATATATTAATTAATTTTTAAAATAAAAAATATTTTAATTTAAATAAGAAGAAAATAATTAAAAATAAAATCTATGTTCCAAGTTTATTGATTCTCCAATAATTGGAAAAATAAATGATAATGGTGAATAAATAATATTTATCTTTTATTTTACTACATGCTATTGATAGGATGAATATATGATATTTATCTTTTATTCTACTACACGATATTAAAGGAAAAACATAGTACTATATTATTTTACTACATTATCTTTTATTTTTTATTATTTTCTTCTTATTTTAACTAAAATATTTTTTATTTTAAAATTTATGAATATACTATTAATCTTTTTTATATTTTAAAATATATTTATTTATTTTTAATTTTAAGATTAATATACGATTTTAAAATTGCAAAAAAAAATGTAATTTTTAATTATTTTTGACATTTTGGTACTTTTTCCGCAAAAAAAAAATTCAAATTTTGGTATTTAGTTGTAAGCAAACACAAAGTTTAGGTATTTTAGCTACAAATTACTTGGACAAAAGTACGATTTAACGCTTGGTAACTATGGAATGGCAATAAAATTAGTGTTTCGGTACTTTTACCACTGATTCTTTTTGTCTCATCAACGATAGAAATAATAGACTTTTGGCTCTATCTTAAGCAACCTACATAGATAAGGTACTTGAGTGTTTCTCTATGAAAAATTCCAAGAGAGGACATTTTTCGTCAGGACATGGAATTTATCTTTCAAAAAAATAATCTCCACAAACTCCTGAATCCACAAAGAAGAAGAGATGAAACGAATTCCCTATGCATTTGCAGTTGGAAGTCTGATGTGTGCAATGTTTTGTGCTAGACC
Organism: Humulus lupulus; assembly: GCF_963169125.1. NCBI lineage: Eukaryota > Viridiplantae > Streptophyta > Magnoliopsida > Rosales > Cannabaceae > Humulus > Humulus lupulus. The sequence continues at coordinate 276,950,527 of NC_084793.1, forward strand.
GAATATCTGCCATGTAATGAGAGTTGGGTAGTAAGAACTAGTCTAACCCTAGAAAAGAACATTGGGTAGAAGTCAAGCACATAATTAAGTATCTTCGACGGACTAGAGAATTTAGGCTAGTCTATTCGATGGATTTTTGAACACGTTAGGCAACACCAATTCGGATTTTCATATTGATGTTGATGATAGAAAGTCTACTTCTTGAATGGTGTTTACTCTTTGGGGAGGAGCTGTGAATTGGAGAAGAATTAAGCGATCTGCCATTTCATATTCCACCATGGAGGTTGAGTACATAGCTACGTATGAGGCATTTAAGGAAAAGGTCTATCTAAGGAAGTTCTATTCGGATCTTGGTGTTATTCCAAAAATTGATAAACCCCTCATTTTGTATTGTGAGAACAATGGGGTGATAACCAATTCAAAAGAACCTCGAATCCATAAGAGAGGAAAACATATAAAGAGAAAGTACCACATTATCAAGGTATATGTGACAAGGGGTGATCTAAAGGTGATAAAAAATATCATCTGAAGACAATCTTGTAGATCCCCTTACAAAGGCATTGGCAGAGGTCACATTTGTGAAACATTTAGAGGGAATGGGTTTGAGAGAAATGTCTCATTTATTTTAAAAGTGCAAGCAGGAGTTTTTTGGGTTTTATGCCGTTAAAAAACTGTAACGCGTCCCAAATTACCTAATAAGGCTTAGGGCCTTTATTAGGGGGCAGGATGGAAAACTATGCAAAATTATGTGTTTCTGCGATATATATGTGTATCATTATATGATTATGTGAGTTATATTATAATATGACTTAATATGCATGTTTAGATGTATTAAATATGTATGTGGGCCCGTTTCTTATTAGGAGGGCAATTTTCGTAATTTGGTCTATTATGGGTATATTTGGCATATATGTGATATATGTGTGGAACCACATTATTATGTGGATATATTTGGGTACTCGGTACGAGGCGATCCTATGGATCAAGTTAGTGGGAAAGTCACAATGAGATCAATACTTGACTCGGGGTGAGTCAATACTTGGGTTTTTAGTACATTACTGGGATATTGGCTAATGGGAATAAATATTTTAGGATATATTTGGACATAGTGAGATTAGGAGGAAATTCTTGGGATTTTGACCACTTTACCCCAGGGACGTTATTGGTACCCCGAGCCTTGGGATTTGCTTAAGTTACTTGAACCCTAAATAACCTATCATAAACAAAAACACGCTCAATACTCTCGTTCTCTCTCCCGTTCTCTCATTTGACGCTCGTTAGCATTTTCGAAGGAAATTCAAGTTTAGGGCTCGGATTCAAGCGAGGTTAGAATCATAATGATTCTAGGGAAGATTAGAAGCTTGATAGCAGGACGATTTAGCTGGAAAACAACTTAATAAGTGGTAGTTTAAGCTTTGAATTTCTGGGTTTCGGTTTCCTTAAGTTTCTTAAGTTTTAGTTTGGATTTGATGGTTCGAAGAGTTTTTGATCCATTTGAATAGTGGGTTTTGTTGCCTTGAACGTTCTAGGGATGTTTTGAGATTGAAGGGTGGGTTTGGTACAGTTTTGGTGTGAGTTTTGGGAGGAATTGGATCAGAGAAAGCTGGGTTCACGGGGTTGCACTGTGGCCCAGTTCTTGCACGTCGCGACCCTCATGAACTCAAGAGTCTGGGTGGTTTCCTGAAGTAGGGTCGCTCCGCTGCGCCTATTGGGCTGTGTCGTGGCCCGTGTCCAGAGAATTTAGGGGCTAGGCTCTCTATTTGTGAAAGTCGCAACTCTAATTGTGGGGTGTCACAGCCCTATTTGGGGGCGCCGCTACGCTAATAGAGGATTTTGGCCAAGGAAGGTTTTTAGAGCGGGAACTCAAACCTAAAGGCTCGGGATCGATTCTAAACCCAGTTTAGTAGAATTCAACATCTGAGAGGCTAGGACTCGGTCTGGAAGCCTTTGTTTGCTCGTTATTGATAGAATTCTATACTTGGTTGTGACTAGGTTATCGTTAGGGGCTCTAAATATGGATTATGCTAGAGGGTCGTTCTTATTTTACATTACACTCGGACCTGAGGTAAGAAAATTGCACCCAATATGTTATGTACGTGATTAGGGCTTGGCCTGATTGTTGAGTATAATCTTGATTAGGGTGTGGGCCCCTATAAATTTGCATGATTATGATTATGCCTGCGATTAATTGATTAAGCATGCTAAATGCTCTGTATTTTGATATTTTTTATATAATGAATGCTTGTTAGCATTATCTAATTGAGAAAGGTTTGACTTATGAGTCAAGGATGGCAGCGTTGAGCATTGGTCGAAAAGGATTGACTTATAAGTCCAGGACGGCAATAGCATTGAGCGTTGGTCGTTTTTGTTAGGCCTGATCAGGAGCGCATCATACGCTTGTCCGACCCAATGGTCGTGGAAAATTCAGCGCTAGGTACGCTGGGCTAGCTCCAAGGCTGGTTATTCAGAGGATAGGGCAATGGGCCCTGGGGTGACTTATTAGTCCCATATCATAGGGAAACAGGCTCCAGTATGATTCATTAATCATGTATTTTGGGCAACGGGCCTTTGTATGATTCATTAATCATTTGATTAGGGAAGTTGGCCCTATAAGACACTGTAGTCATTTATATGAATGGTATGCATGCATGATTAGGGTTATTACTGCTAGGCATGCTTATTATGATTTGGTAACGTGTTATTAAATGCTTATGAGCATGTTTAAGTTTTCTTACTGGGCCTTGGCTCACGGGTGCTATGTGGTGCAGGTAAGGGGAAAGGAAAGTTGGATCAACCATGAGTTGGAGAGCTTTGGTGGCGACGTGTACATAAACGGCTGCTCGACCACCACAGTCGGGGTTTCTTAGAGGGACTAAGGTTAAATCCTATTTTTGCCGCTTAGGTTGGCTGGTTGTAACTTTTGAGTTGTAATTACCCTTTTGGAATTGTAAACAACTTTGTAAACGTTTCTTATGAGATCTTATGTACAACTTAACATTTTAACGAAATGACTATTCCTTTTGACCAAAATTTTTAACCATAAACCGTCAATCCCTTTTAGTATACGTTTATGGCCAAATGACTCGTTTAGCGAGCTAGCATTATTTAAAATACACAGTGTAACTGTCTTAGTTATCCAGTGCGTTACAAAAACCATATTTCTTATGTAACATAGTTTATTATCAATAAAGAAGTTGAAATTATTTTATTTATCAATTGCATTGCTTGCTTGTTTTATTATGTAACGCCCCAATTTCCCGAGGCTATAAAAGTCTGTTTTAAATCGATAAACATTTATGATAGAAAAACTTATTTATTTATATAAAACTAGGCATGAGATCTCATTATTTAAAATAAAATATTTGACACTTAACTAAAAACCATAATGACATTAATAAACCATTTCAAGTCCAAAACCAAAAGTAAAACGTTCCAATCCAAAACATTTTAGAACTCTAAAACATCGCCCACCACTAACATGTAAGATCCATGCCTCGAGCCCGCACTACTCACTGCTTTGTCTCGCCTTTACCTACACACAGGGTACCCGTGAGCTAACGCCCAGTAAGAAGAGCTATCACACACACACAACCAGATAACAGAAGCATAAATAACAATTTTACAATTAACCACATGTGAGATAAACACAATACCACAGTAAACATCCAATGCGTGTTGTACTCACACGCATACATCAGTCTCATATCGCATATTGTACTCACATACGATAATCAACTCACATTCATGTTAATCAGACATGAAATGTAATTTTCCCTACCTTGTGCTATACTCACACTTGGCATTCCCGTGGGGCATCTCATTACCATGAATTGGACTCACTCATGATAATACCTGCAAGTGTGGTGCTTACACAAGCATCACTTACATAGAACACCCTTATATTCTATCATTCAAGCACTTAACTATCTAGTCATTCTAGCACTATTCTCATGCTAACATTACTATCATAAAATAACCAATCACATAACATAAGTACATAAAATAACAAACCATATAACAAGATTGTATGCTTAAACAAACACCCTGTGTACAGATGTCGACTCTTCTTACCTTAATTGATGTGAATCGCCTTGTTCTCCCTAAAAACCCTCGTTGATTTTCCTTGTTGAGGACAAAACCTTAGACACTCAACAATATAGCGACATATTCAAAATATATTCAAGCACACAAATCAAGATTTCACAAGAAACCTATTTTGAGAACTCTACACCAAAACACACACTGCAAAATAAATTCTACTTTGAATGGCATACTAACCCTAGTTATTTTTCATTTTAAATGCATATCATTAACTTGCATACTCACATATAAACATATTTCACATAACGCATGCATTTATACAAATACTTTTCTATGTGAAAAATTACAAAAATACCCTTCTAGTCCAAACTAGCATTTTATAACAAATTAAATTCACACAAGCAACTTAATTCAAATAAATAGCCCCTGAGTTTATTCATCACTACTAACTCATATTGAAGTCATACCTTCCATACAAAATTAGTGATTTCCTATTAATTACTTATTTAACCCTTTTCATAATAATTCGGCAAATAACCAAATATCGCCATAATTACCAAAGTCAGTTCCTAACATGCTTCCTAACCATTTATAATCAGATTAAACATCTTGGAAAATTAGAGAGAGCATACAAAATAATTACCATAATTATTATACAAAATTTTCAAATAACATTACATGAAAATACCAAGAAATTATCAAATAAATACCCAACATCCTAACATGCTTCTAAATCAGTTCCAGACACTATATTAACATCATAAGAATTGTGCGCAAACAGTAAACACTAATGTATACCATTTATCTTAATTTAAATTTATTTAAGTGACAATTATCACAATTAAATTCTAAAAAATCTTTAGAGTAGTAATTATGCTTAAAACTCAGTTCCAAATCACTTTATGCTCAATATTTAGCATCACAAAAATATAAACAGTGATTCAAGTATGTCCAAGGTAATTTTCATAATTTATCTAGGAATTAAATCAAATAAATACAAATAAATACACAAACAATAATAAAAAACTCAAACCAACTGCCCAGAACTGTTTCCTCACACATAATACACCATAAAAAATTATTTTAAATTTACCAAACATCCCCAAAAATCATGTAGAATCTAAAACAAGAAAAATTTTTGAGAAAAGACATTTGGAAATACCCAAATGGGTTCACCGGAATCTTTTTCTTCTTCGTTGTTGACGAGATTCTAACTCCTCTTTCCGTTTGTTTTTTACACTGAAAACCGGTTGGAAGTTGTTATTAAAGATTACAACACCTCAAACAACCCTTGAAGCTCAATAAAATCGACCCATGATGGGTGGATCGTGGTTGTCTTCTTCGTCACCGATGTACTGCCAAAAATGGTGGTCAAAATGCAAAATTTTGTTTCAGAGCTTTTTGATCTATTTCTTCATGTACAAAATACTTCTTAGGATCCCTCTAAGCTTTCTAAACTCTTGAAACAAACTTGGAACCTCTCATGTTCCCTTACATCCGAAATCATTCAAGAACAACCACTTTAATAGTAAAAAATTGTGATTTTTGAAAACTAACATTATAGCCCATTTGGTTACATCCAATATCCTTCTTAGATCATAGGAAAGACATTCCAAACATTCAAAACCATCGAGAAACGCCCTAGAGCTCTTAAACCCGAAGTCTTTATTTTTCTCTCTCTTGAAAATTCAAGAACGTCTCTTTCTACAACTCGTGCGGCTCTCCCTCTCTTCCCACGAAATTGAACTTTTCAGAGGCCCTCTAAATCGTGCTTAAACAAAAAAGAAATGAAGGTTTAACCACTTGGTGGTTGTTGACCGATTCTAAGCCTATGGTTAATTAAGGAATTTCTTTTAAAATTAAATAAAAGAAATGGTGATCTTATTATAAATGATTTAAATTTCAAATTTAATAAATTAATTGAATTTTAAATCATATTCTAGTGTCCTCTAAATGCCCCTCAACCAAATTCAAACATAGGGACATTATGGTCATTTCATAATTACATGCAATTACCATTATTCAATCCATTTAAATAATAATGCAATAAATCATATAATAAAATAAAATAAACTCATATCATATTATTAATATTAATATGCTCATAATAATAATAACTTTCACAACATAAATAAATAATTAAATCAACCCACGTAATTATTATTTATTAGGCATTATGCATATGCCGGGATTTAAATATCATTCCAAATTGTCAAACATAAGAAATCGAGAATCTTTATTATCATTGGAATCCATAAATATCTAAACCCATAAATATGTAAAATGACAAAATACCCTCAGTGGAAAAATTACGAAACTACGCTTCTGGGAAAACGGAAATTACATATTACATGACTATTTGCTTAATACGAACACATATAAAATATCGAACATATAAAATATCGAACATATAAATAAGTTACACTTATAGTGACTGAGTCATGGTGGATGATAAATATAATTATATGTTTAAAATAATTATTCCTAAGATTAAATCAGTGCATAAGATTTTCACTGTTTTGTCATTCTACGATATGATCTACTTATACAATAGGTGTCCTCTCACAAATTTGTTCACCCTCAGATAATCGGTTGTGTAATGCCCCAGATTCCCTATTATGGTTTAATGGCCGGGTTAGTAGGCCGGGAGGGCCATAACTGTTTAATTATGCCATTAAATGTGTTTATGCGTGTATATGTGAATTATATTATGATATGATGTTATATGCGTGCATGTGGGTCCACATTTAAATAATTATGCTAATCTGATAATTTGGCCCATTGAAGGTAAATTTGTGTATTTGGGTGCATAACTTGATTTGTGAATGAGATCCCATTATTATGGAGATATATTCGAGCTATTCGGCATGAGACGGTCGTATATGATGGATTAGCGGTTTTGTCATAACGGGGTCAATTTTGGGGTAATAGGAATGTTCATTTGATGATAAATTGGGAATATTTGAGATCAGGGCGAAATTTTGGAGGTTTTGACTATAATGTTCCCGGGGGTGTTTTCGGGACCCCAAGCACTAGGTTTTATTTGAGGTTACTTAAGCTTGAAGTAGTTTTCAGATAGAACGTACGTTAAGAAAACCTCTCGTTCTTCCTTTTGTTAGCCCGTTTTACCGTTTGAGCATATTCGAAGATATCTCGAGTTCTGGGAGTCGGAATCAAGCGAGGATTGAGGCATAGCGATCCTAGGAAAGATTAGAAGCTTCTTAACCGAAGGATTTGATGGAAAACAACCCAATCGAAGGTAATCAAGGTTTAAGTTTTGAGTTTTCCGAGTTTCTAAGCTTTGAATTGATTTTGTGAATTTTGAGTTTCCGATTCGTTTGAACCTTGGGTTTTGAGGGTTTTAAAGCATGGGGAAGCTTGGGAACTTTGTTTTTATGATTGGGGAATGTTTAGGTATGATTTTGGAGGCTTTGGAGTGATAAAATCACGGTTGGGAATGGCCCAGGGTGGAGAGCCGCGGCCCTGTTCTTGAGGCGCCGCGGCCCTTCTTTGAAGAAGCAAGTGGAGGCTTTGTGCCTGCTGGGCGCCGCGGCCCTAGATGGGGGGCGCCGCGGCCCTTTCCTCTGGGAACCTTGGGGGCTGCGGCCCAAGGTGCCAGGGCCGCAGCCCTTGCCCTGTTTTCGCCCCGTTTGCTCGTTTTGACCCCGGGAACTTAGTTTTAGGCCTCGGGAGTGTTCCTACTACTTGGATTAGTTGGGATTGATCTTCCGGAGGCTAGATATTGGTGTGGGAACCTATGTTGATCATTATTATTAATGATGTCTCATGTTTGGTTTGAATTAGGTGACCGCTAAAGGATTAAAGGTTGATCGTTCTAACGGGACGTTCTTTTAATCTTTCTAGCTCGAATCTGAGGTAAGAAAACAGTGTATGAATACAGTTGCACCCTGTATAAGTATATGACATGCAAGGTTTGATATTGAGGCATGTTGATTGATATATGTGGACATGGATTGCATATTAAATGCTAGTGAACGCTGATTACCTGTTTGAGACACTGACTAGTCAGGGACCGACTCTAAAGTCGACGATCACGCATTGAATGGCTCTATGGCATTAATGTGGGACCAACCCTAAGGTCGATGAACATATAAGCGCTTGCCTGGTCTACGACCAGATGATTATAGCCAAGGTATATGACCCCGGTGACCGTTTGTCACAAGGCTAAGGGACATTGTCCATAGTTTCGACTCTAGAGTCGTGAGGAAGGTTATGTTGGTGACTAATCACCTTGCACCTGTCCTAAGCAAACTTATGAATGAAACACTTATCGATTAAGCCCTGGTGACCCTGTCGTCACATGGCTAGAGGGAGCGAAGCTCATTATTGTGACTTTTGGCTATTGTCACCTATTTGTTGGACTGATAGTCCTGAATGGTTATTATGATCGTTGTTGATATTATATCATGCTTTATTGTGTTTTCTTGCTGAGCCTTGGCTCATGGGTGCTATGTGGTGCAGGTAAAGGAAAGGAAAAGCTTGGCCAGCCTTGAGTGGAGAGCTTGGGCGGTGTGATGTACATACAGGGCCGCTTGACTGCCACGGTCAAGGAGTTCTCAGAGGGACTAGGGGTTTACCCTATTTTTGCCGCTTAGGCCGGCGGGGATTGTATATTTGGAACTGTAGCAACTCTTTTGTATCACGAACTACTTGTAAACATTTTAATGGCTCATGAGCAGTTTATTTACTTAGTGAAATGTACCCTTTCCTTTTTATTGGTTTTCCACCTTAACCTGTTAATGGTACCTACATCACGTTTTTAATCAAAGGACTCGGGTAGCGAGTCAAATTTCCGGTTCACTGTTCACCGTAACTGTTCTGGGGTAACCAGGGCGTTACAGGTTGGAACTAACTCTGCTGCGAACTTAGCTAGGCGGTCGAACTGACGAGCATATTCCGCCACTGTTAAACTCCTTAACCCTCGTAGCGAGTACCGCCGAATTGTAGTACTTCTTGTGGAAGAGCTCCACAAATCGGGTCCATGTCATGGTGGTAGCATCATGGGATTGCTGGACCAAGTCCCACCATATCCTGGCATCTTTCTTAAGCAAAGATGAGACGCAGGATATGCGGTCTGCATTACTGAGATTCGTGTGGGCTAGAATCGGCTCCACATTCCTTAGCCACTCTTCCGCCTCAAATGGGTCTGTAGTTCCTTCAAAGTTCGGAGCGTGCTGCTTCCAGAACCTCTCATACACTGGCTCCATGTGCTGTACTGGATATGGAGCGTAGTTCGTCATTGGCCATCCCCCATACGGACCAACTTGTTGGGGTGTTGGGGCCATTTTCTGTGGCTGCTGCTGCGGCTGTGGCTGCTGCTGCGGCTGTGGCTGAGATTGAGCCTGTTGGCGTTGTTGCTGCAGAAGTTCCTCAACTTGCTGTCGCAGTCTGGCAATCTCCGCAGTGTTGTCAGCCGGCGGTGCTGGCGCGTTGCGGCGAGCAGTAGTACGCACTCCCCTTCGGCGAACTGTAGGGATCGCATTGGTCGCTGGAACATCGTTGGAGGCGTTTCCATTGGTGCGTGCAGATCTTCGGAGCGACATCGTAGCAGAGTTCTAACATTTGAAAGAAACATGTTAGAACTTTTCCTAATAGGCTCTAAGGCAAAAACTTATTCTAAAACAAACATATCTCGGACCTATTTATTATGACTTCTTATGAAAAAAATATATAAGTCTTTATTAGTTAGAGTGGGTTTCTATACTTAGAAAAATAAGTCATCTTTATTTTCTAAGTGTGTTTCTAATCATCCTATATGACTTCATTCTCAGGCTCGAAACTTATCTTTGTTCCAAAGTTAACCATATTGAGGGAGGGTTGGGATTAGTAACATCGTTCCCACTACTATGGCCCCCTAACTCTCAATAAGGAAACTAGGTTCATTGATTTGTATCCACCTTCACCGAACTTAGTCATTATTCATTTTATTTAGTATTTATTATGATTGCGAAAATAAAATCAAACTCATACATGATAATCAAATAGCATGTTATTCATTTGGAAAAACAATTTTCACTTATTACAATCATAACATAAAAAAGTAAATAAAACAAATAAAAACTACTAATCTAAAAATCGGGATCTTCTACATCTGATCCGTCATCTAGCATGTCGTCATCTATTTGCTCAGAATCATCATTATCATGTGCATCGAAACGTCCTCTAGGAAGGTTGGTGAGAATCCTATGTTTTTGCTCATTTGTGAATTGAAACTCAAATTTTGCGATGAACCTAACTAAGAGGAAATAGTATCTCATCGCTAATGGTAATTCATCCTCCTCATTCATTTCTTCCCATATTTCTTCTAAAGCTGCTATTACAGGATGGAAATCTTTAAATAGTCTAATCACTAGTACATATTGTTCGGTTGATCTTAGCATTATTTGCTTAGCCTCTTGAAGGCCACCTATCTCTTGGTGAAACAAAAGCAACCTTCGAGTGATCCTTTCTAATGCTCCTACAGTGTTTCTTGGCTCCCTTATTCTTTTTAAAGCCTTAATGGCTCGGATATCTTGGTAGGTTAAAGCTCCGTTCATTCTTAACTGAAAACATAAACACTAAACGTGTTAACTATACACATAAGTAACATAACTAGTAACTTATGGTGTGATTGGTATTAGATTTAGATTTGATTTTATGTTTTCAAAAACTCAAAATGAGTGGACCCACTAAAATATATGATTGGCATGGTGTTTTTGAAAACTGTATCATAATCAGAATTTTAATATTGTGTTATAATTTAGAAAACGAGAAAAACTTGTTTTCTCAGTTTTGTAAAATTATTTTCCAAAATCCCACATATTTTAGTTTCTGTTATATTTTCAAATTTAATACCAATCACAGATTTAATTTTTTAAAACTCAAAAACAGTTTACTGACATTGAACCAATCACATTTTCGAAAACATGTTTTTAGTCACTAAATTCAGATTTTCATTTCAGAATCCACTTTTCAAAAATACAGTTTTCCAATCGCGAACCAATCACACCCTTAAACACTTACTTGGCGGTCAGATTCGGAGCTTTGAGCGTGTGTATCGAGGAGAACTTCATGCGAAGGAACCGTTGCTCTGATACCAACTGTAATGACCCACTAATCTAGACTTTTGGACCATTAATGAAACTATACATACAAAATCTCAATAGAACTTACATTTGCGAAAATACCATAATTTATTAGAAACTTGTAGAAACAAAGGTTACTTTCATAAAATATATAGGATATGGGTACCCATTGTCTTTAAAAACAAAAATAACTTAAAGTGAAAAGAGTTACATAGAAAATGCGGAAAATACATGTAAAACCATAAAAAAGTAAAACAAGACTACATCCTCGAATCGAATAACGCTCGGCCCCTTGACTCCATTCACCATCGATACATATTCTCTAAGCGTCCACGAATCCTACCGCCTCTTAAAGCTATTTTCCTGCACATAAAACAAAAAGGAATGAGCCTAATGCCCAGCAAGGAAAATCTAACACATAGTCATAAACATAAATTTCATAATAAACGTAAAGACATATCATAACACTTAATACATACACTTATTATAATGGCCATTATTACTTGGGGTCCCATAGACTAAACAAGCTTATGCCCATGAGATTAGTGGGGTCCTACTAGCTAAGTAGGTCATATGCCCATAATCTATTTGGGGTCTTGTTAGTCAAATAGGGCATATGCCCAAGCCTACAAACATACACATTCCATAACATATTTCATAACATAACACATAAGATAACATAATCATAAACATATAGATTCTATCCTATTTTCCTTACCAAAGTTACCGGGATATGTTGGACTGAGTTGGGACTTTTGGAACACTCCTAAAACCATATGAGAAAGAGTGAGTTTTATGAAGAAGAAGAAATGAAAATGAATGGGAAGACTAACCCATTGAGAAACATGCTTACCGAAACTTATGTGCTTAAGAACTTGGATTTCCTAACCAAAATAAGAATGCGGTTAGGAAACTGAGTAGAAGGCTATGAGAAAGAAAATAACATAAAACAATGAGCTAGAGTTTTGGGTTTACCTCAAAGACTTGCAAGATCAATCTACACCACAACCGAAATACTAAAGAATCTTACTTCCCAAAGTGTTTGATAAGCTTATGATGTTTAAGCTTATGATTTTCCCACCCAAGTGTTTAACTCTCAAACTCTCCTAGCACTTGCAGCTTCTGAACTTAGAGTAAAAGGTGAATAATGGCTGGGTACTAGGTCCTATTTATAGAGTTTGGGAATGAAAGTATCTTGATTTTACTTGAATAAAAATAATGGCTATTTAGGTGAAAATAATTTGAATAATCATTCAGCAGAGGCTGAAGACTCGTTCAAAAGATGCTGGACTTATGAAGGAGTTTGAATGGCTGAAAGGAAAAGAATTCAAAAGTGTTTGAAAACATGCTGGTGGAGGCGATATATCGCCCCCTATAGGCGATATATCGCCTGGACCATTGTTCCCGAGGCGACCGTGCATCGATTCGTGTTTTCCGTATCTACGTGCTGCGATATATCGCCCCCTATAGTTGCGATATATCGGCACACGCTGGATATTTAAACACAAAATTACACATTTTTAGCTAAGTTTGAATGGAGTAAACAGCCTTGACTAAGCCCTCAACGTATTCAAAGCTGCTGACTGACCCTATAACATTCAAACTTTACTCCTTATTAAATTAAATCCTCAAAAATCCTTAATCCTTAATCACCATTCATAACATGTGCTTAAAATCCTATTGGTTGATATCTAAACCTTATAGTATAACAAATATTATCCTTAATATCAGTCATATAATCAAACCTTAGGTTATACTTAATATTCTTAAACTATAGGTTAAACTTAGAAAATCTATAAGTACTACTATGAGTGTCCAAATAATTCCTGGTCTGAACCAAAAATCCACAGTAACAAAGATAATACTATACATACTATAATACTACTAAATAATTAGCTAAGTAAATTTCTTGGACTCTACACTTGATTTTGACGATATCCATAATCCACGTAGTTCAAAGTAACATTATCTAGTCAAGAGGCGTGATATGGTTACTTTAAACTAGGGACTTATGGTTATCACTGCAGCACACACAAATTCCCGATATCCTATTCAAAACATATCGCCCAACCTAAAAAGTTTAAAGTATAACTCTATAAATAAATATTACATTTAAATTAGTCCAAGTGGTTAAATGATTCAACATTCATATAATTTATTAAGCTCGCAGATTTATCATTTATAAGGGATGTAGTGGGAGTTGAGGATAAAATACTGATGAGGGGTAAAACAATAATTTATACCCAAATCGTTATTAAGTCATCAATAGAGGATTAGCTGACAGTAGTGATTATAACAATGGATAGCGACTTCATACGAGTAATATCGTTATATAAATTCAAGAGTTCAATTCTGAGTCTATAGTGGAGTCATGAGGAATTAATAAATTGTAAGATAATTTATTTAATAAATAAACTCACGAGAATTTATTGAAGCTTGTATTCATGGATACATGATCCCCACGTCGTCTTTTATTAAAGCAAGTTTAATAGTCTTAAACAATTGTTTTAATTATCAACTATGAATATCTAACTGATTGGGTCAATTTAATGATATTTAAATGAATATAGAATTTGAGAATAAAAGAGTCTTTTGTGTAAATTTATTAATATTGACAAATTTGTGTCAATATAAATAAATAATATTAAATCAAGATTCAAATTATAATTAGTTAATTTGAATAAGGATTTAATTAATAAATTATAAGACAAATAAATAAAATGTTTTGAATTTGGCCCAATTAGGATTTAAATTCAAGACAAAGAGATTGAGCCCAACTAGTTATGTGGGAGTCCAAGCTCTTTTTTATGTTTTATTGTTTTAATTAATTTAATTAAAATAAATCTCACTTAGTTGTCTATATAAGGAATGTGATGTCTTGGGTTTTCATTGTGTGTTGTTTCATTCTTTTGGGTAATTGAAAGAAAAAGAAAACATAGACACTATTTTCACCTTGCTTGGTCGCCCATCACTCTCTTCTTCTCCCTTTGAAATTTTGTCTCATGTGTTGAAAACTTGCTCACACTTTGTTAGACTTATTTTAGGGATAGGCATGAAAGACTTTGGTATCGTTCTAAGCAGTTTAGAATCTTGACTATTCCTAACATTCAGAAAGGACAAACGAATAGAGAATCTAAAGGAAGAAGACATTGTTCCGCTGCGCACTTCGTCTGTATTTTATGTCATTTTATGTATTTACGTATTTATTCATATGCGAGCATGTTTTGGTGTTTTCTTTTTTATATTATGCATATGAAAATAGGAAGGATGCTTCTAGACAAAAAGATTTGAGTTCCTACAAGTAGTGGCTTACTTAGCACACTTGCACCACGAGGTGGTGAAGAGCTGACACTAGGTGCTCCTCCTTCAAGTAGCATTCTAATTTGTTAGCCTTCTATGAGAACATATATGATTTTTGCTTAGAAAACATATTTGACTCTCAACTCTCTAATTTCCTAAATCTTCCAAATCTGATCGCACTATTGCATCTATTGACCTTTCAATACGGGAACTACAAATTCTGGTTCAACTAGCAATATAGAAGATTATTACGAAATTCCCACTGTCTTACAAACTAGGCACCAACATGCACACTAACATGCGTCTCTAAATGGACACCCACCTAGCTTGTAACATGCCCTCAAGGCTGGCATGTTACACATGGCATGCATGACCTTGAGCCTTATCGAGTACCACCCCAATCATTGCTTTTTTCTCCATAAATACCCTTAAATAACTATTAGGTCAAACCTAATGTTCTAGTAAGCCTAGCTTAGACTCAAAATATATAACATGCATGCATAACAGTTACTCAAACAGAAGCATACCATACATAAATATAAACAACATACGTAAGTCTAGATCATCTGGTGTCACAACCCTTGATACATGTTACTCATAAGGAAAGATGAGAAACCATAAGCATGTTCCAAAAGTTGAACACTCGACAAAATGCTTGAGATTCATAAGAGAGAAGCACCCACAGAGTGCTCGAGCGTTATAAGCAAAGACTGTACCATTCATGTACAAGTCATTTATAAGGAAAAACATGCTCGTTTTGAGCAAGATTACAAGTTTATTAATAATGTGCACAGATAAAGACATAAGTACCTAATAGGTGACAAGGGAAAGCGAGCAGAGAAGGAGATATAAAACTAATTCCACGTTGCATATAAGCAAGGACTTGAGGCACAAATGTTATGCATGATTTTAGTGCACATAAATGACAACTTGTGAGATTCAGCGAGCGAGAGAAAATAAGTAGCATTGCAACATAAGAATGTTATGTCTGCTTATGAGGTGATCATTACGAGCAAATATTCTCATGGAGCAAGTACAAAATCATCAAAAGGAATCAATAAATATGTTATGATTTATTAGAAATTTTCTAATTAGATACTTAGTTTCCATTTTGTGCTTTTGTTTAAACGAATTATAGTTGTAACAAAATAAGAAATAGCCACTTTATGATAGGATATTTTGAATTCAAATGTAGCAAAAGGCTTCCTTATAAATTAGAGAGCTTCCATATAACTTGTACAACATTTTAACATACAAAATCTTTGTAGTAAAGTGACAAAGATCAACACAACAATTGTAGTGGATGTAAGTAAGTTTTTTTGGACTGAACCATTATAATTCTTTTATTAATTTACTTTTCTTTTTTAAAGTTCTTGAGTTCAACTAAATAATTATTTATTGATGAAAAATCGTGTCAACAAAATTTTATATATAAAATAAAAGCTAAATATTTTTTTTATAAAATTAAATTTAAATACTAAAAAACTTAGAAAAATAAAACAAACAAAAAGATCTAAACTCATCACTTTCTACTTTTGTGACCACGATAGGATACTCAGAGTCAGAGTAGTTTGTGAAAGAAGTCGAAGCTGAAGAAGAATTCAAATTAACTAGAACATTATGTGAAAGTCGAAGAGGTTGGGCATTGACATTTGGAGGCAGGGTTGGGCAGACGATTTGCAATGTCTTGGAAGAAGAAGTTTTTTAGCTTCAAGGCGAAGGTTAGAGAGGTTTGAAAAAGGGTAGAAGCAGGGGCTAGAGAGGTTCGTAGTGGCGGAAGGGGTTGAAAACTAATAGATGTGGAGGAGACTATGGAAGAATTTTGGAGTATCAAATTATAGTGATTCTATAATTTTTTTTATTTAGATTTAATATGGTATTTTAATCTTTAAATTAACAATGAGAATTGTTTGAGTTGTATTTTTTGGCTGACTTTGTGTTAGAAATGTTCTATTTTTTTCTTCCCAAAAGTGTGATTTAGGGAAGAAGATGTTTGATGATTGGTCTCATCTGAAATATGTTTTAAGATTATGAGATGGCAGTCTATGGCGTTCTTGGCTGGATTTGTTTGTTTGTTTGTTTGGTTTTTTTTTTGGGTCTAGTGTCTGAGAATTATTTATGCGAGGGAGAGATTAAATCAATAAATATGAGAAATCTTTAGACAATGGAGAGATGAACTGAGTCTGGGTTTGGTATTCTTATAATTGTTTTTTTTATTGAGATTTTTTTTATACTTTATGTATATTTTAGGTAGATTTTTTTCAAAAAAAATATTGAATAAGTGTTTCTTTTTTTTAAAAAAATTAATTAGTTATGTGGATATCGGATTAATCATTTGGTGTTGATTTGAATTTTAAAATTTATTAAACTTGATTTTTTAATTTGAATTATTACAAAATCAAATCTAATTTCTTACAAAATACTTTAACTAATTAAAAAAAATGTACTTTAAATAATTTTTTATTTTAGAAATCAAATTTTCAATATTTATAAAATGAACCAATTGGTATTGCAACCGGTTTGCCAAGTCAATATTTAACAATGAGGGACTGATAGTACTAATAAGACACAAACAGAAGAAACTATTGCTACAATAAATATTTAGTTAAGTACAACAATCTTAGAAGATTAAAAACTTTAACTTCCAGTTAAAAAAATAGAAATACGAAGAACTTACTCTTAAAAAAAAGTCATTATTTATTTTATTTGCTTACAAAAAAAGTCATTATTTAGGACAAATTTTTAGTTACAAAGTTTTTTTTGTTACTAATTGTCACTTTTAGTCATAATAAAAATTTGCTTGTAACTAAAAAGTAATACATTGGCACAAGTTATTACTAAAATAGTTATAGTCATAATCTATTGTATTTAAAAAAAAAATGAATTGTGTTTACTCACAATAAATATGAGTAAATTTATTATATTTACTCATAATCTATTGTGAGTAAAAACAATTCATCTTTATTACTAATGTAGTTATAGTTATAATGTATTGTATTATAAAAAAAATTACAAAATAAAAATAAATATGTACATGATAAATATTAAATATTGATTATGTGAAGATAGTTTAATTATCAATATTAAAATATGTAGGTGAATTTTTTTTATTGAAAATTTAATTTAATTTATAGAACTAGTAAATAATTTTTAAAAAAATGCTATGAAAATATATTTTTTTCAATATCATGTTTGATATTGTTATAGATTAGAAGGACCAAATTTTTTAAGATTGAGTCACTATTTTTTTTATGTATTTTAAAATAAAAAAAATACAAACAATATTTAGGGATATAAATGATACAATTTAAAAAAATTAGGAACTTAATTGATATAAAATTAAATTTTAGGACCAAAATGTAAAATATAAGGACTGTAGCTGAAAAGTTACTTAATTAAAAGAAGCTTGGTACGAATGATGTGATTAATTATAATAGAGTAATAAATGAGACTTGCTCAAATCACACACAAATAATATATCATTAATTTTAGCCACATAATTCAAAATGATATACTCATATATTAATATTAAATAATGACATATCATAATAAATAATTTAATTTAAGTGTATATTTTTAACTTGTACTCATTATTATAAATAGCCAAACTATGCTCTCGTACTCTCTTCACTAAATTTTTTTGAAGTTATATTCTAGAATGTGTTCTGTTAGTTTTTTTCTAATATATTTTTTTAGCTGTTCGGAAAAGGGAGGTAAAAAAGTGGAGATTAAAGTAACGACTAGCCTTGAACGTGTCGTGTAGTTTTTTTTCCTTTTTCGGTTGCAAAATAGGCCCCTACTCATTGCATCAACTAATGCCTTCTTTTTTGGGTGCTATCCCGCTATCATTGGGGCCAAAGTTCTTTTTATTGAGGGTGTTGTCGATCTTTCATTGGGGCAAAAAATAATCTGACCTATTTACTTAGGGCAGGCACCTTAAAAGCTAGCATAGGACCCCCTCTTTGTAGAGGGAAGATAAGAGGAAAGACTTCATTCTATATCTTACAATATAAAACTAAAAGTTAGCCTTTTTCTACTTTACAAATTAATTTTATAATATATTTTATTTATATATATGTCCTTTTTTAAAATATTTTTTTACATTATTTAATTATTATATTTATAAACAATTTTATTAATTTTAAATATAAAATAATGATAAGAAAAGAGCAGATAGATATTATTTTTTTAAGAGATGATAATATATAAATATAGAGAAAATACTATAGCATTATACAAAAAT
This sequence comes from Humulus lupulus, assembly GCF_963169125.1. Taxonomy (NCBI): domain Eukaryota; kingdom Viridiplantae; phylum Streptophyta; class Magnoliopsida; order Rosales; family Cannabaceae; genus Humulus; species Humulus lupulus. The sequence goes on from NC_084793.1 coordinate 276,969,196, forward strand.
ACATATTTAGCTAATTTATTGGAATAATATTTGGAAACTCTTCCTCTGCATTTTACGTAGGAATGTATTTTACATATGGTAGCTTCTAATATATAGTTTTTAGATTCTCTGTAGTATGAAACCCTAATCACATGCCTAGTCCGATCTACTCCTGTTCTTGCAAGTTTCCCTCCTGATCAAGCAGAGCTAGTGATCAAGTCAGTTCATGATGGCTCTTTGGAGCATTCGAAGAATCGTTCTTGTTCTTACAGATTGTAAAGAGGTCGATGATGGCTTAGCATGGTCGGGCTTTTCTTGTCCTCATATGTTGATAAGTTTTCTATTCATTTTATAAGTGTCCTAATATGCTCTGGCTGTTTTCTCTTTTGGGAGGTCCATCCTAATTTTGATTACTACTCTTTTTAACAAATAGTTTCTTTTCTAACCAAATATATAAATATATATATATATATTTGAAAGAATTTTCTAGCCAAATAATAATAACACATATAAAGATTCTTGCAATTGCATCTCATTTACTCTGTTTATCTCCAACATTATAAGCCTTGCATTATTTTCACATTTACTTTAATTGTTATTTCATTATCAACCCAATAATGCTAATGGTACTTATATTCACACTTTTTTTATCAATAAAATTATATTTCTTCACATATTTTAATTATAAATAACAAGTATAAAATAAAATATTAAGATTAAAATTTGTTTTATATATTTTAATTTTTTATTACAAATATGAAAGTCTAACTCACACATTGTAATGAGTGTAAAAATATATTTTTTTTCAATTTTTTTTATAAAATAGTAATTTTGTACCAAATGAAAAAAAAAAGGAGTGTGAAAAGAAACTTTATATTTTTTAAAATTTGATAAAGAATGTAATTAAAAAGGAGATTTATTGAAGAAAAAAATAGTGTACCAATAAAAACATCATAACACCAAATACAAGCAATGGAAGACAAAAAGAAAAAAGAATCAAACCCCACGAGAGTGGGGATATGTCATCATGAGACAAACGAGGCAAAGATGCATATATGTGAAATGATGAGATTTCTCTATTTCCTCCAACTTGTCTACTATACAACTACAACGTGGATTACATTTGTCCAAGTTGATTTTAAGGTAAGCTTATAAGTGGTTCAAATAATATCGTTTCTTTTAAAGGTCCATGCTACATGAGAGTAGTTAAAGTCCAGTAAAGTTTGATTGTCTTTTAGCCCAATATATACAAGCATTATTTATATATTTATATGTGTATGTGTGCACAACAAACTATTTAACTAGTTGTCGTTTTGCTGGGAGGACATGATCTTGATTCCCCTTTTCTATTCGATGCATGATCTTGATTCTAAGTAGTAGTATTAGTAGGAGGAGGATGAGTAGGACCAAGGGGAGGAAATAAGAATAAAAAAACGGACCATTATCCCATGGCCAACAAACACTTCAAAATATATACACCACAATCTTAGATTCGACAAACACTTCAAAATAATATACATCACGATCTTAGATTCCTCCAGTGTGCATACCTTTGTCGAATATAAGTGGAGGGAATTTAGATGAGGATTTAATACTTTATGTACTTTTAAGTAGAGAAATATTTTTTTTGCTGGAAAAAAGCGGTTCGGCGGTCTTCATGCCCCCAACCCAGCGCCAGTTTTTAAGAATCTATTGGAACTACATATGAAAAGGAAAGGGACTTGTCCCATGCTTTCCTAAATATGCTATCCAAGGAGCCCGCCAAGCAATAGGGGTTACTTCAACCTATGAAAGATAGACCCACACAAGAGAGATAATAATTACAGCCTCACTGCAGTTTGTGGAAATCGATCTCTGATGAATGGCTCAAAGGGTTATCCTTTGTCACTGTACCACCACCATCGTAGTTAAGATATTACTCAAACATTGTATGCCTTCCAAAAAAAATATAACATGCATTATATATTCATTACGTATATTCTAAAAGAAATGTTATATACATAACAATAGAGAAATTCGAAGTTATATGCCTTTTAATACCCCATACTTATTAATTATGCTAAGTTTACTAATCATTACAAAACTATGCCTGCACTTGACTTATTATCTCACACCTTGTGTGACATAATAAATCTGTAAAGGTTAGTGCTCTAAAGGTATGTAAAAAGATAATTTTTTTACATTAAATAAAAATACAATTTTATTATATTTGATTATCCTAATTATTGTTTTAATAATTTATACATAAATATCATATAAGTTCATATTAATCTATGATAATATGACATATAATGAATAAAATAGTCAGCAACATATTAAAGTATAGAATATCTAATCAATGGTTGTTAGTATAGTTTACTAAGCATATATCAGGATGCAAGTAATCTAAGTTCAGATTACTAATGTGAATAGACATCTTAGTAAATGTAGTTTATATAATTAAGATTATAAATGACTGGACCGATATTAATTAATTTCTTTTTAAACTCATCGTTTTCATTACACATTTAATTCATATATAAAATGATGATAATTTGTAGATCATTCCAAATCCTAAGTAGTACTCATGAACTCCTATTCATGTCTATTGGATCTTTTAATTCATTCATTAAGGTCTCTTAATATAATGAGGCTGGTGACTTCTGTTTTGGAGATTCAATAACTTGAATGGCTGGGAACATGATTTTACAATAATGGAATCATAACTTTCCTAACAGATCGAATCACTACTACAAAATACCTTTACGTGTCACCTTTTTAGGACACGCGTTTAAATGCAAGCCTTTAAAAATGCTTATGGAATGTTTAGGACACTTTTTGTGAGTCCTTAAAAAACACATTTTAAGACTCTCAACGAGTGTCCTAATAAAATATGTGAGTCCTAAAAAAGCATAAGAAAAAAAATTGGTATGTGACTTTTGAGGGCTCGTTTTGCAAGCCCTAAAAGAGTATTAAGGGCTTGTGACAGGTGCCCTAAAAACTTTTAACTAAAAAAAATGATAGTAGACCACACTTAAATCTTTGGGGCTTTTATAAGGGTTTAGTTTAATTTTTTTTTCTGCAGCAAAGAAGAAAGAAAAGGAGAAGAGGGGCTAAGGGGGTCTTGCCTAGTTCGGGTTTGGGCTAAGGGGGTCGTGGTGGTGGCTGCCTCGACGGAGGAGGCTCAGCGCATGCTGAGGCGATGCGTGGGCTCGGCGCAGGCAGAGGCGACTAGTGGACTCGGCTCGATGCAAGGGTGGCGTGTAATGCCCCAAATTTCCTAATAAGGTTTAGGACCTTGATTAGGAGGCCGGGAGGGCCATAATTGATTTATTATAGTATTTAATGATTATATGCATGTCTACGTGAATTATATTATTATATGATGGTGAATGCATGCATATGGGCTCACATGTTAATTATGAGGGTAATTTGGTAATTTGGCCACTGTGGGCGTAATTGTATAATTTGGGTGCATGATTGTGATTAATTAATATAGCCACATTATAAGGTGGATTGGTTCGAGCTAGTCGGCATGAGACGATCATGTGACGTAAGTGTTCGGTCTAGTCATAACGAGTTTAATTTCGGGGCTCGGGGTGAGTCTCGGGGTGAATTTAATGACTAGAGCATTACCGGGAATTAAAGGGTAATGAGATATGGATTATTGATGTTTGAGGTTATTGAGAATAGCGGGAATTGGAGGGTGTTAACTGTGCTTAATGAAATAGGTGCGAAAGGACGGTTTTGCCCTTGGTGGCTGTTAAGGTTTTATTTTAGACCTAAGGGTATTTAGGTCTTTTTACCTCAAGAGATATATATTAGCCATTAAGGCTGAGGAAGAGTAACAAAAACAGAGCTTCTTTTTCCTTCTCTCCCGATAGATTTTCTTCCTCTTTTCTCTTTGGATTTTCAAGCTCAGTTTGAGGAATTAAGCCAAGGAACCAAGCTTAGCCAAGCTAGGGTTATGCTTCACCATTGAAGAGGGTGTGTTGCTGAAATTGAGGTGAGTTTCTAGCCACTAGAACTCTTGGTCTTACTCTGTTTTCTAAGTTAAGTTTCAGCTGGTTTTTGGGTTGGAAACTTGGGAATTGGTTGGAGTTTTGGCTAGGGTTCTTGGGGTTGTGGTCCCTAGGACATGTGGAGATGGTTTTTGGGTTCATTTGGCACCAAAAATGGGATTTGGAAGCATTGGAATTGAGTTAGAATTGAAGGAGTCGAAGAAGGAAGTTTCAGGGGTGGCTCTGTCTGGGGGTAGCGCTACAGCGCCCATCAGAGGGCGCTATAGCGCTACACAGGGCTTCAGTAGGGCGGTTGTGGTTCTGTCTTGAGCGCTGGGGCGCTAGAAGGGCAGCGCTGTAGCGCTACCCTGCTCCTTCAGAACCCTGTTTTGGGTGTTTTTAAGGGCTTTTGGCTTGGGGTTTCAATCCTTAAGGCCCGGGTTCGAATCTACTCACTGTGAGGGCATGTTTCGAGGTCCCGAGAGTGGGGTTTAGGTTAAGACCCTATTTTTGGTAATTCTCATTAATTGGAGATTGTTTTGGTTATGACTAGGTGACCGTTAAGGAACTAAGGATCGATCGTTCTCAGGGGTCGTTCTTGTTCTAATCCTCACTCGAACCAGAGGTAAGAAAACTGCACCCTGTGTATATGTGACATGCATGGCTATTAAGATGCATGTTGGTTGATTATTATGTATGACATGCATGGTTGTTCTTGATGCATGTTGGTTGACTATTAAACGTGACATGCATGGCGGTTATTGGTGCATGTTGGATTGTTGGATATATTGCATATGATGCATAAGAAACATGCGATTAGGACATGCTTTGTATACTGGGTGTGATATCGTTCAGAGCTTGAGCCTCTGTGTTAATGCATAGTCCTAATTGTACTAATATCTGTTAAGTAAGCATGCTGAACACCTTGTTTATAGATATTGGATATGTGATATATGATTGGTGGCATGGCTTACCTGTGTATGGCACTGACTTATTAGTCAGACTCGACAATGGTGTCAGGTTCGTCTGTGAAGCTGTGACTTATCAGTTAAGTTCACCACGGGCTGAACACTGGTCGTATTTTACCGACCCAAGGATCAGAAGTGGCAGTGCATTGTGAACGCCGGGCTAAATAAAGATTAGATCTAATCGAGGTCAGCGTTGAATGAATCATATGGGGTATTAATGCTGGACCGACCGGAAGGTCAATGAGAACTATAAGCGCTTGCCTGGTCTACGACCAGATGACTATAGCCAAGGTATATGACCCCGGTGACCGTTTGTCACATGGCTAAGGGACGTTGTCCATAGTTTCAACTCTAGAGTCGTGAGGAAGGTTATGTTGGTGACTAATCACTTTGCACCTGTCCTAATCAGACTTAAGAAAGAATCACTTATCAGTTAAGCCCTGGTGACCCTATCGTCACATGGCTAGAAGGAGCGATGCTCATTATTGTGACTTTTGGCTATTGTCACCTATTTGCTTGGACTGATAGTCCTGAACGGTTACTATGGTTATTGTTGATATTATATCATGTTATTCTGTGTTTTCTTGCTGGGATTCGGCTCACGGGTGCTACGTGGTGCAGGTAACGGCAAGAGGAGGCTGGACCATCCTTGAGTTGGAGAGCTTAGGTGATGATGTGTACATATGCAGCTGCTCGTCCGCCACGGCCGAGGTTTAAAGTGGAACTAGGGTTGAACCCTGTTTTGCCGCGTAGAACGGCCTGATGTAAATATTTTCTGTAATAAACTCTGAGACTTTATTTTTCGGGATCCCAATGTATATATTAAACGTTCTAGTGAGACGTTACATCTTAACCAAAATGTTTAAACCCTAAATCGCTAATCATACTTAGTTACACGATTTGGCCAAACGACTCGATTAGCGAGTTTAGCACTGTTTACAAGGCACACCGTAACGATCCCTGGAGTTTGGGGCGATACATGGCGGCTGGGTCACGACGGCGGCAGAGCAGGCGACCCGTGGGTCTCGACGACGACAAGGTGGCGTAGCTTCTCAGCAGTACAACAAATATTCTATTTTTTTACAATAATTAATATTTATTTATATTTTGTTTTTGAAAGTTTATATTTTTTTATATTTAAATCAATACACATAATTAAAAAGATATTTAAATATATGGATTATAATTTCAAATTTATTATTTTATAGTTTACATTTTTTTTTGAATAATTTCATAGTTTACATTATGTTTATATAGATTACAATTTCTGAGTTATAGTTTAAATATTTTTTTTTAAATATGTATATTGATTTGTATATATAGATTACAATTTCAGATTTATTATTTTATAGTTTTTAAACATTAAGTAGTGATAATTTTTTAATTTTTATTACTAAAAATTTGTAAATTATAGTAATTGTATATATTATATAGATAGTATATATATGTAACAAATTCTTTACATCTTTATTTTTATAATAGATATTATTATTATTTTTGATTGATATTCTAATAATATATGATATATATAAATGATTATTCTTGAAAAAAATAGTTGTTATTAGTTTTATTTTTCCATGAAAACATGACACTAATTAACAAGAAAATGAAAGTGTTGTCTAGGTTTTGAAAAGTTATCATCAAAATACTATTTGTAGATATTTTTAAATAGAACTTTTATTGTTGGGTTGATGAGAAGGTGTCAAAAAGTAAATACATGATTTATTATTTAAATTATATTTATGTGAAATTTTACAAAATTAAATGGTAACATCTAACATTTTTCTTTTATTATAATGTTGATATTAATTTATAGGTTAATATTTCGATTGGTCTTAAAGCGTTGGATTAGTATTTGGGTAGCAAGAGGTATGTTGTATTTGATTTTTTTATTTTTAAATCTTTAACAATTTTGAATATAAATTGTATAACTTTAGTGGAGTTTGAATATCTTAGATATTCATCCGTAGTGAATAGGTTCTGAGAATTATGTGTGTTGCGGTGATAACGGAAGGTTTAAAACTTGCATGTATTAGTGAAGTAGATTCTCAGATGTGTTGCGGTGATATATGGATGAAAACTTGTGTGTTGTTTGATTTGTTTGTGTTGATTGGGTTAGTAAATTACGGGATATGCTGTCTGATTTTCTATAGATTTTTTTATACATAGTTTTATTTTTATGTTTATTTTACTATCCATGATGCATTTGATATGTATTTCGCTAACAAAATTAAAGCACGTAAAAAGATCAACAATAAAAAGATCAACAAACGCCCAGCTGGAGTAATGTATTTCCAACCTAAGGTATGTTTCTATTTGTATATGAGATTATGTATATATAAAGATGTTTATTAAGATATTTAATACTAAAATTTGTACATGTATTATCAATCTTTATAGTGTCGTAAACAACCAAACAATGTCGATTGTGGATATTACGTTATGAGGATGATGAAGAATGTACTTATTAATGCCCCTTGTATCAAACCTTTCTTGTCGAAACAGGTAACAATAATGAATACACAACTACATAATATAAAAATATAGAATAATTTTTCTATATGCTTTGAATTCATTACTACTTATATTAATATAATAAAGTTTTGTTTCGTTATTTTTTCAATTCAACTCTGACAAACCATATACTACTTAAAAAATTGACGAAATTCGAGAAGAATGGGCGATGCCATTTTTAAAATTGGTTAGAGCTAAATGAAAGATTTTATAAGATAGCTTACACTACATGTTAGAAATCTTAGAAATATTTTCTTTTGAAATTTTTAATGGCCGATGTCTTTTATTTTGAATGATTTTTTTTGTATTTTTGTAGTATTTTCTTTTGAAATTTTAGAAATCTGACATATATAATACATTTTGGACATTTAATGGGATATATTTTTTTTAAAGTAAAATGAAAAATGTAGCTGCAATTTTAAAAAAAAGTTGAACTTTTGAGGGCACTCTATGAGAGCCCTAAAAAAATTATTTAATGACACTCATGGGAACTTTTAGGGCACATGTAGAAAATTCTTACTGATAGGCACTAAATGTGATCTTTTAGGACACGCGTACATTCTTTTAGGGCACACGGTGTGAGCTCTAAAAAAATTCTTTTAGGCACGCAGACATTCTTTTGGGGCACACAGTGTTAGCTCTAAAAATATTCTTTTAGGGCACGCAGTGCGAGTCCTAAAAAATACACTTTTTAAGGCTCTCAAATAGAGGGCTCGTGGGCCGCAAGCCCTAAAAAACCTTTTAGGACTCGCTAAAAAGCCTTTTTTGTAGTAGTAGTGAATATTGGTCGGTTCCCTTAAGGGTTAATTCTAGAACTGAATACTTATTGAGCTCAAATCTATAATATGATTATAGATGAATTATTCACTAGTGAATTAATGGTACTTAAGGAACAAGAAGTAATTAGAAGGGTAAAACAATACACTTTGACCAACTCTAATTAACAAACCAATAATTTAAGGATAGAACTACATGTATTTATTATATCAATAAACTATACAAAATAACTCTGTAAATATAATTCTGTAATAATTAAGAGTGCAATTTCATATTTTTAGCAGAGTAATAATGGAATTAATAAAAAAATATTATTTAACTAAAGAGTTAAATTAATAGTCTGGTTTATTTAAGCGTAGTATTATAGGTCCATGGTACCTGAGTCGCTTATGTACTACATAGTCAATGTAAATGTGTCATAGGCAAAATTAATAGAGAAAATGACTAAATTGTAAATGAATTAATTTTCCAGGATTAAGTGATAATTATTATGAGTTAATTATGTGTAATTAATTAATTATTCAACTAATTAGTGTTTATTTGAAAAACTTTATATTAATTTTAATTAATATCAATCATGTTTGTATTAAAATTATGAGATAGTTTAAAATTATCTTAGTTTAAGATAATTATTCAAATATGATAATATAAGATAAAGTTAATTATGAATTAACTGATATTTATTTTGAAATAATATTTATATTATTTTAAGTGAATAAATATATTATCTTATTTTAATTAAATAGACAAATGACAAAATTGGGGAGTACTATAGAGTGCCACACGCCACATGGTAGTTACCATATGTATGGGATTTGAATTTGAATTGTTTAAATTCAAATATGTTAAAATATGGTTAGTTAATTTATTATTTTAATCTCGTTAAAATAATAATTAATTAAATAACTTAATTAGTCAGTTTTGAATGAGATATTTAAATAGTTTATTATCTCTATGTTTAAACAAAACTGGCGTATATTTTGATTAATTTTCTAAGCCTAAAAATTGTGAAAAACTCTTTAGGCCTTTTCTCTTCTCAAAACTTCATAGATCTCATGTGTTTGAGATAATCTAAAGAGCCTAAATCAAACATTTGTGTATCACATGTGCTCACACACATCCTTGTGTATTTGAGGATCGACTTGGAAGACTACGGTGTGAGTCACAAACAGATCATATATGTGGATTGAAGGATCGACTTAAAAGAGTACGGTAGTAGGATGCTTGATAGGGATCAAAAGGTATTCTTCTATTTTTCTATTTGCATCGATTTAATGTATAAATATATGTATTAATCTTGGATCGGTATTATTATTTTTATATCACCCCACCCTCCACCTTCCGTTGTCACTATGATTTGCTATTATAATACAAAAAATTGGTACTAGAGCGATCTGTATACATTAAATGCTATGTGGATTTCTTGTATTTTTTATATGTATGATGAATGGATAGTTTTGTTTTATGAAAGCATGGTTGAATGATGAGTCCTTAATTATATGGTACTGCTGAGTTAGGAATTGTATTTCAATTTGCTTAGATCTTATGTAAGCCTTGTCGGGACATAGGAATTTATGTAATTTTATTTTAAAAATTTTGTTGTAAAAATTTTGATCGCAATAAGAAAAGAAATTGGCACCTGAGCCCTTTCCCTGAGGCATGCGTGACACCTATGCCCCAGGAGCGTCCCAGCTCCCAGTGCATTGCGCCCCAACGCCTCTACGCGCCCATGCGCACCCATGTCCGAGTGGCCTTGTACGCCACCAGCCAACACCATGGACTGTCACCAACCCTAGCAAGGGCACAAAGTATGGTGCCTAACAAAATCCCTAACTTTTTGCTAAAATATATTTTATTTAATTAATTTTTTAAATTGTTTGAATTTGAAAAAATAATTATCTCATTTTAATCTTGTTAGAAAATTAATATATTTAAGTTGGTTGTGATATCTAAAATATCTCAAGTTGAAATAATTATTTGAATTTGCTCTCTTAATTATTTAAATTCAACTAAATTAAAAATATAATTATTGATTATTTAATTAAATTAATTAATTTTTTAATTAATTAATTGGCGGGCTTTTTCAATACGTAAAGATTATGAATATGGGTCTAATGGAGAAGAAGAAGCAACATGAGTATTTTGTAATCAAAAGAAGCCCAATTTGTAATTTTATTTCTATTTTTTCAATGTTTGTAAATTTAGAAATACCCAAAAGCTACTCGGTTCATCATTTATTGTTTATTTATTTGTTTGTTGTATTTATTTAAATAAATATGAATTAATGTTGATTGATAACATAATCCTACATTAGTCTATTACATGCCATAAATGAAACCCTACATAGTTTTAATTAATCATGCATCTCGTTTGTAGAAACATAATTATTTAGGATTGTCCTATATGTTTATGTGAATTGTTTTAGTGAACCCAATTGCATGTAAACTACTAAGTATTATGTAACGTCCTAATTTCTCATAGATTACCGAGAACACAACGTTGTGTCATAATCGTAAATATTGCTCTTTTATTGAATAAAAATTGAAAATAAATACATAGATCAATGGTTTATAAAAATAAAATAATTGTCATTAACATAAAAAAAATGAGCTACATTTAAATAAAAATAAAAATAGACATTCTGTAATAAAAAAAAGGCCTGCTTGATCTTCCTCGACTGTATGGTCCCCACGAGTACGTCACGAAGCTCTTAGGTCCCCACTCGCCACCGGCCTTTCTATCCTTAATTTCCTAAAATAACAACATCATAAGGAGTGAGCTTCAAAGACCAGTAAGGAAAATACATACACAAGTTAGTCATATAATCAAACATAACATAAATTCACAAGAGTCATACAAACACAAACATCTAGATCATATCATAACTTAAATCATAATCTAAGTCATAAATCATAAATCATACTCTAAGTCATAAGTCATAGGTCATAGATCATAAATCATAGGTCATAAGTCATAACTATAGGTCATAGGTCATAAATCATAATCATAACTATAAAAAACAAGTCAGATATAATAAAAAGATAAGTGTTTATATAGGGGTGGCAATTAAGCCCCGAACAAAAGTCCGTCATACATCGGACATAGATTTGTCATAAAGTTTTTGCAACCAAGCCTACCGGACATAGTCCGTCATACATCATTGGACACCTTAGGTCCAGATACACTTAACCCTTTATTGTACCTGAATGTTTGATCATACAAACATAAGCTATATCATAAACTACATAAACTAAGTCATAATACTAAACAATCTAATTTTCCTTACAAAAAAACTAGAATATTGGAGATAAGAGCGGGATTGGAAACTCCTAAAACCAAACATAGAGAATGGTGAGTTTCTAAAGAAAAGAGATGAAAAGAAAAATAAACCATAAAAGAAGAAACTTACCGAGAAGAACCTTAAATTAAGAACTTAAACACCTAACCATCAAAATTATAAACAGAAGTTAGGATTTGAAAGAAACTTAAGGAAAACTAAGGAATCATAAAGAATAGAACTTATGAATAGTATTACCTTGGATGAACTAGAACCATTCTACACCTCGATATTGAAATAACACTATATCTCACTACCTAAGTGTTTATAAAGCTTAAGATGATAAAGCTTTTATCCCAAAACCCTAGTGTTTCTCCCTAGAATAGTGTAAACAACTTGGAGGCTCTGAACTGTGCTTGAAGAATGAATAAAATGGCTGAGTGAATGGTCCTATTTATAGAGTTCAAGGAGTGAAACTAACTCCCATTTCGATGAATAAATCAATAATTAAAAATGAATAAATTTGAATTATATGTTCAACAGACGCCCAGAACTCGGTCAAAAATGTTCAGGAACGAGTCAAGGTTGTTGAGGGTGGTTTCTAGTTCCGAATTCTACGAAATTCAAAAATTGGCCACTAACGCCAATATATCGCCTAGGGTAGGCGATATATCGCCCCAACCAGCATATCAAAGGTTCATGGTTTTGTTCGTGCAAAGTCGACGTGTTTTCCGTATCTCCCAAAGGCGATTTATCGCCCCTATAGCTGCGATATGTCGGCATACGTAGATATTTTAAACGCATTTTTGCACTAATTTAGCATAATTTGAATTGATTAAACAACTTTGACTGAGTAATACATGATTCTAGCAGGTTCTGGAAGGTTCTAGAGCTTCTAGATTCTTCTATTATTAAACTATTCATTTAAAATGCTTAAATCCTCAAATAAACAAGATTGTGACAAATGTCATGCTCTTAAAATTCTATCTAAACCTTAGGTTATAATAAATAATATTTCTATGTCTAATAATATTAATCAAACCTTATGTTATAGTTAATATTTCTAAACTATAGGTTAAACTTATAAAATCCATAACTATTGCTATGAGTATCCAATTAAGTCCCGACTTGAACCAATATTCACGGAATTTAAAATACTACAAGCCACTACTATCTTATTCCACATAGGGCTTCTTATTCCCGTTACCTTCTGATGCAGTTTTATTCTTCTTGTCGGCCTTTTCATTTTGACCACTGTCATGTTTTCATTTGTGGTCATTCTATTCAAAGTTATTCTTTTTGGCATCCCTTCTGGTTGCGCCTTCTTTCCAGATCCTTTCCTTAGCCTGCTCAGCTTCCAAGGCAACCTCTAATGTTTCCGCATAAGTGGTTATTCCCCGAATCAACTTCACATCACGGGCTATCATAGGTTTTAGTCCCTTCACTTATCTTTGAATTCTCAGCGTCTCAGTGGGTACCATGTCCGCCGCGAACTTAGCCAGCCTATCAAACTTCCTGACATAATCTATCACAGACGAATTCCCTTGAGTAAGCGCGACGAATTCGTCCACCCTTGTGGCTAGAATTGCAGGACTGTAGTACTTCTTGTTGAATACATGGATAAACTCATCCCAAGTCATAACGTTCACATCTCTAGTCTGCTTCACTATATCCCATCAGATGAGGGCGTCGTTCTTTAGCAAGCTTGAGCGCAAGAGACTCGATCTTCGTTTCCCAGCCGCATATGTTCTAGAATGGACTCCACTGATCAAAACCATTCTTCTGCTTCTATTGGATTTGACCCGCAGTCGAAGTTCAGTGGTTGCTGCTTCCTAAAGCGTTCATACACTGCCTCATAGCGAGGTTCTGTCAAATGTAGTAATTGCGCTAGAGGAATGACTTGCTGCGCCACTTGTTGTTGTTGCCCTGAGTTTATTTGGAACTCTTCTTCCCTTCTCCTTAGCTCTGCCCTAAGACGAGTATTCTCCCTTTCAAAATTTTCTCGAATAGCAGCTGCTGTCTGCTCTTTTACTACATTGGGTGCCTCTGGCACTCCTGGGGCTGTTGGAAATTCTTCATATGTGGGGGTGGCGGCTACTCTTCTTCCTCGCCCCCTTCCTCAGCCTCTTCCTCGGCCTATTCCTTGGCCATTTAGTCTTTCAAATCTTCTTGGTTCCTGCTCCATGTGTCTTTCTGTTTTGCCAAAAGAGAAAAGTTGAAAAACTAAGACAAATAAAACAAGTAAAGGATACAACTTAGCCTATTGCACTACTGTCTATTAGGTCCATCTATCTATAAAAACTACCCTATTACAGTTAAGTCCAACTCGGGTAAATGAGCCTTAACAATTGAATCTTCTATGGAGGAGGGCTGGGTTCAGTATATCGTACCCACTACTAAGGCCCCTTAACTTCCACTTGGACCCAAAAGACAGGAATTTGAACCATTGCTTTATTAATTGTTATTCATTTAAATTGGACCCAATCTAATAATGCAAAGCAAATGAGCCTTCACAAATGGGCTAACCCATAAGAGAGGAATTTAAACTTTACACTTTCAATTGAATCCAAAATTTTCTTAACACTTACTAAACAATGAAATAATAAATAACATATTTTTTTAAAAATCAACTAGTGAAAAGAAAAAAAATTCTAAAACATCATAAAATTTAACGATGTGTTCTTATATGCGTCTAATCCTCCACATCGGATCCATTGTCATACTCAGGGTCTGGTATTTTTTTTTATATCTTTAACCTTTCTTACCGCACTTGAGTCCATTGGGCTAATTTCTGAAAGTAACACAAGAAAACCATTACAAACATATTTCCAAAAACAATGTGTATACTTACTTGGTAACGAGTAGGTCCTTTGTAGCTATCGTGTGTATTTCGTGGGAACGTTCAGGACCAATATAGCTGTGGGCTCTAATACCACCTGTAATGCCCTAATTTCTCATATATTACCGAGAACACATCGTTGGGTCATAATCGTAAATATTGCTCTTTTATTGAATAAATCTTGAAAATAAATACATGGATCCATGGTTTATAAAAATCAAATAATTGTCAATAACATAAAAAAATGAGCAACATTTAAATAAAAATAAAAAAACATTCTTTAAAAAAAATAGGCCCTCTTGATCTTCCTCGACTATATGGTCTCCACGAGTACGTCACGAAGCTCTTAGGTCCCCATTCACCACCGGCCTTTTTATCCTTAATTTCCTAAAATAACAACATCATAAGGAGTGAGCTTCTAAGCCTAGTAAGGAAAATACATACAAAAGTTAGTCATATAATCAAACATAACATAAATTCACAAGAGTCATACAAACACAAACATCTAGATCATATCATAACTTAAGTCATAATTCTAAATCATAATCTAAGTCATAAATCATAAATCATACTCTAAGTCATAAGTCATAGGTCATAGATCATAAGTCATAACTATAGGTCATAGGTCATAAATCATAATCATTACTATAATAACAAGTCAGATATAATAAAAAGATATGTGTTTATACAGGGGTGGCAATTAAGCCCCAGGAAAAATTCCATCATACACCGGACATAGGTCCGTCATAAAGTTTTGGCAACCGAGCTTACCGGACATAGTCCGTCATACATCATTGGACACGTTAGGTCCAGACACACTTACCCCTTTATTGTACTTGACATGTTAGATCATACAAACATAAACTATATCATAAACTACATAAACTAAGTCATAATACTAAACTATCTAATTTTCCTTACCAAAAAACTACAATATTGGAGACAAGAGCGGGATTGGAAACTC
This sequence comes from Humulus lupulus, assembly GCF_963169125.1. Lineage (NCBI taxonomy): Eukaryota > Viridiplantae > Streptophyta > Magnoliopsida > Rosales > Cannabaceae > Humulus > Humulus lupulus. Next base: position 276,984,494 of record NC_084793.1, read on the forward strand.
CTAAAACCAAACATAGAGAATGGTGAGTTTCTAAAGAAAAGAGATGAAAAGAAAACTAAACCATCAAAGAAGAAACTTAGTGAGAAGAACCTTAAATTAAGAACTTAAACACATAACCATCAAAATTATAAACAGAAGTTAGGATCTAAAAGAAACTTAAGGAAAACTAAGGAATCATAAAGAATAGAACTTATGAATAGTATTACTGTTGACTGCGTTTTTAGCCAACGACGTGAGAACGTCAAATACGAAAGCCTTCAAGAGAAATAAAAACGACAACAGACGGTATAAGCAAGAAAAATAAATAACACAGGAGATTTTATAGTGGTTCAGCCCCGATTGTCGGTAATAGCCTAATCCACTTAGAGTTGTGATTTATAAATCTATACTCAAGATCAGATGGACTGAGCCAACTGAGTTTCTTCAGTACAGATTGTGAAAATACAAGAATTCTCTCTAATTTCAGCACTTTCTCTCTCTAGAATAGACAAACCCAATTTTCTCTCTCTAGAAAGAAGAAGCAGAAGAAGACCCTCTCTCATCCCATAAAATCTCTATTTATAGGTCTGGGATCCTCAACTGATATCCCCTTATGATAGGGATATTTTATTATATTTATTACATTGATTACATTTAAACATTCAAAATTCGAAATGTAACAAACCCCCCATTTGTGGGAAGAATGAGAGATTCCCGCGTACGTTGTTGGAGTTGTGTCTGACTTAGTCTCCTCTAGCTAGTTGGTCCACCTCCTACTCACTACCCATGCAAGTGCTGGTTGAACATGCATGGTGGTAGGATATGCATGGTGGTAGGACATGTTTTTGATGGGTTGAACGTGCATGGTGGTAGGACATGCACTTCTCTCCTCTAACATGGCACTCTCCTCTAGCATGCCATGTTCCTCCTTGAACCAATCTCCTTGGCTTCTCCTCGGACCAAGGTGGTCCGAGGCAACCTCCTTGGCACCTCACCTTGGACAACATTGAGGCAACCTCCCCTTGGACAACATTGAGGCAACCTCCCCTTGGACAACATTGAGGCAACCTCACCTTGGACAACATTGAGGCAACCTCCTTGGCACCTCACCTTGGACAACATTGAGGCAACCTCCTTTAGCATCTCCCAAACATGTCCGATTGAACATTGTATAGGCTCTCCTTATCAAAATCTAAGTCTCCTTCCTCTTGCATGAGACTCCTCCTCCTTAGCTACTTACCTTGGACACGTTCGAGCCAACACTTAGGAAACCTTGGGAGGCTTGCCTCCTACACACCCTTGGGGTCTCTTAGGACCACATCCTCCTTGGGGTCTCCTAAGACCACTTTCTCCTTGGGGTCTCCTAGGACCACATCCTCCTTGGGGTCTCCTAGGACCACTCCCCTTAGCTCTCCTAGAATGCATTCTCCTTAGCCTCCTAGGATGCATTCTCCAATTTTTGGGTATAACAATTACCTTGGATGAACTAGAGCCGTTCTACACCTCGATATTGAAATGACACTATATCTCACTACCCAAGTGTTTATAAAACTTAAGATTATAAAGCTTTTATCCCAAAACCCTAGTGTTTCTCTCTAGAATAATGTAAGTAGCTTGGAGGCTCTGAACTGTGCTTGAAGAATGAATAAAATGGCTGAGTGAAGGGTCCTATTTATAGAGTTCAAGGAGTGAAACTAACTCCCATTTCAATGAATAAATAAAAGATTAAAAATGAATAAATTTGAATTACCTGTTCAACAGACGCCCAGAACTCGGTCAAAAACATTCAGGAACGAGTCAAGGTTGTTGAGGGTGGTTTCTAGTTCTGAATTCTATGAAATTAAAAAATTGGCCACTGGAGTCGATATATCGCCTAGGGTAGGTGATATATTGCCCCTACCAGCATATCAAAGGTTCGTGGTTTCGTTCGTGCAAAGTCGATGTGTTTTCCGTATCTCCCGTAAGCGATTTATCGCCCCTATAGCTGCGATATGTTGGCATACATAGATATTTTAAACACATTTTTGCACTAATTTAGCATAATTTGAATTGATTAAATAAATTTGACTGAGTAATACGCGATTCTAGCATGCTCTGGAAGGTTCTAGAGCTTCTAGATTCTTCTATTATTAAACTATTCATTTAAAATGCTTAAATCCTCAAATAAACAAGATTGTGACAAGTGTCATGCTCTTAAAATTCTATCTAAACCTTAGGTTATAATAAATAATATTTCTATGTCCAATAATATTAATCAAACCTTATGTTATAATTAATATTTCTAAACTATAGGTTAAACTTATAAAATCCATAACTATTGCTATGAGTATCCAACTAAGTCCCAACTTGAACTAATATTCACAGAATTTAAAATACTACAAGCTACTACTATCTAGCTAAGTAAAATTTCGGGACGCTACATCTTAATATAGTTAAAACTTGGTGATTCACACCATAATAAAGGCAATGGTTAAGTTAGACGTTTTAAGATAACCAACTTTATTCAAAAAATGTTTTAGTTATACTTGATGAATGTAATTGTTAATTATTCAAAGATCACTTTAATTATAGAAGCATGCTCTTTTATAATTGTATGATTTTATAATTAATTGTATTCATATGGTTATAATGAACTAGTAATTAATTTATAATTAATCGATTAGTTTAATAGACACATATATTCTAAAATAGTGAGTGGGAAAAGGTTAACATCTCAATGTGACTCATGGTCTCCATTATTAGTACAACACTGTGAAATATGATTAGAGTTTCGAGGCGACTTTGTTTTCGTCCCCATAAGGAAGGTTTCTATCCATATTAATATCAAGGTTGATTTCTTATGAACATAAGAAAAAGTGATGTATTTTAGGTTTGTCTGACCCTAAGGCGACACTCTCTAAGTTAAGTCAAGAATTTTGAAATAGTGGGCTACACTCACAAAGATTCAATATAATTGTATTTTGCCCAAACGAGCGCTACTTTATTTTTTAAAAGGGAAAATATGAGTTATTTTGAGTTTTAAATAATAATGATAAGATTGTATTATAGACTGTCTAAAATTAATTTGACCGATCCTAAAGCGACACTTTAATTGTTGGGTAGTTTTATGTTGGAATAGTAAATGTTAAGTTTATATGTATTAATTGTTGCATTCTTGCGTCATGTTTACTTTTCGAAAGGTTTTTGATGTTTATTTTCAAATTATAATAATCTTTGCAAATTTTATTTCTTTCAGTAATGTTAAACATGGACAATCCGATTACTGCTTTACTTTCACCTAAAAACTTAATGGCGATAATTTTATAAGATGGAAATCAAATCTTAATCTGATTTTGATTTGTGAGAACCATAAATTTTTCCTCATTAAATAGCCCGCTGTCACTGCCCCAAAAAATGTTCGGGACAAATATGATGCTTGGATTCAATCCAACAACAAGGCCAAGTACTACATGCTTGTGAGCATGAATGATGTTCTCAGAACAAAGAGCGAAATCTCGGAGACAACCTATGAGATCATGGATTCTCTGCAGGCCAAGTTTGGATAACAATCTCATCAAAGTAGACACGAGGCTACCGTGATGCGTACAATGATGAATGTTAATGAACAATTCAAGGGCTATTGTTATACTTGTTTTGTTTGTAAAATTATTGATAATCATGTGAGATATTGTAATTGTACGATTAACTATAATAAGATTAGGGTTAAGACAATTGATGTTGAGATCATTGCACTTATAAATGAATTTAATTGGGTTACTATAATTAATAATGAGATCTTTGTGACCTTAATTAAATTTAATGCATTCAATGAGGAGTTCATTGTAACAGTAGTTGATAATAATGCAATCAATGAGGAATGTAAGATAACTCTAAAGGAAATTGAAATAGTTTATGCATGTAGTGTGAGACTAATGCAACCTTAAGAGAAGATAAACATGTCAATGAAATTGACGATGTGATCATTGCAAAAAAAGTGAAGATACTAAAGTTAATGCATTTCATAATGAGATTGTTGCAAATCTAAGTATGGATACCAATGCTAATGCATTTGATGTTAAGATCATTGTAACCTTGAGTGAAATTAATGCAACCTAAGGAATCGTGCAAGGATGGTGGTAGGATACTTGTGCCACCATTCATGCAACCTATGATAAGATTTTTTTTTTTTTAAAAAAACATTTGAAGTTGCAAATGGTGGACTTGAAGTCCAAAGGAGAAATAAAAAGATATCTAAGTTACTTGGAAGGGGCTGGATTGATTTTTTTCTTCACTAATGGAAAGAAATTGACCCTAACTAATGTTTTCTATGTTTTTGATATGAATAGAAACCTTGTAAGTGGTGAACTATTGAGTAAATCCGGTATCAAAATGGAGTTTGAATCCAGTAAACTTATTTTGACTAAATTGGGCACTTTTGTGGGAAAGGGTAATTCATGTGATGGGATGATCAAACTATGTACCATTGATAATGACAATAATAATATGGCATCTAATTCTTGTAATGTGATTAATTCTAGTTCTATTACTTTGTGACATAATAGACTTGCTCAAAAATGTTATAACACAATTAAAAGAGTTGTTAAATGTGGATTAATTAATTATGATATGAAAGAGCATGATAAATGTGAATTATGTGTTAAATCTAAAATGGTTAGGGAACATTTTCCAAGTGTTGATAGATGTTCAAACATGCTAGATTTAATACATAGTGATTTATGTGAATGAAATGACATGTTGACTAGAGAAGGAAATAGATACTTCATAACTTTTATAGATGATTGCTCTAGGTATACTTATGTGTATTTGCTTAAGAGTAAGGATGAAGTATTTAATTAGGGCTTGCAATTCATGTAAACATGTCAGATTCATGTTGACACGACTATGATACGACATAATTAAGGTAAACACGAACACGACACAATTATTAAATGTGTCAAAAACACAAACACAAACACAACACGATTATTAAATGGGTCAACATGACACGAACACGACACGATAACACAATTATGACGCGATTAATGTGTCATGACATAACATAAAATTGACACAATTAATCATAACTATATGAAAAAAATCATAAAACCTATGATAATTATTCATGTTGACACGATTTTGACACGACACGATTATTAAACGTGTCACCCAAACTCATTTATTTTCGTGTCATGTCATGAACCAAATTTCCACCCCTACATTTAATGCATTTAAAATTTATAAAGCTTAAGTACAAAATCAATTGGAAAGGAAAATTAAGAATCTTAGAAGTAATAGAGGTGGTGAATACTTTTTAAATGATTTTAATGAGTTTGTGAACAACATGATATTATAAATGAATGCACTGCACCATACACTCCACAACAAAATGAGATAGATGAAAGAAATAATAGGACATATCTTGATATGATTAACTCTATGCTTTTACATGCTAAATTGTGTTATAATTTGTGGGGTGAAGCTTTGCTTGATGCGTGTCATATATTAATTGAATTACTATTTAAAAAACAATGTATCTTCATGTGAGTTATGGAGAGGAAAGAAGCCTAACTTAGGCAATCTTAAAGTGTGGTGATGCCTTGCTTATTGCAAGAGCATGGAACCTAAAAGGACCAAGTTGGGTTAAAGGGTCGTTAAATGTGCATGTGTAGGCTATGTCTCAAATAGCAAGGCCTATAGGCTTTTAGACTTAAATTCTAATGTGATAATTGAATCAAGAGAAGTGCACATATTTGAGAACATGTTATATTGTGATAGCAACTCTCAAGAACCAACAAGTGTAGGCAAATGTAACTCCCTACTTCCTTAGAGCCATTACTAAGTGAGTTTAAAACGTGCATATAACTCGCTAATCGAGGTTTTTAAGACAAAAGTGTAATTAAACCATAAACAGAGTCACAAACTTCGAAAATAATTCTATTTACTGAAAAACATAAAGCTTTTAACATTTGGGATCCCAAAATACTGTTTAGAAATATTTACAACACAAAAATATAACTAAAGTCGGCTAAACGACAAAATTCAGGTTTAGTACAATCATCTCCCAAAATACCCCTGATCGTGGCAGCCAGGCAGGCCAAACATGTACGCGCCGCTTATCACACTCTCCATACTCAAGGTTGGTCGACTTTCCCTGTAACGCCCTACTTCCTTAGAGCCGTTACTAAGTGAGTTTTAAGACAAAACCGTGTGCAATGATCTCGCTAACCGAGGTTTTGAAACGAAAGTGTGACTAATTAAAAGTTAAGGCTGTAACCTTTGAAAATGCGTTGTTTCAATAAAAACTTCTAGTAATAGACATTTGGGATCCCAAAATAAGGTTTGAAAACTATTTACATCTTGAAATAAGTTTACAGTTGATCAGTACTAAAATCATAGATTATTACAGCCATTTTCGAATAAACCCCCAACCAAAGCAGTCGGGCAGGCCAAACATGTACGCGTCGCTTCACGCTCTCCGTACTCATGGTTGGTTGACTCAGTCTTTGCCCTTACCTGCAACACGAAGCACCCGTGAGCCGAAGCCCAGCAAGAAAACTCATGCAGAACATAACATATGCAAATATACAGTTAATCATATCAGATAGTCCACAGATAAACAAGTCAACCATTAGACTAAGCAAACACAGCCATGCCGCCCCAGAAGCCTTACCGAAGCCTGGGGTATCGGTTCTCACTGTAAGGATAACACATGTATCCACCGGGCCCTGCCCTGACTATAGCATCCCATGTGCTAAGTGTTACTTCCGGCCCCGCAGCCGCATCCGGCCTACGCCGCTCTCGGCCCTTGCCGTTCATTTTATTATAATCACACATATAGTATAACACAACAACATTCAAACGAATATTAATTCATTTAAGTCTGCATCCTAACATGTGATGCAATATAGGGCCGTGCCCTGCAATCATCTCATCATGCAACATGCAACATAGGGCCGCGCCCCGCAATCATACTATGGGCCCATGACCTATCCTACGGGTGTTATAGTTTTCTTACCTTTAGCTTTCAAATGAGTTAGTTACGGGCGATACACCTTGAGCGCGATCCGATCCTCGAGCCCTAGCCACAACCATGAAGAAAGACACCATTAACCACCTTAAATGAGCTTCCAAGCCAAGTTCTAGTACTCGGAACGTTGAACTTCACCAAATATGGTAAAAGACTCAACCCCGAGCACCCTAGGTTAAATTCCCAAGCCTAAAATCTCAAAATCCCAAAATCCCTTAAGCGCCGCGGCATAGGCCACCCATGCCGCGGCATGGCGCCCAAACAGAACCCCCAAAGGCTCAAAAACAGGTAAGGGCCGCGGCATTGCTTGGGCCATGCCGCGGCCCGCCCTTCTTCCTCAGCATGTAACTTCTTCGAAGGGACGCGGCTCACCAAGAACCATGCCGCGGCCCGACCCTTCGAACCCAAAAAAAAACCACCATTTTACTCTCTAAACCTCACCTTAAACCATCCCAAACACATATCTCAACCCCAAAACATCATAACCCAACTCAATAACACAATCATACTCAAAATCCACCCATTTGATCTCAACTTAAGAAATCTAAACCCATAAACCAAAAACATAAACCAAAGCTTGAAAAGCTTAAACCATGCTTCAAATTTCACAAATCAAAACATAAATCAAACTTAATTATGCATAAATTCCTTACCTTAAGTAGAGAATCCAACCCTAAGCTTCCTTCATCCCCTAAGTCTCCAATTTCAGCTCCTCCACTCATCTTCTTCTTCTTCATCCCCTAGCTTTTCCTTCTCCTTTTTCTTCTCTTCAATTTATCAAAGCATCAAATGACCAAGCCCCAAACCGTGTACCCCTTAATACCCAGCTACCATATATCAAATTCCCAGCCAAATGACCATTTTACCCCTCCTTGCCTATCCTTTCCTAACTAAACCTCAAGGGCACTTAAGTCCTTTTACTTCTATTTCATTTCTACCATTTTCTACCTAGAACTTGTTATTCTCAACAGTAACTAATGGTTACCCAGGTTACTAAATCTCCAATAACCATTACCCGCTAAATCTCAACTTAACCATAAAATTCCCAAGGTACCCCTAGGCTCCTCCCGAGCCGGGTATAGAAATCCCGTTGTGACTCTTAAGTTAATTTGCTCTCTCTAGGACCGTCTCGGCACGTGTATCACAATAATAACACCACACTCACGTGGTACAATTCACATAATACATTTATCACATATCAATACAGCTGTGCCCAATCATGGCCAAAATTACAATTATGCCCTTCAAACACAATCAGGGCCTACATGCATACTAATACACATAGTCATGCATCTCAGATAAATAAATAGTCAAATAACATGCTTTAAATCATAACCATGCATTTAACTAATAAAATCACACATAAATCCCGACATGCCCTCCTGGCACACCAATCAAGGCCCTTAAACCTTATTAGTGATTTTGGGTCGTTACATTCCCCTTGCCCTTACCTGCACCATAGAGCACCCCGAGCCGAAGCCCAGCAAGAAAACCCTCACAAGCAGATAACATATGCATATTACACACTTAACATATAAACAAGCCATCACCAGGCTAACCACATACGACCATGCCGTCCCAGGCACTTTACCAGGCCCTGGGTTCGCGGTCCACACCGTGAGGATATCCCAAGTATCCTTTAGGGTCTCGCCTTGGCAACTCGCACTCCGCGTGCTAAACACTGCTCCTAGCCCCTTGCCATTCTCAGTCCTCGTCGTTCTCGGCCCCTACCATTTATCCACATATCTGCACATATAGCATAATTAAACATATACTTAAACAAGAATCAACTCAATCAAAGGGGCTACGCCCTGCAACACAAGCTCTACGGGTACAACAATTTTCTTACCTCTGTCCTGAGCTTCCAAGCACCAATGTCCCGAGCACAGTCCCCTAGTCCGATCCTCTCAAAAACCCTAGTCACAACGCACCAACAATATTCATTCATCAAGTTCTAATCTGTTAAATAGCTTTGGGTCATAATTCTAGTCTCCGGAGCATTGAATTCTATCAATCCGGGGTGATAAAATCCATCCCAAGACTTAACTATTGGATTCCTGAGCCTAAAACCTCCTTAAAGCCCAAAAATTTACTAAGCATCGCGGCCATAAGAACCCATGTCGCGGCCACCAGCTCAACTAGAGGCCCTGCCTAATTTTTCCCACACGCGTCGCGGTCCTGCCTGTAGGGCGCTGCGGCGCGCCTCCACTTTCAGGCGCCCAGGTGTTCTAAGGGGTCGCGACTCAGCAAGAACAATGCCACGGCCCGACCCCTCGAACCCAGAAAAAACTCACCATTTTCACCAAAATCAACCCAACAACCCAATCTAACCATCACTGAAGTTATACCATGGACTCAGCAACAAAACCTAACAAAATTTCCAGCGAAAAACCTCATCAAATTCAAATATGATTCTTCACCCAACACACATACAACACTCTAAAATTTTAACAGAAAACCAGTATAATTCACTAAGTTTAGAGCTTACCTTGAGCTGAGTTAAGTCCCTGGATTAGTTCCCTAAGCTCCAATCCTCTAGCTCCCAAAATACCAGCTCAAACTTCTTAGTCTTTGATTAGTTTTCACAAAAAATTCTCCAAGCTTCCAAAGGGAGAAACTCCAAGAGAGAGAGAGAGGAAGAAAGAGGGTCGGTTCCTGATTTTCAAAAACCTTCTTTGATTTTGTTTTATTTAACTTAAGTTTCTAAGGTTACCTCAAGGCTCGGGGTACCAAAAACGTCCCCGAGGGAAAAAGGGTAAATTTCCCCAATATTCCCTCCTAAACATTCTATCTTCAAATATATCTCCAAATATTTATTTCTATAACCCGATAACCCCATAAAATGTCTAATACCCGAAATACCCCTCAACTCGCTCCGAGTCAGATTTTCGACCCTGTTGTGACTTTCTAGCTAACTGCTCCCTAAGACTGTCTCGGATCGTGCAACACAGATATATCACAATTATTACAATTATCACATTTATGCCCTCAACGGGCTAACATTACAAACATGCCCCTAATAACCAAACGGGGCCCACATGCATATTTAATTCACCTAAACATGCATCACTAATCACATATTCACAAAAATTGACAAATTATAACAATAAATCACTTATTGCCCTCTAGGCACGCTAATCAAGGCCCTAAGACTTATTAGTAAATTTGGGTCATTACAACTATCCCCTCCTTACAGAAATTTTTTCCTCGAAATTACCTGAACAACTCGGGATATCGCTCCCGCATTTCTGACTCAAGTTCCCACGTCGCCTCCTCAACCTTGCTGTTCCTCCACAGTATTTTCTCCAAGGCGATGGTCTTGCTCCGCAAGACTTTGTCCTTCCGATCAAGAATCTGAACCGGCTTCTCCTCATAAGACAAATCCTGGTCCAACTCCAAATTCTCATAACTCAAAACGTGCGTCGAATCTGATACATACTTCCGGAGTATGGATACATGAAAAACATTATGAACCCCTGATAAGGCTGGAGGCATTTCCAAACTATAAGCTACCTCCCCAATCCATTCCAGAATCTCGAAGGGGCCAACAAACCTAGGGCTTAGCTTGCCCCGAACACCAAACCGTTTCACTCCCCTCAAAGGTGAAACCTTAAGAAACACATGGTCACCGACCTGAAACTCTACGCTTCTACGTCTAAAGTCTGAGTAACTCTTCTGGCGACTCTGGGAGGCAAGCATTCAAGCTCTAATCTTTTCAATTGCCTCATTGGTCCTCTGAACCATCTCAGGACCCAAATAACTCCTCTCACCTGTCTCATCCCAATGGATAGGTGATCTGCTCTTCCTTCCATAAAGCATCTCATACGGAGCCTCTCCGATAGTCGCCTGGTAATAGTTATTATACATGAACTCAATCAGTGGGAGATACTTGCTCCAAGATCCCCCAAAATCTAGCACACAAGCTCGTAACATGTCCTCCAGTATCTGAATCATCCTCTCAGTCTGACCATCTGTCTGAGGATGATAAGCGGTACTAAACCGTAACTATATGCCCATAGCCTTCTGCAGACTCTCCCAAAACTTGGAGGTGAAGGTGGGGTCCCTGTCGGATACTATCAACCTTGGAGCCCCATGAAGTCGAACAATTTCATTCACATATAACTCAGCATACTGCTCTACAGTATAAGTCGTCCTGACTGGTAAAAAGTGGGCGGACTTGGTGTACCTATCCATAATCACCCACATCGAGTCATGCTGTCCCACGGTCTTCGGAAAACCAACCATGAAGTCCATGGCGATATCTTACCACTTCCACTCTGGAATCCCTAGAGGCTGCAGCAACCCTGCTGGCCTCTGATGTTCAGCCTTGACCTGTTGGCATGTTAAGCACTTGACCACGTAATCCACCACATCCCTCTTCATGCTCGACCACCAATACAAAGCTCTCAAATCCTGATACATCTTCATCGCACATGTATGTAAGGAATAGGGAATGGTATGCATTTCATCTAAGATCTCCCGCTGGATATCAGAATCCATCAGAACACAGATCCGACCCTTGTACTTTAGTAACCCCATCTCCGAGATAGAGAAGTCCTTAGCTGCTCTGACTAAGATGTTCTCCTTGTGACCCTTCAACTGAGAATCATTCCCCTGTACCTCCTTGATCCTCTCAAGGAGCGTAGACTGAAGAGTGATGTTGGCTAATCAACCAACCACCAACTCTATACCCACTCTAGTCATCTCCTCCGCTAGCTTATCAGATATCTGTCTCGAGCTGAACAATTGTCCTGGGCCTTTTCGAATCAATGCATCAACAACCACATTAGCCTTCTCATGATGGTATAGGATATCACAATCATAATCCTTAACCAACTCTAGCCATCGTCTCTGATGCATATTCAGATCCTTCTGGGTAAAGAAGTACTTCAAACTCTTATGGTCAGTGTATATCTCGCACTTCTCACCTTACAGATAATGTCTCCAAATCATAAGTGCAAATGCCACCGCTGCCAACTCCAAATCATGCGTGGGGTATCTTTGCTCATACTCCTTTAACTGTCTCGATGCATAGGCTATCACCTTACCAACTTGCATCAACACACATCCTAAACGCTGTCTGGAAGCATCACAATAAACCACAAACTTCTCATTATCTGTCGGCAAACTCAATACTGGCGCGGTGATCACTCACCGCTTCAACTCCTTGAAACAGTTCTCACATCTGTCTGTCCAAACATATTGTGTCTTCTTCATTGTCAGTTATGTCAATGGCGTAGCTATCTTGGAGAACCCCTCAACAAACAACTGATAATATCCTGCCAATCCCAGAAAACTCCTCACTTCAGGAACATTGCTCGGTCTAGGCCAATCCCTCACTGCCTCTATCTTTCTTGGGTCAACCAGAATCCCCTCCTTACTAACGATATGGCCCAAAAATGTAATTTGTGGTAACCAGAACTCGCACTTGCTGAACTTAGCATATAACCTATGCTCCCTTAACCGTTGCAATACCAACCATAGATGCTGCTCATTCTCTGTCTCTGACTGAGAGTATACCAGAATGTCGTCGATGAACACAATCACAAACTTATCTAGATTATCCTTGAAAACCCTATTCATCATATCCATAAAAGGTGCTGGGGCATTGGTTAATACAAAGGACATAACCAGAAATTCATAGTGTCCATACCTAATTCGGAAAGCAGTTTTTGGTATGTCCTCTTCTTTAATCCTTAACTGGTGGTAATCTGATCGAAGATCAACACTGTCCTTCCGTATAGTTGATCAAACAAATCGTCGATACTAGGCAGTAGATACTTGTTCTTAATAGTCAACTTGTTCAACTCTCTGTACTCAATACCCATCCTAAGAGATCCATCCTTCTTCTTGACAAACAACACTGGAGCACCCTATGGTGATAAATTCGGTCTAATGAACACCAAATCCAGTAACTCCTGCAACTGAATCTTCAACTCTGCCGGAGCCATTCTGTAAGGTGTCCTAGATACTGGCTCCGCCCCTGGTACCAACTCTATAACAAAATCAATCTCCCGCTGCGGCGGCAACCCTGGCAGATCTTCTGGAAATAAATCTGGAAACTCACACACCAACCTGGTCTCCCCCGGTCCAACCGACACAACCCTAGAGGTATCCAAAACATTTGCTAGGAATCCTATGCAACCTTCCAGCATCAGGTCTCTAGCCTTCAGTGCTGAAATCATGGGTACTCGCGGTCCTCTAACCGTCCCCACAAATACAAAGGGTATCTCCCCTTCTGGTTCAAATGTCACCATCCTGCGCTTGCAGTCAATTGTCGCCCCATACTTCGATAACCAATCCATCCCTAGGATCATATCGAAGTCATCCATCGCAAGCTCAATCAGATCAACAGACAACTCCCTACCATCTACCTCTACTGGCAAAGCTCTAATCCATCTCCTAGAGACTACCAGTTCCCCAGTTGGCAACAAGGTCTGAAAACCCTAGCATACAAAACACTAGGTCTACACAACTGATCTATCACTCTAGCAGACACAAACGAATGAGTAGCTCTCGAATCAATCAATCCAGTATAAGATAACCCAGCACTATAAATCTGACCTGTCACAACCGAGGGGCTAGCCTCCGCCTCAGTCTGAGTCAAGGTAAACACTCTGGCAGGAGCGAGACTGTCACCCTGCTTCGGCTCCTCTTTCCAGGCTTGTGGGCAGTCCTTCTTCAAATGAGTGGCACTCCCACAAATAAAGCAGGCCCTAATCCTGCACTCACCCTGATGTTGTCGTCTGCACTGGGGACACACTGGAAAACTCCTCCAGTAGTCACTTCCACCCTGACGGCCACTAGAAGCACCCCATTCCCTCCTATCCAAACTAGGAGGAACAAAGGAATCTGGGGCCTTCCTCTTCTGCTCACTGGAGCCACTACCCCGACTGGATCCAATAAAAGGAGGCACCATCCTTTTGGCATCGTGCCTAATAGCGCTCTCTCTCCAAATCTGATCCTTGGCCCCCTCAGTTGTAAGGTCTTTGTCCACAACCTGAGCATAGGTAGTAGTCTCTGGGTCTTAAGTAATCTTTATATCGTGGGCAATCATAACATTCAACCCACGTACAAAGCTGTCTCTTCTTGCCACATCAGTTGGCACCAAATCCAGCGTGAATTTCGCCAACTGGTCAAATTTTAAAGCATACTCAGTAACTGTCAACCGGTTCTGAGTCAGGTTGATGAACTCGTCAACCTTTGCAGCTCGAACTGCAACACTGTAATGTTTCTCGTTGAAGATGTTCTTGAATTCTTCCCAGGTCATAACTGCCACATTCCTCCTCTGAACTACCACATCCCACCAGATGCGGGCATCCTCTCTGAACATGTAGCCGGCACAAGCTACCCTCTCATTCCCTTCCACCCTCATAAAATCCAGGATGGAGGAAACCATATTCATCCACTGCTTTGCCCGCAGTGGGTCTAATCCACTCTCAAAGGTGGGAGGATGCTGCTTCTTGAACCTCTCATATAAAGGTTCCCACCTGTTCTCCACAACAGGTTGAACCAGCACTAGCGCCACAACCTACTGAACCAGCAACCCAGTGACCTATGGAGGAGCCTGCTGCCTCAACTGTCGAATTTCTTCCTATGTTCGTTGTAGTCTTGCTTCCATTTAGGCAAACATCTGTTGCTAGTTCTGTGGGGCAGGTGGAGGGTCCTGACCCTGGTTGTCATCCTTGACCCTATTGCCGTGGAGTCTAGATGATTGTCAAGGCACCTCAACAAATATGCCTACAATCAACTATTATATTTTAATATAATGTTTGATTGATTAAATAAGTGTTACAAAAAGTGATTATTTAATCTAGTGGGGGAATGTTATATTATTTCATATAATATAATATTAGATTAAATAATGTGACAAAATGTGATTTGTCACACAAATGTGATTTGTCACACCTTGTAACATATTATTGAGAGTCACAAAATTGGGCACATGTGTGTGTCCAAATGTGACATATTTTGGAGTTACAAAATCAGTTACAAATTTGTAACTCCCAAATATTACCCAATAATGTGTATATTATATGTTACACATTTGAGATTGGATTTCATAAAGCCATATGAGAAATGGCTGATAGAGATGTGATTTTAACTCCCATATTGTGTATGGAAGTTAGAAAATAAAGTGGGAATAAATTGGAACGTTTTGGAAAAACTTAAAAAAATTTGTTGCTGAAACTGACCAAGGGCCGCAGCGCTTGAAACAAGGGTCGTGGCGCTAGTGGCTGACAGATTCATACTAAGTCGGTTTTTATCCAATTTTGAACGTTTCCAACAGCCAAGTAACTCCCAAATCTCTATTTTAATTCCATAAAACACCCAATTTATCATTGGTAACAGCCATGGGGGTTGGTGGAATTTGAAATTCAAAGGGGTATCTCAAACTCTATAAATAGGAGCCTAATGCTCACTTGTAAGACACACCATTTTTTCATCCACAAAGCACTTGGCTGAAAAATACACCAAAAGGCTTGATAATTCCAGAGAGCTATCTGCTAGAGAGATCCCTTAGTGCTTAGAGAATAGGGGGAAATAAGCTTTTGGACAAAGGTCTTGAACCTTGTTCAAGTTGGTGATCCCCACTACTCTACACTTTGGTTGTGTGAGAGTTTGTTTGTGTTTTTCATTCTTGTGTTCTTCTTATTTACTTGTATTGTTATAGTATTGAGTTTGTAATCTTCTTCTTCTACATCTTTTTATTTACTTGTATTTTGAGCAGTTGAGTTGTAATACCTATTTAATAAATATTATCTTGTCCATTGTATTTTTGCATAGAGTTGTAATTGGTTTTTCCATATTTCCATTGAACAATAATAATATTCTCTAACATCAACTACGCTGCTCATCAGGCATGATAACAACATCCAAGACCACCTCCCAAATCATACCAGTCAACCATAAAAAATAGTCGACATAACATACAGAAAGCATATAACACACAATGGGCCATGCCCTGGCATCATGCATATGTTAACTCATTCATCATGCTCTATATGAAATAAGCAGGCAAACAGGGCATTGAAGCACATATTCAAGCATATAAGTCAATCATTACCGACCAACCCTGAGTCGAGCTTGTCACTGACATCGAGTGTACATGTTCGGTCGTTCTCCAGAAACCATAAACCTTGGCTCGCTCTGATACCAAGTTGTAACGCCCTACTTCCTTAGAGCCGTTACTAAGTGAGTTTAAAACGTGCATATAACTCACTAATCGAGGTTTTTAAGACAAAATTCTAATTAAACCATAAATAGAGTCACAAACTTCGAAAATAATTCCATTTACTGAAAAACATAAAGCGTTTAACATTTGGGATCCAAAATACTATTTAGAAATATTTACAACTCAAAAATATAACTAAAGTCGGCAAAACGACAAAATTCAGGTTTAGTACAGTCATCTCTCGAAATATCCCTGACCGTGGCAGCCAGGCAGGCCAAACATGTACGCGCCACTCATCACGCTCTCCATACTCAAGGTTGGTCGACTTTCCCCTTTCCCTTACCTGCACCATAGAGTACCCGTGAGCCGAAGCGCAGAAAGAAAACCCTCACAAGTAGATAACATATGCATATTACACATTTAACATATAAACAAGCCATCACCAAGCTAACCACACATGGCCATGCCGTCACAGGCACTTTACCAAGCCCTAGGTTCGTGGCCCACACCGTGAGGATATCCCGGGGATCCTTTAGGGTCTCGCCCTAGCAATTTGCACTCCGCGTGCTAAACGTTGCTCCTAGTCCCGTGCCATTCTTGGCCCTCGCCGTTCCCGACCCTTGCCATTTATCCACATATATGCACACATAACATAATTAAACATATACTTAAACAAGAATAAACTCAATCAAAGGGCTACGCCCTGCAACACAATCATATAGGGTCGTGCCCTGCAACACAAGCTCTATGGGTACAACAGTTTTCTTACCTGTGTCCCGAGCTTCCAAGCACCAATATCTCGAGCACAGTCCCCTAGTCTGAGCCTCGCTGAAACCGTAGTCATAACGCACCAAAAATATAAATCCATCAAGTTCTAATCCGTTAAATAACTTTGGGTCATAATTCTAGTCTCCGGAGCATTGAATTCTATCAATCCGGGTGATAAAATCCATCCTGACCCTTAACTATTGGATTCCAGAGCCTAAAACCTCCTTAAAGCCAATAAATGCACTAAGCGTCGTGGCCATAAGAACCTATGTCGTGGCCCCCAGCTCAACCAGAGGCCCTACCTCATTTTACCCACACGCGCCGCAGCCCTGCCTGTAGGGCGCTGCGACATGCCTCCACTTTCAGGCGCCCAAGTGTTCTAAGGGTCCGCAGCTCAGCAAGAACAATGTTGCGGCCCGGCCCCTCGAACCATGAAAAACTCACCATTTTCACCACGAAAACCAATCCGATTAACCCTAAAATCAACCCAACAACCCAAGCTAACCATCACAGAAGTTATACCATGGACTCAGCAACAAAACCTAACAAAATTTCCAGCTCAAAACCTCATCAAATTCAAATATGATTCTTCACCCAACACACATGCAACACTCTAAAATTTTAATAGAAAACCAGTATAATTCACTAAGTTTAGAGCTTACCTTGAGCTGAGTTAAATCCATGGATTAGTTCCTTAAGCTCCAATCCTCTAGCTTCCAAAATCCCAGCTCAAACTTCTTAGTCTTTGATTAGTTTTCACCAAAAATTCTCCAAGCTTCCAAAGGGAGAAACTCCAAGAGAGATAGAGGAAGAAAAAGGGTCGATTCCTGATTTTCTGAAAGCTTCTTTGCTTTTTTTTTATTTAACTTAAGTTTCTAAGGTTACCTCAAGGCTCGGGGTACCAAAAACGTCCCCGAGGGAAAAAGGGTAAATTTCCCCAATATTCCCTCCTAAACATTCTATCTTCAAATATATCTCCAAATATTTATTTCCATAACCTGATAACCCCATAAAATGTCTAATACCCGAAATACCCCTCGACTCGCTCCGAGTCGGATTTTCGACCCCGTTGTGACTTTCTATCTAACCGTTCCCTAAGACTTTCTCGGATCGTGCAACACAGATATATCACAATTATTACAATTATCACATTCATGCCCTCAACGGGCTAACATTACTAACATGCCCCTAATAACCAAACGGGGCCCACATGCATATTTAATTCACCTAAACATGCATCACTAATCACATATTCACACAAATTCACATATTATACCAATAAATCACTTATTGCCCTCCAGGCATGCTAATCAAGGCCCTAAGCCTTATTAACAAATTTGGGTCATTACAACAAATCTTGTGAAGGGAAAGATCCATAAGTTGATGAGCAACCTATATTTCCTTAGAGATCAAATGAGATATGTTTTCAAGTAGAGAGACTCTACTTAGCAGATGAAAACCTTTAAGCAGTCACGTGGAAATTTCCTACGGTCCATCAAGTTCAGGATGGTCCCAAATCTTACCAAGAAGCAATGTCTTTGAGAGAATCTACTTTTTGGAAGGAGGCAATAAATGATGAGATAGATTCAATTATGTCAAACCATACATGGGAATTGGTAGACCTTCCACAAAGTTCAAAACCAATTAGGTGCAAGTGGGTATTTCGGAGGAAATATGGCACCTTACAAACCTTCAAAGCTAGATTAGTAGCCAAAGGGTTTTAAAAAAAGGATGGAATAAATTATTTTGACACATATATTTGCCTTTATGTTTATCAAATGGATGTCAAAACAACATTCCTAAATGGAGATCTCGATAAAGAGATCTATATGAACAACCACAGGGTTTTGTTCTAAAGGAAAATGAGGATAAAGTGTGTGGGCTTGTTAAATCATTGTATGCATTAAAACAAGCACCGAAATAATTACATGAGAAGTTTTATAAAGCCATAGTTTCAGATAGGTTTAGATACAATAATGAAGACAAGTATTTATATTCTAAGACTTGTGATGGCTATGTCATCCTTGTGTGTCTATATGTTGATGATATGTTGATTTTGAGCAATGAGATTAGAGGCGTAATACAACTGTAGAGGTTTCTATCTTCCACTATCAAGATGAAGGACCTTGGAGGAGTCGATACCATTTTAGGTATAAAAGTGAGAAGAGATAGTTAGGGTTATGCCTTAAGTCAAGCTCACTATGTTGAGAAAGTGCTTGACAAGTTTAGTAATCTCAAATATCAAAGAGGTAAATACACCATTTGATTCAAGCATAAAGCTCGAATAGAACAATGGTAGAGAGGTGGCTCAACTTGAGGCAAGTGCATTAGGGAGTATAATGTACGTCGCTCATTATACAAGAGCGGATATTGCATGTGTGATTAATAAACTAAGTAGGTTTACTAGCAATCCAAATATTAAGCATTGGAAGGTAATTGAGAGAGTTCTGGGGTACCTAGAGAGGACCAAGAAGCTAAGCCTCTAATAATCAAAGTTTCCTAAGATACTTGAGGGATATTTTCCAATGCAAGTTGGATATCGAGTGTGGGATATAATTTCTCAACAACCGGTTGGGTGTTTATGCTCGGAGGAGGAGCAGTTTCTTGGTGTTTAAATAAACAAACATGTATTTCACACTCAACCATGGAGGCTCTAGCGGCAACCGACAAAGAGGTCGAGTGGCTTAGGGATCCTATGATGGATATCCCAATTTCTGCGGATGAGGTATCGATGATTTCGATACATTGTGATAGTCAAGCCACATTAGCTAGAGCCTATAATGACATATATAATGAGAAGTCTTGACATATAAGTGTAAGAAATGAGTACGTGAGATGATTGATTCAATATGGAATCATATCGATCTTATATGTGAGAACTAGTGAAAACTTAGCATATCCATTTAGAAAACCTCTTGCGAAGAGGTTAGTAAGTTCTACATCTACAAGGATGAGACTAAAACTCCTAGAATAAGAGATTCACCAATGATGACAACCCAACTCCAACTTGTTAACATCAAGGGCAAGAGTTCATTGGGTAAGAACAAGTCATTGATAAGTGAATAGTTTTAACATTAACATAATCGTGAGTTCCATCCAATGATGGTTAATGTTGGTTGCTACTGAGTAAGGGTTTATCCTAGGGCTTTTAATGAAGTTCAGTTGTGTGCATCAAACATCTCTAAAGGCAGAAAAGATGTTATAAGAACTTCACCGATGTGAAGTTAGAGGTGGTGCCACCTTTCATGGGAGTTGTAGTTTCTCCTCGAAAAGTACATGAAACGGAAGAGCACATGGGCATATGAGTGTTAAGCGAGAAAACTGGGAAAACGAATGGTCAAGTGGAGGTGTGTGAGGTGTTACCGGTAGGGAAAGTGGAGGTGTGTGAGGTGTTATTGTATGAGCTAAGAAGAGTGTATTTTATTAAACCAAGTGGGGCAATGTTGAGATTGGTTAAATGTAATGGTTAAGTGGTTTACACAATGTAGTGCAAAACACTTAACGATTTTCACTTAAGTTGAATTGAAAATATGAGATTTTGAAGTAGGCATCTATAATTAACTTTTATGGGTCTAGAGTGATACAATGAGGTATCTAAGCATGCCCAAAATGTTTAGGAGAATTTGGAGGTGTTTAAGGTCACTTTTGAAAATTTAGACTTGTTTATATGGCCTTGCATCGCCACATTATGGGCGATGCATCGTCTAAAGCAAAGTACAAGAAAAAACCATGTAGACAATGCATCACCTGACGTTTCCATACAGTTACATGTTTGAGCTTCAAAATGATGTGTTCAAAAGCTATAATCCAATTGGTTAGACTTAATGATGATGCCTATCTTATGATTTTTTAAAATACAAAGACTAAGTGTTGTTACACAAGCTAGGTGTAAAACATATAATAAATTCACTTAGTGAAGATGTTTAATTTGAGTTTCTATTGTAGGCACTTAAAAATTGTGTTTTTGGGTCCAAAGAGATACAATAAGGTATCTAAGGATGCATAAAAAGTTTGGAAACACTTGGAGGTGTTTATGGTCAATTTCTAAAGTTTTGACCTGCCGAGGTGGCATTACATCAATTGAAACGTAGGGTTTCGGCGATGCCCAGCAGGAGGCGACGCATCGCCTACCAGCAGGCGATGCGTTACGTGAAGTGTCTATACAAACATGTGTTTTAAGCTCCAAATGATGTGTTTTGAGGCTCTAATCCTATTGGTTGGACCTAATGATGGTGCCTACACTGTAAAAGGGTTCTCATAGAGTTTTGATAAACTTGATCATTCTCTCAAATCTTTCTCTAACCCCTTTCTCACTCTAGCTTTCATAATCTCATGTTTTCTCCAAGAAATTCATAAAGAAAGTGCATGTCTTAGTGCATTTAAATTCTTCTTCAATGTCAATTCTCATTTCCTCTTTGAAAACCTGAAACATCCATTAAGGTCTAGGAAATTGAGACTTAGGACAGTGATACTCCTCATGTATAAGCCCTGGTTGTGTTTTATTGAAGAAGAGGAAGAAGAAGAAGTCCAATGTAGTGTTCTAGCACTGATTTGAAGCTTCAAGAAGATCCAAGAAGTTTGTTCTACAAACTAGGGTTTGCATCTTTTAACTCAATATTTTATTGGCCTCTATCAAGAATATTTGTGTGTAGATTCTTAATATTGTGGTGTTGTAATCTCACTCTCTCAAAACAACCTAGACTATAAATAAGGGTTATTAGAATTAGAAAGGACTGATCACACTTTACAACTCTCTCTCTCTAACCTCTTTCTCTCTCTAGCTCTCAAAGATCATAAGTTTTCTCCAAGAAACTCATCAATAATTGCTTGACTTGTGTGCGTTTCAAAGGCTTGTTCATTCTCAAATCTTATTCTATCTTTGTGAAGCTTCAAACAATAATGAGAAGACTTGGAATAGAGATTTTGGACAGCGATACTCCTCGTGTATAAGCCTTTAGATGTTCCTCAAGTTTGAAGATTCAATTGCTCAAATCAAAGGTTGTGTTTCTCTTAACTTTAACTTTCAGTTGTGTTTATATTGCTTGTAGTGATGATTAAATATTTCTAAATTCATGTTATAATCATTTAATCACTTAACCTTTAATTTTCAAGATTCACATTCAAACTTTAAATATGGTTCTTTAACTATCAATATTTGCATTCATACTTTTAATATGGTTCTTGATTAGCATCTGGATTTTTCAATATTGAATTATTTATATTATTCATTGTTGATTTAGAAAGTGTAAAGCAATAAATTCCCAATAGGAGGGTTGTGAGACAACTTGTTTACTACAAACACGAAGCGTACATCCTCATTTTCGTCATGGACAAGGACGATCCATTGACCTATAAAAAGGCAATGGAAGAACCTGAAAAATGAGGAATGGAAAAAAGCCATGAACCGAGAAATGGAATCGATGTATTCCAATTCTGTCTGGGAACTTGTAGACCAACCTGGAGAAGTCAGTCCTATTGGGTGCAAATGGATCTTGAAGAAGAAAAGAGGTGTTGATGGGAAGTATATACTTTTAAGGCAAGGCTTGTAGCCAAAGACTATACACAAAGACAAGGTGTCAATTATGAAGAGACATTTTCTCCTGTAGCCATGCTAAAATCCATACGCATTATTTTATCCATGGCAGCCACTTATGACTATGAGATATGGCAGATGGATGTCAAGACAACTTTTCTGAATGACTCTCTTGATGAATGTATCTATATGGTCCAACCAAAAGGGTTTGTGTAGAAAGGGGAAGATCATAAAATGTGAAAGTTTCTAAAATTCATTTATGGATTGAAGCAAGCATCCAGATCTTGGAACATTACCTTTGATGAGACAATTAAAACATACGACTTCAAATAGAATGTCAACGAAGCATGTGTACATAAATATATCAAAGGGAAAGTAGTGATTTTCTTAGTTCTATACATGGATGATATTCTACTCATCAGCAATGATGTAGAGAGAGTGTCAAATGTAAAGAAGTGGTTAGAAGAAAATTTCCAAATGAAAGACTTGGGTGAAGCAAGCTATGTTCTGAGAATCCAAATCCTAAGGGACATGGAGAACAAGCTCTTGGAACATTTTAAGAAAATTATATAGATAAAGTGTTTGAAAGGATATCAATGGAGAATTCCAAGAAAGATCATATACCGATTAGACATGGAATTACTCTTTCCAAAGAGTAATGTCCAAAGACACCTCAAGAAGAAGAGGACATGAGAAAATATCCCTATGCTTCAGCAGTTGGGAGTGTGATGTATGCTATGTTGTGTACAAGTGATAACTCCATTTTAGTATTGTTTTAGGATGTGTTTGTGTGGTAATCTTAACTCTTTTTGTTTGTTTTGTGCAAGATTACAATTGTGTTTGTCTTTGTTGTAGGTCGATGCTATGAATCCTAAGCTAAACACGAAAAGAAGAAGAAATGGTGGGAAAATGGAGCCTTTGGTGGTTGTTCGAGTCAAATTGGCATCAAGGAAGGGTTAAAAGAAGTTTTTGGTGAAGTTTTGATGAAGGAAGGACAAAAAATTGTCAAGTGTTGAAAAAATAGAATTAGGCATGGGCTTAAGGGCTGCGATTCTAGCAAGGTCAGAAGCTACCCAAGCCTGACATGAATTAATGTCGCGGCATGCCCTTTAGGGCCACAACATGTTGAGTGGCAAAGAGCAAAGGAAAATCTGGGCACGCACACGGGCCGCGGCATGGTCACCTTAGTGTTGTAGCGCTTGAAGATGGAGGCGCAAACCTCCTTGAGCACTTTGAAGACACGGGCCGCGGCATGAATAAGCAAGGGCCGCGACGCGCTTCTTTGAAGAGAAGAAAAGACGATTTAGGTTTAAAAACATTGGTGATTAGGTTTTTAATTATGAATTTTAGAGAACTTTTGACTCATAAGCCTTATTTCTGCACTTTTCTTCTTCTTTAATTTCTAAGCATTGGATGTTAAGGAGGATGACATTTATCTTTATTGTGTTAGCCATGTTTTCCATGAACTATACATTTATCTCTAGGGTTTAATGTAGTCACTTTGGATCTTGTTAATTTTCTATTAAGTGCAATTTTATTCTTCTTCTTCTTCTATTCTTAATCTCTACTAGTTTGTGTTTAATCCTTACAATTTACTGGCCATTTATTGTATGATTTATGATTTTAATTCGAGATCCGAGAGGGGAGAGTTAAATATTCTATAGTCGTTGAGACATAGATTACATATAGGATGATAGTATCTATATGATTTGTGTAGCTTTTAGGATTATGATGTTTAATGCCTGCTATGTGTTGAAATTTGTCACAGATATGTAGAAGATTTGCATATAGTTTGAATTCTTTTTATCTTGATAGAGAATTGAGATTGCCTTTGATAACCCACTATTAAGATAGAATTAGAAGATTGAATTGTGCTGAAATAATAAAATTGACAAGTGAATAATTGATGAAAATAATACCCTGGGTCTTTATTTTTGAATTACTTATTACTATTGCTTTGCTTAGTTTATTTTCTACTATTAGCTTATTAATTAATCTTAATTTCGATCTTCAAATAGAAACCAAGAGTAAATTATTGGTAATTGATTAGTAGTCTCTGTGGGACGACCTCGTTCTTATGGAAATTATTACTTGTCACGACCACGTATACTTGCGTGTGTTATTTTTCCGATCAAGTTTTTGGTGCCGTTGTAGGGGACTATTTAATCAATATCAAAATAATTGATTCTTGTTCTAATTTCACTTCTCTTTGACATTTTCGTGAATATATTTCCTTGCTTGCCTCTTAATTGCAAGGTTAACTTGTGTATGCGACATCAAGGATCAGTGTCACTAGTGCCTGTTGATCCTGAGATTGAGAAGACTTGTAAGAGGAATAGAAAATAGAAGAGGTTAGAGAGAATGGTTGCGAAGGTGAATAACGGTGTCAACAACAATGCAAATCTGGGTAATGAGAGTAATGCCACAGCTAAGGTTGACCAGCCATTGAGAAAGTATGTACTCACTACTGTTACAGGGATACATTCAAGTATTCATCCTCCTACTGTCAAGGCGAACAATTTTGAGATAAAACCCTCGATCATTCAGATGGTACAAAATTGTGTCCAATTTAGGGGACTACCAAATGAGGATCTCAATCTACACATCACTAACTTCTTAGAGTTGTGTGCAACATTCAAAATGAACGGGGTGATTAACGATGCTATTAGATTAAGATTATTCCCGTTTTCATTAAGAGACAGAGCTAAGAGTTGGTTGAACTCATTACAAGCCAAATTTATCGCCACTTGGGAAGACTTGGCTCATAAATTCCTCTAAATATTTCCCCCTGCGAAGTCAGCTCGATATAGAGGAGAGATTAATAACTTTCATCAGTTGGATGGGGAGTCTTTATATGATTCGTGGGGACGATTTAAAGAGTTGCTAAGGAAGTGCTCACGTCATGGTATAGAAAAGTGGCTGTTGGTGCACATGTCTTACAATGGTTTGGGGGGAAATAAAAAGACCATTATTGATGTAGCATCAGGTGGAACGTTTATGAGAAAAAGCGCTAATGAAGCTTATGAATTACTGGAAGAGATGGCCATGAATAATTACAATTGGCCCATTGAGCGTTAGAATAAGAAGGTGGCAAGAGTCTTAGAGGTCGATCATATTGCTTTATTGACTGCTCAAATGGCATCTCTAACCAACCAATTGTAGTAGAATAGCCTCGCCGGCCAAGAAATGCATGTATAGAATCTTATTAGTTGTGAGATTTGTGAGGTCCTCATTCTTATTAGCAATGCCCGAGCACTGCTAGTTGCTCAATAGATGTGAACAGTTTGCCTTTGGAATAGGCACATTCTAATGGTAACTTTCCAAGACCTTCCAACAACCCTTACTCCAATACATATACTCCTGCTTGGAAGAATCATCCCAACCTGTCTTGGAAAAATAGCCAAGGATTACAACCACATTATCCACAACATCCACCTTAACACCCACCTCACCAACCAATTTTTGGACTTCACCCTATGTCATACTATTATCCAAACCCACGCCCATCTCATCTACCACCACATCCTCAAATGAACCCACCAACAGCTCCACCTAACAATATAAACAAATTTATGACAGAGACAAGGTCCTCAATCAAGAATTTGAAGACACAAATGGGTCAGTTGGCTAATTTACTTTCTAGTAAACCGCAAGGGAATTTGCCTAGTTCCACAAAGGTAAACCCCAAAGAACAGTGTCAAGCGGTCACTTTAAGGAGTGGGACCAGTTATGAGGGGCCTTCAGTTTCAATTCCAGAAGAAGAGGTGAAGACGCATAATCAATAGGCAGCTACACCAGAGTAGAAGAGGGTCACTAACGATCTTTAGAAAAACGATAATCAAAAAGCTGAGATTGTGGAACTTACTCCTAAATTACCGTATCCTCAGAGGTTTAGGAAATTGAATCTCGATAAGAAGTTCTCCAAGTTTCTTGAGGTGTTTAAGAAACTTCACATCAACATACCATTTTTTGAGGCTTTAGAGAAAATTCCCAGCTATGTGAACTTTATGAAGGATATATTATCCATGAAAAGGAGAATGGATGTAATGCCCCGGAATTCCTATTTTGGTCTAATGGCTGGATTAGTAGGCCGGGAGGGCCATAACTGTTTAATTATGCCATTAAATGGATTTATGCATGTTTATGAGAATTATATTATAATATGATATTAAATGCATGCATGTGGGTCCACATTTGTTTACAGGGGTGTTTTGGTAATTTGGCCCGTTGAGGGCATAATTGTATATTTGCTTGCATGTCAATGATATATTGTGAGGCCACATTATAATGTGAATTGGTTCAAGTTAATCGGCATGAGACGATCTTTGAATATAAATTATCGGTTTGGATGACTTTAGAAACCTGAAGTGACCTAGGGGCATTTAGGACATTTGGTTTGGATGTATATGAAACTTTAGTTGGCTGTAGAAAACAGAACAAAACAGAGCCTTTACTTCTCTTTCCCGTACATCATTCCCTCTCATTTCACCTTTGGAGTTTTTGAGCTCAAAGTGAGGAATCAAGCTAGGAAATCAAGGGGCTGAGTTTATAGAGTTGGTTCAGCCATTGAAGGGGATTTAATCTCAAGTTTGAGGTGAGTTTCAGCCATAATTTTTCTGGTTTTACTCTGTTTTCTTTTAGATTCAGCCTATGATTTTGTTGAGGATAGCTTGGATTAATGGAAGTTTTGATTGATGTTTAACTTGGGTTTTGATGAGGGTTTGATATAGATGATGTCTAGGGGTTGGATTGAGTGTTTGGAAGAGGTTTGGAACTGGTTTAAGGGTTTGGTTCGAGGGAAAACGCAGGGGAAGACAAGCTGGTGCTTGCTGGTTTGGGTAAAGGGTCGCGGCATGGCTTTGGTGAGCCGCGACCTACGTTGGTTTCTGGGGTGAAAATGGCTCTGTCAGAGGGATGAGCCGCGACCCATAAGGGCATTTTTGGCCAGAAATTTGTTTTTAGCTTGGGGATTCAAGCCTTAGGCCTCGGGATCGATCCTACTACTCGGTTTAGTAGGATTCGATGTCTCAGAGGCTAGGTTTTGGTTTGGGAACCCTTTGTTATCATTTTCATTGATGAATCCTATATTTTGGTTATGACCAGGTGACCGTCAAGGAATTAAAAGATTGATCGTTCTCAAGGGTCGTTCTTATATTAATTGTCACTCGAACCAGAGGTAAGAAAACAGTGTATGAATATAGTTGCACCCTGTATATGTATAAGATAGGAGAGATTGTTATTGGGGCATGTTGATTAATATATGTGGACATGGATTGCATGTTAAATGCTAGTGAATGTTTATTACTTGTATATGGCACTGACTAGTCAGGGACACTGACCTAAAGGTCAGAAATGGCATAAGCATTCTAAACGCAGGGCCGAATAAAGATTAGATCTAATCGATATCATCATTGAATGGCTCTATGGCATTAATGCTAGACCAACCCTAAGGTCGATGAACTTATAAGCGCTTGGCTAGTCTAAGACTAGTTACTGAGAGCCAGGGCATAAGGCCCAGGTGACTGCTTGTCACATGGCTAGGGAACGATGTTCCACAGTTATGACCCTAGAGTCATGAGGAAGGTTATGTTGGTGACTAATCACCATGCACCTATCCTATTAAAGCTAGTGAAATGTTCATTTATCTGATTATCCCTGGTGACCCTATCGTCACATGGCTAAAGGGAGCTGTCCCCATATTTGTGACTTTTGCGACTGTCATCTATTTGTTTGAACTGAAAGTTTTGAAAAATTGTTACGATCATTGTTGATATTATATCATGTTATATTGTGTTTTCTTGCTGGGCCTTGGCTTATGGGTGCTATGTGGTGTAGGTAAAGGGAAAGAGAAGCTCACCCAACGTTGAGTGGAGAGCTTAGGTGGTGTTGTGTACATATGCGGCCGCTTGACCACCACGGCCAAGGAGTTCTCAGAGGGACTAGGGTGTTTACCCTATTTTTGCCGCTTAGGTCGGCGGGGATTGTAAATTTGAAACAGTAGCGACCATTTTGTACTATAAACAACTTGTAAACGTTTTGAATGGCTCATGAGCAGTTTATATACTTAACGAAATATATCCTTTCCTTTTTACTGGTTTTTCACCTTAGCCTGATAATAACACTTAGATCACGTTTTTAACCAAAGGACTCGGGTAGCGGGTCAAATTTTCGGTTCACTGTTCACCGAAACTATTCTGGGGTAACCAGGGCGTTACAATGGAGGATTTGAAGACAGTGAGGAGTGCAGTGCCATCTTATAGAGGAATCTCCCTTATAAATTAAGGGATCCAGGCAGTTTTACTATCCCGTGCACCATCCGAAATTTTCAGTGTGAGAGAGCTCTTTGTGATTTGGGTGTCAGTATCAATTTAATGCCATTGTCAGTTTATCGAATATTGGGGTTAGGAGAAGTGCACCCACTATAGTTAGAGGACAGGTCTATCAAGCATCCTTGTGGGATTCTAGTGTACATCTTAGTAAAGGTAGATAAATTCATTTTCCCAATGGATTTCATTGTATTAGATATGGAGGAAGATGAGGACGTGCCTATTATATTGGGAAGATTTTTTTTAGCCACAGGGCAGGCTTTGATTGATTTTCATAAGGGTGAGTTAAGGCTCAGAGTATAAGGTGATGAGGTATTTTTAATGTCTTTTTAAAGCCTTAACCTACCCTCGTGCTAGTTACAGTTGTTTCAGTGTCGGTGTATTAGATGGACAAGGTGAAGAGGTCAACTCTATTGAGGACCTACTTGAGTTGAGTTTGGTTGCAATTAAAAAGGAGTGTGATGGTATTGAAGCCAACGAATATGTTAAGTGGTTGAACTCAGAGGGGCAAGTTTATACAAAGAAATATGAGGAATTGGGGAAAGTGCCTGAGTGACTGCTCCTAACTATTGAGAAGCCACCAATCCTCGAGTTAAAGACATTGTCTGATCAGTGTTGACGCCATTTTTCGCCAACTTAGAAAAGAAGACCAATTAACAAAAAAATACCAGAGGAAACAATATGAATAGACACGGTTTTTTATGTGGTTCAACAGTTAAAATCTACCTAGTCCACGAGTCTGTGTTATTAGCTCTTTGGAATTCTCTTAAAGCTTTCTAGAAGCAATTATATAGAGTTTTCCCAGTCTCAATTTCTTCATCCCTACAAATGAATCGTCCCACTCTATTTATAGATTAGTTTTCTAAATATCTTCCCACAGAATTTGGGTTGATATAATGCAAATCATTTAAAATAAATGTCATTAAATGCATTAGTTACTATGTACGCGGTAATATCCCATGATATTCGGGATTCACTAACAGATTACATTAGATCCCTTAAACATAGGGATTTTACAACAATAAATATGTTGACACATAGCTTACGAGCTTAGGCATTTGACCCACACACCTTCCAGACCATTCACCCATCACAAGCTTATCACCTTGGTTCACCTCTGTTGTCGACAAATAATGTTGATGAGACCATCCTCTTCGAGCTCACAATACTCAAGCTCAAATCGTCTTGTCTGAGGGCAGGAAATGAATCAAGAAATTTATACAAGTGTTGAACTATTGCCATTTTGAGTTTCGAGCCTAACTTATAACCTCAGAACACATCCGAGCTCACCTATCTCGACGTTGTCGTATTTACTGCTCAACGAGATCGTTTTTGACTTGTTGATCACATGACGACTATGTTTTTTTCGAGCTAACACCTTACGACCTTGAGTTTCGAGATCAAGATTTCCATTCTCGGAATCGGGGTGTAACATTTTTCTCCCTCAAACTGGGGACCATCGTCCGACACTATCTTTCTGGGCATCCCATATCGGCAGACGATATTCTTTATGACAAAGTCTAAAACTTTTTTCGACGTAATAGTAGCCAAGGGTTCAGCCTCGATCCATTTTAAGAAATAATCGACCGTGACCACAACATACTTTACTCCACCTTTTCTTGTTGGTAGTGAGCCTATTAGGTCAATTCCCCATACCGCAAAGGGCCAAGGGGAGGTCAGCATGGTAAGCTCGATAGGTGGAGCTCGTGGAATTGAAGCAAAGCATTGGCACTTATCACATCTTTTGAAATATTCAAATGCGTGTGCCTTGACTATGGACCAGAAATACCCCTGCCTTATCACTTTTTTTGATAGACTATGCCCCCCCAGTGTGATCTCCACAAAATCCTTCATGAATTTCTTCCAGAACTTTCTTTGCCTCGGATGGAGTTACACATCGGAGTAATGGCATAGTATACCCTCTTCAATACAACCTTCCTTCCACAATAGTGTACCTTGGGATCTGATACATCAGTTTCTGAGCCTCGTTCCGTTCTGTTGGGAGAATTCCAGTTTTGAGGTAATCGACTATTGGGGTCATCCAGGTAGGTTGAGAGTCGATCATGCACACGTCTTCTTCGTCAGGCTTGCTGATACTTGGGGTCGATAGAAACTCTACTGGGACCACGTTCAATGTATCGGCCTCGCTAGTCATAGTGAACCTGGACAATGCGTCTACGTTCGAAATTTGTTCTCGAGGAACCTGTTCTATAGCATAGAATTCGAACTGTCTAAGCGCTGCTTTTGCTTTGTCTAGGTATGTTGCCATTCTTATTCCCCGAGCCTGATATTCCCCCAAAACATGGTTGACCACCAGCTGTGAGTCACTATAGCAGTGTATAGCCTTAACTTTGAGCTCTTTGGCTATTCAAAGTCCTTCTAGCAATGCTTTGTATTCAGCCTCATTATTCGATGCCTCGAAGTTGAACCTTAAAGCTGAGTGAAATTGATTTCCTATTGAGGTGATCAATATAATGCCTGCCCCCGATCCGTGTTTGTTGGAGGACCCGTCAACGTAAAGTTTCCATAGCTCGCAAACTGGGGTTATAACTTCATCGTTAGATACTCCAGTACATTCGACAAAAAAGTTTGCCAGGGCCTGTCCCTTGATGGTCGTTCTCGGATGGTATGTAATCTCAAATTGGTCGAGCTCGACAGCCCACTTTAACAATCTTCCATAAGCTTTTGATTTAGATATAACTTGTCGTAGTGGTTGGTCAGTTAACACATGAATAGGGTGTGCTTGGAAATTAGGTCGAAGCTTTCGAGATGAGTGGATCAAGCTGAGAGCCAGTTTTTTCATTAAAGGGTATCTCGATTCTCGAATGAGCACGAAACTAATGGCGTACTCGGTTGTAGCGAGGTGCAAGTATAAGACTTCTCCCGTGACAGGCTTCGAAAAGATTGGTGGTTCGGCGAGATGTTTCTTTAGGTTCTGGAATGCAAGCTCGCATTCCTCTGACCACTCAAACATTTCCCCCTCTTAAAAGGTTGAAAAAAGGGAGACAACGGTCTATAGATTTTGAAATAAACCTAATTAGTGCTGCCATCCATCCAATTAAACTCTTGACATACTTATGCTTTTGAGGTGAGGGCATATCAATAAATGCCTTGATCTTGTCCGGATTAACCTCTATCCCTCGTGCATTCATTATAAATCCCAGAAACTTTCCCGAAGACACTCCGAAAAAGCACTTTTGTGGGTTAAGTTTCATGTTATATTTCTGTAGTACAGTAAAGCATTCGGCGAGATCATTCACATGGTTACTGGTATGTTTGGACATGACCAGCATGCCTCAACATACACTTCCATGCTATTCCCTATCTGCTCGAAGAAATTTATGCTTACAACCCTTTGGGACATGGCTCCAACGTTTTTGAACCCGAAAGGCATGATATGGTAGCAGTACAACCCTTTATCGGTTACAAACCTCGTATGCTCTTGGTCTAGTGCGTGCATGGAAATCTTGTTACATCCAGAATAAGTGTCCTTGAACGACATGACGCCATGACCTGCAGTGGCATCTACGTGCTGATCTATCCGAAGTAGGGGGAAACAATCTTTAGGGCATGCCTTGTTAAGGTCTAAGTACTCGATACAGGTTCGCCATTTGCCATTGGGTTTTGGAACCAACCCTGGATTAGAAATCCAATCAGGATAGAAGGCATCTCGTATGAATTGATTTGCCTTCAACCTATCGACTTCTACATTGAGGGCCTTATTTCTATCATCGTCCAAGAGTCTTCGCTTTTGTTGCTTCGGGGGAAGCTTTTGTCAATGTTAAGTGAGTGGCTCATGACATTTGGATTGATTCCCACCATGTCCGAGTGTGACCATGCGAACACAACCTGGTTTTCTTTTAAGAATCAGATTAATTGTTATTTCGCTTCTTTTGAAAGATTCTTACCCACCTTCACCGTCCTCGTGGGATCTTTTTCTTCGAGCTTGAACTCCTCAAGCTCTTCCAGAGGTTCGAGGTCAGCCCTTTCTTCATTGGGGTCGATCTTTTCTTCTATCTCGAAGACCGTCCCATCCTTGTTTTGAATAATTACAAGTGTCTGTGCAATTGTTTGCTTCTTTCCCCTAATGGAGATGCTATAGCATTCTTTTCTAGCAAGTTGGTCCCCCTTCAATGTCCTGATGTCCCTAGAAGTCGGGAACTTGATGGCCAAATGCCTAACAGATGATACTGCCCCCAGCCCAACTAGGGCGGGTCTCCCGAGCAGTACGTTGTAGGCCGATGGGAGGTCCACCATGACAAACTCCATCATCTTGGTTACCGAGACTGGATAGTCTGCCAAGGTCATGGGGAGTTCAATGGATCTCATACAGGCAATCCTTTCTCCTAAAAAATCGTACAATGTGGTTGCAAATGCTTTTAGATCTTGAAGAGAGAGTCCCATCTTTTCTAGTGTGGCTTTATAGAGGATAGTCACCAAGCTCCCTTTATCAATCAGGACTCAGCATCCCTCTTGTTCGGGAGTTGGAGTGTTATGACCAGGGGGTCATTATGGGGAAACTGGACGTGTGACGCGTCCTCTTTAGTAAACGTTATGGTTTGAGTCTCAACCCTCTGCTTTTTCGGAGCTCGTGGCTCGGATGTGTAGGGAGAACCGTCTCTAGTCTTGAGCTCATTCACATATCTCTTTTGGGCATTCCTACCCGATCCTGCGGTATGAGGTCCCCCCGAGATGGTTATTACATCTTTTCCATCAATCAGACGGGGTCGCTCATCCTTCAAATCTCGAGAGATATTGTTTTGGGCAGGTTGTGCAGCTGTTTCCCTTTGGATTGTCAAGGCTTGATTGGTATTTTGGTTCCTCACGTACTATCCGAAATATCCTCCTGAGATCAAGCCTTCGATCTCATCTTTCAGTTGTCGACATTCATCAGTTGTGTGTCTGATATCTCTATGGAATCTACAATATTTATTTGGATCCCTTTTTGCCTTTTGGTTCCTCATAGGGTCAGATCGTCTGAATGGGACCTGATTCTCATTAGCCAGGTAAATATTCTCCCAAGACTTATTGAGCTCGTTATATACTTTGTATATGGAGAAATATTTTTCCCCTTTCTTCTTCTTCCCTCCATTAGTCTCGGGGTTATTCCCTTCGCACTTCTTCCTTTTGGAAGGGTTGTCCCCAGAGGGTTTCGAAGTTGATGGGGTTGTTGAGGTTGAGGCAGAGTTTATGTTTGTCGTTGTAGTTATAGGCTGAGAGGTCATGTTCAGTGCCGACCTTGCCTCTTCTACATTGACAAACCTCTGGGCCCTCCGATTGAACTCGCTCAACGACCTGATAGGTTTCCTTTGTAAGTTTTCCCAAAGGGGACTTCCTGTTAGTATACCCGCTCTAACAGCCATCAGGTGACCGATATCATCGACATCTCATGCTCGGGCCACTTCTAGGTTAAACCCCGTGAGGTAACTCTTCAATGACTCATTTTGTTGTTGTCGAGCATTTGTTAAGGCTGAGGCCTCGGGCATGATGCCAATCATAGCCTTAAATTGCTTCTTGAAGTCTGTAGATAAATGATCACAAGACGAGATTGAATGCCTTTTATACTTCTCAAACCAATTTTTTGCTGGTCCTGTAAGTGTGGCAGGGAACAACATACATCTGAGCTCGTACCCAACATTGTTGGCTCGCATGATGGGGTTGAATGTACTCAGATGACTATATGAGTCTGAGTTTCCGTTGAATGATGGGACATGAGGTATCTTTAATTCCTGAGGAAACAGAGTGCTGGAGATATGCGGGGCAAAAGGCTCGAGCTCTTCATCAGAATCTTTCGCTTTGTCCCTATTACGCTCATTCTGTAGGAGCTTGAATGCTATTTCTAATTGATCAATCCTTTCATGGACTAAATCCACTGGAGGTCGAGTACGGACCCGAGGGGGCAGGTTATCATTAATAAAAACTCCAGCTCTCTGTCTCGATACAGGGTTATATGCTGACTGTTTGCAGCCATTCAGATGGTCTCACATATCCGGGTTCAGAGGATTATCTCGACCCCGATTATGGTTTAGGTGTTCCCATAGATCATGGCGATTCCTTCGATTCCCTGCATGCCTCGATTCCGTGTTGTAAATACTCATGGACCGAGTGTAATCCGAGCTTTCACTTACATAACTCGTAGCTCTGTGATTACGAGGTAGGTCCTCTGCTGGCCTCCTTGTCCCAGTAGTTTGTGATCTTGACATTTGGCTTCTTGAAGGCTGAGGGGCCGTGCGATCTTGAGTAGCTTCTCTTTCATTCCCATGTCCATGCCTAGCCCGTCGATTTCCATCTCGATGTGCAAGTCGTGGAACCCTTCTGGACTGGCAAAGGGTGCCTTATTGGCGATGGCGGGTGCCTTATGGGTGACGATGGCTTTCACCCATTGTTGGGCCTGGATGGTCCAGAGTTCGCCTGATCAGGCTTCGGGTTGTTATGTGCAGCATCAGGATTCGGGTTCCGAGCCCCCGAGAGGGCTCAGTTCGGTTATTACCCATTCCTCCTAGTACTTCTATAGTAGGGTTGGCAGTAGCCTCAGCCCGGTTACTCCTCTGGGACCTTGGTTGGGCTAACTAAGATGCTGGTGGCAGCACTTGCTCCGCCCTCTTGGCGGTCGTGCTCCCACGAGGACGTCCCGTAGGTCTCCGAGGAGGTGCCTGGGCATTAGTAGCTTGTCTGGCTAATTCTTCGTTGCCTTTCGTGGCCTCTGCCAACTGTTTGCACAGTTGGCGGTTTTCAAGTTCCACAATTGGATCATATCTTTCAAGATTTTAAAACATATCTTCGTCAGGCCTAGGGGCAGGCGGCCCCCGAGAGTTGGATGAATCGCTCCTTTCTTCAAGATCTGGATCCGCCATGGGCTGCTTTCCAGGCCGTCGTGGGTAATCCTTAGCATGAGGAATCTGCTCCTCAGGTATATTGGGCATTGGGCACTCACCCGTACTAGGGTCACTTGCAGTGGCCATTAATGATTCGGGAGACTTTCTGAGTAAATAGGCGCACGTCTTGTTTAATAGCTCTCAATAAAAGCCCCAAACTGTTGATGCCATTTTCGTCAACTTAGAAAAGAAGAGCAATCAAACGAAAAAATACTAGAGGAAATAGTATGAATAGACACAGTTTTTACGTGGTTCAGCAGTTAAAATCTTCCTAGTCAACGAGTCTGTGTTATTAGCTCTTTCGAATTCTCTTAAAGCTTTCTGGAAGCAGTTATACAGAGTTTTCCCAGTCCCAGTTTCTTCGTCCCTACAAATGAATCGTCCCACTCTATTTATAGAGTTGTTTTCTAAATATCTTCCCATAGAATTTGGTTGATATAATATAAATCAATTAAAATAAATGCCATTAAATGCATTAATTACTACGTACGCAGTAATATCCCATGATATTCAGGATTCACTAACAAATTAAATCAGATCCCTTAAACATAGGGATTTTACAACAATAATTATGTTTACACATAGCTTACGAGCTTAGGCTTTTGACCCACACGCCTTCGAGACCGTTCACCCATCGCGAGCTCATCACCTTGGTTCGCCTCTGTTGTCGACAAATAATGTTGACGAGACCATCCTCTTCGAGCTCACAATACTCGAGCTCAAATAGTCTTGTCTGAGGGTAGGAAATGAATCAAGAAATTTATACAAGTGTTGAACCATTGCCATTGTGAGTTTCGAGCCTAACTTATAACCTCAGAACACATCCAAGCTCACCTATCCCGACGTTGTCGCATTTACTGCTCAACGAGATTGTTTATGACTTGCTGATCACAGAACGACTATGCTTGTTTTGAGCTAACACCTTACGACCTTGAGTTTCGAGATCAAGATTTCCATTCTCGAAATTGGGGTGTAACAATCACCTTCAGTATGCATATTTGGGTGAGAACAACATACTATCGGTTATTATTTCCACTTCGTTGTCTACTATGGAAGAAGAAAAGCTACTTAGGGTGTTGAGGGCTCACAAGCTAGTTATTGGGTGGACTTTGGTGATGCACCGTATATTAATGGAGGAGGAAAGTAAGCCTAGTATCGATGCTCATAGGAGGCTTAATTCTTCAATGAAGGAGGTGGTAGGGAAGGAATCCTCAAATTGTTGGATGCAGGGGTGATTTACCCAATATCTGACAGTGCATGGGCTAGTCCTGTTCAGGTGGTCCTGAAGAAAGGTGGTATGACGGTGGTTAAGAACGATAATAATTAACTTATTCCAATTCGTACAGTGACGGGGTATAGAATTTGTATTGACTACCGTAAACTTAATAAGGCAACCAGGAAGGACCATTTCCCCTTGCCTTTTGTTGATCAGATGTTGGACAGATTGGCAGACCATCCTTAATACTGTATCTTGGATGGGTACTCAGGGTACCATCATATTCCCATTGCACCGGAGGACCAAGAAAAAACTACCTTCACATGCCCCTATGGAACATTTGCATTTCGAAGAATTCCATTTGGGTTGTGTAACGCTCCAGCAATGTTTCAGAGATGTATGATGTCTATCTTCTCAGACATGGTGAAAAAAGGTATAGAGATTTTGATGGATGACTTTCAGTCTTTGGGTCCTCTTTCGATGGATGTTTGGCCAATTTGGAGATGGTTTTGAAAATATGTGAGGAGTCATACTTGGTATTAAATTGGGAGAAATGTTACTTTATGGTGACGGAAGGAATAGTCTTGGGCCACAAGATTTCACGCCATGGTATTGAGGTAGATAGAGCCAAGATATCTACAATAGAAAACTTACCTCCACCGGTGTCTGTTAAGGGGGTTCGTAGCTTTTTGGGCCACGTTGGATTCTATAGGGGGTTTATCATGGACTTTTCAAAGATTTTGAAGCCCTTATCCACTCTACATGAATGGTGTGGTATTTGACTTTAATGATTAATTTTTAAGGGCATTTAACACGCTGAAGGAGAAATTGGTTTCTGCTCCTATTGATTTGTCACTGGATTGGGATCTCCATTTTGAGCTTATGTGTGATGCAAGTGACTATGCAGTGGGAGCGGTGTTGGGACATCATGTAGATAAGGTATTCAGGACTATTTACTATGCTAGTAGGACTCTTAATGATGCTCAACTTAACTATGACACCACAGAGAAAGAGTTACTAGCCATAGTATTTGCCTTTGATAAATTCAGACCATACCTAATTTGCAATAAGGTAATAGTGTATACAGACCATTCTACAATAAAATACCTTATGACCAAGAAGGACGCTAAGCCATGCTTGATTCATTGGGTCTTGTTGCTACAAGAGTTCGATATGGAAATCTAGGACAAAAAGGGGACTGGGAATTTGGTAGCAGATCACCTATCGAGGCTTGAGAATGAGAATGAGGCTAGTGGAGTTCAAATTGATGATGATTTTCTGGATGAGCTACTCTTTCCTGTGAGTAATGATGAGGGGGTTCCTTGGTTTGCAAATTATGTGAACTTTTTGGTTGCCAAGGTTCCACCTCTGGAGATGTCGAGACAACAGTTAAAGAAACTCTATTTGGGGGTCAAGCACCATTATTGGGAAAAGCCCATTCTCTATTGTCACTGTGCAGACCAAGTTATTTGAAGGTGTGTGCCTGAGGAGGAAATGCAATCTATATTGACTCATTGTCATACTTTACAATGTGGTGGTCCTTTTGGTGCCACTAGGACAATAGCGAACGTCTTGGAATCAGGATTTTATTGGCCTACACTGTTCAAGGATGCCAATCTATTTGTGAAAAATTGTGACCATTGTCAAAGAACCGGGAACATCCCTAGGAGAGACCAAATGCCTATCACATGAGTCCTAGAGGTGGCATTATTTGATGTGTGGGGGATCAATTTTATGGGGCTATTCCCGTCATCATTTAATAATAAATACATACTTTTGGCTATGGATTATGTATCAAAATGGGTAGAAGTTGCAGCCACTCTTACAAATGATGGGAAGGAAGTATTGAACTTTCTGCATAGGCATATTTTTACCCGGTTTGGAACTCCTCGAGCAATCATAAGCGATGAAGGGAGACATTTATGTAATCACAATTTCACTGCATTATGTGCTCGATATGGAGTTCGCCGCTGCACTACATGGCCTATCATCGCCAAGAAAATGGCCAAGCAGAAGTATCAAATCAGGAAATAAAGAGTATACTTGAGAAGATTGCGAATACGTCAAGGAAAGACTGGTCAAATAGGCTTGATGACTCCTTATGGGCATATAGAACTGCTTTCAAAACACCCATATGGATGTCACCATATTGTCTCTAGCAAATCTTGCTTACTTGTGAATGGCACTGACTTATTAGTCAGAATCAGAAATGGTGTCGGTATTAGCCGTGAACCTGTGACTCATTAGTCAAGTTTGGCAGTAGTACTGAGCACCGGTCGTATAGTATTGACTTATGAGTCAAGAATTGTATTAGCGTGTTTAACGCAAGCCAAAAAGATTAGATCTAATCAACATAAGCATTATCATCAGAAGCATGAAATGCTTGACTGACCTTAAGTTCAATGAAAACCAAAAGTGCTTGTCTATTCTAAAGGCTAGTTATTTAGAGCCAGAGCCAAAAGGCTAAGGTGACCTACACATCACAAGGCTAGGAGGGTATGGGACCTTGAAGATAGACTTATCTATTATCTACATATAGATTGATTTACTAGTCATCTAATCAAGATGGACTTAACAGTCCTCTAATCGAGATGGACTTATCAGTCATCTGACTGAGAATAACTTATCAGTCATCTGATCGAGATGAACTTATCAGTCATCTAACTGAGAATAACTTATCAGTCATCTGATCGAGATGAACTTATTAGTCATCTGATCAAGATGAACTTATCAGTCATTTGACCGAGATAGATTTATCAGTCATTTGACCGAGATAGACTTATTAGTCATCTATTTAAAGAGTGACTTATTAGTCAACTATTCTGAAAGGCTTATTAGTCGTTTACTTCAGTGAGACTTATTAGTCATCTCCCTCAGAGAGAGAGACTTATTAGTCATCTACTCAGAGTGCAGGACTCCACAAACATTTATTTGTAACTGCTTGCATGCATAAGTTGGGTTATTACTGCTAGGCATGCCTGTCGAGACTTAGTAACATGTTATTACATGTTCATGAGCATATTGAGTTTTCTTGCTGAGCTTTGACTCACGGGTGTTATGTGGTGCAGGTAAAGGCAAAAGAAAGCTGGACCATCCTTGAGTTGGAGAGCTTAGGTGACGATGTGTACATGTGCCGCTGCTCGACCTCCACGGCCGAGCGTTTAAAGAGGAACTAGGATTTAACCCTATTTTGCCGCTTAGGTCGGCTGGTTGTAAATATTTTCTTGTTATTGACCTTTAAATTGTATTTTGGGATCCCAATTTATACAGTAAACATTTTAGTGAAACATTGTATCTTAACCAAAAAATTTAACCCAAAACCGCTAATCATACTTACTTACACAATTATGGCCAAATGACTCGATTAGCGAGTTTAGCACTGTTTAAAATGCACATCGTACGGCCCCTGGAGATTAGGGCATTACAACTTGGTATCAGAGCGAGCCAAGCTTAAGGGTTCTTGAAGACAAGTTGGGCATGTACACTCATCACTAAAGATAGCTTCACTCAAGGTATGGTAACTATTTCTGTAGTTATGTGTTTAACTGCTTAAATAGAATGTAAATGTTTTACCTGCACATTGTATTAGGGAGCATGAGATTCTGATAGAGCCTGGCTCTTGACTATTAAATGATTATATGATTACATGCTCCGTGAACATATATGAATGTGATTATATGATTACCTGCTCTATGATTATATAAATGTGATATTTTCATGCTGGAGTTGGAGGCATGGTGTGAATGTTGGAAGATCAGGGGTTATGAATTGATGAATAAATGCTATGGGCATGTTTTTACCACTGCAGTGGGTTTGTGATTGTAGTGTGGTATGATTTTTCCCATGGGGAAAGCTCTTGATATGCTCATCATATTTAATGGGTCAAGTTATTGACTACAGATTCAATCATTAGGTATGTATCCAAGGCAGATAATGAGATCTGGTGGTGGTTATACCAGGGCTGGGAGTTATAGCTAGGGTTTGAGTTCTTCATCTTCCCCTCGGAATTTCCAGCAAATGTTTACATATTTGCAATTAAGATTGCATAGGCACGAGGAAGAGATTAGGTGTTTGAAGCAATAGCAGAATCTGTCGGGGAGCACCTCTTCCTTTGCTATGCCAGGAGTGGCACTAGTTTTGGCTTAGCCTAGGGTTAAGAACAGATGGGAATTTCTCAGTGGAAGATTCCAGGAGTATTACCCTCCAGTCTTTGAGGGAGGCCTAGATCCATTCAGAGCTGAGCAATGGATGGGCATGATTAGTTCTATTCTTGACAGTATGGGGTTGGTATGTCACGATAGGATGATCTGTGCTATATATGTATTACGGGATGATGCCCAGACATGGTGGGAAGTAATATCCTAAAAGCGAGAAATAGTTGTGATGGACTGGAAAGAATTTAGACAGTTGTTCAATGAAAGGTATTACTGTGATGCAGCCAAGACTGCTAAGATGAATGAGTTTCTTAACCTCGTTCAGGGAAATGCAGTAGTAACCGAGTATGTTAACAGATTTTTTGGGTTGGCCAAGTTTTCTCTTGATATGGTACCCACAGATGTAGCTCGGAAGGAAAGGTTTATTCAGGGATTGAACCCCAGAATAGCTGAAGGCATTAGAGTCGCCCCAGTGCATGAAACCTCCACCTACACTCAGGTGGTATGGAAGGCTCTTGCTGTTGAGAGCACAGGAGATCATATTGAGAATGAGAGTGCCAGAGAGCACGGAGCTCAGATAGTGACACCTCCATTTATTGGAGCGAGAAAGAAAAAGAACTGGAGGACTTATCCAAAATGTGCTCCGTGTAAGAGACATCATCTGGGAGAATGCCAAGCAAAGGCATGTTACTTATGTGGAATGGTTGGGAATTTCATGAGGGATTGCCCAAGGCGAGGAACAAATGATCAAAAGGGGATGGACAGCTCGACTCCAACTTGAGTGTTCATTCTGAAGCATTCAAAGTCAGAGACTGAGACTGAGACTAGTGCCTCAGGGTGGCAGGTCAGCTTTCTAGTTTTGATTTTTGTATTATGCTTACTGGTTTTGGTACCATGTTGTTTCTTAGCTTGTTGCATATAGAGAGGCATAGAGATGATATGCATATTGCATGGTTATGTTGTGATGGGAATGTGATACTGTATTGGTGATTTTAAGAGATAAAGTAGATCATGATGGAAATGACTCATCGATGGTTTTGTTAAAGTTGTTATGACTGACTTCGAGATGATTCTGGATTTGAATTAGTTAACCAAGTGTGAGGCAATGATAAATTGCAAGGAAAGGATAGTAACTCTTGGGTTTGAGAGTGGGAGACCCTTGTGGTAGCTGGCACTGTGCATGGATTTTGTATGCTTATGACATCTGTATTTAGAGCTAGAGATCTATTGCAAAGGGGATGCATAGAACTCCTAGCTAGTGTGGTGGATACCACATAGGTTGTGCCAGTGAGATTAGGACACACTGGTGTAGTCTGTGAGTTTCTAGATGTGATTCCAGGAGATTTGTCAGGATTACTTTCACATAAAGGATAAATGGTGATTGGATTGGTGCCAGGAAGGGAATCAGGTCTAGGGCACTGTGTTGAACAGCTTCAGCAAAGCTGTAAGAACTAAAGGCTCAGTTATTGAGTAAGATGATAATCTCCAAGGTGGATCTTTGATATGGTTATTACCAGCAAGAGATCAGGGAGAAAGATATGCAAAAGACTGTTGTTATATTAGATAAGGGCACTGGGAGTGCTGAGTTAGGTTTTGAGGATTTGGTTAATACCAAGTTGTTTTTATGAATTTGATGAACAGAGTATTCAAAGATTATCTTAATTGGATTTGTGATCGTTTTGATCGTCTGTATTATGGTATACTCTCAGTTGGATATTTGCCAAGGTCAAGGAACGCCTTAGAGGCAGAAGTTTCCTTGGACATGCAGGATATTATATGTACTTTGGGAAAGATTTATGAGTCTTCTTACAGATCTACACTAGTTAGTAGGTTGTTATGACACCTCAATGGCATGGAAAAAGAGATTTCCTATGCATCATGTTAGTTAAAGGATATGACCAGGACTAGAGTATAGTTATTGGTGGGCCAGATGGCCAGCTTTATACTTGAGATTATTATTTCAGGAAGGATCAAGGAAAATAATTAAGTGACCCACAGATGGGAGAATTGAAAGGAATGTCTTAGCTGGATTAGCTAAGGATTATATAGTTTCAGGTATGAGTTTATTGAGGTATAGAGATCGGATTTGGAATTCGATGGACACTGAGATTAATTGGGAGATTCTGGATGAATCTCATACTGCTCTCTTATTCTCTTCATCCAGGCATAATGGAAAATGTACAGAGTTTGAAAGCCTTATATTGATGGCCTGGGATGGAGAGGGACATAATGGAATATATGACAAAGTTCTTAACCTATTAGCAGGTCAAGACATAGTATCAAAAACCAGTAAGACTATTGTAGCCTTTGAGTATTCCACAGTGGAAATAAGGAAACATCGCGATGGGTTTTGCGGTGAGGCTGCCAGGATAGTGGGTCAGCGTGATTTGGATTGAGTCATTATGGACAAGTATTTAAAGTGAGCCCACCTTTATCAGTAAGGACAAGTAACATAGTTGATCGGTATTCAGATCTTTGTGTGAGAGAGGTACTTTCATGGAAATTCAAGGTCCATCTTATCAGATGAAGACTCTATTATTACTTCCACGTTTTGGAAGGCTTGCAGAAGTTGATGAATATACAGTTGAAATTTAATACAGCTTATTACTCTCAGGCTGATGGTAAATCAGAGAGAGAGATAGAGTTATCCAATTATTGAAAGGCATCTTATGAGATGAATGAGATATTATATCTGGATCCTGAGGTAGTTTAAAGGATCATTGAGGTTATTGAAAATGTTAGAGCTTGGATGATCACTTCTCAGAGTAAATGGATAAGTTACGATGATTTGAGATGTAGGAACATGGAGTTCCAAGTAGATGATTGTATCTTCCTTAGAGTATCACCATGGAAAAGGGAAGGAGATAAGGGCAAGTTGAGCCCTAGATTAATATGACTGTTTGAATTCTGGATAGGACCGGTCAGGTTGCCTATAGATTGGCCTTATCTTTGGCACTGTCAGTTGTACACAA
Organism: Humulus lupulus; assembly: GCF_963169125.1. NCBI lineage: Eukaryota > Viridiplantae > Streptophyta > Magnoliopsida > Rosales > Cannabaceae > Humulus > Humulus lupulus. The sequence continues at coordinate 277,028,498 of NC_084793.1, forward strand.
TGTATTTCGTATTTCCATGTTGAGGACATGGGTTAGAAGAGACTCAAGTGTTGAGTTATGAGAATCTGGAGGTTGACGCTAAGTTATCCTATGAGGAGTAGCCAGTTCATATCTTAATAGAAAGAACCAGGTTATGAGGAACAAAGTTGTGCTTTGGTTAAGGAACTTTACAGAAACAGTGGGGTCGAGGGAACAACCTAAGAAACTGGAATTAGTTGTGCGGAATTTATATTCCAAGCCGTTCAGATAAATTTCGAGGATGAAATTTTTGTAAGGAGAGGATAGTTGTAATGAACCAAAATTTCCTAATAAGGTTTAGGACCTTGATTAGGAGGTCGGGAGGGCCATAATTGATTTATTATGCCATTAAATGATTATATGCATGTTTATGTGAATTATATTATTATATGATGATAAATGCATGCATATGAGTCCACTTTTCATTATAAGGGAATTTTGGTAATTTGGCTTGTTGAGGGCGTAATTTTGTATTTTCATGCATGTTGGTGAATTACGAGTAAGACCACATTATTTGTGGATTTTTTCGAGCCATTCGGCATGAGACGATCTTTGAATGCAAGTTATCCGTTTGGTTATAACGTGGTTAATTTTGGGGCTCAGGGTGAGTCTCGAGGTAATTTGGTGATTAGAACATTACCAGGAATTAAAGGGTAATGGGATATGATTTATTAGATTTTGAGAATATTGGGAATAATGGGAATTGGAGGGCGTTAATTATGATTAAACGGGAAAGGACGATTCTGCCCTTGGTGGCTGTTTAGGGTTTTAATTAAGCTTAAGGGCAATATGGTATTTTCACCCTAAGGATAAATATAACCATTGAAGGTTGTAGAAACCTTCCAAAACAGAGCATTCAACTTTCTTCTCCCGTACACCATTTTCTTCTCACTTTCTTCTTGGATTTTTTAGCTTAATTTGAGGAACCAAGCTAAGGAGGTGGACCTTGAGGGCTTAGGGCTGTGTTCCACCATTGAAGAGGGTTCTATACTGAATTTCAGGTAAGGTTCTAGCCATTAAAACTCTGGTTTCATAATATGTTTTCATTTGGATTTCAGCTGGATTTTCAAGGGTTATATTGAGGATTGATGTTAGTTTTTGGCTATGATTTCTTGGGTTATGATGCCTAGGACTTGTGTATATGGTATTTGGGTTCAATTGGGAGTTTGAATGAGGTTTGGAAACTTGTTTTTCATATTTGAAATGGAGGAGTCGTAGGAGGGATAAACCAGGGTTGAAAGCCCCGGTTGTAGCGCTACAACGCCCAGCTATGGGCACTATAGCACTAGCCAGGGGCATTCTGCTCTGCTTGTAGCACTGGGGCGCTAGGGGGGTAGTGTAATGACCCAACTACTCTAGACTTTTGGACCATTAACAAAAACTATACATAAACACTAATTCTTAATAACACTTACAAGTGATAAGATCATAACTTTATTAAAACTTGAAAAAACAAAGGTCAAACTTACATAAAATGTAAGTTAGGATATGGGATCCCATTGTTTTAAAATCAAAACATGACATAATGATAATTAAAAAGAGATTACATAATAAAATGCGGAAAAATACATATAAAAACCATAAGAAACAAAAAAAACTACATCCTCGAATCGAAACTCTCGGCTCTTTGAATCCATTCAGCCTCAATACACATTCCCCAAGCTTCCAAGAACCTTTCCCGCCACTAAAACTATTTTCCTGCACATATAAACAAAAAGGAGTAAGCCTAATGCCCAGCAAGGAAAATCTAACACATAGTCCATATACATAAATTTCATAAGAAACATAAAATATATCATAACATTTATGTCACATACATACTATAATGGCCATTATTACTTGGGATCCCATAAACAAAGCAAGTCATATGCCCATTAGATTAGTGGGGTCTTCCTAGCTAAGCAAGTCATATGCCCATAATCTATTTGGGGCTTGTTAGTCATATAGGCCATATGCCCAAGTCTACAATCATACTTAACATAACATATTACATAACATAAAATCATAAGATAACATATAAAAGCATATAACACATAAATCCTATCCTATTTTCCTTACCAAAATAACTGGGATATGAGAACTGATTTGGGACCTTGGAACACTCCTAAAAATCATTTATAATAGGGTGAGTATATTGAAGAAAAAGGGATGAAAGTGATGAGGGAACTATACTATCAAAATATACTTACCAAAAACCTTGTGCTCAAGAACCTAGATTTCCTAACCACGAATAGGAATAAGGTTAGAATATGAGTAGAAGACTATGAGAACTTTAAAGAAAATAATATAGAAATGGACTAGAGTTTGGGATACCTTGAGTACTTCTATGACCAATCTACACCTTGAACTGAAATGTGAATAGAACCTTACTTCCCAAGTGTTTGGTAAGCTTATAGTGATCAAGCTTAAGATTCCCAACCCAAGTGTTTACACTCTCACACTAACCTAGCAACTTGCAGCCTCTGAACTTAGAGTAATAGATGAATAAATGGCTGGGTACTAGGTCCTATTTATAGAGTTTAGGAATGAAAAGATCTTCATTTCACTTGAATAAAAATAATGGCTTTTTAAGTGAAAATAATTTGAATTATCGTTCAGCAGAGGCTGAAGACTCGTTTAGAAAGGTGCTGGACTTATCAAGAGGTTAGGGATTTGAATGAGAACGTTTTTGAAAACTTTCAAAAACACACTGAAGGAGGCGATATATCGCCTGGGCCATTGTGCCCGAGGCAATCGTGCAACGTTTCGTGTTTTTTGTATCTTCATACTGCGATATATCGCCCCCTATAGCTGCGATATATCGGCATACGCTGAATATTTAAACACGAAATTACACATTTTTAGCTTAATTTGAATTGAGGAAACAGCCTTGACTAAGCCCTCTAACGTTTTCAAAGCTGCTGACTGACCTTAGGGTATTCAAATTTTTAACCGTAATAAATTTAATCCTCAAAATACTTTATCATCACTAAACCTATACATGACATGTGCTATTATCTTATTGGGTCTTATTTAATCCCTATAATATAATAAATATTACCCTCAATATCAGTCATATTAATCAAACCTTAGGTTAAAATTAATATTCTTAAACTATAGGTTAAACTTAAAAAATCTACAAGTACTACTATGAGTGTCCAAATAAATCCCGGTCTGAACCAAAAATCCACAGTCATAAAGATAATGCTATTATTACTATTATACTACTATCTAACTTAGCTAAGTAAAGTTCTTGGACTCTACAGGTAGCGTTGTAGCGCTACCATGCTTTTCCATATTCCTGTTTTGGGCACTTTTGAGGGTTTTTGGCTTGGGGTTTCAATTCCCAAGGCACGAGATCGAATCTACTCACTATTTGAGTACAATTTGGGGTCCTGGGAGTGAGGATTAGGTCAAGAACCTTTTATTGCTCATTTTCATTAATTGGATTCCATATTTGGTTATGACTAGGTGACCGCTAAGGGATTAATGGATTGATCGTTCTCAAGGGTCGTTCTTAACGTATTTCTCGCTCAAACCAGGGGTATGAAAACTGCACCCCATATGTGACATGCATGGTTATTAATGAGTCATGTTGAGTGTTTAAATGTGGACATTGATTGCATATCAAATGCTTAGCAAATATTGCTTACTTGTGAATGGCACTGACTTATTAGTCAGAATCGGCAATGGTGTCGGTATTAACTGTGAAGTTGTGACTCATTAGTCAAGTTCGGCAGTAGTACTGAGCACTGATCTTATAATATTGACTTATGAGTCAAGAATGGTATTAGGATGTTTAACGCAAGCCAAAAAGATTAGATCTAATTGACATAAGCATTATCATCAGAAGCATGAAATGCTTGACCGACCTTAAGTTCGATGAAAACCAAAAGTGTTTGTCTAGTCTAAAGGCTAGTTATTTAGAGCCAGAGCCAAAAGGCTAAGGTGACCTACACGTTACATGGCTAGGAGAGTATGGGACCTCAAAGATAGACTTATCAGTTATCTAAATAGAGATGGACTTATCAGTCATCTAATCTAGATGGACTTATCAGTCCTCTAATCAAGATGGACTTATCAGAAAGACTTATTAGTCATCTCCCTCATAGCGAGAGACTTATTAGTCATCTACTTAGAGCACAGGACTCCACAAACATTTATTTGTACCTCCTTGCATGCATTAGTATGGTTATTACTGCTAGGCATTCCAACTGAGACTTAGTAACATGTTATTACTTGTTCATGAGCATATTGAGTTTTCTTGCTGAGCTTCGGCTCACGGGTGCTATGTGGTGCAGGTAAAGGCAAAAGAAAGATGGACCATCCTTTAGTTGGAGAGCATAGGTGACGATGTGTACATATGCGGCTGCTCGACAGCCACGGCCGAGGATTTAAAGAGGAACTAGGGTTTAACCCTATTTTGCCGCTTAGGTTGGCTGGTTGTAAATATTTTCTTGTAATTGAACTTTAAATTGTATTTTGGGATCCCAATGTATACAGTAAACATTTTAGTGAAATGTTGTATCTTAACCAAAAAATTTAACCCTAATTTGCTAATCATACTTAGTTACACGATTATGGCCAAATGACTCGATTAGCAACTTTAGCACTCTTTAAAATGCACATCGTAACAGTCCCTGGAGATAGGGTGTTACATCTACGGTGTGAGTCTCAATCAGATCATATACGTGGATTGGATGATCGTTTGATTATACGAAAAGATAACTAAGATAATCGATAGGCATCAAGAGGTGTTCTTCTAGTTTTCTATTTGCGTTGATTTAATGTATAAATATATATATTGATCCTACCTCGGTATTATCATTTTTAAATCACCTTTCCCCCCACCTTCCGCTGTCACTCTGATTTGCTATCCTCCTTAACATATGTTATTTTACAATTCAAAATTTATATTAATGATAAAAAAGTTTAATTCTATTTTCTTGTACTTTTAAAAGCATATTACAAAGTTTCAAATATAAACACTACAAGAAAAAACGTTTTTAGAGGCAGAACAATTAGAGGCGGACTTAGTCTGCCGGTAATGTACGGGTTATTAGCGGCGGACTACTGGGTCCACCGCTAATAATGTGGAAATTAATAAAAAAAATTAATTTTTTTTATTAGCGTCGGACTTACCAATTATTAGCGCGCAAGTAGTCAGCCGCTAATACACTGCCCAAGAAACGAAAAGCTATTCCGTTTCAAAATTATTAGTGGCAGGTATTTTCCCTTATTACCGACAGAATATCTGCCGCTAATACTATTAGCGGCGGGTAAATATCCGCCGGTAATAAGACTATTACCAGCGGGACATATTAATAGCGGCTGGTCCCGCTACTAATAGTTTAATATCATCGGGATAATATTAATAGCGGCGGGTCTCCGCCGGTAATAATCTTACATATTGAAAATTTTACACATTGTTTTGTCCGTCTCTCTCATTTAAAAAAAAATCTCCCCCTCTCTCAGACACTCTCTGTCCTCCCCTCTGTCCGAGCACCGCCACCACCACCACCCCTCTCTCAGTTCGTCCCTCTGTCCGAGCACCACCACCACCCCTCTGTTCGAGCACCACCATCACCCCTTTGTCCGAGCACCACCACCACCCCTCTGTCCGAGCACCACCATCACCCCTTTGTCCGAGCACCACCACCACCCCTCTGTCCGAGCATCACCACCGCCCCCACGCTGGAGTGTATTAATTTTGTATGTATTAATTTTTTTAATTTTAATTGTTTGTATGTAGTTTTTTTTAATTTTAATTGTTTGTATTTATTTTCAGAACCCCCCACGCCACGCTGGGATTTCGGACCCCACGCCGGATTTTCAGACCACCAACAGTGTATGTATTTTTTTTTTAATGATATTGGTTTCATAATATTTATTAAAAAAATTGTTTTGGTCTTATTATAAAAATAGATTTATGTGTTGTATTATATTGTATTTAATTTATTGTTAAAAGAATGAGATTTGATTATTAAGTTGTTATGTTGTCAAAATTTTAAAAAAAAAACTATATATCTTATAATAAATGTTATGGGATTTTCTGAGTGTAGGATTTTAAAATTTTTGAAATGATAGTATTAAACTGTTATGCTGTCAAATTTTTTGTGAAATTTTATTAGGTAAATTAGTTTTAATTTTTTTTGTTATATGTTATGTGAACATAATGAAAATTGTAATGAATATTATTTAATTTAGTTAATTAATATTATTATAATTAATTAAAAATTATTTAAAGAATTAATTAGTATTTAATTAGAAGTTAATTTATTTTTTCTGTCCCGGTATGCTTGTGATTGATGGTTGTTGACTACAGCCATCAATTATAGGGATATCAGCACATAAATGATAAGTTTAAAATATTAATAATAAAATAATGAATGAAAAAGATTAATAAAATTTATCCAATTATTTAAAAAAAAAAAAATTAGTCTAATAGTTAAATAATAATTCATTTGTAAAAGTATTATTATTATTACAAAATAAAAAATTATGAATATAGAATTAAATAAATAATAATTTATTTTTAATTATGTAATTATTTTTAATTAATTTAATTTATTAAATAATAAAAGCTTGATATAACATTATCTAATTAAATAATTTAATTTAATTTTTTTATTAAATAACATTATCTAATTAAATAATTTAATTTAATTTTTTATTAAATAACATTATCTAATTAAATAATTTAATTTAATAAAAGTTTGAAAAATTAGTAATCAATAATAAATTATTTTAAGAAAAATTATTATCTAATATTAACTAGTATTAAATTATTTGAATATAGAAATTGATAATTTTATTTAATATTAGTTTTAAAAATTAATAATGATTAATTAAATAAATAATAAATTATTTTAAGAATAATTATTAATTTGTTTACTAAATAACATTATCTAATATTAAATAGTATTAAATTATTTGAATATAGAAATTGATAATTTTATTTAATAAAAGTTTTTAAAATAAATAATAAATTATTTTAAGAAAAAATATTAATTTAAATAACATTATCTAATAATAAAACATCATAAAATAACATAAGATATTATAATATTGCATCAGATTTCAAAAATGATAACAAATTTTTTTTGTTATCCATTCCTATTCTCATTACTAAAACTCACATACTCTTATAACACTTTAGATGGCGATTGACAAGACTTTGACAACATTGAGAAATCGTGCTGTGTCAAATGCATAAATAATAGGCTTGAAATTATACCTATAGTCGAAGCACACATATTCGATAGGGGTTTTTATCAAGGTTATGAGAGGTGGATTTATCATGGGGAGGTGGAACTAGATGTTGTTGATGAGGTGGTTGATGAGGATGAAGTTGACGAGATGATTCCCATAATGGAGGACTTGCTCTTACCGACAACTGAGCAAGTAGACAATAATTATGGTGCGAGTCAGTATTACGACGAGTTGTTTGAGGAGATTGAAGCTGAGTTGTATCCTGGATGCGATTGGATTTTTTCCCTTAACTTTTTAGCTAAGCTATTACATTTGAAAGTTAGAGGGAAGATTCTTAACAACATATTTGATGAATTATTGAAGTTGTTAAAGCTTTTTTCCGAAGTGAAATAAAATTCCATCAACGTACTACGAGGCTAAAAAGAGATTGAAGAAATTAGGGTCGGGATACGAGTTGATTCATGTGTGCCAATATGATTGCTGCTATTATTACAAAGAGCATGCAAATAAAGAGGAATGTCCAGTTTGCGGAAGTACTCAATGGGTTACTTTTGAAAAAACTAAAGGAAAATAGGTGCCACATAAGGTGATGCGTTACTTTCCATTGACCCCCCGGTTGAAAAGACTATATAGTTCAATACAGGGAAGGACATGCTATGGCACCATACTTGGAAATCAAAAGATGATGGGGTGTTGTGACACCCAGTGGATGGGACGATGTGGAAGAGTTTTGATGCCAATCATCCTGCTTTTGCAAGTGATCCTAGGAATGTTCATTTAGGCTTAGCTGCCGATGGATTTAATCCATTTGGCAACATGAACCTAGCATACAACATGTGGCCTGTGGTGTTGGCGAACTATAATCTTCCACCTTGATTATGTATGAAAGACAATAATTTGATGTTGACCATCCTTATTCCTGGTCCAAAATCACCGGGTAAGGACATAGATGTATTTCTAAGACCATTGGTGGATGAGTTGAAGGAGTTGTGGGTTAACGGAGTTGTTACGAGAGATAGTACGACCAACACTATGTTCAAGCTGCGCGCAGCCATTTTATGGACAATTAATGATTTTCCAGCTCGAAGTAGTTTTTCTGGATAAAGTGGTCAGGGATACAAAGCTTGTCCCACGTGTAATGAAGACACATCTTCCATTCAAATGATCGGTAAGACATCTTATGTTGGTCACAAAAGATTCTTTCCTATTACACATCGAATGAGAAGGGACACTAAGTTTGACGGTCAAATTGAGGGAAGACGTCCTCCAAGATGATTTACTTGTGAGGGAATATTAGAACAAGTGAACAACCTTCCACCCCAAGTTCCGAGAAAACACTTGCAGTTTGGAGGTGTGAAGCGTAGAAGAGTTGCGAAAGACAGAAATTGGAGGAAAAAAAACATTTTCTACGAGCTTGATTATTGGTGTACAAACATTTTTAAAACATAACATCGATGTCATGCATGTCGAAAAAAAATGTGTGTGATAGTCTCCTTGGCACAATCTTGGACAATGACAAGTCTAAGGTCACCACTAATGCAAGATATGATTTGAAGAAGATGGGAGTAAGGGAATCGTTGTGGATTTATGAAGATGAGAATGGAAAGTTGATGAAGCCGCATGCTTCTTACGTGTTAACTCCTTCTCAGAGACAACAATTTTGTCAATTTATTAAAGAAGTGAAATTTCCAGATGGATTTTGTTCAAATTTGAAGAAAAAGGTAATCGAGAATGAAACAAATATCATTGGGTTGAAATCCCACGACTGTCATGTTATAATGCAACGAATACTGTCAATGGGTGTTCGCAAGTTTGTCCCAAAAGATATATCAACCACCATTTCTGAACTGTGCAACTTTTTTAGGCAAGTATGTTCGAGGACTATAAATGTTAAAGATATGGAGGAAGCACAAAAAGACCTTATTTTGATATTGTGCAAGATGGAGTTGTTTTTTTCTCCTGCTTTTTTTTATATAATGATTCATTTGGTCTTACATTTGCCAGAAGAAGCGATTTTGAGTGGACCGGTATTTATGAGGTGGATGTATCCTTTTGAAAGGTACATGAAAAAATTGAAGAACTACGTGGGAAATAATGCTCGTCCTGAAGGGTCCATAGCTGAAGGCTATGTTGCAGATGAGGCTTCGACATTTTTCTCAATGTATTTCAAGTGGGTTGAAACAAAATTTAACCGTCTTGATCGCAATGAAGATGAGGTGTATGTCCCATGACACCTTTTGGTGTTTCAATCTCAATGGCATCCCCTGACAAAGGGAACTCTAGGGCCTCTCGACCTTGCGACTCGTGAAATGGCTGAATGGTTCATACTTGACAATTCTCCCAAAATTCAGGATTCTTAGAGTAAGTTTGTTCCCTTTAAAGTGAAATTTATGTTCATTCCAAATTGTTTTATCTAATATAGTAAAATCATTCAAATTTACAGCGAACACCTAGAAGAGATCAAACTGAAATACCCAGATGGTGATCATAATTTTTTACACAAGAAAATTTTTTGCCCGTGGTTTTATAAGAAGGTGAAAATGAGATTATTTTTAAACCTTCATTACTGTAATGATATTTTTGTCATTCTAATATAGATTTATTAATTTATTTAGATATATGACTTGCACAAGCTTGGATCTTTAAAGAATGGTGATGAGTTGTGTTGACGCTGTTTTTCGTCAACTTAAATCGTAGAGCAATTAAACAACGTAAACTATGAAGCGAATGAATAATGAAGAAAGTCAAGAGGGATTTTACGTGGTTCAGCAGTTAATTCTGCCTAGTCCATGATTCTATGTTATTAAGACTTAGAGATTTCTGGAAATTCTTCAGAGATGAATTACCCAGAGCTTTCTCTCTAGCCAAAAGAAATCGATCCTTTACAAGTGGTCATTCCTCCTCTATTTATAGGGGAGGTTACAGGGTTCATTCCCACATATTTCGGGAAGATATTATGTATATTAATTTAAATAATGACATTAAATGTAATATCTCCTATATACACAGAAACGTCCCATAAGAATCGGGAACGGATAACAGACTAAATGATATCCCTTAAATATTGGGATTTTACAACAATAAATATGTTCATACGTAATGGGCTTTCCGAGGAGACTCATCGGGTCTTCGAGATCAGCAATCGTCATTTTGGCTGTCAATACTTATGGTACTACTACGAGCTTGCCACCCTACTTCAGGATATGCTCAGAGTGAATAGACATTGTCGAAGCTATCACACTCGAGCTTGCACTTCACAAGCTCGAGCTGTTTAACCCGAAGACAATCGACATCTGATGTATCCTATTGTCGTGCTATTTCGAACTCAGAAAGTATCCCAAGGTTACACATCTTTGAGGTCGATGTTTTACTTCAGATATTCTATGGCTGGACCATACAATGTTTTCATACATTTCGAGCTCACACTTGACGAGTCCAGTCTTCGGAGTCATAACCTCTTGTCTCGAAATCTGGGTGTAACATTTTGCCCCCTCAAAAGTATCAGTTCGAATTCTATGAGAAGGAAACTTTTGAACTGCTCCTCTTTGAAACTGTACCATCAAAAACACTTGAGTGTGGACACGCGTCAACCGGGTATTGGCCACTCAAAGGACTTGAGTACCTTGGGAACCTGCCCACGTTCATTCGCCTGCCACTCTTTATGGTACTATCATTCATAGGTCCCTGGCCGTTGGATCTGATACGGAATCTGGCCAGTGGCCCAAATTAAATCGGCTTTTTACATTCCCATGGGTCTATAAATATGTCTCTACTTGTCTTCCCCATTTTACTTTCATGTTCAAGCTTTCGCAGAGAGAAAGAAGAAAAAACCAGAAAATTTTACCCAATTCTTGCATGTTCTCCAAGCCCAGAAGATAGAGCAACGTTGGCCTCTTCGACTCCGTGAGATTGTTTTTGCAACTGCTTATTCGGTCATCAATCTCTGTGTTTTTGTCGACCACATTGTGTAAGTCTCTGTTCTTAACTTCGTATGCCTATATATTTTTCGTGGCATGTTTGTATTGTTGTACTATTAATCCCTTCACTAGTTTTGCACATTAGAGTGTTTTAGTAAATGTTAGTCTTAAGTTCTTATATCACGGGTTCCAAACCCAGATCATGTGTAGAAGGCCCAAAAATGGTTCCTTTACTGAGTTTTTGAATTACGGATGACATATCTTACACACCAAGATATTGGGTACAGAATTAGGATTTTATAAATTGCACGTTTCCCAAAAAGATCACTTTTCGAGTAACCGCCAACTTTTTTCCCTGAAATATCAGGATCTTCAAAAATAAATCCACCTTCCTTTCTTTTCGTGGAATATACGCTCTGAGACTGGCCTCGTCTTTTGGACCGAGTTTGCCTTGTAGCCTCGATCATTCAAGCTTAGATCATTCTGATTTTCATTCTTAACTGTTTGTTCGTCTGGCCCTCACCCTTTTTTCTCTGGCTGGATATCGCAGAACTCGAAAAAGTGGTGGGGGTCAAAGCTCGCAATTCCTTATTCACCGAAGACTCCGAGGCTGGAATCACCTTTCACCCGGAACCAGCATATGATTCGAGAGCACCAACTAAGGCGCGAGCAAGAAGATACCCGAGATCACTTTCGGCGCCAAATCGATGAGGTCGAGGAGGGAAAAAGGAAGAGACTTAGGGTCGCCGTATACCCGGATCCAGACTTCGAGCCCAAGCCAATTCCCATCGATCCCACTCTTAGAGTGACAATCGCCTTCAAGATGGGGGACCTTCCATTTTCACTAATGAGAGAACCATCAAACCCCCCTTCTACCTCGCAACCAACCTCCATTCCCACCTCGAAGAGAGAGTTCTTCGAGGTCGAGCACTACTGGAGCTCGATTTCTTCATTAGGGCAGATCTCTAACATCTTGGCCCTTCACAATATTGGATTATCGGGCTCGCTAAGGTGTCGAGCTCCGTCATCACATGAGCGAAGTTTCCGTGCCCCATGAGATGGGAACCCTGACAACAAGCTGAAGTATGCGGCCCGGAGCCAAGAAAATATGAGGGCAGGGGCTTTACTGCCCTTGAAGCCCTTTTTCAAGAACTTCGCGAAATTTGTTGGGCTCGCCCCTTTCCAGCTCAACACCAATTCAAACAAGGTTTTGTCCGCCCTGAGGTCGCTTTACCACGAGCTAAAGTGGGAAGGACCTTCACCAAAGGAGATCCTGTATCTCTTTTGTTTGAAAAGCAATCCCTCCCGAGCTCGGGGGAGGGGACGACTTCTACTACCTCTCGAGCTATCCCAAATAGAAGAAAATCTTTGAGGATCTACCCAACCATCCCCCAGACTTCAAGAAGGCTTTCTTTTGGATGGATGGTTTGGCTCCTTCCAGACACTACTCGTTCAGGAAAATTCGTAAGTACCTAACAAATTTCTTCTTTTTGTGCTTGAGTTTTGTTTAAGCTCGCGCTTAGTCATAATATGTTCATTTTTCCAATCAACTATCGTAATCCCACTCCCACCAAAGAGAAGAAAGAGCACAAGGAGGCTTTGCTCCAACTTCCCTATGGCAGGAGGTCCCTCTCTTATCTCCTTCATGAAGACAAGCTCCGAGCCTGTGGTCTCCTGGAGAAGGATCTGTCCACGTTCGACTGTCCAACAAAAAATATACCAAGTGGAAGTTTGTGCTTCTCCCAACTGGCAGCCTTCATCCGAGGCAAAATGTTAAGCCACTGGCCCCAGTTCGACATCGCAGGAGCCTACAATCGTGGAACGAGGCCAATGATGAAGCCTCGAGCTCGAGTGACAGAGGTACGATCATCCTTAGCATAAGCCCGGCAGATTAGTGTTGTGTAAGGATGACAGGGACCATTTTTATGTATGGTCTTGGGTAGATGAAAGGGTTCATAGGTTTGATAGTTTGCTCGGGAAGTATGGCACTATGTATAGTCTGAACGAGGTATGGAACGGAATAGCCGTTCAATATGGGAAAAACGACTATAGAGACCTTTCGAGGTTGACTTCAACTTATAGGGAAGGTACTTCTCTGCCTCCTCTGAAGATGGGGGAATTACGTGGTCGTCGAGCACGAGCTCGGGGGAGAGTTCCAGTTAGGTTTCTCTCTACTTGTCTTTTTATTCTTTGTCTGTCTGCATCATGCTAACTTTTTTGTCTTGGAATATCTCATAATGCAGTGTAACTGTGCAGGGGATATGGATTCTGTTGACGCGGTTTTTCGCCAGCAGATAATTATATGAATAAACATGATGGATTAGTGCGAATTGATAAACCGTAATATGAAAATAATAGCAATCTAGAATGTGGAAACTAGTTGTAAGGAAAAGATGGTCACTCCTTTTTTAGGTGGTTCGAAGGTTAAAAATCCCCATAGTCCACCAGTCGATATTATTGATATCTATTTCTTCTTTCTTACAATGTTCTTGCTTTACAAGAAGGGGGCCAACCCTTTTCACTACCCAGGGCTTCGGTATTTATAGGGGATTGATCTTCGAGTAGGTACTGGGGTCATCCCGTGATCTAATCATCCATCAATGTCATTTACGTAACACTGGTGATTAATTCCTAAACCTTATAGTGAAGTGTGGTCTAATCAATAAGTAAGGATGGGTAATGGGCCGCATGGCCCAAGTCAGGAGAGGGATGTCCGAATACGCACGTTTATGCTACGTATCCAAAAATTCAGGAATAGAAGAGACACGTGATGTCTGATATACGCACGATTATATTGCGTGGTTGACTTTACAAGGATTCGGGGGTGTCAGACCTCTGATGTATCACGAGCTAAGTGCGGTGCTAGCTCGTGGTTTCTACTATGCCGACGCGATGGCTCCAAGGAGCAGCTAAATCATCCACCAGCTCGGGCTGGTTAGGTAGGGGACCATAACAAACAGCTTCGGGTGGACGGTTGACACGTGGCAGATCGATTTAGGCCCTTCTCTAGCTTGCCAAAGTGTGTGCAGATATTTAGGGCGTACATGTGCCCCCCAATCCCCTGCTCGTGATCTATGACGTCATCTGTGATCTTCACAGTGGGGGGCTTTTAAACTTTCCTTTTGACTCTTCATGTCCTGCCCACTACACGAGTACCGGACACGTGGAGCGTCGTGGTTGGCGACTGTTCAGATTCTGAGAATTGCATTAAATGGCCTAGCCACCTTTCTGCCGTCGTTTTTCCTCTCGAGTTATGACCCTCGTATTTCGCATTAATTTGATCGGACGGTCCTCGTTTCCTTATGCCTCTTACGTATATATAAGGTTAGCAATCTTCAGTACTAGTCACTCTTCATTTGAAATTTTTTCCTCATTTTCTCTCTTTTGAGTTTCAAAAGCTCATCTTCTTCCGGTCATAATCCCAGAAATCCCCAAGTTCTCGCCACAAGAGTCTCTCAGAAGTCCATCTTTAAGGATTCCACCAGGACTCCTACTCCTACGCCTTCTGCAACTTCCATTTGGAAAATACACTGTAAGTTCCCTGTCCGTTGTGTGTTTTGATTTTTTCGTTTCTCTGTTGGGCAGACCTATTTCTCAGTCATAAACAATAGGTTGTTTTTGGCGCATAGGTTTCGAATCTAGGCATATTGATTATATTTTAAAAACATGTAGGAATGCGATGTTCATGACTAGATAATTTTCGGGTAACTTTCTGGGTAATTTTGGGAAATGCCTATTCGGAATATGGAAGGTGAGAGGTTTTTAGGGTGAGAAACCGGGTAGCTTAGGGGTCACGCTTCCTAGGTGGTTTTACTCTCAAGACTTTCCCTGCAAGGGAAGCAATAACCTGACCCTCCTGACACAAAGATCCCCAGAGATCAGGGATCTGTTGGAAACGTGGGTGCGTGACAATGGCAATGCGTGGCTTCACACACCGCGGGCTGAGATTACTCTAGTCCTTGTATGAAAGTCACTTCTCCTTCGTGCTGCTTATCTTTTCTTAGCTTTTAGGTCGCCCACTAAGTTTTCTTTTTCTAATTCTTGTTCGTTAGGCGATTAGATGGGGCCCAAGAAGAATGCGCCCAAGAGAAACACGGCCAGCTCGTCATCCCAGCAATCCTCCAGGGGAAAAGAGGTCGCGGTTGAATCCCCCATCCCCCAGTTTGGTACCACAGTGGAGAAGCAGGTCGAGGTGGGACCTGATGCCTTCTTCAAGGCGGAGAGGATAGCCTCGAAGATCACGACCCAAAGGAGGGTCAACAAGATACTGCTGTCCCATAACATCGAGGTTGGGACAGGCACCCTTATAGCCCGCCCTCCCCTTGAGGGTGAGAGGAGCTACGCGCCTCTTGACGAGGAGTTCGCGGCCTGGAGCGACGAACACCTCAAGGCCGGGGCCTTCCTCCCCCTGGACCAGTACTTCGCCGACTTCCTTAATTACGTGAAGCTGGCCCCTTTTCAACTGCCTCCTAATTCCTACCGTCTGTTGGCGGGGCTGAGGTACCTCTTCTTGAGACATGAGTGGGAAGTCCCTACCCCAGTGGACATCCTTTATTATTTCTTCCTCGAAGCCATCCCGGATCAATGGGGATGAGGCAACGGGTTCTATTACCTGACCCGCTTCCCGAACTCTCCTGCGGTCATCGAGCTGCCCAGCCACCCCAACGACTTCAAGGACCAGTTCTTTATGTCAACTGGGTTTCACAACTGCAAGCACCATTACTTCAACCGTCCTCATAAGCTTTCCATCCTTAGCTCGCATTTTTTTTATTCTTTTGTGTGTATACTGACTGGAACAACGTCGTGCAGCCATCTTTGACAGGACGGCCAAATCAGTGACCCTCGAGGGTCAATACGATACTTTGACGGGGCTTCTGCCGAGTGAGAAGGATTACCGCCAGCTCGTGTCTGATGAGACGATGCTGGCGTGTAAGTTGATTTCAGCAGGCCAAACTTTGTCCATGAGGAGGACGTGGGCCAACTATCCAGCAGCCCGCGTGATGGAGACCATTCCTAAGGTCGATGTCGCGGCTGGTGGCGGCGACGAGCAGGAAGATGAGCCTGAGGTTCCCCTCGTGCGGAAGAGAAGAGCTCCGGAGACCGCTCGGGACCCAGACTTGGACCGAGCTCAATCAGGGGCGGTAGCTGGCCCCTCCGGCCAAGGTAACCCTTATCTCTTTCGGGACCTAGATAGGGCAGCCACGGACCTTAGGTTAACCAGGTTTAACCCAAACCAACTCGTGCATCACCACCAGAATGACCCAGACTACAACATAACCCTGTTACAGTGTGTAGATCAGTTAGTGTTGCGTAATGATGCGGCCGTCCCAAGGGTTTCGTAGTAGTAGACAACACGTTGTCTTTTAGGTCAGCCTTTTTTTAGGAGTATGGGACCAATCTTAGGTTGTGGCCCTCCCTCCTAGAGGGTATAGTTGCCCCTGGAAGGCAATATGTGGAGGAATCTAGTCCCGAGGTAGAGCTTGAGTCGGCACCTCCCATAATCCAAGAAGTTGTTGTTTTAGATTCTCCTTCCCCTATAGCAGCTCCGAGGCCGGAGGTCGTGGAAATAGATTATTCCTCTAGCTCGGAGGGTAGGAATTTTTCTATTTTGCGTATTATTGTTAATAATTTTCTTTTGAAGAACGTACATGCATCCTTAATGTGTTTTTCATTCTTCTCTTTAGGCGAGGAGATGGCACAGAGGGGGGAGCCGAACATCCGCTCGATGTTCCCAGAAGGGAAGTCACTCGAGGGACCTCTCATCAAGAGGCTTCGGCCTTCTTCCAAGAAAACGTCGCCCCCGGCTGCAACCGTCTCTCAATCCCCAGGTAAGGGGAAAATCTCGGGCCGAGGAGCCGCACCCGCTGCCGGGCCGACTGCGACCTTTCCTCGCCTTCCTCCCCCTCTAGCATCGGTTGGTCCCCAAGCTCCGGTGGCCCCTACTGCCATAGTTCGCATCCCCGTAAACCCCCAGGATCTGGAGCTGATCCCAGACACTTTCCAGGGGACCGTCTACGAGACGGCGAACTATTCGGTGGAGCACTTCTACAAGGCCAAACCCACCGAGCTGAGGGCAATTGAGGAGAGGAGCCCTGAGAACGTGATGGAATCTTCCCTCGGGATGAACCTCACAGTAAGCACTTTCCCTGACCACTTTTTATATCTTATTTTTTGGGAATGCGTCTAACTGTTCCTTTGCTTTTTGCAGGCGGTCTTGGCTCTTCACCGCAGCATCTCTCGGGCTAGGTCCAGGAATGAGGAAGTCAAGGCCGAGATAACTGCTGACCAAGCTGCTCTCGCCACCTCTGAGCAGAATGATCAGAATGTCAGGGCTGCCTTGGCGGTAGCCTAGGCAAACGAGCAGGTGGCGAAAGCTACCTCGGCAGCCCTTCAGGTCGAGCTCGAGGGGGCCAAGGAAAAACTGCCGTAGGCCGAGGCGGCCATTCTGGAGGAAAAGAAAGTGTGGGCATCCTCCATGGAGAGTATGTTGTACCACTGCTGGGCCTTCAACCAGGACAGCAATTTCTCTTTCATGGCCCCCGATGCATGGGAACACTACCTCGAGAAGTTCAAAGCTCAGCTGCAATCGGAGTTGCCGGCGGCGACTGAGACCAAGGAGACCTCTGCTGCCGGCGAGCAGGATGCTGAGGAGGTGACGTCCTCGGAGCGACCTAGGGGGGCTTAGAATTTTTTATGTTTTCTGTAACTATTCACCACGAGGTTCTTCTCCTCGAGGCAATTTATTGATTTCAGTTACCTCGAGTTTTATCACTATTTTTCTTTTTAAATATGATGTGTTTGGTAAAAACTTAGTTCGTATTAGTTTATTGATCGTTTTTCTTTGAGATTGCAAAGTATTGCCAGTCAATTTTAACCAACTTCTAAGTTTTAGGACCTGGTTGGGTCCAGGATATTAATTTGAAAAACTTACTTCACGTTAGTTTTATCGATACCTCGTGCCTTCTAGAAAGAACACTGATTAATCAATTTAACCAACTTCTAAGTTTTTATGACCTGGTTATGTCCAGGATATTAATTTGAAAAACTTAGTTCGCGTTAGTTTTATCGATACCTCGTGCCTTTTAGAAAAAACATTGATTAATCGATTTAACTAACTTCCAAGTTTTTAGGACCTTCTTCTCGGGATATATGCCCCCTAAGTAAACAGAAAGAGATCTTTCTCGGTTACTTTGAACACGCTCTTTTAAGCCTATAAGCACATGGAAAAGCGATACAAGAAATATACTTCTCATTTTTTAATAAAACAGGGTGGCTTTCATAATTAAGCCTTACAAAAGTGTGACTATTGATAGTATTTCTTTAGGTGTACAGCGTTCCATGTTAGTGGGACTGCTTCTCCATTAAGCCGAGCTAGTTTAAAGGTCCCTTCCTTCATAATCTCTATTATTTGATAGGGTCCTTCCCAGTTTGGTCCCAAAACTCCATCCTTGGGATCCTTACCGGCTAAAAAGAATCTTCAAAGCACTAGGCTGCCTAAGTTAAAGATGTGTCTCTTGACCCTTGAGTTGAAATAACGAGTGATTTTTTATTGATAATGTGCGAGCTCCAGCTACGAAGCTTCTCGTTTTTCATCAATTAGGTCGAGGGACACGCTAAGCAATTTATCATTCTGTTCTTGGTTGAACGCCCGGACTCTGTGCGAGGCTATCTTTTTTTCGACAGGAAGGACGACTTCACTTCTGAAGGTCAGGGAGAAAGGAGCGTGTCCCGTCGAAGTTCGGTGTGAGGTCTGGTATGCCCATAACACTTGAGGGAACTGTTTAGGCCAAACTCCCTTAGCTTCGTCCAACCTCTTCTTACGGCTAGCCTTAAGCATCTTGTTGACAGCCTCGACCTACCCATTAGCCTGGGGGTAGGCCATGGAGGAAAATCTTTTAATTATGTCATGTCTCCCACAGAATTCGGTGAAGAGGTTGCTATCGAACTGGGTTCCGTTATCTGACACAATCTTCTTCGGCAGCTCGAATCGGCAGACAATATTCTTAACCACAAAATTGAGGACTCTCTTTGATGTTATTGTCGCGAGGGGCTCCGCTTCTACCCATTTTGTGAAATAGTCAATAGCCACCACAACATAGCGAACTCCTCCTTTTCCCATAGGTATGGCACCAACTAAGTCAATACCCCAGACTGCAAATGGCCATGGTGACGAGATCATCTTTAGCTTGACTGGTGGAGCTCGGGCAATCGTGGTGAATCGCTGGCAATTGTCACACTTTTGGACGTAAGAAATCGAGTCCTTTGATAGAGTGGGCCAATAATACCCTTTCCTCAATATTTTCAAGGCCAGACTTTGCCTCCCAGCGTGATCCCCACAAAATCCTTCATGCACCTCCTACAGAATAGGTTTGGCCTCGCCTGGCAGAACACATCGCAGAAGAGGTACAGAAAGACCATGCTGGTACAACATCCCATCTACAATTGTATACCTCAGAGCTTGGTAAAGTATCCTCCTCGCGTTGCTCCGTTCTTCAGGTAACTTTCCTGTTGTAAGGTATTCGACTATGGGAGTGATCCAGGTTGGCCTGGCATCGATCATCTCGACCTCTCTTGCAGTTTCCTCTATGCTTGGCCTTTCCAAGAATTCGATCGGTATCAGGCCCAAGGCTTCGGCCTCCTTGGAGGTGGCGAGCTTTGCTAAGGCATCTGCATTGGTGTTCTGCTCCCGAAGGATCTGTTCGACTATGCTGTACTCAAATGTGGACATCTCCTTCTTTACCTTGGCCAGGTAGGCTGCCATCTTGGTTCCCCACGCTTGGTATTCTCTTGATACCTGGTTGACCACGAGTTGGGAATCGCTATAGCACTAGACGGAGCTGGCCTTCTGCTCCCGGGCCACCCTTAGCCCAGTCAATAGAGCTTCGTACTCGGCCTTGTTGGATGCTTCGAATCCGAACCGTAACGCGGAGTGGAAACGATGTCCCTTTGGGGATATCAAAATGACTCCAACTCCGAACCCGTTCTCATTAGACGAACCGTCCACAAAGACTTTCCACAAGGCCTGCACCGGTTCTTCCATCGGTTCCTCTTGGAATCCAATGCACTCTGCCACAAAATCAGCCAGAGCTTGGCTTTTAATCGCATTTTGCAGTACGTATAGTATCTCGAATTGGCTAAGCTCAAGAGCGCACTTCAAAAGACGTCCTGATGCCTCAGGTTTCTGCAATACCTGCCTTAAAGGTTGATCGGTTATGACGTGGATTGAATGGGACTGGAAATACAACCTGAGCTTTCTGGAGGTCGTGATAAGGCAGAACACCATCTTTTCTATCGACGGATATCGAGATTCGGCTCCGAGGAGCCTCTTGCTAATGTAATAGACTGGCCTCTGAGACCGGTCCTCTTCCCGGACCAGCACGGCGCTAACCGCATCTTCCGTTACAGCTAGGTAAAGGAAAAGAGGCTCTCCTGTTGTTGGTTTAGATAACACAGGCAGCTCAGCTAAATGTGCTTTTAGATCGAGGAAGGCACACTCGCACTCATCAGTCCACTCGAACTTTTTATTTCCCCGGAGCAGGTTATAGAATGGCAAACACTTGTTGGTTGATTTGGAAATGAATCGATTAAGGGCTGCCACCCTTCCTGTCAGACTTTGGACGTCTTTTCGCGACTGGGGTGATGGCATTTCGAGTAGCGACCTGATTTTATGGGGGTTCGCCTCTATTCCTCTGGTGTTGACAATGAAACCCAGAAATTTTCCTGACGCAACCCCGAAGGTACATTTTTTGGGATTCAGCCTCATACCACACTGTCTCAAGTTCTTAAAAAATTCCTTCAGATCGGGGACATTGTTATAAGCAGCTTTTGATTTGACCAACATGTCGTCAACATACACTTCCATGTTTTTCCCGATCTGATTAGCGAACATTCTGTTGACCAATCTCTGATATGTAGCTCCCGCATTCTTCAGCCCGAAGGGCATGACCTTGTAACTATAAACGTTGGTTGGGGTCATGAAGATAGTGTGCTCCTGATCCACAGGATTCATAGCGATCTGGTTATAACCTGAGTATGCATCCATGAAGGACATGAGCTCGTGCCCCGGAGTGGCATCCACCAATTAGTCATTTCTTGGCAAGGGGAAGCAATCTTTGGGGCATGCTTTATTCAGATCGGAAAACTCAATGCAGGTCTGCCACTTCCCGATGGGCTTCGGAACCAGAACAGGATTGGCGACCCAAACTGGGTATTTTTCCTCGCGAATAAAGCCGCATTTTAAAAGTCGAGCAACTTCATCTTCCAGGGCCTTAGCTCGGGTCGTGCCCAGGCGCCTCTGTTTCTGGGACTTCGCAGGCATGTTTTTGTCCAAGTTAAGGGTATACATGATGACACTTGGGCTGATTCCTATCATGTCTTCGTGAGACCAGGCGAACATGTCTAGATTTTCTTGTAGAAATCTCAGCAGCTCTGCCTTTCTCTTACTACAAAGGTTTTTCCCGAGCCTAACCACCCTCGAAGGGTCTCTAGGATCGATGTTTACCTCTTCAAGCTCTTCGATGGCCTGGAGCTCGGATCTATCTTCACCTATTCTTGGGTCAATATCATCACTCAAGGTGATACCTATGCCATCGACTTCCTGAGGTTTTTCTATTCCAGGAATGGATCTCACTTCCTGAGATTCCTCGCTTCCACTTTGAATGGTCATCGTCTGCTGCCCGGGTGGTGATTTTCCCTTCGTGGAAATGCTATAGCATTCCTTGGCAGTGAGTTGATCACCTCAGACCGTACATACTCCCGTAGAGGAGGGGCATTTGACTGCGAGGTGGCAGATAGAAGTTATGGCTTCGAATTCCATCAATGTAGGCCGGCCCACAATTGCATTGTATGCAGTGGGACAGTCGATAACCATGAACTCGAGGAGTTTTGAGACAATTCGGGGTCCCTCTCCCAAGGTTATTACTAATTCGATCGTTCCTATCGCTGCCGACCCTTCTCCGGAAAACCCATACAACATCATGGAGGTGGCCTTCAACTCGGCTACAGACAACCCCATTTTCTCTAGTGTGGATCAGAACAGCAGGTTCACTGAACTCCCATTATCAACTAGCATCCTCCTAACTCTCCAGTTGGCGAGCTGGGTAGTTATGACTAGAGGATCGCTATGTGGGAACTGGACATGACTAGCGTCCTCTTCGGTAAAACTGATTGGTTGTCTCTCCAATCGTTGTTGTTTGGGTAGATGCTGCTCCAGGATAAATTCAACTCCATTATGAGACTTCAGCTCATTGACGTACCTATTCTGGGCACCTCTGCTCGTGCCGGCCAGATGAGGGCCTCCGGAGATGGTGGTTATCTCTCCTCCTATTATAGGGGGAGGGGTATCCTGATTTACCCAGGCCCCAGGCTGATTTATCAGAGCCTCCGGGGCTTGCTGACTGGTAGGGACTCGATTCCCCGCATACTGTGTCAAAGGTCTGGCTCTGATGAGTGTCTCGATCTCGTCCTTCAAATGCCTACAATTGTCAGTATTGTGGCCGATGTCGTTGTGGAATCAACAGAATTTGGAAGGGTCTCTCTTGGCCTTCTGGTTTTTCAAAGGCTCTGGCTTTTTCCAGGGAAGGCGGGCAGAATTTGCTAGGGAAATGTGCTCCCTAGTGTCTGTGAGCTCGGTATAAACCATGTAGACTGGCTTGAACTTTTCCGCGGGTTTGTTCTTCTTAAGACCGTGCTAGCCTCCCCTTTCTCTTGCATCCACCCCCTTGGTTCCTCTGGGAAACGGTCTGAGTCATTTTCACGATGTCCGTTTCTGCTCCAATGGGCTGATCAAGGGTTTGGCTAGTTCCCGCAACCGATCCTTGCACCTCTTCCAAGTTTATTCATTCTTGGGCTTTGTTCAAGAATTCATCCACGGTGCTGACACCTCTCCTCTGGATTTCTTTCCACAGCCCGCCCCCAACAAGGATTCCAGTCCTCATAGCCATGAGCTTGAAACTATCGTCCACGTCCCTAGCTCAGGCCGCAACGTTCGCGAACCTGCTTAGGTAAGCTTTTAATGGTTCCCCAGGCTGTTGCTTCACGTTCACCAAGGTCTCTGCTTTGACGCGAGCCGCTTGGGAGGCTCGGAATGCCCTCTTGAAATCGGCAGAGAAACTCTTCCACGAGCTAATCGACTGTTTTTTACACTGCTTGAACCACTGCCTAGCTGGCCCGACCAAGGTCGAAGGGAATATCAAGCATCTCATCTCGGGGCCGATATTATGGGCCATCATCAAGGTATTGAACATAGCCAAATGATCTGACGGGTCCCCATCCCCAAGGAATTTGGATAGATAGGGCATTCGGAAACCCAGTGGGTACATCATGGCTACTATGTTGGGGGCAAAAAGCTCTTCCTTGAGGTTCTAACCGACCGAC
This sequence comes from Humulus lupulus, assembly GCF_963169125.1. Classification (NCBI taxonomy): domain Eukaryota; kingdom Viridiplantae; phylum Streptophyta; class Magnoliopsida; order Rosales; family Cannabaceae; genus Humulus; species Humulus lupulus. The sequence goes on from NC_084793.1 coordinate 277,051,999, forward strand.
TGGGTCTGGGCCGACAATCCCTGCGGGACTTATGATTCCCGCTTTGCCTCTTTCCGACGTTAACGTCAGTTGCAAGAGGGGGTAGTCGGGCGAAGACCTCCTCGATTTGCTTACTTGCTCTGGATAGCTGACTCCTTAACTGTACGTTCTCCATTTCTATCGCCGTCAGGTAACTAGGGTTCGGATTTGGTGGTTAGGGCGCCAAACTTCCGGTGTCTCCATGGCCCATCGGCTGCTTTCCCGATCGATGCTGGACCTCCGGGTTTGGTTCATTGGATATGGAGGCATGGTGGGCCTCCTGCCCATCATGTTGATCCGCCTCGTTACCATGCCTCGACCGAGTAACCACCATAATCAAGTTTTTGTGATAGCACTAATCTAACACTCTCAAAGAAAGCACCAAACTGTTGACGCAGTTTTTTGCTAGAAGATAATAATACGAATAAACAGGTGGATTAGTGCGAATTGATAAACCGTAATTTGAAAATAATAGCAATCTAGAATGTGGAAACTAGTTGTAAGGAAAAGATGGTCACTCCTTTTTTAGGTGGTTCGAAGGTTAAAAATCCCCCTAGTCCACCAGTCGATATTATTGATATCTCTTTCTTCTTTCTTACAAAGTGCTTGCTTTACAAGAAGGGGGCTGTAGCGACCCAAATTTGCTAATAAGGCTTGGGGCCTTGATTAGAGTGCTTGGAGGGAAATAATTTTTATACTGTGATAATATATGTCAATTTAATGAATATGTGGTTAGAATGCATGTTTAGGTGATTAAATATGCATGTGGGCCCCATTTGTTTGTCAGGGGCATATTTGTAATTTTAGCTTGTTGAGGGCATAAATGTGATATAATGGTGATATATTTGTGATGCACGTTCCGAGACGGTCCTAGGGAGCTGTTTAGCTAGAAAGTCACAACGGGGTCAAATACCTGGCTTGGGAGGAGCCTAGGGGTATTTTGGGAATATTACTAAGTGATCGGGAATTATTGAGTAACGGTTAGCAATAGCAATAGTTTAGACATGTCGGGATTAAAATGGGGATTTTTAGGCACATTTGAGGATTTAGCGGGATGTGTTAAAAGACTGAACCGCCCTTGGTGGCATATGAGGACTTGGGGTAACTTAAGGGGTAATTGGGTCTTTCGGCAGCTGGTTATGTTGAGATAGGGATTGAGGAAATTTTAGAACAGTTTAGAAAAGCAAAAAGAAAGAAAAAAAAAACAAAAACAAAACTTCTCAGCTCTCTCTCTCTCTCTCCCATGAGATTTTCTTCTTCCTCTCCTGTGTGATTGAGAACTTGCTGAGTTTTGAGGATTTTGGGCAAGTGAATTGAAGGAATTTGGCTGCTATGGCTAGGAAAGTTAGCTCAAAGGTGTGCTAAGGTCAGAGATTCAGTTTGGGAATAAGAGGGATTAGCTTGGAATTGGATTTGGAGGAGGCTCAGGGACGAATTTCTACTTGAGGTTCTCGGTGAGGCTTGGATTAGAGGACCGTGCTCGAGGGTTCAGTGCTCAAGAAGCTCGAGACACAGGTAAGAAAGCTGTTGTACCCATAGAGCAAGGCGAGGCCCCATAGTTGCGTTGCAGGGCACGACCCTATATGATTATGTGTTGGGTGTAGCCCATTGATCATGTTAGTATATGTTTAAGTTATGTTTTAATGATACTGTGTATGCATATATGTGAATGATCGGCAAGGGCCGGGAACGGCGAAGGCCGGGAACGGCGAAGGCTGGGAACGGAGAAGGCCGGGAATGGCGAAGGCCGAGAACGGCAAAGGGCCGGGAGCAGCGTTTAGCACGCGGAGTGCGAGCTGCTAGGGTAAGACCCTAAGGATACCTGGGATATCCTTACGGTGTAGACCGCAACTCAGGGCCTGGTAAAGCGCTTGGGACGGCATGGCCGTATGTGTTTAGCTTGTTGGCAAATTGGGTTATATGCTAAATGGTTCATATGCATATGTTATCTATTTATGTGGAGTTTTCTTGCTGGGCTTCGGCTCACAGGTGCTCCGTGGTGTAGGTAAGAGCAAGGAGAAAGTCAACTGACCATGAGTATGGAGAGCGTGAAGCGGCGCGTACATGTTTGGTCTGCCTGGCTGCCACGACCAGGGGTATTTTTGGAAGTTGCTTGTAATGAACCCTGTTTTGTCGTATAGTCGACTTTAAGTATGTTTTGATTTGTAAATATTTATAAACAGTATTTTGGGATCCCAAATGTTAAACATTTTATGATTTTCAGTAAATGGAACTATTTTCAAAGTTTATGACTCTTTTTATGGTTTGATTACACATTTTCCTTAAAACCTCGATTAGCGAGTTAAAGCACATATTAAACACACTTAGTAACGACTCTATGGAAGTAGAGCGTTACAACTTGGTATCAGAGCGAGCCAAGGTTTATTGGTTCTGGAGATTAACTGAACATGTACACTCTCTGTCAGTGACAAGCTCAACTAAGGGTTGGTTGGTATGATTGATTATATGCTTGAATATGTGCTTGAATGCCCTGTTTGCCAGCTTATTTCATATAGAGCATGATGAATGAGTTAACATATGCATGATGCCAGGGCATGGCCCATTGTGTGTTATATGTTGTCTGTATGTTATGTGGATTGTTTTTTATGGTTGACTGGTATGATTTGGGAGGTGGTTTAGGATGTTGTTATCATGCCTGATGAGCAGTGTAGTTGATTGTAGGCATATTTGTTGAGATGCCTCGATAATCATCTAGAATCCGTTGCAATAGGGTTGAGGATGACAACCAGAGTCAGGACCCTCCACCTACCCCACAGAACTGGCAATAGATGTTTGCCGAAATGGAAGCAAGACTGCAACGAACAGAGGAAGAACTTCGACAGTTGAGGCAGCAGGCCCTTCCATAGGTCACTGGGTTGCCGGTTCAGTAGGTTATGGCGCTAGTTCCGGTTCAACCTGTTGTGGAGAACAGATGGGAACCTTTATATGAGAGGTTCAAGAAGCAGCATCCTCCCACCTTTGAGAGTGGATTAGACCCACTGCGGGCAAAGCAATGGATGAATATGGATTCCTCCATCCTGGATTTTATGAAGGTGGAAGGGAATGAGAAAGTCGCTTGTGCCAGCTACATGTTCAGAGAGGATGCCCGCATCTGGTGGGATGTGGTAGTTCAGAGGAGGAATGTGGCAGTTATGACCTGGGAAGAATTCAAGAACATCTTCAACGAGAAATATTACAGTGTAGCAGTCCGAGCTGCAAAGGTTGACGAGTTCATCAACCTGACTCAGAATCGGTTGACCATGATAGAGTATGCTTTGAAATTTGACCAATTGGTGAAGTTTGCGCCAGATTTAGTGCCGACGGATGCGGCAAGGAGAGACTGATTTGTACGGGGGTTGAACGTTATGATCGCCCGTGATGTGAACTGAACATGTACGCTCGCTATCAGTGACAAGCTCGACTCAGGGTTGGTTGGTATGATTGATTATATGCTTGAATGCCCTGTTTACCGGCTTATTTCATAAAGAGCATGATGAATGAGTTAACATATGCATGATGCCAAGGCATGGCCCGTTGTGTGTTATATGCTGTCTGTATGTTATCTGGATTGTTGTTCATGGTTGGCTGTTGCGATTGGGAGGTGGTATTGGATTTTGTTATCATGCCTGATGAGTGACGTCGTTGGTTGTAGGCATGTAGTTGTGATGCCTCGACAATCATCTAGACTCCGCGGTAGTCGGGCCGAGGATGACAATCAAGGTCAGGACCCTCCACCTGCCCCACAGAATTGGCAAGAGATGTTTGCTAAAATGGAAGCCAGGTTGCAAAGAACAGAAGAAGAACTTCGTCAATTGAGGCAGCAGGCCCCTCCACAGGTCACTGGGCTGCCAATTTAGTAGGGTATGGTGCCAGTGCCGGTTTAGCCTTTGGTTGAGAACAGGCGGGAACCTCTATATGAGAGATTTAGGAGACAGCATCCTCCCACCTTTGAGGGTGGACCAGACCCACTGCGGGCAGAGCAGTGGATGAATATGGTTTCCTCTATCCTGGATTTCATGAGGGTTGAGGGAAATGAGAGAGTTGCCTGTGCTAGTTACATGTTTAGAGAAGATGCCCGCATCTGGTGGGATGTTGTGGTTCAAAGAAGGAATGTGGCAGTAATGACCTAGGAAGAATTCATGAATATCTTCAACGAGAAATATTACAGTGTAGCAGTCCGAGCTGCAAAGGTTGACGAGTTCATTAACCTGACTCAGAACCGGTTGACCGTGATAGAGTATGCTTTGAAATTTGACCAATTGGCGAAGTTTACGCCAGATTTAGTGCCGATGGATGCGGCAAGGAGAGACAGATTTGTACGGAGGTTGAACGTTATGATCGCCCGTGATGTGAAGATTACTTTGGATCCAGGGACTACTACCTATGCTCAGGTTGTGGACAAGGCCCTTACAGCTGAGAGGGGTCGAGGACCAGATCTGGAGAGAGAGCGTTGTTAAGCGTGATGCTAGGAGGAAAGTGCCTCCTTTTATTGGACCCAGTCGGGGTAGTGGCCTCAGTGAGCAGAAGAGGAAGGCCCCAGATTCCTTCATTCCTCCCAGCTCTGACAGGAGGGCACGGCGTGCTTTTGGTGGCCGACAGGGCGGAAGTGACAACTAGAGGAGTTTCCAAGTGTGTCCTCGGTGCAGACGGCGGCATCAAGGTGAGTGCAGGATCAGGGCCTGTTTTGTCTGTGGGAGTGCCAATCATTTGAAGAAGGACTGCCCACAAGCCAGGAAGGAGGAGCCGAAGTAGGGTGACAGTCTCGCTCCTGCCAGAGTGTTTACCTTGACTCAGACTGAGGCGGAGGCTAGCCCCTCAGTTGTGACAGGTCAGATTTCTAGCGCTAGGTCTTTGTATACTGCATTGTTTTATTCAGGAGCTACCCACTCGTTTGTGTCTGTTAGGGTGATAGATCAGCTGTGTAGACCTAGTATTGTGTATGCTAGGGGTTTTCAGACTTTGTTGCCAACTGGGGAACTGGTAGTCTCTAGGAGATGGATTAGAGCTTTACCAGTAGAAGTAGATGGTAGGGAATTGTCTGTTGATCTGATTGAGCTTGCAATGGATGACTTCGATATGATCCTAGGGATGGATTGGTTAGTAAAGTATGGGGCAACAATAGACTGCAAGCGCAAGATGTTGACTTTTGAACCAGAAGGGGAGGTACCCTTTTTGTTCGTGGGGACGTCTAGTGGATCGCGAATACCTTTTATTTCAGCATTGAGGGCTAGAGACTTGATGCAGGAAGGTTGCATAGGATTCCTAGCAAATGTTGTGGACACTTCTAGGGTTGAGTCGGCTGGACTGGGTGAGACTAGATTGGTGTGTGACTTTTCAGATTTATTTCCAACAGATCTGTCAGGCTTGTCGCCGCAGCGGGAGATTGACTTTGTTATTGAGTTAGCGCCAGGGGTGGAGCCAGTATCTAGAGCACCTTACAGAATGGCTCCGGCAGAGTTGAAAGAGTTGAAGATTCAGTTACAGGAGTTACTGGATTTGGGGTTCATCAGACCAAGTTTCTCACCATGGGGTGCGCCAGTATTGTTTGTTAAGGCGAAGGATGGATCTCTTAGGATGTACATTGATTACAGGGAGCTGAATAAGTTAACCATTAAGAACAAGTATCCACTGCCTAGGATCGATGATTTATTTGATCAGTTACAGGGAAGAACGGTGTTTTCCAGGATAGATCTCCAATTAGGTTACCATTAGTTAAGGATTAAAGAGGATGACATACCAAAGACCTCTTTCCGAACGAGGTATGGACATTATGAATTCCTAGTTATGTCCTTTGGATTAACCAATGCCCCATCAGCTTTTATGGATATGATGAATAGGGTTTTCAAGGATTATTTGGATAAGTTTGTGATTGTGTTCATCGACGACATCTTGGTGTACTCTCAGTCAGAGACAGAGCACGAGCAACATCTGCGATTGGTTTTACAGCGATTAAGGGAGCATAAGTTATATGCTAAGTTTAGCAAGTGTGAGTTTTGGTTACCGCAAGTTACATTTCTGGGCCATATCGTCAGTAAGGAGGGGATTCTGGCTGATCCAAGTAAGATTGAGGCAGTTAGAGATTGGCCTAGACCGAGCAATGCTCCTGAAGTGAGGAGTTTTATGGGTTTAGTAGGATATTATCTGTGGTTGGTTGAGGGGTTCTCCAGAATAGCTACGACGTTGACAGAACTGACAAAGAAGAAGACAAGGTATGTCTGGACGGACAGATGTGAGAACTGTTTCAAAGAGTTGAAGTGATGACTGATCACCGCGCCAGTGTTGAGTCTACCAACAGATAATGAGAAGTTTGTGGTTTACTGTGATGCCTCCAGATAGGGTTTGGGGTGTGTGCTGATGTAAGCTGGTAAGGTGATAGCCTATGCATCGAGATAGTTAAAAGAGTATGAGCAGAGGTATCCCACACATGATTTGGAGCTGGCAGCGGTGGTATTCGCACTTAAGATTTGGAGACATTATTTATATGGTGAGAAGTGTGAGATATACACTGACCATAAAAGTTTGAAGTATTTCTTTACTTAGAAGGATCTAAATATGCGCAAGAGACGGTGGCTGGAGTTGGTTAAGGATTATGATTGTGATATCCTTTACCATCCTGGAAAGGCTAACGTAGTGGCTGATGCATTGAGTCGGAGAGGCCCAGGACAACTGTTCAATTCGAGGCAGATATCTGATAAGCTGGCTGAGGAGATGAGTAGAGCGAGAATAGAGTTGGTGGTTGGCTGGTTAGGTAACATCACTCTTCAGTCTACACTCCGTGAGAGGATCAAGGAGGCGTAGGGGAAAGATTCCAAGTTGAGAGGTCACAGAGAGAACGTCTTAGTCGGAGCGGTTAAGGACTTTTCTCTTTCAGAGATGAGGTTACTGAAGTACAAGGGTCGAATTTGTGTTCCGATGGATTCTGTTATCCGACGAGAGATTTTAGATGAATCGCATACCACTCCCTACTTTTTACATCCAGGTACAACGGAGATGTACCAAGATTTGGGAGCTTTATATTGGTGGTCGGGCATGAAAAGGGATGTGGTAGATTATGTGGCCAAGTGCTTAACGTGTCAGCAGGTCAAGGCTGAACATCAGAGGCCAGCAGGGTTGCTGCAGCCTCTAGGGATTTCGGAGTGGAAGTGGGAGGACATTACCATTGACTTTGTGGTTGGTTTGCCGAGAACTGTGGGACAGCATGACTCGGTGTAGGTGATTGTGGATAGGCATACAAAGTCAGCCAACTTTTTGCCTGTCAGGACAACTTATACTGTGGAGCAGTATGTTGAATTATATGTGAAGGAAATTGTTCGACTTCATGGAGCTCTGAGGTCGATAATATCTGACAGAGACCCCACCTTCACCTCCAAGTTTTGGGAGAGCCTGCAGAAGGCTATGGGCACGCAGTTACGGTTTAGTACCGCTTATCATCCTCAGACAGATGGACAGTCTGAGAGGACGATTCAAATATTCAGATGTTGCGAGCCTGTGTATTAGACTTTGGAGGATCTTGGAGTAAGTATCTTCCTTTGATTGAGTTCTCATATAATAACAGCTATCAAGCGACTATATGAGATGCTATATGGGAGAAGTGTAGGTCACCTATCCATTGGGGCGAGATGGGTGAGAGAAGTTATTTGGGTCCTGAGATGGTTCAGAGGACCAATGAGGTGATTGAGAAGATTAAAGCGCGAATGCTCGCCAGAAGAGTTATTCAGACCTGAAACGCAGGAGTGTAGAATTTCAGGATGGTGACCATGTGTTCCTTAGGGTTTCACCTCTGAGAGGAGTGAAACGGTTCGGTGTTCGGGGCAAGCTGAGCCCTAGGTTTGTTGGATCTTTTGAGATTCTGGAACGGGTTGGGGAGGTAGCTTACAGGTTAGCGATGCCTCTAGCTTTATTAGGGGTTCATAATGTTTTTCATGTGTCCATGCTCCGAAAATATGTATCAGATTCGACACACGTACTGAGTCATGAGAGTTTGGAGCTGGACCAGGATTTTTCCTATGAGGAGAAGCCAGTTTGGATTCTTGACCGAAAAGATAAGGTTTTGCGAAGCAAGACCATCGCCTTGGTGAAAGTTCTGTGGAGGAACAACAAAGTTGAGGAAGTGACATGGGAACTTGAATCAGACATGCGGGAGCGGTATCCCGAGTTGTTCAGGTAATTTCGAGGACGAAATCTCTGTAAGGAGGGGATAGTTGTAGCGACCCAAATTTGCTAATAAAGCTTGGGGCCTTGATTAATGTGCCTAGAGGGCAATAATCTTTATATTGTGATAATATATGTGAATTTAATGAATATGTGGTTAGAATGCATGTTTAGGTGATTAAATATGCATGTGGGCCCCATTTGGTTGCAGGGGCATATTTGTAATTTTAGCTCGTTGAGGGCATAAATGTGATATAATGGTGATATATTTGTGATGCATGTTCCGAGACGGTCTTAGGGAGCCGTTTAGATAGAAAGTCACAACGGGGTCAAATACCCGACTCGGGAGGAACCTAGGGGTATTTTGGGAATATTATTAAGTGATCAGGAATTATTGAGTAGCGGTTAGCAATAGCAATAGTTTAGACATGTCAGGATTAAAATGGGGATTTTTAGGCACATTTGATGATTTAGCGGGATGTGTTAAAAGACTAAACCGCCCTTGGTGGCATATGAGGACTTGGGGTAACTTAAGGGGTAATTGGGTCTTTTGGCAGCTGGTTATGTTGAGATAGGGATTGAGGAAAGTTTAGAACGGTTTAGAAAAGCAAAAGGAAAGAAAAAAAAAACAAAAACAGAACTTCTTAGGTCTCTCTCTCTCTCCCATGCGATTTTCTTCTTCCTCTCCTGTGTGATTGAGAACTTGCTGAGTTTTGAGGATTTTGGGCTAGTGAATTGAAGGAATTTGGCTACTGTGGCTAGGAAAGTTAGCTCAAAGGTGTGTTAAGGTCAGAGATTCAGTTTGGGAATAAGAGGGATTAGCTTGGAGTTGGATTTGGAGGAGGCTCGGGGACGAATTTCTACTTGAGGTTCCGGTGAGGCTCGGATTAGAGGACCGTGCTCGAGGGTTCAGTGCTCAAGAAGCTCGGGACATAGGTAAGAAATCTCACTACAAGAAAAAACAGTATTCATAACACTTAAAAACTGCTAACCGGGAGTATTGATAACGCTTCTGAACACGCTAACATAGCCCCTGTTATTAAAAGTCCTGTCTTTTCTATAACAGTTTTCGAATGTTATGTTCGATGTTATCTTAAACTATTCAATAACACATTTTTAATTGCTATAATATTCAAATTATAACATTTAGTTAGAGTATTTGGTTATAAATTTGATGTTTAATCTTATACTTTATGCACAACACTTTTCAACTGTTACATTTGATTATTTTGATAGCATTTTTAATTTGTTATATTATATAAACCATAACGATTTGTTACGCTTATAATATGTTTCGAAATCATAACATATTAAAAGTCCAGTAATAAAATTTTGTTACTTTATTTAGGATAATATATTTTAAATTTTATTATGATAAGGATACTTATAAGGTTTTTTTTAATTAAAAGATTTTTATTATTTTATTTTGCTAAAAAAAATCAAAATTATTCATAAAATGTAATTCTCATTAGATTGATAAACCATAAGTATTACATTAAACAATAACTAATTCAAACCATGAATGTGTCTACTTCATGAGATCTTAGTTCTAACTTAAATTTGAAAGCATAACATAATAAAATTTTATAATCTTGAACAATTTTTACTTCAAAAATAAAAAACAGAAACATTACAAGATACACAAAAGTAAACCATGCATGAAACTTGCTCCATCCTTCAATTCATCATCCTTTGTGCACTTGTCTTTGTTGTGAGTCCATTTTATTAGCTACAACAAAATTTAAATAATTAATGCTTCAACTTAAAATTAATAGTAAACTAAAAGAGTACATAAAAAAAGTTAATTACCTAATTATGACTTTATCAGCTGGCCATGCAATGTTAGTTATGATATCTTGTCTATCTGATAGAGTGAACCACAGGGAAACCAGTCGAAATACCTATAAGCACACTTGTTAGTTTCTTGAGGAATAAAAATTACAACAATGACAATGTCATGTGTAATCCTTTCAACTAAAAATCATACAATTTCAGTAGTATATAACATAAAAGATAATAACAAGCAAAAGGTAACTGACTGACTTTGAGAGCCAGATATAAAAGACAATAACAAGAAAAAGGTTTCTAGCTGACTTTGAGAGCCAGATAATAGCATGTTACCAAAGTATCCTTGGAAAGAAGTAAGAGGAAATCAAGGATTATAGATGTTATTTCCTTTTTTATAGGATTTGTAGTTAATTATGTTTATTACGTTTTATTCTGTAATTAAGAGTATTAGTTGTATAAACCTTATATATATGTAATGGTTGTATTACGTTTTATTATACAAGAAATACAAGGCAGTTTTGTTTTAAAAAAAGAAAGAAATATTTCTTTAACAGTAAAAAGCCTCAAGTCCAGTATGACCATCTCAGTTATATAGTGGAGCAAGTACCTGTAGTAGAGATAAACTATGCCCCAGAAGTTCTACTATATAGATGGTAGAATTATACTGAAGTAAAAAAGAAATCTTAACTCATCATTGTACCTGTGCAGATTTTCATTGAAATGGCCACTTTTAGTTTTGCTCACTCTGTGAAATATCTCCCATGTAAAGCAAGGAAAAATTCAAATTTCCAGCATGCCAAGCAGCCTTATACTGCAAAATAATTGATGACCAAAAAGACAGATGGTAAATACTACACTAGAGAGGTCAGCTGATAATGATATCACCCCTAAGAAAAAGAAAAAAAAAAGGGACAACCATGAGTACATGCTTATTTCATGAATTTATAACAACAGGTTAATGACAGATGCATGAAAGTTGAGCACAACAAACTTTCACTCCTCTTTCATAGATGTCCATCAGAATACAAGTGATAAGGTTTTAAATTTTCACATAACCTTGGCACATGGAACATACAAGGACAATTAAGGTAAAAGAAGTTAATTTTTTGGGAAGAGTGTGATAAATCACTAACAAATCAGTAAATCTCAAAACAACAATCTCTGAAAAAAAAAAAAGAAAAAAAAAAAAAACCAATCTAGATGGTCAAAACTATTATAGCAAAGCTTGATCAGTTGTATTACTTACCTTTAACTACAATTCAAAGCTAAGTATACATGTATTACTTACCTTGTTGGAACATTATGATCCCATATAAGCTGTCAGGTTCATTGATATGAGTGAGTGCTGAGATAAGTATCTAAATATGTTGAGGTAACTGAAGCAAAAGACCAAATAATACACATTAGAGAATTGGTATCAAACCAGAGGTCAAAAGGCCACTAGAAGTACAGGAAGAAAAATTTAAGAAGAGTATGAAAGCATCGAAACTCACAACTGCGGACTTTGCATCTGCAAGATAATCAATAGAAAGCCAAAACACCTGGGAACATAAACTTGTCAGAAAATGAGAAAGAAAGCAACAAAGTATCACATATATTAATTTCAAAAGTAATAAATCAATTGTAGAAAAGCATTGTGCCAGATCCATACATATGTAGTATTGAAAAAGAAAGATTCACTAATAATATTACTGAATGTGTTTTTATTAATTGTTGTACATAGTATTACTCACTATTGTAAATGTCTTAGTTTTCTAATCTTGTACTACTTACCTGTTGGTGTCTATAGCCCTTGTTCTATAAGAACCCATGTATACCTATATTTTCTGAGTAAAGACAACTAAAGTTTACAAGAAGTATGGTAAATGGTTAAAAATATAAAGAGAATAAAATCTACTTAGAGGCTAGAAGCAAATGACTATTCTTTGCCTGCTTTACATTTAACAGGTCAATCAAAGATGTGATCTTCAACTCCACACAGGAAAAACCAAGGATGAAGGATGTATGAAGTAACAAAAACTAAAAGCCACATCATTAACTTAGAATATTAATGCATTAAACAAAACAGAAGGCCAAATTGTTGTTGTAGCCAGTTCCAAAGAAAAAGGCAAAACCAACAAAAAAAAAGTGTTGCATTAGCATATTTGCATGAAAAATTACCTTCTTCCATAAATAAGTCGACAATGACATTGTAGCCTTTGCAGAAGTGGAACGTGATTTAGAGCCATTACTAGAAGTCTTAGCACATTATGACACAAAGATGTATGCATTGTGAGTAGAATACTCAACAACCTCAAAACAACAGAAATTTCAACAAATAAATAAGAAACTGTATAAAATAATATAATATAATAAACCTTAGTATTTCCCTTGCTTGGATTGTACACAATAAGATCTATCTGTGACATAACATAATCGAAGTTCATTCAAGGCATTCAGCAAGACTTGAATTGATTTCATTAATTTATTAGACTCTGTAATAATATGTTCTTGAACCTGCATATAAAGCAATGACAAAAAATTCAATTCATTTCCTCCTAATAATGAGCAGATGTAACAGAATGCAGCATAAGACCAGTAAAAGTTCACCCAATAACAATCGAACAATTTTCCCAATATGAATTAAATATCTACCTAAAATGTGCTCGGGTACATTACATTACTGCTTGTGGATCAACTAAAGTAAAAAAACGAATAAAAATATAGACTGAGAAAATTAATGAATTTATGTTCCTGCTCTAGAAGTAGATGAATAAGGCAGATTCAACTTTTGTCAAAGTTTATAAACTAGATTATTGTAAAAAAAAAACACATAAACATATCACGAAAATGAGATTTTATATAGATTGTTGACTCTGATAAACTTGTTTTAATAAATATTTTGTTTCCTAGAAATCAGAACTAGATTCAGTTGCTTAGAGTTATCTGTTTCCTATATTTAATTTCATACAAAGGTCATTTATTTTTAAAAAATAAAAAATTACAACAATCATTCAGCATTATTATAGTTTCAATACATGAAATGACAGAAAACAAAAAATAAACTAATGAAAAAAGAGAAAGAAGAAAAAAAAACCTGCATGGATATCAATTGTTGAATATCAATATCTAAGTCTCTCCTCCTAGCTAGATTTACAAAAATACTTGGTAATAGAAGCTCTGCAACTTCAACTTTCAAAAACACAATCTCCTGGCATAATCTGAAAGCATGAAACACAATCTAATAAATTTGTTGTTATATTATTATGATAATCTTGAAGAAAAAAATTTGACCAAAGGCTTAATTTATAAATTATAATAATAAATCTAGATATACCACATAAACTTCAAAAGAACATATATACCTTAGAATTACATCTGTGCAATAGCCACAAAGAAAATGGGCAAGCAGACAAATCCATGTCTCAAATGTTTTACCATGTGTCACCCATAAAGTTGAAGTACCCAATGAAATTGCTTCCACTGATAAGAAATTTAAGGAATCACTAATTGTGTATCGAACAAACATAATCAATTAAAGCCAAACTGAAAACAGCAGAGAGCAGAAAAGAAAAACAGAGAAAAGCACAGAAACATTGATTTGATTTTTCTCTTAAGTCGTTAGAAGTTGAGGAATACCAAGTAAAAGCAAAAGAAAACAACTTTGGTTAGAAAGAAGCAGGAGTATCTTTGAAGTAGTTTACAAAGCAGACATAAAAAAAAAAGCTCAAAAAACTCTCCGTACCTTCATAGTTAACCCCTTTGGAAGAAAGCACACCATTTGTGTAATCCAACAAGCATGAAAAGGCAATGAAGAAGAAAGCAACAACATACTTTCTATTGATAGTTTCCATTTGATACATGAAAGTTGAGAGAAACTAGAGATACCCAAATGGCAAAACCAGCCTCTTTGTAATGTAGTAGCAGTAAGTAAGGAGATGGTAGAAATGATTTGAAAACTTCAATACAACCAAACTTCCAACTCAATTTATCCAAAAATAAGTTTTTTTCAATTGGGCATATCTTGTTTTTTTAAGTACTAATAACATCATATCAAAGAGTACAGTTCGTCATGCTTCCTAAACCAGAATTGCAATCACTCACAGTCTAGTGTGAGAACCTTAAACCAATAAACTGAAGATTTGTTAGTAAAAGAAAATAATAAAGCAGTCAAAAGAGAACCAAACATGCCTGCCACCAGTTATGAAAAGAAAATGGAAAAAGAATATATAAAACGCCAAGAGAAGAGAGCCACATTAATAAATAAACAAAAAATGTTAGGAAATTTAAAAAGATTATTGTAAAAGAAACTCCATCAATCATGCATTGGTTTAGAAAAAGATAAAAATAAAAAAGGCATATCTGTTAGGGAATTTTTCTTTTTTCATTTCCCGATTATAAAATTTTAAAGCTTTAGTGAAGCATTACCTGTTAAGCATTGTGATAAATACTTTGACTACTTATGATAAAAAATATATTTTGTCACTATTTTTTTTAACGAATAAATTAATAATGTTAACATGGGTATGCCTACAAAAATAAACATAATCAGATGACAATATATCTTCTTATACAAATTTTCTAGCCACTTTACATTGAGAACGAATTCAAGGGAGTGTAAATCATAGATTTAAATAAGCATAATGAAATACCCATGAGTAATCTTAATATTCAAATCCCAAACCCCAAATCATATCTGACTTTCACAAAGACACGGAAACAACTTCAATCTACAAACCCCAAATTGAAAGGGACCATAAACCAATTGGCAAATTACAAACAATATCAATAAAAATGCTTCCCTTACCCTAATTTGTACATTATTTTCACACATTAGACCAACCTCAGAATCAGTAAAAACAGGAGCAAGCATATCAATTTTTTACAAAGGCAATCATTAACAAATATGATTCAATATGTTGCATTAATAAATGAAAATGTCAATATCAAGAGAAAGGCAATAATATTAAGTGAACTGATCTACAAAAAAAAAAAAGAATAAAACATATTACCTACAAAATAGCCCCGTCCAAATCAAAGTCGAGCCCATCTTCCCTGAAAGCTTCACCAACATTTCCCACTTCCTGTTTTCGTAACCACTAGAGAACTGTAATAGATAGAGAGAGAGAGAGACGAGAGGTATCAGTGAGATGGGGAGAGAGAGATACATGAGAGGGAGAGATAGAGATTAGAGGGAGTGAGTGAGTGAGGAATATTAGGGTTATTCATGACAAAACACAAGAGAAGATATATAAAATCAAACACTTGATAGAATAAAGAGAGAAACAGAGACACCTTATCTCCCGCTGCCTTGCAAGAACCCAACACCATCAAAGAACTGACGGCGACTCCGACAATCTAAGGGTTCGATCCTTGAGAGGGTTTTGAACCTAAAGAATAACTGAATCCAACCATGCAACTGGCTCCATAAATGGAGGACAGAGGTGATCGGAAAACTCCTCGAATCTCACAGAGGCACATGACTTCGACAAGCAACCAGTGGTGGAGGATGGTTTGTTCATAGGCGAGGATATGGATAAAGGGTTTTGGCTGCCGTGCTTCCTTGTGGTGTGGCGCGTGCAGCTCCCTAACAGGAAAAAAGTGGTCAACTGCCTTGGGCAGAGATGTGAGAGAGGGAGAGAAAGGGAAAGTGTGTTATGCGTATATTGAAAAATGAGAAGCAGTTTAGAGCTTCTTTCGTTTAGAAAGATAAAAGGTGGGGATCACTTTCATTTGCCGCCTCTTTAATTTTTATTTTTGTAAAATTGCCGGGTTGTTATTTTTATTAGGATTTATTACTAACACTTCTAAAAATACGTAATATTTTAATGTAATATATAAGAAAAATTGTTGTAGTGGCTGTGGTACCCATAGAGCAGGGCGAGGCCCCATAGTTGCGTTGCAGGGCACGACCCTATATGATTATGTGTTGGGTGTAGCCCATTGGTTATGTTAGTATATGTTTAAGTTATGTTTTAATGATGCTGTGTATGCATATATGTGAATGATCGGAAAGGGCCGGGAACGGCGAGGGCCGGGAACGGCGAAGGCCAGGAACGGCGAAGGCCGAGAACGGCAAGGGGCTGGGAGCAGCGTTTAGCACGCGGAGTGCGAGCTGCCAGGGTAAGACCCTGAAGGATACATGGGATATCCTTACAGTGTAGACCGCAACTCAGGGCCTGGTAAAGCGCCTGGGACGGCATGGCCGTATGTGTTTAGCTTGTTGGCAAGTTGGGTTATATGCTAAATGGTTCATATGCGTATGTTATCTATTTATGTGGAGTTTTCTTGCTGGGCTTTGGCTCACGGGTGCTCTGTGGTGCAGGTAAGGGCAAGGAGAAAGTCAACTGACCATGAGTATGGAGAGGGTGAAGCGGCGCGTACATGTCTGGTCTACCTGGCTGCCACGGCCAGGGGTATTTTTGGAAGTTGCTTGTAATGAACCCTATTTTGTCGTATAGTCGACTTTAAGTATGTTTTGAGTTGTAAATATTTATAAACAGTATTTTGGGATCCCAAATGTTAAACATTTTATGATTTTCAGTAAATGGAATTATTTTCAAAGTTTATGCTCTGTGTTATGGTTTGATTACACGTTTGCCTTAAAACCTCGATTAGCGAGTTAAAAGCACGTTTTAAACACACTTAGTAACGGCTCTAAGGAAGTAGAGCATTACAGGAGACAACCCCTTGCACTACCCAGGGCTTCTGTATTTATATGAGATTGATCTTTGAGTAGGTACTGGGGTCATCCCGTGATCTAATCATCCATCAGTGTCATTTACATGACACTGGTGATTAATTCCTAAACCTTACAGTGAAGTGTGGTCTAATCAATAGGTAAGGATGGGTAATGGGCCGCATGGCCCAAGTCAGGCGAGGGATGTCTGAATACGCACGTTTATGTTGCGTATCCAAAAATTCAGAAATAGAACCGACATGTGATGTCTGATATACGCACGTTTATATTGCGTGGTTGACTTTACAAGGATTCGGGGGTGTCAGACCTCTGATGTATCACGAGCTAAGTGCGACGCTAGCTCGTGGTTTCTATTATGCTGACACGATGGCTCCAAGGAGCAGCTAAATCATCCACTAGCTTGGGCTGGTTAGGTAGGGGACCATAACAAACAGCTCCGGGAGGACGGTTGACACGTGGCAGATCGATTTAGGCCCTTCTCTAGCTGGCCAAAGTGTGTGCGGATATTTAGAGCGTACAGATTCCAACCTCGACACTCTGCTTGCTAGTGGCGAGGGAGCCCAGAGGAGCAAGCGCCTGAGTCACTCACGGGAGTCTGACCGGCCCGCCAAGGTCCTCAAGAGGACTGAGAAAACACCTCCTCCATCAACTGCAGCTACTACGAGCCCAGCTGTGGATCTGACTTCTCAGGTCGAAGCGTCCACTACGGTCGAGCTCCAACCTCTTCCGATCATGGTTCATTCAACTCTCGGCCCACCTCCAAAAAATCCCTCTACTTCCACAACACGCATGTTGTTGATTTCTACTCACGTCGATGAGTATGTAATCGACAATGTTGCTAGACCCCATGGGGCTACACTTAGCTCGAACATTCTATCTCGAGTGGACCAGAGCTTTGGTGGCTTTAACGCCCCTCATTGGCAGTTTTTGAACAATGCTCGAGACTGCAACACATTTTATGAGAAGAGCAGCGAGCTCACTGCTGCGGTAACTTCCCTCACCTTGTTATTAGTTGTACTTGTACTTTGCTCACGTTCTAATTTGATTTCTTTGTGTGTCAGAACCTTGCTGTCTCTGCTCTGCTTAATTATAAGTTGAATAATGAGGTCCATTTGAGCAAGTCTTATGCCCAAGAGTCGAAGGATCTCCAACCCAAGCTTAGTGATGAGCTGAAGGCCACAAAGGCAAAGATGGAGGCTGAAGCTGAACAACTAAAGGCCAAGACAGCCAAGCTCGAGAAGGTGAATGCCCGGCTCATGGAGGTTGAGAAGATTAACGCCAAGCTTGAGGAGGAGAAGGCAGCCACTTTCGATATTATGGAGGGCGAAAAGGCTCGTCTCCTTGCAAAGTTTAAGGAGAGGAAGGATTGGGCGGTCGACCTGGCCATGTATAGGATCTGGGCCAGTAATGCTGATCTCGATACTAGCTTCTTAGGTTCTTTCGAGGCAGAAATCATTGCCAAGTGGCAGGCTCAGCTCGACGAAGAGGGGGCTGCTTGGGAGGAGGCAGAGAGAGCCAAGGAGGAAGTTGAGAAGGCTAAGGAGGATGCTCCTCCCTCTTAAGTCTCTACCTGGGGCTGCGTCCCTTCAAATTTTTTGTACTAGTGTTTTATGCCCCTGGGATCAAGACAATTTATAGCTCGTTTAAGAGCTATTTTTTCTTTTGTTTATGATATTCACGTTTGACTTTGCTTCAATATTTTTGCTTTTTATTTCTTAAGTCGAAATATTTCAAGCAATTCATATTAAGTGTCATTATGTCTGTTTATTCATACAAACATGTGGTGGATTTTAAGCTCAAGCTTCGATGCATTCATGCATAGTTTACTCGACGTATCCGTGTCCGATCTCGTTATTTGTCAAGGTCGAAAGTTACTCTTACCATGCACCCAAAAGTACTTATATGGCGTGTAACATAGGTGGTTTAGTTATATCTTGCTTTTTTAGTCACTTTTCCTCGTCCTTGGTAACTCCCCAAGGTTATGAGGTTGAAACTGTCTTTTTGCAGGATATTCCAGCCTTGATCTCGACTTAGCTTGAAGTAGGCTATGTTCCAACTTACTGTCGATTAGTTTTAGCTGGTTCGTTCCAAACCTATTTAGGTCGTGTTTGGTTTGTAATCCATACACTTATATTTTTTATCTAGTTATATCTAGATCGTGTATTTGGTTATATCCAACTTATCTTGGCTCACGCACTTGGTTACATCCAAACACTTAATTTTCAATAATTTGGTTATGTCCAAACTATCTTAGCTCGCGTATTTGGTTGTACCCAAACACTTGTGTTTTTTAATAATTTGGTTATGTCCAAACTATCTGAGCTCGCGTATTTGGTTATATACAAACACTTTTATTTTTTTAATAATTTGGTTATGTCCAAACTATTTTAGCTCGCGTATTTGGTTATATCCCAACACTTTTATTTTTTAATAATTTGGTCATGTGCAAACTATCTTAGCTCACGTATTTGGTTGAATCCAAACACTTATATGCTTTTAATAATTTGGTTATGTCCAAACTATCTTAGCTCACGTATTTGGTTATATCCAAACACTTTTATGCTTTTCGTATATGCTATTTTAGCTCATGTATTTGGTTATATCCAAACACTTTTATTTTTTAATAATTTGGTTATGTCAAAACTATCTTAGCTCGTGTATTTGGTTGAATCCAAACACTTATATGCTTTTAATAATTTGGTTATGTCCAAACTATCTTAGCTCGCGTATTTGGTTATATCCAAACACTTTTATGCTTTTCGTATATGTTATTTTATTTTTTCAAGTCAACAGTATATATATATACCACTTATGCCCCCTTAATATCCTATGAGTTTGACCATAGGTTATTAAATCAAGAGAGTTTGCAAAAAATACAACATAATCAAATGAAAACGAGGTTTATTCGAAATTGAATAACTTATTAACAAAAACATAGGAAAGATAAACAAACATGGTTACAGGTGTCACTGCTCCTATACTATTGATAGTAAGGTTGCAAATGTTCGTTATTCCATGCCTGTGGTACCAAACTCCCATTCAATCTTGCCAACTTGTAGACGTCAGGTCGGATAACTGATTCAATCTGATAAGGCTCTTCCCAATTAGGCCCGAGCACGCCAGCAGCTGGATCCCGTGTTGCCAAGAACACACGCCTAAGCACCAAATCTCCCACCCCGAATTTTCTATCTCAAACCCTTTTATTGAAATACCGGGTAGCTCGTTGTTGGTATGCAGCATTTTTTAGCCATGCCTCGTCCCTTCTTTCTTCAATCAGGTTCAGACGTACTTCGAGCTAGGATTGGTTCGAGGCTTAATCATAAGCGTGGGTTCGAATGGTGGGTATTTCGACCTCCATTGGCAGCATAGCCTCACATCCATATTCCAGAGAAAAAGGGGTATGTCCCGTTGAAGTACGGGCTGTGGTTCGATATGCCCACAAAACTTGGGGCAATTCTTCAGGCCATTTCCCTTTAGCTTCTTCCAATTTTTTCTTCAGAGAACTCTTCAGGATTTTGTTTACAGCCTCAACCTGGACATTTTCTTGGGGATGGGCCATGAAGGAGAAACTTTTTATTATCCCATTTTTCTCACAAAAGTTGGTAAACAAGTCGCTATCAAATCGAGAACCGTTATCGGACGCTATCTTCCTTGGCATCCCATATCGGTAGATGATATTTTTTACCACGAAGTTTTTTCGAGGTAATTGTCTCCAGAGGCTCAGCCTCAGTCCACTTCATAAAGTAATCTACTGCGACTACTGCGTATTTGACTCCGCCTTTGCCAGTTGGCAACGAGCCTATGAGGCCAATTCCCCAAACCGCGAATGGCCATGGGGAGGTCATCATAGTTAGCTCGGAAGGTGGAGCTCGAGGGATTGTGGTGAATCGTTGACACTTGTCGCATTTCTTGATGTAATCAAACGAATATGCTTTGATGGTAGGCCAGAAGTATCCTTGGCGTATGATTTTCTTGGATAGGCTATGCCCCCCAGTGTTGTCTCCATAGAATCCTTCATGAATTTCTTCTATGATCTTCTTAGCCTCGGGTGGAGTCAGACATCGGAGTAATGGCATAGAGTATCCTCTTCTACATAGCCTTCCATCCACAACGGTGTACCTGGGGATCTGATACATTATTTTTCGAGCCTTGGTCCGTTCTTCTGGGAGAATGCCGGTTTCAAGGTACCTAATTATCGGGGTCATCCAGGTTGGCTCGGAGTTTATCATGCATACATATTCCTATTCAGGCTCGGTTATACTGGGTGTCGATAGATGTTCAACTGGCACGACATTCAGTTCGTCGACCTCGGTGGACGTGGCAAGCCTAGCTAAGGCGTCTGAATTCGAATTTTGCTCTCGGGGAACCTGTTCTATCGTGTAAAATTTGAAATGCTCGAGTGCTGCTTTTGCTTTTTCTAAATATGCAGCCATTCTCATTCCACGATCTTGGTATTCCCCTAAGATTTGGTTGACCACCAACTGGGAGTCACTGTAGCAATGTATCGCCTTAGCCTTGTGTTCATTGGCTATTCGAAGTCCTGCCAGTAGAGCTTCGTATTCAACCTCGTTATTTGATGCTTCGAAGTCAAATCTCAAAGCGGAGTGAAATTGACTTCCTGCTGGGGTGATTAGAATTATTCCTGCCCCTGACCCATTTTCATTGGAAGACCCATCTACATAAAGTTTCCACAGCTCGCAGGCTGGGGTTATAACTTCATCATTAGTCATTCCATATTATTCCACTATGAAGTCTGCCAGGGCCTTTCCTCTTATGGTTGTCCTCTGATGGTAGGTGATCTCAAATTGTCCAAGTTCAACGGCCCATTTTAGTAATCGGCCCGAGGCTTCTTGCTTGGACAGAACTTGTCTTAGTGGTTGATCGATCAGCACATGAATGGGGTGCGCCTGGAAATAGGGCCGGAGCTTTCGAGATGAGTGAATTAGGCTAAGAGCCAACTTCTCCATTAAGGGGTATCTCGATTTTGCCCCAAGTAACATTTTGCTGACATAGTATACTTGCTTTTACACCTTCTGTTCTTCTCAGACGAGCACGGCGCTAATGGCGTGCTCGATCATAGCAAGATATAGGTACAAAACTTCCCCCGTAATAGGTTTTGACAAGATGAGAGGTTTTGCGAGGTGCTTCTTGAGCTCCTGAAAAGATAACTCACATTCTTCTGTCCACTCGAATTTTTTGCCTCCCTTCAAAAGGTCAAAAAATGGAAGACAGCGGTCTGTAGATTTTGAGATAAACCTACTTAGTGCTGCCATCTGCCCAATCAAACTTTGGACATCCTTATGCTTTCGAGGTGAGGTCATATCAATTAAAGCCTAGATCTTGTCTGGATTAGCTTCTATTCCCCGGGCGTTTACAATGAAGCCTAGGAACTTTCCTAACGATACTCCAAAACAGCACTTCTGGGGGTTGAGCTTCATGTCATACCTCCGCAACACGGCCAAGCACTCTTCAAGGTTGTCCACATGGTTACTGTTATGTTTAGATTTAACTAACATATCATCAACATAAACTTCCATGTTATTACCTATCTGTTCGGAGAACATCATGTTTACGAGCCGTTGGTAAGTGGCTCCAGCATTCTTTAGTCTGAACGGCATGACATTGTCGCAATACAGTCCTTTGTCTGTCATAAAAATCGTATGCTCTTGGTCTGGGGCATGCATGGTGATCTGGTTATATCCAGAATAAGCATCCATGAATGACATAAGTCCATGCCCAGCCGTGGCATCTACGAGCTGGTCAATTCGAGGTAGGGGGAAGCATAATGACAGGCCTTATTGAGGTCTAAGTAATCAATACAGGTCTACCATGTCCCGTTAGGTTTCAAGACTAGCACCAAGTTGGCGACCCAATCGAGGTAGAAGGCATCTCGTATGAATTAGTTTGCCTTCAACCTGTCGACTTCCTTAAGGGCCTTCTTCCTGTCGTCATCCAGGAGTCTTCACTTTTGCTGCTTCGGGGGGAAGCTCTTGTCAATATTTAGAGCATGACTTACCACATTCAGATTTATCCCTGCCATATCTGAATGTGACCATGCAAAAACATCCTGGTTCTTTTTCAAAAAGCAAATTAATTGCTATTTCGTTTCTTCTGGATTTTCCTTACCTACACTATCTTCAGGGGGTCTACTTCTTCAAGCCTGACCTCCTCAAGCTCTTCTAATGGCTCGAGGTTAGCTCTTTCCTCTATTCTCATATCTATTTCTTCATTTATCTCAAAGACCATTCCGTCCTTATTCTGAATTATGGCAAGTGTTTATGCACTTGTATGTTTCTTTCCTCTAATGGAAATGCTATAGCATTCCCTCCCTACGAGCTGGTCTCCTTTCAGTGTCCCGATGCCACTAGAAGTTGCGAACTTTATGGCCAAGTGCCTTACAAATGAAACTACCCCCATCCCTACTAGGGCGGTTCTCCCGAGCAGTACGTTGTAGGTCGATGGTAGATCCACTACAACAAATTCCATCATCTTGGTTGTCAAGACCGGGTAGTCTCCCAAGGTTACAGGGAGTTTGATGGATCCCATACAGGCAATCCCTTCTCCTGAAAAGTCGTATAATGTCGTTGCACAGGCCTTCAGGTCACAAAGCGTAAGTCCCATCTTTTCTAAGGTGGCCTTATAGAGGATATTCACTGAGCTCCCGTTATTCGCGAGCTGAAGGGTGATGACTAGTGGGTCATTGTGAGGAAACTGGACATGAGATGCGTGGTCCTCAGTAAAAGTTATAAGTTGAGATTCAACCCTCTGATGTTTCGGAGCTCTGGGTTTGGGATCGTAAGGGGACCCGTCACCAGTTTTCAGCACATTCACATATCGTTTTTGGGCGTTCTTGCCCGATCCTGTGAAATGAGGTCCCCCCAAGATGGTTACAACATCTTCTCCATCAATCGGAGGGGGTCGCTTGTCCTCCCTAACTCGGGAGTTATTGTTTTTGGTAGGTGGTGGTGCAGCTGCCCTCTGACTGGTAGAAGCCTGATTGGGATTTTAGTTTCTTACATATTTGCCTGAAATATCCTCTCGAGATCAAGCCTTCAATCTCGTCTTTTAGTTGCCTACATTCATCGGTTCTATGTCTGGTATCTCTATGGAATCTGCAGTATTTACTAGAGTCTCTCTTTGCTTTCTGGCTCCTCGTGGGGTCTGGACGCCTGAAAGAGACCTGGTTTTCATTAGCCAGGTATATATTCTCCCGAGACTCATTCAGCTCGGTATACAATTTGTACACGGAGAAATATCTTTCCCCTTTCTTCTTCTTTCCTCCTTCCACCTCAGGATTATTCACTTCATTCTTCTGTCTTTTAGAAGGGTTATCCACAGGGGGTTTTGAGGTCGTAGGATCCACCGAGGTCGAGGCAGAGTTTACGTTTGTTGTTGTAGCTACGGGCTGAGAGGCCATATTCAATGTTGACCTTGCCTCTTCTACATTAACAAACATCTGAGCTCGTCGATTAAACTCGGCTAAGGACCTCATGAGTTTCCTCTGCATATCTTCCTAGAGAGGACTTCCAAGCATTGTCCTGGCTCGGACAGCCATTAAATGGTCGTTGTCATCTATGTCACGAGCTCGAGCGACTTCCAAATTGAACCTTGTAAGGTAAATTTTCAATGTTTCATTCGGCTGCTGTCGGACATTGGTCAAGGCGAACACCTCGGGACTTATTCCAATCATGGCTCTGAATTGCTTCTTGAAATCTCTAGATAATTGATCCCAAGAAGCAATTAAATGCCTCTTATATTTTTCAAACAAGTTTTTTGCTGGTCCTGTGAGCGAGGTTGGAAACAGCATGCATCTGAGCTCGTAGCCCACGTTACTCGCTCTCATAATTATATTGAACGTACTCAAGTGACTATATGGATCGAAATTCCCATCAAATGGTGGGACATGAGGAATTCGGAATCCTTGAGGAAACAGGGTGTTGGTAATATGGGGGGCGAAGGGCTCGAGTTCCTCGTCAAACTCTTCGTCCCGATCTCGACCTCGTTCATTTTGTAAGAGCCTAAACGCTCTTTCCAATTGTTCGATCCTTTCTTGGATAGGATCCACGGGGGGTCTGACTTAAAACTGGTTATCGTTGATCACAACTTCAGCTTCGCGCCTCTGCATAGAATTCTTGCGTCCATTGAGGTGATCTCTCAGGTCTGGGTTCGAAGGGTTATCATTACCCTGATTCTGGTTCAGGTGTTCCAGTAAATTTGGGTGATCCCTTCGATTGCCAGTATTTCTGCGTCCCTGGTCATACATACTGACCAATCCAGTATCTTCTGAGCCTTCACTGATATGGCTCGTCGCGCGGTTGTTTCGAGATGGGTTCCTTTCTGGTTGTCTCATCTCTATAGTGTGAGACCGAGACATTTGGCTTCTTGTGGTTTGGGTACCTCTATGCTCTCTAGCGGTCTCCCCATTCCCATGTTTTTTCCCAGCTCTCCTTTCCCTATCACCCTAAGTCAGTTGCGTGTTTCTCCGAGTTGGTGAGTGATACCTTATCGGCGACTCTGGGTGCCTTATGGGTGATGGTGGCTTCCATCCATTATGAGGCCTAGAAGGTCTCGAGTTTACCTGTGCTAGTTTATGAGCATTCTGTGTGTTACTAGGATTTTGGGTCCGAGCCTCCGTGGGGTCTCAGTTATTCTCAATCTCGGCCGGTACCTCAGCAATTGAGTTGGCAGGAGCTCCAGCCCGGGTACTTCCCTGGGGCCTTGTGGGAGCAAGATGTTCTGTAGGCGGCGGAGGCTGCTCCGTTCTTCGTGTGGCAGCATTTTTTTGAGGTCGCCCACGAGGCCTGCGTGGTGGAACATGAACATATCATGGAGGTGAAGCTTGGGCCTCAGGCAGAGGCGGGGGCTGAGCCACCTGCGCCTCGGCAGCCAATCTGGCCAGCTCCTCATTACATTTCCTGGCCTCCACCAACTGCTTTCGCAGCTAATGGTTTTCAAGCTCCACAATAGGGACATATCGTTCAGGGTTGTAGTACATGTCCTCGTTGCCCTTGGGGGCTGGTGGTGCTGGTGGTCCTCGTGAGTCAGAGGAACCACTTCTCTCATCAAGGTCCGAATTCATCATAGGTTGCTTCCCAGGGCGCCGGGGGTAATCAGTTTCCTCTAAGATTTCCTCCTCAGGAACATTGGGATCATTCGCAGCCATAGTTGACTCAGGGAGGCTTCTTCGAATGAATAGACTCACGTACATACTGCTTAATGCTCTCAATGAAAGCACCAAATTGTTGACACCAAACTTAAATCATAGAGCAATTAGACAATGTAAACTATGAAGCGAATGAATAATGAAGAAAGTCAAGAGGGTTTTTATGTGGTTCAGCAGTTAATTCTGCCTAGTCCACGAGTCTATGTTATTAAGACTTAGAGATTTCTGGAAATTCTTCAAAGATGAATTACCCAAGGCTTTCTCTCTAGCCAAAAGAAATCGATCCTTTACAAGTGGTCATTCCTCCTCTATTTATAGGGGAGGTTACAGGGTTCATTCCCACATATTTCGGGAAGATATTCTGTATATCAATTTAAATAATGACATTAAATGTAATATCTTTTTTGACGCGGTTTTTCGCCAACAGTGAATTATATGAATAACTAGGATGAATTAGCACTTAATGATAAACCGTAATAAGAAAATGATAATACTCAAGGATGCTGGAAGTCAACTATGAAGAGAAAAATGATCACTCCTTTTTACGTGGTTCGGAGGTTAAAATCCCCCTAGTCCATGAGTCAATATTATTACTGTTTCTCTCTCTTGCTATTTTTATAGAGTATTTGCATTACAGAAAAAAATCCAACCCCTTGCACTACCCAGGATCCTGGTATTTATAGGAGAATGATCTCTGGGTAGGTATTGGGGTCATCCCGTGATCTCTTGATCCTTCACATCATTCATGTGACATTGATTATTAACATCTAAATTTTACACTAAGGTGCGGTCTAATCAATCAGATAAAAAAGGTAATGGGCCGCATGGCCTTAATCAGGTGTGTGATGTCTGATCATGCACGTTTAAATTGTGTATCTGGGAATTTGGGAATTAAACAGACACGTGATGTCTGTTATAGGCATGTTTATATTGCGTGGTCAACTTTACAAAGACCATGGGGTATGCCAAGCCTCTGAGGTACCACGAGCTTAATGTAAATCTAGCTCGTGTCTTTTGGTGCCATGTTTATACAATGGTTCCAAGAGATAAGCTGCTAAATGATTCATCAGTTCGAGCTATTCATCTAGGGGATCGTAACAGATTTCCCCGGATGAATGGTGAACACGTGGTGTATTGCTTATGGCTTTTTGTTAGTTCGCTTTTCCCGAGCTGCCTCAACAAAGTACGTGCTGATATTCAGGGCGTACATTTGCCCCCCAAGCCCCTGCTCGTGATCTATGACGTCACTTTTGTCTTTCACGATGGGGGCTTTTAAACTTCCTTTTCGATTATCCATCCCCTGCCCACCATTTGAGTACTGGACACGTGGAATGCCGTGATTGGCACCTGCTCAAGCTTCAAGGATGGCATTAAATGGCCTGGCCACCTTTTTGCCACCGTCTCATCTTCCGCATCATGACCCTCGTATCTTGTATTTGTTTGATCGGACGATCCTCATTTTCTAATGTCTTTTACGTATAAATAGGGCTGGCCATTTTCAGTACTCATCACCTTTTATTTGAAACTTTTCTTCATTTCCTCTCTTCCGAGTCTCAAAAGCTCTTTTTCTTCTTCTGCTTAAAATCACAGAAATCCTTATATTCTTGTCACAAAAACCCTCTGGAAGCCCAGTCTTGAGGATTTCTCCAGGACTTCTACCTCTACGCTGCTTGCAACCTTCGCTTGGAAAATACATTGTATGTTCCCTGTATTTTGCGTGTTTTAATTTCCTTTTTCTTTGCCATGCAACTTCACACTCCATAGTCATAAACAATAGGTTGTTTCTAAATAACTTTGGTGTATAGGCTTCGAGTTTAGGTGTATTGAGTATATCCTAAAACATGTATAGGACTGAGAGGTTTCTAGGTAAATTTAGGAAATGTCCACTCGGGGTATGGAAGGCGAGAGATTTTTTTAGGGTATAAAACCGGGTAGCTTAAGGGTCACGTTTCTTTGGCGATTTTTCTTTAAAACCCTCTTCCCAAGGCAAGTAGTGGCCTGACTCGCCTGACACACAAATCCTTGAATATCAGGGGTCTATTGGAAAATCTAGGCGCGTGGCACAGGCAACGCGTGGCATCACGCAGGCTGATATTGGCATCAGCTCGTGTATTAGGACACTTCGCCTTTGTTTTTTTCTTCTGTTCAAAAGTTCTACATCGCCCACTAAAAACTTCCGTCGTTTTTATTCGATAGGCGATCTGATGGCACCAAAGAAAGGAGCATCTAAGAAGAACGCAGTTGGCTCATCATCTCTCAACAGCTCTGCAAGGGGAAGGAGGTCATCCCTGACTCCCTCCTTCCTGAGTTTGGTCCCATGGTGGAGGTGGAGGTCGCGGTTGCTCCTGACGCCTTTTTCGAGGCCGAGAGGATCATCTCCAAGATAACGACCCAAGGAAGGGTCAACAAAATCCTTCTGTCTCACAACATTGAGACTGTGAAAGGGACCTTAATCGCTCGATGGGAGGTCCCCACTCCGGCAGACATCCTCTATTTCTTCTACCTCAAAGCCAGCCCAGACCAGAGGGGAGTAGGGGATGGGTTCTATTATTTGACATGATTCCCTAACTTGCCTGCAGTCATCGAGCTGTCCAGCCACCCCCAACGACTTCAAAGATCAATTCTTTATGCCGAACGGGTTCCGCAACTGCGAGCTCCAACACTTCAACCGCCCCTGTAAGTTTTCTTTTCCCAGATCGCATAAAATTCCTTTCATACTTAGTCTTCCTTATGCGTATATTGATTGGAATGTATTCGCACAACCATTTTTGCGAGGACAGCCAAATCAATGACCCTTGGGGACTAGTACGAGACTTTGGCGGGGCTTCCGCCCAACAAGAAGGACTACCGCCAGCTTGTGTCTAATGACACAATGCTAGCAGGTAAATTGATTGTCGAAGGTCAGACCTTGGCCTTGAGAAGGACGCGGGCCGCTGCTCCCATAATCCGCGAGCTCCCTCCCATTCCCGAGAGGAATGCTGAGGCTGACGACGAGGCATCGGAGGAGGACGAGGTACCCCTCGTGCGAAAGAGGTGAGCTCCTGAGGCCGCCGGGGATCCCATTGCTGAGCCAGCCACGTCAGGGGCAGCAGCCGACCCCTCCGGCCAAGGTAACCCATATCCTGTTAGGGATTTATATAGGGTTGTGGTCGACCTTAGGCTAGTTAGGTTCAACCCCAACCAGCTCATACACCGTAACCCTGATGACCCAGATTGCAATATCACCCTGCTCCAGTGTGTGGACCACTTGGTTCTCTGGTATGATATGGGCCATCCTAGGGGGACCGTAGTGGTGGACAATACCCTGTCCTTTAGGTCGGCCTTCTTTGAAGAGTATGGAACCAACCTTAGGTCGTGGCCATCCCTTCTCCAAGGTGCTGTAGCCCCAGGACTTAGGCAATATGTAGAGGAGTCCAGCCCCGAGGTAGAGTCTAACCCAGACCCTCCCTTAATCCAAGAAGTGTTTGACTTAGACTCTCCTTCCCCCGTAGCAGCTCCGAGACCAGAGGTCGTGGAAATAGACTGCACTAGCTCGGAGGGTAGGATTTTTTGATACTTTGTATGTACTTTCTTTGCAAACGGATGAGCATGCACATATATCTAACAAATGTTCCTTTCTTTTTCAGTTGAGGAGATGGCACAACGAGGGGAACCCAACATCCGGTTGATGTTCCAGGAGGGGAGATCCAGTGGCGGCCCTCTGGTCAAGAAACTTCGACCCACGTCGAAGAAAACTCCTCCGACCGCGGCTACTTCCAAATCCTCGGCCAAAGGGACGGGAACGAGCTTGGGATTTGTGCCTATCGCCCATGCGGAGAAGAGGGGTCCGGCCGCACCCCTTCCTCGCCTTCCCCCAACTCCTACTCGGGACCAGGTAGCACCACCTGGTCCCCCGGCTCCATCGGTCCCTTCTGCCTCCATCCGCATTCCTGTCAAGCTCCAGGACTTGGAGCTAATCCCAGACACTTTTCAAGGGACGGTCTATGGGACGACGAACTATGCGATGGATCACTTTTACAAGGCCAAGCCCACCGACCTGAGGATGATCAAGGAGAGGAGCTCGGAGAACGTCATGGAGTCAGCCCTGGAAATGAACCTCACGGTAAGCACTTTTCCTGACCTGACTTTTATTATTCTTCCTGGTATGCGCCTAACTGTTTCTTTGCTTCCTTGCAGGCAGTCCTGGCTCAGCATCGTAGCATATCTTGGGCAAGGGCTAGGAATGCCAAATTTTAGGGCGAGCTGACTGCGGCCCAAGCTCCCCTCGTCGCTTCTCAACAGAGCAAGCACAATGCCAAAGCTGCCTTGGCGGCGGCCCAGGCGAGTGAACAGGCACCAAAGGCTGCCTTAACCACTGCTCAAGAAGGTGAGCAGGCGGCGAAGGCAGTCTCGGTAGCCCTTCAGGCCGAGCTCGAGGGGGCCAAAGCAAAACAGCAGGAGGTCGAGGCATCCCTTCAGGAGGAGAAAAAGGCATCGACATCCTCCATGGATAGCATGCTTTACCATTGCTGGGCCTTCAATCAGGATGGCAACTTCACCTTTATGGCCGACGCGTGGGGGCACTACCTCAAGAAGTTCAAGGCTCGACTACAACAGGAGCTGCAGACGCCGACTGAGACCGGGGAGACCTCCGCTGCGGGCGAGCAAGAGATTGAGGAGGTGATGTCCTTAGAGCAGCCTGGGGGGGCTTAGAATTTTGTAATTTTATTTTTATTTGCTTTTATTTGTAAGTGCTAAGCACGAGGTTATTCTCCTCAAGACAATTTGTTCATTAACTTCAGCTATCCAAGTTTTATTTTTTTCCAATCTCTCGTCCTTTATGATGTGCTAGGAAAAAACTTAGTTAGGGTTAGCTTTATCGACACCTCGTGTTTTTTAGAAAAAACCCTGGTTAATCAATTTAACCAACTTCTAAGTTTTTGAACCTGGTCGCGTCCAGGATATTTAATTTTAAAAACTTAGTTCGCGTTAGTTTTATCGACGTCGCGTGTTTTTTAGAAAAAACACTGAATCAATTTAACCAACTTCTAAGTTTTAGAAACCTGGTCGCAGCCAGGGTATTTAATTTTTTTTTAAAAAAAAGAACCTTAGTTCGTGTTAGTTTTATCGACACCGTATGTTTTTTTTAGAAAAAACATTGGATAATCAATTTAACCAACTTCTAAGTTTTGGAACCTGGTCGTGTCCAAGATATTTAATTTTAAAAACCTTAGTTCGTGTTAGTTTTATCGACATCGTATGCTTTTTTAGAAAAAACATTGGATAATCAATTTAACCAACTTCTAAGTTTTGGAACATGGTCGTGTCCAGGATATTTAATTTTAAAAAACTTAGTTCGTGTTAGTTTTATCGACACCATATGTTTTTTTTTTAGAAAAGACATTGGATAATCAATTTAACCAACTTCTATGTTTTGGAAACCTGGTCGCCAAGTGATCTGCCCCCCAAGTAATCAAGAAGTGGACTTTGAACTGTCATAAAAATGAAACCGTACACAGACACAAATGAAACCATACCCATCATCATTCATTTATTTTTAATTAATTGGCTTTTATATGCAAGCCTTACATAGACAAGAGGTTTGACTACTGATAATACTTTCTCAAATGTATAGAATTCCAGGTCCGTGGTACCATTTCTCCATTAAGCCGAGCCAATTTGAATGGACCTTCCTGTATGATTTAGATGATCTGATAGGGCCCTTCCTAGCTCGGGCCTAAGGCACCATCTTTGGGGTCCTTGGTCGCTAGAAACACCCTTCGGAGTACCAAGTATCCTAATTCAAAGGCACGCTTCTTAACCTTTGAATTGAAGTAACAGATGATTTTATGTTGATAATGCGCGAGTCGTAGCTGTAAATCTTCTCGCTTTTC
Organism: Humulus lupulus; assembly: GCF_963169125.1. NCBI lineage: Eukaryota > Viridiplantae > Streptophyta > Magnoliopsida > Rosales > Cannabaceae > Humulus > Humulus lupulus. The sequence goes on from NC_084793.1 coordinate 277,083,671, forward strand.
ATCAATCAGGTCAAGGGACGCGCTGAGCAATTTGTCATTCTGCTCCTGATTGAAGGTCTAGATCCTATGCGTGGCTATCTTTGTTTCAATAGGAAGGATGGCCTCACTTCCAAAAGTCAGGGAGAAAGGGGTGTGCCCCATCAAAGTTCGATGTGAGGTCTGGTAAGCCCATAGCACCTGTGGGAGCTGCTCAGGCCAAACTCCCTTGGCCTCGTCCAGCCTCTTCTTAAGGCTTGCCTTGAGCGTCTTGTTCATAGCTTCAACCTGTCCATTAGCTTGAGGGTAGGCCACTGAAGAAAAACTCTTAATTATGTCGTGTCTTCCAAAAAATTCAGTGAAGAGGTCGCTATCGAACTGGGTTCCATTGTCTAACACAATCTTCCTTGGTAGTCCGAACCGGCAGATGATATTTTTAACAACAAAATCGAGGACTCTCTTTAACGTTATCGTTGCCAGGGGCTCTGCTTCTGCCCACTTTGTGAAATAGTCAATGGCCACTACTGCATAGCGAACTCCTCCTTTTCCCGTGGGCAGGGCTCCAATTAAGTTGATTCCCCAGACTGCGAATGGCCATGGGGACGATATCATCTTTAGCTTGACTGGTGGAGCTCGGGCGATCGTGGCAAACCGTTGGCACTTGTCACATTTTCTGACGTAGGAAATTGAGTCCTTTGATAGAGTGGGCCAATAATATCCTTGCCTCAATATCTTCAAGGCCAGGTTTTTCCCCCCAGTGTGATCTCAACAAAAGCCTTCATGCACCTCCTGCAAAATAGTTTTAGCCTCCTCTGGAAGAACACATCGCAGAAGAGGCAGGGAGAGGCCACACCGGTATAGCATTCCATCTATGACTGTATACCTCGGAGCTTGATAGAGTATCTTCCTTGTGTTATTTCGCTCGTCAGGTAATTTCCCTGCTGTAAGATATTCGACTATGGGAGTCATCCAAGTTGGCCTGGCATCGATCATCTTGATCTCTCTTGTATCCTATACCACGCTTGGTCTTTCCAAGAATTCCACTAGTATCAGGCTCAAGGTCTCGGCTTCCCTGGAGGTGGCGAGTTTTGCTAGAGCGTCAGCATTGGCGTTCTGCTCATGTGGGATCTACCCGATTAGACTATATTCAAATTCGGACAGCTCCTTCTTCACCTTGGTGAGGTAGGCCGCCATCTTGGTTCCCCGCGCTTGGTATTCCCCTAATACTTGGTTTACCACGAGCTGGGAATCGTTGTAGCACTGGATGGCCCTGGCCTTCAGCTCCTTGGCCACTCTAAGCCCAGCAAATAGAGCTTTGTACTCGGCCTCGTTGTTGGACGCCTCAAATCCAAACCATAAATGCGGAGTGAAAACGATGTCCCTCCGAGGATATCAAAATGATTCCAGCTCCAGACCCGTTCTTGTTAGATGAACCATCCACAAAGACCCTCCACAACGCCTGTACCAGTTCTTCCCCAGGTTCCTCTTGGAATCCAGTGCATTCAACCATGAAATCAGCCAAGGCTTGGCTTTTGATTGCAGTCTGTGGTACGTACAAAATTTTGAATTGGCTAAGCTCGATGGAACATTTCAAAAGCCGTCCCGACGCCTCAGGTTTCTGTAGTACCTGCCTGAAAGGTTGATCGGTCATGATAAGGCAGAAAGCCATTTTTTCCATCAACGGATATCGAGATTCAGCTCCGAGAAGCCTTTTGCTAATGTAATAAACTGGCTTTTGAGCCTGGTCCTCTTCCCGAACCAGCACGGTGCTAGCCACATTTTCCGTAACAACTAAGTAAAGAAAAAGAGGCTCTCCGGCCATTGGCTTAGACAACACTGGCGGCTCGGCTAAATGTGTTTTTAGGTCGAGGAAGGCCCGCTCACATTCTTCGGTCCACTCAAACTTTTTATTCCCCCGGAGCAGGTTATAGAATGGCAAACACTTGTCAGTAGACTTGGAAATGAACCAATTAAGAGCTGCCACCCTTCCTGCCAGACTCTGGACGTCTTTTCACGATCGGGGTGATGGCATTTTGAGTAGCGATCTGATTTTGTCAGGGTTCGCCTCTATCCCCCTAGCGTTGACAATGAAACCCATAAATTTTCCTAACGCCACCCCAAAGGTACATTTTTGGGGATTCAACCTCATACCATACTTCCTCAGGATCTCAAAACATTCCCTCAGATCGGGAACATGGTCATCGGCAGTTTTTTACTTGACCAACGTGTCATCAACATACACTTCCATGTTTTTCCCAATCTGATTAACGAACATTCTGTTGACCAATCTCTGATATGTAGCTCCCGCGTTCTTCAGCCTGAAGGGCATGACATTATAACAATAAACATTGGTTGGAGTCATGAAGTTGGTATGCTCCTGGTCCGCAGGATTCATAGCGATCTGGTTATAACCAGAGTACGCATCCATTAAGGACATGAGCTCGTGCCCTGCTGTGACATCCACCAACTGATTAATTCTTGGTAAGGGGAAGCAATCCTTGGGACATGCTTTATTCAGGTCAGAGAAGTCGATGCAAGTCCGCCATTTTTCGTTAGGTTTTGGGACCAGAACAGGATTGGCAACCCAGATCGGGTATTTTGCCTCATGGATAAAGCCGCATTTTAAAAGTCGAGCAACTTCCTCTTCTAGGGCCGCAGCTCGGGTCGTGCCCAGACGCCTCTGTTTCTACAACTTCGCAGGCATGCTTTTGTCCAAGTTGAGGGTATGCATGATGATGCTCGGGCTGATCCCTACCATGTCTTCATGAGACCAGGTGAAAACGTCTAGATTTCCTTGAAGGAATTCAGCAGCTCCGCCTTTCTCTCATCACCAAGGTTTTTCCCGAGCCTAACCACCCTCGAAGGGTCTTTATGATCGATGTTTATCTCTTCGAGCTCTTCAATAGCCTCGAGCTCGGACCTATCTTCGCCAATTCTAGGGTCGATATCGTCACTCAGGGTGGTACCTACGCCGTCGGCTTGCTGAGATTCCTTTATCCCAGGGCCAGTTCTCACTTCATGGGGTTCCTCGCTTTCGCCCTGAATGGCCATCGTCTGCTGCCCGGGTTGTGACTTTCCGTTCATGGAAATGCTATAGCATTCCCTGGCAGCGAGCTAATCGCCTCGAACCGTACATATCCCCATAGAGGAGGGGAATTTGACTGTGAGGTGGTGGATAGAAGTTATGGCTTCAAATGCCATCAACGTAGGCCGACCCAAAATTGTGTTGTATGCGGTGGGACAATCGATGACCACAAACTCGAGGAGCTTGGAGATAGTTTGGGGTCCCTCTCCCAAGGTTATTACTAACTCAATTGTTCCTATCGCTGCCGACCCTTCGCCAGAGAACCCATACAACATGATGGAGGTGGCCTTTAGCTCGGTTACCAACAGCCCCATTATTTCTAGTGTGGACCGAAACAACAAGTTCACTGAACTCCCATTATCAACTAATATCCTCCTTAACTCTCTGATTGGCGAGCTGGGCGGTTATGACTAGAGGATCGTTATGTGGGAACTGGACATGACTAGAATCTTCTTCGGTGAAACTGATCGGTTGTCTCTCCAATCGATGTTGTTTGGGTATGTGTTGCTCTGGGACAAATTCGACTCCATTATGAGACTTCAATTCATTGATGTACCTTTTCTGAGCACCTCTGCTCGAGCCTGCCAGATGAGGGCCTCCAGAAATGGTGGTTATCTCTCCTCCTATTATTGGAGGAGGGATGTCCTATCCCACCTGAGCTCTGGTCGGATTTGCTAGGACTTCCGTAGCTGATTGAATATTTTTCCTGGTGGGTTGATTAAGAGTGACCCAATTCCGGGCATTCTGAGCCAGGGATCCGGCCCGGATGAGTGTCTCGATCTCATCCTTCAGATGCCTGCAATCATCGGTGTTATGACCGATGTCGTTGTGGAATCGACAAAACTTGGAAGGGTCTCTCTTAGCCTTCTGATTTTTCAAGGGCTCTGGATTTTTTCAGGGAAGGCGGGCAGAATTCGCTAGGAAAATGTGCTCTCTAGTGTCTGTGAGGTCCATATAAACCGCGTAGACCGGTTTGAACTTCTCCACGGGCTTGTTCTTCTTTGGACCATGTTGGCCGCCCTCACCACTTCCCATTCTCTTGCTTCCTCCCCTCTGGTTATTCTGTGGAACGGTTTGAGTTGTTGTTACGACGTCCGTTTCCACTCCAACGGGCTGGTCAGAGACTTGGCCGGTTCCTGCAACTGATGCTCGCGCTTCTTCTAAGTTTATCCATCTCTGGGCCTTGTTCAGGAATTCATCCACGGTGCTGACACCTTTCCTCTGGATTTCTTTCCACAGCTCGCCCCCAACAAGGATTCCAGTTCTCATAGCCATGAGTCTGGAACTTTCATCTGCGTCCCTAGCTCGGGCCACAACGTTGGCGAACCTGCTCAGATAAGCTTTTAAGGGTTCTCTGGGCTGGTGCTTCACGTTCGCCAGGGAATCCGCTTTGACGCGAACTGCTTGAGAGGCTCAAAATTCCCTCTTGAATCGGCAGAGAAACTCTTCCACGAGCAGATAGACTGTTTCTTACATTGCTTGAACCATTGCCTAGCTGGCCCGATCAGAGTCGAAGGGAATATCAGGCATCTCAGCTCAGACCCGATATTATGGGCCATCATCAGGGTGTTGAACATCCCCAAGTGATCCGACGGATCTCCGTCCCCATCGAATTTGGATAGATGGGGCATCCTGAAACCCGGCAGGTACGCTGTTGCTGCGATGTTGGGGGCAAAAAGTTTGAGCTCGTCCTCCGAGTCATATTTGTCTTTTCCCTTCTCTAATAGGAACCTCTTCATTAGTTCCTCCATCTGAGCTAACCTTTCGAGGGTTTGGTCTTTGATCCCTAGGTTGTTCTGGGGCTGTTCAACAGCTCCCGTCCCATTGTACGCGTTAGGCGGGTTATTGTCCCTCCAAGCTTGAGCTTGGTTTGGTGGGACAGTCCCGTTGTCACGTATTTCAAAAGGACCATCCTCTCGGAGAGCATGACTTTTGTTTCTGGTCGCCTCTCCCCTCTGCAAGTTGAGGCAATCTTGAAGGTCGGTCCGCGGGCCGGATCGAGGACTTTGTGCCAAACTTAGATGATTTCTCAAGTCTCCACCAGATCTACCACTTCGGCGGCTTTTCGTCCAATAGCTCCCATTGGAAAAGCTCAGGGCCTGCTGCCAAGGGTGAGGATCTAGAACATTTTCGTGTGCTTGCGGGTGATGAGCAGGAATGGCGGGAGGTAGGTTCCTCCTGCTGTTCCCGTATGCTGGAATGTCTCGAGCAGTACGAGGAGGAGATGGATATCTTATCGACGAAGGAGGATGTCTGATCAGTGATGAAATTCTTTTTCCGTCAGGTCAGACCAAACTAGCCTGCAGTCTCTCTGTTCCAGCGCCTCCAGTCCTCTGCGTCTGGCGATCTGATCGCTGCGCGGGGGGGCTAGCCGAAGCAGGTTGGCCATGCGAGCTTCCCCCAGATCTCCTCCTTGAACCATCGCGAGCTCTCCTGGGTGCATTCGATGGTGGAGCCGAACTTGGGGTTGAAGTTCTGACTGACCGGCTAACTCGTTGATGGGCCCTGGGAAAATCATCAAAAACAGTTTCCTGGCGATGGTGCGACATGGGCGCAGAACTCGGGGTTGAGGTTTTGACCGATCGACTGGGCTTGGACCAACTGTCCCGGCTGGACTTATGAGTCCTGCTTTGCCTCTTTCCGACGTTAACGTCGGTTGCAAGAGGGGGTAGCCGAGGCAAGACTTCCCCAATTTGCTTATTTGCTTTGGCTAGATGACTCCTCAACTGCATGTTTTCCATTTCCACCGCCATCAGGTAACCTGGGTTCGGATTTGGCGGTAGGGGCGCTGAACTCCTAGTGTCGTCATGGCCCATCGGATGTTTTCCCGATCGTTGCTGGATCTCCGAGTCTTGTTCGTTGGATACGGAGGTATGGTGAGCCTCCTGCCCACCATGTTGATCCGCCTCGTTACCATGTCTCGAATGAGTGACCACCATGATCAAGTTTTTGTGATAGCACTAATCTAAATCCTCTCAATGAAAGCACCAAACTGTTGACGCGGTTTTTCGCCAACAGTGAATTATATGAATAACTAGGATGAATTAGCGCTTAATGATAAACCGTAATAAGAAAATGATAATACTCAAGGATGCTGGAAGTCAACTATGAAGAGAAAAATGATCACTCATTTTTACGTTTTTCGGAGGTTAAAATCCCCCTAGTCCACGAGTCAATATTATTATTGTTTCTCTCTCTTGCTATTTTTACAGAGTATTTGCATTACAGAAAAAATTCAACCCCTTGCACTACCCATGATCCTGGTATTTATAGGAGAATGATCTCTGGGTAGGTATTGGATTCATCCCGTGATCTCTTGATCCTTCACATCATTCCTGTGACATTGATGATTAATATCTAAATTTTACACTTAGGTGCAGTCTAATCAATCAGATAAAAAAGGTAATGGGCCGCATGGCCTTAATCAGGTGCGTGATGTCTGATCACGCACGTTTAAATTGCGTATCCATGAATTCGGGAATTAAACAGACACGTGATGTCTGTTATAGGCACGTTTATATTGCGTGGTCAACTTTACAAAGACCCTGGGGTATGTCAGGCCTCTGAGGTACCACGAGCTTAATGTAAATCTAGCTCGTGTATTTTGGTGCCATGTTTATACAATGGTTCCAGGTGATAAGCTACTAAATGGTTCATCAGTTCGAGCTATTCGTCTAGGGGATCGTAACAAATTTCCCTGGATGAATGGTGAACACTTTGCGTATTGCTTATGGCTTTTTGTTAGTTCGCTTTTCCCGAGCTACCTCAACAAAGTACGTGCTGATATTCAGGGCATACAATCTCCTATATACACGGAAACATCCCATAAGAATCGGGAACGGATTACAGACTAAATGATATCCCTTAAATATTGGGATTTTACAACAATAAATATGTTCATACGTAACGAGCTATCCCAGGTGACTCATCAGGTCTTCGAGATCAGCAATCGGCCTTGTGGCTGTCAAGACTTATGGTACTGCTACGAGCTTGCCACCCTACTTCAGGATATGCTCGGAGTGAATAGACATTGTCGAAACTATCACACTCGAGCTTGCACTTCCCAAGCTCGAACTATTTAACCCGAAGACAAACGATATCTGATGTATCCTATCGTCGTGCTATTTCGAACTCGGAAATTATCCTGAGGTTACACATCTTCGAGGTCGATGTTTTACTTCAGATATTCTACAGCTGGACCATACAATTTTTTTATACATTTCGAGCTCACACTTTACGAGCCCAGTCTTCGGGGTCATAACCTCTTATCTCGAAATCTGGGTGTAACAAGTTGCTAGCTTTAGCATCTAGGTCAGATCACTTGGCAACCTAGTACGAAGGTTTTATAGTGAACGGTGTTCGATTTATCGCATACGATCGAGATCAAAAGCGCACCACACAGAATAATGGAGTGTCTGTTGCGGGAAAAGAAGGTTTTAACTATTATGGCACGCTTCAAGAAGTACTGGTGTTATCTTTCACTAGTGCATATTCAGTTGCATTGTTTCGGTGCAAATGGTTTAACACAAATCCGAGCAAGAAGAAAACAATCACTGAAAATAATATCACCAGTATAAACGTTAGTGGTGAATGGTACAAAGATGAGCCGTATATACTTGCTAGCCAAGCTAAGCTAGTATTCTATCTGGATGATCTGCATAGAGGTCGACACTGGAAAATTGTTGAGGATGTCAATCATCGTCAAATTTGGGACATCGAGGAAGATGAAGCTGATGCTGATGTTGATGTTGTACATGACACAAGCTCATCAAATTTTTTGTTGATCGTGGATCTCAGTCAGTTGGTTATGGAATCTCATCAACCTACAACATATATTGGCACTGTACAAAATTCACCTGCTGATCAATTGGATGATAATTTCATAAATGACGACTTAGGAAATGAAGAAGTCGATGAAGAAGATGAATTGCTTGTTGATATTTGTGAAGATGATGTTAATCATGTGTCTCCAATTGATGCTAATTTAATTAATGATAAAGTGATAGTGATTATTCTACATAGTTGTTATATTTTTGTAATAAAGACAATCATTTAAAATATAATAGATGAGACTTGTAATAATTTTGTTCATTTCCATTGGTGATATTTGATACTAAATAATAATTTAATACTAGCTAATAACTTTTATTCTTAAGTACAATGTCAGCTTATAGAGCCACCTTTCACGGAGGAGATGGTGGTGGTCTAAACCCACCAGATCCTAGTAGAGTACCATCTTCCTGCGAGTCAGGTTAATAATAATTTTAAAATTTTGTTCATAGCTTGAAAGTCAAGCTCAACGAATGTTTAATAAATATTAATATGTCAAATTTTGGTGATTGTTGAAAATGTGGATAGCTAAACTGCCGAGAAGAAAGGGTCGTGGCCTGGCTAATAACATACCACTTGAAATTCGAAGGCGGAATGCCGGGAAACCACTAGATCTTTAGCTTGATCCTAGGACAGACAAAGTGGTTGGCTTGGAGGACCAAGCTTTTGTCCACGAGATAGGCCTCCAAGTCACCTTGTTGTTGCCAGGACATTACTTGGATTTTGCTGATGTACCTCAACAATTTAAGGAGCAAGTCATACAAAAGATGAAGGTAAAAAATTAGAACAAGTCTTATGGTCTAAATTTTTTATTATAATCATTTACAAACGAAACTAACATGTTATTTTTTTTATTGTAGCATTTTTATAATGTTGATGGTCATCCAGAACCCGAGAAAGTTATGAAAACTATCTACACAAAGATGCGCAAAAGATATTATGAGAGAAAGAACATCAGAAATACTCACTTCAAAAAATATTACTCTAAGCCGGAAGATTTAGAGATTGTTCTCATTGCCCCACCTGACCATTGTACCAAGGAGAGTTGGAAAGATATTTTTCATTTTTTTTAGCCCAAAATTTATTGCGCGATCCAACCAAAACAAGAAAAACAGAAAAGAAATGAAGTATACATCGACGCAAGGCACAAAATCGTTGGCAGCTAAGCGTCACCAATTTGTAAGTAAAAATATTAATTTAATTTAACAAAATTATATGTTCTAACATACTATCTCTACATTTGTATAGGCAAACCCTGATGAACATGTTATTGATACTTGGAAAGATAGTAATTTAAGAAAATCGACAAAAGTTTTTGTCAACGACACAACTTGAGAAACTATTGTAAGTTTAAACTTTTGTGTTATTATTTTCATTAAACTATGTTATTGTTGTGTTTCTAACACTTTTTATGAAAAGGAAAAAATGACGGAAGAGCTTGAGAGGGCACGGCTTCAAAGCCAATCTCAAGGACTGACGAAAGGATCTGAAACTGGATCTGCTGCTGATTCCTCGTCGATCGATCAGTACGAGATTATGAGTAAAGTACTTGGGGAGAGGTCTGACTTTCAAAGAGGAGTGGGTTACAGCAAAGGGAAAGGGAAAAAATTAGCTTCCAGGTCCACAAGTCAAAGTCAGTTACAAGCCCAACCTACTCATACGCCTCAAGAAGACATGGCTACTATGGCGGAGATGATGAAGTCAATGCGTGAAGAGATCTGGATGTTGCGATCTCAACAAGGCCCATCTAGTAATCCTCAGCATACTAGTTCAGAAACTGAGTCGCGGTTTGACAGCCTTCTGCAAAGGTATTTACCATCACAACCTGAAGGTGGTATATCTTCTCAAAGTCCACCTCCTTAGTCGATGCCACAACAACAACAACATTTTCATCCACCTCAATGGAATTATCCTAACATGTATGGAGTTACATCACAAAAATTTCAGTACATGTATGGATGCTCCTCCCAGTCCCCTCCTATTTATTACCCCGACGTCCCTGCAGGATCTCAGACATCACATCCTAGGCATCTTGGCTTTGGGGATTCATCGCAGCAGCAACAACCGCAGTAGAGATATGGTTAATTTGTGAGTTCGTCGCAGCAGCAGAGGTATGGTCAGTTCCTCAGCACGACCACATACTCGACAATTTGGATCATCTTCGTAGCAGTAGTCTCCACAAGCTTATTACCCTTCACCACCAGCACCACATTTTGCTTCACCACCATTGTCGCGTCCTAACATTGGTGATCAAGATATTGACCTAAATGTTAATGAATATTTCTCGATTGGTTGGCCCGATCCAAACAATAATAATTAGTTTACGTTTTTTTAATTAAATTAAGACAATTGATATTTTATTATTTTTATTTTATGATTGGTTTATATGTAATTAAATTAAGACAATTGATATTTTTATTATGTTAATTTTATGATTAGTTTATATGTAATTTTGTTTGATGAATATTAATTGTGTTATTAATAATTAATTTTAATTTATGTTAAATTTTATTATCTTTAAATAAGTATTATATGAATATTTATTTTTAAATAAAATCAAATGAATTATTATATTTAATATTATTAATTTATTATCGGCGGATTAATAGGGGCGGGACCTGCTGATATTAAATGAGTCAAACGAGGTTGACTATTCTTTTACACCGGCGGAGTCCCGCCTCTATTAATCCGTCTGTATTAATAAAATATCAGCAGGGTGTCAGACCGCCGGTAATACCCCTAAACACCAACCGAGTGAAAACCTACACACAAAATGTAAAAATATGCCATTTCCTTTCATTATCATTCATATGGCCCAAACCAAAACCAAAACACATTTCTTCAAAATATAACCAAAACACAAATCCTCATCAAAACACATTTCATCAAAATCATAACCAAATACACATATTTACTATATGCAAATACACATCAAAACACACACGCATAGAAAAGAAGAAGGGATATTTGAAGCGAAAGAGCCATGTTATTCAAAATGTTACACTTAAGTACCCAAGTTATTTTTTGACGGCAAAAGTTCACAAGTTTAACTTTTACTTGTACCATTAGTATTTGTCATTACCATCTAACGACAAAGTTAACGACGGGTACTAACAGTGTAAGTAAAAGTTGAACTTTGGTACTTTTGCCGCAAAAAAAAACTTGGGTACTTATGTTAAAATCCAGACAACTTGAATACTTTCACCGAAAATATCACTTTTTTCATTAACTTTTATTATAAACTTATAAATTCATAATCTCAAATAGAATAACAATCCATTAAAATAAAATTAAAAAATATCCAATTTATTTTAAAAGATATGATAAAAATGCATTTTTTTTATTTTGATTGTATTAAATTAATATTTTAAGGTAAAAATCAATATCACAAAATTTTAACTTTGTTTTAAAATATTGGTAAAAATGAATCAATTTTTTAGGATAAATATATTAAAATTTAACTTGTTTTAAATAAAAAAAAAATTGGATATCTTTCTTTTGATTTTAATTGTTTGTTATTCTATTTGAGATTATGAATTTATAAGTTTATAATAAAAGTTAAGGGATATTAGCGGCTTAAATACTTAAATTGTTGTCATTCAAGCACTTAAATAACTAAGTTTTTTTTTACGGAAATAAAATACCTAACTTCAAAATTTTCTTATTCTGTAAGTACCTCACGTTAAATTTTCTGTTAATTGTTGATGTGACAGTAATTAAATAGGACATTAGTGGCTAAAATACCTAAATTGTTGTCATCCAACCACTTAACTACTTAAGTTTTTTTTTAAAAGGTTTATTTATTATTGAAAAATTAATTAAACACTTAAAAAAAGTATTTTAAATATATAAATTAGAAAAATAATTAAAATTTTATTAAGCTTTTATTTATATTATTTTTTAATTTTTTATATTTTAAATTAAATTTTATTTATACTTTTTTTAAGTGTTTAATTATGTTTTCAATAATAAATATTTTTTAGAAAAACTTAAGTATTTAAGTGCTTGGATGACAACAACTTATGTATATTTTAGCCGTTAATATCCCTAAAATTTAATGAAAAAAAATGATATTTGCAGTAAAAGTATCAAATTGTCTGAATTTGCACTTAAATACCTAAGTTTTTTTTGTGGCAAAAGTATCAAAGTTCAACTTTTACTTACACCGTTAGTACCCGTCGTTAACTTTCTCATTAGATGACAACGACAGATACTAATAGTGCAAGTAAAAGTAAAACTTGAGTACTAACGATGCATGTAAAAATGAAATTTTAGTACTTTTGCCGTCAAAAAAATAATTTGAGTACTCAAATGTAACATTTTTAATAATTTAAGTTAAATATAAAAAAAAATACTATTTAAGGAACTAGTCAGCCCCAGCTACGACCGCGTACCCACAACTGCCAGTCAGCACCACCACTACGGTTAATTAGTCCTCCACTGTTGCAGAGAGAAAGAGAGGGGTTAAGGTTTTGAAAGATAATAACAAGGGTCGCCCATGTATTTAGTTTTTTTTATAATTTTTTTATGAAATTTATAGAAAAGTTTGGTATGTCCAGCCATGGTGATACGCACATTTGCCCCAAGTACGTTGTTGCAATTATTCGTACGAAAAATATATTTTCTACAATTTAAATACTTTTATATCAATAAACTTTTTTATTTATTTAAGGTATAAACGTAGCAGAAATTTATTTTATACTTTCTTTTAATTTTTTTCAGTAAAAAATAAAATTGCAAATAAAGGCATTCTACCCATATGAAATAATATAAATAAAACCTCTACTCAAATGATTCTTTGTTAATCATCTAGATTTTGAGCAAGTGGTAATTCAATCTTTATTTATTTATTATAATATTTTCCTTGAAGTTAAAGAGAATGAGGTTCATTTAGTTTGTAGATATCTCTCTTGCATAGATTTACCTGGTCCCTTAGTTATTCGATTTACATGGATATTTTTTTTTATGAAAAACAAGTAATCTTCATTAATAAAGTCAAAATGATATAACTCATTACATATATGCTAAAAAACGAGTAATATTAGTAACAAATTGTTACAATTTTCGTAAGGAAGCCAGTCTTTGCAAAAACTTCAATTAAGTCTAAAAGACACTAACAATTCAGCATCCAACAAATGTGAAGTAATTAAAGATTAATTTTTGAATGGTAAAATAGCATATCAACTCCAATAATAAAAAAATACATAAATTCAATAAGAGAAAATTAAATGCTTCGTTATTAGAAAATAAACATGTTGGATTAAAATCCTATTTTATGGGCACATATGTATAATAGTATTATAAAGTGTGATATAAAATTAAGTGACCAATTATGTTATAAATATTATAGGGTATTAAAGTATTATGGATTTAATGTGTAGAAACAAGAAAGTGAACTTTTAATTTTATAATGGGCAAAATTGGAAATCACTAATTATAAATTAGGATTGTCATCATCTATATACACTACAGGAAAATTGGGTTCTAGCGACGACACATCTAGCGACGACATTCCAATTTTCGTCGCTAGAGGTACTTTCAGACATAGCCGCTCACGTCTCCCCTATTTACCGCGAACCCAAATAAAAAAACACACTATTTTTTTTCTTATCCCTGGTTTTTTTTACCTCAGACCCATATATACCCCCAAACCCCTTTCTCTCTCCTCTCAGACCGAAACCCTTCTCCTCCCTTCTTCCCTCAGACCCCAAACCCCAAACCCTTCTCCTCTTAGACCCCAAACCTCAAACCCAAACTCCTCTCAGACCCAAACTCCTCTCTCTGCTTTGCAAGTCTCCCTCTCTCTTCTCTCAAACCTCAAACCCCAAACCATGAGAACCCCAATCGACTGAACCCCATCCTCTCGAGCATCCTCCGATCATCCTCTCGGGCCGATCTTCCTCTCGTGCAGCGGCGTCCTCTCAGGAAGCTCCGTCGTAGGCGACAGCATTCACAGGTAGCTTTATATATATATATATATAGTTAATATTGTTAATATATATTTATTTATTGTATTGTAATATTGTTAACTTAATTTATATATATATATATATGTATATAAGCCTTGTAGCATTTCAGGGACCACTCTCGGGCATTTGCTGAAATTCTTCTTTGGATTCCAAGGACCACTGGGTACATACATATAAACCCTCTTCTTATATTATGCACTATATGGTTTTTGCTATAAATTGGTGTTGCAATTAACTTTAAACAATATACTTTTGTTTCAGCTAGATGCTGCAATTAACAGAAGTGGTTTTTTATTTTTAAGGTTTTTAGTGATTTTCTTTTTTAATGGGGTTTATTGGTTAATCATTTGTTGAATACCCCTGTTTTTATGTGTTATGTGCTCTGTGTTTTTATTGTTATGCACTGTGTTAGGCCTCCAATATACAGTGTTTTGATGGTTGATTTTATAATCTGAAATTTATTTATTGCTCTCATTAGTTTTGAGTGTTTCTTAGAACTTACAATATTGTTAAGTAAACACCCTATACCACATCAATGAACCAATTAATAATGTTTAAGTCAAGTTTAACTAATTTTTGTATATCAAATGGTTAAGTTAACAAATGAATGGAAAATACTTATATGAAATTCATTCTCATTACCTTTCATTGATCGGTAGCTTCTCCAAGTGTTTTGCTAGGGCTCTGTGTGAATTTTTATGAGATTTAGTATGGTGGTGACCTATGTATATTAGTTTAGTTGGCTGGCAATAACAACATTCTTAGAAACTTTGATATTGAATACAAGTATCAAGTTAGTATCAAGTTAGCAAGGCCAATGATTCAAATTTGTGAGAATTTGTTCCAAAAAGCTTGATAATTTATTGTCTTTGCTCCTTAGTTGTTTAACTATTATCTTCATATATATTTAGCTAAGACAAGGTAGTTCTCATCTCAGATTAGTTGCAATTCTTTGTGTTCCTTGATCCTATCTCTCTTCATCATCCACAGACAACCAAAGACACACTCTAACCTGAATAATTTTCATATTTGTGTAGAAATTTTGTTTAGTTATCACAAATGACAATATTAGAACTCTATGTGATGCCATTTTTATCTTATTGAATTGTGATCAATATGGTTTAATGGATCCATGTAAAGCAACAATTTGATATTCTTAAAGAAAAAGAAAAAGGACATATATGGAGATTAAATAAATAAAGATAAAAAGTGTAATTTTTGTGTATGTTCAAAGGAAAATGTAATTCCTTGTAACTGGAAAGTTTGGTTATTATTTTTATTATCAATTATCTTTGGCTTAAGAAACCATTAATAGTTATTACTTGACAAATGTGTTTGACAATTGAAACTAATAATAATAATAATAATAATAAAGACTAATTAAGTTTGACCTTATTCCATTTATTACTTGTATATATAAATGAAGAATAATTCTTTATGAGGTAGGGATTCAACTAAGGCATGAATCCTTAACAACTAAGTAAAGAAGACACCCTTCTCTTCTAACTTTGACAAGTCTTTAATCACTAGATCACATGACTCAGAGGAAGGCATTTCTAAAGTTTATAATTAATAAAATTAAAAAGAATAATAATAGTTTAGGTAACTCTTCTATTTTTTTTAACTAATTAGTTAGAGCTGTGACATATATATGGTCCACAGATATAAAGACATGTACTTAAGAAAAATATACTTGTTTTATGTAGCTATAGCTAGTTGAATTGATATGATAGATAAAGTATACCTATATGTATAGCCTTCCGTGTTATGATTAATGATAACACGGAAAGCTTTTGTGATAACGTAAAGTTGGTGTTTTTTTCTGTTTGCTTTAAGTTTTTCTTGCTAGTTTTGTGCTCTTGCTTGTTCTGTTTTGTGTGGTAATCTTGCTGGTAAGTGATAATTTAGTTTTAGAAGAACTTTTTTCTTTTTGCAATGCCAATTTGATTTTATCTAGAGTGTTGTCATTAAAAGGAGAGAATAAAACAGATTCTTAGAAATAGTGGAACATTGTTTGACATGTTTGTTTAGCAGCCTGTTCTGCATTTTTCTTTTCAAATTCATATACTATTTAATTCTTAAATTATTGTTCTTGTGGTAGTTGATGATTAGATTATAGTCTTATCGTCTCTTGGTTGGGATTTATTTTTTGTTATTATTTTTTCTCTTTTTAATATTAGAATTAATGTTGGTGGAAATGGTAGTAAAAGTTTGCCTTCTTTTTTTTTTCATTAATTCTTCCTTGTTTAATTGAGTTGGGTTCACAATCATATCTAACACCCACAAATGACTCTCCACCTACAATTGAATTGCTGAAACCACTTCATGAGAAAGAGAGATGTGAATATACATTAATTTTGCAGATCAAGATTTGACTCTTTTTTTTCATTATTATTTGCTTTAAGTGGGAAAGATTGGTTTGGTTACAAATATATATTATTTGCTATTTTTTATGCAATCAATTTATATGGACTTTGTATGTTCACCTATTCCTTTGAATCTTTTATTTGTTTAGGATTATTTAGGAGCTCATTTCGCTATTATTTAGGAGTTCTATTTTGGAGAATGATTTATGATTTATTTTAAAGAGTGTTATTAGTTGGTATGTTGAGTTTAACTGTTAGAAATATATATTCTTAATTTTCGGTGATAAATAAAGTGTCTAGAATACCTCACATGAATCCTAAATGTATTGAAATTTTATAATATTTAAATTTGATTGTACAAATTTATCAATGCATATATATCATCAATTTTTTTAGATATGTCTTCTACAGTTATGCAACATCACGAAGGTGATGGTGGGGCAAATCCTCCTCCAGATCCAACGCAGATACAGGCTGATTGTGAGAGAGGTAACACATGAAATTATTTTTTTTGGATGAATATATTGAATTAATTTATTTATGTGTATATAATAATTATATGTATTTGAGAAATAATAGTGATGACTAAAATGAAAAGGCGCGGCATCAACAAGGGGTTTTCAACTCGAGAAGCTAGAGTTGCATTAGGTAGACCACTACCACTGGAGTGGGATGTTCGAGGGAAGACTTACAAAGAAATTGGTGATTATTCCCAACATTTCTCTAGAGAGATCGGCATTCTCATTCGACAATATGCCGATCCCGACTACGACCGATGGGATAAAGTACCTAGCGAAGTTAGAGATCGCATACTTCCTCGTCTAGAGGTAATTTTTTTATTGGGTTCACTTTAATATTAAATCTAGCTAATTTATTTTATTTTTTTGATTCAGGATGATTTATTCGACATTGGTCGAAGTCGATATGCCTCAGAGAACCTCCCCGGCATTCTTTTGGGCATTCAACGGTCGTGTGTTAATCGTTACTCGGAGTGGAAGAATGACTTGTCCACTCATTTAAAAAAGAATGGTCGAGCACATCCTCCTGATGGTTTGGTGGTGGAGAAATGGCAGAAGGCGCTCCAGTATTTTGATCGCCCTGAAGTGAAGGTATTCACAAAAATATTATTTTTTACTTTATTTTTCTTAATTTAACATATGGTTAACACAAGTTCTTTGCAGAGGCGTTCTGAGACTAACTCTTCAAACCGTGCAAAAAAAAAACAAAGAAGCGTGCAAGGTTCACAGTCTACGCCAGCCCTTCGTTACAAGAAGGTACTTTCTATTTTACATAATTTTTATTTATGTTTTTTTATAATGATTTTTTTTCTTAATTTTTTTCAAACTTCTTGTATTGTAGCGTGATTTACAAACTGGGTGTCTTGCTGGGGTTCCAAAGATTTGGATGGCGACTAAGTACATAGACGGGGAAGGTTGGGTGAGCAAGGCAGCAAAGGATAACTATGTAAGTAAATTTATATTTTATGATTTTCTTACTTTATTGTGTTGTAAATTCTAATATTCTTGAAAATTGTGTGATACAGGAAAAGATGATGGAGATACGTGACACTCTGCAGTCACAATCATCTACGAGCGCCTCTGCTTCGAGTATTATCCCGAGAGAAGAGGATGACATTATTCTTGTTGAGACGATCTTTGGACGCCGTCGAGGCTATCAGCCGGGCCATGGTCGTAGGATTCACACGAGGGCGAATTGTGAAGCGGCTGATGTATCTCAACCAGCCCAACCACCTCCTACCGCACAAGACATGCAAGAGGTGAGGGAGCGACTCCGAGCCATAGAGGAGCACTTGGCTAGGATTGGTGGAGTCTCGGGATCTGGATCTTCTCAGCAAGGTCATGGTGCCGATCCTACAACACCTAGTTAAAAACATTTATATTTATGTATTTTAATTTTACTATGATAGTTACTTTGTCATAAAAATATTTATAGTAAAAATATAATTTTGTGCGTAATTAAATTTCTCTTCTATTTCAAATCTTTTAGCAAAAAAATGTGTTAGTATATATATTGAATAATGGCATTTTTTAAGTATATATAATAGTGATTTAACGATTTAAAAAAAAAAAAAAAGAACTTTTAGCGACAACATGTTGTCGCAAAAAAGCGAAATGTCGTCGCTAAATCTCCAAATAATTTCAAAAATCAGAGGACATTACAAACTAACAGCAACGAAAAAATGGATCTTTTAGCGACCACATGTCGTCGCTAGAGGGAAATAGCGACGACAATTTTTAGTTCATCGCTAATTAACAACAATTAGCAACCAGCATTTAGCGACGACAATTAGCGACGACAATTAGCGACGACATGGTAGTCGCTAAAGGAATTAGCGACTATATTTTGGGAATTAGCAACGACTTAAGTCGTCGCTAAAGTCCCTTTTTCCTGTAGTGATATATGTATCATTCTATTCTGACTGTCATTCCATTAACAGAAAAGAAAAAAGAGACTCTTCTCTCATAGAGATACATATTATATAGGAAGATCTAAACTCTCTGTGCAATCTCCAACCATGGCCTCAAGTTAGTGCTTCTGCTCTCATCTTCATCTTCTTCTTTGATTTAAAAAAGGATCTATAGAAATATGATTTATGATTTTATATTGAAACAATTTTAGTAACATGATTATGATCTGAGATAATATATGCATTGAAATATTGATATTTATGCATGTTGCTTGAGTATTTCATAAATCTAACAAGTGGTTTCAGAGTTACTTTTGCTGAATTTATTGAAGATTTTATGATTTTGTTCATAGAAATTTAGGAATTTTCTACGTTTAAAATTGTTTTTATCTTTCCAAATAATATTGTCGCTGGAATTTGTTTTAATGCATATGATTCAGTTTTTTATCTTCTTTGGATTTATATCAGTGTGTATATATACGCGTTTGATGTGTTGATTGAAGTCCGAGCGAATTTTTTTTTTTATGTTCCAATGCCATAATATATTTGGTGATTGGGGTTAATAAGTCATTTTCTTATTAATTATAATCCAAGGTGGGGTTTTGACACTTAGAATTGCAACTATGTCAGTGACTTTATTAAAATGCAATAATATTATGATATCATTGAAATGCCAAGATGTAAAGCAGCCTTTATTCATAGGTAATTATATTTTACATCGAGAATAGAAACTGTATTTATTTATGTAAAGCAGCCTTACCTGATATCGCAACAGTATTTTTCGTCGAGGGTCGATTTTTATGTCATTTTTTATTGATGAATAGATATGGTAGCAAGTTTCTGATGCATGTATATATTATGTGCTTATTAGTTGATTTATACTCAGGCCTTGTTATTCTTTTGGTATAGTATATATATGGAATAGTTACTAAATATATGTATATATATTCATACACAGTTTCATTTAAATAATATTTTTTTTCAAATTTTCAATTTAATTTATATTTAATTGAAAGATAAAAGGTTAAGGATTGATAACTTTTTAAGGAACAATTCAATTTAAATTTTGGTTTTGGAAAATTTATTAAGGATGTCTAATATTTTGAATAAATTAATTGAAACAATATGTCGCCAAAATGACATTTTTTGTGTAAATTAATTTATTTAAAATATCAAGATACTTGTGTGTTTGTAATTTATGCATATATTAATTGACCCAAATATAAGTGAATATTTTGTTGAATTTCATACACACCTGTGGTGATAAATGTGTGACAATTATAAGGTATTTTGTATGAGCAATATGTTAATCCAAAGATTGACTTATTGTTTGACATAATTTATTGCCAATGTTTGATTGCTACAACAAGAGTATCGCTTACAGTTAATATTATTGTCCAAAGACTTAATAATAATATTGTGCTTGGTATCATGAGATGGGATTAACCAAATTTTGAATTTATTGTTTAATTATGCATATTGATGTGAGCTTGTTTTGTTTGTTTTGTTCTATAATCAGCTAGTTCATCTTATGTTGCCTCAATATATGCTAATATTAATTCTATTCCTATGCTTAATGGGACCAATTTCAATGATTGGAAAATGAACTTACTTATAGTTTTGGGATGTATGGATTTAGACCCTGCATCAAGGGATGAACAACCTGCACCTCTCACTAAGGAAAGCACCCGTGATGAGAAAACGAATTTTGAGAGGTGAGATCGTTCAAATCGCATGAATTTAATGATTATGAAACACAGCATTCCAGAAGTCTGTTGGGGCACAGAATCCGAAGGGATTACTAAGGCCAAGAATTTCCTTGAAAAAATTGAGGAACGTTTCGCTAAAAACAATAAGGTTGAAATGACAACACTTATAGGTTCTTTGATGACCATGAAGTATAAGGGTCAAGGAAATGTAAGGGAGTACATTATGGAAGTGCATCATATTGTCTCAAGGCTTAAGACATTTAAGATTGAAATGTGCTTGTGCTTATGGTTTTCTTAACTCTTCCTGCATAGTTTAACCAATTTAAAATTAGTTACAACTGTCAAAATGAGAAATAGACTCTTAATGAGCTCATTTCTCATTGTGTGCAAGAGGAAGAAAGGTTAAAAAAGGACAAGACTGAAATTGCTCACTAGGCCACTGCCCCTAAGGATAAGGGCAAGAAAAGGAAATCTGAGTATGAAGCTGCTAAAGGTCCAGCCCAAAAGAAACAACATAAGGATTCAGAAGGTTGTTACTTTTGCAACAAGCCTGGACACGTGAAGAAAGATTGTGCCAAGTATCACACATGACGTGCAAAGAAATGTATGATTCTTACTTTGGTCTGTTATGAGGTTAATTTAGCTTCAGTACATAGGAACACTTGGTGGATAGATTCTGGTGCTACTACTCACATAAGTGTTTCTATGCAGGGTTGCCTGAGCTACCGAAAGCCAAGTGATGGTGAAAGACACATCTTCGTGGGCGATGGAAAATCGGTGGAAGTGGAAGCAATTGGCCATTTTAGGTTGTTGTTAGGAACTGGTTTTTATTTGGATTGGAAAGACACTTTTGTTGTACCGTCTTTTAGACGGAATTTAGTTTCTGTTTCTTTGTTGAACAAATTTGGATATTCTTGTTCTTTTGGAAACAATCAGTTTAGTTTGTCTTTAAATTCAAATGTTGTTGGAATTGGTTACTTGAATGCTTATGACAACCTTTATTTGCTAGAAACAATCGCATCCTATAATGAAACCTTGCATGTGGAATCACGTGGTACTAAACACAAATTAAATAAGGAAAATTCAGCGTCATTATGGCATAAGCGCTTAGGTCATATCTCAAAAGGTAGAGTTGAGGCCTTGTGTCTGATGCCATTTTAGAATCTCTTGACTTCACAGACTTTGATGTTTGTGTCGATTGTATCAAGGGAAAATAGACCAAAACTAAGAGATTAGGTGCCAACAAATCTTCAGATGTCTTAGAATTGATTCATACAGATATTTGTGGGTCATTCCCTACAACATCATGGAATGGTCAACAATATTTCATATCATTCATAGAAGATCATGTTATGAGTACCTATATCTCATTCAAGAAAAGTCCCAGTCTCTGAATGTGTTCAAATCTTATAAAGCTAAAGTTGAGAATCAACTCAAAAAAAGGATTAAAAATGTCAGATCTGATCGTGGTGGTGAGTATTACGGTAGATATGATGGCTCAGGCGAACAACGTCCAGGACGGTTTGCTAAACTCCTAGAGGAATGTAGTATTGTCCCACAGTACACCATGTCTCTCATAATTTTTCCCATCCACCCCCCCTTCTCTCTTCCCTCTCTCTCCCTCAACCCATTCCTCTCAAACTCCCTCTCTAGAAAAACAATTCATAGGTAAGGTAAAATATAATAGAAATCAATGTAACAACAAGTATTCATCACTTAGGACACTAAAATACTACATTTCGAACAGATCTGGGCATGGTTTTTGGGTTTTTTTTGCGATTCTTTTCAGATCTGAAAACTTTGGAATCTGCTAAAAATTGACGTGGTTCGATGTTGGTTTGATGGTGCTCGATGCCAGCTCGATGGGGCCTTCAAAATCATGATTTTCATGAAAAGATCGATGTTGCTCGATAGTGGTTCGATAGAGGATTGATTGTGGTTCGATGGTGTTCGATGTGATTCTTGCAAAATACGTAATTTTTCACTCCGGTGTCCGTTTGGGGTGATTTTTTTTTTTGGGTATTTTTTCAAGATCTACACGTTCGGGATGTGTATATACACATTTGGGAAATGTAAATCTTGAAAAAAATGACAAATGAAAAACATACCTCATGTTCAAGATATGTTTTGGTATGTTTTCAAGTTCTAAACTTTGAAAATGTGTATGTGAACATCTAAAATGTGTAGATCTCAAAAAAAATACCCAAAATAAAAAAACCCACACGGACAACCGAGTGAAAAATTATGTCTCTTACAAGAATTGCATCGAACCACCATCGAGCAACCATCGAACCACCATTGAGTAATCATCGAACCACCATCGAGCAACGTCAATTTTTTTCATGAAAATATTGATTTTGAAGGCCCCATCGAGCTGGTATTGAGCACCATTGATCAACAATAGAGCAAAGTTAATTTTCTACATATTTCAGAGTTTCTGATTTGAAAAATAACTCAAAAATCATGCCCAACTCGATGGTCACTCGATGGTGTTCGATGCTACCTCGATGGGGCCTTCAAAATCAATATTTTTATGAAAAAATCGACGTTGCTCGATTGTGGTTCGATGGTTGCTCGATAGTGGTTCGATGCAATTCTTGTAAGAGACATAGTTTTTCACTCGGGTGTCCGTTTGGGATGATTTTTTTTTATTTTGGGTATTTTTTTGAGATCTACACATTTTAGATGTTCACATACACATTTTCAAAGTTTAGAACTTGAAAACATACCAAAACATATCTTGAACATGATGTATGTTTTGCATTTGTCATTTTTTTTCAAGATTTATATTTCTCAAATGTGTATATACATATCTCAAACGTGTAGATCTTGAAAAAATACCCAAAATAAAAAAAATCACCCCAAACGGACACCTGAGTGAAAAATTACATATCTTGCAAGAATCGCATCGAGCACCATCAAACCAACATCGAACCACCATCGAGCAACATCGATTTTTTTTTATGAAAATCTTGATTTTGAAGGCCATATCAAACCACGCCGATTTTTTTGCAGATTTCAAAGTTTCAAATTTGAAAAAAAATTGCAAAAAAAGAAAACTCAAAAATCATGGACAGCCCAATGCGAAAAAAACATGTTGGGTCTTTGAAACAATTCAAATCATTTTGATAATAAACTGATAATCTGAAAAGCAATTTGTAAATCCTTTATTTAATATTTAATTCTGTAGAGATAATTTGAAAAGCAGCGAATTTGTATAATATATTTGTTCGAAATGCAATATTTTAGTGTCCTAAGTAATGAATACTAGTCATTACATTGAGTTTTCTTATATTTTACTTTACCCATGAATTTTTTTCTAGAGAGATAGTTAAGAGGAATTGGTTGAGGGAGAGAGAGAGAATAGAGAAGAAGAAGTTGATGGAAAAATTATGGAAGAGGTATTTTTGGTATTATAAAAAAATTTAGTATTTGTTTTTAAATGATTAAAAGACCTATCATTTTTTTTTATTAAGACACCTCATTTTTTTAAGACACCTCATTAAGACATCTTGTTTTTTTTTATTAACACACCTCTTTAAGCATAAAAACTCAAATTTCTCTTTAATAATGAGTTGACCTTTACTCTAAAATAATTAATAATAATGAGTTGACCCACTTGAAAATATTAGTGGATTGTGTAAATTTTGTGTCTAGCATTTCTGAATTTTGATATATGAATTGTCTGGGATGGTTAAAGAATACGTTTTTTTTTAATGGTTAAATAATAATTCTTAGAATGCAATATTTGTTTTCTTCCTTTTTATTACAAATTTGGGCTCTAACTCGACAATTCTTAGGTATTGCTGAGTGAGAAAGGTTTGCATATACCCGACTTATCAAAAAACTATTGATAATAATGATTTTTAACCATCGTTTACAGTTTTTTCAAAGTGGTCTTTTTAATCGTATTTAAAATACTTTTTTTAGTACGGACATTTCTTTTTGTGTGGATTTATTTATCATATTATTTTTTCCTTTAAAAAAATTAATTTTTTTTTGGTGGTATTAAGTTTATGTTTTCGGAACTTTATCCTAATTTTGTCTTATATTTCATTAAATTATATATTGATATCTTAATGAATAGAGGTTCATAATTTAAAAAATTCAATGGCGAATTAATTAATTTACTCGCCAATACAAGGGTAAATTTGGAATTGTCAAAATATATATAAGATACGTCATGTCCTAATAATGGTGTACCAGACTTATGCCAAAGGACCAGCTGCCTCTTCTTCTTTTTTTTGTTGAGATGAGCTGCCTTTTCTGACTTTGTAATTTTAATTTTCTATTGTATATTATTTTATAATTTTTTTTTTACTCGTATCTGTATTTGGTGGACTAATTTTTTTAAGAATATTTGTTGCCATTCCTTAACAAAAAATATATAGGAAAATTGAAAGAAAGGAAAGAGTATTGTTGTTTATTTTTGTTAGACGAAGAATTTATAATGTAAATTTTTTTTATATGATTTTATATGCTGTAACTATAGTAGGTATATTGCTAGTTTATTAAAAATTTTGAATAACTAATTTTATTAAAATCAGAATTCAAAATGTTAATTACACACATGATTATTTTTTATAACGATACAAACCATACTTTTTGAATTTTGATTTTGACTTATAAATTATTCTAAATCTTTTAAAAATTAGTGTAATGTTATTATAAATATAATATACACCGTTATATAAAAAAATTAAATTAATAATAAATTTTAAAATGTTTAAAAACAGCAACACCCCTGCTACTGCCCTATTACTGCCCTATATATATATAGATTGCCATGTACATTTATTTTTTAATTTTTATAATGTTTTTTAAAGTAAAGCTTGAGACACTCATAAATCACACACTAAATTTATAAACAATAATGTGACATTAGTTGTAACTACACTTAGGTATCACATAAAAATATTTAACTGGTTAACATTAAAATGGTTTTTTTTCAGCAACATTTAAATGAATATTGATGACACATGATTGTGTATAAATTTCATCACGTGATTTGAGTGTATGTCTGATTTTGCTTAATTTTTTTAGCCGTTGAATCAATAAAATGTGACACATAGCTTCTAAATATGCACTTATTAATAATGAATGGTATTAACAACCACCACCAAAATTATAACAGTATATTTTTGTTACAAATTTTTTTAGTTAGTGTATATATATTTTTGAAAGGGTATGGATTATATATATATATATATATCTCTTTTATATAAAAATGTATTTCACATTTTGTTGTGTTAACTTTAACAAAATATTCTAAATATTTAATAGAATATAATTTTAAAATTAACTAAAAATAAATATTTATTAACTATATTAATATAAATTCAAATATTATAAATTATTATTATTATAATAATATTAAATATAAAACTACATATATAATAATTATATTAATATAAATTTAAATTCAAATGTTATAAAATATCATAATTATAATACTATATAATACAAAAATAAAAATTTAATAATTATATTAGTATAAATTCAAATATTATAAAATATTATATAATCCTAAATTTTTACTAAATATATTAACATGAATTCAAATATTATAATAATATTTAATACAAGATTATATATTTAATACTTATACTAATATAAATTTAAATATTTATACAATATCATGATAATAATATATTATACATAATCTTAATTTTTTATTAAAAAATTTATCATTTATGTTTAAAAAGATTATCATATTATATATATATATATATATTTTAAAACAAATCATAATCAATGTATTCACTTATGTCATTCTTTTGTAATATTATTTATTTATTTAAAATTTATATAATATTAATATAAATTTAATAAAAATAATTAATAAATTTATAAATAAAACCGAACAAATTTGTATTATATGTTGCTTATATCTAGTAAATATAAATATGCATCTTTTATATATATATTTATATAAAAGTTTAGTATTTTAGTCATAAATATCACTTCATTTTATATATTTAGTTTTAATATTGAAAATTTTTATATTTCATTCATTTATTTATATAATTATAGTTTTTATACAATTATTTGCATAGTTCTGGTATTATGTTCTCATCAATATGAATATTTTATATCATTTATGTAATTATTCTTTGTTTGTATTTTTCAATTCTTTTATATATAATATTATTTATTTATTTAAAATTTATATAACATTGATATAAATTTAATAAAAATAATTAATAAATTCTATAAATAAAACCAAATAAATTTGTATTATATGTTGTTTATATCTCGTAAATATAAATGTACATTTATATATATATATAAAAGTTTAGTATTTTAGTCATAAATATCACTTTATTTTATATATTTAGTTTTAATATTGAAATTTTTATATTTCCTTCATTTATTTATATTATTATAGTTTTTATACAATTATTTACACAGTTATGCTGTTATGTTCTCATCAATATGAATATTTTATATAATTTATATAATTATTCTTTGTTTTTATTTTTCAATATATAAATAAATTATTGAATCCGCCGAAAGCACATTAGGAACAAAATGGTCATGAAAGATAAAGCTAAATATAATATAGCACATGGTGAAATTGGCAATTTTTAATGACAACAAAAACAAACAAATGTATAGAGCTGAAGAAAAAAGTATTTAAGTAAGACTCTCATCCCCACTGTCAAATCTTGTATCAAAGTGACGATCCTTTAGTGTTCATATATAAAAATATTAATATAAATGTATTTATATGTTTAGTAATGACATGTTCCCACAAATATGTATATTAAGCCATTATTACACAGATAGATATGACATTTATTTGTTTAATTGAGTATTTCTCATCACACCAATGTATATAATATTTTGGTAGTACATACATACCATTACTCTTATATATACATAATGTATTCTATCTCGTTTGACTTGACATATAGTTCTTTTGAAAGTGTTTCGGCCTCAAGATATATATATATATATATATTAATATATATTATATTCAATTCCATTCTCTTCTCGGAACTTATTAACATAGCTGTTATGCTGAGAACACTCGCAAATTACTATGAAACTTGCGGATATATAAAAATGTACATATTTCTTTACCGTTCGTTATAATCAAATTCATTAATGTTTAAATATGGAAACAGTAAATATTTTCATGCTTCACTAGCGCTAGATGAAGGAGTAATCGGGTTCTAAAATTGCGTGGGAATGATGGCAATTAGGTAGACAAAGATACGGGTTTGTCTAATCTAATGATAGGTTATTTCATGAATTTGTTTACTGCTATTGAATGAGATTGGCGAGAGGTGTCTGAGTGTATTCACCCTACTATCTCATAAGAAGATATCATTGAATTGGTTAAATTATTAGAAGAATCTGAAGTCAAAGATGCTCTATTTCAAATGCAACCACACAAATCTGGGCCAGATGGTATGACTCCTGGATTCTATCAGAAGTATTGGAGTATAGTTGGGAAGGGTGTTATATCGTTAATCAGGAATTTCTTTGATCATGGTATTCTTCCTCAGGGGTTAAATGATACCTTGATTCCTAAAAAGAGAAATCTAGAAACAATTGGGGATCTAAGACCCATTTCCCTTTGTAATGTTCTCTATAGGATCATCTCAAAAGTGATTTCAAATAGAATGAAGCTGATGCTTACACACATTATCTCGAATGCACAGAGTACATTCATTCCTGGGAGACTTATTTCAGATAATATTATGGTTTCGTTTGAGATCATGCATTATTTAAAGCGGAAGAGGCAAGGAAAGGAAGGTTAATTAGCTGCGAAGCTGGACATGAGTAAGACCTATGACCGTCTAGAATGGCCTTATCTAAGGGTCGTCCTACATAGGATGGGTTTTTTGGATAAAAGGTTGAAGCTTATTGACACATGTATGACTTCAGTGACTTACAGACTAGTGTGTGGGGTGTAGGAGTTGGGGCCTATTACCCCATCGAGAGGAATACGTCAAGGGGATTGTAACGCCCTACTTCCTTAGAGGCATTACTTAATGAGTTTAAAACGTACTATTAGCTCGCTAATCGAGATTTTAGGTCAAAAGTGTGACTAAACTGAGACAAAATCAGTCTAAAGACTTTGAGTATAAAATATTTGGTTATTCATTAAAAACATAAAGAGTTTTACATTTGGGATCCCAAAATACTGTTTAGAAAATGATTTACATCTCAAAATACATGTAAGGTCGACTTAGGTGACAAAACAACTATTACAGTGCATTTTCCTAAAATATCCCTGGCCGTGGCAGCCAGGTAAGCCGAACATGTACCCGTCGCTGCACGCTCTCCATACCCATGGTTGGTTGACCTTTTCTTTTCCTTCCTGTACCATAGAGCATCCATGAGCCGAAGCCCAGCAAGAAAACTCAACACAAAACAATTAACATATGCATATCTATCAACAACATATAACAAAGCAGCCAACAGGCTAAACACATAACGAACATGCTGTCCCAGTCCCTTACCAGGCCCTGGGTTTTGCGGTCTTCACCGAGAGGATGACTCCAACATCCTAGGAGATTCTCGCCCAAACAGCCTGCACTCTGCGTGCTCAACACCGTTCCCGACCCCTTGTTGTACTCGGCTTTGCACTCCTTGTGCTCAACACCGTTCCTGGCCCCTTGCCGTACTCGGCTTTGCACTCCGTGTGCTCAACGTCGTTCCCTACCCCTTGCCGTACTTGGATTTGCACTCCGCATGCTCAACGCCGTTCCCGGCCCCTTTCCGTACTCAGCTTCTTGTCGTTCTCGGCCTTCGCCGTTCCTGACCTTCGCCATTCATTCACAAATATGCACTACATAGCATAATCAACAAATATTTAAACGTATGCTAAACATAAGCAATAGGCTTACACCCTGCAATTCAATCAATAGGGTCATGCCCTACAACACAAGCAATAGGCACACGCCCTGCTCTACGGGTACAACAATTTTCTTACTTGTGTCCCAAGCTATCTAAGCACCGTAATCCCGAGCATAGTCCTATAACACGAGCCTTATTGAAAACCTAGTCACAATATATTTATAATAGCCATCCATCAAGTTCTAATCCAATAAATGGGTTCAAGACATAAATCTAGCCTCCGGGACCTTGGATTTTACCAAACTGGGTAGTAGAAACCTTCCCGAGCCTTAACGTTTGAGTTCCCAAGCTAGAAACCTTTGGACAACCAAAATTATGCATTTGGGCCGCGGCCCAACACCCCTTAAGGGCCACGACGCGCCCCAAATCAGAGGAAAAATGCTTCTCTGCTAAGAGACACAAGCCGCGGCGCCCAAACCTTGCGTCCCGGCGCCTGGACAATTTTTTCGAAGTCCCCTGGCCTATAAACTAAAGCAGGCTGCGACACCTGATGAACAGGGCCGCGGCTCAAGCCCGAAACCCAGAAATTCACCTGAGTTTTCTCGAGCAAATCAATAACTAAACCCAGAATTAGCCTTATATTTCTTATCTTTACAGCTTAAGTAGTCTAACCATCCTATAAACAATCTCATGATTTCTCCAAATAACCAAAAAAACTAAATCACAACTCAACTTATATACCACTTCAAATTTCCAGCAAAATTCATAGAGAATTCAGTATGAAATCTTACCTCTGTTACAGATTCGGCCTAAGCAATTCCTATTCACTTCAAGCCCTCAATCCTTCAGTCCCTTAGCCTAAAATCCATAAAACTTCCTCCAAAATCCTCAAACACCATGAGATAGAGAGAGAATCGGTGGTGAGAGAGAGACTTGAGAACTTCTGATTTGTTCTTTTCTTAGTTTTAGTGTTTTTTCCAGCCACAAAGTGTAAATTGCCCCTTAAATTAATCTAAGTCCTCAAGTACCACCAAGGGAAATTCAATCATTTGCCACCTCCCGTTAAGTCCCCGAATATTCCTATATATCCCCGTTTAATCCCAACATGTCTAAATAAATATTAAATTACTACCCATTACTCGATAATTCCCGAACACATATAACATATCAAAAATACCCCTAGGCTACTCCCAAGCCGGGTATTCGACCCCGCTGTGACTTTCTAGCTAAACTGCTCCCTAGGACCGTCTCGGATTATGCATCACAAATATATCCCCACTCACTCGTGGTAATAATCACAATATACACAAATATATCCCCACTCACTCGTGGTACTAATCACAATATACACAAATATTGCATTTATGCCCTCAAATGGCTAAAATTACAAGTTTGCCCATAATAGCCAAATGAGGCCCACATGCATATTTAATTCACCTAAACATGTATTTCTAATCACATAATCATCAAATTCACATATTACATAATTAAATCAAGTATTGCCTTCCAGGCACGCTAATCAAGGTCCTAAGCCTTATTAGCAAATTTGGGACGCTACAACTATCCCCTCCTTATAGAAATTTCGTCCTCGAAATTACCTAAATAACTCGGGATAATGATCCCACATATCTGTCTCAAGTTCCCACGTTGCCTCTTCTCTATCTTGTTGTTCCTCCACAACACTTTTACTAAGGCGATGGTCTTGCTCCGCAAGACCTTATCCTTTCGGTCGAGAATCTGAACCGGCTTCTCTTCATACGATAAACCCTTATCCAACTCCAAGTTCTCATAACTCAGCAAGTGCGTAGAATTTGATACATACTTCCAGAGCATGGATACATGGAACACATTGTGAACCTCTGATAGAGCTGGAGGCATCGCCAATCTGTAAGCTACTTCTCCAACCCATTCCAGAATCTCAAAGGGGCTAACAAACCTAGGGCTCAGCTTGCCCCAAACACCAAACCATTTCACTCCTCTCAAGGGAGAAACTCTGAGACACATGGTCACCGACTTGAAATTCTACGCTCCTGCGTCTCAAGTCTGAGTAATTCTTCTAGCGACTCTAGGAGGTGAGCATTCGAGCTCTAATCTTTTCAATCGCCTCATTGGTCCTCTGAACAACCTCAGGACCTAGATATCTCCTCTCACCCATCTTATCCCAATGGATAGATGATCTACACTTTCTCCCATATATCATCTCATACGGAGCCACTCCGATAGTCGCCTGATAACTATTATTGTACGAAAATTCAATCAAAGGGAGATACTTAATCCAAGATCCTCCAAAATCCAGCACACATGCCCGTAACAAATCCTCTAGTATATGAATCGTCCTCTCAGACTGTCCATCTGTCTGAGGATGATAAGCACTAAACCGCAACTGCGTGCCCATAGCTTTCTGCAGGCTTTCCCAAAACTTGGAGGTGAAGGCAGGGTCCCTGTTGGATACTATCGACCTCAGAGCCCCATGAAGTCGTACAATTTCCTTCACATACAATTCAGCATACTGCTCCACAGTATAAGTCATCCTCACAGGCAAAAAGTGGGCAGACTTAGTATACCTGTCCACAATCACCCACACTGAATCATGTTGTCCCATGACCTTCGGTAACCCAACCACGAAGTCCATGGCGATATCCTCCCATTTCCACTCTGGAATCCCTAGAGGCTGCAACAACCTTGCTGGCCTCTGATGTTCAGCTTTTACCTGCTGACAAGTCAAACACTTGGCCACATAATCCACCACATCCCTCTTCATTCCCGACCACCAATACAAAGTTCTCAAATCTTGGTACATCTTTGTCATACCCAGATGTAAAGAATAGGGAGTGGCATGAGACTCCTCCAAGATCTCTCGCTGAATACCAGAATCCATCGAAACACAAATCCGACCTTTGAACTTTAGTAATCCCATCTCTGAAACAGAAAAGTCCTTAGCTGCTCCGGCTAAGACGTTCTCTTTGGGATCTCTCAACTGGGGATCCTCCCCCAGTGCCTCCTTAATACTCTCAAGGAGCATAGACTAAAGAGTGATGTTGGATAACTGACCAACCACCAATTCTATACCTGCTCTAGTCATCTCTTCAGCTAACTTGTCTGATATCTGCCTTGAACTAAAAAATTGTCCTGGGCCCTTCCGACTCAACGCGTCGACCATTACATTGGCCTTCCCAGGATGATATAGAATATCACAATCGTAATCATTTACCAATTCTAGCCAACGTCTCTGGCGCATGTTCAGATCCTTCTAAGTAAAGAAGTACTTCAAACTCTTATGGTTGGTGTATATTTCACACTTCTTTCCATATAGATAATGTCTCCAAACCTTAAGTGCAAATACCACCGCCGACAATTCCAAATCATGTGTGGGATATCTCTAATCATACTCCTTCACCTGTCATGACGCATAGGCTATCACCAATCTGGTTTGCATCAGTACACACCCCAAACCCTGTCTGGAAGCATCGCAATAAACTAGAAACTTCTCATTGTTTGACGGTAGACTCAAAACTGGAGCGGTGATCAGTCGCCACTTCAATTCCTTAAAAATGTTCTCACACCTGTCTGTCCATACATACTTAGTCTTCTTACCCATCAATTCAGTCAATGGTGTGGCTATTATAGAGAATCCCT
This sequence comes from Humulus lupulus, assembly GCF_963169125.1. NCBI lineage: Eukaryota > Viridiplantae > Streptophyta > Magnoliopsida > Rosales > Cannabaceae > Humulus > Humulus lupulus. Next base: position 277,116,481 of record NC_084793.1, read on the forward strand.
CGACGAATCGCCGATAGTACCCTGCCAATCCCAAAAAGCTCCTAACCTCTTGTACATTGCTCGGCCTAGGCTAATCTCTCATTGGCTCAATATTGCTTGGGTCCACCACAATCCCCTCCTTACTGACAATATGACCCAAAAATGTAACTTGCGGTAGCCAGAACTCACACTTCCTGAACTTAGCATACAACTTATGATCTCTCAACCGTTGTAACACCAAGCGTAAATGTTGCTCATGCTCTGTCTCTGACTGAGAGTACACCAGTATGTCATTAATAAACACGATCACAAACTTGTCCAAATAGTCCTTGAAGACACTATTCATCAAATCCATAAAGGATGCTGGGGCATTGGTTAATCCAAATGACATAACCAGGAATTCATAGTGTCCATACCTTGTACAGAAAGCGGTATTTGGTATGTCCTCCTCTTTAATCCTTAACTGGTGGTAACCTGACCGAAGGTCAATCTTAGAGAACATTGTCTTCCCCTGTAGCTGGTCAAATAAGTCATCGATCCAAGGTAGTGGGTACTTGTTCTTAGTGGTCAACTTGTTCAGCTCTCTGTAGTCAATACACATCCTTAAGGATCCATCTTTCTTCTTGAAGAACAACACTGGAGCACCCCATGGTGAAAAAACTCGGTCTTATGAATCTCAAATCTAGCAACTCTTGCAACTGATTCTTCAGTTCCTTCAACTCTGCCGAAGCCATTCTATAAGGTGTCCTAGATACTGGCTCTACCCCTCGCGCCAATTCTATAACAAACTCGATCTCTTGGTGTGGCGGCAATCCTGAAAAATCTGCGGGGAATAAATCTTGAAACTCTCATACCAGTCTGGTCTCACTCGGTCCAACCGACACAACTCTAGTGATATCCACAATGTTTGCTAAGAATCCTATGCAACCTTCCTGCATCAAGTCCTTGGCTCTCAGTGCCAAAATTATAGTTATTCGTGGTCCACTCACTGTCCCCACGAATATAAAGGGTACCTCCCCTTCCGGTTCAAAAGTCACCATCATGCACTTACAGTCAATCGTCGCCCCGTACTTCGATAACCAATCCACCCCTAGAATCATATCAAAGTCATCCATCACGAACTCAATCAAATCAACAGACAACTCCTTACTGTCTATCTCTACTGGCAATGCTCTAACCCATCTCCTAGAGACTACCAGTTCTCTAGTTGGCAACAAAGTCTAAAATCCCCTAGCATACAAATCACTAGGTCTACACAGCTGATCTATCACTCTAGCAGAGACAAATGAATGAGTAGCCCCCGAATCAATCAATGCAGTAAAAGAAGAACCAACACTAGATATATGACCTATCACGACCGAGGGGCTAGCCTCAGCCTTAGTATGGGTCAAGGTGAATACTCTGGCAGGAGCAAGACTATTGCTCTACTTCGGCTCTTCCTTCCTAGCTTGTGGGTAATCCTTCCTCAAATGACTGATACTCCCACAAGTAAAGCATGCCCTGATCCTGCATTCTCCCTGATGTCATCGTCTGCACCGAGGACACACTGGGAAACTCCTCCAGTTGTCTTCCCCACCCTGACGGCTACTGAAAGCACCCCGTGGCCTCCTATTAGATCTAGGAGGAACAAAAGAATCTAGGCTCTTTCTCTTCTATTCACTGGGGCCACTACCTTGACTAGATCCAGTGAAAGGAGGTATCATCCTCTGAGCATCGCGCCTAGCAGCGCCCTCTCTCCATATATGATCCTTGGCCCCTTCAGCTGTAAGGGCCTTATCCACTACCTGTGCATAAGTGGTCATCCCTGGATCCAAAGTTATATTGACGTCACAGGCGATCATAACAATCAATCCCCACACAAACCGATCTCTGTGTGCCATGTCATTCAGCACCAGATCCGGTGCGAACTTCGCTAACTAGTCAAACTTCAGAGCATACTCAGTAACCGTCATTTGATTTTGAGTCAGGTTGGTAAACTCATCAACCTTCGCAGCTCGGACTGCGACACTGTAGTACTTATCATTTAAAATGTTCCTGAACTCTTCCCAAGTCATAACCGCAGCATTTCTTCTCTACAATACAACATCCCACCAGAATCGGGCATCTTCTCTCAACATGTAGCTAGCACAAGCTACTCTCTCATTCCCTTCAACCCTCATGAAATCCAAGATGGAAGAATTCATGTTCATCCACTGCTCTACCTGCAGTGGGTCCGGTCCACCCTCAAAGGTGGGAGGATGTTGTTTCCTGAACCTCTCATACAAAGGTTCCCATCTATTCTCCATAGCAGGCTGGGCTGGCATTGGTGCCACAGCCTGTGGAACCTGCAACCCAATGCCCTGAGGAGGGGCATGTTGCCTCAAATATCGAAGCTCTTCTTTTGTTCGGTGAAGTCTAGCTTCCATCTCAGCAAATAATTATTGCCAATTCGATGGGGCAGGTGGAGGGTCCTGACCCTGGTTGTCATCCTTGGCCCTATTTCCACGGAGATTGATTGATCGTTGAGGCATCACAACAATATGTCTGCAATCAATGACGCCGCTCATCAAGCATGATAACAACATACAAAACCACCTCCCAATTCGCATCAACCAACCACCACCAGCAATCCACATAACACAGATATCATACAAAAATTATGGGGGCCATGCCCTAGCATCATGCATATGTCAACTCATTCATCATGCTCTATTAAAATAATCAGGCAAACATGGCACTTTAACAAACAATCAAGCATATAATTCAATAATTACCAACCAACCCTGAGCCGAGATTGTCACTCGTAGCGAGCATACATGTTCGATCGATCTCCAGGAACCATAAACCTTGGCTCGTTCTGATACCAAGTTGTAACGCCCTACTTCCTTAGAGTCGTTACTAAGTGAGTTTAAAACGTGCCATTAGCTCGCTAATCGAGGTTTTAAGTCAAAAGTGTGACTAAACTGAGACAAAATCCATCTAAAAACATTGAGTATAAAATATTTGGTTATTCATTAAAAACATAAAGAGTTATACATTTGGGATCCGAAAATATTATTTAGAAAATGCTTTACATCTCAAAATACATTTAAGGTTGACTTAGGCGACAAAACAACTATTACAGTACATTTTCCCAAAATAACCCTGGTCGTGGCAGCTAGGTAGGCCGAACATGTACCCGTCGCTCCACGCTCTCCATACTCATGGTTGGTCGACATTTCCTTTGCCCTTACCTGCACCATAGAGAACCCGTGAGCTGAAGCCCAAAAAAAAACTCAACACAAAACAATTAACATATGCAAATCTATCAATAACATATAACAAAGCAGCCAACAGGCCAAACACATAATGGCCATACCGTCCCAGGTGCCTTACCAGGCCCTGGGTTTGCGGTCTTCACCGAGAGGATGACTCCAGCATCCTAGGAGGGTCTCACCCTAACGGCCTGTACTCTGCATGCTCAACATCGTTCCCGGTCCCTTGCCGTACTTGGCTTTGCACTCTGCGTGCTCAACACCGTTCCCGACTCCTTGTCGTACTCGGATTTGCACTTTGCGTGCTCAACGCCGTTCCCAGCCCCTTGCCGTACTCGGCTTTGCACTCTGTGTGCTCAACGCTGTTCCCGGCCCCTTGCCGTACTCAGCTTCCTATCGTTCTCGGCCTTTGCCATTTCCGTCATTCACCGTTCATTCACAAATATGCACTACATAACATAATATAAAAAATATTTAAACATATACTAAACATAAACAATAGGGCTACGCCTTGCAATTCAATCAATAGGGCCATGCTCTGCAATACAAGCAATAGGGCCATGCCCTGCTCTATGGGTACAACATTTTTCTTACCTGTGTCCCAAGGTATCTGAGCACCGCAATCCCGAGCACATTCCTATAACATGAGCCTCGTTGAAAACCTACTCACAACATATTTATAAAAGCCATCCATCAAGTTCTAATCCAATAAATTGGTTCAAGACATAAATCTAGCCTGCGGGACCTTAGATTCTACGAAACAGGGTAGTAGAAACCTTCCCGAGCATTAACGTTTAAGTTCTCGAGCTAAAATCCTTAAAACATCCAAAATTCTGCATTCGGGCTGTGGCCCAGCCCCCCTTAAGGGCTGCGGCACGCCCCAAGTCAGAGGCAAAATGCCTCTCTGCTAAGAGTCACGGGCCGCGGCGCCTGGGCAATTTTTCCGAAGTCCCCTGGCCTATAAACTCAAGCGGGCCGCGGCTTAAGCCCAAAACCCAGAAATTCGACTGCGTTTTCTCGAGCCAATTCCTCTGAAATCAACCCAAATCAATACCTAAACCCAGAATTAGCCCTAGATTTCTTATTTTACAGCTCAAGTAGACTAACCATCCTATAAACAATCTCATGATTTCTCCAAATAACCAAAAAAAACCAAATCACAACTCAGCTCATATACCACTTCAAATTTCCAACAAAATTAATAGAGAATTCAGTATTGTTGACGCTGTTTTTCGTCAACTTAGAAATGTAGAGAAATTAAACAAAATACCAGAGGAATCAAACAATAATAGACACGATTTTTACGTGGTTCAATAGTTAAAATATGCCTAGTCCACAAGTCAGTGTTATTCACTTTATGGAATTCTCTCAAAGCTTTCTGGAAGCAATTTTACAGAGTCTTTCCAATACTGATTTCTCCTTTTTCTCAAATGAATTGCGCCACCCTATTTATATAGTGATTTACCGAATATCTTCCCTCATATTTTAGGGAGTTATTATACAAATCAATTAATTAAATGCATACAGTTACTACGTACGCGCATAAATCCCATGATATTTGGGATTTAATAACAGATTACAACCAATCCCTTAAACATAGGGATTTTATAACAATAAAGATGTTCACACTCAGCTCGGGACCTTGAATATTCAACTCACACGCCTTCGAGACCGATCAACCATCACGAGCTCGCTACCTCAGTACGCCTCGACTTTTAACAAGTAACATTGTTCAGATCATCCTTTTCGAGCTCACAATGCCCGAGCTCGAACCGTCTTGTCTGATGGTAGGAAAGGAATCAGGGAATTTATACAAGTGTTGAACCACTGTCATTGTAGCTTCGAGCTTGACATATATTATCGAAACACCTCCGAGACCACGTAGTTTCTGAGATCACTAATTTCAATGTTGTCATACTTACTGCATAACGAGATTGTTCTTGATATCTTCATTAAAGCTGATTATGACGAACCTGCTTATTTCGAGCTGGCACTTTACAAGCCTGACTTTTGAGATCAAAATTTCTATTCTCAAAATTTGGGTGTAACAAGTATGAAATCTTACCTTTGTTACATATTCGACTTGAGCAATTCCTATACACTTCAAGCCCTCAATCCTTCAGTCCCTTAGCCTAAAATCCACAAGACTCCTCCAAAATCCTCAAACACCATGAGACAGAGAGAGAATCGGTGGAGAGAGAGAGAGACTTGAGAGCTTCTGACTTGTTCTTTTCTTAGTTCTAGTGTTTTATCCAACCACAAAGTATATATCCACTTGCCAAAAAGTCTAAATTGCCCCTTAAGTTAATCTAAGTCCTCAAGTACTGTAACGACCCAAAATCGCTAATAAGGCTTAAGAGCCTTGATTAGTGTGCCTGGAGGGCATAATGGGATTTATGTGTGATTTTCATGAGTAAATGCGTGATTATGATTTAAAGCATGTTATATGACTAATTGAACATTCGAGATGCATGACTATGTGGTTAGTATGCATGTTAGGTGAAATAAATATGCATGTGGACCCCGTTTGCATGATAGGGGTAAATTGGTAATTTTAGCCCGTTGAGGGTATATATGTGATAATTGTATTATGTGATTTGTACCACGTGAGTGTGGTGTTATTATTGTGATGCACGTGCCGAGACGGTCCTAGAGAGCTAGTTTACTCAAAAGTCACAACGGGATTTTATACCCGGCTCGGGAGGAGCCTAGGGGTACCTTGGGAATTGTTATGGTTAAATTGAGACTTAGCGGGTAATGGTTATTGGTGATTGAGTAACCTGGGTAACCATTAGTTACTGCTGTGGGTAACAAGTTTAGTTGGAAAATGGTAGAATTGAAATATAAGTGAAAAGACTAGAGTGCCCTTGATGGCTTACTTAGGAAAGGATTATTTGGAGGGGTAAAATGGTCATTTGGCAAGGGGTTTAGACAAATTTGAGCTGTGTTATAGGGGTACACGGTTTGGGCTTGGTCATTGTTGGTTTTGATAAAATTTGAAGAGAAGGAAAGAAAACTAGAAGGAGAAAAGCTAGGGCAAGAAGAAGAAGAAGAAGAATAGAAGTGGCTGAAGTGGGAGTTTAGGAGGAGAATCAAGGGAGCTTGGGGTGAATTCTCCATTTGAGGTAAGAAGTTTTATGCAAATTTAAGGCTTGTTTCTATTTTGATTTGAGAAATTTAAAGCATGAGTTAAGTTTTTAAGTTTTGTATGAGTTGCTGAAATTAGGAATCTAAGGTGTGGATTTTGGGGTGTGATTGTGTTTTTGATCTTGATGATAGTGTCTATAGGTTGTTAGATGGTTCATTTGAGGTTTCAATTTGGTTTTGGGGTTGAGGTATGTGTTTGGGCTGGTTTAGAGGTGTTTTGGGATGAGGGAATTGAAGGAGAAAACCCAGAAATTCTGAGTTCGCGAAGGAGCGCCGCGGCGCGAGGTTGTTTACAGTCAGGGGAAATTTCTGACTTCGCTGGACGCCGCGGCCCTTGCGGGTAGCGCCGCGGCGCTACGCCTTTTTCAGGATGGGAAATTTTGCAATTTTGGGCATTTGTCCCGGGGGCTCGGGGGATGTTTCCAATGATTTGTTTTAGGAATTTGGGAGTCCCGAGAGTGTGGAATTGGTTCCGGGAAGTGATTTTTGAATTGATTAGTATTAAAGGATGTTTTTTACGTGTTGTGACTAGGTCTTTGTGAAGCTCGGGTTAGAGGACCGTGCTCGCGGCTTTAGTGCATCAGGAAGCTCGGAATACAGGTAAGAAAACTGTAGCACCCGAGAATAGGGCATGGGCCCATAGTGTTGTTGCAGGGCATGGCCCTAGATTGTATTATGTGCTAATGTATAACCTTAAGTGAATTATTATATGTGTGAATGGTTATTTCGAAATGTATTATATGTGTGATTATAGTGCAATGAACGGCTAAGTCCGAGAGCGGCAAGGCCGAGAATGGCAATGGAGCCGAGAACGGCGAAAGGCCGAGAACGGCAGTGGGGCCGGAAGTACCACTTAGCACATGGGATGCTTACAGTCAGGGTAGGACCCAATGGATACATGAGATATCCTTACGGTGAGGACCGAGACCCCAGGCTTTGGTAAGGCTTCTGGGGCGACATGGCTGTGTTTGCTTAGTCTAATGGTTGACCTGTTTATCTGTGGACTATCTGATATGATTAACTGTATAATTTGCATATGTTATGAGCTGCATGAGTTTTCTTGCTGGGCTTCGGCTAACGGGTGCTCTGTGTTGCAGGTAAGGGCAAAGATTGAGTCAACCAGCCATGAGTACGGAGAGCGTGAAGCGACGCGTACATGTTTGGCCTGCCCGACTGCTTTGGTTGGGGGCTGTAATAATCTTTGATTTTTATAACTAATCAACTGTAAACTTATTTCAAGATGTAAACAGTTTTCAAACCTTATTTTGGGATCCCAAATGTTTAATACTAGAAGTTTTTAATGAAACGACGCATTTTCAAGGATTATAGCCTTAACTTTTAATTAGTCACACTTTCGTTGAAAAAACCTCGGTTAGCGAGTCTTTGCACACTGTTTTGTCTTAAAACTCACTTGGTAACGGCTCTAAGGAAGTAGGGCGTTACAAGTACCACCAAGGGCAATTCAGTCATTTGCCACCTCACGTTAAGTCCCCGAATATTCCTATAAATCCCTATTTAATCTCGACATGTCTAAATAATTATTAAATTACTACACATTACTCGATAATTCCCGAACACATATAACATAACAAAAATACCCCTAGGCTCCTCCCGAGTCGGGTACTCGACCCCGTTGTGACTTTCTAGCTAAACTGCTCCCTAGGACCGTCTCGGATCGTGCATAAAAAATCTATCACCTCTCACTCGTGGTACTAATCACAATATACACGAATATTGCATTTATGCACTCAAAGGGCTAAAATTACAAATATGCCCATAATAGCCAAATGGGGCCCACATGCATATTTAATTCACCTAAACATGCATTCTAAACACATAATCATCAAATTCACATATTACGTAATTAAATCAATTATTGCCTTCCAGGCACGCTAATCAAGGCCCTAATCCTTATTAGGAAATTTGGGACGCTACAGGGATCCTTTGTCTCCTTATCTGTTCATTATCTGTGTTGAAGGGTTGTCTACATTATTCAATAAATTTGAGTTAAGAGGCTGGCTACATGGTTGTCGGGTGGCTAGGGGAGCGCTAGTAGTTTCTCATGTGTTAATTTGCTGACGAAAGTTATCTATATTGCAAGGCGTCTGAAGAGGAAGCAGGGAATGTTATGAAGTTACTTAGGAAGTTTGAGACAACATCTAGTCAGCAGATAAACCTGGCAAAATCTTCTTTATTTTTTAGTGCCAACGTGAGTGGTGTGGAGAGAAGGCAAGTGGATTCGTGAAGCGGAAGTTCATTGTAGCTGTCTTGGTTTGCCAAACACTATGGGTCGAAATAAGTTTGTCATTCTTGGCTTTCTAAAGGAGAGGATCAGGAAGTGCATTCAGAGTTGGGATGGTACACTTTTGTCTAGAGCAGGGAAAGAGGTACTCATCAAAACTGTGGTTCAACCTAGCTATGCGATGAGTGTTTTTCTATTACCAGTAGGGATATGCAAAGATGTAGACAGAATGATGAGTAAATTTTGGTAGAGTTCCTCCTCTAATAGAAGAGGAATAACTTGGATGAGCTGGGAGTGTATGTCTGTTCATAAGAGCACGGGTGGTATGGGATTCCGAGATCTAAGAGATTTCAATCTTGCTCTCTTAGGGAAGCAAGGGTGGATATTGGCTACAAGGGAGGAAGATTTTGTGGGGCAAGTTTTTAAGGCTAGGTACTACCCCAATAGCTCGTTCTTGAATGCGACTTTGGGGAGTAATCCAAGTTTTATTTGGCAGAGCATATGGGAATCACAACAATTACTAAGGGTGGGGATGAGGTGGTGCGTTGGTTATGGTGAAAAGATAAGGATTCTGAATGAACCATGGCTGCCTAATAAGTCTAATGCTTACATTGTCACGCGAAATCCCGCTTTGGAAAATGATAAAGTGGATAACCTCATGGTTGTTAGAGCACCATAATGGGATGTAGAGTTAGTGCATGATCTTTCTGAGGAAAGGGACAATAGGCTTATTCTTACTATTCCACTGAGTAGCTCTTCTATTCTCGATCGTTGGCATTGGACTAAAGAACTCTCGGGCATATATTCAGTCAAGAGTGCCAATAATCTATTGCAGGGATTGAATGGCAGGTAGAGGGCAGATGATAATTCAGGATTTTGGCAGAAGCTGTGGAATCTAAAGATCCCCCCAAAGCTAAAAACTTACTCTAGAGAGCCATTACAGGTTGTATTCCCACTTTGGCATAGCTGGCTTCGAAGCAAGTGAGTGTGCAAACAGATTTCCCTTTTTGTCATGAGGAAACTAAGACTATTATGCATGGTTTAATTAATTGTTTTTTTGCTATAAAATGCTCGAGAAGGTCTATTATTGAGTATATTGCAGGGCAGGCTGCAAGCTTTGGTGATTGGTTGGAAGAGGCATTTCAGGTGGGTAGTTCAAAAGGCATTGCTGAAGCAGGTATGCTATGTTGGCAACTGTAGAAAGCTAGAAATGATCTTGTGTGGCAACAACAAGCTTATTTGGTGGAGAGAGTAGTCTCATCAGCTAGAACTGCTCTTGATCAATGTGTTAGTGCTCAAAAGGAATCTTTAATGCCCTCTCTTGGTGTGTTATCATCCAATGAAGTGAGCAGTGGACCAAACCAACTGGTAATATGATTAAAATTAATGTTGTTGGTGTTATTTTTGAAACGAAGGCAAGTATGGTGTCGGTATTGTTGCTAGAGGTCATGATGGTCATCTTATTGAGGCCAAGATGAAGAGCAATGCAGGGTGTTTGGCTCCAGCGGTGGTAGAGGCAATAAGAGTCAAGGAGGCGTTGAGTTGGATAAAGGATCACAATTGGCAGCAAGCTGTGCTTGAGACAGAGAGCTAGGTTGTGATACAAGCAATCAGGAATCCTTATACAATGGCCTCCCCTTTTGGGCTATTGATTGATGATTGTAGATCTCTTTTGCTCAATTTAAATAATATATCGTTGTTACAATATGCAAACAAGGTAGCTCATTTCCTAGCTAGAGCTTCTTGTTCTTATTCTGACCGTAGTATACAGGAGACAGATATTTCTCGTGAGTTGTTTACTCTATTACAGAGTGATCTTTTTGCTTAATGAAGTTTGATTATTTCCTAAAAAAAAAAAGGGAGAAAATAGAAAATTCAAGTCTCATATATTATTAATACTATTGTGAACCAGTCACTGGATCGGTCTGGAAAGAAGGCACAAAGTTGATATTGCCGATCGATTAGCTCAGGGATTTAAGTGAAGGGTTTAATTTAAAGTAGACGAACATTATACCAATATTGCAATGAAGTTGAAGGGTTCAATTTGGCCTTAATTATATAAATATATTACCGTTATAGATTTCACCCCATATATAGCTCACGCGTGGCCACAAAATTGATTGAACAAGTTATTGCACTTTTTTTTTTTCGTTGCTGGATATATTTTATCTCACTCGTATTCAAGAAATTTGAAATTGATCAAAGCAATGCAAAACACAAATGTTTGTTTGATATATATCTTGTAGTGGAGATGTCGGAAATCGGAGCGGACCCCGTGGAGGTATTCTGTGCAGAGAGAGGCCGGGTGATGAGGCTGCTCTAGTTTTTCATCGTTATTCTTTATTATATATGATGTATATTGTTCAATATAACATTCACTACTTTAAATGTCTCTGTTGGAATAGTAATGTTTACTCACTTCTCCTCTATTCTCTGCAAGAAACAATCTGATGTGATGTGGAATGTATGCTCATCAATTAGGATTACTATTTCAGTAAGATTCACTTCAAGGATGGGTCCATGGCCGATTAAGCTATTTTTTAATATGGCTTTTAACAACAGTTGTCCAAGACAACCAACTTTAAAAACTTAACTTTTATGTCTATTTTTACAAAAATCAACATAAAAGTTATGCACACAAGACGTGCAAGAGAAATGTTAGGATATTTGACATCAATATTTTCCACTTTTTATATCATTTGTATACAGTTTTTCGTAAAACTAACTTAAGTTCATGAGTTAAAAGACAACTCTAATGGGTTTGGGTTTATTGGATTGAAGATTTTGATAAGTAATACATAAAACCAAGAGATATTTACATAATATGTTATTTCTCTCTTAAAATTATCTTTTAAGGTCGCACGTTTTTTCTTAATTTACGTTTCCAGTTCAAAATTTACATTTATATGGTCTCCTCTATTACTATTTTGCACCTACATGCCGACGTCGATCTCACCCTCCTGAAAAGTCACCTCTGACTTTGCCAATGGAGCAGCTGCATCTAATATATATAAAGAGTTGATCTGTTCATTACGAAGGGTAGAGTCTTTTATCTTAGTGATGCACACAGGACGGAGAATTAGCGGAGTGCTCTCCCGTGTCTGTTCCCATTTATAATTGTAATCTTCGTTCTGACCCTATCCCTGTTTATTATCCGTCGGGGACGGGGTTGGGGCGGGGATTTCCCACACGAAACCCATTTATTTAAAAAATTAATTTTAGATTAAAATTTTAAAATAAAAATAGTAAATTACATGTAAATTAAAATATTACACAATATTTATGATTTAAAATACTAAACATGATCCCAAATAAAATTTAAAATATTAAAAAAATTACTAATATATTATAATAACACATAAAGAAAGATATAAAATATTAGAAAAATATATAATAATTTAAACGGGGCCCCGTTGGGGCAGGGAGTGTCATCCCATTCCCGCCCCCGTCCCATTTAACATTCGGAAATTGAAAATTATCTCCGTCCCCGCTCCATTCCCCATTTAGACGGGGATTCCCTACTCCATTAGGGATGGGTCCCCACAGGGCCCCGTTTCCATGGGGAAAATATGCATCCCTATTTTATCCGTTTTATAAATAGTAGAATAAGCTTCTTTGCTTAAGAGATACAAAAATTAAAAGAAAGTACTCTACTATTGTATATATATTTAAAACAATAAGAATCATTACAAAAGTTACAACTTCCAAATAGTAAATAAGTTTAGGAGATGCCAAAAGAAGATCACGATCATCATAGCCATATACATATGAATATGCATGATGATGACCACGGTCCATATTATATATAGGGAAATTTGATATTTTATGCTAAAATTAAACACTTGGTGTTTAACTATACTACCTAATTATATATATTTTTTTAACTATTCTTTTAATTCTTTTTCATCCCAAAAATACCATTATTCTAAACCCAAAAAAAGTCACCTTCATTTCTCTCTCTCTCTCTCTCTCTCTATCTCTCTCTCTCTCTCAGACCAAAAAAAACCACCACGGCTTGCAGTCAGCTGGACTTCCACCCACCACGACCTCAGCCGGACCTCCCACACACTCAACCGACCTCCACATTCATTTTTCTCACCCAAAAGCAATGGGTAAGTGTTTTTTATGCAAAATATTGTTGTCTTTTATTATATTTAGTGTAAGTTGTATGGATCTGCACATTGTTGGTTGTATTTTGTCCATTTTGTGTTCTGAAATGAAAGTAGACTATGCTCCGTTTTCTGCATTTTTTTCTGGGTTTTTCGTTTTTTTGCGATTTTTGAACGATAAATTGCGATTTTGTGCGATTATACCAAAGTCAGAGGTTAGGGATGAAACTATGCGACATTTGAATGATGCCATTGCGATTTTGTGCGATGTTATATGTGTGGCAAAAACTAAGTATTTTTGGGCGATTTTAGGGCGACTTTATCTGTGTGCGATACTTGTGCGATGCCTGTGCGATATCATTGCGATTTTGTCTGCATTAATTTTGTCCAAAATTTCTTGCGATAGTTGTGCGACTTTGTGCGATGTTTTTGCGATATTGAACGATATGTGTGCGATTTTAAATTTGTACGACTTTATTTGTACTTTTTTCTGATTTAATTTATTTTTGTTTGTGACAGATTCAACTGTATTTGTTCCTGTATTGTATGATGGTGTTTGGGCTGTCGAGGGTTTCAACTGGGTATTCAATTCCCCAACAAGTAAGACGCTAGCCAAAGGGTTTTGAAGGCCACCCTTTTCGCATTGTTGAAATAGTTCCGCAGTATCCGATCAGAATCACATTGTGTATTCAATTCTGTTGTCGAGGGGCCACCGCTCATCTTTAGGCCTGTGATCAAACCGAACTCAGACCTCCCAAATCTGGCTTCCGTTTTACCCACGTAAAACCACACTTCATCATTTTTAACTTCACTAACTTTCTTTTTCCTCAATAACAGTTGATGCACAATCACCCCGGAGAATTGAAGAACACTGGCATTCCAAAAAGATCCGAAGGGACTTTCCTTCACCTTATCAGTCAACTTAAATGCTTCGAACTTATCCTTTATAGCAGTGAAGTGCCCATTCCCTCTGTAGGTGATACGTCCTGGAAAATGCTCGGACAATGGGAGAACGAGATCTGGAGCCATTTGCATCTTTAAAAATAGGAATTATTATTAATCGCACAAATGTCGCAAAAGAACTCGCAAAAACTCGCAAAACTACAATTATGAATCGCACAAACATCGCAATAAATCGCATAAAAAATGTATAAATTTTTTAAATTAAAATCGCAAAACTTATCCAATATAATCGCACAAACATCGCTAAAACTATGAGTACCTTGACTGTCGCTCAAATAGCTCAATATCGCAAAACAACACAAATGCCATAAACTATCATTATTTTCCCTAAATAATCGCACAATATCGCCCAAATGTCGTTCAAAAATCACAAAGCAAACACAAACAACGCCAAGCAACCATACTTGTCATGATAAGTTGCACAAAATCGCACAACATCGCTTAATATCGCAGAAACCAAAGAAAAAGCAATGTCCCGATACCCAGATTCTTCCCCAAACACAAAATAGTAGAAATCTAAACATTAGTCATGTATTTGCAATGATATCGCACAGGCATCGCACAAGTATCGCACACAGATAAAATCGCTCACAAATCGCCCAAAAATACTTAGTATTTGCCACACATATAACATCGCAAAAAATCGCAATGGCATCGTTCAAATGTCGCATAGTTTCATCCCTAACCTCTAACTTTGGTAGAAATCGCACAAAATCGCAATTTATCGTTAAAAAATCGCAAAAAAATGAAAAACCCAGAAAAAACGTAGAAAACGGAGCATAGTCTACTTTCATTTCAGAACACAAAATGGACAAAATACAACCAACAATGTGCAGATCCATACAACTTACACTAAATATAACAAAAGACAATAATATTTTGCATAAAAAACACTTACCCATTGCTTTTGGGTGAGAAAAATGAATGTGGAGGTCGGTTGAGTGTGTGGGAGGTCCGACTGAGGTCTGGCTGAGGTCGTGGTGGGTGGAGGTCCGGCTGACTGCAAGTTGTGGTGGTTTTTTTTGGTCTGAGAGAGAGAGAGAGAGAAATGAAGGTGACTTTTTTTGGGTTTAGAAGAAGGGTATTTTTGGGAAGAAAAATAATTAAAAGAATAGTTAAAAAATATATAATAAGGTAGTATAATTAAAAACCATGTGTTTAATTTTAGCATAAAATGTCAAATTTCCCTTTTATATATATAAAATGAATTGCTCAAATTTTTTTAATAAACAGAGTACTCTGCCAATATATAAATATATATATTTATATAATATACTCTCCTTTCACTAAACCCAACTAAAGTTGAACTCTTAACCCACAAGAAAGTTTAGTTGAATCAAACAAGGATTGGAAATTGCTCCTGGACACTTGAGCTTTTTTTTAGAGAGAGAGAGAGCAACATATATATGAAAAATAGAGAGATACCTTTGGGGACACACAAGTTACATTACATCATTTATACCAAAAAAAATACATTACATAATATATTTATATTTTTTTTTTTGTTGTTTCATTCTAATTAGCTAACAATTTGTCTTGTGTTGTTTTTCATAAAAGAATGGCAGTTTATTTATTGGAATTTTTGCACAACACACTAGTTTTAGTAAGAAAAAAAAACTTTTATACGGTTGAACAATTTTTTTTTCGTTTTTACCTTTTTAGTTGTTTAATTTCATTTATACGGTTTTACCATACACAAACTCAACTTGATTACTGTAACTTAGACTCTCATCAACCACCACCGCCTCACCCCATATATTTGTTTGTATTTTTTATTTGTTTTTCTCTCAAATTAATATACCAGATGTTGTCAAATTTTTAAGTATATATATAAAAAATAGGGATTATGACAAATAGAAAATCGAGCACACATCCAAAAAAAAAAAGTAAGCCTTTGAGTTATTATATATTATATATTTATAATTAAACTAGTATTATATAGTTTTTATTTTTTTTGTTATGTTTCTTGGTAATTTTTTCTAATTCATTTATAGTGATATTTAAATTTGTTGACGCAGTTTTTCGCCAACAGTGTATTAAGAAATAATAAGGTAGATTAGTGCTTAGTAATAAATCGTAATGAAAAATGAAATGAATTCACAAGAACACAAATCTTTTACGTGGTTCAGTGGTTAAAATCCACCTAGTCCACGAGTCTATATTTTTGCTATTTCTCTCTCTATTTTGGTAGAGTTTCAGTATTACAGAATAATGGTCCCCCTCCTTGTCCTACATACCCAGTATTTATAAGGGAATTCCATAGACAGGTTTGGATAACTGTGTGAGTCAATCACGTATATACATATTTATTACATTTAATACATATATTTCTCATTTATAATGGGATATGATTTGATCATAAAGTAAATTTTCTCCTAATATCCGGGACATTAAATATGACAGCATGATCATAAATAAGCGTATAAAAGGACCCAAGTCTCTAGGGATTCGCGGGTGTGTAATATATTAGAATTACCACGAGCTGAATATCTCCTCCAAGCACGTACTTCGACAGCCGTTTGAATATTATCAGTTCGCGCTTCACAACCTCCGCATCCCTAGCTCGTATGACCAATGTGCAAGTCGTGCTGCCTACGTGGATAATAAATAGATGTCTTGGTTCTTCTTCCGTATATTTATTTGCTAGATGTACCCGAACTGAGTGAATGAACTCGGGATAAAATTAGGGTACAACATTTGCCCCCCTAAGCTCCTGCTCGTGTATGACGTTGTCACTTTCTGACCTACACAGTAGGGGCTTTTAGACTTCTGTTACACAAAACCACACCTACCCACTACTCGAGTACTGGACACGTGGTGTACTGCAATTGGCGCCTGTTCGGGTTTTGAGGACTGTAATAATTTTCTTGTCACCTTTTTGCCGCCGTTTTCTCTATTTAACCTTGGCCCTTGGATCTTGAACTAACCCAATTGGATGGCCCAGATCATTCTACACAGTTTACGTATAAAAGGGATGGCCAAGTTTCAGACTTCACCACCTTTCATTTAAAAAATTTCCTCTTCTGCACTTCCGAGCCTTTCTTCTTTCCCAAAAATCCCCAAAATCGTTCATTGTACCCAGTCATTCAGAAGTTTTCCAGGAACTTCCCTTCGCAAAGTCTACATATCTCTGTCAAAGAACACACTGTAAGTATCTCATTCTTTGGTTTTAACATTTTGTTTTTTAATGGACTTTTGTTCTTCACCATGTTCATCTGCAATATTCACTATAGTCAATGTTAGACTATTTCTAAATGTTTTTAGGGAATAGGTTTCGACTTAGGTTCAACGAGTGAGTCCAAAAGTAGCTCTAGAAATAAGACATTCATAAAACTAGGAAATTTCTGGGTAAATCTGGTTAATTTTAATGGTGAATTAATTTAGAGAATACCCATTCAAGATAAAGGAGATGAAGGGTTTTTAGGTTTCAAACCAGATAGCTTAGAGGTTACGTTTCTTGGGTGGTTTTGTACTAAATCGCCTCCCAAGGTAAGTAGTGGTTTGGCAGTCTGACACACAAATCCCTAAATATCAGGGGTCTATTAGGAAGCCGAGGCGCGTAACTTAGGGTATTGCGTGGCATCACGCGATGGGGCTGAGGCTAACCTCAGCTCGTACAACACAAGTAAACCATTCCCCCTTTGTATCCTCACGTCATAGATCTCAAATCCTCTTAGGTCGCCTACTAACTAGGTCGTTCTGCTCGTTAGGTGATCTGATGGCTCCTCAAAAGAAAATCGCCCCAAAGAAGAATGCATCAAGCTCATCCACTCAGCAGAAGAACAACGGGAAGCAGATTGCCCCAGAGTCTCCCATCCCACACTTCGGCCCGGTGGTGGAGAAGGAGCTGGTGGTTGACCCAAATGCCTACTTCGAGGCTGAACGTATCATATCAAAGATCACGACCCAAGGGAGGGTGAGTAAAATCATGCTGAACCATAACATAGAGGTCGGGACTGGAACTCTCCTGGCTCGACTTGCGTTCGAAGGGGAACGAAGCTGCTCCCCTCTCCAAGATGACTTCACGGCTTTGAGTGACAAGCACTTCAAGGCTGAGGCCTTTCTTCCCCTAGACCAATACTTTGCAGACTTTTTAAATTACGTAAAGTTGGCTCCATTTCAGCTCCCCCTAGCAGATATACTATACTTTTTCTGCCTCAAAGCTAGCCCGGAGCAGAAAGGGCAAGGTGATGGGTTCTATTATCTCACAAGGTTTCCCAACTCTGCCCCCATCATCGAGCTTCCCAGCCATCCCAACGACTACAAAGACTTGTTCTTTATGTCAAATGGATTATGGAATTGTGAGCACCGATACTTCAACCGACCTCGTAAGTTCCTTACTTTTGTGACTTTAGCTCGTGACATTTTATTCCTTACAAGATATTTCTTTTGTACACGTCTTAATTGAATTTGTTTCTCGTGCAGCCATATTTGCGAGGACGGGACAGTCCGTGACCCTTGGTGGTCAATATGAGAAGTTGTCTGGGCTTCCACCTAGTGAGAAGGACTACTTCCAAGTCATGAATGACGTCATGATGCTGGCGTACAAGTTGATCGGCAAAGTTCAAACGTTGGCCTTGAGGTCCCGGGCTACCCTTCCGGTGATCCACGAGCTTCCCTCCTCTCAAGAGGAGGCCTTGCCAGCCACTGAGGGCGAGGAGGAAGAAGAGGACGAGGTGCCTCTTGTGCGAAAAAGGTGGGCTCCCGAGGCTATCCGGGAACTTGATTTAGAATGAGTTGTGTCAAGGGCAGCAGCCGACCCCTCCAGCCAAGGTAACCCATATCCTTATAGGGAATTAGATAGGGTTGTTGCCGATTTTAGGTTAGTTCGGTTTAACCAAAATCATCTCGTCCATCGTCATCCTCATAAACCAGATCGTAAGATAACCCTGCTCCAATGCGTAGACCACCTACTGGTACGTCATGACAATAGTTACCCTAAGGGCACAGTTGTTGTTGACAACACTTTAAACTTTAGATCCGCCATTTTTTAGGAGTATGGAACCAACCGTAGGACCTGACCTTCTCTACTCCAGGGTGCATTTGCCCCTGGATTTAGACAATACGTAGATTAATCCAGCCCTTAGGAAGGACCTGAGCCTGAACCCCTTAGGATCCCAGAAATATTAACCGTAGACTCTCCCTCTCCTCCATTAATTCCAAGGCCGGGGGTCGTGCCTATCCCAGTCAAAACACCTGTGCTGGTGATAATAGACTCCTCCCCCAGCCCAGAGGGTAGGATCTTTGTTTTCTTTATCCTTGTATATGTTTTTGACAACTTTATTTGCGAACTAACTTCTTTTTGTTCTTTTCAGGCGAAGAGATGGAACAACTCAAGCTCCTGTGTAACGCCCTGGTTACCCCAGAACAGTTACCGTGAACGGTGAACCGGAAATTTAACTCGCTACCCGAGTTCTTTGGTTAAAAATGTGCATCTAAGTGTTATTAACAAGCTAAGGTTGAAAACCAATAAAAAGGATAGGATATATTTTATGAAACACATAAAACTGTTCATGGGCCCATAAAATTTTTTACAAGTTATTTACAACTCAAAATGGTCATTATTGTTTCAAATGTACAAACCCGCCGACCTAAGCGGCAAAAATAGGGTAAACCCCCTAGTTCCTCTGAGAACTCCTTGGCCGTGGTGGTCAAGCGGCCGCATATGTACACATCACCACCTAAGCTCTCCACTCAAGGCTGGGTGAGCTTCTCTTTCCCTTTACCTGCACCACATAGCACCCATGAGCCAAGGCCCAGCAAGAAAACACAATATAGCATATAGATATTAACAACTGATTATTATTATAATCACACAGAGCTTATAGCTCTTAAACAGATGAATGAATATCACTTGAGATTCTAGTAAACCATAATGAGTGACTAACAAGCAAGTCACTAATTTAAACAAATGAGTGACTGCTGGGTAAGTCACTACTTTAAACAGATGAGTGACTGTTGGGTAAGTCACTAGCTTAAACAGACGAGAGACTGATGGGTAAGTCTTTAACTTAACAGATGAGAGACTGGTGGGTAAGTCTCACAAGCGCTTTTAGTTTTCATCAAACTTGAGGTCGGTCCGGCATTAACGCTCTTCTGAGTCATTTAATGCAGATGTCGATTAGATCTAATCTTTATTGGCTTGCGTTGAACACGCTAAGGCCATCCTGACTAATAAGTCCCAGCTTCACAGTTGATACTGACACCTTTGCCAAATCTGACTAATTAGTCAATACCATGCACAAGTGAGCAAGATTTTCTAAGCATTCAATAATCAACCCATGAACACATTTACACATTCAACATGCCTCATGAATAACCATGCATGTCACATATGGGGTGCAGTTTTCTTACCTCTGATTTGAGCGAGAACGAATAAAAGAACGACCCCTGAGAACGATCTGACTTTTAGCCCTTTAGCGGTCACCTAGTCATAACCAAATATGGGACACCATCAATAAAATAAACATCAAAGGTTCCCAAACCAAGATCTAGCCTCCGGGACATCAATCCCTACTAATCCGGGTAGTAGGAACAATCTAGAGGCCTAAAACCAAGTTCCTGAGGTCAAAACACCCAAACGGGCTCAAAATTTCCCAAGGGTTGCGGCCCTAACACCTTGAGCCGCGGCCCCCAACCACTCCAGGAGCAAGGGCCGCGGCGCCTAGCAAGGCCAAATCTCTCCACCAGCTTCTTCGAGCTAGGGCCGCGGCCCCCAACCCAGAACCATCCACAACCTCAGTTTTCATCATCCCAAACACCCCAAAAACATACCTAAACACTTCCAAATCCAGGAATCAAAGTTCCCAAGCTTCCTAATGATCCAAAACCATCAAATCTCGAGGCTCAAACGAACCAAAAACTCAACGATTCACAAAAGCAAATTCGAAGCTTAGAAACACTAAAAACTCAAAATTTAAAACTTAGATTACCTTTGATTGGGTTGTTTCTCGTCAAATCCTTCAGTCAAGAAGCTTCTAATCTTTCCTAGGATCGCTATGCCTCGATCCTCGCTTGATTCTGACTCCTAGAACTCAAGATTTCTTTGAAAGTGCTTCGAACGGTAAAATGAACTAACGGGAAGAGAACGAGAGTTTTTCTAACGTACGGTTCTATTTGACAAGCTACTTTAAGCTTAAGTAACCTCAAATAAAACCTAGTGCTCGGGGTCCCGAAAACACCCCCGGGGACATTATAGTCAAAACTCCCAGAATTTCCTCCTGGTCTCAATAACTCCCAATTTATCATCAAACAACATCCTCATCACTCAATATCCCAATAAAAGACCCCCGTTATGACAAAACCACTAATTCATAATATAAGACCGTCTCATGTCGAATAGCTCGAATATATCTCCATAATAATGGGATCTCATTCACAAATCACAATATGCACCCAAATATACAAATATGCCCTCAACGGGCCAAATTACCAAAATATCATAGTAATCAAATGTGGACCCACATGCATGCATATAACATCATATTATAGTATAATCCACATAAACATGCATATTATCAGTTAATGGCATAATTAAATAGTTATGGCCCTCCCGGCCTACTAATCTAGCCATTAAACCACATTAGGGATTTCAGGGCATTGCATCCTGACCTCCAAACTGCTTTCCAAGCGAGGAATACTAGCTCGGGCCCCGTGGTGAAGAGGCCCAGGATTACAAAGAAGACCCCTTGCAGCGGGCAACACCTCAAGATCGCTTTCTAAGGGGAAAGATGCGAGCTCAACTCGGGAATCAATTCTGGTGAGTTCTGTTACCGCTAAGGTTCCCCCTCCTCCTCCTCCACCTCGATTTGCGCCTCCTCAAGCCCAAGTAATACTAGCTGAGCCTCTAGCTCCCATCGTCCTAGCCCCGACTGTTCGAATACCAGTAGATCCCCATGATCTGGAAAAGATCCCTGAAGCTTTTCGAGGTATCATTTACGAGACGGCGAGCCATATGGTGGGGCACGCCTATAGGGCAAGCTTGAGGGATCTGAGGACCATCTAGGAGCGAAGCTTGAAGAATGTCATGGAATCAGCTATGGGAATGAACCTCACTGTAAGTTATCCTTCCTTGGTGACATATTTCTTTTTATTGTGCCTAAGGGTATATCTCTGACTTGTTTTATTATTTTGCAGTCTGCCCTGGCCTAGTATCGCAGCATAGCCCGTCCTAGGGCTAGAAACGATGAGCTCCAGACCGAACTAAATGCTGCCAACACTGCCTTGACAGCCGCTCAGAAAGCCGAGCAGGTCACCAAAACTGCTTTGGCGGCTCTTCAGAAGAATGAACACATGCCAAGGCTGCTCTCGCCTCATCCCAAGAGAGCGAGCAGGCTGCAAAGACTGCCTTGTTTTCCCTCCAACCTCAAACTGCACAACTTCAGGCCGAGGTTGATGAAGACAAAGGAAAACTGCTCGAGGCCAAGGCCACAGTCAAAGAAGAAAAGGCGGCCTCATTGTCGTCCATGGAAGAGTTGCTATACCAATGCTGGGCCTTTAAATAGGATGGGAACTTCTCTTTCATGGAACCCAGGCTTTGGGATCCGTACCTTGGAAAATTCAAGGCTTGGATTTTGCAAGAATCGTCAAATATTGGGGAGGCTTCCGTAGCAGTCGAGGGGGATGGGGAGGAGGTCACATCTTCAGAGCGAGCTGGTGGAGCTCAGTGATACCCCTTTTTTTGTAATTGCTTAACATTTTTTTGTTAAACAATTTCCTTCGGGCTCAGTTCGAGGTTTTTTCTCCTTGGAATAATTTCAATATACATCTAACTTTTCGATCCATTTATCTTTCCTTTACTATCTCTCATGTTTATGAATCATTTTTTGTACATTCGAGATTTTAGGAATCGATTTTTAGATCGGGATAGATATTTTTAGCTCGGTTATATCCAAGTTTTGTGTGTTGATTTGTATCATACCTGCTAAGAATCAGGCCTTGAACCCAATTATATCCGGGGTTTTTTAATTTATTTAAACTTAGTTCGTGCTAGGTTTATTGATAACATGATCTTTAACAAGCCCTTGATATTAAACAATTTTCCCAACTTTCCAAGTTTTGGACCTGGTTGCGTCCAGGGTTTTAAATGATTTTAAATTTAGTTCATGCTAGGTTTATTGAAAATTTGAACTTTAAAAAAGCCACTGAATAATCAATATTTATAAGCTTCTAAATTTCGGACCTGGTTACGTCCAAGATTTTAAATGATTTCAACTTAGTTAGTGCTAGGTTCATTGAAAACTCGAGCTTCTTAAAAAGTTGTCGAATAATCAATTTTTTCCAAGCTTCTAAGTTTTGGACCTGGGTTTTTCTAGGGATTTTAATTATTTTAATGATTTAAACTTACCAAGCAAGCTTAATTTTTCAAATCTCGGGTTATATGCCCCCCAAGTAACCAGAATGTAGAAACTTTCTTGGTTTCTTTTACAAAACTAGAACACGAACTCACACTATCTTAAAGATTATTTAATAACCCACCCATTATTTAATAAAATGGCTTTTATAAATAAGCCTTACATTGATGGTGGTGCTACTGATAATATTTTTTCATATGTAGGGCATTTCAGGTCCGTGGGACTACAGCCCATTCAGCCGAGCTATCTTGAAAGTTCCTTCTCGCAAAACCTCAACAACCTGATATGGTCCCTCCCAATTCGGGCCTAAAACACCATCCTTGGGATCTTTATTAGCTAGAAATACCCTTCGGAGAACCTGGTTGCCCAATCCAAATCTACGTGTCTTAACTTTAGAATTAAAATAGCGAGTGATTTTTTGTTGATAACGGGTGAGCTGTAACTGCGTATCTTCTCATTTTTCTTCAATCAGATCGAGGGATGTGTTAAGTAGTTCCTCATTCTGCTCTTGGTTGAATGTCTTTTGCCTATGAGTGGCTACCATGGCTTCGACTGGAAGGACGACCTCGCTTCCAAAAGTTAAGGAAAAAGGAGTATGTCTAGTGGAGGTATTATGAGAATTTCAGTATGCCCAAAGTACTTGCGGGAGCTGTTCGGGCCATAATCCTTTGGCCTCGCCTAACCTCTTTTTCAGGCTCGCCTTTAGGGTTTTGTTTATGTAACTCCCTGGATAGCCAAGACCACTACACTGTGTGTTTATAAAGATGCGGGACTCACTAATCAAGTCATTTAGTTAAAACGTGATACTGAAACCACTAAATGTGCTAGGGTTAAAAGGGTTTGGTCTCAAAAGTGAACATTCTATATAGAAAAACATTTCACACATGGGATCCCAAAAGGAATAGCATTCAAAAGTCAGTTTACAAAATTTCCAAGGTTTAGACAACCGTTAGCCACTCTAAGGCAAGACAAACATTTCTGGTTTCCCTGTTCCTATTTTCCCCTCAATCGTGGCGGCTGAGTAGCTGGTCATGTACATTCAGCTCGCAGAGATCTCCATGTCAGGGCTGATCGAGCTTGCCCTTGCCTTTACCTGCACCACGTAGCACCTGTGAGCCAAGGCTCAGAAAGAAAACATAATATGCATCACAAACAACTATAACAGATGAGTACTTCCTTAAGCATGACCAGACACTTAGCACTCATATTTATCACATAGCACGTATTCGAAATCAAAGATGCAACTAAGCATTAATAGCAATCAAATTACATGATTATCAGGGCTGAAAACTTAGGCCGCACCCTCTATTTACCCCACTGACTCCGACCCGCTTAAACCCAGCTCAGTGCATAATAAGATGTCCTCGGCTACCAGTGGCCGAGCCGCGCCCTGTGCGCTGGTATAACCATGGCACTCTTAGGTCGTTGGTTTACTGATTACATGGCATAATACCATCCTTTCAAAGCATACATATTAAGGAACCCTTAGTCCCATTACAAATACACAACTGGGTGCAGTTTTCTTACCTTTAATTTCCACGTTCACTGACTACGAGCGACGGCTCTCGAGCACGATCTGCTTCCCGAGCCCTAGCTTAACACCTAGTTACAACCAAGGTAATGGATTCCATTAATACTCAAATAAAGGTTTTCAGGTACAATGCTAGCTTCTGGGACATCAAATTCCTCCAAACACGGTGGTGGAATCGATCCCGAGCACCCTAGGTTAGGTTCCCGCGGTTAAAATCCCCAAAAGATAAAAAATGCACCTAAGTGCTGCGCCCCCTGAAACCTAGTCGCGACCCGCCCCTGAAATAGAAACCACGCCCCTCAAAAGGCAGACATGCGCTGCGGCCCTGCCTTGTGGCACCGCGGCGCTCCCCTTCGGCCGAGCCTCCCTGGCTCCTTTGCTTCGTAGGACCGCAGCTCTTTAGAACAGAGCCGCGACCCAACTCTTCGTGCCCAGAAAAACCTCCATTTTTGACTCTCAAACTCCTCCTAAACTACCCCAACTCCACAATTCAATTACCCAAAGACTTCCCACACAATTCCAGCAACACAACCCAGCTGAAACCTAGATTAGAAACCCATCAAAAACCTATTTCAATCTCTGAAACTTACTAACTTAAGAACACAAAACTAGCCATGGAAACACCGAAATTCAGCCATTAAACCATAAATTCGAGCTTACCTTAACTGTAGAATCAATCCTTTAAAAGATTTCTAGGCTAACTTCCAAGGTTCTAGCTTCAATTTAATCTTCAAATCCAAAAGCCAAAAACAACTTAGAACACAACCAAAATCTCATAATTTCAACAACAGAGAGTGGGAGTCAATCCTTACCTTAGTTCTTGGTTGAATCCTCAATTAACCCTTGAGCTAATCCTCTAAATCCCAGCTTCAATCCTCAGAATTTCAGCTACAATTTCTAGGTTTTGTGTTTTTCCTTTGAGAGAGAAAGAGTGGAAGAGGAAAGTATCGGTCTAATTTGTTCTACTGCTTCCTAAAGCCTCTTAAGTCTATCCTTAAGTGATTAAGCTAATCCCAAGGCTCGGGGTACCGAAAACGTCCCCGAGGGCAAAATGGTAAAATTTCCCCAAAACTCTCGCCTAAGCTTCCTAACCTCAAATATATCTCCATATATTTATTTCCATAAACCGATAGTCTAAATAATCACCTGATACCTGAAATACCCCTGACTTGTCCAAAAAGTCAAATGTTAAGCCCCGTTGTGACTTTCCCGCTATCCAGCTCCCTAGGATCGCCTCAAGTCGTACGCTGCAGAACCACCCACATAATAATGTGGTTCTCACAGATATAACATTTAACTACACTTACATTCATATAATTAAACAAGCATGCTTATCATATAGTCATGCATTAAATCGATAAACTCACACATAAACCAATTATGCCCTCCCGACACACTAATCAAGGCCCTTAAGCCATATTAGTAATTTTGGGTCGTTACAGTTTACAACCTCGACCTGTCCATTGGCCTGCAGATATGATATTGAGGAGAAACTCTTAATAATGTTGTATTTTTCAGAGTAGTCAGTGAATAGATCACTGTCGAATTATGTCCCATTGTCTGACATGATCTTTTTAGGAAGCCCAAATCGACATATAATACTTTTCACCACGTAGTCTAGGATTATCTTTGAAGTGATGGTTGCTAGAGGTTTGACTTCTACCCATTTCGTGAAATAGTCGATCGCCACCACCGCGTAATGAATTCCTCCCTTTCCCATAGGTAGGGACCCTACAAGGTCAATTCCCCATACCATGAATGGCCACGGGGATGAGATCATCATTGGCTCAACTGGAGCAGCTCGGGCAATTATGGCGAAACGTTGGCATTTGTCGCACTTATGGACATACGCAATTGAATCTTTTGTTAGAGTGGGCCAAAAATAGCCATGCCTTAGTATTTTCAGTGCTAGGTTTTGCCCCCAGCATGATCTCCACAAAAGCCTTTGTGCAGTTCTTGAAAAATGGGTTTAGCTTCCTCGGGCAGAACACATCGTAGGAGTGGCAATGAATGACCACGTCGGTACAATGTCCTATCCACTATCACATACCTCAGAGCTTGATACAATATTTTTCTTGCATCCTTTCTTTCCTTAGGTAGCCTTCCTATTGTGAGGTATTCCATTATGGGAGTCATCCAGGTCGGTCTTGTGTCGATCATTTCAACTTCTACCATTTCTGTTACATACAGATTCTCCAAGAATTCCACTGGCACTACATTCAATGTCTCAGTTTCTTTGGTGGTGGCAAGCCTTGCCAAAGCATCATCATTAGAGTTCTGCTCGCGAGGTATCTATTCAACAGTACTGTACTCAAATTTGGACAGCTCTCCCTTCACCTTAGCTAGGTAGGCCGCCATCTTGGTACCTCGAGCTTGATATTCTCCTA
Source organism: Humulus lupulus (assembly GCF_963169125.1). Lineage (NCBI taxonomy): Eukaryota > Viridiplantae > Streptophyta > Magnoliopsida > Rosales > Cannabaceae > Humulus > Humulus lupulus. Next base: position 277,143,425 of record NC_084793.1, read on the forward strand.
ACACCCGATTAATCACGAGCTGAGAATCACTATAGCATTGGACGACTTTTTCCTTGATCTCCCTTGCCACTCTCAACCCAGCTAATAAAGCCTCATATTCATCTTCGTTGTTGGATGCTTCGAATCCGAATCTTAGAGCTGTATGAAATTGATGCCCTTCTAGGGAGATTAAGAAGATCCCTTCTCCCGATCCGTTCTTGTTTGATGATCCATCCACGAAGATTTTCCATAATTCTTGCACCAGTTCTTTCAGGAGCTCCTCTTTGAAATCCGGTGCATTCAGCCACAAAATCAGCAAGGTCCTGACTTTTGATTGAGGTCCGTGGCACGTATAGTATCTCAAACTGGCTAAGTTCAATAGCCTATTTTAACAGACGTCTCGATGTTTCAAGCTTTTGCAACACTTGCATTAAAGGTTGGTCGGTCATGATGTTGATTGAATGGGACTGAAAATATGGCCAGAGTTTCCTAGAAGCCAATATCAGACAGAATGCCAGCTTCTCTATCAGTGGGTATCATGACTCAGCTCTGAGAAGTCTCTTTCTTATATAATATATTGGTTTTTTAGCACGGTCTTCTTCTCGGACTAACACGACATTGACTGCATTTTCTATCACAACCAAATAAAGGAACGGATGTTCTCTAGACATAGGCTTAGATAACACTGGGGGCTCAGCCAGGTGCGTTTTTAGGTCAAGTGATGCCTGTTCGCACTCCTTAGTCCATTCAAATTTTTTATTTCCCCTGAGCAAGTTGTAAAATGGTAGGCACTTGTCAGTAGATTTTGAAATAAAATGATTCAAAGCTGTCACCTTTCCAGTCAGGCTTTGAACTTCTTTTCGCGGACTGGGTGAGAGCATTTCTACCAACGACCTGATTTTGGGATTTGCCTCTATTCCCCTCATGTTGACTATGAAACCAAGAAATTTTCCTGACGCCACTCCGAACGTGCACTCCTGAGGATTTAACATCATGTCATACCTCCTTAAGATTTCAAAACATTCTTTCAGATCGGATACATGGTTATCGGCAGTCTTGGATTTGACAAGCATATCATCGATATACACTTCCATATTTCTCCCGATCTGATTAGCAAACATTTTGTTGACTAAGCGTTGATATGTAGCTCCGGCATTCTTCAGCCTGAAGGGCATGAATTTATAACAATATATGTTATTTGGGGTCATGAAGCTAGTATGTTCCTGGTCCACAGGATTCATCGCAATCTGGTTATATCCAGAATACACATCCATGAAAGACATGAGCTCATGACCTGCCATGGCATCTACAAACTGATCAATCCTTGGTAGTGGAAAGCAATCTTTGGGTCAAGCTTTGTTCAGGTCGAAGAAGTCGATGTAGGTTCTCCATTTCCCGTTTGGCTTTGGGACTAGCACGGGATTGGCTATCCAGATCGTGTATTTTGCTTCACGAATAAACCCGCACTTTAATAGTCGAGCTACTTCTTCCTCAAGACCTTTAGCTTGGACTGTTCCCAAGCGTTTCCATTTTTGGGATTTTACAAGCACGTTCTTGTCCAAATATAGAGTGTACATGATTACACTCGAGCTTATTCCCACCATGTCTTCATGTGACCAGGTGAAAGCGTCTAGATTTTCTTGTAAGAAATTGATCAACTCCTTCCTTTTATCATTTAGACTCTTCCCAATCTTTACGACTCTTGAAGCTTCATTGGCGTCAATTTTTACCTCCTCGAGCTCCTCTATAGCCTGGAGCTCTGACCTGTCTTCGCCTATCCGTGGGTCAATGTCATCGTGTTGGGCGTCGTTATTGTCCTCTTTTTGCTAAGGTTCTTTTGTCCCACAAGTAGCTTCTACTTCCCGGGACTCCTCGCTTCCGTCATTTATGACCATAGCTTGCTGCCCGGGTTGTGATTTTCCCTTCATAGAAATGCTATAGCATTCTCTGGCAACGAGTTGATCACCTTTAACAGTGCATATTCCCGCAGCTGAGGGGAATTTTATTGTTAGGTGGCGGATAAAGGTTATGGCTTCAAATGCCATCAACGCAGGTCGGCCTAAAATCGCATTGTATGCGGTTGGACAGTCGATTACCATGAACTTAAGTAACTTGGAGACAGTTCATGAGCCTTCTCCCAATGTTACCACTAATTCGATCGTCTCGATAGCTGCTGACCCTTCGCCAGAAAATCCGTACAGAGTCATCGAGGTCGCCTTCAATTCTGTTACAGACAACCCCATTTTGTCTAAGGTGGGTCTAAAAGGTACAGTTCATTAATGTATCTCTTCTGGGCCCTTCTGCTCGTGCCTGCTAGATGAGGTCCTCCTGAAATGGTGGCTATATCTCCCCCTATTATCGGAGGAGGATCGTCCTGATTCTCTTGAGTTCCAGTTTCACTTACTGGAGATACGGGGCTGATGGAGGGATTGGTCCAGCAGGTTGATTAGGGACCACCCGATTTTGGGCGTACTGGGCCAAATGTCCCACTCTAATTAGAGTTTTGATCTCATCCTTCATCTATCGACATTCATTAGTGTTATTATCGATATCATTATGAAATCGACAGAACTTCAAAGGATCTCTCTTCGCTCTGTGGTCTTTCAACGGTTCTGGCTTCCTCCATGGAAGGCGAGTAGAATTCGTCAGGAAGATACGCTCCCTAGTATCCGTGAGGTTGATATAATTGTCATAATCAGGCTTAAATTTCTCCCCAGACTTATTTTTCTTTGTTCCACTCTGTTTGCCCTCACCATTTACCTTCCTTTTATTACTCCGCCCTTTGTTATTCTGGGTAACGGTTTAAGCCATAGCTGCAATGTCTGTTACCACTCCAACGGGCTGGACAGAGATCTAGTTGGTTCATGCGACGGAAGCTCGTGCCTCTTCCAGCTCAATCCATCTTTGAGCTTGTTCCAAGAACTCGTCCACACTATTAACTCATTTTCTCTATAATTCTTGCCACAGGTCGCCCCCAACAAGGATTCCCATCCTCATTGCCATGAGCTTGGAGCTGTCATCGGCATCCCTAGCTCGTGCAGCGACATTGGCAAATCTACTTAGATATGCCTTCAACGTTTCGCCAGGTTACTTCTTTAAATTGGCTAATGAATCAGCCTTAACCTGAGCTGTCTGGGAAGCCCGGAATGCTTTTTTGAAGTCAGAAGAAAACTTTTTCCACGAACTTATAGAATGCCTCTTGTATTGCTTAAACCACTCTCTAGCTAGCCCAATCAGAGTATAAGGGAATAAAATGCACCTTAGATCGAGTCCGACATTGTGGGCCATCATCATGGTATTAAACATCCCGAGGTGGTCTGACGGATCTCTATCTCTGTCAAACTTTGATAAGTGTGGCATTCTGAAGCCTATCGAATTTGTGGCCGCCACAATATTTGGAGCGAAAGGCTCGAGCTCATCCTCTGAGTCACAATCGTCTTTATATTTTCCAGATAAAAGCCTCTTCATTTGCTCTTCCATCAGAGCTAGCCTCTCGAGGTTTTTGTCTCTGGTCCCTAGGTTATCTGGGGGCTGTTCAACATCTCATATCCTATCGTACACGCTTGATGGGTTATTGTCCCTCCAAGCTCGAGATTGGTTTGGTGGGGCATTCCCATTATCACGTACTATGGAAGGACCTCCCACTTGTTGATTATAACTAACATCTTCATTTTGAGCTGGATTCCTTCTTTGCAAATTCAGACGATCACACAAATTAGGTTGTGAATTGTACCGAGGGCTTTGTTCCGAACTCAGTTGATTTCTCTGGTCGCCCTCGGACCTACCACTTTGATGACTTTCAGTCTAGTAACTCTCGTTTGTGGAGCTTACAGCTCCCAGTAGGGGCCGAGGATTTGGGTTTTTAACACGTGTCCGTGGGACGTAGGTATTGGTAGATGGAGGAGGATTTCTCCTGCTGTCTCCATAAGCTGGAATGTCCCGTGTAGGATGAGGTGGTGTTGGATGTCTTATAGGTGATAGGGGATGCCTTATTCGCGAGGCAATCCTTATCCCATCAGGGAGAACTAGATTAGCTCGCCTTTGTTCTGCTCCATTATTTCTAGCTCTCTGCGCTTGACGATCCGATCGTGACGTAGGAGGGTTTTCTGGAACATTTTGTCTCTGTGAGCCTGTCCCAGCCCCTCCTCGTGGGTTGCCATGGGCATACCTAGGTGCTTGTGAAGGAGGCACCGAACTTAGGGTTGCAGTTCTAACCGATCGAATGATATGCTGATAACCCCTATGAGGGCCACCGGGATGAGCATTCTGGCGGTCTCGCCCTGTAGGCACAGAACTTGGGGTGGCAGTTCTGACTGAACTACTTGGTTTGGATCAGGTATTCCTGTGGGACTTGTGAGACCCACTTTGCCTCTTTCCGACATTAACATCGGTTGCGAGAGGGGGTAACCGTTCCAAAACCTCCTTTATTTATTTGTTTGCCTTAGCGAGATGGCTTCTTAATTGCATATTTTCCATCTCAACAGCGGTTAAGTAGTCTGGGTTTGGATTCGGTGGCAATGACGCCGAACTCCTAATGTCGCCATGACCCGTCGGTTTTTTCCCAGACGTTGCTAGACTTCAGGGCCATGCTCATTCGAAACAACTGTATGATGGGCCTCCTGACCACCAGGATGTTCTATCTCATTGTCCTGCATTGAGCGAGTGAGCACCATGGTGAGATTCGACTGAGATATTGATGAAGCACTAATTTCCCTCTCAATGAAAGCACCAAACTGTTGACGCAGTTTTTCGCCAATAGTGTATTTATAAATAATAATGTAGATTAGTGCTTAGTAATAAATCATAATGAAAAATGAAATGAATTCACAAGAACACAAATCTTTTACGTGGTTCAGTGGTTAAAATCCACCTAGTCCATGAGTCTATATTATTTTGGCAGTGTTTTAGTATTATAGAATAATGGTCCCCCTCCCTGTCCTACATTCCCAGTTTTTATAAGGGAATTCCATAGACAGGTTTGGGTAACTGTGTGAGTCAATCACGCATATACATATTTATTACATTTAATACATATATTGCCCATTTATAATGGGATATGATTTGATCACAAAGTAGATGTTCTCCTAATATCTAGGATATTAAATATGACAGTCTGGTCATAAATAAACGTATAAAAGGACCCGAGTCTCTGGGGATCTGCAGGTGTGCAATATATTAGAATTACCACGAGTTGAATATCTCCTCCAAGCTCTACTTCGACAGTCATTTGAATATTATCAGCTCGTGCTTCACAACCTTCGCATCCCTAGCTCGTATGACCACTGTGCAAGTCGAGCTGCCTACGTGGATAATAAATAGATATCTTGGTTCTTTTTTCGTATATTTATTTGTCAGCTGTACCCAAACTGAGTGAATGAACTCGGGCTAAAATTATGGTACAACGAAATTTATCTTGAGTATATGTTTAGTTTTGTTTTTAGTATATTGAGGATATATCTAGTTAAATGTTTGGGTTTATTTTGGGTATATGAGTGGTTGTTTTGATGTATATTTTAATTATCTTTTTGGCACATTATAATATGTAGTGGGTTTAAGTTTCTTATAATTATACTTTGGATATCAAACGAACCCACTTATTTATTCTTATGGAGGTGCACAACGTGTCTTCGGGATAAGAGTAGTGATATGTGTCACCAAATCTTATAACCTTTATATAATCAGTGAATAAAAACAAAAGACTAGTCATGCATTTATAAAACAAACCCAGTCATTGTTTTGATGTTGTTTTTTAGTTTATGTTGGGTTGATGCAATGTATTGAGTATTATTTTGGGGTTGATGTCTAGTTGATTTTAAGTTGCTTTTTCAACACTGTGTTGTTTAAGTTTAGGTTTATGTATAGTTGTCTAATATCATTTAATTTTTTTTTTGTTATTTAGATTTATGTATAGTTGTTTTCATGTTGTTTTTTTTAGTTGCTTAAGTTTATGTGTAGTTGTTATGTTGTTTGAGTAAATTTTTAGTTTTTCTCTACACATTTTAAAATGCAGTGATAAGTTTTTCAATGTTGTTTGTTTGTTTTTTAGTTTATTTTTAATATATGTTTATTTGTTTTGAGATATATTTTAAGTTTATTTTTGACATATTTAAAAATACAGGGAAAAATTGTTTTGAGGTTGCTTTTTTTGTTGTTTTGTAGTTTATTTTGAGTTAATGCGCAATGAATTGATGTCTAAATCTAATTCCCTTTTCAACACTGTATTGTTGTGAGGTTGTTATCGTGCTGCATTTAAGTTGCTTTTTTGATATTGTATTGCAGTTTTGTTTTTCTAAAATGTAAGAATGAGTTTTTTGATGTTTTTTTTTTGTAGAAGCAATGAGTTGCACTGTGTTGTTGTGAGGTTATTTTCGTGTTACTTTGTTGTTGTTTTTTTAATGTTATGTTTTGTGGGTTGATGTTTAGTGTAAATTGTATTTTTGTAATTTTGAAACATTAAATCTTATTTTTGAAAACTTGAGTTAGTAAAAATGTAAAAAAAATGCAAGACAATAAAAATGTAAAAAAATCATAAAAAATGAGTATTTATGAAAGAACCCTTAAAACCAATCACATGGGTTGTGCATCAAAACCGACATGATAGGTGTTGACGCTGTTTTTCATCAACTTAGAGAAGAAGAACAATTAAACAAAATATACCAGAGGAAACAAATAATATAGACACGAGTTTTTACGTGGTTCAGCAGTTAAAATCTGCCTAGTCCACGAGTCTGTGTTATTAACTTCTTGAGTTTTTCCAATTGTACAGAGTTTTTCCAATATTGGGTTTTCCGTCTTTTACAAATGAATCGTCCCACTCTATTTATAAAGTGGTTTACCGAATCTCTTCCCATAGATTTCGGGGCGTTATTCTACAAGTCAATTAAAATAATGCCATTAAATGCATTAGTTACTACCTACGCGGTAATATCCCATGATATTTGGGATTTAATAACAAATTACATCAGATCCCTTAAACATAGGGATTTTACAACAATAAACATGTTCACACACAGCTTGCGAGCTTGGACGCTAGATTCACACGCCTTCAAGACCGTCTACATTTACCTATGTTCTCAACAAGTGATGTTGACGAGACCATCCTCTTCGAGCTTATAGTACTCGAGCTTGAATCATCTTGCATAAGGGCAGTAAGTAAATCAAGAAATTTATACAAGTGTTGAACGATTTCCACTGAGAGTTGCGAGCCTAACTTATAACCTCGGAACACCTCCAAGACTACGTAGTTCTTGAGCTCACTAATCCCGACGTTGTCACATTTACTACTCAGCGAGACTGTCTCTGACTTACTGATCACATGACGACTGTGCTATTCTCGAGCATACACCTTACGAGCCTGAGTTTCGAGATCAAAATTCCCATTCTCAAAATTGGGGTGTAACATTTTGCCCCCTCAAAAGTATTAGTTCGAATCCTATGAGAAGGAAACTTTTGAACTGTTTCTTTTGAAAATTGAGCCACCTACTACACTCGAGTGTGGACACGCGTCAGTCGCGGATTGCTCAATCAAAGTACTCGAGTAATTTTTCACCACACCCACGTCTATTCGCATGCCACCTTTTTTTTGCCATTGCCACGTTTGCACCCGACCGTTTGATTAGATACCGAATCCAGCCAATGGCCCAGATTAGCTCAACCCTTGACCTCCTCTTAGTATGCACATATATATAGTCTCATCTTCTCTTCTTCTTCACTTGTATCTTTACATTTTGAGTTTCAGAGAGAAAAAACCAGAGCTTAAAATTCTTTTATCTTTGGATGTTCTCCAAGCCGAAGAGACATAACAACCCTGACATTTTCGACTCCGTGAGAGCTTTCTTGCGACCACTCCTACAATCATCGATCTCATTGTACCTGCAAGCTTCTCTATGTAAGTTTCTTGTTCTTGATTCTCGTATTTTTATTTCTTCATGCATTTTTGTGTTTTTCATTCCCGTATGAATGTATGTTGTAGTTGGTAGTTCTAGCAATATTGCTTAGCACAAACTTTCAATTCAAAATCTTTGACAACATAGTTTTAAAATCCATATTTAGTGTAAAAAATGCAAACATGGGGTGTTTTCTGATGACGGGTAATGAATCAAGAAATGGGGTTCTGAATTAGGGTTTTTAATTGCACAAATCCCAAAATTATCACCTTTTTGGGTAACCGTCAACTTTTCCACTGAAAATCCGGGATTCTTAAAATGAACCCACACTTTCCCACTCTCGCGTCAAATACACGCTCGAAGCCCAAACTTTACAATAGTTTGGGGTTCTTCTTCAAATTCGATCTGTCCTTTCGAGACCTCGGTCTTGATCGAGCTTACTCCGTGATCTCGAGCCTTCACGCTCGAATCACCAAAAATATACTCTGATTTCTTGTATGCCTGGGCCTCACCGTTTTCTTTCTTGCTAGATGTCGCAGAACTCTGAGAATTGGTGGGGGTTAGTGCTCACAATCCCTTATTTTCCATCAACTCCCAGTCTAGAATCTCCCTTCACCCGAAACTAACGACTGATACACGAGCACCACGTGAGGTGCAAACAAGAGGATATCTGAGCCCATTTCCGACGTCAGATTGATGAGGTCGAGGAAAGAAAAAGGAAGAAACTTTAGGTCACAATTTATCCAGATCCTGAGCTCAGACCTATCCCTCTCAATCCCAAACTGAAAGTCACCGTTGCTTACGGGCGTGGTGCACTTTCCTTTTTGCTGATGGAGGACCCTTCAGATCGCCCTTCTACTTCGCGAGCGGCATCAATTCCGACCATGCAATAGGGTTTTTTCGAGGCAGAACATTACTGGAGCTTGGTCACCTCAACGAGCCAAATTTCTGACATTCTAGCTTGCCAGGGCCTGAAACTTTCTAGCACGCTGATGTGTCATCCTGCAACTCCAAATAAGCGGAGCTGCTACGCCCCGGGTGATGGCAGATCCGATATCAAGATTAAGCTTGGGGCCTGGAGTCGCGAGCATATGTAGGTAGGGGCCTTACTGCCCATGAAATCCTTTTTTAAGGATTTTCTGGACTTTGTTGGGCTCGCCCCATTCCAACTCCCGACCAATTCATATAGGGTTCTGTCTGCCCTCAAGTCTCTGTACCACGAGCTGAAGTGAGAAGGACCTTCACCGCTAGAGATCATGTACCTCTTCTATCTGAAGAATAACCCCTCTCGAGATTGGGGAGGGGATGGCTTCTACTATTTTCGAGCTACCTAAAAGAGAAAAAGATTTTTGAGGATATGCTGAACCATCCTCCGAACTTCAAGCTGGCCTTCTTCTGGATGGATGGCCTCGCTCCTTCCAAATTCTACTCATTCCAACGAATCTGTAAGTATTCATACGCATTCCTTTTTTTTTGTTCGTTTAATGACTAGGATCAAAATAATAATCCGTCCATTTTTTCAGCCAATTATCAACGTCCAACACCCTCATAGTCAATGGTGGAGCACAAGTCAACTCTGCTTCAACTTCCGTATGGTTGGCGCTCCATGTCCTAGCTTCTCCATGAAGATTGGCTTCGAGCCTGCGGCCTCCTAGAGCAAGACTAGTTGACAGACGACTATGCGTACCGCAAGTACATTGAGTGGGAGCACGTGCCACTTCCTACTGAGGAGCTCCCCCTGAGACGGAGGTCGTCGAGCTCACGGGCCGCCCCTTTGTGGCTCGCCATCATGACAGGCCTGCTTCTGGAAACGAAGCCCAAACGAGGCCTCGAGCTCGGGTGGTAGAGATAAAGTATTACTTAGCTCGGCCATGTGGTCTCCCTCTATGCTTAAGCATAAGCCCAACACTCTGATCCTATTCCCGGATTCCAGAGATAACTTCCATGTTTGGTCTTGGGTAGATGAGAGGGTTCATAGGTTCGATAGTTGGTTAGGCAAATTCCAAACTATGTATAGTTTAAACAAAGTTTGGGATGGGGTCGTAGTTCAATATAGGACCAATGATTATAGAGAACTTTCGAGGATATCCCCCACATATAGGGAAGGGACTCCCCCACATCCTCTAAAGATAGGGGGATCACTTGGTCGCCGAGCACAAGCTCGGGGTAGAGTATCAGTTAGGTTTCTTTTGACTTTAGCCTTGTTTCTTTTTGTAGTTTAAGCTTGTTAACTAATGTGTAACTTGTGCATTTGCAGACGACATGGAGTCCAATCTCGATAACGTGCTTAGCCGCCACTCGGGAGCTAAGTAGAGCAAGCATCCGAGGGTATCGCAGAGAGAAGGACGCCCTTCTAAGATCCCAAAAAGAGCCGAGGTGACTCCTCCAGCCCCGGACTCCCAAGACCAGAGCCAAGCTGTTGCTACAGACCCCAAGGTCAGGGTATCTGCCGAGGTGTCACACTCCCTGCCTCCTCCTACCATTCAGACTTCTCAACAGACCGCTCTGACTCCAAAGAGGATGGTTCCCACTCGGGAACGCTTGTTGTCGATTTCGACCCATACTTCTGAGTATGTGATCAACAACGCCCCGGGGACTCACGGAGCCAGTCTAGGCTCAGATGTGTTGTCCCGAGTTGGCCAAAGTTTCAGCAACCTTGGCGCCCCTCAATGGAAATTCCTCACTTCTTGTCGAGACAACGCCACCCTTTACGACAAGGGTAGTGAGCTCATCACTTCGGTAATTCTTTTTACTATGTCATGCTGCTTGTTCAGATTTATTCTGTATGTGTTCTAACCCATTTTGTTTATGTATAGGCCCTTGCTACGTTTGCTCAACTTAACTACAAGCTGAACAACGAAGTCCATTCGAGCTTTTTCTATGCTCCAGAGGCGAAGAACCTCTAGATAAAGCTTGTAGACGAGCTTAAGGCCACCAAGTCTGAGCTCAAGTCAAAGCTAGAGGCTAAGGATTCTGAGATCAAAGAGAAGGAATCTTGAATCAAGGAGCTTGAGGAGAATAATGCTAAGCTTGAGGAAGAGAAGAAGGCCACCTTCGATATAATCGAGGGTGAGAAGACCCGCCTTCTCGAGGAGTTTAAGCGGAAGAAGGATCACGTTGTTGATATGGCCATGTATCGTATCTGGGCCAACAACACTGATCTCGACACAAGCTTCTTGGATACTCTCGAAGATGAATTCTTTGAGAGGTGGCAAGCTCAGCTCAACGAGGAGGACGCCAAGGAGGAGGCAGAAAAGATGGCGAAGAAGCCCGAAGCTGTCGTGGGGCATGCACCTGCTTTATAGAAGCGAGGTCATGGTTTGCGTCCCATTGACATTTTTGTAACACTCTTTTTTTTTCAAGCCCTTGGGGCAAAGAAAATTTATAGTTTGTTTTAGGGCTATTTTATATTTACTTAATAAGCAATTTTAATCCTTATGTATGTGATTTTCTTTGCTCGAAAACCTTTATACACCTAATTTTTACATTCAGCTTTTACTTTAATATTTTTGCTTTACATTTCTAGGTCTAAATATTTCAAGCATCTTTTATTAATGGTTTGCTTTTATGTTTTTTTATTCGTACAAACATATCTGTTGGATTTAAGCTTGAGTTTCAACACATTCATGCATAGTTTATTCGATATATCCATGTTCGATCTCGTTATTTGTCAAGGTCGAACCTTACTTTCACCATGCACTTGAAAGCGCTTATATGACATGTTAGATTAGTAGTTTAGTTATATCTTTCTTTTCAAGTCACTTTTCCTCTTCCTCGAGTGGCTCCCCAAGGTTGTGAGGTCGAAACTATCTTTTTTGCAAAATATTCCAGCCTCGAACTCGACTTAACTCGAAGTAGGTTTATTTATATTCCAACTTTCTGTCGATTAGTATTAGCTGGTTTGTTCCAAACTTATTTAGCTTGTGTCGGGTTTGTATTCCATACACTTGTAACTTTGGTAATCTGGTTATGTCCAGATCATCTTAGCTCGCGTATCTAGTCATATTTAGACACTTATAATTTTGATAATCTGGTTATGTCCAAATCATCTTAGCTCACATATCTGGTTATATCTAGACAACTTTAGCTCGCGTATACACTTATAACTTTTATGTCGGGTTAATGATCGAGATATTTTTGTTAGTTTACGTGTATACTTAACATTTTTATGTCGGGTTAACGATCCAGACATTTTTGTTCTATGTTATTTATTTTTTCAAACTTATGGTATTATTGTATACCACTGATGCCCCCTTAATATCCTATGAGTGTGACAATAGGTTATTGAATTAAGAGAGTTTGCAAAAAATACAACATTTAGTAAAGAAAATAACTTTTGAGCAAATTTTAAAATTTTAATAATAAGAAGTCTGAAAAATAAACAAGCTTGGTTACAATAAAATATTATCCTACACTACTGATAGTAAGGTCGTAAATGTTCACCATTCCAAGCTCGTGGTACCAGTTCTCCATTCAACCTCACCAATTTATAAACCCCAGGTCAATTAATAGACTCGATCTGGTAAGGTCCTTCCCCATTAGGTCCGAGTACACCAGCCGACGGGTCCCTTGTAGCCAGGAATACACATCTTAATACCAAGTCTTCCAATCTGAATTTTCTATCTTGAACCTTTTTATTGAAATATTGGGTAGTTCATTGCTGATATACGACATTTCTCAGTTGAGCTTCATCTCGTCTTTCTTCAATAAGGTCTAGACTTTCTTCGAGTTGGGATTGGTTCGAGGCCTGATCGTAGGCATGGCTCCATATTGTAGGTATTTCCACCTCAATTGGCAACATGGCCTCGCATCCATATGCTAGGGAGAAAAGGGTATGTCCTGTCGAAGTTCAAGCTGTGGTTCGATAGGCCCACAAAACGTGGGGTAACTCCTCGGGTCACCTTCCTTTAGCCTCCTCCAACCTTTTCATTATGGAGCTTTTAAGGGTTTTGTTGACTGCTTCGACCTGGCTGTTTGATTGGGGATGGGCGACGGAGGAAAAGCTTTTTATTATCCCATTCTTTTCGCAGAAATGGGTAAACAAGTCAATGTCGAACTGGGTACCATTATCCGACACTATCTTTCTGGGCATTTCATATCGGCAGATGATGTTTTTTACCACAAAGTCTAAAACTTTTTTTGAGGTAATTGTTGCTAGGGGTTCGGCCTCAGCCATTTTGTGAAATAATGGACCGCGACCACAGCATACTTCACTCCACCTTTGCCTATTGGTAGTGAGCCTATAAGATCGATTCCCCACACTGCAAATGGCCATGGGGAGGTCAGCATGGTTAGCTCGGTAGGTAGAGCTCGTGGAATTGAAGAAAATCGCTGGCATTTATCACATCTTTTGACATATTCGAATGCGTCTGCCTTGACTGTGGGCCAGAATTACCCCTGTCTTATCACTTTATTGGATAGGCTATGCCCCCTAGTGTGGTCTCCACAAAATACTTCATGAATTTCTCCCAGAATTTTCTTTGTCTCGGGTGGAGTTACACATCGGAGTAGTGGCATAGAATACCCTCTTCGATACAACCTCCCTTCCATAATAGTGTATCTCAGGATCTGATACATCAATTTATGGGCCTCGTTCCGTTCTATTGGGAGAATTTCAATTTCGAGGTAATTGATTATTAGGGTCATCTAGGTAGATTGAGAGTTGATCATGCATACATCTTCTTCGTTAGGCTCGCTGATACTTGGGGTCGATAGAAACTCTATTGGGACCACATTCAGTGTATCGACCTCGCTAGTCGTAGCGATCCTGGCCAATGCATCCGCGTTTAAATTTTGTTCTCGGGGAACTTGCTCTATAGCGTAGAACTCGAGCTATCCGAGCGTAGCCTTGGCTTTCTCTAAATATGCAGCCATCTTTATGCCACGAGCCTGATATTCCCCTAAAATTTGGTTGACCACTAACTGTGAATCACTATAGCAGTGCATATCCTTTGCTTTGAGTTCCTTGGATATTTGAAGTCCTGCCAATAATTCTTCGTATTCAACTTCGTTATTTGATGCTTCGAAGTTGAACCTTAAAGCAGAATGTAATCGATTTCCCACTAGAGTGATCAGTATGATACCTGCCCCCGATCCATTTTCATTGGAGGATCCGCCGACATAAGGTTTCCACAGCTCGCAGGCTGGGGTTACAACTTCGTCGTTAGACACCCCAGTACATTCTACGATGAAATCCGCCAGGGCTTGTCCCTTTATGATCGTTCTTGGCTGATATGTGATCTCGAATTGTCCGAGTTCAACCGCCCACTTTAACAATCTTCTAGAGGCTTCTGGTTTAGGTAGAACTTGTCGCAGTGGTTGGTCAATTAACACATGAATAGGCTTTGACAAGATTGATGGTTCGGCGAGATGTTTCTTTAGGTCCTAGAATGCAAGCTCGCATTCCTCTGACCACTCGAACTTTTTGCCCCCTCTCAAAAGGTTGAAAAAAGGAAGACAACAGTCTATAGATTTTGAAACAAACCTACTTAGTGTCGCCATTCGTCCAGTTAAACTCTGGACATCCTTATGCTTTTGAGGTGAGGGAATATCAATCAATGCCTTGATATTGTCAGGATTAACCTCTATTCCTCGCGCATTCACTATGAACCCCATAAACTTTCCCGAAGATACTCCGAAAGAGCATTTTTGTGGGTTGAGTTTCATGTTATATTTTTGTAGTACGGTGAAGCATTCCGCGAGATCATCCACATGGTTATTGTTATGTTTGGACTTGAATAGCATGTCGTCAACATAAAATTCCATGTTATTACATATCTGCTCGGAGAACATTCTGTTCACCAGTCTTTGATACGTTGCTCCAGCAATTTTGAGCCTGAAAGGCATGACATTGTAGCAGTATAGCCCTTTATCGGTTACAAAGCTTGTATGCTCTTCGTCCAGCGCGTGCATGGTGATCTGGTTATATCCAGAATAAGCATCCATGAATGACATGATGCCATGAACTGCACTGGCATCTACGAGTTGATTAATTCGAGGTAAGGGGAAACAATCTTTAGGGCATGCCTTGTTAAGGTCGGAGTAGTAGATATAGGTTCGCTACGTGTCGTTGGACTTTGGAACCAACACTTGATTGGAAACCCAATTAGGATAGAAGGCGTCTCGTATGAATTTATTTTCCTTTAACCTGTCGACTTCTTCCTTGAGGGCATTCTTTCTATCATCGTTAAGGAGTCTTCGCTTTTGCTGCTTCGGGGGGAAGGCTTTTGTCAATGTTAAGTGCATGAATCATGAAATTTGGACTGATTCCCACTATGTCCGAGTGTGACCATGCGAATACATCCTGGTTTTCTTTTAAGAAGCGAATTAATTGCTATTTCGCTTCTTTAGAAAGATTCTTACCCAACTTTACTATCTTTGTGTGGTCTTCGAGCTTGACCTCCTCGAGCTCTTCTAAATGTTCGAGGTCATCCCTTTCTTCTACTCTGGGGTCGATCTCTTCATCTATCTCGAACATCGTCCCATCCTTGTTTTGAATAATTACAAGTGTCTATGCACTTGTTTGCTTCTTTCCCCTAACGGAGATGCTATAGCATTCCCTCCCCGCAAGCTGGCCCCCTTTCAGTGTCCCAATGCCACTAGAAGTCGGCAACTTGATGGCCAGATGCCTAACAGATGAAATTGCCCCCAACCCAACTAGGTGGGTCTCCCAAGCAGTACATTGTAGGCCGATGGGAGGTCCACCACGACAAACTACATCATCTTGGTTATAGAGACTAGATAGTCTCCCAAGGTCATGGGTTGTTCAATGGATCCCATACAGGCAATTCCTTCTCCTAAATAACCGCACAGTGTGGTTGCATATGCTTTTAGATCGCAAAGCGCGAGTCCCATATTTTCTAGAGTGGCTTTATAGAGGATATTCACCGAGCTCCCGTTATCAATTAGGACTCGGCGTACCCTCTTCTTCGTGAGTTGGAGGGTTATAACCAGGGGGTAGTTATGGGGAAACTGGACGTGTGATGCGTCCTCTTCAGTAAAGGTTATGGGTTGAGTCTTAACCCTTTGTTGTTTCGAAGTTCGTGGTTCGAGTTCGTAGGGAGAATCGTCGCCTATCTTGAGCTCATTTACATATCTCTTTTGGGCATTCCTGCCTGAACCTGCGATATGAGGTCCCCCCGAGATGGTTATTACATCGTCTCCATCAATCGGAGGGGGTTTCTCATCCTCCTGAGCTCGGGAGTTATTGTTTTGGGTAGGTGGTGCAGCCACTGCCCTTTGGCTTGTGGAAGCTTGATTGAGATTTCAATTTCTGACGTGCTGTCCGAAATAACCCCTCAAGATCAAACCTTCGATCTCCTCTTTCAACTGTCGACACTCATCGGTTGTATGTTCGATATCTCGGTGAAATCTATAGTATTTATTTGAATCTCTCTTTGCTTTTTTGGTTCCTCATGGGGTCAGGTCGTCTGAATAGGACCTGTTTTTCACTAGCCAGGTAGATATTCTCCCGAGACTCGTTGAGCTCAGTATACACCTTGTATACGGAGAAATATTTTTCCCCTTTCTTTTTCTTCCCCCATCTTCCTCAGGGTTATTCCCTTTATTTTTCTTCCTTTTAGAAGAGTTATCCCCAGGGGGTTTCAAAGTTGAGGGGTCTGCCGAGGTCGAGGTAGAGTTCATTTTTGTCGTTGTAGTTACGGGCTGAGAGGTCATGTTCAGCGCTGACCTTGCCTCTTCTACATTGACAAACCTCTGGGCCCTTCGATTGAACTCAGTTAAAGACCTGACAGGTTTCCTTTGGAAGTCTTCCCAAAGGGGACTTCCTGGCATTACGCCTGCCTAACCGCCATCAGGTGACCACTATCGTCGACATCTCGAGCTTGGGCTACTTCTAAGTTAAACCTCGTGATGTAACTTTTTAGTGACTCATTTTGTTGTTGTCAGACATTGGTTAAGGCTTAGGCCTCGGGCCTGATGCCAACCATAGCCTTAAATTAATTTTTAAAGTCCTTACACAATTGATCCCAAGACGCGATTGAATGCCTTTTGAACTTCTCAAACTAGTTTTTTGCTGAACCTGTAAGTGTGGCTGGGAACAACATACACCTGAGCTCGTAACCAACATTGATGTCTCGCATAATGGTGTTGAACGTGCTCAGATGGCTATAGGGATCTGAGTTTCCGTCAAATGGTTGGACCTGAGGTATCTTGAATCCCTAAGGGGACGGGGTGTTGGAGATATGTGGGGGAAAAGGCTCGAGCTCTTCATCAGATTCTTTAGCCTTGTCCCTGCCACGCTCGTTTTATAAGAGCTTGAATGCTCTCTCTAATTGTTCAATCCTTTCTTGTACTAAAGCCACTAGAGGTCTAGCCTGGACTTGAGGGGGCTGGTTATAGTTAATAAAAACTCCAGCTCCCTGTCTTGGTGCAGGGTTATACACTGGCTGTTTGTGACCATTTAGATGGTCTCGCAGATCTAGGTTTGGGGTATTGTCTCGGCCCCGATTGTGGTTTAAGTGTTCCTGCAAATAAGGGTGATTCCCTCGATTCCCCACATGCCTCGGTTTCGTGTTGTAAATGCTCACGGACCTAGTGTAATTCGAGCTTTCACTTACATAGCTCGCAGCTCGGTGATTACGAGGTGGGTCCCTTGCTGGCCTCTTTGTCCCAACAGTCTGTGATCTTGACATTTGGCTTCTCGTAGGCTGAGGAGCCCTGTGATCTCGGGTAGCTTCTTTTTCATTCCCCTGTCCATGCCTAGCCCGTCGATTTCCATCTCGATGTGCAGGTCGTGCAACCTCCTGGACTGGCGAGGGGTGCCTTATTGGCGATGGTGGGTGTCTTATGGGTGACGGTGGCTGTCTCCCATTGCCAGGCCTAGATGGTCTCGAATTCTCCCGGTCAGGCTCCAGGTTGTTTTGCGCAGCATCAGGATTCGGGTTCTGAGCCACTGAGCGGGCTCAGTTATTTCCCGTTCCTATTTGTGCTTCTGCAGTTGGGTTGGTAGTACCCTCAGCCCGGTTACTCCTCCGGGGCCTTGGCTGAATTGGTTGGGATGCTGGTGGCAGCACCTGTTTCGCCCTCCTGGCGGCTGTGCTCCCACGAGGACGTCCCCTAGGCCTCCGAGGAGGCGCATGGGCACCAGCAGCCTGTCTGGCCAATTCTTCATTGCGCTTTGTTGCTTCTGCCAACTGTTTGCGCAGTTGGCGATTTTCAAGTTCCACAATTGGAACATATCTTTTAGGATTGTAATACATATCCTCGTTAGGCCTGGGGGCAGCCAGCCCTCGAGAGTTGGATGAATCGCTCCTTTCTTCAGGATCTGGATCCATCATGGGCTGCTTTCCAGGCTGTCATGGGTAATATTCAACATGAGGAAGCTACTCCTCAGGTATATTGGGCATTGGTCTCTCACTCGTACTGGGGTTACTCGCAGCGACCATTGATGATTTGAGAGGCTTTCTGACTAAACAGGCTCGCTTCTTGTTTAATAGTTCTCAATGAAAGCATCAAACTGTTGATGTCATTTTTCGTCAACTTAGAGAAGAAGAAAAATTAAATGAATTATACCAGAGGAAACAAATAATATATACACAATTTTTTACATGGTTCAACAGTTAAAATCTGCCTAGTCCACGAGTTTGTGTTATTAACTTCTTGGAATTCTTTGATAGCTTTCTGGAAGCAATTGTACAGAGTTTTTCCAATATTGGTTTTTTCGTCCTTTACAAATGAATCGTCCCACTTTATTTATAGAGTGGTTTACCGAATCTCTTCCCAAAGATTTCGGGGAGTTATTCTACAAATCAATTAAAATAATGCCATTAAATGGATTAGTTACTATGTACGCGGTAATATCCCATGATATTTGGGATTTAATAACAAATTACATCAGATCCCTTAAACATAGGGATTTTACAACAATAAACATGTTCACACACAGCTTGCGAGCTTGGACGCTAGATTCACATGCCTTCAAGACCGTTTACCTATTGTGAGCTCGTCACCTTGGTTCAACTATGTTCTCAACAAGTGATGTTGACGAGACCATCCTCTTCGAGCCTACAGTACTCGAGCTCGAATCGTCTTGCCTGAGGGCAGGAAATAAATCAAGAAATTTATACAAGTGTTGAACCATTGCCACTGCAAGTTGTGAGCCTAACTTATAACCTCTGAATACCTCCGAGACTACGCTGTTCCCAAGCTCACCAATCCCGACGTTGTCACATTTACTGCTCAGCGAGACTGTCTCTGACTTACTGATCACATGACGACTGTGCTAGTCTCGAGCTTACACCTTACGAGCCCGAGTTTCGAGATCAAAATTCCCATTATCGACATCGGGGTGTAACAATAGGTATGTTTTATGTTGGTTAAGAACAGATGTACAAACTCTATTTTTGCCATTTAATTAAGTTGCTTGTTGAAAATAGAGTGTCATAGTAATTATGTGCTAAAGTTATGTTGGGTATAATTTACTTAGTCTAATATAACTAATTTTCAAAAGTTATTATTACTAAAAATAGTCTTGGTTTTTGATAACATTTGTTAAATAAAATTATGGAACATGATTATCATCAACAAATTATGAAGAAATATGTAAATTGTTATATATATATATATATTAGGTAAAAATAATTTGCAACGTATGTTCACTTAGTTTTAAAGTTATAAACATGCTTATTCAAACATGCATTTATTTTTATTATTTTTTAATTATCATATAAATTTTAAATAAATAAACAATATCATAAAAATAAATAAAATATGTTTAATATAATGTAAGGCATAAATGTATTAAAAAATTAGGGCAAAACATTGTCTATAATTTTAATAAAACCGGTTTGCTTTTTTTTTTTCCAATATATAATAGAATGAATTACAATTCTATAGTATATATAAATATTTATATCAATAATCTCTACATATATGACATCTAAATACAATATTTACATAGATATGTATTTACATGACTACAAGACATATATATGAATTACAATAATATTTAAAAATAAATTAATAATATAATAGAAAAAGTCATAGTGTAGAGTAGTATACAAACATCAACTATGTTTAGTTTATAATGTAACTCGCAATGTCTTTTAGTGAATTTGATGAAGAAAAAGAGATCCAATCATATTAATATTATACATGGATTTTAAATTTAAGTTTGTTGCAATTTTTGTTTTTTGGAAAGAAGTTTCATTAGTTGATAATAGATTATATTATGTTAAATGTTTAATATGATATTATTCTAACGCGTGAAGTTAAAGTTTAATTATATTTTATTTAAGTAATAAAACATATGGTTTTATTATTTTTAAATAATTGTCATTGTAAAGTATCTAAAAAATATCATATTTTAATTCGTTTAACTATTTATTTATTTAATTTGATTTAAGTTTAAATCATGTTTACAAACTACCGTTAAATATAATAATATTCTGTTATATATAATAATATTTTGTTAAAGTTAATGAAAAAATAAAAAAACCGTTAAAACCAAAAATTTTCGTTATCTCCACACTTATTCTGTAGAGAAGAGATATATACACTAGGTACAAGCAACGTACAATGCACGTTTGCTTAATTTTAAAGTTGTAAACATTGTCTATAATTTTTCTAAAAGCTGGTTCGCTGTATTTTAAAGTTGTAAACATTGTCTATAATTTTAATAATAGAATGGATTATAACTCTATAGTATATATAAATATTTATATCAATAATCTCTACATATATATGACATCTAACCACAATGTTGACATAGATATATATTTACATGGCTACATGATATATATATAATACAATAATATTTAAAGAGAACATAATAATAGAAATAAAATAAGAATAGAAAAGGTCATAGTGTACACAGTAGTATACATACATAAACTAATTTTAGTTTGTAATGTATCTCATAATGTCCTTTGGTGAATTTGATGAAGAAAAAAGAGCTCCAATCATTTGATAAAAAATAAATACCATCACACAAATTTATAAGATACAAAAATGATGCATTCTTTTATTATTTTTAAATAAATATGATTTAAATATTTAAATTATCATAAAATATCTTTCAAATATCATATTTTAATTAATTAATTAATTTTTAAGTTTATGTTTGTTCTAGTTTTGAATTTGGTAGTCAGAACAAATGATTATATATTATATGTTTAATATAATATTAAGTTTAAGTTTAAGTCAATTTTATTTAAGTTATAAAATATATGGTTTTATTATTTAAAAATAATTATCATTGTAAAATATCTCTATTACACCCATATTTCGAGACCTGAGATTGTGACATCGAAAGCTGGATTCGTCAGGTGTGAGCTCGAGATATCTAAAGTGCATGTTCGTGGTCCAGATGCCAAACCCTCGAAGCAAGGCAGCAACCTCGAAGATATGTAACCTCGAAGTTCTTTCTAAGCTCGAAAGACGTAGCATCGGGGTATATCCGTTGTCGGGTGTCTTCGGATCAAGTAGCCCGAGCTTGGCATGGGTATAAGCTCGGAGTGTAACGGCATCGGTGGTATTTACCTGCTTCGAGCTGGTCTTGGGGTAAGGTGGCTAGCTCATAACTTACCTAAAGACCTGGACCGACATGATACTGATTACCGACCTCGAACGGCGTAATGGGTCATATGATGAGACGCGTTCCGTGCATTTAAAGATATTTATTGTTGTAACATCCCAACATTAAAGGGATATTAACAAGTCTGTTATACGCCCCTGGTCTTCAGGGGGCGTTTCCTTGTATATAGAAGTTACAGAATTTAATATCATTATTTTTATTAATAAATAGGAGTATCTTCCCGAAATATGTGGGAATGAACTCTGAGAACCCTCTATAAATAGAGGGGTCATGAACATTTGTAAATGACAGATCTTTTGATATCTTTAGAGAAATTCTGGAGAATTCATCCTTGAAGAATTTCTAGAAAACTCCAAAGTCTTAATAAAATACACTCGTGGACTAGGCAGAGTTAACTGCTGAACCACGTAAAATTCTTGTTGTTCTACTGTATTATTCATCTACGCCATAGTTCCTATTGTTTAATTGCTCTACATTTTAAGTTGACGAAAAACGGCATCAACAATCTTAGAAATATTCTATTTTATTATTTATTTATTTAATTTTATTTAAGTTTAAGTCATGTTTACAATCTACCGTTAAATATAAAAAATATTCTATTAAATATAAGAATATTATGTTAAAGTTAACAGAAAAAAAAACGTTAAAACCAATAATTTCCGTTATCTACACACTTTTTATATAGAAGAGATATATCTATTCTATATAAAAAAAATGAATATTTAACTTTTTTGTTTGTTTTAAAGGCTCTTTTTTGTTAATTTTAACGGAATATTCCAAATTTTTAATGAAATGTAGTTTTAAAATCAATTAAAAATAAATATTTATTAATTATATTAATATAAATTAAAATATTATAAAATGTCATTACTATAATAATATTTAATTCAAGACTAGATATTTATTATTTATATTAATATAAATTCAAATGTTATAAAATACTATTATTATAATATTATATAATACAAGACTACATATTTTATAATTATATTAATATAAATTTAAATATTATAATATATAACATATAATATATAATCTTAAATTTTATAAAATTTTGGTAGAATAAATATTTAATAATTATATTAATATAAATTAAAATATTATAAAATATCATTATAATAATAATATTTAGTACAAAACTAGATATTGAATAATTATATTAATAAAAATTCAAATGTTATAAAATATTATTTATTGACGCCATTTTTCGTCAACTTGAAAAAGAGAGCAATTAAACAAGAAGAATATTAGAGGAAATGAAAGAAGATGAATACAAGAGATTTTTACGTGGTTTAGCAATTAAATCTACCTAGTCCACGAGTCTGTGTTATTAGCACTTGGGAATTTTCTGGAAACTTTTCAGAGAATAGTTGCCCAGAGTTTTCTCTCAAGAAATCAGAAATCGATCCCCTACAAATGGATTCTCCTTCTCTATTTATAGAGGAGGTTACAGAATTCATTCCCACATATTTTGGGAAGATATTTCAGGAATCAATTAACATAATGCTATGTAATGCATTATTCCCTACGTACACGGAAATGTCCCATAAAATGTGGGATCGGATAACAAACTTAAACAGTATCCCTTAAACATCGGGATTGTACAACAATAAATGTGTTCGCATGCAACTGATTAATTTAGCTACGGGATTCATTACATCTCCGAGACTATCAGTCGACCTCGAGCTCGTCGCTTAACTTCGCCAATGCTCAGAACAAGTAACCCTTAACGAAGCCATCTCATTCGTCCAAAGGTAAGACATGTATCAGGGAAATATATATGTCAAACCATGGTTATTGCGAGCTCAGAGCATGTTCGAGGCTACATATCCATGAGCTTTTCGAGGTCGTTATTTACTGCAAAGAGGTCCAACTAAAGGATCATATTACGACCGTGAATATTTCGAGCTAACACCTGATGAGCCTAGATTTCGGGATCATAATTACCCATCTTGAAATCTGGGTGTAACATTTTGCCCCCTCAAAAGTATCAGTTCGAATCCCATGAGAAGGAAACTTTTGAACTGTCCTCCTTGGAAACTGAACCATTAATTGCACTCGAGCGTCGACATGCGTCAGCCAGGGATTGAATGATCAGAGTACTTGAGTGCCTTTTGTACAATGCACACGTCCGTTCGTCTGCCAACTTTATGCCACTATCACTTCTGTTGTACCTGATCGTCAGATCAGATACGAAATCTGGCTAATGGCTTAGATTAACCCGACCTTTGACATCCCTTGGGACCTATAAATACGCCCGTACCATCTCCTTCATCTCATTTTTGCGTCTTGAATTTTCAGAGAAACCAGAACTTGGAGTCTGCTCTACTCTTGCATGTTTTCCAAATTGAGAAAACAAAACAACATTGGCTTGTTCGACTCCGTGAGATCATTCTTGCAACCACTCCTTCAGTCATCAATCTCTCTGTATCCACCAGCTTCATTGTGTAAGTTTCTGTTCTTTACCTTATATGTTTTTTCATGCACGTTTGTATTGTTGTTGCACTATAGGCACATTTACTAGTTTGGCACTAGAATGTTCGTGTAGTTCTTTGGTTCTTCTGATATTACGGGTTCCAAACCCAGATTTTGTGTAAAAGATGCAAACATGGCTCTTCCATTGTGTTTTTTAATTTTCAGATAACATATCGTGTAGACCAAGAAATGGGGTATGGAATTAGGGTTTTTAAATTGCACGTTTCCCAAAATTATCACATTTTTTGAGTAACTGCCAACTTTTTCCCTGAAAATCCGGGATTTTAAAAAATAAATCCACTTTTCCCCCTTTGCGTCAAATACACACTCGGAGCCTGACTCTTTCAATAGCTCAGGTTTCTTCCGAGCTTGATCTTGTTCTTTTGATCGGGCTTATTCCATGGTTTCATGCATTCGAGCTTGAACCATCTTGACTTTTGTCTTTTATTTCGTGATTTCTTGCGTGCCTGGCCCTCATTCTTTTCTTTCTTTCTAGATGTCACAAAATCTTGAGAAACGGTGGGGGTCAATACTTGCAATTCCTTATTAGCCGACAACTCCAAGCCCTGAATCGCCCTTTACTCAGAATCAGCGGCTGATTCGCGAGCACGAAGTGAGGTGTGAGCAAGAGGATATTCGTGCTCATTTCCGACGTCAAATCGACGAGGTCGAAGAACGGAAAAGGAAGAAACTTCGGGTCGCGATTTATCGGGATCCGGATCCCGAGCTTAAACCGACCCCTCTCGATCCCAAGCTTAAAGTAACGGTTGCTTTCAATTCTGGCAACCTCAAATTCCCAATGATGAAAGAATCATCAAGACATCCATCCACCTCACAGCCGACTGCCATTCCCACCTCGAGGGGGGAATTTTTCGAGGCCGAGCATTATTGGAGCTCAGTTTCTTCGCTAGGACAAATCAACAACATTCTAGCCCGCCATGGACTAGGATTGTCAGGCTCGCTGAGGTGTCAAGCTCCTACCTCGAATGAATGGAGCTGCTACGCCCCAAGAGAAGGTCGCCCCGACCATAAACAGAAGCTTGTGGCTTAGAGCCACGAGCACATGAAGGCAGGGGCCTTGTTGCCCTTGAAGTCCTTTTTATAAGGACTTTCTGGATTTTTTTGGGCTCGCGCTCTTCCAACTCCAGACCAACTCATATAGGGTCTTGTCAGCCCTAAGGTCGCTATACCACGAACTGAAGTGGGAAGGACCTTCGCCAAGAGAGATCCTGTATCTCTTTTGCCTAAAAAGCAACCCCTCTCGAGCTCGGGGAGGAGATGGCTTCTACTACCTATCAAGCTATCCCAAGGAGAAGAAGATCTTCGAGGACATGCCCAACCATCCTCTTAACTTCAAGCTGGCATTCTTCTGGACAGACGACCTTGCTCCCTCAAAATACTACTCGTCCAGACGAATTCGTAAGTATATGATTCCCTTTCCTTTCATGCTTGATTTTTGCTCAAGCTCGAACCACTCATAATGTATTCAATTCTTCAGCCAACTATCACTGTCTTACCTCCACAGACGCGATGAAGGAGCACAAAGAAGTTTTGCTCCAACTTCCATACGGTAGGCGCTCCCTGTCTTATCTTCTTCATGCAGATAAGCTTCGACCCTGTGGTCTTCTGGAGCAGAACCAGTCAATAGATGATACTGCCTATCGGAAGTATACTAAGTGGGAGCATGTGCCACTCCCCACCGATAAGCTTCCTCTGAGGCGAAGCTCGAAAGCATGATCTCCAGCTTGCCGTCGCAGGAGTCCATGTTAGGGGAATGATGCCAAGGACGAGGCCTCGAGCTCAAGTGACAGAGATAAGGTCATTCTTAGCTCGGCCTTGTGGTATCCTTCCCAACTTAAGCATAAACCCAACACTCTGAGCTTATGCCCAGATGATAGGGACAACTTTTATGTATGGTCTTGGGTAGATGATAGGGTCCATAGGTTTGATAGCTGGCTAGGGAAATACGACATAATGTACAATCTGAATGAGGTTTGGGATGGAATAGCCGTCCAATATGGGACAAATGACTATAGGGACCTTTCGAGGTTGACTTCCACGTATAGGGAGGGGACTCCCCCAGCCTCCTCTAAAGATATGGGAATTACTTGGTCACCGAGCACGAGCTCAGGGGAGAGTTCCAGTTAGTGTTCTTGTCACTTGTCTTTGTTTTCTTTAACTGTCTGCCTTATGCCTTCTTTAGCATTTTTAAGCTCATTTTCTAATGTGACCTCGAGAATCTGCTCACCATTGGCTCGGGGACCAAGCAAAGCAAGCACCCAAGAGCCTCACAAAAGACTGGTCAGCCTGCTAAAGTCCCTAAAAGGACCGAGGTGACTCCTCCTCCAACTCCTCTTGTTGAGACCTCCACTCCCCAAGTCGAGATTCTTGTGGCAGATGCTCTTTCTCTGCCTCCTGTTGTCCGGATCCTTCCAACCCTTGGCCCAGCTTTGAAGAAACCAGCTTCCACTCGGGAGCGCCTGTTGTCGAATTCTACTCATTCTGATGAGTATGTTATCGAGAACGCTGCCGGGACTCACGGGGCCACCCTTTGTTCGGACGTCCTGTCCCGAGTAGGCCAAAGCTTCAGCAGTCTTAGGGCTCCTCAATGGCAGTTCCTAGTCGATTCTCGGATGTCCTTTATGACAAGAGTACCGAGCTCATTTCCTCGGTAATTTCTCTTGCTTTGCTATTTATTGTGATTTTATTCGGAGCATGCTCTTACTCGATTTGTTTGTATGTTAGGCTCTTGCTGCAGTTGCTCAGCTAAATTACAAGATGAACAACGAGGTTCATGTGAGCATGTCCTATGCCCAGGAGTCAAAGGATCTCCAGCTCAAGCTCGCTGACGAGTTTAAGGCTGCAAGGTCAAAGCTGGAGGCTGATATTAAAGAGAAAAACTCCAGGATCGAGGAGCTCGAGAAGCTAAATGCCAAGCTCGAGGAGGAGAAAAAGGCCACCTTCGAGATAATAGAGGGTGAAAAGGTTCGTCTTCTCGAAGAGTTCAAGCAGAGGAAGGATTGGGTAGTCGACATGGCCATGTACAGGATCTGGGCCAACAACGCCTATCTCGACACAAGCTTCTTAGGCTCTTTTGAGGACGAGTTTTTGGCCAAATGGCAAGCTCGGCTAGAGGCAGAGGAAGCTGCTCGGGAGGATGCTGAGAAGGCTGAGGAGGGTGCTCCTACCTCCTAAATCTCGATCATGGGCTGCGTCCCTCTGAAACTTTTGTAATAGTTTATAGCTTTTGTTTTTCATGCCCTTGGGGCAAAAAAAATTTACAGCTCGTAAAAGAGCTATTTACTTTTGATATTTTTAATACCATGTTTGATGTCACTTTAATATTTTTGCTTTACATCTCTCAGATTGAAATATTTTAAGCAATTTATATTAAAATTTTTATTTTATGTTTGTTTATTCATACAAACACATGTTGGATTTAAGCTCGAGTTTCAATGCATTATCGCATAGTTTGCTCGATATATCTGTATTTGATCTCGTTATTTGGCAAGGTCGGAACTTACTTTTACCATGCACTTGAAAGTACTTATATGGCGTGTAAGATAGGTAGTTTAGTTATATCATACTTTTCTAGTTACTTTTCCTCGTCCTTGGGTAGCTCCCCAAAGTTGTGAGGTCGAAACTATCTTTTTGCAAGATATTCCAGCCTCAATCTTGACTTAATTTGAAGTGGGTTTATTTATATTCCATCTTTCTATCGATTAGTTTTAGTTGGTTTGTTCCAAACCTTTTTAGCTCGTATATGGTTTGTAATCCATACACTTTTAATTTTAATAATCTGGTTTCGTCCAAACTATTTTAGCTCGCACATCTGGTTATGGCCAGACACTTTATTTTTAGTAATCTGGTTATATCCAAACTACCTTAGCTCGCGCATCTGGTTATTTTAAGACACTTTATTTTTAGAATACACTTTTAACTTCCATGTCCGGTTAACGGTCCAGACATTTGCTAGTTTTTGTGTATGCTATATGGGAGTTAGTATTTTTTCAAACCAATGGTATATATACCATTGATGCCCCCTTAATATCCTATGAGTGAGATCATAGGTTATTAAATTAAGAGAATTTGCAAAAAATTTAACACACTGAAATAAAAATGACTTTCAGTCGAAATTTAACACTTTATTAATAAAAAATTTTGTAAAAAACAAAACGCTTGGTTACAATGAGACATCATTCCTACACTATTGATAGTAAGGTCATAGATGTTCGCCATTCCAAGCTCGTGGTACCAATTTTCCATTTAATCTTGCCAATTTATAGACGCTAGGTCGAATAATTGACTCGATTTGGTAAGGTCCCTCCCAATTAGACCCAAGCACGCCAGCGATCGGGTCCTTTGTAGCTAGGAACACACGCCTTAACACCAAGTCTCCCAATCTAAATTTCCTATCCCGAACCTTTTTATTAAAATATCGGGTAGCTCGCTGTTGATATGTTGCGTGCTTCAGTTGAGCTTCATCTCGCCTTTCTTCAATAAGGTCCAGACTTACTTCAAGCTGGGATTGGTTCGAGGCTTGATCATAAACATGGCCAAGTATAGTGGGTATTTCGACCTTGATTGGTAACATGGCCTTGCATCCATATGCCAGAGAAAAATGGGTATGTCCTGTTGAAGTGCGAGCTGCAGTTCGATATGCCCATAAAACTTGGGGCAACTCCTCGAGCTATTTTCCCTTAGCTTCTTCCAATTTCTTTTTCATAGAACTCTTAAGAGTCTTATTTACTGCTTCGACTTGGCCATTTTCTTGGGGATGGGCAACGGAGGAGAAGCTTTTTATTATCCCATTTTTTCACAAAAGTGGGTAAACAATACACTGTCGAATTGGGTACCATTATCTGACACTTTTTTCCTTGGCATTCCATATTGGCAGATGATGTTCTTTACCACAAAGTCCAAGACTTTTTTCGAGGTATCGTTGCCAGAGGTTCGGCCTCGGTCCATTTTGTGAAATAATCAACCGCGACTACCGCATACTTAACTCCACCTTTGCCGGTTGGCAACGAGCCTATCAAATCGATTCCCCACACTGCAAAATGGCCATGGGGAAGTCATCATGGTTAGCTCGGATGGAGGAGCTCACGGAATTGTAGTGAGTTGCTAGCATTTATCGCATTTCTTGACATACTTTAATGCGTGTGCTTTGATAGTGGGCCAGAAGTACCCTTGCCTTATTATTTTCTTTGATAGGCTATGCCCCCCAGTGTGGTCTCCACAAAATCCTTCATGAATTTCTTCTAGAATTTTCTTGGCCTCGGAGTAACGACATAGAATATCCTCTCCGATATAACCTTCCTTCCACAATAGAGTATCTAGGAATCTGATACATCAGTTTCTGAGCCTTGTTCCGTTCTGCTGGGAGAATGCCGGTTTCGAGGTAATCAACTATTGGGGTCATCCAGGTTGGTTCGGAGTCTATCATGCATACATCTTCCTATTCGGGCTTGCTAATACTAGGTGTTGAGAGGTACTTAATTAGGACCACATTCAGCGCATCGACCTCGTTGGATGTGGCGAGCCTGGCTAGGGCGTCTGCATTTGAATTTTGCTCTCAGGGAACCTGCTCTATCGTATAGAACTCGAAATGTGCGAGTGTTGTTTTTTTTTTCTTTCTAAATATGCAGCCATCTTTGTTCCACAAGCCTGGTACTCCCCTAGGATTTGGTTGACCACCAACTGCGAGTCACTGTAGCAATGAATTGCTTTAGCCTTGTGCTCATTGGCAATTCGAAGTCTTGCAAATAGAGCTTCATATTCAACCTCATTGTTAGATGCTTCGAAGCTGAACCTCAAGGCGGAGTGAAATCGACTTCCAGTTGGAGTGATCAATATGATTCCTGCCCCCGATCCATTTTCGTTTGAAGATCCATTGACATAAAGTTTCCACAGCTCGCGGGCTGGGGTTATAACTTCGTCGTCGGACACTCATGTACATTCCACAATGAAGTCTGCCAGGGCCTGCCCTTTTATGGTCGTTCTCAGATGATAAGTGATCTCAAACTATCCGAGCTCAACAAACCATTTTAATAATCTACCTGAGGCCTACGGTTTGGAGAAGACTTGCCATAATGGTTGGTCAGTCAACACGTGGATGGGGTGTGCTTGGAAGTAAGGTCAGAGTTTTCAAGATGAGTGGATCAGGCTGAGAGCCAGTTTTTCCATTATTGGGTATCTCGATTCTGCCCCCAGTAACCTTTTGCTGACATAGTGTACTGGTTTTTGTACCTTATGATCTTCTTGGACAAGCACGACGCTGATGGCGTGCTCGGTTGTAGCGAGATACAAGTATAGGTTTTCTCTTGTGATAGGTGTCGACAAGATGGGAGGTTCCGCGAGGTGTTTCTTTAGCTCCTAGAATGCGAGCTCGCATTCCTCTGTCCACTCGAACTTTTCGCCCCCTCTCAAAAGGTTGAAAAATGGCAGACATCGATCTGTAGATTTAGAGATAAACCTACTTATTGCTGCCATCCGTCCAGTTAAGCTATGGACATCTTTATGCTTCCGAGGTAAGGGCATGTCGACCAATGCCCAGATCTTGTCGGGATTAACCTCTATTCCTCACGCGTTAACTATGAAGCCCATAAACTTTCCCGACGACACTCCAAAAGAGCATTTTTGTGGGTTGAGCTTCATGTTGTATTTTTGTAACACGGCGAAGCATTCTTCAAGGTCGTCCACATGATTATTGTTATGTTTAGATTTGACTAACATATCATCAACATACACTTCCATGTTGTTACCTATCTGCTTGGAGAACATCCGGTTTACAAGCCTCTGGTACATCGGTCCAACATTTTGAGCCCGAAAGGCATGACATTGTAACAATACAGCCCTTTATCTGTTACAAAACTCGTATGTTCTTGGTCCAGTGCATGCATGGCGATCTGGTTATATCTAGAGTAGGCATCCATGAATGACATAAGGCCGTGCCCAGTTGTGGCATCTACGAGCTAGTCGATCCAAGGTAGGGGAAAGCAATCCTTAGGGCATGCCTTGTTGAGATCGGAGTAGTCGATGCAAGTTCACCATGTTCCATTAGGTTTCAGAACCAAGACCGGGTTGGCGACCCAATCAAGGTAGAAGGTTTCTCGTATAAACCGATTCACCTTTAAGCTGCCGTCTTTTTCCTTCAAGGCTTTCTTCCTATCATCGTCCAGGAGTCTTCGCTTTTGCTGCTTCGGGGGGAAGCTCTTGTCAATGTTAAGTGCATGGCTTTTCACATTCGGACTTATCCCTACCATGTCCGAATGTGACCATGCGAAAACATCCTGGTTCTCACTCAAAAAGAAAATTAATTGCTACTTTGTCTTGTCTGAAAGGTTTTTCCCCACCTTCATAATTTTTGGGGGATCAGCTTCTTCGAGCTCCTCTAGAGACTCGAGGTCAGCCCTTTCTTCTATTCTAGGATCGATTTCCTCATCTATTTCGAAGATTGTCCCATTCTTATTCTGAATTACAACGAGTGTTTGTGCACTTGTCTGCTTTTTCCCTCTAACGAAAATGCTGTAGCATTCTCTCCCTGTGAGCTGGTCCCCTTTCAGAGTCCCGATGCCACTAGAAGTCGGGAACTTGATGGCCAGATGCCTAACAGACGAAACTGCCCCCAGCCCTACTAGGGCAGGTCTCCCGAGCAGTACGTTATAGGCCGATGGGAGATCCACCACTACGAACTCCATCATCTTAGTTACCGAGACTGGGTAGTCTCCCAAGGTTACAGGGAGTTCGATGAACCCCATACAGGAAATCCCTTCTCCTGAAAATCCATACAATGTAGTTGCACAGGCTTTTAGGTCGCGAAGCACGAGTCCCATCTTTTCTAAAGTGGCTTTGTCGAGGATATTTATCGAGCTCCCGTTATCAATCAGGACTCGGTGTACCCTCTTGTTTGCAAGCTGAAGGGTGATGACCAGCGGGTCATTATGGGGGAATTGGACATGAGATGCATCCTCTTCAGTAAAGGTTATGGGTTGTGTTTCAACCCTTTGTTGTTTCAGAGCTCTTGGTTCGGGTTCATAGGGAGAACCTTCACCAGTTTTTAACTCATTGACATATCTTTTCTGGGCATTCTTGCCTGAGCCTGCGATGTGAGGTCCCCCGAGATGGTTATCACATCCCCTCCATCAATTGGAGGGGGTCGCTCATCCTCCTGAGGTTGGGAGTTATTGTCTTGGGCAGGCGGTAAAGCTGCTGTCCTCTGGCTGGTGGAAGCCTGGTTGGGGTTTTGATTTCTTACATACTGTTTGAAATATCCTCTCGAGATCAGTCCTTCGATCTCATCATTTAATTGTCTGCATTCATCGGTTGTATGTCCGATGTCTCGGTGGAATCTGCAGTACTTGTTGGAGTCTCTTTTCGCCTTTTGGTTCCTCATGGGATCAGGTCATCTGAAAGGGACCTGATTTTCATTAGCAAGGTAGATATTCTCCCGAGACTTGTTGAGCTCGGTATACACTTTGTATATGGAGAAGTATCTTTCCCCTTTCTTCTTCTTTCCTCCTTCCGCCTCAGGGTTATACCCTTCATTTTTCTTTCTCTTAGAAGGATTGTCCACGGGGCGTTTCGAAGTCGTAGGATCCGCTGAGGTCGAGGTAGAGTTTGTGTTTGTTGTAGTTACGGGCTGAGAGGTCATATTCAAAGCTGACCTCGCCTCCTCTACATTAACAAACCTTTGAACTCTTCGACTGAACTCGGTTAAGGACTTTATGGGCTTTCTTTGCATATCTTCCCATAGAGGACTTCCAAGCATTACTCTAGCTCGAACAATCATTAAATGACCACTATCGTCGACATCACGAGCTCGAGTGACTTCCAAGTTAAACCTTGTGAGATAACCTTTCAGCGGCTCATTTGGTTGTTGTCGGACATTGGTTAAGGCAGAAGCCTCAGGCCTAATGCTGACCATGGCTTTGAATTGTTTCTTGAATTCTCTCGATAGTTGATCCCAAGAAGCAATCAAATGCCTTTTGTATTTTTCGAACCAGTTTTTTGCTGTCCCGTGAGAGAGGCTGGGAACAACATACACCTGAGCTCATAGCCCACATTACTGGCTCGCATGATCGTGTTGAACGTGCTTAAGTGACTATATGGATCTGAATTTCCATCGAATGGCGCGACATGAGGAATTCTAAATCCTTGAGGAAACAGGGTGCTAGAGATATGCAGGGCAAAGAGCTATGGTTCTTCATCAAACTCCTCGTCCCGTTCCCGGCTTCGTTCGTTCTGCAAGAGCCTGAATTCCCTTTCCAACAGTTTGATCCTTTCTTGGATTGGATCTACTGGAGGTCTAGCTTGAATCAGGGGGAACTGGTTATCATTGATTACAACTCCAGTTCCCCGCCTCGGTGCGGGATGCTTGCGTCCGTTGAGATGATCTCTCAGGTCTGGATTTGGGGGATGATCACGTCCCCAATTATGGTTTAAATGCTCTCGTAAATCTGGGTGATCTCCTCGATTTCCAGCATTCCTAGGCTCTGGGTTATATATACTCACGGATCTAGTTTCACCCGAACTCTTGCTGACATGGCTCGTTGCATGATTATTTCGAGATGGTTTTCCTATTGGCCTCCTTGTCTCAATAGTTTGAGATTGAGACAATTGGCTCCTTGTGGGATAGGGACCCCTACGCTCCCTAGCAGTTCCATCATTCCCATGTCTTCGCCCAGCTCGCCTTTCCTTGTCGCGATGGGCCGATTACGCATCTCTCTGAATTGGCAAGGGATGCCTTATTGGCGATGGTGGATGCCTTATTGGAGAAGGTGGTTGTCGTCCATTACGGGGCCTAGAAGGTTACCTCTACGGGGTCTTGGTTTGGACAGGCTGCTTTGCTAGCGGCAGAGGTTGCTCTGTTCTTCGGGTGGTTGCATTTTTGTGCGGCCGTCCTCGAGGCCTATGCGGTGGGACGTGAACGTCCCATGGAGGCAAAGTCTGGGCATCTTGCGGAGGTGGGGCCTGAGCCGCCTGCACTTCAGCAGCTAGTCTGGCTAGCTCTTCGTTGCATTTTTTAGCTTCTTCCAATTGCTTACGCAGTTGGCGATTTTCGAGTTCTACGATTGGGACATGTCTCTCGGGATTGTAGTACATGTCCTCGTTGGCCCTGGGAGCAGGTGGTCCCCGAGAGTTGGATGAAGCACTTCTTTCATCGAGATCAGGACTCACCATAGGCTGCTTTCCAAGGTGCTGGGGGTACTCATCTTCATCTAAAATTTCCTCCTCAGAAATATTGGGATCATTTGCTAATTCGAGAGGCTTTCTGACTAAACAGATTCACGCACTGTTTTAATGGCTCTCAATGAAAGCACCAAACTGTTGACGTTGTTTTTCGTCAACTTGAAAATGAGAGCAATTAAACAAGAAGAATATTAGAGGAAATGAAAGAAGATGAATACAAGAGATTTTTACGTGGTTCAGCAGTTAAATATGCCTATTCCACGAGTCGGTGTTATTAGCACTTGGGAGTTTTCTGGAAACTTTTCAGAGAATAGTTGCCCAGAGTTTTCTCTCAAGAAATCAGAAATCTATCCCCTACAAATGGATTCTCCTTCTCTATTTATAGAGGAGGTTACAGAATTCATTCCCACATATTTCGGGAAGATATTCCAGGAATCAATTAACATAATGCTATTTAATGCATTATTCCCTACGTACACGGAAACGTCCCATAAAATGTGGGATCGGATAACAATCTTAACAATATCCCTTAAACATCGGGATTGCACAACAATAAATGTGTTCGCATGCAACTGATTAATTCAGTTACGGGATTCATTACATCTCCAAGACTATCAGTCGATCTCGAGCTCGTCGCTTAATTTCGCCAATGCTCAGAACAAGTAACCCCTAACGAAGCCATCTCATTCGAGCCTACACTTCTCGAGCTCGAATCATTTCATCCAAAGGTAAGACATGTATCAGGGAAATATATGCGTCAAACCATGGTTATTGCAACTCAGAGCATGTTCGAGGCTACATATCCTTGAGCTTTTCGAGGTCGTTATTTACTACAAAGAGGTCCGACTTCAGGATCATATTACGACCGTGTATATTTCGAGCTTACACCTAACGAGCCTAGATTTCGGGATCATAACTACTGTTGACGCGGTTCTTCGCCAACAGGTAATTAAGAGAAGAAGAGAAATGGATTAGTGCTAAATGTAGAACCGTACCAGATATATGATCTTAGAGAATGAAAGAGGTGACTCAAGACACGTTTTTTAAGTGGTTCAAAGGTTAAAATCCTTCTACTCCACTAGTCAATATTATTGATATATACTGGGTATTTGATTACAGAGTATTTCTTACAAGAGATCATTCGACGAACCCCTTAGCAACTCCCAGGGTCTCCATATTTATAGGAGAAAGCCCCTGGACGTTGGTAAGAAGGTCATCCCGTGACCTTCTTACCTGTCATATCAATTCTGTGACATTCATGATTAATTCCTAAACCTGACACATAAGTGTGGTCAAATCGATAGGTAAGGAGATAATGGGCCGCACGGCCCAACCGAGTCGTGGGTGTCTGAATACGCACGTTCTTGTTGCGTGTCCGAGAAGTCAGGGGGATATCAGACATGTGATGTCTGATATATGCACGTTTACCTTGCGTGTGTTGACTTCACAAAGGGTCATAGCTTCCATATCCAGCTCGTACCACGAGCTGCATACTTGACTCGACCTCCGGCCTTTAGAGTCCCTGCTCCAGCCTTGGGCAATGAAGGCGAGCCCTTGGGGCTTCCTCGAGCTAATCACAGAAGCTCCGGTCTTGGGAGCGTCCATGAGATAATCATGATTAGTCCGCAGCTCGGCTTGCTAATCAGCCCGTGGGAAAATCAGGGCGTACAACTACCCATCTCGAAATCTGGGTGTGACATTATTATTATAATAATAATATATAATACATTATATATTAGTGTCGTATATATATGTACAAATAGTGTGACTGTATAACTAAATAAGAAATTATAATAAAATTTATCTTCTATCAAGAATAAATAAGCTTGTTCTTCAATCATTGATGTATGATTTGAATAATATCATGAATGTTTTGTACCTTAGATGAGGTATTTGTGATCTAAAATGTTATCGTATTATTTAAAAAAATTCATAAACAATGTTTTAATTTGTTTAATTTTTATTTTAATATGTTTATGTCATTCTTTTATATATAACATTATTTATTATTTAAAATTTATATAATCTAAATAAAACCAAGCAAACATGCATTGCATGTAGCTTGTACCTACTATATATATATTTACTAGTTGCAATTACGTGCATTTGTACGTTTGCTTAGTTTTATTTTGAAACTTTATTAATTATTTTTATTGGGTTTTTATGATTGCCATATAAATTTTAAATAAATAAACATAATATTAATAAAATGATAACCTTTTAGATTACAAACTATATCATATTCAAGGTATAAAACATTCATAATATTAATTTATATTTTTTAAAAAAACAAGTTACTATTTTACTACTTAATATTACTTATATAAATATATATTCATATTAATTAACAATCATAAAAACTTATGTCATTCTTTTATATATAATATTGTTTATTTATTTAAAATTTATATGACAATCATAAAAACTTAATAAAAATAATTAATAAATTTTCTAAATTAAAATAATCAAACATGATTTGCACATTGCTTATAATTTTTGTTGTTATTTATTATGAATATATATATATAAGTTAGATTAAAAAAAAAGTAACATGTTTTATTTTTATATATAAATGATAAATTTTTCAATAAAATTAATATTATGTATTATATATTATTATAATAATTATATTTTATAAAATTTAAATTCATATTAATATAATAATTAAATATGTAGTCTTGTATTAAATATTATTATTTTATAATATTAGAATTTATATTAATATAATTACTAAATATTTATTCTATCAAAATTTTAGGATCACGTATTAATATTATTATAATAATAATATTTTATAAAATTTGAATTTATATTAATATAATTAGTAAATATTTAGTTTTGTATTATATATTATTATAATAATAATATTTTATAATATTTGAATTTATATTAATATAATTATTAAATATGGTTTTAAATATATATTTTGTTAAATATTATTTGTAATATTTAGCTAAACGTAACAAAAATACTGTCACAATTAAGAAAAATTATTAAATACACACTTTTTATATAGAAGAGATATAATAAAGATTTGATCCTTATTAACACATGACTAAATTAAAATTTGATTTACATTTATATAACATTTTTTTTTTGTATGATGCACACCTTTTGATCACTTTATATGTATTAAATCTTTATAATTAACACCTTCAAAATATTACAACTTTAATTTTTTTTATGAATTATAATATTCATTAATTCATAAATAAATAAATGACCTTTGAAAAATAGTGGGATATATGCGGCAAAATTACAAAATGTTCGCTAATCATTGGACTTATATATGTAACAATTCAAATATTTTTTATGACAAAAATACTTTGCTGAGTACCTTTCGTCACATTTATTTTTTGTAATCTTAAGTACCTTTCTTTAAATGATGATGTTGGCCATGTGTCGATTATCCATTGATACACTTAATAAATCATTTTAAATCCTTATAAAATTAATTTTAAAATAAAAAAGGAGATAAAAGAGAATTTAAACATCTAAAAATATAATTGTTTATCTGTTTCAATCTAAAAATTCAAGCCCATCACTTTTAAAATCTAGAAATAAGTATGAGAAATCTAGAACAAATCCATAGAAATTTTTTTGAACAAACATCGTAATATTTGTTTTTTATCAAATATTGAAAGGGTGAAAGGGGTAAATACAAATGCATACAATTACTAAAAAAAAAAAAAAAAAACAGATGCATACCAAAAAAAACCCTTGTTAGCTTCAAATAAAATCAAGATGTCTTCAAATAAAATCCAGATGGCATCTTATTCTTAGAAATTTTTTATCTTTTCACAATTAAAATTAGTAATAAAGTCAGAGATATGCATATGAGCATTTCAATAAATAGTGTCCAACATCACTATTAGGTGGTGATTTTACAATAGTAATTATTAAATTAAAATATAAACGACTCTATATTAAATTACATAAATTTAACATGCATGTCCAATATGGGAGACCCGTATTAAATTACTCCACAATAACATGTACATAAATATGGAACTATTGTTGCTAAACATAAGTTTGTAACAGTTTGACCTCATAAAGAGTTCTTATTACATCAGCTTTGAAAATCTTCCAAAGTGTGGTTATGAAAACATTTCAAAACTGTAAATAGATTATAACCCAAAAAGAGAATTTACATCATGCACGATCACTGCCTGTGCCTCATAT
Source organism: Humulus lupulus (assembly GCF_963169125.1). Lineage (NCBI taxonomy): Eukaryota > Viridiplantae > Streptophyta > Magnoliopsida > Rosales > Cannabaceae > Humulus > Humulus lupulus. The sequence continues at coordinate 277,181,693 of NC_084793.1, forward strand.
CAACCAACAATTGTTGCTTTGGCCACGTGCATCCAACCATTGTGTCCCGTGCACTAGCCTAACGTAGCTTTGCCCCTTTGCCCAGCTCTGCGCTTTAGCGCAGCCATATCTGCCCAAACTCATCTCATTCGGACTTCCCTCGTTGAGCTTCACCCCTTCGCAAGCCACATTCGCCCAAATTCTCACCACATCTGATTTCAGACTCTCCTCACCAAGCTCTTACATGTGCCTTTACTTGTGTTTGCCTTACCACCTTTGGCTAGGCTCATATCGTCAGATTTTTGGGGGTTGGGGCTTGTAGAAAAAGAAGAAGAAAAGGAAGGAGGAGGTTGGATTTTGGGGACTAGGGTTTGGTGAAGATGATGATTATTGGTTTTGAGAATTTTTTATTGATTATATTTTAGGATTTGCTCATATCATTAATCAGATTTTGAAGATTCTTTATAACATTTTGTTTCAACATTTTTAGTTTTAATTGATTTTATTAATTTGTTTTGAATTTTTTATGTTTATTTTCTTTATTTTTTAATTTTATTAAAAATTTTTCTTGTTTAAAATTACAAATTAAATTTTATAAGAATTGTAAAAAGATTTAATAGGTGTGCTAATGAATTGCCTGGCCAATATTGATTGCCACGTCATCATTTAATGGAAAGTATTAAGAATTTTCATACGGTAAAATCCTATCTGTTATTAAATTGTCGTGTATTTCTTTTTGTATTTTTAATATTAAAATAATAATATCTTTTAATATATATTATTTGTATTTATAAATTAAAGGTAGATAGTTAAACAATATAATAATAATTTTTTTTGTGTAACTTTTAAGTGCTATGAAGTTGCCCTTAAGTATAACAATTAATTAGTAAAGGTTAGTTTAATAATTCAAAGTAGTTTCCTTCTATATATATATATATACATCCGCACACATTCATATCTTCTAATATCTATCAAAATTTCTTTTTTTGGTAAGAGTATATATATACAAGGTATACACACACATATATAAATCCATCTTCAAGCAGTAATACATGTCTTCCTCCAAATCTCGTCATCATAACAATAATAATAGCAAGAAATCATCAGTACCAGGAGTAAAATTGTTCGGTGTTCAAGTGAGTAGTGATACTGGCTACAATGGTATGCCAGACCATGGTTCTATGCCAGCTTCAGTAATAGCATACCAGTTATATAATAATTACAGTGATGATGATCGTAAAAGGTTATTTAGATTCAAGTGTGAGTATTGTAACCAGGCTTTTGGGAGTTCTCAAGCGTTAGGTGGTCACCAGAACGCCCATAAAAACGAAAGGAAGTTAGCCAAACTCAGGGCCGAATTTCGAGCTACTCAACGCCTTCCACCTCACTACTACAACGCCCAAATCACCGCCATGCATCACGTCATCAGCTCATCGCGGCCGTTTGATCCTCACCATGACGAGGCTGTTTGTTCTTCTGGGTCCAATACTACTGCCGGTACTAGTACTGCCATCATCACCACCGCCGGAGAAACTACTACTTCTGTTCTCGCAGGACATGAAGGAGTACTTAATGATGATGATGATGATCTAGATCTTCAGCTAAGGCTAGGACCATCTAATTTCACATCGGTATAATATTTATATATATGTATATATTTATCTTTGAGTTTGACCTGTAATAAATACCGTATCTAAGTACAACAAAATAAGGTTGTTTTTCCTCCAATTTTAGCATTTCTCGTTACTAGCTAGGCTATATTTATTTTTATTTATTTTTCTTTTCTTCTTCCGAGTCTGTGTGAGGTGGGGTTGTTGCTGGAATAATTATAGTAGCTAGGTATCATATTAATAGTACTGTAAATATTATTGTTTTTAATATTTATATATATGTATAATTATCTGTACTCGATCTGGTTTTTATCCAATCTACGTAACTCTCCTAATATCTAAACCGCCTTGGAGTATATATATTTTTATATTCATAGCATTTCACTGCAATTATTTCGCATAAAGTAGAAACTATCAAGAAAAATACTGTGGCGCTGTCTGTCAAACATAGATTCCAAATAAATCGCCATCATAATTATTGTAAAACGTTATCAAACTCTATTCCGAATTTCCAGAAGAAAAAACTAATTCTAAATATACTATTTTTCATCTGGGT